>NC_072005.2:24805000-27305000 GCF_028885655.2 Pongo abelii
TTCCCCAATCTAGCAAGGCAGGCCAACATTCAGTTTCAGGAAATACAGATAACACCACAAAGATACTCCTCGAGAAGAGCAACTCCAAGACACATCATTGTCAGATTCACCGATGTTGAAATGAAGGAAAAAATGTTAAGGGCAGCCAGAGAGAAAGGTCGGGTTACCCGCAAAGGGAAGCCCATCAGACTAACAGTGGATCTCTCGGCAGAAACCCTACAAGCCAGAAGAGAGTGGGGGCCAATATTCAACATTCTTAAAGAAAAGAATTTTCAACCCAGAATTTCATATCCAGCCAAACTAAGCTTCATAAGTTAAGGAGAAATAAAATACTTTACAGACAAGCAAATGCTGAGAGATTTTGTCACCACCAGGCCTGCCCTAAAAGAGCTCCTGAAGGAAGTGCTAAACATGGAAAGGCACAACTGGTACCAGCCTCTGCAAAATCATGCCAAAATGTAAAGACCATCGAGACTCGGAAGAGACTGCATCAACTAACGAGCAAAATAATCAGCTAACATCATAATGACAGGATCAAATTCACACATAACAATATTCAATTTAAATGTAAATGGACTAAATGCTCCAATTAAAAGACACAGACTGGCAAATTGGATAAAGACTTAAGACCCATCAGTGTGCTGTATTCAGGAAACCCATCTCATGTGCAGAGACACACAGAGGCTCAAAATAAAAGGATGGAGGAAGATCTACCAAGCAAATGGAAAACAGAAAAACGCAGGGGTTGCAATCCTAGTGTCTCATAAAACAGACTTTAAACCAACAAACATCAAAAGAGACAAAGAAGGCCATTACATAATGGTAAAGGGATTAATTCAACAGGAAGAGCTAACTATCCTAAATATATATGAACCCAATACAGGACTTAGACTCCCACACATTAATAATGGGAGACTTTAACACCCCACTGTCAACATTAGACAGATCAACGAGACAGAAAGTCAACAAGGATACCCAGGAATTGAACTCAGCTCTGCACCAAGCAGACCTAATAGACATCTACAGAACTCTCCACCCCAAATCAACAGAATCTACATTTTTTTCAGCACCACACCACACCTATTCCCAAATTGACCATATACTTGGAAGTAAAGCTCTCCTCAGGAAATGTAAAAGAACAAAAATTATAACAAACTATCTCTCAGATCACAGGGCAATCAAGCTAGAACTCAGGATTAAGAATCTCAATCAAAACTGCTCAACTACATGGAAACTGAAAAACCTGCTCCTGAATGACTACTAGGTACATAACGAAATGAAGGCAGAAATAAAGATGTTCTTTGAAACCAACGAGAACCAAGACACAACATATCAGAATCTCTGGGATGCATTCAAAGCAGTGTGTAGAGGGAAATTTGTAGCACTAAATGCCCACAAGAGAAAGCAGGAAAGATCCAAAATTGACACCCTAATATCACAATTAAAAGAACTAGAAAAGCAAGAGCAAACACATTCAAAAGCTAGCAGAAGGCAAGAAATAACTAAAATCAGAGCAGAACTGAAGGAAATAGAGACACAAAAACCCTTCAAAAAATAAATGAATCCAGGAGCCGGTTTTTTGAAAGGATCAACAAAATTGATAGACCACTAACAAGATTAATAAAGAAAAAAAGAGAGAAGAATCAAATAGATGCAATAAAAAATGATAAAGGGGATATCACCACCGATCCCACAGAAATACAAACTACCATCAGAGAATATTACAAACACCTCTACGCAAATAAACTAGAAAATCTAGAAGAAATAGATAAATTCCTCAACACATACACCCTCCCAAGACTAAACCAGGAAGAAGCTGAATCTCTGAATAGACCAATAACGGGAGCTGATATTGTGGAAATAATCAATAGCTTACCAACTAAAAAAAGTCCAGGACCAGATGGGTTCACAGCCGAATTCTACCAGAGGTACAAGGAGGAGCTGGTACCATTCCTTCTGAAACTATTCCAATCAATAGAAAAAGAGGGAATCCTCCCTAACTCATTTGATGAAGCCAGCATCATCCTGATACCAATGCCTGGTAGAGACACAACCAAAAAAGAGAATTTTAGACGAATATCCTTGATGAACATTGATGCAAAAATCCTCAATAAAATACTGGCAAACAGAATCCAGCAGCACATCAAAAAGCTTATCCACCATGATCAAGTGGGCTTCATCCCTGGGATGCAAGGCTGGTTCAATATACGCAAATCAATGAATGTAATCCAGCATATAAACAGAACCAAAGACAAAAACCACATGATTATCTCAATAGATGCAGAAAAGGCCTTTGACAAAATTCAACAACCTTCATGCTAAAAACTCTCAATATATTAGGTATTGATGGCACGTATCTCAAAATAATAAGAGCTATCTATGACAAACCCACAGCCAATATCATACTGAATGGGCAAAAACTGGAAGCATTCCCTTTGAAAACTGGCACAAGACAGGGATGCCCTCTCTCATCACTTCTATTCAACATAGTGTTGGAAGTTCTAGCCAGGGCAATTAGGCAGGAGAAGGAAATAAAGGATATTCAATTAGGAAAAGAGGAAGTCAAATTGTCCCTGTTTGCAGATGACATGATTGTATATCTAGAAAACCCCATTGTCTCAGCCCAAAATCTCCTTAAGCTGATAAGCAACTTCAGCAAAGTCTCAGGATACAAAATCAATGTACAAAAATCACAAGCATTCTTACACATCAATAACAGACAAACAGAGAGCCAAATCATGAGTGAACTCCCATTCACAATTGCTTCAAAGAGAATAAAATACCTAGGAATGCAACTTACAAGGGATGTGAAGGACCTCTTAAAGGGGAACTACAAACCACTGCTCAAGGAAATAAAAGAGGATACAAACAAATGGAAGAACATTCCATGCCCATGGGTAGGAAGAATCAATATCATGAAAATGGCCACACTGCCCAAGGTAATTTACAGATTCAATGCCATCCCCATCTAGCTACCAATGACTTTCTTCACAGAACTGGAAAAAAACTACTTTAAATTTCATATGGAACCAAAAAAGAGCCCGCATCACCAAGTCCATCCTAAGCCAAAAGAACAAAGCTGGAGACATCACACTACCTGACTTCAAACTATACTAAAAGGCTACAGTAACCAAAACAGCATGGTGCTGGTACCAAAACAGAGATATAGATCAATGGAACAGAACAGAGCTGTCAGAAATATGTCACATATCTACAAGTATCTGATCTTTGACAAACCTGAGAAAAACAAGAAATAGGGAAAGGATTCCCTATTTAATAAATGGTGCCGGAAAACTGGCTAGCCATATGTAGAGAGCTGAAACTGGATCCCTTCCTTACACCTTATACAAAAATCAATTCAAGATGGATTAAAGACCTAAACGTTAGACCTAAAACCATAAAAACCCTAGAAGAAAACCTAGGCACTACCATTCAGGACATAGACATGGGCAAGGACTTCATGTGTAAAACACCAAAAGCAATGGCAACAAAAGCCAAAATTGACAAATGGGATCTAATTAAACTCAAGAGCTTCTGCACAGCAAAGGAAACCACCATCAGAGTGAACAGGCAACCTACAAAATGGGAGAAAATTTTTGCAACCTACTCATCTGACAAAGGGCTAATATCCAGAATCTACAATGAACTCCAACAAATTTACAAGAAAAAAACAAACAACCCCGTCAAAAACTGGGCGAAGGACATGAACAGACACTTTCCAAAAGAAGACATTTATGCAGCCAAAAAACACATGAAAAAATGCTCACCATCACTAGCCATCAGAGAAATGCTAATCAAAACCACAATGAGATACCATCTCACACCAGTTAGAGTGGCAATCATTAAAAAGTGAGGAAACAACAGGTGCTGGAGAGGATGTGGAGAAATAGGAACACTTTTACACTGTTGGTGGGACTGTAAACTAGTTCAACCCTTGTGGAAGTCAGTGTGGCAATTCCTCAGGGATCTAGAACTAGAAATTCCATTTGACCCAGCCATCCCATTACTGGGTATATACCCAAAGGACTATAAATCATGCTGCTATAAAGACACATGCACACGTATGTTTATTGCCGCATTATTCACAATAGCAAAGACTTGGAACCAACCCAAATGTCCAACAATGATAGACTGGATTAAGGAAATGTGGCACATATGCACCATGGAATACTATGCAGCCATAACAAATGATGAGTTCATGTCCTTTGTAGGGACATGGATAAAATTGGAAATCATCATTCTCAGTAAACTATCCCAAGAACAAAAAACCAAACACCGCATATTCTCACTCATAGGTGGTAACTGAACAATGAGAACACATGGACACAGGAAGGGGAACATCACACTTCGGGGACTGTTGTGGGGTGGGGGGAGGGTGGAGGGATAGCATTGGGAGATATACCTAATGGTAGATGACGAGTTAGTGGGTGCAGTACACCAGCATGGCACATGTATACATATGTAACTTACCTGCACATTTCGCACATGTACCATAAAAAAAAAAAAAAAAGATCAATTGCAAAAAAAAAAGAAAAAAGAAACTTACTTTTCTTTTCATAGAGCAGTTTTGAAACCCTCTTTTTGTAGGATCTCTAAGTGGACATCTGAAGCGCTTTGAGGCCTAGGCTGTATAAGGAAATATCTTCACATAAAAACTATTCAGAAGCATTCTCAGAAAGTTCATTGTGACGTGTGCATTGAACTCACAGAGTTGAACCTTCCTTTTGTTAGAGCAGTTTTGAAAGACTCTTTTTGTAGTATCTGCAAGTGGATATTTGAAGCGTGTTGAGGCCTATGCTGGAAAAGGAAATATCTTCACCTAAGAAGTAGACTGAAGCATTCTCAGAAACTTCTGTCATGTGTGCATTAAACTCACAGAGTTGAATCTTCCTTTTGATAGAGGAGCTTTGAATACTCTTTTTGTAGAAGCTGAAAGTGGATATTTCGAGCGCTTTGAGGCCTATGATGTAAAAGGAAATTTCTTCACATAAAAACTACGCACAAACATTCTCAGAAACTTCTTTGTGATGTTTGCATTCAACTCACAGAGTTGAACTTTCCTTTTCATAGAGCAGTTTGAAACAGTCTTTTTGTAGAATCTGTAAGTGGATACTTTTAATATTTTGAGGCCTATGATGGAAAGGGAAATATCTTGGCATCAAAAGTAGAGAGAAGCATTCTCAGAAACCTCTTTGTGATGTGTGCATTGAACAGACAGAGTTGAACCTTCCTTTTGATAGAGCAGTTTTGATACACTCTTTTTGTAGAATCTGCAAGTGGATACTTGGAGCGATTTGAGGCGTATGCTGGAAAAGGAAATATCTTCACATAAAAATTACACAGAAGCATTCTCAGAAACTTGTTTGTGTTGTGTGCATTCACCTCACTGATTTGAACATTCCTTTTGATAGAGAAGTTTGGAAACACACTTTTTTTACAGTCTCTAAGTTGACATTTGGAGCGCTTTTTGGCCTAGGCTGGAAAAGGAAACATCTTCACATAAAAACTAGACAGAAACATTATCAGAAACTTTTTGTGATGTGTGCATTCAACTCACGGACTTGAACTTTCCTTTTTATACAGCAGTTTTGAAACACTCTTTTTGTAGAATTTGCAACTGGATATTTGGAGCTCTTTGTGGCCAATGCTGGAAAAGGAAATATCTTCAAATAAAAACTAGAAGGCAGCATTCTCAGAAACTACATTGTGATATGTGCATTTAACTGACAGAGTTGAACCTTCCTTTTGAGAGAGCAGTTATGAAACACTCTTTTTGTAGGATCTGCAGCTGGATATATGGAGCGATTAGAGGCATATGCTGGAAGAGGAAATATCTTCACATAAAAACTAGACAGAAGCACTATCAGAAACTTCTTAGTGATGTGTGCATTCAACTCACAAAGTTGAATCTTCCTTTTTATAGAGCAGTTTTGAAACACAGTTTTTGTAGTATCTGCAAGTGGATATTTGAAGCGCTTTGAGGCCTATGATGGAAAAGGAATTATCATTACATAAAAATTAGAAGCATTCTCAGAAACCTCTTCATGATGTGTGCTTTCAACTCACACTGTTGAACCTTCCATTTGATAGAGCACATTTGAAACACTCTTTTTGTATAATCTGCAAGTGGATATTTGGAGCATTTTGAGGCCTATGATGGAAAAGGAAATATCTTCACATAAAAACTAGACAGAAACATTCTCAGAAACTTTGTGATGTGTGCATTGAACTCACAGAGTTGAACCTTCCTTTTGATAGAGCAGTTTTGAAACACTCTTTTTGTAGAATCTGCAAGTGGATATTTGGAGCCCTTTGAGGACTATGTTGCAAAAGGTAATATCTTCACATAAAAACTAGACAGAAACATTTTCAGAAACTTCTTTGGGATTAGTGCACTCAAATCACTGGGTTAAAACTTCCTTTTGATAGAGCAGTTTTGAAGCACTCTTTTTGTAGTATCTGCAAGTGGACATTTAAAGTTCTGTGACGCCTATGCTTGAAAAGGAAATATCTTCATATAAAAACTAGACAAAAGCATGCTAAGAAATTTCTTTGTGATGTGTGCATTCAACTCACAGAGTTGAAAATTCCTTTTGATAGAGCAATTTTGACTCTTTTTGTAGAATCTGCGAGTGGATATTTGGAGCGCTGTGAGGCCTAGCCTAGAAAAGGAAATATCTTCACATAAAAATTGGAAAGCAGCCTTCTCAGAAACTAATTTGTGATGTGCGCATTCATCTTTCAGAGATGAACCTTCCTTTGGATAGAGCAGTTTTGAAACACTCTTTTTGTAGAATCTGAAAGTGGATATTTGGAGCGCTTTCATGCCTGTGCTTGAAAAGGAGATATCTTCAAATCAAAACTACACAGAAGCATTCTCAGAAACTTCTATGTGATGTGTGCATTCAACTCACACAGTTGAAGCTTACTTTTCATAAGGCGGGTTTGAAACATTCTATTTGTAGAATCTATAAGTGTACATTTGGAGTGCTTTGAGGCCAAGGCAGGAAAAGGAAATATTTTCACATAAAAACTAGACAGAAACATTTACAGAAACTTGTTTGTGATGAGTGCATTCAACCCACAGTTCTGAACCTTCCTTTTGATGCAGCAGTTTGTAAACACTCTTTTTGCAGAATCTGCAGGTGGATATTTGGAGTGACTGCAACTTCTGTTAGAAAATGATAAATCTTCAAATAAGAACGAGACAGAAGCATTCTCATAAACTACTTTATAATGTGTTCATTCAACTCACGGAGTTGAATCTTCCTTTTTATAGAGCAGTTTTGACACACTCTTATTGTAGAATCTGCAAGTGGATATTTGGAGCACTTTGAGGCTTATGCTGGAAAAGGAAATATCTTCAGATTAAAACCAGTCAGAATCATTCTCAGAAACTTCATTGTGATGTGCGCATTCAACTCACAGGGTTGAACCTTCCTTTTGCTAGAGTAGTTTTGAAAATCTCTTTTTTAGATTCTGCAGGTGGATATTTGGAGCGCTTTGAGACCTATGATGGAAAAGGAAATATTTTCACATGAAAACTACACAGAAGCATTCTCAGAAACTTCTTTGTGATGAGTGCATTCAACTCAAAGGGTTAAAACTTACTTTTCGTTGAACAGTTTTGTAACACTCTTTTTGTAGAATCTGTAAGTTGACATTTGGAGCGCTTTGAGGACTATGCGGGAAAAGGAAATAACTTCACATAAAAACTACACAGAAGCATTCTCAGAAACTTCTTTGTGATGTTTGTGTTCAACTCACAGAGTTGAACTTTCCCTTTCATAGAGCAGTTTTGAAACACTCTTTTTGTAGTATCTGCAAGTGGATACTTGGATCGCATTGAGGCCTAGGCTAGAAAAGGAAATATCTTCACCTAAAAACTTGGCAGAAGCATTCTCAGAAACTTCTTTGGGATCTGTGCCTTCAACTCACCGAGTTGAACCTTCCTTTTGATAGAGCAGTTTTGAAACACTATTTTTCTAGAATCTGCAAGTGGCTATTTGGAGCGCTTTGAAGACTATGCTGGAAAAGGAAATATCTTCACATAAAAAGTAGATAGAAGCATTTTCAGAAACTCCTCCGTGATTTGTGCTTTCAACTCACAGAGGTGAAACTTCCTTTGATAGAGCAGTTGTGAAACACTCTTTTTCTAGAATCTGCAAGTGGATATTTGCAGCATTTTGTGGCCTATGCTGGAAAAGGAAATATCTTCACCTAAAAACTATTCAGAAGCATTCTCACAAACTTCTTTGTGATGTTTCCATTGAACTCACTGAGTTGAAACTTTCTTTTGATAGACCAGTTTTGAAACCTTCTTTTTGTATAATCTGCAATTGAATATTTGGATGGCTTTGAGGCCTATGCTTTAAAAGGTAATATCTTCACATTAAAACTTGAAAGTAGCCTTTCACAAAATTCTTTGGGCTGTGTGCATTCAACTCAGAGAGCTGAACCTTCCTTTTGATAGAGCAGTTTTCAAACACTCTTTTTGTTGAACCTGTAAGTGGATATTTCAAGCACTTTGAGGCCTGTGCCGTAAAAGAAAATATCTTCACATAAAAAATACACAGAAGCATTCTCAGAAACTTCTTTGTGATGTGTACATTCAAATCACGGAGTTGATCCTTCCTTTTGATAGAGCAGTTTTGAAACACTTTTTGTAGAATCTGTAAGTGGATATTTTGACCGCTTTGTGGCCTATGCTGGAAAAGAAAATAACTTCACATAAAAAGTATAGAAGCCTTCTCAGAAATTTCTTTGTGATATGTGAATTTAACTCGCAGTGTTGAACCTTCCTTTTGATAGAGAAGTTTTGAAACACTCTTTTTGTACAATCTGCATGTGGATATTTGAAGCGCTTTGAGGCCTAAGCCGGAAAAGCAAAAATCTCGTAAAAACTAGACAGAAGCATTCTCACACACTTCGTTGTGATGTGTGCACTCAACTCACAGAGTTGAACCTTCCTTTTGATAGAGCAGTTTTGAAACAGTCTTTTTGTAGAATCTGAACGTGGGTGATTGGAGCGCTTTGAGGCCTATGCTTTGAGACTATGAGCAAATATCTTCTCATAAAAACTAGACAGAAACATTCTCAGAAACTTCTTTGTGATGTGTGCATTTCACTCACTGAATTGAACTTTCCTTTTGAAAGAGTAATTTTGAAACTCTCTTTTTGTAGAATCTCCAAGTGGACATTTGGAGAGCTTTGAGGCCTATGCTGAAAAGGAAATACCTTCACATAAAAACTAGACAGAACCATTCTCAGAAACTTCTTTGAGATGTGTGCATTCAAATCACAGGGTTGAACCTTCCTTTTGCTAGAGCAGTTTTGAAAAATTCTTTTTGTAGAATCTGCAAGGGGATATTTGCAGCGGTTTGTGGACTATACTGGAAAGGAAATAACTTCACATAAAAATTATACAGAAAAATCCTCAGAAACTTATTTGTGATGTGTGCATTCGACTCACAGAGTTGAAAGTTCCTTTTGATAGAGCAATTTTGAAACACTCGTTTTGTAGGATCTGCAGGTAGATATTTGGAGCGCTTTGTGGCCTATGTTGGAAAAGGAAATCTCTTCACATAAATACTACACAGAATCATTCTCAGAAACTTCTTTGTGATGTATTCATTCAACTCACAGAGTTGAACCCTCCTTTTGATAGCGAAGTTTTGAAACACTGTTTTTGTAGAATTTGCAAGTGGATATTTGGAGTGCTTTGAGGCCTATGATGGAAAAGGAAATAACTTCACATAAAAAGTAGAGAGAAGCATTCTCAGAAACTCCTTTCTGATGTGTGCATTTAACTCACAGAGTTGAAACTTCCTTTTGATAGAGCAGTTTTGAAACACTCTTTTTGTAGAATCGGCAAGTGGATATTTGGATTGCTTTGAGGCCTATGATGGAAAAGGAAATATCTTCACATAAAAACTTGACAGAAGCATTCTCAGAAACTTCTTTGTGATATGTGCCTTCAACTCACAGAGTTGAACCTTCCTTTTGATAGAGCAGTTTTGAAACACTCTTTTTGTAGAATCTGCACGTGGATACTTGGAGCGCTTTGAGGCCTATGCTGGAAAAGCAAATATCTTCACATAAAAAGTAGATAGAAGCATTTTCAGAAGCTCCTCTGTGGTGTGTGGGTTCAACTCACAGAGTTGGACCTTCTTTGATAGAGCTGTTTTGAAACACTCTTTTTCTAGATTCTGCAAGTGGATATTTGCAGGGCTTTGAGGCCTATGCTGGAAAAGGAACTATCTTCACCTAAAAACTATTCAGAAGCATTCTCACAAACTTCTTTGTGATGTTTGCATTCAACACACTGAGTTGAAACTTCCTTTTGATAGACCAGTTTTGAAACCCTCTTTTTGCATAATCTGCAATTGGATAATTGGATGGCTTTGAGGCCTATGCTTTAAAAGGTAATATCTTCACATAAAAACTTGCAGGCAGCCTTCTCAGAAAATTCTTTGGGATGTGTGCATTCAACTAACAGAGTTGAAACTTCCTTTTGATAGAGCAGTTTTCAAACACTCTTTTTGTTGAAACTGCAAGTGGATATTTCGAGCGCTTTGAGGCCTATGCTGGAAAAGAAAATATTTTCACAAAAAAACTACACAGAAGCATTCTCAGAAACTTCTTTTTGATGTGTGCATTCAACTCACCAAGTGGATCCTTCCTTTTGATAGAGCAGTTTTGAAACACTCTTTTTGTAGAATCTGCAAGTGGGTATTTTCACTGCTTTGAGGCCTATGCTTGAAAAGGAAATAACTTCACAGAAAAAGTAGAGAAGCATTCTCAGAAACTTCTCTGTGATATGTGCATTTAACTCACAGAGTTGAACCTTCGTTTTGATAGAGCAGTTTTGAAACACTCTTTTTGTAGAATCTGCAACTGGATATTTGGAGCGCTTTGAGGACTATGCTGAAAAGGAAATATCTTCACATAAAAACTAGACAGAAGCATTATCAGAAACTTCTTTGGGATGTGTGCATTCAAATAAAAGAGTTGAACATTCCTTCTGATAGAGCAATTTTGAAACACTCTTTTCGTAGAATCTGCAAGTGGATATTTGGAGCGCTTTGAAGCCTACGCTGGAAAAGAAACAGTCTTCACATAAAAACTACCCAGAAGCATTCTTAGAAACTTGTTTGGGATGTGTGTATTCAACTCACAGAGTTGAACCTTCCTTTTAATAGAGCAGTTTTGAAACACTCTTTTCGTACAGTCTCTAAGTGGACATTTGGAGCGCTTTGAGGCCAATGCTGTAAAAGGAAATATCTTCACATAAAAACTAGACAGAAGCATTCTCAGAAACTAGTTTGTGATGTGGGCATTCAGCTCACAGAGTTGAACCTTCCTTCTCATAGAGCAGTTTTGAAACACTCTTTTTGTACCATCTGAAAGTGGACATTTGGAGCGCTTTGAGGCCAATGCTGGAAAAGGAAATATCTTCTCATAAAAACTAGACAGAAGCATTCTCAGAAACTAGATTGTGATGTATGCATTCACCTCACAGAGTTGAACCTTCCTTTTGATAGAGCAGTTTTGAAACACTCTTTTGTAGAAAGTGCAAGTGCATATTTGGAACGCTGTGAGGCATACGCTGAAAAGGAAATATCTTCACATAAAAACAAGAAGGCAGCATTCTCAGAAACTATTTTGTCATAGGTGCATTCAGCTGACAGAGTTGAACGTTCCTTTTGATAGAGCAGTTTTGAAACACGCTTTTTGAAGGATCTGCAACTGAATACTTGGAGTGCTTTGAGGCCTATTCTGGAAAAGGAAATGTCTTCACATAAAAACTAGACAGAAGCATTCTCAGAAACTTCTTTGTGATGTGTGCATTCAAAACACAGTGTTGAACATTCCTTTTGATAGAGCAGCTTTGATACACTCATTTTGTGGAAAGTGCAAGTGGATATTTGCGTGTTTTGAGGCCTATGCTGGAAAAAGAAATGTCATCACATAAAAACTGGACAAAAGCATTCTCACAAACTACTTTGTGATGTGTGCATTCAACTCACAAGGTTGAAACTTCCTTTTGATAGAGCAGTTTTGAAACACGTTTTTTGTAGAACCTGCAAGTGGATATTTGGAGCACTGTGAGGCCTATGCTGGAAAAGGAAATATCTTCACATAAAAACTACACAGAACTATTCTCAAAAACTTCTTTGTGATGTGCACATTCATCTCACAGAGTTGAACCTTCCTTTTCATACAGCAGTTTTGAAACACTGTTTTTGTGGATTCTGCAAGTGGATATTTGGAGTGATTGCGACTTCTGGTGGAAAATGATATACCTTCAAATAAGAACGAGACAGAAGCATTCTCAGAAACTTCTTTGTGATGTGTGCCTTCAACTCACAGAGCTGAACCTTCCTTTTGATAGAGCAGTTTTGAAACAGTCTTTTTGTAAAATCTGCACGTGGATATTTGGAGCACTTTGAGGCCTATGCAGGAAAAGCAAATATCTTCTCATAAAAACTATACAGAAACATTCTCAGAAACTTCTTTGTGATGTGTGCATTCCACTCACTGAAATTAACCTTTCTTTTGAAAGAGCAGCTTTGAAACACTCTTTTTGTAGAATCTCCAAGTGGATATTTGGAGCTCATTGAGGCCTATGCTGAAAAGTTAATATCTTCACATAAAAACTAGACAGATTCATTCTCAGAAACTTCTTTGAGATGTGGGCATACAGTTCACAGAGTTGAACCTTCCTTTTGATAGAACAGTTTTGAAACTCTCTTTTTGTATTATCTGCAAGTGGATAATTGGAGCGCTTTGAGGCCTATGCTGGAAAAGGAAATAACTTCACATAGAAAATAGACAGACTCATTCTCAGAAACTTGTTTGTGTTGTGTGCATTCAACTCACAGGGTTGAATGTTGCTTTTGATAGAGCAGTTTTGAAACACTCCTTTTGTAGAATCTGCAGGTGGATATTTGGAGCTCTTTGAGGCCTATGTTGGAAAAGGAAATATCTTCACATAAATACTACACGGAAGCATTTTCAGAAACTTCCTTGTAATGTATGCAATCAACCCACAGTGTTGAACCTTCCTTTTGATAGAGCAGTTTGGAAACACTCTTTTTGTAGAATCTGCAAGAGGATATTTGGTGCATTCTGAGGACAATGTTGGAAAAAGAAATGTCATCACATAAAATCTAGACAGAAGCATTCTCAGAAACTTATTTTTGATGTGTGCATTCAACTCACAGAGTTGAAATTTCCTTTTGATAGAGTAGTTTTGAAACACTCTTTTTGTAGAATCTGCAAGTGGATATTTGGAACGCTTTGAGGCCTATGCGGGAGTAGGAAATGTCTTCACATAAAAACTAGACAGAAGCATTCTCAAAAACTTCTTAGTGATGTAGGCATTCAACTCACAGAGTTGAACCTTTCTTTTGATAGAGCAGTTTGGAAACACTCTTTTTGTACAATCCACAGGTGGATATTTGGAGCGCTTTGGGGCCTATACTGGAAAAGCAAATGTCTTCTCATAAAAACTAGACACAAGGATTCTAAGAAACTTCTTTGTGGTATTTGCACTCAGCTCACAGAGTTGAACCTTCCTTTTGATAGAGCAGTTTATAAACACTTTTTTTGTAGAATCTGCAAGTAGATATTTGGAGCGCTCTGAGGCCTATGCTGGAAAAGGCAATAACTTCACATAGATGTATAGAGAAGCATTTTCAGAAACTTCTTTGTGATGTGTGCATTCCACTCACAGAGTTCAACCTTCTTTTTGATTTCGTAGATTTGAATCACTCTTCTTGTAGTATCTGCAAGTGGATATTTGGAGCGCTTTGAGGCCTATGCTCGAATATGAAATATCTTCACATAAAAACTAGACAGAAGCGTTCTCAAAAACTTCTTTGTGATGTGAGCATTGAACTCATAGAGTTGAACCTTTCTTTTGCTAGAGCAGTTTTGAAACACTATTTTTGTAGAATCTGCAAGTGGACATTTGGAGTGATTGCAACCTCTTGTGGAAAATTATATATCTTCACTTAAAAATTAGACAGAAGCATTCTCAGAAACATCTTTGTGATGTGTGCAATCAACTCACAGAGTTGAAGCTTCCTTTGATAGAGCAGTTTTGAAACACTCTTTTTGAAGATTCTACAAGTGGATATTTGGAGCACCTTGAGGCCTATGCTGGAAAAGGAAGTATCTTCACATAAATCTATTCAATAGCATTCTCACAAAATTCTTTCTGATGTGTCCATTCAGCTCACTGTGTTGAACATTCCTTTAGATATAGCAGTTTTGAAACACTCTTTTTGTATAATCTACAAATGGATATTTGGAGGGCTTTGAGGCCTTTAATTTAAAAGGAAATATCCTCACATAAAAAATTGAAAGCAGCATTTTCAGAAACTACTTTCCATTGTGTGCATTCAACTAACAGAGTTGAACCTTCCTTTTGATAGAGGAATTTTGAACCACTCTTTTTGTAGAATGTGCAAGTGGATATTTGGAGCGCTTTGAGGCCTATGCTGGAAAAGGAAATATCTTCACATATAATGTGTACGGAAGTATTCTCGGAAACTTTTTTGTGATGTCTGCAATCCACACACAGTATTAAACCTTCCTTTTGATAGAGCAGTTTTGAAACTCTCTTTTTGTAGAATCTGCAAGTGGATATTTGGAGCGTTTTGAGGCCTATGTTGGAAAAAGAAATGACATCACAGAAAAACTAGACAGAAGCATTCTCACAAACTTCTTTCTGTTGTGTAAATTCAACTCAAAGAGTTGAACCTTCCTTTTGTTAGAGCAGATTTGAAACACTGTTTTCGAAGAATCTGTAAGTGGATATTTGGAGCGCTTTGAAGACTATGCTGAAAAAGGAAATATCTTCACAAGAAAACTGGACAGAAGCTTTCTCAAAAACTTCTTTGTGATGTGTGCACTCAACGCACAGAGCTGAACCTTCCTTTTGCCTGAGCAGTTCTGAAACAGTATTTTTGTGCAATCTTCAAGCAGATACTTGGAGTGATTGTGACCTATTGTGGAAAATTATAGGTCTTCAAATAAGAACGAGACAGAAGCATTCTCAGAAACTTCTTTGTGATGTGTGCATTCAACTCACAGTGCTGAGCCATCCTTTTGATAGAGCAGATAGAAACACTCTTTTTGTAGGATCTGTAAGTGGCTATTTGGAGCGGTTTGTGGACAATTCTGGAAAAGGAAATATCTTCACATAAAAACTACACAGAAGCATTCTCAGAAACTTCTTTGTGATGGGTGCATTCAATTCACACAGTTGAATCTTCCTTTTGGAAAAGCAGTTTTGAAACACACATTTTGTAGAATCTGCAAGTGGATATTTGGAGGGCTCTGAAGCCTATGTTGGAAAAGGAAATGTCTTCCCATAAAAACCAGACAGAAGCAATCTCAGAAATTGGTTTGTGATGAGTGCATTCAACTCACAGAATTGAAACTTCCTTTTGATAGAGCAGTTTTGAGACACTCTTTATGGAGAATCCGCAAGTGGATATTTGGTGTGCTTTGAGGCCTATTCTGGAAAAGGAGATAACTTTACACAAAAGGTAGAGAGAAGCATTCTCAGAAACTTTTTTGTGTTGTGTGCTTTCAACCCACAGAATTGAACTTTCCTTTTGATAGAGCAGTTTTGAAACACTCTTTTTGTCGAATCTGCAAGTGGATATTTGGAGCGCCTTGATGCATATGCTGCAAAAGGAATATCTTCATATAAAAACTTGAGAGAAGCATTCTGAGAAACTTCTTTGTGATGTGTGCGTTTGACTCACAGAGTTAAACATTCCTTTTCCTAGAGCAGTTTTGAAACACTATTTTTGTGGAATCTGCAAGTGGATATTTGGAGTGATTGCAACCTCTGTTGGAAAATGATATATCTTCAAATAAGAACGAGGCAGAAGCACTCTCAGAAAGTTCTTTGTGATGTGTTCACTCAACTCACTTAGTTGAACTTTCCTTTTGATAGAGCAGTTTTGAAACTCTCTTTTTGTAGAATCTGCGAGAAGATATTTGGAGCGTTTTGAAGCCTATGCTGGGAAAGGAAATATCTTTACATACAAACTAGAAAACAGCATTTTCAGAAACTGTTTGGTGATCTGTGTATTGAACTCACAGAGTTGAACCTCCCTTTTCATAGAGCAGTTTTGAAATACACTTTTTGTATAATCTGCAAGTGGATATTTGGAGTGATCTGAGGCCTATGCTGGAAAAGGAAATATCTTCACATAAAAAGTATACAGAAGCATTCTCAGAAACTTCCTTGTGATGTGTTCATTCACCCCACAGTGTTGAACCATCCTTTTGACAGACCAGTTATGAAACACTCTTTTTGTAGGATCTCCAAATGGATATTTGGAGTGATTAGAGGCCTATGTTGGAAAAAGGAATGTCATCACATCAAAATTATTCAGAAGCATTCTCACAAACTTCTTTGTCAAGTGTGCATTCAACTCTCAGAGTTGAACATTCCATTTGATAGAGCAGTAATGAAACACTTTTTTTGTAGAATCTGCAAGTGGATATTTGGAGCGCTTTGAGGCCTATGCTTGAAAAGGAAATATCCTCACATAAAAACCAGACAGAAGCATTCTCAAAAAGTTCTTAGTGATGTGTGCAGTCAACTCACACGGTTGAACCTTTCTATTGCTAGAGCAGTTTTGAAACACTATTTTTGTAGTATCTGCAAGTTTATATTTGGAGTGGTTTTGACCTCTGTTGCAAAATGATATCTTAAAATAAGGATGAGACAGGAACATTCTCAGAAACTACATTGTGATGTGTGCATTCAACTCACAGAGTTGAACCTTCCTTTTCATAGAGCAGTTTTTAAACACTCTTTTTGTAGATTCTGCAACTGGATATTTGGAGCGCTTTGATGCCTATGTTAGAAGAGGAAATATCTTCACATAAAAAGTAGATAGAAGCATTCTGAGAAACTTGTTTGTGATGTGTGCATTCAACTCACGGATTTGTACATTCCTTTTGATAGTGCAGGTTTGAAACACCCTTTTGTAGAATCTGCCACTAGGTATTTGGAGCGCTTTGAGGCCTATGCTGGTAAAGGAAATAAGTTCACATAAAAACTAGAGAGAAGCATTCTCAGAAACTAGTTTGTGATATGTGCATTGAACTCACAGAGTTGAACCCTCCTTTTAATAGAGCAGTTTGGAAACTCTGTTTTGGTAGAATGTGCAAGTGGATATTTGGAGCGCTTTGAGGCCTATGCTGGAAAAGGAAATATCTTCACATAAAAACTAGACAGAGGCATTATCTGAAACTTCCTTGTGATGTGTGCACTGAACTCTCACAGTTGAGCCTTACTTTTGATAGAGCAGTTTTGACACACTGTTTTTGTAGAATCTTCAAGTGGACATTTGGAGAGTTTGAGGTCTATGCTAGAAAAGGAAATATTTTCACATAAAAATCAGACAGAAACATTTTCATAAATTTCTTTGTGGTGTGTGTATTCAACTCACAGAATTGAACCTTTCCTTTGATAGGGCAGTTTTCAAACACCCTTTTTGTAGAATCTGCAAGTGGATATTTGGAGTGCTTTGAGACCTAAGCTGGAAAAGGAAAAAGCTTCCCATAAAAATTAGAGAGAAGCATTCTGATAAACTTCTCTGTGATGTGTTCATTTAACACACAGACTTGAACGTTGCTTTGATATAGCAGTTTTGAAATACTCTTTTTGTAGAATCTGCAAATGGATATTTTTAGCTATTTGAGGCCAATGTTAGAAAAGGTAATATCTTCACCTAAAAACTATACAGAAGCATTCTCCAAAACTTCTTTGTGATGTGTGCATTCAACTCACAGAGTTGAACCTTACTTTTGATACAGCAGATTTGAAACTCTCTTTTTGTAGAATCTGCAAGTGGATATTTGGAGCACTTTGAGGCCTAGGCTGGAAAAGGAAATACCTTCACATACAAACTAGACAGAAGCATTCTCTGAAACTACATTGTGATGTGTGCATTCAACTCAAAGAGGTGAACCTTCCTTTTGATAGAGTAGCTTTGAAACACGCTTTTTGTAGAATCTCCAAGTGGACATTTGGAGAGTTTGAGGTCTATGCTAGAAAAGGAAATATCTTCACATACACAGTAGACAGAAACATTCCCAGAAACTTCATTGTGATGTATGCATTCAACTCACAGAGTTGAACCTTCCTTTTGCTGTAGTAGCTTTGAAGCAATCTTTTTGTAGAATCTGCAACTAGATATTTGGAACTCTTTGAGGCCTATGATGGAAAAGGAAATATCTTCACATAAAAAGTAGAAGGAAGCATTCTCAGAAACTTCTTTGTGATGTGTGCGTTCAACTCACAGAGTTCAATATTCCTTTTGATAGAGTAGTTTTATAACCCTCTTTTTGTAGAATCTTCAATTAGATATTTGGAGTCCTTTGAGGCGTATGCTGGAAAAGGAAATATCTTCACATAAAAACTATACAGAAGCATTCTCAGAAACTTCTTTGTGATGTGTGCATTCAACTCACAGTGTTGAACCTTCCTTTTGATACAGCAGTTTTGAAACACTGTTTTGTAGAACCTGCAAGTGGATAATTTGAACTCTGTGAGGCCCATGCTGAAAAAGGAAATAACTTCACATAAAAACTAGACAGAAGAATTCTCAGAAAATTCTTAGTGATGTGTGCACTCAACTCACAGAGTTTACCTTCTTTTTGATAGAGCAGTTCTGAAACACTCTTTTTGTAGAATCTTCAAGTGGACATTTAGAGAGCTTTGAGGCCTATGCTAGAAAAGGAAATATCTTCACATAAAAACTAGAGAGAAGCATTCTCAGAAATATCTTTGTGATGTGTGCACTCAACATACAGAGTTAAACCTTCCTTTTGATACAGCAGTTTTGAAACACTCTTTATGTAGAATCCGCAAGTGGACATTAAGCGTTCTTTGAGGCCTATACTGGAAAAGGAAATATCTTCACATAAAAACTAGACAGAAACATTCTCAGAAACTTCTTTGTGATGTGTGCATTCAACTCACAGAGTTGAAATTTTCTTCTTTTTTTTTTCTTTCAGCTTTGAAACACTCCTTTGTAGAATCTTCAAGTGGACATTTAGAGCGTTTGAGGTCTATTCTAGAAAAGGAAGTATGTTCACATACAAACTAGACAGAAGATGTTTCAGAAGTTTCTTTCTGATGTGTGCACTAAACTCACAGAGTTTAACTTTCGTTTTGATAGAACAGTTTTGAAACACTCTTTTTGTAGAATCTTCAATTGGATATTTGGAGTAATTTGAGGCCAATGTTGGAAAAGGAAATATCATCACATAAAAACTACACAGAAGCATTCTCAGAAACTTCTTTGTGATGTGTGCACTCAACTCACAGAGTTGAACTTTCTTTTTGTTAGAACAGTTTTGAAACACTCTATTTGTAGAATCTTCAAGTGGACATTTTGAGCTCTTTGTCTCCTACACTTGAAAATGAAATATCATCACATTAAAACTAGACAGAAACATTCCCCTAAACTTCTTTGTGATGTATGCATTCAACTCAAAGTGTTAAACCTTCCTTTTGATAGTGCAGTTTTGAAACACTCTTTTTGTATAATCTGCAAGTGGATATTTGGAGCGCTTTCAGACCTATGCTGCAAAAGGAATAACTTCACATACAAACTAGACAGAAGCATTCTCAAAACCTACTCTGTGATGTGTACATTAAACTCACAAAGTTGAACTTCCCTTTTGATAGGGCAGGTTTGAAACACTCCTTTTGTAGAATCTTCAAGTGGACATTTGGAGCATTTGAAATCTGTGCTAGAAAAAGAAATATCTTCACATACAAACTAGAAAGAAGCATTCTGAGAAACTACTTTGTGATATGTGCATTCAACTCACAGAATTGAACCTTCCTTTTGATAGAGCAATTTTGAAACACTCTTTTTGTAGAATCTGCAATTAGATATTTGGAGCCTTTTGAGGCCTATGCTGGAAAAGGAAATGTCTTCACATAAAAACTGCACGGAAGCATTCTCAGAAACTTCTTTGAGATGTGTTAATTCAACTCACAGAGTTGAATCTACCTTTTGATAGAGAAGTTTTGAAACACTGTTTTTGTAGGATCTGCAATTGGATATTTGGGGCGCTTTGAGGCCTCCACTGAAAAAGGAAATATCTTCTCATAAAAACTAGACAGAAGCATTCTCAGAAACTTCTTTGTGATGTGTGCACTCAACTAACAGAGTTCAACCTTATTTTTCATAGAGCAGTTTTGAAACACTCTTTTTGTGGTTTCTGCAACTAGATATTTTGTGGGCTTTGAGGCCTATGCTTGAAAAGGAAATATCTTCATATAAAAACTACACCGAAACATTCTTAGAAAGTTCTTTGTAAGATGTGCATTCAACTCACAGAGTTGAATCTTCCTTTTCATAGAGCAATTTTATAAGACACTTTTTGTAGAATCTTCAAGTGGATATTTGGAGCCATTTGAGGCCTATTCTGGAAAAGAAAATATCTTCACAATAAAACTACACAGAAGCATTCTCAGAAACTCCTTTGTGATGTGTGCATTCAACTCACAGAGATGAACCTTCCTCTTGACAAAGGAGTTTTGAAACATTCCTCTTGTAGAATCTGCAAGTAGATATTTGGAGCTCTCTGAGGCCTATGATGGAAAAGGAAATATATTCACATAAAAACTTGACAGAAGCATTCTCAGAAACTTCTTTGTGATGTGTGCATTCAACTCAAAGAGTTGAACTTTTCTTTTGATAGAGCAGTTTTGAAACTCTCTTTTTGTAGAATCTGCAAGTGGATGTTTGGAGCGCTTTGAGGCCTATGCTGGAAAAGGAAATATCTTCACCTAAAAGCTAGACAGAAGCATTCTCAGAAACTTTTTTGTAAAGCTTGCGTTCCCGTCACAGGGTTGAACCTTCCTTTTGATAGAGTAGTTTTGAAACACACTTTTTGAAGTATCTGCAAATAGATATTTGAAGAGCTTTGAGGTCTATGCTGGAAAAGGAAATATCCTCACATAAAAACTAGACAGTAGCAATTTCGGAAACTTCTTTGTGATATGTGCATTTAACTCACAGAGTTGAACTTTCCTTTTCATAGAGCAATTTTGAAACACTCTTTTTGTAGAATGTGCTAGTGGATATTTAGAGTGCTTTGAGGTCTATGCTGGAAAAGGAAATATCTTCACATAAAAACAAGACAGAAGCATTCTCAGAAACTTCTCTGTGATGTGTGAATTCAGCTCACAGGGTTGAAACTTCCTTTTGATAGAGCAGTTTTGAAACACTCTTTTTCTATAATCTTTAAGTGGACATTTGAAGCGCTTTGAGGCCTATGCTGGACAAGGAAATAACTTCACATAAAAACTAGACAAAAGCATTCTCAGAAATATCCTTGAGATGTGTGTCTCCAAATCACGGAGGTGAACTTGTCTTTTGATTGAGAAGTTTTGAAACACTCTTTTTGTAGAATCTGCAAGGGGATATTTGGAGCTCTTTGAGTCCTATGCTGGAAAAGGAAATATCTTCACATAAAAATATCTTCACATAAAATTTACACAGAAGCATTCTCCAAAACTTCGTTGTGATGTGTGCGTTCAACTCACAGAGTTGAAACTTCCTTTTGATATAGCAGTTTTGAAACACTCTTTTTGTAGAATCTGCAAGTGGATATTTGGAGCTCTTTGAGGCCTATGCTGGAAAAGGAAATATCTTCACATAAAAACAAGACAGAAGAATTCTCAGAAACATCTCTGTGATGTGTGCATTCAACTCACAGAGTTGAAAGTTCGTTTTGATAGAGCAGTTTTGAAACACTCATTTTGTAAAATCTTCAAGTTGACATTTGGAGCGCTTTGAGGCCTATACTGGAAAAGGAAATATCTTCACATAATAACTAGACACAAACATTATCCTAAACTTCTTTGTGATGTGTGCATTCAACTCACAGAGCTCAACCTTCCTTTTGATTGAGCAGTTTTGAAACACTCTTTTTCTAGTATCGGCAAGTAGACATTTGGAGCTCTTTGAGGCCTGTGCTGGAAAAGGAAGTATCTCCAGATAAAAACTTGACAGAAGCATTCTCAGAAACTTCTTTGTGATGTGTGCATTCAACTCACAGAGTTGAAACTTCCTTTTGAAAGATCAGTTTTGAAACACTCTTTTTGTAGAATCTCTAAGTGGACATTTGGAGCGCTTTGAGGCCTAGCCTGGAAAAGGAAATATCTTCACATAAAAACTGACAGAATCATTCTCAGAAACTTCTTTCTGATGTGTGCACTCAACTCATAGAGATGAACCTTCCTTTTGATAGAGCAGTTCTGAAACACTCTTTTTGTAGGATCTACAAGAAGATATTTGGAGCGCTTTGAGGCCTATGCTGGAACAGGAAATATCTTCATTCTCAGTAAATACTTGGTGATTCAACACACAGGTTTGAAACTTCCTTTTGATAGAGCAGCTTTGAAACACTCTTTTTGTAGAATCTGCAAGTGGATATTTGGAGCGCTTTGAGGCCTATGCTGGAAAAGGTAATGTCTTCACATAAAAACTACACAGATGTATTCTCAAAAGTTCTTTGTGATGTGCACATTCAACTCAGAGTGTGGAACCTTCCTTTTCCTAGAGCAGTTTTGAAACCCTATTTTTGTAGAATCTGCAAGTGGATGTATGGATTCATTTCGACCTCTGGTGGTAAATGATATATTTTCAAATAAGGATGAAACAGAATCATTCTCAGAAAATACTTTGTGATGTGTGCATTCAACTCACAGTGTTGAACCTTACTTTTCACAGAGCAGTTTTCAAACACTCTTTTTGTACAATTTCTAGGGGAAATTTGGAGCGCTTTGAGGCCTAGGTTGGATAAGGAAATATCTTCACATTAAAATTAGACAGAAGCATTCTCAGAAACATCTTTGTGATGTGTGCATTCAACTCACAGAGTTGAACCTTCCTTTTGATAGAGCAGTTTTGAAACAATCTTTTTGTAGAACCTGCAAATGGATATTTGGAGTGCTTTGAAGCCATTGCTGGAAAAGGGATTATCTTCACATAAAAACTAGACAGAAGCATTCTCAGAAACTTCTCTGTGATGTGTGCATTCATCTCACGGAGTTGAACCTTCCTTTTGATAGAGCAGTTTTCAAACACTCTTTTTGTAGTATCCGCAAGTGGACATTTGGAGCGGTTTGAGGCCTATGCTTGAAAAGGAAATATCTTCACTTACAAAGTAAACAGAAGCATTCTCAGAAACTTATCTGTGAAATTTGCGTTCAACCCACAGAGTTGAACCTTCCTTTTGATAGAGCAGTTTTGAAACAC
This sequence comes from Pongo abelii, assembly GCF_028885655.2. Classification (NCBI taxonomy): domain Eukaryota; kingdom Metazoa; phylum Chordata; class Mammalia; order Primates; family Hominidae; genus Pongo; species Pongo abelii. Next base: position 24,828,322 of record NC_072005.2, read on the forward strand.
TCTTTTTGAAGAATTTGCAACTAGATATTTGAAGCGCCTTGAGGTCTATGCTGGAAAAGGAAATATACTCATATAAAAACTACACAGAAGCATTTTCAGAAACATTTTTGAGATGTGCGCCTTCTACTCACAGAGTTGAACCTTCCTTTTCATAGAGCAGTTTTGAAACAAACTTTTTGTAGAATCTGCTAGTGGATCTTTGGAGCGCTTGGTGGCCTTTGCTGGAATAGGAAATATCTTCACATAGAAACAAGAGGGAAACATTCTCAGAAACTTCTATATGATGTGTGCATGCAACTCAGGAAGTTGAACCTTCCTTTTGATAGAGCAGTTTTGAAACACTCTTTTTGTAGAATCTTCAAGTGGACATTTGGAGTGCTTTGAGGTCAATTCTGGAATAGGAAATATTGTCACATAAAAAGTAGACAGAAGCATTCTCAGAAACTTCCTTGAGATGTGTGCATTCAACTCACAGAGTTGAACCCTCCTTTTGATAGAGAAGATTTGAAACACTCTTTTTGAAGAATCTGCAACTAGATATGTGGAGCGCTTTGAGTCTTATGCTGGAAAAGAAAATATCTTCACCTAAAAACTAGAAAGCAGCATTCTCAGAAACTACTTTGTGATGTGTGAATTCAACTAACAGAGTTGAACCTTCCTTTTGATAGTGCAGTTTTGAAACTCTGTTTTTGTAGAATCTGCAAGTGGATACTTTGAGTGATTTGAGGCCTATGCTGGAAAAGGAAATATTTTCTTATTTTTTTATTTTTGTTATTATTATTTTTATTATAATTTAGGTTTCATGGTACATGTGTGCAATGTGCAGGTAAGTTACATATGTAGACACGTGCCATGCTGGTGCGCTGCACCCACTAACTCGTCATTTAGCATTAGGTATATCTCCCAATGCTATCCCTCTGCCCTCTTCCCACCCCACAACAGTCCCCGAAGTGTGATGTTCCCCTTCCTGTGTCCGTGTGTTCTCATTGTTCAATTCCCACCTATGAGTGAGAATATGCGGTGTTTGGTTTTTTGTTCTTGGGATAGTTTACTGAGAATGATGATTTCCAATTTCATCCATTTCCCTACAAAGAAACGAACTCAACACTTTTTATGGCTGCATAGTATTCCATGGTGTATATGTGCCACATTGTCTTAATGCAGTCTACCATTGTTGGAGATTTGGGTTGGTTCCAAGTCTTTGCTATTGTGAACAATGCCTCAATAAACATACGTGTGCATCTGTCTTTATAGCAGCATGATTTATAGTCCTTTGGGTATATACCCAGTAATGGGATGGCTGGATCGAATGGAATTTCTAGTTCTAGATCCCTGAGGTATCGCCACACTGACCTCCACAAGGGTTGAACTAGTTTACAGTCCCACCAACAGTGTAAAAGTTTTCCTATTTCTCCACATCCTCTCCAGCACCTGTTGTTTCCTCACTTTTTAATGATTGCCATTCTAACTGGTGTGAGATGGTATCTCATTGTGGTTTTGATTTGCATTTCTCTGATGGCTAGTGATGGTGAGCATTTTTTCATGTGTTTTTTTGGCTGCATAAATGTCTTCTTTTGAGAAGTGTCTGTTCATGTCCTTCACCCAGTTTTTGATGGGGTTGTTTGCTTTTTTCTTGTAAATTTGTTGGAGTTCATTGTAGATTCTGGATATTAGCCCTTTGTCAGATGAGTAGGTTGTGAAAATTTTCTCCCATTTTGTGGGTTGCCTGTTCACTCTGATGGTAGTTTCCCTTGCTGTGCAGAAGCTCTTGAGTTTAATTAGGTCCCATTTGTCAATTTTGGCTTTTGTTGCCATTGCTTTTGGTGTTTTACACATGAAGTCCTTGCCCATGCCTATGTCCTGAATGGTAATGCCTAGGTTTTCTTCTAGGGTTTTTATGGTTTTAGGTCTAACATTTAAGTCTTTAATCCATCTTGAATTGATTTTTGTATAAGGTGTAAGGAAGGGATCCAGTTTCAGCTTTCTACATATGGGTAGCCAGTTTTCCCATCACCATTTATTAAATAGGGAATCCTTTCCCCATTTCTTGTTTTTCTCAGGTTTGTCAAAGATCAGATAGTTGTAGATATGTGGCATTATTTCTGAAGGCTCTGTTCTGTTCCATTGATCTATATCTCTGTTTTGGTATCAGTACCATGCTGTTTTGATTACCGTAGCCTTGTAGTATAGTTTGAAGTCAGGTAGTGTGATGCCTCCAGCTTTGTTCTTTTGGCTTAGGATTGACTTGGCGATGCGGGCTCTTTTTTGGTTCCATATGAACTTTAAAGTAGTTTTTTCCAATTCTGTGAAGAAAGTCATTGGTAGCTAGATGGGGATGGCATTGAATCTGTAAATTACCTTGGGCAGTATGGCCATTTTCAAGATATTGATTCTTCCTACCCATGAGCATGGAATGTTCTTCCATTTGTTTGTATCCTCTTTTATTTCCTGGAGCAGTGGTTTGTAGTTCTCCTTGAAGAGGTCCTTCACATCCCTTGTAGGTTGGATTCCTAGGCATTTTATTCTCTTTGAAGCAATTGTGAATGGGAGTTCACTCATGATTTGGCTCTCTGTTTGTCTGTTATTGATCTATAAGAATGCTTGTGATTTTTGTACATTGATTTTGTATCCTGAGACTTTGCTGAAGTTGCTTATCACCTTAAGGAGATTTTGGGCTGAGACAATGGGGTTTTCTAGATATACAATCATGTCGTCTGCAAACAGAGATAATTTGACCTCCTCTTTTCCTAATTGAATATCCTTTATTTCCTTCTCCTGCCTAATTGCCCTGGCCAGAACTTCCAACACTATGTTGAATAGGAGTGGTGAGAGAGGGCATCCCTGTCTTGTGCCAGTTTTCAAAGGGAATGCTTCCAGTTTTTGCCCATTCAGTATGATATTGGCTGTGGGTTTGTCATAGATAGCTCTTATTATTTTGAGATACGTCCCATCAATAACTAATTTCTTGAGAGTTTTTAGCATGAAGTGTTGTTAAATTTTTTCAAAGGCCTTTTCTGCATCTATTGAGATAATCATGTGGTTTTTGTCTTTGGTTCTGTTTATATGCTGGATTACATTTCTTGATTTGCATATATTGAACCAGCCTTGCATCCCAGGGATGAAGCCCACTTGATCATGGTGGATAAGCTTTTAGATATGTTGCTGGATTCAGTTTGCCAGTATTTTATTGAGGATTTTTGCATCAATGTTCATCAAGGATATTCGTCTAAAATTCTCTCTTTTGGTTGTGCCTCTGCCAGGCTTTGGTATCAGGATGATGCTGGCCCCATAAAATGAGTTAGGGAGGATTCCCTCTTTTTCTATTGATTGGAATAGTTTCAGAAGGAATGGTACCAGTTCCTCCTTGTACCTCTGGTAGAATTCAGCTGTGAATCCATCTGGTCCTGGCCTTTTTTTGGTTGGTAAGCTATTGATTATTGCCACAATTTCAGCTCCTGCTACAGGTTTATTCAGAGATTCAACTTCTTCCTGATTTAGTCTTGGGAGAGTGTATGTGTTGAGAAATCTATCCATTTCTTCTAGATTTTCTAGTTTATTTGCGTAGAGGTGTTTGTAGTATTCTCTGATGGTAGTTTGTATTTCTGTGGGATCAGTGGTGATATCTCCGTTATCATTTTTTATTGCATCTATTTGATTCTTCTCTCTTTTTTTCTTTATTAATCTTGCTAGCGGTCTATCAATTTTGTTGATCCTTTCAAAAAAGCAGCTCCTGGATTGATTTATTTTTTGAAGGATTTTTTGTGTCTCTATTTCCTTCAGTTCTGCTCTGATTTTAGTTATTTCTTGCCTTCTGCTAGCTTTTGAATGTGTTTGCTCTTGCTTTTCTAGTTCTTTTAATTGTGATGTTAGGGTGTCAATTTTGGATCTTTCCTGCTTTCTCTTGTGGGCATTTAGTGCTATAAATTTCCCTCTACACACTGCTTTGAATGCATCCCAGAGATTCTTGTATGCTGTGTCTGGGTTCTCGTTGGTTTCAAAGAACATCTTTATTTCTGCCTTCATTTCGTTGTGTACCCAGTAGTCATTCAGGAGCAGGTTGTTCAGTTTCCATGTAGTTGAGCAGTTTTGGGTGAGATTCTTAATCCTGAGTTCTAGCTTTATTGCACTGTGATCTGAGAGATAGTTTGTTATAATTACTGTTCTTTTACATTTCCTGAGGAGAGCTTTACTTCCAAGTATGTGGTCAGTTTTGGAATAGGTGTGGTGTGGTGCTGAAAAAAATGTATATTCTGTTGATTTGGGGTGGAGAGTTCTGTAGATGTCTATTAGGTCTGCTTGGTGCAGAGCTGAGTTCTATTCTTGGGTACTGTTGTTGACTTTCTGTCTCGTTGATATGTCTAATGTTGACAGTGTGGTGTTAAAGTCTCCCATTATTAATGTGTGGGAGTCTAAGTCTCTTTGTAGGTCACTCAGGACTTGCTTTATGAATCTGGGTGCTCCTGTATTGGGTGCATATATATTTAGGATAGTTAGCTCTTCTTGTTGAATTAATCCCTTTACCATTATGTAATGGCTTTCTTTGTCTCTTTTGATGTTTGTTGGTTTAAAGTCTGTTTTATCAGACACTAGGATTGCAACCCCTGCCTTTTTTTGTTCTCCATTTGCTTGGTAGATCTTCCTCCATCCTTTTATTTTGAGCCTATGTATGTCTCTGCACATGAGATGGGTTTCCTGAATACAGCACACTGATGGGTCTTGAGTCTTTATCCAATTTGCCAGTCTGTGTCTTTTAATTGGAGCATTTAGTACATTTACATTTAAAGTGAATACTGTTATGTGTGAATTTGTTCCTGTCATTATGATTTTAGCTGGTTATTTTGCTCGTTAGTTGATGCAGTCTCATCCTAGTCTCGATGATATTTACATTTTGACATGATTTTGCAGTGGCTCGTACCGGTTGTGCCTTTCCATGTTTAGCACTTCCTTCAGGAGCTCTTTTAGGGCAGGCCTGGTGGTGACAAAATCTCTCAGCATTTGCTTGTCTGTAAAGTATTTTATTTCTCCTTCACTTATGAAGCTTAGTTTGTCTGGATATGAAATTCTGGGTTGAAAATTCTTTTCTTTAAGAATGTTGAATATTGGCCCCCACTCTCTTCTGGCTTGTAGGGTTTCTGCCGAGAGATCTGCTGTTAATCTGATGGGCTTCCCTTTGAGGGTAACCCTACTTTTCTCTCTGGCTGCCCTTAACATTTTTTCCTTCATTTCAACTTTGGTGAATCTGACAATTATGTGTCTTGGAGTTGCTCTTCTCGAGGAGTATCTTTGTGGTGTTCTCTGTATTTCCTGAATCTGAATGTCAGCCTACGTTGCTAGATTGGGGAAGTTATCCTGGATAATATCCTGCAGAGTGTTTTCCAACTTGTTTCTATTCTCCCCGTCACTTTCAGGTACACCAATCATACCTAGATTTGGTCTTTTCACATAGTCCCACATTTCTTGGGGGCTTTGCTTAGTTCTTTTTATTCTTTTTTCTCTAAACTTCCCTTCTCTCTTTATTTCATTCATTTCATCTTCCAAGGCTGATACCCTTTCTTCCATCTGATCGCATCGGCTCCTGAGGCTTCTGCATTCTTCACGTAGTTCTCGAGCCTTTGTTTTCAGCTCCGTCAGCTCCTTTAAGCACTTCTCTGTATTGGTTATTCTAGTTATACATTCTTCTAAATTTTTTTCAAATTTTCAACTTCTTTGCCTTTGGTTTGAATATCCTCCCGTAGCTCGGAGTAATTTGATCGTCTGAAGCCTTCTTCTTTCAGCTCCTCAAAGTCATTCTCCATACAGCTTTGTTCCGTTGCTGGTGAGGAACTGCGTTCCTTTGGAGGAGGAGAGGCACTCTGCTTTTTAGAGTTTCCAGTTTTTCTGCTCTGTTTTTTCCCCATCTTTGTGGTTTTATCTACTTTTGGTCTTTGATGATGGTGATGTACAGATGGGTTTTTGGTGTGGATGTCCTTTCTGTTAGTTTTCCTTCTAACAGACAAGACCTTCAGCTGCAGGTCTGTTGGAGTACCTGGCCCGCCGTTTGAGGTGTCAGTCTGCCCCTGCTGGGGGATGTCACCCAATTAGGCTGCACGGGGGTCAAGGGTCAGGGACCCACTTGAGCAGGCAGTCTGCCAGTTCTCAGATCTCCACCTGCGTGCTGGGAGAACCACTGCTCTCCTCAAAGCTGTCAGACACGGACATTTATGTCTGCAGAGGTTACTGCTGTCTTTTTGTTTGTCTGTGCCCTGCCCCCAGAGGTGGAGTCTACACAGGCAGGCAGGCCTCCTCGAGCTGTCGTGGGCTCCACCCAGTTCAAGTTTCCTGGCTGCTTTGTTTACATAAGCGAGCCTGGGCAATGGTGGGCGGGCCAGCCCCAGCCTCGCTGCCGACTTGCAGTTTGATCTCAGACTGCTGTGCTAGCAATCAGCGAGACTCCGTGGGCGTAGGAACCTCTGAGCCGGTTGCGGGCTATAATCTCCTGGGGCACCCTTTCCTAAGCCCGTCGGAAATGCACAGTATTCCGGTGGGAGTGGCCCGATTTTCCCGGTGCCGTCTGGTCTGTCACCCCTGGAAAGGGAACTCCCTGACCCCTTGAGCTTCCTGAGTCAGGCAATGTCTCTCCCCTGCTTCAGCTGGCGCGCAGTGCGCTCACCTACTGACCTGCGCCCACTGTCTGGCACTCCCTAGTGAGATGAACACGGTACCTCAGATGGAAATGCAGAAATCACCCGACTTCTGCGTCTCTCCCGGTGGGAGCTGTAGATCGGAGCTGTTCCTATTCTGCCATCTTGGCTCCTCCGAGAGAGCAGCCTTGAAAACCTCTTTTTGTAGAATCTGCGAGTGGATATTTGGAGCGCTTTGAGGCTTATGCTGGAAAAAGTTACATATTCACATAAAAATTACACAGAAACATTCTTAGAAACTTGTTTGTGATATGTGCATTCAACTCACAGATTTGAACCTTCGTTTTGATAGAGCAGTTTTGTAATGTTATTTTTGTGGAATCTGCAAGTGGATATTTGGAGTGACTGCGACCTTTGGTGGAAAAAGATATATCTTTTGATAAGAACGAGACAGAAGCCTTCTCAGAAACTTCTTTGTGATGTGTGCATTCAATTCGCAGAGTTGAACCTTCCTTTTGATAGAGCAGTTTTGAAACACTCTTTTTGCAGAATCTGCAAGTGGATATTTGGAGCTCATTGAGGTCTATGCTGTAAAAGGAAATATCTTCACATAAAAACTAGACAGAAGCATTCTCAGAAACTTCTTCATGATGCGTGCCTTCAACTCACAGAATTGAACCTTCCTTTTGATAGAGCAGTTTGGAAACCCTCTTTTTGTAGAATCTCTAAGTGGACATTTGGAGCTCTTTGAGGCCTATGCTGGAAAAGGAAATATCTTCACAATAAAAGTAGACAGCAGCATTCTTAGTAGCTTGTTTGTGATGTGTTCATTGATCTCACATAGTTGAACCTTCCTTTTGATAGAGCAGTATTGAAACACTCTTTTTGTAGAATCTGCAAGTGGATATTTGGAGCGATTTAAGGCCTATGCTGGAAAAGGAAATATCTTCACATAAAATCTAGACAGAAGCCTTGTCAGAAACTTCTTTGAGACGTTTGCATTCTACTCACAGAGTTGAACCGTCCTTTTGATACAGCAGTTTTCAAACATTCTTTTTGTAGAATCTGCAACTGGATATTTGGAGCGATTTGAGGTCAATGCTAGAAAACGAAATATCTTCACATAAAAACAGACAGAAGCATTCTCCGAAACTTCCTTGTGATATTGCATTCAACTCACAGAGTTTAACCTTTCTTTTGATAGAGCAGTTTTGAAACACTCTTTTTGTAGAGTCTGCAACTGGTATTTGGAGCGCTTTGAGGCCTATGCTGGAAAAGGAAATATCTTCAGATAGAAACTACACAGAAGCATTCTCAGAAACTTGTTAGTGATGTGTGCATTCAACTCACATATTTGAACCTTCCTTTTGATAGAGCAGTTTTGAAACACTCCTTTTGTACAATCTCTAATTGGACAATTGGAATGCTTTGAGGCTTAGGCTGGAAAATGAAATATCTTCATATAAAAACGAGACAGAAGCATTGTCAGAAACTTCTTTGTCATGTGTGTATTCAACACTCAGGTTTGAAACTTCCCTTTGAAAGAGCAGTTTTGAAACACTCTTTTTGTAGAATCTGCTACTGAATATTTGGAGCCATTTGAGGCCTCTACTGGAAAAGGAAATATCTTCAAATAAAAACTAGACAGAAGCATTCTCAGAAACATATTTGTGATGTGTGCTTTCAACTCACGGAGTTGAACCTTCCTTTTCATACAGCAGTTTTGAAACACTCTTTTTGTAGAATCTGCAAGTGGATATTTGGAGCGCTTTGAGGCCTATGCTGGAAAAGGAAATATCTTCACATAATAACAAGACAGAAGCATTCTCAGATACTTCTTTGTGATCTGTGCATTCAACTCACGGAGCTGAACCTTCCTTTTGGTAGAGCAGTTTTGAAACACTCTTTTTGTAGCATCTGCAAATGGATATTTGGAGTGCTTTGGGGCCCAAGCTGGAAAAGGAAATAACTTCATATAAAAACCAGACAGAAATATTCTCAGAAACTTCTTTGTGATGTCTGCGTTCACCTCACGGATCGAACATTCCTTTTGATATTGCAGTTTTTAAACACTCTTTTTCTAGGAACTGCAAGTGAATAATTATAGCGCTTTGAGGCCTATGTTGGAAAAGGAAATATCTTCACATAAAAATTAGACAGAAGTATTCTCAGAAACTACTTTGTGATGTGTGTATTCAACTCAGAGAGTTAAACCTTCTCTTTGATAGAGCAGTATTGAAACACTCTTTTTGTAGTATCTGCAAGTGGATATTTTGAGCACTTTGAATACTATGCTGGAAAAGGAAATATCTTCCCATAAAAACTAGACAGAAGTATTCTCAGAAACTTCTTTGTGATGTGTGCATTCAACTCACAGAGTTGAACCTTCCTTTTGATAGAGAAGTTTTGAAACACTCCTTTGTGGGATCTGCGAGTGGATATTTGGAGCGCTTTGAGGTCGATCCTGGAAAAGGAAATAACTTCACATAAAAATTAGAGTTCAGCATTCTCAGAAACTTCTTTTGATGTGTGCATTTATCTCACAGAGTTGAACCTTCCTTTTGATAGGGCAGTTTTGAAAGACTCTTTTGCTAGGATCTACAAGGTGATATTTGGAGCGATTTGAGGCCTATGCTGTAAAAGGAAATATCTTCACATAAAAACGAGAGAGAAGCATTCTCCGAAAGTACCTTGTGTTGTGTGCATTCAGCTCAGAGAGTTGAAACTTCCTTTTGATGGAACTGTTTTGAAAATCACTTTGTGTAGAATCTGCAAGTGGATATTTGGAGTGCTTTGAGGCTTATGCAGGAAAAGGAAATATCTTCACATAAAAACTACACAGAATCATTCTTAGAAACTAGTTTGAGATGTGTGCATTCAACTCACAGAGTTGAAGCTTTCTGTTGATAGAGCAGTATTGAAACGGTCTTTTTGTAGAATCTGCAAGTAAATATTTGGAGCTCTTTGAGGCCTATGCTGGAAAAGGGAATATCCTTACATAAAAACTAGACAGAAGCATTCTCAGAAACTTAATTATGATGTGTGCATTCATCTCACAAAGCTGAAACTTCCTTCTGACAAAGCAGTTTTGAGACACTCTTTTTGTAGAATCTGCAAGTGGATATTTGGAGCGCTTAGAGGCTAATGCCAGAAAATCAAATATCTTCACATAAAAATTATTCAGAAGCATTCTCAGAAACTTCTTTTGAGATGTGCATTCACCTCAGAGAGTTGAAACTTCCTTTTGATAGACCAGTTTTGAAACACTCTTTTTGTAGAATCTGCAAGTAGATATTTGGAGCGCTTTGAGGCCTATGCTTTAAAAGGGTATATCTTCAAATAAAAACTAGACAGAAGCATTCTCAGAAACTTCTTTGCGATGAGTGAATTCAACTCACGGAGTTGAACCTTCCTTTTGATAGAGCAGTTTTGAAACACACTTTTTGTAGAATGTACAAGTGGATATTTGGAGCTCTTTGAGGCCTATGCTGGAAAAGGAAATATCTTCACATAAAAACTAGACAGAAGCATTCTCAGAAACTTCTATGTGATGTGCGCATTCAACTCACGTAGTTGAACCTTGCTTTTGATAGAGCAGTTTTGAAACACTCTTTTTGTGGAATCTGCAAGTGGATATTTGGAGGGCTTTGAGGCCTATGCTGGAAAAGGAAATATCTTCACATAAAAACCAGACTGAAACATTCTCAGAAAGTTCTTTGAGATGTGTGCATTCAACTCAGATAGTTGAACCTTCCTTTTGATAGAGCGGTTTTTAAACACTCTCTTTCAAGGAAGTGCAAGTGGATATTTTGAGCGTCCTGAGGCCAATGCTGGAAAAGGAAATAACTTCACATAAAAACTAGACAGAAGCATTCTCAGAAACTTCTTTGTGATGTGTGCATTCAACTCACAGAGTTCAACTTTCCTTTTTATAGAGCAGTTTTCAAACACATTTTTTGTACAAACTGCAAGTGGATATTTATAGCGCGTTGAGTCCTATGTTGGAAAAGGAAACATCTTCACATAAAAACTGGACAGAAGCACACTCAGAAACTTCTTTGTGATGTGTGCATTCCACTCAGAAAGTTGAACCTTCCTTTTGATAGAGGAGTTTTGAAACCCTCTTTTTGAAGGATCTGCAAGTGGATATTTGGAGCTCTTTGAGGCCTATGCTGGAAAAGGAAATATCTTCACATAAAAACTAGACAGAAGCATTCTCAGAAACTTCTATGTGATGGGCACATTCAACTCACGGAGTTGAACTTTCCTTTTGATAGAGCAGTTTTTAAGCACTTTTTTTGTTGTATCTGCAAGTCGATAGTTGGAGCACTTTGAGGGCTATGCTGGAAAATGATATATCTTCAGATAGAAATTGGAAAGAAGCATTCTACGAAACTACTTTCGTATCTGTGCATTCAACCCTGAGAGTTGAACCTCCCTTTTCATAGAGAGCAGTTTTAGAACTCTCTGTTTGTAGAATCTGAAAGTGGATATTTTGATCGCTTTGAGGACTAGGCTGGAAAAGGAAATGTCTCCACTTAAAAACTACACAGAAGCATTCGCAGAAACTTCTTTTTGATGTGTGAATCCAACTCACAGACTTGAACCCTCCTTTTGATAGAGTAGTTTTGAAACACTATTTTTGAACAATCTCTAAATGGACATTTGGAGTACTTTGAGGACTAGGTTGGAAAAGAAAATATCTTCACATAAAAACTAGAAAGCAGCCTTCTCAGGAACTACTTTGTGATGTGTGCATTCAACTCACAGAGTTGAACCTTCCTTTTGATAGAGCAGTTTTGAATCTCTCTTTTTGTAGAATCTGCTAGAGGATATTTGGAGCGCTTTGAAGCCTATACTGGAAAACCAAATATTTTCACATAAAAACTTGACAGAAGCATTCTCAGAATCTTCTTTGTGTTGTGTGCACTCAACTCAAAGTGTTGAACCTTCCTTTTGATAGAGCAGTTTTGAAACACTCTTTTTGTAGAATCTGCAAGTGGATATTTGGAGCGCTTTGAAGCCTATGCTGGAAACTGAAATATCTTCGCATAAAAACTTGACAGAAGCATTCTCAAAATATTCTTTGTGATGTGTGCACTCAACTCAAAGAGTTGAACATTCCTTTTGATAGAGCTATTGTGAAACACTTTTTATAGAATCTACAAGTAGATATTTGGAGCGCTTTGAGCCCTATGCTGGAAAAGGAAATATCTTCACATAAAAAGTAGAAGGTAGCATTCTCAGAAACTACTTCTTGATGTGTGCATTCAACTAACAGAGTTTAACATTCCTTTTGATAGAGCAGTTTTTAAACACTATTTTTTTTTTTAATCTGCAGGTGGATATTTGGAGCCCTTTGAGGCCTATGCTGGAAAAAATAATATCTTCACATAAAAACTACACAGAAGCATTCTCAGAAACTCCGTTTTATGTGTGCATTCCACTCACAGAGTTGAACCTTCCCTTTTGTTAGAGCAGTTTTCAAACACTGTTTTTGTAGAATCTGCAAGTGGATATGCAGAGCGCTTTGAGGTATATGCTGAAAAAGGAAATATCTTCACATAAAAACTAGGCAGAGGCATTCTCTGAAACTTCTTTGCGATGTGTGCACTCAACTCACGAAGATGATCCTAGTTTTTGATAGAGCAGTTTGGAAACAATTTTTTGTAGAATCTTCAAGTGGACATTTGGAGCGCTTGGAGGCCTATGCTGGAAAAGGAACTACATTCACATAAAAACTTGACAGAAGCATTCTTAGAAACTTCTTTGTGATGTGTGCACTCCACTGACAGAGTTAAATCTTCCTTTTGATAAAGCAGTTTTGAAACACTCCTTTTGTAGAATCTGCAACTGGATATTTGGAGCGTTTTGAGGACTGTGCTGGAAAAGGAAATGTCTTCACATAAAAACAAGACAGAAGCATTCTCAGAAACTTCTTTGTGTTGTGTGCATTCAACTCACAGAGTTGAATCTTGATTTTGCTAGAGCAGTTTTGAAACTATTTTGGTAGAATCTACAAGGGGATATTTGGAGTGATTGCGACCTCTGGTGAAAAATGATATATCTTCAAATAAGAACGACACAGAAGCATTCTCAGAAACTTCTTTGTGATATGTACATTCAACTCACAGAGATGAATCTTCCTTTTCATAGAGCAGTTTTGAAACAGTGTTTTTGTAGCATCTGCAAGTGGATATTTGGAGCGCTTTGAGGCCTGAGCTGGAAAAGGACATATCTTCACGTAAAAAGTAGACAGAAGCATTATCAGAAACTTCTTTGTGATGTGTGCATTCAACCCACGGTGTTGAACGTTCTTCATGAAAGAGAAGTTTTGAAACACTCTTTTTGTAGAATCTGCAAGTGGGTATTTGGAGCGTTTGAAGGCATATGTTGGAAAAAGAAAAGTCATCACATAAAAACTGGACAGAAGCATTCTCATGAACTTCTTTGTGATGTGTGCAGTTAACTCAGAGTTGAACATTCCTTTTGATAGAGCAGTTTTGAAACACTCTTTTTGTAGAATGTGCAAGTGGATATTTCGAGCGCTTTGAGACCTATGATGGAAGAGGAAATATCTTCACACAAATACTAGATAGAAGCATTCTCAGAAAATTATTTGTGATGTGTGCATTCAACTAACAGAGTTGAACCTTCCTTTTGATAGAGCAGTTTTGAATCACTCTTTTTGTAGAATCTGTAAGTGGACATTTGGAGCGCTTTGTGGCCTAGGCTGGAAAATAAAATATCTTCACATAAAAATTAGACAGAAGCATTCTCAGAAACTGCTTTGTGATGTGTGCATTCAACACACAGAGTTGAACCTTCCTTCTGATAGAGCAGTTTTGAAACACCCTTTTTGGAGAATCTGCAAGTAGATATTTTTAGGGATTTGAGTCCTATGTTGGAAAAGGAAATATCTTCACATAAAAACTATACAGAAGCATTCTCCGAAACATCCTTGCGATGTGTGCATTCAACTCACAGAGTTAAATTTTCCTTTTGATAGAGCAGTTTTGAAACACTGTTTTTGAAGTATCTGCAAGTGGATATTTCATGCGCTTTGTGGCCTATGCTGGAAAAGGAAATATCTTCAAATAAAAACTAGACAAAAGCATTCTCAGAAACCACTTTTTGAAGTGTGCATTCAACTCGGAGAGTTGAAACTTCCTTTGATAGAGCAATTTTGAAACACTCTTTTCGTAGAATCTGCAAGATCATATTTGGAGCGCTTTAGGGCTTATGCTGGAGAAGGAAATAACTTCACATAAAAAGTAGAGGAAGCATTCTCAGAAACTTCTTTACGAAGTGTGCATTTAACTCACAGAGTTGAACCTTCCTTTTGATAGAGCAGTTTTGAAACACTCTTTAGGAAGTATCTCCAAGTGGATATTTGGAGCGCTTTGAGGCCTATGCTGGAAAAGCAAATATCTCCTCATAAAAACTAGACAGAAGCATTCTCAGAAACTTCTTTGTGATGGGTGCATTCCACTCATTGAGTTGAACCTTCCTTTTGATAGAGCAGTTTTGAAACACTCTTTCTGTACAATCCCTGCATGGACATTTGGAGCGCTTTTTGTCCTAGCCTGTAAAAGGAAATATCTTCACATGAAAACCAGAGAGAAGCAGTCTAAGAAACTTCTTTGTGGTGTGTGCATTCAACTCACACAGTTGAACCTTCCTTTTGATAGAGCAGTTTTGAAACAATATTTTTGTAGAATCTGCAACTGGATATTTGGAGAGATTTGAGGCCTATGTTGTAAGAGGAAATATCTTCACATACAAATAAGACAGAAGCATTCTCAGAAACTACTTTGTGATGTGTGCATTCAACTCACAGATTTGAAACTTCCTTTTGCTAAAGCAGTGTAGAAACACTCTTTTTCTAGAATGTGCAATTGGATATTTTAAGTGCTTTGAGTCCCAGGATTTAAAACGAAATATCTTCACATAAAATATATACAGAATCATTCTCAGAAACTTCTTTGTGATGTGTGCATTCAACCCACACTGTTAAACCTTCCTTTTGATAGAGCAGTTAGGAAAAACTCTTTTTGCAGAATCTGCAATTGGATATTTGGACCGTTTTGAGGCCTATGTAGGAAAAAGAGATGTCATCACACAAAAAATTGACAGACGCATTCTCACAAACTGCTTAGTGATGTGTGCATTCAACTCACTGAGTTGAATTTTCAATTTGCTAGAATAGTTTTGAAACAGTCTTTTTGTAGAATCTGCAAGTGGATATTTGGAGCTCTTTGAAGCCTATGCTGGAAAAGGAAATATCTTCACATAAAAACTAGACAGAAGCATTCTCAAAAACTACTTTGTGATGTGTGCACTCAACTCACAGAGTTGAACCTTCCTTTTTCTAGAGCAGTTTTGAAACACTATTTTCGTAAAATCTGCAAGTGGGTATTTGGAGCGATTTCGATATCTGATGGAAAATTATATATCTTCAAATAACAACGAGACAGAAGCATTCTCAGAAACTTCTTTGTGATGTGTGCATTCAACTCACAGAGTTGAATTTTCGCTTTGATTGAGCAGTTTTGATACAGTCTTCTGTAGAATCTTCAAGGGGATATTTGGAGCGCTTTGAGGCCTATGCCGGAAAAGGAAATATCTTCACATAAAAACTATTCAGAAGCATTCTGAGAAACTACTTTCTAATGTGTGCTTTCAACTCACAGAGTTGAACCTTCCTTTTCATAGAGCAACTTTGAAACACTCTTTTTGCAGAATCTGCAAATGGATATTTGAAGCGTGTTGAGGCCTATGCTGGAAAACGAAATATCTTCCCATAAAAATTAGAAAGCAGCGTTCTCAGACACTACTTTGTGATGTGTGCATTCAACTGACAGAGTTGAACCTTCCTTTTGATAGAGCAGTTTTGAAACACTCTTTTTGTTTAATCTGCAAGTGGATATTTGGAGCGCTTTTAGGCCTTTGCTGGAAAAGGAAATATCCTCCCATAAAAATTAGACAGAAACATTCTCAGAAACTCCTTTTTGATGTGTGCATTCAAATCACAGAGTTGAACATTCCTTTTGGTAGAGCAGTTTGGAAACCCTGTTTTTGTAGAATCTGCTAGTGGATATTTGGAGTGTTTTGAGGCCTATGTTGGAAAAAGAAATGTCAGTACATAAAAACTAGACAGAAAGATTCTCAGAAACTTGTTTATGATGTGTGCATTCAACTCGCAGAGCTGAACCTTCCTTTTCATAGAGCAGTTTTCAAAGAATCTTTTTCTACAATCTCTAAGTGGACATTTCGAGCACTTTGAGGTCTGTTTTGGAAAAAGAAATATCTTCACATAAAATCTGGACAGAAGCATTCTCAGAAACTTCCTTGTGATGTGTGCATTCAACTCACATAGATGAACCTTTCTTTTGTTGGAGCGGTTTTGAAACACTCTTTTTGTAGAATGTGCAAGTGGATATTTGGAGCGTTTTGAGGCCTGTGATGGAAAAGGAAATACCTTCACATAAAAACTAGACAAAGGCATTCTCCAAAAATTCCTTGTTATGTGTGCATTCAACTCAAAGAGTTGAATCTTCCTTTTGATAGAGCAGTTTTGAAACACTCTTTTTGTAGTATCTCCAAGGGGATATTTGCAGGGCATTGAGGCCTATGCTGGAAAAGGAAATATCTTCACATAAAAATTAGACAGAAGCATTCTCAGAAACTTCCTTGTGATGTGTGCATTCAACTCACAGAGTTGAAACTTACTTTGGATAGAGCAGTTTTCAAACACTCTTTTTGTAGTATCTGCAACTGGAGGTTTGGAGGGCTGTGAGGCCTATGCTGGAAAAGGGAATATCTTCACATAAAAACTAGACAGAAGCATTCTCTGAAACTTCCTTGTGATGTGTGCATTCAACTCCCAGAGTTGAACCATCCTTTTGATAGAGAAGATTTGAATCACTCTTGTGGTAGAATCTGCAAGAGGATATTTGGAGCCCTTTGAGGCCTATGCTGGAAAAGGAAATATCTTCACATAAAAAGTAGAGAGAAGCATTCTCAGAAACTTCCTTGTGATGTGTTCATTGAACTTACAGGGTTGAAACTTCCTTTTGATAGAGCAGTTTTGAAGCACATTTTTTGTAGAATCTGCAAGTAGATATTTGGAGCGCTTCGAGGACTATGTTGGAAAAGGAAACATCTTCACGTAAAAGCTAGAAAGCAGGATTATCAGAAACTAATTTGTGATGTGTGCATTCTACTCACACAGTTGAACCTTTCTCTTGATAGAGCAGCTTTGAAACACTGTTTTTGAAGAATCTGCAAGTGGTTATTTGGAGAGCATTGAGACCTCTGCTGGAAAATGTAATAACTTCACATAAAATGTAGACAGAAACATTCTCAGAAACTTCTTTGTGATGTGGGATTCAACTCACAGAAATGAACCTTCCTTTTGTTAGCGCGGTTTTGAAACAATCTTTTTGTAGAATGTGCAAGTGGATATTTAGAGGGCTTTGAGGCCTATGCTGGAAAGGAAATACCTTCACATAAAAACTAGACAAAAGCATTCTCCAAAATTTCCTTGTTATGAGTGCATTCAACTCACAGAGTTGAACCTTCGTTTTGATAGATCAGTTTTGAAACACTCTTTTTGTAGTATCTCCAAGTGGATATTTGCAGGGCTTTGAGGCCTATGCTGGAAAAGGAAATATCTTCACATATATACTAGAAGGCAGCATTCTCAGAAACTACTTTGAGATATGAGCATTCAGCTGACAGAGTTGAAACTTCCTTTTGATAGAGCAGTTTTGAAACACTCTTTTTGTAGTATCTCCAAGTGGACATTCGCAGGGATTGGAGGCCTGTGCTGGAAAAAGAAAACTGTTCACATAAAAACTAGACAGAATCATTCTCAGAAACTTCTTTGCAATGTGTGCATTCAACTCACAGAGTCGAACCTTCCTTTTGATATAGCAGTTTTGAAACAGTCTTTTCGAAGTATCTGCATGTGGATATTTGGAGCGCTTTGAGGCCTATGCTGGAAAAGGGAATATCTTGACATAAAAACTATACAGAAGCATTCTAAGAAACTTCTTTGAGATGTTTGCATTCAACTCACAGAATTGAATCTTCCTTTTGATAGAGCAGTTTTGAAACACTCTTTATGTAGAATCTGCAACTAGATGTTTGGAGCGCTTTGAGGCCTATGCTGGAAAAGGAAACATATTCACCTAAAAACTAGACAGAAGCATTCTCTGAAACTTCTCTGTGACGTGTGCATTCAACTCCCAGAGTTGAAACTTCCTTTTGATAGAGCAGTTTTGAAAAACTCTTTTTGTATTATCTCTAAGTGGACATTTGAAGTGCTTTGGGGCCTAGCCTGGAAAAGGAAATATCTTCACATAAAAACTGACAGAAGTATTCTCAGAAACTTCTTTGTGATGTGTGCATTCAACTCACAGGGTTGAACCTTCCTTTTGATAGAGCAGTTTTGAAACACCCTTTTTGTAGAATCTGCACGTGGATATTTGGAACGCTTTGAGGACTATGCTGGAAAAAGAAATATCTTCACATAAAAACAAGACAGAAGCATTATCCAAAACTTCCTTGTGATGTGTGCATTGAAGTCACAGCGTTGAACCTTCCTTTAGATAGAGCTTTTTTGAAACACTGTTTGTAGAATCTGCAAGTGGATATTTGGAGGGCTTTGAGGCCTATGCTGGAAAAGGAAATATCTTCACATAAAAAGTAGACAGAAGTATTCTCAGAAACTTCCTTGTGATGTGTGCATTCAACCCACAGATTTGAACCTTCCTTTGATAGAGCTGTTTTCAAACACTCTTTTTGTAGTATCTGCAAGTGGAGATTTTGAGGGCTGTGAGGCCTATGCTGGAAAAGGAAATATCTTCACATAAAAACTAGACAGAAGTATTCTCCGAAACTTCTTCATGATGTGTGCATTCAACTCCCAGAGTTGAACCGTCCTTTTGATAGAGCAGATTTGAAACACTCTTGTGGTAGAATCTGCAAGAGGATATTTGGAGCACTTTGAGGCCTATGCTGGAAAAGGAAATATCTTCACATGAAAAGTAGAGAGAAGTGTTATCAGAAACTTCCTTGTGATGTGATCATTGAATTTACAGGGTTGAATCTTCCTTTTGATAAAGCAGTTTTGAAGCACATTTTTTGTAGAATCTGCAAGTAGATATTTGGAGCACTTTGAGGACGAAGCTGGAAAAGGAAGTATCCTCACATAAAAACTAGAAAGCAGAATTATCAGAAACTACTTTGTGATGTGGTCATTCAACTCACAGAGTTGAACCTTCCTCTTCATAGAGCAGTTTTGAAACACTGTTTTTGGAGAATCTGCAAGTGGTCATTTGGAGAGCTTTGAGACCTCTGCTGGAAAAGGCAGTAACTTCACATAAAATGTAGACAGAACCATTCTCAGAAACTTCCTGGTGATGTGTGCATTGAACTCACGGATTGGAACCTTTCTTTTGGGAGAGCAGTTTTGAAACTCTCTTTTTGTAGAATCTGCAAGTGGATATTTAGAGTGCTTTTAGGACTATGCTGGAAAAGGAAATAACTTCACCTAAAAAGTAGAGATAAGCATTCTCAGAGACTTCTTTGTGATGTGTTCATTTGACTCACAGAGTTGAAACTTCCTTTTGATAGAGCAATTTTGAAATACCCTTTTTTTAGAATCTGCAAGTGGATATTTGGAGTGCTTTGAGGCATATGCTCAAAAGGAAATATCTTCCCATAAAAACTAGACAGAAGCATTCTCTGAAACATCCTTGTGATGTGTCCATTCAACTCACGGAGTTGAACCTTCGTTTTGAAAGGGTAGTTTTGAGAAACCCTTTTTGTAGAATCTGCAACTGGATATTTATAGCGTTTTGAGGCCTGTGCTTTAAAAGGAAATATCTTCACTTAAAAACTACACAGAAACATTCTCAGAGACTTCTTAGTGATGTGAGTATTCAACTCACAGAGTTGAACCTTCCTTTTCATTGAGCAGTTTTGAAGCACACTTTTTGTAGAATCTGCAAGTGGATATTTGGAGCTCTTTGAGGCCAATGCTTTAAAAGCCAATATCTTCACATAAAACTACACAGAAGCTTTCTCAGAAACTTCCTTTCCATGTGGGCTTTTAACTCACAGAGTAGAACATTCCTTTTGATAGAGCAGTTTTGAAACACTCTTTTTGTAGAGTCTGCAAGTGGACATTTAGAGTACTTTCAGGCCTATGCTTGAAAAGCAAATATCTTCACATAAAAAATAGGCTGAAGCGGGGGAGGAGCCAAGATGGCGGAATAGGAACAGCTCCGGTCTACAGCTCCCAGCGCGAGCGACGCAGAAGACGGGTGATTTCTGCATTTCCATCTGAGGTACCGTGTTCATCTCACTAGGGAGTGCCAGACAGTGGGCGCAGGTCAGTGAGTGAGTGCACCGTGCGCCAGCCGAAGCAGGGGCGAGGCATTGCCTCACTCGGGAAGCGCAAGGGGTCAGGGAGTTCCCTTTCCAGGGGTGACAGAGGGCACCTGGAAAATCGGGCCACTCCCACCCGAATACTGCGCTTTTCCGACGGGCTTAGGAAAGGGTGCCCCAGGAGAGTATAGCCCGCACCTGGCTCAGAGGGTCCTACGCCCACGGAGTCTCCCTGATTGCTAGCACAGCAGTCTGAGATCAAACAGCAAGTCGGCAGCGAGGCTGGGGAAGGGGCGCCCGCCATTGCCCAGGCTCGCTTAGGTAAACAAAGTAGCCAGGAAGCTTGAACTGGGTGGAGCCCACCACAGCTCAAGGAGGCCTGACTGCCTCTGTAGGCTCCAACTCTGGGGGCAGGGCACAAACAAAAAGACAGCAGTAACTTCTGCAGACATAAATGTCCCTGTCTGACAGCTTTGAGGAGAGCAGTGGTTCTCCCAGCACACAACAGGAGATCTGAGAACGGGATGACTGCCTCCTCAAGTGGGTCCCTGACCCCTGACCCCCGAGCAGCCTAACTGGGAGGCAACCCCCAGCAGGGGCAGACTGACACCTCACACGGCCGGCCAGGTACTCCAACAGACCTGCAGCTGAGGGTCCTGTCTGTTAGAAGGAAAACTAACAGAAAGGACATCCACACCAAAAACCCGTCTGTACATCACCATCATCAAAGACCAAAAGTAGATAAAACCACAAAGATGGGGAAAAAACAGAGCAGAAAAACTGGAAACTCTAAAAAGCAGAGTAACTCTCCTCCAAAGGAACGCAGTTCCTCACCAGCAACGGAACAAAGCTGGACGGAGAATGACTTTGACGAGCTGAGAGAAGAAGGCTTCAGACGATCAAATTACTCCGAGCTACGGGAGGATATTCAAACCAAAGGCAAAGAAGTTGAAAACTTTGAAAAAAATTTAGAAGAATGTATAACTAGAATAACCAATACAGAGAAGTGCTTAAAGGAGCTGATGGAGCAGAAAACCAAGGCTCGAGAACTACGTGAAGAATGCAGAAGCATCAGGAGCCGATGCGATCAAATGGAAGAAAGGGTATCAGCCCTGGAAGATGAAATGAATGAAATGAAGTGAGAAGGGAAGTTTAGAGAAAAAAGAATAAAAAGAAACGAGCAAAGCCTCCAAGAAATTTGGGACTATGTGAAAAGATCAAATCTACGTCTGATTGGTGTACATGAAAGTGACGGGGAGAATGGAAACAAGTTGGAAATCACTCTGCAGGATATTATCCAGGAGAACTTCCCCAATCTAGCAAGGCAGGCCAACATTCAGATTCAGGAAATACAGAGAACGCCACAAAGATACTCCTCGAGAAGAGCAACTCCAAGACACATAATTGTCAGATTCACCAAAGTTGAAATGAAGGAAAAAATGTTAAGGGCAGCCAGAGAGAAAGGTCGCGTTACCATCAAAGGGAAGCCCATCAGACTAACAGTGGATCTCTCAGCAGAAACCCTTCAAGCCAGAAGAGAGTGGGGGCCAATATTCAACATTCTTAAAGAAAAGAATTTTCAACCCAGAATTTCATATCCTGCCAAACTAAGCTTCATAAGTGAAGGAGAAATAAAATACTTTACAGACAAGCAAATGCTGAGAGATTTTTGTCACCACCAGGCCTGTCCTAAAAGAGCTCCTGAAGGAAGCGCTAAACATGGAAAGGCACAACCGGTACCAGCCACTGCAAAATCATACCGAAATGTAAAGACCATCGAGACTAGGAAGAGACTGCATCAACTAATGAGCAAAATAACCAGCTAACATCATAATGACAGGATCAGATTCACACATAACAATATTAACTTTAAATGTAAATGGACTAAATTCTCCAATTAAAAGACACAGACTGGCAAATTGGATAAAGACTCAAGACCCATCAGTGTGCTGTATTCAGGAAACCCATCTCACGTGCAGAGACACACATAGGCTCAAAATAAAAGGATGGAAGAAGATCTACCAAGCAAATGGAAAGCAAAAAAAGGCAGGGATTGCAATCCTAGTCTCTGATAAAAGAGACTTTAAACCAACAAAGATCAAAAGAGACAAAGAAGGCCATTACATAACGGTAAAGGGATTAATTCAACAAGAAGAGCTAACTATCCTAAATATATATGCACCCAATACAGGAGCACCCAGATTCATAAAGCAAGTCCTGAGTGACCTACGAAGAGACTTAGACTCCCACACATTAATAATGGGAGACTTTAACACCCCACTGTCAACATTAGACAGAACAATGAAACAGAAAATCAACAAGGATACCCAGGAATTGAACTCAGCTCGGCACCAAGCAGACCTAATAGACATCTACAGAACTCTCCACCCCAAATCAACAGAATATACATTTTTTTCAGCACCACACCACACCTTTTCCAAAATTGACCATATACTTGGAAGTAAAGCTCTCCTCAATAAATGTAAAAGAACAGAAATTATAACAAACTATCTCTCAGATCACAGTGCAATCAAGCTAGAACTCAGGATTAAGAATCTCACTCAAAACTGCTCAACTACGTGGAAACTGAACAACCTGCTCCTGAATGACTACTGGGTACACAACGAAATGAAGGCAGAAATAAAGATGTTCTTTGAAACCAATGAGAACGAAGAGACAACATACCAGAATCTCTGGGATACATTCAAAGCAGTGTGTAGAGGGAAATTTATAGCACTAAATGCCCACAAGAGAAAGCAGGAAAGACCCAAAATTGACACCCTAACATCACAATTAAAAGAACTAGAAAAGCAAGAGCAAACACATTCAAAAGCTAGCAGAAGGCAAGAAATAACTAAAATCAGAGCAGAACTGAAGGAAATAGAGACACAAAAAACCCTTCAAAAACATTAATGAATCCAGGAGCTGGTTTTTTGAAAGGACCAACAAAATTGATAGACTGCTAGCAAGATTAATAAAGAAAAAAAGAGAGAAGAATCAAATAGATGCAATAAAAAATGATAAAGGGGATATCACCACCGATCCCACAGAAATACAAACTACCACCAGAGAATATTACAAACACCTCTATGCAAATAAACTAGAAAATCTAGAAGAAATGGATAAATTCCTCAACACATACACCCTCCCAAGACTAAACCAGGAAGAAGTTGAATCTCTGAATAGACCAATAACAGGAGCTGAAATTGTGGCAATAATCAATAGCTTACCAACCAAAAAAGTCCAGGACCAGATGGGTTCACAGCCAAATTCTACCAGAGGTACAAGGAGGAGCTGGTACCATTCCTTCTGAAACTATTCCAATCAATAGAAAAAGAGGGAAGCCTCCCTAACTCGTTTTATGAGGCCAGCATCATCCTGATACCAAAGCCTGGCAGAGACACAACCAAAAAAGAGAATTTTAGACCAATACCCTTGATGAACATTGATGCAAAAATCCTCAATAAAATACTGGCAAACAGAATCCAGCAGCACATCAAAACGCTTATCCACCATGATCAAGTGGGCTTCATCCCTGGGATGCAAGGCTGGTTCAATATACACAAATCAATAAATGTAATCCAGCATATAAACAGAACCAAAGTCAAAAACCACATGATTTTCTCAATAGATGCAGAAAAGGCCTTTGACAAAATTCAACAACCTTTCATGCTAAAAACTCTCAATAAATTAGGTATTGATGGGTCGTATCTCAAAATAATAAGAGCTATTTATGACAAACCCACAGCCAATATCATACTGAATGGGCAAAAACTGGAAGCATTCCCTTTGAAAACTGGCACAAGACAGGGATGCCCTCTCTCACCACTTCTATTCAACATAGTATTGGAAGTTCTGGCCAGGGCAATTAGGCAAGAGAAGGAAATCAAGGGTATTCAATTAGGAAAAGAGGAAGTCAAATTGTCCCTGTTTGCAGATGACATGATAGTATATCTAGAAAACCCCATTGTCTCAGCCCAAAATCTCCTTAAGCTGATAAGCAACTTCAGCAAAGTCTCAGGATACAAAATCAATGTACAAAAATCACAAGCATTCTTAAACATCAATATCAGACAAACAGAGAGCCAAATCATGAGTGAACTCCCATTCACAATTGCTTCAAAGAGAATAAAATACCTAGGAATCCAACTTACAAGGGATGTGAAGGACCTCTTCAAGGGGAACTACAAACCACTGTTCCAGGAAATAAAAGAGGCTACAAACAAATGGAAGAACATTCCATGCTCATGGGTAGGAAGAATCAATATCATGAAAATGGCCATCCTTCCCAAGGTAATTTAGAGATTCAATGCCATCCTCATCAAGTTACCAGTGACTTTCTTCACAGAATTGGAAAAAACTACTTTAAAGTTCATATGGAACCAAAAAAGAGCCCGCATCGCCAAGTCAATCCTAAGCCAAAAGAACAAAGCTGGAGGCATCACACTACCTGACTTCAAACTATACTACAAGGCTACAGTAACCAAAACAGCATGGTACTGGTACCAAAACAGAGATATAGATAAATGGAACAGAACAGAGCCATCAGAAATAATGCCACATATCTACAACTATCTGATCTTTGACAAAGCTGACAAAAACAAGAAATGGGGAAAGGATTCCCTATTTAATAAATGGTGATGGGAAAACTGGCTAGCCATATGTAGAAAGCTGAAACTGGATCCCTTCCTTACGCCTTATACAAAAATCAATTCAAGATGGATTAAAGACTTGAATGTTAGACCTAAAACCATAAAAACCCTAGAAGAAAACCTAGGCAATACCATTCAGGACATAGGCATGGGCAAGGACTTCATGTGTAAAACACCAAAAGCAATGGCAACAAAAGCCAAAATTGACAAATGGGATCTAATTAAACTCAAGAGCTTCTGCACAGCAAAGGAAACTACCATCAGAGTGAACAGGCAACCTACAAAATGGGAGAAAATTTTCGCAACCTACTCTTCTGACAAAGGGCTAATATCCAGAATCTACAATGAACTCCAACAAATTTACAAGAAAAAAACAAACAACCCCATCAAAAATTGGGCGAAGGACATGAACAGACACTTCTCAAAAGAAGACATTTATGCAGCCAAAAAACACATGAAAAAATGCTCACCATCACTGGCCATCAGAGAAATGCAAATCAAAACCACAATGAGGTACCATCTCACACCAGTTAGAATGGCAATCATTAAAAAGTGAGGAAACAACAGGTGCTGGAGAGGATGTGGAGAAATAGGAAAACTTTTACACTGTTGGTGGGACTGTAAACTAGTTCAACCCTTGTGGAGGTCAGTGTGGCCATTCCTCAGGGATCTAGAACTAGAAATTTCATTTGACCCAGCCATCCCATTACTGGGTATATACCCAAAGGACTATAAATCATGCTGCTATAAAGACACATGCACACGTATGTTTATTGTGGCATTATTCACAATAGCAAAGACTTGGAGCCAACCCAAATGTCCAACAATGATAGACTGGATTAAGAAAATGTGGCACATATACACCATGGACTACTATGCAGCCATAAAAAATGATGAGTTCACGTCCTTTGTAGAGACATGGATGAAATTGGAAATCATCATTCTCAGTAAACTATCGCAAGAACAAAAAACCAAACACCGCATATTCTCACTCATAAGTGGGACTTGAACAATGAGAACACATGGACACAGAAAGGGGAACATCACAGTTCGGGGACTGTTGTGGGGTGGGGGGAGGGTGGAGGGATAGCATTGGGAGATATACCTAATGCTAGATGACGAGTTGGTGGGTGCAGCGCACCAGCATGGCACATGTATACATATGTAACTTACCTGCACATTGCGCACATGTACCATAGAGCCTAAAGTATAATAATAATAATAATAATAATAATAATAATAATGATAAAGTAGGCAGAAGCATTCCCCTAAACTTCTTTGTGATGTGTGCATTCAACTCACAGAGTTGAACCTTCCTTTTAATAGAGCAGTTTTTACACACTCTTTTTGTAGAAACAGCAAGTAGACATTAGGAGCACCTTGTGGCCTATGCTGGAAAAAGAAATATCTTCACATAAAAACTAGACTGAAGTATTCTCAGAAACTTCTCTCTGATGGATGCATTGAACTCACAGAGTTGAACCTTCCTTTTGATAGCGAAATTTTGAAACACTCTTTTTGTAGAATTTGCAAGTGGTTATTTAGAGTGCTTTGAGGCCTATGCTGGAAAAGGAAATAACTTCACCTAAAAAGTAGACAGAAGTAGTCTCAGATACTTCATTGTGATGTGTGCATTTAACTCAGAGAGTTGAAGCTTCATTTTGATAGAGCAGTTTTGAAACACTCTTTTTGTACAATCTCTAATTGGACTTTTGAAGCACTCTGAAAACTAGGCTGGAAAAGGAAATATCTTCACATAAAAACTAGACAAATGCATTGTCAGAAACTTCTTTGTGACGGGTGCATTCACGTCAGAGAGTTGAACGTGCCTTTTGATAGAGCCGTTTTGAAACAGTCTTTTGGTAGAATCTGCAAGTGGATATTCGGCACGCTTTCAGGCCTACGCTGGAAAAGGAAATAAGTTCACATAAAAAGTAGAGAAAAGCATTATCAGAATCTTCTTTGTCATGTGTTCATTCCACTCACAGAGTTGAACCTTCCTTTTGATAGAGCAGATTTTAAATACTCTATTTTTAGGATCAGCAAGTGGATATTTGGAGCGCTTTGAGGCCTATGCTGGAAAAGGAAATATCTTCACATAAAAACTAGACAGAAGCATTCTCAGAAACTTCTTTGTGATGTGTGGATTCAACTCACAGAGTTGAATCTTCCTATTGAAAGAGGAGTTTTGAAACACTCTTTTTGTATAATCTGCAAGTGTACATTTAGAATTCTTTGAGGCCTATGCTTGAAAATGAAATATCTTCACATAAAAACTAGACAAAAGCATTCTCCTAAACTTCTTTGTGATATGTGCATTCAACTCACAGAATTGAACTTTTCTTTTGATAGAGAAGTTTTGATACACTCTTTTTGTAGAATCTGCAAGTCGATATTTGGAGCGCTTTGAGGCCTATGCTGGAAAAGGAAATACCTTCAGTTAAAACCTAGACAGAAGCAATCTCAGAAACTTCTTTTTGATGTGCGAATTCAACTCACAGAGTTGAAACTTCCTTTTGATAGAGCTGTTTTGAAATACTCTTTTAGTATAATCGCAAGTGAATATTTGGATCGCTTTGTGGCCTATGCTGTAAAACGAAATATCTTCACATAAATACTAGACAGAAGCATTGTCAGAAACTTCCCTGTTCTTTATGCATTCTACTCACAAAGTGGAACCTTTCGTTTGACAGCGCTGTTTAGAAACTCTCTTTTTGTGGAATCTGCAAGAGGATATTTGGACAGCTTTCAGACCTATGCTAGAAAAGAAATATAATCACATAAAAAGTAGATAGAAGCATTCTCAGAAAGTAGTTTGTGATGTGTGCATTGAACTCACAGAGATGAATCCTCCTTTTGTTAGAGTAGTTTTGAAACACTCTTTTTGTGGAATCTGAAAATGGATATTTGGAGCGCTTTGGGGGCTATCCTGGAAATGGAAATAACTTCACACAAAAAGTAGAAAGAAGCATTCTCAGAAACTTCTTTGTGATGGGTGCATTCCAATCACAGGGTTGAACTTTCCTTTTGATAGAGCAGTTTTGAAACACTCTTTTTGTATAATCTACAAGTGGATATTTGGAGCACTTTGAGGCCTATGATGGAAAAGGAAATATCTTCACATAAAAGCTAGACAGAAGCATTCTGAGAAACTTCTTTGTGATATGTGCGTTCAACTCACAGAGTTGAACTTTCGTTT
Organism: Pongo abelii; assembly: GCF_028885655.2. NCBI lineage: Eukaryota > Metazoa > Chordata > Mammalia > Primates > Hominidae > Pongo > Pongo abelii. The sequence continues at coordinate 24,856,191 of NC_072005.2, forward strand.
TGCTAGAGAAGTTTTGATACAGTCTTTTTGTAGAATCTTGAATGGGATATTTGGAGCGCTTTGAGGTCTTTGCTTGTAAAGGAAACATCTTCACATAAAAACTATTCAGAAGCATTCTGAGAAACTAATTTTTAATGTGTGCATTCAACTCACGGAGTTGACCCTTCCTTTTCATAAAGCAGCTTTGAAACACTCTTTTTGTAGAATCTGCAAGCGGATATATGAAGCGCATTGAGGCCAATGCTGGAAAACGAAGTACCTTCACTTAAAAATTAGAAATCAGCGTTCTCAGAAACTACTTTGTGATGTGTGCATTCAACTGACAGAGTTGAACCTTCCTTTTGATAGAGCAGTTTCGAAACACTCTTTTTGTAGAATCTGCAAGTGGAGATTTGGCGATCTTTGAGGCCTATTCTGGAAAAGGAAATATCTTCACATAAAAACTAGACAGAAGCATTCTCAGAAGCTTCTTTGTGATGTGTGCACTCAACTCACAGTGTTGAACCTTCCTTTTGATAGAGCAGTTTTGAATCACTATTTTTTTAGGATCTGCAAGTGGATATTTTGAGCACTTAGAGGCATATGCTGGAAATGGAAATATGTTCACATAAAGACTACACAGAAGCATTCCCAGAAACTTCTTTGTGATGTGTGTATTCGACTCACAGAGTTGAATCTTCCTTTTGATAGAGCAGTTTTGAAACATTCTATTTTTAGAATCGGCAAGTGGATATTTGGAGCGCTTTGAGGCCAATGGTGGAAAAGGAAATATCTTCACATAAAAACTAAACAGAAGCATTCTCAGAAACTTCTTTGGAATGTGTGCATTAAACTCACACAGTTGAAACTTCCTTTTGATAGAGCGGTTTTGAAACACTCTTTTTGTAGAATCTGCAATTGGATATTTGGAACGATTTGATGCCTAATCTTGAAAAGCAAGTTTCTTCACATAAAAACTAGACCGAAACATTCTCCTAAACTTCTTTGTGATGTGTGCATTCAACTCACAGATTTGAACCTTCCTTTTGATAGCGCAGTTTTGAAACACTCTTTTTGTAGAATGTGCAAGTAGACATTTGAGCTCTTTGAAGCCTATGCTGGAAAAGGAAATATCTTCATACAGAAACTAGATAGAAGTACTCTCAGAAACTTCTTTATGATGTGTGCATTTAACTCCCAGAGTTGAACCTTCCTTTTGATAGAGCAGTATTTAATCACTCATTTTGTAGTATCCGCAAGTGGATATTTGGAGCTCTTTGAGGCCTATGCTGGAAAAGGATATAACTTCACATAAAAAGTGGATAGAAGCATTCTCAGAAACTTCTTTGTGATGCGTTCATTGAACTCACAGGGTTGAAACTTCCTATTGATAGAGCAGTTTTGAAACAATCTTTTTGTAGAATCTGAAAGTGGATATTTGGAGCGATTTGAGGCCTGTGTTTGAAAAGGAAATATCTTCACCTAAAAACTAGACAGAAGCATTCTCAGAAACGTCTTTGTGACGTGTGAATTCAACTCACAAAGGTGAAACTTTCTTTTGATAGAGCAGTTTTGAAGCACTCTTTTTGTAGAAAATTTAAGTGGACATTTGGAGCTCTCTGAGTACTATGCTGGAAAAGGAAATATATTCACATAAAAACTAGACTGATGCATCCTCAGAAACTCCTTTCTGATGTGCACATTCAACTCACAGAGTTGAACTTTCCTTTTGAAAGAGCAGTTTTCAAACCCTCTATTTGTAGAATCTGCAAGTGGACATTTAGAGTTCTTTGAGGCCTATGCTTGAAAAGGAAGTATCTTCACATAAAAACTGGACGGAAACATTCTCCTAAACTTCTTTGTGATGTGCACATTCAACTCACAGATTTGAACCTTCCTTTTGAGAGAGAAGTTTTGAAACACTCTTTTAGTAGAATGTGCAACTAGACTTTTGGAGGTCTTTGAGGCTTACGCTGGAAAAGGAAATATCTTCACACAAAAACTAGACAGAGGTATTCTCAGAAACTTCTTTGTGATGTGTGCATTCCACTCACAGATTTGAAGATTCGTTTTGATAGAGCAGTTTTGAAACACCCTTTTTGTAGAATCTGCAAGTGGATATTTGGAGCAATTTGAGGGAATGCTGGAAAAGGAAACAACTTCACATAATAAGTGGAGAGAAGCCTTCTCAGAAACTTCTTTGTGATGTGTGCTTTGAACTCACACAGTTGAAACTGCCTTTCAGTAGAACTGTTTTGAAACACTCTTTTTGTTGAATCTGCAACTGGATATTTGGAGCGATTTGAGGCATATGATGGAAAAGGAAATAACTTCACATAAAAGCTAGACAGAAGCATTCTCCAAAACTTCCTTGTGATGTGTGCATTCAACTCACAGAGTTGAACATTCCTTTTGATAGAGCAGTTTTGAAACACTCTTTTTGTAGAATCTATAAGTGGATATTTGGAGTGCATTGAGTCCTATGCTGGAAAAGGAAATAACTTCACATAAAAAGTATAGAGAAGCATTCTCAGAAACTTCTTTGTGATGTGTGCATTCAAGTGGACATTTGGAGCGCTTTGAGGCCTATGCTGGAAAAGAAAATATCTTCACATAAAAACTAGACTGAAGCATTCTCAGAAACTTCTTTGTGATGTGTGCATTCATCTCAGAGATTTGAACCTTCCTTTTGATAGAACAGTTTTGAAACACTCTTTTTTTAGAGTCTGCAAGTGGACATTTAGTGTTCTTTGAGGCCTATGCTTGAAAAGGAAATATCTTCTCATAAAAACTAGACGGAAGCAATCTCAGAAACTTCGTTGTGATGTTTGCATTCAACTCACAGGGTTGAACCTTCTGTTTGATAGAGCAGTTTTGAAACACTCTTTTTGTAGAATCTGCAAGTGGATATTTGGAGCGCTTTCATGCCTATTCTGGAAAAGTAAATAAGTTCACATGAAAAGTAGAGAGAAGCATTTTCAGAAACTTCTTTGTGATGCATGTATTCCATTCAGAGAGTTGAACCTTTCTTTTGATAGAGGTGTTTTGAAACACTCTTTTTTTAGAATCTGCTAGTGGATATTTGGAGTGCTTTGAGGCCTATGCTGGAAACCGAAATATCTTCACATAAACACTAGACAGAAGCATTCTCTGAAACTTCTTTGTGATGTGTGCATTCAACACACAGAATTGAACCTTCCTTTTGGTAGAGCAGTTTTGAAACACTCTTTTTGTAGAATATGCAAGTGGATATTTGGAGTGCTTTGATGCCTATGATGGAAAAGTAAATATCTTCACATATAAACTAGACAGAAGCACTCTCCAAAACTTCCTTGTGATGTGTGCATTCAACTCACAGAGTTGAACCTTCCTTTTGACACAGCAGTTTTGAAACACTCTTTTTGTATTATCTGCAAGTAGACATTTGAAGCTCTTTGAGGCCTACGCTGGAAAAGGAAATATCTTCACATGAAAACTAGACAGACGTACTCTCAGAAACTTCTTTCCGATGTGTGCATTCAACTCACATAGTTGAACCTTCCTTTTGATAGAGCAGTTTTGAAACACTCTTTTTGTATAATCTGGAAGTACACACTTGAAGCTCTTTGAGGCTTATGCTGGAAAAGGAATTTTCTTCACATAAAAACTGGACAGAAGTATTCTCAGAATCTTCTTTGTGATGTGTGGATTCAACTCACAGACTTCAACCTTCCTTTTCATAGAGCATTTTTGGTACACTCTTTTTAGAGAATCAGAAAGTGGACATTTGTAGCGCTTTGAGGCCTATGCTTTAAAAGGAAATTTCTTCACATAAAAACTAGACAGAAGAATTCGCAGAAACTTCCTTGGGATGTGTGCATTCAACAGACAGAGTTGAACCTTCCTTTTCATAGAGCAGTTTAGAAACACTATTTTTGAAGAATCTGCAAGTGGATATTTGGAGCGCTTTGAGGCCTGTGCTTTAAAACGGAATATCTTCACATTAATAGTAGAAAGAAGCATTCTCAGAAACTTCTTTGTGATGTCTGCATTCAACTCACATTGTTGAACATTCCTTTTCATAGAGTAGTTTTGAAACACTCTTCTTGTAGAATCTGCATTCTCATAAATTTCTTTGTGATGTGTGCATTGAACTCACACATTTGAAACTTCCTTTCGATACAGCAGTTTTGAAACACTCGTTTTGTAGAATCTGCATTTGGATATTTGGAGCGATTTGAGGCCAAAGCTTGAAAAGGAAGTTTCTTCACATAAAAACTAGACTGAAATGTTCTCTTAAACTCCTTTGTGATGTGTGCATACAACTCACAGATTTGAACCTTCCTTTTGATAGAGCAGTTTTGAAACACTCTTTTTGTAGAATGTGCAAGTAGACATTTGAAGCTCTTTGAGGCCTATGCTGGAAAAGGAAATATCCTCAAAGAGAAACTAGATAGAAGTATTCTGAGAAACTTCTTTGTGATGTGTGCATTTAACTTACAGAGTTGAACTTTCCTTTTGTTAGAGTAGTTTTTAATCACTCTTTTTGTAGAATCTGTAACTGGATATTTGGAGCGATTTGAGGCCTATGCTGGAAAAGTATATAACTTCACATAAAAAGTGGAGGGAAGCATTCTCAGAAACTTCTTTGTGACATGTTCATTGAACTCACAGGGTTGAACCTTCCTTTTGATCGAGCAGTTTTGAAACAGTCTTTTTGTAGAATCTGCAAGTGGATATTTGGAGCTATTTGAGGCCTATGTTTGAAAAGGAAATATCTTCAACTAAAAACTAGACAGAAACATTCTAAGAAACTTCTTTGTGATGTGTGAATTCAACTCATATAGGTGAATCTTCCTTTTGATAGAGCAGTTTTGAAGCACTCTTTCTGTAGAATCTTTAAGTGGAAATTTGGAGCGCTCTGAGTACTATGCTGGAAAAGGAAATATCTTCACATAAAAACTAGACAGATGCATTCTCAGAGACTTCCTTGTGATGTGTGCATTCAACTCACAGAGTTGAACTTTCCTTTTGAAAGAGCAGCTTTGAAACCCTCTATTTGTGGAATCTGCAAGTGGACATTTAGAGTTCTTTGAGGCCTAAACTTGAAAAGGAAATGTCTTCACATAAAAACTGGACAGAAACATTCTCCTAAACTTCTTTGTGGTGTGCGCATTCAACTCACAGATTTGAATCTTCCTTTTGAGAGAGTAGTTTTGAAACACTCTTTTAGTAGAATTTGCAACTATTCTTTTGGAGGTCTTTGAGGCCTATGCTGGAAAAGGAAATATCTTCACACAAAAACTAGACAGAAATATTCTCAGAAACTTCTCTGTGATGTGTGCATTCCACTCACAGAGTTGAACCGTCCTTTTGATAGAGCAGTTTTGAAACACCCTTTTTGTAGAATCTGCAAGTGGATATTTGGAGCAATTTGAGGCCAATACTAGAAAAGGAAATAACTTCACATAAAAAGTGGAGAGAAGTCTTCTCAGAAACTTCTTTGTGATGTGTACTTTGAACTCAAACAGTTGAAACTTCCTTTTGATAGAGCGGTTTTGAAACACTCTTTTTGTAGTATCTGCAATTGGATGTTTGGAGTGATTTGAGGCATATGATGGAAAAGAAATATCTTCACATAAAAACTAGGCAGAAGCATTCTCAAAAACTTCCTTGTGATGTGTGCATTCAACTCACAGAGTTGAACTTTCCCTTTGATAGAGCAGTTTTAAAACACACTTTTTGTTGAATCTGTAAGTGGATATTTGGAGCGCATTGAATCCTATGCTGGAAAGGAAAATAACTTCACATAAAAAGTATAGAGAAGCATTCTCAGAAACTTCTTTGTGATGTGTGCATTCAAGTGGACATTTGGAGCGCTTTCAGGCCTATGCAGGAAAAGAAAATATCTTCACATAAATACTAGACTGAAGGATTCTCTGAAACTTCTTTGTGATGTGTGCATTCAACTCACAAAGTTGAACCATTCTTTTGATACAGCAGTTTTGAAACACTCTTGGTAGAATCTGCAAGTTGATATTTGGAGCTCTTTGAGGCCTATGCTGGAGAAGGAAATATCTTCACATAAAAATGAGAGAGAAGCATTCTCAGAAACTTCCTTGTGATGTGTGCATTCAACTCATGGAGTTGAACCTTTCTTTTGATACAGCAGTTTTGAAACACTCTTTTTGTAGGATCTTCAAGTGGACATTTTGAGCCCTTTGAGGCCTATGCTGGAAAACGAAGTATCTTCACATAAAAACTAGACAGAAGCATTCACAGAAACTACTTTGTGATGGGTGCATTAATTTCACAGAGTTGAACCTTCCGTTTCATAAAGCTGTTTTGAAACACTCTTTTTGTATAATCTGGAAGTAGACATTTGAAGCTCTTTGAGGCTTATGCTGGAAAAAGAATTTTCTTCGCATAAAAACTGGACAGAAGTATTCTCAGAAACATCTTTGTGATGTGTGCATTCAACTCACAGAATTCAACATTCCTTTTAATAGAGCATTTTTGATAAACTCTTTTTGGAGAATCTGAAAGTGGATATTTGTAGCGCTTTGAGGCCTATTCTTTAAAAGGAAATTTCTTCACATAAAAACTAGACAGAAGAATTCTCAGAAACTTCTCTGGGATGTGTGCATTCAACTGACAGAGTTGAACCTTCCTTTTCATAGAGCAGTTTTGAAACACTCTTTTTGTAGGATCTTCAAGTGGATATTTGGAGCGCTTTGTGGCCTTCGCTGGAAAAGGAAGTATCTTCACATAAAAACTAGACAGAAGCATTCACAGAAACTACTTTGTGATGGGTGCATTAAATTCACAGAATTGAACCTTCCTTTTGATACAGCAGTTTTGAAACACTCTTTTTGTGTAATCTGGAAGTAGACATTTGAAGCTCTTTGAGGCTTTTGCTGGAAAAGGAATTTTCTTCACATAAAAACTAGACAGAAGTATTCTCAGAAACTTCTTTGTGATGTGGGCATTGAACTCACAGAATTCAACCCTCCTTTTCATAGAGCATTTTTGATACACTCTTTTTGGAGTGTCTGAAAGTGGATATTTGTAGCGCTTAGAGGCCTATGCTTTAAAAAGGAAATTTTTTCACATAAACACTAGACAGAAGAATTCTCAGAAACTTCTAGGGATGTGTGCATTCAACTGACAGAGTTGAACTTTCCTTTTCATAGAGCAGTTTTGAAACACTATTTTTGAAGTATCTGCAAGTGGATATTTGGAGCGCTTAGAGGCCTATGCTTTAAAACAAAATATCTTCACATAAATACTAGAAAGAAGCATTCTCAGAAACGTCTTTGTGATGTGTGCATTCAACTCACACGGTTGAACATTTCTTTTTATACAGCAGTTTGAAAAACTTTTTGTAGAATCTGTAAGTAGATATTTGGAGTGCTTTGAGGCCTGTGCTGAAAATGGAAATATCTTCACATAAAAACTATACAGAAGCGTTCTCAGAAACTTCATTGTGACGTGTGCACTCAACTCACAGAGTTGAACCTGCCTTTTGATAGAGCAGTTTTGAAACACTCTTTTTGTAGAATCTTCAATTGGATATATGGAGCGCTATGAGGCCTATGCTGGAAAAGGAAATATCTTCACATAAAAACTAGACAGAAGCATTCTGAGAAATTTCTTTTTGATGTGTGCATTCAACTCACAGAGTTGAACCTACCTTTTCTTAGAGCAGTTTTGAAACACTCTTTTTGTAGAATCTGCAAGTGGATATTTGTAGCACTTTGAGACCAATGCTGGAAAAGGAAATATGTTCACATAAAAAGTAGAGAGAAAAATTCTCAGAAACTTCTTTGTGATGTATACATTTAACTCACAGAGTTGAACCTTCCTTTTATACAGCAGTGTTGAAACACACTTTTTGTAGAATCTGCAGAGAGATATTTGGAGCACTTTGAGGCCTATTTTGGAAAAGGAATTGTCTTCACATAAAAACTACCCAGAAGCATTCTCACAAACTTATTTTTGATGTGTGCATTCAACTCACAGAGTTGAAATTTCCTTTTGATAGAGCAGTTTTGAAACACTCTTTTTTGTAGAATCTGCAAGTGGATATTTGGAGCCCTTTGAGGCCTATTTTGGAAAAGGAAATATCTTCACATTCAAACCAGACAGAAGAGTTGCAAGAAACTTCTTTGTGATTTGTGCATTCAACTCACCGAGTTAAAACTTCCTTTTCATAGAGCAGTTTTGAAACACTCTTTTTTTAGAATCTGCAAGTGGATATTTGGGGTGCTTTGAGGCCTATGCTGGAAAAGGAAATATCTTCACAAAAAAGTAGAGAGAAGCATTCTTAGAAACTTCTTTGTGATGTGTGCATTTAACATACAGAGTTGAACCTTTATTTTGATAGAGCAGTTTTGAAACAGTCTTTCTGTGGAATCTACAGGTGGATATTTGGAGCTCTTTGAGGTCTCTGATGGAAAACGAAATATCTTCACATAAAAAGTGGACAGAAACTTTCTCAGAAACTTCTTTGTGATGGTTGCATTGAACTCAGAGTGTTGAACTTTTCTTTTCAAAGAGCAGTTTTGAAACACTCTTTTTGTAGAATCTGGTAGTAGATATTTGGAGCGCTTTGAGGCCTATGCAAGAAAAGGAAATATCTTCACAAAAACACCAGAAAGCAGCATTCTCAGAAAGCACTTTGCGATGTGTGCATTCGACTCACAGAGTTGAACCTTCCTTTTGAAAGAGCAGTTTTGAAACTCCCTTTTTGTAGAATCTGCAAGTGGTTATTTGTAGCGCTTTGAGACCTATGCTGGAAAAGGAAATATCATCACATAAAAAGTAGACAGAGGTATTCTCAGAAACTTCTATTGGATTTCAGCATTCAACTCTTAGAGTGGAACATGACTTTTGATAAAGGAGTTTTCAAACACTCTTTTTGTAGAATCTGCAAGTGGATATTTGGAGCCCTTTGAGGCCTATGTTGGAAAAGGAAATTTCTTCACATACAAACCAGACAGAAGAGTTCTAAGAAACTTCTTTTTTATGTGTGCATTCAACTCACAGAGTTGAAACTTCCTTTTCATAGAGCAGTTTTGAAACACTCTTTTTTTAGAATCTGCAAGTGGATATTTGGGGCGCTTTGAGGTCTATGCTGGAAAAGGTAATATCTTCACATAAAAACTAGACAGAATCATTCTCAGAAATTTCTTTCTGATGTGTGAATTCAACTCACAGAGGTGGACCTTCCTTTTGATAGAGCAGTTTTGAAACACTCTGTTTATAGAGTCTTCAAGTGGACATTTGGAGCGCTTTGAGGCTTATGCTGGAAAAGGAAATATCTTCACATAAAAAGTAGACAGAAGCAATCTCGGAAACTTCTTTGTGATGTGTGTATTCAACTCACAGAGTTGAACCTTCCTTTTGATAGCACAGTTTGGAACACTCTTTTTGTAGGATCTGCAAGTGGATATTTCGAGCGCTTTGAAGCCTATGTTGGAAAAGGAAATATCTTCATATAAAAACTACACAGAAGGATTCTCAGATACTTCTTTGATGTGTGCGTTCACCTCACAGAGTTGAACCTTCCTTTTGGTAGAGCAGTATTGAAATACTCTTTTTTTGGAATCTGCAAGTGGATATTTGGAGTGCTTTCAGGCCTACGTTGGAAAAGGAATTAACTTCACATAAAAAATAGAGAGAAGAATTCTCAGAAACTTCTTTGTGATGTGTGCATTCTACTCACAGAGTTGAAACTTCCTTTTGGTGGAGCAGTTGTGAAACACTCTTTTTGTAGAATCTGCAAATGGATATTTGGAGCGCTTTGAAGCCTATTATGGAGAAGGAAATATCTTCACATAAAAGCTACACAGAAGAATTCTTGGAAACTTCCTTGAGATGTCTGCATTCAACTCACAGAGTTGAAACTTCATTTTGTTAGAGCAGTTTTGAAACACTCTTTTTGTAGAACCTGCAAGTGGATATTTGGATCGCTTTGAAGCCTACGCTGGAAAAGGAAATATCTTCCATAACAACTAGACAGAAGCATTCTCAGAAACTTCTTTATGATTTGTGCATGCAACCCACAGAGTTGAATCTTCCTATTGATAGAGTAGTTTTAAAACACTCTTTTTGTAAATGTGCAAGTAGATATTTGGAGCTCTTTAAGGCCTATGGTGGAAAAGGAAATATCTTTACCAAAAAACTAGTCAGAAGCATTCTCTGAGACTTCTTTGTGATGTGCGCATTCAACACACAGAGTTGAACCGTCCTTTTGATAGAGGAGTTTTGAAACACACTTTTTGTAGAATCTGCACGTAGACATTTCGAGCTCTTTGAGGCCTATGATTGAAAACGTAATATGTTGTCATAAAAACTAGACAGAACTATACTCCGAAATTACTTTGTGATGTATGCATTCAACTCACAGAGTTGAACATTCCTTTTGATAGAGCAGTTTTGAAACACTCTTTTTGTAGAATCTGCAAGTGGATATTTGAGCGCTATGGGGCCTATGTTGGAAAAGGAAATATCTTTACATAAATAGTAGAAAGAAACATTCTGAAAAACTTCTTTGCGATGTGTGCATTCAGCTCACCATGTTGAACCTTCCTTTTGGTATAACAGTTTTGAAACACTGTTTTTGTAGAATCTGCAAGTGGACACTTGGAGTGATTACGACCTGTGTTTGAAAATGATATATCTTCAAATAAAGATGAGATAGAAGTATTCTCAGAAACTTCTTTGTGATGTGTGCATTTAACTAACGGAGTTGAACTCTCCTTTTGATACAGCAATTTTGAAACACTCTTTTTGTAGAATCTGCAAGCGGATATTTGGAGTGATTGGAGGCCTATTCTATAAAAGGAAATATCTTCACATAAAACTTGACAGAAGCATTCTCAGAAATTTCTTTGTGATGTGTGCATTAACCTTACAGAGTTGAACATTATTTTTGATAGAGCAGTTTTGAATATGTCTTTTTGTAGTATATGCAAGTGGATATTTGGAGCGCTTTGAGACTTATGCTGGAAAAGAAAATAGCCTCACATAAAAAGTAGAGAGAAGCATTCTCAGAAACTTCTTTGTGATGTGTGCTTTCAAGTGGACATTTGGAGCGCTTTGAAGCCTATGATGGAAAGGAAATATATTCAAATAAAAACTAGACAGGTGCATTCTGAGAAACTTCTTTGTGATGTGTGCATTCAACTCACAGAGTAGAAAGTTCCTTTTGACAGAGCAGTTTAGAAACACTCTTTTGGTAGAATCTTCAAGTGGATATTTGGATCGCTTTGAGGCCTAGTCTGGAAAAGGAAATATTTTCACATAAAAAAATAGACAGAAGCATCCTCAGAAACTAGTTTGTAATGTGTGCATTCAACTCACAGATTTTAACCTTCGTTTTGATAGAGAAGTTTTGAAACACTCTTTTTGTAGAATCTGCAAGTGGATATTTGGAGAGCTTTGAGGCCTGTGCTCGAAAAACAAATAACTTCACATAAAAAGTAGACAGAAGCATTCTCAGAAATTTCTTTGGAATGTGTGCATTGAACTCACAAAGTTGAACCTACGTTTTGATACAGCAGATTTGAGACACTCTTTTTGTAGAATCTGCAAGGGGATATTTGGAGCGCTTTGAGGCCGATGCTGGAAAAGGAAGAATCTTCACATAAACACTATATAGAAGCATTCTCAGAAACTTCATTGAGATGTGCGCACTAAACTCTCAGAGTTGAAACTTCCTTTTCTTAGAGCAGTTTGGAAACACTCTTTTTTTTTAGAAACTGCAAGTGGATATTTGGAGCGCTTTGTAGCCTACGTTGGAAAAATAAATATCTTCACAGAAAAACTAGACAGAAGCATTCTCAGAATCTTCTTTATGATTTGTGCATTCAACTCACAGAGTTTAACCTTCCTTTTGATAGAGCAGTTTTGAAACACTCTTTTTGTAGAATCCGCAAGTGGATATTTGGAGCGCTTTGAGGCCTATGCTGGAAAAAGAAATATCTTCACATAAAAAATAGACAGAAGCATTCTCAGAAACTTTTTTGTGATGTGTGCATTAAACTCACAGTGTTGAACCTGTCTTTTGATAGAGCAGTTTCGAAACACTCTTTTTGTAGAATCTGCAGGTGGATATTTGGAGTGCTTTGAGGACAATGCTGTATAAGGAAATGTCTTCACATAAAACCTAGACAGAAACATTATCAGAAACTTCTTTGTGATGTGTGCTTTCAAATCACAGAGTTGAACCTTCCTTTTGATATAGCAGGTTTGGAACACACTTTTTGTGGAATCTGCAAGTGAATTTTGGGAGCGCTTTGAGGACTATGCTGGAAAAGGAAATATATTCACATAAAAACTAGAAAGAGGCATTCTCAAAAACTTCTCTGTGATGTGTGCGCTAAACTCACAAAGTTGAACATCCCTTTTGCTAGAGCAGTTTTGAAACACTGTTTTTGTAAAATCTGCAAGTGAATATTTGGAGTGATTGAGACCTCTGCTGGAAAATCATATAACTTCAAATAAGAACGGGACAGAAGTATTCTCAGAAACATCTTTGTGATGTCTGCATTCAACTCGCGGAGTTGAAACTTCCTTTTGGTAGAGCAGTTTTGAAACTGTCTTTTTGTGGAAGCTACAAGTGGATATTTGGAAGGCTTTGAGGCTTATGCTGGAAAAGCTAATAACTTCACATAAAAAGTAGAGAGAAGCATTCTCAGAAACTTCTTTGTGATGAGTGCATTCAAGTGTACATTTGGAGTGCTTTGAGGCCTTTGCTGGAAAAGGAAATAACTTCACATAAAAATTAGACAGAAGCATGCTCAGAAACTTCTTTGTGATGTGTGCATTCAACTCACAGAGTTGGATCTTCCTTTTCTTAGAGCGGTTTTGAAACAATATTTTTGTAGAATATTCAAGTGGACATTTGGAGGGCTTTGAGGCCTATGCTGGAAAAGGAAATAACTTCACATAAAAACTAGACAGAAGCACTCTCAGGAACTTCTTTATAATGTGTGCATAAAACTCACACAGTTGAATCTTCCTTTTGATAGAGGAGTTTTGAAACACTATTTTTCTAGAATATTCAACTGGACATTTGGTGGGCTTTGAGGCCTATTCTGGAAAAGGAAATATCTTCACATAAAAACTAGACAGAAGTACTCTCAGGAACTTCTTTATGATGTGTGCATTCAACTCACAGAGTTGAACCTTCTTTTGATAGAGCAGTTTTGAAATACTCTTTTTGTAGAATACGCAAGCGGGGGTTTGGAGCGCTTTAAGTCCTGTGCTGGAAAAGGAAACATTTTCAGATAAAAACTAGACAGAAGCATTCTCTCAAGCTTCTCTGTGATGTTTGCATTCAACTCGCAGAGTTGAACCTTGCTTTTGATAGAGCAGTTTTGAAACACTCTTTTTGTAGGATCTGCAACGATATATTTGGAGCGATTTGAGGCCTATGATGGAAAAGGAAATATCTTCACATAAAAACCAGACAGAAGCATTCTCAGAAACGTATTTGTTATGAGTCCATTCAACTCACAGAGTTGAACCTTCGTTTTGATAGGGCAGTTTTGAAACACTCTTTTTGTAGAATCTTCAAGTGGACATTTTTAGTGCTTTGACGATATGCTGGAAAAGGAAATATCTTCACATAAAAACTACACAGAAGCATTCTCAGAAACTTCTTTGTGATGTGTGCTTTCAACTCACAGATGTAAACATTTCTTTTGATAGAGTAGTTTTGAAACACTCTTTTTGTAGAATCTGCAAGTGGATATATGGAGCGCTTTGAAGCCTATGCTGGAAAAGGAAATCTCTTCACATAAAAACTATACAGAAGCATTCTCAGCAACTTCCTTGTGATTTGTGCATTCAACTCGGAGAGTTGAACCGTCCTTTTGTTAGAGCAGTTTGGGAACACTCTTTTTGTAGAATCTGCAAGTGGATATTTGGAGCACTTCGAAGCCTAAGCTGGAAAAGGAAACAACTTCACATAAAAACTAGAAGGAAGCATTCTCACAAACTTTTTTGTGATGTGTGCATTCAACTCAGCGAGTTTAACCTTCCTTTTGATAGAGCAGTTTTGAAACACTCTTTTTGTAGAATGTGCAAGCAGACATTTGGAGCTCTTTCAGGCCTGTGCTGGAATAGAAAAGATCTTCACACGAAAACTAGACAGAAGCATTCTCAGAAACTCCTTTGTGATGTGTGCATTCCACTCACAGAGTTGAACCTTCCTTTTGATAGAGCAATTCTGAAACACTCTTTTTGTAGAATCCGCAAGTGGATATTTGGAGCGCTTTGAGGCCTATGCTGGAAAAGGAAATATTTTCACGTAAAAACAAGGCGGAAGCACTCTATCAAACTTCTTTGTGATGTTTACATTCAACTCACAGAGTTGAACCTTCCCTTGAATAGAGCGGTTTTGAAAGAATCTTTTTGTAGTATATGCAACTAGATATTTGGAGCGCTTTGAGTCCTATGAGGGAAATGGAAATATTTTTAGATGAAAACTAGACAGAGGCATTCTCAGAAACATATTTGTTACGAGTGAATTCAAGTCACAGAGTTGAACCTTCCTTTTGGCAGAGCGGTTTTGAAACCCTCTTTTTATTGACTCTTCCATTGGAGATTTAGAGCGCTTTGACGCAATGCTGGAAAAGGAAATATCTTCACATAAAAACTAGACAGATGCATTCCCAGAAACTTCTTTTTGATGTGTGCTTTCAACTCACAGAGTTGAACCTTTCTTTTGATAGAGCAGTTTTGAAACCCTCTCTTTGAAGAATCTTCATGTGGACATTTGGATATCTTTGAGGCCTATGCTGGAAAAGGAAATATCTTCACATAAAAACAAGACAGAAGCATTCTCAGAAACTACTTTGCAATGTGTGCGTTCAACACACAGACTTTAAACTTCCTTTTGGCGGAGCAGTTCTGAAACAGTCTTTTTGTACAGTCTGCAAGTGGATATTTGGAGCGCTTTAAGGCCTACGCTGAAAAAAGAAATAACTTCAATCAAAAAGTAGAAAGAAGCATTCTCAGAAACCTCTTTGTGATGTGTGTATTGAACTCACAGAGTTGAACCTTCCTTTTGAGAGAGGAGTTTTGAAATACTCTTTTTGTAGGATCTGCAAGTGAATAGTTGGAATGATTTGAGGCCTATGATGGTAAAGGAAATATCTTCACATAAAAACGATAGAGAAGCATTCTCGGAAACTTTCTTGTGATGTGTGCATTCAACTCACAGAGTTGAACCTTCCTTCTGATAGTGCAGTTTTGAAACACTCGTTTTGTATCATCTGCAAGTGGATACTTGGAGCGCTTTGAAGCCTATACTGGAAAAGTAAATGTCTTCTCATAAAAACTATACAGAAGCAATCTCCGAAACCACCTTGTGATGTGTGTATTCAACTCAGAGAGTTGAACCTTCCTTTTTTTAGAGCAGTTTTGAAACACTCTTTTTGCAAAATCTGCAAGTGAATACTTGGATCGCTTTGAAGCCTCTGCAGGGTAAAGGAAATATCTTCACATAAAAACAAAACAGAAGCATTGTCAGAAACTTCTT
This sequence comes from Pongo abelii, assembly GCF_028885655.2. Taxonomy (NCBI): domain Eukaryota; kingdom Metazoa; phylum Chordata; class Mammalia; order Primates; family Hominidae; genus Pongo; species Pongo abelii. The sequence goes on from NC_072005.2 coordinate 24,871,702, forward strand.
TATGATGTGTGCATTCAATTCACAGAGTTGAACCTTCCTTTTGATAGAGCAGTTTTGAAACACTCCTTTTGTAGTGTGTGCAAGTAGACATTTGGAGCTCTTTCAGGCCTGTGCTGGAAAAGGAAATATCTTCACACAAAAACTAGACAGAAGTATTCTCAGAAACGTCTTTGTGATGCATGCATTCAAAACACGGAGTTGAACCTTCCTTTTGAAAGAACAGTTTTGAAACACTCTTATTGTAGAATCTGCATGTGGATATTTGCAGCGCTTTGAGGCCTATGCTAGAAAAGAAAATATCTTCGCATAAAAATGAGACAGAAGCATTCTCAGAAACTTTTTTGTGATGTGTGCATTAAACTCACAGTGTTGAACCTGCCTTTTGACAGAGCAGTTTTGAAACACTCTTTTTGTAGAATCTGCAGGTGGATATTTGGAGTGGTTTGAGGACAATGCTATATAAGGAAATGTCTTCACATAAAACCTAGACAGAAACATTATCAGAAACTTCTTTGTGATGTGTGCTTCCAAATCACAGAGTTGAACCTTCCTTTTGATATAGCAGGTTTGGAACACACTTTTTGTGGAATCTGCAAGTGAATTTTGGGAGCGCTTTGAGGACTATGCTGGAAAAGGAAATATTTTCACATAAAAACTAGAAAGAGGCATTCTCAAAAACTTCTCTGTGATGTGTGCGCTAAACTCACAAAGTTGAACATCCCTTTTGCTAGAGCAGTTTTGAAACACTGTTTTTGTAAAATCTGCAAGTGAATATTTGGAGTGATTGAGACCTCTGCTGGAAAATCGTAGAACTTCAAATAAGAACGGGACAGAAGTATTCTCAGAAACATCTTTGTGATGTCTGCATTCAACTCGCGGAGTTGAAACTTCCTTCTGGTAGAACAGTTTTGAAACTGTCTTTTTGTGGAAGCTACAAGTGGATATTTGGAACGCTTTGAGGCTTAGGCTGGAAAAGCTAATAACTTCACATAAAAAGTAGAGAGAAGCATTCTCAGAAACTTCTTTGTGATGAGTGCATTCAAGTGTACATTTGGAGTGCTTTGAGGCCTTTGCTGGAAAAGGAAATAACTTCACATAAAAATTAGACAGAAGCATGCTCAGAAACTTCTTTGTGATGTGTGCATTCAACTCACAGAGTTGGATCTTCCTTTTCTTAGAGGGGTTTTGAAACAATATTTTTGTAGAATATTCAAGTGGACATTTGGAGGGCTTTGAGGCCTATGCTGGAAAAGGAAATAACTTCACATAAAAACTAGACAGAAGCATTCTCAGAACCGTATTTGTTATGAGTCCATTCAACTCACAGAGTTGAACCTTCGTTTTGATAGGGCAGTTTTGAAACACTCTTTTTGTAGAATCTTCAAGTGGACATTTTTAGTGCTTTGACGATATGCTGGAAAAGGAAATATCTTCACATAAAAACTACACAGAAGCATTCTCAGAAACTTCTTTGTGATGTGTGCTTTCAACTCACAGATGTAAACATTTCTTTTGATAGAGTAGTTTTGAAACACTCTTTTTGTAGAATCTGCAAGTGGATATATGGAGCGCTTTGAAGCCTATGCTGGGAAAGGAAATATCTTCACATAAAAACTATACAGAAGCATTCTCAGCAACTTCCTTGTGATTTGTGCATTCAACTCGGAGAGTTGAACCGTCCTTTTGTTAGAGCAGTTTGGGAACACTCTTTTTGTAGAATCTGCAAGTGGATATTTGGAGCACTTCGAAGGCTAAGCTGGAAAAGGAAACAACTTCACATAAAAACTAGAAGGAAGCATTCTCACAAACTTTTTTGTGATGTGTGCATTCAACTCAGCGAGTTTAACCTTCCTTTTGATAGAGCAGTTTTGAAACACTCTTTTTGTAGAATGTGCAAGTAGACATTTGGAGCTCTTTCAGGCCTGTGCTGGAATAGAAAAGATCTTCACACGAAAACTAGACAGAAGCATTCTCAGAAACTCCTTTGTGATGTGTGCATTCCACTCACAGAGTTGAACCTTCCTTTTGATAGAGCAATTCTGAAACACTCTTTTTGTAGAATCTGCAAGTGGATATTTGGAGCGCTTTGAGGCCTATGCTGGAAAAGGAAATATTTTCACGTAAAAACAAGGCGGAAGCACTCTATCAAACTTCTTTGTGATGTTTACATTCAACTCACAGAGTTGAACCTTCCCTTGAATAGAGCGGTTTTGAAAGAATCTTTTTGTAGTATATGCAACTAGATATTTGGAGCGCTTTGAGTCCTATGAGGGAAATGGAAATATTTTTAGATAAAAACTAGACAGAGGCATTCTCAGAAACATATTTGTTACGAGTGAATTCAAGTCACAGAGTTGAACCTTCCTTTTGGCAGAGCGGTTTTGAAACCCTCTTTTTATTGACTCTTCCATTGGAGATTTAGAGCGCTTTGACGCAATGCTGGAAAAGGAAATATCTTCACATAAAAACTAGACAGATGCATTCCCAGAAACTTCTTTTTGATGTGTGCTTTCAACTCACAGAGTTGAACCTTTCTTTTGATAGAGCAGTTTTGAAACCCTCTCTTTGAAGAATCTTCATGTGGACATTTGGATATCTTTGAGGCCTATGCTGGAAAAGGAAATATCTTCACATAAAAACAAGACAGAAGCATTCTCAGAAACTACTTTGCAATGTGTGCGTTCAACACACAGACTTTAAACTTCCTTTTGGCGGAGCAGTTCTGAAACAGTCTTTTTGTACAGTCTGCAAGTGGATATTTGGAGCGCTTTAAGGCCTACGCTGAAAAAAGAAATAACTTCAATCAAAAAGTAGAAAGAAGCATTCTCAGAAACCTCTTTGTGATGTGTGTATTGAACTCACAGAGTTGAACCTTCCTTTTGAGAGAGGAGTTTTGAAATACTCTTTTTGTAGGATCTGCAAGTGAATAGTTGGAATGATTTGAGGCCTATGATGGTAAAGGAAATATCTTCACATAAAAACGATAGAGAAGCATTCTCGGAAACTTTCTTGTGATGTGTGCATTCAACTCACAGAGTTGAACCTTCCTTTTGATAGTGCAGTTTTGAAACACTCGTTTTGTATCATCTGCAAGTGGATACTTGGAGCGCTTTGAAGCCTATACTGGAAAAGTAAATGTCTTCTCATAAAAACTATACAGAAGCAATCTCCGAAACCACCTTGTGATGTGTGTATTCAACTCAGAGAGTTGAACCTTCCTTTTTTTAGAGCAGTTTTGAAACACTCTTTTTGCAAAATCTGCAAGTGAATACTTGGATCGCTTTGAAGCCTCTGCAGGGTAAAGGAAATATCTTCACATAAAAACAAAACAGAAGCATTGTCAGAAACTTCTTTATGATGTGTGCATTCAATTCACAGAGTTGAACCTTCCCTTTGATAGAGCAGTTTTGAAACACTCCTTTTGTAGTGTGTGCAAGTAGACATTTGGAGCTCTTTCAGGCCTGTGCTGGAAAAGGAAATATCTTCACACAAAAACTAGACAGAAGTATTCTCAGAAACGTCTTTGTGATGCATGCATTCAAAACACGGAGTTGAACCTTCCTTTTGATAGAACAGTTTTGAAACACTCTTATTGTAGAATCTGCATGTGGATATTTGGAGCGCTTTGAGGCCTATGCTAGAAAAGAAAATATCTTCGCATAAAAATGAGACAGAAGCATTCTCAGAAACTTTTTTGTGATGTGTGCATTAAACTCACAGTGTTGAACCTGCCTTTTGACAGAGCAGTTTTGAAACACTCTTTTTGTAGAATCTGCAGGTGGATATTTGGAGTGCTTTGAGGACAATGCTATATAAGGAAATGTCTTCACATAAAACCTAGACAGAAACATTATCAGAAACTTCTTTGTGATGTGTGCTTCCAAATCACAGAGTTGAACCTTCCTTTTGATATAGCAGGTTTGGAACACACTTTTTGTGGAATCTGCAAGTGAATTTTGGGAGCGCTTTGAGGACTATGCTGGAAAAGGAAATATTTTCACATAAAAACTGGAAAGAGGCATTCTCAGAAACTTCTCTGTGATGTGTGCGCTAAACTCACAAAGTTGAACATCCCTTTTGCTAGAGCAGTTTTGAAACACTGTTTTTGTAAAATCTGCAAGTGAATATTTGGAGTGATTGAGACCTCTGCTGGAAAATCATATAACTTCAAATAAGAACGGGACAGAAGTATTCTCAGAAACATCTTTGTGATGTCTGCATTCAACTCGCGGAGTTGAAACTTCCTTCTGGTAGAGCAGTTTTGAAACTGTCTTTTTGTGGAAGCTACAAGTGGATATTTGGAACGCTTTGAGGCTTATGCTGGAAAAGCTAATAACTTCACATAAAAAGTAGAGAGAAGCATTCTCAGAAACTTCTTTGTGATGAGTGCATTCAAGTGTACATTTGGAGTGCTTTGAGGCCTTTGCTGCAAAAGGAAATAACTTCACATAAAAATTAGACAGAAGCATGCTCAGAAACTTCTTTGTGATGTGTGCATTCAACTCACAGAGTTGGATCTTCCTTTTCTTAGAGCGGTTTTGAAACAATATTTTTGTAGAATATTCAAGTGGACATTTGGAGGGCTTTGAGGCCTATGCTGGAAAAGGAAATAACTTCACATAAAAACTAGACAGAAGCATTCTCAGAACCGTATTTGTTATGAGTCCATTCAACTCACAGAGTTGAACCTTCGTTTTGATAGGGCAGTTTTGAAACACTCTTTTTGTAGAATCTTCAAGTGGACATTTTTAGTGCTTTGACGATATGCTGGAAAAGGAAATATCTTCACATAAAAACTACACAGAAGCATTCTCAGAAACTTCTTTGTGATGTGTGCTTTCAACTCACAGATGTAAACATTTCTTTTGATAGAGTAGTTTTGAAACACTCTTTTTGTAGAATCTGCAAGTGGATATATTTAGCGCTTTGAAGCCTATGCTGGGAAAGGAAATATCTTCACATAAAAACTATACAGAAGCATTCTCAGCAACTTCCTTGTGATTTGTGCATTCAACTCGGAGAGTTGAACCGTCGTTTTGTTAGAGCAGTTTGAGAACACTCTTTTTGTAGAATCTGCAAGTGGATATTTGGAGCACTTCGAAGCCTAAGCTGGAAAAGGAGACAACTTCACATAAAAACTAGAAGGAAGCATTCTCACAAACTTTTTTGTGATGTGTGCATTCAACTCAGCGAGTTTAACCTTCCTTTTGATAGAGCAGTTTTGAAACACTCTTTTTGTAGAATGTGCAAGTAGACATTTGGAGCTCTTTCAGGCCTGTGCTGGAATAGAAAAGATCTTCACACGAAAACTAGACAGAAGCATTCTCAGAAACTTCTTTGTGATGTGTGCATTCCACTCACAGAGTTGAACCTTCCTTTTGATAGAGCAATTCTGAAACACTCTTTTTGTAGAATCCGCAAGTGGATATTTGGAGCGCTTTGAGACCTATGCTGGAAAAGGAAATATTTTCACGTAAAAACAAGACGGAAGCACTCTATCAAACTTCTTTGTGATGTTTACATTCAACTCACAGAGTTGAACCTTCCCTTGAATAGAGCGGTTTTGAAAGAATCTTTTTGTAGTATATGCAACTAGATATTTGGAGCGCTTTGAGTCCTATGAGGGAAATGGAAATATTTTTAGATGAAAACTAGACAGAGGCATTCTCAGAAACATATTTGTTACGAGTGAATTCAAGTCACAGAGTTGAACCTTCCTTTTGGCAGAGCGGTTTTGAAACCCTCTTTTTATTGACTCTTCCATTGGAGATTTAGAGCGCTTTGACGCAATGCTGGAAAAGGAAATATCTTCACATAAAAACTAGACAGATGCATTCCCAGAAACTTCTTTTTGATGTGTGCTTTCAACTCACAGAGTTGAACCTTTCTTTTGATAGAGCAGTTTTGAAACCCTCTCTTTGAAGAATCTTCATGTGGACATTTGGATATCTTTGAGGCCTATGCTGGAAAAGGAAATATCTTCACATAAAAACAAGACAGAAGCATTCTCAGAAACTACTTTGCAATGTGTGCGTTCAACACACAGACTTTGAACTTACTTTTGGCGGAGCAGTTCTGAAACAGTCTTTTTGTACAGTCTGCAAGTGGATATTTGGAGCGCTTTAAGGCCTACGCTGAAAAAAGAAATAACTTCAATCAAAAAGTAGAAAGAAGCATTCTCAGAAACCTCTTTGTGATGTGTGTATTGATCTCACAGAGTTGAACCTTCCTTTTGATAGAGGAGTTTTGAAATACTCTTTTTGTAGGATCTGCAAGTGAATAGTTGGAATGATTTGAGGCCTATGATGGTAAAGGAAATATCTTCACATAAAAACGATAGAGAAGCATTCTCGGAAACTTCCTTGTGATGTGTGCATTCAACTCACAGAGTTGAACCTTCCTTCTGATAGTGCAGTTTTGAAACACTCGTTTTGTATCATCTGCAAGTGGATACTTGGAGCGCTTTGAAGCCTATACTGGAAAAGTAAATGTCTTCTCATAAAAACTATACAGAAGCAATCTCCGAAACCACCTTGTGATGTGTGTATTCAACTCAGAGAGTTGAACCTTCCTTTTTTTAGAGCAGTTTTGAAACACTCTTTTTGCAAAATCTGCAAGTGAATACTTGGATCGCTTTGAAGCCTCTGCAGGGTAAAGGAAATATCTTCACATAAAAACAAAACAGAAGCATTGTCAGAAACTTCTTTATGATGTGTGCATTCAATTCACAGAGTTGAACCTTCCTTTTGATAGAGCAGTTTTGAAACACTCCTTTTGTAGTGTGTGCAAGTAGACATTTGGAGCTCTTTCAGGCCTGTGCTGGAAAAGGAAATATCTTCACACAAAAACTAGACAGAAGTATTCTCAGAAACGTCTTTGTGATGCATGCATTCAAAACACGGAGTTGAACCTTCCTTTTGAAAGAACAGTTTTGAAACACTCTTATTGTAGAATCTGCATGTGGATATTTGCAGCGCTTTGAGGCCTATGCTAGAAAAGAAAATATCTTCGCATAAAAATGAGACAGAAGCATTCTCAGAAACTTTTTTGTGATGTGTGCATTAAACTCACAGTGTTGAACCTGCCTTTTGACAGAGCAGTTTTGAAACACTCTTTTTGTAGAATCTGCAGGTGGATATTTGGAGTGCTTTGAGGACAATGCTATATAAGGAAATGTCTTCACATAAAACCTAGACAGAAACATTATCAGAAACTTCTTTGTGATGTGTGCTTCCAAATCACAGAGTTGAACCTTCCTTTTGATATAGCAGGTTTGGAACACACTTTTTGTGGAATCTGCAAGTGAATTTTGGGAGCGCTTTGAGGACTATGCTGGAAAAGGAAATATTTTCACATAAAAACTGGAAAGAGGCATTCTCAGAAACTTCTCTGTGATGTGTGCGCTAAACTCACAAAGTTGAACATCCCTTTTGCTAGAGCAGTTTTGAAACACTGTTTTTGTAAAATCTGCAAGTGAATATTTGGAGTGATTGAGACCTCTGCTGGAAAATCATATAACTTCAAATAAGAACGGGACAGAAGTATTCTCAGAAACATCTTTGTGATGTCTGCATTCAACTCGCGGAGTTGAAACTTCCTTTTGGTAGAGCAGTTTTGAAACTGTCTTTTTGTGGAAGCTACAAGTGGATATTTGGAACGCTTTGAGGCTTATGCTGGAAAAGCTAATAACTTCACATAAAAAGTAGAGAGAAGCATTCTCAGAAACTTCTTTGTGATGAGTGCATTCAAGTGTACATTTGGAGTGCTTTGAGGCCTTTGCTGGAAAAGGAAATAACTTCACATAAAAATTAGACAGAAGCATGCTCAGAAACTTCTTTGTGATGTGTGCATTCAACTCACAGAGTTGGATCTTCCTTTTCTTAGAGCGGTTTTGAAACAATATTTTTGTAGAATATTCAAGTGGACATTTGGAGGGCTTTGAGGCCTATGCTGGAAAAGGAAATAACTTCACATAAAAACTAGACAGAAGCATTCTCAGAACCGTATTTGTTATGAGTCCATTCAACTCACAGAGTTGAACCTTCGTTTTGATAGGGCAGTTTTGAAACACTCTTTTTGTAGAATCTTCAAGTGGACATTTTTAGTGCTTTGACGATATGCTGGAAAAGGAAATATCTTCACATAAAAACTACACAGAAGCATTCTCAGAAACTTCTTTGTGATGTGTGCTTTCAACTCACAGATGTAAACATTTCTTTTGATAGAGTAGTTTTGAAACACTCTTTTTGTAGAATCTGCAAGTGGATATATTTAGCGCTTTGAAGCCTATGCTGGGAAAGGAAATATCTTCACATAAAAACTATACAGAAGCATTCTCAGCAACTTCCTTGTGATTTGTGCATTCAACTCGGAGAGTTGAACCGTCGTTTTGTTAGAGCAGTTTGAGAACACTCTTTTTGTAGAATCTGCAAGTGGATATTTGGAGCACTTCGAAGCCTAAGCTGGAAAAGGAAACAACTTCACATAAAAACTAGAAGGAAGCATTCTCACAAACTTTTTTGTGATGTGTGCATTCAACTCAGCGAGTTTAACCTTCCTTTTGATAGAGCAGTTTTGAAACACTCTTTTTGTAGAATGTGCAAGTAGACATTTGGAGCTCTTTCAGGCCTGTGCTGGAATAGAAAAGATCTTCACACGAAAACTAGACAGAAGCATTCTCAGAAACTTCTTTGTGATGTGTGCATTCCACTCACAGAGTTGAACCTTCCTTTTGATAGAGCAATTCTGAAACACTCTTTTTGTAGAATCCGCAAGTGGATATTTGGAGCGCTTTGAGACCTATGCTGGAAAAGGAAATATTTTCACGTAAAAACAAGACGGAAGCACTCTATCAAACTTCTTTGTGATGTTTACATTCAACTCACAGAGTTGAACCTTCCCTTGAATAGAGCGGTTTTGAAAGAATCTTTTTGTAGTATATGCAACTAGATATTTGGAGCGCTTTGAGTCCTATGAGGGAAATGGAAATATTTTTAGATGAAAACTAGACAGAGGCATTCTCAGAAACATATTTGTTACGAGTGAATTCAAGTCACAGAGTTGAACCTTCCTTTTGGCAGAGCGGTTTTGAAACCCTCTTTTTATTGACTCTTCCATTGGAGATTTAGAGCGCTTTGACGCAATGCTGGAAAAGGAAATATCTTCACATAAAAACTAGACAGATGCATTCCCAGAAACTTCTTTTTGATGTGTGCTTTCAACTCACAGAGTTGAACCTTTCTTTTGATAGAGCAGTTTTGAAACCCTCTCTTTGAAGAATCTTCATGTGGACATTTGGATATCTTTGAGGCCTATGCTGGAAAAGGAAATATCTTCACATAAAAACAAGACAGAAGCATTCTCAGAAACTACTTTGCAATGTGTGCGTTCAACACACAGACTTTGAACTTACTTTTGGCGGAGCAGTTCTGAAACAGTCTTTTTGTACAGTCTGCAAGTGGATATTTGGAGCGCTTTAAGGCCTACGCTGAAAAAAGAAATAACTTCAATCAAAAAGTAGAAAGAAGCATTCTCAGAAACCTCTTTGTGATGTGTGTATTGATCTCACAGAGTTGAACCTTCCTTTTGAGAGAGGAGTTTTGAAATACTCTTTTTGTAGGATCTGCAAGTGAATAGTTGGAATGATTTGAGGCCTATGATGGTAAAGGAAATATCTTCACATAAAAACGATAGAGAAGCATTCTCGGAAACTTCCTTGTGATGTGTGCATTCAACTCACAGAGTTGAACCTTCCTTCTGATAGTGCAGTTTTGAAACACTCGTTTTGTATCATCTGCAAGTGGATACTTGGAGCGCTTTGAAGCCTATACTGGAAAAGTAAATGTCTTCTCATAAAAACTATACAGAAGCAATCTCCGAAACCACCTTGTGATGTGTGTATTCAACTCAGAGAGTTGAACCTTCCTTTTTTTAGAGCAGTTTTGAAACACTCTTTTTGCAAAATCTGCAAGTGAATACTTGGATCGCTTTGAAGCCTCTGCAGGGTAAAGGAAATATCTTCACATAAAAACAAAACAGAAGCATTGTCAGAAACTTCTTTATGATGTGTGCATTCAATTCACAGAGTTGAACCTTCCTTTTGATAGAGCAGTTTTGAAACACTCCTTTTGTAGTGTGTGCAAGTAGACATTTGGAGCTCTTTCAGGCCTGTGCTGGAAAAGGAAATATCTTCACACAAAAACTAGACAGAAGTATTCTCAGAAACGTCTTTGTGATGCATGCATTCAAAACACGGAGTTGAACCTTCCTTTTGAAAGAACAGTTTTGAAACACTCTTATTGTAGAATCTGCATGTGGATATTTGCAGCGCTTTGAGGCCTATGCTAGAAAAGAAAATATCTTCGCATAAAAATGAGACAGAAGCATTCTCAGAAACTTTTTTGTGATGTGTGCATTAAACTCACAGTGTTGAACCTGCCTTTTGACAGAGCAGTTTTGAAACACTCTTTTTGTAGAATCTGCAGGTGGATATTTGGAGTGCTTTGAGGACAATGCTATATAAGGAAATGTCGTCACATAAAACCTAGACAGAAACATTATCAGAAACTTCTTTGTGATGTGTGCTTCCAAATCACAGAGTTGAACCTTCCTTTTGATATAGCAGGTTTGGAACACACTTTTTGTGGAATCTGCAAGTGAATTTTGGGAGCGCTTTGAGGACTATGCTGGAAAAGGAAATATATTCACATAAAAACTAGAAAGAGGCATTCTCAAAAACTTCTCTGTGATGTGTGCGCTAAACTCACAAAGTTGAACATCCCTTTTGCTAGAGCAGTTTTGAAACACTGTTTTTGTAAAATCTGCAAGTGAATATTTGGAGTGATTGAGACCTCTGCTGGAAAATCGTAGAACTTCAAATAAGAACGGGACAGAAGTATTCTCAGAAACATCTTTGTGATGTCTGCATTCAACTCGCGGAGTTGAAACTTCCTTCTGGTAGAACAGTTTTGAAACTGTCTTTTTGTGGAAGCTACAAGTGGATATTTGGAACGCTTTGAGGCTTAGGCTGGAAAAGCTAATAACTTCACATAAAAAGTAGAGAGAAGCATTCTCAGAAACTTCTTTGTGATGAGTGCATTCAAGTGTACATTTGGAGTGCTTTGAGGCCTTTGCTGGAAAAGGAAATAACTTCACATAAAAATTAGACAGAAGCATGCTCAGAAACTTCTTTGTGATGTGTGCATTCAACTCACAGAGTTGGATCTTCCTTTTCTTAGAGCGGTTTTGAAACAAGATTTTTGTAGAATATTCAAGTGGACATTTGGAGGGCTTTGAGGCCTATGCTGGAAAAGGAAATAACTTCACATAAAAACTAGACAGAAGCATTCTCAGAACCGTATTTGTTATGAGTCCATTCAACTCACAGAGTTGAACCTTCGTTTTGATAGGGCAGTTTTGAAACACTCTTTTTGTAGAATCTTCAAGTGGACATTTTTAGTGCTTTGACGATATGCTGGAAAAGGAAATATCTTCACATAAAAACTACACAGAAGCATTCTCAGAAACTTCTTTGTGATGTGTGCTTTCAACTCACAGATGTAAACATTTCTTTTGATAGAGTAGTTTTGAAACACTCTTTTTGTAGAATCTGCAAGTGGATATATGGAGCGCTTTGAAGCCTATGCTGGGAAAGGAAATATCTTCACATAAAAACTATACAGAAGCATTCTCAGCAACTTCCTTGTGATTTGTGCATTCAACTCGGAGAGTTGAACCGTCCTTTTGTTAGAGCAGTTTGGGAACACTCTTTTTGTAGAATCTGCAAGTGGATATTTGGAGCACTTCGAAGGCTAAGCTGGAAAAGGAAACAACTTCACATAAAAACTAGAAGGAAGCATTCTCACAAACTTTTTTGTGATGTGTGCATTCAACTCAGCAAGTTTAACCTTCCTTTTGATAGAGCAGTTTTGAAACACTCTTTTTGTAGAATGTGCAAGTAGACATTTGGAGCTCTTTCAGGCCTGTGCTGGAATAGAAAAGATCTTCACACGAAAACTAGACAGAAGCATTCTCAGAAACTCCTTTGTGATGTGTGCATTCCACTCACAGAGTTGAACCTTCCTTTTGATAGAGCAATTCTGAAACACTCTTTTTGTAGAATCCGCAAGTGGATATTTGGAGCGCTTTGAGGCCTATGCTGGAAAAGGAAATATTTTCACGTAAAAACAAGGCGGAAGCACTCTATCAAACTTCTTTGTGATGTTTACATTCAACTCACAGAGTTGAACCTTCCCTTGAATAGAGCGGTTTTGAAAGAATCTTTTTGTAGTATATGCAACTAGATATTTGGAGCGCTTTGAGTCCTATGAGGGAAATGGAAATATTTTTAGATAAAAACTAGACAGAGGCATTCTCAGAAACATATTTGTTACGAGTGAATTCAAGTCACAGAGTTGAACCTTCCTTTTGGCAGAGCGGTTTTGAAACCCTCTTTTTATTGACTCTTCCATTGGAGATTTAGAGCGCTTTGACGCAATGCTGGAAAAGGAAATATCTTCACATAAAAACTAGACAGATGCATTCCCAGAAACTTCTTTTTGATGTGTGCTTTCAACTCACAGAGTTGAACCTTTCTTTTGATAGAGCAGTTTTGAAACCCTCTCTTTGAAGAATCTTCATGTGGACATTTGGATATCTTTGAGGCCTATGCTGGAAAAGGAAATATCTTCACATAAAAACAAGACAGAAGCATTCTCAGAAACTACTTTGCAATGTGTGCGTTCAACACACAGACTTTGAACTTACTTTTGGCGGAGCAGTTCTGAAACAGTCTTTTTGTACAGTCTGCAAGTGGATATTTGGAGCGCTTTAAGGCCTACGCTGAAAAAAGAAATAACTTCAATCAAAAAGTAGAAAGAAGCATTCTCAGAAACCTCTTTGTGATGTGTGTATTGATCTCACAGAGTTGAACCTTCCTTTTGATAGAGGAGTTTTGAAATACTCTTTTTGTAGGATCTGCAAGTGAATAGTTGGAATGATTTGAGGCCTATGATGGTAAAGGAAATATCTTCACATAAAAACGATAGAGAAGCATTCTCGGAAACTTCCTTGTGATGTGTGCATTCAACTCACAGAGTTGAACCTTCCTTCTGATAGTGCAGTTTTGAAACACTCGTTTTGTATCATCTGCAAGTGGATACTTGGAGCGCTTTGAAGCCTATACTGGAAAAGTAAATGTCTTCTCATAAAAACTATACAGAAGCAATCTCCGAAACCACCTTGTGATGTGTGTATTCAACTCAGAGAGTTGAACCTTCCTTTTTTTAGAGCAGTTTTGAAACACTCTTTTTGCAAAATCTGCAAGTGAATACTTGGATCGCTTTGAAGCCTCTGCAGGGTAAAGGAAATATCTTCACATAAAAACAAAACAGAAGCATTGTCAGAAACTTCTTTATGATGTGTGCATTCAATTCACAGAGTTGAACCTTCCTTTTGATAGAGCAGTTTTGAAACACTCCTTTTGTAGTGTGTGCAAGTAGACATTTGGAGCTCTTTCAGGCCTGTGCTGGAAAAGGAAATATCTTCACACAAAAACTAGACAGAAGTATTCTCAGAAACGTCTTTGTGATGCATGCATTCAAAACACGGAGTTGAACCTTCCTTTTGAAAGAACAGTTTTGAAACACTCTTATTGTAGAATCTGCATGTGGATATTTGCAGCGCTTTGAGGCCTATGCTAGAAAAGAAAATATCTTCGCATAAAAATGAGACAGAAGCATTCTCAGAAACTTTTTTGTGATGTGTGCATTAAACTCACAGTGTTGAACCTGCCTTTTGACAGAGCAGTTTTGAAACACTCTTTTTGTAGAATCTGCAGGTGGATATTTGGAGTGCTTTGAGGACAATGCTATATAAGGAAATGTCTTCACATAAAACCTAGACAGAAACATTATCAGAAACTTCTTTGTGATGTGTGCTTCCAAATCACAGAGTTGAACCTTCCTTTTGATATAGCAGGTTTGGAACACACTTTTTGTGGAATCTGCAAGTGAATTTTGGGAGCGCTTTGAGGACTATGCTGGAAAAGGAAATATTTTCACATAAAAACTGGAAAGAGGCATTCTCAGAAACTTCTCTGTGATGTGTGCGCTAAACTCACAAAGTTGAACATCCCTTTTGCTAGAGCAGTTTTGAAACACTGTTTTTGTAAAATCTGCAAGTGAATATTTGGAGTGATTGAGACCTCTGCTGGAAAATCATATAACTTCAAATAAGAACGGGACAGAAGTATTCTCAGAAACATCTTTGTGATGTCTGCATTCAACTCGCGGAGTTGAAACTTCCTTTTGGTAGAGCAGTTTTGAAACTGTCTTTTTGTGGAAGCTACAAGTGGATATTTGGAACGCTTTGAGGCTTATGCTGGAAAAGCTAATAACTTCACATAAAAAGTAGAGAGAAGCATTCTCAGAAACTTCTTTGTGATGAGTGCATTCAAGTGTACATTTGGAGTGCTTTGAGGCCTTTGCTGGAAAAGGAAATAACTTCACATAAAAATTAGACAGAAGCATGCTCAGAAACTTCTTTGTGATGTGTGCATTCAACTCACAGAGTTGGATCTTCCTTTTCTTAGAGCGGTTTTGAAACAATATTTTTGTAGAATATTCAAGTGGACATTTGGAGGGCTTTGAGGCCTATGCTGGAAAAGGAAATAACTTCACATAAAAACTAGACAGAAGCATTCTCAGAACCGTATTTGTTATGAGTCCATTCAACTCACAGAGTTGAACCTTCGTTTTGATAGGGCAGTTTTGAAACACTCTTTTTGTAGAATCTTCAAGTGGACATTTTTAGTGCTTTGACGATATGCTGGAAAAGGAAATATCTTCACATAAAAACTACACAGAAGCATTCTCAGAAACTTCTTTGTGATGTGTGCTTTCAACTCACAGATGTAAACATTTCTTTTGATAGAGTAGTTTTGAAACACTCTTTTTGTAGAATCTGCAAGTGGATATATGGAGCGCTTTGAAGCCTATGCTGGGAAAGGAAATATCTTCACATAAAAACTATACAGAAGCATTCTCAGCAACTTCCTTGTGATTTGTGCATTCAACTCGGAGAGTTGAACCGTCCTTTTGTTAGAGCAGTTTGGGAACACTCTTTTTGTAGAATCTGCAAGTGGATATTTGGAGCACTTCGAAGGCTAAGCTGGAAAAGGAAACAACTTCACATAAAAACTAGAAGGAAGCATTCTCACAAACTTTTTTGTGATGTGTGCATTCAACTCAGCAAGTTTAACCTTCCTTTTGATAGAGCAGTTTTGAAACACTCTTTTTGTAGAATGTGCAAGTAGACATTTGGAGCTCTTTCAGGCCTGTGCTGGAATAGAAAAGATCTTCACACGAAAACTAGACAGAAGCATTCTCAGAAACTCCTTTGTGATGTGTGCATTCCACTCACAGAGTTGAACCTTCCTTTTGATAGAGCAATTCTGAAACACTCTTTTTGTAGAATCCGCAAGTGGATATTTGGAGCGCTTTGAGGCCTATGCTGGAAAAGGAAATATTTTCACGTAAAAACAAGGCGGAAGCACTCTATCAAACTTCTTTGTGATGTTTACATTCAACTCACAGAGTTGAACCTTCCCTTGAATAGAGCGGTTTTGAAAGAATCTTTTTGTAGTATATGCAACTAGATATTTGGAGCGCTTTGAGTCCTATGAGGGAAATGGAAATATTTTTAGATAAAAACTAGACAGAGGCATTCTCAGAAACATATTTGTTACGAGTGAATTCAAGTCACAGAGTTGAACCTTCCTTTTGGCAGAGCGGTTTTGAAACCCTCTTTTTATTGACTCTTCCATTGGAGATTTAGAGCGCTTTGACGCAATGCTGGAAAAGGAAATATCTTCACATAAAAACTAGACAGATGCATTCCCAGAAACTTCTTTTTGATGTGTGCTTTCAACTCACAGAGTTGAACCTTTCTTTTGATAGAGCAGTTTTGAAACCCTCTCTTTGAAGAATCTTCATGTGGACATTTGGATATCTTTGAGGCCTATGCTGGAAAAGGAAATATCTTCACATAAAAACAAGACAGAAGCATTCTCAGAAACTACTTTGCAATGTGTGCGTTCAACACACAGACTTTGAACTTACTTTTGGCGGAGCAGTTCTGAAACAGTCTTTTTGTACAGTCTGCAAGTGGATATTTGGAGCGCTTTAAGGCCTACGCTGAAAAAAGAAATAACTTCAATCAAAAAGTAGAAAGAAGCATTCTCAGAAACCTCTTTGTGATGTGTGTATTGATCTCACAGAGTTGAACCTTCCTTTTGATAGAGGAGTTTTGAAATACTCTTTTTGTAGGATCTGCAAGTGAATAGTTGGAATGATTTGAGGCCTATGATGGTAAAGGAAATATCTTCACATAAAAACGATAGAGAAGCATTCTCGGAAACTTCCTTGTGATGTGTGCATTCAACTCACAGAGTTGAACCTTCCTTCTGATAGTGCAGTTTTGAAACACTCGTTTTGTATCATCTGCAAGTGGATACTTGGAGCGCTTTGAAGCCTATACTGGAAAAGTAAATGTCTTCTCATAAAAACTATACAGAAGCAATCTCCGAAACCACCTTGTGATGTGTGTATTCAACTCAGAGAGTTGAACCTTCCTTTTTTTAGAGCAGTTTTGAAACACTCTTTTTGCAAAATCTGCAAGTGAATACTTGGATCGCTTTGAAGCCTCTGCAGGGTAAAGGAAATATCTTCACATAAAAACAAAACAGAAGCATTGTCAGAAACTTCTTTATGATGTGTGCATTCAATTCACAGAGTTGAACCTTCCTTTTGATAGAGCAGTTTTGAAACACTCCTTTTGTAGTGTGTGCAAGTAGACATTTGGAGCTCTTTCAGGCCTGTGCTGGAAAAGGAAATATCTTCACACAAAAACTAGACAGAAGTATTCTCAGAAACGTCTTTGTGATGCATGCATTCAAAACACGGAGTTGAACCTTCCTTTTGAAAGAACAGTTTTGAAACACTCTTATTGTAGAATCTGCATGTGGATATTTGCAGCGCTTTGAGGCCTATGCTAGAAAAGAAAATATCTTCGCATAAAAATGAGACAGAAGCATTCTCAGAAACTTTTTTGTGATGTGTGCATTAAACTCACAGTGTTGAACCTGCCTTTTGACAGAGCAGTTTTGAAACACTCTTTTTGTAGAATCTGCAGGTGGATATTTGGAGTGCTTTGAGGACAATGCTATATAAGGAAATGTCTTCACATAAAACCTAGACAGAAACATTATCAGAAACTTCTTTGTGATGTGTGCTTCCAAATCACAGAGTTGAACCTTCCTTTTGATATAGCAGGTTTGGAACACACTTTTTGTGGAATCTGCAAGTGAATTTTGGGAGCGCTTTGAGGACTATGCTGGAAAAGGAAATATTTTCACATAAAAACTGGAAAGAGGCATTCTCAGAAACTTCTCTGTGATGTGTGCGCTAAACTCACAAAGTTGAACATCCCTTTTGCTAGAGCAGTTTTGAAACACTGTTTTTGTAAAATCTGCAAGTGAATATTTGGAGTGATTGAGACCTCTGCTGGAAAATCATATAACTTCAAATAAGAACGGGACAGAAGTATTCTCAGAAACATCTTTGTGATGTCTGCATTCAACTCGCGGAGTTGAAACTTCCTTTTGGTAGAGCAGTTTTGAAACTGTCTTTTTGTGGAAGCTACAAGTGGATATTTGGAACGCTTTGAGGCTTATGCTGGAAAAGCTAATAACTTCACATAAAAAGTAGAGAGAAGCATTCTCAGAAACTTCTTTGTGATGAGTGCATTCAAGTGTACATTTGGAGTGCTTTGAGGCCTTTGCTGGAAAAGGAAATAACTTCACATAAAAATTAGACAGAAGCATGCTCAGAAACTTCTTTGTGATGTGTGCATTCAACTCACAGAGTTGGATCTTCCTTTTCTTAGAGCGGTTTTGAAACAATATTTTTGTAGAATATTCAAGTGGACATTTGGAGGGCTTTGAGGCCTATGCTGGAAAAGGAAATAACTTCACATAAAAACTAGACAGAAGCATTCTCAGAACCGTATTTGTTATGAGTCCATTCAACTCACAGAGTTGAACCTTCGTTTTGATAGGGCAGTTTTGAAACACTCTTTTTGTAGAATCTTCAAGTGGACATTTTTAGTGCTTTGACGATATGCTGGAAAAGGAAATATCTTCACATAAAAACTACACAGAAGCATTCTCAGAAACTTCTTTGTGATGTGTGCTTTCAACTCACAGATGTAAACATTTCTTTTGATAGAGTAGTTTTGAAACACTCTTTTTGTAGAATCTGCAAGTGGATATATTTAGCGCTTTGAAGCCTATGCTGGGAAAGGAAATATCTTCACATAAAAACTATACAGAAGCATTCTCAGCAACTTCCTTGTGATTTGTGCATTCAACTCGGAGAGTTGAACCGTCGTTTTGTTAGAGCAGTTTGAGAACACTCTTTTTGTAGAATCTGCAAGTGGATATTTGGAGCACTTCGAAGCCTAAGCTGGAAAAGGAAACAACTTCACACAAAAACTAGAAGGAAGCATTCTCACAAACTTTTTTGTGATGTGTGCATTCAACTCAGCGAGTTTAACCTTCCTTTTGATAGAGCAGTTTTGAAACACTCTTTTTGTAGAATGTGCAAGTAGACATTTGGAGCTCTTTCAGGCCTGTGCTGGAATAGAAAAGATCTTCACACGAAAACTAGACAGAAGCATTCTCAGAAACTTCTTTGTGATGTGTGCATTCCACTCACAGAGTTGAACCTTCCTTTTGATAGAGCAATTCTGAAACACTCTTTTTGTAGAATCCGCAAGTGGATATTTGGAGCGCTTTGAGACCTATGCTGGAAAAGGAAATATTTTCACGTAAAAACAAGACGGAAGCACTCTATCAAACTTCTTTGTGATGTTTACATTCAACTCACAGAGTTGAACCTTCCCTTGAATAGAGCGGTTTTGAAAGAATCTTTTTGTAGTATATGCAACTAGATATTTGGAGCGCTTTGAGTCCTATGAGGGAAATGGAAATATTTTTAGATGAAAACTAGACAGAGGCATTCTCAGAAACATATTTGTTACGAGTGAATTCAAGTCACAGAGTTGAACCTTCCTTTTGGCAGAGCGGTTTTGAAACCCTCTTTTTATTGACTCTTCCATTGGAGATTTAGAGCGCTTTGACGCAATGCTGGAAAAGGAAATATCTTCACATAAAAACTAGACAGATGCATTCCCAGAAACTTCTTTTTGATGTGTGCTTTCAACTCACAGAGTTGAACCTTTCTTTTGATAGAGCAGTTTTGAAACCCTCTCTTTGAAGAATCTTCATGTGGACATTTGGATATCTTTGAGGCCTATGCTGGAAAAGGAAATATCTTCACATAAAAACAAGACAGAAGCATTCTCAGAAACTACTTTGCAATGTGTGCGTTCAACACACAGACTTTGAACTTACTTTTGGCGGAGCAGTTCTGAAACAGTCTTTTTGTACAGTCTGCAAGTGGATATTTGGAGCGCTTTAAGGCCTACGCTGAAAAAAGAAATAACTTCAATCAAAAAGTAGAAAGAAGCATTCTCAGAAACCTCTTTGTGATGTGTGTATTGATCTCACAGAGTTGAACCTTCCTTTTGAGAGAGGAGTTTTGAAATACTCTTTTTGTAGGATCTGCAAGTGAATAGTTGGAATGATTTGAGGCCTATGATGGTAAAGGAAATATCTTCACATAAAAACGATAGAGAAGCATTCTCGGAAACTTCCTTGTGATGTGTGCATTCAACTCACAGAGTTGAACCTTCCTTCTGATAGTGCAGTTTTGAAACACTCGTTTTGTATCATCTGCAAGTGGATACTTGGAGCGCTTTGAAGCCTATACTGGAAAAGTAAATGTCTTCTCATAAAAACTATACAGAAGCAATCTCCGAAACCACCTTGTGATGTGTGTATTCAACTCAGAGAGTTGAACCTTCCTTTTTTTAGAGCAGTTTTGAAACACTCTTTTTGCAAAATCTGCAAGTGAATACTTGGATCGCTTTGAAGCCTCTGCAGGGTAAAGGAAATATCTTCACATAAAAACAAAACAGAAGCATTGTCAGAAACTTCTTTATGATGTGTGCATTCAATTCACAGAGTTGAACCTTCCTTTTGATAGAGCAGTTTTGAAACACTCCTTTTGTAGTGTGTGCAAGTAGACATTTGGAGCTCTTTCAGGCCTGTGCTGGAAAAGGAAATATCTTCACACAAAAACTAGACAGAAGTATTCTCAGAAACGTCTTTGTGATGCATGCATTCAAAACACGGAGTTGAACCTTCCTTTTGAAAGAACAGTTTTGAAACACTCTTATTGTAGAATCTGCATGTGGATATTTGCAGCGCTTTGAGGCCTATGCTAGAAAAGAAAATATCTTCGCATAAAAATGAGACAGAAGCATTCTCAGAAACTTTTTTGTGATGTGTGCATTAAACTCACAGTGTTGAACCTGCCTTTTGACAGAGCAGTTTTGAAACACTCTTTTTGTAGAATCTGCAGGTGGATATTTGGAGTGCTTTGAGGACAATGCTATATAAGGAAATGTCGTCACATAAAACCTAGACAGAAACATTATCAGAAACTTCTTTGTGATGTGTGCTTCCAAATCACAGAGTTGAACCTTCCTTTTGATATAGCAGGTTTGGAACACACTTTTTGTGGAATCTGCAAGTGAATTTTGGGAGCGCTTTGAGGACTATGCTGGAAAAGGAAATATATTCACATAAAAACTAGAAAGAGGCATTCTCAAAAACTTCTCTGTGATGTGTGCGCTAAACTCACAAAGTTGAACATCCCTTTTGCTAGAGCAGTTTTGAAACACTGTTTTTGTAAAATCTGCAAGTGAATATTTGGAGTGATTGAGACCTCTGCTGGAAAATCGTAGAACTTCAAATAAGAACGGGACAGAAGTATTCTCAGAAACATCTTTGTGATGTCTGCATTCAACTCGCGGAGTTGAAACTTCCTTTTGGTAGAACAGTTTTGAAACTGTCTTTTTGTGGAAGCTACAAGTGGATATTTGGAACGCTTTGAGGCTTAGGCTGGAAAAGCTAATAACTTCACATAAAAAGTAGAGAGAAGCATTCTCAGAAACTTCTTTGTGATGAGTGCATTCAAGTGTACATTTGGAGTGCTTTGAGGCCTTTGCTGGAAAAGGAAATAACTTCACATAAAAATTAGACAGAAGCATGCTCAGAAACTTCTTTGTGATGTGTGCATTCAACTCACAGAGTTGGATCTTCCTTTTCTTAGAGCGGTTTTGAAACAAGATTTTTGTAGAATATTCAAGTGGACATTTGGAGGGCTTTGAGGCCTATGCTGGAAAAGGAAATAACTTCACATAAAAACTAGACAGAAGCATTCTCAGAAACGTATTTGTTATGAGTCCATTCAACTCACAGAGTTGAACCTTCGTTTTGATAGGGCAGTTTTGAAACACTCTTTTTGTAGAATCTTCAAGTGGACATTTTTAGTGCTTTGACGATATGCTGGAAAAGGAAATATCTTCACATAAAAACTACACAGAAGCATTCTCAGAAACTTCTTTGTGATGTGTGCTTTCAACTCACAGATGTAAACATTTCTTTTGATAGAGTAGTTTTGAAACACTCTTTTTGTAGAATCTGCAAGTGGATATATGGAGCGCTTTGAAGCCTATGCTGGGAAAGGAAATATCTTCACATAAAAACTATACAGAAGCATTCTCAGCAACTTCCTTGTGATTTGTGCATTCAACTCGGAGAGTTGAACCGTCCTTTTGTTAGAGCAGTTTGGGAACACTCTTTTTGTAGAATCTGCAAGTGGATATTTGGAGCACTTCGAAGGCTAAGCTGGAAAAGGAAACAACTTCACATAAAAACTAGAAGGAAGCATTCTCACAAACTTTTTTGTGATGTGTGCATTCAACTCAGCAAGTTTAACCTTCCTTTTGATAGAGCAGTTTTGAAACACTCTTTTTGTAGAATGTGCAAGTAGACATTTGGAGCTCTTTCAGGCCTGTGCTGGAATAGAAAAGATCTTCACACGAAAACTAGACAGAAGCATTCTCAGAAACTCCTTTGTGATGTGTGCATTCCACTCACAGAGTTGAACCTTCCTTTTGATAGAGCAATTCTGAAACACTCTTTTTGTAGAATCCGCAAGTGGATATTTGGAGCGCTTTGAGGCCTATGCTGGAAAAGGAAATATTTTCACGTAAAAACAAGGCGGAAGCACTCTATCAAACTTCTTTGTGATGTTTACATTCAACTCACAGAGTTGAACCTTCCCTTGAATAGAGCGGTTTTGAAAGAATCTTTTTGTAGTATATGCAACTAGATATTTGGAGCGCTTTGAGTCCTATGAGGGAAATGGAAATATTTTTAGATAAAAACTAGACAGAGGCATTCTCAGAAACATATTTGTTACGAGTGAATTCAAGTCACAGAGTTGAACCTTCCTTTTGGCAGAGCGGTTTTGAAACCCTCTTTTTATTGACTCTTCCATTGGAGATTTAGAGCGCTTTGACGCAATGCTGGAAAAGGAAATATCTTCACATAAAAACTAGACAGATGCATTCCCAGAAACTTCTTTTTGATGTGTGCTTTCAACTCACAGAGTTGAACCTTTCTTTTGATAGAGCAGTTTTGAAACCCTCTCTTTGAAGAATCTTCATGTGGACATTTGGATATCTTTGAGGCCTATGCTGGAAAAGGAAATATCTTCACATAAAAACAAGACAGAAGCATTCTCAGAAACTACTTTGCAATGTGTGCGTTCAACACACAGACTTTGAACTTACTTTTGGCGGAGCAGTTCTGAAACAGTCTTTTTGTACAGTCTGCAAGTGGATATTTGGAGCGCTTTAAGGCCTACGCTGAAAAAAGAAATAACTTCAATCAAAAAGTAGAAAGAAGCATTCTCAGAAACCTCTTTGTGATGTGTGTATTGAACTCACAGAGTTGAACCTTCCTTTTGAGAGAGGAGTTTTGAAATACTCTTTTTGTAGGATCTGCAAGTGAATAGTTGGAATGATTTGAGGCCTATGATGGTAAAGGAAATATCTTCACATAAAAACGATAGAGAAGCATTCTCGGAAACTTCCTTGTGATGTGTGCATTCAACTCACAGAGTTGAACCTTCCTTCTGATAGTGCAGTTTTGAAACACTCGTTTTGTATCATCTGCAAGTGGATACTTGGAGCGCTTTGAAGCCTATACTGGAAAAGTAAATGTCTTCTCATAAAAACTATACAGAAGCAATCTCCGAAACCACCTTGTGATGTGTGTATTCAACTCAGAGAGTTGAACCTTCCTTTTTTTAGAGCAGTTTTGAAACACTCTTTTTGCAAAATCTGCAAGTGAATACTTGGATCGCTTTGAAGCCTCTGCAGGGTAAAGGAAATATCTTCACATAAAAACAAAACAGAAGCATTGTCAGAAACTTCTTTATGATGTGTGCATTCAATTCACAGAGTTGAACCTTCCCTTTGATAGAGCAGTTTTGAAACACTCCTTTTGTAGTGTGTGCAAGTAGACATTTGGAGCTCTTTCAGGCCTGTGCTGGAAAAGGAAATATCTTCACACAAAAACTAGACAGAAGTATTCTCAGAAACGTCTTTGTGATGCATGCATTCAAAACACGGAGTTGAACCTTCCTTTTGATAGAACAGTTTTGAAACACTCTTATTGTAGAATCTGCATGTGGATATTTGGAGCGCTTTGAGGCCTATGCTAGAAAAGAAAATATCTTCGCATAAAAATGAGACAGAAGCATTCTCAGAAACTTTTTTGTGATGTGTGCATTAAACTCACAGTGTTGAACCTGCCTTTTGACAGAGCAGTTTTGAAACACTCTTTTTGTAGAATCTGCAGGTGGATATTTGGAGTGGTTTGAGGACAATGCTATATAAGGAAATGTCTTCACATAAAACCTAGACAGAAACATTATCAGAAACTTCTTTGTGATGTGTGCTTCCAAATCACAGAGTTGAACCTTCCTTTTGATATAGCAGGTTTGGAACACACTTTTTGTGGAATCTGCAAGTGAATTTTGGGAGCGCTTTGAGGACTATGCTGGAAAAGGAAATATTTTCACATAAAAACTGGAAAGAGGCATTCTCAGAAACTTCTCTGTGATGTGTGCGCTAAACTCACAAAGTTGAACATCCCTTTTGCTAGAGCAGTTTTGAAACACTGTTTTTGTAAAATCTGCAAGTGAATATTTGGAGTGATTGAGACCTCTGCTGGAAAATCATATAACTTCAAATAAGAACGGGACAGAAGTATTCTCAGAAACATCTTTGTGATGTCTGCATTCAACTCGCGGAGTTGAAACTTCCTTTTGGTAGAGCAGTTTTGAAACTGTCTTTTTGTGGAAGCTACACGTGGATATTTGGAACGCTTTGAGGCTTATGCTGGAAAAGCTAATAACTTCACATAAAAAGTAGAGAGAAGCATTCTCAGAAACTTCTTTGTGATGAGTGCATTCAAGTGTACATTTGGAGTGCTTTGAGGCCTTTGCTGGAAAGGAAATAACTTCACATAAAAATTAGACAGAAGCATGCTCAGAAACTTCTTTGTGATGTGTGCATTCAACTCACAGAGTTGGATCTTCCTTTTCTTAGAGCGGTTTTGAAACAATATTTTTGTAGAATATTCAAGTGGACATTTGGAGGGCTTTGAGGCCTATGCTGGAAAAGGAAATACCTTCACATAAAAACTAGACAGAAGCATTCTCAGAACCGTATTTGTTATGAGTCCATTCAACTCACAGAGTTGAACCTTCGTTTTGATAGGGCAGTTTTGAAACACTCTTTTTGTAGAATCTTCAAGTGGACATTTTTAGTGCTTTGACGATATGCTGGAAAAGGAAATATCTTCACATAAAAACTACACAGAAGCATTCTCAGAAACTTCTTTGTGATGTGTGCTTTCAACTCACAGATGTAAACATTTCTTTTGATAGAGTAGTTTTGAAACACTCTTTTTGTAGAATCTGCAAGTGGATATATGGAGCGCTTTGAAGCCTATGCTGGGAAAGGAAATATCTTCACATAAAAACTATACAGAAGCATTCTCAGCAACTTCCTTGTGATTTGTGCATTCAACTCGGAGAGTTGAACCGTCCTTTTGTTAGAGCAGTTTGGGAACACTCTTTTTGTAGAATCTGCAAGTGGATATTTGGAGCACTTCGAAGCCTAAGCTGGAAAAGGAAACAACTTCACATAAAAACTAGAAGGAAGCATTCTCACAAACTTTTTTGTGATGTGTGCATTCAACTCAGCAAGTTTAACCTTCCTTTTGATAGAGCAGTTTTGAAACACTCTTTTTGTAGAATGTGCAAGTAGACATTTGGAGCTCTTTCAGGCCTGTGCTGGAATAGAAAAGATCTTCACACGAAAACTAGACAGAAGCATTCTCAGAAACTCCTTTGTGATGTGTGCATTCCACTCACAGAGTTGAACCTTCCTTTTGATAGAGCAATTCTGAAACACTCTTTTTGTAGAATCCGCAAGTGGATATTTGGAGCGCTTTGAGGCCTATGCTGGAAAAGGAAATATTTTCACGTAAAAACAAGGCGGAAGCACTCTATCAAACTTCTTTGTGATGTTTACATTCAACTCACAGAGTTGAACCTTCCCTTGAATAGAGCGGTTTTGAAAGAATCTTTTTGTAGTATATGCAACTAGATATTTGGAGCGCTTTGAGTCCTATGAGGGAAATGGAAATATTTTTAGATAAAAACTAGACAGAGGCATTCTCAGAAACATATTTGTTACGAGTGAATTCAAGTCACAGAGTTGAACCTTCCTTTTGGCAGAGCGGTTTTGAAACCCTCTTTTTATTGACTCTTCCATTGGAGATTTAGAGCGCTTTGACGCAATGCTGGAAAAGGAAATATCTTCACATAAAAACTAGACAGATGCATTCCCAGAAACTTCTTTTTGATGTGTGCTTTCAACTCACAGAGTTGAACCTTTCTTTTGATAGAGCAGTTTTGAAACCCTCTCTTTGAAGAATCTTCATGTGGACATTTGGATATCTTTGAGGCCTATGCTGGAAAAGGAAATATCTTCACATAAAAACAAGACAGAAGCATTCTCAGAAACTACTTTGCAATGTGTGCGTTCAACACACAGACTTTGAACTTACTTTTGGCGGAGCAGTTCTGAAACAGTCTTTTTGTACAGTCTGCAAGTGGATATTTGGAGCGCTTTAAGGCCTACGCTGAAAAAAGAAATAACTTCAATCAAAAAGTAGAAAGAAGCATTCTCAGAAACCTCTTTGTGATGTGTGTATTGAACTCACAGAGTTGAACCTTCCTTTTGAGAGAGGAGTTTTGAAATACTCTTTTTGTAGGATCTGCAAGTGAATAGTTGGAATGATTTGAGGCCTATGATGGTAAAGGAAATATCTTCACATAAAAACGATAGAGAAGCATTCTCGGAAACTTTCTTGTGATGTGTGCATTCAACTCACAGAGTTGAACCTTCCTTTTGATAGTGCAGTTTTGAAACACTCGTTTTGTATCATCTGCAAGTGGATACTTGGAGCGCTTTGAAGCCTATACTGGAAAAGTAAATGTCTTCTCATAAAAACTATACAGAAGCAATCTCCGAAACCACCTTGTGATGTGTGTATTCAACTCAGAGAGTTGAACCTTCCTTTTTTTAGAGCAGTTTTGAAACACTCTTTTTGCAAAATCTGCAAGTGAATACTTGGATCGCTTTGAAGCCTCTGCAGGGTAAAGGAAATATCTTCACATAAAAACAAAACAGAAGCATTGTCAGAAACTTCTTTATGATGTGTGCATTCAATTCACAGAGTTGAACCTTCCCTTTGATAGAGCAGTTTTGAAACACTCCTTTTGTAGTGTGTGCAAGTAGACATTTGGAGCTCTTTCAGGCCTGTGCTGGAAAAGGAAATATCTTCACACAAAAACTAGACAGAAGTATTCTCAGAAACGTCTTTGTGATGCATGCATTCAAAACACGGAGTTGAACCTTCCTTTTGATAGAACAGTTTTGAAACACTCTTATTGTAGAATCTGCATGTGGATATTTGGAGCGCTTTGAGGCCTATGCTAGAAAAGAAAATATCTTCGCATAAAAATGAGACAGAAGCATTCTCAGAAACTTTTTTGTGATGTGTGCATTAAACTCACAGTGTTGAACCTGCCTTTTGACAGAGCAGTTTTGAAACACTCTTTTTGTAGAATCTGCAGGTGGATATTTGGAGTGGTTTGAGGACAATGCTATATAAGGAAATGTCTTCACATAAAACCTAGACAGAAACATTATCAGAAACTTCTTTGTGATGTGTGCTTCCAAATCACAGAGTTGAACCTTCCTTTTGATATAGCAGGTTTGGAACACACTTTTTGTGGAATCTGCAAGTGAATTTTGGGAGCGCTTTGAGGACTATGCTGGAAAAGGAAATATTTTCACATAAAAACTGGAAAGAGGCATTCTCAGAAACTTCTCTGTGATGTGTGCGCTAAACTCACAAAGTTGAACATCCCTTTTGCTAGAGCAGTTTTGAAACACTGTTTTTGTAAAATCTGCAAGTGAATATTTGGAGTGATTGAGACCTCTGCTGGAAAATCATATAACTTCAAATAAGAACGGGACAGAAGTATTCTCAGAAACATCTTTGTGATGTCTGCATTCAACTCGCGGAGTTGAAACTTCCTTTTGGTAGAGCAGTTTTGAAACTGTCTTTTTGTGGAAGCTACAAGTGGATATTTGGAACGCTTTGAGGCTTATGCTGGAAAAGCTAATAACTTCACATAAAAAGTAGAGAGAAGCATTCTCAGAAACTTCTTTGTGATGAGTGCATTCAAGTGTACATTTGGAGTGCTTTGAGGCCTTTGCTGGAAAGGAAATAACTTCACATAAAAATTAGACAGAAGCATGCTCAGAAACTTCTTTGTGATGTGTGCATTCAACTCACAGAGTTGGATCTTCCTTTTCTTAGAGCGGTTTTGAAACAATATTTTTGTAGAATATTCAAGTGGACATTTGGAGGGCTTTGAGGCCTATGCTGGAAAAGGAAATACCTTCACATAAAAACTAGACAGAAGCATTCTCAGAACCGTATTTGTTATGAGTCCATTCAACTCACAGAGTTGAACCTTCGTTTTGATAGGGCAGTTTTGAAACACTCTTTTTGTAGAATCTTCAAGTGGACATTTTTAGTGCTTTGACGATATGCTGGAAAAGGAAATATCTTCACATAAAAACTACACAGAAGCATTCTCAGAAACTTCTTTGTGATGTGTGCTTTCAACTCACAGATGTAAACATTTCTTTTGATAGAGTAGTTTTGAAACACTCTTTTTGTAGAATCTGCAAGTGGATATATTTAGCGCTTTGAAGCCTATGCTGGGAAAGGAAATATCTTCACATAAAAACTATACAGAAGCATTCTCAGCAACTTCCTTGTGATTTGTGCATTCAACTCGGAGAGTTGAACCGTCGTTTTGTTAGAGCAGTTTGAGAACACTCTTTTTGTAGAATCTGCAAGTGGATATTTGGAGCACTTCGAAGCCTAAGCTGGAAAAGGAAACAACTTCACATAAAAACTAGAAGGAAGCATTCTCACAAACTTTTTTGTGATGTGTGCATTCAACTCAGCGAGTTTAACCTTCCTTTTGATAGAGCAGTTTTGAAACACTCTTTTTGTAGAATGTGCAAGTAGACATTTGGAGCTCTTTCAGGCCTGTGCTGGAATAGAAAAGATCTTCACACGAAAACTAGACAGAAGCATTCTCAGAAACTTCTTTGTGATGTGTGCATTCCACTCACAGAGTTGAACCTTCCTTTTGATAGAGCAATTCTGAAACACTCTTTTTGTAGAATCCGCAAGTGGATATTTGGAGCGCTTTGAGACCTATGCTGGAAAAGGAAATATTTTCACGTAAAAACAAGACGGAAGCACTCTATCAAACTTCTTTGTGATGTTTACATTCAACTCACAGAGTTGAACCTTCCCTTGAATAGAGCGGTTTTGAAAGAATCTTTTTGTAGTATATGCAACTAGATATTTGGAGCGCTTTGAGTCCTATGAGGGAAATGGAAATATTTTTAGATGAAAACTAGACAGAGGCATTCTCAGAAACATATTTGTTACGAGTGAATTCAAGTCACAGAGTTGAACCTTCCTTTTGGCAGAGCGGTTTTGAAACCCTCTTTTTATTGACTCTTCCATTGGAGATTTAGAGCGCTTTGACGCAATGCTGGAAAAGGAAATATCTTCACATAAAAACTAGACAGATGCATTCCCAGAAACTTCTTTTTGATGTGTGCTTTCAACTCACAGAGTTGAACCTTTCTTTTGATAGAGCAGTTTTGAAACCCTCTCTTTGAAGAATCTTCATGTGGACATTTGGATATCTTTGAGGCCTATGCTGGAAAAGGAAATATCTTCACATAAAAACAAGACAGAAGCATTCTCAGAAACTACTTTGCAATGTGTGCGTTCAACACACAGACTTTGAACTTACTTTTGGCGGAGCAGTTCTGAAACAGTCTTTTTGTACAGTCTGCAAGTGGATATTTGGAGCGCTTTAAGGCCTACGCTGAAAAAAGAAATAACTTCAATCAAAAAGTAGAAAGAAGCATTCTCAGAAACCTCTTTGTGATGTGTGTATTGATCTCACAGAGTTGAACCTTCCTTTTGATAGAGGAGTTTTGAAATACTCTTTTTGTAGGATCTGCAAGTGAATAGTTGGAATGATTTGAGGCCTATGATGGTAAAGGAAATATCTTCACATAAAAACGATAGAGAAGCATTCTCGGAAACTTCCTTGTGATGTGTGCATTCAACTCACAGAGTTGAACCTTCCTTCTGATAGTGCAGTTTTGAAACACTCGTTTTGTATCATCTGCAAGTGGATACTTGGAGCGCTTTGAAGCCTATACTGGAAAAGTAAATGTCTTCTCATAAAAACTATACAGAAGCAATCTCCGAAACCACCTTGTGATGTGTGTATTCAACTCAGAGAGTTGAACCTTCCTTTTTTTAGAGCAGTTTTGAAACACTCTTTTTGCAAAATCTGCAAGTGAATACTTGGATCGCTTTGAAGCCTCTGCAGGGTAAAGGAAATATCTTCACATAAAAACAAAACAGAAGCATTGTCAGAAACTTCTTTATGATGTGTGCATTCAATTCACAGAGTTGAACCTTCCCTTTGATAGAGCAGTTTTGAAACACTCCTTTTGTAGTGTGTGCAAGTAGACATTTGGAGCTCTTTCAGGCCTGTGCTGGAAAAGGAAATATCTTCACACAAAAACTAGACAGAAGTATTCTCAGAAACGTCTTTGTGATGCATGCATTCAAAACACGGAGTTGAACCTTCCTTTTGATAGAACAGTTTTGAAACACTCTTATTGTAGAATCTGCATGTGGATATTTGGAGCGCTTTGAGGCCTATGCTAGAAAAGAAAATATCTTCGCATAAAAATGAGACAGAAGCATTCTCAGAAACTTTTTTGTGATGTGTGCATTAAACTCACAGTGTTGAACCTGCCTTTTGACAGAGCAGTTTTGAAACACTCTTTTTGTAGAATCTGCAGGTGGATATTTGGAGTGGTTTGAGGACAATGCTATATAAGGAAATGTCTTCACATAAAACCTAGACAGAAACATTATCAGAAACTTCTTTGTGATGTGTGCTTCCAAATCACAGAGTTGAACCTTCCTTTTGATATAGCAGGTTTGGAACACACTTTTTGTGGAATCTGCAAGTGAATTTTGGGAGCGCTTTGAGGACTATGCTGGAAAAGGAAATATTTTCACATAAAAACTGGAAAGAGGCATTCTCAGAAACTTCTCTGTGATGTGTGCGCTAAACTCACAAAGTTGAACATCCCTTTTGCTAGAGCAGTTTTGAAACACTGTTTTTGTAAAATCTGCAAGTGAATATTTGGAGTGATTGAGACCTCTGCTGGAAAATCATATAACTTCAAATAAGAACGGGACAGAAGTATTCTCAGAAACATCTTTGTGATGTCTGCATTCAACTCGCGGAGTTGAAACTTCCTTCTGGTAGAGCAGTTTTGAAACTGTCTTTTTGTGGAAGCTACAAGTGGATATTTGGAACGCTTTGAGGCTTATGCTGGAAAAGCTAATAACTTCACATAAAAAGTAGAGAGAAGCATTCTCAGAAACTTCTTTGTGATGAGTGCATTCAAGTGTACATTTGGAGTGCTTTGAGGCCTTTGCTGGAAAAGGAAATAACTTCACATAAAAATTAGACAGAAGTATGCTCAGAAACTTCTTTGTGATGTGTGCATTCAACTCACAGAGTTGGATCTTCCTTTTCTTAGAGCGGTTTTGAAACAATATTTTTGTAGAATATTCAAGTGGACATTTGGAGGGCTTTGAGGCCTATGCTGGAAAAGGAAATAACTTCACATAAAAACTAGACAGAAGCATTCTCAGAACCGTATTTGTTATGAGTCCATTCAACTCACAGAGTTGAACCTTCGTTTTGATAGGGCAGTTTTGAAACACTCTTTTTGTAGAATCTTCAAGTGGACATTTTTAGTGCTTTGACGATATGCTGGAAAAGGAAATATCTTCACATAAAAACTACACAGAAGCATTCTCAGAAACTTCTTTGTGATGTGTGCTTTCAACTCACAGATGTAAACATTTCTTTTGATAGAGTAGTTTTGAAACACTCTTTTTGTAGAATCTGCAAGTGGATATATTTAGCGCTTTGAAGCCTATGCTGGGAAAGGAAATATCTTCACATAAAAACTATACAGAAGCATTCTCAGCAACTTCCTTGTGATTTGTGCATTCAACTCGGAGAGTTGAACCGTCGTTTTGTTAGAGCAGTTTGAGAACACTCTTTTTGTAGAATCTGCAAGTGGATATTTGGAGCACTTCGAAGCCTAAGCTGGAAAAGGAAACAACTTCACATAAAAACTAGAAGGAAGCATTCTCACAAACTTTTTTGTGATGTGTGCATTCAACTCAGCGAGTTTAACCTTCCTTTTGATAGAGCAGTTTTGAAACACTCTTTTTGTAGAATGTGCAAGTAGACATTTGGAGCTCTTTCAGGCCTGTGCTGGAATAGAAAAGATCTTCACACGAAAACTAGACAGAAGCATTCTCAGAAACTTCTTTGTGATGTGTGCATTCCACTCACAGAGTTGAACCTTCCTTTTGATAGAGCAATTCTGAAACACTCTTTTTGTAGAATCCGCAAGTGGATATTTGGAGCGCTTTGAGACCTATGCTGGAAAAGGAAATATTTTCACGTAAAAACAAGACGGAAGCACTCTATCAAACTTCTTTGTGATGTTTACATTCAACTCACAGAGTTGAACCTTCCCTTGAATAGAGCGGTTTTGAAAGAATCTTTTTGTAGTATATGCAACTAGATATTTGGAGCGCTTTGAGTCCTATGAGGGAAATGGAAATATTTTTAGATGAAAACTAGACAGAGGCATTCTCAGAAACATATTTGTTACGAGTGAATTCAAGTCACAGAGTTGAACCTTCCTTTTGGCAGAGCGGTTTTGAAACCCTCTTTTTATTGACTCTTCCATTGGAGATTTAGAGCGCTTTGACGCAATGCTGGAAAAGGAAATATCTTCACATAAAAACTAGACAGATGCATTCCCAGAAACTTCTTTTTGATGTGTGCTTTCAACTCACAGAGTTGAACCTTTCTTTTGATAGAGCAGTATTGAAACCCTCTCTTTGAAGAATCTTCATGTGGACATTTGGATATCTTTGAGGCCTATGCTGGAAAAGGAAATATCTTCACATAAAAACAAGACAGAAGCATTCTCAGAAACTACTTTGCAATGTGTGCGTTCAACACACAGACTTTGAACTTACTTTTGGCGGAGCAGTTCTGAAACAGTCTTTTTGTACAGTCTGCAAGTGGATATTTGGAGCGCTTTAAGGCCTACGCTGAAAAAAGAAATAACTTCAATCAAAAAGTAGAAAGAAGCATTCTCAGAAACCTCTTTGTGATGTGTGTATTGATCTCACAGAGTTGAACCTTCCTTTTGATAGAGGAGTTTTGAAATACTCTTTTTGTAGGATCTGCAAGTGAATAGTTGGAATGATTTGAGGCCTATGATGGTAAAGGAAATATCTTCACATAAAAACGATAGAGAAGCATTCTCGGAAACTTCCTTGTGATGTGTGCATTCAACTCACAGAGTTGAACCTTCCTTCTGATAGTGCAGTTTTGAAACACTCGTTTTGTATCATCTGCAAGTGGATACTTGGAGCGCTTTGAAGCCTATACTGGAAAAGTAAATGTCTTCTCATAAAAACTATACAGAAGCAATCTCCGAAACCACCTTGTGATGTGTGTATTCAACTCAGAGAGTTGAACCTTCCTTTTTTTAGAGCAGTTTTGAAACACTCTTTTTGCAAAATCTGCAAGTGAATACTTGGATCGCTTTGAAGCCTCTGCAGGGTAAAGGAAATATCTTCACATAAAAACAAAACAGAAGCATTGTCAGAAACTTCTTTATGATGTGTGCATTCAATTCACAGAGTTGAACCTTCCTTTTGATAGAGCAGTTTTGAAACACTCCTTTTGTAGTGTGTGCAAGTAGACATTTGGAGCTCTTTCAGGCCTGTGCTGGAAAAGGAAATATCTTCACACAAAAACTAGACAGAAGTATTCTCAGAAACGTCTTTGTGATGCATGCATTCAAAACACGGAGTTGAACCTTCCTTTTGAAAGAACAGTTTTGAAACACTCTTATTGTAGAATCTGCATGTGGATATTTGCAGCGCTTTGAGGCCTATGCTAGAAAAGAAAATATCTTCGCATAAAAATGAGACAGAAGCATTCTCAGAAACTTTTTTGTGATGTGTGCATTAAACTCACAGTGTTGAACCTGCCTTTTGACAGAGCAGTTTTGAAACACTCTTTTTGTAGAATCTGCAGGTGGATATTTGGAGTGCTTTGAGGACAATGCTATATAAGGAAATGTCGTCACATAAAACCTAGACAGAAACATTATCAGAAACTTCTTTGTGATGTGTGCTTCCAAATCACAGAGTTGAACCTTCCTTTTGATATAGCAGGTTTGGAACACACTTTTTGTGGAATCTGCAAGTGAATTTTGGGAGCGCTTTGAGGACTATGCTGGAAAAGGAAATATATTCACATAAAAACTAGAAAGAGGCATTCTCAAAAACTTCTCTGTGATGTGTGCGCTAAACTCACAAAGTTGAACATCCCTTTTGCTAGAGCAGTTTTGAAACACTGTTTTTGTAAAATCTGCAAGTGAATATTTGGAGTGATTGAGACCTCTGCTGGAAAATCGTAGAACTTCAAATAAGAACGGGACAGAAGTATTCTCAGAAACATCTTTGTGATGTCTGCATTCAACTCGCGGAGTTGAAACTTCCTTTTGGTAGAACAGTTTTGAAACTGTCTTTTTGTGGAAGCTACAAGTGGATATTTGGAACGCTTTGAGGCTTAGGCTGGAAAAGCTAATAACTTCACATAAAAAGTAGAGAGAAGCATTCTCAGAAACTTCTTTGTGATGAGTGCATTCAAGTGTACATTTGGAGTGCTTTGAGGCCTTTGCTGGAAAAGGAAATAACTTCACATAAAAATTAGACAGAAGCATGCTCAGAAACTTCTTTGTGATGTGTGCATTCAACTCACAGAGTTGGATCTTCCTTTTCTTAGAGCGGTTTTGAAACAAGATTTTTGTAGAATATTCAAGTGGACATTTGGAGGGCTTTGAGGCCTATGCTGGAAAAGGAAATAACTTCACATAAAAACTAGACAGAAGCATTCTCAGAAACGTATTTGTTATGAGTCCATTCAACTCACAGAGTTGAACCTTCGTTTTGATAGGGCAGTTTTGAAACACTCTTTTTGTAGAATCTTCAAGTGGACATTTTTAGTGCTTTGACGATATGCTGGAAAAGGAAATATCTTCACATAAAAACTACACAGAAGCATTCTCAGAAACTTCTTTGTGATGTGTGCTTTCAACTCACAGATGTAAACATTTCTTTTGATAGAGTAGTTTTGAAACACTCTTTTTGTAGAATCTGCAAGTGGATATATGGAGCGCTTTGAAGCCTATGCTGGGAAAGGAAATATCTTCACATAAAAACTATACAGAAGCATTCTCAGCAACTTCCTTGTGATTTGTGCATTCAACTCGGAGAGTTGAACCGTCCTTTTGTTAGAGCAGTTTGGGAACACTCTTTTTGTAGAATCTGCAAGTGGATATTTGGAGCACTTCGAAGGCTAAGCTGGAAAAGGAAACAACTTCACATAAAAACTAGAAGGAAGCATTCTCACAAACTTTTTTGTGATGTGTGCATTCAACTCAGCAAGTTTAACCTTCCTTTTGATAGAGCAGTTTTGAAACACTCTTTTTGTAGAATGTGCAAGTAGACATTTGGAGCTCTTTCAGGCCTGTGCTGGAATAGAAAAGATCTTCACACGAAAACTAGACAGAAGCATTCTCAGAAACTCCTTTGTGATGTGTGCATTCCACTCACAGAGTTGAACCTTCCTTTTGATAGAGCAATTCTGAAACACTCTTTTTGTAGAATCCGCAAGTGGATATTTGGAGCGCTTTGAGGCCTATGCTGGAAAAGGAAATATTTTCACGTAAAAACAAGGCGGAAGCACTCTATCAAACTTCTTTGTGATGTTTACATTCAACTCACAGAGTTGAACCTTCCCTTGAATAGAGCGGTTTTGAAAGAATCTTTTTGTAGTATATGCAACTAGATATTTGGAGCGCTTTGAGTCCTATGAGGGAAATGGAAATATTTTTAGATAAAAACTAGACAGAGGCATTCTCAGAAACATATTTGTTACGAGTGAATTCAAGTCACAGAGTTGAACCTTCCTTTTGGCAGAGCGGTTTTGAAACCCTCTTTTTATTGACTCTTCCATTGGAGATTTAGAGCGCTTTGACGCAATGCTGGAAAAGGAAATATCTTCACATAAAAACTAGACAGATGCATTCCCAGAAACTTCTTTTTGATGTGTGCTTTCAACTCACAGAGTTGAACCTTTCTTTTGATAGAGCAGTTTTGAAACCCTCTCTTTGAAGAATCTTCATGTGGACATTTGGATATCTTTGAGGCCTATGCTGGAAAAGGAAATATCTTCACATAAAAACAAGACAGAAGCATTCTCAGAAACTACTTTGCAATGTGTGCGTTCAACACACAGACTTTGAACTTACTTTTGGCGGAGCAGTTCTGAAACAGTCTTTTTGTACAGTCTGCAAGTGGATATTTGGAGCGCTTTAAGGCCTACACTGAAAAAAGAAATAACTTCAATCAAAAAGTAGAAAGAAGCATTCTCAGAAACCTCTTTGTGATGTGTGTATTGAACTCACAGAGTTGAACCTTCCTTTTGAGAGAGGAGTTTTGAAATACTCTTTTTGTAGGATCTGCAAGTGAATAGTTGGAATGATTTGAGGCCTATGATGGTAAAGGAAATATCTTCACATAAAAACGATAGAGAAGCATTCTCGGAAACTTTCTTGTGATGTGTGCATTCAACTCACAGAGTTGAACCTTCCTTTTGATAGTGCAGTTTTGAAACACTCGTTTTGTATCATCTGCAAGTGGATACTTGGAGCGCTTTGAAGCCTATACTGGAAAAGTAAATGTCTTCTCATAAAAACTATACAGAAGCAATCTCCGAAACCACCTTGTGATGTGTGTATTCAACTCAGAGAGTTGAACCTTCCTTTTTTTAGAGCAGTTTTGAAACACTCTTTTTGCAAAATCTGCAAGTGAATACTTGGATCGCTTTGAAGCCTCTGCAGGGTAAAGGAAATATCTTCACATAAAAACAAAACAGAAGCATTGTCAGAAACTTCTTTATGATGTGTGCATTCAATTCACAGAGTTGAACCTTCCCTTTGATAGAGCAGTTTTGAAACACTCCTTTTGTAGTGTGTGCAAGTAGACATTTGGAGCTCTTTCAGGCCTGTGCTGGAAAAGGAAATATCTTCACACAAAAACTAGACAGAAGTATTCTCAGAAACGTCTTTGTGATGCACGCATTCAAAACACGGAGTTGAACCTTCCTTTTGATAGAACAGTTTTGAAACACTCTTATTGTAGAATCTGCATGTGGATATTTGGAGCGCTTTGAGGCCTATGCTAGAAAAGAAAATATCTTCGCATAAAAATGAGACAGAAGCATTCTCAGAAACTTTTTTGTGATGTGTGCATTAAACTCACAGTGTTGAACCTGCCTTTTGACAGAGCAGTTTTGAAACACTCTTTTTGTAGAATCTGCAGGTGGATATTTGGAGTGGTTTGAGGACAATGCTATATAAGGAAATGTCTTCACATAAAACCTAGACAGAAACATTGTCAGAAACTTCTTTGTGATGTGTGCTTCCAAATCACAGAGTTGAACCTTCCTTTTGATATAGCAGGTTTGGAACACACTTTTTGTGGAATCTGCAAGTGAATTTTGGGAGCGCTTTGAGGACTATGCTGGAAAAGGAAATATTTTCACATAAAAACTGGAAAGAGGCATTCTCAGAAACTTCTCTGTGATGTGTGCGCTAAACTCACAAAGTTGAACATCCCTTTTGCTAGAGCAGTTTTGAAACACTGTTTTTGTAAAATCTGCAAGTGAATATTTGGAGTGATTGAGACCTCTGCTGGAAAATCATATAACTTCAAATAAGAACGGGACAGAAGTATTCTCAGAAACATCTTTGTGATGTCTGCATTCAACTCGCGGAGTTGAAACTTCCTTTTGGTAGAGCAGTTTTGAAACTGTCTTTTTGTGGAAGCTACAAGTGGATATTTGGAACGCTTTGAGGCTTATGCTGGAAAAGCTAATAACTTCACATAAAAAGTAGAGAGAAGCATTCTCAGAAACTTCTTTGTGATGAGTGCATTCAAGTGTACATTTGGAGTGCTTTGAGGCCTTTGCTGGAAAAGGAAATAACTTCACATAAAAATTAGACAGAAGCATGCTCAGAAACTTCTTTGTGATGTGTGCATTCAACTCACAGAGTTGGATCTTCCTTTTCTTAGAGCGGTTTTGAAACAATATTTTTGTAGAATATTCAAGTGGACATTTGGAGGGCTTTGAGGCCTATGCTGGAAAAGGAAATAACTTCACATAAAAACTAGACAGAAGCATTCTCAGAACCGTATTTGTTATGAGTCCATTCAACTCACAGAGTTGAACCTTCGTTTTGATAGGGCAGTTTTGAAACACTCTTTTTGTAGAATCTTCAAGTGGACATTTTTAGTGCTTTGACGATATGCTGGAAAAGGAAATATCTTCACATAAAAACTACACAGAAGCATTCTCAGAAACTTCTTTGTGATGTGTGCTTTCAACTCACAGATGTAAACATTTCTTTTGATAGAGTAGTTTTGAAACACTCTTTTTGTAGAATCTGCAAGTGGATATATTTAGCGCTTTGAAGCCTATGCTGGGAAAGGAAATATCTTCACATAAAAACTATACAGAAGCATTCTCAGCAACTTCCTTGTGATTTGTGCATTCAACTCGGAGAGTTGAACCGTCGTTTTGTTAGAGCAGTTTGAGAACACTCTTTTTGTAGAATCTGCAAGTGGATATTTGGAGCACTTCGAAGCCTAAGCTGGAAAAGGAAACAACTTCACATAAAAACTAGAAGGAAGCATTCTCACAAACTTTTTTGTGATGTGTGCATTCAACTCAGCGAGTTTAACCTTCCTTTTGATAGAGCAGTTTTGAAACACTCTTTTTGTAGAATGTGCAAGTAGACATTTGGAGCTCTTTCAGGCCTGTGCTGGAATAGAAAAGATCTTCACACGAAAACTAGACAGAAGCATTCTCAGAAACTTCTTTGTGATGTGTGCATTCCACTCACAGAGTTGAACCTTCCTTTTGATAGAGCAATTCTGAAACACTCTTTTTGTAGAATCCGCAAGTGGATATTTGGAGCGCTTTGAGACCTATGCTGGAAAAGGAAATATTTTCACGTAAAAACAAGACGGAAGCACTCTATCAAACTTCTTTGTGATGTTTACATTCAACTCACAGAGTTGAACCTTCCCTTGAATAGAGCGGTTTTGAAAGAATCTTTTTGTAGTATATGCAACTAGATATTTGGAGCGCTTTGAGTCCTATGAGGGAAATGGAAATATTTTTAGATGAAAACTAGACAGAGGCATTCTCAGAAACATATTTGTTACGAGTGAATTCAAGTCACAGAGTTGAACCTTCCTTTTGGCAGAGCGGTTTTGAAACCCTCTTTTTATTGACTCTTCCATTGGAGATTTAGAGCGCTTTGACGCAATGCTGGAAAAGGAAATATCTTCACATAAAAACTAGACAGATGCATTCCCAGAAACTTCTTTTTGATGTGTGCTTTCAACTCACAGAGTTGAACCTTTCTTTTGATAGAGCAGTTTTGAAACCCTCTCTTTGAAGAATCTTCATGTGGACATTTGGATATCTTTGAGGCCTATGCTGGAAAAGGAAATATCTTCACATAAAAACAAGACAGAAGCATTCTCAGAAACTACTTTGCAATGTGTGCGTTCAACACACAGACTTTGAACTTACTTTTGGCGGAGCAGTTCTGAAACAGTCTTTTTGTACAGTCTGCAAGTGGATATTTGGAGCGCTTTAAGGCCTACGCTGAAAAAAGAAATAAC
Organism: Pongo abelii; assembly: GCF_028885655.2. Lineage (NCBI taxonomy): Eukaryota > Metazoa > Chordata > Mammalia > Primates > Hominidae > Pongo > Pongo abelii. Next base: position 24,911,381 of record NC_072005.2, read on the forward strand.
TTCAATCAAAAAGTAGAAAGAAGCATTCTCAGAAACCTCTTTGTGATGTGTGTATTGATCTCACAGAGTTGAACCTTCCTTTTGATAGAGGAGTTTTGAAATACTCTTTTTGTAGGATCTGCAAGTGAATAGTTGGAATGATTTGAGGCCTATGATGGTAAAGGAAATATCTTCACATAAAAACGATAGAGAAGCATTCTCGGAAACTTTCTTGTGATGTGTGCATTCAACTCACAGAGTTGAACCTTCCTTCTGATAGTGCAGTTTTGAAACACTCGTTTTGTATCATCTGCAAGTGGATACTTGGAGCGCTTTGAAGCCTATACTGGAAAAGTAAATGTCTTCTCATAAAAACTATACAGAAGCAATCTCCGAAACCACCTTGTGATGTGTGTATTCAACTCAGAGAGTTGAACCTTCCTTTTTTTAGAGCAGTTTTGAAACACTCTTTTTGCAAAATCTGCAAGTGAATACTTGGATCGCTTTGAAGCCTCTGCAGGGTAAAGGAAATATCTTCACATAAAAACAAAACAGAAGCATTGTCAGAAACTTCTTTATGATGTGTGCATTCAATTCACAGAGTTGAACCTTCCCTTTGATAGAGCAGTTTTGAAACACTCCTTTTGTAGTGTGTGCAAGTAGACATTTGGAGCTCTTTCAGGCCTGTGCTGGAAAAGGAAATATCTTCACACAAAAACTAGACAGAAGTATTCTCAGAAACGTCTTTGTGATGCATGCATTCAAAACACGGAGTTGAACCTTCCTTTTGATAGAACAGTTTTGAAACACTCTGATTGTAGAATCTGCATGTGGATATTTGGAGCGCTTTGAGGCCTATGCTAGAAAAGAAAATATCTTCGCATAAAAATGAGACAGAAGCATTCTCAGAAACTTTTTTGTGATGTGTGCATTAAACTCACAGTGTTGAACCTGCCTTTTGACAGAGCAGTTTTGAAACACTCTTTTTGTAGAATCTGCAGGTGGATATTTGGAGTGGTTTGAGGACAATGCTATATAAGGAAATGTCTTCACATAAAACCTAGACAGAAACATTATCAGAAACTTCTTTGTGATGTGTGCTTCCAAATCACAGAGTTGAACCTTCCTTTTGATATAGCAGGTTTGGAACACACTTTTTGTGGAATCTGCAAGTGAATTTTGGGAGCGCTTTGAGGACTATGCTGGAAAAGGAAATATTTTCACATAAAAACTGGAAAGAGGCATTCTCAGAAACTTCTCTGTGATGTGTGCGCTAAACTCACAAAGTTGAACATCCCTTTTGCTAGAGCAGTTTTGAAACACTGTTTTTGTAAAATCTGCAAGTGAATATTTGGAGTGATTGAGACCTCTGCTGGAAAATCATATAACTTCAAATAAGAACGGGACAGAAGTATTCTCAGAAACATCTTTGTGATGTCTGCATTCAACTCGCGGAGTTGAAACTTCCTTCTGGTAGAGCAGTTTTGAAACTGTCTTTTTGTGGAAGCTACAAGTGGATATTTGGAACGCTTTGAGGCTTATGCTGGAAAAGCTAATAACTTCACATAAAAAGTAGAGAGAAGCATTCTCAGAAACTTCTTTGTGATGAGTGCATTCAAGTGTACATTTGGAGTGCTTTGAGGCCTTTGCTGGAAAAGGAAATAACTTCACATAAAAATTAGACAGAAGTATGCTCAGAAACTTCTTTGTGATGTGTGCATTCAACTCACAGAGTTGGATCTTCCTTTTCTTAGAGCGGTTTTGAAACAATATTTTTGTAGAATATTCAAGTGGACATTTGGAGGGCTTTGAGGCCTATGCTGGAAAAGGAAATAACTTCACATAAAAACTAGACAGAAGCATTCTCAGAAACGTATTTGTTATGAGTCCATTCAACTCACAGAGTTGAACCTTCGTTTTGATAGGGCAGTTTTGAAACACTCTTTTTGTAGAATCTTCAAGAGGACATTTTTAGTGCTTTGACGATATGCTGGAAAAGGAAATATCTTCACATAAAAACTACACAGAAGCATTCTCAGAAACTTCTTTGTGATGTGTGCATTCAACTCACAGATGTAAACATTTCTTTTGATAGAGTAGTTTTGAAACACTCTTTTTGTAGAATCTGCAAGTGGATATATGGAGCGCTTTGAAGCCTATGCTGGGAAAGGAAATATCTTCACATAAAAACTATACAGAAGCATTCTCAGCAACTTCCTTGTGATTTGTGCATTCAACTCGGAGAGTTGAACCGTCCTTTTGTTAGAGCAGTTTGGGAACACTCTTTTTGTAGAATCTGCAAGTGGATATTTGGAGCACTTCGAAGGCTAAGCTGGAAAAGGAAACAACTTCACATAAAAACTAGAAGGAAGCATTCTCACAAACTTTTTTGTGATGTGTGCATTCAACTCAGCGAGGTTAACCTTACTTTTGATAGAGCAGTTTTGAAACATTCTTTTTGTAGAATGTGCAAGTAGACATTTGGAGCTCTTTCAGGCCTGTGCTGGAATAGAAAAGATCTTCACACGAAAACTAGACAGAAGCATTCTCAGAAACTCCTTTGTGATGTGTGCATTCCACTCACAGAGTTGAACCTTCCTTTTGATAGAGCAATTCTGAAACACTCTTTTTGTAGAATCCGCAAGTGGATATTTGGAGCGCTTTGAGGCCTATGCTGGAAAAGGAAATATTTTCACGTAAAAACAAGGCGGAAGCACTCTATCAAACTTCTTTGTGATGTTTACATTCAACTCACAGAGTTGAACCTTCCCTTGAATAGAGCGGTTTTGAAAGAATCTTTTTCTAGTATATGCAACTAGATATTTGGAGCGCTTTGAGTCCTATGAGGGAAATGGAAATATTTTTAGATAAAAACTAGACAGAGGCATTCTCAGAAACATATTTGTTACGAGTGAATTCAAGTCACAGAGTTGAACCTTCCTTTTGGCAGAGCGGTTTTGAAACCCTCTTTTTATTGACTCTTCCATTGGAGATTTAGAGCGCTTTGACGCAATGCTGGAAAAGGAAATATCTTCACATAAAAACTAGACAGATGCATTCCCAGAAACTTCTTTTTGATGTGTGCTTTCAACTCACAGAGTTGAACCTTTCTTTTGATAGAGCAGTTTTGAAACCCTCTCTTTGAAGAATCTTCATGTGGACATTTGGATATCTTTGAGGCCTATGCTGGAAAAGGAAATATCTTCACATAAAAACAAGACAGAAGCATTCTCAGAAACTACTTTGCAATGTGTGCGTTCAACACACAGACTTTAAACTTACTTTTGGCGGAGCAGTTCTGAAACAGTCTTTTTGTACAGTCTGCAAGTGGATATTTGGAGCGCTTTAAGGCCTACGCTGAAAAAAGAAATAACTTCAATCAAAAAGTAGAAAGAAGCATTCTCAGAAACCTCTTTGTGATGTGTGTATTGAACTCACAGAGTTGAACCTTCCTTTTGAGAGAGGAGTTTTGAAATACTCTTTTTGTAGGATCTGCAAGTGAATAGTTGGAATGATTTGAGGCCTATGATGGTAAAGGAAATATCTTCACATAAAAACGATAGAGAAGCATTCTCGGAAACTTCCTTGTGATGTGTGCATTCAACTCACAGAGCTGAACCTTCCTTCTGATAGTGCAGTTTTGAAACACTCGTTTTGTATCATCTGCAAGTGGATACTTGGAGCGTTTTGAATCCTATACTGGAAAAGTCAATGTCTTCTCATAAAAACTATACAGAAGCAATCTCCGAAACCACCTTGTGATGTGTGTATTCAACTCAGAGAGTTGAACCTTCCTTTTTTTAGAGCAGTTTTGAAACACTCTTTTTGCAAAATCTGCAAGTGAATACTTGGATCGCTTTGAAGCCTCTCCAGGGTAAAGGAAATATCTTCACATAAAAACAAAACAGAAGCATTGTCAGAAACTTCTTTATGATGTGTGCATTCAATTCACAGAGTTGAACCTTCCTTTTGATAGAGCAGTTTTGAAACACTCCTTTTGTAGTGTGTGCAAGTAGACATTTGGAGCTCTTTCAGACCTGTGCTGGAAAAGGAAATATCTTCACACAAAAACTAGACAGAAGTATTCCCAGAAACATCTTTGTGATGCATGCATTCAAAACACGGAGTTGAACCTTCCTTTTGATAGAACAGTTTTGAAACACTCTTATTGTAGAATCTGCATGTGGATATTTGGAGCGCTTTGAGGCCTATGCTAGAAAAGAAAATATCTTCGCATAAAAATGAGACAGAAGCATTCTCAGAAACTTTTTTGTGATGTGTGCATTAAACTCACAGTGTTGAACCTGCCTTTTGACAGAGCAGTTTTGAAACACTCTTTTTGTAGAATCTGCAGGTGGATATTTGGAGTGGTTTGAGGACAATGCTATATAAGGAAATGTCTTCACATAAAACCTAGACAGAAACATTATCAGAAACTTCTTTGTGATGTGTGCTTCCAAATCACAGAGTTGAACCTTCCTTTTGATATAGCAGGTTTGGAACACACTTTTTGTGGAATCTGCAAGTGAATTTTGGGAGCGCTTTGAGGACTATGCTGGAAAAGGAAATATATTCACATAAAAACTAGAAAGAGGCATTCTCAAAAACTTCTCTGTGATGTGTGCGCTAAACTCACAAAGTTGAACATCCCTTTTGCTAGAGCAGTGTTGAAACACTGTTTTTGTAAAATCTGCAAGTGAATATTTGGAGTGATTGAGACCTCTGCTGGAAAATCGTATAACTTCAAATAAGAACGGGACAGAAGTATTCTCAGAAACATCTTTGTGATGTCTGCATTCAACTCGCGGAGTTGAAACTTCCTTTTGGTAGAACAGTTTTGAAACTGTCTTTTTGTGGAAGCTACAAGTGGATATTTGGAACGCTTTGAGGCTTAGGCTGGAAAAGCTAATAACTTCACATAAAAAGTAGAGAGAAGCATTCTCAGAAACTTCTTTGTGATGAGTGCATTCAAGTGTACATTTGGAGTGCTTTGAGGCCTTTGCTGGAAAAGGAAATAACTTCACATAAAAATTAGACAGAAGTATGCTCAGAAACTTCTTTGTGATGTGTGCATTCAACTCACAGAGTTGGATCTTCCTTTTCTTAGAGCGGTTTTGAAACAATATTTTTGTAGAATATTCAAGTGGACATTTGGAGGGCTTTGAGGCCTATGCTGGAAAAGGAAATAACTTCACATAAAAACTAGACAGAAGCATTCTCAGAACCGTATTTGTTATGAGTCCATTCAACTCACAGAGTTGAACCTTCGTTTTGATAGGGCAGTTTTGAAACACTCTTTTTGTAGAATCTTCAAGTGGACATTTTTAGTGCTTTGACGATATGCTGGAAAAGGAAATATCTTCACATAAAAACTACACAGAAGCATTCTCAGAAACTTCTTTGTGATGTGTGCTTTCAACTCACAGATGTAAACATTTCTTTTGATAGAGTAGTTTTGAAACACTCTTTTTGTAGAATCTGCAAGTGGATATATTTAGCGCTTTGAAGCCTATGCTGGGAAAGGAAATATCTTCACATAAAAACTATACAGAAGCATTCTCAGCAACTTCCTTGTGATTTGTGCATTCAACTCGGAGAGTTGAACCGTCGTTTTGTTAGAGCAGTTTGAGAACACTCTTTTTGTAGAATCTGCAAGTGGATATTTGGAGCACTTCGAAGCCTAAGCTGGAAAAGGAAACAACTTCACATAAAAACTAGAAGGAAGCATTCTCACAAACTTTTTTGTGATGTGTGCATTCAACTCAGCGAGTTTAACCTTCCTTTTGATAGAGCAGTTTTGAAACACTCTTTTTGTAGAATGTGCAAGTAGACATTTGGAGCTCTTTCAGGCCTGTGCTGGAATAGAAAAGATCTTCACACGAAAACTAGACAGAAGCATTCTCAGAAACTTCTTTGTGATGTGTGCATTCCACTCACAGAGTTGAACCTTCCTTTTGATAGAGCAATTCTGAAACACTCTTTTTGTAGAATCCGCAAGTGGATATTTGGAGCGCTTTGAGACCTATGCTGGAAAAGGAAATATTTTCACGTAAAAACAAGACGGAAGCACTCTATCAAACTTCTTTGTGATGTTTACATTCAACTCACAGAGTTGAACCTTCCCTTGAATAGAGCGGTTTTGAAAGAATCTTTTTGTAGTATATGCAACTAGATATTTGGAGCGCTTTGAGTCCTATGAGGGAAATGGAAATATTTTTAGATGAAAACTAGACAGAGGCATTCTCAGAAACATATTTGTTACGAGTGAATTCAAGTCACAGAGTTGAACCTTCCTTTTGGCAGAGCGGTTTTGAAACCCTCTTTTTATTGACTCTTCCATTGGAGATTTAGAGCGCTTTGACGCAATGCTGGAAAAGGAAATATCTTCACATAAAAACTAGACAGATGCATTCCCAGAAACTTCTTTTTGATGTGTGCTTTCAACTCACGGAGTTGAACCTTTCTTTTGATAGAGCAGTTTTGAAACCCTCTCTTTGAAGAATCTTCATGTGGACATTTGGATATCTTTGAGGCCTATGCTGGAAAAGGAAATATCTTCACATAAAAACAAGACAGAAGCATTCTCAGAAACTACTTTGCAATGTGTGCGTTCAACACACAGACTTTGAACTTACTTTTGGCGGAGCAGTTCTGAAACAGTCTTTTTGTACAGTCTGCAAGTGGATATTTGGAGCGCTTTAAGGCCTACGCTGAAAAAAGAAATAACTTCAATCAAAAAGTAGAAAGAAGCATTCTCAGAAACCTCTTTGTGATGTGTGTATTGATCTCACAGAGTTGAACCTTCCTTTTGATAGAGGAGTTTTGAAATACTCTTTTTGTAGGATCTGCAAGTGAATAGTTGGAATGATTTGAGGCCTATGATGGTAAAGGAAATATCTTCACATAAAAACGATAGAGAAGCATTCTCGGAAACTTCCTTGTGATGTGTGCATTCAACTCACAGAGTTGAACCTTCCTTCTGATAGTGCAGTTTTGAAACACTCGTTTTGTATCATCTGCAAGTGGATACTTGGAGCGCTTTGAAGCCTATACTGGAAAAGTAAATGTCTTCTCATAAAAACTATACAGAAGCAATCTCCGAAACCACCTTGTGATGTGTGTATTCAACTCAGAGAGTTGAACCTTCCTTTTTTTAGAGCAGTTTTGAAACACTCTTTTTGCAAAATCTGCAAGTGAATACTTGGATCGCTTTGAAGCCTCTGCAGGGTAAAGGAAATATCTTCACATAAAAACAAAACAGAAGCATTGTCAGAAACTTCTTTATGATGTGTGCATTCAATTCACAGAGTTGAACCTTCCTTTTGATAGAGCAGTTTTGAAACACTCCTTTTGTAGTGTGTGCAAGTAGACATTTGGAGCTCTTTCAGGCCTGTGCTGGAAAAGGAAATATCTTCACACAAAAACTAGACAGAAGTATTCTCAGAAACGTCTTTGTGATGCATGCATTCAAAACACGGAGTTGAACCTTCCTTTTGAAAGAACAGTTTTGAAACACTCTTATTGTAGAATCTGCATGTGGATATTTGCAGCGCTTTGAGGCCTATGCTAGAAAAGAAAATATCTTCGCATAAAAATGAGACAGAAGCATTCTCAGAAACTTTTTTGTGATGTGTGCATTAAACTCACAGTGTTGAACCTGCCTTTTGACAGAGCAGTTTTGAAACACTCTTTTTGTAGAATCTGCAGGTGGATATTTGGAGTGGTTTGAGGACAATGCTATATAAGGAAATGTCTTCACATAAAACCTAGACAGAAACATTATCAGAAACTTCTTTGTGATGTGTGCTTCCAAATCACAGAGTTGAACCTTCCTTTTGATATAGCAGGTTTGGAACACACTTTTTGTGGAATCTGCAAGTGAATTTTGGGAGCGCTTTGAGGACTATGCTGGAAAAGGAAATATATTCACATAAAAACTAGAAAGAGGCATTCTCAAAAACTTCTCTGTGATGTGTGCGCTAAACTCACAAAGTTGAACATCCCTTTTGCTAGAGCAGTGTTGAAACACTGTTTTTGTAAAATCTGCAAGTGAATATTTGGAGTGATTGAGACCTCTGCTGGAAAATCGTATAACTTCAAATAAGAACGGGACAGAAGTATTCTCAGAAACATCTTTGTGATGTCTGCATTCAACTCGCGGAGTTGAAACTTCCTTTTGGTAGAACAGTTTTGAAACTGTCTTTTTGTGGAAGCTACAAGTGGATATTTGGAACGCTTTGAGGCTTAGGCTGGAAAAGCTAATAACTTCACATAAAAAGTAGAGAGAAGCATTCTCAGAAACTTCTTTGTGATGAGTGCATTCAAGTGTACATTTGGAGTGCTTTGAGGCCTTTGCTGGAAAAGGAAATAACTTCACATAAAAATTAGACAGAAGTATGCTCAGAAACTTCTTTGTGATGTGTGCATTCAACTCACAGAGTTGGATCTTCCTTTTCTTAGAGCGGTTTTGAAACAATATTTTTGTAGAATATTCAAGTGGACATTTGGAGGGCTTTGAGGCCTATGCTGGAAAAGGAAATAACTTCACATAAAAACTAGACAGAAGCATTCTCAGAACCGTATTTGTTATGAGTCCATTCAACTCACAGAGTTGAACCTTCGTTTTGATAGGGCAGTTTTGAAACACTCTTTTTGTAGAATCTTCAAGTGGACATTTTTAGTGCTTTGACGATATGCTGGAAAAGGAAATATCTTCACATAAAAACTACACAGAAGCATTCTCAGAAACTTCTTTGTGATGTGTGCTTTCAACTCACAGATGTAAACATTTCTTTTGATAGAGTAGTTTTGAAACACTCTTTTTGTAGAATCTGCAAGTGGATATATTTAGCGCTTTGAAGCCTATGCTGGGAAAGGAAATATCTTCACATAAAAACTATACAGAAGCATTCTCAGCAACTTCCTTGTGATTTGTGCATTCAACTCGGAGAGTTGAACCGTCGTTTTGTTAGAGCAGTTTGAGAACACTCTTTTTGTAGAATCTGCAAGTGGATATTTGGAGCACTTCGAAGCCTAAGCTGGAAAAGGAAACAACTTCACATAAAAACTAGAAGGAAGCATTCTCACAAACTTTTTTGTGATGTGTGCATTCAACTCAGCGAGTTTAACCTTCCTTTTGATAGAGCAGTTTTGAAACACTCTTTTTGTAGAATGTGCAAGTAGACATTTGGAGCTCTTTCAGGCCTGTGCTGGAATAGAAAAGATCTTCACACGAAAACTAGACAGAAGCATTCTCAGAAACTTCTTTGTGATGTGTGCATTCCACTCACAGAGTTGAACCTTCCTTTTGATAGAGCAATTCTGAAACACTCTTTTTGTAGAATCCGCAAGTGGATATTTGGAGCGCTTTGAGACCTATGCTGGAAAAGGAAATATTTTCACGTAAAAACAAGACGGAAGCACTCTATCAAACTTCTTTGTGATGTTTACATTCAACTCACAGAGTTGAACCTTCCCTTGAATAGAGCGGTTTTGAAAGAATCTTTTTGTAGTATATGCAACTAGATATTTGGAGCGCTTTGAGTCCTATGAGGGAAATGGAAATATTTTTAGATGAAAACTAGACAGAGGCATTCTCAGAAACATATTTGTTACGAGTGAATTCAAGTCACAGAGTTGAACCTTCCTTTTGGCAGAGCGGTTTTGAAACCCTCTTTTTATTGACTCTTCCATTGGAGATTTAGAGCGCTTTGACGCAATGCTGGAAAAGGAAATATCTTCACATAAAAACTAGACAGATGCATTCCCAGAAACTTCTTTTTGATGTGTGCTTTCAACTCACGGAGTTGAACCTTTCTTTTGATAGAGCAGTTTTGAAACCCTCTCTTTGAAGAATCTTCATGTGGACATTTGGATATCTTTGAGGCCTATGCTGGAAAAGGAAATATCTTCACATAAAAACAAGACAGAAGCATTCTCAGAAACTACTTTGCAATGTGTGCGTTCAACACACAGACTTTGAACTTACTTTTGGCGGAGCAGTTCTGAAACAGTCTTTTTGTACAGTCTGCAAGTGGATATTTGGAGCGCTTTAAGGCCTACGCTGAAAAAAGAAATAACTTCAATCAAAAAGTAGAAAGAAGCATTCTCAGAAACCTCTTTGTGATGTGTGTATTGATCTCACAGAGTTGAACCTTCCTTTTGATAGAGGAGTTTTGAAATACTCTTTTTGTAGGATCTGCAAGTGAATAGTTGGAATGATTTGAGGCCTATGATGGTAAAGGAAATATCTTCACATAAAAACGATAGAGAAGCATTCTCGGAAACTTCCTTGTGATGTGTGCATTCAACTCACAGAGTTGAACCTTCCTTCTGATAGTGCAGTTTTGAAACACTCGTTTTGTATCATCTGCAAGTGGATACTTGGAGCGCTTTGAAGCCTATACTGGAAAAGTAAATGTCTTCTCATAAAAACTATACAGAAGCAATCTCCGAAACCACCTTGTGATGTGTGTATTCAACTCAGAGAGTTGAACCTTCCTTTTTTTAGAGCAGTTTTGAAACACTCTTTTTGCAAAATCTGCAAGTGAATACTTGGATCGCTTTGAAGCCTCTGCAGGGTAAAGGAAATATCTTCACATAAAAACAAAACAGAAGCATTGTCAGAAACTTCTTTATGATGTGTGCATTCAATTCACAGAGTTGAACCTTCCTTTTGATAGAGCAGTTTTGAAACACTCCTTTTGTAGTGTGTGCAAGTAGACATTTGGAGCTCTTTCAGGCCTGTGCTGGAAAAGGAAATATCTTCACACAAAAACTAGACAGAAGTATTCTCAGAAACGTCTTTGTGATGCATGCATTCAAAACACGGAGTTGAACCTTCCTTTTGAAAGAACAGTTTTGAAACACTCTTATTGTAGAATCTGCATGTGGATATTTGCAGCGCTTTGAGGCCTATGCTAGAAAAGAAAATATCTTCGCATAAAAATGAGACAGAAGCATTCTCAGAAACTTTTTTGTGATGTGTGCATTAAACTCACAGTGTTGAACCTGCCTTTTGACAGAGCAGTTTTGAAACACTCTTTTTGTAGAATCTGCAGGTGGATATTTGGAGTGGTTTGAGGACAATGCTATATAAGGAAATGTCTTCACATAAAACCTAGACAGAAACATTATCAGAAACTTCTTTGTGATGTGTGCTTCCAAATCACAGAGTTGAACCTTCCTTTTGATATAGCAGGTTTGGAACACACTTTTTGTGGAATCTGCAAGTGAATTTTGGGAGCGCTTTGAGGACTATGCTGGAAAAGGAAATATTTTCACATAAAAACTGGAAAGAGGCATTCTCAGAAACTTCTCTGTGATGTGTGCGCTAAACTCACAAAGTTGAACATCCCTTTTGCTAGAGCAGTTTTGAAACACTGTTTTTGTAAAATCTGCAAGTGAATATTTGGAGTGATTGAGACCTCTGCTGGAAAATCATATAACTTCAAATAAGAACGGGACAGAAGTATTCTCAGAAACATCTTTGTGATGTCTGCATTCAACTCGCGGAGTTGAAACTTCCTTTTGGTAGAGCAGTTTTGAAACTGTCTTTTTGTGGAAGCTACAAGTGGATATTTGGAACGCTTTGAGGCTTATGCTGGAAAAGCTAATAACTTCACATAAAAAGTAGAGAGAAGCATTCTCAGAAACTTCTTTGTGATGAGTGCATTCAAGTGTACATTTGGAGTGCTTTGAGGCCTTTGCTGGAAAAGGAAATAACTTCACATAAAAATTAGACAGAAGCATGCTCAGAAACTTCTTTGTGATGTGTGCATTCAACTCACAGAGTTGGATCTTCCTTTTCTTAGAGCGGTTTTGAAACAATATTTTTGTAGAATATTCAAGTGGACATTTGGAGGGCTTTGAGGCCTATGCTGGAAAAGGAAATAACTTCACATAAAAACTAGACAGAAGCATTCTCAGAACCGTATTTGTTATGAGTCCATTCAACTCACAGAGTTGAACCTTCGTTTTGATAGGGCAGTTTTGAAACACTCTTTTTGTAGAATCTTCAAGTGGACATTTTTAGTGCTTTGACGATATGCTGGAAAAGGAAATATCTTCACATAAAAACTACACAGAAGCATTCTCAGAAACTTCTTTGTGATGTGTGCTTTCAACTCACAGATGTAAACATTTCTTTTGATAGAGTAGTTTTGAAACACTCTTTTTGTAGAATCTGCAAGTGGATATATTTAGCGCTTTGAAGCCTATGCTGGGAAAGGAAATATCTTCACATAAAAACTATACAGAAGCATTCTCAGCAACTTCCTTGTGATTTGTGCATTCAACTCGGAGAGTTGAACCGTCGTTTTGTTAGAGCAGTTTGAGAACACTCTTTTTGTAGAATCTGCAAGTGGATATTTGGAGCACTTCGAAGCCTAAGCTGGAAAAGGAAACAACTTCACATAAAAACTAGAAGGAAGCATTCTCACAAACTTTTTTGTGATGTGTGCATTCAACTCAGCGAGTTTAACCTTCCTTTTGATAGAGCAGTTTTGAAACACTCTTTTTGTAGAATGTGCAAGTAGACATTTGGAGCTCTTTCAGGCCTGTGCTGGAATAGAAAAGATCTTCACACGAAAACTAGACAGAAGCATTCTCAGAAACTTCTTTGTGATGTGTGCATTCCACTCACAGAGTTGAACCTTCCTTTTGATAGAGCAATTCTGAAACACTCTTTTTGTAGAATCCGCAAGTGGATATTTGGAGCGCTTTGAGACCTATGCTGGAAAAGGAAATATTTTCACGTAAAAACAAGACGGAAGCACTCTATCAAACTTCTTTGTGATGTTTACATTCAACTCACAGAGTTGAACCTTCCCTTGAATAGAGCGGTTTTGAAAGAATCTTTTTGTAGTATATGCAACTAGATATTTGGAGCGCTTTGAGTCCTATGAGGGAAATGGAAATATTTTTAGATGAAAACTAGACAGAGGCATTCTCAGAAACATATTTGTTACGAGTGAATTCAAGTCACAGAGTTGAACCTTCCTTTTGGCAGAGCGGTTTTGAAACCCTCTTTTTATTGACTCTTCCATTGGAGATTTAGAGCGCTTTGACGCAATGCTGGAAAAGGAAATATCTTCACATAAAAACTAGACAGATGCATTCCCAGAAACTTCTTTTTGATGTGTGCTTTCAACTCACGGAGTTGAACCTTTCTTTTGATAGAGCAGTTTTGAAACCCTCTCTTTGAAGAATCTTCATGTGGACATTTGGATATCTTTGAGGCCTATGCTGGAAAAGGAAATATCTTCACATAAAAACAAGACAGAAGCATTCTCAGAAACTACTTTGCAATGTGTGCGTTCAACACACAGACTTTGAACTTACTTTTGGCGGAGCAGTTCTGAAACAGTCTTTTTGTACAGTCTGCAAGTGGATATTTGGAGCGCTTTAAGGCCTACGCTGAAAAAAGAAATAACTTCAATCAAAAAGTAGAAAGAAGCATTCTCAGAAACCTCTTTGTGATGTGTGTATTGATCTCACAGAGTTGAACCTTCCTTTTGATAGAGGAGTTTTGAAATACTCTTTTTGTAGGATCTGCAAGTGAATAGTTGGAATGATTTGAGGCCTATGATGGTAAAGGAAATATCTTCACATAAAAACGATAGAGAAGCATTCTCGGAAACTTCCTTGTGATGTGTGCATTCAACTCACAGAGTTGAACCTTCCTTCTGATAGTGCAGTTTTGAAACACTCGTTTTGTATCATCTGCAAGTGGATACTTGGAGCGCTTTGAAGCCTATACTGGAAAAGTAAATGTCTTCTCATAAAAACTATACAGAAGCAATCTCCGAAACCACCTTGTGATGTGTGTATTCAACTCAGAGAGTTGAACCTTCCTTTTTTTAGAGCAGTTTTGAAACACTCTTTTTGCAAAATCTGCAAGTGAATACTTGGATCGCTTTGAAGCCTCTGCAGGGTAAAGGAAATATCTTCACATAAAAACAAAACAGAAGCATTGTCAGAAACTTCTTTATGATGTGTGCATTCAATTCACAGAGTTGAACCTTCCTTTTGATAGAGCAGTTTTGAAACACTCCTTTTGTAGTGTGTGCAAGTAGACATTTGGAGCTCTTTCAGGCCTGTGCTGGAAAAGGAAATATCTTCACACAAAAACTAGACAGAAGTATTCTCAGAAACGTCTTTGTGATGCATGCATTCAAAACACGGAGTTGAACCTTCCTTTTGAAAGAACAGTTTTGAAACACTCTTATTGTAGAATCTGCATGTGGATATTTGCAGCGCTTTGAGGCCTATGCTAGAAAAGAAAATATCTTCGCATAAAAATGAGACAGAAGCATTCTCAGAAACTTTTTTGTGATGTGTGCATTAAACTCACAGTGTTGAACCTGCCTTTTGACAGAGCAGTTTTGAAACACTCTTTTTGTAGAATCTGCAGGTGGATATTTGGAGTGCTTTGAGGACAATGCTATATAAGGAAATGTCTTCACATAAAACCTAGACAGAAACATTATCAGAAACTTCTTTGTGATGTGTGCTTCCAAATCACAGAGTTGAACCTTCCTTTTGATATAGCAGGTTTGGAACACACTTTTTGTGGAATCTGCAAGTGAATTTTGGGAGCGCTTTGAGGACTATGCTGGAAAAGGAAATATTTTCACATAAAAACTGGAAAGAGGCATTCTCAGAAACTTCTCTGTGATGTGTGCGCTAAACTCACAAAGTTGAACATCCCTTTTGCTAGAGCAGTTTTGAAACACTGTTTTTGTAAAATCTGCAAGTGAATATTTGGAGTGATTGAGACCTCTGCTGGAAAATCATATAACTTCAAATAAGAACGGGACAGAAGTATTCTCAGAAACATCTTTGTGATGTCTGCATTCAACTCGCGGAGTTGAAACTTCCTTTTGGTAGAGCAGTTTTGAAACTGTCTTTTTGTGGAAGCTACAAGTGGATATTTGGAACGCTTTGAGGCTTAGGCTGGAAAAGCTAATAACTTCACATAAAAAGTAGAGAGAAGCATTCTCAGAAACTTCTTTGTGATGAGTGCATTCAAGTGTACATTTGGAGTGCTTTGAGGCCTTTGCTGGAAAAGGAAATAACTTCACATAAAAATTAGACAGAAGCATGCTCAGAAACTTCTTTGTGATGTGTGCATTCAACTCACAGAGTTGGATCTTCCTTTTGTTAGAGCGGTTTTGAAACAAGATTTTTGTAGAATATTCAAGTGGACATTTGGAGGGCTTTGAGGCCTATGCTGGAAAAGGAAATAACTTCACATAAAAACTAGACAGAAGCATTCTCAGAAACGTATTTGTTATGAGTCCATTCAACTCACAGAGTTGAACCTTCGTTTTGATAGGGCAGTTTTGAAACACTCTTTTTGTAGAATCTTCAAGTGGACATTTTTAGTGCTTTGACGATATGCTGGAAAAGGAAATATCTTCACATAAAAACTACACAGAAGCATTCTCAGAAACTTCTTTGTGATGTGTGCTTTCAACTCACAGATGTAAACATTTCTTTTGATAGAGTAGTTTTGAAACACTCTTTTTGTAGAATCTGCAAGTGGATATATGGAGCGCTTTGAAGCCTATGCTGGGAAAGGAAATATCTTCACATAAAAACTATACAGAAGCATTCTCAGCAACTTCCTTGTGATTTGTGCATTCAACTCGGAGAGTTGAACCGTCCTTTTGTTAGAGCAGTTTGGGAACACTCTTTTTGTAGAATCTGCAAGTGGATATTTGGAGCACTTCGAAGGCTAAGCTGGAAAAGGAAACAACTTCACATAAAAACTAGAAGGAAGCATTCTCACAAACTTTTTTGTGATGTGTGCATTCAACTCAGCGAGTTTAACCTTCCTTTTGATAGAGCAGTTTTGAAACACTCTTTTTGTAGAATGTGCAAGTAGACATTTGGAGCTCTTTCAGGCCTGTGCTGGAATAGAAAAGATCTTCACACGAAAACTAGACAGAAGCATTCTCAGAAACTCCTTTGTGATGTGTGCATTCCACTCACAGAGTTGAACCTTCCTTTTGATAGAGCAATTCTGAAACACTCTTTTTGTAGAATCCGCAAGTGGATATTTGGAGCGCTTTGAGGCCTATGCTGGAAAAGGAAATATTTTCACGTAAAAACAAGGCGGAAGCACTCTATCAAACTTCTTTGTGATGTTTACATTCAACTCACAGAGTTGAACCTTCCCTTGAATAGAGCGGTTTTGAAAGAATCTTTTTGTAGTATATGCAACTAGATATTTGGAGCGCTTTGAGTCCTATGAGGGAAATGGAAATATTTTTAGATAAAAACTAGACAGAGGCATTCTCAGAAACATATTTGTTACGAGTGAATTCAAGTCACAGAGTTGAACCTTCCTTTTGGCAGAGCGGTTTTGAAACCCTCTTTTTATTGACTCTTCCATTGGAGATTTAGAGCGCTTTGACGCAATGCTGGAAAAGGAAATATCTTCACATAAAAACTAGACAGATGCATTCCCAGAAACTTCTTTTTGATGTGTGCTTTCAACTCACGGAGTTGAACCTTTCTTTTGATAGAGCAGTTTTGAAACCCTCTCTTTGAAGAATCTTCATGTGGACATTTGGATATCTTTGAGGCCTATGCTGGAAAAGGAAATATCTTCACATAAAAACAAGACAGAAGCATTCTCAGAAACTACTTTGCAATGTGTGCGTTCAACACACAGACTTTGAACTTACTTTTGGCGGAGCAGTTCTGAAACAGTCTTTTTGTACAGTCTGCAAGTGGATATTTGGAGCGCTTTAAGGCCTACGCTGAAAAAAGAAATAACTTCAATCAAAAAGTAGAAAGAAGCATTCTCAGAAACCTCTTTGTGATGTGTGTATTGAACTCACAGAGTTGAACCTTCCTTTTGAGAGAGGAGTTTTGAAATACTCTTTTTGTAGGATCTGCAAGTGAATAGTTGGAATGATTTGAGGCCTATGATGGTAAAGGAAATATCTTCACATAAAAACGATAGAGAAGCATTCTCGGAAACTTTCTTGTGATGTGTGCATTCAACTCACAGAGTTGAACCTTCCTTCTGATAGTGCAGTTTTGAAACACTCGTTTTGTATCATCTGCAAGTGGATACTTGGAGCGCTTTGAAGCCTATACTGGAAAAGTAAATGTCTTCTCATAAAAACTATACAGAAGCAATCTCCGAAACCACCTTGTGATGTGTGTATTCAACTCAGAGAGTTGAACCTTCCTTTTTTTAGAGCAGTTTTGAAACACTCTTTTTGCAAAATCTGCAAGTGAATACTTGGATCGCTTTGAAGCCTCTGCAGGGTAAAGGAAATATCTTCACATAAAAACAAAACAGAAGCATTGTCAGAAACTTCTTTATGATGTGTGCATTCAATTCACAGAGTTGAACCTTCCCTTTGATAGAGCAGTTTTGAAACACTCCTTTTGTAGTGTGTGCAAGTAGACATTTGGAGCTCTTTCAGGCCTGTGCTGGAAAAGGAAATATCTTCACACAAAAACTAGACAGAAGTATTCTCAGAAACGTCTTTGTGATGCATGCATTCAAAACACGGAGTTGAACCTTCCTTTTGATAGAACAGTTTTGAAACACTCTTATTGTAGAATCTGCATGTGGATATTTGGAGCGCTTTGAGGCCTATGCTAGAAAAGAAAATATCTTCGCATAAAAATGAGACAGAAGCATTCTCAGAAACTTTTTTGTGATGTGTGCATTAAACTCACAGTGTTGAACCTGCCTTTTGACAGAGCAGTTTTGAAACACTCTTTTTGTAGAATCTGCAGGTGGATATTTGGAGTGCTTTGAGGACAATGCTATATAAGGAAATGTCTTCACATAAAACCTAGACAGAAACATTATCAGAAACTTCTTTGTGATGTGTGCTTCCAAATCACAGAGTTGAACCTTCCTTTTGATATAGCAGGTTTGGAACACACTTTTTGTGGAATCTGCAAGTGAATTTTGGGAGCGCTTTGAGGACTATGCTGGAAAAGGAAATATTTTCACATAAAAACTGGAAAGAGGCATTCTCAGAAACTTCTCTGTGATGTGTGCGCTAAACTCACAAAGTTGAACATCCCTTTTGCTAGAGCAGTTTTGAAACACTGTTTTTGTAAAATCTGCAAGTGAATATTTGGAGTGATTGAGACCTCTGCTGGAAAATCGTATAACTTCAAATAAGAACGGGACAGAAGTATTCTCAGAAACATCTTTGTGATGTCTGCATTCAACTCGCGGAGTTGAAACTTCCTTTTGGTAGAGCAGTTTTGAAACTGTCTTTTTGTGGAAGCTACAAGTGGATATTTGGAACGCTTTGAGGCTTATGCTGGAAAAGCTAATAACTTCACATAAAAAGTAGAGAGAAGCATTCTCAGAAACTTCTTTGTGATGAGTGCATTCAAGTGTACATTTGGAGTGCTTTGAGGCCTTTGCTGGAAAAGGAAATAACTTCACATAAAAATTAGACAGAAGCATGCTCAGAAACTTCTTTGTGATGTGTGCATTCAACTCACAGAGTTGGATCTTCCTTTTCTTAGAGCGGTTTTGAAACAATATTTTTGTAGAATATTCAAGTGGACATTTGGAGGGCTTTGAGGCCTATGCTGGAAAAGGAAATAACTTCACATAAAAACTAGACAGAAGCATTCTCAGAACCGTATTTGTTATGAGTCCATTCAACTCACAGAGTTGAACCTTCGTTTTGATAGGGCAGTTTTGAAACACTCTTTTTGTAGAATCTTCAAGTGGACATTTTTAGTGCTTTGACGATATGCTGGAAAAGGAAATATCTTCACATAAAAACTACACAGAAGCATTCTCAGAAACTTCTTTGTGATGTGTGCTTTCAACTCACAGATGTAAACATTTCTTTTGATAGAGTAGTTTTGAAACACTCTTTTTGTAGAATCTGCAAGTGGATATATTTAGCGCTTTGAAGCCTATGCTGGGAAAGGAAATATCTTCACTTAAAAACTATACAGAAGCATTCTCAGCAACTTCCTTGTGATTTGTGCATTCAACTCGGAGAGTTGAACCGTCGTTTTGTTAGAGCAGTTTGAGAACACTCTTTTTGTAGAATCTGCAAGATGGATATTTGGAGCACTTCGAAGCCTAAGCTGGAAAAGGAAACAACTTCACATAAAAACTAGAAGGAAGCATTCTCACAAACTTTTTTGTGATGTGTGCATTCAACTCAGCGAGTTTAACCTTCCTTTTGATAGAGCAGTTTTGAAACACTCTTTTTGTAGAATGTGCAAGTAGACATTTGGAGCTCTTTCAGGCCTGTGCTGGAATAGAAAAGATCTTCACACGAAAACTAGACAGAAGCATTCTCAGAAACTTCTTTGTGATGTGTGCATTCCACTCACAGAGTTGAACCTTCCTTTTGATAGAGCAATTCTGAAACACTCTTTTTGTAGAATCCGCAAGTGGATATTTGGAGCGCTTTGAGACCTATGCTGGAAAAGGAAATATTTTCACGTAAAAACAAGACGGAAGCACTCTATCAAACTTCTTTGTGATGTTTACATTCAACTCACAGAGTTGAACCTTCCCTTGAATAGAGCGGTTTTGAAAGAATCTTTTTGTAGTATATGCAACTAGATATTTGGAGCGCTTTGAGTCCTATGAGGGAAATGGAAATATTTTTAGATGAAAACTAGACAGAGGCATTCTCAGAAACATATTTGTTACGAGTGAATTCAAGTCACAGAGTTGAACCTTCCTTTTGGCAGAGCGGTTTTGAAACCCTCTTTTTATTGACTCTTCCATTGGAGATTTAGAGCGCTTTGACGCAATGCTGGAAAAGGAAATATCTTCACATAAAAACTAGACAGATGCATTCCCAGAAACTTCTTTTTGATGTGTGCTTTCAACTCACAGAGTTGAACCTTTCTTTTGATAGAGCAGTTTTGAAACCCTCTCTTTGAAGAATCTTCATGTGGACATTTGGATATCTTTGAGGCCTATGCTGGAAAAGGAAATATCTTCACATAAAAACAAGACAGAAGCATTCTCAGAAACTACTTTGCAATGTGTGCGTTCAACACACAGACTTTGAACTTACTTTTGGCGGAGCAGTTCTGAAACAGTCTTTTTGTACAGTCTGCAAGTGGATATTTGGAGCGCTTTAAGGCCTACGCTGAAAAAAGAAATAACTTCAATCAAAAAGTAGAAAGAAGCATTCTCAGAAACCTCTTTGTGATGTGTGTATTGATCTCACAGAGTTGAACCTTCCTTTTGATAGAGGAGTTTTGAAATACTCTTTTTGTAGGATCTGCAAGTGAATAGTTGGAATGATTTGAGGCCTATGATGGTAAAGGAAATATCTTCACATAAAAACGATAGAGAAGCATTCTCGGAAACTTTCTTGTGATGTGTGCATTCAACTCACAGAGTTGAACCTTCCTTCTGATAGTGCAGTTTTGAAACACTCGTTTTGTATCATCTGCAAGTGGATACTTGGAGCGCTTTGAAGCCTATACTGGAAAAGTAAATGTCTTCTCATAAAAACTATACAGAAGCAATCTCCGAAACCACCTTGTGATGTGTGTATTCAACTCAGAGAGTTGAACCTTCCTTTTTTTAGAGCAGTTTTGAAACACTCTTTTTGCAAAATCTGCAAGTGAATACTTGGATCGCTTTGAAGCCTCTGCAGGGTAAAGGAAATATCTTCACATAAAAACAAAACAGAAGCATTGTCAGAAACTTCTTTATGATGTGTGCATTCAATTCACAGAGTTGAACCTTCCCTTTGATAGAGCAGTTTTGAAACACTCCTTTTGTAGTGTGTGCAAGTAGACATTTGGAGCTCTTTCAGGCCTGTGCTGGAAAAGGAAATATCTTCACACAAAAACTAGACAGAAGTATTCTCAGAAACGTCTTTGTGATGCATGCATTCAAAACACGGAGTTGAACCTTCCTTTTGAAAGAACAGTTTTGAAACACTCTTATTGTAGAATCTGCATGTGGATATTTGGAGCGCTTTGAGGCCTATGCTAGAAAAGAAAATATCTTCGCATAAAAATGAGACAGAAGCATTCTCAGAAACTTTTTTGTGATGTGTGCATTAAACTCACAGTGTTGAACCTGCCTTTTGACAGAGCAGTTTTGAAACACTCTTTTTGTAGAATCTGCAGGTGGATATTTGGAGTGGTTTGAGGACAATGCTATATAAGGAAATGTCTTCACATAAAACCTAGACAGAAACATTATCAGAAACTTCTTTGTGATGTGTGCTTCCAAATCACAGAGTTGAACCTTCCTTTTGATATAGCAGGTTTGGAACACACTTTTTGTGGAATCTGCAGGTGAATTTTGGGAGCGCTTTGAGGACTATGCTGGAAAAGGAAATATTTTCACATAAAAACTGGAAAGAGGCATTCTCAGAAACTTCTCTGTGATGTGTGCGCTAAACTCACAAAGTTGAACATCCCTTTTGCTAGAGCAGTTTTGAAACACTGTTTTTGTAAAATCTGCAAGTGAATATTTGGAGTGATTGAGACCTCTGCTGGAAAATCATATAACTTCAAATAAGAACGGGACAGAAGTATTCTCAGAAACATCTTTGTGATGTCTGCATTCAACTCGCGGAGTTGAAACTTCCTTCTGGTAGAGCAGTTTTGAAACTGTCTTTTTGTGGAAGCTACAAGTGGATATTTGGAACGCTTTGAGGCTTATGCTGGAAAAGCTAATAACTTCACATAAAAAGTAGAGAGAAGCATTCTCAGAAACTTCTTTGTGATGAGTGCATTCAAGTGTACATTTGGAGTGCTTTGAGGCCTTTGCTGGAAAAGGAAATAACTTCACATAAAAATTAGACAGAAGTATGCTCAGAAACTTCTTTGTGATGTGTGCATTCAACTCACAGAGTTGGATCTTCCTTTTCTTAGAGCGGTTTTGAAACAATATTTTTGTAGAATATTCAAGTGGACATTTGGAGGGCTTTGAGGCCTATGCTGGAAAAGGAAATAACTTCACATAAAAACTAGACAGAAGCATTCTCAGAACCGTATTTGTTATGAGTCCATTCAACTCACAGAGTTGAACCTTCGTTTTGATAGGGCAGTTTTGAAACACTCTTTTTGTAGAATCTTCAAGTGGACATTTTTAGTGCTTTGACGATATGCTGGAAAAGGAAATATCTTCACATAAAAACTACACAGAAGCATTCTCAGAAACTTCTTTGTGATGTGTGCTTTCAACTCACAGATGTAAACATTTCTTTTGATAGAGTAGTTTTGAAACACTCTTTTTGTAGAATCTGCAAGTGGATATATTTAGCGCTTTGAAGCCTATGCTGGGAAAGGAAATATCTTCACATAAAAACTATACAGAAGCATTCTCAGCAACTTCCTTGTGATTTGTGCATTCAACTCGGAGAGTTGAACCGTCGTTTTGTTAGAGCAGTTTGAGAACACTCTTTTTGTAGAATCTGCAAGTGGATATTTGGAGCACTTCGAAGCCTAAGCTGGAAAAGGAAACAACTTCACATAAAAACTAGAAGGAAGCATTCTCACAAACTTTTTTGTGATGTGTGCATTCAACTCAGCGAGTTTAACCTTCCTTTTGATAGAGCAGTTTTGAAACACTCTTTTTGTAGAATGTGCAAGTAGACATTTGGAGCTCTTTCAGGCCTGTGCTGGAATAGAAAAGATCTTCACACGAAAACTAGACAGAAGCATTCTCAGAAACTTCTTTGTGATGTGTGCATTCCACTCACAGAGTTGAACCTTCCTTTTGATAGAGCAATTCTGAAACACTCTTTTTGTAGAATCCGCAAGTGGATATTTGGAGCGCTTTGAGACCTATGCTGGAAAAGGAAATATTTTCACGTAAAAACAAGACGGAAGCACTCTATCAAACTTCTTTGTGATGTTTACATTCAACTCACAGAGTTGAACCTTCCCTTGAATAGAGCGGTTTTGAAAGAATCTTTTTGTAGTATATGCAACTAGATATTTGGAGCGCTTTGAGTCCTATGAGGGAAATGGAAATATTTTTAGATGAAAACTAGACAGAGGCATTCTCAGAAACATATTTGTTACGAGTGAATTCAAGTCACAGAGTTGAACCTTCCTTTTGGCAGAGCGGTTTTGAAACCCTCTTTTTATTGACTCTTCCATTGGAGATTTAGAGCGCTTTGACGCAATGCTGGAAAAGGAAATATCTTCACATAAAAACTAGACAGATGCATTCCCAGAAACTTCTTTTTGATGTGTGCTTTCAACTCACAGAGTTGAACCTTTCTTTTGATAGAGCAGTTTTGAAACCCTCTCTTTGAAGAATCTTCATGTGGACATTTGGATATCTTTGAGGCCTATGCTGGAAAAGGAAATATCTTCACATAAAAACAAGACAGAAGCATTCTCAGAAACTACTTTGCAATGTGTGCGTTCAACACACAGACTTTGAACTTACTTTTGGCGGAGCAGTTCTGAAACAGTCTTTTTGTACAGTCTGCAAGTGGATATTTGGAGCGCTTTAAGGCCTACGCTGAAAAAAGAAATAACTTCAATCAAAAAGTAGAAAGAAGCATTCTCAGAAACCTCTTTGTGATGTGTGTATTGATCTCACAGAGTTGAACCTTCCTTTTGATAGAGGAGTTTTGAAATACTCTTTTTGTAGGATCTGCAAGTGAATAGTTGGAATGATTTGAGGCCTATGATGGTAAAGGAAATATCTTCACATAAAAACGATAGAGAAGCATTCTCGGAAACTTTCTTGTGATGTGTGCATTCAACTCACAGAGTTGAACCTTCCTTCTGATAGTGCAGTTTTGAAACACTCGTTTTGTATCATCTGCAAGTGGATACTTGGAGCGCTTTGAAGCCTATACTGGAAAAGTAAATGTCTTCTCATAAAAACTATACAGAAGCAATCTCCGAAACCACCTTGTGATGTGTGTATTCAACTCAGAGAGTTGAACCTTCCTTTTTTTAGAGCAGTTTTGAAACACTCTTTTTGCAAAATCTGCAAGTGAATACTTGGATCGCTTTGAAGCCTCTGCAGGGTAAAGGAAATATCTTCACATAAAAACAAAACAGAAGCATTGTCAGAAACTTCTTTATGATGTGTGCATTCAATTCACAGAGTTGAACCTTCCCTTTGATAGAGCAGTTTTGAAACACTCCTTTTGTAGTGTGTGCAAGTAGACATTTGGAGCTCTTTCAGGCCTGTGCTGGAAAAGGAAATATCTTCATACAAAAACTAGACAGAAGTATTCTCAGAAACGTCTTTGTGATGCATGCATTCAAAACACGGAGTTGAACCTTCCTTTTGAAAGAACAGTTTTGAAACACTCTTATTGTAGAATCTGCATGTGGATATTTGGAGCGCTTTGAGGCCTATGCTAGAAAAGAAAATATCTTCGCATAAAAATGAGACAGAAGCATTCTCAGAAACTTTTTTGTGATGTGTGCATTAAACTCACAGTGTTGAACCTGCCTTTTGACAGAGCAGTTTTGAAACACTCTTTTTGTAGAATCTGCAGGTGGATATTTGGAGTGGTTTGAGGACAATGCTATATAAGGAAATGTCTTCACATAAAACCTAGACAGAAACATTATCAGAAACTTCTTTGTGATGTGTGCTTCCAAATCACAGAGTTGAACCTTCCTTTTGATATAGCAGGTTTGGAACACACTTTTTGTGGAATCTGCAGGTGAATTTTGGGAGCGCTTTGAGGACTATGCTGGAAAAGGAAATATTTTCACATAAAAACTGGAAAGAGGCATTCTCAGAAACTTCTCTGTGATGTGTGCGCTAAACTCACAAAGTTGAACATCCCTTTTGCTAGAGCAGTTTTGAAACACTGTTTTTGTAAAATCTGCAAGTGAATATTTGGAGTGATTGAGACCTCTGCTGGAAAATCATATAACTTCAAATAAGAACGGGACAGAAGTATTCTCAGAAACATCTTTGTGATGTCTGCATTCAACTCGCGGAGTTGAAACTTCCTTCTGGTAGAGCAGTTTTGAAACTGTCTTTTTGTGGAAGCTACAAGTGGATATTTGGAACGCTTTGAGGCTTATGCTGGAAAAGCTAATAACTTCACATAAAAAGTAGAGAGAAGCATTCTCAGAAACTTCTTTGTGATGAGTGCATTCAAGTGTACATTTGGAGTGCTTTGAGGCCTTTGCTGGAAAAGGAAATAACTTCACATAAAAATTAGACAGAAGTATGCTCAGAAACTTCTTTGTGATGTGTGCATTCAACTCACAGAGTTGGATCTTCCTTTTCTTAGAGCGGTTTTGAAACAATATTTTTGTAGAATATTCAAGTGGACATTTGGAGGGCTTTGAGGCCTATGCTGGAAAAGGAAATAACTTCACATAAAAACTAGACAGAAGCATTCTCAGAACCGTATTTGTTATGAGTCCATTCAACTCACAGAGTTGAACCTTCGTTTTGATAGGGCAGTTTTGAAACACTCTTTTTGTAGAATCTTCAAGTGGACATTTTTAGTGCTTTGACGATATGCTGGAAAAGGAAATATCTTCACATAAAAACTACACAGAAGCATTCTCAGAAACTTCTTTGTGATGTGTGCTTTCAACTCACAGATGTAAACATTTCTTTTGATAGAGTAGTTTTGAAACACTCTTTTTGTAGAATCTGCAAGTGGATATATTTAGCGCTTTGAAGCCTATGCTGGGAAAGGAAATATCTTCACATAAAAACTATACAGAAGCATTCTCAGCAACTTCCTTGTGATTTGTGCATTCAACTCGGAGAGTTGAACCGTCGTTTTGTTAGAGCAGTTTGAGAACACTCTTTTTGTAGAATCTGCAAGTGGATATTTGGAGCACTTCGAAGCCTAAGCTGGAAAAGGAAACAACTTCACATAAAAACTAGAAGGAAGCATTCTCACAAACTTTTTTGTGATGTGTGCATTCAACTCAGCGAGTTTAACCTTCCTTTTGATAGAGCAGTTTTGAAACACTCTTTTTGTAGAATGTGCAAGTAGACATTTGGAGCTCTTTCAGGCCTGTGCTGGAATAGAAAAGATCTTCACACGAAAACTAGACAGAAGCATTCTCAGAAACTTCTTTGTGATGTGTGCATTCCACTCACAGAGTTGAACCTTCCTTTTGATAGAGCAATTCTGAAACACTCTTTTTGTAGAATCCGCAAGTGGATATTTGGAGCGCTTTGAGACCTATGCTGGAAAAGGAAATATTTTCACGTAAAAACAAGACGGAAGCACTCTATCAAACTTCTTTGTGATGTTTACATTCAACTCACAGAGTTGAACCTTCCCTTGAATAGAGCGGTTTTGAAAGAATCTTTTTGTAGTATATGCAACTAGATATTTGGAGCGCTTTGAGTCCTATGAGGGAAATGGAAATATTTTTAGATGAAAACTAGACAGAGGCATTCTCAGAAACATATTTGTTACGAGTGAATTCAAGTCACAGAGTTGAACCTTCCTTTTGGCAGAGCGGTTTTGAAACCCTCTTTTTATTGACTCTTCCATTGGAGATTTAGAGCGCTTTGACGCAATGCTGGAAAAGGAAATATCTTCACATAAAAACTAGACAGATGCATTCCCAGAAACTTCTTTTTGATGTGTGCTTTCAACTCACAGAGTTGAACCTTTCTTTTGATAGAGCAGTTTTGAAACCCTCTCTTTGAAGAATCTTCATGTGGACATTTGGATATCTTTGAGGCCTATGCTGGAAAAGGAAATATCTTCACATAAAAACAAGACAGAAGCATTCTCAGAAACTACTTTGCAATGTGTGCGTTCAACACACAGACTTTGAACTTACTTTTGGCGGAGCAGTTCTGAAACAGTCTTTTTGTACAGTCTGCAAGTGGATATTTGGAGCGCTTTAAGGCCTACGCTGAAAAAAGAAATAACTTCAATCAAAAAGTAGAAAGAAGCATTCTCAGAAACCTCTTTGTGATGTGTGTATTGATCTCACAGAGTTGAACCTTCCTTTTGATAGAGGAGTTTTGAAATACTCTTTTTGTAGGATCTGCAAGTGAATAGTTGGAATGATTTGAGGCCTATGATGGTAAAGGAAATATCTTCACATAAAAACGATAGAGAAGCATTCTCGGAAACTTCCTTGTGATGTGTGCATTCAACTCACAGAGTTGAACCTTCCTTCTGATAGTGCAGTTTTGAAACACTCGTTTTGTATCATCTGCAAGTGGATACTTGGAGCGCTTTGAAGCCTATACTGGAAAAGTAAATGTCTTCTCATAAAAACTATACAGAAGCAATCTCCGAAACCACCTTGTGATGTGTGTATTCAACTCAGAGAGTTGAACCTTCCTTTTTTTAGAGCAGTTTTGAAACACTCTTTTTGCAAAATCTGCAAGTGAATACTTGGATCGCTTTGAAGCCTCTGCAGGGTAAAGGAAATATCTTCACATAAAAACAAAACAGAAGCATTGTCAGAAACTTCTTTATGATGTGTGCATTCAATTCACAGAGTTGAACCTTCCTTTTGATAGAGCAGTTTTGAAACACTCCTTTTGTAGTGTGTGCAAGTAGACATTTGGAGCTCTTTCAGGCCTGTGCTGGAAAAGGAAATATCTTCACACAAAAACTAGACAGAAGTATTCTCAGAAACGTCTTTGTGATGCATGCATTCAAAACACGGAGTTGAACCTTCCTTTTGAAAGAACAGTTTTGAAACACTCTTATTGTAGAATCTGCATGTGGATATTTGCAGCGCTTTGAGGCCTATGCTAGAAAAGAAAATATCTTCGCATAAAAATGAGACAGAAGCATTCTCAGAAACTTTTTTGTGATGTGTGCATTAAACTCACAGTGTTGAACCTGCCTTTTGACAGAGCAGTTTTGAAACACTCTTTTTGTAGAATCTGCAGGTGGATATTTGGAGTGCTTTGAGGACAATGCTATATAAGGAAATGTCGTCACATAAAACCTAGACAGAAACATTATCAGAAACTTCTTTGTGATGTGTGCTTCCAAATCACAGAGTTGAACCTTCCTTTTGATATAGCAGGTTTGGAACACACTTTTTGTGGAATCTGCAAGTGAATTTTGGGAGCGCTTTGAGGACTATGCTGGAAAAGGAAATATATTCACATAAAAACTAGAAAGAGGCATTCTCAAAAACTTCTCTGTGATGTGTGCGCTAAACTCACAAAGTTGAACATCCCTTTTGCTAGAGCAGTTTTGAAACACTGTTTTTGTAAAATCTGCAAGTGAATATTCGGAGTGATTGAGACCTCTGCTGGAAAATCGTAGAACTTCAAATAAGAACGGGACAGAAGTATTCTCAGAAACATCTTTGTGATGTCTGCATTCAACTCGCGGAGTTGAAACTTCCTTTTGGTAGAGCAGTTTTGAAACTGTCTTTTTGTGGAAGCTACAAGTGGATATTTGGAACGCTTTGAGGCTTATGCTGGAAAAGCTAATAACTTCACATAAAAAGTAGAGAGAAGCATTCTCAGAAACTTCTTTGTGATGAGTGCATTCAAGTGTACATTTGGAGTGCTTTGAGGCCTTTGCTGGAAAAGGAAATAACTTCACATAAAAATTAGACAGAAGCATGCTCAGAAACTTCTTTGTGATGTGTGCATTCAACTCACAGAGTTGGATCTTCCTTTTCTTAGAGCGGTTTTGAAACAAGATTTTTGTAGAATATTCAAGTGGACATTTGGAGGGCTTTGAGGCCTATGCTGGAAAAGGAAATAACTTCACATAAAAACTAGACAGAAGCATTCTCAGAAACGTATTTGTTATGAGTCCATTCAACTCACAGAGTTGAACCTTCGTTTTGATAGGGCAGTTTTGAAACACTCTTTTTGTAGAATCTTCAAGTGGACATTTTTAGTGCTTTGACGATATGCTGGAAAAGGAAATATCTTCACATAAAAACTACACAGAAGCATTCTCAGAAACTTCTTTGTGATGTGTGCTTTCAACTCACAGATGTAAACATTTCTTTTGATAGAGTAGTTTTGAAACACTCTTTTTGTAGAATCTGCAAGTGGATATATGGAGCGCTTTGAAGCCTATGCTGGGAAAGGAAATACCTTCACATAAAAACTATACAGAAGCATTCTCAGCAACTTCCTTGTGATTTGTGCATTCAACTCGGAGAGTTGAACCGTCCTTTTGTTAGAGCAGTTTGGGAACACTCTTTTTGTAGAATCTGCAAGTGGATATTTGGAGCACTTCGAAGGCTAAGCTGGAAAAGGAAACAACTTCACATAAAAACTAGAAGGAAGCATTCTCACAAACTTTTTTGTGATGTGTGCATTCAACTCAGCAAGTTTAACCTTCCTTTTGATAGAGCAGTTTTGAAACACTCTTTTTGTAGAATGTGCAAGTTGACATTTGGAGCTCTTTCAGGCCTGTGCTGGAATAGAAAAGATCTTCACACGAAAACTAGACAGAAGCATTCTCAGAAACTCCTTTGTGATGTGTGCATTCCACTCACAGAGTTGAACCTTCCTTTTGATAGAGCAATTCTGAAACACTCTTTTTGTAGAATCCGCAAGTGGATATTTGGAGCGCTTTGAGGCCTATGCTGGAAAAGGAAATATTTTCACGTAAAAACAAGGCGGAAGCACTCTATCAAACTTCTTTGTGATGTTTACATTCAACTCACAGAGTTGAACCTTCCCTTGAATAGAGCGGTTTTGAAAGAATCTTTTTGTAGTATATGCAACTAGATAATTGGAGCGCTTTGAGTCCTATGAGGGAAATGGAAATATTTTTAGATAAAAACTAGACAGAGGCATTCTCAGAAACATATTTGTTACGAGTGAATTCAAGTCACAGAGTTGAACCTTCCTTTTGGCAGAGCGGTTTTGAAACCCTCTTTTTATTGACTCTTCCATTGGAGATTTAGAGCGCTTTGACGCAATGCTGGAAAAGGAAATATCTTCACATAAAAACTAGACAGATGCATTCCCAGAAACTTCTTTTTGATGTGTGCTTTCAACTCACAGAGTTGAACCTTTCTTTTGATAGAGCAGTTTTGAAACCCTCTCTTTGAAGAATCTTCATGTGGACATTTGGATATCTTTGAGGCCTATGCTGGAAAAGGAAATATCTTCACATAAAAACAAGACAGAAGCATTCTCAGAAACTACTTTGCAATGTGTGCGTTCAACACACAGACTTTGAACTTACTTTTGGCGGAGCAGTTCTGAAACAGTCTTTTTGTACAGTCTGCAAGTGGATATTTGGAGCGCTTTAAGGCCTACGCTGAAAAAAGAAATAACTTCAATCAAAAAGTAGAAAGAAGCATTCTCAGAAACCTCTTTGTGATGTGTGTATTGAACTCACAGAGTTGAACCTTCCTTTTGAGAGAGGAGTTTTGAAATACTCTTTTTGTAGGATCTGCAAGTGAATAGTTGGAATGATTTGAGGCCTATGATGGTAAAGGAAATATCTTCACATAAAAACGATAGAGAAGCATTCTCGGAAACTTTCTTGTGATGTGTGCATTCAACTCACAGAGTTGAACCTTCCTTTTGATAGTGCAGTTTTGAAACACTCGTTTTGTATCATCTGCAAGTGGATACTTGGAGCGCTTTGAAGCCTATACTGGAAAAGTAAATGTCTTCTCATAAAAACTATACAGAAGCAATCTCCGAAACCACCTTGTGATGTGTGTATTCAACTCAGAGAGTTGAACCTTCCTTTTTTTAGAGCAGTTTTGAAACACTCTTTTTGCAAAATCTGCAAGTGAATACTTGGATCGCTTTGAAGCCTCTGCAGGGTAAAGGAAATATCTTCACATAAAAACAAAACAGAAGCATTGTCAGAAACTTCTTTATGATGTGTGCATTCAATTCACAGAGTTGAACCTTCCCTTTGATAGAGCAGTTTTGAAACACTCCTTTTGTAGTGTGTGCAAGTAGACATTTGGAGCTCTTTCAGGCCTGTGCTGGAAAAGGAAATATCTTCACACAAAAACTAGACAGAAGTATTCTCAGAAACGTCTTTGTGATGCATGCATTCAAAACACGGAGTTGAACCTTCCTTTTGATAGAACAGTTTTGAAACACTCTTATTGTAGAATCTGCATGTGGATATTTGGAGCGCTTTGAGGCCTATGCTAGAAAAGAAAATATCTTCGCATAAAAATGAGACAGAAGCATTCTCAGAAACTTTTTTGTGATGTGTGCATTAAACTCACAGTGTTGAACCTGCCTTTTGACAGAGCAGTTTTGAAACACTCTTTTTGTAGAATCTGCAGGTGGATATTTGGAGTGCTTTGAGGACAATGCTATATAAGGAAATGTCTTCACATAAAACCTAGACAGAAACATTATCAGAAACTTCTTTGTGATGTGTGCTTCCAAATCACAGAGTTGAACCTTCCTTTTGATATAGCAGGTTTGGAACACACTTTTTGTGGAATCTGCAAGTGAATTTTGGGAGCGCTTTGAGGACTATGCTGGAAAAGGAAATATATTCACATAAAAACTAGAAAGAGGCATTCTCAAAAACTTCTCTGTGATGTGTGCGCTAAACTCACAAAGTTGAACATCCCTTTTGCTAGAGCAGTTTTGAAACACTGTTTTTGTAAAATCTGCAAGTGAATATTTGGAGTGATTGAGACCTCTGCTGGAAAATCGTATAACTTCAAATAAGAACGGGACAGAAGTATTCTCAGAAACATCTTTGTGATGTCTGCATTCAACTCGCGGGGTTGAAACTTCCTTTTGGTAGAGCAGTTTTGAAACTGTCTTTTTGTGGAAGCTACAAGTGGATATTTGGAACGCTTTGAGGGTTAGGCTGGAAAAGCTAATAACTTCACATAAAAAGTAGAGTGAAGCATTCTCAGAAACTTCTTTGTGATGAGTGCATTCAAGTGTACATTTGGAGTGCTTTGAGGCCTTTGCTGGAAAAGGAAATAACTTCACATAAAAATTAGACAGAAGCATGCTCAGAAACTTCTTTATGATGTGTGCATTCAACTCACAGAGTTGGATCTTCCTTTTCTTAGAGCGGTTTTGAAACAATATTTTTGTAGAATATTCAAGTGGACATTTGGAGGGCTTTGAGGCCTATGCTGGAAAAGGAAATAACTTCACATAAAAACTAGACAGAAGCATTCTCAGAAACGTATTTGATATGAGTCCATTCAACTCACAGAGTTGAACCTTCGTTTTGATAGGGCAGTTTTGAAACACTCTTTTTGTAGAATCTTCAAGTGGACATTTTTAGTGCTTTGACGATATGCTGGAAAAGGAAATATCTTCACATAAAAACTACACAGAAGCATTCTCAGAAACTTCTTTGTGATGTGTGCTTTCAACTCACAGATGTAAACATTTCTTTTGATAGAGTAGTTTTGAAACACTCTTTTTGTAGAATCTGCAAGTGGATATATTTAGCGCTTTGAAGCCTATGCTGGAAAAGGAAATATCTTCACATAAAAACTATACAGAAGCATTCTCAGCAACTTCCTTGTGATTTGTGCATTCAACTCGGAGAGTTGAACCGTCCTTTTGTTAGAGCAGTTTGAGAACACTCTTTTTGTAGAATCTGCAAGTGGATATTTGGAGCACTTCGAAGCCTAAGCTGGAAAAGGAAACAACTTCACATAAAAACTAGAAGGAAGCATTCTCACAAACTTTTTTGTGATGTGTGCATTCAACTCAGCGAGTTTAACCTTACATTTGTTAGAGCAGTTTTGAAACACTCTTTTTGTAGAATGTGCAAGTAGACATTTGGAGCTCTTTCAGGCCTGTGCTGGAATAGAAAAGATCTTCACACGAAAACTAGACAGAAGCATTCTCAGAAACTTCTTTGTGACGTGTGCATTCCACTCACAGAGTTGAACCTTCCTTTTGATAGAGCAATTCTGAAACACTCTTTTTGTAGAATCCGCAAGTGGATATTTGGAGCGCTTTGAGGCCTATGCTGGAAAAGGAAATATTTTCACGTAAAAACAAGGCGGAAGCACTCTATCAAACTTCTTTGTGATGTTTACATTCAACTCACAGAGTTGAACCTTCCCTTGAATAGAGCGGTTTTGAAAGAATCTTTTTGTAGTATATGCAACTAGATATTTGGAGCGCTTTGAGTCCTATGAGGGAAATGGAAATATTTTTAGATGAAAACTAGACAGAGGCATTCTCAGAAACATATTTGTTACGAGTGAATTCAAGTCACAGAGTTGAACCTTCCTTTTGGCAGAGCGGTTTTGAAACCCTCTTTTTATTGACTCTTCCATTGGAGATTTAGAGCGCTTTGACGCAATGCTGGAAAAGGAAATATCTTCACATAAAAACTAGACAGATGCATTCCCAGAAACTTCTTTTTGATGTGTGCTTTCAACTCACAGAGTTGAACCTTTCTTTTGATAGAGCAGTTTTGAAACCCTCTCTTTGAAGAATCTTCATGTGGACATTTGGATATCTTTGAGGCCTATGCTGGAAAAGGAAATATCTTCACATAAAAACAAGACAGAAGCATTCTCAGAAACTACTTTGCAATGTGTGCGTTCAACACACAGACTTTAAACTTACTTTTGGCGGAGCAGTTCTGAAACAGTCTTTTTGTACAGTCTGCAAGTGGATATTTGGAGCGCTTTAAGGCCTACGCTGAAAAAAGAAATAACTTCAATCAAAAAGTAGAAAGAAGCATTCTCAGAAACCTCTTTGTGATGTGTGTATTGAACTCACAGAGTTGAACCTTCCTTTTGAGAGAGGAGTTTTGAAATACTCTTTTTGTAGGATCTGCAAGTGAATAGTTGGAATGATTTGAGGCCTATGATGGTAAAGGAAATATCTTCACATAAAAACGATAGAGAAGCATTCTCGGAAACTTCCTTGTGATGTGTGCATTCAACTCACAGAGTTGAACCTTCCTTCTGATAGTGCAGTTTTGAAACACTCGTTTTGTATCATCTGCAAGTGGATACTTGGAGCGCTTTGAAGCCTATACTGGAAAAGTAAATGTCTTCTCATAAAAACTATACAGAAGCAATCTCCGAAACCACCTTGTGATGTGTGTATTCAACTCAGAGAGTTGAACCTTCCTTTTTTTAGAGCAGTTTTGAAACACTCTTTTTGCAAAATCTGCAAGTGAATACTTGGATCGCTTTGAAGCCTCTGCAGGGTAAAGGAAATATCCTCACATAAAAACAAAACAGAAGCATTGTCAGAAACTTCTTTATGATGTGTGCATTCAATTCACAGAGTTGAACCTTCCTTTTGATAGAGCAGTTTTGAAACACTCCTTTTGTAGTGTGTGCAAGTAGACATTTGGAGCTCTTTCAGGCCTGTGCTGGAAAAGGAAATATCTTCACACAAAAACTAGACAGAAGTATTCCCAGAAACCTCTTTGTGATGCATGCATTCAAAACACGGAGTTGAACCTTCCTTTTGATAGAACAGTTTTGAAACACTCTTATTGTAGAATCTGCATGTGGATATTTGGAGCGCTTTGAGGCCTATGCTAGAAAAGAAAATATCTTCGCATAAAAATGAGACAGAAGCATTCTCAGAAACTTTTTTGTGATGTGCGCATTAAACTCACAGTGTTGAACCTGCCTTTTGACAGAGCAGTTTTGAAACACTCTTTTTGTAGAATCTGCAGGTGGATATTTGGAGTGGTTTGAGGACAATGCTATATAAGGAAATGTCTTCACATAAAACCTAGACAGAAACATTATCAGAAACTTCTTTGTGATGTGTGCTTCCAAATCACAGAGTTGAACCTTCCTTTTGATATAGCAGGTTTGGAACACACTTTTTGTGGAATCTGCAAGTGAATTTTGGGAGCGCTTTGAGGACTATGCTGGAAAAGGAAATATATTCACATAAAAACTAGAAAGAGGCATTCTCAAAAACTTCTCTGTGATGTGTGCGCTAAACTCACAAAGTTGAACATCCCTTTTGCTAGAGCAGTTTTGAAACACTGTTTTTGTAAAATCTGCAAGTGAATATTTGGAGTGATTGAGACCTCTGCTGGAAAATCGTATAACTTCAAATAAGAACGGGACAGAAGTATTCTCAGAAACATCTTTGTGATGTCTGCATTCAACTCGCGGAGTTGAAACTTCCTTTTGGTAGAGCAGTTTTGAAACTGTCTTTTTGTGGAAGCTACAAGTGGATATTTGGAACGCTTTGAGGCTTAGGCTGGAAAAGCTAATAACTTCACATAAAAAGTAGAGAGAAGCATTCTCAGAAACTTCTTTGTGATGAGTGCATTCAAGTGTACATTTGGAGTGCTTTGAGGCCTTTGCTGGAAAAGGAAATAACTTCACATAAAAATTAGACAGAAGCATGCTCAGAAACTTCTTTGTGATGTGTGCATTCAACTCACAGAGTTGGATCTTCCTTTTCTTAGAGCGGTTTTGAAACAATATTTTTGTAGGATATTCAAGTGGACATTTGGAGGGCTTTGAGGCCTATGCTGGAAAAGGAAATAACTTCACATAAAAACTAGACAGAAGCATTCTCAGAAACGTATTTGATATGAGTCCATTCAACTCACAGAGTTGAACCTTCGTTTTGATAGGGCAGTTTTGAAACACTCTTTTTGTAGAATCTTCAAGTGGACATTTTTAGTGCTTTGACGATATGCTGGAAAAGGAAATATCTTCACATAAAAACTACACAGAAGCATTCTCAGAAACTTCTTTGTGATGTGTGCTTTCAACTCACAGATGTAAACATTTCTTTTGATAGAGTAGTTTTGAAACACTCTTTTTGTAGAATCTGCAAGTGGATATATTTAGCGCTTTGAAGCCTATGCTGGAAAAGGAAATATCTTCACATAAAAACTATACAGAAGCATTCTCAGCAACTTCCTTGTGATTTGTGCATTCAACTCGGAGAGTTGAACCGTCCTTTTGTTAGAGCAGTTTGAGAACACTCTTTTTGTAGAATCTGCAAGTGGATATTTGGAGCACTTCGAAGCCTAAGCTGGAAAAGGAAACAACTTCACATAAAAACTAGAAGGAAGCATTCTCACAAACTTTTTTGTGATGTGTGCATTCAACTCAGCGAGTTTAACCTTACATTTGATAGAGCAGTTTTGAAACACTCTTTTTGTAGAATGTGCAAGTAGACATTTGGAGCTCTTTCAGGCCTGTGCTGGAATAGAAAAGATCTTCACACGAAAACTAGACAGAAGCATTCTCAGAAACTTCTTTGTGACGTGTGCATTCCACTCACAGAGTTGAACCTTCCTTTTGATAGAGCAATTCTGAAACACTCTTTTTGTAGAATCCGCAAGTGGATATTTGGAGCGCTTTGAGGCCTATGCTGGAAAAGGAAATATTTTCACGTAAAAACAAGGCGGAAGCACTCTATCAAACTTCTTTGTGATGTTTACATTCAACTCACAGAGTTGAACCTTCCCTTGAATAGAGCGGTTTTGAAAGAATCTTTTTGTAGTATATGCAACTAGATATTTGGAGCGCTTTGAGTCCTATGAGGGAAATGGAAATATTTTTAGATGAAAACTAGACAGAGGCATTCTCAGAAACATATTTGTTACGAGTGAATTCAAGTCACAGAGTTGAACCTTCCTTTTGGCAGAGCGGTTTTGAAACCCTCTTTTTATTGACTCTTCCATTGGAGATTTAGAGCGCTTTGACGCAATGCTGGAAAAGGAAATATCTTCACATAAAAACTAGACAGATGCATTCCCAGAAACTTCTTTTTGATGTGTGCTTTCAACTCACAGAGTTGAACCTTTCTTTTGATAGAGCAGTTTTGAAACCCTCTCTTTGAAGAATCTTCATGTGGACATTTGGATATCTTTGAGGCCTATGCTGGAAAAGGAAATATCTTCACATAAAAACAAGACAGAAGCATTCTCAGAAACTACTTTGCAATGTGTGCGTTCAACACACAGACTTTAAACTTACTTTTGGCGGAGCAGTTCTGAAACAGTCTTTTTGTACAGTCTGCAAGTGGATATTTGGAGCGCTTTAAGGCCTACGCTGAAAAAAGAAATAACTTCAATCAAAAAGTAGAAAGAAGCATTCTCAGAAACCTCTTTGTGATGTGTGTATTGAACTCACAGAGTTGAACCTTCCTTTTGAGAGAGGAGTTTTGAAATACTCTTTTTGTAGGATCTGCAAGTGAATAGTTGGAATGATTTGAGGCCTATGATGGTAAAGGAAATATCTTCACATAAAAACGATAGAGAAGCATTCTCGGAAACTTCCTTGTGATGTGTGCATTCAACTCACAGAGTTGAACCTTCCTTCTGATAGTGCAGTTTTGAAACACTCGTTTTGTATCATCTGCAAGTGGATACTTGGAGCGCTTTGAAGCCTATACTGGAAAAGTAAATGTCTTCTCATAAAAACTATACAGAAGCAATCTCCGAAACCACCTTGTGATGTGTGTATTCAACTCAGAGAGTTGAACCTTCCTTTTTTTAGAGCAGTTTTGAAACACTCTTTTTGCAAAATCTGCAAGTGAATACTTGGATCGCTTTGAAGCCTCTGCAGGGTAAAGGAAATATCCTCACATAAAAACAAAACAGAAGCATTGTCAGAAACTTCTTTATGATGTGTGCATTCAATTCACAGAGTTGAACCTTCCTTTTGATAGAGCAGTTTTGAAACACTCCTTTTGTAGTGTGTGCAAGTAGACATTTGGAGCTCTTTCAGGCCTGTGCTGGAAAAGGAAATATCTTCACACAAAAACTAGACAGAAGTATTCCCAGAAACGTCTTTGTGATGCATGCATTCAAAACACGGAGTTGAACCTTCCTTTTGATAGAACAGTATTGAAACACTCTTATTGTAGAATCTGCATGTGGATATTTGGAGCGCTTTGAGGCCTATGCTAGAATAGAAAATATCTTCGCATAAAAATGAGACAGAAGCATTCTCAGAAACTTTTTTGTGATGTGCGCATTAAACTCACAGTGTTGAACCTGCCTTTTGACAGAGCAGTTTTGAAACACTCTTTTTGTAGAATCTGCAGGTGGATATTTGGAGTGGTTTGAGGACAATGCTATATAAGGAAATGTCTTCACATAAAACCTAGACAGAAACATTATCAGAAACTTCTTTGTGATGTGTGCTTCCAAATCACAGAGTTGAACCTTCCTTTTGATATAGCAGGTTTGGAACACACTTTTTGTGGAATCTGCAAGTGAATTTTGGGAGCGCTTTGAGGACTATGCTGGAAAAGGAAATATATTCACATAAAAACTAGAAAGAGGCATTCTCAAAAACTTCTCTGTGATGTGTGCGCTAAACTCACAAAGTTGAACATCCCTTTTGCTAGAGCAGTTTTGAAACACTGTTTTTGTAAAATCTGCAAGTGAATATTTGGAGTGATTGAGACCTCTGCTGGAAAATCGTATAACTTCAAATAAGAACGGGACAGAAGTATTCTCAGAAACATCTTTGTGATGTCTGCATTCAACTCGCGGAGTTGAAACTTCCTTTTGGTAGAGCAGTTTTGAAACTGTCTTTTTGTGGAAGCTACAAGTGGATATTTGGAACGCTTTGAGGCTTAGGCTGGAAAAGCTAATAACTTCACATGAAAAGTAGAGTGAAGCATTCTCAGAAACTTCTTTGTGATGAGTGCATTCAAGTGTACATTTGGAGTGCTTTGAGGCCTTTGCTGGAAAAGGAAATAACTTCACATAAAAATTAGACAGAAGCATGCTCAGAAACTTCTTTATGATGTGTGCATTCAACTCACAGAGTTGGATCTTCCTTTTCTTAGAGCGGTTTTGAAACAATATTTTTGTAGAATATTCAAGTGGACATTTGGAGGGCTTTGAGGCCTATGCTGGAAAAGGAAATAACTTCACATAAAAACTAGACAGAAGCATTCTCAGAAACGTATTTGATATGAGTCCATTCAACTCACAGAGTTGAACCTTCGTTTTGATAGGGCAGTTTTGAAACACTCTTTTTGTAGAATCTTCAAGTGGACATTTTTAGTGCTTTGACGATATGCTGGAAAAGGAAATATCTTCACATAAAAACTACACAGAAGCATTCTCAGAAACTTCTTTGTGATGTGTGCTTTCAACTCACACATGTAAACATTTCTTTTGATAGAGTAGTTTTGAAACACTCTTTTTGTAGAATCTGCAAGTGGATATATTTAGCGCTTTGAAGCCTATGCTGGAAAAGGAAATATCTTCACATAAAAACTATACAGAAGCATTCTCAGCAACTTCCTTGTGATTTGTGCATTCAACTCGGAGAGTTGAACCGTCCTTTTGTTAGAGCAGTTTGAGAACACTCTTTTTGTAGAATCTGCAAGTGGATATTTGGAGCACTTCGAAGCCTAAGCTGGAAAAGGAAACAACTTCACATAAAAACTAGAAGGAAGCATTCTCACAAACTTTTTTGTGATGTGTGCATTCAACTCAGCGAGTTTAACCTTACATTTGTTAGAGCAGTTTTGAAACACTCTTTTTGTAGAATGTGCAAGTAGACATTTGGAGCTCTTTCAGGCCTGTGCTGGAATAGAAAAGATCTTCACACGAAAACTAGACAGAAGCATTCTCAGAAACTTCTTTGTGACGTGTGCATTCCACTCACAGAGTTGAACCTTCCTTTTGATAGAGCAATTCTGAAACACTCTTTTTGTAGAATCCGCAAGTGGATATTTGGAGCGCTTTGAGGCCTATGCTGGAAAAGGAAATATTTTCACGTAAAAACAAGGCGGAAGCACTCTATCAAACTTCTTTGTGATGTTTACATTCAACTCACAGAGTTGAACCTTCCCTTGAATAGAGCGGTTTTGAAAGAATCTTTTTGTAGTATATGCAACTAGATATTTGGAGCGCTTTGAGTCCTATGAGGGAAATGGAAATATTTTTAGATGAAAACTAGACAGAGGCATTCTCAGAAACATATTTGTTACGAGTGAATTCAAGTCACAGAGTTGAACCTTCCTTTTGGCAGAGCGGTTTTGAAACCCTCTTTTTATTGACTCTTCCATTGGAGATTTAGAGCGCTTTGACGCAATGCTGGAAAAGGAAATATCTTCACATAAAAACTAGACAGATGCATTCCCAGAAACTTCTTTTTGATGTGTGCTTTCAACTCACAGAGTTGAACCTTTCTTTTGATAGAGCAGTTTTGAAACCCTCTCTTTGAAGAATCTTCATGTGGACATTTGGATATCTTTGAGGCCTATGCTGGAAAAGGAAATATCTTCACATAAAAACAAGACAGAAGCATTCTCAGAAACTACTTTGCAATGTGTGCGTTCAACACACAGACTTTAAACTTACTTTTGGCGGAGCAGTTCTGAAACAGTCTTTTTGTACAGTCTGCAAGTGGATATTTGGAGCGCTTTAAGGCCTACGCTGAAAAAAGAAATAACTTCAATCAAAAAGTAGAAAGAAGCATTCTCAGAAACCTCTTTGTGATGTGTGTATTGAACTCACAGAGTTGAACCTTCCTTTTGAGAGAGGAGTTTTGAAATACTCTTTTTGTAGGATCTGCAAGTGAATAGTTGGAATGATTTGAGGCCTATGATGGTAAAGGAAATATCTTCACATAAAAACGATAGAGAAGCATTCTCGGAAACTTCCTTGTGATGTGTGCATTCAACTCACAGAGTTGAACCTTCCTTCTGATAGTGCAGTTTTGAAACACTCGTTTTGTATCATCTGCAAGTGGATACTTGGAGCGCTTTGAAGCCTGTACTGGAAAAGTAAATGTCTTCTCATAAAAACTATACAGAAGCAATCTCCGAAACCACCTTGTGATGTGTGTATTCAACTCAGAGAGTTGAACCTTCCTTTTTTTAGAGCAGTTTTGAAACACTCTTTTTGCAAAATCTGCAAGTGAATACTTGGATCGCTTTGAAGCCTCTGCAGGGTAAAGGAAATATCCTCACATAAAAACAAAACAGAAGCATTGTCAGAAACTTCTTTATGATGTGTGCATTCAATTCACAGAGTTGAACCTTCCTTTTGATAGAGCAGTTTTGAAACACTCCTTTTGTAGTGTGTGCAAGTAGACATTTGGAGCTCTTTCAGGCCTGTGCTGGAAAAGGAAATATCTTCACACAAAAACTAGACAGAAGTATTCCCAGAAACCTCTTTGTGATGCATGCATTCAAAACACGGAGTTGAACCTTCCTTTTGATAGAACAGTTTTGAAACACTCTTATTGTAGAATCTGCATGTGGATATTTGGAGCGCTTTGAGGCCTATGCTAGAAAAGAAAATATCTTCGCATAAAAATGAGACAGAAGCATTCTCAGAAACTTTTTTGTGATGTGCGCATTAAACTCACAGTGTTGAACCTGCCTTTTGACAGAGCAGTTTTGAAACACTCTTTTTGTAGAATCTGCAGGTGGATATTTGGAGTGGTTTGAGGACAATGCTATATAAGGAAATGTCTTCACATAAAACCTAGACAGAAACATTATCAGAAACTTCTTTGTGATGTGTGCTTCCAAATCACAGAGTTGAACCTTCCTTTTGATATAGCAGGTTTGGAACACACTTTTTGTGGAATCTGCAAGTGAATTTTGGGAGCGCTTTGAGGACTATGCTGGAAAAGGAAATATATTCACATAAAAACTAGAAAGAGGCATTCTCAAAAACTTCTCTGTGATGTGTGCGCTAAACTCACAAAGTTGAACATCCCTTTTGCTAGAGCAGTTTTGAAACACTGTTTTTGTAAAATCTGCAAGTGAATATTTGGAGTGATTGAGACCTCTGCTGGTAAATCGTATAACTTCAAATAAGAACGGGACAGAAGTATTCTCAGAAACATCTTTGTGATGTCTGCATTCAACTCGCGGAGTTGAAACTTCCTTTTGGTAGAGCAGTTTTGAAACTGTCTTTTTGTGGAAGCTACAAGTGGATATTTGGAACGCTTTGAGGCTTAGGCTGGAAAAGCTAATAACTTCACATAAAAAGTAGAGAGAAGCATTCTCAGAAACTTCTTTGTGATGAGTGCATTCAAGTGTACATTTGGAGTGCTTTGAGGCCTTTGCTGGAAAAGGAAATAACTTCACATAAAAATTAGACAGAAGCATGCTCAGAAACTTCTTTGTGATGTGTGCATTCAACTCACAGAGTTGGATCTTCCTTTTCTTAGAGCGGTTTTGAAACAAGATTTTTGTAGAATATTCAAGTGGACATTTGGAGGGCTTTGAGGCCTATGCTGGAAAAGGAAATAACTTCACATAAAAACTAGACAGAAGCATTCTCAGAAACGTATTTGATATGAGTCCATTCAACTCACAGAGTTGAACCTTCGTTTTGATAGGGCAGTTTTGAAACACTCTTTTTGTAGAATCTTCAAGTGGACATTTTTAGTGCTTTGACGATATGCTGGAAAAGGAAATATCTTCACATAAAAACTACACAGAAGCATTCTCAGAAACTTCTTTGTGATGTGTGCTTTCAACTCACAGATGTAAACATTTCTTTTGATAGAGTAGTTTTGAAACACTCTTTTTGTAGAATCTGCAAGTGGATATATTTAGCGCTTTGAAGCCTATGCTGGAAAAGGAAATATCTTCACATAAAAACTATACAGAAGCATTCTCAGCAACTTCCTTGTGATTTGTGCATTCAACTCGGAGAGTTGAACCGTCCTTTTGTTAGAGCAGTTTGAGAACACTCTTTTTGTAGAATCTGCAAGTGGATATTTGGAGCACTTCGAAGCCTAAGCTGGAAAAGGAAACAACTTCACATAAAAACTAGAAGGAAGCATTCTCACAAACTTTTTTGTGATGTGTGCATTCAACTCAGCGAGTTTAACCTTACATTTGATAGAGCAGTTTTGAAACACTCTTTTTGTAGAATGTGCAAGTAGACATTTGGAGCTCTTTCAGGCCTGTGCTGGAATAGAAAAGATCTTCACACGAAAACTAGACAGAAGCATTCTCAGAAACTTCTTTGTGACGTGTGCATTCCACTCACAGAGTTGAACCTTCCTTTTGATAGAGCAATTCTGAAACACTCTTTTTGTAGAATCCGCAAGTGGATATTTGGAGCGCTTTGAGGCCTATGCTGGAAAAGGAAATATTTTCACGTAAAAACAAGGCGGAAGCACTCTATCAAACTTCTTTGTGATGTTTACATTCAACTCACAGAGTTGAACCTTCCCTTGAATAGAGCGGTTTTGAAAGAATCTTTTTGTAGTATATGCAACTAGATATTTGGAGCGCTTTGAGTCCTATGAGGGAAATGGAAATATTTTTAGATGAAAACTAGACAGAGGCATTCTCAGAAACATATTTGTTACGAGTGAATTCAAGTCACAGAGTTGAACCTTCCTTTTGGCAGAGCGGTTTTGAAACCCTCTTTTTATTGACTCTTCCATTGGAGATTTAGAGCGCTTTGACGCAATGCTGGAAAAGGAAATATCTTCACATAAAAACTAGACAGATGCATTCCCAGAAACTTCTTTTTGATGTGTGCTTTCAACTCACAGAGTTGAACCTTTCTTTTGATAGAGCAGTTTTGAAACCCTCTCTTTGAAGAATCTTCATGTGGACATTTGG
This sequence comes from Pongo abelii, assembly GCF_028885655.2. NCBI lineage: Eukaryota > Metazoa > Chordata > Mammalia > Primates > Hominidae > Pongo > Pongo abelii. Next base: position 24,954,765 of record NC_072005.2, read on the forward strand.
ATATCTTTGAGGCCTATGCTGGAAAAGGAAATATCTTCACATAAAAACAAGACAGAAGCATTCTCAGAAACTACTTTGCAATGTGTGCGTTCAACACACAGACTTTAAACTTACTTTTGGCGGAGCAGTTCTGAAACAGTCTTTTTGTACAGTCTGCAAGTGGATATTTGGAGCGCTTTAAGGCCTACGCTGAAAAAAGAAATAACTTCAATCAAAAAGTAGAAAGAAGCATTCTCAGAAACCTCTTTGTGATGTGTGTATTGAACTCACAGAGTTGAACCTTCCTTTTGAGAGAGGAGTTTTGAAATACTCTTTTTGTAGGATCTGCAAGTGAATAGTTGGAATGATTTGAGGCCTATGATGGTAAAGGAAATATCTTCACATAAAAACGATAGAGAAGCATTCTCGGAAACTTCCTTGTGATGTGTGCATTCAACTCACAGAGTTGAACCTTCCTTCTGATAGTGCAGTTTTGAAACACTCGTTTTGTATCATCTGCAAGTGGATACTTGGAGCGCTTTGAAGCCTATACTGGAAAAGTAAATGTCTTCTCATAAAAACTATACAGAAGCAATCTCCGAAACCACCTTGTGATGTGTGTATTCAACTCAGAGAGTTGAACCTTCCTTTTTTTAGAGCAGTTTTGAAACACTCTTTTTGCAAAATCTGCAAGTGAATACTTGGATCGCTTTGAAGCCTCTGCAGGGTAAAGGAAACATCCTCACATAAAAACAAAACAGAAGCATTGTCAGAAACTTCTTTATGATGTGTGCATTCAATTCACAGAGTTGAACCTTCCTTTTGATAGAGCAGTTTTGAAACACTCCTTTTGTAGTGTGTGCAAGTAGACATTTGGAGCTCTTTCAGGCCTGTGCTGGAAAAGGAAATATCTTCACACAAAAACTAGACAGAAGTATTCCCAGAAACGTCTTTGTGATGCATGCATTCAAAACACGGAGTTGAACCTTCCTTTTGATAGAACAGTATTGAAACACTCTTATTGTAGAATCTGCATGTGGATATTTGGAGCGCTTTGAGGCCTATGCTAGAATAGAAAATATCTTCGCATAAAAATGAGACAGAAGCATTCTCAGAAACTTTTTTGTGATGTGCGCATTAAACTCACGGTGTTGAACCTGCCTTTTGACAGAGCAGTTTTGAAACACTCTTTTTGTAGAATCTGCAGGTGGATATTTGGAGTGGTTTGAGGACAATGCTATATAAGGAAATGTCTTCACATAAAACCTAGACAGAAACATTATCAGAAACTTCTTTGTGATGTGTGCTTCCAAATCACAGAGTTGAACCTTCCTTTTGATATAGCAGGTTTGGAACACACTTTTTGTGGAATCTGCAAGTGAATTTTGGGAGCGCTTTGAGGACTATGCTGGAAAAGGAAATATATTCACATAAAAACTAGAAAGAGGCATTCTCAAAAACTTCTCTGTGATGTGTGCGCTAAACTCACAAAGTTGAACATCCCTTTTGCTAGAGCAGTTTTGAAACACTGTTTTTGTAAAATCTGCAAGTGAATATTTGGAGTGATTGAGACCTCTGCTGGAAAATCGTATAACTTCAAATAAGAACGGGACAGAAGTATTCTCAGAAACATCTTTGTGATGTCTGCATTCAACTCGCGGAGTTGAAACTTCCTTTTGGTAGAGCAGTTTTGAAACTGTCTTTTTGTGGAAGCTACAAGTGGATATTTGGAACGCTTTGAGGCTTAGGCTGGAAAAGCTAATAACTTCACATAAAAAGTAGAGTGAAGCATTCTCAGAAACTTCTTTGTGATGAGTGCATTCAAGTGTACATTTGGAGTGCTTTGAGGCCTTTGCTGGAAAAGGAAATAACTTCACATAAAAATTAGACAGAAGCATGCTCAGAAACTTCTTTATGATGTGTGCATTCAACTCACAGAGTTGGATCTTCCTTTTCTTAGAGCGGTTTTGAAACAATATTTTTGTAGAATATTCAAGTGGACATTTGGAGGGCTTTGAGGCCTATGCTGGAAAAGGAAATAACTTCACATAAAAACTAGACAGAAGCATTCTCAGAAACGTATTTGATATGAGTCCATTCAACTCACAGAGTTGAACCTTCGTTTTGATAGGGCAGTTTTGAAACACTCTTTTTGTAGAATCTTCAAGTGGACATTTTTAGTGCTTTGACGATATGCTGGAAAAGGAAATATCTTCACATAAAAACTACACAGAAGCATTCTCAGAAACTTCTTTGTGATGTGTGCTTTCAACTCACAGATGTAAACATTTCTTTTGATAGAGTAGTTTTGAAACACTCTTTTTGTAGAATCTGCAAGTGGATATATTTAGCGCTTTGAAGCCTATGCTGGAAAAGGAAATATCTTCACATAAAAACTATACAGAAGCATTCTCAGCAACTTCCTTGTGATTTGTGCATTCAACTCGGAGAGTTGAACCGTCCTTTTGTTAGAGCAGTTTGAGAACACTCTTTTTGTAGAATCTGCAAGTGGATATTTGGAGCACTTCGAAGCCTAAGCTGGAAAAGGAAACAACTTCACATAAAAACTAGAAGGAAGCATTCTCACAAACTTTTTTGTGATGTGTGCATTCAACTCAGCGAGTTTAACCTTACATTTGTTAGAGCAGTTTTGAAACACTCTTTTTGTAGAATGTGCAAGTAGACATTTGGAGCTCTTTCAGGCCTGTGCTGGAATAGAAAAGATCTTCACACGAAAACTAGACAGAAGCATTCTCAGAAACTTCTTTGTGACGTGTGCATTCCACTCACAGAGTTGAACCTTCCTTTTGATAGAGCAATTCTGAAACACTCTTTTTGTAGAATCCGCAAGTGGATATTTGGAGCGCTTTGAGGCCTATGCTGGAAAAGGAAATATTTTCACGTAAAAACAAGGCGGAAGCACTCTATCAAACTTCTTTGTGATGTTTACATTCAACTCACAGAGTTGAACCTTCCCTTGAATAGAGCGGTTTTGAAAGAATCTTTTTGTAGTATATGCAACTAGATATTTGGAGCGCTTTGAGTCCTATGAGGGAAATGGAAATATTTTTAGATGAAAACTAGACAGAGGCATTCTCAGAAACATATTTGTTACGAGTGAATTCAAGTCACAGAGTTGAACCTTCCTTTTGGCAGAGCGGTTTTGAAACCCTCTTTTTATTGACTCTTCCATTGGAGATTTAGAGCGCTTTGACGCAATGCTGGAAAAGGAAATATCTTCACATAAAAACTAGACAGATGCATTCCCAGAAACTTCTTTTTGATGTGTGCTTTCAACTCACAGAGTTGAACCTTTCTTTTGATAGAGCAGTTTTGAAACCCTCTCTTTGAAGAATCTTCATGTGGACATTTGGATATCTTTGAGGCCTATGCTGGAAAAGGAAATATCTTCACATAAAAACAAGACAGAAGCATTCTCAGAAACTACTTTGCAATGTGTGCGTTCAACACACAGACTTTAAACTTACTTTTGGCGGAGCAGTTCTGAAACAGTCTTTTTGTACAGTCTGCAAGTGGATATTTGGAGCGCTTTAAGGCCTACGCTGAAAAAAGAAATAACTTCAATCAAAAAGTAGAAAGAAGCATTCTCAGAAACCTCTTTGTGATGTGTGTATTGAACTCACAGAGTTGAACCTTCCTTTTGAGAGAGGAGTTTTGAAATACTCTTTTTGTAGGATCTGCAAGTGAATAGTTGGAATGATTTGAGGCCTATGATGGTAAAGGAAATATCTTCACATAAAAACGATAGAGAAGCATTCTCGGAAACTTCCTTGTGATGTGTGCATTCAACTCACAGAGTTGAACCTTCCTTCTGATAGTGCAGTTTTGAAACACTCGTTTTGTATCATCTGCAAGTGGATACTTGGAGCGCTTTGAAGCCTATACTGGAAAAGTAAATGTCTTCTCATAAAAACTATACAGAAGCAATCTCCGAAACCACCTTGTGATGTGTGTATTCAACTCAGAGAGTTGAACCTTCCTTTTTTTAGAGCAGTTTTGAAACACTCTTTTTGCAAAATATGCAAGTGAATACTTGGATCGCTTTGAAGCCTCTGCAGGGTAAAGGAAATATCCTCACATAAAAACAAAACAGAAGCATTGTCAGAAACTTCTTTATGATGTGTGCATTCAATTCACAGAGTTGAACCTTCCTTTTGATAGAGCAGTTTTGAAACACTCCTTTTGTAGTGTGTGCAAGTAGACATTTGGAGCTCTTTCAGGCCTGTGCTGGAAAAGGAAATATCTTCACACAAAAACTAGACAGAAGTATTCCCAGAAACCTCTTTGTGATGCATGCATTCAAAACACGGAGTTGAACCTTCCTTTTGATAGAACAGTTTTGAAACACTCTTATTGTAGAATCTGCATGTGGATATTTGGAGCGCTTTGAGGCCTATGCTAGAAAAGAAAATATCTTCGCATAAAAATGAGACAGAAGCATTCTCAGAAACTTTTTTGTGATGTGCGCATTAAACTCACAGTGTTGAACCTGCCTTTTGACAGAGCAGTTTTGAAACACTCTTTTTGTAGAATCTGCAGGTGGATATTTGGAGTGGTTTGAGGACAATGCTATATAAGGAAATGTCTTCACATAAAACCTAGACAGAAACATTATCAGAAACTTCTTTGTGATGTGTGCTTCCAAATCACAGAGTTGAACCTTCCTTTTGATATAGCAGGTTTGGAACACACTTTTTGTGGAATCTGCAAGTGAATTTTGGGAGCGCTTTGAGGACTATGCTGGAAAAGGAAATATATTCACATAAAAACTAGAAAGAGGCATTCTCAAAAACTTCTCTGTGATGTGTGCGCTAAACTCACAAAGTTGAACATCCCTTTTGCTAGAGCAGTTTTGAAACACTGTTTTTGTAAAATCTGCAAGTGAATATTTGGAGTGATTGAGACCTCTGCTGGAAAATCGTATAACTTCAAATAAGAACGGGACAGAAGTATTCTCAGAAACATCTTTGTGATGTCTGCATTCAACTCGCGGAGTTGAAACTTCCTTTTGGTAGAGCAGTTTTGAAACTGTCTTTTTGTGGAAGCTACAAGTGGATATTTGGAACGCTTTGAGGCTTAGGCTGGAAAAGCTAATAACTTCACATAAAAAGTAGAGAGAAGCATTCTCAGAAACTTCTTTGTGATGAGTGCATTCAAGTGTACATTTGGAGTGCTTTGAGGCCTTTGCTGGAAAAGGAAATAACTTCACATAAAAATTAGACAGAAGCATGCTCAGAAACTTCTTTGTGATGTGTGCATTCAACTCACAGAGTTGGATCTTCCTTTTCTTAGAGCGGTTTTGAAACAATATTTTTGTAGAATATTCAAGTGGACATTTGGAGGGCTTTGAGGCCTATGCTGGAAAAGGAAATAACTTCACATAAAAACTAGACAGAAGCATTCTCAGAAACGTATTTGATATGAGTCCATTCAACTCACAGAGTTGAACCTTCGTTTTGATAGGGCAGTTTTGAAACACTCTTTTTGTAGAATCTTCAAGTGGACATTTTTAGTGCTTTGACGATATGCTGGAAAAGGAAATATCTTCACATAAAAACTACACAGAAGCATTCTCAGAAACTTCTTTGTGATGTGTGCTTTCAACTCACAGATGTAAACATTTCTTTTGATAGAGTAGTTTTGAAACACTCTTTTTGTAGAATCTGCAAGTGGATATATGGAGCGCTTTGAAGCCTATGCTGGAAAAGGAAATATCTTCACATAAAAACTATACAGAAGCATTCTCAGCAACTTCCTTGTGATTTGTGCATTCAACTCGGAGAGTTGAATCGTCGTTTTGTTAGAGCAGTTTGGGAACACTCTTTTTGTAGAATCTGCAAGTGGATAATTGGAGCACTTTGAAGCCTAAGCTGGAAAAGGAAACAACTTCACATAAAAACTAGAAGGAAGCATTCTCACAAACTTTTTTGTGATGTGTGCATTCAACTCAGTGAGTTTAACCTTACTTTTGATAGAGCAGTTTTGAAACACTCTTTTTGTAGAATGTGCAAGTAGACATTTGGAGCTCTTTCAGGCCTGTGCTGGAATAGAAAAGATCTTCACACGAAAACTAGACAGAAGCATTCTCAGAAACTTCTTTGTGATGTGTGCATTCCACTCACAGAGTTGAACCTTCCTTTTGATAGAGCAATTCTGAAACACTCTTTTTGTAGAATCCGCAAGTGGATATTTGGAGCGCTTTGAGGCCTATGCTGGAAAAGGAAATATTTTCACGTAAAAACAAGACCGAAGCACTCTATCAAACTTCTTTGTGATGTTTACATTCAACTCACAGAGTTGAACCTTCCCTTGAATAGAGCGGTTTTGAGAGAATCTTTTTGTAGTATATGCAACTAGATATTTGGAGCGCTTTGAGTCCTATGAGGGAAATGGAAATATTTTTAGATGAAAACTAGACAGAGGCATTCTCAGAAACATATTTGTTACGAGTGAATTCAAGTCACAGAGTTGAACCTTCCTTTTGGCAGGGCGGTTTTGAAACCCTCTTTTTATTGACTCTTCCATTGGAGATTTAGAGCGCTTTGACGCAATGCTGGAAAAGGAAATATCTTCACATAAAAACTAGACAGATGCATTCCCAGAAACTTCTTTTTGATGTGTGCTTTCAACTCACAGAGTTGAACCTTTCTTTTGATAGAGCAGTTTTGAAACCCTCTCTTTGAAGGATCTTCATGTGGACATTTGGATATCTTTGAGGCCTATGCTGGAAAAGGAAATATCTTCACATAAAAACAAGACAGAAGCATTCTCAGAAACTACTTTGCAATGTGTGCGTTCAACACACAGACTTTAAACTTACTTTTGGCGGAGCAGTTCTGAAACAGTCTTTTTGTACAGTCTGCAAGTGGATATTTGGAGCGCTTTAAGGCCTACGCTGAAAAAAGAGATAACTTCAATCAAAAAGTAGAAAGAAGCATTCTCAGAAACCTCTGTGTGATGTGTGTATTGAACTCACAGAGTTGAACCTTCCTTTTGATAGAGGAGTTTTGAAATACTCTTTTTGTAGGATCTGCAAGTGAATAGTTGGAATGATTTGAGGCTTATGATGGTAAAGGAAATATCTTCACATAAAGACGATAGAGAAGCATTCTCGGAAACTTCCTTGTGATGTGTGCATTCAACTCACAGAGTTGAACCTTCCTTCTGATAGTGCAGTTTTGAAACACTCGTTTTGTATCATCTGCAAGTGGATACTTGGAGCGCTTTGAAGCCTATACTGGAAAAGTAAATGTCTTCTCATAAAAACTATACAGAAGCAATCTCCGAAACCACCTTGTGATGTGTGTATTCAACTCAGAGAGTTGAACCTTCCTTTTTTTAGAGCAGTTTTGAAACACTCTTTTTGCAAAATCTGCAAGTGAATACTTGGATCGCTTTGAAGCCTCTGCAGGGTAAAGGAAATATCTTCACATAAAAACAAAACAGAAGCATTGTCAGAAACTTCTTTATGACGTGTGCATTCAATTCACAGAGTTGAACCTTCCTTTTGATAGAGCAGTTTTGAAACACTCCTTTTGTAGTGTGTGCAAGTAGACATTTGGAGCTCTTTCAGGCCTGTGCTGGAAAAGGAAATATCTTCACACAAAAACTAGACAGAAGTATTCTCAGAAACGTCTTTGTGATGCATGCATTCAAAACACGGAGTTGAACCTTCCTTTTGAAAGAACAGTTTTGAAACACTCTTATTGTAGAATCTGCATGTGGATATTTGGAGCGCTTTGAGGCCAATGCTAGAAAAGAAAATATCTTCGCATAAAAATGAGACAGAAGCATTCTCAGAAACTTTTTTGTGATGTGTGCATTAAACTCACAGTGTTGAACCTGCCTTTTGACAGAGCAGTTTTGAAACACTCTTTTTGTAGAATCTGCAGGTGGATATTTGGAGTGCTTTGAGGACAATGCTATATAAGGAAATGTCTTCACAGAAAACCTAGACAGAAACATTATCAGAAACTTCTTTGTGATGTGTGCTTCCAAATCACAGAGTTGAACCTTCCTTTTGATATAGCAGGTTTGGAACACACTTTTTGTGGAATCTGCAAGTGAATTTTGGGAGCGCTTTGAGGACTATGCTGGAAAAGGAAATATATTCACATAAAAACTAGAAAGAGGCATTCTCAAAAACTTCTCTGTGATGTGTGCGCTAAACTCACAAAGTTGAACATCCCTTTTGCTAGAGCAGTTTTGAAACACTGTTTTTGTAAAATCTGCAAGTGAATATTTGGAGTGATTGAGACCTCTGCTGGAAAATCATATAACTTCAAATAAGAACGGGACAGAAGTATTCTCAGAAACATCTTTGTGATGTCTGCATTCAACTCGCGGAGTTGAAACTTCCTTCTGGTAGAGCAGTTTTGAAACTGTCTTTTTGTGGAAGCTACAAGTGGATATTTGGAACGCTTTGAGGCTTATGCTGGAAAAGCTAATAACTTCACATAAAAAGTAGAGAGAAGCATTCTCAGAAACTTCTTTGTGATGAGTGCATTCAAGTGTACATTTGGAGTGCTTTGAGGCCTTTGCTGGAAAAGGAAATAACTTCACATAAAAATTAGACAGAAGCATGCTCAGAAACTTCTTTGTGATGTGTGCATTCAACTCACAGAGTTGGATCTTCCTTTTCTTAGAGCGGTTTTGAAACAATATTTTTGTAGAATATTCAAGTGGACATTTGGAGGGCTTTGAGGCCTATGCTGGAAAAGGAAATAACTTCACATAAAAACTAGACAGAAGCATTCTCAGAAACGTATTTGATATGAGTCCATTCAACTCACAGAGTTGAACCTTCGTTTTGATAGGGCAGTTTTGAAACACTCTTTTTGTAGAATCTTCAAGTGGACATTTTTAGTGCTTTGACGATATGCTGGAAAAGGAAATATCTTCACATAAAAACTACACAGAAGCATTCTCAGAAACTTCTTTGTGATGTGTGCTTTCAACTCACAGATGTAAACATTTCTTTTGATAGAGTAGTTTTGAAACACTCTTTTTGTAGAATCTGCAAGTGGATATATTTAGCGCTTTGAAGCCTATGCTGGAAAAGGAAATATCTTCACATAAAAACTATACAGAAGCATTCTCAGCAACTTCCTTGTGATTTGTGCATTCAACTCGGAGAGTTGAACCGTCCTTTTGTTAGAGCAGTTTGAGAACACTCTTTTTGTAGAATCTGCAAGTGGATATTTGGAGCACTTCGAAGCCTAAGCTGGAAAAGGAAACAACTTCACATAAAAACTAGAAGGAAGCATTCTCACAAACTTTTTTGTGATGTGTGCATTCAACTCAGCGAGTTTAACCTTACATTTGATAGAGCAGTTTTGAAACACTCTTTTTGTAGAATGTGCAAGTAGACATTTGGAGCTCTTTCAGGCCTGTGCTGGAATAGAAAAGATCTTCACACGAAAACTAGACAGAAGCATTCTCAGAAACTTCTTTGTGACGTGTGCATTCCACTCACAGAGTTGAACCTTCCTTTTGATAGAGCAATTCTGAAACACTCTTTTTGTAGAATCCGCAAGTGGATATTTGGAGCGCTTTGAGGCCTATGCTGGAAAAGGAAATATTTTCACGTAAAAACAAGACCGAAGCACTCTATCAAACTTCTTTGTGATGTTTACATTCAACTCACAGAGTTGAAAATTCCCTTGAATAGAGCGGTTTTGAAAGAATCTTTTTGTAGTATATGCAACTAGATATTTGGAGCGCTTTGAGTCCTATGAGGGAAATGGAAATATTTTTAGATAAAAACTAGACAGAGGCATTCTCAGAAACATATTTGTTACGAGTGAATTCAAGTCACAGAGTTGAACCTTCCTTTTGGCAGAGCGGTTTTGAAACCCTCTTTTTATTGACTCTTCCATTGGAGATTTAGAGCGCTTTGACGCAATGCTGGAAAAGGAAATATCTTCACATAAAAACTAGACAGATGCATTCCCAGAAACTTCTTTTTGATGTGTGCTTTCAACTCACAGAGTTGAACCTTTCTTTTGATAGAGCAGTTTTGAAACCCTCTCTTTGAAGGATCTTCATGTGGACATTTGGATATCTTTGAGGCCTATGCTGGAAAAGGAAATATCTTCACATAAAAACAAGACAGAAGCATTCTCAGAAACTACTTTGCAATGTGTGCGTTCAACACACAGACTTTAAACTTACTTTTGGCGGAGCAGTTCTGAAACAGTCTTTTTGTACAGTCTGCAAGTGGATATTTGGAGCGCTTTAAGGCCTACGCTGAAAAAAGAGATAACTTCAATCAAAAAGTAGAAAGAAGCATTCTCAGAAACCTCTGTGTGATGTGTGTATTGAACTCACAGAGTTGAACCTTCCTTTTGATAGAGGAGTTTTGAAATACTCTTTTTGTAGGATCTGCAAGTGAATAGTTGGAATGATTTGAGGCTTATGATGGTAAAGGAAATATCTTCACATAAAGACGATAGAGAAGCATTCTCGGAAACTTCCTTGTGATGTGTGCATTCAACTCACAGAGTTGAACCTTCCTTCTGATAGTGCAGTTTTGAAACACTCGTTTTGTATCATCTGCAAGTGGATACTTGGAGCGCTTTGAAGCCTATACTGGAAAAGTAAATGTCTTCTCATAAAAACTATACAGAAGCAATCTCCGAAACCACCTTGTGATGTGTGTATTCAACTCAGAGAGTTGAACCTTCCTTTTTTTAGAGCAGTTTTGAAACACTCTTTTTGCAAAATCTGCAAGTGAATACTTGGATCGCTTTGAAGCCTCTGCAGGGTAAAGGAAATATCTTCACATAAAAACAAAACAGAAGCATTGTCAGAAACTTCTTTATGACGTGTGCATTCAATTCACAGAGTTGAACCTTCCTTTTGATAGAGCAGTTTTGAAACACTCCTTTTGTAGTGTGTGCAAGTAGACATTTGGAGCTCTTTCAGGCCTGTGCTGGAAAAGGAAATATCTTCACACAAAAACTAGACAGAAGTATTCTCAGAAACGTCTTTGTGATGCATGCATTCAAAACACGGAGTTGAACCTTCCTTTTGAAAGAACAGTTTTGAAACACTCTTATTGTAGAATCTGCATGTGGATATTTGGAGCGCTTTGAGGCCAATGCTAGAAAAGAAAATATCTTCGCATAAAAATGAGACAGAAGCATTCTCAGAAACTTTTTTGTGATGTGTGCATTAAACTCACAGTGTTGAACCTGCCTTTTGACAGAGCAGTTTTGAAACACTCTTTTTGTAGAATCTGCAGGTGGATATTTGGAGTGCTTTGAGGACAATGCTATATAAGGAAATGTCTTCACAGAAAACCTAGACAGAAACATTATCAGAAACTTCTTTGTGATGTGTGCTTCCAAATCACAGAGTTGAACCTTCCTTTTGATATAGCAGGTTTGGAACACACTTTTTGTGGAATCTGCAAGTGAATTTTGGGAGCGCTTTGAGGACTATGCTGGAAAAGGAAATATATTCACATAAAAACTAGAAAGAGGCATTCTCAAAAACTTCTCTGTGATGTGTGCGCTAAACTCACAAAGTTGAACATCCCTTTTGCTAGAGCAGTTTTGAAACACTGTTTTTGTAAAATCTGCAAGTGAATATTTGGAGTGATTGAGACCTCTGCTGGAAAATCATATAACTTCAAATAAGAACGGGACAGAAGTATTCTCAGAAACATCTTTGTGATGTCTGCATTCAACTCGCGTAGTTGAAACTTCCTTCTGGTAGAGCAGTTTTGAAACTGTCTTTTTGTGGAAGCTACAAGTGGATATTTGGAACGCTTTGAGGCTTATGCTGGAAAAGCTAATAACTTCACATAAAAAGTAGAGAGAAGCATTCTCAGAAACTTCTTTGTGATGAGTGCATTCAAGTGTACATTTGGAGTGCTTTGAGGCCTTTGCTGGAAAAGGAAATAACTTCACATAAAAATTAGACAGAAGCATGCTCAGAAACTTCTTTGTGATGTGTGCATTCAACTCACAGAGTTGGATCTTCCTTTTCTTAGAGCGGTTTTGAAACAATATTTTTGTAGAATATTCAAGTGGACATTTGGAGGGCTTTGAGGCCTATGCTGGAAAAGGAAATAACTTCACATAAAAACTAGACAGAAGCATTCTCAGAAACGTATTTGATATGAGTCCATTCAACTCACAGAGTTGAACCTTCGTTTTGATAGGGCAGTTTTGAAACACTCTTTTTGTAGAATCTTCAAGTGGACATTTTTAGTGCTTTGACGATATGCTGGAAAAGGAAATATCTTCACATAAAAACTACACAGAAGCATTCTCAGAAACTTCTTTGTGATGTGTGCTTTCAACTCACAGATGTAAACATTTCTTTTGATAGAGTAGTTTTGAAACACTCTTTTTGTAGAATCTGCAAGTGGATATATTTAGCGCTTTGAAGCCTATGCTGGAAAAGGAAATATCTTCACATAAAAACTATACAGAAGCATTCTCAGCAACTTCCTTGTGATTTGTGCATTCAACTCGGAGAGTTGAACCGTCCTTTTGTTAGAGCAGTTTGAGAACACTCTTTTTGTAGAATCTGCAAGTGGATATTTGGAGCACTTCGAAGCCTAAGCTGGAAAAGGAAACAACTTCACATAAAAACTAGAAGGAAGCATTCTCACAAACTTTTTTGTGATGTGTGCATTCAACTCAGCGAGTTTAACCTTACATTTGATAGAGCAGTTTTGAAACACTCTTTTTGTAGAATGTGCAAGTAGACATTTGGAGCTCTTTCAGGCCTGTGCTGGAATAGAAAAGATCTTCACACGAAAACTAGACAGAAGCATTCTCAGAAACTTCTTTGTGACGTGTGCATTCCACTCACAGAGTTGAACCTTCCTTTTGATAGAGCAATTCTGAAACACTCTTTTTGTAGAATCCGCAAGTGGATATTTGGAGCGCTTTGAGGCCTATGCTGGAAAAGGAAATATTTTCACGTAAAAACAAGACCGAAGCACTCTATCAAACTTCTTTGTGATGTTTACATTCAACTCACAGAGTTGAAAATTCCCTTGAATAGAGTGGTTTTGAAAGAATCTTTTTGTAGTATATGCAACTAGATATTTGGAGCGCTTTGAGTCCTATGAGGGAAATGGAAATATTTTTAGATAAAAACTAGACAGAGGCATTCTCAGAAACATATTTGTTACGAGTGAATTCAAGTCACAGAGTTGAACCTTCCTTTTGGCAGAGCGGTTTTGAAACCCTCTTTTTATTGACTCTTCCATTGGAGATTTAGAGCGCTTTGACGCAATGCTGGAAAAGGAAATATCTTCACATAAAAACTAGACAGATGCATTCCCAGAAACTTCTTTTTGATGTGTGCTTTCAACTCACAGAGTTGAACCTTTCTTTTGATAGAGCAGTTTTGAAACCCTCTCTTTGAAGAATCTTCATGTGGACATTTGGATATCTTTGAGGCCTATGCTGGAAAAGGAAATATCTTCACATAAAAACAAGACAGAAGCATTCTCAGAAACTACTTTGCAATGTGTGCGTTCAACACACAGACTTTAAACTTACTTTTGGCGGAGCAGTTCTGAAACAGTCTTTTTGTACAGTCTGCAAGTGGATATTTGGAGCGCTTTAAGGCCTACGCTGAAAAAAGAAATAACTTCAATCAAAAAATAGAAAGAAGCATTCTCAGAAACCTCTTTGTGATGTGTGTATTGAACTCACAGAGTTGAACCTTCCTTTTGAGAGAGGAGTTTTGAAATACTCTTTTTGTAGGATCTGCAAGTGAATAGTTGGAATGATTTGAGACCTATGATGGTAAAGGAAATATCTTCACATAAAAACGATAGAGAAGCATTCTCGGAAACTTTCTTGTGATGTGTGCATTCAACTCACAGAGTTGAACCTTCCTTTTGATAGTGCAGTTTTGAAACACTCGTTTTGTATCATCTGCAAGTGGATACTTGGAGCGCTTTGAAGCCTATACTGGAAAAGTAAATGTCTTCTCATAAAAACTATACAGAAGCAATCTCCGAAACCACCTTGTGATGTGTGTATTCAACTCAGAGAGTTGAACCTTCCTTTTTTTAGAGCAGTTTTGAAACACTCTTTTTGCAAAATCTGCAAGTGAATACTTGGATCGCTTTGAAGCCTCTGCAGGGTAAAGGAAATATCTTCACATAAAAACAAAACAGAAGCATTGTCAGAAACTTCTTTACGATGTGTGCATTCAATTCACAGAGTTGAACCTTCCTTTTGATAGAGCAGTTTTGAATCACTCCTTTTGTAGTGTGTGCAAGTAGACATTTGGAGCTCTTTCAGGCCTGTGCTGGAAAAGGAAATATCTTCACACAAAAACTAGACAGAAGTATTCTCAGAAACGTCTTTGTGATGCATGCATTCAAAACACGGAGTTGAACCTTCCTTTTGAAAGAACAGTTTTGAAACACTCTTATTGTAGAATCTGCATGTGGATATTTGCAGCGCTTTGAGGCCTATGCTAGAAAAGAAAATATCTTCGCATAAAAACGAGACAGAAGCATTCTCAGAAACTTTTTTGTGATGTGTGCATTAAACTCACAGTGTTGAACCTGCCTTTTGACAGAGCAGTTTTGAAACACTCTTTTTGTAGAATCTGCAGGTGGATATTTGGAGTGCTTTGAGGACAATGCTATATAAGGAAATGTCTTCACATAAAACCTAGACAGAAACATTATCAGAAACTTCTTTGTGATGTGTGCTTCCAAATCACAGAGTTGAACCTTCCTTTTGATATAGCAGGTTTGGAACACACTTTTTGTGGAATCTGCAAGTGAATTTTGGGAGCGCTTTGAGGACTATGCTGGAAAAGGAAATATATTCACATAAAAACTAGAAAGAGGCATTCTCAAAAACTTCTCTGTGATGTGTGCGCTAAACTCACAAAGTTGAACATCCCTTTTGCTAGAGCAGTTTTGAAACACTGTTTTTGTAAAATCTGCAAGTGAATATTTGGAGTGATTGAGACCTCTGCTGGAAAATCGTATAACTTCAAATAAGAACGGGACAGAAGTATTCTCAGAAACATCTTTGTGATGTCTGCATTCAACTCGCGGAGTTGAAACTTCCTTTTGGTAGAGCAGTTTTGAAACTGTCTTTTTGTGGAAGCTACAAGTGGATATTTGGAACGCTTTGAGGCTTAGGCTGGAAAAGCTAATAACTTCACATAAAAAGTAGAGAGAAGCATTCTCAGAAACTTCTTTGTGATGAGTGCATTCAAGTGTACATTTGGAGTGCTTTGAGGCCTTTGCTGGAAAAGGAAATAACTTCACATAAAAATTAGACAGAAGCATGCTCAGAAACTTCTTTGTGATGTGTGCATTCAACTCACAGAGTTGGATCTTCCTTTTCTTAGAGCGGTTTTGAAACAATATTTTTGTAGAATATTCAAGTGGACATTTGGAGGGCTTTGAGGCCTATGCTGGAAAAGGAAATAACTTCACATAAAAACTAGACAGAAGCATTCTCAGAAACGTATTTGTTATGAGTCCATTCAACTCACAGAGTTGAACCTTCGTTTTGATAGGGCAGTTTTGAAACACTCTTTTTGTAGAATCTTCAAGTGGACATTTTTAGTGCTTTGACGATATGCTGGAAAAGGAAATATCTTCACATAAAAACTACACAGAAGCATTCTCAGAAACTTCTTTGTGATGTGTGCTTTCAACTCACAGATGTAAACATTTCTTTTGATAGAGTAGTTTTGAAACACTCTTTTTGTAGAACCTGCAAGTGGATATATGGAGCGCTTTGAAGCCTATGCTGGAAAAGGAAATATCTTCACATAAAAACTATACAGAAGCATTCTCAGCAACTTCCTTGTGATTTGTGCATTCAACTCGGAGAGTTGAACCGTCCTTTTGTTAGAGTAGTTTGGGAACACTCTTTTTGTAGAATCTGCAAGTGGATATTTGGAGCACTTTGAAGCCTAAGCTGGAAAAGGAAACAACTTCACATAAAAACTAGAAGGAAGCATTCTCACAAACTTTTTTGTGATGTGTGCATTCAACTCAGCGAGTTTAACCTTACATTTGATAGAGCAGTTTTGAAACACTCTTTTTGTAGAATGTGCAAGTAGACATTTGGAGCTCTTTCAGGCCTGTGCTGGAATAGAAAAGATCTTCACACGAAAACTAGACAGAAGCATTCTCAGAAACTTCTTTGTGACGTGTGCATTCCACTCACAGAGTTGAACCTTCCTTTTGATAGAGCAATTCTGAAACACTCTTTTTGTAGAATCCGCAAGTGGATATTTGGAGCGCTTTGAGGCCTATGCTGGAAAAGGAAATATTTTCACGTAAAAACAAGGCGGAAGCACTCTATCAAACTTCTTTGTGATGTTTACATTCAACTCACAGAGTTGAACCTTCCCTTGAATAGAGCGGTTTTGAAAGAATCTTTTTGTAGTATATGCAACTAGATATTTGGAGCGCTTTGAGTCCTATGAGGGAAATGGAAATATTTTTAGATGAAAACTAGACAGAGGCATTCTCAGAAACATATTTGTTACGAGTAAATTCAAGTCACAGAGTTGAACCTTCCTTTTGGCAGAGCGGTTTTGAAACCCTCTTTTTATTGACTCTTCCATTGGAGATTTAGAGCGCTTTGACGCAATGCTGGAAAAGGAAATATCTTCACATAAAAACTAGACAGATGCATTCCCAGAAACTTCTTTTTGATGTGTGCTTTCAACTCACAGAGTTGAACCTTTCTTTTGATAGAGCAGTTTTGAAACCCTCTCTTTGAAGAATCTTCATGTGGACATTTGGATATCTTTGAGGCCTATGCTGGAAAAGGAAATATCTTCACATAAAAACAAGACAGAAGCATTCTCAGAAACTACTTTGCAATGTGTGCGTTCAACACACAGACTTTAAACTTACTTTTGGCGGAGCAGTTCTGAAACAGTCTTTTTGTACAGTCTGCAAGTGGATATTTGGAGCGCTTTAAGGCCTACGCTGAAAAAAGAGATAACTTCAATCAAAAAGTAGAAAGAAGCATTCTCAGAAACCTCTGTGTGATGTGTGTATTGAACTCACAGAGTTGAACCTTCCTTTTGATAGAGGAGTTTTGAAATACTCTTTTTGTAGGATCTGCAAGTGAATAGTTGGAATGATTTGAGGCTTATGATGGTAAAGGAAATATCTTCACATAAAGACGATAGAGAAGCATTCTCGGAAACTTCCTTGTGATGTGTGCATTCAACTCACAGAGTTGAACCTTCCTTCTGATAGTGCAGTTTTGAAACACTCGTTTTGTATCATCTGCAAGTGGATACTTGGAGCGCTTTGAAGCCTATACTGGAAAAGTAAATGTCTTCTCATAAAAACTATACAGAAGCAATCTCCGAAACCACCTTGTGATGTGTGTATTCAACTCAGAGAGTTGAACCTTCCTTTTTTTAGAGCAGTTTTGAAACACTCTTTTTGCAAAATCTGCAAGTGAATACTTGGATCGCTTTGAAGCCTCTGCAGGGTAAAGGAAATATCTTCACATAAAAACAAAACAGAAGCATTGTCAGAAACTTCTTTATGACGTGTGCATTCAATTCACAGAGTTGAACCTTCCTTTTGATAGAGCAGTTTTGAAACACTCCTTTTGTAGTGTGTGCAAGTAGACATTTGGAGCTCTTTCAGGCCTGTGCTGGAAAAGGAAATATCTTCACACAAAAACTAGACAGAAGTATTCTCAGAAACGTCTTTGTGATGCATGCATTCAAAACACGGAGTTGAACCTTCCTTTTGAAAGAACAGTTTTGAAACACTCTTATTGTAGAATCTGCATGTGGATATTTGGAGCGCTTTGAGGCCAATGCTAGAAAAGAAAATATCTTCGCATAAAAATGAGACAGAAGCATTCTCAGAAACTTTTTTGTGATGTGTGCATTAAACTCACAGTGTTGAACCTGCCTTTTGACAGAGCAGTTTTGAAACACTCTTTTTGTAGAATCTGCAGGTGGATATTTGGAGTGCTTTGAGGACAATGCTATATAAGGAAATGTCTTCACAGAAAACCTAGACAGAAACATTATCAGAAACTTCTTTGTGATGTGTGCTTCCAAATCACAGAGTTGAACCTTCCTTTTGATATAGCAGGTTTGGAACACACTTTTTGTGGAATCTGCAAGTGAATTTTGGGAGCGCTTTGAGGACTATGCTGGAAAAGGAAATATATTCACATAAAAACTAGAAAGAGGCATTCTCAAAAACTTCTCTGTGATGTGTGCGCTAAACTCACAAAGTTGAACATCCCTTTTGCTAGAGCAGTTTTGAAACACTGTTTTTGTAAAATCTGCAAGTGAATATTTGGAGTGATTGAGACCTCTGCTGGAAAATCATATAACTTCAAATAAGAACGGGACAGAAGTATTCTCAGAAACATCTTTGTGATGTCTGCATTCAACTCGCGGAGTTGAAACTTCCTTCTGGTAGAGCAGTTTTGAAACTGTCTTTTTGTGGAAGCTACAAGTGGATATTTGGAACGCTTTGAGGCTTATGCTGGAAAAGCTAATAACTTCACATAAAAAGTAGAGAGAAGCATTCTCAGAAACTTCTTTGTGATGAGTGCATTCAAGTGTACATTTGGAGTGCTTTGAGGCCTTTGCTGGAAAAGGAAATAACTTCACATAAAAATTAGACAGAAGCATGCTCAGAAACTTCTTTGTGATGTGTGCATTCAACTCACAGAGTTGGATCTTCCTTTTCTTAGAGCGGTTTTGAAACAATATTTTTGTAGAATATTCAAGTGGACATTTGGAGGGCTTTGAGGCCTATGCTGGAAAAGGAAATAACTTCACATAAAAACTAGACAGAAGCACTCTCAGAAACGTATTTGATATGAGTCCATTCAACTCACAGAGTTGAACCTTCGTTTTGATAGGGCAGTTTTGAAACACTCTTTTTGTAGAATCTTCAAGTGGACATTTTTAGTGCTTTGACGATATGCTGGAAAAGGAAATATCTTCACATAAAAACTACACAGAAGCATTCTCAGAAACTTCTTTGTGATGTGTGCTTTCAACTCACAGATGTAAACATTTCTTTTGATAGAGTAGTTTTGAAACACTCTTTTTGTAGAATCTGCAAGTGGATATATTTAGCGCTTTGAAGCCTATGCTGGAAAAGGAAATATCTTCACATAAAAACTATACAGAAGCATTCTCAGCAACTTCCTTGTGATTTGTGCATTCAACTCGGAGAGTTGAACCGTCCTTTTGTTAGAGCAGTTTGAGAACACTCTTTTTGTAGAATCTGCAAGTGGATATTTGGAGCACTTCGAAGCCTAAGCTGGAAAAGGAAACAACTTCACATAAAAACTAGAAGGAAGCATTCTCACAAACTTTTTTGTGATGTGTGCATTCAACTCAGCGAGTTTAACCTTACATTTGATAGAGCAGTTTTGAAACACTCTTTTTGTAGAATGTGCAAGTAGACATTTGGAGCTCTTTCAGGCCTGTGCTGGAATAGAAAAGATCTTCACACGAAAACTAGACAGAAGCATTCTCAGAAACTTCTTTGTGACGTGTGCATTCCACTCACAGAGTTGAACCTTCCTTTTGATAGAGCAATTCTGAAACACTCTTTTTGTAGAATCCGCAAGTGGATATTTGGAGCACTTTGAGGCCTATGCTGGAAAAGGAAATATTTTCACGTAAAAACAAGACCGAAGCACTCTATCAAACTTCTTTGTGATGTTTACATTCAACTCACAGAGTTGAAAATTCCCTTGAATAGAGTGGTTTTGAAAGAATCTTTTTGTAGTATATGCAACTAGATATTTGGAGCGCTTTGAGTCCTATGAGGGAAATGGAAATATTTTTAGATAAAAACTAGACAGAGGCATTCTCAGAAACATATTTGTTACGAGTGAATTCAAGTCACAGAGTTGAACCTTCCTTTTGGCAGAGCGGTTTTGAAACCCTCTTTTTATTGACTCTTCCATTGGAGATTTAGAGCGCTTTGACGCAATGCTGGAAAAGGAAATATCTTCACATAAAAACTAGACAGATGCATTCCCAGAAACTTCTTTTTGATGTGTGCTTTCAACTCACAGAGTTGAACCTTTCTTTTGATAGAGCAGTTTTGAAACCCTCTCTTTGAAGAATCTTCATGTGGACATTTGGATATCTTTGAGGCCTATGCTGGAAAAGGAAATATCTTCACATAAAAACAAGACAGAAGCATTCTCAGAAACTACTTTGCAATGTGTGCGTTCAACACACAGACTTTAAACTTACTTTTGGCGGAGCAGTTCTGAAACAGTCTTTTTGTACAGTCTGCAAGTGGATATTTGGAGCGCTTTAAGGCCTACGCTGAAAAAAGAAATAACTTCAATCAAAAAATAGAAAGAAGCATTCTCAGAAACCTCTTTGTGATGTGTGTATTGAACTCACAGAGTTGAACCTTCCTTTTGAGAGAGGAGTTTTGAAATACTCTTTTTGTAGGATCTGCAAGTGAATAGTTGGAATGATTTGAGACCTATGATGGTAAAGGAAATATCTTCACATAAAAACGATAGAGAAGCATTCTCGGAAACTTTCTTGTGATGTGTGCATTCAACTCACAGAGTTGAACCTTCCTTTTGATAGTGCAGTTTTGAAACACTCGTTTTGTATCATCTGCAAGTGGATACTTGGAGCGCTTTGAAGCCTATACTGGAAAAGTAAATGTCTTCTCATAAAAACTATACAGAAGCAATCTCCGAAACCACCTTGTGATGTGTGTATTCAACTCAGAGAGTTGAACCTTCCTTTTTTTAGAGCAGTTTTGAAACACTCTTTTTGCAAAATCTGCAAGTGAATACTTGGATCGCTTTGAAGCCTCTGCAGGGTAAAGGAAATATCTTCACATAAAAACAAAACAGAAGCATTGTCAGAAACTCCTTTACGATGTGTGCATTCAATTCACAGAGTTGAACCTTCCTTTTGATAGAGCAGTTTTGAATCACTCCTTTTGTAGTGTGTGCAAGTAGACATTTGGAGCTCTTTCAGGCCTGTGCTGGAAAAGGAAATATCTTCACACAAAAACTAGACAGAAGTATTCTCAGAAACGTCTTTGTGATGCATGCATTCAAAACACGGAGTTGAACCTTCCTTTTGAAAGAACAGTTTTGAAACACTCTTATTGTAGAATCTGCATGTGGATATTTGCAGCGCTTTGAGGCCTATGCTAGAAAAGAAAATATCTTCGCATAAAAACGAGACAGAAGCATTCTCAGAAACTTTTTTGTGATGTGTGCATTAAACTCACAGTGTTGAACCTGCCTTTTGACAGAGCAGTTTTGAAACACTCTTTTTGTAGAATCTGCAGGTGGATATTTGGAGTGCTTTGAGGACAATGCTATATAAGGAAATGTCTTCAAATAAAACCTAGACAGAAACATTATCAGAAACTTCTTTGTGATGTGTGCTTCCAAATCACAGAGTTGAACCTTCCTTTTGATATAGCAGGTTTGGAACACACTTTTTGTGGAATCTGCAAGTGAATTTTGGGAGCGCTTTGAGGACTATGCTGGAAAAGGAAATATATTCACATAAAAACTAGAAAGAGGCATTCTCAAAAACTTCTCTGTGATGTGTGCGCTAAACTCACAAAGTTGAACATCCCTTTTGCTAGAGCAGTTTTGAAACACTGTTTTTGTAAAATCTGCAAGTGAATATTTGGAGTGATTGAGACCTCTGCTGGAAAATCGTATAACTTCAAATAAGAACGGGACAGAAGTATTCTCAGAAACATCTTTGTGATGTCTGCATTCAACTCGCGGAGTTGAAACTTCCTTTTGGTAGAGCAGTTTTGAAACTGTCTTTTTGTGGAAGCTACAAGTGGATATTTGGAACGCTTTGAGGCTTAGGCTGGAAAAGCTAATAACTTCACATAAAAAGTAGAGAGAAGCATTCTCAGAAACTTCTTTGTGATGAGTGCATTCAAGTGTACATTTGGAGTGCTTTGAGGCCTTTGCTGGAAAAGGAAATAACTTCACATAAAAATTAGACAGAAGCATGCTCAGAAACTTCTTTGTGATGTGTGCATTCAACTCACAGAGTTGGATCTTCCTTTTCTTAGAGCGGTTTTGAAACAATATTTTTGTAGAATATTCAAGTGGACATTTGGAGGGCTTTGAGGCCTATGCTGGAAAAGGAAATAACTTCACATAAAAACTAGACAGAAGCATTCTCAGAAACGTATTTGTTATGAGTCCATTCAACTCACAGAGTTGAACCTTCGTTTTGATAGGGCAGTTTTGAAACACTCTTTTTGTAGAATCTTCAAGTGGACATTTTTAGTGCTTTGACGATATGCTGGAAAAGGAAATATCTTCACATAAAAACTACACAGAAGCATTCTCAGAAACTTCTTTGTGATGTGTGCTTTCAACTCACAGATGTAAACATTTCTTTTGATAGAGTAGTTTTGAAACACTCTTTTTGTAGAACCTGCAAGTGGATATATGGAGCGCTTTGAAGCCTATGCTGGAAAAGGAAATATCTTCACATAAAAACTATACAGAAGCATTCTCAGCAACTTCCTTGTGATTTGTGCATTCAACTCGGAGAGTTGAACCGTCCTTTTGTTAGAGTAGTTTGGGAACACTCTTTTTGTAGAATCTGCAAGTGGATATTTGGAGCACTTTGAAGCCTAAGCTGGAAAAGGAAACAACTTCACATAAAAACTAGAAGGAAGCATTCTCACAAACTTTTTTGTGATGTGTGCATTCAACTCAGCGAGTTTAACCTTACATTTGATAGAGCAGTTTTGAAACACTCTTTTTGTAGAATGTGCAAGTAGACATTTGGAGCTCCTTCAGGCCTGTGCTGGAATAGAAAAGATCTTCACACGAAAACTAGACAGAAGCATTCTCAGAAACTTCTTTGTGACGTGTGCATTCCACTCACAGAGTTGAACCTTCCTTTTGATAGAGCAATTCTGAAACACTCTTTTTGTAGAATCCGCAAGTGGATATTTGGAGCGCTTTGAGGCCTATGCTGGAAAAGGAAATATTTTCACGTAAAAACAAGGCGGAAGCACTCTATCAAACTTCTTTGTGATGTTTACATTCAACTCACAGAGTTGAACCTTCCCTTGAATAGAGCGGTTTTGAAAGAATCTTTTTGTAGTATATGCAACTAGATATTTGGAGCGCTTTGAGTCCTATGAGGGAAATGGAAATATTTTTAGATGAAAACTAGACAGAGGCATTCTCAGAAACATATTTGTTACGAGTAAATTCAAGTCACAGAGTTGAACCTTCCTTTTGGCAGAGCGGTTTTGAAACCCTCTTTTTATTGACTCTTCCATTGGAGATTTAGAGCGCTTTGACGCAATGCTGGAAAAGGAAATATCTTCACATAAAAACTAGACAGATGCATTCCCAGAAACTTCTTTTTGATGTGTGCTTTCAACTCACAGAGTTGAACCTTTCTTTTGATAGAGCAGTTTTGAAACCCTCTCTTTGAAGAATCTTCATGTGGACATTTGGATATCTTTGAGGCCTATGCTGGAAAAGGAAATATCTTCACATAAAAACAAGACAGAAGCATTCTCAGAAACTACTTTGCAATGTGTGCGTTCAACACACAGACTTTAAACTTACTTTTGGCGGAGCAGTTCTGAAACAGTCTTTTTGTACAGTCTGCAAGTGGATATTTGGAGCGCTTTAAGGCCTACGCTGAAAAAAGAAATAACTTCAATCAAAAAGTAGAAAGAAGCATTCTCAGAAACCTCTTTGTGATGTGTGTATTGAACTCACAGAGTTGAACCTTCCTTTTGAGAGAGGAGTTTTGAAATACTCTTTTTGTAGGATCTGCAAGTGAATAGTTGGAATGATTTGAGGCCTATGATGGTAAAGGAAATATCTTCACATAAAAACGATAGAGAAGCATTCTCGGAAACTTCCTTGTGATGTGTGCATTCAACTCACAGAGTTGAACCTTCCTTCTGATAGTGCAGTTTTGAAACACTCGTTTTGTATCATCTGCAAGTGGATACTTGGAGCGCTTTGAAGCCTATACTGGAAAAGTAAATGTCTTCTCATAAAAACTATAGAGAAGCAATCTCCGAAACCACCTTGTGATGTGCGTATTCAACTCAGAGAGTTGAACCTTCCTTTTTTTAGAGCAGTTTTGAAACACTCTTTTTGCAAAATCTGCAAGTGAATACTTGGATCGCTTTGAAGCCTCTGCAGGGTAAAGGAAATATCCTCACATAAAAACAAAACAGAAGCATTGTCAGAAACTTCTTTATGATGTGTGCATTCAATTCACAGAGTTGAACCTTCCTTTTGATAGAGCAGTTTTGAAACACTCCTTTTGTAGTGTGTGCAAGTAGACATTTGGAGCTCTTTCAGGCCTGTGCTGGAAAAGGAAATATCTTCACACAAAAACTAGACAGAAGTATTCCCAGAAACCTCTTTGTGATGCATGCATTCAAAACACGGAGTTGAACCTTCCTTTTGATAGAACAGTTTTGAAACACTCTTATTGTAGAATCTGCATGTGGATATTTGGAGCGCTTTGAGGCCTATGCTAGAAAAGAAAATATCTTCGCATAAAAATGAGACAGAAGCATTCTCAGAAACTTTTTTGTGATGTGCGCATTAAACTCACAGTGTTGAACCTGCCTTTTGACAGAGCAGTTTTGAAACACTCTTTTTGTAGAATCTGCAGGTGGATATTTGGAGTGGTTTGAGGACAATGCTATATAAGGAAATGTCTTCACATAAAACCTAGACAGAAACATTATCAGAAACTTCTTTGTGATGTGTGCTTCCAAATCACAGAGTTGAACCTTCCTTTTGATATAGCAGGTTTGGAACACACTTTTTGTGGAATCTGCAAGTGAATTTTGGGAGCGCTTTGAGGACTATGCTGGAAAAGGAAATATATTCACATAAAAACTAGAAAGAGGCATTCTCAAAAACTTCTCTGTGATGTGTGCGCTAAACTCACAAAGTTGAACATCCCTTTTGCTAGAGCAGTTTTGAAACACTGTTTTTGTAAAATCTGCAAGTGAATATTTGGAGTGATTGAGACCTCTGCTGGAAAATCGTATAACTTCAAATAAGAACGGGACAGAAGTATTCTCAGAAACATCTTTGTGATGTCTGCATTCAACTCGCGGGGTTGAAACTTCCTTTTGGTAGAGCAGTTTTGAAACTGTCTTTTTGTGGAAGCTACAAGTGGATATTTGGAACGCTTTGAGGCTTAGGCTGGAAAAGCTAATAACTTCACATAAAAAGTAGAGAGAAGCATTCTCAGAAACTTCTTTGTGATGAGTGCATTCAAGTGTACATTTGGAGTGCTTTGAGGCCTTTGCTGGAAAAGGAAATAACTTCACATAAAAATTAGACAGAAGCATGCTCAGAAACTTCTTTGTGATGTGTGCATTCAACTCACAGAGTTGGATCTTCCTTTTCTTAGAGCGGTTTTGAAACAATATTTTTGTAGAATATTCAAGTGGACATTTGGAGGGCTTTGAGGCCTATGCTGGAAAAGGAAATAACTTCACATAAAAACTAGACAGAAGCATTCTCAGAAACGTATTTGATATGAGTCCATTCAACTCACAGAGTTGAACCTTCGTTTTGATAGGGCAGTTTTGAAACACTCTTTTTGTAGAATCTTCAAGTGGACATTTTTAGTGCTTTGACGATATGCTGGAAAAGGAAATATCTTCACATAAAAACTACACAGAAGCATTCTCAGAAACTTCTTTGTGATGTGTGCTTTCAACTCACAGATGTAAACATTTCTTTTGATAGAGTAGTTTTGAAACACTCTTTTTGTAGAATCTGCAAGTGGATATATTTAGCGCTTTGAAGCCTATGCTGGAAAAGGAAATATCTTCACATAAAAACTATACAGAAGCATTCTCAGCAACTTCCTTGTGATTTGTGCATTCAACTCGGAGAGTTGAACCGTCCTTTTGTTAGAGCAGTTTGAGAACACTCTTTTTGTAGAATCTGCAAGTGGATATTTGGAGCACTTCGAAGCCTAAGCTGGAAAAGGAAACAACTTCACATAAAAACTAGAAGGAAGCATT
This sequence comes from Pongo abelii, assembly GCF_028885655.2. Classification (NCBI taxonomy): domain Eukaryota; kingdom Metazoa; phylum Chordata; class Mammalia; order Primates; family Hominidae; genus Pongo; species Pongo abelii. Next base: position 24,980,797 of record NC_072005.2, read on the forward strand.
CTCACAAACTTTTTTGTGATGTGTGCATTCAACTCAGCGAGTTTAACCTTACATTTGATAGAGCAGTTTTGAAACACTCTTTTTGTAGAATGTGCAAGTAGACATTTGGAGCTCTTTCAGGCCTGTGCTGGAATAGAAAAGATCTTCACACGAAAACTAGACAGAGGCATTCTCAGAAACTTCTTTGTGACGTGTGCATTCCACTCACAGAGTTGAACCTTCCTTTTGATAGAGCAATTCTGAAACACTCTTTTTGTAGAATCCGCAAGTGGATATTTGGAGCGCTTTGAGGCCTATGCTGGAAAAGGAAATATTTTCACGTAAAAACAAGGCGGAAGCACTCTATCAAACTTCTTTGTGATGTTTACATTCAACTCACAGAGTTGAACCTTCCCTTGAATAGAGCGGTTTTGAAAGAATCTTTTTGTAGTATATGCAACTAGATATTTGGAGCGCTTTGAGTCCTATGAGGGAAATGGAAATATTTTTAGATAAAAACTAGACAGAGGCATTCTCAGAAACATATTTGTTACGAGTGAATTCAAGTCACAGAGTTGAACCTTCCTTTTGGCAGAGCGGTTTTGAAACCCTCTTTTTATTGACTCTTCCATTGGAGATTTAGAGCGCTTTGACGCAATGCTGGAAAAGGAAATATCTTCACATAAAAACTAGACAGATGCATTCCCAGAAACTTCTTTTTGATGTGTGCTTTCAACTCACAGAGTTGAACCTTTCTTTTGATAGAGCAGTTTTGAAACCCTCTCTTTGAAGAATCTTCATGTGGACATTTGGATATCTTTGAGGCCTATGCTGGAAAAGGAAATATCTTCACATAAAAACAAGACAGAAGCATTCTCAGAAACTACTTTGCAATGTGTGCGTTCAACACACAGACTTTAAACTTACTTTTGGCGGAGCAGTTCTGAAACAGTCTTTTTGTACAGTCTGCAAGTGGATATTTGGAGCGCTTTAAGGCCTACGCTGAAAAAAGAAATAACTTCAATCAAAAAGTAGAAAGAAGCATTCTCAGAAACCTCTTTGTGATGTGTGTATTGAACTCACAGAGTTGAACCTTCCTTTTGAGAGAGGAGTTTTGAAATACTCTTTTTGTAGGATCTGCAAGTGAATAGTTGGAATGATTTGAGGCCTATGATGGTAAAGGAAATATCTTCACATAAAAACGATAGAGAAGCATTCTCGGAAACTTTCTTGTGATGTGTGCATTCAACTCACAGAGTTGAACCTTCCTTTTGAGAGTGCAGTTTTGAAACACTCGTTTTGTATCATCTGCAAGTGGATACTTGGAGCGCTTTGAAGCCTATACTGGAAAAGTAAATGTCTTCTCATAAAAACTATACAGAAGCAATCTCCGAAACCACCTTGTGATGTGTGTATTCAACTCAGAGAGTTGAACCTTCCTTTTTTTAGAGCAGTTTTGAAACACTCTTTTTGCAAAATCTGCAAGTGAATACTTGGATCGCTTTGAAGCCTCTGCAGGGTAAAGGAAATATCTTCACATAAAAACAAAACAGAAGCATTGTCAGAAACTTCTTTATGATGTGTGCATTCAATTCACAGAGTTGAACCTTCCTTTTGATAGAGCAGTTTTGAATCACTCCTTTTGTAGTGTGTGCAAGTAGACATTTGGAGCTCTTTCAGGCCTGTGCTGGAAAAGGAAATATCTTCACACAAAAACTAGACAGAAGTATTCCCAGAAACGTCTTTGTGATGCATGCATTCAAAACACGGAGTTGAACCTTCCTTTTGATAGAACAGTTTTGAAACACTCTTATTGTAGAATCTGCATGTGGATATTTGGAGCGCTTTGAGGCCTATGCTAGAAAAGAAAATATCTTCGCATAAAAATGAGACAGAAGCATTCTCAGAAACTTTTTTGTGATGTGTGCATTAAACTCACAGTGTTGAACCTGCCTTTTGACAGAGCAGTTTTGAAACACTCTTTTTGTAGAATCTGCAGGTGGATATTTGGAGTGGTTTGAGGACAATGCTATATAAGGAAATGTCTTCACATAAAACCTAGACAGAAACATTATCAGAAACTTCTTTGTGATGTGTGCTTCCAAATCACAGAGTTGAACCTTCCTTTTGATATAGCAGGTTTGGAACACACTTTTTGTGGAATCTGCAAGTGAATTTTGGGAGCGCTTTGAGGACTATGCTGGAAAAGGAAATATATTCACATAAAAACTAGAAAGAGGCATTCTCAAAAACTTCTCTGTGATGTGTGCGCTAAACTCACAAAGTTGAACATCCCTTTTGCTAGAGCAGTTTTGAAACACTGTTTTTGTAAAATCTGCAAGTGAATATTTGGAGTGATTGAGACCTCTGCTGGAAAATCGTATAACTTCAAATAAGAACGGGACAGAAGTATTCTCAGAAACATCTTTGTGATGTCTGCATTCAACTCGCGGAGTTGAAACTTCCTTTTGGTAGAGCAGTTTTGAAACTGTCTTTTTGTGGAAGCTACAAGTGGATATTTGGAACGCTTTGAGGCTTAGGCTGGAAAAGCTAATAACTTCACATAAAAAGTAGAGAGAAGCATTCTCAGAAACTTCTTTGTGATGAGTGCATTCAAGTGTACATTTGGAGTGCTTTGAGGCCTTTGCTGGAAAAGGAAATAACTTCACATAAAAATTAGACAGAAGCATGCTCAGAAACTTCTTTGTGATGTGTGCATTCAACTCACAGAGTTGGATCTTCCTTTTCTTAGAGCGGTTTTGAAACAATATTTTTGTAGAATATTCAAGTGGACATTTGGAGGGCTTTGAGGCCTATGCTGGAAAAGGAAATAACTTCACATAAAAACTAGACAGAAGCATTCTCAGAAACGTATTTGTTATGAGTCCATTCAACTCACAGAGTTGAACCTTCGTTTTGATAGGGCAGTTTTGAAACACTCTTTTTGTAGAATCTTCAAGTGGACATTTTTAGTGCTTTGACGATATGCTGGAAAAGGAAATATCTTCACATAAAAACTACACAGAAGCATTCTCAGAAACTTCTTTGTGATGTGTGCTTTCAACTCACAGATGTAAACATTTCTTTTGATAGAGTAGTTTTGAAACACTCTTTTTGTAGAATCTGCAAGTGGATATATGGAGCGCTTTGAAGCCTATGCTGGAAAAGGAAATATCTTCACATAAAAACTATACAGAAGCATTCTCAGCAACTTCCTTGTGATTTGTGCATTCAACTCGGAGAGTTGAACCGTCCTTTTGTTAGAGCAGTTTGGGAACACTCTTTTTGTAGAATCTGCAAGTGGATATTTGGAGCACTTCGAAGCCTAAGCTGGAAAAGGAAACAACTTCACATAAAAACTAGAAGGAAGCATTCTCACAAACTTTTTTGTGATGTGTGCATTCAACTCAGCGAGTTTAACCTTCCTTTTGATAGAGCAGTTTTGAAACACTCTTTTTGTAGAATGTGCAAGTAGACATTTGGAGCTCTTTCAGGCCTGTGCTGGAATAGAAAAGATCTTCACACGAAAACTAGACAGAAGCATTCTCAGAAACTTCTTTGTGACGTGTGCATTCCACTCACAGAGTTGAACCTTCCTTTTGATAGAGCAATTCTGAAACACTCTTTTTGTAGAATCCGCAAGTGGATATTTGGAGCGCTTTGAGGCCTATGCTGGAAAAGGAAATATTTTCACGTAAAAACAAGACCGAAGCACTCTATCAAACTTCTTTGTGATGTTTACATTCAACTCACAGAGTTGAAAATTCCCTTGAATAGAGCGGTTTTGAAAGAATCTTTTTGTAGTATATGCAACTAGATATTTGGAGCGCTTTGAGTCCTATGAGGGAAATGGAAATATTTTTAGATAAAAACTAGACAGAGGCATTCTCAGAAACATATTTGTTACGAGTGAATTCAAGTCACAGAGTTGAACCTTCCTTTTGGCAGAGCGGTTTTGAAACCCTCTTTTTATTGACTCTTCCATTGGAGATTTAGAGCGCTTTGACGCAATGCTGGAAAAGGAAATATCTTCACATAAAAACTAGACAGATGCATTCCCAGAAACTTCTTTTTGATGTGTGCTTTCAACTCACAGAGTTGAACCTTTCTTTTGATAGAGCAGTTTTGAAACCCTCTCTTTGAAGGATCTTCATGTGGACAATTGGATATCTTTGAGGCCTATGCTGGAAAAGGAAATATCTTCACATAAAAACAAGACAGAAGCATTCTCAGAAACTACTTTGCAATGTGTGCGTTCAACACACAGACTTTAAACTTACTTTTGGCGGAGCAGTTCTGAAACAGTCTTTTTGTACAGTCTGCAAGTGGATATTTGGAGCGCTTTAAGGCCTACGCTGAAAAAAGAGATAACTTCAATCAAAAAGTAGAAAGAAGCATTCTCAGAAACCTCTGTGTGATGTGTGTATTGAACTCACAGAGTTGAACCTTCCTTTTGATAGAGGAGTTTTGAAATACTCTTTTTGTAGGATCTGCAAGTGAATAGTTGGAATGATTTGAGGCTTATGATGGTAAAGGAAATATCTTCACATAAAGACGATAGAGAAGCATTCTCGGAAACTTCCTTGTGATGTGTGCATTCAACTCACAGAGTTGAACCTTCCTTCTGACAGTGCAGTTTTGAAACACTCGTTTTGTATCATCTGCAAGTGGATACTTGGAGCGCTTTGAAGCCTATACTGGAAAAGTAAATGTCTTCTCATAAAAACTATACAGAAGCAATCTCCGAAACCACCTTGTGATGTGTGTATTCAACTCAGAGAGTTGAACCTTCCTTTTTTTAGAGCAGTTTTGAAACACTCTTTTTGCAAAATCTGCAAGTGAATACTTGGATCGCTTTGAAGCCTCTGCAGGGTAAAGGAAATATCTTCACATAAAAACAAAACAGAAGCATTGTCAGAAACTTCTTTATGACGTGTGCATTCAATTCACAGAGTTGAACCTTCCTTTTGATAGAGCAGTTTTGAAACACTCCTTTTGTAGTGTGTGCAAGTAGACATTTGGAGCTCTTTCAGGCCTGTGCTGGAAAAGGAAATATCTTCACACAAAAACTAGACAGAAGTATTCTCAGAAACGTCTTTGTGATGCATGCATTCAAAACACGGAGTTGAACCTTCCTTTTGAAAGAACAGTTTTGAAACACTCTTATTGTAGAATCTGCATGTGGATATTTGGAGCGCTTTGAGGCCAATGCTAGAAAAGAAAATATCTTCGCATAAAAATGAGACAGAAGCATTCTCAGAAACTTTTTTGTGATGTGTGCATTAAACTCACAGTGTTGAACCTGCCTTTTGACAGAGCAGTTTTGAAACACTCTTTTTGTAGAATCTGCAGGTGGATATTTGGAGTGCTTTGAGGACAATGCTATATAAGGAAATGTCTTCACAGAAAACCTAGACAGAAACATTATCAGAAACTTCTTTGTGATGTGTGCTTCCAAATCACAGAGTTGAACCTTCCTTTTGATATAGCAGGTTTGGAACACACTTTTTGTGGAATCTGCAAGTGAATTTTGGGAGCGCTTTGAGGACTATGCTGGAAAAGGAAATATATTCACATAAAAACTAGAAAGAGGCATTCTCAAAAACTTCTCTGTGATGTGTGCGCTAAACTCACAAAGTTGAACATCCCTTTTGCTAGAGCAGTTTTGAAACACTGTTTTTGTAAAATCTGCAAGTGAATATTTGGAGTGATTGAGACCTCTGCTGGAAAATCATATAACTTCAAATAAGAACGGGACAGAAGTATTCTCAGAAACATCTTTGTGATGTCTGCATTCAACTCGCGGAGTTGAAACTTCCTTCTGGTAGAGCAGTTTTGAAACTGTCTTTTTGTGGAAGCTACAAGTGGATATTTGGAACGCTTTGAGGCTTAGGCTGGAAAAGCTAATAACTTCACATAAAAAGTAGAGAGAAGCATTCTCAGAAACTTCTTTGTGATGAGTGCATTCAAGTGTACATTTGGAGTGCTTTGAGGCCTTTGCTGGAAAAGGAAATAACTTCACATAAAAATTAGACAGAAGCATGCTCAGAAACTTCTTTGTGATGTGTGCATTCAACTCACAGAGTTGGATCTTCCTTTTCTTAGAGCGGTTTTGAAACAATATTTTTGTAGAATATTCAAGTGGACATTTGGAGGGCTTTGAGGCCTATGCTGGAAAAGGAAATAACTTCACATAAAAACTAGACAGAAGCATTCTCAGAAACGTATTTGTTATGAGTCCATTCAACTCACAGAGTTGAACCTTCGTTTTGATAGGGCAGTTTTGAAACACTCTTTTTGTAGAATCTTCAAGTGGACATTTTTAGTGCTTTGACGATATGCTGGAAAAGGAAATATCTTCACATAAAAACTACACAGAAGCATTCTCAGAAACTTCTTTGTGATGTGTGCTTTCAACTCACAGATGTAAACATTTCTTTTGATAGAGTAGTTTTGAAACACTCTTTTTGTAGAATCTGCAAGTGGATATATGGAGCGCTTTGAAGCCTATGCTGGAAAAGGAAATATCTTCACATAAAAACTATACAGAAGCATTCTCAGCAACTTCCTTGTGATTTGTGCATTCAACTCGGAGAGTTGAACCGTCCTTTTGTTAGAGCAGTTTGGGAACACTCTTTTTGTAGAATCTGCAAGTGGATATTTGGAGCACTTCGAAGCCTAAGCTGGAAAAGGAAACAACTTCACATAAAAACTAGAAGGAAGCATTCTCACAAACTTTTTTGTGATGTGTGCATTCAACTCAGCGAGTTTAACCTTCCTTTTGATAGAGCAGTTTTGAAACACTCTTTTTGTAGAATGTGCAAGTAGACATTTGGAGCTCTTTCAGGCCTGTGCTGGAATAGAAAAGATCTTCACACGAAAACTAGACAGAAGCATTCTCAGAAACTTCTTTGTGACGTGTGCATTCCACTCACAGAGTTGAACCTTCCTTTTGATAGAGCAATTCTGAAACACTCTTTTTGTAGAATCCGCAAGTGGATATTTGGAGCGCTTTGAGGCCTATGCTGGAAAAGGAAATATTTTCACGTAAAAACAAGACCGAAGCACTCTATCAAACTTCTTTGTGATGTTTACATTCAACTCACAGAGTTGAAAATTCCCTTGAATAGAGCGGTTTTGAAAGAATCTTTTTGTAGTATATGCAACTAGATATTTGGAGCGCTTTGAGTCCTATGAGGGAAATGGAAATATTTTTAGATAAAAACTAGACAGAGGCATTCTCAGAAACATATTTGTTACGAGTGAATTCAAGTCACAGAGTTGAACCTTCCTTTTGGCAGAGCGGTTTTGAAACCCTCTTTTTATTGACTCTTCCATTGGAGATTTAGAGCGCTTTGACGCAATGCTGGAAAAGGAAATATCTTCACATAAAAACTAGACAGATGCATTCCCAGAAACTTCTTTTTGATGTGTGCTTTCAACTCACAGAGTTGAACCTTTCTTTTGATAGAGCAGTTTTGAAACCCTCTCTTTGAAGGATCTTCATGTGGACAATTGGATATCTTTGAGGCCTATGCTGGAAAAGGAAATATCTTCACATAAAAACAAGACAGAAGCATTCTCAGAAACTACTTTGCAATGTGTGCGTTCAACACACAGACTTTAAACTTACTTTTGGCGGAGCAGTTCTGAAACAGTCTTTTTGTACAGTCTGCAAGTGGATATTTGGAGCGCTTTAAGGCCTACGCTGAAAAAAGAGATAACTTCAATCAAAAAGTAGAAAGAAGCATTCTCAGAAACCTCTGTGTGATGTGTGTATTGAACTCACAGAGTTGAACCTTCCTTTTGATAGAGGAGTTTTGAAATACTCTTTTTGTAGGATCTGCAAGTGAATAGTTGGAATGATTTGAGGCTTATGATGGTAAAGGAAATATCTTCACATAAAGACGATAGAGAAGCATTCTCGGAAACTTCCTTGTGATGTGTGCATTCAACTCACAGAGTTGAACCTTCCTTCTGACAGTGCAGTTTTGAAACACTCGTTTTGTATCATCTGCAAGTGGATACTTGGAGCGCTTTGAAGCCTATACTGGAAAAGTAAATGTCTTCTCATAAAAACTATACAGAAGCAATCTCCGAAACCACCTTGTGATGTGTGTATTCAACTCAGAGAGTTGAACCTTCCTTTTTTTAGAGCAGTTTTGAAACACTCTTTTTGCAAAATCTGCAAGTGAATACTTGGATCGCTTTGAAGCCTCTGCAGGGTAAAGGAAATATCTTCACATAAAAACAAAACAGAAGCATTGTCAGAAACTTCTTTATGACGTGTGCATTCAATTCACAGAGTTGAACCTTCCTTTTGATAGAGCAGTTTTGAAACACTCCTTTTGTAGTGTGTGCAAGTAGACATTTGGAGCTCTTTCAGGCCTGTGCTGGAAAAGGAAATATCTTCACACAAAAACTAGACAGAAGTATTCTCAGAAACGTCTTTGTGATGCATGCATTCAAAACACGGAGTTGAACCTTCCTTTTGAAAGAACAGTTTTGAAACACTCTTATTGTAGAATCTGCATGTGGATATTTGGAGCGCTTTGAGGCCAATGCTAGAAAAGAAAATATCTTCGCATAAAAATGAGACAGAAGCATTCTCAGAAACTTTTTTGTGATGTGTGCATTAAACTCACAGTGTTGAACCTGCCTTTTGACAGAGCAGTTTTGAAACACTCTTTTTGTAGAATCTGCAGGTGGATATTTGGAGTGCTTTGAGGACAATGCTATATAAGGAAATGTCTTCACAGAAAACCTAGACAGAAACATTATCAGAAACTTCTTTGTGATGTGTGCTTCCAAATCACAGAGTTGAACCTTCCTTTTGATATAGCAGGTTTGGAACACACTTTTTGTGGAATCTGCAAGTGAATTTTGGGAGCGCTTTGAGGACTATGCTGGAAAAGGAAATATATTCACATAAAAACTAGAAAGAGGCATTCTCAAAAACTTCTCTGTGATGTGTGCGCTAAACTCACAAAGTTGAACATCCCTTTTGCTAGAGCAGTTTTGAAACACTGTTTTTGTAAAATCTGCAAGTGAATATTTGGAGTGATTGAGACCTCTGCTGGAAAATCATATAACTTCAAATAAGAACGGGACAGAAGTATTCTCAGAAACATCTTTGTGATGTCTGCATTCAACTCGCGGAGTTGAAACTTCCTTCTGGTAGAGCAGTTTTGAAACTGTCTTTTTGTGGAAGCTACAAGTGGATATTTGGAACGCTTTGAGGCTTAGGCTGGAAAAGCTAATAACTTCACATAAAAAGTAGAGAGAAGCATTCTCAGAAACTTCTTTGTGATGAGTGCATTCAAGTGTACATTTGGAGTGCTTTGAGGCCTTTGCTGGAAAAGGAAATAACTTCACATAAAAATTAGACAGAAGCATGCTCAGAAACTTCTTTGTGATGTGTGCATTCAACTCACAGAGTTGGATCTTCCTTTTCTTAGAGCGGTTTTGAAACAATATTTTTGTAGAATATTCAAGTGGACATTTGGAGGGCTTTGAGGCCTATGCTGGAAAAGGAAATAACTTCACATAAAAACTAGACAGAAGCATTCTCAGAAACGTATTTGTTATGAGTCCATTCAACTCACAGAGTTGAACCTTCGTTTTGATAGGGCAGTTTTGAAACACTCTTTTTGTAGAATCTTCAAGTGGACATTTTTAGTGCTTTGACGATATGCTGGAAAAGGAAATATCTTCACATAAAAACTACACAGAAGCATTCTCAGAAACTTCTTTGTGATGTGTGCTTTCAACTCACAGATGTAAACATTTCTTTTGATAGAGTAGTTTTGAAACACTCTTTTTGTAGAATCTGCAAGTGGATATATGGAGCGCTTTGAAGCCTATGCTGGAAAAGGAAATATCTTCACATAAAAACTATACAGAAGCATTCTCAGCAACTTCCTTGTGATTTGTGCATTCAACTCGGAGAGTTGAACCGTCCTTTTGTTAGAGCAGTTTGGGAACACTCTTTTTGTAGAATCTGCAAGTGGATATTTGGAGCACTTCGAAGCCTAAGCTGGAAAAGGAAACAACTTCACATAAAAACTAGAAGGAAGCATTCTCACAAACTTTTTTGTGATGTGTGCATTCAACTCAGCGAGTTTAACCTTCCTTTTGATAGAGCAGTTTTGAAACACTCTTTTTGTAGAATGTGCAAGTAGACATTTGGAGCTCTTTCAGGCCTGTGCTGGAATAGAAAAGATCTTCACACGAAAACTAGACAGAAGCATTCTCAGAAACTTCTTTGTGACGTGTGCATTCCACTCACAGAGTTGAACCTTCCTTTTGATAGAGCAATTCTGAAACACTCTTTTTGTAGAATCCGCAAGTGGATATTTGGAGCGCTTTGAGGCCTATCCTGGAAAAGGAAATATTTTCACGTAAAAACAAGACCGAAGCACTCTATCAAACTTCTTTGTGATGTTTACATTCAACTCACAGAGTTGAAAATTCCCTTGAATAGAGCGGTTTTGAAAGAATCTTTTTGTAGTATATGCAACTAGATATTTGGAGCGCTTTGAGTCCTATGAGGGAAATGGAAATATTTTTAGATAAAAACTAGACAGAGGCATTCTCAGAAACATATTTGTTACGAGTGAATTCAAGTCACAGAGTTGAACCTTCCTTTTGGCAGAGCGGTTTTGAAACCCTCTTTTTATTGACTCTTCCATTGGAGATTTAGAGCGCTTTGACGCAATGCTGGAAAAGGAAATATCTTCACATAAAAACTAGACAGATGCATTCCCAGAAACTTCTTTTTGATGTGTGCTTTCAACTCACAGAGTTGAACCTTTCTTTTGATAGAGCAGTTTTGAAACCCTCTCTTTGAAGGATCTTCATGTGGACAATTGGATATCTTTGAGGCCTATGCTGGAAAAGGAAATATCTTCACATAAAAACAAGACAGAAGCATTCTCAGAAACTACTTTGCAATGTGTGCGTTCAACACACAGACTTTAAACTTACTTTTGGCGGAGCAGTTCTGAAACAGTCTTTTTGTACAGTCTGCAAGTGGATATTTGGAGCGCTTTAAGGCCTACGCTGAAAAAAGAGATAACTTCAATCAAAAAGTAGAAAGAAGCATTCTCAGAAACCTCTGTCTGATGTGTGTATTGAACTCACAGAGTTGAACCTTCCTTTTGATAGAGGAGTTTTGAAATACTCTTTTTGTAGGATCTGCAAGTGAATAGTTGGAATGATTTGAGGCTTATGATGGTAAAGGAAATATCTTCACATAAAGACGATAGAGAAGCATTCTCGGAAACTTCCTTGTGATGTGTGCATTCAACTCACAGAGTTGAACCTTCCTTCTGACAGTGCAGTTTTGAAACACTCGTTTTGTATCATCTGCAAGTGGATACTTGGAGCGCTTTGAAGCCTATACTGGAAAAGTAAATGTCTTCTCATAAAAACTATACAGAAGCAATCTCCGAAACCACCTTGTGATGTGTGTATTCAACTCAGAGAGTTGAACCTTCCTTTTTTTAGAGCAGTTTTGAAACACTCTTTTTGCAAAATCTGCAAGTGAATACTTGGATCGCTTTGAAGCCTCTGCAGGGTAAAGGAAATATCTTCACATAAAAACAAAACAGAAGCATTGTCAGAAACTTCTTTATGACGTGTGCATTCAATTCACAGAGTTGAACCTTCCTTTTGATAGAGCAGTTTTGAAACACTCCTTTTGTAGTGTGTGCAAGTAGACATTTGGAGCTCTTTCAGGCCTGTGCTGGAAAAGGAAATATCTTCACACAAAAACTAGACAGAAGTATTCTCAGAAACGTCTTTGTGATGCATGCATTCAAAACACGGAGTTGAACCTTCCTTTTGAAAGAACAGTTTTGAAACACTCTTATTGTAGAATCTGCATGTGGATATTTGGAGCGCTTTGAGGCCAATGCTAGAAAAGAAAATATCTTCGCATAAAAATGAGACAGAAGCATTCTCAGAAACTTTTTTGTGATGTGTGCATTAAACTCACAGTGTTGAACCTGCCTTTTGACAGAGCAGTTTTGAAACACTCTTTTTGTAGAATCTGCAGGTGGATATTTGGAGTGCTTTGAGGACAATGCTATATAAGGAAATGTCTTCACAGAAAACCTAGACAGAAACATTATCAGAAACTTCTTTGTGATGTGTGCTTCCAAATCACAGAGTTGAACCTTCCTTTTGATATAGCAGGTTTGGAACACACTTTTTGTGGAATCTGCAAGTGAATTTTGGGAGCGCTTTGAGGACTATGCTGGAAAAGGAAATATATTCACATAAAAACTAGAAAGAGGCATTCTCAAAAACTTCTCTGTGATGTGTGCGCTAAACTCACAAAGTTGAACATCCCTTTTGCTAGAGCAGTTTTGAAACACTGTTTTTGTAAAATCTGCAAGTGAATATTTGGAGTGATTGAGACCTCTGCTGGAAAATCGTATAACTTCAAATAAGAACGGGACAGAAGTATTCTCAGAAACATCTTTGTGATGTCTGCATTCAACTCGCGGAGTTGAAACTTCCTTCTGGTAGAGCAGTTTTGAAACTGTCTTTTTGTGGAAGCTACAAGTGGATATTTGGAACGCTTTGAGGCTTAGGCTGGAAAAGCTAATAACTTCACATAAAAAGTAGAGAGAAGCATTCTCAGAAACTTCTTTGTGATGAGTGCATTCAAGTGTACATTTGGAGTGCTTTGAGGCCTTTGCTGGAAAAGGAAATAACTTCACATAAAAATTAGACAGAAGCATGCTCAGAAACTTCTTTGTGATGTGTGCATTCAACTCACAGAGTTGGATCTTCCTTTTCTTAGAGCGGTTTTGAAACAAGATTTTTGTAGAATATTCAAGTGGACATTTGGAGGGCTTTGAGGCCTATGCTGGAAAAGGAAATAACTTCACATAAAAACTAGACAGAAGCATTCTCAGAAACGTATTTGTTATGAGTCCATTCAACTCACAGAGTTGAACCTTCGTTTTGATAGGGCAGTTTTGAAACACTCTTTTTGTAGAATCTTCAAGTGGACATTTTTAGTGCTTTGACGATATGCTGGAAAAGGAAATATCTTCACATAAAAACTACACAGAAGCATTCTCAGAAACTTCTTTGTGATGTGTGCTTTCAACTCACAGATGTAAACATTTCTTTTGATAGAGTAGTTTTGAAACACTCTTTTTGTAGAATCTGCAAGTGGATATATGGAGCGCTTTGAAGCCTATGCTGGGAAAGGAAATATCTTCACATAAAAACTATACAGAAGCATTCTCAGCAACTTCCTTGTGATTTGTGCATTCAACTCGGAGAGTTGAACCGTCCTTTTGTTAGAGCAGTTTGGGAACACTCTTTTTGTAGAATCTGCAAGTGGATATTTGGAGCACTTCGAAGGCTAAGCTGGAAAAGGAAACAACTTCACATAAAAACTAGAAGGAAGCATTCTCACAAACTTTTTTGTGATGTGTGCATTCAACTCAGCAAGTTTAACCTTCCTTTTGATAGAGCAGTTTTGAAACACTCTTTTTGTAGAATGTGCAAGTAGACATTTGGAGCTCTTTCAGGCCTGTGCTGGAATAGAAAAGATCTTCACACGAAAACTAGACAGAAGCATTCTCAGAAACTCCTTTGTGATGTGTGCATTCCACTCACAGAGTTGAACCTTCCTTTTGATAGAGCAATTCTGAAACACTCTTTTTGTAGAATCCGCAAGTGGATATTTGGAGCGCTTTGAGGCCTATGCTGGAAAAGGAAATATTTTCACGTAAAAACAAGGCGGAAGCACTCTATCAAACTTCTTTGTGATGTTTACATTCAACTCACAGAGTTGAACCTTCCCTTGAATAGAGCGGTTTTGAAAGAATCTTTTTGTAGTATATGCAACTAGATATTTGGAGCGCTTTGAGTCCTATGAGGGAAATGGAAATATTTTTAGATAAAAACTAGACAGAGGCATTCTCAGAAACATATTTGTTACGAGTGAATTCAAGTCACAGAGTTGAACCTTCCTTTTGGCAGAGCGGTTTTGAAACCCTCTTTTTATTGACTCTTCCATTGGAGATTTAGAGCGCTTTGACGCAATGCTGGAAAAGGAAATATCTTCACATAAAAACTAGACAGATGCATTCCCAGAAACTTCTTTTTGATGTGTGCTTTCAACTCACAGAGTTGAACCTTTCTTTTGATAGAGCAGTTTTGAAACCCTCTCTTTGAAGAATCTTCATGTGGACATTTGGATATCTTTGAGGCCTATGCTGGAAAAGGAAATATCTTCACATAAAAACAAGACAGAAGCATTCTCAGAAACTACTTTGCAATGTGTGCGTTCAACACACAGACTTTGAACTTACTTTTGGCGGAGCAGTTCTGAAACAGTCTTTTTGTACAGTCTGCAAGTGGATATTTGGAGCGCTTTAAGGCCTACGCTGAAAAAAGAAATAACTTCAATCAAAAAGTAGAAAGAAGCATTCTCAGAAACCTCTTTGTGATGTGTGTATTGAACTCACAGAGTTGAACCTTCCTTTTGAGAGAGGAGTTTTGAAATACTCTTTTTGTAGGATCTGCAAGTGAATAGTTGGAATGATTTGAGGCCTATGATGGTAAAGGAAATATCTTCACATAAAAACGATAGAGAAGCATTCTCGGAAACTTTCTTGTGATGTGTGCATTCAACTCACAGAGTTGAACCTTCCTTTTGATAGTGCAGTTTTGAAACACTCGTTTTGTATCATCTGCAAGTGGATACTTGGAGCGCTTTGAAGCCTATACTGGAAAAGTAAATGTCTTCTCATAAAAACTATACAGAAGCAATCTCCGAAACCACCTTGTGATGTGTGTATTCAACTCAGAGAGTTGAACCTTCCTTTTTTTAGAGCAGTTTTGAAACACTCTTTTTGCAAAATCTGCAAGTGAATACTTGGATCGCTTTGAAGCCTCTGCAGGGTAAAGGAAATATCTTCACATAAAAACAAAACAGAAGCATTGTCAGAAACTTCTTTATGATGTGTGCATTCAATTCACAGAGTTGAACCTTCCCTTTGATAGAGCAGTTTTGAAACACTCCTTTTGTAGTGTGTGCAAGTAGACATTTGGAGCTCTTTCAGGCCTGTGCTGGAAAAGGAAATATCTTCACACAAAAACTAGACAGAAGTATTCTCAGAAACGTCTTTGTGATGCATGCATTCAAAACACGGAGTTGAACCTTCCTTTTGATAGAACAGTTTTGAAACACTCTTATTGTAGAATCTGCATGTGGATATTTGGAGCGCTTTGAGGCCTATGCTAGAAAAGAAAATATCTTCGCATAAAAATGAGACAGAAGCATTCTCAGAAACTTTTTTGTGATGTGTGCATTAAACTCACAGTGTTGAACCTGCCTTTTGACAGAGCAGTTTTGAAACACTCTTTTTGTAGAATCTGCAGGTGGATATTTGGAGTGCTTTGAGGACAATGCTATATAAGGAAATGTCTTCACATAAAACCTAGACAGAAACATTATCAGAAACTTCTTTGTGATGTGTGCTTCCAAATCACAGAGTTGAACCTTCCTTTTGATATAGCAGGTTTGGAACACACTTTTTGTGGAATCTGCAAGTGAATTTTGGGAGCGCTTTGAGGACTATGCTGGAAAAGGAAATATTTTCACATAAAAACTGGAAAGAGGCATTCTCAGAAACTTCTCTGTGATGTGTGCGCTAAACTCACAAAGTTGAACATCCCTTTTGCTAGAGCAGTTTTGAAACACTGTTTTTGTAAAATCTGCAAGTGAATATTTGGAGTGATTGAGACCTCTGCTGGAAAATCATATAACTTCAAATAAGAACGGGACAGAAGTATTCTCAGAAACATCTTTGTGATGTCTGCATTCAACTCGCGGAGTTGAAACTTCCTTTTGGTAGAGCAGTTTTGAAACTGTCTTTTTGTGGAAGCTACAAGTGGATATTTGGAACGCTTTGAGGCTTATGCTGGAAAAGCTAATAACTTCACATAAAAAGTAGAGAGAAGCATTCTCAGAAACTTCTTTGTGATGAGTGCATTCAAGTGTACATTTGGAGTGCTTTGAGGCCTTTGCTGGAAAAGGAAATAACTTCACATAAAAATTAGACAGAAGCATGCTCAGAAACTTCTTTGTGATGTGTGCATTCAACTCACAGAGTTGGATCTTCCTTTTCTTAGAGCGGTTTTGAAACAATATTTTTGTAGAATATTCAAGTGGACATTTGGAGGGCTTTGAGGCCTATGCTGGAAAAGGAAATAACTTCACATAAAAACTAGACAGAAGCATTCTCAGAACCGTATTTGTTATGAGTCCATTCAACTCACAGAGTTGAACCTTCGTTTTGATAGGGCAGTTTTGAAACACTCTTTTTGTAGAATCTTCAAGTGGACATTTTTAGTGCTTTGACGATATGCTGGAAAAGGAAATATCTTCACATAAAAACTACACAGAAGCATTCTCAGAAACTTCTTTGTGATGTGTGCTTTCAACTCACAGATGTAAACATTTCTTTTGATAGAGTAGTTTTGAAACACTCTTTTTGTAGAATCTGCAAGTGGATATATTTAGCGCTTTGAAGCCTATGCTGGGAAAGGAAATATCTTCACTTAAAAACTATACAGAAGCATTCTCAGCAACTTCCTTGTGATTTGTGCATTCAACTCGGAGAGTTGAACCGTCGTTTTGTTAGAGCAGTTTGAGAACACTCTTTTTGTAGAATCTGCAAGATGGATATTTGGAGCACTTCGAAGCCTAAGCTGGAAAAGGAAACAACTTCACATAAAAACTAGAAGGAAGCATTCTCACAAACTTTTTTGTGATGTGTGCATTCAACTCAGCGAGTTTAACCTTCCTTTTGATAGAGCAGTTTTGAAACACTCTTTTTGTAGAATGTGCAAGTAGACATTTGGAGCTCTTTCAGGCCTGTGCTGGAATAGAAAAGATCTTCACACGAAAACTAGACAGAAGCATTCTCAGAAACTTCTTTGTGATGTGTGCATTCCACTCACAGAGTTGAACCTTCCTTTTGATAGAGCAATTCTGAAACACTCTTTTTGTAGAATCCGCAAGTGGATATTTGGAGCGCTTTGAGACCTATGCTGGAAAAGGAAATATTTTCACGTAAAAACAAGACGGAAGCACTCTATCAAACTTCTTTGTGATGTTTACATTCAACTCACAGAGTTGAACCTTCCCTTGAATAGAGTGGTTTTGAAAGAATCTTTTTGTAGTATATGCAACTAGATATTTGGAGCGCTTTGAGTCCTATGAGGGAAATGGAAATATTTTTAGATGAAAACTAGACAGAGGCATTCTCAGAAACATATTTGTTACGAGTGAATTCAAGTCACAGAGTTGAACCTTCCTTTTGGCAGAGCGGTTTTGAAACCCTCTTTTTATTGACTCTTCCATTGGAGATTTAGAGCGCTTTGACGCAATGCTGGAAAAGGAAATATCTTCACATAAAAACTAGACAGATGCATTCCCAGAAACTTCTTTTTGATGTGTGCTTTCAACTCACAGAGTTGAACCTTTCTTTTGATAGAGCAGTTTTGAAACCCTCTCTTTGAAGAATCTTCATGTGGACATTTGGATATCTTTGAGGCCTATGCTGGAAAAGGAAATATCTTCACATAAAAACAAGACAGAAGCATTCTCAGAAACTACTTTGCAATGTGTGCGTTCAACACACAGACTTTGAACTTACTTTTGGCGGAGCAGTTCTGAAACAGTCTTTTTGTACAGTCTGCAAGTGGATATTTGGAGCGCTTTAAGGCCTACGCTGAAAAAAGAAATAACTTCAATCAAAAAGTAGAAAGAAGCATTCTCAGAAACCTCTTTGTGATGTGTGTATTGATCTCACAGAGTTGAACCTTCCTTTTGATAGAGGAGTTTTGAAATACTCTTTTTGTAGGATCTGCAAGTGAATAGTTGGAATGATTTGAGGCCTATGATGGTAAAGGAAATATCTTCACATAAAAACGATAGAGAAGCATTCTCGGAAACTTTCTTGTGATGTGTGCATTCAACTCACAGAGTTGAACCTTCCTTCTGATAGTGCAGTTTTGAAACACTCGTTTTGTATCATCTGCAAGTGGATACTTGGAGCGCTTTGAAGCCTATACTGGAAAAGTAAATGTCTTCTCATAAAAACTATACAGAAGCAATCTCCGAAACCACCTTGTGATGTGTGTATTCAACTCAGAGAGTTGAACCTTCCTTTTTTTAGAGCAGTTTTGAAACACTCTTTTTGCAAAATCTGCAAGTGAATACTTGGATCGCTTTGAAGCCTCTGCAGGGTAAAGGAAATATCTTCACATAAAAACAAAACAGAAGCATTGTCAGAAACTTCTTTATGATGTGTGCATTCAATTCACAGAGTTGAACCTTCCCTTTGATAGAGCAGTTTTGAAACACTCCTTTTGTAGTGTGTGCAAGTAGACATTTGGAGCTCTTTCAGGCCTGTGCTGGAAAAGGAAATATCTTCACACAAAAACTAGACAGAAGTATTCTCAGAAACGTCTTTGTGATGCATGCATTCAAAACACGGAGTTGAACCTTCCTTTTGAAAGAACAGTTTTGAAACACTCTTATTGTAGAATCTGCATGTGGATATTTGCAGCGCTTTGAGGCCTATGCTAGAAAAGAAAATATCTTCGCATAAAAATGAGACAGAAGCATTCTCAGAAACTTTTTTGTGATGTGTGCATTAAACTCACAGTGTTGAACCTGCCTTTTGACAGAGCAGTTTTGAAACACTCTTTTTGTAGAATCTGCAGGTGGATATTTGGAGTGGTTTGAGGACAATGCTATATAAGGAAATGTCTTCACATAAAACCTAGACAGAAACATTATCAGAAACTTCTTTGTGATGTGTGCTTCCAAATCACAGAGTTGAACCTTCCTTTTGATATAGCAGGTTTGGAACACACTTTTTGTGGAATCTGCAGGTGAATTTTGGGAGCGCTTTGAGGACTATGCTGGAAAAGGAAATATTTTCACATAAAAACTGGAAAGAGGCATTCTCAGAAACTTCTCTGTGATGTGTGCGCTAAACTCACAAAGTTGAACATCCCTTTTGCTAGAGCAGTTTTGAAACACTGTTTTTGTAAAATCTGCAAGTGAATATTTGGAGTGATTGAGACCTCTGCTGGAAAATCATAT
Source organism: Pongo abelii (assembly GCF_028885655.2). NCBI lineage: Eukaryota > Metazoa > Chordata > Mammalia > Primates > Hominidae > Pongo > Pongo abelii. Next base: position 24,999,926 of record NC_072005.2, read on the forward strand.
AACTTCAAATAAGAACGGGACAGAAGTATTCTCAGAAACATCTTTGTGATGTCTGCATTCAACTCGCGGAGTTGAAACTTCCTTCTGGTAGAGCAGTTTTGAAACTGTCTTTTTGTGGAAGCTACAAGTGGATATTTGGAACGCTTTGAGGCTTATGCTGGAAAAGCTAATAACTTCACATAAAAAGTAGAGAGAAGCATTCTCAGAAACTTCTTTGTGATGAGTGCATTCAAGTGTACATTTGGAGTGCTTTGAGGCCTTTGCTGGAAAAGGAAATAACTTCACATAAAAATTAGACAGAAGTATGCTCAGAAACTTCTTTGTGATGTGTGCATTCAACTCACAGAGTTGGATCTTCCTTTTCTTAGAGCGGTTTTGAAACAATATTTTTGTAGAATATTCAAGTGGACATTTGGAGGGCTTTGAGGCCTATGCTGGAAAAGGAAATAACTTCACATAAAAACTAGACAGAAGCATTCTCAGAACCGTATTTGTTATGAGTCCATTCAACTCACAGAGTTGAACCTTCGTTTTGATAGGGCAGTTTTGAAACACTCTTTTTGTAGAATCTTCAAGTGGACATTTTTAGTGCTTTGACGATATGCTGGAAAAGGAAATATCTTCACATAAAAACTACACAGAAGCATTCTCAGAAACTTCTTTGTGATGTGTGCTTTCAACTCACAGATGTAAACATTTCTTTTGATAGAGTAGTTTTGAAACACTCTTTTTGTAGAATCTGCAAGTGGATATATTTAGCGCTTTGAAGCCTATGCTGGGAAAGGAAATATCTTCACATAAAAACTATACAGAAGCATTCTCAGCAACTTCCTTGTGATTTGTGCATTCAACTCGGAGAGTTGAACCGTCGTTTTGTTAGAGCAGTTTGAGAACACTCTTTTTGTAGAATCTGCAAGTGGATATTTGGAGCACTTCGAAGCCTAAGCTGGAAAAGGAAACAACTTCACATAAAAACTAGAAGGAAGCATTCTCACAAACTTTTTTGTGATGTGTGCATTCAACTCAGCGAGTTTAACCTTCCTTTTGATAGAGCAGTTTTGAAACACTCTTTTTGTAGAATGTGCAAGTAGACATTTGGAGCTCTTTCAGGCCTGTGCTGGAATAGAAAAGATCTTCACACGAAAACTAGACAGAAGCATTCTCAGAAACTTCTTTGTGATGTGTGCATTCCACTCACAGAGTTGAACCTTCCTTTTGATAGAGCAATTCTGAAACACTCTTTTTGTAGAATCCGCAAGTGGATATTTGGAGCCCTTTGAGACCTATGCTGGAAAAGGAAATATTTTCACGTAAAAACAAGACGGAAGCACTCTATCAAACTTCTTTGTGATGTTTACATTCAACTCACAGAGTTGAACCTTCCCTTGAATAGAGCGGTTTTGAAAGAATCTTTTGTAGTATATGCAACTAGATATTTGGAGCGCTTTGAGTCCTATGAGGGAAATGGAAATATTTTTAGATGAAAACTAGACAGAGGCATTCTCAGAAACATATTTGTTACGAGTGAATTCAAGTCACAGAGTTGAACCTTCCTTTTGGCAGAGCGGTTTTGAAACCCTCTTTTTATTGACTCTTCCATTGGAGATTTAGAGCGCTTTGACGCAATGCTGGAAAAGGAAATATCTTCACATAAAAACTAGACAGATGCATTCCCAGAGACTTCTTTTTGATGTGTGCTTTCAACTCACAGAGTTGAACCTTTCTTTTGATAGAGCAGTTTTGAAACCCTCTCTTTGAAGAATCTTCATGTGGACATTTGGATATCTTTGAGGCCTATGCTGGAAAAGGAAATATCTTCACATAAAAACAAGACAGAAGCATTCTCAGAAACTACTTTGCAATGTGTGCGTTCAACACACAGACTTTGAACTTACTTTTGGCGGAGCAGTTCTGAAACAGTCTTTTTGTACAGTCTGCAAGTGGATATTTGGAGCGCTTTAAGGCCTACGCTGAAAAAAGAAATAACTTCAATCAAAAAGTAGAAAGAAGCATTCTCAGAAACCTCTTTGTGATGTGTGTATTGATCTCACAGAGTTGAACCTTCCTTTTGATAGAGGAGTTTTGAAATACTCTTTTTGTAGGATCTGCAAGTGAATAGTTGGAATGATTTGAGGCCTATGATGGTAAAGGAAATATCTTCACATAAAAACGATAGAGAAGCATTCTCGGAAACTTCCTTGTGATGTGTGCATTCAACTCACAGAGTTGAACCTTCCTTCTGATAGTGCAGTTTTGAAACACTCGTTTTGTATCATCTGCAAGTGGATACTTGGAGCGCTTTGAAGCCTATACTGGAAAAGTAAATGTCTTCTCATAAAAACTATACAGAAGCAATCTCCGAAACCACCTTGTGATGTGTGTATTCAACTCAGAGAGTTGAACCTTCCTTTTTTTAGAGCAGTTTTGAAACACTCTTTTTGCAAAATCTGCAAGTGAATACTTGGATCGCTTTGAAGCCTCTGCAGGGTAAAGGAAATATCTTCACATAAAAACAAAACAGAAGCATTGTCAGAAACTTCTTTACGATGTGTGCATTCAATTCACAGAGTTGAACCTTCCTTTTGATAGAGCAGTTTTGAATCACTCCTTTTGTAGTGTGTGCAAGTAGACATTTGGAGCTCTTTCAGGCCTGTGCTGGAAAAGGAAATATCTTCACACAAAAACTAGACAGAAGTATTCTCAGAAACGTCTTTGTGATGCATGCATTCAAAACACGGAGTTGAACCTTCCTTTTGAAAGAACAGTTTTGAAACACTCTTATTGTAGAATCTGCATGTGGATATTTGCAGCGCTTTGAGGCCTATGCTAGAAAAGAAAATATCTTCGCATAAAAACGAGACAGAAGCATTCTCAGAAACTTTTTTGTGATGTGTGCATTAAACTCACAGTGTTGAACCTGCCTTTTGACAGAGCAGTTTTGAAACACTCTTTTTGTAGAATCTGCAGGTGGATATTTGGAGTGCTTTGAGGACAATGCTATATAAGGAAATGTCTTCAAATAAAACCTAGACAGAAACATTATCAGAAACTTCTTTGTGATGTGTGCTTCCAAATCACAGAGTTGAACCTTCCTTTTGATATAGCAGGTTTGGAACACACTTTTTGTGGAATCTGCAAGTGAATTTTGGGAGCGCTTTGAGGACTATGCTGGAAAAGGAAATATATTCACATAAAAACTAGAAAGAGGCATTCTCAAAAACTTCTCTGTGATGTGTGCGCTAAACTCACAAAGTTGAACATCCCTTTTGCTAGAGCAGTTTTGAAACACTGTTTTTGTAAAATCTGCAAGTGAATATTTGGAGTGATTGAGACCTCTGCTGGAAAATCGTATAACTTCAAATAAGAACGGGACAGAAGTATTCTCAGAAACATCTTTGTGATGTCTGCATTCAACTCGCGGAGTTGAAACTTCCTTTTGGTAGAGCAGTTTTGAAACTGTCTTTTTGTGGAAGCTACAAGTGGATATTTGGAACGCTTTGAGGCTTAGGCTGGAAAAGCTAATAACTTCACATAAAAAGTAGAGAGAAGCATTCTCAGAAACTTCTTTGTGATGAGTGCATTCAAGTGTACATTTGGAGTGCTTTGAGGCCTTTGCTGGAAAAGGAAATAACTTCACATAAAAATTAGACAGAAGCATGCTCAGAAACTTCTTTGTGATGTGTGCATTCAACTCACAGAGTTGGATCTTCCTTTTCTTAGAGCGGTTTTGAAACAATATTTTTGTAGAATATTCAAGTGGACATTTGGAGGGCTTTGAGGCCTATGCTGGAAAAGGAAATAACTTCACATAAAAACTAGACAGAAGCATTCTCAGAAACGTATTTGTTATGAGTCCATTCAACTCACAGAGTTGAACCTTCGTTTTGATAGGGCAGTTTTGAAACACTCTTTTTGTAGAATCTTCAAGTGGACATTTTTAGTGCTTTGACGATATGCTGGAAAAGGAAATATCTTCACATAAAAACTACACAGAAGCATTCTCAGAAACTTCTTTGTGATGTGTGCTTTCAACTCACAGATGTAAACATTTCTTTTGATAGAGTAGTTTTGAAACACTCTTTTTGTAGAACCTGCAAGTGGATATATGGAGCGCTTTGAAGCCTATGCTGGAAAAGGAAATATCTTCACATAAAAACTATACAGAAGCATTCTCAGCAACTTCCTTGTGATTTGTGCATTCAACTCGGAGAGTTGAACCGTCCTTTTGTTAGAGTAGTTTGGGAACACTCTTTTTGTAGAATCTGCAAGTGGATATTTGGAGCACTTTGAAGCCTAAGCTGGAAAAGGAAACAACTTCACATAAAAACTAGAAGGAAGCATTCTCACAAACTTTTTTGTGATGTGTGCATTCAACTCAGCGAGTTTAACCTTACATTTGATAGAGCAGTTTTGAAACACTCTTTTTGTAGAATGTGCAAGTAGACATTTGGAGCTCTTTCAGGCCTGTGCTGGAATAGAAAAGATCTTCACACGAAAACTAGACAGAAGCATTCTCAGAAACTTCTTTGTGACGTGTGCATTCCACTCACAGAGTTGAACCTTCCTTTTGATAGAGCAATTCTGAAACACTCTTTTTGTAGAATCCGCAAGTGGATATTTGGAGCGCTTTGAGGCCTATGCTGGAAAAGGAAATATTTTCACGTAAAAACAAGGCGGAAGCACTCTATCAAACTTCTTTGTGATGTTTACATTCAACTCACAGAGTTGAACCTTCCCTTGAATAGAGCGGTTTTGAAAGAATCTTTTTGTAGTATATGCAACTAGATATTTGGAGCGCTTTGAGTCCTATGAGGGAAATGGAAATATTTTTAGATGAAAACTAGACAGAGGCATTCTCAGAAACATATTTGTTACGAGTAAATTCAAGTCACAGAGTTGAACCTTCCTTTTGGCAGAGCGGTTTTGAAACCCTCTTTTTATTGACTCTTCCATTGGAGATTTAGAGCGCTTTGACGCAATGCTGGAAAAGGAAATATCTTCACATAAAAACTAGACAGATGCATTCCCAGAAACTTCTTTTTGATGTGTGCTTTCAACTCACAGAGTTGAACCTTTCTTTTGATAGAGCAGTTTTGAAACCCTCTCTTTGAAGAATCTTCATGTGGACATTTGGATATCTTTGAGGCCTATGCTGGAAAAGGAAATATCTTCACATAAAAACAAGACAGAAGCATTCTCAGAAACTACTTTGCAATGTGTGCGTTCAACACACAGACTTTAAACTTACTTTTGGCGGAGCAGTTCTGAAACAGTCTTTTTGTACAGTCTGCAAGTGGATATTTGGAGCGCTTTAAGGCCTACGCTGAAAAAAGAAATAACTTCAATCAAAAAGTAGAAAGAAGCATTCTCAGAAACCTCTTTGTGATGTGTGTATTGAACTCACAGAGTTGAACCTTCCTTTTGAGAGAGGAGTTTTGAAATACTCTTTTTGTAGGATCTGCAAGTGAATAGTTGGAATGATTTGAGGCCTATGATGGTAAAGGAAATATCTTCACATAAAAACGATAGAGAAGCATTCTCGGAAACTTCCTTGTGATGTGTGCATTCAACTCACAGAGTTGAACCTTCCTTCTGATAGTGCAGTTTTGAAACACTCGTTTTGTATCATCTGCAAGTGGATACTTGGAGCGCTTTGAAGCCTATACTGGAAAAGTAAATGTCTTCTCATAAAAACTATAGAGAAGCAATCTCCGAAACCACCTTGTGATGTGTGTATTCAACTCAGAGAGTTGAACCTTCCTTTTTTTAGAGCAGTTTTGAAACACTCTTTTTGCAAAATCTGCAAGTGAATACTTGGATCGCTTTGAAACCTCTGCAGGGTAAAGGAAATATCCTCACATAAAAACAAAACGGAAGCATTGTCAGAAACTTCTTTATGATGTGTGCATTCAATTCACAGAGTTGAACCTTCCTTTTGATAGAGCAGTTTTGAAACACTCCTTTTGTAGTGTGTGCAAGTAGACATTTGGAGCTCTTTCAGGCCTGTGCTGGAAAAGGAAATATCTTCACACAAAAACTAGACAGAAGTATTCCCAGAAACCTCTTTGTGATGCATGCATTCAAAACACGGAGTTGAACCTTCCTTTTGATAGAACAGTTTTGAAACACTCTTATTGTAGAATCTGCATGTGGATATTTGGAGCGCTTTGAGGCCTATGCTAGAAAAGAAAATATCTTCGCATAAAAATGAGACAGAAGCATTCTCAGAAACTTTTTTGTGATGTGCGCATTAAACTCACAGTGTTGAACCTGCCTTTTGACAGAGCAGTTTTGAAACACTCTTTTTGTAGAATCTGCAGGTGGATATTTGGAGTGGTTTGAGGACAATGCTATATAAGGAAATGTCTTCACATAAAACCTAGACAGAAACATTATCAGAAACTTCTTTGTGATGTGTGCTTCCAAATCACAGAGTTGAACCTTCCTTTTGATATAGCAGGTTTGGAACACACTTTTTGTGGAATCTGCAAGTGAATTTTGGGAGCGCTTTGAGGACTATGCTGGAAAAGGAAATATATTCACATAAAAACTAGAAAGAGGCATTCTCAAAAACTTCTCTGTGATGTGTGCGCTAAACTCACAAAGTTGAACATCCCTTTTGCTAGAGCAGTTTTGAAACACTGTTTTTGTAAAATCTGCAAGTGAATATTTGGAGTGATTGAGACCTCTGCTGGAAAATCGTATAACTTCAAATAAGAACGGGACAGAAGTATTCTCAGAAACATCTTTGTGATGTCTGCATTCAACTCGCGGGGTTGAAACTTCCTTTTGGTAGAGCAGTTTTGAAACTGTCTTTTTGTGGAAGCTACAAGTGGATATTTGGAACGCTTTGAGGCTTAGGCTGGAAAAGCTAATAACTTCACATAAAAAGTAGAGAGAAGCATTCTCAGAAACTTCTTTGTGATGAGTGCATTCAAGTGTACATTTGGAGTGCTTTGAGGCCTTTGCTGGAAAAGGAAATAACTTCACATAAAAATTAGACAGAAGCATGCTCAGAAACTTCTTTGTGATGTGTGCATTCAACTCACAGAGTTGGATCTTCCTTTTCTTAGAGCGGTTTTGAAACAATATTTTTGTAGAATATTCAAGTGGACATTTGGAGGGCTTTGAGGCCTATGCTGGAAAAGGAAATAACTTCACATAAAAACTAGACAGAAGCATTCTCAGAAACGTATTTGATATGAGTCCATTCAACTCACAGAGTTGAACCTTCGTTTTGATAGGGCAGTTTTGAAACACTCTTTTTGTAGAATCTTCAAGTGGACATTTTTAGTGCTTTGACGATATGCTGGAAAAGGAAATATCTTCACATAAAAACTACACAGAAGCATTCTCAGAAACTTCTTTGTGATGTGTGCTTTCAACTCACAGATGTAAACATTTCTTTTGATAGAGTAGTTTTGAAACACTCTTTTTGTAGAATCTGCAAGTGGATATATGGAGCGCTTTGAAGCCTATGCTGGAAAAGGAAATATCTTCACATAAAAACTATACAGAAGCATTCTCAGCAACTTCCTTGTGATTTGTGCATTCAACTCGGAGAGTTGAATCGTCGTTTTGTTAGAGCAGTTTGGGAACACTCTTTTTGTAGAATCTGCAAGTGGATAATTGGAGCACTTTGAAGCCTAAGCTGGAAAAGGAAACAACTTCACATAAAAACTAGAAGGAAGCATTCTCACAAACTTTTTTGTGATGTGTGCATTCAACTCAGCGAGTTTAACCTTACTTTTGATAGAGCAGTTTTGAAACACTCTTTTTGTAGAATGTGCAAGTAGACATTTGGAGCTCTTTCAGGCCTGTGCTGGAATAGAAAAGATCTTCACACGAAAACTAGACAGAAGCATTCTCAGAAACTTCTTTGTGATGTGTGCATTCCACTCACAGAGTTGAACCTTCCTTTTGATAGAGCAATTCTGAAACACTCTTTTTGTAGAATCCGCAAGTGGATATTTGGAGCGCTTTGAGGCCTATGCTGGAAAAGGAAATATTTTCACGTAAAAACAAGACCGAAGCACTCTATCAAACTTCTTTGTGATGTTTACATTCAACTCACAGAGTTGAACCTTCCCTTGAATAGAGCGGTTTTGAAAGAATCTTTTTGTAGTATATGCAACTAGATATTTGGAGCGCTTTGAGTCCTATGAGGGAAATGGAAATATTTTTAGATGAAAACTAGACAGAGGCATTCTCAGAAACATATTTGTTACGAGTGAATTCAAGTCACAGAGTTGAACCTTCCTTTTGGCAGAGCGGTTTTGAAACCCTCTTTTTATTGACTCTTCCATTGGAGATTTAGAGCGCTTTGACGCAATGCTGGAAAAGGAAATATCTTCACATAAAAACTAGACAGATGCATTCCCAGAAACTTCTTTTTGATGTGTGCTTTCAACTCACAGAGTTGAACCTTTCTTTTGATAGAGCAGTTTTGAAACCCTCTCTTTGAAGAATCTTCATGTGGACATTTGGATATCTTTGAGGCCTATGCTGGAAAAGGAAATATCTTCACATAAAAACAAGACAGAAGCATTCTCAGAAACTACTTTGCAATGTGTGCGTTCAACACACAGACTTTGAACTTACTTTTGGCGGAGCAGTTCTGAAACAGTCTTTTTGTACAGTCTGCAAGTGGATATTTGGAGCGCTTTAAGGCCTACGCTGAAAAAAGAAATAACTTCAATCAAAAAGTAGAAAGAAGCATTCTCAGAAACCTCTTTGTGATGTGTGTATTGATCTCACAGAGTTGAACCTTCCTTTTGATAGAGGAGTTTTGAAATACTCTTTTTGTAGGATCTGCAAGTGAATAGTTGGAATGATTTGAGGCCTATGATGGTAAAGGAAATATCTTCACATAAAAACGATAGAGAAGCATTCTCGGAAACTTCCTTGTGATGTGTGCATTCAACTCACAGAGTTGAACCTTCCTTCTGATAGTGCAGTTTTGAAACACTCGTTTTGTATCATCTGCAAGTGGATACTTGGAGCGCTTTGAAGCCTATACTGGAAAAGTAAATGTCTTCTCATAAAAACTATACAGAAGCAATCTCCGAAACCACCTTGTGATGTGTGTATTCAACTCAGAGAGTTGAACCTTCCTTTTTTTAGAGCAGTTTTGAAACACTCTTTTTGCAAAATCTGCAAGTGAATACTTGGATCGCTTTGAAGCCTCTGCAGGGTAAAGGAAATATCTTCACATAAAAACAAAACAGAAGCATTGTCAGAAACTTCTTTATGATGTGTGCATTTAATTCACAGAGTTGAACCTTCCTTTTGATAGAGCAGTTTTGAAACACTCCTTTTGTAGTGTGTGCAAGTAGACATTTGGAGCTCTTTCAGGCCTGTGCTGGAAAAGGAAATATCTTCACACAAAAACTAGACAGAAGTATTCTCAGAAACGTCTTTGTGATGCATGCATTCAAAACACGGAGTTGAACCTTCCTTTTGAAAGAACAGTTTTGAAACACTCTTATTGTAGAATCTGCATGTGGATATTTGCAGCGCTTTGAGGCCTATGCTAGAAAAGAAAATATCTTCGCATAAAAATGAGACAGAAGCATTCTCAGAAACTTTTTTGTGATGTGTGCATTAAACTCACAGTGTTGAACCTGCCTTTTGACAGAGCAGTTTTGAAACACTCTTTTTGTAGAATCTGCAGGTGGATATTTGGAGTGCTTTGAGGACAATGCTATATAAGGAAATGTCTTCACAGAAAACCTAGACAGAAACATTATCAGAAACTTCTTTGTGATGTGTGCTTCCAAATCACAGAGTTGAACCTTCCTTTTGATATAGCAGGTTTGGAACACACTTTTTGTGGAATCTGCAAGTGAATTTTGGGAGCGCTTTGAGGACTATGCTGGAAAAGGAAATATTTTCACATAAAAACTGGAAAGAGGCATTCTCAGAAACTTCTCTGTGATGTGTGCGCTAAACTCACAAAGTTGAACATCCCTTTTGCTAGAGCAGTTTTGAAACACTGTTTTTGTAAAATCTGCAAGTGAATATTTGGAGTGATTGAGACCTCTGCTGGAAAATCATATAACTTCAAATAAGAACGGGACAGAAGTATTCTCAGAAACATCTTTGTGATGTCTGCATTCAACTCGCGGAGTTGAAACTTCCTTTTGGTAGAGCAGTTTTGAAACTGTCTTTTTGTGGAAGCTACAAGTGGATATTTGGAACGCTTTGAGGCTTAGGCTGGAAAAGCTAATAACTTCACATAAAAAGTAGAGAGAAGCATTCTCAGAAACTTCTTTGTGATGAGTGCATTCAAGTGTACATTTGGAGTGCTTTGAGGCCTTTGCTGGAAAAGGAAATAACTTCACATAAAAATTAGACAGAAGCATGCTCAGAAACTTCTTTGTGATGTGTGCATTCAACTCACAGAGTTGGATCTTCCTTTTCTTAGAGCGGTTTTGAAACAAGATTTTTGTAGAATATTCAAGTGGACATTTGGAGGGCTTTGAGGCCTATGCTGGAAAAGGAAATAACTTCACATAAAAACTAGACAGAAGCATTCTCAGAACCGTATTTGTTATGAGTCCATTCAACTCACAGAGTTGAACCTTCGTTTTGATAGGGCAGTTTTGAAACACTCTTTTTGTAGAATCTTCAAGTGGACATTTTTAGTGCTTTGACGATATGCTGGAAAAGGAAATATCTTCACATAAAAACTACACAGAAGCATTCTCAGAAACTTCTTTGTGATGTGTGCTTTCAACTCACAGATGTAAACATTTCTTTTGATAGAGTAGTTTTGAAACACTCTTTTTGTAGAATCTGCAAGTGGATATATTTAGCGCTTTGAAGCCTATGCTGGGAAAGGAAATATCTTCACATAAAAACTATACAGAAGCATTCTCAGCAACTTCCTTGTGATTTGTGCATTCAACTCGGAGAGTTGAACCGTCGTTTTGTTAGAGCAGTTTGAGAACACTCTTTTTGTAGAATCTGCAAGTGGATATTTGGAGCACTTCGAAGCCTAAGCTGGAAAAGGAAACAACTTCACATAAAAACTAGAAGGAAGCATTCTCACAAACTTTTTTGTGATGTGTGCATTCAACTCAGCGAGTTTAACCTTCCTTTTGATAGAGCAGTTTTGAAACACTCTTTTTGTAGAATGTGCAAGTAGACATTTGGAGCTCTTTCAGGCCTGTGCTGGAATAGAAAAGATCTTCACACGAAAACTAGACAGAAGCATTCTCAGAAACTTCTTTGTGATGTGTGCATTCCACTCACAGAGTTGAACCTTCCTTTTGATAGAGCAATTCTGAAACACTCTTTTTGTAGAATCCGCAAGTGGATATTTGGAGCGCTTTGAGACCTATGCTGGAAAAGGAAATATTTTCACGTAAAAACAAGACGGAAGCACTCTATCAAACTTCTTTGTGATGTTTACATTCAACTCACAGAGTTGAACCTTCCCTTGAATAGAGCGGTTTTGAAAGAATCTTTTTGTAGTATATGCAACTAGATATTTGGAGCGCTTTGAGTCCTATGAGGGAAATGGAAATATTTTTAGATGAAAACTAGACAGAGGCATTCTCAGAAACATATTTGTTACGAGTGAATTCAAGTCACAGAGTTGAACCTTCCTTTTGGCAGAGCGGTTTTGAAACCCTCTTTTTATTGACTCTTCCATTGGAGATTTAGAGCGCTTTGACGCAATGCTGGAAAAGGAAATATCTTCACATAAAAACTAGACAGATGCATTCCCAGAAACTTCTTTTTGATGTGTGCTTTCAACTCACGGAGTTGAACCTTTCTTTTGATAGAGCAGTTTTGAAACCCTCTCTTTGAAGAATCTTCATGTGGACATTTGGATATCTTTGAGGCCTATGCTGGAAAAGGAAATATCTTCACATAAAAACAAGACAGAAGCATTCTCAGAAACTACTTTGCAATGTGTGCGTTCAACACACAGACTTTGAACTTACTTTTGGCGGAGCAGTTCTGAAACAGTCTTTTTGTACAGTCTGCAAGTGGCTATTTGGAGCGCTTTAAGGCCTACGCTGAAAAAAGAAATAACTTCAATCAAAAAGTAGAAAGAAGCATTCTCAGAAACCTCTTTGTGATGTGTGTATTGATCTCACAGAGTTGAACCTTCCTTTTGATAGAGGAGTTTTGAAATACTCTTTTTGTAGGATCTGCAAGTGAATAGTTGGAATGATTTGAGGCCTATGATGGTAAAGGAAATATCTTCACATAAAAACGATAGAGAAGCATTCTCGGAAACTTCCTTGTGATGTGTGCATTCAACTCACAGAGTTGAACCTTCCTTCTGATAGTGCAGTTTTGAAACACTCGTTTTGTATCATCTGCAAGTGGATACTTGGAGCGCTTTGAAGCCTATACTGGAAAAGTAAATGTCTTCTCATAAAAACTATACAGAAGCAATCTCCGAAACCACCTTGTGATGTGTGTATTCAACTCAGAGAGTTGAACCTTCCTTTTTTTAGAGCAGTTTTGAAACACTCTTTTTGCAAAATCTGCAAGTGAATACTTGGATCGCTTTGAAGCCTCTGCAGGGTAAAGGAAATATCTTCACATAAAAACAAAACAGAAGCATTGTCAGAAACTTCTTTATGATGTGTGCATTCAATTCACAGAGTTGAACCTTCCTTTTGATAGAGCAGTTTTGAAACACTCCTTTTGTAGTGTGTGCAAGTAGACATTTGGAGCTCTTTCAGGCCTGTGCTGGAAAAGGAAATATCTTCACACAAAAACTAGACAGAAGTATTCTCAGAAACGTCTTTGTGATGCATGCATTCAAAACACGGAGTTGAACCTTCCTTTTGAAAGAACAGTTTTGAAACACTCTTATTGTAGAATCTGCATGTGGATATTTGCAGCGCTTTGAGGCCTATGCTAGAAAAGAAAATATCTTCGCATAAAAATGAGACAGAAGCATTCTCAGAAACTTTTTTGTGATGTGTGCATTAAACTCACAGTGTTGAACCTGCCTTTTGACAGAGCAGTTTTGAAACACTCTTTTTGTAGAATCTGCAGGTGGATATTTGGAGTGCTTTGAGGACAATGCTATATAAGGAAATGTCGTCACATAAAACCTAGACAGAAACATTATCAGAAACTTCTTTGTGATTTGTGCTTCCAAATCACAGAGTTGAACCTTCCTTTTGATATAGCAGGTTTGGAACACACTTTTTGTGGAATCTGCAAGTGAATTTTGGGAGCGCTTTGAGGACTATGCTGGAAAAGGAAATATATTCACATAAAAACTAGAAAGAGGCATTCTCAAAAACTTCTCTGTGATGTGTGCGCTAAACTCACAAAGTTGAACATCCCTTTTGCTAGAGCAGTTTTGAAACACTGTTTTTGTAAAATCTGCAAGTGAATATTTGGAGTGATTGAGACCTCTGCTGGAAAATCGTATAACTTCAAATAAGAACGGGACAGAAGTATTCTCAGAAACATCTTTGTGATGTCTGCATTCAACTCGCGGAGTTGAAACTTCCTTTTGGTAGAACAGTTTTGAAACTGTCTTTTTGTGGAAGCTACAAGTGGATATTTGGAACGCTTTGAGGCTTAGGCTGGAAAAGCTAATAACTTCACATAAAAAGTAGAGAGAAGCATTCTCAGAAACTTCTTTGTGATGAGTGCATTCAAGTGTACATTTGGAGTGCTTTGAGGCCTTTGCTGGAAAAGGAAATAACTTCACATAAAAATTAGACAGAAGCATGCTCAGAAACTTCTTTGTGATGTGTGCATTCAACTCACAGAGTTGGATCTTCCTTTTGTTAGAGCGGTTTTGAAACAAGATTTTTGTAGAATATTCAAGTGGACATTTGGAGGGCTTTGAGGCCTATGCTGGAAAAGGAAATAACTTCACATAAAAACTAGACAGAAGCATTCTCAGAAACGTATTTGTTATGAGTCCATTCAACTCACAGAGTTGAACCTTCGTTTTGATAGGGCAGTTTTGAAACACTCTTTTTGTAGAATCTTCAAGTGGACATTTTTAGTGCTTTGACGATATGCTGGAAAAGGAAATATCTTCACATAAAAACTACACAGAAGCATTCTCAGAAACTTCTTTGTGATGTGTGCTTTCAACTCACAGATGTAAACATTTCTTTTGATAGAGTAGTTTTGAAACACTCTTTTTGTAGAATCTGCAAGTGGATATATGGAGCGCTTTGAAGCCTATGCTGGGAAAGGAAATATCTTCACATAAAAACTATACAGAAGCATTCTCAGCAACTTCCTTGTGATTTGTGCATTCAACTCGGAGAGTTGAACCGTCCTTTTGTTAGAGCAGTTTGGGAACACTCTTTTTGTAGAATCTGCAAGTGGATATTTGGAGCACTTCGAAGGCTAAGCTGGAAAAGGAAACAACTTCACATAAAAACTAGAAGGAAGCATTCTCACAAACTTTTTTGTGATGTGTGCATTCAACTCAGCAAGTTTAACCTTCCTTTTGATAGAGCAGTTTTGAAACACTCTTTTTGTAGAATGTGCAAGTAGACATTTGGAGCTCTTTCAGGCCTGTGCTGGAATAGAAAAGATCTTCACACGAAAACTAGACAGAAGCATTCTCAGAAACTCCTTTGTGATGTGTGCATTCCACTCACAGAGTTGAACCTTCCTTTTGATAGAGCAATTCTGAAACACTCTTTTTGTAGAATCCGCAAGTGGATATTTGGAGCGCTTTGAGGCCTATGCTGGAAAAGGAAATATTTTCACGTAAAAACAAGGCGGAAGCACTCTATCAAACTTCTTTGTGATGTTTACATTCAACTCACAGAGTTGAACCTTCCCTTGAATAGAGCGGTTTTGAAAGAATCTTTTTGTAGTATATGCAACTAGATATTTGGAGCGCTTTGAGTCCTATGAGGGAAATGGAAATATTTTTAGATAAAAACTAGACAGAGGCATTCTCAGAAACATATTTGTTACGAGTGAATTCAAGTCACAGAGTTGAACCTTCCTTTTGGCAGAGCGGTTTTGAAACCCTCTTTTTATTGACTCTTCCATTGGAGATTTAGAGCGCTTTGACGCAATGCTGGAAAAGGAAATATCTTCACATAAAAACTAGACAGATGCATTCCCAGAAACTTCTTTTTGATGTGTGCTTTCAACTCACAGAGTTGAACCTTTCTTTTGATAGAGCAGTTTTGAAACCCTCTCTTTGAAGAATCTTCATGTGGACATTTGGATATCTTTGAGGCCTATGCTGGAAAAGGAAATATCTTCACATAAAAACAAGACAGAAGCATTCTCAGAAACTACTTTGCAATGTGTGCGTTCAACACACAGACTTTGAACTTACTTTTGGCGGAGCAGTTCTGAAACAGTCTTTTTGTACAGTCTGCAAGTGGATATTTGGAGCGCTTTAAGGCCTACGCTGAAAAAAGAAATAACTTCAATCAAAAAGTAGAAAGAAGCATTCTCAGAAACCTCTTTGTGATGTGTGTATTGAACTCACAGAGTTGAACCTTCCTTTTGAGAGAGGAGTTTTGAAATACTCTTTTTGTAGGATCTGCAAGTGAATAGTTGGAATGATTTGAGGCCTATGATGGTAAAGGAAATATCTTCACATAAAAACGATAGAGAAGCATTCTCGGAAACTTTCTTGTGATGTGTGCATTCAACTCACAGAGTTGAACCTTCCTTTTGATAGTGCAGTTTTGAAACACTCGTTTTGTATCATCTGCAAGTGGATACTTGGAGCGCTTTGAAGCCTATACTGGAAAAGTAAATGTCTTCTCATAAAAACTATACAGAAGCAATCTCCGAAACCACCTTGTGATGTGTGTATTCAACTCAGAGAGTTGAACCTTCCTTTTTTTAGAGCAGTTTTGAAACACTCTTTTTGCAAAATCTGCAAGTGAATACTTGGATCGCTTTGAAGCCTCTGCAGGGTAAAGGAAATATCTTCACATAAAAACAAAACAGAAGCATTGTCAGAAACTTCTTTATGATGTGTGCATTCAATTCACAGAGTTGAACCTTCCCTTTGATAGAGCAGTTTTGAAACACTCCTTTTGTAGTGTGTGCAAGTAGACATTTGGAGCTCTTTCAGGCCTGTGCTGGAAAAGGAAATATCTTCACACAAAAACTAGACAGAAGTATTCTCAGAAACGTCTTTGTGATGCATGCATTCAAAACACGGAGTTGAACCTTCCTTTTGATAGAACAGTTTTGAAACACTCTTATTGTAGAATCTGCATGTGGATATTTGGAGCGCTTTGAGGCCTATGCTAGAAAAGAAAATATCTTCGCATAAAAATGAGACAGAAGCATTCTCAGAAACTTTTTTGTGATGTGTGCATTAAACTCACAGTGTTGAACCTGCCTTTTGACAGAGCAGTTTTGAAACACTCTTTTTGTAGAATCTGCAGGTGGATATTTGGAGTGCTTTGAGGACAATGCTATATAAGGAAATGTCTTCACATAAAACCTAGACAGAAACATTATCAGAAACTTCTTTGTGATGTGTGCTTCCAAATCACAGAGTTGAACCTTCCTTTTGATATAGCAGGTTTGGAACACACTTTTTGTGGAATCTGCAAGTGAATTTTGGGAGCGCTTTGAGGACTATGCTGGAAAAGGAAATATTTTCACATAAAAACTGGAAAGAGGCATTCTCAGAAACTTCTCTGTGATGTGTGCGCTAAACTCACAAAGTTGAACATCCCTTTTGCTAGAGCAGTTTTGAAACACTGTTTTTGTAAAATCTGCAAGTGAATATTTGGAGTGATTGAGACCTCTGCTGGAAAATCATATAACTTCAAATAAGAACGGGACAGAAGTATTCTCAGAAACATCTTTGTGATGTCTGCATTCAACTCGCGGAGTTGAAACTTCCTTTTGGTAGAGCAGTTTTGAAACTGTCTTTTTGTGGAAGCTACAAGTGGATATTTGGAACGCTTTGAGGCTTATGCTGGAAAAGCTAATAACTTCACATAAAAAGTAGAGAGAAGCATTCTCAGAAACTTCTTTGTGATGAGTGCATTCAAGTGTACATTTGGAGTGCTTTGAGGCCTTTGCTGGAAAAGGAAATAACTTCACATAAAAATTAGACAGAAGCATGCTCAGAAACTTCTTTGTGATGTGTGCATTCAACTCACAGAGTTGGATCTTCCTTTTCTTAGAGCGGTTTTGAAACAATATTTTTGTAGAATATTCAAGTGGACATTTGGAGGGCTTTGAGGCCTATGCTGGAAAAGGAAATAACTTCACATAAAAACTAGACAGAAGCATTCTCAGAACCGTATTTGTTATGAGTCCATTCAACTCACAGAGTTGAACCTTCGTTTTGATAGGGCAGTTTTGAAACACTCTTTTTGTAGAATCTTCAAGTGGACATTTTTAGTGCTTTGACGATATGCTGGAAAAGGAAATATCTTCACATAAAAACTACACAGAAGCATTCTCAGAAACTTCTTTGTGATGTGTGCTTTCAACTCACAGATGTAAACATTTCTTTTGATAGAGTAGTTTTGAAACACTCTTTTTGTAGAATCTGCAAGTGGATATATTTAGCGCTTTGAAGCCTATGCTGGGAAAGGAAATATCTTCACTTAAAAACTATACAGAAGCATTCTCAGCAACTTCCTTGTGATTTGTGCATTCAACTCGGAGAGTTGAACCGTCGTTTTGTTAGAGCAGTTTGAGAACACTCTTTTTGTAGAATCTGCAAGATGGATATTTGGAGCACTTCGAAGCCTAAGCTGGAAAAGGAAACAACTTCACATAAAAACTAGAAGGAAGCATTCTCACAAACTTTTTTGTGATGTGTGCATTCAACTCAGCGAGTTTAACCTTCCTTTTGATAGAGCAGTTTTGAAACACTCTTTTTGTAGAATGTGCAAGTAGACATTTGGAGCTCTTTCAGGCCTGTGCTGGAATAGAAAAGATCTTCACACGAAAACTAGACAGAAGCATTCTCAGAAACTTCTTTGTGACGTGTGCATTCCACTCACAGAGTTGAACCTTCCTTTTGATAGAGCAATTCTGAAACACTCTTTTTGTAGAATCCGCAAGTGGATATTTGGAGCGCTTTGAGGCCTATGCTGGAAAAGGAAATATTTTCACGTAAAAACAAGGCGGAAGCACTCTATCAAACTTCTTTGTGATGTTTACATTCAACTCACAGAGTTGAACCTTCCCTTGAATAGAGCGGTTTTGAAAGAATCTTTTTGTAGTATATGCAACTAGATATTTGGAGCGCTTTGAGTCCTATGAGGGAAATGGAAATATTTTTAGATGAAAACTAGACAGAGGCATTCTCAGAAACATATTTGTTACGAGTGAATTCAAGTCACAGAGTTGAACCTTCCTTTTGGCAGAGCGGTTTTGAAACCCTCTTTTTATTGACTCTTCCATTGGAGATTTAGAGCGCTTTGACGCAATGCTGGAAAAGGAAATATCTTCACATAAAAACTAGACAGATGCATTCCCAGAAACTTCTTTTTGATGTGTGCTTTCAACTCACAGAGTTGAACCTTTCTTTTGATAGAGCAGTTTTGAAACCCTCTCTTTGAAGAATCTTCATGTGGACATTTGGATATCTTTGAGGCCTATGCTGGAAAAGGAAATATCTTCACATAAAAACAAGACAGAAGCATTCTCAGAAACTACTTTGCAATGTGTGCGTTCAACACACAGACTTTAAACTTACTTTTGGCGGAGCAGTTCTGAAACAGTCTTTTTGTACAGTCTGCAAGTGGATATTTGGAGCGCTTTAAGGCCTACGCTGAAAAAAGAAATAACTTCAATCAAAAAGTAGAAAGAAGCATTCTCAGAAACCTCTTTGTGATGTGTGTATTGAACTCACAGAGTTGAACCTTCCTTTTGAGAGAGGAGTTTTGAAATACTCTTTTTGTAGGATCTGCAAGTGAATAGTTGGAATGATTTGAGGCCTATGATGGTAAAGGAAATATCTTCACATAAAAACGATAGAGAAGCATTCTCGGAAACTTCCTTGTGATGTGTGCATTCAACTCACAGAGTTGAACCTTCCTTCTGATAGTGCAGTTTTGAAACACTCGTTTTGTATCATCTGCAAGTGGATACTTGGAGCGCTTTGAAGCCTATACTGGAAAAGTAAATGTCTTCTCATAAAAACTATACAGAAGCAATCTCCGAAACCACCTTGTGATGTGTGTATTCAACTCAGAGAGTTGAACCTTCCTTTTTTTAGAGCAGTTTTGAAACACTCTTTTTGCAAAATATGCAAGTGAATACTTGGATCGCTTTGAAGCCTCTGCAGGGTAAAGGAAATATCCTCACATAAAAACAAAACAGAAGCATTGTCAGAAACTTCTTTATGATGTGTGCATTCAATTCACAGAGTTGAACCTTCCTTTTGATAGAGCAGTTTTGAAACACTCCTTTTGTAGTGTGTGCAAGTAGACATTTGGAGCTCTTTCAGGCCTGTGCTGGAAAAGGAAATATCTTCACACAAAAACTAGACAGAAGTATTCCCAGAAACCTCTTTGTGATGCATGCATTCAAAACACGGAGTTGAACCTTCCTTTTGATAGAACAGTTTTGAAACACTCTTATTGTAGAATCTGCATGTGGATATTTGGAGCGCTTTGAGGCCTATGCTAGAAAAGAAAATATCTTCGCATAAAAATGAGACAGAAGCATTCTCAGAAACTTTTTTGTGATGTGCGCATTAAACTCACAGTGTTGAACCTGCCTTTTGACAGAGCAGTTTTGAAACACTCTTTTTGTAGAATCTGCAGGTGGATATTTGGAGTGGTTTGAGGACAATGCTATATAAGGAAATGTCTTCACATAAAACCTAGACAGAAACATTATCAGAAACTTCTTTGTGATGTGTGCTTCCAAATCACAGAGTTGAACCTTCCTTTTGATATAGCAGGTTTGGAACACACTTTTTGTGGAATCTGCAAGTGAATTTTGGGAGCGCTTTGAGGACTATGCTGGAAAAGGAAATATATTCACATAAAAACTAGAAAGAGGCATTCTCAAAAACTTCTCTGTGATGTGTGCGCTAAACTCACAAAGTTGAACATCCCTTTTGCTAGAGCAGTTTTGAAACACTGTTTTTGTAAAATCTGCAAGTGAATATTTGGAGTGATTGAGACCTCTGCTGGAAAATCGTATAACTTCAAATAAGAACGGGACAGAAGTATTCTCAGAAACATCTTTGTGATGTCTGCATTCAACTCGCGGAGTTGAAACTTCCTTTTGGTAGAGCAGTTTTGAAACTGTCTTTTTGTGGAAGCTACAAGTGGATATTTGGAACGCTTTGAGGCTTAGGCTGGAAAAGCTAATAACTTCACATAAAAAGTAGAGAGAAGCATTCTCAGAAACTTCTTTGTGATGAGTGCATTCAAGTGTACATTTGGAGTGCTTTGAGGCCTTTGCTGGAAAAGGAAATAACTTCACATAAAAATTAGACAGAAGCATGCTCAGAAACTTCTTTGTGATGTGTGCATTCAACTCACAGAGTTGGATCTTCCTTTTCTTAGAGCGGTTTTGAAACAATATTTTTGTAGAATATTCAAGTGGACATTTGGAGGGCTTTGAGGCCTATGCTGGAAAAGGAAATAACTTCACATAAAAACTAGACAGAAGCATTCTCAGAAACGTATTTGATATGAGTCCATTCAACTCACAGAGTTGAACCTTCGTTTTGATAGGGCAGTTTTGAAACACTCTTTTTGTAGAATCTTCAAGTGGACATTTTTAGTGCTTTGACGATATGCTGGAAAAGGAAATATCTTCACATAAAAACTACACAGAAGCATTCTCAGAAACTTCTTTGTGATGTGTGCTTTCAACTCACAGATGTAAACATTTCTTTTGATAGAGTAGTTTTGAAACACTCTTTTTGTAGAATCTGCAAGTGGATATATGGAGCGCTTTGAAGCCTATGCTGGAAAAGGAAATATCTTCACATAAAAACTATACAGAAGCATTCTCAGCAACTTCCTTGTGATTTGTGCATTCAACTCGGAGAGTTGAATCGTCGTTTTGTTAGAGCAGTTTGGGAACACTCTTTTTGTAGAATCTGCAAGTGGATAATTGGAGCACTTTGAAGCCTAAGCTGGAAAAGGAAACAACTTCACATAAAAACTAGAAGGAAGCATTCTCACAAACTTTTTTGTGATGTGTGCATTCAACTCAGTGAGTTTAACCTTACTTTTGATAGAGCAGTTTTGAAACACTCTTTTTGTAGAATGTGCAAGTAGACATTTGGAGCTCTTTCAGGCCTGTGCTGGAATAGAAAAGATCTTCACACGAAAACTAGACAGAAGCATTCTCAGAAACTTCTTTGTGATGTGTGCATTCCACTCACAGAGTTGAACCTTCCTTTTGATAGAGCAATTCTGAAACACTCTTTTTGTAGAATCCGCAAGTGGATATTTGGAGCGCTTTGAGGCCTATGCTGGAAAAGGAAATATTTTCACGTAAAAACAAGACCGAAGCACTCTATCAAACTTCTTTGTGATGTTTACATTCAACTCACAGAGTTGAACCTTCCCTTGAATAGAGCGGTTTTGAGAGAATCTTTTTGTAGTATATGCAACTAGATATTTGGAGCGCTTTGAGTCCTATGAGGGAAATGG
Organism: Pongo abelii; assembly: GCF_028885655.2. Classification (NCBI taxonomy): domain Eukaryota; kingdom Metazoa; phylum Chordata; class Mammalia; order Primates; family Hominidae; genus Pongo; species Pongo abelii. The sequence continues at coordinate 25,021,513 of NC_072005.2, forward strand.
AAATATTTTTAGATGAAAACTAGACAGAGGCATTCTCAGAAACATATTTGTTACGAGTGAATTCAAGTCACAGAGTTGAACCTTCCTTTTGGCAGGGCGGTTTTGAAACCCTCTTTTTATTGACTCTTCCATTGGAGATTTAGAGCGCTTTGACGCAATGCTGGAAAAGGAAATATCTTCACATAAAAACTAGACAGATGCATTCCCAGAAACTTCTTTTTGATGTGTGCTTTCAACTCACAGAGTTGAACCTTTCTTTTGATAGAGCAGTTTTGAAACCCTCTCTTTGAAGGATCTTCATGTGGACATTTGGATATCTTTGAGGCCTATGCTGGAAAAGGAAATATCTTCACATAAAAACAAGACAGAAGCATTCTCAGAAACTACTTTGCAATGTGTGCGTTCAACACACAGACTTTAAACTTACTTTTGGCGGAGCAGTTCTGAAACAGTCTTTTTGTACAGTCTGCAAGTGGATATTTGGAGCGCTTTAAGGCCTACGCTGAAAAAAGAGATAACTTCAATCAAAAAGTAGAAAGAAGCATTCTCAGAAACCTCTGTGTGATGTGTGTATTGAACTCACAGAGTTGAACCTTCCTTTTGATAGAGGAGTTTTGAAATACTCTTTTTGTAGGATCTGCAAGTGAATAGTTGGAATGATTTGAGGCTTATGATGGTAAAGGAAATATCTTCACATAAAGACGATAGAGAAGCATTCTCGGAAACTTCCTTGTGATGTGTGCATTCAACTCACAGAGTTGAACCTTCCTTCTGATAGTGCAGTTTTGAAACACTCGTTTTGTATCATCTGCAAGTGGATACTTGGAGCGCTTTGAAGCCTATACTGGAAAAGTAAATGTCTTCTCATAAAAACTATACAGAAGCAATCTCCGAAACCACCTTGTGATGTGTGTATTCAACTCAGAGAGTTGAACCTTCCTTTTTTTAGAGCAGTTTTGAAACACTCTTTTTGCAAAATCTGCAAGTGAATACTTGGATCGCTTTGAAGCCTCTGCAGGGTAAAGGAAATATCTTCACATAAAAACAAAACAGAAGCATTGTCAGAAACTTCTTTATGACGTGTGCATTCAATTCACAGAGTTGAACCTTCCTTTTGATAGAGCAGTTTTGAAACACTCCTTTTGTAGTGTGTGCAAGTAGACATTTGGAGCTCTTTCAGGCCTGTGCTGGAAAAGGAAATATCTTCACACAAAAACTAGACAGAAGTATTCTCAGAAACGTCTTTGTGATGCATGCATTCAAAACACGGAGTTGAACCTTCCTTTTGAAAGAACAGTTTTGAAACACTCTTATTGTAGAATCTGCATGTGGATATTTGGAGCGCTTTGAGGCCAATGCTAGAAAAGAAAATATCTTCGCATAAAAATGAGACAGAAGCATTCTCAGAAACTTTTTTGTGATGTGTGCATTAAACTCACAGTGTTGAACCTGCCTTTTGACAGAGCAGTTTTGAAACACTCTTTTTGTAGAATCTGCAGGTGGATATTTGGAGTGCTTTGAGGACAATGCTATATAAGGAAATGTCTTCACAGAAAACCTAGACAGAAACATTATCAGAAACTTCTTTGTGATGTGTGCTTCCAAATCACAGAGTTGAACCTTCCTTTTGATATAGCAGGTTTGGAACACACTTTTTGTGGAATCTGCAAGTGAATTTTGGGAGCGCTTTGAGGACTATGCTGGAAAAGGAAATATATTCACATAAAAACTAGAAAGAGGCATTCTCAAAAACTTCTCTGTGATGTGTGCGCTAAACTCACAAAGTTGAACATCCCTTTTGCTAGAGCAGTTTTGAAACACTGTTTTTGTAAAATCTGCAAGTGAATATTTGGAGTGATTGAGACCTCTGCTGGAAAATCATATAACTTCAAATAAGAACGGGACAGAAGTATTCTCAGAAACATCTTTGTGATGTCTGCATTCAACTCGCGGAGTTGAAACTTCCTTCTGGTAGAGCAGTTTTGAAACTGTCTTTTTGTGGAAGCTACAAGTGGATATTTGGAACGCTTTGAGGCTTATGCTGGAAAAGCTAATAACTTCACATAAAAAGTAGAGAGAAGCATTCTCAGAAACTTCTTTGTGATGAGTGCATTCAAGTGTACATTTGGAGTGCTTTGAGGCCTTTGCTGGAAAAGGAAATAACTTCACATAAAAATTAGACAGAAGCATGCTCAGAAACTTCTTTGTGATGTGTGCATTCAACTCACAGAGTTGGATCTTCCTTTTCTTAGAGCGGTTTTGAAACAATATTTTTGTAGAATATTCAAGTGGACATTTGGAGGGCTTTGAGGCCTATGCTGGAAAAGGAAATAACTTCACATAAAAACTAGACAGAAGCATTCTCAGAAACGTATTTGATATGAGTCCATTCAACTCACAGAGTTGAACCTTCGTTTTGATAGGGCAGTTTTGAAACACTCTTTTTGTAGAATCTTCAAGTGGACATTTTTAGTGCTTTGACGATATGCTGGAAAAGGAAATATCTTCACATAAAAACTACACAGAAGCATTCTCAGAAACTTCTTTGTGATGTGTGCTTTCAACTCACAGATGTAAACATTTCTTTTGATAGAGTAGTTTTGAAACACTCTTTTTGTAGAATCTGCAAGTGGATATATTTAGCGCTTTGAAGCCTATGCTGGAAAAGGAAATATCTTCACATAAAAACTATACAGAAGCATTCTCAGCAACTTCCTTGTGATTTGTGCATTCAACTCGGAGAGTTGAACCGTCCTTTTGTTAGAGCAGTTTGAGAACACTCTTTTTGTAGAATCTGCAAGTGGATATTTGGAGCACTTCGAAGCCTAAGCTGGAAAAGGAAACAACTTCACATAAAAACTAGAAGGAAGCATTCTCACAAACTTTTTTGTGATGTGTGCATTCAACTCAGCGAGTTTAACCTTACATTTGATAGAGCAGTTTTGAAACACTCTTTTTGTAGAATGTGCAAGTAGACATTTGGAGCTCTTTCAGGCCTGTGCTGGAATAGAAAAGATCTTCACACGAAAACTAGACAGAAGCATTCTCAGAAACTTCTTTGTGACGTGTGCATTCCACTCACAGAGTTGAACCTTCCTTTTGATAGAGCAATTCTGAAACACTCTTTTTGTAGAATCCGCAAGTGGATATTTGGAGCGCTTTGAGGCCTATGCTGGAAAAGGAAATATTTTCACGTAAAAACAAGACCGAAGCACTCTATCAAACTTCTTTGTGATGTTTACATTCAACTCACAGAGTTGAAAATTCCCTTGAATAGAGCGGTTTTGAAAGAATCTTTTTGTAGTATATGCAACTAGATATTTGGAGCGCTTTGAGTCCTATGAGGGAAATGGAAATATTTTTAGATAAAAACTAGACAGAGGCATTCTCAGAAACATATTTGTTACGAGTGAATTCAAGTCACAGAGTTGAACCTTCCTTTTGGCAGAGCGGTTTTGAAACCCTCTTTTTATTGACTCTTCCATTGGAGATTTAGAGCGCTTTGACGCAATGCTGGAAAAGGAAATATCTTCACATAAAAACTAGACAGATGCATTCCCAGAAACTTCTTTTTGATGTGTGCTTTCAACTCACAGAGTTGAACCTTTCTTTTGATAGAGCAGTTTTGAAACCCTCTCTTTGAAGGATCTTCATGTGGACATTTGGATATCTTTGAGGCCTATGCTGGAAAAGGAAATATCTTCACATAAAAACAAGACAGAAGCATTCTCAGAAACTACTTTGCAATGTGTGCGTTCAACACACAGACTTTAAACTTACTTTTGGCGGAGCAGTTCTGAAACAGTCTTTTTGTACAGTCTGCAAGTGGATATTTGGAGCGCTTTAAGGCCTACGCTGAAAAAAGAGATAACTTCAATCAAAAAGTAGAAAGAAGCATTCTCAGAAACCTCTGTGTGATGTGTGTATTGAACTCACAGAGTTGAACCTTCCTTTTGATAGAGGAGTTTTGAAATACTCTTTTTGTAGGATCTGCAAGTGAATAGTTGGAATGATTTGAGGCTTATGATGGTAAAGGAAATATCTTCACATAAAGACGATAGAGAAGCATTCTCGGAAACTTCCTTGTGATGTGTGCATTCAACTCACAGAGTTGAACCTTCCTTCTGATAGTGCAGTTTTGAAACACTCGTTTTGTATCATCTGCAAGTGGATACTTGGAGCGCTTTGAAGCCTATACTGGAAAAGTAAATGTCTTCTCATAAAAACTATACAGAAGCAATCTCCGAAACCACCTTGTGATGTGTGTATTCAACTCAGAGAGTTGAACCTTCCTTTTTTTAGAGCAGTTTTGAAACACTCTTTTTGCAAAATCTGCAAGTGAATACTTGGATCGCTTTGAAGCCTCTGCAGGGTAAAGGAAATATCTTCACATAAAAACAAAACAGAAGCATTGTCAGAAACTTCTTTATGACGTGTGCATTCAATTCACAGAGTTGAACCTTCCTTTTGATAGAGCAGTTTTGAAACACTCCTTTTGTAGTGTGTGCAAGTAGACATTTGGAGCTCTTTCAGGCCTGTGCTGGAAAAGGAAATATCTTCACACAAAAACTAGACAGAAGTATTCTCAGAAACGTCTTTGTGATGCATGCATTCAAAACACGGAGTTGAACCTTCCTTTTGAAAGAACAGTTTTGAAACACTCTTATTGTAGAATCTGCATGTGGATATTTGGAGCGCTTTGAGGCCAATGCTAGAAAAGAAAATATCTTCGCATAAAAATGAGACAGAAGCATTCTCAGAAACTTTTTTGTGATGTGTGCATTAAACTCACAGTGTTGAACCTGCCTTTTGACAGAGCAGTTTTGAAACACTCTTTTTGTAGAATCTGCAGGTGGATATTTGGAGTGCTTTGAGGACAATGCTATATAAGGAAATGTCTTCACAGAAAACCTAGACAGAAACATTATCAGAAACTTCTTTGTGATGTGTGCTTCCAAATCACAGAGTTGAACCTTCCTTTTGATATAGCAGGTTTGGAACACACTTTTTGTGGAATCTGCAAGTGAATTTTGGGAGCGCTTTGAGGACTATGCTGGAAAAGGAAATATATTCACATAAAAACTAGAAAGAGGCATTCTCAAAAACTTCTCTGTGATGTGTGCGCTAAACTCACAAAGTTGAACATCCCTTTTGCTAGAGCAGTTTTGAAACACTGTTTTTGTAAAATCTGCAAGTGAATATTTGGAGTGATTGAGACCTCTGCTGGAAAATCATATAACTTCAAATAAGAACGGGACAGAAGTATTCTCAGAAACATCTTTGTGATGTCTGCATTCAACTCGCGGAGTTGAAACTTCCTTCTGGTAGAGCAGTTTTGAAACTGTCTTTTTGTGGAAGCTACAAGTGGATATTTGGAACGCTTTGAGGCTTATGCTGGAAAAGCTAATAACTTCACATAAAAAGTAGAGAGAAGCATTCTCAGAAACTTCTTTGTGATGAGTGCATTCAAGTGTACATTTGGAGTGCTTTGAGGCCTTTGCTGGAAAAGGAAATAACTTCACATAAAAATTAGACAGAAGCATGCTCAGAAACTTCTTTGTGATGTGTGCATTCAACTCACAGAGTTGGATCTTCCTTTTCTTAGAGCGGTTTTGAAACAATATTTTTGTAGAATATTCAAGTGGACATTTGGAGGGCTTTGAGGCCTATGCTGGAAAAGGAAATAACTTCACATAAAAACTAGACAGAAGCATTCTCAGAAACGTATTTGATATGAGTCCATTCAACTCACAGAGTTGAACCTTCGTTTTGATAGGGCAGTTTTGAAACACTCTTTTTGTAGAATCTTCAAGTGGACATTTTTAGTGCTTTGACGATATGCTGGAAAAGGAAATATCTTCACATAAAAACTACACAGAAGCATTCTCAGAAACTTCTTTGTGATGTGTGCTTTCAACTCACAGATGTAAACATTTCTTTTGATAGAGTAGTTTTGAAACACTCTTTTTGTAGAATCTGCAAGTGGATATATTTAGCGCTTTGAAGCCTATGCTGGAAAAGGAAATATCTTCACATAAAAACTATACAGAAGCATTCTCAGCAACTTCCTTGTGATTTGTGCATTCAACTCGGAGAGTTGAACCGTCCTTTTGTTAGAGCAGTTTGAGAACACTCTTTTTGTAGAATCTGCAAGTGGATATTTGGAGCACTTCGAAGCCTAAGCTGGAAAAGGAAACAACTTCACATAAAAACTAGAAGGAAGCATTCTCACAAACTTTTTTGTGATGTGTGCATTCAACTCAGCGAGTTTAACCTTACATTTGATAGAGCAGTTTTGAAACACTCTTTTTGTAGAATGTGCAAGTAGACATTTGGAGCTCTTTCAGGCCTGTGCTGGAATAGAAAAGATCTTCACACGAAAACTAGACAGAAGCATTCTCAGAAACTTCTTTGTGACGTGTGCATTCCACTCACAGAGTTGAACCTTCCTTTTGATAGAGCAATTCTGAAACACTCTTTTTGTAGAATCCGCAAGTGGATATTTGGAGCGCTTTGAGGCCTATGCTGGAAAAGGAAATATTTTCACGTAAAAACAAGACCGAAGCACTCTATCAAACTTCTTTGTGATGTTTACATTCAACTCACAGAGTTGAAAATTCCCTTGAATAGAGTGGTTTTGAAAGAATCTTTTTGTAGTATATGCAACTAGATATTTGGAGCGCTTTGAGTCCTATGAGGGAAATGGAAATATTTTTAGATAAAAACTAGACAGAGGCATTCTCAGAAACATATTTGTTACGAGTGAATTCAAGTCACAGAGTTGAACCTTCCTTTTGGCAGAGCGGTTTTGAAACCCTCTTTTTATTGACTCTTCCATTGGAGATTTAGAGCGCTTTGACGCAATGCTGGAAAAGGAAATATCTTCACATAAAAACTAGACAGATGCATTCCCAGAAACTTCTTTTTGATGTGTGCTTTCAACTCACAGAGTTGAACCTTTCTTTTGATAGAGCAGTTTTGAAACCCTCTCTTTGAAGAATCTTCATGTGGACATTTGGATATCTTTGAGGCCTATGCTGGAAAAGGAAATATCTTCACATAAAAACAAGACAGAAGCATTCTCAGAAACTACTTTGCAATGTGTGCGTTCAACACACAGACTTTAAACTTACTTTTGGCGGAGCAGTTCTGAAACAGTCTTTTTGTACAGTCTGCAAGTGGATATTTGGAGCGCTTTAAGGCCTACGCTGAAAAAAGAAATAACTTCAATCAAAAAATAGAAAGAAGCATTCTCAGAAACCTCTTTGTGATGTGTGTATTGAACTCACAGAGTTGAACCTTCCTTTTGAGAGAGGAGTTTTGAAATACTCTTTTTGTAGGATCTGCAAGTGAATAGTTGGAATGATTTGAGACCTATGATGGTAAAGGAAATATCTTCACATAAAAACGATAGAGAAGCATTCTCGGAAACTTTCTTGTGATGTGTGCATTCAACTCACAGAGTTGAACCTTCCTTTTGATAGTGCAGTTTTGAAACACTCGTTTTGTATCATCTGCAAGTGGATACTTGGAGCGCTTTGAAGCCTATACTGGAAAAGTAAATGTCTTCTCATAAAAACTATACAGAAGCAATCTCCGAAACCACCTTGTGATGTGTGTATTCAACTCAGAGAGTTGAACCTTCCTTTTTTTAGAGCAGTTTTGAAACACTCTTTTTGCAAAATCTGCAAGTGAATACTTGGATCGCTTTGAAGCCTCTGCAGGGTAAAGGAAATATCTTCACATAAAAACAAAACAGAAGCATTGTCAGAAACTTCTTTACGATGTGTGCATTCAATTCACAGAGTTGAACCTTCCTTTTGATAGAGCAGTTTTGAATCACTCCTTTTGTAGTGTGTGCAAGTAGACATTTGGAGCTCTTTCAGGCCTGTGCTGGAAAAGGAAATATCTTCACACAAAAACTAGACAGAAGTATTCTCAGAAACGTCTTTGTGATGCATGCATTCAAAACACGGAGTTGAACCTTCCTTTTGAAAGAACAGTTTTGAAACACTCTTATTGTAGAATCTGCATGTGGATATTTGCAGCGCTTTGAGGCCTATGCTAGAAAAGAAAATATCTTCGCATAAAAACGAGACAGAAGCATTCTCAGAAACTTTTTTGTGATGTGTGCATTAAACTCACAGTGTTGAACCTGCCTTTTGACAGAGCAGTTTTGAAACACTCTTTTTGTAGAATCTGCAGGTGGATATTTGGAGTGCTTTGAGGACAATGCTATATAAGGAAATGTCTTCACATAAAACCTAGACAGAAACATTATCAGAAACTTCTTTGTGATGTGTGCTTCCAAATCACAGAGTTGAACCTTCCTTTTGATATAGCAGGTTTGGAACACACTTTTTGTGGAATCTGCAAGTGAATTTTGGGAGCGCTTTGAGGACTATGCTGGAAAAGGAAATATATTCACATAAAAACTAGAAAGAGGCATTCTCAAAAACTTCTCTGTGATGTGTGCGCTAAACTCACAAAGTTGAACATCCCTTTTGCTAGAGCAGTTTTGAAACACTGTTTTTGTAAAATCTGCAAGTGAATATTTGGAGTGATTGAGACCTCTGCTGGAAAATCGTATAACTTCAAATAAGAACGGGACAGAAGTATTCTCAGAAACATCTTTGTGATGTCTGCATTCAACTCGCGGAGTTGAAACTTCCTTTTGGTAGAGCAGTTTTGAAACTGTCTTTTTGTGGAAGCTACAAGTGGATATTTGGAACGCTTTGAGGCTTAGGCTGGAAAAGCTAATAACTTCACATAAAAAGTAGAGAGAAGCATTCTCAGAAACTTCTTTGTGATGAGTGCATTCAAGTGTACATTTGGAGTGCTTTGAGGCCTTTGCTGGAAAAGGAAATAACTTCACATAAAAATTAGACAGAAGCATGCTCAGAAACTTCTTTGTGATGTGTGCATTCAACTCACAGAGTTGGATCTTCCTTTTCTTAGAGCGGTTTTGAAACAATATTTTTGTAGAATATTCAAGTGGACATTTGGAGGGCTTTGAGGCCTATGCTGGAAAAGGAAATAACTTCACATAAAAACTAGACAGAAGCATTCTCAGAAACGTATTTGTTATGAGTCCATTCAACTCACAGAGTTGAACCTTCGTTTTGATAGGGCAGTTTTGAAACACTCTTTTTGTAGAATCTTCAAGTGGACATTTTTAGTGCTTTGACGATATGCTGGAAAAGGAAATATCTTCACATAAAAACTACACAGAAGCATTCTCAGAAACTTCTTTGTGATGTGTGCTTTCAACTCACAGATGTAAACATTTCTTTTGATAGAGTAGTTTTGAAACACTCTTTTTGTAGAACCTGCAAGTGGATATATGGAGCGCTTTGAAGCCTATGCTGGAAAAGGAAATATCTTCACATAAAAACTATACAGAAGCATTCTCAGCAACTTCCTTGTGATTTGTGCATTCAACTCGGAGAGTTGAACCGTCCTTTTGTTAGAGTAGTTTGGGAACACTCTTTTTGTAGAATCTGCAAGTGGATATTTGGAGCACTTTGAAGCCTAAGCTGGAAAAGGAAACAACTTCACATAAAAACTAGAAGGAAGCATTCTCACAAACTTTTTTGTGATGTGTGCATTCAACTCAGCGAGTTTAACCTTACATTTGATAGAGCAGTTTTGAAACACTCTTTTTGTAGAATGTGCAAGTAGACATTTGGAGCTCTTTCAGGCCTGTGCTGGAATAGAAAAGATCTTCACACGAAAACTAGACAGAAGCATTCTCAGAAACTTCTTTGTGACGTGTGCATTCCACTCACAGAGTTGAACCTTCCTTTTGATAGAGCAATTCTGAAACACTCTTTTTGTAGAATCCGCAAGTGGATATTTGGAGCGCTTTGAGGCCTATGCTGGAAAAGGAAATATTTTCACGTAAAAACAAGGCGGAAGCACTCTATCAAACTTCTTTGTGATGTTTACATTCAACTCACAGAGTTGAACCTTCCCTTGAATAGAGCGGTTTTGAAAGAATCTTTTTGTAGTATATGCAACTAGATATTTGGAGCGCTTTGAGTCCTATGAGGGAAATGGAAATATTTTTAGATGAAAACTAGACAGAGGCATTCTCAGAAACATATTTGTTACGAGTAAATTCAAGTCACAGAGTTGAACCTTCCTTTTGGCAGAGCGGTTTTGAAACCCTCTTTTTATTGACTCTTCCATTGGAGATTTAGAGCGCTTTGACGCAATGCTGGAAAAGGAAATATCTTCACATAAAAACTAGACAGATGCATTCCCAGAAACTTCTTTTTGATGTGTGCTTTCAACTCACAGAGTTGAACCTTTCTTTTGATAGAGCAGTTTTGAAACCCTCTCTTTGAAGAATCTTCATGTGGACATTTGGATATCTTTGAGGCCTATGCTGGAAAAGGAAATATCTTCACATAAAAACAAGACAGAAGCATTCTCAGAAACTACTTTGCAATGTGTGCGTTCAACACACAGACTTTAAACTTACTTTTGGCGGAGCAGTTCTGAAACAGTCTTTTTGTACAGTCTGCAAGTGGATATTTGGAGCGCTTTAAGGCCTACGCTGAAAAAAGAGATAACTTCAATCAAAAAGTAGAAAGAAGCATTCTCAGAAACCTCTGTGTGATGTGTGTATTGAACTCACAGAGTTGAACCTTCCTTTTGATAGAGGAGTTTTGAAATACTCTTTTTGTAGGATCTGCAAGTGAATAGTTGGAATGATTTGAGGCTTATGATGGTAAAGGAAATATCTTCACATAAAGACGATAGAGAAGCATTCTCGGAAACTTCCTTGTGATGTGTGCATTCAACTCACAGAGTTGAACCTTCCTTCTGATAGTGCAGTTTTGAAACACTCGTTTTGTATCATCTGCAAGTGGATACTTGGAGCGCTTTGAAGCCTATACTGGAAAAGTAAATGTCTTCTCATAAAAACTATACAGAAGCAATCTCCGAAACCACCTTGTGATGTGTGTATTCAACTCAGAGAGTTGAACCTTCCTTTTTTTAGAGCAGTTTTGAAACACTCTTTTTGCAAAATCTGCAAGTGAATACTTGGATCGCTTTGAAGCCTCTGCAGGGTAAAGGAAATATCTTCACATAAAAACAAAACAGAAGCATTGTCAGAAACTTCTTTATGACGTGTGCATTCAATTCACAGAGTTGAACCTTCCTTTTGATAGAGCAGTTTTGAAACACTCCTTTTGTAGTGTGTGCAAGTAGACATTTGGAGCTCTTTCAGGCCTGTGCTGGAAAAGGAAATATCTTCACACAAAAACTAGACAGAAGTATTCTCAGAAACGTCTTTGTGATGCATGCATTCAAAACACGGAGTTGAACCTTCCTTTTGAAAGAACAGTTTTGAAACACTCTTATTGTAGAATCTGCATGTGGATATTTGGAGCGCTTTGAGGCCAATGCTAGAAAAGAAAATATCTTCGCATAAAAATGAGACAGAAGCATTCTCAGAAACTTTTTTGTGATGTGTGCATTAAACTCACAGTGTTGAACCTGCCTTTTGACAGAGCAGTTTTGAAACACTCTTTTTGTAGAATCTGCAGGTGGATATTTGGAGTGCTTTGAGGACAATGCTATATAAGGAAATGTCTTCACAGAAAACCTAGACAGAAACATTATCAGAAACTTCTTTGTGATGTGTGCTTCCAAATCACAGAGTTGAACCTTCCTTTTGATATAGCAGGTTTGGAACACACTTTTTGTGGAATCTGCAAGTGAATTTTGGGAGCGCTTTGAGGACTATGCTGGAAAAGGAAATATATTCACATAAAAACTAGAAAGAGGCATTCTCAAAAACTTCTCTGTGATGTGTGCGCTAAACTCACAAAGTTGAACATCCCTTTTGCTAGAGCAGTTTTGAAACACTGTTTTTGTAAAATCTGCAAGTGAATATTTGGAGTGATTGAGACCTCTGCTGGAAAATCATATAACTTCAAATAAGAACGGGACAGAAGTATTCTCAGAAACATCTTTGTGATGTCTGCATTCAACTCGCGGAGTTGAAACTTCCTTCTGGTAGAGCAGTTTTGAAACTGTCTTTTTGTGGAAGCTACAAGTGGATATTTGGAACGCTTTGAGGCTTATGCTGGAAAAGCTAATAACTTCACATAAAAAGTAGAGAGAAGCATTCTCAGAAACTTCTTTGTGATGAGTGCATTCAAGTGTACATTTGGAGTGCTTTGAGGCCTTTGCTGGAAAAGGAAATAACTTCACATAAAAATTAGACAGAAGCATGCTCAGAAACTTCTTTGTGATGTGTGCATTCAACTCACAGAGTTGGATCTTCCTTTTCTTAGAGCGGTTTTGAAACAATATTTTTGTAGAATATTCAAGTGGACATTTGGAGGGCTTTGAGGCCTATGCTGGAAAAGGAAATAACTTCACATAAAAACTAGACAGAAGCACTCTCAGAAACGTATTTGATATGAGTCCATTCAACTCACAGAGTTGAACCTTCGTTTTGATAGGGCAGTTTTGAAACACTCTTTTTGTAGAATCTTCAAGTGGACATTTTTAGTGCTTTGACGATATGCTGGAAAAGGAAATATCTTCACATAAAAACTACACAGAAGCATTCTCAGAAACTTCTTTGTGATGTGTGCTTTCAACTCACAGATGTAAACATTTCTTTTGATAGAGTAGTTTTGAAACACTCTTTTTGTAGAATCTGCAAGTGGATATATTTAGCGCTTTGAAGCCTATGCTGGAAAAGGAAATATCTTCACATAAAAACTATACAGAAGCATTCTCAGCAACTTCCTTGTGATTTGTGCATTCAACTCGGAGAGTTGAACCGTCCTTTTGTTAGAGCAGTTTGAGAACACTCTTTTTGTAGAATCTGCAAGTGGATATTTGGAGCACTTCGAAGCCTAAGCTGGAAAAGGAAACAACTTCACATAAAAACTAGAAGGAAGCATTCTCACAAACTTTTTTGTGATGTGTGCATTCAACTCAGCGAGTTTAACCTTACATTTGATAGAGCAGTTTTGAAACACTCTTTTTGTAGAATGTGCAAGTAGACATTTGGAGCTCTTTCAGGCCTGTGCTGGAATAGAAAAGATCTTCACACGAAAACTAGACAGAAGCATTCTCAGAAACTTCTTTGTGACGTGTGCATTCCACTCACAGAGTTGAACCTTCCTTTTGATAGAGCAATTCTGAAACACTCTTTTTGTAGAATCCGCAAGTGGATATTTGGAGCACTTTGAGGCCTATGCTGGAAAAGGAAATATTTTCACGTAAAAACAAGACCGAAGCACTCTATCAAACTTCTTTGTGATGTTTACATTCAACTCACAGAGTTGAAAATTCCCTTGAATAGAGTGGTTTTGAAAGAATCTTTTTGTAGTATATGCAACTAGATATTTGGAGCGCTTTGAGTCCTATGAGGGAAATGGAAATATTTTTAGATAAAAACTAGACAGAGGCATTCTCAGAAACATATTTGTTACGAGTGAATTCAAGTCACAGAGTTGAACCTTCCTTTTGGCAGAGCGGTTTTGAAACCCTCTTTTTATTGACTCTTCCATTGGAGATTTAGAGCGCTTTGACGCAATGCTGGAAAAGGAAATATCTTCACATAAAAACTAGACAGATGCATTCCCAGAAACTTCTTTTTGATGTGTGCTTTCAACTCACAGAGTTGAACCTTTCTTTTGATAGAGCAGTTTTGAAACCCTCTCTTTGAAGAATCTTCATGTGGACATTTGGATATCTTTGAGGCCTATGCTGGAAAAGGAAATATCTTCACATAAAAACAAGACAGAAGCATTCTCAGAAACTACTTTGCAATGTGTGCGTTCAACACACAGACTTTAAACTTACTTTTGGCGGAGCAGTTCTGAAACAGTCTTTTTGTACAGTCTGCAAGTGGATATTTGGAGCGCTTTAAGGCCTACGCTGAAAAAAGAAATAACTTCAATCAAAAAATAGAAAGAAGCATTCTCAGAAACCTCTTTGTGATGTGTGTATTGAACTCACAGAGTTGAACCTTCCTTTTGAGAGAGGAGTTTTGAAATACTCTTTTTGTAGGATCTGCAAGTGAATAGTTGGAATGATTTGAGACCTATGATGGTAAAGGAAATATCTTCACATAAAAACGATAGAGAAGCATTCTCGGAAACTTTCTTGTGATGTGTGCATTCAACTCACAGAGTTGAACCTTCCTTTTGATAGTGCAGTTTTGAAACACTCGTTTTGTATCATCTGCAAGTGGATACTTGGAGCGCTTTGAAGCCTATACTGGAAAAGTAAATGTCTTCTCATAAAAACTATACAGAAGCAATCTCCGAAACCACCTTGTGATGTGTGTATTCAACTCAGAGAGTTGAACCTTCCTTTTTTTAGAGCAGTTTTGAAACACTCTTTTTGCAAAATCTGCAAGTGAATACTTGGATCGCTTTGAAGCCTCTGCAGGGTAAAGGAAATATCTTCACATAAAAACAAAACAGAAGCATTGTCAGAAACTCCTTTACGATGTGTGCATTCAATTCACAGAGTTGAACCTTCCTTTTGATAGAGCAGTTTTGAATCACTCCTTTTGTAGTGTGTGCAAGTAGACATTTGGAGCTCTTTCAGGCCTGTGCTGGAAAAGGAAATATCTTCACACAAAAACTAGACAGAAGTATTCTCAGAAACGTCTTTGTGATGCATGCATTCAAAACACGGAGTTGAACCTTCCTTTTGAAAGAACAGTTTTGAAACACTCTTATTGTAGAATCTGCATGTGGATATTTGCAGCGCTTTGAGGCCTATGCTAGAAAAGAAAATATCTTCGCATAAAAACGAGACAGAAGCATTCTCAGAAACTTTTTTGTGATGTGTGCATTAAACTCACAGTGTTGAACCTGCCTTTTGACAGAGCAGTTTTGAAACACTCTTTTTGTAGAATCTGCAGGTGGATATTTGGAGTGCTTTGAGGACAATGCTATATAAGGAAATGTCTTCAAATAAAACCTAGACAGAAACATTATCAGAAACTTCTTTGTGATGTGTGCTTCCAAATCACAGAGTTGAACCTTCCTTTTGATATAGCAGGTTTGGAACACACTTTTTGTGGAATCTGCAAGTGAATTTTGGGAGCGCTTTGAGGACTATGCTGGAAAAGGAAATATATTCACATAAAAACTAGAAAGAGGCATTCTCAAAAACTTCTCTGTGATGTGTGCGCTAAACTCACAAAGTTGAACATCCCTTTTGCTAGAGCAGTTTTGAAACACTGTTTTTGTAAAATCTGCAAGTGAATATTTGGAGTGATTGAGACCTCTGCTGGAAAATCGTATAACTTCAAATAAGAACGGGACAGAAGTATTCTCAGAAACATCTTTGTGATGTCTGCATTCAACTCGCGGAGTTGAAACTTCCTTTTGGTAGAGCAGTTTTGAAACTGTCTTTTTGTGGAAGCTACAAGTGGATATTTGGAACGCTTTGAGGCTTAGGCTGGAAAAGCTAATAACTTCACATAAAAAGTAGAGAGAAGCATTCTCAGAAACTTCTTTGTGATGAGTGCATTCAAGTGTACATTTGGAGTGCTTTGAGGCCTTTGCTGGAAAAGGAAATAACTTCACATAAAAATTAGACAGAAGCATGCTCAGAAACTTCTTTGTGATGTGTGCATTCAACTCACAGAGTTGGATCTTCCTTTTCTTAGAGCGGTTTTGAAACAATATTTTTGTAGAATATTCAAGTGGACATTTGGAGGGCTTTGAGGCCTATGCTGGAAAAGGAAATAACTTCACATAAAAACTAGACAGAAGCATTCTCAGAAACGTATTTGTTATGAGTCCATTCAACTCACAGAGTTGAACCTTCGTTTTGATAGGGCAGTTTTGAAACACTCTTTTTGTAGAATCTTCAAGTGGACATTTTTAGTGCTTTGACGATATGCTGGAAAAGGAAATATCTTCACATAAAAACTACACAGAAGCATTCTCAGAAACTTCTTTGTGATGTGTGCTTTCAACTCACAGATGTAAACATTTCTTTTGATAGAGTAGTTTTGAAACACTCTTTTTGTAGAACCTGCAAGTGGATATATGGAGCGCTTTGAAGCCTATGCTGGAAAAGGAAATATCTTCACATAAAAACTATACAGAAGCATTCTCAGCAACTTCCTTGTGATTTGTGCATTCAACTCGGAGAGTTGAACCGTCCTTTTGTTAGAGTAGTTTGGGAACACTCTTTTTGTAGAATCTGCAAGTGGATATTTGGAGCACTTTGAAGCCTAAGCTGGAAAAGGAAACAACTTCACATAAAAACTAGAAGGAAGCATTCTCACAAACTTTTTTGTGATGTGTGCATTCAACTCAGCGAGTTTAACCTTACATTTGATAGAGCAGTTTTGAAACACTCTTTTTGTAGAATGTGCAAGTAGACATTTGGAGCTCCTTCAGGCCTGTGCTGGAATAGAAAAGATCTTCACACGAAAACTAGACAGAAGCATTCTCAGAAACTTCTTTGTGACGTGTGCATTCCACTCACAGAGTTGAACCTTCCTTTTGATAGAGCAATTCTGAAACACTCTTTTTGTAGAATCCGCAAGTGGATATTTGGAGCGCTTTGAGGCCTATGCTGGAAAAGGAAATATTTTCACGTAAAAACAAGGCGGAAGCACTCTATCAAACTTCTTTGTGATGTTTACATTCAACTCACAGAGTTGAACCTTCCCTTGAATAGAGCGGTTTTGAAAGAATCTTTTTGTAGTATATGCAACTAGATATTTGGAGCGCTTTGAGTCCTATGAGGGAAATGGAAATATTTTTAGATGAAAACTAGACAGAGGCATTCTCAGAAACATATTTGTTACGAGTAAATTCAAGTCACAGAGTTGAACCTTCCTTTTGGCAGAGCGGTTTTGAAACCCTCTTTTTATTGACTCTTCCATTGGAGATTTAGAGCGCTTTGACGCAATGCTGGAAAAGGAAATATCTTCACATAAAAACTAGACAGATGCATTCCCAGAAACTTCTTTTTGATGTGTGCTTTCAACTCACAGAGTTGAACCTTTCTTTTGATAGAGCAGTTTTGAAACCCTCTCTTTGAAGAATCTTCATGTGGACATTTGGATATCTTTGAGGCCTATGCTGGAAAAGGAAATATCTTCACATAAAAACAAGACAGAAGCATTCTCAGAAACTACTTTGCAATGTGTGCGTTCAACACACAGACTTTAAACTTACTTTTGGCGGAGCAGTTCTGAAACAGTCTTTTTGTACAGTCTGCAAGTGGATATTTGGAGCGCTTTAAGGCCTACGCTGAAAAAAGAAATAACTTCAATCAAAAAGTAGAAAGAAGCATTCTCAGAAACCTCTTTGTGATGTGTGTATTGAACTCACAGAGTTGAACCTTCCTTTTGAGAGAGGAGTTTTGAAATACTCTTTTTGTAGGATCTGCAAGTGAATAGTTGGAATGATTTGAGGCCTATGATGGTAAAGGAAATATCTTCACATAAAAACGATAGAGAAGCATTCTCGGAAACTTCCTTGTGATGTGTGCATTCAACTCACAGAGTTGAACCTTCCTTCTGATAGTGCAGTTTTGAAACACTCGTTTTGTATCATCTGCAAGTGGATACTTGGAGCGCTTTGAAGCCTATACTGGAAAAGTAAATGTCTTCTCATAAAAACTATAGAGAAGCAATCTCCGAAACCACCTTGTGATGTGCGTATTCAACTCAGAGAGTTGAACCTTCCTTTTTTTAGAGCAGTTTTGAAACACTCTTTTTGCAAAATCTGCAAGTGAATACTTGGATCGCTTTGAAGCCTCTGCAGGGTAAAGGAAATATCCTCACATAAAAACAAAACAGAAGCATTGTCAGAAACTTCTTTATGATGTGTGCATTCAATTCACAGAGTTGAACCTTCCTTTTGATAGAGCAGTTTTGAAACACTCCTTTTGTAGTGTGTGCAAGTAGACATTTGGAGCTCTTTCAGGCCTGTGCTGGAAAAGGAAATATCTTCACACAAAAACTAGACAGAAGTATTCCCAGAAACCTCTTTGTGATGCATGCATTCAAAACACGGAGTTGAACCTTCCTTTTGATAGAACAGTTTTGAAACACTCTTATTGTAGAATCTGCATGTGGATATTTGGAGCGCTTTGAGGCCTATGCTAGAAAAGAAAATATCTTCGCATAAAAATGAGACAGAAGCATTCTCAGAAACTTTTTTGTGATGTGCGCATTAAACTCACAGTGTTGAACCTGCCTTTTGACAGAGCAGTTTTGAAACACTCTTTTTGTAGAATCTGCAGGTGGATATTTGGAGTGGTTTGAGGACAATGCTATATAAGGAAATGTCTTCACATAAAACCTAGACAGAAACATTATCAGAAACTTCTTTGTGATGTGTGCTTCCAAATCACAGAGTTGAACCTTCCTTTTGATATAGCAGGTTTGGAACACACTTTTTGTGGAATCTGCAAGTGAATTTTGGGAGCGCTTTGAGGACTATGCTGGAAAAGGAAATATATTCACATAAAAACTAGAAAGAGGCATTCTCAAAAACTTCTCTGTGATGTGTGCGCTAAACTCACAAAGTTGAACATCCCTTTTGCTAGAGCAGTTTTGAAACACTGTTTTTGTAAAATCTGCAAGTGAATATTTGGAGTGATTGAGACCTCTGCTGGAAAATCGTATAACTTCAAATAAGAACGGGACAGAAGTATTCTCAGAAACATCTTTGTGATGTCTGCATTCAACTCGCGGGGTTGAAACTTCCTTTTGGTAGAGCAGTTTTGAAACTGTCTTTTTGTGGAAGCTACAAGTGGATATTTGGAACGCTTTGAGGCTTAGGCTGGAAAAGCTAATAACTTCACATAAAAAGTAGAGAGAAGCATTCTCAGAAACTTCTTTGTGATGAGTGCATTCAAGTGTACATTTGGAGTGCTTTGAGGCCTTTGCTGGAAAAGGAAATAACTTCACATAAAAATTAGACAGAAGCATGCTCAGAAACTTCTTTGTGATGTGTGCATTCAACTCACAGAGTTGGATCTTCCTTTTCTTAGAGCGGTTTTGAAACAATATTTTTGTAGAATATTCAAGTGGACATTTGGAGGGCTTTGAGGCCTATGCTGGAAAAGGAAATAACTTCACATAAAAACTAGACAGAAGCATTCTCAGAAACGTATTTGATATGAGTCCATTCAACTCACAGAGTTGAACCTTCGTTTTGATAGGGCAGTTTTGAAACACTCTTTTTGTAGAATCTTCAAGTGGACATTTTTAGTGCTTTGACGATATGCTGGAAAAGGAAATATCTTCACATAAAAACTACACAGAAGCATTCTCAGAAACTTCTTTGTGATGTGTGCTTTCAACTCACAGATGTAAACATTTCTTTTGATAGAGTAGTTTTGAAACACTCTTTTTGTAGAATCTGCAAGTGGATATATTTAGCGCTTTGAAGCCTATGCTGGAAAAGGAAATATCTTCACATAAAAACTATACAGAAGCATTCTCAGCAACTTCCTTGTGATTTGTGCATTCAACTCGGAGAGTTGAACCGTCCTTTTGTTAGAGCAGTTTGAGAACACTCTTTTTGTAGAATCTGCAAGTGGATATTTGGAGCACTTCGAAGCCTAAGCTGGAAAAGGAAACAACTTCACATAAAAACTAGAAGGAAGCATTCTCACAAACTTTTTTGTGATGTGTGCATTCAACTCAGCGAGTTTAACCTTACATTTGATAGAGCAGTTTTGAAACACTCTTTTTGTAGAATGTGCAAGTAGACATTTGGAGCTCTTTCAGGCCTGTGCTGGAATAGAAAAGATCTTCACACGAAAACTAGACAGAGGCATTCTCAGAAACTTCTTTGTGACGTGTGCATTCCACTCACAGAGTTGAACCTTCCTTTTGATAGAGCAATTCTGAAACACTCTTTTTGTAGAATCCGCAAGTGGATATTTGGAGCGCTTTGAGGCCTATGCTGGAAAAGGAAATATTTTCACGTAAAAACAAGGCGGAAGCACTCTATCAAACTTCTTTGTGATGTTTACATTCAACTCACAGAGTTGAACCTTCCCTTGAATAGAGCGGTTTTGAAAGAATCTTTTTGTAGTATATGCAACTAGATATTTGGAGCGCTTTGAGTCCTATGAGGGAAATGGAAATATTTTTAGATAAAAACTAGACAGAGGCATTCTCAGAAACATATTTGTTACGAGTGAATTCAAGTCACAGAGTTGAACCTTCCTTTTGGCAGAGCGGTTTTGAAACCCTCTTTTTATTGACTCTTCCATTGGAGATTTAGAGCGCTTTGACGCAATGCTGGAAAAGGAAATATCTTCACATAAAAACTAGACAGATGCATTCCCAGAAACTTCTTTTTGATGTGTGCTTTCAACTCACAGAGTTGAACCTTTCTTTTGATAGAGCAGTTTTGAAACCCTCTCTTTGAAGAATCTTCATGTGGACATTTGGATATCTTTGAGGCCTATGCTGGAAAAGGAAATATCTTCACATAAAAACAAGACAGAAGCATTCTCAGAAACTACTTTGCAATGTGTGCGTTCAACACACAGACTTTAAACTTACTTTTGGCGGAGCAGTTCTGAAACAGTCTTTTTGTACAGTCTGCAAGTGGATATTTGGAGCGCTTTAAGGCCTACGCTGAAAAAAGAAATAACTTCAATCAAAAAGTAGAAAGAAGCATTCTCAGAAACCTCTTTGTGATGTGTGTATTGAACTCACAGAGTTGAACCTTCCTTTTGAGAGAGGAGTTTTGAAATACTCTTTTTGTAGGATCTGCAAGTGAATAGTTGGAATGATTTGAGGCCTATGATGGTAAAGGAAATATCTTCACATAAAAACGATAGAGAAGCATTCTCGGAAACTTTCTTGTGATGTGTGCATTCAACTCACAGAGTTGAACCTTCCTTTTGAGAGTGCAGTTTTGAAACACTCGTTTTGTATCATCTGCAAGTGGATACTTGGAGCGCTTTGAAGCCTATACTGGAAAAGTAAATGTCTTCTCATAAAAACTATACAGAAGCAATCTCCGAAACCACCTTGTGATGTGTGTATTCAACTCAGAGAGTTGAACCTTCCTTTTTTTAGAGCAGTTTTGAAACACTCTTTTTGCAAAATCTGCAAGTGAATACTTGGATCGCTTTGAAGCCTCTGCAGGGTAAAGGAAATATCTTCACATAAAAACAAAACAGAAGCATTGTCAGAAACTTCTTTATGATGTGTGCATTCAATTCACAGAGTTGAACCTTCCTTTTGATAGAGCAGTTTTGAATCACTCCTTTTGTAGTGTGTGCAAGTAGACATTTGGAGCTCTTTCAGGCCTGTGCTGGAAAAGGAAATATCTTCACACAAAAACTAGACAGAAGTATTCCCAGAAACGTCTTTGTGATGCATGCATTCAAAACACGGAGTTGAACCTTCCTTTTGATAGAACAGTTTTGAAACACTCTTATTGTAGAATCTGCATGTGGATATTTGGAGCGCTTTGAGGCCTATGCTAGAAAAGAAAATATCTTCGCATAAAAATGAGACAGAAGCATTCTCAGAAACTTTTTTGTGATGTGTGCATTAAACTCACAGTGTTGAACCTGCCTTTTGACAGAGCAGTTTTGAAACACTCTTTTTGTAGAATCTGCAGGTGGATATTTGGAGTGGTTTGAGGACAATGCTATATAAGGAAATGTCTTCACATAAAACCTAGACAGAAACATTATCAGAAACTTCTTTGTGATGTGTGCTTCCAAATCACAGAGTTGAACCTTCCTTTTGATATAGCAGGTTTGGAACACACTTTTTGTGGAATCTGCAAGTGAATTTTGGGAGCGCTTTGAGGACTATGCTGGAAAAGGAAATATATTCACATAAAAACTAGAAAGAGGCATTCTCAAAAACTTCTCTGTGATGTGTGCGCTAAACTCACAAAGTTGAACATCCCTTTTGCTAGAGCAGTTTTGAAACACTGTTTTTGTAAAATCTGCAAGTGAATATTTGGAGTGATTGAGACCTCTGCTGGAAAATCGTATAACTTCAAATAAGAACGGGACAGAAGTATTCTCAGAAACATCTTTGTGATGTCTGCATTCAACTCGCGGAGTTGAAACTTCCTTTTGGTAGAGCAGTTTTGAAACTGTCTTTTTGTGGAAGCTACAAGTGGATATTTGGAACGCTTTGAGGCTTAGGCTGGAAAAGCTAATAACTTCACATAAAAAGTAGAGAGAAGCATTCTCAGAAACTTCTTTGTGATGAGTGCATTCAAGTGTACATTTGGAGTGCTTTGAGGCCTTTGCTGGAAAAGGAAATAACTTCACATAAAAATTAGACAGAAGCATGCTCAGAAACTTCTTTGTGATGTGTGCATTCAACTCACAGAGTTGGATCTTCCTTTTCTTAGAGCGGTTTTGAAACAATATTTTTGTAGAATATTCAAGTGGACATTTGGAGGGCTTTGAGGCCTATGCTGGAAAAGGAAATAACTTCACATAAAAACTAGACAGAAGCATTCTCAGAAACGTATTTGTTATGAGTCCATTCAACTCACAGAGTTGAACCTTCGTTTTGATAGGGCAGTTTTGAAACACTCTTTTTGTAGAATCTTCAAGTGGACATTTTTAGTGCTTTGACGATATGCTGGAAAAGGAAATATCTTCACATAAAAACTACACAGAAGCATTCTCAGAAACTTCTTTGTGATGTGTGCTTTCAACTCACAGATGTAAACATTTCTTTTGATAGAGTAGTTTTGAAACACTCTTTTTGTAGAATCTGCAAGTGGATATATGGAGCGCTTTGAAGCCTATGCTGGAAAAGGAAATATCTTCACATAAAAACTATACAGAAGCATTCTCAGCAACTTCCTTGTGATTTGTGCATTCAACTCGGAGAGTTGAACCGTCCTTTTGTTAGAGCAGTTTGGGAACACTCTTTTTGTAGAATCTGCAAGTGGATATTTGGAGCACTTCGAAGCCTAAGCTGGAAAAGGAAACAACTTCACATAAAAACTAGAAGGAAGCATTCTCACAAACTTTTTTGTGATGTGTGCATTCAACTCAGCGAGTTTAACCTTCCTTTTGATAGAGCAGTTTTGAAACACTCTTTTTGTAGAATGTGCAAGTAGACATTTGGAGCTCTTTCAGGCCTGTGCTGGAATAGAAAAGATCTTCACACGAAAACTAGACAGAAGCATTCTCAGAAACTTCTTTGTGACGTGTGCATTCCACTCACAGAGTTGAACCTTCCTTTTGATAGAGCAATTCTGAAACACTCTTTTTGTAGAATCCGCAAGTGGATATTTGGAGCGCTTTGAGGCCTATGCTGGAAAAGGAAATATTTTCACGTAAAAACAAGACCGAAGCACTCTATCAAACTTCTTTGTGATGTTTACATTCAACTCACAGAGTTGAAAATTCCCTTGAATAGAGCGGTTTTGAAAGAATCTTTTTGTAGTATATGCAACTAGATATTTGGAGCGCTTTGAGTCCTATGAGGGAAATGGAAATATTTTTAGATAAAAACTAGACAGAGGCATTCTCAGAAACATATTTGTTACGAGTGAATTCAAGTCACAGAGTTGAACCTTCCTTTTGGCAGAGCGGTTTTGAAACCCTCTTTTTATTGACTCTTCCATTGGAGATTTAGAGCGCTTTGACGCAATGCTGGAAAAGGAAATATCTTCACATAAAAACTAGACAGATGCATTCCCAGAAACTTCTTTTTGATGTGTGCTTTCAACTCACAGAGTTGAACCTTTCTTTTGATAGAGCAGTTTTGAAACCCTCTCTTTGAAGGATCTTCATGTGGACAATTGGATATCTTTGAGGCCTATGCTGGAAAAGGAAATATCTTCACATAAAAACAAGACAGAAGCATTCTCAGAAACTACTTTGCAATGTGTGCGTTCAACACACAGACTTTAAACTTACTTTTGGCGGAGCAGTTCTGAAACAGTCTTTTTGTACAGTCTGCAAGTGGATATTTGGAGCGCTTTAAGGCCTACGCTGAAAAAAGAGATAACTTCAATCAAAAAGTAGAAAGAAGCATTCTCAGAAACCTCTGTGTGATGTGTGTATTGAACTCACAGAGTTGAACCTTCCTTTTGATAGAGGAGTTTTGAAATACTCTTTTTGTAGGATCTGCAAGTGAATAGTTGGAATGATTTGAGGCTTATGATGGTAAAGGAAATATCTTCACATAAAGACGATAGAGAAGCATTCTCGGAAACTTCCTTGTGATGTGTGCATTCAAGTCACAGAGTTGAACCTTCCTTCTGACAGTGCAGTTTTGAAACACTCGTTTTGTATCATCTGCAAGTGGATACTTGGAGCGCTTTGAAGCCTATACTGGAAAAGTAAATGTCTTCTCATAAAAACTATACAGAAGCAATCTCCGAAACCACCTTGTGATGTGTGTATTCAACTCAGAGAGTTGAACCTTCCTTTTTTTAGAGCAGTTTTGAAACACTCTTTTTGCAAAATCTGCAAGTGAATACTTGGATCGCTTTGAAGCCTCTGCAGGGTAAAGGAAATATCTTCACATAAAAACAAAACAGAAGCATTGTCAGAAACTTCTTTATGACGTGTGCATTCAATTCACAGAGTTGAACCTTCCTTTTGATAGAGCAGTTTTGAAACACTCCTTTTGTAGTGTGTGCAAGTAGACATTTGGAGCTCTTTCAGGCCTGTGCTGGAAAAGGAAATATCTTCACACAAAAACTAGACAGAAGTATTCTCAGAAACGTCTTTGTGATGCATGCATTCAAAACACGGAGTTGAACCTTCCTTTTGAAAGAACAGTTTTGAAACACTCTTATTGTAGAATCTGCATGTGGATATTTGGAGCGCTTTGAGGCCAATGCTAGAAAAGAAAATATCTTCGCATAAAAATGAGACAGAAGCATTCTCAGAAACTTTTTTGTGATGTGTGCATTAAACTCACAGTGTTGAACCTGCCTTTTGACAGAGCAGTTTTGAAACACTCTTTTTGTAGAATCTGCAGGTGGATATTTGGAGTGCTTTGAGGACAATGCTATATAAGGAAATGTCTTCACAGAAAACCTAGACAGAAACATTATCAGAAACTTCTTTGTGATGTGTGCTTCCAAATCACAGAGTTGAACCTTCCTTTTGATATAGCAGGTTTGGAACACACTTTTTGTGGAATCTGCAAGTGAATTTTGGGAGCGCTTTGAGGACTATGCTGGAAAAGGAAATATATTCACATAAAAACTAGAAAGAGGCATTCTCAAAAACTTCTCTGTGATGTGTGCGCTAAACTCACAAAGTTGAACATCCCTTTTGCTAGAGCAGTTTTGAAACACTGTTTTTGTAAAATCTGCAAGTGAATATTTGGAGTGATTGAGACCTCTGCTGGAAAATCATATAACTTCAAATAAGAACGGGACAGAAGTATTCTCAGAAACATCTTTGTGATGTCTGCATTCAACTCGCGGAGTTGAAACTTCCTTCTGGTAGAGCAGTTTTGAAACTGTCTTTTTGTGGAAGCTACAAGTGGATATTTGGAACGCTTTGAGGCTTAGGCTGGAAAAGCTAATAACTTCACATAAAAAGTAGAGAGAAGCATTCTCAGAAACTTCTTTGTGATGAGTGCATTCAAGTGTACATTTGGAGTGCTTTG
Source organism: Pongo abelii (assembly GCF_028885655.2). NCBI lineage: Eukaryota > Metazoa > Chordata > Mammalia > Primates > Hominidae > Pongo > Pongo abelii. Next base: position 25,047,122 of record NC_072005.2, read on the forward strand.
AGGCCTTTGCTGGAAAAGGAAATAACTTCACATAAAAATTAGACAGAAGCATGCTCAGAAACTTCTTTGTGATGTGTGCATTCAACTCACAGAGTTGGATCTTCCTTTTCTTAGAGCGGTTTTGAAACAATATTTTTGTAGAATATTCAAGTGGACATTTGGAGGGCTTTGAGGCCTATGCTGGAAAAGGAAATAACTTCACATAAAAACTAGACAGAAGCATTCTCAGAAACGTATTTGTTATGAGTCCATTCAACTCACAGAGTTGAACCTTCGTTTTGATAGGGCAGTTTTGAAACACTCTTTTTGTAGAATCTTCAAGTGGACATTTTTAGTGCTTTGACGATATGCTGGAAAAGGAAATATCTTCACATAAAAACTACACAGAAGCATTCTCAGAAACTTCTTTGTGATGTGTGCTTTCAACTCACAGATGTAAACATTTCTTTTGATAGAGTAGTTTTGAAACACTCTTTTTGTAGAATCTGCAAGTGGATATATGGAGCGCTTTGAAGCCTATGCTGGAAAAGGAAATATCTTCACATAAAAACTATACAGAAGCATTCTCAGCAACTTCCTTGTGATTTGTGCATTCAACTCGGAGAGTTGAACCGTCCTTTTGTTAGAGCAGTTTGGGAACACTCTTTTTGTAGAATCTGCAAGTGGATATTTGGAGCACTTCGAAGCCTAAGCTGGAAAAGGAAACAACTTCACATAAAAACTAGAAGGAAGCATTCTCACAAACTTTTTTGTGATGTGTGCATTCAACTCAGCGAGTTTAACCTTCCTTTTGATAGAGCAGTTTTGAAACACTCTTTTTGTAGAATGTGCAAGTAGACATTTGGAGCTCTTTCAGGCCTGTGCTGGAATAGAAAAGATCTTCACACGAAAACTAGACAGAAGCATTCTCAGAAACTTCTTTGTGACGTGTGCATTCCACTCACAGAGTTGAACCTTCCTTTTGATAGAGCAATTCTGAAACACTCTTTTTGTAGAATCCGCAAGTGGATATTTGGAGCGCTTTGAGGCCTATGCTGGAAAAGGAAATATTTTCACGTAAAAACAAGACCGAAGCACTCTATCAAACTTCTTTGTGATGTTTACATTCAACTCACAGAGTTGAAAATTCCCTTGAATAGAGCGGTTTTGAAAGAATCTTTTTGTAGTATATGCAACTAGATATTTGGAGCGCTTTGAGTCCTATGAGGGAAATGGAAATATTTTTAGATAAAAACTAGACAGAGGCATTCTCAGAAACATATTTGTTACGAGTGAATTCAAGTCACAGAGTTGAACCTTCCTTTTGGCAGAGCGGTTTTGAAACCCTCTTTTTATTGACTCTTCCATTGGAGATTTAGAGCGCTTTGACGCAATGCTGGAAAAGGAAATATCTTCACATAAAAACTAGACAGATGCATTCCCAGAAACTTCTTTTTGATGTGTGCTTTCAACTCACAGAGTTGAACCTTTCTTTTGATAGAGCAGTTTTGAAACCCTCTCTTTGAAGGATCTTCATGTGGACAATTGGATATCTTTGAGGCCTATGCTGGAAAAGGAAATATCTTCACATAAAAACAAGACAGAAGCATTCTCAGAAACTACTTTGCAATGTGTGCGTTCAACACACAGACTTTAAACTTACTTTTGGCGGAGCAGTTCTGAAACAGTCTTTTTGTACAGTCTGCAAGTGGATATTTGGAGCGCTTTAAGGCCTACGCTGAAAAAAGAGATAACTTCAATCAAAAAGTAGAAAGAAGCATTCTCAGAAACCTCTGTGTGATGTGTGTATTGAACTCACAGAGTTGAACCTTCCTTTTGATAGAGGAGTTTTGAAATACTCTTTTTGTAGGATCTGCAAGTGAATAGTTGGAATGATTTGAGGCTTATGATGGTAAAGGAAATATCTTCACATAAAGACGATAGAGAAGCATTCTCGGAAACTTCCTTGTGATGTGTGCATTCAACTCACAGAGTTGAACCTTCCTTCTGACAGTGCAGTTTTGAAACACTCGTTTTGTATCATCTGCAAGTGGATACTTGGAGCGCTTTGAAGCCTATACTGGAAAAGTAAATGTCTTCTCATAAAAACTATACAGAAGCAATCTCCGAAACCACCTTGTGATGTGTGTATTCAACTCAGAGAGTTGAACCTTCCTTTTTTTAGAGCAGTTTTGAAACACTCTTTTTGCAAAATCTGCAAGTGAATACTTGGATCGCTTTGAAGCCTCTGCAGGGTAAAGGAAATATCTTCACATAAAAACAAAACAGAAGCATTGTCAGAAACTTCTTTATGACGTGTGCATTCAATTCACAGAGTTGAACCTTCCTTTTGATAGAGCAGTTTTGAAACACTCCTTTTGTAGTGTGTGCAAGTAGACATTTGGAGCTCTTTCAGGCCTGTGCTGGAAAAGGAAATATCTTCACACAAAAACTAGACAGAAGTATTCTCAGAAACGTCTTTGTGATGCATGCATTCAAAACACGGAGTTGAACCTTCCTTTTGAAAGAACAGTTTTGAAACACTCTTATTGTAGAATCTGCATGTGGATATTTGGAGCGCTTTGAGGCCAATGCTAGAAAAGAAAATATCTTCGCATAAAAATGAGACAGAAGCATTCTCAGAAACTTTTTTGTGATGTGTGCATTAAACTCACAGTGTTGAACCTGCCTTTTGACAGAGCAGTTTTGAAACACTCTTTTTGTAGAATCTGCAGGTGGATATTTGGAGTGCTTTGAGGACAATGCTATATAAGGAAATGTCTTCACAGAAAACCTAGACAGAAACATTATCAGAAACTTCTTTGTGATGTGTGCTTCCAAATCACAGAGTTGAACCTTCCTTTTGATATAGCAGGTTTGGAACACACTTTTTGTGGAATCTGCAAGTGAATTTTGGGAGCGCTTTGAGGACTATGCTGGAAAAGGAAATATATTCACATAAAAACTAGAAAGAGGCATTCTCAAAAACTTCTCTGTGATGTGTGCGCTAAACTCACAAAGTTGAACATCCCTTTTGCTAGAGCAGTTTTGAAACACTGTTTTTGTAAAATCTGCAAGTGAATATTTGGAGTGATTGAGACCTCTGCTGGAAAATCATATAACTTCAAATAAGAACGGGACAGAAGTATTCTCAGAAACATCTTTGTGATGTCTGCATTCAACTCGCGGAGTTGAAACTTCCTTCTGGTAGAGCAGTTTTGAAACTGTCTTTTTGTGGAAGCTACAAGTGGATATTTGGAACGCTTTGAGGCTTAGGCTGGAAAAGCTAATAACTTCACATAAAAAGTAGAGAGAAGCATTCTCAGAAACTTCTTTGTGATGAGTGCATTCAAGTGTACATTTGGAGTGCTTTGAGGCCTTTGCTGGAAAAGGAAATAACTTCACATAAAAATTAGACAGAAGCATGCTCAGAAACTTCTTTGTGATGTGTGCATTCAACTCACAGAGTTGGATCTTCCTTTTCTTAGAGCGGTTTTGAAACAATATTTTTGTAGAATATTCAAGTGGACATTTGGAGGGCTTTGAGGCCTATGCTGGAAAAGGAAATAACTTCACATAAAAACTAGACAGAAGCATTCTCAGAAACGTATTTGTTATGAGTCCATTCAACTCACAGAGTTGAACCTTCGTTTTGATAGGGCAGTTTTGAAACACTCTTTTTGTAGAATCTTCAAGTGGACATTTTTAGTGCTTTGACGATATGCTGGAAAAGGAAATATCTTCACATAAAAACTACACAGAAGCATTCTCAGAAACTTCTTTGTGATGTGTGCTTTCAACTCACAGATGTAAACATTTCTTTTGATAGAGTAGTTTTGAAACACTCTTTTTGTAGAATCTGCAAGTGGATATATGGAGCGCTTTGAAGCCTATGCTGGAAAAGGAAATATCTTCACATAAAAACTATACAGAAGCATTCTCAGCAACTTCCTTGTGATTTGTGCATTCAACTCGGAGAGTTGAACCGTCCTTTTGTTAGAGCAGTTTGGGAACACTCTTTTTGTAGAATCTGCAAGTGGATATTTGGAGCACTTCGAAGCCTAAGCTGGAAAAGGAAACAACTTCACATAAAAACTAGAAGGAAGCATTCTCACAAACTTTTTTGTGATGTGTGCATTCAACTCAGCGAGTTTAACCTTCCTTTTGATAGAGCAGTTTTGAAACACTCTTTTTGTAGAATGTGCAAGTAGACATTTGGAGCTCTTTCAGGCCTGTGCTGGAATAGAAAAGATCTTCACACGAAAACTAGACAGAAGCATTCTCAGAAACTTCTTTGTGACGTGTGCATTCCACTCACAGAGTTGAACCTTCCTTTTGATAGAGCAATTCTGAAACACTCTTTTTGTAGAATCCGCAAGTGGATATTTGGAGCGCTTTGAGGCCTATCCTGGAAAAGGAAATATTTTCACGTAAAAACAAGACCGAAGCACTCTATCAAACTTCTTTGTGATGTTTACATTCAACTCACAGAGTTGAAAATTCCCTTGAATAGAGCGGTTTTGAAAGAATCTTTTTGTAGTATATGCAACTAGATATTTGGAGCGCTTTGAGTCCTATGAGGGAAATGGAAATATTTTTAGATAAAAACTAGACAGAGGCATTCTCAGAAACATATTTGTTACGAGTGAATTCAAGTCACAGAGTTGAACCTTCCTTTTGGCAGAGCGGTTTTGAAACCCTCTTTTTATTGACTCTTCCATTGGAGATTTAGAGCGCTTTGACGCAATGCTGGAAAAGGAAATATCTTCACATAAAAACTAGACAGATGCATTCCCAGAAACTTCTTTTTGATGTGTGCTTTCAACTCACAGAGTTGAACCTTTCTTTTGATAGAGCAGTTTTGAAACCCTCTCTTTGAAGGATCTTCATGTGGACAATTGGATATCTTTGAGGCCTATGCTGGAAAAGGAAATATCTTCACATAAAAACAAGACAGAAGCATTCTCAGAAACTACTTTGCAATGTGTGCGTTCAACACACAGACTTTAAACTTACTTTTGGCGGAGCAGTTCTGAAACAGTCTTTTTGTACAGTCTGCAAGTGGATATTTGGAGCGCTTTAAGGCCTACGCTGAAAAAAGAGATAACTTCAATCAAAAAGTAGAAAGAAGCATTCTCAGAAACCTCTGTGTGATGTGTGTATTGAACTCACAGAGTTGAACCTTCCTTTTGATAGAGGAGTTTTGAAATACTCTTTTTGTAGGATCTGCAAGTGAATAGTTGGAATGATTTGAGGCTTATGATGGTAAAGGAAATATCTTCACATAAAGACGATAGAGAAGCATTCTCGGAAACTTCCTTGTGATGTGTGCATTCAACTCACAGAGTTGAACCTTCCTTCTGACAGTGCAGTTTTGAAACACTCGTTTTGTATCATCTGCAAGTGGATACTTGGAGCGCTTTGAAGCCTATACTGGAAAAGTAAATGTCTTCTCATAAAAACTATACAGAAGCAATCTCCGAAACCACCTTGTGATGTGTGTATTCAACTCAGAGAGTTGAACCTTCCTTTTTTTAGAGCAGTTTTGAAACACTCTTTTTGCAAAATCTGCAAGTGAATACTTGGATCGCTTTGAAGCCTCTGCAGGGTAAAGGAAATATCTTCACATAAAAACAAAACAGAAGCATTGTCAGAAACTTCTTTATGACGTGTGCATTCAATTCACAGAGTTGAACCTTCCTTTTGATAGAGCAGTTTTGAAACACTCCTTTTGTAGTGTGTGCAAGTAGACATTTGGAGCTCTTTCAGGCCTGTGCTGGAAAAGGAAATATCTTCACACAAAAACTAGACAGAAGTATTCTCAGAAACGTCTTTGTGATGCATGCATTCAAAACACGGAGTTGAACCTTCCTTTTGAAAGAACAGTTTTGAAACACTCTTATTGTAGAATCTGCATGTGGATATTTGGAGCGCTTTGAGGCCAATGCTAGAAAAGAAAATATCTTCGCATAAAAATGAGACAGAAGCATTCTCAGAAACTTTTTTGTGATGTGTGCATTAAACTCACAGTGTTGAACCTGCCTTTTGACAGAGCAGTTTTGAAACACTCTTTTTGTAGAATCTGCAGGTGGATATTTGGAGTGCTTTGAGGACAATGCTATATAAGGAAATGTCTTCACAGAAAACCTAGACAGAAACATTATCAGAAACTTCTTTGTGATGTGTGCTTCCAAATCACAGAGTTGAACCTTCCTTTTGATATAGCAGGTTTGGAACACACTTTTTGTGGAATCTGCAAGTGAATTTTGGGAGCGCTTTGAGGACTATGCTGGAAAAGGAAATATATTCACATAAAAACTAGAAAGAGGCATTCTCAAAAACTTCTCTGTGATGTGTGCGCTAAACTCACAAAGTTGAACATCCCTTTTGCTAGAGCAGTTTTGAAACACTGTTTTTGTAAAATCTGCAAGTGAATATTTGGAGTGATTGAGACCTCTGCTGGAAAATCGTATAACTTCAAATAAGAACGGGACAGAAGTATTCTCAGAAACATCTTTGTGATGTCTGCATTCAACTCGCGGAGTTGAAACTTCCTTCTGGTAGAGCAGTTTTGAAACTGTCTTTTTGTGGAAGCTACAAGTGGATATTTGGAACGCTTTGAGGCTTAGGCTGGAAAAGCTAATAACTTCACATAAAAAGTAGAGAGAAGCATTCTCAGAAACTTCTTTGTGATGAGTGCATTCAAGTGTACATTTGGAGTGCTTTGAGGCCTTTGCTGGAAAAGGAAATAACTTCACATAAAAATTAGACAGAAGCATGCTCAGAAACTTCTTTGTGATGTGTGCATTCAACTCACAGAGTTGGATCTTCCTTTTCTTAGAGCGGTTTTGAAACAAGATTTTTGTAGAATATTCAAGTGGACATTTGGAGGGCTTTGAGGCCTATGCTGGAAAAGGAAATAACTTCACATAAAAACTAGACAGAAGCATTCTCAGAAACGTATTTGTTATGAGTCCATTCAACTCACAGAGTTGAACCTTCGTTTTGATAGGGCAGTTTTGAAACACTCTTTTTGTAGAATCTTCAAGTGGACATTTTTAGTGCTTTGACGATATGCTGGAAAAGGAAATATCTTCACATAAAAACTACACAGAAGCATTCTCAGAAACTTCTTTGTGATGTGTGCTTTCAACTCACAGATGTAAACATTTCTTTTGATAGAGTAGTTTTGAAACACTCTTTTTGTAGAATCTGCAAGTGGATATATGGAGCGCTTTGAAGCCTATGCTGGGAAAGGAAATATCTTCACATAAAAACTATACAGAAGCATTCTCAGCAACTTCCTTGTGATTTGTGCATTCAACTCGGAGAGTTGAACCGTCCTTTTGTTAGAGCAGTTTGGGAACACTCTTTTTGTAGAATCTGCAAGTGGATATTTGGAGCACTTCGAAGGCTAAGCTGGAAAAGGAAACAACTTCACATAAAAACTAGAAGGAAGCATTCTCACAAACTTTTTTGTGATGTGTGCATTCAACTCAGCAAGTTTAACCTTCCTTTTGATAGAGCAGTTTTGAAACACTCTTTTTGTAGAATGTGCAAGTAGACATTTGGAGCTCTTTCAGGCCTGTGCTGGAATAGAAAAGATCTTCACACGAAAACTAGACAGAAGCATTCTCAGAAACTCCTTTGTGATGTGTGCATTCCACTCACAGAGTTGAACCTTCCTTTTGATAGAGCAATTCTGAAACACTCTTTTTGTAGAATCCGCAAGTGGATATTTGGAGCGCTTTGAGGCCTATGCTGGAAAAGGAAATATTTTCACGTAAAAACAAGGCGGAAGCACTCTATCAAACTTCTTTGTGATGTTTACATTCAACTCACAGAGTTGAACCTTCCCTTGAATAGAGCGGTTTTGAAAGAATCTTTTTGTAGTATATGCAACTAGATATTTGGAGCGCTTTGAGTCCTATGAGGGAAATGGAAATATTTTTAGATAAAAACTAGACAGAGGCATTCTCAGAAACATATTTGTTACGAGTGAATTCAAGTCACAGAGTTGAACCTTCCTTTTGGCAGAGCGGTTTTGAAACCCTCTTTTTATTGACTCTTCCATTGGAGATTTAGAGCGCTTTGACGCAATGCTGGAAAAGGAAATATCTTCACATAAAAACTAGACAGATGCATTCCCAGAAACTTCTTTTTGATGTGTGCTTTCAACTCACAGAGTTGAACCTTTCTTTTGATAGAGCAGTTTTGAAACCCTCTCTTTGAAGAATCTTCATGTGGACATTTGGATATCTTTGAGGCCTATGCTGGAAAAGGAAATATCTTCACATAAAAACAAGACAGAAGCATTCTCAGAAACTACTTTGCAATGTGTGCGTTCAACACACAGACTTTGAACTTACTTTTGGCGGAGCAGTTCTGAAACAGTCTTTTTGTACAGTCTGCAAGTGGATATTTGGAGCGCTTTAAGGCCTACGCTGAAAAAAGAAATAACTTCAATCAAAAAGTAGAAAGAAGCATTCTCAGAAACCTCTTTGTGATGTGTGTATTGAACTCACAGAGTTGAACCTTCCTTTTGAGAGAGGAGTTTTGAAATACTCTTTTTGTAGGATCTGCAAGTGAATAGTTGGAATGATTTGAGGCCTATGATGGTAAAGGAAATATCTTCACATAAAAACGATAGAGAAGCATTCTCGGAAACTTTCTTGTGATGTGTGCATTCAACTCACAGAGTTGAACCTTCCTTTTGATAGTGCAGTTTTGAAACACTCGTTTTGTATCATCTGCAAGTGGATACTTGGAGCGCTTTGAAGCCTATACTGGAAAAGTAAATGTCTTCTCATAAAAACTATACAGAAGCAATCTCCGAAACCACCTTGTGATGTGTGTATTCAACTCAGAGAGTTGAACCTTCCTTTTTTTAGAGCAGTTTTGAAACACTCTTTTTGCAAAATCTGCAAGTGAATACTTGGATCGCTTTGAAGCCTCTGCAGGGTAAAGGAAATATCTTCACATAAAAACAAAACAGAAGCATTGTCAGAAACTTCTTTATGATGTGTGCATTCAATTCACAGAGTTGAACCTTCCCTTTGATAGAGCAGTTTTGAAACACTCCTTTTGTAGTGTGTGCAAGTAGACATTTGGAGCTCTTTCAGGCCTGTGCTGGAAAAGGAAATATCTTCACACAAAAACTAGACAGAAGTATTCTCAGAAACGTCTTTGTGATGCATGCATTCAAAACACGGAGTTGAACCTTCCTTTTGATAGAACAGTTTTGAAACACTCTTATTGTAGAATCTGCATGTGGATATTTGGAGCGCTTTGAGGCCTATGCTAGAAAAGAAAATATCTTCGCATAAAAATGAGACAGAAGCATTCTCAGAAACTTTTTTGTGATGTGTGCATTAAACTCACAGTGTTGAACCTGCCTTTTGACAGAGCAGTTTTGAAACACTCTTTTTGTAGAATCTGCAGGTGGATATTTGGAGTGCTTTGAGGACAATGCTATATAAGGAAATGTCTTCACATAAAACCTAGACAGAAACATTATCAGAAACTTCTTTGTGATGTGTGCTTCCAAATCACAGAGTTGAACCTTCCTTTTGATATAGCAGGTTTGGAACACACTTTTTGTGGAATCTGCAAGTGAATTTTGGGAGCGCTTTGAGGACTATGCTGGAAAAGGAAATATTTTCACATAAAAACTGGAAAGAGGCATTCTCAGAAACTTCTCTGTGATGTGTGCGCTAAACTCACAAAGTTGAACATCCCTTTTGCTAGAGCAGTTTTGAAACACTGTTTTTGTAAAATCTGCAAGTGAATATTTGGAGTGATTGAGACCTCTGCTGGAAAATCATATAACTTCAAATAAGAACGGGACAGAAGTATTCTCAGAAACATCTTTGTGATGTCTGCATTCAACTCGCGGAGTTGAAACTTCCTTTTGGTAGAGCAGTTTTGAAACTGTCTTTTTGTGGAAGCTACAAGTGGATATTTGGAACGCTTTGAGGCTTATGCTGGAAAAGCTAATAACTTCACATAAAAAGTAGAGAGAAGCATTCTCAGAAACTTCTTTGTGATGAGTGCATTCAAGTGTACATTTGGAGTGCTTTGAGGCCTTTGCTGGAAAAGGAAATAACTTCACATAAAAATTAGACAGAAGCATGCTCAGAAACTTCTTTGTGATGTGTGCATTCAACTCACAGAGTTGGATCTTCCTTTTCTTAGAGCGGTTTTGAAACAATATTTTTGTAGAATATTCAAGTGGACATTTGGAGGGCTTTGAGGCCTATGCTGGAAAAGGAAATAACTTCACATAAAAACTAGACAGAAGCATTCTCAGAACCGTATTTGTTATGAGTCCATTCAACTCACAGAGTTGAACCTTCGTTTTGATAGGGCAGTTTTGAAACACTCTTTTTGTAGAATCTTCAAGTGGACATTTTTAGTGCTTTGACGATATGCTGGAAAAGGAAATATCTTCACATAAAAACTACACAGAAGCATTCTCAGAAACTTCTTTGTGATGTGTGCTTTCAACTCACAGATGTAAACATTTCTTTTGATAGAGTAGTTTTGAAACACTCTTTTTGTAGAATCTGCAAGTGGATATATTTAGCGCTTTGAAGCCTATGCTGGGAAAGGAAATATCTTCACTTAAAAACTATACAGAAGCATTCTCAGCAACTTCCTTGTGATTTGTGCATTCAACTCGGAGAGTTGAACCGTCGTTTTGTTAGAGCAGTTTGAGAACACTCTTTTTGTAGAATCTGCAAGATGGATATTTGGAGCACTTCGAAGCCTAAGCTGGAAAAGGAAACAACTTCACATAAAAACTAGAAGGAAGCATTCTCACAAACTTTTTTGTGATGTGTGCATTCAACTCAGCGAGTTTAACCTTCCTTTTGATAGAGCAGTTTTGAAACACTCTTTTTGTAGAATGTGCAAGTAGACATTTGGAGCTCTTTCAGGCCTGTGCTGGAATAGAAAAGATCTTCACACGAAAACTAGACAGAAGCATTCTCAGAAACTTCTTTGTGATGTGTGCATTCCACTCACAGAGTTGAACCTTCCTTTTGATAGAGCAATTCTGAAACACTCTTTTTGTAGAATCCGCAAGTGGATATTTGGAGCGCTTTGAGACCTATGCTGGAAAAGGAAATATTTTCACGTAAAAACAAGACGGAAGCACTCTATCAAACTTCTTTGTGATGTTTACATTCAACTCACAGAGTTGAACCTTCCCTTGAATAGAGTGGTTTTGAAAGAATCTTTTTGTAGTATATGCAACTAGATATTTGGAGCGCTTTGAGTCCTATGAGGGAAATGGAAATATTTTTAGATGAAAACTAGACAGAGGCATTCTCAGAAACATATTTGTTACGAGTGAATTCAAGTCACAGAGTTGAACCTTCCTTTTGGCAGAGCGGTTTTGAAACCCTCTTTTTATTGACTCTTCCATTGGAGATTTAGAGCGCTTTGACGCAATGCTGGAAAAGGAAATATCTTCACATAAAAACTAGACAGATGCATTCCCAGAAACTTCTTTTTGATGTGTGCTTTCAACTCACAGAGTTGAACCTTTCTTTTGATAGAGCAGTTTTGAAACCCTCTCTTTGAAGAATCTTCATGTGGACATTTGGATATCTTTGAGGCCTATGCTGGAAAAGGAAATATCTTCACATAAAAACAAGACAGAAGCATTCTCAGAAACTACTTTGCAATGTGTGCGTTCAACACACAGACTTTGAACTTACTTTTGGCGGAGCAGTTCTGAAACAGTCTTTTTGTACAGTCTGCAAGTGGATATTTGGAGCGCTTTAAGGCCTACGCTGAAAAAAGAAATAACTTCAATCAAAAAGTAGAAAGAAGCATTCTCAGAAACCTCTTTGTGATGTGTGTATTGATCTCACAGAGTTGAACCTTCCTTTTGATAGAGGAGTTTTGAAATACTCTTTTTGTAGGATCTGCAAGTGAATAGTTGGAATGATTTGAGGCCTATGATGGTAAAGGAAATATCTTCACATAAAAACGATAGAGAAGCATTCTCGGAAACTTTCTTGTGATGTGTGCATTCAACTCACAGAGTTGAACCTTCCTTCTGATAGTGCAGTTTTGAAACACTCGTTTTGTATCATCTGCAAGTGGATACTTGGAGCGCTTTGAAGCCTATACTGGAAAAGTAAATGTCTTCTCATAAAAACTATACAGAAGCAATCTCCGAAACCACCTTGTGATGTGTGTATTCAACTCAGAGAGTTGAACCTTCCTTTTTTTAGAGCAGTTTTGAAACACTCTTTTTGCAAAATCTGCAAGTGAATACTTGGATCGCTTTGAAGCCTCTGCAGGGTAAAGGAAATATCTTCACATAAAAACAAAACAGAAGCATTGTCAGAAACTTCTTTATGATGTGTGCATTCAATTCACAGAGTTGAACCTTCCCTTTGATAGAGCAGTTTTGAAACACTCCTTTTGTAGTGTGTGCAAGTAGACATTTGGAGCTCTTTCAGGCCTGTGCTGGAAAAGGAAATATCTTCACACAAAAACTAGACAGAAGTATTCTCAGAAACGTCTTTGTGATGCATGCATTCAAAACACGGAGTTGAACCTTCCTTTTGAAAGAACAGTTTTGAAACACTCTTATTGTAGAATCTGCATGTGGATATTTGCAGCGCTTTGAGGCCTATGCTAGAAAAGAAAATATCTTCGCATAAAAATGAGACAGAAGCATTCTCAGAAACTTTTTTGTGATGTGTGCATTAAACTCACAGTGTTGAACCTGCCTTTTGACAGAGCAGTTTTGAAACACTCTTTTTGTAGAATCTGCAGGTGGATATTTGGAGTGGTTTGAGGACAATGCTATATAAGGAAATGTCTTCACATAAAACCTAGACAGAAACATTATCAGAAACTTCTTTGTGATGTGTGCTTCCAAATCACAGAGTTGAACCTTCCTTTTGATATAGCAGGTTTGGAACACACTTTTTGTGGAATCTGCAGGTGAATTTTGGGAGCGCTTTGAGGACTATGCTGGAAAAGGAAATATTTTCACATAAAAACTGGAAAGAGGCATTCTCAGAAACTTCTCTGTGATGTGTGCGCTAAACTCACAAAGTTGAACATCCCTTTTGCTAGAGCAGTTTTGAAACACTGTTTTTGTAAAATCTGCAAGTGAATATTTGGAGTGATTGAGACCTCTGCTGGAAAATCATATAACTTCAAATAAGAACGGGACAGAAGTATTCTCAGAAACATCTTTGTGATGTCTGCATTCAACTCGCGGAGTTGAAACTTCCTTCTGGTAGAGCAGTTTTGAAACTGTCTTTTTGTGGAAGCTACAAGTGGATATTTGGAACGCTTTGAGGCTTATGCTGGAAAAGCTAATAACTTCACATAAAAAGTAGAGAGAAGCATTCTCAGAAACTTCTTTGTGATGAGTGCATTCAAGTGTACATTTGGAGTGCTTTGAGGCCTTTGCTGGAAAAGGAAATAACTTCACATAAAAATTAGACAGAAGTATGCTCAGAAACTTCTTTGTGATGTGTGCATTCAACTCACAGAGTTGGATCTTCCTTTTCTTAGAGCGGTTTTGAAACAATATTTTTGTAGAATATTCAAGTGGACATTTGGAGGGCTTTGAGGCCTATGCTGGAAAAGGAAATAACTTCACATAAAAACTAGACAGAAGCATTCTCAGAACCGTATTTGTTATGAGTCCATTCAACTCACAGAGTTGAACCTTCGTTTTGATAGGGCAGTTTTGAAACACTCTTTTTGTAGAATCTTCAAGTGGACATTTTTAGTGCTTTGACGATATGCTGGAAAAGGAAATATCTTCACATAAAAACTACACAGAAGCATTCTCAGAAACTTCTTTGTGATGTGTGCTTTCAACTCACAGATGTAAACATTTCTTTTGATAGAGTAGTTTTGAAACACTCTTTTTGTAGAATCTGCAAGTGGATATATTTAGCGCTTTGAAGCCTATGCTGGGAAAGGAAATATCTTCACATAAAAACTATACAGAAGCATTCTCAGCAACTTCCTTGTGATTTGTGCATTCAACTCGGAGAGTTGAACCGTCGTTTTGTTAGAGCAGTTTGAGAACACTCTTTTTGTAGAATCTGCAAGTGGATATTTGGAGCACTTCGAAGCCTAAGCTGGAAAAGGAAACAACTTCACATAAAAACTAGAAGGAAGCATTCTCACAAACTTTTTTGTGATGTGTGCATTCAACTCAGCGAGTTTAACCTTCCTTTTGATAGAGCAGTTTTGAAACACTCTTTTTGTAGAATGTGCAAGTAGACATTTGGAGCTCTTTCAGGCCTGTGCTGGAATAGAAAAGATCTTCACACGAAAACTAGACAGAAGCATTCTCAGAAACTTCTTTGTGATGTGTGCATTCCACTCACAGAGTTGAACCTTCCTTTTGATAGAGCAATTCTGAAACACTCTTTTTGTAGAATCCGCAAGTGGATATTTGGAGCCCTTTGAGACCTATGCTGGAAAAGGAAATATTTTCACGTAAAAACAAGACGGAAGCACTCTATCAAACTTCTTTGTGATGTTTACATTCAACTCACAGAGTTGAACCTTCCCTTGAATAGAGCGGTTTTGAAAGAATCTTTTGTAGTATATGCAACTAGATATTTGGAGCGCTTTGAGTCCTATGAGGGAAATGGAAATATTTTTAGATGAAAACTAGACAGAGGCATTCTCAGAAACATATTTGTTACGAGTGAATTCAAGTCACAGAGTTGAACCTTCCTTTTGGCAGAGCGGTTTTGAAACCCTCTTTTTATTGACTCTTCCATTGGAGATTTAGAGCGCTTTGACGCAATGCTGGAAAAGGAAATATCTTCACATAAAAACTAGACAGATGCATTCCCAGAGACTTCTTTTTGATGTGTGCTTTCAACTCACAGAGTTGAACCTTTCTTTTGATAGAGCAGTTTTGAAACCCTCTCTTTGAAGAATCTTCATGTGGACATTTGGATATCTTTGAGGCCTATGCTGGAAAAGGAAATATCTTCACATAAAAACAAGACAGAAGCATTCTCAGAAACTACTTTGCAATGTGTGCGTTCAACACACAGACTTTGAACTTACTTTTGGCGGAGCAGTTCTGAAACAGTCTTTTTGTACAGTCTGCAAGTGGATATTTGGAGCGCTTTAAGGCCTACGCTGAAAAAAGAAATAACTTCAATCAAAAAGTAGAAAGAAGCATTCTCAGAAACCTCTTTGTGATGTGTGTATTGATCTCACAGAGTTGAACCTTCCTTTTGATAGAGGAGTTTTGAAATACTCTTTTTGTAGGATCTGCAAGTGAATAGTTGGAATGATTTGAGGCCTATGATGGTAAAGGAAATATCTTCACATAAAAACGATAGAGAAGCATTCTCGGAAACTTCCTTGTGATGTGTGCATTCAACTCACAGAGTTGAACCTTCCTTCTGATAGTGCAGTTTTGAAACACTCGTTTTGTATCATCTGCAAGTGGATACTTGGAGCGCTTTGAAGCCTATACTGGAAAAGTAAATGTCTTCTCATAAAAACTATACAGAAGCAATCTCCGAAACCACCTTGTGATGTGTGTATTCAACTCAGAGAGTTGAACCTTCCTTTTTTTAGAGCAGTTTTGAAACACTCTTTTTGCAAAATCTGCAAGTGAATACTTGGATCGCTTTGAAGCCTCTGCAGGGTAAAGGAAATATCTTCACATAAAAACAAAACAGAAGCATTGTCAGAAACTTCTTTACGATGTGTGCATTCAATTCACAGAGTTGAACCTTCCTTTTGATAGAGCAGTTTTGAATCACTCCTTTTGTAGTGTGTGCAAGTAGACATTTGGAGCTCTTTCAGGCCTGTGCTGGAAAAGGAAATATCTTCACACAAAAACTAGACAGAAGTATTCTCAGAAACGTCTTTGTGATGCATGCATTCAAAACACGGAGTTGAACCTTCCTTTTGAAAGAACAGTTTTGAAACACTCTTATTGTAGAATCTGCATGTGGATATTTGCAGCGCTTTGAGGCCTATGCTAGAAAAGAAAATATCTTCGCATAAAAACGAGACAGAAGCATTCTCAGAAACTTTTTTGTGATGTGTGCATTAAACTCACAGTGTTGAACCTGCCTTTTGACAGAGCAGTTTTGAAACACTCTTTTTGTAGAATCTGCAGGTGGATATTTGGAGTGCTTTGAGGACAATGCTATATAAGGAAATGTCTTCAAATAAAACCTAGACAGAAACATTATCAGAAACTTCTTTGTGATGTGTGCTTCCAAATCACAGAGTTGAACCTTCCTTTTGATATAGCAGGTTTGGAACACACTTTTTGTGGAATCTGCAAGTGAATTTTGGGAGCGCTTTGAGGACTATGCTGGAAAAGGAAATATATTCACATAAAAACTAGAAAGAGGCATTCTCAAAAACTTCTCTGTGATGTGTGCGCTAAACTCACAAAGTTGAACATCCCTTTTGCTAGAGCAGTTTTGAAACACTGTTTTTGTAAAATCTGCAAGTGAATATTTGGAGTGATTGAGACCTCTGCTGGAAAATCGTATAACTTCAAATAAGAACGGGACAGAAGTATTCTCAGAAACATCTTTGTGATGTCTGCATTCAACTCGCGGAGTTGAAACTTCCTTTTGGTAGAGCAGTTTTGAAACTGTCTTTTTGTGGAAGCTACAAGTGGATATTTGGAACGCTTTGAGGCTTAGGCTGGAAAAGCTAATAACTTCACATAAAAAGTAGAGAGAAGCATTCTCAGAAACTTCTTTGTGATGAGTGCATTCAAGTGTACATTTGGAGTGCTTTGAGGCCTTTGCTGGAAAAGGAAATAACTTCACATAAAAATTAGACAGAAGCATGCTCAGAAACTTCTTTGTGATGTGTGCATTCAACTCACAGAGTTGGATCTTCCTTTTCTTAGAGCGGTTTTGAAACAATATTTTTGTAGAATATTCAAGTGGACATTTGGAGGGCTTTGAGGCCTATGCTGGAAAAGGAAATAACTTCACATAAAAACTAGACAGAAGCATTCTCAGAAACGTATTTGTTATGAGTCCATTCAACTCACAGAGTTGAACCTTCGTTTTGATAGGGCAGTTTTGAAACACTCTTTTTGTAGAATCTTCAAGTGGACATTTTTAGTGCTTTGACGATATGCTGGAAAAGGAAATATCTTCACATAAAAACTACACAGAAGCATTCTCAGAAACTTCTTTGTGATGTGTGCTTTCAACTCACAGATGTAAACATTTCTTTTGATAGAGTAGTTTTGAAACACTCTTTTTGTAGAACCTGCAAGTGGATATATGGAGCGCTTTGAAGCCTATGCTGGAAAAGGAAATATCTTCACATAAAAACTATACAGAAGCATTCTCAGCAACTTCCTTGTGATTTGTGCATTCAACTCGGAGAGTTGAACCGTCCTTTTGTTAGAGTAGTTTGGGAACACTCTTTTTGTAGAATCTGCAAGTGGATATTTGGAGCACTTTGAAGCCTAAGCTGGAAAAGGAAACAACTTCACATAAAAACTAGAAGGAAGCATTCTCACAAACTTTTTTGTGATGTGTGCATTCAACTCAGCGAGTTTAACCTTACATTTGATAGAGCAGTTTTGAAACACTCTTTTTGTAGAATGTGCAAGTAGACATTTGGAGCTCTTTCAGGCCTGTGCTGGAATAGAAAAGATCTTCACACGAAAACTAGACAGAAGCATTCTCAGAAACTTCTTTGTGACGTGTGCATTCCACTCACAGAGTTGAACCTTCCTTTTGATAGAGCAATTCTGAAACACTCTTTTTGTAGAATCCGCAAGTGGATATTTGGAGCGCTTTGAGGCCTATGCTGGAAAAGGAAATATTTTCACGTAAAAACAAGGCGGAAGCACTCTATCAAACTTCTTTGTGATGTTTACATTCAACTCACAGAGTTGAACCTTCCCTTGAATAGAGCGGTTTTGAAAGAATCTTTTTGTAGTATATGCAACTAGATATTTGGAACGCTTTGAGTCCTATGAGGGAAATGGAAATATTTTTAGATGAAAACTAGACAGAGGCATTCTCAGAAACATATTTGTTACGAGTAAATTCAAGTCACAGAGTTGAACCTTCCTTTTGGCAGAGCGGTTTTGAAACCCTCTTTTTATTGACTCTTCCATTGGAGATTTAGAGCGCTTTGACGCAATGCTGGAAAAGGAAATATCTTCACATAAAAACTAGACAGATGCATTCCCAGAAACTTCTTTTTGATGTGTGCTTTCAACTCACAGAGTTGAACCTTTCTTTTGATAGAGCAGTTTTGAAACCCTCTCTTTGAAGAATCTTCATGTGGACATTTGGATATCTTTGAGGCCTATGCTGGAAAAGGAAATATCTTCACATAAAAACAAGACAGAAGCATTCTCAGAAACTACTTTGCAATGTGTGCGTTCAACACACAGACTTTAAACTTACTTTTGGCGGAGCAGTTCTGAAACAGTCTTTTTGTACAGTCTGCAAGTGGATATTTGGAGCGCTTTAAGGCCTACGCTGAAAAAAGAAATAACTTCAATCAAAAAGTAGAAAGAAGCATTCTCAGAAACCTCTTTGTGATGTGTGTATTGAACTCACAGAGTTGAACCTTCCTTTTGAGAGAGGAGTTTTGAAATACTCTTTTTGTAGGATCTGCAAGTGAATAGTTGGAATGATTTGAGGCCTATGATGGTAAAGGAAATATCTTCACATAAAAACGATAGAGAAGCATTCTCGGAAACTTCCTTGTGATGTGTGCATTCAACTCACAGAGTTGAACCTTCCTTCTGATAGTGCAGTTTTGAAACACTCGTTTTGTATCATCTGCAAGTGGATACTTGGAGCGCTTTGAAGCCTATACTGGAAAAGTAAATGTCTTCTCATAAAAACTATAGAGAAGCAATCTCCGAAACCACCTTGTGATGTGTGTATTCAACTCAGAGAGTTGAACCTTCCTTTTTTTAGAGCAGTTTTGAAACACTCTTTTTGCAAAATCTGCAAGTGAATACTTGGATCGCTTTGAAACCTCTGCAGGGTAAAGGAAATATCCTCACATAAAAACAAAACGGAAGCATTGTCAGAAACTTCTTTATGATGTGTGCATTCAATTCACAGAGTTGAACCTTCCTTTTGATAGAGCAGTTTTGAAACACTCCTTTTGTAGTGTGTGCAAGTAGACATTTGGAGCTCTTTCAGGCCTGTGCTGGAAAAGGAAATATCTTCACACAAAAACTAGACAGAAGTATTCCCAGAAACCTCTTTGTGATGCATGCATTCAAAACACGGAGTTGAACCTTCCTTTTGATAGAACAGTTTTGAAACACTCTTATTGTAGAATCTGCATGTGGATATTTGGAGCGCTTTGAGGCCTATGCTAGAAAAGAAAATATCTTCGCATAAAAATGAGACAGAAGCATTCTCAGAAACTTTTTTGTGATGTGCGCATTAAACTCACAGTGTTGAACCTGCCTTTTGACAGAGCAGTTTTGAAACACTCTTTTTGTAGAATCTGCAGGTGGATATTTGGAGTGGTTTGAGGACAATGCTATATAAGGAAATGTCTTCACATAAAACCTAGACAGAAACATTATCAGAAACTTCTTTGTGATGTGTGCTTCCAAATCACAGAGTTGAACCTTCCTTTTGATATAGCAGGTTTGGAACACACTTTTTGTGGAATCTGCAAGTGAATTTTGGGAGCGCTTTGAGGACTATGCTGGAAAAGGAAATATATTCACATAAAAACTAGAAAGAGGCATTCTCAAAAACTTCTCTGTGATGTGTGCGCTAAACTCACAAAGTTGAACATCCCTTTTGCTAGAGCAGTTTTGAAACACTGTTTTTGTAAAATCTGCAAGTGAATATTTGGAGTGATTGAGACCTCTGCTGGAAAATCGTATAACTTCAAATAAGAACGGGACAGAAGTATTCTCAGAAACATCTTTGTGATGTCTGCATTCAACTCGCGGGGTTGAAACTTCCTTTTGGTAGAGCAGTTTTGAAACTGTCTTTTTGTGGAAGCTACAAGTGGATATTTGGAACGCTTTGAGGCTTAGGCTGGAAAAGCTAATAACTTCACATAAAAAGTAGAGAGAAGCATTCTCAGAAACTTCTTTGTGATGAGTGCATTCAAGTGTACATTTGGAGTGCTTTGAGGCCTTTGCTGGAAAAGGAAATAACTTCACATAAAAATTAGACAGAAGCATGCTCAGAAACTTCTTTGTGATGTGTGCATTCAACTCACAGAGTTGGATCTTCCTTTTCTTAGAGCGGTTTTGAAACAATATTTTTGTAGAATATTCAAGTGGACATTTGGAGGGCTTTGAGGCCTATGCTGGAAAAGGAAATAACTTCACATAAAAACTAGACAGAAGCATTCTCAGAAACGTATTTGATATGAGTCCATTCAACTCACAGAGTTGAACCTTCGTTTTGATAGGGCAGTTTTGAAACACTCTTTTTGTAGAATCTTCAAGTGGACATTTTTAGTGCTTTGACGATATGCTGGAAAAGGAAATATCTTCACATAAAAACTACACAGAAGCATTCTCAGAAACTTCTTTGTGATGTGTGCTTTCAACTCACAGATGTAAACATTTCTTTTGATAGAGTAGTTTTGAAACACTCTTTTTGTAGAATCTGCAAGTGGATATATGGAGCGCTTTGAAGCCTATGCTGGAAAAGGAAATATCTTCACATAAAAACTATACAGAAGCATTCTCAGCAACTTCCTTGTGATTTGTGCATTCAACTCGGAGAGTTGAATCGTCGTTTTGTTAGAGCAGTTTGGGAACACTCTTTTTGTAGAATCTGCAAGTGGATAATTGGAGCACTTTGAAGCCTAAGCTGGAAAAGGAAACAACTTCACATAAAAACTAGAAGGAAGCATTCTCACAAACTTTTTTGTGATGTGTGCATTCAACTCAGCGAGTTTAACCTTACTTTTGATAGAGCAGTTTTGAAACACTCTTTTTGTAGAATGTGCAAGTAGACATTTGGAGCTCTTTCAGGCCTGTGCTGGAATAGAAAAGATCTTCACACGAAAACTAGACAGAAGCATTCTCAGAAACTTCTTTGTGATGTGTGCATTCCACTCACAGAGTTGAACCTTCCTTTTGATAGAGCAATTCTGAAACACTCTTTTTGTAGAATCCGCAAGTGGATATTTGGAGCGCTTTGAGGCCTATGCTGGAAAAGGAAATATTTTCACGTAAAAACAAGACCGAAGCACTCTATCAAACTTCTTTGTGATGTTTACATTCAACTCACAGAGTTGAACCTTCCCTTGAATAGAGCGGTTTTGAAAGAATCTTTTTGTAGTATATGCAACTAGATATTTGGAGCGCTTTGAGTCCTATGAGGGAAATGGAAATATTTTTAGATGAAAACTAGACAGAGGCATTCTCAGAAACATATTTGTTACGAGTGAATTCAAGTCACAGAGTTGAACCTTCCTTTTGGCAGAGCGGTTTTGAAACCCTCTTTTTATTGACTCTTCCATTGGAGATTTAGAGCGCTTTGACGCAATGCTGGAAAAGGAAATATCTTCACATAAAAACTAGACAGATGCATTCCCAGAAACTTCTTTTTGATGTGTGCTTTCAACTCACAGAGTTGAACCTTTCTTTTGATAGAGCAGTTTTGAAACCCTCTCTTTGAAGAATCTTCATGTGGACATTTGGATATCTTTGAGGCCTATGCTGGAAAAGGAAATATCTTCACATAAAAACAAGACAGAAGCATTCTCAGAAACTACTTTGCAATGTGTGCGTTCAACACACAGACTTTGAACTTACTTTTGGCGGAGCAGTTCTGAAACAGTCTTTTTGTACAGTCTGCAAGTGGATATTTGGAGCGCTTTAAGGCCTACGCTGAAAAAAGAAATAACTTCAATCAAAAAGTAGAAAGAAGCATTCTCAGAAACCTCTTTGTGATGTGTGTATTGATCTCACAGAGTTGAACCTTCCTTTTGATAGAGGAGTTTTGAAATACTCTTTTTGTAGGATCTGCAAGTGAATAGTTGGAATGATTTGAGGCCTATGATGGTAAAGGAAATATCTTCACATAAAAACGATAGAGAAGCATTCTCGGAAACTTCCTTGTGATGTGTGCATTCAACTCACAGAGTTGAACCTTCCTTTTGATAGTGCAGTTTTGAAACACTCGTTTTGTATCATCTGCAAGTGGATACTTGGAGCGCTTTGAAGCCTATACTGGAAAAGTAAATGTCTTCTCATAAAAACTATACAGAAGCAATCTCCGAAACCACCTTGTGATGTGTGTATTCAACTCAGAGAGTTGAACCTTCCTTTTTTTAGAGCAGTTTTGAAACACTCTTTTTGCAAAATCTGCAAGTGAATACTTGGATCGCTTTGAAGCCTCTGCAGGGTAAAGGAAATATCTTCACATAAAAACAAAACAGAAGCATTGTCAGAAACTTCTTTATGATGTGTGCATTCAATTCACAGAGTTGAACCTTCCTTTTGATAGAGCAGTTTTGAAACACTCCTTTTGTAGTGTGTGCAAGTAGACATTTGGAGCTCTTTCAGGCCTGTGCTGGAAAAGGAAATATCTTCACACAAAAACTAGACAGAAGTATTCTCAGAAACGTCTTTGTGATGCATGCATTCAAAACACGGAGTTGAACCTTCCTTTTGAAAGAACAGTTTTGAAACACTCTTATTGTAGAATCTGCATGTGGATATTTGCAGCGCTTTGAGGCCTATGCTAGAAAAGAAAATATCTTCGCATAAAAATGAGACAGAAGCATTCTCAGAAACTTTTTTGTGATGTGTGCATTAAACTCACAGTGTTGAACCTGCCTTTTGACAGAGCAGTTTTGAAACACTCTTTTTGTAGAATCTGCAGGTGGATATTTGGAGTGCTTTGAGGACAATGCTATATAAGGAAATGTCTTCACAGAAAACCTAGACAGAAACATTATCAGAAACTTCTTTGTGATGTGTGCTTCCAAATCACAGAGTTGAACCTTCCTTTTGATATAGCAGGTTTGGAACACACTTTTTGTGGAATCTGCAAGTGAATTTTGGGAGCGCTTTGAGGACTATGCTGGAAAAGGAAATATTTTCACATAAAAACTGGAAAGAGGCATTCTCAGAAACTTCTCTGTGATGTGTGCGCTAAACTCACAAAGTTGAACATCCCTTTTGCTAGAGCAGTTTTGAAACACTGTTTTTGTAAAATCTGCAAGTGAATATTTGGAGTGATTGAGACCTCTGCTGGAAAATCATATAACTTCAAATAAGAACGGGACAGAAGTATTCTCAGAAACATCTTTGTGATGTCTGCATTCAACTCGCGGAGTTGAAACTTCCTTTTGGTAGAGCAGTTTTGAAACTGTCTTTTTGTGGAAGCTACAAGTGGATATTTGGAACGCTTTGAGGCTTATGCTGGAAAAGCTAATAACTTCACATAAAAAGTAGAGAGAAGCATTCTCAGAAACTTCTTTGTGATGAGTGCATTCAAGTGTACATTTGGAGTGCTTTGAGGCCTTTGCTGGAAAAGGAAATAACTTCACATAAAAATTAGACAGAAGCATGCTCAGAAACTTCTTTGTGATGTGTGCATTCAACTCACAGAGTTGGATCTTCCTTTTCTTAGAGCGGTTTTGAAACAATATTTTTGTAGAATATTCAAGTGGACATTTGGAGGGCTTTGAGGCCTATGCTGGAAAAGGAAATAACTTCACATAAAAACTAGACAGAAGCATTCTCAGAACCGTATTTGTTATGAGTCCATTCAACTCACAGAGTTGAACCTTCGTTTTGATAGGGCAGTTTTGAAACACTCTTTTTGTAGAATCTTCAAGTGGACATTTTTAGTGCTTTGACGATATGCTGGAAAAGGAAATATCTTCACATAAAAACTACACAGAAGCATTCTCAGAAACTTCTTTGTGATGTGTGCTTTCAACTCACAGATGTAAACATTTCTTTTGATAGAGTAGTTTTGAAACACTCTTTTTGTAGAATCTGCAAGTGGATATATTTAGCGCTTTGAAGCCTATGCTGGGAAAGGAAATATCTTCACATAAAAACTATACAGAAGCATTCTCAGCAACTTCCTTGTGATTTGTGCATTCAACTCGGAGAGTTGAACCGTCGTTTTGTTAGAGCAGTTTGAGAACACTCTTTTTGTAGAATCTGCAAGTGGATATTTGGAGCACTTCGAAGCCTAAGCTGGAAAAGGAAACAACTTCACATAAAAACTAGAAGGAAGCATTCTCACAAACTTTTTTGTGATGTGTGCATTCAACTCAGCGAGTTTAACCTTCCTTTTGATAGAGCAGTTTTGAAACACTCTTTTTGTAGAATGTGCAAGTAGACATTTGGAGCTCTTTCAGGCCTGTGCTGGAATAGAAAAGATCTTCACACGAAAACTAGACAGAAGCATTCTCAGAAACTTCTTTGTGATGTGTGCATTCCACTCACAGAGTTGAACCTTCCTTTTGATAGAGCAATTCTGAAACACTCTTTTTGTAGAATCCGCAAGTGGATATTTGGAGCGCTTTGAGACCTATGCTGGAAAAGGAAATATTTTCACGTAAAAACAAGACGGAAGCACTCTATCAAACTTCTTTGTGATGTTTACATTCAACTCACAGAGTTGAACCTTCCCTTGAATAGAGCGGTTTTGAAAGAATCTTTTTGTAGTATATGCAACTAGATATTTGGAGCGCTTTGAGTCCTATGAGGGAAATGGAAATATTTTTAGATGAAAACTAGACAGAGGCATTCTCAGAAACATATTTGTTACGAGTGAATTCAAGTCACAGAGTTGAACCTTCCTTTTGGCAGAGCGGTTTTGAAACCCTCTTTTTATTGACTCTTCCATTGGAGATTTAGAGCGCTTTGACGCAATGCTGGAAAAGGAAATATCTTCACATAAAAACTAGACAGATGCATTCCCAGAAACTTCTTTTTGATGTGTGCTTTCAACTCACGGAGTTGAACCTTTCTTTTGATAGAGCAGTTTTGAAACCCTCTCTTTGAAGAATCTTCATGTGGACATTTGGATATCTTTGAGGCCTATGCTGGAAAAGGAAATATCTTCACATAAAAACAAGACAGAAGCATTCTCAGAAACTACTTTGCAATGTGTGCGTTCAACACACAGACTTTGAACTTACTTTTGGCGGAGCAGTTCTGAAACAGTCTTTTTGTACAGTCTGCAAGTGGCTATTTGGAGCGCTTTAAGGCCTACGCTGAAAAAAGAAATAACTTCAATCAAAAAGTAGAAAGAAGCATTCTCAGAAACCTCTTTGTGATGTGTGTATTGATCTCACAGAGTTGAACCTTCCTTTTGATAGAGGAGTTTTGAAATACTCTTTTTGTAGGATCTGCAAGTGAATAGTTGGAATGATTTGAGGCCTATGATGGTAAAGGAAATATCTTCACATAAAAACGATAGAGAAGCATTCTCGGAAACTTCCTTGTGATGTGTGCATTCAACTCACAGAGTTGAACCTTCCTTCTGATAGTGCAGTTTTGAAACACTCGTTTTGTATCATCTGCAAGTGGATACTTGGAGCGCTTTGAAGCCTATACTGGAAAAGTAAATGTCTTCTCATAAAAACTATACAGAAGCAATCTCCGAAACCACCTTGTGATGTGTGTATTCAACTCAGAGAGTTGAACCTTCCTTTTTTTAGAGCAGTTTTGAAACACTCTTTTTGCAAAATCTGCAAGTGAATACTTGGATCGCTTTGAAGCCTCTGCAGGGTAAAGGAAATATCTTCACATAAAAACAAAACAGAAGCATTGTCAGAAACTTCTTTATGATGTGTGCATTCAATTCACAGAGTTGAACCTTCCTTTTGATAGAGCAGTTTTGAAACACTCCTTTTGTAGTGTGTGCAAGTAGACATTTGGAGCTCTTTCAGGCCTGTGCTGGAAAAGGAAATATCTTCACACAAAAACTAGACAGAAGTATTCTCAGAAACGTCTTTGTGATGCATGCATTCAAAACACGGAGTTGAACCTTCCTTTTGAAAGAACAGTTTTGAAACACTCTTATTGTAGAATCTGCATGTGGATATTTGCAGCGCTTTGAGGCCTATGCTAGAAAAGAAAATATCTTCGCATAAAAATGAGACAGAAGCATTCTCAGAAACTTTTTTGTGATGTGTGCATTAAACTCACAGTGTTGAACCTGCCTTTTGACAGAGCAGTTTTGAAACACTCTTTTTGTAGAATCTGCAGGTGGATATTTGGAGTGCTTTGAGGACAATGCTATATAAGGAAATGTCGTCACATAAAACCTAGACAGAAACATTATCAGAAACTTCTTTGTGATTTGTGCTTCCAAATCACAGAGTTGAACCTTCCTTTTGATATAGCAGGTTTGGAACACACTTTTTGTGGAATCTGCAAGTGAATTTTGGGAGCGCTTTGAGGACTATGCTGGAAAAGGAAATATATTCACATAAAAACTAGAAAGAGGCATTCTCAAAAACTTCTCTGTGATGTGTGCGCTAAACTCACAAAGTTGAACATCCCTTTTGCTAGAGCAGTTTTGAAACACTGTTTTTGTAAAATCTGCAAGTGAATATTTGGAGTGATTGAGACCTCTGCTGGAAAATCGTATAACTTCAAATAAGAACGGGACAGAAGTATTCTCAGAAACATCTTTGTGATGTCTGCATTCAACTCGCGGAGTTGAAACTTCCTTTTGGTAGAACAGTTTTGAAACTGTCTTTTTGTGGAAGCTACAAGTGGATATTTGGAACGCTTTGAGGCTTAGGCTGGAAAAGCTAATAACTTCACATAAAAAGTAGAGAGAAGCATTCTCAGAAACTTCTTTGTGATGAGTGCATTCAAGTGTACATTTGGAGTGCTTTGAGGCCTTTGCTGGAAAAGGAAATAACTTCACATAAAAATTAGACAGAAGCATGCTCAGAAACTTCTTTGTGATGTGTGCATTCAACTCACAGAGTTGGATCTTCCTTTTGTTAGAGCGGTTTTGAAACAAGATTTTTGTAGAATATTCAAGTGGACATTTGGAGGGCTTTGAGGCCTATGCTGGAAAAGGAAATAACTTCACATAAAAACTAGACAGAAGCATTCTCAGAAACGTATTTGTTATGAGTCCATTCAACTCACAGAGTTGAACCTTCGTTTTGATAGGGCAGTTTTGAAACACTCTTTTTGTAGAATCTTCAAGTGGACATTTTTAGTGCTTTGACGATATGCTGGAAAAGGAAATATCTTCACATAAAAACTACACAGAAGCATTCTCAGAAACTTCTTTGTGATGTGTGCTTTCAACTCACAGATGTAAACATTTCTTTTGATAGAGTAGTTTTGAAACACTCTTTTTGTAGAATCTGCAAGTGGATATATGGAGCGCTTTGAAGCCTATGCTGGGAAAGGAAATATCTTCACATAAAAACTATACAGAAGCATTCTCAGCAACTTCCTTGTGATTTGTGCATTCAACTCGGAGAGTTGAACCGTCCTTTTGTTAGAGCAGTTTGGGAACACTCTTTTTGTAGAATCTGCAAGTGGATATTTGGAGCACTTCGAAGGCTAAGCTGGAAAAGGAAACAACTTCACATAAAAACTAGAAGGAAGCATTCTCACAAACTTTTTTGTGATGTGTGCATTCAACTCAGCAAGTTTAACCTTCCTTTTGATAGAGCAGTTTTGAAACACTCTTTTTGTAGAATGTGCAAGTAGACATTTGGAGCTCTTTCAGGCCTGTGCTGGAATAGAAAAGATCTTCACACGAAAACTAGACAGAAGCATTCTCAGAAACTCCTTTGTGATGTGTGCATTCCACTCACAGAGTTGAACCTTCCTTTTGATAGAGCAATTCTGAAACACTCTTTTTGTAGAATCCGCAAGTGGATATTTGGAGCGCTTTGAGGCCTATGCTGGAAAAGGAAATATTTTCACGTAAAAACAAGGCGGAAGCACTCTATCAAACTTCTTTGTGATGTTTACATTCAACTCACAGAGTTGAACCTTCCCTTGAATAGAGCGGTTTTGAAAGAATCTTTTTGTAGTATATGCAACTAGATATTTGGAGCGCTTTGAGTCCTATGAGGGAAATGGAAATATTTTTAGATAAAAACTAGACAGAGGCATTCTCAGAAACATATTTGTTACGAGTGAATTCAAGTCACAGAGTTGAACCTTCCTTTTGGCAGAGCGGTTTTGAAACCCTCTTTTTATTGACTCTTCCATTGGAGATTTAGAGCGCTTTGACGCAATGCTGGAAAAGGAAATATCTTCACATAAAAACTAGACAGATGCATTCCCAGAAACTTCTTTTTGATGTGTGCTTTCAACTCACAGAGTTGAACCTTTCTTTTGATAGAGCAGTTTTGAAACCCTCTCTTTGAAGAATCTTCATGTGGACATTTGGATATCTTTGAGGCCTATGCTGGAAAAGGAAATATCTTCACATAAAAA
This sequence comes from Pongo abelii, assembly GCF_028885655.2. Taxonomy (NCBI): domain Eukaryota; kingdom Metazoa; phylum Chordata; class Mammalia; order Primates; family Hominidae; genus Pongo; species Pongo abelii. The sequence goes on from NC_072005.2 coordinate 25,075,521, forward strand.
CAAGACAGAAGCATTCTCAGAAACTACTTTGCAATGTGTGCGTTCAACACACAGACTTTGAACTTACTTTTGGCGGAGCAGTTCTGAAACAGTCTTTTTGTACAGTCTGCAAGTGGATATTTGGAGCGCTTTAAGGCCTACGCTGAAAAAAGAAATAACTTCAATCAAAAAGTAGAAAGAAGCATTCTCAGAAACCTCTTTGTGATGTGTGTATTGAACTCACAGAGTTGAACCTTCCTTTTGAGAGAGGAGTTTTGAAATACTCTTTTTGTAGGATCTGCAAGTGAATAGTTGGAATGATTTGAGGCCTATGATGGTAAAGGAAATATCTTCACATAAAAACGATAGAGAAGCATTCTCGGAAACTTTCTTGTGATGTGTGCATTCAACTCACAGAGTTGAACCTTCCTTTTGATAGTGCAGTTTTGAAACACTCGTTTTGTATCATCTGCAAGTGGATACTTGGAGCGCTTTGAAGCCTATACTGGAAAAGTAAATGTCTTCTCATAAAAACTATACAGAAGCAATCTCCGAAACCACCTTGTGATGTGTGTATTCAACTCAGAGAGTTGAACCTTCCTTTTTTTAGAGCAGTTTTGAAACACTCTTTTTGCAAAATCTGCAAGTGAATACTTGGATCGCTTTGAAGCCTCTGCAGGGTAAAGGAAATATCTTCACATAAAAACAAAACAGAAGCATTGTCAGAAACTTCTTTATGATGTGTGCATTCAATTCACAGAGTTGAACCTTCCCTTTGATAGAGCAGTTTTGAAACACTCCTTTTGTAGTGTGTGCAAGTAGACATTTGGAGCTCTTTCAGGCCTGTGCTGGAAAAGGAAATATCTTCACACAAAAACTAGACAGAAGTATTCTCAGAAACGTCTTTGTGATGCATGCATTCAAAACACGGAGTTGAACCTTCCTTTTGATAGAACAGTTTTGAAACACTCTTATTGTAGAATCTGCATGTGGATATTTGGAGCGCTTTGAGGCCTATGCTAGAAAAGAAAATATCTTCGCATAAAAATGAGACAGAAGCATTCTCAGAAACTTTTTTGTGATGTGTGCATTAAACTCACAGTGTTGAACCTGCCTTTTGACAGAGCAGTTTTGAAACACTCTTTTTGTAGAATCTGCAGGTGGATATTTGGAGTGCTTTGAGGACAATGCTATATAAGGAAATGTCTTCACATAAAACCTAGACAGAAACATTATCAGAAACTTCTTTGTGATGTGTGCTTCCAAATCACAGAGTTGAACCTTCCTTTTGATATAGCAGGTTTGGAACACACTTTTTGTGGAATCTGCAAGTGAATTTTGGGAGCGCTTTGAGGACTATGCTGGAAAAGGAAATATTTTCACATAAAAACTGGAAAGAGGCATTCTCAGAAACTTCTCTGTGATGTGTGCGCTAAACTCACAAAGTTGAACATCCCTTTTGCTAGAGCAGTTTTGAAACACTGTTTTTGTAAAATCTGCAAGTGAATATTTGGAGTGATTGAGACCTCTGCTGGAAAATCATATAACTTCAAATAAGAACGGGACAGAAGTATTCTCAGAAACATCTTTGTGATGTCTGCATTCAACTCGCGGAGTTGAAACTTCCTTTTGGTAGAGCAGTTTTGAAACTGTCTTTTTGTGGAAGCTACAAGTGGATATTTGGAACGCTTTGAGGCTTATGCTGGAAAAGCTAATAACTTCACATAAAAAGTAGAGAGAAGCATTCTCAGAAACTTCTTTGTGATGAGTGCATTCAAGTGTACATTTGGAGTGCTTTGAGGCCTTTGCTGGAAAAGGAAATAACTTCACATAAAAATTAGACAGAAGCATGCTCAGAAACTTCTTTGTGATGTGTGCATTCAACTCACAGAGTTGGATCTTCCTTTTCTTAGAGCGGTTTTGAAACAATATTTTTGTAGAATATTCAAGTGGACATTTGGAGGGCTTTGAGGCCTATGCTGGAAAAGGAAATAACTTCACATAAAAACTAGACAGAAGCATTCTCAGAACCGTATTTGTTATGAGTCCATTCAACTCACAGAGTTGAACCTTCGTTTTGATAGGGCAGTTTTGAAACACTCTTTTTGTAGAATCTTCAAGTGGACATTTTTAGTGCTTTGACGATATGCTGGAAAAGGAAATATCTTCACATAAAAACTACACAGAAGCATTCTCAGAAACTTCTTTGTGATGTGTGCTTTCAACTCACAGATGTAAACATTTCTTTTGATAGAGTAGTTTTGAAACACTCTTTTTGTAGAATCTGCAAGTGGATATATTTAGCGCTTTGAAGCCTATGCTGGGAAAGGAAATATCTTCACTTAAAAACTATACAGAAGCATTCTCAGCAACTTCCTTGTGATTTGTGCATTCAACTCGGAGAGTTGAACCGTCGTTTTGTTAGAGCAGTTTGAGAACACTCTTTTTGTAGAATCTGCAAGATGGATATTTGGAGCACTTCGAAGCCTAAGCTGGAAAAGGAAACAACTTCACATAAAAACTAGAAGGAAGCATTCTCACAAACTTTTTTGTGATGTGTGCATTCAACTCAGCGAGTTTAACCTTCCTTTTGATAGAGCAGTTTTGAAACACTCTTTTTGTAGAATGTGCAAGTAGACATTTGGAGCTCTTTCAGGCCTGTGCTGGAATAGAAAAGATCTTCACACGAAAACTAGACAGAAGCATTCTCAGAAACTTCTTTGTGATGTGTGCATTCCACTCACAGAGTTGAACCTTCCTTTTGATAGAGCAATTCTGAAACACTCTTTTTGTAGAATCCGCAAGTGGATATTTGGAGCGCTTTGAGACCTATGCTGGAAAAGGAAATATTTTCACGTAAAAACAAGACGGAAGCACTCTATCAAACTTCTTTGTGATGTTTACATTCAACTCACAGAGTTGAACCTTCCCTTGAATAGAGTGGTTTTGAAAGAATCTTTTTGTAGTATATGCAACTAGATATTTGGAGCGCTTTGAGTCCTATGAGGGAAATGGAAATATTTTTAGATGAAAACTAGACAGAGGCATTCTCAGAAACATATTTGTTACGAGTGAATTCAAGTCACAGAGTTGAACCTTCCTTTTGGCAGAGCGGTTTTGAAACCCTCTTTTTATTGACTCTTCCATTGGAGATTTAGAGCGCTTTGACGCAATGCTGGAAAAGGAAATATCTTCACATAAAAACTAGACAGATGCATTCCCAGAAACTTCTTTTTGATGTGTGCTTTCAACTCACAGAGTTGAACCTTTCTTTTGATAGAGCAGTTTTGAAACCCTCTCTTTGAAGAATCTTCATGTGGACATTTGGATATCTTTGAGGCCTATGCTGGAAAAGGAAATATCTTCACATAAAAACAAGACAGAAGCATTCTCAGAAACTACTTTGCAATGTGTGCGTTCAACACACAGACTTTGAACTTACTTTTGGCGGAGCAGTTCTGAAACAGTCTTTTTGTACAGTCTGCAAGTGGATATTTGGAGCGCTTTAAGGCCTACGCTGAAAAAAGAAATAACTTCAATCAAAAAGTAGAAAGAAGCATTCTCAGAAACCTCTTTGTGATGTGTGTATTGATCTCACAGAGTTGAACCTTCCTTTTGATAGAGGAGTTTTGAAATACTCTTTTTGTAGGATCTGCAAGTGAATAGTTGGAATGATTTGAGGCCTATGATGGTAAAGGAAATATCTTCACATAAAAACGATAGAGAAGCATTCTCGGAAACTTTCTTGTGATGTGTGCATTCAACTCACAGAGTTGAACCTTCCTTCTGATAGTGCAGTTTTGAAACACTCGTTTTGTATCATCTGCAAGTGGATACTTGGAGCGCTTTGAAGCCTATACTGGAAAAGTAAATGTCTTCTCATAAAAACTATACAGAAGCAATCTCCGAAACCACCTTGTGATGTGTGTATTCAACTCAGAGAGTTGAACCTTCCTTTTTTTAGAGCAGTTTTGAAACACTCTTTTTGCAAAATCTGCAAGTGAATACTTGGATCGCTTTGAAGCCTCTGCAGGGTAAAGGAAATATCTTCACATAAAAACAAAACAGAAGCATTGTCAGAAACTTCTTTATGATGTGTGCATTCAATTCACAGAGTTGAACCTTCCCTTTGATAGAGCAGTTTTGAAACACTCCTTTTGTAGTGTGTGCAAGTAGACATTTGGAGCTCTTTCAGGCCTGTGCTGGAAAAGGAAATATCTTCACACAAAAACTAGACAGAAGTATTCTCAGAAACGTCTTTGTGATGCATGCATTCAAAACACGGAGTTGAACCTTCCTTTTGAAAGAACAGTTTTGAAACACTCTTATTGTAGAATCTGCATGTGGATATTTGCAGCGCTTTGAGGCCTATGCTAGAAAAGAAAATATCTTCGCATAAAAATGAGACAGAAGCATTCTCAGAAACTTTTTTGTGATGTGTGCATTAAACTCACAGTGTTGAACCTGCCTTTTGACAGAGCAGTTTTGAAACACTCTTTTTGTAGAATCTGCAGGTGGATATTTGGAGTGGTTTGAGGACAATGCTATATAAGGAAATGTCTTCACATAAAACCTAGACAGAAACATTATCAGAAACTTCTTTGTGATGTGTGCTTCCAAATCACAGAGTTGAACCTTCCTTTTGATATAGCAGGTTTGGAACACACTTTTTGTGGAATCTGCAGGTGAATTTTGGGAGCGCTTTGAGGACTATGCTGGAAAAGGAAATATTTTCACATAAAAACTGGAAAGAGGCATTCTCAGAAACTTCTCTGTGATGTGTGCGCTAAACTCACAAAGTTGAACATCCCTTTTGCTAGAGCAGTTTTGAAACACTGTTTTTGTAAAATCTGCAAGTGAATATTTGGAGTGATTGAGACCTCTGCTGGAAAATCATATAACTTCAAATAAGAACGGGACAGAAGTATTCTCAGAAACATCTTTGTGATGTCTGCATTCAACTCGCGGAGTTGAAACTTCCTTCTGGTAGAGCAGTTTTGAAACTGTCTTTTTGTGGAAGCTACAAGTGGATATTTGGAACGCTTTGAGGCTTATGCTGGAAAAGCTAATAACTTCACATAAAAAGTAGAGAGAAGCATTCTCAGAAACTTCTTTGTGATGAGTGCATTCAAGTGTACATTTGGAGTGCTTTGAGGCCTTTGCTGGAAAAGGAAATAACTTCACATAAAAATTAGACAGAAGTATGCTCAGAAACTTCTTTGTGATGTGTGCATTCAACTCACAGAGTTGGATCTTCCTTTTCTTAGAGCGGTTTTGAAACAATATTTTTGTAGAATATTCAAGTGGACATTTGGAGGGCTTTGAGGCCTATGCTGGAAAAGGAAATAACTTCACATAAAAACTAGACAGAAGCATTCTCAGAACCGTATTTGTTATGAGTCCATTCAACTCACAGAGTTGAACCTTCGTTTTGATAGGGCAGTTTTGAAACACTCTTTTTGTAGAATCTTCAAGTGGACATTTTTAGTGCTTTGACGATATGCTGGAAAAGGAAATATCTTCACATAAAAACTACACAGAAGCATTCTCAGAAACTTCTTTGTGATGTGTGCTTTCAACTCACAGATGTAAACATTTCTTTTGATAGAGTAGTTTTGAAACACTCTTTTTGTAGAATCTGCAAGTGGATATATTTAGCGCTTTGAAGCCTATGCTGGGAAAGGAAATATCTTCACATAAAAACTATACAGAAGCATTCTCAGCAACTTCCTTGTGATTTGTGCATTCAACTCGGAGAGTTGAACCGTCGTTTTGTTAGAGCAGTTTGAGAACACTCTTTTTGTAGAATCTGCAAGTGGATATTTGGAGCACTTCGAAGCCTAAGCTGGAAAAGGAAACAACTTCACATAAAAACTAGAAGGAAGCATTCTCACAAACTTTTTTGTGATGTGTGCATTCAACTCAGCGAGTTTAACCTTCCTTTTGATAGAGCAGTTTTGAAACACTCTTTTTGTAGAATGTGCAAGTAGACATTTGGAGCTCTTTCAGGCCTGTGCTGGAATAGAAAAGATCTTCACACGAAAACTAGACAGAAGCATTCTCAGAAACTTCTTTGTGATGTGTGCATTCCACTCACAGAGTTGAACCTTCCTTTTGATAGAGCAATTCTGAAACACTCTTTTTGTAGAATCCGCAAGTGGATATTTGGAGCGCTTTGAGACCTATGCTGGAAAAGGAAATATTTTCACGTAAAAACAAGACGGAAGCACTCTATCAAACTTCTTTGTGATGTTTACATTCAACTCACAGAGTTGAACCTTCCCTTGAATAGAGCGGTTTTGAAAGAATCTTTTTGTAGTATATGCAACTAGATATTTGGAGCGCTTTGAGTCCTATGAGGGAAATGGAAATATTTTTAGATGAAAACTAGACAGAGGCATTCTCAGAAACATATTTGTTACGAGTGAATTCAAGTCACAGAGTTGAACCTTCCTTTTGGCAGAGCGGTTTTGAAACCCTCTTTTTATTGACTCTTCCATTGGAGATTTAGAGCGCTTTGACGCAATGCTGGAAAAGGAAATATCTTCACATAAAAACTAGACAGATGCATTCCCAGAAACTTCTTTTTGATGTGTGCTTTCAACTCACGGAGTTGAACCTTTCTTTTGATAGAGCAGTTTTGAAACCCTCTCTTTGAAGAATCTTCATGTGGACATTTGGATATCTTTGAGGCCTATGCTGGAAAAGGAAATATCTTCACATAAAAACAAGACAGAAGCATTCTCAGAAACTACTTTGCAATGTGTGCGTTCAACACACAGACTTTGAACTTACTTTTGGCGGAGCAGTTCTGAAACAGTCTTTTTGTACAGTCTGCAAGTGGCTATTTGGAGCGCTTTAAGGCCTACGCTGAAAAAAGAAATAACTTCAATCAAAAAGTAGAAAGAAGCATTCTCAGAAACCTCTTTGTGATGTGTGTATTGATCTCACAGAGTTGAACCTTCCTTTTGATAGAGGAGTTTTGAAATACTCTTTTTGTAGGATCTGCAAGTGAATAGTTGGAATGATTTGAGGCCTATGATGGTAAAGGAAATATCTTCACATAAAAACGATAGAGAAGCATTCTCGGAAACTTCCTTGTGATGTGTGCATTCAACTCACAGAGTTGAACCTTCCTTCTGATAGTGCAGTTTTGAAACACTCGTTTTGTATCATCTGCAAGTGGATACTTGGAGCGCTTTGAAGCCTATACTGGAAAAGTAAATGTCTTCTCATAAAAACTATACAGAAGCAATCTCCGAAACCACCTTGTGATGTGTGTATTCAACTCAGAGAGTTGAACCTTCCTTTTTTTAGAGCAGTTTTGAAACACTCTTTTTGCAAAATCTGCAAGTGAATACTTGGATCGCTTTGAAGCCTCTGCAGGGTAAAGGAAATATCTTCACATAAAAACAAAACAGAAGCATTGTCAGAAACTTCTTTATGATGTGTGCATTCAATTCACAGAGTTGAACCTTCCTTTTGATAGAGCAGTTTTGAAACACTCCTTTTGTAGTGTGTGCAAGTAGACATTTGGAGCTCTTTCAGGCCTGTGCTGGAAAAGGAAATATCTTCACACAAAAACTAGACAGAAGTATTCTCAGAAACGTCTTTGTGATGCATGCATTCAAAACACGGAGTTGAACCTTCCTTTTGAAAGAACAGTTTTGAAACACTCTTATTGTAGAATCTGCATGTGGATATTTGCAGCGCTTTGAGGCCTATGCTAGAAAAGAAAATATCTTCGCATAAAAATGAGACAGAAGCATTCTCAGAAACTTTTTTGTGATGTGTGCATTAAACTCACAGTGTTGAACCTGCCTTTTGACAGAGCAGTTTTGAAACACTCTTTTTGTAGAATCTGCAGGTGGATATTTGGAGTGCTTTGAGGACAATGCTATATAAGGAAATGTCGTCACATAAAACCTAGACAGAAACATTATCAGAAACTTCTTTGTGATTTGTGCTTCCAAATCACAGAGTTGAACCTTCCTTTTGATATAGCAGGTTTGGAACACACTTTTTGTGGAATCTGCAAGTGAATTTTGGGAGCGCTTTGAGGACTATGCTGGAAAAGGAAATATATTCACATAAAAACTAGAAAGAGGCATTCTCAAAAACTTCTCTGTGATGTGTGCGCTAAACTCACAAAGTTGAACATCCCTTTTGCTAGAGCAGTTTTGAAACACTGTTTTTGTAAAATCTGCAAGTGAATATTTGGAGTGATTGAGACCTCTGCTGGAAAATCGTATAACTTCAAATAAGAACGGGACAGAAGTATTCTCAGAAACATCTTTGTGATGTCTGCATTCAACTCGCGGAGTTGAAACTTCCTTTTGGTAGAACAGTTTTGAAACTGTCTTTTTGTGGAAGCTACAAGTGGATATTTGGAACGCTTTGAGGCTTAGGCTGGAAAAGCTAATAACTTCACATAAAAAGTAGAGAGAAGCATTCTCAGAAACTTCTTTGTGATGAGTGCATTCAAGTGTACATTTGGAGTGCTTTGAGGCCTTTGCTGGAAAAGGAAATAACTTCACATAAAAATTAGACAGAAGCATGCTCAGAAACTTCTTTGTGATGTGTGCATTCAACTCACAGAGTTGGATCTTCCTTTTGTTAGAGCGGTTTTGAAACAAGATTTTTGTAGAATATTCAAGTGGACATTTGGAGGGCTTTGAGGCCTATGCTGGAAAAGGAAATAACTTCACATAAAAACTAGACAGAAGCATTCTCAGAAACGTATTTGTTATGAGTCCATTCAACTCACAGAGTTGAACCTTCGTTTTGATAGGGCAGTTTTGAAACACTCTTTTTGTAGAATCTTCAAGTGGACATTTTTAGTGCTTTGACGATATGCTGGAAAAGGAAATATCTTCACATAAAAACTACACAGAAGCATTCTCAGAAACTTCTTTGTGATGTGTGCTTTCAACTCACAGATGTAAACATTTCTTTTGATAGAGTAGTTTTGAAACACTCTTTTTGTAGAATCTGCAAGTGGATATATGGAGCGCTTTGAAGCCTATGCTGGGAAAGGAAATATCTTCACATAAAAACTATACAGAAGCATTCTCAGCAACTTCCTTGTGATTTGTGCATTCAACTCGGAGAGTTGAACCGTCCTTTTGTTAGAGCAGTTTGGGAACACTCTTTTTGTAGAATCTGCAAGTGGATATTTGGAGCACTTCGAAGGCTAAGCTGGAAAAGGAAACAACTTCACATAAAAACTAGAAGGAAGCATTCTCACAAACTTTTTTGTGATGTGTGCATTCAACTCAGCAAGTTTAACCTTCCTTTTGATAGAGCAGTTTTGAAACACTCTTTTTGTAGAATGTGCAAGTAGACATTTGGAGCTCTTTCAGGCCTGTGCTGGAATAGAAAAGATCTTCACACGAAAACTAGACAGAAGCATTCTCAGAAACTCCTTTGTGATGTGTGCATTCCACTCACAGAGTTGAACCTTCCTTTTGATAGAGCAATTCTGAAACACTCTTTTTGTAGAATCCGCAAGTGGATATTTGGAGCGCTTTGAGGCCTATGCTGGAAAAGGAAATATTTTCACGTAAAAACAAGGCGGAAGCACTCTATCAAACTTCTTTGTGATGTTTACATTCAACTCACAGAGTTGAACCTTCCCTTGAATAGAGCGGTTTTGAAAGAATCTTTTTGTAGTATATGCAACTAGATATTTGGAGCGCTTTGAGTCCTATGAGGGAAATGGAAATATTTTTAGATAAAAACTAGACAGAGGCATTCTCAGAAACATATTTGTTACGAGTGAATTCAAGTCACAGAGTTGAACCTTCCTTTTGGCAGAGCGGTTTTGAAACCCTCTTTTTATTGACTCTTCCATTGGAGATTTAGAGCGCTTTGACGCAATGCTGGAAAAGGAAATATCTTCACATAAAAACTAGACAGATGCATTCCCAGAAACTTCTTTTTGATGTGTGCTTTCAACTCACAGAGTTGAACCTTTCTTTTGATAGAGCAGTTTTGAAACCCTCTCTTTGAAGAATCTTCATGTGGACATTTGGATATCTTTGAGGCCTATGCTGGAAAAGGAAATATCTTCACATAAAAACAAGACAGAAGCATTCTCAGAAACTACTTTGCAATGTGTGCGTTCAACACACAGACTTTGAACTTACTTTTGGCGGAGCAGTTCTGAAACAGTCTTTTTGTACAGTCTGCAAGTGGATATTTGGAGCGCTTTAAGGCCTACGCTGAAAAAAGAAATAACTTCAATCAAAAAGTAGAAAGAAGCATTCTCAGAAACCTCTTTGTGATGTGTGTATTGAACTCACAGAGTTGAACCTTCCTTTTGAGAGAGGAGTTTTGAAATACTCTTTTTGTAGGATCTGCAAGTGAATAGTTGGAATGATTTGAGGCCTATGATGGTAAAGGAAATATCTTCACATAAAAACGATAGAGAAGCATTCTCGGAAACTTTCTTGTGATGTGTGCATTCAACTCACAGAGTTGAACCTTCCTTTTGATAGTGCAGTTTTGAAACACTCGTTTTGTATCATCTGCAAGTGGATACTTGGAGCGCTTTGAAGCCTATACTGGAAAAGTAAATGTCTTCTCATAAAAACTATACAGAAGCAATCTCCGAAACCACCTTGTGATGTGTGTATTCAACTCAGAGAGTTGAACCTTCCTTTTTTTAGAGCAGTTTTGAAACACTCTTTTTGCAAAATCTGCAAGTGAATACTTGGATCGCTTTGAAGCCTCTGCAGGGTAAAGGAAATATCTTCACATAAAAACAAAACAGAAGCATTGTCAGAAACTTCTTTATGATGTGTGCATTCAATTCACAGAGTTGAACCTTCCCTTTGATAGAGCAGTTTTGAAACACTCCTTTTGTAGTGTGTGCAAGTAGACATTTGGAGCTCTTTCAGGCCTGTGCTGGAAAAGGAAATATCTTCACACAAAAACTAGACAGAAGTATTCTCAGAAACGTCTTTGTGATGCATGCATTCAAAACACGGAGTTGAACCTTCCTTTTGATAGAACAGTTTTGAAACACTCTTATTGTAGAATCTGCATGTGGATATTTGGAGCGCTTTGAGGCCTATGCTAGAAAAGAAAATATCTTCGCATAAAAATGAGACAGAAGCATTCTCAGAAACTTTTTTGTGATGTGTGCATTAAACTCACAGTGTTGAACCTGCCTTTTGACAGAGCAGTTTTGAAACACTCTTTTTGTAGAATCTGCAGGTGGATATTTGGAGTGCTTTGAGGACAATGCTATATAAGGAAATGTCTTCACATAAAACCTAGACAGAAACATTATCAGAAACTTCTTTGTGATGTGTGCTTCCAAATCACAGAGTTGAACCTTCCTTTTGATATAGCAGGTTTGGAACACACTTTTTGTGGAATCTGCAAGTGAATTTTGGGAGCGCTTTGAGGACTATGCTGGAAAAGGAAATATTTTCACATAAAAACTGGAAAGAGGCATTCTCAGAAACTTCTCTGTGATGTGTGCGCTAAACTCACAAAGTTGAACATCCCTTTTGCTAGAGCAGTTTTGAAACACTGTTTTTGTAAAATCTGCAAGTGAATATTTGGAGTGATTGAGACCTCTGCTGGAAAATCATATAACTTCAAATAAGAACGGGACAGAAGTATTCTCAGAAACATCTTTGTGATGTCTGCATTCAACTCGCGGAGTTGAAACTTCCTTTTGGTAGAGCAGTTTTGAAACTGTCTTTTTGTGGAAGCTACAAGTGGATATTTGGAACGCTTTGAGGCTTATGCTGGAAAAGCTAATAACTTCACATAAAAAGTAGAGAGAAGCATTCTCAGAAACTTCTTTGTGATGAGTGCATTCAAGTGTACATTTGGAGTGCTTTGAGGCCTTTGCTGGAAAAGGAAATAACTTCACATAGAAATTAGACAGAAGCATGCTCAGAAACTTCTTTGTGATGTGTGCATTCAACTCACAGAGTTGGATCTTCCTTTTCTTAGAGCGGTTTTGAAACAATATTTTTGTAGAATATTCAAGTGGACATTTGGAGGGCTTTGAGGCCTATGCTGGAAAAGGAAATAACTTCACATAAAAACTAGACAGAAGCATTCTCAGAACCGTATTTGTTATGAGTCCATTCAACTCACAGAGTTGAACCTTCGTTTTGATAGGGCAGTTTTGAAACACTCTTTTTGTAGAATCTTCAAGTGGACATTTTTAGTGCTTTGACGATATGCTGGAAAAGGAAATATCTTCACATAAAAACTACACAGAAGCATTCTCAGAAACTTCTTTGTGATGTGTGCTTTCAACTCACAGATGTAAACATTTCTTTTGATAGAGTAGTTTTGAAACACTCTTTTTGTAGAATCTGCAAGTGGATATATTTAGCGCTTTGAAGCCTATGCTGGGAAAGGAAATATCTTCACTTAAAAACTATACAGAAGCATTCTCAGCAACTTCCTTGTGATTTGTGCATTCAACTCGGAGAGTTGAACCGTCGTTTTGTTAGAGCAGTTTGAGAACACTCTTTTTGTAGAATCTGCAAGATGGATATTTGGAGCACTTCGAAGCCTAAGCTGGAAAAGGAAACAACTTCACATAAAAACTAGAAGGAAGCATTCTCACAAACTTTTTTGTGATGTGTGCATTCAACTCAGCGAGTTTAACCTTCCTTTTGATAGAGCAGTTTTGAAACACTCTTTTTGTAGAATGTGCAAGTAGACATTTGGAGCTCTTTCAGGCCTGTGCTGGAATAGAAAAGATCTTCACACGAAAACTAGACAGAAGCATTCTCAGAAACTTCTTTGTGATGTGTGCATTCCACTCACAGAGTTGAACCTTCCTTTTGATAGAGCAATTCTGAAACACTCTTTTTGTAGAATCCGCAAGTGGATATTTGGAGCGCTTTGAGACCTATGCTGGAAAAGGAAATATTTTCACGTAAAAACAAGACGGAAGCACTCTATCAAACTTCTTTGTGATGTTTACATTCAACTCACAGAGTTGAACCTTCCCTTGAATAGAGTGGTTTTGAAAGAATCTTTTTGTAGTATATGCAACTAGATATTTGGAGCGCTTTGAGTCCTATGAGGGAAATGGAAATATTTTTAGATGAAAACTAGACAGAGGCATTCTCAGAAACATATTTGTTACGAGTGAATTCAAGTCACAGAGTTGAACCTTCCTTTTGGCAGAGCGGTTTTGAAACCCTCTTTTTATTGACTCTTCCATTGGAGATTTAGAGCGCTTTGACGCAATGCTGGAAAAGGAAATATCTTCACATAAAAACTAGACAGATGCATTCCCAGAAACTTCTTTTTGATGTGTGCTTTCAACTCACAGAGTTGAACCTTTCTTTTGATAGAGCAGTTTTGAAACCCTCTCTTTGAAGAATCTTCATGTGGACATTTGGATATCTTTGAGGCCTATGCTGGAAAAGGAAATATCTTCACATAAAAACAAGACAGAAGCATTCTCAGAAACTACTTTGCAATGTGTGCGTTCAACACACAGACTTTGAACTTACTTTTGGCGGAGCAGTTCTGAAACAGTCTTTTTGTACAGTCTGCAAGTGGATATTTGGAGCGCTTTAAGGCCTACGCTGAAAAAAGAAATAACTTCAATCAAAAAGTAGAAAGAAGCATTCTCAGAAACCTCTTTGTGATGTGTGTATTGATCTCACAGAGTTGAACCTTCCTTTTGATAGAGGAGTTTTGAAATACTCTTTTTGTAGGATCTGCAAGTGAATAGTTGGAATGATTTGAGGCCTATGATGGTAAAGGAAATATCTTCACATAAAAACGATAGAGAAGCATTCTCGGAAACTTTCTTGTGATGTGTGCATTCAACTCACAGAGTTGAACCTTCCTTCTGATAGTGCAGTTTTGAAACACTCGTTTTGTATCATCTGCAAGTGGATACTTGGAGCGCTTTGAAGCCTATACTGGAAAAGTAAATGTCTTCTCATAAAAACTATACAGAAGCAATCTCCGAAACCACCTTGTGATGTGTGTATTCAACTCAGAGAGTTGAACCTTCCTTTTTTTAGAGCAGTTTTGAAACACTCTTTTTGCAAAATCTGCAAGTGAATACTTGGATCGCTTTGAAGCCTCTGCAGGGTAAAGGAAATATCTTCACATAAAAACAAAACAGAAGCATTGTCAGAAACTTCTTTATGATGTGTGCATTCAATTCACAGAGTTGAACCTTCCCTTTGATAGAGCAGTTTTGAAACACTCCTTTTGTAGTGTGTGCAAGTAGACATTTGGAGCTCTTTCAGGCCTGTGCTGGAAAAGGAAATATCTTCACACAAAAACTAGACAGAAGTATTCTCAGAAACGTCTTTGTGATGCATGCATTCAAAACACGGAGTTGAACCTTCCTTTTGAAAGAACAGTTTTGAAACACTCTTATTGTAGAATCTGCATGTGGATATTTGCAGCGCTTTGAGGCCTATGCTAGAAAAGAAAATATCTTCGCATAAAAATGAGACAGAAGCATTCTCAGAAACTTTTTTGTGATGTGTGCATTAAACTCACAGTGTTGAACCTGCCTTTTGACAGAGCAGTTTTGAAACACTCTTTTTGTAGAATCTGCAGGTGGATATTTGGAGTGGTTTGAGGACAATGCTATATAAGGAAATGTCTTCACATAAAACCTAGACAGAAACATTATCAGAAACTTCTTTGTGATGTGTGCTTCCAAATCACAGAGTTGAACCTTCCTTTTGATATAGCAGGTTTGGAACACACTTTTTGTGGAATCTGCAGGTGAATTTTGGGAGCGCTTTGAGGACTATGCTGGAAAAGGAAATATTTTCACATAAAAACTGGAAAGAGGCATTCTCAGAAACTTCTCTGTGATGTGTGCGCTAAACTCACAAAGTTGAACATCCCTTTTGCTAGAGCAGTTTTGAAACACTGTTTTTGTAAAATCTGCAAGTGAATATTTGGAGTGATTGAGACCTCTGCTGGAAAATCATATAACTTCAAATAAGAACGGGACAGAAGTATTCTCAGAAACATCTTTGTGATGTCTGCATTCAACTCGCGGAGTTGAAACTTCCTTCTGGTAGAGCAGTTTTGAAACTGTCTTTTTGTGGAAGCTACAAGTGGATATTTGGAACGCTTTGAGGCTTATGCTGGAAAAGCTAATAACTTCACATAAAAAGTAGAGAGAAGCATTCTCAGAAACTTCTTTGTGATGAGTGCATTCAAGTGTACATTTGGAGTGCTTTGAGGCCTTTGCTGGAAAAGGAAATAACTTCACATAAAAATTAGACAGAAGTATGCTCAGAAACTTCTTTGTGATGTGTGCATTCAACTCACAGAGTTGGATCTTCCTTTTCTTAGAGCGGTTTTGAAACAATATTTTTGTAGAATATTCAAGTGGACATTTGGAGGGCTTTGAGGCCTATGCTGGAAAAGGAAATAACTTCACATAAAAACTAGACAGAAGCATTCTCAGAACCGTATTTGTTATGAGTCCATTCAACTCACAGAGTTGAACCTTCGTTTTGATAGGGCAGTTTTGAAACACTCTTTTTGTAGAATCTTCAAGTGGACATTTTTAGTGCTTTGACGATATGCTGGAAAAGGAAATATCTTCACATAAAAACTACACAGAAGCATTCTCAGAAACTTCTTTGTGATGTGTGCTTTCAACTCACAGATGTAAACATTTCTTTTGATAGAGTAGTTTTGAAACACTCTTTTTGTAGAATCTGCAAGTGGATATATTTAGCGCTTTGAAGCCTATGCTGGGAAAGGAAATATCTTCACATAAAAACTATACAGAAGCATTCTCAGCAACTTCCTTGTGATTTGTGCATTCAACTCGGAGAGTTGAACCGTCGTTTTGTTAGAGCAGTTTGAGAACACTCTTTTTGTAGAATCTGCAAGTGGATATTTGGAGCACTTCGAAGCCTAAGCTGGAAAAGGAAACAACTTCACATAAAAACTAGAAGGAAGCATTCTCACAAACTTTTTTGTGATGTGTGCATTCAACTCAGCGAGTTTAACCTTCCTTTTGATAGAGCAGTTTTGAAACACTCTTTTTGTAGAATGTGCAAGTAGACATTTGGAGCTCTTTCAGGCCTGTGCTGGAATAGAAAAGATCTTCACACGAAAACTAGACAGAAGCATTCTCAGAAACTTCTTTGTGATGTGTGCATTCCACTCACAGAGTTGAACCTTCCTTTTGATAGAGCAATTCTGAAACACTCTTTTTGTAGAATCCGCAAGTGGATATTTGGAGCGCTTTGAGACCTATGCTGGAAAAGGAAATATTTTCACGTAAAAACAAGACGGAAGCACTCTATCAAACTTCTTTGTGATGTTTACATTCAACTCACAGAGTTGAACCTTCCCTTGAATAGAGCGGTTTTGAAAGAATCTTTTTGTAGTATATGCAACTAGATATTTGGAGCGCTTTGAGTCCTATGAGGGAAATGGAAATATTTTTAGATGAAAACTAGACAGAGGCATTCTCAGAAACATATTTGTTACGAGTGAATTCAAGTCACAGAGTTGAACCTTCCTTTTGGCAGAGCGGTTTTGAAACCCTCTTTTTATTGACTCTTCCATTGGAGATTTAGAGCGCTTTGACGCAATGCTGGAAAAGGAAATATCTTCACATAAAAACTAGACAGATGCATTCCCAGAAACTTCTTTTTGATGTGTGCTTTCAACTCACAGAGTTGAACCTTTCTTTTGATAGAGCAGTTTTGAAACCCTCTCTTTGAAGAATCTTCATGTGGACATTTGGATATCTTTGAGGCCTATGCTGGAAAAGGAAATATCTTCACATAAAAACAAGACAGAAGCATTCTCAGAAACTACTTTGCAATGTGTGCGTTCAACACACAGACTTTAAACTTACTTTTGGCGGAGCAGTTCTGAAACAGTCTTTTTGTACAGTCTGCAAGTGGATATTTGGAGCGCTTTAAGGCCTACGCTGAAAAAAGAAATAACTTCAATCAAAAAGTAGAAAGAAGCATTCTCAGAAACCTCTTTGTGATGTGTGTATTGAACTCACAGAGTTGAACCTTCCTTTTGAGAGAGGAGTTTTGAAATACTCTTTTTGTAGGATCTGCAAGTGAATAGTTGGAATGATTTGAGGCCTATGATGGTAAAGGAAATATCTTCACATAAAAACGATAGAGAAGCATTCTCGGAAACTTCCTTGTGATGTGTGCATTCAACTCACAGAGTTGAACCTTCCTTCTGATAGTGCAGTTTTGAAACACTCGTTTTGTATCATCTGCAAGTGGATACTTGGAGCGCTTTGAAGCCTATACTGGAAAAGTAAATGTCTTCTCATAAAAACTATACAGAAGCAATCTCCGAAACCACCTTGTGATGTGTGTATTCAACTCAGAGAGTTGAACCTTCCTTTTTTTAGAGCAGTTTTGAAACACTCTTTTTGCAAAATCTGCAAGTGAATACTTGGATCGCTTTGAAGCCTCTGCAGGGTAAAGCAAATATCCTCACATAAAAACAAAACAGAAGCATTGTCAGAAACTTCTTTATGATGTGTGCATTCAATTCACAGAGTTGAACCTTCCTTTTGATAGAGCAGTTTTGAAACACTCCTTTTGTAGTGTGTGCAAGTAGACATTTGGAGCTCTTTCAGGCCTGTGCTGGAAAAGGAAATATCTTCACACAAAAACTAGACAGAAGTATTCCCAGAAACGTCTTTGTGATGCATGCATTCAAAACACGGAGTTGAACCTTCCTTTTGATAGAACAGTATTGAAACACTCTTATTGTAGAATCTGCATGTGGATATTTGGAGCGCTTTGAGGCCTATGCTAGAATAGAAAATATCTTCGCATAAAAATGAGACAGAAGCATTCTCAGAAACTTTTTTGTGATGTGCGCATTAAACTCACAGTGTTGAACCTGCCTTTTGACAGAGCAGTTTTGAAACACTCTTTTTGTAGAATCTGCAGGTGGATATTTGGAGTGGTTTGAGGACAATGCTATATAAGGAAATGTCTTCACATAAAACCTAGACAGAAACATTATCAGAAACTTCTTTGTGATGTGTGCTTCCAAATCACAGAGTTGAACCTTCCTTTTGATATAGCAGGTTTGGAACACACTTTTTGTGGAATCTGCAAGTGAATTTTGGGAGCGCTTTGAGGACTATGCTGGAAAAGGAAATATATTCACATAAAAACTAGAAAGAGGCATTCTCAAAAACTTCTCTGTGATGTGTGCGCTAAACTCACAAAGTTGAACATCCCTTTTGCTAGAGCAGTTTTGAAACACTGTTTTTGTAAAATCTGCAAGTGAATATTTGGAGTGATTGAGACCTCTGCTGGAAAATCGTATAACTTCAAATAAGAACGGGACAGAAGTATTCTCAGAAACATCTTTGTGATGTCTGCATTCAACTCGCGGGGTTGAAACTTCCTTTTGGTAGAGCAGTTTTGAAACTGTCTTTTTGTGGAAGATACAAGTGGATATTTGGAACGCTTTGAGGCTTAGGCTGGAAAAGCTAATAACTTCACATAAAAAGTAGAGTGAAGCATTCTCAGAAACTTCTTTGTGATGAGTGCATTCAAGTGTACATTTGGAGTGCTTTGAGGCCTTTGCTGGAAAAGGAAATAACTTCACATAAAAATTAGACAGAAGCATGCTCAGAAACTTCTTTATGATGTGTGCATTCAACTCACAGAGTTGGATCTTCCTTTTCTTAGAGCGGTTTTGAAACAATATTTTTGTAGAATATTCAAGTGGACATTTGGAGGGCTTTGAGGCCTATGCTGGAAAAGGAAATAACTTCACATAAAAACTAGACAGAAGCATTCTCAGAAACGTATTTGATATGAGTCCATTCAACTCACAGAGTTGAACCTTCGTTTTGATAGGGCAGTTTTGAAACACTCTTTTTGTAGAATCTTCAAGTGGACATTTTTAGTGCTTTGACGATATGCTGGAAAAGGAAATATCTTCACATAAAAACTACACAGAAGCATTCTCAGAAACTTCTTTGTGATGTGTGCTTTCAACTCACAGATGTAAACATTTCTTTTGATAGAGTAGTTTTGAAACACTCTTTTTGTAGAATCTGCAAGTGGATATATTTAGCGCTTTGAAGCCTATGCTGGAAAAGGAAATATCTTCACATAAAAACTATACAGAAGCATTCTCAGCAACTTCCTTGTGATTTGTGCATTCAACTCGGAGAGTTGAACCGTCCTTTTGTTAGAGCAGTTTGAGAACACTCTTTTTGTAGAATCTGCAAGTGGATATTTGGAGCACTTCGAAGCCTAAGCTGGAAAAGGAAACAACTTCACATAAAAACTAGAAGGAAGCATTCTCACAAACTTTTTTGTGATGTGTGCATTCAACTCAGCGAGTTTAACCTTACATTTGATAGAGCAGTTTTGAAACACTCTTTTTGTAGAATGTGCAAGTAGACATTTGGAGCTCTTTCAGGCCTGTGCTGGAATAGAAAAGATCTTCACACGAAAACTAGACAGAAGCATTCTCAGAAACTTCTTTGTGACGTGTGCATTCCACTCACAGAGTTGAACCTTCCTTTTGATAGAGCAATTCTGAAACACTCTTTTTGTAGAATCCGCAAGTGGATATTTGGAGCGCTTTGAGGCCTATGCTGGAAAAGGAAATATTTTCACGTAAAAACAAGGCGGAAGCACTCTATCAAACTTCTTTGTGATGTTTACATTCAACTCACAGAGTTGAACCTTCCCTTGAATAGAGCGGTTTTGAAAGAATCTTTTTGTAGTATATGCAACTAGATATTTGGAGCGCTTTGAGTCCTATGAGGGAAATGGAAATATTTTTAGATGAAAACTAGACAGAGGCATTCTCAGAAACATATTTGTTACGAGTGAATTCAAGTCACAGAGTTGAACCTTCCTTTTGGCAGAGCGGTTTTGAAACCCTCTTTTTATTGACTCTTCCATTGGAGATTTAGAGCGCTTTGACGCAATGCTGGAAAAGGAAATATCTTCACATAAAAACTAGACAGATGCATTCCCAGAAACTTCTTTTTGATGTGTGCTTTCAACTCACAGAGTTGAACCTTTCTTTTGATAGAGCAGTTTTGAAACCCTCTCTTTGAAGAATCTTCATGTGGACATTTGGATATCTTTGAGGCCTATGCTGGAAAAGGAAATATCTTCACATAAAAACAAGACAGAAGCATTCTCAGAAACTACTTTGCAATGTGTGCGTTCAACACACAGACTTTAAACTTACTTTTGGCGGAGCAGTTCTGAAACAGTCTTTTTGTACAGTCTGCAAGTGGATATTTGGAGCGCTTTAAGGCCTACGCTGAAAAAAGAAATAACTTCAATCAAAAAGTAGAAAGAAGCATTCTCAGAAACCTCTTTGTGATGTGTGTATTGAACTCACAGAGTTGAACCTTCCTTTTGAGAGAGGAGTTTTGAAATACTCTTTTTGTAGGATCTGCAAGTGAATAGTTGGAATGATTTGAGGCCTATGATGGTAAAGGAAATATCTTCACATAAAAACGATAGAGAAGCATTCTCGGAAACTTCCTTGTGATGTGTGCATTCAACTCACAGAGTTGAACCTTCCTTCTGATAGTGCAGTTTTGAAACACTCGTTTTGTATCATCTGCAAGTGGATACTTGGAGCGCTTTGAAGCCTATACTGGAAAAGTAAATGTCTTCTCATAAAAACTATACAGAAGCAATCTCCGAAACCACCTTGTGATGTGTGTATTCAACTCAGAGAGTTGAACCTTCCTTTTTTTAGAGCAGTTTTGAAACACTCTTTTTGCAAAATATGCAAGTGAATACTTGGATCGCTTTGAAGCCTCTGCAGGGTAAAGGAAATATCCTCACATAAAAACAAAACAGAAGCATTGTCAGAAACTTCTTTATGATGTGTGCATTCAATTCACAGAGTTGAACCTTCCTTTTGATAGAGCAGTTTTGAAACACTCCTTTTGTAGTGTGTGCAAGTAGACATTTGGAGCTCTTTCAGGCCTGTGCTGGAAAAGGAAATATCTTCACACAAAAACTAGACAGAAGTATTCCCAGAAACCTCTTTGTGATGCATGCATTCAAAACACGGAGTTGAACCTTCCTTTTGATAGAACAGTTTTGAAACACTCTTATTGTAGAATCTGCATGTGGATATTTGGAGCGCTTTGAGGCCTATGCTAGAAAAGAAAATATCTTCGCATAAAAATGAGACAGAAGCATTCTCAGAAACTTTTTTGTGATGTGCGCATTAAACTCACAGTGTTGAACCTGCCTTTTGACAGAGCAGTTTTGAAACACTCTTTTTGTAGAATCTGCAGGTGGATATTTGGAGTGGTTTGAGGACAATGCTATATAAGGAAATGTCTTCACATAAAACCTAGACAGAAACATTATCAGAAACTTCTTTGTGATGTGTGCTTCCAAATCACAGAGTTGAACCTTCCTTTTGATATAGCAGGTTTGGAACACACTTTTTGTGGAATCTGCAAGTGAATTTTGGGAGCGCTTTGAGGACTATGCTGGAAAAGGAAATATATTCACATAAAAACTAGAAAGAGGCATTCTCAAAAACTTCTCTGTGATGTGTGCGCTAAACTCACAAAGTTGAACATCCCTTTTGCTAGAGCAGTTTTGAAACACTGTTTTTGTAAAATCTGCAAGTGAATATTTGGAGTGATTGAGACCTCTGCTGGAAAATCGTATAACTTCAAATAAGAACGGGACAGAAGTATTCTCAGAAACATCTTTGTGATGTCTGCATTCAACTCGCGGAGTTGAAACTTCCTTTTGGTAGAGCAGTTTTGAAACTGTCTTTTTGTGGAAGCTACAAGTGGATATTTGGAACGCTTTGAGGCTTAGGCTGGAAAAGCTAATAACTTCACATAAAAAGTAGAGAGAAGCATTCTCAGAAACTTCTTTGTGATGAGTGCATTCAAGTGTACATTTGGAGTGCTTTGAGGCCTTTGCTGGAAAAGGAAATAACTTCACATAAAAATTAGACAGAAGCATGCTCAGAAACTTCTTTGTGATGTGTGCATTCAACTCACAGAGTTGGATCTTCCTTTTCTTAGAGCGGTTTTGAAACAATATTTTTGTAGGATATTCAAGTGGACATTTGGAGGGCTTTGAGGCCTATGCTGGAAAAGGAAATAACTTCACATAAAAACTAGACAGAAGCATTCTCAGAAACGTATTTGATATGAGTCCATTCAACTCACAGAGTTGAACCTTCGTTTTGATAGGGCAGTTTTGAAACACTCTTTTTGTAGAATCTTCAAGTGGACATTTTTAGTGCTTTGACGATATGCTGGAAAAGGAAATATCTTCACATAAAAACTACACAGAAGCATTCTCAGAAACTTCTTTGTGATGTGTGCTTTCAACTCACAGATGTAAACATTTCTTTTGATAGAGTAGTTTTGAAACACTCTTTTTGTAGAATCTGCAAGTGGATATATTTAGCGCTTTGAAGCCTATGCTGGAAAAGGAAATATCTTCACATAAAAACTATACAGAAGCATTCTCAGCAACTTCCTTGTGATTTGTGCATTCAACTCGGAGAGTTGAACCGTCCTTTTGTTAGAGCAGTTTGAGAACACTCTTTTTGTAGAATCTGCAAGTGGATATTTGGAGCACTTCGAAGCCTAAGCTGGAAAAGGAAACAACTTCACATAAAAACTAGAAGGAAGCATTCTCACAAACTTTTTTGTGATGTGTGCATTCAACTCAGCGAGTTTAACCTTACATTTGATAGAGCAGTTTTGAAACACTCTTTTTGTAGAATGTGCAAGTAGACATTTGGAGCTCTTTCAGGCCTGTGCTGGAATAGAAAAGATCTTCACACGAAAACTAGACAGAAGCATTCTCAGAAACTTCTTTGTGACGTGTGCATTCCACTCACAGAGTTGAACCTTCCTTTTGATAGAGCAATTCTGAAACACTCTTTTTGTAGAATCCGCAAGTGGATATTTGGAGCGCTTTGAGGCCTATGCTGGAAAAGGAAATATTTTCACGTAAAAACAAGGCGGAAGCACTCTATCAAACTTCTTTGTGATGTTTACATTCAACTCACAGAGTTGAACCTTCCCTTGAATAGAGCGGTTTTGAAAGAATCTTTTTGTAGTATATGCAACTAGATATTTGGAGCGCTTTGAGTCCTATGAGGGAAATGGAAATATTTTTAGATGAAAACTAGACAGAGGCATTCTCAGAAACATATTTGTTACGAGTGAATTCAAGTCACAGAGTTGAACCTTCCTTTTGGCAGAGCGGTTTTGAAACCCTCTTTTTATTGACTCTTCCATTGGAGATTTAGAGCGCTTTGACGCAATGCTGGAAAAGGAAATATCTTCACATAAAAACTAGACAGATGCATTCCCAGAAACTTCTTTTTGATGTGTGCTTTCAACTCACAGAGTTGAACCTTTCTTTTGATAGAGCAGTTTTGAAACCCTCTCTTTGAAGAATCTTCATGTGGACATTTGGATATCTTTGAGGCCTATGCTGGAAAAGGAAATATCTTCACATAAAAACAAGACAGAAGCATTCTCAGAAACTACTTTGCAATGTGTGCGTTCAACACACAGACTTTAAACTTACTTTTGGCGGAGCAGTTCTGAAACAGTCTTTTTGTACAGTCTGCAAGTGGATATTTGGAGCGCTTTAAGGCCTACGCTGAAAAAAGAAATAACTTCAATCAAAAAGTAGAAAGAAGCATTCTCAGAAACCTCTTTGTGATGTGTGTATTGAACTCACAGAGTTGAACCTTCCTTTTGAGAGAGGAGTTTTGAAATACTCTTTTTGTAGGATCTGCAAGTGAATAGTTGGAATGATTTGAGGCCTATGATGGTAAAGGAAATATCTTCACATAAAAACGATAGAGAAGCATTCTCGGAAACTTCCTTGTGATGTGTGCATTCAACTCACAGAGTTGAACCTTCCTTCTGATAGTGCAGTTTTGAAACACTCGTTTTGTATCATCTGCAAGTGGATACTTGGAGCGCTTTGAAGCCTATACTGGAAAAGTAAATGTCTTCTCATAAAAACTATACAGAAGCAATCTCCGAAACCACCTTGTGATGTGTGTATTCAACTCAGAGAGTTGAACCTTCCTTTTTTTAGAGCAGTTTTGAAACACTCTTTTTGCAAAATCTGCAAGTGAATACTTGGATCGCTTTGAAGCCTCTGCAGGGTAAAGGAAATATCCTCACATAAAAACAAAACAGAAGCATTGTCAGAAACTTCTTTATGATGTGTGCATTCAATTCACAGAGTTGAACCTTCCTTTTGATAGAGCAGTTTTGAAACACTCCTTTTGTAGTGTGTGCAAGTAGACATTTGGAGCTCTTTCAGGCCTGTGCTGGAAAAGGAAATATCTTCACACAAAAACTAGACAGAAGTATTCCCAGAAACGTCTTTGTGATGCATGCATTCAAAACACGGAGTTGAACCTTCCTTTTGATAGAACAGTATTGAAACACTCTTATTGTAGAATCTGCATGTGGATATTTGGAGCGCTTTGAGGCCTATGCTAGAATAGAAAATATCTTCGCATAAAAATGAGACAGAAGCATTCTCAGAAACTTTTTTGTGATGTGCGCATTAAACTCACAGTGTTGAACCTGCCTTTTGACAGAGCAGTTTTGAAACACTCTTTTTGTAGAATCTGCAGGTGGATATTTGGAGTGGTTTGAGGACAATGCTATATAAGGAAATGTCTTCACATAAAACCTAGACAGAAACATTATCAGAAACTTCTTTGTGATGTGTGCTTCCAAATCACAGAGTTGAACCTTCCTTTTGATATAGCAGGTTTGGAACACACTTTTTGTGGAATCTGCAAGTGAATTTTGGGAGCGCTTTGAGGACTATGCTGGAAAAGGAAATATATTCACATAAAAACTAGAAAGAGGCATTCTCAAAAACTTCTCTGTGATGTGTGCGCTAAACTCACAAAGTTGAACATCCCTTTTGCTAGAGCAGTTTTGAAACACTGTTTTTGTAAAATCTGCAAGTGAATATTTGGAGTGATTGAGACCTCTGCTGGAAAATCGTATAACTTCAAATAAGAACGGGACAGAAGTATTCTCAGAAACATCTTTGTGATGTCTGCATTCAACTCGCGGAGTTGAAACTTCCTTTTGGTAGAGCAGTTTTGAAACTGTCTTTTTGTGGAAGCTACAAGTGGATATTTGGAACGCTTTGAGGCTTAGGCTGGAAAAGCTAATAACTTCAC
Organism: Pongo abelii; assembly: GCF_028885655.2. Lineage (NCBI taxonomy): Eukaryota > Metazoa > Chordata > Mammalia > Primates > Hominidae > Pongo > Pongo abelii. Next base: position 25,100,697 of record NC_072005.2, read on the forward strand.
ATAAAAAGTAGAGTGAAGCATTCTCAGAAACTTCTTTGTGATGAGTGCATTCAAGTGTACATTTGGAGTGCTTTGAGGCCTTTGCTGGAAAAGGAAATAACTTCACATAAAAATTAGACAGAAGCATGCTCAGAAACTTCTTTATGATGTGTGCATTCAACTCACAGAGTTGGATCTTCCTTTTCTTAGAGCGGTTTTGAAACAATATTTTTGTAGAATATTCAAGTGGACATTTGGAGGGCTTTGAGGCCTATGCTGGAAAAGGAAATAACTTCACATAAAAACTAGACAGAAGCATTCTCAGAAACGTATTTGATATGAGTCCATTCAACTCACAGAGTTGAACCTTCGTTTTGATAGGGCAGTTTTGAAACACTCTTTTTGTAGAATCTTCAAGTGGACATTTTTAGTGCTTTGACGATATGCTGGAAAAGGAAATATCTTCACATAAAAACTACACAGAAGCATTCTCAGAAACTTCTTTGTGATGTGTGCTTTCAACTCACAGATGTAAACATTTCTTTTGATAGAGTAGTTTTGAAACACTCTTTTTGTAGAATCTGCAAGTGGATATATTTAGCGCTTTGAAGCCTATGCTGGAAAAGGAAATATCTTCACATAAAAACTATACAGAAGCATTCTCAGCAACTTCCTTGTGATTTGTGCATTCAACTCGGAGAGTTGAACCGTCCTTTTGTTAGAGCAGTTTGAGAACACTCTTTTTGTAGAATCTGCAAGTGGATATTTGGAGCACTTCGAAGCCTAAGCTGGAAAAGGAAACAACTTCACATAAAAACTAGAAGGAAGCATTCTCACAAACTTTTTTGTGATGTGTGCATTCAACTCAGCGAGTTTAACCTTACATTTGTTAGAGCAGTTTTGAAACACTCTTTTTGTAGAATGTGCAAGTAGACATTTGGAGCTCTTTCAGGCCTGTGCTGGAATAGAAAAGATCTTCACACGAAAACTAGACAGAAGCATTCTCAGAAACTTCTTTGTGACGTGTGCATTCCACTCACAGAGTTGAACCTTCCTTTTGATAGAGCAATTCTGAAACACTCTTTTTGTAGAATCCGCAAGTGGATATTTGGAGCGCTTTGAGGCCTATGCTGGAAAAGGAAATATTTTCACGTAAAAACAAGGCGGAAGCACTCTATCAAACTTCTTTGTGATGTTTACATTCAACTCACAGAGTTGAACCTTCCCTTGAATAGAGCGGTTTTGAAAGAATCTTTTTGTAGTATATGCAACTAGATATTTGGAGCGCTTTGAGTCCTATGAGGGAAATGGAAATATTTTTAGATGAAAACTAGACAGAGGCATTCTCAGAAACATATTTGTTACGAGTGAATTCAAGTCACAGAGTTGAACCTTCCTTTTGGCAGAGCGGTTTTGAAACCCTCTTTTTATTGACTCTTCCATTGGAGATTTAGAGCGCTTTGACGCAATGCTGGAAAAGGAAATATCTTCACATAAAAACTAGACAGATGCATTCCCAGAAACTTCTTTTTGATGTGTGCTTTCAACTCACAGAGTTGAACCTTTCTTTTGATAGAGCAGTTTTGAAACCCTCTCTTTGAAGAATCTTCATGTGGACATTTGGATATCTTTGAGGCCTATGCTGGAAAAGGAAATATCTTCACATAAAAACAAGACAGAAGCATTCTCAGAAACTACTTTGCAATGTGTGCGTTCAACACACAGACTTTAAACTTACTTTTGGCGGAGCAGTTCTGAAACAGTCTTTTTGTACAGTCTGCAAGTGGATATTTGGAGCGCTTTAAGGCCTACGCTGAAAAAAGAAATAACTTCAATCAAAAAGTAGAAAGAAGCATTCTCAGAAACCTCTTTGTGATGTGTGTATTGAACTCACAGAGTTGAACCTTCCTTTTGAGAGAGGAGTTTTGAAATACTCTTTTTGTAGGATCTGCAAGTGAATAGTTGGAATGATTTGAGGCCTATGATGGTAAAGGAAATATCTTCACATAAAAACGATAGAGAAGCATTCTCGGAAACTTCGTTGTGATGTGTGCATTCAACTCACAGAGTTGAACCTTCCTTCTGATAGTGCAGTTTTGAAACACTCGTTTTGTATCATCTGCAAGTGGATACTTGGAGCGCTTTGAAGCCTATACTGGAAAAGTAAATGTCTTCTCATAAAAACTATACAGAAGCAATCTCCGAAACCACCTTGTGATGTGTGTATTCAACTCAGAGAGTTGAACCTTCCTTTTTTTAGAGCAGTTTTGAAACACTCTTTTTGCAAAATATGCAAGTGAATACTTGGATCGCTTTGAAGCCTCTGCAGGGTAAAGGAAATATCCTCACATAAAAACAAAACAGAAGCATTGTCAGAAACTTCTTTATGATGTGTGCATTCAATTCACAGAGTTGAACCTTCCTTTTGATAGAGCAGTTTTGAAACACTCCTTTTGTAGTGTGTGCAAGTAGACATTTGGAGCTCTTTCAGGCCTGTGCTGGAAAAGGAAATATCTTCACACAAAAACTAGACAGAAGTATTCCCAGAAACCTCTTTGTGATGCATGCATTCAAAACACGGAGTTGAACCTTCCTTTTGATAGAACAGTTTTGAAACACTCTTATTGTAGAATCTGCATGTGGATATTTGGAGCGCTTTGAGGCCTATGCTAGAAAAGAAAATATCTTCGCATAAAAATGAGACAGAAGCATTCTCAGAAACTTTTTTGTGATGTGCGCATTAAACTCACAGTGTTGAACCTGCCTTTTGACAGAGCAGTTTTGAAACACTCTTTTTGTAGAATCTGCAGGTGGATATTTGGAGTGGTTTGAGGACAATGCTATATAAGGAAATGTCTTCACATAAAACCTAGACAGAAACATTATCAGAAACTTCTTTGTGATGTGTGCTTCCAAATCACAGAGTTGAACCTTCCTTTTGATATAGCAGGTTTGGAACACACTTTTTGTGGAATCTGCAAGTGAATTTTGGGAGCGCTTTGAGGACTATGCTGGAAAAGGAAATATATTCACATAAAAACTAGAAAGAGGCATTCTCAAAAACTTCTCTGTGATGTGTGCGCTAAACTCACAAAGTTGAACATCCCTTTTGCTAGAGCAGTTTTGAAACACTGTTTTTGTAAAATCTGCAAGTGAATATTTGGAGTGATTGAGACCTCTGCTGGAAAATCGTATAACTTCAAATAAGAACGGGACAGAAGTATTCTCAGAAACATCTTTGTGATGTCTGCATTCAACTCGCGGAGTTGAAACTTCCTTTTGGTAGAGCAGTTTTGAAACTGTCTTTTTGTGGAAGCTACAAGTGGATATTTGGAACGCTTTGAGGCTTAGGCTGGAAAAGCTAATAACTTCACATAAAAAGTAGAGAGAAGCATTCTCAGAAACTTCTTTGTGATGAGTGCATTCAAGTGTACATTTGGAGTGCTTTGAGGCCTTTGCTGGAAAAGGAAATAACTTCACATAAAAATTAGACAGAAGCATGCTCAGAAACTTCTTTGTGATGTGTGCATTCAACTCACAGAGTTGGATCTTCCTTTTCTTAGAGCGGTTTTGAAACAAGATTTTTGTAGAATATTCAAGTGGACATTTGGAGGGCTTTGAGGCCTATGCTGGAAAAGGAAATAACTTCACATAAAAACTAGACAGAAGCATTCTCAGAAACGTATTTGATATGAGTCCATTCAACTCACAGAGTTGAACCTTCGTTTTGATAGGGCAGTTTTGAAACACTCTTTTTGTAGAATCTTCAAGTGGACATTTTTAGTGCTTTGACGATATGCTGGAAAAGGAAATATCTTCACATAAAAACTACACAGAAGCATTCTCAGAAACTTCTTTGTGATGTGTGCTTTCAACTCACAGATGTAAACATTTCTTTTGATAGAGTAGTTTTGAAACACTCTTTTTGTAGAATCTGCAAGTGGATATATTTAGCGCTTTGAAGCCTATGCTGGAAAAGGAAATATCTTCACATAAAAACTATACAGAAGCATTCTCAGCAACTTCCTTGTGATTTGTGCATTCAACTCGGAGAGTTGAACCGTCCTTTTGTTAGAGCAGTTTGAGAACACTCTTTTTGTAGAATCTGCAAGTGGATATTTGGAGCACTTCGAAGCCTAAGCTGGAAAAGGAAACAACTTCACATAAAAACTAGAAGGAAGCATTCTCACAAACTTTTTTGTGATGTGTGCATTCAACTCAGCGAGTTTAACCTTACATTTGATAGAGCAGTTTTGAAACACTCTTTTTGTAGAATGTGCAAGTAGACATTTGGAGCTCTTTCAGGCCTGTGCTGGAATAGAAAAGATCTTCACACGAAAACTAGACAGAAGCATTCTCAGAAACTTCTTTGTGACGTGTGCATTCCACTCACAGAGTTGAACCTTCCTTTTGATAGAGCAATTCTGAAACACTCTTTTTGTAGAATCCGCAAGTGGATATTTGGAGCGCTTTGAGGCCTATGCTGGAAAAGGAAATATTTTCACGTAAAAACAAGGCGGAAGCACTCTATCAAACTTCTTTGTGATGTTTACATTCAACTCACAGAGTTGAACCTTCCCTTGAATAGAGCGGTTTTGAAAGAATCTTTTTGTAGTATATGCAACTAGATATTTGGAGCGCTTTGAGTCCTATGAGGGAAATGGAAATATTTTTAGATGAAAACTAGACAGAGGCATTCTCAGAAACATATTTGTTACGAGTGAATTCAAGTCACAGAGTTGAACCTTCCTTTTGGCAGAGCGGTTTTGAAACCCTCTTTTTATTGACTCTTCCATTGGAGATTTAGAGCGCTTTGACGCAATGCTGGAAAAGGAAATATCTTCACATAAAAACTAGACAGATGCATTCCCAGAAACTTCTTTTTGATGTGTGCTTTCAACTCACAGAGTTGAACCTTTCTTTTGATAGAGCAGTTTTGAAACCCTCTCTTTGAAGAATCTTCATGTGGACATTTGGATATCTTTGAGGCCTATGCTGGAAAAGGAAATATCTTCACATAAAAACAAGACAGAAGCATTCTCAGAAACTACTTTGCAATGTGTGCGTTCAACACACAGACTTTAAACTTACTTTTGGCGGAGCAGTTCTGAAACAGTCTTTTTGTACAGTCTGCAAGTGGATATTTGGAGCGCTTTAAGGCCTACGCTGAAAAAAGAAATAACTTCAATCAAAAAGTAGAAAGAAGCATTCTCAGAAACCTCTTTGTGATGTGTGTATTGAACTCACAGAGTTGAACCTTCCTTTTGAGAGAGGAGTTTTGAAATACTCTTTTTGTAGGATCTGCAAGTGAATAGTTGGAATGATTTGAGGCCTATGATGGTAAAGGAAATATCTTCACATAAAAACGATAGAGAAGCATTCTCGGAAACTTCCTTGTGATGTGTGCATTCAACTCACAGAGTTGAACCTTCCTTCTGATAGTGCAGTTTTGAAACACTCGTTTTGTATCATCTGCAAGTGGATACTTGGAGCGCTTTGAAGCCTATACTGGAAAAGTAAATGTCTTCTCATAAAAACTATACAGAAGCAATCTCCGAAACCACCTTGTGATGTGTGTATTCAACTCAGAGAGTTGAACCTTCCTTTTTTTAGAGCAGTTTTGAAACACTCTTTTTGCAAAATCTGCAAGTGAATACTTGGATCGCTTTGAAGCCTCTGCAGGGTAAAGGAAATATCCTCACATAAAAACAAAACAGAAGCATTGTCAGAAACTTCTTTATGATGTGTGCATTCAATTCACAGAGTTGAACCTTCCTTTTGATAGAGCAGTTTTGAAACACTCCTTTTGTAGTGTGTGCAAGTAGACATTTGGAGCTCTTTCAGGCCTGTGCTGGAAAAGGAAATATCTTCACACAAAAACTAGACAGAAGTATTCCCAGAAACGTCTTTGTGATGCATGCATTCAAAACACGGAGTTGAACCTTCCTTTTGATAGAACAGTATTGAAACACTCTTATTGTAGAATCTGCATGTGGATATTTGGAGCGCTTTGAGGCCAATGCTAGAATAGAAAATATCTTCGCATAAAAATGAGACAGAAGCATTCTCAGAAACTTTTTTGTGATGTGCGCATTAAACTCACAGTGTTGAACCTGCCTTTTGACAGAGCAGTTTTGAAACACTCTTTTTGTAGAATCTGCAGGTGGATATTTGGAGTGGTTTGAGGACAATGCTATATAAGGAAATGTCTTCACATAAAACCTAGACAGAAACATTATCAGAAACTTCTTTGTGATGTGTGCTTCCAAATCACAGAATTGAACCTTCCTTTTGATATAGCAGGTTTGGAACACACTTTTTGTGGAATCTGCAAGTGAATTTTGGGAGCGCTTTGAGGACTATGCTGGAAAAGGAAATATATTCACATAAAAACTAGAAAGAGGCATTCTCAAAAACTTCTCTGTGATGTGTGCGCTAAACTCACAAAGTTGAACATCCCTTTTGCTAGAGCAGTTTTGAAACACTGTTTTTGTAAAATCTGCAAGTGAATATTTGGAGTGATTGAGACCTCTGCTGGAAAATCGTATAACTTCAAATAAGAACGGGACAGAAGTATTCTCAGAAACATCTTTGTGATGTCTGCATTCAACTCGCGGAGTTGAAACTTCCTTTTGGTAGAGCAGTTTTGAAACTGTCTTTTTGTGGAAGCTACAAGTGGATATTTGGAACGCTTTGAGGCTTAGGCTGGAAAAGCTAATAACTTCACATAAAAAGTAGAGTGAAGCATTCTCAGAAACTTCTTTGTGATGAGTGCATTCAAGTGTACATTTGGAGTGCTTTGAGGCCTTTGCTGGAAAAGGAAATAACTTCACATAAAAATTAGACAGAAGCATGCTCAGAAACTTCTTTATGATGTGTGCATTCAACTCACAGAGTTGGATCTTCCTTTTCTTAGAGCGGTTTTGAAACAATATTTTTGTAGAATATTCAAGTGGACATTTGGAGGGCTTTGAGGCCTATGCTGGAAAAGGAAATAACTTCACATAAAAACTAGACAGAAGCATTCTCAGAAACGTATTTGATATGAGTCCATTCAACTCACAGAGTTGAACCTTCGTTTTGATAGGGCAGTTTTGAAACACTCTTTTTGTAGAATCTTCAAGTGGACATTTTTAGTGCTTTGACGATATGCTGGAAAAGGAAATATCTTCACATAAAAACTACACAGAAGCATTCTCAGAAACTTCTTTGTGATGTGTGCTTTCAACTCACAGATGTAAACATTTCTTTTGATAGAGTAGTTTTGAAACACTCTTTTTGTAGAATCTGCAAGTGGATATATTTAGCGCTTTGAAGCCTATGCTGGAAAAGGAAATATCTTCACATAAAAACTATACAGAAGCATTCTCAGCAACTTCCTTGTGATTTGTGCATTCAACTCGGAGAGTTGAACCGTCCTTTTGTTAGAGCAGTTTGAGAACACTCTTTTTGTAGAATCTGCAAGTGGATATTTGGAGCACTTCGAAGCCTAAGCTGGAAAAGGAAACAACTTCACATAAAAACTAGAAGGAAGCATTCTCACAAACTTTTTTGTGATGTGTGCATTCAACTCAGCGAGTTTAACCTTACATTTGATAGAGCAGTTTTGAAACACTCTTTTTGTAGAATGTGCAAGTAGACATTTGGAGCTCTTTCAGGCCTGTGCTGGAATAGAAAAGATCTTCACACGAAAACTAGACAGAAGCATTCTCAGAAACTTCTTTGTGACGTGTGCATTCCACTCACAGAGTTGAACCTTCCTTTTGATAGAGCAATTCTGAAACACTCTTTTTGTAGAATCCGCAAGTGGATATTTGGAGCGCTTTGAGGCCTATGCTGGAAAAGGAAATATTTTCACGTAAAAACAAGGCGGAAGCACTCTATCAAACTTCTTTGTGATGTTTACATTCAACTCACAGAGTTGAACCTTCCCTTGAATAGAGCGGTTTTGAAAGAATCTTTTTGTAGTATATGCAACTAGATATTTGGAGCGCTTTGAGTCCTATGAGGGAAATGGAAATATTTTTAGATGAAAACTAGACAGAGGCATTCTCAGAAACATATTTGTTACGAGTGAATTCAAGTCACAGAGTTGAACCTTCCTTTTGGCAGAGCGGTTTTGAAACCCTCTTTTTATTGACTCTTCCATTGGAGATTTAGAGCGCTTTGACGCAATGCTGGAAAAGGAAATATCTTCACATAAAAACTAGACAGATGCATTCCCAGAAACTTCTTTTTGATGTGTGCTTTCAACTCACAGAGTTGAACCTTTCTTTTGATAGAGCAGTTTTGAAACCCTCTCTTTGAAGAATCTTCATGTGGACATTTGGATATCTTTGAGGCCTATGCTGGAAAAGGAAATATCTTCACATAAAAACAAGACAGAAGCATTCTCAGAAACTACTTTGCAATGTGTGCGTTCAACACACAGACTTTAAACTTACTTTTGGCGGAGCAGTTCTGAAACAGTCTTTTTGTACAGTCTGCAAGTGGATATTTGGAGCGCTTTAAGGCCTACGCTGAAAAAAGAAATAACTTCAATCAAAAAGTAGAAAGAAGCATTCTCAGAAACCTCTTTGTGATGTGTGTATTGAACTCACAGAGTTGAACCTTCCTTTTGAGAGAGGAGTTTTGAAATACTCTTTTTGTAGGATCTGCAAGTGAATAGTTGGAATGATTTGAGGCCTATGATGGTAAAGGAAATATCTTCACATAAAAACGATAGAGAAGCATTCTCGGAAACTTCCTTGTGATGTGTGCATTCAACTCACAGAGTTGAACCTTCCTTCTGATAGTGCAGTTTTGAAACACTCGTTTTGTATCATCTGCAAGTGGATACTTGGAGCGCTTTGAAGCCTATACTGGAAAAGTAAATGTCTTCTCATAAAAACTATACAGAAGCAATCTCCGAAACCACCTTGTGATGTGTGTATTCAACTCAGAGAGTTGAACCTTCCTTTTTTTAGAGCAGTTTTGAAACACTCTTTTTGCAAAATCTGCAAGTGAATACTTGGATCGCTTTGAAGCCTCTGCAGGGTAAAGGAAATATCCTCACATAAAAACAAAACAGAAGCATTGTCAGAAACTTCTTTATGATGTGTGCATTCAATTCACAGAGTTGAACCTTCCTTTTGATAGAGCAGTTTTGAAACACTCCTTTTGTAGTGTGTGCAAGTAGACATTTGGAGCTCTTTCAGGCCTGTGCTGGAAAAGGAAATATCTTCACACAAAAACTAGACAGAAGTATTCCCAGAAACCTCTTTGTGATGCATGCATTCAAAACACGGAGTTGAACCTTCCTTTTGATAGAACAGTTTTGAAACACTCTTATTGTAGAATCTGCATGTGGATATTTGGAGCGCTTTGAGGCCTATGCTAGAAAAGAAAATATCTTCGCATAAAAATGAGACAGAAGCATTCTCAGAAACTTTTTTGTGATGTGCGCATTAAACTCACAGTGTTGAACCTGCCTTTTGACAGAGCAGTTTTGAAACACTCTTTTTGTAGAATCTGCAGGTGGATATTTGGAGTGGTTTGAGGACAATGCTATATAAGGAAATGTCTTCACATAAAACCTAGACAGAAACATTATCAGAAACTTCTTTGTGATGTGTGCTTCCAAATCACAGTGTTGAACCTTCCTTTTGATATAGCAGGTTTGGAACACACTTTTTGTGGAATCTGCAAGTGAATTTTGGGAGCGCTTTGAGGACTATGCTGGAAAAGGAAATATATTCACATAAAAACTAGAAAGAGGCATTCTCAAAAACTTCTCTGTGATGTGTGCGCTAAACTCACAAAGTTGAACATCCCTTTTGCTAGAGCAGTTTTGAAACACTGTTTTTGTAAAATCTGCAAGTGAATATTTGGAGTGATTGAGACCTCTGCTGGAAAATCGTATAACTTCAAATAAGAACGGGACAGAAGTATTCTCAGAAACATCTTTGTGATGTCTGCATTCAACTCGCGGAGTTGAAACTTCCTTTTGGTAGAGCAGTTTTGAAACTGTCTTTTTGTGGAAGCTACAAGTGGATATTTGGAACGCTTTGAGGCTTAGGCTGGAAAAGCTAATAACTTCACATAAAAAGTAGAGAGAAGCATTCTCAGAAACTTCTTTGTGATGAGTGCATTCAAGTGTACATTTGGAGTGCTTTGAGGCCTTTGCTGGAAAAGGAAATAACTTCACATAAAAATTAGACAGAAGCATGCTCAGAAACTTCTTTGTGATGTGTGCATTCAACTCACAGAGTTGGATCTTCCTTTTCTTAGAGCGGTTTTGAAACAAGATTTTTGTAGAATATTCAAGTGGACATTTGGAGGGCTTTGAGGCCTATGCTGGAAAAGGAAATAACTTCACATAAAAACTAGACAGAAGCATTCTCAGAAACGTATTTGATATGAGTCCATTCAACTCACAGAGTTGAACCTTCGTTTTGATAGGGCAGTTTTGAAACACTCTTTTTGTAGAATCTTCAAGTGGACATTTTTAGTGCTTTGACGATATGCTGGAAAAGGAAATATCTTCACATAAAAACTACACAGAAGCATTCTCAGAAACTTCTTTGTGATGTGTGCTTTCAACTCACAGATGTAAACATTTCTTTTGATAGAGTAGTTTTGAAACACTCTTTTTGTAGAATCTGCAAGTGGATATATTTAGCGCTTTGAAGCCTATGCTGGAAAAGGAAATATCTTCACATAAAAACTATACAGAAGCATTCTCAGCAACTTCCTTGTGATTTGTGCATTCAACTCGGAGAGTTGAACCGTCCTTTTGTTAGAGCAGTTTGAGAACACTCTTTTTGTAGAATCTGCAAGTGGATATTTGGAGCACTTCGAAGCCTAAGCTGGAAAAGGAAACAACTTCACATAAAAACTAGAAGGAAGCATTCTCACAAACTTTTTTGTGATGTGTGCATTCAACTCAGCGAGTTTAACCTTACATTTGATAGAGCAGTTTTGAAACACTCTTTTTGTAGAATGTGCAAGTAGACATTTGGAGCTCTTTCAGGCCTGTGCTGGAATAGAAAAGATCTTCACACGAAAACTAGACAGAAGCATTCTCAGAAACTTCTTTGTGACGTGTGCATTCCACTCACAGAGTTGAACCTTCCTTTTGATAGAGCAATTCTGAAACACTCTTTTTGTAGAATCCGCAAGTGGATATTTGGAGCGCTTTGAGGCCTATGCTGGAAAAGGAAATATTTTCACGTAAAAACAAGGCGGAAGCACTCTATCAAACTTCTTTGTGATGTTTACATTCAACTCACAGAGTTGAACCTTCCCTTGAATAGAGCGGTTTTGAAAGAATCTTTTTGTAGTATATGCAACTAGATATTTGGAGCGCTTTGAGTCCTATGAGGGAAATGGAAATATTTTTAGATGAAAACTAGACAGAGGCATTCTCAGAAACATATTTGTTACGAGTGAATTCAAGTCACAGAGTTGAACCTTCCTTTTGGCAGAGCGGTTTTGAAACCCTCTTTTTATTGACTCTTCCATTGGAGATTTAGAGCGCTTTGACGCAATGCTGGAAAAGGAAATATCTTCACATAAAAACTAGACAGATGCATTCCCAGAAACTTCTTTTTGATGTGTGCTTTCAACTCACAGAGTTGAACCTTTCTTTTGATAGAGCAGTTTTGAAACCCTCTCTTTGAAGAATCTTCATGTGGACATTTGGATATCTTTGAGGCCTATGCTGGAAAAGGAAATATCTTCACATAAAAACAAGACAGAAGCATTCTCAGAAACTACTTTGCAATGTGTGCGTTCAACACACAGACTTTAAACTTACTTTTGGCGGAGCAGTTCTGAAACAGTCTTTTTGTACAGTCTGCAAGTGGATATTTGGAGCGCTTTAAGGCCTACGCTGAAAAAAGAAATAACTTCAATCAAAAAGTAGAAAGAAGCATTCTCAGAAACCTCTTTGTGATGTGTGTATTGAACTCACAGAGTTGAACCTTCCTTTTGAGAGAGGAGTTTTGAAATACTCTTTTTGTAGGATCTGCAAGTGAATAGTTGGAATGATTTGAGGCCTATGATGGTAAAGGAAATATCTTCACATAAAAACGATAGAGAAGCATTCTCGGAAACTTCCTTGTGATGTGTGCATTCAACTCACAGAGTTGAACCTTCCTTCTGATAGTGCAGTTTTGAAACACTCGTTTTGTATCATCTGCAAGTGGATACTTGGAGCGCTTTGAAGCCTATACTGGAAAAGTAAATGTCTTCTCATAAAAACTATACAGAAGCAATCTCCGAAACCACCTTGTGATGTGTGTATTCAACTCAGAGAGTTGAACCTTCCTTTTTTTAGAGCAGTTTTGAAACACTCTTTTTGCAAAATCTGCAAGTGAATACTTGGATCGCTTTGAAGCCTCTGCAGGGTAAAGGAAATATCTTCACATAAAAACAAAACAGAAGCATTGTCAGAAACTTCTTTATGATGTGTGCATTCAATTCACAGAGTTGAACCTTCCTTTTGATAGAGCAGTTTTGAAACACTCCTTTTGTAGTGTGTGCAAGTAGACATTTGGAGCTCTTTCAGGCCTGTGCTGGAAAAGGAAATATCTTCACACAAAAACTAGACAGAAGTATTCCCAGAAACGTCTTTGTGATGCATGCATTCAAAACACGGAGTTGAACCTTCCTTTTGATAGAACAGTATTGAAACACTCTTATTGTAGAATCTGCATGTGGATATTTGGAGCGCTTTGAGGCCTATGCTAGAATAGAAAATATCTTCGCATAAAAATGAGACAGAAGCATTCTCAGAAACTTTTTTGTGATGTGCGCATTAAACTCACAGTGTTGAACCTGCCTTTTGACAGAGCAGTTTTGAAACACTCTTTTTGTAGAATCTGCAGGTGGATATTTGGAGTGCTTTGAGGACAATGCTATATAAGGAAATGTCTTCACATAAAACCTAGACAGAAACATTATCAGAAACTTCTTTGTGATGTGTGCTTCCAAATCACAGAGTTGAACCTTCCTTTTGATATAGCAGGTTTGGAACACACTTTTTGTGGAATCTGCAAGTGAATTTTGGGAGCGCTTTGAGGACTATGCTGGAAAAGGAAATATATTCACATAAAAACTAGAAAGAGGCATTCTCAAAAACTTCTCTGTGATGTGTGCGCTAAACTCACAAAGTTGAACATCCCTTTTGCTAGAGCAGTTTTGAAACACTGTTTTTGTAAAATCTGCAAGTGAATATTTGGAGTGATTGAGACCTCTGCTGGAAAATCGTATAACTTCAAATAAGAACGGGACAGAAGTATTCTCAGAAACATCTTTGTGATGTCTGCATTCAACTCGCGGAGTTGAAACTTCCTTTTGGTAGAGCAGTTTTGAAACTGTCTTTTTGTGGAAGCTACAAGTGGATATTTGGAACGCTTTGAGGCTTAGGCTGGAAAAGCTAATAACTTCACATAAAAAGTAGAGTGAAGCATTCTCAGAAACTTCTTTGTGATGAGTGCATTCAAGTGTACATTTGGAGTGCTTTGAGGCCTTTGCTGGAAAAGGAAATAACTTCACATAAAAATTAGACAGAAGCATGCTCAGAAACTTCTTTATGATGTGTGCATTCAACTCACAGAGTTGGATCTTCCTTTTCTTAGAGCGGTTTTGAAACAATATTTTTGTAGAATATTCAAGTGGACATTTGGAGGGCTTTGAGGCCTATGCTGGAAAAGGAAATAACTTCACATAAAAACTAGACAGAAGCATTCTCAGAAACGTATTTGATATGAGTCCATTCAACTCACAGAGTTGAACCTTCGTTTTGATAGGGCAGTTTTGAAACACTCTTTTTGTAGAATCTTCAAGTGGACATTTTTAGTGCTTTGACGATATGCTGGAAAAGGAAATATCTTCACATAAAAACTACACAGAAGCATTCTCAGAAACTTCTTTGTGATGTGTGCTTTCAACTCACAGATGTAAACATTTCTTTTGATAGAGTAGTTTTGAAACACTCTTTTTGTAGAATCTGCAAGTGGATATATTTAGCGCTTTGAAGCCTATGCTGGAAAAGGAAATATCTTCACATAAAAACTATACAGAAGCATTCTCAGCAACTTCCTTGTGATTTGTGCATTCAACTCGGAGAGTTGAACCGTCCTTTTGTTAGAGCAGTTTGAGAACACTCTTTTTGTAGAATCTGCAAGTGGATATTTGGAGCACTTCGAAGCCTAAGCTGGAAAAGGAAACAACTTCACATAAAAACTAGAAGGAAGCATTCTCACAAACTTTTTTGTGATGTGTGCATTCAACTCAGCGAGTTTAACCTTACATTTGATAGAGCAGTTTTGAAACACTCTTTTTGTAGAATGTGCAAGTAGACATTTGGAGCTCTTTCAGGCCTGTGCTGGAATAGAAAAGATCTTCACACGAAAACTAGACAGAAGCATTCTCAGAAACTTCTTTGTGACGTGTGCATTCCACTCACAGAGTTGAACCTTCCTTTTGATAGAGCAATTCTGAAACACTCTTTTTGTAGAATCCGCAAGTGGATATTTGGAGCGCTTTGAGGCCTATGCTGGAAAAGGAAATATTTTCACGTAAAAACAAGGCGGAAGCACTCTATCAAACTTCTTTGTGATGTTTACATTCAACTCACAGAGTTGAACCTTCCCTTGAATAGAGCGGTTTTGAAAGAATCTTTTTGTAGTATATGCAACTAGATATTTGGAGCGCTTTGAGTCCTATGAGGGAAATGGAAATATTTTTAGATGAAAACTAGACAGAGGCATTCTCAGAAACATATTTGTTACGAGTGAATTCAAGTCACAGAGTTGAACCTTCCTTTTGGCAGAGCGGTTTTGAAACCCTCTTTTTATTGACTCTTCCATTGGAGATTTAGAGCGCTTTGACGCAATGCTGGAAAAGGAAATATCTTCACATAAAAACTAGACAGATGCATTCCCAGAAACTTCTTTTTGATGTGTGCTTTCAACTCACAGAGTTGAACCTTTCTTTTGATAGAGCAGTTTTGAAACCCTCTCTTTGAAGAATCTTCATGTGGACATTTGGATATCTTTGAGGCCTATGCTGGAAAAGGAAATATCTTCACATAAAAACAAGACAGAAGCATTCTCAGAAACTACTTTGCAATGTGTGCGTTCAACACACAGACTTTAAACTTACTTTTGGCGGAGCAGTTCTGAAACAGTCTTTTTGTACAGTCTGCAAGTGGATATTTGGAGCGCTTTAAGGCCTACGCTGAAAAAAGAAATAACTTCAATCAAAAAGTAGAAAGAAGCATTCTCAGAAACCTCTTTGTGATGTGTGTATTGAACTCACAGAGTTGAACCTTCCTTTTGAGAGAGGAGTTTTGAAATACTCTTTTTGTAGGATCTGCAAGTGAATAGTTGGAATGATTTGAGGCCTATGATGGTAAAGGAAATATCTTCACATAAAAACGATAGAGAAGCATTCTCGGAAACTTCCTTGTGATGTGTGCATTCAACTCACAGAGTTGAACCTTCCTTCTGATAGTGCAGTTTTGAAACACTCGTTTTGTATCATCTGCAAGTGGATACTTGGAGCGCTTTGAAGCCTATACTGGAAAAGTAAATGTCTTCTCATAAAAACTATACAGAAGCAATCTCCGAAACCACCTTGTGATGTGTGTATTCAACTCAGAGAGTTGAACCTTCCTTTTTTTAGAGCAGTTTTGAAACACTCTTTTTGCAAAATATGCAAGTGAATACTTGGATCGCTTTGAAGCCTCTGCAGGGTAAAGGAAATATCCTCACATAAAAACAAAACAGAAGCATTGTCAGAAACTTCTTTATGATGTGTGCATTCAATTCACAGAGTTGAACCTTCCTTTTGATAGAGCAGTTTTGAAACACTCCTTTTGTAGTGTGTGCAAGTAGACATTTGGAGCTCTTTCAGGCCTGTGCTGGAAAAGGAAATATCTTCACACAAAAACTAGACAGAAGTATTCCCAGAAACCTCTTTGTGATGCATGCATTCAAAACACGGAGTTGAACCTTCCTTTTGATAGAACAGTTTTGAAACACTCTTATTGTAGAATCTGCATGTGGATATTTGGAGCGCTTTGAGGCCTATGCTAGAAAAGAAAATATCTTCGCATAAAAATGAGACAGAAGCATTCTCAGAAACTTTTTTGTGATGTGCGCATTAAACTCACAGTGTTGAACCTGCCTTTTGACAGAGCAGTTTTGAAACACTCTTTTTGTAGAATCTGCAGGTGGATATTTGGAGTGGTTTGAGGACAATGCTATATAAGGAAATGTCTTCACATAAAACCTAGACAGAAACATTATCAGAAACTTCTTTGTGATGTGTGCTTCCAAATCACAGAGTTGAACCTTCCTTTTGATATAGCAGGTTTGGAACACACTTTTTGTGGAATCTGCAAGTGAATTTTGGGAGCGCTTTGAGGACTATGCTGGAAAAGGAAATATATTCACATAAAAACTAGAAAGAGGCATTCTCAAAAACTTCTCTGTGATGTGTGCGCTAAACTCACAAAGTTGAACATCCCTTTTGCTAGAGCAGTTTTGAAACACTGTTTTTGTAAAATCTGCAAGTGAATATTTGGAGTGATTGAGACCTGTGCTGGAAAATCGTATAACTTCAAATAAGAACGGGACAGAAGTATTCTCAGAAACATCTTTGTGATGTCTGCATTCAACTCGCGGAGTTGAAACTTCCTTTTGGTAGAGCAGTTTTGAAACTGTCTTTTTGTGGAAGCTACAAGTGGATATTTGGAACGCTTTGAGGCTTAGGCTGGAAAAGCTAATAACTTCACATAAAAAGTAGAGAGAAGCATTCTCAGAAACTTCTTTGTGATGAGTGCATTCAAGTGTACATTTGGAGTGCTTTGAGGCCTTTGCTGGAAAAGGAAATAACTTCACATAAAAATTAGACAGAAGCATGCTCAGAAACTTCTTTGTGATGTGTGCATTCAACTCACAGAGTTGGATCTTCCTTTTCTTAGAGCGGTTTTGAAACAATATTTTTGTAGAATATTCAAGTGGACATTTGGAGGGCTTTGAGGCCTATGCTGGAAAAGGAAATAACTTCACATAAAAACTAGACAGAAGCATTCTCAGAAACGTATTTGATATGAGTCCATTCAACTCACAGAGTTGAACCTTCGTTTTGATAGGGCAGTTTTGAAACACTCTTTTTGTAGAATCTTCAAGTGGACATTTTTAGTGCTTTGACGATATGCTGGAAAAGGAAATATCTTCACATAAAAACTACACAGAAGCATTCTCAGAAACTTCTTTGTGATGTGTGCTTTCAACTCACAGATGTAAACATTTCTTTTGATAGAGTAGTTTTGAAACACTCTTTTTGTAGAATCTGCAAGTGGATATATGGAGCGCTTTGAAGCCTATGCTGGAAAAGGAAATATCTTCACATAAAAACTATACAGAAGCATTCTCAGCAACTTCCTTGTGATTTGTGCATTCAACTCGGAGAGTTGAATCGTCGTTTTGTTAGAGCAGTTTGGGAACACTCTTTTTGTAGAATCTGCAAGTGGATAATTGGAGCACTTTGAAGCCTAAGCTGGAAAAGGAAACAACTTCACATAAAAACTAGAAGGAAGCATTCTCACAAACTTTTTTGTGATGTGTGCATTCAACTCAGTGAGTTTAACCTTACTTTTGATAGAGCAGTTTTGAAACACTCTTTTTGTAGAATGTGCAAGTAGACATTTGGAGCTCTTTCAGGCCTGTGCTGGAATAGAAAAGATCTTCACACGAAAACTAGACAGAAGCATTCTCAGAAACTTCTTTGTGATGTGTGCATTCCACCCACAGAGTTGAACCTTCCTTTTGATAGAGCAATTCTGAAACACTCTTTTTGTAGAATCCGCAAGTGGATATTTGGAGCGCTTTGAGGCCTATGCTGGAAAAGGAAATATTTTCACGTAAAAACAAGACCGAAGCACTCTATCAAACTTCTTTGTGATGTTTACATTCAACTCACAGAGTTGAACCTTCCCTTGAATAGAGCGGTTTTGAGAGAATCTTTTTGTAGTATATGCAACTAGATATTTGGAGCGCTTTGAGTCCTATGAGGGAAATGGAAATATTTTTAGATGAAAACTAGACAGAGGCATTCTCAGAAACATATTTGTTACGAGTGAATTCAAGTCACAGAGTTGAACCTTCCTTTTGGCAGGGCGGTTTTGAAACCCTCTTTTTATTGACTCTTCCATTGGAGATTTAGAGCGCTTTGACGCAATGCTGGAAAAGGAAATATCTTCACATAAAAACTAGACAGATGCATTCCCAGAAACTTCTTTTTGATGTGTGCTTTCAACTCACAGAGTTGAACCTTTCTTTTGATAGAGCAGTTTTGAAACCCTCTCTTTGAAGGATCTTCATGTGGACATTTGGATATCTTTGAGGCCTATGCTGGAAAAGGAAATATCTTCACATAAAAACAAGACAGAAGCATTCTCAGAAACTACTTTGCAATGTGTGCGTTCAACACACAGACTTTAAACTTACTTTTGGCGGAGCAGTTCTGAAACAGTCTTTTTGTACAGTCTGCAAGTGGATATTTGGAGCGCTTTAAGGCCTACGCTGAAAAAAGAGATAACTTCAATCAAAAAGTAGAAAGAAGCATTCTCAGAAACCTCTGTGTGATGTGTGTATTGAACTCACAGAGTTGAACCTTCCTTTTGATAGAGGAGTTTTGAAATACTCTTTTTGTAGGATCTGCAAGTGAATAGTTGGAATGATTTGAGGCTTATGATGGTAAAGGAAATATCTTCACATAAAGACGATAGAGAAGCATTCTCGGAAACTTCCTTGTGATGTGTGCATTCAACTCACAGAGTTGAACCTTCCTTCTGATAGTGCAGTTTTGAAACACTCGTTTTGTATCATCTGCAAGTGGATACTTGGAGCGCTTTGAAGCCTATACTGGAAAAGTAAATGTCTTCTCATAAAAACTATACAGAAGCAATCTCCGAAACCACCTTGTGATGTGTGTATTCAACTCAGAGAGTTGAACCTTCCTTTTTTTAGAGCAGTTTTGAAACACTCTTTTTGCAAAATCTGCAAGTGAATACTTGGATCGCTTTGAAGCCTCTGCAGGGTAAAGGAAATATCTTCACATAAAAACAAAACAGAAGCATTGTCAGAAACTTCTTTATGACGTGTGCATTCAATTCACAGAGTTGAACCTTCCTTTTGATAGAGCAGTTTTGAAACACTCCTTTTGTAGTGTGTGCAAGTAGACATTTGGAGCTCTTTCAGGCCTGTGCTGGAAAAGGAAATATCTTCACACAAAAACTAGACAGAAGTATTCTCAGAAACGTCTTTGTGATGCATGCATTCAAAACACGGAGTTGAACCTTCCTTTTGAAAGAACAGTTTTGAAACACTCTTATTGTAGAATCTGCATGTGGATATTTGGAGCGCTTTGAGGCCAATGCTAGAAAAGAAAATATCTTCGCATAAAAATGAGACAGAAGCATTCTCAGAAACTTTTTTGTGATGTGTGCATTAAACTCACAGTGTTGAACCTGCCTTTTGACAGAGCAGTTTTGAAACACTCTTTTTGTAGAATCTGCAGGTGGATATTTGGAGTGCTTTGAGGACAATGCTATATAAGGAAATGTCTTCACAGAAAACCTAGACAGAAACATTATCAGAAACTTCTTTGTGATGTGTGCTTCCAAATCACAGAGTTGAACCTTCCTTTTGATATAGCAGGTTTGGAACACACTTTTTGTGGAATCTGCAAGTGAATTTTGGGAGCGCTTTGAGGACTATGCTGGAAAAGGAAATATATTCACATAAAAACTAGAAAGAGGCATTCTCAAAAACTTCTCTGTGATGTGTGCGCTAAACTCACAAAGTTGAACATCCCTTTTGCTAGAGCAGTTTTGAAACACTGTTTTTGTAAAATCTGCAAGTGAATATTTGGAGTGATTGAGACCTCTGCTGGAAAATCATATAACTTCAAATAAGAACGGGACAGAAGTATTCTCAGAAACATCTTTGTGATGTCTGCATTCAACTCGCGGAGTTGAAACTTCCTTCTGGTAGAGCAGTTTTGAAACTGTCTTTTTGTGGAAGCTACAAGTGGATATTTGGAACGCTTTGAGGCTTATGCTGGAAAAGCTAATAACTTCACATAAAAAGTAGAGAGAAGCATTCTCAGAAACTTCTTTGTGATGAGTGCATTCAAGTGTACATTTGGAGTGCTTTGAGGCCTTTGCTGGAAAAGGAAATAACTTCACATAAAAATTAGACAGAAGCATGCTCAGAAACTTCTTTGTGATGTGTGCATTCAACTCACAGAGTTGGATCTTCCTTTTCTTAGAGCGGTTTTGAAACAATATTTTTGTAGAATATTCAAGTGGACATTTGGAGGGCTTTGAGGCCTATGCTGGAAAAGGAAATAACTTCACATAAAAACTAGACAGAAGCATTCTCAGAAACGTATTTGATATGAGTCCATTCAACTCACAGAGTTGAACCTTCGTTTTGATAGGGCAGTTTTGAAACACTCTTTTTGTAGAATCTTCAAGTGGACATTTTTAGTGCTTTGACGATATGCTGGAAAAGGAAATATCTTCACATAAAAACTACACAGAAGCATTCTCAGAAACTTCTTTGTGATGTGTGCTTTCAACTCACAGATGTAAACATTTCTTTTGATAGAGTAGTTTTGAAACACTCTTTTTGTAGAATCTGCAAGTGGATATATTTAGCGCTTTGAAGCCTATGCTGGAAAAGGAAATATCTTCACATAAAAACTATACAGAAGCATTCTCAGCAACTTCCTTGTGATTTGTGCATTCAACTCGGAGAGTTGAACCGTCCTTTTGTTAGAGCAGTTTGAGAACACTCTTTTTGTAGAATCTGCAAGTGGATATTTGGAGCACTTCGAAGCCTAAGCTGGAAAAGGAAACAACTTCACATAAAAACTAGAAGGAAGCATTCTCACAAACTTTTTTGTGATGTGTGCATTCAACTCAGCGAGTTTAACCTTACATTTGATAGAGCAGTTTTGAAACACTCTTTTTGTAGAATGTGCAAGTAGACATTTGGAGCTCTTTCAGGCCTGTGCTGGAATAGAAAAGATCTTCACACGAAAACTAGACAGAAGCATTCTCAGAAACTTCTTTGTGACGTGTGCATTCCACTCACAGAGTTGAACCTTCCTTTTGATAGAGCAATTCTGAAACACTCTTTTTGTAGAATCCGCAAGTGGATATTTGGAGCGCTTTGAGGCCTATGCTGGAAAAGGAAATATTTTCACGTAAAAACAAGACCGAAGCACTCTATCAAACTTCTTTGTGATGTTTACATTCAACTCACAGAGTTGAAAATTCCCTTGAATAGAGTGGTTTTGAAAGAATCTTTTTGTAGTATATGCAACTAGATATTTGGAGCGCTTTGAGTCCTATGAGGGAAATGGAAATATTTTTAGATAAAAACTAGACAGAGGCATTCTCAGAAACATATTTGTTACGAGTGAATTCAAGTCACAGAGTTGAACCTTCCTTTTGGCAGAGCGGTGTTGAAACCCTCTTTTTATTGACTCTTCCATTGGAGATTTAGAGCGCTTTGACGCAATGCTGGAAAAGGAAATATCTTCACATAAAAACTAGACAGATGCATTCCCAGAAACTTCTTTTTGATGTGTGCTTTCAACTCACAGAGTTGAACCTTTCTTTTGATAGAGCAGTTTTGAAACCCTCTCTTTGAAGAATCTTCATGTGGACATTTGGATATCTTTGAGGCCTATGCTGGAAAAGGAAATATCTTCACATAAAAACAAGACAGAAGCATTCTCAGAAACTACTTTGCAATGTGTGCGTTCAACACACAGACTTTAAACTTACTTTTGGCGGAGCAGTTCTGAAACAGTCTTTTTGTACAGTCTGCAAGTGGATATTTGGAGCGCTTTAAGGCCTACGCTGAAAAAAGAAATAACTTCAATCAAAAAATAGAAAGAAGCATTCTCAGAAACCTCTTTGTGATGTGTGTATTGAACTCACAGAGTTGAACCTTCCTTTTGAGAGAGGAGTTTTGAAATACTCTTTTTGTAGGATCTGCAAGTGAATAGTTGGAATGATTTGAGACCTATGATGGTAAAGGAAATATCTTCACATAAAAACGATAGAGAAGCATTCTCGGAAACTTTCTTGTGATGTGTGCATTCAACTCACAGAGTTGAACCTTCCTTTTGATAGTGCAGTTTTGAAACACTCGTTTTGTATCATCTGCAAGTGGATACTTGGAGCGCTTTGAAGCCTATACTGGAAAAGTAAATGTCTTCTCATAAAAACTATACAGAAGCAATCTCCGAAACCACCTTGTGATGTGTGTATTCAACTCAGAGAGTTGAACCTTCCTTTTTTTAGAGCAGTTTTGAAACACTCTTTTTGCAAAATCTGCAAGTGAATACTTGGATCGCTTTGAAGCCTCTGCAGGGTAAAGGAAATATCTTCACATAAAAACAAAACAGAAGCATTGTCAGAAACTTCTTTACGATGTGTGCATTCAATTCACAGAGTTGAACCTTCCTTTTGATAGAGCAGTTTTGAATCACTCCTTTTGTAGTGTGTGCAAGTAGACATTTGGAGCTCTTTCAGGCCTGTGCTGGAAAAGGAAATATCTTCACACAAAAACTAGACAGAAGTATTCTCAGAAACGTCTTTGTGATGCATGCATTCAAAACACGGAGTTGAACCTTCCTTTTGAAAGAACAGTTTTGAAACACTCTTATTGTAGAATCTGCATGTGGATATTTGCAGCGCTTTGAGGCCTATGCTAGAAAAGAAAATATCTTCGCATAAAAACGAGACAGAAGCATTCTCAGAAACTTCTTTGTGATGTGTGCATTAAACTCACAGTGTTGAACCTGCCTTTTGACAGAGCAGTTTTGAAACACTCTTTTTGTAGAATCTGCAGGTGGATATTTGGAGTGCTTTGAGGACAATGCTATATAAGGAAATGTCTTCAAATAAAACCTAGACAGAAACATTATCAGAAACTTCTTTGTGATGTGTGCTTCCAAATCACAGAGTTGAACCTTCCTTTTGATATAGCAGGTTTGGAACACACTTTTTGTGGAATCTGCAAGTGAATTTTGGGAGCGCTTTGAGGACTATGCTGGAAAAGGAAATATATTCACATAAAAACTAGAAAGAGGCATTCTCAAAAACTTCTCTGTGATGTGTGCGCTAAACTCACAAAGTTGAACATCCCTTTTGCTAGAGCAGTTTTGAAACACTGTTTTTGTAAAATCTGCAAGTGAATATTTGGAGTGATTGAGACCTCTGCTGGAAAATCGTATAACTTCAAATAAGAACGGGACAGAAGTATTCTCAGAAACATCTTTGTGATGTCTGCATTCAACTCGCGGAGTTGAAACTTCCTTTTGGTAGAGCAGTTTTGAAACTGTCTTTTTGTGGAAGCTACAAGTGGATATTTGGAACGCTTTGAGGCTTAGGCTGGAAAAGCTAATAACTTCACATAAAAAGTAGAGAGAAGCATTCTCAGAAACTTCTTTGTGATGAGTGCATTCAAGTGTACATTTGGAGTGCTTTGAGGCCTTTGCTGGAAAAGGAAATAACTTCACATAAAAATTAGACAGAAGCATGCTCAGAAACTTCTTTGTGATGTGTGCATTCAACTCACAGAGTTGGATCTTCCTTTTCTTAGAGCGGTTTTGAAACAAGATTTTTGTAGAATATTCAAGTGGACATTTGGAGGGCTTTGAGGCCTATGCTGGAAAAGGAAATAACTTCACATAAAAACTAGACAGAAGCATTCTCAGAAACGTATTTGTTATGAGTCCATTCAACTCACAGAGTTGAACCTTCGTTTTGATAGGGCAGTTTTGAAACACTCTTTTTGTAGAATCTTCAAGTGGACATTTTTAGTGCTTTGACGATATGCTGGAAAAGGAAATATCTTCACATAAAAACTACACAGAAGCATTCTCAGAAACTTCTTTGTGATGTGTGCTTTCAACTCACAGATGTAAACATTTCTTTTGATAGAGTAGTTTTGAAACACTCTTTTTGTAGAACCTGCAAGTGGATATACGGAGCGCTTTGAAGCCTATGCTGGAAAAGGAAATATCTTCACATAAAAACTATACAGAAGCATTCTCAGCAACTTCCTTGTGATTTGTGCATTCAACTCGGAGAGTTGAACCGTCCTTTTGTTAGAGTAGTTTGGGAACACTCTTTTTGTAGAATCTGCAAGTGGATATTTGGAGCACTTTGAAGCCTAAGCTGGAAAAGGAAACAACTTCACATAAAAACTAGAAGGAAGCATTCTCACAAACTTTTTTGTGATGTGTGCATTCAACTCAGCGAGTTTAACCTTACATTTGATAGAGCAGTTTTGAAACACTCTTTTTGTAGAATGTGCAAGTAGACATTTGGAGCTCTTTCAGGCCTGTGCTGGAATAGAAAAGATCTTCACACGAAAACTAGACAGAAGCATTCTCAGAAACTTCTTTGTGACGTGTGCATTCCACTCACAGAGTTGAACCTTCCTTTTGATAGAGCAATTCTGAAACACTCTTTTTGTAGAATCCGCAAGTGGATATTTGGAGCGCTTTGAGGCCTATGCTGGAAAAGGAAATATTTTCACGTAAAAACAAGGCGGAAGCACTCTATCAAACTTCTTTGTGATGTTTACATTCAACTCACAGAGTTGAACCTTCCCTTGAATAGAGCGGTTTTGAAAGAATCTTTTTGTAGTATATGCAACTAGATATTTGGAGCGCTTTGAGTCCTATGAGGGAAATGGAAATATTTTTAGATGAAAACTAGACAGAGGCATTCTCAGAAACATATTTGTTACGAGTAAATTCAAGTCACAGAGTTGAACCTTCCTTTTGGCAGAGCGGTTTTGAAACCCTCTTTTTATTGACTCTTCCATTGGAGATTTAGAGCGCTTTGACGCAATGCTGGAAAAGGAAATATCTTCACATAAAAACTAGACAGATGCATTCCCAGAAACTTCTTTTTGATGTGTGCTTTCAACTCACAGAGTTGAACCTTTCTTTTGATAGAGCAGTTTTGAAACCCTCTCTTTGAAGAATCTTCATGTGGACATTTGGATATCTTTGAGGCCTATGCTGGAAAAGGAAATATCTTCACATAAAAACAAGACAGAAGCATTCTCAGAAACTACTTTGCAATGTGTGCGTTCAACACACAGACTTTAAACTTACTTTTGGCGGAGCAGTTCTGAAACAGTCTTTTTGTACAGTCTGCAAGTGGATATTTGGAGCGCTTTAAGGCCTACGCTGAAAAAAGAGATAACTTCAATCAAAAAGTAGAAAGAAGCATTCTCAGAAACCTCTGTGTGATGTGTGTATTGAACTCACAGAGTTGAACCTTCCTTTTGATAGAGGAGTTTTGAAATACTCTTTTTGTAGGATCTGCAAGTGAATAGTTGGAATGATTTGAGGCTTATGATGGTAAAGGAAATATCTTCACATAAAGACGATAGAGAAGCATTCTCGGAAACTTCCTTGTGATGTGTGCATTCAACTCACAGAGTTGAACCTTCCTTCTGATAGTGCAGTTTTGAAACACTCGTTTTGTATCATCTGCAAGTGGATACTTGGAGCGCTTTGAAGCCTATACTGGAAAAGTAAATGTCTTCTCATAAAAACTATACAGAAGCAATCTCCGAAACCACCTTGTGATGTGTGTATTCAACTCAGAGAGTTGAACCTTCCTTTTTTTAGAGCAGTTTTGAAACACTCTTTTTGCAAAATCTGCAAGTGAATACTTGGATCGCTTTGAAGCCTCTGCAGGGTAAAGGAAATATCTTCACATAAAAACAAAACAGAAGCATTGTCAGAAACTTCTTTATGACGTGTGCATTCAATTCACAGAGTTGAACCTTCCTTTTGATAGAGCAGTTTTGAAACACTCCTTTTGTAGTGTGTGCAAGTAGACATTTGGAGCTCTTTCAGGCCTGTGCTGGAAAAGGAAATATCTTCACACAAAAACTAGACAGAAGTATTCTCAGAAACGTCTTTGTGATGCATGCATTCAAAACACGGAGTTGAACCTTCCTTTTGAAAGAACAGTTTTGAAACACTCTTATTGTAGAATCTGCATGTGGATATTTGGAGCGCTTTGAGGCCAATGCTAGAAAAGAAAATATCTTCGCATAAAAATGAGACAGAAGCATTCTCAGAAACTTTTTTGTGATGTGTGCATTAAACTCACAGTGTTGAACCTGCCTTTTGACAGAGCAGTTTTGAAACACTCTTTTTGTAGAATCTGCAGGTGGATATTTGGAGTGCTTTGAGGACAATGCTATATAAGGAAATGTCTTCACAGAAAACCTAGACAGAAACATTATCAGAAACTTCTTTGTGATGTGTGCTTCCAAATCACAGAGTTGAACCTTCCTTTTGATATAGCAGGTTTGGAACACACTTTTTGTGGAATCTGCAAGTGAATTTTGGGAGCGCTTTGAGGACTATGCTGGAAAAGGAAATATATTCACATAAAAACTAGAAAGAGGCATTCTCAAAAACTTCTCTGTGATGTGTGCGCTAAACTCACAAAGTTGAACATCCCTTTTGCTAGAGCAGTTTTGAAACACTGTTTTTGTAAAATCTGCAAGTGAATATTTGGAGTGATTGAGACCTCTGCTGGAAAATCATATAACTTCAAATAAGAACGGGACAGAAGTATTCTCAGAAACATCTTTGTGATGTCTGCATTCAACTCGCGGAGTTGAAACTTCCTTCTGGTAGAGCAGTTTTGAAACTGTCTTTTTGTGGAAGCTACAAGTGGATATTTGGAACGCTTTGAGGCTTATGCTGGAAAAGCTAATAACTTCACATAAAAAGTAGAGAGAAGCATTCTCAGAAACTTCTTTGTGATGAGTGCATTCAAGTGTACATTTGGAGTGCTTTGAGGCCTTTGCTGGAAAAGGAAATAACTTCACATAAAAATTAGACAGAAGCATGCTCAGAAACTTCTTTGTGATGTGTGCATTCAACTCACAGAGTTGGATCTTCCTTTTCTTAGAGCGGTTTTGAAACAATATTTTTGTAGAATATTCAAGTGGACATTTGGAGGGCTTTGAGGCCTATGCTGGAAAAGGAAATAACTTCACATAAAAACTAGACAGAAGCATTCTCAGAAACGTATTTGATATGAGTCCATTCAACTCACAGAGTTGAACCTTCGTTTTGATAGGGCAGTTTTGAAACACTCTTTTTGTAGAATCTTCAAGTGGACATTTTTAGTGCTTTGACGATATGCTGGAAAAGGAAATATCTTCACATAAAAACTACACAGAAGCATTCTCAGAAACTTCTTTGTGATGTGTGCTTTCAACTCACAGATGTAAACATTTCTTTTGATAGAGTAGTTTTGAAACACTCTTTTTGTAGAATCTGCAAGTGGATATATTTAGCGCTTTGAAGCCTATGCTGGAAAAGGAAATATCTTCACATAAAAACTATACAGAAGCATTCTCAGCAACTTCCTTGTGATTTGTGCATTCAACTCGGAGAGTTGAACCGTCCTTTTGTTAGAGCAGTTTGAGAACACTCTTTTTGTAGAATCTGCAAGTGGATATTTGGAGCACTTCGAAGCCTAAGCTGGAAAAGGAAACAACTTCACATAAAAACTAGAAGGAAGCATTCTCACAAACTTTTTTGTGATGTGTGCATTCAACTCAGCGAGTTTAACCTTACATTTGATAGAGCAGTTTTGAAACACTCTTTTTGTAGAATGTGCAAGTAGACATTTGGAGCTCTTTCAGGCCTGTGCTGGAATAGAAAAGATCTTCACACGAAAACTAGACAGAAGCATTCTCAGAAACTTCTTTGTGACGTGTGCATTCCACTCACAGAGTTGAACCTTCCTTTTGATAGAGCAATTCTGAAACACTCTTTTTGTAGAATCCGCAAGTGGATATTTGGAGCGCTTTGAGGCCTATGCTGGAAAAGGAAATATTTTCACGTAAAAACAAGACCGAAGCACTCTATCAAACTTCTTTGTGATGTTTACATTCAACTCACAGAGTTGAAAATTCCCTTGAATAGAGTGGTTTTGAAAGAATCTTTTTGTAGTATATGCAACTAGATATTTGGAGCGCTTTGAGTCCTATGAGGGAAATGGAAATATTTTTAGATAAAAACTAGACAGAGGCATTCTCAGAAACATATTTGTTACGAGTGAATTCAAGTCACAGAGTTGAACCTTCCTTTTGGCAGAGCGGTTTTGAAACCCTCTTTTTATTGACTCTTCCATTGGAGATTTAGAGCGCTTTGACGCAATGCTGGAAAAGGAAATATCTTCACATAAAAACTAGACAGATGCATTCCCAGAAACTTCTTTTTGATGTGTGCTTTCAACTCACAGAGTTGAACCTTTCTTTTGATAGAGCAGTTTTGAAACCCTCTCTTTGAAGAATCTTCATGTGGACATTTGGATATCTTTGAGGCCTATGCTGGAAAAGGAAATATCTTCACATAAAAACAAGACAGAAGCATTCTCAGAAACTACTTTGCAATGTGTGCGTTCAACACACAGACTTTAAACTTACTTTTGGCGGAGCAGTTCTGAAACAGTCTTTTTGTACAGTCTGCAAGTGGATATTTGGAGCGCTTTAAGGCCTACGCTGAAAAAAGAAATAACTTCAATCAAAAAATAGAAAGAAGCATTCTCAGAAACCTCTTTGTGATGTGTGTATTGAACTCACAGAGTTGAACCTTCCTTTTGAGAGAGGAGTTTTGAAATACTCTTTTTGTAGGATCTGCAAGTGAATAGTTGGAATGATTTGAGACCTATGATGGTAAAGGAAATATCTTCACATAAAAACGATAGAGAAGCATTCTCGGAAACTTTCTTGTGATGTGTGCATTCAACTCACAGAGTTGAACCTTCCTTTTGATAGTGCAGTTTTGAAACACTCGTTTTGTATCATCTGCAAGTGGATACTTGGAGCGCTTTGAAGCCTATACTGGAAAAGTAAATGTCTTCTCATAAAAACTATACAGAAGCAATCTCCGAAACCACCTTGTGATGTGTGTATTCAACTCAGAGAGTTGAACCTTCCTTTTTTTAGAGCAGTTTTGAAACACTCTTTTTGCAAAATCTGCAAGTGAATACTTGGATCGCTTTGAAGCCTCTGCAGGGTAAAGGAAATATCTTCACATAAAAACAAAACAGAAGCATTGTCAGAAACTTCTTTACGATGTGTGCATTCAATTCACAGAGTTGAACCTTCCTTTTGATAGAGCAGTTTTGAATCACTCCTTTTGTAGTGTGTGCAAGTAGACATTTGGAGCTCTTTCAGGCCTGTGCTGGAAAAGAAAATATCTTCACACAAAAACTAGACAGAAGTATTCTCAGAAACGTCTTTGTGATGCATGCATTCAAAACACGGAGTTGAACCTTCCTTTTGAAAGAACAGTTTTGAAACACTCTTATTGTAGAATCTGCATGTGGATATTTGCAGCGCTTTGAGGCCTATGCTAGAAAAGAAAATATCTTCGCATAAAAACGAGACAGAAGCATTCTCAGAAACTTCTTTGTGATGTGTGCATTAAACTCACAGTGTTGAACCTGCCTTTTGACAGAGCAGTTTTGAAACACTCTTTTTGTAGAATCTGCAGGTGGATATTTGGAGTGCTTTGAGGACAATGCTATATAAGGAAATGTCTTCAAATAAAACCTAGACAGAAACATTATCAGAAACTTCTTTGTGATGTGTGCTTCCAAATCACAGAGTTGAACCCTCCTTTTGATATAGCAGGTTTGGAACACACTTTTTGTGGAATCTGCAAGTGAATTTTGGGAGCGCTTTGAGGACTATGCTGGAAAAGGAAATATATTCACATAAAAACTAGAAAGAGGCATTCTCAAAAACTTCTCTGTGATGTGTGCGCTAAACTCACAAAGTTGAACATCCCTTTTGCTAGAGCAGTTTTGAAACACTGTTTTTGTAAAATCTGCAAGTGAATATTTGGAGTGATTGAGACCTCTGCTGGAAAATCGTATAACTTCAAATAAGAACGGGACAGAAGTATTCTCAGAAACATCTTTGTGATGTCTGCATTCAACTCGCGGAGTTGAAACTTCCTTTTGGTAGAGCAGTTTTGAAACTGTCTTTTTGTGGAAGCTACAAGTGGATATTTGGAACGCTTTGAGGCTTAGGCTGGAAAAGCTAATAACTTCACATAAAAAGTAGAGAGAAGCATTCTCAGAAACTTCTTTGTGATGAGTGCATTCAAGTGTACATTTGGAGTGCTTTGAGGCCTTTGCTGGAAAAGGAAATAACTTCACATAAAAATTAGACAGAAGCATGCTCAGAAACTTCTTTGTGATGTGTGCATTCAACTCACAGAGTTGGATCTTCCTTTTCTTAGAGCGGTTTTGAAACAATATTTTTGTAGAATATTCAAGTGGACATTTGGAGGGCTTTGAGGCCTATGCTGGAAAAGGAAATAACTTCACATAAAAACTAGACAGAAGCATTCTCAGAAACGTATTTGTTATGAGTCCATTCAACTCACAGAGTTGAACCTTCGTTTTGATAGGGCAGTTTTGAAACACTCTTTTTGTAGAATCTTCAAGTGGACATTTTTAGTGCTTTGACGATATGCTGGAAAAGGAAATATCTTCACATAAAAACTACACAGAAGCATTCTCAGAAACTTCTTTGTGATGTGTGCTTTCAACTCACAGATGTAAACATTTCTTTTGATAGAGTAGTTTTGAAACACTCTTTTTGTAGAACCTGCAAGTGGATATATGGAGCGCTTTGAAGCCTATGCTGGAAAAGGAAATATCTTCACATAAAAACTATACAGAAGCATTCTCAGCAACTTCCTTGTGATTTGTGCATTCAACTCGGAGAGTTGAACCGTCCTTTTGTTAGAGTAGTTTGGGAACACTCTTTTTGTAGAATCTGCAAGTGGATATTTGGAGCACTTTGAAGCCTAAGCTGGAAAAGGAAACAACTTCACATAAAAACTAGAAGGAAGCATTCTCACAAACTTTTTTGTGATGTGTGCATTCAACTCAGCGAGTTTAACCTTACATTTGATAGAGCAGTTTTGAAACACTCTTTTTGTAGAATGTGCAAGTAGACATTTGGAGCTCTTTCAGGCCTGTGCTGGAATAGAAAAGATCTTCACACGAAAACTAGACAGAAGCATTCTCAGAAACTTCTTTGTGACGTGTGCATTCCACTCACAGAGTTGAACCTTCCTTTTGATAGAGCAATTCTGAAACACTCTTTTTGTAGAATCCGCAAGTGGATATTTGGAGCGCTTTGAGGCCTATGCTGGAAAAGGAAATATTTTCACGTAAAAACAAGGCGGAAGCACTCTATCAAACTTCTTTGTGATGTTTACATTCAACTCACAGAGTTGAACCTTCCCTTGAATAGAGCGGTTTTGAAAGAATCTTTTTGTAGTATATGCAACTAGATATTTGGAGCGCTTTGAGTCCTATGAGGGAAATGGAAATATTTTTAGATGAAAACTAGACAGAGGCATTCTCAGAAACATATTTGTTACGAGTAAATTCAAGTCACAGAGTTGAACCTTCCTTTTGGCAGAGCGGTTTTGAAACCCTCTTTTTATTGACTCTTCCATTGGAGATTTAGAGCGCTTTGACGCAATGCTGGAAAAGGAAATATCTTCACATAAAAACTAGACAGATGCATTCCCAGAAACTTCTTTTTGATGTGTGCTTTCAACTCACAGAGTTGAACCTTTCTTTTGATAGAGCAGTTTTGAAACCCTCTCTTTGAAGAATCTTCATGTGGACATTTGGATATCTTTGAGGCCTATGCTGGAAAAGGAAATATCTTCACATAAAAACAAGACAGAAGCATTCTCAGAAACTACTTTGCAATGTGTGCGTTCAACACACAGACTTTAAACTTACTTTTGGCGGAGCAGTTCTGAAACAGTCTTTTTGTACAGTCTGCAAGTGGATATTTGGAGCGCTTTAAGGCCTACGCTGAAAAAAGAAATAACTTCAATCAAAAAGTAGAAAGAAGCATTCTCAGAAACCTCTTTGTGATGTGTGTATTGAACTCACAGAGTTGAACCTTCCTTTTGAGAGAGGAGTTTTGAAATACTCTTTTTGTAGGATCTGCAAGTGAATAGTTGGAATGATTTGAGGCCTATGATGGTAAAGGAAATATCTTCACATAAAAACGATAGAGAAGCATTCTCGGAAACTTCCTTGTGATGTGTGCATTCAACTCACAGAGTTGAACCTTCCTTCTGATAGTGCAGTTTTGAAACACTCGTTTTGTATCATCTGCAAGTGGATACTTGGAGCGCTTTGAAGCCTATACTGGAAAAGTAAATGTCTTCTCATAAAAACTATAGAGAAGCAATCTCCGAAACCACCTTGTGATGTGTGTATTCAACTCAGAGAGTTGAACCTTCCTTTTTTTAGAGCAGTTTTGAAACACTCTTTTTGCAAAATCTGCAAGTGAATACTTGGATCGCTTTGAAGCCTCTGCAGGGTAAAGGAAATATCCTCACATAAAAACAAAACAGAAGCATTGTCAGAAACTTCTTTATGACGTGTGCATTCAATTCACAGAGTTGAACCTTCCTTTTGATAGAGCAGTTTTGAAACACTCCTTTTGTAGTGTGTGCAAGTAGACATTTGGAGCTCTTTCAGGCCTGTGCTGGAAAAGGAAATATCTTCACACAAAAACTAGACAGAAGTATTCCCAGAAACCTCTTTGTGATGCATGCATTCAAAACACGGAGTTGAACCTTCCTTTTGATAGAACAGTTTTGAAACACTCTTATTGTAGAATCTGCATGTGGATATTTGGAGCGCTTTGAGGCCTATGCTAGAAAAGAAAATATCTTCGCATAAAAATGAGACAGAAGCATTCTCAGAAACTTTTTTGTGATGTGCGCATTAAACTCACAGTGTTGAACCTGCCTTTTGACAGAGCAGTTTTGAAACACTCTTTTTGTAGAATCTGCAGGTGGATATTTGGAGTGGTTTGAGGACAATGCTATATAAGGAAATGTCTTCACATAAAACCTAGACAGAAACATTATCAGAAACTTCTTTGTGATGTGTGCTTCCAAATCACAGAGTTGAACCTTCCTTTTGATATAGCAGGTTTGGAACACACTTTTTGTGGAATCTGCAAGTGAATTTTGGGAGCGCTTTGAGGACTATGCTGGAAAAGGAAATATATTCACATAAAAACTAGAAAGAGGCATTCTCAAAAACTTCTCTGTGATGTGTGCGCTAAACTCACAAAGTTGAACATCCCTTTTGCTAGAGCAGTTTTGAAACACTGTTTTTGTAAAATCTGCAAGTGAATATTTGGAGTGATTGAGACCTCTGCTGGAAAATCGTATAACTTCAAATAAGAACGGGACAGAAGTATTCTCAGAAACATCTTTGTGATGTCTGCATTCAACTCGCGGGGTTGAAACTTCCTTTTGGTAGAGCAGTTTTGAAACTGTCTTTTTGTGGAAGCTACAAGTGGATATTTGGAACGCTTTGA
Organism: Pongo abelii; assembly: GCF_028885655.2. NCBI lineage: Eukaryota > Metazoa > Chordata > Mammalia > Primates > Hominidae > Pongo > Pongo abelii. The sequence goes on from NC_072005.2 coordinate 25,134,197, forward strand.
GGCTTAGGCTGGAAAAGCTAATAACTTCACATAAAAAGTAGAGAGAAGCATTCTCAGAAACTTCTTTGTGATGAGTGCATTCAAGTGTACATTTGGAGTGCTTTGAGGCCTTTGCTGGAAAAGGAAATAACTTCACATAAAAATTAGACAGAAGCATGCTCAGAAACTTCTTTGTGATGTGTGCATTCAACTCACAGAGTTGGATCTTCCTTTTCTTAGAGCGGTTTTGAAACAATATTTTTGTAGAATATTCAAGTGGACATTTGGAGGGCTTTGAGGCCTATGCTGGAAAAGGAAATAACTTCACATAAAAACTAGACAGAAGCATTCTCAGAAACGTATTTGATATGAGTCCATTCAACTCACAGAGTTGAACCTTCGTTTTGATAGGGCAGTTTTGAAACACTCTTTTTGTAGAATCTTCAAGTGGACATTTTTAGTGCTTTGACGATATGCTGGAAAAGGAAATATCTTCACATAAAAACTACACAGAAGCATTCTCAGAAACTTCTTTGTGATGTGTGCTTTCAACTCACAGATGTAAACATTTCTTTTGATAGAGTAGTTTTGAAACACTCTTTTTGTAGAATCTGCAAGTGGATATATTTAGCGCTTTGAAGCCTATGCTGGAAAAGGAAATATCTTCACATAAAAACTATACAGAAGCATTCTCAGCAACTTCCTTGTGATTTGTGCATTCAACTCGGAGAGTTGAACCGTCCTTTTGTTAGAGCAGTTTGAGAACACTCTTTTTGTAGAATCTGCAAGTGGATATTTGGAGCACTTCGAAGCCTAAGCTGGAAAAGGAAACAACTTCACATAAAAACTAGAAGGAAGCATTCTCACAAACTTTTTTGTGATGTGTGCATTCAACTCAGCGAGTTTAACCTTACATTTGATAGAGCAGTTTTGAAACACTCTTTTTGTAGAATGTGCAAGTAGACATTTGGAGCTCTTTCAGGCCTGTGCTGGAATAGAAAAGATCTTCACACGAAAACTAGACAGAAGCATTCTCAGAAACTTCTTTGTGACGTGTGCATTCCACTCACAGAGTTGAACCTTCCTTTTGATAGAGCAATTCTGAAACACTCTTTTTGTAGAATCCGCAAGTGGATATTTGGAGCGCTTTGAGGCCTATGCTGGAAAAGGAAATATTTTCACGTAAAAACAAGGCGGAAGCACTCTATCAAACTTCTTTGTGATGTTTACATTCAACTCACAGAGTTGAACCTTCCCTTGAATAGAGCGGTTTTGAAAGAATCTTTTTGTAGTATATGCAACTAGATATTTGGAGCGCTTTGAGTCCTAAGAGGGAAATGGAAATATTTTTAGATAAAAACTAGACAGAGGCATTCTCAGAAACATATTTGTTACGAGTGAATTCAAGTCACAGAGTTGAACCTTCCTTTTGGCAGAGCGGTTTTGAAACCCTCTTTTTATTGACTCTTCCATTGGAGATTTAGAGCGCTTTGACGCAATGCTGGAAAAGGAAATATCTTCACATAAAAACTAGACAGATGCATTCCCAGAAACTTCTTTTTGATGTGTGCTTTCAACTCACAGAGTTGAACCTTTCTTTTGATAGAGCAGTTTTGAAACCCTCTCTTTGAAGAATCTTCATGTGGACATTTGGATATCTTTGAGGCCTATGCTGGAAAAGGAAATATCTTCACATAAAAACAAGACAGAAGCATTCTCAGAAACTACTTTGCAATGTGTGCGTTCAACACACAGACTTTAAACTTACTTTTGGCGGAGCAGTTCTGAAACAGTCTTTTTGTACAGTCTGCAAGTGGATATTTGGAGCGCTTTAAGGCCTACGCTGAAAAAAGAAATAACTTCAATCAAAAAGTAGAAAGAAGCATTCTCAGAAACCTCTTTGTGATGTGTGTATTGAACTCACAGAGTTGAACCTTCCTTTTGAGAGAGGAGTTTTGAAATACTCTTTTTGTAGGATCTGCAAGTGAATAGTTGGAATGATTTGAGGCCTATGATGGTAAAGGAAATATCTTCACATAAAAACGATAGAGAAGCATTCTCGGAAACTTTCTTGTGATGTGTGCATTCAACTCACAGAGTTGAACCTTCCTTTTGAGAGTGCAGTTCTGAAACACTCGTTTTGTATCATCTGCAAGTGGATACTTGGAGCGCTTTGAAGCCTATACTGGAAAAGTAAATGTCTTCTCATAAAAACTATACAGAAGCAATCTCCGAAACCACCTTGTGATGTGTGTATTCAACTCAGAGAGTTGAACCTTCCTTTTTTTAGAGCAGTTTTGAAACACTCTTTTTGCAAAATCTGCAAGTGAATACTTGGATCGCTTTGAAGCCTCTGCAGGGTAAAGGAAATATCTTCACATAAAAACAAAACAGAAGCATTGTCAGAAACTTCTTTATGATGTGTGCATTCAATTCACAGAGTTGAACCTTCCTTTTGATAGAGCAGTTTTGAATCACTCCTTTTGTAGTGTGTGCAAGTAGACATTTGGAGCTCTTTCAGGCCTGTGCTGGAAAAGGAAATATCTTCACACAAAAACTAGACAGAAGTATTCCCAGAAACGTCTTTGTGATGCATGCATTCAAAACACGGAGTTGAACCTTCCTTTTGATAGAACAGTTTTGAAACACTCTTATTGTAGAATCTGCATGTGGATATTTGGAGCGCTTTGAGGCCTATGCTAGAAAAGAAAATATCTTCGCATAAAAATGAGACAGAAGCATTCTCAGAAACTTTTTTGTGATGTGTGCATTAAACTCACAGTGTTGAACCTGCCTTTTGACAGAGCAGTTTTGAAGCACTCTTTTTGTAGAATCTGCAGGTGGATATTTGGAGTGCTTTGAGGACAATGCTATATAAGGAAATGTCTTCACATAAAACCTAGACAGAAACATTATCAGAAACTTCTTTGTGATGTGTGCTTCCAAATCACAGAGTTGAACCTTCCTTTTGATATAGCAGGTTTGGAACACACTTTTTGTGGAATCTGCAAGTGAATTTTGGGAGCGCTTTGAGGACTATGCTGGAAAAGGAAATATATTCACATAAAAACTAGAAAGAGGCATTCTCAAAAACTTCTCTGTGATGTGTGCGCTAAACTCACAAAGTTGAACATCCCTTTTGCTAGAGCAGTTTTGAAACACTGTTTTTGTAAAATCTGCAAGTGAATATTTGGAGTGATTGAGACCTCTGCTGGAAAATCGTATAACTTCAAATAAGAACGGGACAGAAGTATTCTCAGAAACATCTTTGTGATGTCTGCATTCAACTCGCGGGGTTGAAACTTCCTTTTGGTAGAGCAGTTTTGAAACTGTCTTTTTGTGGAAGCTACAAGTGGATATTTGGAACGCTTTGAGGCTTAGGCTGGAAAAGCTAATAACTTCACATAAAAAGTAGAGAGAAGCATTCTCAGAAACTTCTTTGTGATGAGTGCATTCAAGTGTACATTTGGAGTGCTTTGAGGCCTTTGCTGGAAAAGGAAATAACTTCACATAAAAATTAGACAGAAGCATGCTCAGAAACTTCTTTGTGATGTGTGCATTCAACTCACAGAGTTGGATCTTCCTTTTCTTAGAGCGGTTTTGAAACAATATTTTTGTAGAATATTCAAGTGGACATTTGGAGGGCTTTGAGGCCTATGCTGGAAAAGGAAATAACTTCACATAAAAACTAGACAGAAGCATTCTCAGAAACGTATTTGATATGAGTCCATTCAACTCACAGAGTTGAACCTTCGTTTTGATAGGGCAGTTTTGAAACACTCTTTTTGTAGAATCTTCAAGTGGACATTTTTAGTGCTTTGACGATATGCTGGAAAAGGAAATATCTTCACATAAAAACTACACAGAAGCATTCTCAGAAACTTCTTTGTGATGTGTGCTTTCAACTCACAGATGTAAACATTTCTTTTGATAGAGTAGTTTTGAAACACTCTTTTTGTAGAATCTGCAAGTGGATATATTTAGCGCTTTGAAGCCTATGCTGGAAAAGGAAATATCTTCACATAAAAACTATACAGAAGCATTCTCAGCAACTTCCTTGTGATTTGTGCATTCAACTCGGAGAGTTGAACCGTCCTTTTGTTAGAGCAGTTTGAGAACACTCTTTTTGTAGAATCTGCAAGTGGATATTTGGAGCACTTCGAAGCCTAAGCTGGAAAAGGAAACAACTTCACATAAAAACTAGAAGGAAGCATTCTCACAAACTTTTTTGTGATGTGTGCATTCAACTCAGCGAGTTTAACCTTACATTTGATAGAGCAGTTTTGAAACACTCTTTTTGTAGAATGTGCAAGTAGACATTTGGAGCTCTTTCAGGCCTGTGCTGGAATAGAAAAGATCTTCACACGAAAACTAGACAGAAGCATTCTCAGAAACTTCTTTGTGACGTGTGCATTCCACTCACAGAGTTGAACCTTCCTTTTGATAGAGCAATTCTGAAACACTCTTTTTGTAGAATCCGCAAGTGGATATTTGGAGCGCTTTGAGGCCTATGCTGGAAAAGGAAATATTTTCACGTAAAAACAAGGCGGAAGCACTCTATCAAACTTCTTTGTGATGTTTACATTCAACTCACAGAGTTGAACCTTCCCTTGAATAGAGCGGTTTTGAAAGAATCTTTTTGTAGTATATGCAACTAGATATTTGGAGCGCTTTGAGTCCTAAGAGGGAAATGGAAATATTTTTAGATAAAAACTAGACAGAGGCATTCTCAGAAACATATTTGTTACGAGTGAATTCAAGTCACAGAGTTGAACCTTCCTTTTGGCAGAGCGGTTTTGAAACCCTCTTTTTATTGACTCTTCCATTGGAGATTTAGAGCGCTTTGACGCAATGCTGGAAAAGGAAATATCTTCACATAAAAACTAGACAGATGCATTCCCAGAAACTTCTTTTTGATGTGTGCTTTCAACTCACAGAGTTGAACCTTTCTTTTGATAGAGCAGTTTTGAAACCCTCTCTTTGAAGAATCTTCATGTGGACATTTGGATATCTTTGAGGCCTATGCTGGAAAAGGAAATATCTTCACATAAAAACAAGACAGAAGCATTCTCAGAAACTACTTTGCAATGTGTGCGTTCAACACACAGACTTTAAACTTACTTTTGGCGGAGCAGTTCTGAAACAGTCTTTTTGTACAGTCTGCAAGTGGATATTTGGAGCGCTTTAAGGCCTACGCTGAAAAAAGAAATAACTTCAATCAAAAAGTAGAAAGAAGCATTCTCAGAAACCTCTTTGTGATGTGTGTATTGAACTCACAGAGTTGAACCTTCCTTTTGAGAGAGGAGTTTTGAAATACTCTTTTTGTAGGATCTGCAAGTGAATAGTTGGAATGATTTGAGGCTTATGATGGTAAAGGAAATATCTTCACATAAAAACGATAGAGAAGCATTCTCGGAAACTTTCTTGTGATGTGTGCATTCAACTCACAGAGTTGAACCTTCCTTTTGAGAGTGCAGTTCTGAAACACTCGTTTTGTATCATCTGCAAGTGGATACTTGGAGCGCTTTGAAGCCTATACTGGAAAAGTAAATGTCTTCTCATAAAAACTATACAGAAGCAATCTCCGAAACCACCTTGTGATGTGTGTATTCAACTCAGAGAGTTGAACCTTCCTTTTTTTAGAGCAGTTTTGAAACACTCTTTTTGCAAAATCTGCAAGTGAATACTTGGATCGCTTTGAAGCCTCTGCAGGGTAAAGGAAATATCTTCACATAAAAACAAAACAGAAGCATTGTCAGAAACTTCTTTATGATGTGTGCATTCAATTCACAGAGTTGAACCTTCCTTTTGATAGAGCAGTTTTGAATCACTCCTTTTGTAGTGTGTGCAAGTAGACATTTGGAGCTCTTTCAGGCCTGTGCTGGAAAAGGAAATATCTTCACACAAAAACTAGACAGAAGTATTCCCAGAAACGTCTTTGTGATGCATGCATTCAAAACACGGAGTTGAACCTTCCTTTTGATAGAACAGTTTTGAAACACTCTTATTGTAGAATCTGCATGTGGATATTTGGAGCGCTTTGAGGCCTATGCTAGAAAAGAAAATATCTTCGCATAAAAATGAGACAGAAGCATTCTCAGAAACTTTTTTGTGATGTGTGCATTAAACTCACAGTGTTGAACCTGCCTTTTGACAGAGCAGTTTTGAAGCACTCTTTTTGTAGAATCTGCAGGTGGATATTTGGAGTGCTTTGAGGACAATGCTATATAAGGAAATGTCTTCACATAAAACCTAGACAGAAACATTATCAGAAACTTCTTTGTGATGTGTGCTTCCAAATCACAGAGTTGAACCTTCCTTTTGATATAGCAGGTTTGGAACACACTTTTTGTGGAATCTGCAAGTGAATTTTGGGAGCGCTTTGAGGACTATGCTGGAAAAGGAAATATATTCACATAAAAACTAGAAAGAGGCATTCTCAAAAACTTCTCTGTGATGTGTGCGCTAAACTCACAAAGTTGAACATCCCTTTTGCTAGAGCAGTTTTGAAACACTGTTTTTGTAAAATCTGCAAGTGAATATTTGGAGTGATTGAGACCTCTGCTGGAAAATCGTATAACTTCAAATAAGAACGGGACAGAAGTATTCTCAGAAACATCTTTGTGATGTCTGCATTCAACTCGCGGAGTTGAAACTTCCTTTTGGTAGAGCAGTTTTGAAACTGTCTTTTTGTGGAAGCTACAAGTGGATATTTGGAACGCTTTGAGCCTTATGCTGGAAAAGCTAATAACTTCACATAAAAAGTAGAGAGAAGCATTCTCAGAAACTTCTTTGTGATGAGTGCATTCAAGTGTACATTTGGAGTGCTTTGAGGCCTTTGCTGGAAAAGGAAATAACTTCACATAAAAATTAGACAGAAGCATGCTCAGAAACTTCTTTGCGATGTGTGCATTCAACTCACAGAGTTGGATCTTCCTTTTCTTAGAGCGGTTTTGAAACAATATTTTTGTAGAATATTCAAGTGGACATTTGGAGGGCTTTGAGGCCTATGCTGGAAAAGGAAATAACTTCACATAAAAACTAGACAGAAGCATTCTCAGAAACGTATTTGTTATGAGTCCATTCAACTCACAGAGTTGAACCTTCGTTTTGATAGGGCAGTTTTGAAACACTCTTTTTGTAGAATCTTCAAGTGGACATTTTTAGTGCTTTGACGATATGCTGGAAAAGGAAATATCTTCACATAAAAACTACACAGAAGCATTCTCAGAAACTTCTTTGTGATGTGTGCTTTCAACTCACAGATGTAAACATTTCTTTTGATAGAGTAGTTTTGAAACACTCTTTTTGTAGAATCTGCAAGTGGATATATGGAGCGCTTTGAAGCCTATGCTGGAAAAGGAAATATCTTCACATAAAAACTATACAGAAGCATTCTCAGCAACTTCCTTGTGATTTGTGCATTCAACTCGGAGAGTTGAATCGTCGTTTTGTTAGAGCAGTTTGGGAACACTCTTTTTGTAGAATCTGCAAGTGGATAATTGGAGCACTTCGAAGCCTAAGCTGGAAAAGGAAACAACTTCACATAAAAACTAGAAGGAAGCATTCTCACAAACTTTTTTGTGATGTGTGCATTCAACTCAGCGAGTTTAACCTTCCTTTTGATAGAGCAGTTTTGAAACACTCTTTTTGTAGAATGTGCAAGTAGACATTTGGAGCTCTTTCAGGCCTGTGCTGGAATAGAAAAGATCTTCACACGAAAACTAGACAGAAGCATTCTCAGAAACTTCTTTGTGATGTGTGCATTCCACTCACAGAGTTGAACCTTCCTTTTGATAGAGCAATTCTGAAACACTCTTTTTGTAGAATCCGCAAGTGGATATTTGGAGCGCTTTGAGGCCTATGCTGGAAAAGGAAATATTTTCACGTAAAAACAAGACCGAAGCACTCTATCAAACTTCTTTGTGATGTTTACATTCAACTCACAGAGTTGAACCTTCCCTTGAATAGAGCGGTTTTGAGAGAATCTTTTTGTAGTATATGCAACTAGATATTTGGAGCGCTTTGAGTCCTATGAGGGAAATGGAAATATTTTTAGATGAAAACTAGACAGAGGCATTCTCAGAAACATATTTGTTACGAGTAAATTCAAGTCACAGAGTTGAACCTTCCTTTTGGCAGAGCGGTTTTGAAACCCTCTTTTTATTGACTCTTCCATTGGAGATTTAGAGCGCTTTGACGCAATGCTGGAAAAGGAAATATCTTCACATAAAAACTAGACAGATGCATTCCCAGAAACTTCTTTTTGATGTGTGCTTTCAACTCACAGAGTTGAACCTTTCTTTTGATAGAGCAGTTTTGAAACCCTCTCTTTGAAGAATCTTCATGTGGACATTTGGATATCTTTGAGGCCTATGCTGGAAAAGGAAATATCTTCACATAAAAACAAGACAGAAGCATTCTCAGAAACTACTTTGCAATGTGTGCGTTCAACACACAGACTTTAAACTTACTTTTGGCGGAGCAGTTCTGAAACAGTCTTTTTGTACAGTCTGCAATTGGATATTTGGAGCGCTTTAAGGCCTACGCTGAAAAAAGAAATAACTTCAATCAAAAAGTAGAAAGAAGCATTCTCAGAAACCTCTTTGTGATGTGTGTATTGGACTCACAGAGTTGAACCTTCCTTTTGAGAGAGGAGTTTTGAAATACTCTTTTTGTAGGATCTGCAAGTGAATAGTTGGAATGATTTGAGGCTTATGATGGTAAAGGAAATATCTTCACATAAAAACGATAGAGAAGCATTCTCGGAAACTTCCTTGTGATGTGTGCATTCAACTCACAGAGTTGAACCTTCCTTCTGACAGTGCAGTTTTGAAACACTCGTTTTGTATCATCTGCAAGTGGATACTTGGAGCGCTTTGAAGCCTATACTGGAAAAGTAAATGTCTTCTCATAAAAACTATACAGAAGCAATCTCCGAAACCACCTTGTGATGTGTGTATTCAACTCAGAGAGTTGAACCTTCCTTTTTTTAGAGCAGTTTTGAAACACTCTTTTTGCAAAATCTGCAAGTGAATACTTGGATCGCTTTGAAGCCTCTGCAGGGTAAAGGAAATATCTTCACATAAAAACAAAACAGAAGCATTGTCAGAAACTTCTTTATGATGTGTGCATTCAATTCACAGAGTTGAACCTTCCTTTTGATAGAGCAGTTTTGAAACACTCCTTTTGTAGTGTGTGCAAGTAGACATTTGGAGCTCTTTCAGGCCTGTGCTGGAAAAGGAAATATCTTCACACAAAAACTAGACAGAAGTATTCTCAGAAACGTCTTTGTGATGCATGCATTCAAAACACGGAGTTGAACCTTCCTTTTGAAAGAACAGTTTTGAAACACTCTTATTGTAGAATCTGCATGTGGATATTTGCAGCGCTTTGAGGCCTATGCTAGAAAAGAAAATATCTTCGCATAAAAATGAGACAGAAGCATTCTCAGAAACTTTTTTGTGATGTGTGCATTAAACTCACAGTGTTGAACCTGCCTTTTGACAGAGCAGTTTTGAAACACTCTTTTTGTAGAATCTGCAGGTGGATATTTGGAGTGCTTTGAGGACAATGCTATATAAGGAAATGTCTTCACATAAAACCTAGACAGAAACATTATCAGAAACTTCTTTGTGATGTGTGCTTCCAAATCACAGAGTTGAACCTTCCTTTTGATATAGCAGGTTTGGAACACACTTTTTGTGGAATCTGCAAGTGAATTTTGGGAGCGCTTTGAGGACTATGCTGGAAAAGGAAATATATTCACATAAAAACTAGAAAGAGGCATTCTCAAAAACTTCTCTGTGATGTGTGCGCTAAACTCACAAAGTTGAACATCCCTTTTGCTAGAGCAGTTTTGAAACACTGTTTTTGTAAAATCTGCAAGTGAATATTTGGAGTGATTGAGACCTCTGCTGGAAAATCGTATAACTTCAAATAAGAACGGGACAGAAGTATTCTCAGAAACATCTTTGTGATGTCTGCATTCAACTCGCGGAGTTGAAACTTCCTTTTGGTAGAGCAGTTTTGAAACTGTCTTTTTGTGGAAGCTACAAGTGGATATTTGGAACGCTTTGAGGCTTATGCTGGAAAAGCTAATAACTTCACATAAAAAGTAGAGAGAAGCATTCTCAGAAACTTCTTTGTGATGAGTGCATTCAAGTGTACATTTGGAGTGCTTTGAGGCCTTTGCTGGAAAAGGAAATAACTTCACATAAAAATTAGACAGAAGCATGCTCAGAAACTTCTTTGTGATGTGTGCATTCAACTCACAGAGTTGGATCTTCCTTTTCTTAGAGCGGTTTTGAAACAAGATTTTTGTAGAATATTCAAGTGGACATTTGGAGGGCTTTGAGGCCTATGCTGGAAAAGGAAATAACTTCACATAAAAACTAGACAGAAGCATTCTCAGAAACGTATTTGTTATGAGTCCATTCAACTCACAGAGTTGAACCTTCGTTTTGATAGGGCAGTTTTGAAACACTCTTTTTGTAGAATCTTCAAGTGGACATTTTTAGTGCTTTGACGATATGCTGGAAAAGGAAATATCTTCACATAAAAACTACACAGAAGCATTCTCAGAAACTTCTTTGTGATGTGTGCTTTCAACTCACAGATGTAAACATTTCTTTTGATAGAGTAGTTTTGAAACACTCTTTTTGTAGAATCTGCAAGTGGATATATGGAGCGCTTTGAAGCCTATGCTGGAAAAGGAAATATCTTCACATAAAAACTATACAGAAGCATTCTCAGCAACTTCCTTGTGATTTGTGCATTCAACTCGGAGAGTTGAACCGTCCTTTTGTTAGAGCAGTTTGGGAACACTCTTTTTGTAGAATCTGCAAGTGGATATTTGGAGCACTTCGAAGCCTAAGCTGGAAAAGGAAACAACTTCACATAAAAACTAGAAGGAAGCATTCTCACAAACTTTTTTGTGATGTGTGCATTCAACTCAGCGAGTTTAACCTTACTTTTGATAGAGCAGTTTTGAAACACTCTTTTTGTAGAATGTGCAAGTAGACATTTGGAGCTCTTTCAGGCCTGTGCTGGAATAGAAAAGATCTTCACACGAAAACTAGACAGAAGCATTCTCAGAAACTTCTTTGTGACGTGTGCATTCCACTCACAGAGTTGAACCTTCCTTTTGATAGAGCAATTCTGAAACACTCTTTTTGTAGAATCCGCAAGTGGATATTTGGAGCGCTTTGAGGCCTATGCTGGAAAAGGAAATATTTTCACGTAAAAACAAGACCGAAGCACTCTATCAAACTTCTTTGTGATGTTTACATTCAACTCACAGAGTTGAAAATTCCCTTGAATAGAGCGGTTTTGAAAGAATCTTTTTGTAGTATATGCAACTAGATATTTGGAGCGCTTTGAGTCCTATGAGGGAAATGGAAATATTTTTAGATAAAAACTAGACAGAGGCATTCTCAGAAACATATTTGTTACGAGTGAATTCAAGTCACAGAGTTGAACCTTCCTTTTGGCAGAGCGGTTTTGAAACCCTCTTTTTATTGACTCTTCCATTGGAGATTTAGAGCGCTTTGACGCAATGCTGGAAAAGGAAATATCTTCACATAAAAACTAGACAGATGCATTCCCAGAAACTTCTTTTTGATGTGTGCTTTCAACTCACAGAGTTGAACCTTTCTTTTGATAGAGCAGTTTTGAAACCCTCTCTTTGAAGGATCTTCATGTGGACATTTGGATATCTTTGAGGCCTATGCTGGAAAAGGAAATATCTTCACATAAAAACAAGACAGAAGCATTCTCAGAAACTACTTTGCAATGTGTGCGTTCAACACACAGACTTTAAACTTACTTTTGGCGGAGCAGTTCTGAAACAGTCTTTTTGTACAGTCTGCAAGTGGATATTTGGAGCGCTTTAAGGCCTACGCTGAAAAAAGAGATAACTTCAATCAAAAAGTAGAAAGAAGCATTCTCAGAAACCTCTGTGTGATGTGTGTATTGAACTCACAGAGTTGAACCTTCCTTTTGATAGAGGAGTTTTGAAATACTCTTTTTGTAGGATCTGCAAGTGAATAGTTGGAATGATTTGAGGCTTATGATGGTAAAGGAAATATCTTCACATAAAGACGATAGAGAAGCATTCTCGGAAACTTCCTTGTGATGTGTGCATTCAACTCACAGAGTTGAACCTTCCTTCTGATAGTGCAGTTTTGAAACACTCGTTTTGTATCATCTGCAAGTGGATACTTGGAGCGCTTTGAAGCCTATACTGGAAAAGTAAATGTCTTCTCATAAAAACTATACAGAAGCAATCTCCGAAACCACCTTGTGATGTGTGTATTCAACTCAGAGAGTTGAACCTTCCTTTTTTTAGAGCAGTTTTGAAACACTCTTTTTGCAAAATCTGCAAGTGAATACTTGGATCGCTTTGAAGCCTCTGCAGGGTAAAGGAAATATCTTCACATAAAAACAAAACAGAAGCATTGTCAGAAACTTCTTTATGACGTGTGCATTCAATTCACAGAGTTGAACCTTCCTTTTGATAGAGCAGTTTTGAAACACTCCTTTTGTAGTGTGTGCAAGTAGACATTTGGAGCTCTTTCAGGCCTGTGCTGGAAAAGGAAATATCTTCACACAAAAACTAGACAGAAGTATTCTCAGAAACGTCTTTGTGATGCATGCATTCAAAACACGGAGTTGAACCTTCCTTTTGAAAGAACAGTTTTGAAACACTCTTATTGTAGAATCTGCATGTGGATATTTGGAGCGCTTTGAGGCCAATGCTAGAAAAGAAAATATCTTCGCATAAAAATGAGACAGAAGTATTCTCAGAAACTTTTTTGTGATGTGTGCATTAAACTCACAGTGTTGAACCTGCCTTTTGACAGAGCAGTTTTGAAACACTCTTTTTGTAGAATCTGCAGGTGGATATTTGGAGTGCTTTGAGGACAATGCTATATAAGGAAATGTCTTCACAGAAAACCTAGACAGAAACATTATCAGAAACTTCTTTGTGATGTGTGCTTCCAAATCACAGAGTTGAACCTTCCTTTTGATATAGCAGGTTTGGAACACACTTTTTGTGGAATCTGCAAGTGAATTTTGGGAGCGCTTTGAGGACTATGCTGGAAAAGGAAATATATTCACATAAAAACTAGAAAGAGGCATTCTCAAAAACTTCTCTGTGATGTGTGCGCTAAACTCACAAAGTTGAACATCCCTTTTGCTAGAGCAGTTTTGAAACACTGTTTTTGTAAAATCTGCAAGTGAATATTTGGAGTGATTGAGACCTCTGCTGGAAAATCATATAACTTCAAATAAGAACGGGACAGAAGTATTCTCAGAAACATCTTTGTGATGTCTGCATTCAACTCGCGGAGTTGAAACTTCCTTTTGGTAGAGCAGTTTTGAAACTGTCTTTTTGTGGAAGCTACAAGTGGATATTTGGAACGCTTTGAGCCTTATGCTGGAAAAGCTAATAACTTCACATAAAAAGTAGAGAGAAGCATTCTCAGAAACTTCTTTGTGATGAGTGCATTCAAGTGTACATTTGGAGTGCTTTGAGGCCTTTGCTGGAAAAGGAAATAACTTCACATAAAAATTAGACAGAAGCATGCTCAGAAACTTCTTTGCGATGTGTGCATTCAACTCACAGAGTTGGATCTTCCTTTTCTTAGAGCGGTTTTGAAACAATATTTTTGTAGAATATTCAAGTGGACATTTGGAGGGCTTTGAGGCCTATGCTGGAAAAGGAAATAACTTCACATAAAAACTAGACAGAAGCATTCTCAGAAACGTATTTGTTATGAGTCCATTCAACTCACAGAGTTGAACCTTCGTTTTGATAGGGCAGTTTTGAAACACTCTTTTTGTAGAATCTTCAAGTGGACATTTTTAGTGCTTTGACGATATGCTGGAAAAGGAAATATCTTCACATAAAAACTACACAGAAGCATTCTCAGAAACTTCTTTGTGATGTGTGCTTTCAACTCACAGATGTAAACATTTCTTTTGATAGAGTAGTTTTGAAACACTCTTTTTGTAGAATCTGCAAGTGGATATATGGAGCGCTTTGAAGCCTATGCTGGAAAAGGAAATATCTTCACATAAAAACTATACAGAAGCATTCTCAGCAACTTCCTTGTGATTTGTGCATTCAACTCGGAGAGTTGAATCGTCGTTTTGTTAGAGCAGTTTGGGAACACTCTTTTTGTAGAATCTGCAAGTGGATAATTGGAGCACTTCGAAGCCTAAGCTGGAAAAGGAAACAACTTCACATAAAAACTAGAAGGAAGCATTCTCACAAACTTTTTTGTGATGTGTGCATTCAACTCAGCGAGTTTAACCTTCCTTTTGATAGAGCAGTTTTGAAACACTCTTTTTGTAGAATGTGCAAGTAGACATTTGGAGCTCTTTCAGGCCTGTGCTGGAATAGAAAAGATCTTCACACGAAAACTAGACAGAAGCATTCTCAGAAACTTCTTTGTGATGTGTGCATTCCACTCACAGAGTTGAACCTTCCTTTTGATAGAGCAATTCTGAAACACTCTTTTTGTAGAATCCGCAAGTGGATATTTGGAGCGCTTTGAGGCCTATGCTGGAAAAGGAAATATTTTCACGTAAAAACAAGACCGAAGCACTCTATCAAACTTCTTTGTGATGTTTACATTCAACTCACAGAGTTGAACCTTCCCTTGAATAGAGCGGTTTTGAGAGAATCTTTTTGTAGTATATGCAACTAGATATTTGGAGCGCTTTGAGTCCTATGAGGGAAATGGAAATATTTTTAGATGAAAACTAGACAGAGGCATTCTCAGAAACATATTTGTTACGAGTAAATTCAAGTCACAGAGTTGAACCTTCCTTTTGGCAGAGCGGTTTTGAAACCCTCTTTTTATTGACTCTTCCATTGGAGATTTAGAGCGCTTTGACGCAATGCTGGAAAAGGAAATATCTTCACATAAAAACTAGACAGATGCATTCCCAGAAACTTCTTTTTGATGTGTGCTTTCAACTCACAGAGTTGAACCTTTCTTTTGATAGAGCAGTTTTGAAACCCTCTCTTTGAAGAATCTTCATGTGGACATTTGGATATCTTTGAGGCCTATGCTGGAAAAGGAAATATCTTCACATAAAAACAAGACAGAAGCATTCTCAGAAACTACTTTGCAATGTGTGCGTTCAACACACAGACTTTAAACTTACTTTTGGCGGAGCAGTTCTGAAACAGTCTTTTTGTACAGTCTGCAATTGGATATTTGGAGCGCTTTAAGGCCTACGCTGAAAAAAGAAATAACTTCAATCAAAAAGTAGAAAGAAGCATTCTCAGAAACCTCTTTGTGATGTGTGTATTGGACTCACAGAGTTGAACCTTCCTTTTGAGAGAGGAGTTTTGAAATACTCTTTTTGTAGGATCTGCAAGTGAATAGTTGGAATGATTTGAGGCTTATGATGGTAAAGGAAATATCTTCACATAAAAACGATAGAGAAGCATTCTCGGAAACTTCCTTGTGATGTGTGCATTCAACTCACAGAGTTGAACCTTCCTTCTGACAGTGCAGTTTTGAAACACTCGTTTTGTATCATCTGCAAGTGGATACTTGGAGCGCTTTGAAGCCTATACTGGAAAAGTAAATGTCTTCTCATAAAAACTATACAGAAGCAATCTCCGAAACCACCTTGTGATGTGTGTATTCAACTCAGAGAGTTGAACCTTCCTTTTTTTAGAGCAGTTTTGAAACACTCTTTTTGCAAAATCTGCAAGTGAATACTTGGATCGCTTTGAAGCCTCTGCAGGGTAAAGGAAATATCTTCACATAAAAACAAAACAGAAGCATTGTCAGAAACTTCTTTATGATGTGTGCATTCAATTCACAGAGTTGAACCTTCCTTTTGATAGAGCAGTTTTGAAACACTCCTTTTGTAGTGTGTGCAAGTAGACATTTGGAGCTCTTTCAGGCCTGTGCTGGAAAAGGAAATATCTTCACACAAAAACTAGACAGAAGTATTCTCAGAAACGTCTTTGTGATGCATGCATTCAAAACACGGAGTTGAACCTTCCTTTTGAAAGAACAGTTTTGAAACACTCTTATTGTAGAATCTGCATGTGGATATTTGCAGCGCTTTGAGGCCTATGCTAGAAAAGAAAATATCTTCGCATAAAAATGAGACAGAAGCATTCTCAGAAACTTTTTTGTGATGTGTGCATTAAACTCACAGTGTTGAACCTGCCTTTTGACAGAGCAGTTTTGAAACACTCTTTTTGTAGAATCTGCAGGTGGATATTTGGAGTGCTTTGAGGACAATGCTATATAAGGAAATGTCTTCACATAAAACCTAGACAGAAACATTATCAGAAACTTCTTTGTGATGTGTGCTTCCAAATCACAGAGTTGAACCTTCCTTTTGATATAGCAGGTTTGGAACACACTTTTTGTGGAATCTGCAAGTGAATTTTGGGAGCGCTTTGAGGACTATGCTGGAAAAGGAAATATATTCACATAAAAACTAGAAAGAGGCATTCTCAAAAACTTCTCTGTGATGTGTGCGCTAAACTCACAAAGTTGAACATCCCTTTTGCTAGAGCAGTTTTGAAACACTGTTTTTGTAAAATCTGCAAGTGAATATTTGGAGTGATTGAGACCTCTGCTGGAAAATCGTATAACTTCAAATAAGAACGGGACAGAAGTATTCTCAGAAACATCTTTGTGATGTCTGCATTCAACTCGCGGAGTTGAAACTTCCTTTTGGTAGAGCAGTTTTGAAACTGTCTTTTTGTGGAAGCTACAAGTGGATATTTGGAACGCTTTGAGGCTTATGCTGGAAAAGCTAATAACTTCACATAAAAAGTAGAGAGAAGCATTCTCAGAAACTTCTTTGTGATGAGTGCATTCAAGTGTACATTTGGAGTGCTTTGAGGCCTTTGCTGGAAAAGGAAATAACTTCACATAAAAATTAGACAGAAGCATGCTCAGAAACTTCTTTGTGATGTGTGCATTCAACTCACAGAGTTGGATCTTCCTTTTCTTAGAGCGGTTTTGAAACAAGATTTTTGTAGAATATTCAAGTGGACATTTGGAGGGCTTTGAGGCCTATGCTGGAAAAGGAAATAACTTCACATAAAAACTAGACAGAAGCATTCTCAGAAACGTATTTGTTATGAGTCCATTCAACTCACAGAGTTGAACCTTCGTTTTGATAGGGCAGTTTTGAAACACTCTTTTTGTAGAATCTTCAAGTGGACATTTTTAGTGCTTTGACGATATGCTGGAAAAGGAAATATCTTCACATAAAAACTACACAGAAGCATTCTCAGAAACTTCTTTGTGATGTGTGCTTTCAACTCACAGATGTAAACATTTCTTTTGATAGAGTAGTTTTGAAACACTCTTTTTGTAGAATCTGCAAGTGGATATATGGAGCGCTTTGAAGCCTATGCTGGAAAAGGAAATATCTTCACATAAAAACTATACAGAAGCATTCTCAGCAACTTCCTTGTGATTTGTGCATTCAACTCGGAGAGTTGAACCGTCCTTTTGTTAGAGCAGTTTGGGAACACTCTTTTTGTAGAATCTGCAAGTGGATATTTGGAGCACTTCGAAGCCTCAGCTGGAAAAGGAAACAACTTCACATAAAAACTAGAAGGAAGCATTCTCACAAACTTTTTTGTGATGTGTGCATTCAACTCAGCGAGTTTAACCTTACTTTTGATAGAGCAGTTTTGAAACACTCTTTTTGTAGAATGTGCAAGTAGACATTTGGAGCTCTTTCAGGCCTGTGCTGGAATAGAAAAGATCTTCACACGAAAACTAGACAGAAGCATTCTCAGAAACTTCTTTGTGACGTGTGCATTCCACTCACAGAGTTGAACCTTCCTTTTGATAGAGCAATTCTGAAACACTCTTTTTGTAGAATCCGCAAGTGGATATTTGGAGCGCTTTGAGGCCTATGCTGGAAAAGGAAATATTTTCACGTAAAAACAAGACCGAAGCACTCTATCAAACTTCTTTGTGATGTTTACATTCAACTCACAGAGTTGAAAATTCCCTTGAATAGAGCGGTTTTGAAAGAATCTTTTTGTAGTATATGCAACTAGATATTTGGAGCGCTTTGAGTCCTATGAGGGAAATGGAAATATTTTTAGATAAAAACTAGACAGAGGCATTCTCAGAAACATATTTGTTACGAGTGAATTCAAGTCACAGAGTTGAACCTTCCTTTTGGCAGAGCGGTTTTGAAACCCTCTTTTTATTGACTCTTCCATTGGAGATTTAGAGCGCTTTGACGCAATGCTGGAAAAGGAAATATCTTCACATAAAAACTAGACAGATGCATTCCCAGAAACTTCTTTTTGATGTGTGCTTTCAACTCACAGAGTTGAACCTTTCTTTTGATAGAGCAGTTTTGAAACCCTCTCTTTGAAGGATCTTCATGTGGACATTTGGATATCTTTGAGGCCTATGCTGGAAAAGGAAATATCTTCACATAAAAACAAGACAGAAGCATTCTCAGAAACTACTTTGCAATGTGTGCGTTCAACACACAGACTTTAAACTTACTTTTGGCGGAGCAGTTCTGAAACAGTCTTTTTGTACAGTCTGCAAGTGGATATTTGGAGCGCTTTAAGGCCTACGCTGAAAAAAGAGATAACTTCAATCAAAAAGTAGAAAGAAGCATTCTCAGAAACCTCTTTGTGATGTGTGTATTGAACTCACAGAGTTGAACCTTCCTTTTGATAGAGGAGTTTTGAAATACTCTTTTTGTAGGATCTGCAAGTGAATAGTTGGAATGATTTGAGGCTTATGATGGTAAAGGAAATATCTTCACATAAAGACGATAGAGAAGCATTCTCGGAAACTTCCTTGTGATGTGTGCATTCAACTCACAGAGTTGAACCTTCCTTCTGATAGTGCAGTTTTGAAACACTCGTTTTGTATCATCTGCAAGTGGATACTTGGAGCGCTTTGAAGCCTATACTGGAAAAGTAAATGTCTTCTCATAAAAACTATACAGAAGCAATCTCCGAAACCACCTTGTGATGTGTGTATTCAACTCAGAGAGTTGAACCTTCCTTTTTTTAGAGCAGTTTTGAAACACTCTTTTTGCAAAATCTGCAAGTGAATACTTGGATCGCTTTGAAGCCTCTGCAGGGTAAAGGAAATATCTTCACATAAAAACAAAACAGAAGCATTGTCAGAAACTTCTTTATGACGTGTGCATTCAATTCACAGAGTTGAACCTTCCTTTTGATAGAGCAGTTTTGAAACACTCCTTTTGTAGTGTGTGCAAGTAGACATTTGGAGCTCTTTCAGGCCTGTGCTGGAAAAGGAAATATCTTCACACAAAAACTAGACAGAAGTATTCTCAGAAACGTCTTTGTGATGCATGCATTCAAAACACGGAGTTGAACCTTCCTTTTGAAAGAACAGTTTTGAAACACTCTTATTGTAGAATCTGCATGTGGATATTTGGAGCGCTTTGAGGCCAATGCTAGAAAAGAAAATATCTTCGCATAAAAATGAGACAGAAGTATTCTCAGAAACTTTTTTGTGATGTGTGCATTAAACTCACAGTGTTGAACCTGCCTTTTGACAGAGCAGTTTTGAAACACTCTTTTTGTAGAATCTGCAGGTGGATATTTGGAGTGCTTTGAGGACAATGCTATATAAGGAAATGTCTTCACAGAAAACCTAGACAGAAACATTATCAGAAACTTCTTTGTGATGTGTGCTTCCAAATCACAGAGTTGAACCTTCCTTTTGATATAGCAGGTTTGGAACACACTTTTTGTGGAATCTGCAAGTGAATTTTGGGAGCGCTTTGAGGACTATGCTGGAAAAGGAAATATATTCACATAAAAACTAGAAAGAGGCATTCTCAAAAACTTCTCTGTGATGTGTGCGCTAAACTCACAAAGTTGAACATCCCTTTTGCTAGAGCAGTTTTGAAACACTGTTTTTGTAAAATCTGCAAGTGAATATTTGGAGTGATTGAGACCTCTGCTGGAAAATCATATAACTTCAAATAAGAACGGGACAGAAGTATTCTCAGAAACATCTTTGTGATGTCTGCATTCAACTCGCGGAGTTGAAACTTCCTTCTGGTAGAGCAGTTTTGAAACTGTCTTTTTGTGGAAGCTACAAGTGGATATTTGGAACGCTTTGAGGCTTATGCTGGAAAAGCTAATAACTTCACATAAAAAGTAGAGAGAAGCATTCTCAGAAACTTCTTTGTGATGAGTGCATTCAAGTGTACATTTGGAGTGCTTTGAGGCCTTTGCTGGAAAAGGAAATAACTTCACATAAAAATTAGACAGAAGCATGCTCAGAAACTTCTTTGTGATGTGTGCATTCAACTCACAGAGTTGGATCTTCCTTTTCTTAGAGCGGTTTTGAAACAATATTTTTGTAGAATATTCAAGTGGACATTTGGAGGGCTTTGAGGCCTATGCTGGAAAAGGAAATAACTTCACATAAAAACTAGACAGAAGCATTCTCAGAAACGTATTTGATATGAGTCCATTCAACTCACAGAGTTGAACCTTCGTTTTGATAGGGCAGTTTTGAAACACTCTTTTTGTAGAATCTTCAAGTGGACATTTTTAGTGCTTTGACGATATGCTGGAAAAGGAAATATCTTCACATAAAAACTACACAGAAGCATTCTCAGAAACTTCTTTGTGATGTGTGCTTTCAACTCACAGATGTAAACATTTCTTTTGATAGAGTAGTTTTGAAACACTCTTTTTGTAGAATCTGCAAGTGGATATATTTAGCGCTTTGAAGCCTATGCTGGAAAAGGAAATATCTTCACATAAAAACTATACAGAAGCATTCTCAGCAACTTCCTTGTGATTTGTGCATTCAACTCGGAGAGTTGAACCGTCCTTTTGTTAGAGCAGTTTGAGAACACTCTTTTTGTAGAATCTGCAAGTGGATATTTGGAGCACTTCGAAGCCTAAGCTGGAAAAGGAAACAACTTCACATAAAAACTAGAAGGAAGCATTCTCACAAACTTTTTTGTGATGTGTGCATTCAACTCAGCGAGTTTAACCTTACATTTGATAGAGCAGTTTTGAAACACTCTTTTTGTAGAATGTGCAAGTAGACATTTGGAGCTCTTTCAGGCCTGTGCTGGAATAGAAAAGATCTTCACACGAAAACTAGACAGAAGCATTCTCAGAAACTTCTTTGTGACGTGTGCATTCCACTCACAGAGTTGAACCTTCCTTTTGATAGAGCAATTCTGAAACACTCTTTTTGTAGAATCCGCAAGTGGATATTTGGAGCGCTTTGAGGCCTATGCTGGAAAAGGAAATATTTTCACGTAAAAACAAGGCGGAAGCACTCTATCAAACTTCTTTGTGATGTTTACATTCAACTCACAGAGTTGAACCTTCCCTTGAATAGAGCGGTTTTGAAAGAATCTTTTTGTAGTATATGCAACTAGATATTTGGAGCGCTTTGAGTCCTATGAGGGAAATGGAAATATTTTTAGATAAAAACTAGACAGAGGCATTCTCAGAAACATATTTCTTACGAGTGAATTCAAGTCACAGAGTTGAACCTTCCTTTTGGCAGAGCGGTTTTGAAACCCTCTTTTTATTGACTCTTCCATTGGAGATTTAGAGCGCTTTGACGCAATGCTGGAAAAGGAAATATCTTCACATAAAAACTAGACAGATGCATTCCCAGAAACTTCTTTTTGATGTGTGCTTTCAACTCACAGAGTTGAACCTTTCTTTTGATAGAGCAGTTTTGAAACCCTCTCTTTGAAGAATCTTCATGTGGACATTTGGATATCTTTGAGGCCTATGCTGGAAAAGGAAATATCTTCACATAAAAACAAGACAGAAGCATTCTCAGAAACTACTTTGCAATGTGTGCGTTCAACACACAGACTTTAAACTTACTTTTGGCGGAGCAGTTCTGAAACAGTCTTTTTGTACAGTCTGCAAGTGGATATTTGGAGCGCTTTAAGGCCTACGCTGAAAAAAGAAATAACTTCAATCAAAAAGTAGAAAGAAGCATTCTCAGAAACCTCTTTGTGATGTGTGTATTGAACTCACAGAGTTGAACCTTCCTTTTGAGAGAGGAGTTTTGAAATACTCTTTTTGTAGGATCTGCAAGTGAATAGTTGGAATGATTTGAGGCCTATGATGGTAAAGGAAATATCTTCACATAAAAACGATAGAGAAGCATTCTCGGAAACTTTCTTGTGATGTGTGCATTCAACTCACAGAGTTGAACCTTCCTTTTGAGAGTGCAGTTTTGAAACACTCGTTTTGTATCATCTGCAAGTGGATACTTGGAGCGCTTTGAAGCCTATACTGGAAAAGTAAATGTCTTCTCATAAAAACTATACAGAAGCAATCTCCGAAACCACCTTGTGATGTGTGTATTCAACTCAGAGAGTTGAACCTTCCTTTTTTTAGAGCAGTTTTGAAACACTCTTTTTGCAAAATCTGCAAGTGAATACTTGGATCGCTTTGAAGCCTCTGCAGGGTAAAGGAAATATCTTCACATAAAAACAAAACAGAAGCATTGTCAGAAACTTCTTTATGATGTGTGCATTCAATTCACAGAGTTGAACCTTCCTTTTGATAGAGCAGTTTTGAATCACTCCTTTTGTAGTGTGTGCAAGTAGACATTTGGAGCTCTTTCAGGCCTGTGCTGGAAAAGGAAATATCTTCACACAAAAACTAGACAGAAGTATTCCCAGAAACGTCTTTGTGATGCATGCATTCAAAACACGGAGTTGAACCTTCCTTTTGATAGAACAGTTTTGAAACACTCTTATTGTAGAATCTGCATGTGGATATTTGGAGCGCTTTGAGGCCTATGCTAGAAAAGAAAATATCTTCGCATAAAAATGAGACAGAAGCATTCTCAGAAACTTTTTTGTGATGTGTGCATTAAACTCACAGTGTTGAACCTGCCTTTTGACAGAGCAGTTTTGAAGCACTCTTTTTGTAGAATCTGCAGGTGGATATTTGGAGTGCTTTGAGGACAATGCTATATAAGGAAATGTCTTCACATAAAACCTAGACAGAAACATTATCAGAAACTTCTTTGTGATGTGTGCTTCCAAATCACAGAGTTGAACCTTCCTTTTGATATAGCAGGTTTGGAACACACTTTTTGTGGAATCTGCAAGTGAATTTTGGGAGCGCTTTGAGGACTATGCTGGAAAAGGAAATATATTCACATAAAAACTAGAAAGAGGCATTCTCAAAAACTTCTCTGTGATGTGTGCGCTAAACTCACAAAGTTGAACATCCCTTTTGCTAGAGCAGTTTTGAAACACTGTTTTTGTAAAATCTGCAAGTGAATATTTGGAGTGATTGAGACCTCTGCTGGAAAATCGTATAACTTCAAATAAGAACGGGACAGAAGTATTCTCAGAAACATCTTTGTGATGTCTGCATTCAACTCGCGGAGTTGAAACTTCCTTTTGGTAGAGCAGTTTTGAAACTGTCTTTTTGTGGAAGCTACAAGTGGATATTTGGAACGGTTTGAGCCTTATGCTGGAAAAGCTAATAACTTCACATAAAAAGTAGAGAGAAGCATTCTCAGAAACTTCTTTGTGATGAGTGCATTCAAGTGTACATTTGGAGTGCTTTGAGGCCTTTGCTGGAAAAGGAAATAACTTCACATAAAAATTAGACAGAAGCATGCTCAGAAACTTCTTTGTGATGTGTGCATTCAACTCACAGAGTTGGATCTTCCTTTTCTTAGAGCGGTTTTGAAACAAGATTTTTGTAGAATATTCAAGTGGACATTTGGAGGGCTTTGAGGCCTATGCTGGAAAAGGAAATAACTTCACATAAAAACTAGACAGAAGCATTCTCAGAAACGTATTTGTTATGAGTCCATTCAACTCACAGAGTTGAACCTTCGTTTTGATAGGGCAGTTTTGAAACACTCTTTTTGTAGAATCTTCAAGTGGACATTTTTAGTGCTTTGACGATATGCTGGAAAAGGAAATATCTTCACATAAAAACTACACAGAAGCATTCTCAGAAACTTCTTTGTGATGTGTGCTTTCAACTCACAGATGTAAACATTTCTTTTGATAGAGTAGTTTTGAAACACTCTTTTTGTAGAATCTGCAAGTGGATATATTTAGCGCTTTGAAGCCTATGCTGGAAAAGGAAATATCTTCACATAAAAACTATACAGAAGCATTCTCAGCAACTTCCTTGTGATTTGTGCATTCAACTCGGAGAGTTGAACCGTCCTTTTGTTAGAGCAGTTTGAGAACACTCTTTTTGTAGAATCTGCAAGTGGATATTTGGAGCACTTCGAAGCCTAAGCTGGAAAAGGAAACAACTTCACATAAAAACTAGAAGGAAGCATTCTCACAAACTTTTTTGTGATGTGTGCATTCAACTCAGCGAGTTTAACCTTACATTTGATAGAGCAGTTTTGAAACACTCTTTTTGTAGAATGTGCAAGTAGACATTTGGAGCTCTTTCAGGCCTGTGCTGGAATAGAAAAGATCTTCACACGAAAACTAGACAGAAGCATTCTCAGAAACTTCTTTGTGACGTGTGCATTCCACTCACAGAGTTGAACCTTCCTTTTGATAGAGCAATTCTGAAACACTCTTTTTGTAGAATCCGCAAGTGGATATTTGGAGCGCTTTGAGGCCTATGCTGGAAAAGGAAATATTTTCACGTAAAAACAAGGCGGAAGCACTCTATCAAACTTCTTTGTGATGTTTACATTCAACTCACAGAGTTGAACCTTCCCTTGAATAGAGCGGTTTTGAAAGAATCTTTTTGTAGTATATGCAACTAGATATTTGGAGCGCTTTGAGTCCTATGAGGGAAATGGAAATATTTTTAGATAAAAACTAGACAGAGGCATTCTCAGAAACATATTTCTTACGAGTGAATTCAAGTCACAGAGTTGAACCTTCCTTTTGGCAGAGCGGTTTTGAAACCCTCTTTTTATTGACTCTTCCATTGGAGATTTAGAGCGCTTTGACGCAATGCTGGAAAAGGAAATATCTTCACATAAAAACTAGACAGATGCATTCCCAGAAACTTCTTTTTGATGTGTGCTTTCAACTCACAGAGTTGAACCTTTCTTTTGATAGAGCAGTTTTGAAACCCTCTCTTTGAAGAATCTTCATGTGGACATTTGGATATCTTTGAGGCCTATGCTGGAAAAGGAAATATCTTCACATAAAAACAAGACAGAAGCATTCTCAGAAACTACTTTGCAATGTGTGCGTTCAACACACAGACTTTAAACTTACTTTTGGCGGAGCAGTTCTGAAACAGTCTTTTTGTACAGTCTGCAAGTGGATATTTGGAGCGCTTTAAGGCCTACGCTGAAAAAAGAAATAACTTCAATCAAAAAGTAGAAAGAAGCATTCTCAGAAACCTCTTTGTGATGTGTGTATTGAACTCACAGAGTTGAACCTTCCTTTTGAGAGAGGAGTTTTGAAATACTCTTTTTGTAGGATCTGCAAGTGAATAGTTGGAATGATTTGAGGCCTATGATGGTAAAGGAAATATCTTCACATAAAAACGATAGAGAAGCATTCTCGGAAACTTTCTTGTGATGTGTGCATTCAACTCACAGAGTTGAACCTTCCTTTTGAGAGTGCAGTTTTGAAACACTCGTTTTGTATCATCTGCAAGTGGATACTTGGAGCGCTTTGAAGCCTATACTGGAAAAGTAAATGTCTTCTCATAAAAACTATACAGAAGCAATCTCCGAAACCACCTTGTGATGTGTGTATTCAACTCAGAGAGTTGAACCTTCCTTTTTTTAGAGCAGTTTTGAAACACTCTTTTTGCAAAATCTGCAAGTGAATACTTGGATCGCTTTGAAGCCTCTGCAGGGTAAAGGAAATATCTTCACATAAAAACAAAACAGAAGCATTGTCAGAAACTTCTTTATGATGTGTGCATTCAATTCACAGAGTTGAACCTTCCTTTTGATAGAGCAGTTTTGAATCACTCCTTTTGTAGTGTGTGCAAGTAGACATTTGGAGCTCTTTCAGGCCTGTGCTGGAAAAGGAAATATCTTCACACAAAAACTAGACAGAAGTATTCCCAGAAACGTCTTTGTGATGCATGCATTCAAAACACGGAGTTGAACCTTCCTTTTGATAGAACAGTTTTGAAACACTCTTATTGTAGAATCTGCATGTGGATATTTGGAGCGCTTTGAGGCCTATGCTAGAAAAGAAAATATCTTCGCATAAAAATGAGACAGAAGCATTCTCAGAAACTTTTTTGTGATGTGTGCATTAAACTCACAGTGTTGAACCTGCCTTTTGACAGAGCAGTTTTGAAGCACTCTTTTTGTAGAATCTGCAGGTGGATATTTGGAGTGCTTTGAGGACAATGCTATATAAGGAAATGTCTTCACATAAAACCTAGACAGAAACATTATCAGAAACTTCTTTGTGATGTGTGCTTCCAAATCACAGAGTTGAACCTTCCTTTTGATATAGCAGGTTTGGAACACACTTTTTGTGGAATCTGCAAGTGAATTTTGGGAGCGCTTTGAGGACTATGCTGGAAAAGGAAATATATTCACATAAAAACTAGAAAGAGGCATTCTCAAAAACTTCTCTGTGATGTGTGCGCTAAACTCACAAAGTTGAACATCCCTTTTGCTAGAGCAGTTTTGAAACACTGTTTTTGTAAAATCTGCAAGTGAATATTTGGAGTGATTGAGACCTCTGCTGGAAAATCGTATAACTTCAAATAAGAACGGGACAGAAGTATTCTCAGAAACATCTTTGTGATGTCTGCATTCAACTCGCGGAGTTGAAACTTCCTTTTGGTAGAGCAGTTTTGAAACTGTCTTTTTGTGGAAGCTACAAGTGGATATTTGGAACGGTTTGAGCCTTATGCTGGAAAAGCTAATAACTTCACATAAAAAGTAGAGAGAAGCATTCTCAGAAACTTCTTTGTGATGAGTGCATTCAAGTGTACATTTGGAGTGCTTTGAGGCCTTTGCTGGAAAAGGAAATAACTTCACATAAAAATTAGACAGAAGCATGCTCAGAAACTTCTTTGTGATGTGTGCATTCAACTCACAGAGTTGGATCTTCCTTTTCTTAGAGCGGTTTTGAAACAAGATTTTTGTAGAATATTCAAGTGGACATTTGGAGGGCTTTGAGGCCTATGCTGGAAAAGGAAATAACTTCACATAAAAACTAGACAGAAGCATTCTCAGAAACGTATTTGTTATGAGTCCATTCAACTCACAGAGTTGAACCTTCGTTTTGATAGGGCAGTTTTGAAACACTCTTTTTGTAGAATCTTCAAGTGGACATTTTTAGTGCTTTGACGATATGCTGGAAAAGGAAATATCTTCACATAAAAACTACACAGAAGCATTCTCAGAAACTTCTTTGTGATGTGTGCTTTCAACTCACAGATGTAAACATTTCTTTTGATAGAGTAGTTTTGAAACACTCTTTTTGTAGAATCTGCAAGTGGATATATGGAGCGCTTTGAAGCCTATGCTGGGAAAGGAAATATCTTCACATAAAAACTATACAGAAGCATTCTCAGCAACTTCCTTGTGATTTTGCATTCAACTCTGAGAGTTGAACCGTCCTTTTGTTAGAGCAGTTTGGGAACACTCTTTTTGTAGAATCTGCAAGTGGATATTTGGAGCACTTCGAAGCCTAAGCTGGAAAAGGAAACAACTTCACATAAAAACTAGAAGGAAGCATTCTCACAAACTTTTTTGTGATGTGTGCATCCAACTCAGCGAGTTTAACCTTCCTTTTGATAGAGCAGTTTTGAAACACTCTTTTTGTAGAATGTGCAAGTAGACATTTGGAGCTCTTTCAGGCCTGTGCTGGAATAGAAAAGATCTTCACACGAAAACTAGACAGAAGCATTCTCAGAAACTTCTTTGTGATGTGTGCATTCCACTCACAGAGTTGAACCTTCCTTTTGATAGAGCAATTCTGAAACACTCTTTTTGTAGAATCCGCAAGTGGATATTTGGAGCGCTTTGAGGCCTATGCTGGAAAAGGAAATATTTTCACGTAAAAACAAGGCGGAAGCACTCTATCAAACTTCTCTGTGATGTTTACATTCAACTCACAGAGTTGAACCTTCCCTTGAATAGAGCGGTTTTGAAAGAATCTTTTTGTAGTATATGCAACTAGATATTTGGAGCGCTTTGAGTCCTATGAGGGAAATGGAAATATTTTTAGATGAAAACTAGACAGAGGCATTCTCAGAAACATATTTGTTACGAGTGAATTCAAGTCACAGAGTTGAACCTTCCTTTTGGCAGGGCGGTTTTGAAACCCTCTTTTTATTGACTCTTCCATTGGAGATTTAGAGCGCTTTGACGCAATGCTGGAAAAGGAAATATCTTCACATAAAAACTAGACAGATGCATTCCCAGAAACTTCTTTTTGATGTGTGGTTTCAACTCACAGAGTTGAACCTTTCTTTTGATAGAGCAGTTTTGAAACCCTCTCTTTGAAGAATCTTCATGTGGACATTTGGATATCTTTGAGGCCTATGCTGGAAAAGGAAATATCTTCACATAAAAACAAGACAGAAGCATTCTCAGAAACTACTTTGCAATGTGTGCGTTCAACACACAGACTTTAAACTTACTTTTGGCGGAGCAGTTCTGAAACAGTCTTTTTGTACAGTCTGCAAGTGGATATTTGGAGCGCTTTAAGGCCTACGCTGAAAAAAGAGATAACTTCAATCAAAAAGTAGAAAGAAGCATTCTCAGAAACCTCTTTGTGATGTGTGTATTGAACTCACAGAGTTGAACCTTCCTTTTGAGAGAGGAGTTTTGAAATACTCTTTTTGTAGTATCTGCAAGTGAATAGTTGGAATGATTTGAGGCTTATGATGGTAAAGGAAATATCTTCACATAAAAACGATAGAGAAGCATTCTCGGAAACTTCCTTGTGATGTGTGCATTCAACTCACGGAGTTGAACCTTCCTTCTGACAGTGCAGTTTTGAAACACTCGTTTTGTATCATCTGCAAGTGGATACTTGGAGCGCTTTGAAGCCTATACTGGAAAAGTAAATGTCTTCTCATAAAAACTATACAGAAGCAATCTCCGAAACCACCTTGTGATGTGTGTATTCAACTCAGAGAGTTGAACCTTCCTTTTTTTAGAGCAGTTTTGAAACACTCTTTTTGCAAAATCTGCAAGTGAATACTTGGATCGCTTTGAAGCCTCTGCAGGGTAAAGGAAATATCTTCACATAAAAACAAAACAGAAGCATTGTCAGAAACTTCTTTATGATGTGTGCATTCAATTCACAGAGTTGAACCTTCCTTTTGATAGAGCAGTTTTGAAACACTCCTTTTGTAGTGTGTGCAAGTAGACATTTGGAGCTCTTTCAGGCCTGTGCTGGAAAAGGAAATATCTTCACACAAAAACTAGACAGAAGTATTCTCAGAAACGTCTTTGTGATGCATGCATTCAAAACACGGAGTTGAACCTTCCTTTTGAAAGAACAGTTTTGAAACACTCTTATTGTAGAATCTGCATGTGGATATTTGCAGCGCTTTGAGGCCTATGCTAGAAAAGAAAATATCTTCGCATAAAAATGAGACAGAAGCATTCTCAGAAACTTTTTTGTGATGTGTGCATTAAACTCACAGTGTTGAACCTGCCTTTTGACAGAGCAGTTTTGAAACACTCTTTTTGTAGAATCTGCAGGTGGATATTTGGAGTGCTTTGAGGACAATGCTATATAAGGAAATGTCTTCACATAAAACCTAGACAGAAACATTATCAGAAACTTCTTTGTGATGTGTGCTTCCAAATCACAGAGTTGAACCTTCCTTTTGATATAGCAGGTTTGGAACACACTTTTTGTGGAATCTGCAAGTGAATTTTGGGAGCGCTTTGAGGACTATGCTGGAAAAGGAAATATATTCACATAAAAACTAGAAAGAGGCATTCTCAAAAACTTCTCTGTGATGTGTGCGCTAAACTCACAAAGTTGAACATCCCTTTTGCTAGAGCAGTTTTGAAACACTGTTTTTGTAAAATCTGCAAGTGAATATTTGGAGTGATTGAGACCTCTGCTGGAAAATCGTATAACTTCAAATAAGAACGGGACAGAAGTATTCTCAGAAACATCTTTGTGATGTCTGCATTCAACTCGCGGAGTTGAAACTTCCTTTTGGTAGAGCAGTTTTGAAACTGTCTTTTTGTGGAAGCTACAAGTGGATATTTGGAACGCTTTGAGGCTTAGGCTGGAAAAGCTAATAACTTCACATAAAAAGTAGAGAGAAGCATTCTCAGAAACTTCTTTGTGATGAGTGCTTTCAAGTGTACATTTGGAGTGCTTTGAGGCCTTTGCTGGAAAAGGAAATAACTTCACATAAAAATTAGACAGAAGCATGCTCAGAAACTTCTTTGTGATGTGTGCATTCAACTCACAGAGTTGGATCTTCCTTTTCTTAGAGCGGTTTTGAAACAAGATTTTTGTACAATATTCAAGTGGACATTTGGAGGGCTTTGAGGCCTATGCTGGAAAAGGAAATAACTTCACATAAAAACTAGACAGAAGCATTCTCAGAAACGTATTTGTTATGAGTCCATTCAACTCACAGAGTTGAACCTTCGTTTTGATAGGGCAGTTTTGAAACACTCTTTTTGTAGAATCTTCAAGTGGACATTTTTAGTGCTTTGACGATATGCTGGAAAAGGAAATATCTTCACATAAAAACTACACAGAAGCATTCTCAGAAACTTCTTTGTGATGTGTGCTTTCAACTCACAGATGTAAACATTTCTTTTGATAGAGTAGTTTTGAAACACTCTTTTTGTAGAATCTGCAAGTGGATATATGGAGCGCTTTGAAGCCTATGCTGGGAAAGGAAATATCTTCACATAAAAACTATACAGAAGCATTCTCAGCAACTTCCTTGTGATTTGTGCATTCAACTCGGAGAGTTGAACCGTCCTTTTGTTAGAGCAGTTTGGGAACACTCTTTTTGTAGAATCTGCAAGTGGATATTTGGAGCACTTCGAAGCCTAAGCTGGAAAAGGAAACAACTTCACATAAAAACTAGAAGGAAGCATTCTCACAAACTTTTTTGTGATGTGTGCATTCAACTCAGCGAGTTTAACCTTCCTTTTGATAGAGCAGTTTTGAAACACTCTTTTTGTAGAATGTGCAAGTAGACATTTGGAGCTCTTTCAGGCCTGTGCTGGAATAGAAAAGATCTTCACACGAAAACTAGACAGAAGCATTCTCAGAAACTTCTTTGTGATGTGTGCATTCCAATCACAGAGTTGAACCTTCCTTTTGATAGAGCAATTCTGAAACACTCTTTTTGTAGAATCCGCAAGTGGATATTTGGAGCGCTTTGAGGCGTATGCTGGAAAAGGAAATAATTTCACGTAAAAACAAGACGGAAGCACTCTATCAAACTTCTTTGTGATGTTTACATTCAACTCACAGAGTTGAACCTTCCCTTGAATAGAGCGGTTTTGAAAGAATCTTTTTTTAGTATATGCAACTAGATATTTGGAGCGCTCTGATTCCTATGAGGGAAATGGAAATATTTTTAGATAAAAACTAGACAGAGGCATTCTCAGAAACATATTTGTTACGAGTGAATTCACGTCACAGAGTTGAACCTTCCTTTTGGCAGAGCGGTTTTGAAATCCTCTTTTTATTGACTCTTCCATTGGAGATTTAGAGCGCTTTGACGCAATGCTGGAAAAGGAAATATCTTCGCATAAAAACTAGAGAGATGCATTCCCAGAAACTTCTTTTTGATGTGTGCTTTCAACTCACAGAGTTGAACCTTTCTTTTGATAGAGCAGTTTTGAAACCCTCTCTTTGAAGAATCTTCATGTGGACATTTGGATATCTTTGAGGCCTATGCTGGAAAAGGAAATATCTTCACATAAAAACAAGACAGAAGCATTCTCAGAAACTACTTTGCAATGTGTGCGTTCAACACACAGACTTTAAACTTACTTTTGGCGGAGCAGTTCTGAAACAGTCTCTTTGTACAGTCTGCAAGTGGATATTTGGAGCGCTTTAAGGCCTACGCTGAAAAAAGAAATAACTTCAATCAAAAAGTAGAAAGAAGCATTCTCAGAAACCTCTTTGTGATGTGTGTATTGAACTCACAGAGTTGAACCTTCCTTTTGATAGAGGAGTTTTGAAATACTCTTTTTGTAGGATCTGCAAGTGAATAGTTGGAATGATTTGAGGCCTATGATGGTAAAGGAAATATCTTCACATAAAAACGATAGAGAAGCATTCTCGGAAACTTCCTTGTGATGTGTGCATTCAACTCACAGAGTTGAACCTTCCTTCTGATAGTGCAGTTTTGAAACACTCGTTTTGTATCATCTGCAAGTGGATACTTGGAGCGCTTTGAAGCCTATACTGGAAAAGTAAATGTCTTCTCATAAAAACTATACAGAAGCAATCTCCGAAACCACCTTGTGATGTGTGTATTCAACTCAGAGAGTTGAACCTTCCTTTTTTTAGAGCAGTTTTGAAACACTCTTTTTGCAAAATCTGCAAGTGAATACTTGGATCGCTTTGAAGCCTCTGCAGGGTAAAGGAAATATCTTCACATAAAAACAAAACAGAAGCATGGTCAGAAACTTCTTTATGACGTGTGCATTCAATTCACAGAGTTGAACCTTCCTTTTGATAGAGCAGTTTTGACACACTCCTTTTGTAGTGTGTGCAAGTAGACATTTGGAGCTCTTTCAGGCCTGTGCTGGAAAAGGAAATATCTTCACACAAAAACCAGACAGAAGTATTCTCAGAAACGTCCTTGTGATGCATGCATTCAAAACACGGAGTTGAACCTTCCTTTTGATAGAACAGTTTTGAAACACTCTTATTGTAGAATCTGCATGTGGATATTTGGAGCGCTTTGAGGCCTATGCTAGAAAAGAAAATATCTTCGCATAAAAATGAGACAGAAGCATTCTCAGAAACTTTTTTGTGATGTGTGCATTAAACTCACAGTGTTGAACCTGCCTTTTGACAGAGCAGTTTTGAGACACTCTTTTTGTAGAATCTGCAGGTGGATATTTGGAGTGCTTTGAGGACAATGCTATATAAGGAAATGTCTTCACATAAAACCTAGACAGAAACATTATCAGAAACTTCTTTGTGATGTGTGCTTCCAAATCACAGAGTTGAACCTTCCTTTTGATATAGCAGGTTTGGAACACACTTTTTGTGGAATCTGCAAGTGAATTTTGGGAGCGCTTTGAGGACTATGCTGGAAAAGGAAATATATTCACATAAAAACTAGAAAGAGGCATTCTCAAAAACTTCTCTGTGATGTGTGCGCTAAACTCACAAAGTGGAACATCCCTTTTGCTAGAGCAGTTTGGAAACACTGTGTTTGTAAAATCTGCAAGTGAATATTTGGAGTGATTGAGACCTCTGCTGGAAAATCATATAACTTCAAATACGAACGGGACAGAAGTATTCTCAGAAACATCTTTGTGATGTCTGCATTCAATTCGCGGAGTTGAAACATCCTTTTGGTAGAGCAGTTTTGAAACTGTCTTTTTGTGGAAGCTACAAGTGGATATTTGGAACGCTTTGAGGCTTATGCTGGAAAAGCTAATAACTTCACATAAAAAGTAGAGAGAAGCATTCTCAGAAACTTCTTTGTGATGAGTGCATTCAAGTGTACATTTGGAGTGCTTTGAGGCCTTTGCTGGAAAAGGAAATAACTTCACATAAAAATTAGACAGAAGCATGCTCAGAAACTTCTTTGTGATGTGTGCATTCAACTCACAGAGTTGGATCTTCCTTTTCTTAGAGCGGTTTTGAAACAATATTTTTGTAGAATATTCAAGTGGACATTTGGAGGGCTTTGAGGCCTATGCTGGAAAAGGAAATAACTTCACATAAAAACTAGACAGAAGCATTCTCAGAAACGTATTTGTTATGAGTCCATTCAACTCACAGAGTTGAACCTTCGTTTTGATAGGGCAGTTTTGAAACACTCTTTTTGTAGAATCTTCAAGTGGACATTTTTAGTGCTTTGACGATATGCTGGAAAAGGAAATATCTTCACATAAAAACTACACAGAAACATTCTCAGAAACTTCTTTGTGATGTGTGCTTTCAACTCACAGATGTAAACATTTCTTTTGATAGAGTAGTTTTGAAACACTCTTTTTGTAGAATCTGCAAGTGGATATATGGAGCGCTTTGAATCCTATGCTGGGAAAGGAAATATCTTCACATAAAAACTATACAGAAGCATTCTCAGCAACTTCCTTGTGATTTGTGCATTCAACTCGGAGAGTTGAACCGTCGTTTTGTTAGAGCAGTTTGGGAACACTCTTTTTGTAGAATCTGCAAGTGGATATTTGGAGCACTTTGAAGCCTTAGCTGGAAAAGGAAACAACTTCACATAAAAACTAGAAGGAAGCATTCTCACAAACTTTTTTGTGATGTGTGCATTCAACTCAGCGAGTTTAACCTTACTTTTGATAGAGCAGTTTTGAAACACTCTTTTTGTAGAATGTGCAAGTAGACATTTGGAGCTCTTTCAGGCCTGTGCTGGAATAGAAAAGATCTTCACACGAAAACTAGACAGAAGCATTCTCAGAAACTTCTTTGTGATGTGTGCATTCCACTCACAGAGTTGAACCTTCCTTTTGATAGAACAATTCTGAAACACTCTTTTTGTAGAATCCGCAAGTGGATATTTGGAGCGCTTTGAGGCCTATGCTGGAAAAGGAAATATTTTCACGTAAAAACAAGGCGGAAGCACTCTATCAAACTTCTCTGTGATGTTTACATTCAACTCACAGAGTTGAACCTTCCCTTGAATAGAGCGGTTTTGAAAGAATCTTTTTGTAGTATATGCAACTAGATATTTGGAGCGCTTTGAGTCCTATGAGGGAAATGGAAATATTTTTAGATGAAAACTAGACAGAGGCATTCTCAGAAACATATTTGTTACGAGTGAATTCAAGTCACAGAGTTGAACCTTCCTTTTGGCAGAGCGGTTTTGAAACCCTCTTTTTATTGACTCTTCCATTGGAGATTTAGAGCGCTTTGACGCAATGCTGGAAAAGGAAATATCTTCACATAAAAACTAGACAGATGCATTCCCAGAAACTTCTTTTTGATGTGTGCTTTCAACTCACAGAGTTGAACCTTTCTTTTGATAGAGCAGTTTTGAAACCCTCTCTTTGAAGAATCTTCATGTGGACATTTGGATATCTTTGAGGCCTATGCTGGAAAAGGAAATATCTTCACATAAAAACAAGACAGAAGCATTCTCAGAAACTACTTTGCAATGTGTGCGTTCAACACACAGACTTTAAACTTACTTTTGGCGGAGCAGTTCTGAAACAGTCTTTTTGTACAGTCTGCAAGTGGATATTTGGAGCGCTTTAAGGCCTACGCTGAAAAAAGAAATAACTTCAATCAAAAAGTAGAAAGAAGCATTCTCAGAAACCTCTTTGTGATGTGTGTATTGAACTCACAGAGTTGAACCTTCCTTTTGATAGAGGAGTTTTGACATACTCTTTTTGTAGGATCTGCAAGTGAATAGTTGGAATGATTTGAGGCCTATGATGGTAAAGGAAATATCTTCACATAAAAACGATAGAGAAGCATTCTCGGAAACTTCCTTGTGATGTGTGCATTCAACTCACAGAGTTGAACCTTCCTTCTGATAGTGCAGTTTTGAAACACTCGTTTTGTATCATCTGCAAGTGGATACTTGGAGCGCTTTGAAGCCTATACTGGAAAAGTAAATGTCTTCTCATAAAAACTATACAGAAGCAATCTCCGAAACCAACTTGTGATGTGTGTATTCAACTCAGAGAGTTGAACCTTCCTTTTTTTAGAGCAGTTTTGAAACACTCTTTTTGCAAAATCTGCAAGTGAATACTTGGATCGCTTTGAAGCCTCTGCAGGGTAAAGGAAATATCTTCACATAAAAACAAAACAGAAGCATTGTCAGAAACTTCTTTATGATGTGTGCATTCAATTCACAGAGTTGAACCTTCCTTTTGATAGAGCAGTTTTGAAACACTCCTTTTGTAGTGTGTGCAAGTAGACATTTGGAGCTCTTTCAGGCCTGTGCTGGAAAAGGAAATATCTTCACACAAAAACTAGACAGAAGTATTCTCAGAAACGTCTTTGTGATGCATGCATTCAAAACACGGAGTTGAACCTTCCTTTTGATAGAACAGTTTTGAAACACTCTTATTGTAGAATCTGCATGTGGATATTTGGAGCGCTTTGAGGCCTATGCTAGAAAAGAAAATATCTTCGCATAAAAATGAGACAGAAGCATTCTCAGAAACTTTTTTGTGATGTGTGCATTAAACTCACAGTGTTGAACCTGCCTTTTGATAGAGCAGTTTTGAAACACTCTTTTTGTAGAATCTGCAGGTGGATATTTGGAGTGCTTTGAGGACAATGCTATATAAGGAAATGTCTTCACATAAAACCTAGACAGAAACATTATCAGAAACTTCTTTGTGATGTGTGCTTCCAAATCACAGAGTTGAACCTTCCTTTTGATATAGCAGGTTTGGAACACACTTTTTGTGGAATCTGCAAGTGAATTTTTGGAGCGCTTTGAGGACTATGCTGGAAAAGGAAATATATTCACATAAAAACTAGAAAGAGGCATTCTCAAAAACTTCTCTGTGATGTGTGCGCTAAACTCACAAAGTTGAACATCCCTTTTGCTAGAGCAGTTTTGAAACACTGTTTTTGTAAAATCTGCAAGTGAATATTTGGAGTGATTGAGACCTGTGCTGGAAAATCGTATAACTTCAAATAAGAACGGGACAGAAGTATTCTCAGAAACATCTTTGTGATGTCTGCATTCAACTCGCGGAGTTGAAACTTCCTTTTGGTAGAGCAGTTTTGAAACTGTCTTTTTGTGGAAGCTACAAGTGGATATTTGGAACGCGTTGAGGCTTATGCTGGAAAAGCTAATAACTTCACATAAAAAGTAGAGAGAATCATTCTCAGAAACTTCTTTGTGATGAGTGCATTCAAGTGTACATTTGGAGTGCTTTGAGGCCTTTACTGGAAAAGGATATAACTTCACATAAAAATTAGACAGAAGCATGCTCAGAAGCTTCTTTGTGATGTGTGCATTCAACTCACAGAGTTGGATCTTCCTTTTCTTAGAGCGGTTTTGAAACAATATTTTTGTAGAATATTCAAGTGGACATTTGGAGGGCTTTGAGGCCTATGCTGGAAAAGGAAATAACTTCACATAAAAACTAGACAGAAGCATTCTCAGAAACGTATTTGTTATGAGTCCATTCAACTCACAGAGTTGAACCTTCGTTTTGATAGGGCAGTTTTGAAACACTCTTTTTGTAGAATCTTCAAGTGGACATTTTTAGTGCTTTGACGATATGCTGGAAAAGGAAATATCTTCACATAAAAACTACACAGAAGCATTCTCAGAAACTTCTTTGTGATGTGTGCTTTCAACTCACAGATGTAAACATTTCTTTTGATAGAGTAGTTTTGAAACACTCTTTTTGTAGAATCTGCAAGTGGATATATGGAGCGCTTTGAAGCCTATGCTGGAAAAGGAAATATCTTCACATAAAAACTATACAGAAGCATTCTCAGCAACTTCCTTGTGATTTGTGCATTCAACTCGGAGAGTTGAACCGTCCTTTTGTTAGAGCAGTTTGGGAACACTCTTTTTGTAGAATCTGCAAGTGGATATTTGGAGCACTTCGAAGCATAAGCTGGAAAAGGAAACAACTTCACATAAAAACTAGAAGGAAGCATTCTCACAAACTTTTTTGTGATGTGTGCATTCAACTCAGCGAGTTTAACCTTCCTTTTGATAGAGCAGTTTTGAAACACTCTTTTTGTAGAATGTGCAAGTAGACATTTGGAGCTCTTTCAGGCCTGTGCTGGAATAGAAAAGATCTTCACACGAAAACTAGACAGAAGCATTCTCAGAAACTTCTTTGTGATGTGTGCATTCCACTCACAGAGTTGAACCTTCGTTTTGATAGAGCAATTCTGAAACACTCTTTCTGTAGAATCCGCAAGTGGATATTTGGAGCGCTTTGAGGCCTATGCTGGAAAAGGAAATATTTTCACGTAAAAACAAGGCGGAAGCACTCTATCAAACTTCTTTGTGATGTTTACATTCAACTCACAGAGTTGAACCTTCCCTTGAATAGAGCGGTTTTGAAAGAATCTTTTTGTAGTATATGCAAGTAGATATTTGGAGCGCTTTGAGTCCTATGAGGGAAATGGAAATATTTTTAGATAAAAACTAGACAGAGGCATTCTCAGAAACATATTTGTTACGAGTGAATTCAAGTCACAGAGTTGAACCTTCCTTTTGGCAGAGCGGTTTTGAAACCCTCTTTTTATTGACTCTTCCATTGGAGATTTAGAGCGCTTTGACGCAATGCTGGAAAAGGAAATATCTTCACATAAAAACTAGACAGATGCATTCCCAGAAACTTCTTTTTGATGTGTGCTTTCAACTCACAGAGTTAAACCTTTCTTTTGATAGAGCAGTTTTGAAACCCTCTCTTTGAAGAATCTTCATCTGGACATTTGGATATCTTTGAGGCCTATGCTGGAAAAGGAAATATCTTCACATAAAAACAAGACAGAAGCATTCTCAGAAACTACTTTGCAATGTGTGCGTTCAACACACAGACTTTAAACTTACTTTTGGCGGAGCAGTTCTGAAACAGTCTTTTTGTACAGTGTGCAAGTGGGTATTTGGAGCGCTTTAAGTCCTACGCTGAAAAAAGAAATAACTTCAATCAAAAAGTAGAAAGAAGCATTCTCAGAAACCTCTTTGTGATGTGTGTATTGAACTCACAGAGTTGAACCTTCCTTTTGATAGAGGAGTTTTGAAATACTCTTTTTGTAGGATCTGCAAGTGAATAGTTGGAATGATTTGAGGCCTATGATGGTAAAGGAAATATCTTCACATAAAAACGATAGAGAAGCATTCTCGGAAACTTCCTTGTGATGTGTGCATTCAACTCACAGAGTTGAACCTTCCTTCTGATAGTGCAGTTTTGAAACACTCGTTTTGTATCATCTGCAAGTGGATACTTGGAGCGCTTTGAAGCCTATACTGGAAAAGTAAATGTCTTCTCATAAAAACTATACAGAAGCAATCTCCGAAACCACCTTGTGATGTGTGTATTCAACTCAGAGAGTTGAATCTTCCTTTTTTTAGAGCAGTTTTGAAACACTCTTTTTGCAAAATCTGCAAGTGAATACTTGGATCGCTTTGAAGCCTCTGCAGGGTAAAGGAAATATCTTCACATAAAAACAAAACAGAAGCATCGTCAGAAACTTCTTTATGACGTGTGCATTCAATTCACAGAGTTGAACCTTCCTTTTGATAGAGCAGTTTTGAAACACTCCTTTTGTAGTGTGTGCAAGTAGACATTTGGAGCTCTTTCAGGCCTGTGCTGGAAAAGGAAATATCTTCACACAAAAACTAGACAGAAGTATTCTCAGAAACGTCTTTGTGATGCATGCATTCAAAACACGGAGTTGAACCTTCCTTTTGATAGAACAGTTTTGAAACACTCTTATTGTAGAATCTGCATGTGGATATTTGGAGCGCTTTGAGGCCTATGCTAGAAAAGAAAATATCTTCGCATAAAAATGAGACAGAAGCATTCTCAGAAACTTTTTTGTGATGTGTGCATTAAACTCACAGTGTTAAACCTGCCTTTTGACAGAGCAGTTTTGAAACACTCTTTTTGTAGAATCTGCAGGTGGATATTTGGAGTGCTTTGAGGACAATGCTATATAAGGAAATGTCTTCACATAAAACCTAGACAGAAACATTATCAGAAACTTCTTTGTGATGTGTGCTTCCAAATCACAGAGTTGAACCTTCCTTTTGATATAGCAGGTTGGGAACACACTTTTTGTGGAATCTGCAAGTGAATTTTGGGAGCGCTTTGAGGACTATGCTGGAAAAGGAAATATATTCACATAAAAACGAGAAAGAGGCATTCTCAAAAACTTCTCTGTGATGTGTGCGCTAAACTCACAAAGTTGAACATCCCTTTTGCTAGAGCAGTTTTGAAACACTGTTTTTGTAAAATCTGCAAGTGAATATTTGGAGTGATTGAGACCTCTGCTGGAAAATCATATAACTTCAAATAAGAACGGGACAGAAGTATTCTCAGAAACATCTTTGTGATGTCTGCATTCAACTCGCGGAGTTGAAACTTCCTTTTGGTAGAGCAGTTTTGAAACTGTCTTTTTGTGGAAGCTACAAGTGGATATTTGGAACGCTTTGAGGCTTATGCTGGAAAAGCTAATAACTTCACATAAAAAGTAGAGAGAAGCATTCTCAGAAACTTCTTTGGGATGAGTGCATTCAAGTGTACATTTGGAGTGCTTTGAGGCCTTTGCTGGAAAAGGAAATGACTTCACATAAAAATTAGACAGAAGCATGCTCAGAAACTTCTTTGTGATGTGTGCATTCAACTCACAGAGTTGGATCTTCCTTTTCTTAGAGCGGTTTTGAAACAAGATTTTTGTAGAATATTCAAGTGGACATTTGGAGGGCTTTGAGGCCTATGCTGGAAAAGGAAATAACTTCACATAAAAACTAGACAGAAGCATTCTCAGAAACGTATTTGTTATGAGTCCATTCAGCTCACAGAGTTGAACCTTCGTTTTGATAGGGCAGTTTTGAAACACTCTTTTTGTAGAATCTTCAAGTGGACATTTTTAGTGCTTTGACGATATGCTGGGAAAGGAAATATCTTCACATAAAAACTACACAGAAGCATTCTCAGAAACTTCTTTGTGATGTGTGCTTTCAACTCACAGATGTAAACATTTCTTTTGATAGAGTAGTTTTGAAACACTCTTTTTGTAGAATCTGCAAGTGGATATATGGAGCGCTTTGAAGCCTATGCTGGAAAAGGAAATATCTTCACATAAAAACTATACAGAAGCATTCTCAGCAACTTCCTTGTGATTTGTGCATTCAACTCGGAGAGTTGAAACGTCCTTTTGTTAGAGCAGTTTGGGAACACTCTTTTTGTAGAATCTGCAAGTGGATATTTGGAGTACTTCGAAGCCTAAGCTGGAAAAGGAAACAACTTCACATAAAAACTAGAAGGAAGCATTCTCACAAACTTTTTTGTGATGTGTGCATTCAACTCAGCGAGGTTAACCTTACTTTTGATAGAGCAGTTTTGAAACACTCTTTTTGTAGAATGTGCAAGTAGACATTTGGAGCTCTTTCAGGCCTGTGCTGGAATAGAAAAGATCTTCACACGAAAACTAGACAGAAGCATTCTCAGAAACTTCTTTGTGATGTGTGCATTCCACTCACAGAGTTGAACCTTCCTTTTGATAGAGCAATTCTGAAACACTCTTTTTGTAGAATCCGCAAGTGGATATTTGGAGCGCTTTGAGGCCTATGCTGGAAAAGGAAATATTTTCACGTAAAAACAAGGCGGAAGCACTCTATCAAACTTCTCTGTGATGTTTACATTCAACTCACAGAGTTGAACCTTCCCTTGAATAGAGCGGTTTTGAAAGAATCTTTTTGTAGTATATGCAACTAGATATTTGGAGCGCTTTGAGTCCTATGAGGGAAATGGAAATATTTTTAGATGAAAACTAGACAGAGGCATTCTCAGAAACATATTTGTTACGAGTGAACTCAAGTCACAGAGTTGAACCTTCCTTTTGGCAGAGCGGTTTTGAAACCCTCTTTTTATTGACTCTTCCATTGGAGATTTAGAGCGCTTTGACGCAATGCTGGAAAAGGAAATATCTTCACATAAAAACTAGACAGATGCATTCCCAGAAACTTCTTTTTGATGTGTGCTTTCAACTCACAGAGTTGAACCTTTCTTTTGATAGAGCAGTTTTGAAACCCTCTCTTTGAAGAATCTTCATGTGGACATTTGGATATCTTTGAGGCCTATGCTGGAAAAGGAAATATCTTCACATAAAAACAAGACAGAAGCATTCTCAGAAACTACTTTGCAATGTGTGCGTTCAACACACAGACTTTAAACTTACTTTTGGCGAAGCAGTTCTGAAACAGTCTTTTTGTACAGTCTGCAAGTGGATATTTGGAGCGCTTTAAGGCCTACGCTGAAAAAAGAAATAACTTCAATCAAAAAGTAGAAAGAAGCATTCTCAGAAACCTCTTTGTGATGTGTGTATTGAACTCACAGAGTTGAACCTTCCTTTTGATAGAGGAGTTTTGAAATACTCTTTTTGTAGGATCTGCAAGTGAATAGTTGGAATGATTTGAGGCCTGTGATGGTAAAGGAAATATCTTCACATAAAAACGATAGAGAAGCATTCTCGGAAACTTCCTTGTGATGTGTGCATTCAACTCACAGAGTTGAACCTTCCTTCTGATAGTGCAGTTTTGAAACACTCGTTTTGTATCATCTGCAAGTGGATACTTGGAGCGCTTTGAAGCCTATACTGGAAAAGTAAATGTCTTCTCATAAAAACTATACAGAAGCAATCTCCGAAACCACCTTGTGATGTGTGTATTCAACTCAGAGAGTTGAACCTTCCTTTTTTTAGAGCAGTTTTGAAACACTCTTTTTGCAAAATCTGCAAGTGAATACTTGGATCGCTTTGAAGCCTCTGCAGGGTAAAGGAAATATCTTCACATAAAAACAAAACAGAAGCATTGTCAGAAACTTCTTTATGACGTGTGCATTCAATTCACAGAGTTGAACCTTCCTTTTGATAGAGCAGTTTTGAATCACTCCTTTTGTAGTGTGTGCAAGTAGACATTTGGAGCTCTTTCAGGCCTGTGCTGGAAAAGGAAATATCTTCACACAAAAACTAGACAGAAGTATTCTCAGAAACGTCTTTGTGATGCATGCATTCTAAACACGGAGTTGAACCTTCCTTTTGATAGAACAGTTTTGAAACACTCTTATTGTAGGATCTGCATGTGGATATTTGGAGCGCTTTGAGGCCTATGCTAGAAAAGGAAATATCTTCGCGTAAAAATGAGACAGAAGCATTCTCAGAAACTTTTTTGTGATGTGTGCATTAAACTCACAGTGTTCAACCTGCCTTTTGACAGAGCAGTTTTGAAACACTCTTTTTGTAGAATCTGCAGGTGGATATTTGGAGTGCTTTGAGGACAATGCTATATAAGGAAATGTCTTCACATAAAACCTAGACAGAAACATTATCAGAAACTTCTTTGTGATGTGTGCTTCCAAATCACAGAGTTGAACCTTCCTTTTGATATAGCAGGTTTGGAACACACTTTTTTTGGAATCTGCAAGTGAATTTTGGGAGCGCTTTGAGGACTATGCTGGAAAAGGAAATATATTCACATAAAAACTAGAAAGAGGCATTCTCAAAAACTTCTCTGTGATGTGTGCGCTAAACTCACAAAGTTGAACATCCCTTTTGCTAGAGCAGTTTTGAAACACAGTTTTTGTAAAATCTGCAAGTGAATATTTGGAGTGATTGAGACCTGTGCTGGAAAATCGTATAACTTCAAATAAGAACGGGACAGAAGTATTCTCAGAAACATCTTTGTGATGTCAGCATTCAACTCGCGGAGTTGAAACTTCCTTTTGGTAGAGCAGTTTTGAAACTGTCTTTTTGTGGAAGCTACAAGTGGATATTTGGAACGCTTTGAGGCTTATGCTGGAAAAGCTAATAACTTCACATAAAAAGAAGAGAGAAGCATTCTCAGAAACTTCTTTGTGATGAGTGCATTCAAGTGTACATTTGGAGTGCTTTGAGGCCTTTGCTGGAAAAGGAAATAACTTCACATAAAAATTAGACAGAAGCATGCTCAGAAGCTTCTTTGTGATGTGTGCATTCAACTCACAGAGTTGGATCTTCCTTTTCTTAGAGCGGTTTTGAAACAAGATTTTTGTAGAATATTCAAGTGGACATTTGGAGGGCTTTGAGGCCTATGCTGGAAAAGGAAATAACTTCACATAAAAACTAGACAGAAGCATTCTCAGAAACGTATTTGTTATGACTCCATTCAACTCACAGAGTTGAACCTTCGTTTTGATAGGGCAGTTTTGAAACACTCTTTTTGTAGAATCTTCAAGTGGACATTTTTAGTGCTTTGACGATATGCTGGAAAAGAAATATCTTCACATAAAAACTACACAGAAGCATTCTCAGAAACTTCTTTGTGATGTGTGCTTTCAACTCACAGATGTAAACATTTCTTTTGATAGAGTAGTTTTGAAACACTCTTTTTGTAGAATCTGCAAGTGGATATATGGAGCACTTTGAAGCCTATGCTGGAAAAGGAAATATCTTCACATAAAAACTATACAGAAGCATTCTCAGCAACTTTCTTGTGATTTGTGCATTCAACTCGGAGAGTTGAACCGTCCTTTTGTTAGAGCAGTTTGGGAACACTCTTTTTGTAGAATCTGCAAGTGGATATTTGGAGCACTTCGAAGCCTAAGCTGGAAAAAGAAACAACTGCACATAAAAACTAGAAGGAAGCATTCTCACAAACTTTTTCGTGATGTGTGCATTCAACTCAGCGAGTTTAACCTTCCTTTTGATAGAGCAGTTTTGAAACACTCTTTTTGTAGAATGTGCAAGTAGACATTTGGAGCTCTTTCAGGCCTGTGCTGGAATAGAAAAGATCTTCACACGAAAACTAGACAGAAGCATTCTCAGAAACTTCTTTGTGATGTGTGCATTCCACTCACAGAGTTGAACCTTCCTTTTGATAGAGCAATTCTGAAACACTCTTTTTGTAGAATCCGCAAGTGGATATTTGGAGCGCTTTGAGGCCTATGCTGGAAAAGCAAATATTTTCACGTAAAAACAAGGCGGAAGCACTCTATCAAACTTCTTTGTGATGTTTACATTCAACTCACAGAGTTGAACCTTCCCTTGAATAGAGCGGTTTTGAAAGAATCTTTTTGTAGTATATGCAAGTAGATATTTGGAGCCCTTTGAGTC
This sequence comes from Pongo abelii, assembly GCF_028885655.2. Classification (NCBI taxonomy): domain Eukaryota; kingdom Metazoa; phylum Chordata; class Mammalia; order Primates; family Hominidae; genus Pongo; species Pongo abelii. Next base: position 25,179,089 of record NC_072005.2, read on the forward strand.
CTATGAGGGAAATGGAAATATTTTTAGATGAAAACTAGACAGAGGCATTCTCAGAAACATATTTGTTACGAGTGAATTCAAGTCACAGAGTTGAACCTTCCTTTTGGCAGAGCGGTTTTGAAACCCTCTTTTTATTGACTCTTCCATTGGAGATTTAGAGCGCTTTGACGCAATGCTGGAAAAGGAAATATCTTCACATAAAAACTAGACAGATGCATTCCCAGAAACTTCTTTTTGATGTGTGCTTTCAACTCACAGAGTTGAACCTTTCTTTTGATAGAGCAGTTTTGAAACCCTCTCTTTGAAGAATCTTCATGTGGACATTTGGATATCTTTGAGGCCTATGCTGGAAAAGGAAATATCTTCACATAAAAACAAGACAGAAGCATTCTCAGAAACTACTTTGCAATGTGTGCGTTCAACACACAGACTTTAAACTTACTTTTGGCGGAGCAGTTCTGAAACAGTCTTTTTGTACAGTGTGCAAGTGGGTATTTGGAGCGCTTTAAGTCCTACGCTGAAAAAAGAAATAACTTCAATCAAAAAGTAGAAAGAAGCATTCTCAGAAACCTCTTTGTGATGTGTGTATTGAACTCACAGAGTTGAACCTTCCTTTTGATAGAGGAGTTTTGAAATACTCTTTTTGTAGGATCTGCAAGTGAATAGTTGGAATGATTTGAGGCCTATGATGGTAAAGGAAATATCTTCACATAAAAACGATAGAGAAGCATTCTCGGAAACTTCCTTGTGATGTGTGCATTCAACTCACAGAGTTGAACCTTCCTTCTGATAGTGCAGTTTTGAAACACTCGTTTTGTATCATCTGCAAGTGGATACTTGGAGCGCTTTGAAGCCTATACTGGAAAAGTAAATGTCTTCTCATAAAAACTATACAGAAGCAATCTCCGAAACCACCTTGTGATGTGTGTATTCAACTCAGAGAGTTGAATCTTCCTTTTTTTAGAGCAGTTTTGAAACACTCTTTTTGCAAAATCTGCAAGTGAATACTTGGATCGCTTTGAAGCCTCTGCAGGGTAAAGGAAATATCTTCACATAAAAACAAAACAGAAGCATCGTCAGAAACTTCTTTATGACGTGTGCATTCAATTCACAGAGTTGAACCTTCCTTTTGATAGAGCAGTTTTGAAACACTCCTTTTGTAGTGTGTGCAAGTAGACATTTGGAGCTCTTTCAGGCCTGTGCTGGAAAAGGAAATATCTTCACACAAAAACTAGACAGAAGTATTCTCAGAAACGTCTTTGTGATGCATGCATTCAAAACACGGAGTTGAACCTTCCTTTTGATAGAACAGTTTTGAAACACTCTTATTGTAGAATCTGCATGTGGATATTTGGAGCGCTTTGAGGCCTATGCTAGAAAAGAAAATATCTTCGCATAAAAATGAGACAGAAGCATTCTCAGAAACTTTTTTGTGATGTGTGCATTAAACTCACAGTGTTGAACCTGCCTTTTGACAGAGCAGTTTTGAAACACTCTTTTTGTAGAATCTGCAGGTGGATATTTGGAGTGCTTTGAGGACAATGCTATATAAGGAAATGTCTTCACATAAAACCTAGACAGAAACATTATCAGAAACTTCTTTGTGATGTGTGCTTCCAAATCACAGAGTTGAACCTTCCTTTTGATATAGCAGGTTGGGAACACACTTTTTGTGGAATCTGCAAGTGAATTTTGGGAGCGCTTTGAGGACTATGCTGGAAAAGGAAATATATTCACATAAAAACTAGAAAGAGGCATTCTCAAAAACTTCTCTGTGATGTGTGCGCTAAACTCACAAAGTTGAACATCCCTTTTGCTAGAGCAGTTTTGAAACACTGTTTTTGTAAAATCTGCAAGTGAATATTTGGAGTGATTGAGACCTCTGCTGGAAAATCATATAACTTCAAATAAGAACGGGACAGAAGTATTCTCAGAAACATCTTTGTGATGTCTGCATTCAACTCGCGGAGTTGAAACTTCCTTTTGGTAGAGCAGTTTTGAAACTGTCTTTTTGTGGAAGCTACAAGTGGATATTTGGAACGCTTTGAGGCTTATGCTGGAAAAGCTAATAACTTCACATAAAAAGTAGAGAGAAGCATTCTCAGAAACTTCTTTGGGATGAGTGCATTCAAGTGTACATTTGGAGTGCTTTGAGGCCTTTGCTGGAAAAGGAAATGACTTCACATAAAAATTAGACAGAAGCATGCTCAGAAACTTCTTTGTGATGTGTGCATTCAACTCACAGAGTTGGATCTTCCTTTTCTTAGAGCGGTTTTGAAACAAGATTTTTGTAGAATATTCAAGTGGACATTTGGAGGGCTTTGAGGCCTATGCTGGAAAAGGAAATAACTTCACATAAAAACTAGACAGAAGCATTCTCAGAAACGTATTTGTTATGAGTCCATTCAGCTCACAGAGTTGAACCTTCGTTTTGATAGGGCAGTTTTGAAACACTCTTTTTGTAGAATCTTCAAGTGGACATTTTTAGTGCTTTGACGATATGCTGGGAAAGGAAATATCTTCACATAAAAACTACACAGAAGCATTCTCAGAAACTTCTTTGTGATGTGTGCTTTCAACTCACAGATGTAAACATTTCTTTTGATAGAGTAGTTTTGAAACACTCTTTTTGTAGAATCTGCAAGTGGATATATGGAGCGCTTTGAAGCCTATGCTGGAAAAGGAAATATCTTCACATAAAAACTATACAGAAGCATTCTCAGCAACTTCCTTGTGATTTGTGCATTCAACTCGGAGAGTTGAAACGTCCTTTTGTTAGAGCAGTTTGGGAACACTCTTTTTGTAGAATCTGCAAGTGGATATTTGGAGTACTTCGAAGCCTAAGCTGGAAAAGGAAACAACTTCACATAAAAACTAGAAGGAAGCATTCTCACAAACTTTTTTGTGATGTGTGCATTCAACTCAGCGAGGTTAACCTTACTTTTGATAGAGCAGTTTTGAAACACTCTTTTTGTAGAATGTGCAAGTAGACATTTGGAGCGCTTTCAGGCCTGTGCTGGAATAGAAAAGATCTTCACACGAAAACTAGACAGAAGCATTCTCAGAAACTTCTTTGTGATGTGTGCATTACACTCACAGAGTTGAACCTTCCTTTTGATAGAGCAATTCTGAAACACTCTTTTTGTAGAATCCGCAAGTGGATATTTGGAGCGCTTTGAGGCCTATGCTGGAAAAGGAAATATTTTCACGTAAAAACAAGGCGGAAGCACTCTATCAAACTTCTCTGTGATGTTTACATTCAACTCACAGAGTTGAACCTTCCCTTGAATAGAGCGGTTTTGAAAGAATCTTTTTGTAGTATATGCAACTAGATATTTGGAGCGCTTTGAGTCCTATGAGGGAAATGGAAATATTTTTAGATGAAAACTAGACAGAGGCATTCTCAGAAACATATTTGTTACGAGTGAACTCAAGTCACAGAGTTGAACCTTCCTTTTGGCAGAGCGGTTTTGAAACCCTCTTTTTATTGACTCTTCCATTGGAGATTTAGAGCGCTTTGACGCAATGCTGGAAAAGGAAATATCTTCACATAAAAACTAGACAGATGCATTCCCAGAAACTTCTTTTTGATGTGTGCTTTCAACTCACAGAGTTGAACCTTTCTTTTGATAGAGCAGTTTTGAAACCCTCTCTTTGAAGAATCTTCATGTGGACATTTGGATATCTTTGAGGCCTATGCTGGAAAAGGAAATATCTTCACATAAAAACAAGACAGAAGCATTCTCAGAAACTACTTTGCAATGTGTGCGTTCAACACACAGACTTTAAACTTACTTTTGGCGAAGCAGTTCTGAAACAGTCTTTTTGTACAGTCTGCAAGTGGATATTTGGAGCGCTTTAAGGCCTACGCTGAAAAAAGAAATAACTTCAATCAAAAAGTAGAAAGAAGCATTCTCAGAAACCTCTTTGTGATGTGTGTATTGAACTCACAGAGTTGAACCTTCCTTTTGATAGAGGAGTTTTGAAATACTCTTTTTGTAGGATCTGCAAGTGAATAGTTGGAATGATTTGAGGCCTGTGATGGTAAAGGAAATATCTTCACATAAAAACGATAGAGAAGCATTCTCGGAAACTTCCTTGTGATGTGTGCATTCAACTCACAGAGTTGAACCTTCCTTCTGATACTGCAGTTTTGAAACACTCGTTTTGTATCATCTGCAAGTGGATACTTGGAGCGCTTTGAAGCCTATACTGGAAAAGTAAATGTCTTCTCATAAAAACTATACAGAAGCAATCTCCGAAACCACCTTGTGATGTGTGTATTCAACTCAGAGAGTTGAACCTTCCTTTTTTTAGAGCAGTTTTGAAACACTCTTTTTGCAAAATCTGCAAGTGAATACTTGGATCGCTTTGAAGCCTCTGCAGGGTAAAGGAAATATCTTCACATAAAAACAAAACAGAAGCATTGTCAGAAACTTCTTTATGACGTGTGCATTCAATTCACAGAGTTGAACCTTCCTTTTGATAGAGCAGTTTTGAATCACTCCTTTTGTAGTGTGTGCAAGTAGACATTTGGAGCTCTTTCAGGTCTGTGCTGGAAAAGGAAATATCTTCACACAAAAACTAGACAGAAGTATTCTCAGAAACGTCTTTGTGATGCATGCATTCTAAACACGGAGTTGAACCTTCCTTTTGATAGAACAGTTTTGAAACACTCTTATTGTAGGATCTGCATGTGGATATTTGGAGCGCTTTGAGGCCTATGCTAGAAAAGGAAATATCTTCGCGTAAAAATGAGACAGAAGCATTCTCAGAAACTTTTTTGTGATGTGTGCATTAAACTCACAGTGTTCAACCTGCCTTTTGACAGAGCAGTTTTGAAACACTCTTTTTGTAGAATCTGCAGGTGGATATTTGGAGTGCTTTGAGGACAATGCTATATAAGGAAATGTCTTCACATAAAACCTAGACAGAAACATTATCAGAAACTTCTTTGTGATGTGTGCTTCCAAATCACAGAGTTGAACCTTCCTTTTGATATAGCAGGTTTGGAACACACTTTTTTTGGAATCTGCAAGTGAATTTTGGGAGCGCTTTGAGGACTATGCTGGAAAAGGAAATATATTCACATAAAAACTAGAAAGAGGCATTCTCAAAAACTTCTCTGTGATGTGTGCGCTAAACTCACAAAGTTGAACATCCCTTTTGCTAGAGCAGTTTTGAAACACAGTTTTTGTAAAATCTGCAAGTGAATATTTGGAGTGATTGAGACCTGTGCTGGAAAATCGTATAACTTCAAATAAGAACGGGACAGAAGTATTCTCAGAAACATCTTTGTGATGTCAGCATTCAACTCGCGGAGTTGAAACTTCCTTTTGGTAGAGCAGTTTTGAAACTGTCTTTTTGTGGAAGCTACAAGTGGATATTTGGAACGCTTTGAGGCTTATGCTGGAAAAGCTAATAACTTCACATAAAAAGAAGAGAGAAGCATTCTCAGAAACTTCTTTGTGATGAGTGCATTCAAGTGTACATTTGGAGTGCTTTGAGGCCTTTGCTGGAAAAGGAAATAACTTCACATAAAAATTAGACAGAAGCATGCTCAGAAGCTTCTTTGTGATGTGTGCATTCAACTCACAGAGTTGGATCTTCCTTTTCTTAGAGCGGTTTTGAAACAAGATTTTTGTAGAATATTCAAGTGGACATTTGGAGGGCTTTGAGGCCTATGCTGGAAAAGGAAATAACTTCACATAAAAACTAGACAGAAGCATTCTCAGAAACGTATTTGTTATGACTCCATTCAACTCACAGAGTTGAACCTTCGTTTTGATAGGGCAGTTTTGAAACACTCTTTTTGTAGAATCTTCAAGTGGACATTTTTAGTGCTTTGACGATATGCTGGAAAAGAAATATCTTCACATAAAAACTACACAGAAGCATTCTCAGAAACTTCTTTGTGATGTGTGCTTTCAACTCACAGATGTAAACATTTCTTTTGATAGAGTAGTTTTGAAACACTCTTTTTGTAGAATCTGCAAGTGGATATATGGAGCACTTTGAAGCCTATGCTGGAAAAGGAAATATCTTCACATAAAAACTATACAGAAGCATTCTCAGCAACTTTCTTGTGATTTGTGCATTCAACTCGGAGAGTTGAACCGTCCTTTTGTTAGAGCAGTTTGGGAACACTCTTTTTGTAGAATCTGCAAGTGGATATTTGGAGCACTTCGAAGCCTAAGCTGGAAAAGGAAACAACTGCACATAAAAACTAGAAGGAAGCATTCTCACAAACTTTTTCGTGATGTGTGCATTCAACTCAGCGAGTTTAACCTTCCTTTTGATAGAGCAGTTTTGAAACACTCTTTTTGTAGAATGTGCAAGTAGACATTTGGAGCTCTTTCAGGCCTGTGCTGGAATAGAAAAGATCTTCACACGAAAACTAGACAGAAGCATTCTCAGAAACTTCTTTGTGATGTGTGCATTCCACTCACAGAGTTGAACCTTCCTTTTGATAGAGCAATTCTGAAACACTCTTTTTGTAGAATCCGCAAGTGGATATTTGGAGCGCTTTGAGGCCTATGCTGGAAAAGCAAATATTTTCACGTAAAAACAAGGCGGAAGCACTCTATCAAACTTCTTTGTGATGTTTACATTCAACTCACAGAGTTGAACCTTCCCTTGAATAGAGCGGTTTTGAAAGAATCTTTTTGTAGTATATGCAAGTAGATATTTGGAGCCCTTTGAGTCCTATGAGGGAAATGGAAATATTTTTAGATGAAAACTAGACAGAGGCATTCTCAGAAACATATTTGTTACGAGTGAATTCAAGTCACAGAGTTGAACCTTCCTTTTGGCAGAGCGGTTTTGAAACCCTCTTTTTATTGACTCTTCCATTGGAGATTTAGAGCGCTTTGACGCAATGCTGGAAAAGGAAATATCTTCACATAAAAACTAGACAGATGCATTCCCAGAAACTTCTTTTTGATGTGTGCTTTCAACTCACAGAGTTGAACCTTTCTTTTGATAGAGCAGTTTTGAAACCCTCTCTTTGAAGAATCTTCATGTGGACATTTGGATATCTTTGAGGCCTATGCTGGAAAAGGAAATATCTTCACATAAAAACAAGACAGAAGCATTCTCAGAAACTACTTTGCAATGTGTGCGTTCAACACACAGACTTTAAACTTACTTTTGGCGGAGCAGTTCTGAAACAGTCTTTTTGTACAGTCTGCAAGTGGATATTTGGAGTGCTTTAAGGCCTACGCTGAAAAAAGAAATAACTTCAATCAAAAAGTAGAAAGAAGCATTCTCAGAAACCTCTTTGTGATGTGTGTATTGAACTCACAGAGTTGAACCTTCCTTTTGATAGAGGAGTTTTGAAATACTCTTTTTGTAGGATCTGCAAGTGAATAGTTGGAATGATTTGAGGCCTATGATGGTAAAGGAAATATCTTCACATAAAAACGATAGAGAAGCATTCTCGGAAACTTCCTTGTGATGTGTGCATTCAACTCACAGAGTTGAACCTTCCTTCTGATAGTGCAGTTTTGAAACACTCGTTTTGAATCATCTGCAAGTGGATACTTGGAGCGCTTTGAAGCCTATACTGGAAAAGTAAATGTCTTCTCATAAAAACTATACAGAAGCAATCTCCGAAACCACCTTGTGATGTGTGTATTCAACTCAGAGAGTTGAACCTTCCTTTTTTTAGAGCAGTTTTGAAACACTCTTTTTGCAAAATCTGCAAGTGAATACTTGGATCGCTTTGAAGCCTCTGCAGGGTAAAGGAAATATCTTCACATAAAAACAAAACAGAAGCATTGTCAGAAACTTCTTTATGATGTGTGCATTCAATTCACAGAGTTGAACCTTCCTTTTGATAGAGCAGTTTTGAATCACTCCTTTTGTAGTGTGTGCAAGTAGACATTTGGAGCTCTTTCAGGCCTGTGCTGGAAAAGGAAATATCTTCACAGAAAAACTAGACAGAAGTATTCTCAGAAACGTCTTTGTGATGCATGCATTCTAAACACGGAGTTGAACCTTCCTTTTGATAGAACAGTTTTGAAACACTCTTATTGTAGAATCTGCATGTGGATATTTGGAGCGCTTTGAGGCCTATGCTAGAAAAGAAAATATCTTCGCATAAAAATGAGACAGAAGCATTCTCAGAAACTTTTATGTGATGTGTGCATTAAACTCACAGTGTTGAACCTGCCTTTTGACAGAGCAGTTTTGAAACACTCTTTTTGTAGAATCTGCAGGTGGATATTTGGAGTGCTTTGAGGACAATGCTGTATAAGGAAATGTCTTCACATAAAACCTAGACAGAAACATTATCAGAAACTTCTTTGTGATGTGTGCTTCCAAATCACAGAGTTGAACCTTCCTTTTGATATAGCAGGTTTGGAACACACTTTTTGTGGAATCTGCAAGTGAATTTTGGGAGCGCTTTGAGGACTATGCTGGAAAAGGAAATATATTCACATAAAAACTAGAAAGAGGCATTCTCAAAAACTTCTCTGTGATATGTGCGCTAAACTCACAAAGTTGAACATCCCTTTTGCTAGAGCAGTTTTGAAACACTGTTTTTGTAAAATCTGCAAGTGAATATTTGGAGTGATTGAGACCTGTGCTGGAAAATCGTATAACTTCAAATAAGAACGGGACAGAAGTATTCTCAGAAACATCTTTGTGATGTCTGCATTCAACTCGCGGAGTTGAAACTTCCTTTTGGTAGAGCAGTTTTGAAACTGTCTTTTTGTGGAAGCTACAAGTGGATATTTGGAACGCTTTGAGGCTTATGCTGGAAAAGCTAATAACTTCACATAAAAAGAAGAGAGAAGCATTCTCAGAAACTTCTTTGTGATGAGTGCATTCAAGTGTACATTTGGAGTGCTTTGAGGCCTTTGCTGGAAAAGGAAATAACTTCACATAAAAATTAGACAGAAGCATGCTCAGAAGCTTCTTTGTGATGTGTGCATTCAACTCACAGAGTTGGATCTTCCTTTTCTTAGAGCGGTTTTGAAACAAGATTTTTGTAGAATATTCAAGTGGACATTTGGAGGGCTTTGAGGCCTATGCTGGAAAAGGAAATAACTTCACATAAAAACTAGACAGAAGCATTCTCAGAAACGTATTTGTTATGACTCCATTCAACTCACAGAGTTGAACCTTCGTTTTGATAGGGCAGTTTTGAAACACTCTTTTTGTAGAATCTTCAAGTGGACATTTTTAGTGCTTTGACGATATGCTGGAAAAGAAATATCTTCACATAAAAACTACACAGAAGCATTCTCAGAAACTTCTTTGTGATGTGTGCTTTCAACTCACAGATGTAAACATTTCTTTTGATAGAGTAGTTTTGAAACACTCTTTTTGTAGAATCTGCAAGTGGATATATGGAGCACTTTGAAGCCTATGCTGGAAAAGGAAATATCTTCACATAAAAACTATACAGAAGCATTCTCAGCAACTTTCTTGTGATTTGTGCATTCAACTCGGAGAGTTGAACCGTCCTTTTGTTAGAGCAGTTTGGGAACACTCTTTTTGTAGAATCTGCAAGTGGATATTTGGAGCACTTCGAAGCCTAAGCTGGAAAAAGAAACAACTGCACATAAAAACTAGAAGGAAGCATTCTCACAAACTTTTTCGTGATGTGTGCATTCAACTCAGCGAGTTTAACCTTCCTTTTGATAGAGCAGTTTTGAAACACTCTTTTTGTAGAATGTGCAAGTAGACATTTGGAGCTCTTTCAGGCCTGTGCTGGAATAGAAAAGATCTTCACACGAAAACTAGACAGAAGCATTCTCAGAAACTTCTTTGTGATGTGTGCATTCCACTCACAGAGTTGAACCTTCCTTTTGATAGAGCAATTCTGAAACACTCTTTTTGTAGAATCCGCAAGTGGATATTTGGAGCGCTTTGAGGCCTATGCTGGAAAAGCAAATATTTTCACGTAAAAACAAGGCGGAAGCACTCTATCAAACTTCTTTGTGATGTTTACATTCAACTCACAGAGTTGAACCTTCCCTTGAATAGAGCGGTTTTGAAAGAATCTTTTTGTAGTATATGCAAGTAGATATTTGGAGCCCTTTGAGTCCTATGAGGGAAATGGAAATATTTTTAGATGAAAACTAGACAGAGGCATTCTCAGAAACATATTTGTTACGAGTGAATTCAAGTCACAGAGTTGAACCTTCCTTTTGGCAGAGCGGTTTTGAAACCCTCTTTTTATTGACTCTTCCATTGGAGATTTAGAGCGCTTTGACGCAATGCTGGAAAAGGAAATATCTTCACATAAAAACTAGACAGATGCATTCCCAGAAACTTCTTTTTGATGTGTGCTTTCAACTCACAGAGTTGAACCTTTCTTTTGATAGAGCAGTTTTGAAACCCTCTCTTTGAAGAATCTTCATGTGGACATTTGGATATCTTTGAGGCCTATGCTGGAAAAGGAAATATCTTCACATAAAAACAAGACAGAAGCATTCTCAGAAACTACTTTGCAATGTGTGCGTTCAACACACAGACTTTAAACTTACTTTTGGCGGAGCAGTTCTGAAACAGTCTTTTTGTACAGTCTGCAAGTGGATATTTGGAGTGCTTTAAGGCCTACGCTGAAAAAAGAAATAACTTCAATCAAAAAGTAGAAAGAAGCATTCTCAGAAACCTCTTTGTGATGTGTGTATTGAACTCACAGAGTTGAACCTTCCTTTTGATAGAGGAGTTTTGAAATACTCTTTTTGTAGGATCTGCAAGTGAATAGTTGGAATGATTTGAGGCCTATGATGGTAAAGGAAATATCTTCACATAAAAACGATAGAGAAGCATTCTCGGAAACTTCCTTGTGATGTGTGCATTCAACTCACAGAGTTGAACCTTCCTTCTGATAGTGCAGTTTTGAAACACTCGTTTTGAATCATCTGCAAGTGGATACTTGGAGCGCTTTGAAGCCTATACTGGAAAAGTAAATGTCTTCTCATAAAAACTATACAGAAGCAATCTCCGAAACCACCTTGTGATGTGTGTATTCAACTCAGAGAGTTGAACCTTCCTTTTTTTAGAGCAGTTTTGAAACACTCTTTTTGCAAAATCTGCAAGTGAATACTTGGATCGCTTTGAAGCCTCTGCAGGGTAAAGGAAATATCTTCACATAAAAACAAAACAGAAGCATTGTCAGAAACTTCTTTATGATGTGTGCATTCAATTCACAGAGTTGAACCTTCCTTTTGATAGAGCAGTTTTGAATCACTCCTTTTGTAGTGTGTGCAAGTAGACATTTGGAGCTCTTTCAGGCCTGTGCTGGAAAAGGAAATATCTTCACAGAAAAACTAGACAGAAGTATTCTCAGAAACGTCTTTGTGATGCATGCATTCTAAACACGGAGTTGAACCTTCCTTTTGATAGAACAGTTTTGAAACACTCTTATTGTAGAATCTGCATGTGGATATTTGGAGCGCTTTGAGGCCTATGCTAGAAAAGAAAATATCTTCGCATAAAAATGAGACAGAAGCATTCTCAGAAACTTTTATGTGATGTGTGCATTAAACTCACAGTGTTGAACCTGCCTTTTGACAGAGCAGTTTTGAAACACTCTTTTTGTAGAATCTGCAGGTGGATATTTGGAGTGCTTTGAGGACAATGCTGTATAAGGAAATGTCTTCACATAAAACCTAGACAGAAACATTATCAGAAACTTCTTTGTGATGTGTGCTTCCAAATCACAGAGTTGAACCTTCCTTTTGATATAGCAGGTTTGGAACACACTTTTTGTGGAATCTGCAAGTGAATTTTGGGAGCGCTTTGAGGACTATGCTGGAAAAGGAAATATATTCACATAAAAACTAGAAAGAGGCATTCTCAAAAACTTCTCTGTGATGTGTGCGCTAAACTCACAAAGTTGAACATCCCTTTTGCTAGAGCAGTTTTGAAACACAGTTTTTGTAAAATCTGCAAGTGAATATTTGGAGTGATTGAGACCTGTGCTGGAAAATCGTATAACTTCAAATAAGAACGGGACAGAAGTATTCTCAGAAACATCTTTGTGATGTCAGCATTCAACTCGCGGAGTTGAAACTTCCTTTTGGTAGAGCAGTTTTGAAACTGTCTTTTTGTGGAAGCTACAAGTGGATATTTGGAACGCTTTGAGGCTTATGCTGGAAAAGCTAATAACTTCACATAAAAAGAAGAGAGAAGCATTCTCAGAAACTTCTTTGTGATGAGTGCATTCAAGTGTACATTTGGAGTGCTTTGAGGCCTTTGCTGGAAAAGGAAATAACTTCACATAAAAATTAGACAGAAGCATGCTCAGAAGCTTCTTTGTGATGTGTGCATTCAACTCACAGAGTTGGATCTTCCTTTTCTTAGAGCGGTTTTGAAACAAGATTTTTGTAGAATATTCAAGTGGACATTTGGAGGGCTTTGAGGCCTATGCTGGAAAAGGAAATAACTTCACATAAAAACTAGACAGAAGCATTCTCAGAAACGTATTTGTTATGACTCCATTCAACTCACAGAGTTGAACCTTCGTTTTGATAGGGCAGTTTTGAAACACTCTTTTTGTAGAATCTTCAAGTGGACATTTTTAGTGCTTTGACGATATGCTGGAAAAGAAATATCTTCACATAAAAACTACACAGAAGCATTCTCAGAAACTTCTTTGTGATGTGTGCTTTCAACTCACAGATGTAAACATTTCTTTTGATAGAGTAGTTTTGAAACACTCTTTTTGTAGAATCTGCAAGTGGATATATGGAGCACTTTGAAGCCTATGCTGGAAAAGGAAATATCTTCACATAAAAACTATACAGAAGCATTCTCAGCAACTTTCTTGTGATTTGTGCATTCAACTCGGAGAGTTGAACCGTCCTTTTGTTAGAGCAGTTTGGGAACACTCTTTTTGTAGAATCTGCAAGTGGATATTTGGAGCACTTCGAAGCCTAAGCTGGAAAAAGAAACAACTGCACATAAAAACTAGAAGGAAGCATTCTCACAAACTTTTTCGTGATGTGTGCATTCAACTCAGCGAGTTTAACCTTCCTTTTGATAGAGCAGTTTTGAAACACTCTTTTTGTAGAATGTGCAAGTAGACATTTGGAGCTCTTTCAGGCCTGTGCTGGAATAGAAAAGATCTTCACACGAAAACTAGACAGAAGCATTCTCAGAAACTTCTTTGTGATGTGTGCATTCCACTCACAGAGTTGAACCTTCCTTTTGATAGAGCAATTCTGAAACACTCTTTTTGTAGAATCCGCAAGTGGATATTTGGAGCGCTTTGAGGCCTATGCTGGAAAAGCAAATATTTTCACGTAAAAACAAGGCGGAAGCACTCTATCAAACTTCTTTGTGATGTTTACATTCAACTCACAGAGTTGAACCTTCCCTTGAATAGAGCGGTTTTGAAAGAATCTTTTTGTAGTATATGCAAGTAGATATTTGGAGCCCTTTGAGTCCTATGAGGGAAATGGAAATATTTTTAGATGAAAACTAGACAGAGGCATTCTCAGAAACATATTTGTTACGAGTGAATTCAAGTCACAGAGTTGAACCTTCCTTTTGGCAGAGCGGTTTTGAAACCCTCTTTTTATTGACTCTTCCATTGGAGATTTAGAGCGCTTTGACGCAATGCTGGAAAAGGAAATATCTTCACATAAAAACTAGACAGATGCATTCCCAGAAACTTCTTTTTGATGTGTGCTTTCAACTCACAGAGTTGAACCTTTCTTTTGATAGAGCAGTTTTGAAACCCTCTCTTTGAAGAATCTTCATGTGGACATTTGGATATCTTTGAGGCCTATGCTGGAAAAGGAAATATCTTCACATAAAAACAAGACAGAAGCATTCTCAGAAACTACTTTGCAATGTGTGCGTTCAACACACAGACTTTAAACTTACTTTTGGCGGAGCAGTTCTGAAACAGTCTTTTTGTACAGTCTGCAAGTGGATATTTGGAGCGCTTTAAGGCCTACGCTGAAAAAAGAAATAACTTCAATCAAAAAGTAGAAAGAAGCATTCTCAGAAACCTCTTTGTGATGTGTGTATTGAACTCACAGAGTTGAACCTTCCTTTTGATAGAGGAGTTTTGAAATACTCTTTTTGTAGGATCTGCAAGTGAATAGTTGGAATGATTTGAGGCCTATGATGGTAAAGGAAATATCTTCACATAAAAACGATAGAGAAGCATTCTCGGAAACTTCCTTGTGATGTGTGCATTCAACTCACAGAGTTGAACCTTCCTTCTGATAGTGCAGTTTTGAAACACTCGTTTTGAATCATCTGCAAGTGGATACTTGGAGCGCTTTGAAGCCTATACTGGAAAAGTAAATGTCTTCTCATAAAAACTATACAGAAGCAATCTCCGAAACCACCTTGTGATGTGTGTATTCAACTCAGAGAGTTGAACCTTCCTTTTTTTAGAGCAGTTTTGAAACACTCTTTTTGCAAAATCTGCAAGTGAATACTTGGATCGCTTTGAAGCCTCTGCAGGGTAAAGGAAATATCTTCACATAAAAACAAAACAGAAGCATTGTCAGAAACTTCTTTATGATGTGTGCATTCAATTCACAGAGTTGAACCTTCCTTTTGATAGAGCAGTTTTGAATCACTCCTTTTGTAGTGTGTGCAAGTAGACATTTGGAGCTCTTTCAGGCCTGTGCTGGAAAAGGAAATATCTTCACAGAAAAACTAGACAGAAGTATTCTCAGAAACGTCTTTGTGATGCATGCATTCTAAACACGGAGTTGAACCTTCCTTTTGATAGAACAGTTTTGAAACACTCTTATTGTAGAATCTGCATGTGGATATTTGGAGCGCTTTGAGGCCTATGCTAGAAAAGAAAATATCTTCGCATAAAAATGAGACAGAAGCATTCTCAGAAACTTTTATGTGATGTGTGCATTAAACTCACAGTGTTGAACCTGCCTTTTGACAGAGCAGTTTTGAAACACTCTTTTTGTAGAATCTGCAGGTGGATATTTGGAGTGCTTTGAGGACAATGCTGTATAAGGAAATGTCTTCACATAAAACCTAGACAGAAACATTATCAGAAACTTCTTTGTGATGTGTGCTTCCAAATCACAGAGTTGAACCTTCCTTTTGATATAGCAGGTTTGGAACACACTTTTTGTGGAATCTGCAAGTGAATTTTGGGAGCGCTTTGAGGACTATGCTGGAAAAGGAAATATATTCACATAAAAACTAGAAAGAGGCATTCTCAAAAACTTCTCTGTGATATGTGCGCTAAACTCACAAAGTTGAACATCCCTTTTGCTAGAGCAGTTTTGAAACACTGTTTTTGTAAAATCTGCAAGTGAATATTTGGAGTGATTGAGACCTGTGCTGGAAAATCGTATAACTTCAAATAAGAACGGGACAGAAGTATTCTCAGAAACATCTTTGTGATGTCTGCATTCAACTCGCGGAGTTGAAACTTCCTTTTGGTAGAGCAGTTTTGAAACTGTCTTTTTGTGGAAGCTACAAGTGGATATTTGGAACGCTTTGAGGCTTATGCTGGAAAAGCTAATAACTTCACATAAAAAGAAGAGAGAAGCATTCTCAGAAACTTCTTTGTGATGAGTGCATTCAAGTGTACATTTGGAGTGCTTTGAGGCCTTTGCTGGAAAAGGAAATAACTTCACATAAAAATTAGACAGAAGCATGCTCAGAAGCTTCTTTGTGATGTGTGCATTCAACTCACAGAGTTGGATCTTCCTTTTCTTAGAGCGGTTTTGAAACAAGATTTTTGTAGAATATTCAAGTGGACATTTGGAGGGCTTTGAGGCCTATGCTGGAAAAGGAAATAACTTCACATAAAAACTAGACAGAAGTATTCTTAGAAACGTATTTGTTATGAGTCCATTCAACTCACAGAGTTGAACCTTCGTTTTGATAGGGCAGTTTAGAAACACTCTTTTTGTAGAATCTTCAAGTGGACATTTTTAGTGCTTTGACGATATGCTGGAAAAGAAATATCTTCACATAAAAACTACACAGAAGCATTCTCAGAAACTTCTTTGTGATGTGTGCTTTCAACTCACAGATGTAAACATTTCTTTTGATAGAGTAGTTTTGAAACACTCTTTTTGTAGAATCTGCAAGTGGATATATGGAGCGCTTTGATGCCTATGCTGGGAAAGGAAATATCTTCACATAAAAACTATACAGAAGCATTCTCAGCAACTTTCTTGTGATTTGTGCATTCAACTCGGAGAGTTGAACCGTCCTTTTGTTAGAGCAGTTTGGGAACACTCTTTTTGTAGAATCTGCAAGTGGATATTTGGAGCACTTCGAAGCCTAAGCTGGAAAAAGAAACAACTGCACATAAAAACTAGAAGGAAGCATTCTCACAAACTTTTTCGTGATGTGTGCATTCAACTCAGCGAGTTTAACCTTCCTTTTGATAGAGCAGTTTTGAAACACTCTTTTTGTAGAATGTGCAAGTAGACATTTGGAGCTCTTTCAGGCCTGTGCTGGAATAGAAAAGATCTTCACACGAAAACTAGACAGAAGCATTCTCAGAAACTTCTTTGTGATGTGTGCATTCCACTCACAGAGTTGAACCTTCCTTTTGATAGAGCAATTCTGAAACACTCTTTTTGTAGAATCCGCAAGTGGATATTTGGAGCGCTTTGAGGCCTATGCTGGAAAAGCAAATATTTTCACGTAAAAACAAGGCGGAAGCACTCTATCAAACTTCTTTGTGATGTTTACATTCAACTCACAGAGTTGAACCTTCCCTTGAATAGAGCGGTTTTGAAAGAATCTTTTTGTAGTATATGCAAGTAGATATTTGGAGCCCTTTGAGTCCTATGAGGGAAATGGAAATATTTTTAGATGAAAACTAGACAGAGGCATTCTCAGAAACATATTTGTTACGAGTGAATTCAAGTCACAGAGTTGAACCTTCCTTTTGGCAGAGCGGTTTTGAAACCCTCTTTTTATTGACTCTTCCATTGGAGATTTAGAGCGCTTTGACGCAATGCTGGAAAAGGAAATATCTTCACATAAAAACTAGACAGATGCATTCCCAGAAACTTCTTTTTGATGTGTGCTTTCAACTCACAGAGTTGAACCTTTCTTTTGATAGAGCAGTTTTGAAACCCTCTCTTTGAAGAATCTTCATGTGGACATTTGGATATCTTTGAGGCCTATGCTGGAAAAGGAAATATCTTCACATAAAAACAAGACAGAAGCATTCTCAGAAACTACTTTGCAATGTGTGCGTTCAACACACAGACTTTAAACTTACTTTTGGCGGAGCAGTTCTGAAACAGTCTTTTTGTACAGTCTGCAAGTGGATATTTGGAGCGCTTTAAGGCCTACGCTGAAAAAAGAAATAACTTCAATCAAAAAGTAGAAAGAAGCATTCTCAGAAACCTCTTTGTGATGTGTGTATTGAACTCACAGAGTTGAACCTTCCTTTTGATAGAGGAGTTTTGAAATACTCTTTTTGTAGGATCTGCAAGTGAATAGTTGGAATGATTTGAGGCCTATGATGGTAAATGAAATATCTTCACATAAAAACGATAGAGAAGCATTCTCGGAAACTTCCTTGTGATGTGTGCATTCAACTCACAGAGTTGAACCTTCCTTCTGATAGTGCAGTTTTGAAACACTCGTTTTGTATCATCTGCAAGTGGATACTTGGAGCGCTTTGAAGCCTATACTGGAAAAGTAAATGTCTTCTCATAAAAACTATACAGAAGCAATCTCCGAAACCACCTTGTGATGTGTGTATTCAACTCAGAGAGTTGAACCTTCCTTTTTTTAGAGCAGTTTTGAAACACTCTTTTTGCAAAATCTGCAAGTGAATACTTGGATCGCTTTGAAGCCTCTGCAGGATAAAGGAAATATCTTCACATAAAAACAAAACAGAAGCATTGTCAGAAACTTCTTTATGATGTGTGCATTCAATTCACAGAGTTGAACCTTCCTTTTGATAGAGCAGTTTTGAATCACTCCTTTTGTAGTGTGTGCAAGTAGACATTTGGAGCTCTTTCAGGCCTGTGCTGGAAAAGGAAATATCTTCACACAAAAACTAGACAGAAGTATTCTCAGAAACGTCTTTGTGATGCATGCATTCTAAACACGGAGTTGAACCTTCCTTTTGATAGAACAGTTTTGAAACACTCTTATTGTAGAATCTGCATGTGGATATTTGGAGCGCTTTGAGGCCTATGCTAGAAAAGAAAATATCTTCGCATAAAAATGAGACAGAAGCATTCTGAGAAACTTTTTTGTGATGTGTGCATTAAACTCACAGTGTTGAACCTGCCTTTTGACAGAGCAGTTTTGAAACACTCTTTTTGTAGAATCTGCAGGTGGATATTTGGAGTGCTTTGAGGACAATGCTATATAAGGAAATGTCTTCACATAAAACCTAGACAGAAACATTATCAGAAACTTCTTTGTGATGTGTGCTTCGAAATCACAGAGTTGAACCTTCCTTTTGATATAGCAGGTTGGGAACACACTTTTTGTGGAATCTGCAAGTGAATTTTGGGAGCGCTTTGAGGACTATGCTGGAAAAGGAAATATATTCACATAAAAACTAGAAAGAGGCATTCTCAAAAACTTCTCTGTGATGTGTGCGCTAAACTCACAAAGTTGAACATCCCTTTTGCTAGAGCAGTTTTGAAACACTGTTTTTGTAAAATCTACAAGTGAATATTTGGAGTGATTGAGACCTCTGCTGGAAAATCGTATAACTTCAAATAAGAACGGGACAGAAGTATTCTCAGAAACATCTTTGTGATGTCTGCATTCAACTCGTGGAGTTGAAACTTCCTTTTGGTAGAGCAGTTTTGAAACTGTCTTTTTGTGGAAGCTACAAGTGGATATTTGGAACGCTTTGAGGCTTATGCTGGAAAAGCTAATAACTTCACATAAAAAGTAGAGAGAAGCATTCTCAGAAACTTCTTTGGGATGAGTGCATTCAAGTGTACATTTGGAGTGCTTTGAGGCCTTTGCTGGAAAAGGAAATGACTTCACATAAAAATTAGACAGAAGCATGCTCAGAAACTTCTTTGTGATGTGTGCATTCAACTCACAGAGTTGGATCTTCCTTTTCTTAGAGCGGTTTTGAAACAAGATTTTTGTAGAATATTCAAGTGGACATTTGGAGGGCTTTGAGGCCTATGCTGGAAAAGGAAATAACTTCACATAAAAACTAGACAGAAGCATTCTCAGAAACGTATTTGTTATGAGTCCATTCAGCTCACAGAGTTGAACCTTCGTTTTGATAGGGCAGTTTTGAAACACTCTTTTTGTAGAATCTTCAAGTGGACATTTTTAGTGCTTTGACGATATGCTGGGAAAGGAAATATCTTCACATAAAAACTACACAGAAGCATTCTCAGAAACTTCTTTGTGATGTGTGCTTTCAACTCACAGATGTAAACATTTCTTTTGATAGAGTAGTTTTGAAACACTCTTTTTGTAGGATCTGCAAGTGGATATATGGAGCGCTTTGAAGCCTATGCTGGAAAAGGAAATATCTTCACATAAAAACTATACAGAAGCATTCTCAGCAACTTCCTTGTGATTTGTGCATTCAACTCGGAGAGTTGAAACGTCCTTTTGTTAGAGCAGTTTGGGAACACTCTTTTTGTAGAATCTGCAAGTGGATATTTGGAGTACTTCGAAGCCTAAGCTGGAAAAGGAAACAACTTCACATAAAAACTAGAAGGAAGCATTCTCACAAACTTTTTTGTGATGTGTGCATTCAACTCAGCGAGGTTAACCTTACTTTTGATAGAGCAGTTTTGAAACACTCTTTTTGTAGAATGTGCAAGTAGACATTTGGAGCTCTTTCAGGCCTGTGCTGGAATAGAAAAGATCTTCACACGAAAACTAGACAGAAGCATTCTCAGAAACTTCTTTGTGATGTGTGCATTCCACTCACAGAGTTGAACCTTCCTTTTGATAGAGCAATTCTGAAACACTCTTTTTGTAGAATCCGCAAGTGGATATTTGGAGCACTTTGAGGCCTATGCTGGAAAAGGAAATATTTTCACGTAAAAACAAGGCGGAAGCACTCTATCAAACTTCTCTGTGATGTTTACATTCAACTCACAGAGTTGAACCTTCCCTTGAATAGAGCGGTTTTGAAAGAATCTTTTTGTAGTATATGCAACTAGATATTTGGAGCGCTTTGAGTCCTATGAGGGAAATGGAAATATTTTTAGATGAAAACTAGACAGAGGCATTCTCAGAAACATATTTGTTACGAGTGAATTCAAGTCACAGAGTTGAACCTTCCTTTTGGCAGAGCGGTTTTGAAACCCTCTTTTTATTGACTCTTCCATTGGAGATTTAGAGCGCTTTGACGCAATGCTGGAAAAGGAAATATCTTCACATAAAAACTAGACAGATGCATTCCCAGAAACTTCTTTTTGATGTGTGCTTTCAACTCACAGAGTTGAACCTTTCTTTTGATAGAGCAGTTTTGAAACCCTCTCTTTGAAGAATCTTCATGTGGACATTTGGATATCTTTGAGGCCTATGCTGGAAAAGGAAATATCTTCACATAAAAACAAGACAGAAGCATTCTCAGAAACTACTTTGCAATGTGTGCGTTCAACACACAGACTTTAAACTTACTTTTGGCGGAGCAGTTCTGAAACAGTCTTTTTGTACAGTCTGCAAGTGGATATTTGGAGCGCTTTAAGGCCTACGCTGAAAAAAGAAATAACTTCAATCAAAAAGTAGAAAGAAGCATTCTCAGAAACCTCTTTGTGATGTGTGTATTGAACTCACAGAGTTGAACCTTCCTTTTGATAGAGGAGTTTTGAAATACTCTTTTTGTAGGATCTGCAAGTGAATAGTTGGAATGATTTGAGGCCTATGATGGTAAAGGAAATATCTTCACATAAAAACGATAGAGAAGCATTCTCGGAAACTTCCTTGTGATGTGTGCATTCAATTCACAGAGTTGAACCTTCCTTCTGATAGTGCAGTTTTGAAACACTCGTTTTGTATCATCTCCAAGTGGATACTTGGAGCGCTTTGAAGCCTATACTGGAAAAGTAAATGTCTTCTCATAAAAACTATACAGAAGCAATCTCCGAAACCACCTTGTGATGTGTGTATTCAACTCAGAGAGTTGAACCTTCCTTTTTTTAGAGCAGTTTTGAAACACTCTTTTTGCAAAATCTGCAAGTGAATACTTGGATCGCTTTGAAGCCTCTGCAGGGTAAAGGAAATATCTTCACATAAAAACAAAACAGAAGCATTGTCAGAAACTTCTTTATGACGTGTGCATTCAATTCACAGAGTTGAACCTTCCTTTTGATAGAGCAGTTTTGAATCACTCCTTTTGTAGTGTGTGCAAGTAGACATTTGGAGCTCTTTCAGGCCTGTGCTGGAAAAGGAAATATCTTCACACAAAAACTAGACAGAAGTATTCTCAGAAACTTCTTTGTGATGCATGCATTCTAAACACGGAGTTGAACCTTCCTTTTGATAGAACAGTTTTGAAACACTCTTATTGTAGGATCTGCATGTGGATATTTGGAGCGCTTTGAGGCCTATGCTAGAAAAGAAAATATCTTCGCGTAAAAATGAGACAGAAGCATTCTCAGAAACTTTTTTGTGATGTGTGCATTAAACTCACAGTGTTCAACCTGCCTTTTGACAGAGCAGTTTTGAAACACTCTTTTTGTAGAATCTGCAGGTGGATATTTGGAGTGCTTTGAGGACAATGCTATATAAGGAAATGTCTTCACATAAAACCTAGACAGAAACATTATCAGAAACTTCTTTGTGATGTGTGCTTCCAAATCACAGAGTTGAACCTTCCTTTTGATATAGCAGGTTTGGAACACACTTTTTTTGGAATCTGCAAGTGAATTTTGGGAGCGCTTTGAGGACTATGCTGGAAAAGGAAATATATTCACATAAAAACTAGAAAGAGGCATTCTCAAAAACTTCTCTGTGATGTGTGCGCTAAACTCACAAAGTTGAACATCCCTTTTGCTAGAGCAGTTTTGAAACACAGTTTTTGTAAAATCTGCAAGTGAATATTTGGAGTGATTGAGACCTGTGCTGGAAAATCGTATAACTTCAAATAAGAACGGGACAGAAGTATTCTCAGAAACATCTTTGTGATGTCAGCATTCAACTCGCGGAGTTGAAACTTCCTTTTGGTAGAGCAGTTTTGAAACTGTCTTTTTGTGGAAGCTACAAGTGGATATTTGGAACGCTTTGAGGCTTATGCTGGAAAAGCTAATAACTTCACATAAAAAGAAGAGAGAAGCATTCTCAGAAACTTCTTTGTGATGAGTGCATTCAAGTGTACATTTGGAGTGCTTTGAGGCCTTTGCTGGAAAAGGAAATAACTTCACATAAAAATTAGACAGAAGCATGCTCAGAAGCTTCTTTGTGATGTGTGCATTCAACTCACAGAGTTGGATCTTCCTTTTCTTAGAGCGGTTTTGAAACAAGATTTTTGTAGAATATTCAAGTGGACATTTGGAGGGCTTTGAGGCCTATGCTGGAAAAGGAAATAACTTCACATAAAAACTAGACAGAAGCATTCTCAGAAACGTATTTGTTATGACTCCATTCAACTCACAGAGTTGAACCTTCGTTTTGATAGGGCAGTTTTGAAACACTCTTTTTGTAGAATCTTCAAGTGGACATTTTTAGTGCTTTGACGATATGCTGGAAAAGAAATATCTTCACATAAAAACTACACAGAAGCATTCTCAGAAACTTCTTTGTGATGTGTGCTTTCAACTCACAGATGTAAACATTTCTTTTGATAGAGTAGTTTTGAAACACTCTTTTTGTAGAATCTGCAAGTGGATATATGGAGCACTTTGAAGCCTATGCTGGAAAAGGAAATATCTTCACATAAAAACTATACAGAAGCATTCTCAGCAACTTTCTTGTGATTTGTGCATTCAACTCGGAGAGTTGAACCGTCCTTTTGTTAGAGCAGTTTGGGAACACTCTTTTTGTAGAATCTGCAAGTGGATATTTGGAGCACTTCGAAGCCTAAGCTGGAAAAAGAAACAACTGCACATAAAAACTAGAAGGAAGCATTCTCACAAACTTTTTCGTGATGTGTGCATTCAACTCAGCGAGTTTAACCTTCCTTTTGATAGAGCAGTTTTGAAACACTCTTTTTGTAGAATGTGCAAGTAGACATTTGGAGCTCTTTCAGGCCTGTGCTGGAATAGAAAAGATCTTCACACGAAAACTAGACAGAAGCATTCTCAGAAACTTCTTTGTGATGTGTGCATTCCACTCACAGAGTTGAACCTTCCTTTTGATAGAGCAATTCTGAAACACTCTTTTTGTAGAATCCGCAAGTGGATATTTGGAGCGCTTTGAGGCCTATGCTGGAAAAGCAAATATTTTCACGTAAAAACAAGGCGGAAGCACTCTATCAAACTTCTTTGTGATGTTTACATTCAACTCACAGAGTTGAACCTTCCCTTGAATAGAGCGGTTTTGAAAGAATCTTTTTGTAGTATATGCAAGTAGATATTTGGAGCCCTTTGAGTCCTATGAGGGAAATGGAAATATTTTTAGATGAAAACTAGACAGAGGCATTCTCAGAAACATATTTGTTACGAGTGAATTCAAGTCACAGAGTTGAACCTTCCTTTTGGCAGAGCGGTTTTGAAACCCTCTTTTTATTGACTCTTCCATTGGAGATTTAGAGCGCTTTGACGCAATGCTGGAAAAGGAAATATCTTCACATAAAAACTAGACAGATGCATTCCCAGAAACTTCTTTTTGATGTGTGCTTTCAACTCACAGAGTTGAACCTTTCTTTTGATAGAGCAGTTTTGAAACCCTCTCTTTGAAGAATCTTCATGTGGACATTTGGATATCTTTGAGGCCTATGCTGGAAAAGGAAATATCTTCACATAAAAACAAGACAGAAGCATTCTCAGAAACTACTTTGCAATGTGTGCGTTCAACACACAGACTTTAAACTTACTTTTGGCGGAGCAGTTCTGAAACAGTCTTTTTGTACAGTGTGCAAGTGGGTATTTGGAGCGCTTTAAGTCCTACGCTGAAAAAAGAAATAACTTCAATCAAAAAGTAGAAAGAAGCATTCTCAGAAACCTCTTTGTGATGTGTGTATTGAACTCACAGAGTTGAACCTTCCTTTTGATAGAGGAGTTTTGAAATACTCTTTTTGTAGGATCTGCAAGTGAATAGTTGGAATGATTTGAGGCCTATGATGGTAAAGGAAATATCTTCACATAAAAACGATAGAGAAGCATTCTCGGAAACTTCCTTGTGATGTGTGCATTCAACTCACAGAGTTGAACCTTCCTTCTGATAGTGCAGTTTTGAAACACTCGTTTTGAATCATCTGCAAGTGGATACTTGGAGCGCTTTGAAGCCTATACTGGAAAAGTAAATGTCTTCTCATAAAAACTATACAGAAGCAATCTCCGAAACCACCTTGTGATGTGTGTATTCAACTCAGAGAGTTGAACCTTCCTTTTTTTAGAGCAGTTTTGAAACACTCTTTTTGCAAAATCTGCAAGTGAATACTTGGATCGCTTTGAAGCCTCTGCAGGGTAAAGGAAATATCTTCACATAAAAACAAAACAGAAGCATTGTCAGAAACTTCTTTATGATGTGTGCATTCAATTCACAGAGTTGAACCTTCCTTTTGATAGAGCAGTTTTGAATCACTCCTTTTGTAGTGTGTGCAAGTAGACATTTGGAGCTCTTTCAGGCCTGTGCTGGAAAAGGAAATATCTTCACACAAAAACTAGACAGAAGTATTCTCAGAAACGTCTTTGTGATGCATGCATTCTAAACACGGAGTTGAACCTTCCTTTTGATAGAACAGTTTTGAAACACTCTTATTGTAGAATCTGCATGTGGATATTTGGAGCGCTTTGAGGCCTATGCTAGAAAAGAAAATATCTTCGCATAAAAATGAGACAGAAGCATTCTCAGAAACTTTTATGTGATGTGTGCATTAAACTCACAGTGTTGAACCTGCCTTTTGACAGAGCAGTTTTGAAACACTCTTTTTGTAGAATCTGCAGGTGGATATTTGGAGTGCTTTGAGGACAATGCTGTATAAGGAAATGTCTTCACATAAAACCTAGACAGAAACATTATCAGAAACTTCTTTGTGATGTGTGCTTCCAAATCACAGAGTTGAACCTTCCTTTTGATATAGCAGGTTTGGAACACACTTTTTGTGGAATCTGCAAGTGAATTTTGGGAGCGCTTTGAGGACTATGCTGGAAAAGGAAATATATTCACATAAAAACTAGAAAGAGGCATTCTCAAAAACTTCTCTGTGATATGTGCGCTAAACTCACAAAGTTGAACATCCCTTTTGCTAGAGCAGTTTTGAAACACTGTTTTTGTAAAATCTGCAAGTGAATATTTGGAGTGATTGAGACCTGTGCTGGAAAATCGTATAACTTCAAATAAGAACGGGACAGAAGTATTCTCAGAAACATCTTTGTGATGTCTGCATTCAACTCGCGGAGTTGAAACTTCCTTTTGGTAGAGCAGTTTTGAAACTGTCTTTTTGTGGAAGCTACAAGTGGATATTTGGAACGCTTTGAGGCTTATGCTGGAAAAGCTAATAACTTCACATAAAAAGAAGAGAGAAGCATTCTCAGAAACTTCTTTGTGATGAGTGCATTCAAGTGTACATTTGGAGTGCTTTGAGGCCTTTGCTGGAAAAGGAAATAACTTCACATAAAAATTAGACAGAAGCATGCTCAGAAGCTTCTTTGTGATGTGTGCATTCAACTCACAGAGTTGGATCTTCCTTTTCTTAGAGCGGTTTTGAAACAAGATTTTTGTAGAATATTCAAGTGGACATTTGGAGGGCTTTGAGGCCTATGCTGGAAAAGGAAATAACTTCACATAAAAACTAGACAGAAGCATTCTCAGAAACGTATTTGTTATGAGTCCATTCAACTCACAGAGTTGAACCTTCGTTTTGATAGGGCAGTTTAGAAACACTCTTTTTGTAGAATCTTCAAGTGGACATTTTTAGTGCTTTGACGATATGCTGGAAAAGAAATATCTTCACATAAAAACTACACAGAAGCATTCTCAGAAACTTCTTTGTGATGTGTGCTTTCAACTCACAGATGTAAACATTTCTTTTGATAGAGTAGTTTTGAAACACTCTTTTTGTAGAATCTGCAAGTGGATATATGGAGCGCTTTGAAGCCTATGCTGGAAAAGGAAATATCTTCACATAAAAACTATACAGAAGCATTCTCAGCAACTTCCTTGTGATTTGTGCATTCAACTCGGAGAGTTGAAACGTCCTTTTGTTAGAGCAGTTTGGGAACACTCTTTTTGTAGAATCTGCAAGTGGATATTTGGAGTACTTCGAAGCCTAAGCTGGAAAAGGAAACAACTTCACATAAAAACTAGAAGGAAGCATTCTCACAAACTTTTTTGTGATGTGTGCATTCAACTCAGCGAGGTTAACCTTACTTTTGATAGAGCAGTTTTGAAACACTCTTTTTGTAGAATGTGCAAGTAGACATTTGGAGCTCTTTCAGGCCTGTGCTGGAATAGAAAAGATCTTCACACGAAAACTAGACAGAAGCATTCTCAGAAACTTCTTTGTGATGTGTGCATTCCACTCACAGAGTTGAACCTTCCTTTTGATAGAGCAATTCTGAAACACTCTTTTTGTAGAATCCGCAAGTGGATATTTGGAGCGCTTTGAGGCCTATGCTGGAAAAGGAAATATTTTCACGTAAAAACAAGGCGGAAGCACTCTATCAAACTTCTCTGTGATGTTTACATTCAACTCACAGAGTTGAACCTTCCCTTGAATAGAGCGGTTTTGAAAGAATCTTTTTGTAGTATATGCAACTAGATATTTGGAGCGCTTTGAGTCCTATGAGGGAAATGGAAATATTTTTAGATGAAAACTAGACAGAGGCATTCTCAGAAACATATTTGTTACGAGTGAATTCAAGTCACAGAGTTGAACCTTCCTTTTGGCAGAGCGGTTTTGAAACCCTCTTTTTATTGACTCTTCCATTGGAGATTTAGAGCGCTTTGACGCAATGCTGGAAAAGGAAATATCTTCACATAAAAACTAGACAGATGCATTCCCAGAAACTTCTTTTTGATGTGTGCTTTCAACTCACAGAGTTGAACCTTTCTTTTGATAGAGCAGTTTTGAAACCCTCTCTTTGAAGAATCTTCATGTGGACATTTGGATATCTTTGAGGCCTATGCTGGAAAAGGAAATATCTTCACATAAAAACAAGACAGAGGCATTCTCAGAAACTACTTTGCAATGTGTGCGTTCAACACACAGACTTTAAACTTACTTTTGGCGAAGCAGTTCTGAAACAGTCTTTTTGTACAGTCTGCAAGTGGATATTTGGAGCGCTTTAAGGCCTACGCTGAAAAAAGAAATAACTTCAATCAAAAAGTAGAAAGAAGCATTCTCAGAAACCTCTTTGTGATGTGTGTATTGAACTCACAGAGTTGAACCTTCCTTTTGATAGAGGAGTTTTGAAATACTCTTTTTGTAGGATCTGCAAGTGAATAGTTGGAATGATTTGAGGCCTATGATGGTAAAGGAAATATCTTCACATAAAAACGATAGAGAAGCATTCTCGGAAACTTCCTTGTGATGTGTGCATTCAACTCACAGAGTTGAACCTTCCTTCTGATAGTGCAGTTTTGAAACACTCGTTTTGTATCATCTGCAAGTGGATACTTGGAGCGCTTTGAAGCCTATACTGGAAAAGTAAATGTCTTCTCATAAAAACTATACAGAAGCAATCTCCGAAACCACCTTGTGATGTGTGTATTCAACTCAGAGAGTTGAACCTTCCTTTTTTTAGAGCAGTTTTGAAACACTCTTTTTGCAAAATCTGCAAGTGAATACTTGGATCGCTTTGAAGCCTCTGCAGGGTAAAGGAAATATCTTCACATAAAAACAAAACAGAAGCATTGTCAGAAACTTCTTTATGACGTGTGCATTCAATTCACAGAGTTGAACCTTCCTTTTGATAGAGCAGTTTTGAATCACTCCTTTTGTAGTGTGTGCAAGTAGACATTTGGAGCTCTTTCAGGCCTGTGCTGGAAAAGGAAATATCTTCACACAAAAACTAGACAGAAGTATTCTCAGAAACTTCTTTGTGATGCATGCATTCTAAACACGGAGTTGAACCTTCCTTTTGATAGAACAGTTTTGAAACACTCTTATTGTAGGATCTGCATGTGGATATTTGGAGCGCTTTGAGGCCTATGCTAGAAAAGAAAATATCTTCGCGTAAAAATGAGACAGAAGCATTCTCAGAAACTTTTTTGTGATGTGTGCATTAAACTCACAGTGTTCAACCTGCCTTTTGACAGAGCAGTTTTGAAACACTCTTTTTGTAGAATCTGCAGGTGGATATTTGGAGTGCTTTGAGGACAATGCTATATAAGGAAATGTCTTCACATAAAACCTAGACAGAAACATTATCAGAAACTTCTTTGTGATGTGTGCTTCCAAATCACAGAGTTGAACCTTCCTTTTGATATAGCAGGTTTGGAACACACTTTTTTTGGAATCTGCAAGTGAATTTTGGGAGCGCTTTGAGGACTATGCTGGAAAAGGAAATATATTCACATAAAAACTAGAAAGAGGCATTCTCAAAAACTTCTCTGTGATGTGTGCGCTAAACTCACAAAGTTGAACATCCCTTTTGCTAGAGCAGTTTTGAAACACAGTTTTTGTAAAATCTGCAAGTGAATATTTGGAGTGATTGAGACCTGTGCTGGAAAATCGTATAACTTCAAATAAGAACGGGACAGAAGTATTCTCAGAAACATCTTTGTGATGTCAGCATTCAACTCGCGGAGTTGAAACTTCCTTTTGGTAGAGCAGTTTTGAAACTGTCTTTTTGTGGAAGCTACAAGTGGATATTTGGAACGCTTTGAGGCTTATGCTGGAAAAGCTAATAACTTCACATAAAAAGAAGAGAGAAGCATTCTCAGAAACTTCTTTGTGATGAGTGCATTCAAGTGTACATTTGGAGTGCTTTGAGGCCTTTGCTGGAAAAGGAAATAACTTCACATAAAAATTAGACAGAAGCATGCTCAGAAGCTTCTTTGTGATGTGTGCATTCAACTCACAGAGTTGGATCTTCCTTTTCTTAGAGCGGTTTTGAAACAAGATTTTTGTAGAATATTCAAGTGGACATTTGGAGGGCTTTGAGGCCTATGCTGGAAAAGGAAATAACTTCACATAAAAACTAGACAGAAGCATTCTCAGAAACGTATTTGTTATGACTCCATTCAACTCACAGAGTTGAACCTTCGTTTTGATAGGGCAGTTTTGAAACACTCTTTTTGTAGAATCTTCAAGTGGACATTTTTAGTGCTTTGACGATATGCTGGAAAAGAAATATCTTCACATAAAAACTACACAGAAGCATTCTCAGAAACTTCTTTGTGATGTGTGCTTTCAACTCACAGATGTAAACATTTCTTTTGATAGAGTAGTTTTGAAACACTCTTTTTGTAGAATCTGCAAGTGGATATATGGAGCACTTTGAAGCCTATGCTGGAAAAGGAAATATCTTCACATAAAAACTATACAGAAGCATTCTCAGCAACTTTCTTGTGATTTGTGCATTCAACTCGGAGAGTTGAACCGTCCTTTTGTTAGAGCAGTTTGGGAACACTCTTTTTGTAGAATCTGCAAGTGGATATTTGGAGCACTTCGAAGCCTAAGCTGGAAAAAGAAACAACTGCACATAAAAACTAGAAGGAAGCATTCTCACAAACTTTTTCGTGATGTGTGCATTCAACTCAGCGAGTTTAACCTTCCTTTTGATAGAGCAGTTTTGAAACACTCTTTTTGTAGAATGTGCAAGTAGACATTTGGAGCTCTTTCAGGCCTGTGCTGGAATAGAAAAGATCTTCACACGAAAACTAGACAGAAGCATTCTCAGAAACTTCTTTGTGATGTGTGCATTCCACTCACAGAGTTGAACCTTCCTTTTGATAGAGCAATTCTGAAACACTCTTTTTGTAGAATCCGCAAGTGGATATTTGGAGCGCTTTGAGGCCTATGCTGGAAAAGCAAATATTTTCACGTAAAAACAAGGCGGAAGCACTCTATCAAACTTCTTTGTGATGTTTACATTCAACTCACAGAGTTGAACCTTCCCTTGAATAGAGCGGTTTTGAAAGAATCTTTTTGTAGTATATGCAAGTAGATATTTGGAGCCCTTTGAGTCCTATGAGGGAAAAGGAAATATTTTTAGATGAAAACTAGACAGAGGCATTCTCAGAAACATATTTGTTACGAGTGAATTCAAGTCACAGAGTTGAACCTTCCTTTTGGCAGAGCGGTTTTGAAACCCTCTTTTTATTGACTCTTCCATTGGAGATTTAGAGCGCTTTGACGCAATGCTGGAAAAGGAAATATCTTCACATAAAAACTAGACAGATGCATTCCCAGAAACTTCTTTTTGATGTGTGCTTTCAACTCACAGAGTTGAACCTTTCTTTTGATAGAGCAGTTTTGAAACCCTCTCTTTGAAGAATCTTCATGTGGACATTTGGATATCTTTGAGGCCTATGCTGGAAAAGGAAATATCTTCACATAAAAACAAGACAGAAGCATTCTCAGAAACTACTTTGCAATGTGTGCGTTCAACACACAGACTTTAAACTTACTTTTGGCGGAGCAGTTCTGAAACAGTCTTTTTGTACAGTCTGCAAGTGGATATTTGGAGTGCTTTAAGGCCTACGCTGAAAAAAGAAATAACTTCAATCAAAAAGTAGAAAGAAGCATTCTCAGAAACCTCTTTGTGATGTGTGTATTGAACTCACAGAGTTGAACCTTCCTTTTGATAGAGGAGTTTTGAAATACTCTTTTTGTAGGATCTGCAAGTGAATAGTTGGAATGATTTGAGGCCTATGATGGTAAAGGAAATATCTTCACATAAAAACGATAGAGAAGCATTCTCGGAAACTTCCTTGTGATGTGTGCATTCAACTCACAGAGTTGAACCTTCCTTCTGATAGTGCAGTTTTGAAACACTCGTTTTGAATCATCTGCAAGTGGATACTTGGAGCGCTTTGAAGCCTATACTGGAAAAGTAAATGTCTTCTCATAAAAACTATACAGAAGCAATCTCCGAAACCACCTTGTGATGTGTGTATTCAACTCAGAGAGTTGAACCTTCCTTTTTTTAGAGCAGTTTTGAAACACTCTTTTTGCAAAATCTGCAAGTGAATACTTGGATCGCTTTGAAGCCTCTGCAGGGTAAAGGAAATATCTTCACATAAAAACAAAACAGAAGCATTGTCAGAAACTTCTTTATGACGTGTGCATTCAATTCACAGAGTTGAACCTTCCTTTTGATAGAGCAGTTTTGAATCACTCCTTTTGTAGTGTGTGCAAGTAGACATTTGGAGCTCTTTCAGGCCTGTGCTGGAAAAGGAAATATCTTCACACAAAAACTAGACAGAAGTATTCTCAGAAACTTCTTTGTGATGCATGCATTCTAAACACGGAGTTGAACCTTCCTTTTGATAGAACAGTTTTGAAACACTCTTATTGTAGGATCTGCATGTGGATATTTGGAGCGCTTTGAGGCCTATGCTAGAAAAGGAAATATCTTCGCGTAAAAATGAGACAGAAGCATTCTCAGAAACTTTTTTGTGATGTGTGCATTAAACTCACAGTGTTCAACCTGCCTTTTGACAGAGCAGTTTTGAAACACTCTTTTTGTAGAATCTGCAGGTGGATATTTGGAGTGCTTTGAGGACAATGCTATATAAGGAAATGTCTTCACATAAAACCTAGACAGAAACATTATCAGAAACTTCTTTGTGATGTGTGCTTCCAAATCACAGAGTTGAACCTTCCTTTTGATATAGCAGGTTTGGAACACACTTTTTTTGGAATCTGCAAGTGAATTTTGGGAGCGCTTTGAGGACTATGCTGGAAAAGGAAATATATTCACATAAAAACTAGAAAGAGGCATTCTCAAAAACTTCTCTGTGATGTGTGCGCTAAACTCACAAAGTTGAACATCCCTTTTGCTAGAGCAGTTTTGAAACACAGTTTTTGTAAAATCTGCAAGTGAATATTTGGAGTGATTGAGACCTGTGCTGGAAAATCGTATAACTTCAAATAAGAACGGGACAGAAGTATTCTCAGAAACATCTTTGTGATGTCAGCATTCAACTCGCGGAGTTGAAACTTCCTTTTGGTAGAGCAGTTTTGAAACTGTCTTTTTGTGGAAGCTACAAGTGGATATTTGGAACGCTTTGAGGCTTATGCTGGAAAAGCTAATAACTTCACATAAAAAGAAGAGAGAAGCATTCTCAGAAACTTCTTTGTGATGAGTGCATTCA
Source organism: Pongo abelii (assembly GCF_028885655.2). Lineage (NCBI taxonomy): Eukaryota > Metazoa > Chordata > Mammalia > Primates > Hominidae > Pongo > Pongo abelii. The sequence goes on from NC_072005.2 coordinate 25,211,390, forward strand.
AGTGTACATTTGGAGTGCTTTGAGGCCTTTGCTGGAAAAGGAAATAACTTCACATAAAAATTAGACAGAAGCATGCTCAGAAGCTTCTTTGTGATGTGTGCATTCAACTCACAGAGTTGGATCTTCCTTTTCTTAGAGCGGTTTTGAAACAAGATTTTTGTAGAATATTCAAGTGGACATTTGGAGGGCTTTGAGGCCTATGCTGGAAAAGGAAATAACTTCACATAAAAACTAGACAGAAGCATTCTCAGAAACGTATTTGTTATGACTCCATTCAACTCACAGAGTTGAACCTTCGTTTTGATAGGGCAGTTTTGAAACACTCTTTTTGTAGAATCTTCAAGTGGACATTTTTAGTGCTTTGACGATATGCTGGAAAAGAAATATCTTCACATAAAAACTACACAGAAGCATTCTCAGAAACTTCTTTGTGATGTGTGCTTTCAACTCACAGATGTAAACATTTCTTTTGATAGAGTAGTTTTGAAACACTCTTTTTGTAGAATCTGCAAGTGGATATATGGAGCACTTTGAAGCCTATGCTGGAAAAGGAAATATCTTCACATAAAAACTATACAGAAGCATTCTCAGCAACTTTCTTGTGATTTGTGCATTCAACTCGGAGAGTTGAACCGTCCTTTTGTTAGAGCAGTTTGGGAACACTCTTTTTGTAGAATCTGCAAGTGGATATTTGGAGCACTTCGAAGCCTAAGCTGGAAAAAGAAACAACTGCACATAAAAACTAGAAGGAAGCATTCTCACAAACTTTTTCGTGATGTGTGCATTCAACTCAGCGAGTTTAACCTTCCTTTTGATAGAGCAGTTTTGAAACACTCTTTTTGTAGAATGTGCAAGTAGACATTTGGAGCTCTTTCAGGCCTGTGCTGGAATAGAAAAGATCTTCACACGAAAACTAGACAGAAGCATTCTCAGAAACTTCTTTGTGATGTGTGCATTCCACTCACAGAGTTGAACCTTCCTTTTGATAGAGCAATTCTGAAACACTCTTTTTGTAGAATCCGCAAGTGGATATTTGGAGCGCTTTGAGGCCTATGCTGGAAAAGCAAATATTTTCACGTAAAAACAAGGCGGAAGCACTCTATCAAACTTCTTTGTGATGTTTACATTCAACTCACAGAGTTGAACCTTCCCTTGAATAGAGCGGTTTTGAAAGAATCTTTTTGTAGTATATGCAAGTAGATATTTGGAGCCCTTTGAGTCCTATGAGGGAAATGGAAATATTTTTAGATGAAAACTAGACAGAGGCATTCTCAGAAACATATTTGTTACGAGTGAATTCAAGTCACAGAGTTGAACCTTCCTTTTGGCAGAGCGGTTTTGAAACCCTCTTTTTATTGACTCTTCCATTGGAGATTTAGAGCGCTTTGACGCAATGCTGGAAAAGGAAATATCTTCACATAAAAACTAGACAGATGCATTCCCAGAAACTTCTTTTTGATGTGTGCTTTCAACTCACAGAGTTGAACCTTTCTTTTGATAGAGCAGTTTTGAAACCCTCTCTTTGAAGAATCTTCATGTGGACATTTGGATATCTTTGAGGCCTATGCTGGAAAAGGAAATATCTTCACATAAAAACAAGACAGAAGCATTCTCAGAAACTACTTTGCAATGTGTGCGTTCAACACACAGACTTTAAACTTACTTTTGGCGGAGCAGTTCTGAAACAGTCTTTTTGTACAGTCTGCAAGTGGATATTTGGAGTGCTTTAAGGCCTACGCTGAAAAAAGAAATAACTTCAATCAAAAAGTAGAAAGAAGCATTCTCAGAAACCTCTTTGTGATGTGTGTATTGAACTCACAGAGTTGAACCTTCCTTTTGATAGAGGAGTTTTGAAATACTCTTTTTGTAGGATCTGCAAGTGAATAGTTGGAATGATTTGAGGCCTATGATGGTAAAGGAAATATCTTCACATAAAAACGATAGAGAAGCATTCTCGGAAACTTCCTTGTGATGTGTGCATTCAACTCACAGAGTTGAACCTTCCTTCTGATAGTGCAGTTTTGAAACACTCGTTTTGAATCATCTGCAAGTGGATACTTGGAGCGCTTTGAAGCCTATACTGGAAAAGTAAATGTCTTCTCATAAAAACTATACAGAAGCAATCTCCGAAACCACCTTGTGATGTGTGTATTCAACTCAGAGAGTTGAACCTTCCTTTTTTTAGAGCAGTTTTGAAACACTCTTTTTGCAAAATCTGCAAGTGAATACTTGGATCGCTTTGAAGCCTCTGCAGGGTAAAGGAAATATCTTCACATAAAAACAAAACAGAAGCATTGTCAGAAACTTCTTTATGATGTGTGCATTCAATTCACAGAGTTGAACCTTCCTTTTGATAGAGCAGTTTTGAATCACTCCTTTTGTAGTGTGTGCAAGTAGACATTTGGAGCTCTTTCAGGCCTGTGCTGGAAAAGGAAATATCTTCACAGAAAAACTAGACAGAAGTATTCTCAGAAACGTCTTTGTGATGCATGCATTCTAAACACGGAGTTGAACCTTCCTTTTGATAGAACAGTTTTGAAACACTCTTATTGTAGAATCTGCATGTGGATATTTGGAGCGCTTTGAGGCCTAAGCTAGAAAAGAAAATATCTTCGCATAAAAATGAGACAGAAGCATTCTCAGAAACTTTTATGTGATGTGTGCATTAAACTCACAGTGTTGAACCTGCCTTTTGACAGAGCAGTTTTGAAACACTCTTTTTGTAGAATCTGCAGGTGGATATTTGGAGTGCTTTGAGGACAATGCTGTATAAGGAAATGTCTTCACATAAAACCTAGACAGAAACATTATCAGAAACTTCTTTGTGATGTGTGCTTCCAAATCACAGAGTTGAACCTTCCTTTTGATATAGCAGGTTTGGAACACACTTTTTGTGGAATCTGCAAGTGAATTTTGGGAGCGCTTTGAGGACTATGCTGGAAAAGGAAATATATTCACATAAAAACTAGAAAGAGGCATTCTCAAAAACTTCTCTGTGATATGTGCGCTAAACTCACAAAGTTGAACATCCCTTTTGCTAGAGCAGTTTTGAAACACTGTTTTTGTAAAATCTGCAAGTGAATATTTGGAGTGATTGAGACCTGTGCTGGAAAATCGTATAACTTCAAATAAGAACGGGACAGAAGTATTCTCAGAAACATCTTTGTGATGTCTGCATTCAACTCGCGGAGTTGAAACTTCCTTTTGGTAGAGCAGTTTTGAAACTGTCTTTTTGTGGAAGCTACAAGTGGATATTTGGAACGCTTTGAGGCTTATGCTGGAAAAGCTAATAACTTCACATAAAAAGAAGAGAGAAGCATTCTCAGAAACTTCTTTGTGATGAGTGCATTCAAGTGTACATTTGGAGTGCTTTGAGGCCTTTGCTGGAAAAGGAAATAACTTCACATAAAAATTAGACAGAAGCATGCTCAGAAGCTTTTTGTGATGTGTGCATTCAACTCACAGAGTTGGATCTTCCTTTTCTTAGAGCGGTTTTGAAACAAGATTTTTGTAGAATATTCAAGTGGACATTTGGAGGGCTTTGAGGCCTATGCTGGAAAAGGAAATAACTTCACATAAAAACTAGACAGAAGCATTCTTAGAAACGTATTTGTTATGAGTCCATTCAACTCACAGAGTTGAACCTTCGTTTTGATAGGGCAGTTTAGAAACACTCTTTTTGTAGAATCTTCAAGTGGACATTTTTAGTGCTTTGACGATATGCTGGAAAAGAAATATCTTCACATAAAAACTACACAGAAGCATTCTCAGAAACTTCTTTGTGATGTGTGCTTTCAACTCACAGATGTAAACATTTCTTTTGATAGAGTAGTTTTGAAACACTCTTTTTGTAGAATCTGCAAGTGGATATATGGAGCGCTTTGATGCCTATGCTGGGAAAGGAAATATCTTCACATAAAAACTATACAGAAGCATTCTCAGCAACTTTCTTGTGATTTGTGCATTCAACTCGGAGAGTTGAACCGTCCTTTTGTTAGAGCAGTTTGGGAACACTCTTTTTGTAGAATCTGCAAGTGGATATTTGGAGCACTTCGAAGCCTAAGCTGGAAAAAGAAACAACTGCACATAAAAACTAGAAGGTAGCATTCTCACAAACTTTTTCGTGATGTGTGCATTCAACTCAGCGAGTTTAACCTTACTTTTGATAGAGCAGTTTTGAAACACTCTTTTTGTAGAATGTGCAAGTAGACATTTGGAGCTCTTTCAGGCCTGTGCTGGAATAGAAAAGATCTTCACACGAAAACTAGACAGAAGCATTCTCAGAAACTTCTTTGTGATGTGTGCATTCCACTCACAGAGTTGAACCTTCCTTTTGATAGAGCAATTCTGAAACACTCTTTTTGTAGAATCCGCAAGTGGATATTTGGAGCGCTTTGAGGCCTATGCTGGAAAAGCAAATATTTTCACGTAAAAACAAGGCGGAAGCACTCTATCAAACTTCTTTGTGATGTTTACATTCAACTCACAGAGTTGAACCTTCCCTTGAATAGAGCGGTTTTGAAAGAATCTTTTTGTAGTATATGCAACTAGATATTTGGAGCGCTTTGAGTCCTATGAGGGAAATGGAAATATTTTTAGATGAAAACTAGACAGAGGCATTCTCAGAAACATATTTGTTACGAGTGAATTCAAGTCACAGAGTTGAACCTTCCTTTTGGCAGAGCGGTTTTGAAACCCTCTGTTTATTGACTCTTCCATTGGAGATTTAGAGCGCTTTGACGCAATGCTGGAAAAGGAAATATCTTCACATAAAAACTAGACAGATGCATTCCCAGAAACTTCTTTTTGATGTGTGCTTTCAACTCACAGAGTTGAACATTTCTTTTGATAGAGCAGTTTTGAAACCCTCTCTTTGAAGAATCTTCATGTGGACATTTGGATATCTTTGAGGCCTATGCTGGAAAAGGAAATATCTTCACATAAAAACAAGACAGAAGCATTCTCAGAAACTACTTTGCAATGTGTGCGTTCAACACACAGACTTTAAACTTACTTTTGGCGGAGCAGTTCTGAAACAGTCTTTTTGTACAGTCTGCAAGTGGATATTTGGAGCGCTTTAAGGCCTACGCTGAAAAAAGAAATAACTTCAATCAAAAAGTAGAAAGAAGCATTCTCAGAAACCTCTTTGTGATGTGTGTATTGAACTCACAGAGTTGAACCTTCCTTTTGATAGAGGAGTTTTGAAATACTCTTTTTGTAGGATCTGCAAGTGAATAGTTGGAATGATTTGAGGCCTATGATGGTAAATGAAATATCTTCACATAAAAACGATAGAGAAGCATTCTCGGAAACTTCCTTGTGATGTGTGCATTCAACTCACAGAGTTGAACCTTCCTTCTGATAGTGCAGTTTTGAAACACTCGTTTTGTATCATCTGCAAGTGGATACTTGGAGCGCTTTGAAGCCTATACTGGAAAAGTAAATGTCTTCTCATAAAAACTATACAGAAGCAATCTCCGAAACCACCTTGTGATGTGTGTATTCAACTCAGAGAGTTGAACCTTCCTTTTTTTAGAGCAGTTTTGAAACACTCTTTTTGCAAAATCTGCAAGTGAATACTTGGATCGCTTTGAAGCCTCTGCAGGGTAAAGGAAATATCTTCACATAAAAACAAAACAGAAGCATTGTCAGAAACTTCTTTATGACGTGTGCATTCAATTCACAGAGTTGAACCTTCCTTTTGATAGAGCAGTTTTGAATCACTCCTTTTGTAGTGTGTGCAAGTAGACATTTGGAGCTCTTTCAGGCCTGTGCTGGAAAAGGAAATATCTTCACACAAAAACTAGACAGAAGTATTCTCAGAAACTTCTTTGTGATGCATGCATTCTAAACACGGAGTTGAACCTTCCTTTTGATAGAACAGTTTTGAAACACTCTTATTGTAGGATCTGCATGTGGATATTTGGAGCGCTTTGAGGCCTATGCTAGAAAAGAAAATATCTTCGCGTAAAAATGAGACAGAAGCATTCTCAGAAACTTTTTTGTGATGTGTGCATTAAACTCACAGTGTTCAACCTGCCTTTTGACAGAGCAGTTTTGAAACACTCTTTTTGTAGAATCTGCAGGTGGATATTTGGAGTGCTTTGAGGACAATGCTATATAAGGAAATGTCTTCACATAAAACCTAGACAGAAACATTATCAGAAACTTCTTTGTGATGTGTGCTTCCAAATCACAGAGTTGAACCTTCCTTTTGATATAGCAGGTTTGGAACACACTTTTTTTGGAATCTGCAAGTGAATTTTGGGAGCGCTTTGAGGACTATGCTGGAAAAGGAAATATATTCACATAAAAACTAGAAAGAGGCATTCTCAAAAACTTCTCTGTGATGTGTGCGCTAAACTCACAAAGTTGAACATCCCTTTTGCTAGAGCAGTTTTGAAACACAGTTTTTGTAAAATCTGCAAGTGAATATTTGGAGTGATTGAGACCTGTGCTGGAAAATCGTATAACTTCAAATAAGAACGGGACAGAAGTATTCTCAGAAACATCTTTGTGATGTCAGCATTCAACTCGCGGAGTTGAAACTTCCTTTTGGTAGAGCAGTTTTGAAACTGTCTTTTTGTGGAAGCTACAAGTGGATATTTGGAACGCTTTGAGGCTTATGCTGGAAAAGCTAATAACTTCACATAAAAAGAAGAGAGAAGCATTCTCAGAAACTTCTTTGTGATGAGTGCATTCAAGTGTACATTTGGAGTGCTTTGAGGCCTTTGCTGGAAAAGGAAATAACTTCACATAAAAATTAGACAGAAGCATGCTCAGAAGCTTCTTTGTGATGTGTGCATTCAACTCACAGAGTTGGATCTTCCTTTTCTTAGAGCGGTTTTGAAACAAGATTTTTGTAGAATATTCAAGTGGACATTTGGAGGGCTTTGAGGCCTATGCTGGAAAAGGAAATAACTTCACATAAAAACTAGACAGAAGCATTCTCAGAAACGTATTTGTTATGACTCCATTCAACTCACAGAGTTGAACCTTCGTTTTGATAGGGCAGTTTTGAAACACTCTTTTTGTAGAATCTTCAAGTGGACATTTTTAGTGCTTTGACGATATGCTGGAAAAGAAATATCTTCACATAAAAACTACACAGAAGCATTCTCAGAAACTTCTTTGTGATGTGTGCTTTCAACTCACAGATGTAAACATTTCTTTTGATAGAGTAGTTTTGAAACACTCTTTTTGTAGAATCTGCAAGTGGATATATGGAGCACTTTGAAGCCTATGCTGGAAAAGGAAATATCTTCACATAAAAACTATACAGAAGCATTCTCAGCAACTTTCTTGTGATTTGTGCATTCAACTCGGAGAGTTGAACCGTCCTTTTGTTAGAGCAGTTTGGGAACACTCTTTTTGTAGAATCTGCAAGTGGATATTTGGAGCACTTCGAAGCCTAAGCTGGAAAAAGAAACAACTGCACATAAAAACTAGAAGGAAGCATTCTCACAAACTTTTTCGTGATGTGTGCATTCAACTCAGCGAGTTTAACCTTCCTTTTGATAGAGCAGTTTTGAAACACTCTTTTTGTAGAATGTGCAAGTAGACATTTGGAGCTCTTTCAGGCCTGTGCTGGAATAGAAAAGATCTTCACACGAAAACTAGACAGAAGCATTCTCAGAAACTTCTTTGTGATGTGTGCATTCCACTCACAGAGTTGAACCTTCCTTTTGATAGAGCAATTCTGAAACACTCTTTTTGTAGAATCCGCAAGTGGATATTTGGAGCGCTTTGAGGCCTATGCTGGAAAAGCAAATATTTTCACGTAAAAACAAGGCGGAAGCACTCTATCAAACTTCTTTGTGATGTTTACATTCAACTCACAGAGTTGAACCTTCCCTTGAATAGAGCGGTTTTGAAAGAATCTTTTTGTAGTATATGCAAGTAGATATTTGGAGCCCTTTGAGTCCTATGAGGGAAATGGAAATATTTTTAGATGAAAACTAGACAGAGGCATTCTCAGAAACATATTTGTTACGAGTGAATTCAAGTCACAGAGTTGAACCTTCCTTTTGGCAGAGCGGTTTTGAAACCCTCTTTTTATTGACTCTTCCATTGGAGATTTAGAGCGCTTTGACGCAATGCTGGAAAAGGAAATATCTTCACATAAAAACTAGACAGATGCATTCCCAGAAACTTCTTTTTGATGTGTGCTTTCAACTCACAGAGTTGAACCTTTCTTTTGATAGAGCAGTTTTGAAACCCTCTCTTTGAAGAATCTTCATGTGGACATTTGGATATCTTTGAGGCCTATGCTGGAAAAGGAAATATCTTCACATAAAAACAAGACAGAAGCATTCTCAGAAACTACTTTGCAATGTGTGCGTTCAACACACAGACTTTAAACTTACTTTTGGCGGAGCAGTTCTGAAACAGTCTTTTTGTACAGTCTGCAAGTGGATATTTGGAGTGCTTTAAGGCCTACGCTGAAAAAAGAAATAACTTCAATCAAAAAGTAGAAAGAAGCATTCTCAGAAACCTCTTTGTGATGTGTGTATTGAACTCACAGAGTTGAACCTTCCTTTTGATAGAGGAGTTTTGAAATACTCTTTTTGTAGGATCTGCAAGTGAATAGTTGGAATGATTTGAGGCCTATGATGGTAAAGGAAATATCTTCACATAAAAACGATAGAGAAGCATTCTCGGAAACTTCCTTGTGATGTGTGCATTCAACTCACAGAGTTGAACCTTCCTTCTGATAGTGCAGTTTTGAAACACTCGTTTTGAATCATCTGCAAGTGGATACTTGGAGCGCTTTGAAGCCTATACTGGAAAAGTAAATGTCTTCTCATAAAAACTATACAGAAGCAATCTCCGAAACCACCTTGTGATGTGTGTATTCAACTCAGAGAGTTGAACCTTCCTTTTTTTAGAGCAGTTTTGAAACACTCTTTTTGCAAAATCTGCAAGTGAATACTTGGATCGCTTTGAAGCCTCTGCAGGGTAAAGGAAATATCTTCACATAAAAACAAAACAGAAGCATTGTCAGAAACTTCTTTATGACGTGTGCATTCAATTCACAGAGTTGAACCTTCCTTTTGATAGAGCAGTTTTGAATCACTCCTTTTGTAGTGTGTGCAAGTAGACATTTGGAGCTCTTTCAGGCCTGTGCTGGAAAAGGAAATATCTTCACACAAAAACTAGACAGAAGTATTCTCAGAAACTTCTTTGTGATGCATGCATTCTAAACACGGAGTTGAACCTTCATTTTGATAGAACAGTTTTGAAACACTCTTATTGTAGGATCTGCATGTGGATATTTGGAGCGCTTTGAGGCCTATGCTAGAAAAGGAAATATCTTCGCGTAAAAATGAGACAGAAGCATTCTCAGAAACTTTTTTGTGATGTGTGCATTAAACTCACAGTGTTCAACCTGCCTTTTGACAGAGCAGTTTTGAAACACTCTTTTTGTAGAATCTGCAGGTGGATATTTGGAGTGCTTTGAGGACAATGCTATATAAGGAAATGTCTTCACATAAAACCTAGACAGAAACATTATCAGAAACTTCTTTGTGATGTGTGCTTCCAAATCACAGAGTTGAACCTTCCTTTTGATATAGCAGGTTTGGAACACACTTTTTTTGGAATCTGCAAGTGAATTTTGGGAGCGCTTTGAGGACTATGCTGGAAAAGGAAATATATTCACATAAAAACTAGAAAGAGGCATTCTCAAAAACTTCTCTGTGATGTGTGCGCTAAACTCACAAAGTTGAACATCCCTTTTGCTAGAGCAGTTTTGAAACACAGTTTTTGTAAAATCTGCAAGTGAATATTTGGAGTGATTGAGACCTGTGCTGGAAAATCGTATAACTTCAAATAAGAACGGGACAGAAGTATTCTCAGAAACATCTTTGTGATGTCAGCATTCAACTCGCGGAGTTGAAACTTCCTTTTGGTAGAGCAGTTTTGAAACTGTCTTTTTGTGGAAGCTACAAGTGGATATTTGGAACGCTTTGAGGCTTATGCTGGAAAAGCTAATAACTTCACATAAAAAGAAGAGAGAAGCATTCTCAGAAACTTCTTTGTGATGAGTGCATTCAAGTGTACATTTGGAGTGCTTTGAGGCCTTTGCTGGAAAAGGAAATAACTTCACATAAAAATTAGACAGAAGCATGCTCAGAAGCTTCTTTGTGATGTGTGCATTCAACTCACAGAGTTGGATCTTCCTTTTCTTAGAGCGGTTTTGAAACAAGATTTTTGTAGAATATTCAAGTGGACATTTGGAGGGCTTTGAGGCCTATGCTGGAAAAGGAAATAACTTCACATAAAAACTAGACAGAAGCATTCTCAGAAACGTATTTGTTATGACTCCATTCAACTCACAGAGTTGAACCTTCGTTTTGATAGGGCAGTTTTGAAACACTCTTTTTGTAGAATCTTCAAGTGGACATTTTTAGTGCTTTGACGATATGCTGGAAAAGAAATATCTTCACATAAAAACTACACAGAAGCATTCTCAGAAACTTCTTTGTGATGTGTGCTTTCAACTCACAGATGTAAACATTTCTTTTGATAGAGTAGTTTTGAAACACTCTTTTTGTAGAATCTGCAAGTGGATATATGGAGCGCTTTGATGCCTATGCTGGGAAAGGAAATATCTTCACATAAAAACTATACAGAAGCATTCTCAGCAACTTTCTTGTGATTTGTGCATTCAACTCGGAGAGTTGAACCGTCCTTTTGTTAGAGCAGTTTGGGAACACTCTTTTTGTAGAATCTGCAAGTGGATATTTGGAGCACTTCGAAGCCTAAGCTGGAAAAAGAAACAACTGCACATAAAAACTAGAAGGTAGCATTCTCACAAACTTTTTCGTGATGTGTGCATTCAACTCAGCGAGTTTAACCTTACTTTTGATAGAGCAGTTTTGAAACACTCTTTTTGTAGAATGTGCAAGTAGACATTTGGAGCTCTTTCAGGCCTGTGCTGGAATAGAAAAGATCTTCACACGAAAACTAGACAGAAGCATTCTCAGAAACTTCTTTGTGATGTGTGCATTCCACTCACAGAGTTGAACCTTCCTTTTGATAGAGCAATTCTGAAACACTCTTTTTGTAGAATCCGCAAGTGGATATTTGGAGCGCTTTGAGGCCTATGCTGGAAAAGCAAATATTTTCACGTAAAAACAAGGCGGAAGCACTCTATCAAACTTCTTTGTGATGTTTACATTCAACTCACAGAGTTGAACCTTCCCTTGAATAGAGCGGTTTTGAAAGAATCTTTTTGTAGTATATGCAACTAGATATTTGGAGCGCTTTGAGTCCTATGAGGGAAATGGAAATATTTTTAGATGAAAACTAGACAGAGGCATTCTCAGAAACATATTTGTTACGAGTGAATTCAAGTCACAGAGTTGAACCTTCCTTTTGGCAGAGCGGTTTTGAAACCCTCTGTTTATTGACTCTTCCATTGGAGATTTAGAGCGCTTTGACGCAATGCTGGAAAAGGAAATATCTTCACATAAAAACTAGACAGATGCATTCCCAGAAACTTCTTTTTGATGTGTGCTTTCAACTCACAGAGTTGAACATTTCTTTTGATAGAGCAGTTTTGAAACCCTCTCTTTGAAGAATCTTCATGTGGACATTTGGATATCTTTGAGGCCTATGCTGGAAAAGGAAATATCTTCACATAAAAACAAGACAGAAGCATTCTCAGAAACTACTTTGCAATGTGTGCGTTCAACACACAGACTTTAAACTTACTTTTGGCGGAGCAGTTCTGAAACAGTCTTTTTGTACAGTCTGCAAGTGGATATTTGGAGCGCTTTAAGGCCTACGCTGAAAAAAGAAATAACTTCAATCAAAAAGTAGAAAGAAGCATTCTCAGAAACCTCTTTGTGATGTGTGTATTGAACTCACAGAGTTGAACCTTCCTTTTGATAGAGGAGTTTTGAAATACTCTTTTTGTAGGATCTGCAAGTGAATAGTTGGAATGATTTGAGGCCTATGATGGTAAATGAAATATCTTCACATAAAAACGATAGAGAAGCATTCTCGGAAACTTCCTTGTGATGTGTGCATTCAACTCACAGAGTTGAACCTTCCTTCTGATAGTGCAGTTTTGAAACACTCGTTTTGTATCATCTGCAAGTGGATACTTGGAGCGCTTTGAAGCCTATACTGGAAAAGTAAATGTCTTCTCATAAAAACTATACAGAAGCAATCTCCGAAACCACCTTGTGATGTGTGTATTCAACTCAGAGAGTTGAACCTTCCTTTTTTTAGAGCAGTTTTGAAACACTCTTTTTGCAAAATCTGCAAGTGAATACTTGGATCGCTTTGAAGCCTCTGCAGGGTAAAGGAAATATCTTCACATAAAAACAAAACAGAAGCATTGTCAGAAACTTCTTTATGACGTGTGCATTCAATTCACAGAGTTGAACCTTCCTTTTGATAGAGCAGTTTTGAATCACTCCTTTTGTAGTGTGTGCAAGTAGACATTTGGAGCTCTTTCAGGCCTGTGCTGGAAAAGGAAATATCTTCACACAAAAACTAGACAGAAGTATTCTCAGAAACTTCTTTGTGATGCATGCATTCTAAACACGGAGTTGAACCTTCCTTTTGATAGAACAGTTTTGAAACACTCTTATTGTAGGATCTGCATGTGGATATTTGGAGCGCTTTGAGGCCTATGCTAGAAAAGAAAATATCTTCGCGTAAAAATGAGACAGAAGCATTCTCAGAAACTTTTTTGTGATGTGTGCATTAAACTCACAGTGTTCAACCTGCCTTTTGACAGAGCAGTTTTGAAACACTCTTTTTGTAGAATCTGCAGGTGGATATTTGGAGTGCTTTGAGGACAATGCTATATAAGGAAATGTCTTCACATAAAACCTAGACAGAAACATTATCAGAAACTTCTTTGTGATGTGTGCTTCCAAATCACAGAGTTGAACCTTCCTTTTGATATAGCAGGTTTGGAACACACTTTTTTTGGAATCTGCAAGTGAATTTTGGGAGCGCTTTGAGGACTATGCTGGAAAAGGAAATATATTCACATAAAAACTAGAAAGAGGCATTCTCAAAAACTTCTCTGTGATGTGTGCGCTAAACTCACAAAGTTGAACATCCCTTTTGCTAGAGCAGTTTTGAAACACAGTTTTTGTAAAATCTGCAAGTGAATATTTGGAGTGATTGAGACCTGTGCTGGAAAATCGTATAACTTCAAATAAGAACGGGACAGAAGTATTCTCAGAAACATCTTTGTGATGTCAGCATTCAACTCGCGGAGTTGAAACTTCCTTTTGGTAGAGCAGTTTTGAAACTGTCTTTTTGTGGAAGCTACAAGTGGATATTTGGAACGCTTTGAGGCTTATGCTGGAAAAGCTAATAACTTCACATAAAAAGAAGAGAGAAGCATTCTCAGAAACTTCTTTGTGATGAGTGCATTCAAGTGTACATTTGGAGTGCTTTGAGGCCTTTGCTGGAAAAGGAAATAACTTCACATAAAAATTAGACAGAAGCATGCTCAGAAGCTTCTTTGTGATGTGTGCATTCAACTCACAGAGTTGGATCTTCCTTTTCTTAGAGCGGTTTTGAAACAAGATTTTTGTAGAATATTCAAGTGGACATTTGGAGGGCTTTGAGGCCTATGCTGGAAAAGGAAATAACTTCACATAAAAACTAGACAGAAGCATTCTCAGAAACGTATTTGTTATGACTCCATTCAACTCACAGAGTTGAACCTTCGTTTTGATAGGGCAGTTTTGAAACACTCTTTTTGTAGAATCTTCAAGTGGACATTTTTAGTGCTTTGACGATATGCTGGAAAAGAAATATCTTCACATAAAAACTACACAGAAGCATTCTCAGAAACTTCTTTGTGATGTGTGCTTTCAACTCACAGATGTAAACATTTCTTTTGATAGAGTAGTTTTGAAACACTCTTTTTGTAGAATCTGCAAGTGGATATATGGAGCACTTTGAAGCCTATGCTGGAAAAGGAAATATCTTCACATAAAAACTATACAGAAGCATTCTCAGCAACTTTCTTGTGATTTGTGCATTCAACTCGGAGAGTTGAACCGTCCTTTTGTTAGAGCAGTTTGGGAACACTCTTTTTGTAGAATCTGCAAGTGGATATTTGGAGCACTTCGAAGCCTAAGCTGGAAAAAGAAACAACTGCACATAAAAACTAGAAGGAAGCATTCTCACAAACTTTTTCGTGATGTGTGCATTCAACTCAGCGAGTTTAACCTTCCTTTTGATAGAGCAGTTTTGAAACACTCTTTTTGTAGAATGTGCAAGTAGACATTTGGAGCTCTTTCAGGCCTGTGCTGGAATAGAAAAGATCTTCACACGAAAACTAGACAGAAGCATTCTCAGAAACTTCTTTGTGATGTGTGCATTCCACTCACAGAGTTGAACCTTCCTTTTGATAGAGCAATTCTGAAACACTCTTTTTGTAGAATCCGCAAGTGGATATTTGGAGCGCTTTGAGGCCTATGCTGGAAAAGCAAATATTTTCACGTAAAAACAAGGCGGAAGCACTCTATCAAACTTCTTTGTGATGTTTACATTCAACTCACAGAGTTGAACCTTCCCTTGAATAGAGCGGTTTTGAAAGAATCTTTTTGTAGTATATGCAAGTAGATATTTGGAGCCCTTTGAGTCCTATGAGGGAAATGGAAATATTTTTAGATGAAAACTAGACAGAGGCATTCTCAGAAACATATTTGTTACGAGTGAATTCAAGTCACAGAGTTGAACCTTCCTTTTGGCAGAGCGGTTTTGAAACCCTCTTTTTATTGACTCTTCCATTGGAGATTTAGAGCGCTTTGACGCAATGCTGGAAAAGGAAATATCTTCACATAAAAACTAGACAGATGCATTCCCAGAAACTTCTTTTTGATGTGTGCTTTCAACTCACAGAGTTGAACCTTTCTTTTGATAGAGCAGTTTTGAAACCCTCTCTTTGAAGAATCTTCATGTGGACATTTGGATATCTTTGAGGCCTATGCTGGAAAAGGAAATATCTTCACATAAAAACAAGACAGAAGCATTCTCAGAAACTACTTTGCAATGTGTGCGTTCAACACACAGACTTTAAACTTACTTTTGGCGGAGCAGTTCTGAAACAGTCTTTTTGTACAGTCTGCAAGTGGATATTTGGAGTGCTTTAAGGCCTACGCTGAAAAAAGAAATAACTTCAATCAAAAAGTAGAAAGAAGCATTCTCAGAAACCTCTTTGTGATGTGTGTATTGAACTCACAGAGTTGAACCTTCCTTTTGATAGAGGAGTTTTGAAATACTCTTTTTGTAGGATCTGCAAGTGAATAGTTGGAATGATTTGAGGCCTATGATGGTAAAGGAAATATCTTCACATAAAAACGATAGAGAAGCATTCTCGGAAACTTCCTTGTGATGTGTGCATTCAACTCACAGAGTTGAACCTTCCTTCTGATAGTGCAGTTTTGAAACACTCGTTTTGAATCATCTGCAAGTGGATACTTGGAGCGCTTTGAAGCCTATACTGGAAAAGTAAATGTCTTCTCATAAAAACTATACAGAAGCAATCTCCGAAACCACCTTGTGATGTGTGTATTCAACTCAGAGAGTTGAACCTTCCTTTTTTTAGAGCAGTTTTGAAACACTCTTTTTGCAAAATCTGCAAGTGAATACTTGGATCGCTTTGAAGCCTCTGCAGGGTAAAGGAAATATCTTCACATAAAAACAAAACAGAAGCATTGTCAGAAACTTCTTTATGACGTGTGCATTCAATTCACAGAGTTGAACCTTCCTTTTGATAGAGCAGTTTTGAATCACTCCTTTTGTAGTGTGTGCAAGTAGACATTTGGAGCTCTTTCAGGCCTGTGCTGGAAAAGGAAATATCTTCACACAAAAACTAGACAGAAGTATTCTCAGAAACTTCTTTGTGATGCATGCATTCTAAACACGGAGTTGAACCTTCATTTTGATAGAACAGTTTTGAAACACTCTTATTGTAGGATCTGCATGTGGATATTTGGAGCGCTTTGAGGCCTATGCTAGAAAAGGAAATATCTTCGCGTAAAAATGAGACAGAAGCATTCTCAGAAACTTTTTTGTGATGTGTGCATTAAACTCACAGTGTTCAACCTGCCTTTTGACAGAGCAGTTTTGAAACACTCTTTTTGTAGAATCTGCAGGTGGATATTTGGAGTGCTTTGAGGACAATGCTATATAAGGAAATGTCTTCACATAAAACCTAGACAGAAACATTATCAGAAACTTCTTTGTGATGTGTGCTTCCAAATCACAGAGTTGAACCTTCCTTTTGATATAGCAGGTTTGGAACACACTTTTTTTGGAATCTGCAAGTGAATTTTGGGAGCGCTTTGAGGACTATGCTGGAAAAGGAAATATATTCACATAAAAACTAGAAAGAGGCATTCTCAAAAACTTCTCTGTGATGTGTGCGCTAAACTCACAAAGTTGAACATCCCTTTTGCTAGAGCAGTTTTGAAACACAGTTTTTGTAAAATCTGCAAGTGAATATTTGGAGTGATTGAGACCTGTGCTGGAAAATCGTATAACTTCAAATAAGAACGGGACAGAAGTATTCTCAGAAACATCTTTGTGATGTCAGCATTCAACTCGCGGAGTTGAAACTTCCTTTTGGTAGAGCAGTTTTGAAACTGTCTTTTTGTGGAAGCTACAAGTGGATATTTGGAACGCTTTGAGGCTTATGCTGGAAAAGCTAATAACTTCACATAAAAAGAAGAGAGAAGCATTCTCAGAAACTTCTTTGTGATGAGTGCATTCAAGTGTACATTTGGAGTGCTTTGAGGCCTTTGCTGGAAAAGGAAATAACTTCACATAAAAATTAGACAGAAGCATGCTCAGAAGCTTCTTTGTGATGTGTGCATTCAACTCACAGAGTTGGATCTTCCTTTTCTTAGAGCGGTTTTGAAACAAGATTTTTGTAGAATATTCAAGTGGACATTTGGAGGGCTTTGAGGCCTATGCTGGAAAAGGAAATAACTTCACATAAAAACTAGACAGAAGCATTCTCAGAAACGTATTTGTTATGACTCCATTCAACTCACAGAGTTGAACCTTCGTTTTGATAGGGCAGTTTTGAAACACTCTTTTTGTAGAATCTTCAAGTGGACATTTTTAGTGCTTTGACGATATGCTGGAAAAGAAATATCTTCACATAAAAACTACACAGAAGCATTCTCAGAAACTTCTTTGTGATGTGTGCTTTCAACTCACAGATGTAAACATTTCTTTTGATAGAGTAGTTTTGAAACACTCTTTTTGTAGAATCTGCAAGTGGATATATGGAGCACTTTGAAGCCTATGCTGGAAAAGGAAATATCTTCACATAAAAACTATACAGAAGCATTCTCAGCAACTTTCTTGTGATTTGTGCATTCAACTCGGAGAGTTGAACCGTCCTTTTGTTAGAGCAGTTTGGGAACACTCTTTTTGTAGAATCTGCAAGTGGATATTTGGAGCACTTCGAAGCCTAAGCTGGAAAAAGAAACAACTGCACATAAAAACTAGAAGGAAGCATTCTCACAAACTTTTTCGTGATGTGTGCATTCAACTCAGCGAGTTTAACCTTCCTTTTGATAGAGCAGTTTTGAAACACTCTTTTTGTAGAATGTGCAAGTAGACATTTGGAGCTCTTTCAGGCCTGTGCTGGAATAGAAAAGATCTTCACACGAAAACTAGACAGAAGCATTCTCAGAAACTTCTTTGTGATGTGTGCATTCCACTCACAGAGTTGAACCTTCCTTTTGATAGAGCAATTCTGAAACACTCTTTTTGTAGAATCCGCAAGTGGATATTTGGAGCGCTTTGAGGCCTATGCTGGAAAAGCAAATATTTTCACGTAAAAACAAGGCGGAAGCACTCTATCAAACTTCTTTGTGATGTTTACATTCAACTCACAGAGTTGAACCTTCCCTTGAATAGAGCGGTTTTGAAAGAATCTTTTTGTAGTATATGCAAGTAGATATTTGGAGCCCTTTGAGTCCTATGAGGGAAATGGAAATATTTTTAGATGAAAACTAGACAGAGGCATTCTCAGAAACATATTTGTTACGAGTGAATTCAAGTCACAGAGTTGAACCTTCCTTTTGGCAGAGCGGTTTTGAAACCCTCTTTTTATTGACTCTTCCATTGGAGATTTAGAGCGCTTTGACGCAATGCTGGAAAAGGAAATATCTTCACATAAAAACTAGACAGATGCATTCCCAGAAACTTCTTTTTGATGTGTGCTTTCAACTCACAGAGTTGAACCTTTCTTTTGATAGAGCAGTTTTGAAACCCTCTCTTTGAAGAATCTTCATGTGGACATTTGGATATCTTTGAGGCCTATGCTGGAAAAGGAAATATCTTCACATAAAAACAAGACAGAAGCATTCTCAGAAACTACTTTGCAATGTGTGCGTTCAACACACAGACTTTAAACTTACTTTTGGCGGAGCAGTTCTGAAACAGTCTTTTTGTACAGTCTGCAAGTGGATATTTGGAGTGCTTTAAGGCCTACGCTGAAAAAAGAAATAACTTCAATCAAAAAGTAGAAAGAAGCATTCTCAGAAACCTCTTTGTGATGTGTGTATTGAACTCACAGAGTTGAACCTTCCTTTTGATAGAGGAGTTTTGAAATACTCTTTTTGTAGGATCTGCAAGTGAATAGTTGGAATGATTTGAGGCCTATGATGGTAAAGGAAATATCTTCACATAAAAACGATAGAGAAGCATTCTCGGAAACTTCCTTGTGATGTGTGCATTCAACTCACAGAGTTGAACCTTCCTTCTGATAGTGCAGTTTTGAAACACTCGTTTTGAATCATCTGCAAGTGGATACTTGGAGCGCTTTGAAGCCTATACTGGAAAAGTAAATGTCTTCTCATAAAAACTATACAGAAGCAATCTCCGAAACCACCTTGTGATGTGTGTATTCAACTCAGAGAGTTGAACCTTCCTTTTTTTAGAGCAGTTTTGAAACACTCTTTTTGCAAAATCTGCAAGTGAATACTTGGATCGCTTTGAAGCCTCTGCAGGGTAAAGGAAATATCTTCACATAAAAACAAAACAGAAGCATTGTCAGAAACTTCTTTATGATGTGTGCATTCAATTCACAGAGTTGAACCTTCCTTTTGATAGAGCAGTTTTGAATCACTCCTTTTGTAGTGTGTGCAAGTAGACATTTGGAGCTCTTTCAGGCCTGTGCTGGAAAAGGAAATATCTTCACAGAAAAACTAGACAGAAGTATTCTCAGAAACGTCTTTGTGATGCATGCATTCTAAACACGGAGTTGAACCTTCCTTTTGATAGAACAGTTTTGAAACACTCTTATTGTAGAATCTGCATGTGGATATTTGGAGCGCTTTGAGGCCTAAGCTAGAAAAGAAAATATCTTCGCATAAAAATGAGACAGAAGCATTCTCAGAAACTTTTATGTGATGTGTGCATTAAACTCACAGTGTTGAACCTGCCTTTTGACAGAGCAGTTTTGAAACACTCTTTTTGTAGAATCTGCAGGTGGATATTTGGAGTGCTTTGAGGACAATGCTGTATAAGGAAATGTCTTCACATAAAACCTAGACAGAAACATTATCAGAAACTTCTTTGTGATGTGTGCTTCCAAATCACAGAGTTGAACCTTCCTTTTGATATAGCAGGTTTGGAACACACTTTTTGTGGAATCTGCAAGTGAATTTTGGGAGCGCTTTGAGGACTATGCTGGAAAAGGAAATATATTCACATAAAAACTAGAAAGAGGCATTCTCAAAAACTTCTCTGTGATATGTGCGCTAAACTCACAAAGTTGAACATCCCTTTTGCTAGAGCAGTTTTGAAACACTGTTTTTGTAAAATCTGCAAGTGAATATTTGGAGTGATTGAGACCTGTGCTGGAAAATCGTATAACTTCAAATAAGAACGGGACAGAAGTATTCTCAGAAACATCTTTGTGATGTCTGCATTCAACTCGCGGAGTTGAAACTTCCTTTTGGTAGAGCAGTTTTGAAACTGTCTTTTTGTGGAAGCTACAAGTGGATATTTGGAACGCTTTGAGGCTTATGCTGGAAAAGCTAATAACTTCACATAAAAAGAAGAGAGAAGCATTCTCAGAAACTTCTTTGTGATGAGTGCATTCAAGTGTACATTTGGAGTGCTTTGAGGCCTTTGCTGGAAAAGGAAATAACTTCACATAAAAATTAGACAGAAGCATGCTCAGAAGCTTTTTGTGATGTGTGCATTCAACTCACAGAGTTGGATCTTCCTTTTCTTAGAGCGGTTTTGAAACAAGATTTTTGTAGAATATTCAAGTGGACATTTGGAGGTCTTTGAGGCCTATGCTGGAAAAGGAAATAACTTCACATAAAAACTAGACAGAAGCATTCTTAGAAACGTATTTGTTATGAGTCCATTCAACTCACAGAGTTGAACCTTCGTTTTGATAGGGCAGTTTAGAAACACTCTTTTTGTAGAATCTTCAAGTGGACATTTTTAGTGCTTTGACGATATGCTGGAAAAGAAATATCTTCACATAAAAACTACACAGAAGCATTCTCAGAAACTTCTTTGTGATGTGTGCTTTCAACTCACAGATGTAAACATTTCTTTTGATAGAGTAGTTTTGAAACACTCTTTTTGTAGAATCTGCAAGTGGATATATGGAGCGCTTTGATGCCTATGCTGGGAAAGGAAATATCTTCACATAAAAACTATACAGAAGCATTCTCAGCAACTTTCTTGTGATTTGTGCATTCAACTCGGAGAGTTGAACCGTCCTTTTGTTAGAGCAGTTTGGGAACACTCTTTTTGTAGAATCTGCAAGTGGATATTTGGAGCACTTCGAAGCCTAAGCTGGAAAAAGAAACAACTGCACATAAAAACTAGAAGGTAGCATTCTCACAAACTTTTTCGTGATGTGTGCATTCAACTCAGCGAGTTTAACCTTACTTTTGATAGAGCAGTTTTGAAACACTCTTTTTGTAGAATGTGCAAGTAGACATTTGGAGCTCTTTCAGGCCTGTGCTGGAATAGAAAAGATCTTCACACGAAAACTAGACAGAAGCATTCTCAGAAACTTCTTTGTGATGTGTGCATTCCACTCACAGAGTTGAACCTTCCTTTTGATAGAGCAATTCTGAAACACTCTTTTTGTAGAATCCGCAAGTGGATATTTGGAGCGCTTTGAGGCCTATGCTGGAAAAGCAAATATTTTCACGTAAAAACAAGGCGGAAGCACTCTATCAAACTTCTTTGTGATGTTTACATTCAACTCACAGAGTTGAACCTTCCCTTGAATAGAGCGGTTTTGAAAGAATCTTTTTGTAGTATATGCAACTAGATATTTGGAGCGCTTTGAGTCCTATGAGGGAAATGGAAATATTTTTAGATGAAAACTAGACAGAGGCATTCTCAGAAACATATTTGTTACGAGTGAATTCAAGTCACAGAGTTGAACCTTCCTTTTGGCAGAGCGGTTTTGAAACCCTCTGTTTATTGACTCTTCCATTGGAGATTTAGAGCGCTTTGACGCAATGCTGGAAAAGGAAATATCTTCACATAAAAACTAGACAGATGCATTCCCAGAAACTTCTTTTTGATGTGTGCTTTCAACTCACAGAGTTGAACATTTCTTTTGATAGAGCAGTTTTGAAACCCTCTCTTTGAAGAATCTTCATGTGGACATTTGGATATCTTTGAGGCCTATGCTGGAAAAGGAAATATCTTCACATAAAAACAAGACAGAAGCATTCTCAGAAACTACTTTGCAATGTGTGCGTTCAACACACAGACTTTAAACTTACTTTTGGCGGAGCAGTTCTGAAACAGTCTTTTTGTACAGTCTGCAAGTGGATATTTGGAGCGCTTTAAGGCCTACGCTGAAAAAAGAAATAACTTCAATCAAAAAGTAGAAAGAAGCATTCTCAGAAACCTCTTTGTGATGTGTGTATTGAACTCACAGAGTTGAACCTTCCTTTTGATAGAGGAGTTTTGAAATACTCTTTTTGTAGGATCTGCAAGTGAATAGTTGGAATGATTTGAGGCCTATGATGGTAAATGAAATATCTTCACATAAAAACGATAGAGAAGCATTCTCGGAAACTTCCTTGTGATGTGTGCATTCAACTCACAGAGTTGAACCTTCCTTCTGATAGTGCAGTTTTGAAACACTCGTTTTGTATCATCTGCAAGTGGATACTTGGAGCGCTTTGAAGCCTATACTGGAAAAGTAAATGTCTTCTCATAAAAACTATACAGAAGCAATCTCCGAAACCACCTTGTGATGTGTGTATTCAACTCAGAGAGTTGAACCTTCCTTTTTTTAGAGCAGTTTTGAAACACTCTTTTTGCAAAATCTGCAAGTGAATACTTGGATCGCTTTGAAGCCTCTGCAGGGTAAAGGAAATATCTTCACATAAAAACAAAACAGAAGCATTGTCAGAAACTTCTTTATGACGTGTGCATTCAATTCACAGAGTTGAACCTTCCTTTTGATAGAGCAGTTTTGAATCACTCCTTTTGTAGTGTGTGCAAGTAGACATTTGGAGCTCTTTCAGGCCTGTGCTGGAAAAGGAAATATCTTCACACAAAAACTAGACAGAAGTATTCTCAGAAACTTCTTTGTGATGCATGCATTCTAAACACGGAGTTGAACCTTCCTTTTGATAGAACAGTTTTGAAACACTCTTATTGTAGGATCTGCATGTGGATATTTGGAGCGCTTTGAGGCCTATGCTAGAAAAGAAAATATCTTCGCGTAAAAATGAGACAGAAGCATTCTCAGAAACTTTTTTGTGATGTGTGCATTAAACTCACAGTGTTCAACCTGCCTTTTGACAGAGCAGTTTTGAAACACTCTTTTTGTAGAATCTGCAGGTGGATATTTGGAGTGCTTTGAGGACAATGCTATATAAGGAAATGTCTTCACATAAAACCTAGACAGAAACATTATCAGAAACTTCTTTGTGATGTGTGCTTCCAAATCACAGAGTTGAACCTTCCTTTTGATATAGCAGGTTTGGAACACACTTTTTTTGGAATCTGCAAGTGAATTTTGGGAGCGCTTTGAGGACTATGCTGGAAAAGGAAATATATTCACATAAAAACTAGAAAGAGGCATTCTCAAAAACTTCTCTGTGATGTGTGCGCTAAACTCACAAAGTTGAACATCCCTTTTGCTAGAGCAGTTTTGAAACACAGTTTTTGTAAAATCTGCAAGTGAATATTTGGAGTGATTGAGACCTGTGCTGGAAAATCGTATAACTTCAAATAAGAACGGGACAGAAGTATTCTCAGAAACATCTTTGTGATGTCAGCATTCAACTCGCGGAGTTGAAACTTCCTTTTGGTAGAGCAGTTTTGAAACTGTCTTTTTGTGGAAGCTACAAGTGGATATTTGGAACGCTTTGAGGCTTATGCTGGAAAAGCTAATAACTTCACATAAAAAGAAGAGAGAAGCATTCTCAGAAACTTCTTTGTGATGAGTGCATTCAAGTGTACATTTGGAGTGCTTTGAGGCCTTTGCTGGAAAAGGAAATAACTTCACATAAAAATTAGACAGAAGCATGCTCAGAAGCTTCTTTGTGATGTGTGCATTCAACTCACAGAGTTGGATCTTCCTTTTCTTAGAGCGGTTTTGAAACAAGATTTTTGTAGAATATTCAAGTGGACATTTGGAGGGCTTTGAGGCCTATGCTGGAAAAGGAAATAACTTCACATAAAAACTAGACAGAAGCATTCTCAGAAACGTATTTGTTATGACTCCATTCAACTCACAGAGTTGAACCTTCGTTTTGATAGGGCAGTTTTGAAACACTCTTTTTGTAGAATCTTCAAGTGGACATTTTTAGTGCTTTGACGATATGCTGGAAAAGAAATATCTTCACATAAAAACTACACAGAAGCATTCTCAGAAACTTCTTTGTGATGTGTGCTTTCAACTCACAGATGTAAACATTTCTTTTGATAGAGTAGTTTTGAAACACTCTTTTTGTAGAATCTGCAAGTGGATATATGGAGCACTTTGAAGCCTATGCTGGAAAAGGAAATATCTTCACATAAAAACTATACAGAAGCATTCTCAGCAACTTTCTTGTGATTTGTGCATTCAACTCGGAGAGTTGAACCGTCCTTTTGTTAGAGCAGTTTGGGAACACTCTTTTTGTAGAATCTGCAAGTGGATATTTGGAGCACTTCGAAGCCTAAGCTGGAAAAAGAAACAACTGCACATAAAAACTAGAAGGAAGCATTCTCACAAACTTTTTCGTGATGTGTGCATTCAACTCAGCGAGTTTAACCTTCCTTTTGATAGAGCAGTTTTGAAACACTCTTTTTGTAGAATGTGCAAGTAGACATTTGGAGCTCTTTCAGGCCTGTGCTGGAATAGAAAAGATCTTCACACGAAAACTAGACAGAAGCATTCTCAGAAACTTCTTTGTGATGTGTGCATTCCACTCACAGAGTTGAACCTTCCTTTTGATAGAGCAATTCTGAAACACTCTTTTTGTAGAATCCGCAAGTGGATATTTGGAGCGCTTTGAGGCCTATGCTGGAAAAGCAAATATTTTCACGTAAAAACAAGGCGGAAGCACTCTATCAAACTTCTTTGTGATGTTTACATTCAACTCACAGAGTTGAACCTTCCCTTGAATAGAGCGGTTTTGAAAGAATCTTTTTGTAGTATATGCAAGTAGATATTTGGAGCCCTTTGAGTCCTATGAGGGAAATGGAAATATTTTTAGATGAAAACTAGACAGAGGCATTCTCAGAAACATATTTGTTACGAGTGAATTCAAGTCACAGAGTTGAACCTTCCTTTTGGCAGAGCGGTTTTGAAACCCTCTTTTTATTGACTCTTCCATTGGAGATTTAGAGCGCTTTGACGCAATGCTGGAAAAGGAAATATCTTCACATAAAAACTAGACAGATGCATTCCCAGAAACTTCTTTTTGATGTGTGCTTTCAACTCACAGAGTTGAACCTTTCTTTTGATAGAGCAGTTTTGAAACCCTCTCTTTGAAGAATCTTCATGTGGACATTTGGATATCTTTGAGGCCTATGCTGGAAAAGGAAATATCTTCACATAAAAACAAGACAGAAGCATTCTCAGAAACTACTTTGCAATGTGTGCGTTCAACACACAGACTTTAAACTTACTTTTGGCGGAGCAGTTCTGAAACAGTCTTTTTGTACAGTCTGCAAGTGGATATTTGGAGTGCTTTAAGGCCTACGCTGAAAAAAGAAATAACTTCAATCAAAAAGTAGAAAGAAGCATTCTCAGAAACCTCTTTGTGATGTGTGTATTGAACTCACAGAGTTGAACCTTCCTTTTGATAGAGGAGTTTTGAAATACTCTTTTTGTAGGATCTGCAAGTGAATAGTTGGAATGATTTGAGGCCTATGATGGTAAAGGAAATATCTTCACATAAAAACGATAGAGAAGCATTCTCGGAAACTTCCTTGTGATGTGTGCATTCAACTCACAGAGTTGAACCTTCCTTCTGATAGTGCAGTTTTGAAACACTCGTTTTGAATCATCTGCAAGTGGATACTTGGAGCGCTTTGAAGCCTATACTGGAAAAGTAAATGTCTTCTCATAAAAACTATACAGAAGCAATCTCCGAAACCACCTTGTGATGTGTGTATTCAACTCAGAGAGTTGAACCTTCCTTTTTTTAGAGCAGTTTTGAAACACTCTTTTTGCAAAATCTGCAAGTGAATACTTGGATCGCTTTGAAGCCTCTGCAGGGTAAAGGAAATATCTTCACATAAAAACAAAACAGAAGCATTGTCAGAAACTTCTTTATGATGTGTGCATTCAATTCACAGAGTTGAACCTTCCTTTGGATAGAGCAGTTTTGAATCACTCCTTTTGTAGTGTGTGCAAGTAGACATTTGGAGCTCTTTCAGGCCTGTGCTGGAAAAGGAAATATCTTCACAGAAAAACTAGACAGAAGTATTCTCAGAAACGTCTTTGTGATGCATGCATTCTAAACACGGAGTTGAACCTTCCTTTTGATAGAACAGTTTTGAAACACTCTTATTGTAGAATCTGCATGTGGATATTTGGAGCGCTTTGAGGCCTATGCTAGAAAAGAAAATATCTTCGCATAAAAATGAGACAGAAGCATTCTCAGAAACTTTTATGTGATGTGTGCATTAAACTCACAGTGTTGAACCTGCCTTTTGACAGAGCAGTTTTGAAACACTCTTTTTGTAGAATCTGCAGGTGGATATTTGGAGTGCTTTGAGGACAATGCTGTATAAGGAAATGTCTTCACATAAAACCTAGACAGAAACATTATCAGAAACTTCTTTGTGATGTGTGCTTCCAAATCACAGAGTTGAACCTTCCTTTTGATATAGCAGGTTTGGAACACACTTTTTGTGGAATCTGCAAGTGAATTTTGGGAGCGCTTTGAGGACTATGCTGGAAAAGGAAATATATTCACATAAAAACTAGAAAGAGGCATTCTCAAAAACTTCTCTGTGATATGTGCGCTAAACTCACAAAGTTGAACATCCCTTTTGCTAGAGCAGTTTTGAAACACTGTTTTTGTAAAATCTGCAAGTGAATATTTGGAGTGATTGAGACCTGTGCTGGAAAATCGTATAACTTCAAATAAGAACGGGACAGAAGTATTCTCAGAAACATCTTTGTGATGTCTGCATTCAACTCGCGGAGTTGAAACTTCCTTTTGGTAGAGCAGTTTTGAAACTGTCTTTTTGTGGAAGCTACAAGTGGATATTTGGAACGCTTTGAGGCTTATGCTGGAAAAGCTAATAACTTCACATAAAAAGAAGAGAGAAGCATTCTCAGAAACTTCTTTGTGATGAGTGCATTCAAGTGTACATTTGGAGTGCTTTGAGGCCTTTGCTGGAAAAGGAAATAACTTCACATAAAAATTAGACAGAAGCATGCTCAGAAGCTTCTTTGTGATGTGTGCATTCAACTCACAGAGTTGGATCTTCCTTTTCTTAGAGCGGTTTTGAAACAAGATTTTTGTAGAATATTCAAGTGGACAGTTGGAGGGCTTTGAGGCCTATGCTGGAAAAGGAAATAACTTCACATAAAAACTAGACAGAAGCATTCTCAGAAACGTATTTGTTATGAGTCCATTCAACTCACAGAGTTGAACCTTCGTTTTGATAGGGCAGTTTAGAAACACTCTTTTTGTAGAATCTTCAAGTGGACATTTTTAGTGCTTTGACGATATGCTGGAAAAGAAATATCTTCACATAAAAACTACACAGAAGCATTCTCAGAAACTTCTTTGTGATGTGTGCTTTCAACTCACAGATGTAAACATTTCTTTTGATAGAGTAGTTTTGAAACACTCTTTTTGTAGAATCTGCAAGTGGATATATGGAGCGCTTTGAAGCCTATGCTGGAAAAGGAAATATCTTCACATAAAAACTATACAGAAGCATTCTCAGCAACTTCCTTGTGATTTGTGCATTCAACTCGGAGAGTTGAAACGTCCTTTTGTTAGAGCAGTTTGGGAACACTCTTTTTGTAGAATCTGCAAGTGGATATTTGGAGTACTTCGAAGCCTAAGCTGGAAAAGGAAACAACTTCACATAAAAACTAGAAGGAAGCATTCTCACAAACTTTTTTGTGATGTGTGCATTCAACTCAGCGAGGTTAACCTTACTTTTGATAGAGCAGTTTTGAAACACTCTTTTTGTAGAATGTGCAAGTAGACATTTGGAGCTCTTTCAGGCCTGTGCTGGAATAGAAAAGATCTTCACACAAAAACTAGACAGAAGCATTCTCAGAAACTTCTTTGTGATGTGTGCATTCCACTCACAGAGTTGAACCTTCCTTTTGATAGAGCAATTCTGAAACACTCTTTTTGTAGAATCCGCAAGTGGATATTTGGAGCGCTTTGAGGCCTATGCTGGAAAAGGAAATATTTTCACGTAAAAACAAGGCGGAAGCACTCTATCAAACTTCTCTGTGATGTTTACATTCAACTCACAGAGTTGAACCTTCCCTTGAATAGAGCGGTTTTGAAAGAATCTTTTTGTAGTATATGCAACTAGATATTTGGAGCGCTTTGAGTCCTATGAGGGAAATGGAAATATTTTTAGATGAAAACTAGACAGAGGCATTCTCAGAAACATATTTGTTACGAGTGAATTCAAGTCACAGAGTTGAACCTTCCTTTTGGCAGAGCGGTTTTGAAACCCTCTTTTTATTGACTCTTCCATTGGAGATTTAGAGCGCTTTGACGCAATGCTGGAAAAGGAAATATCTTCACATAAAAACTAGACAGATGCATTCCCAGAAACTTCTTTTTGATGTGTGCTTTCAACTCACAGAGTTGAACCTTTCTTTTGATAGAGCAGTTTTGAAACCCTCTCTTTGAAGAATCTTCATGTGGACATTTGGATATCTTTGAGGCCTATGCTGGAAAAGGAAATATCTTCACATAAAAACAAGACAGAGGCATTCTCAGAAACTACTTTGCAATGTGTGCGTTCAACACACAGACTTTAAACTTACTTTTGGCGAAGCAGTTCTGAAACAGTCTTTTTGTACAGTCTGCAAGTGGATATTTGGAGCGCTTTAAGGCCTACGCTGAAAAAAGAAATAACTTCAATCAAAAAGTAGAAAGAAGCATTCTCAGAAACCTCTTTGTGATGTGTGTATTGAACTCACAGAGTTGAACCTTCCTTTTGATAGAGGAGTTTTGAAATACTCTTTTTGTAGGATCTGCAAGTGAATAGTTGGAATGATTTGAGGCCTATGATGGTAAAGGAAATATCTTCACATAAAAACGATAGAGAAGCATTCTCGGAAACTTCCTTGTGATGTGTGCATTCAACTCACAGAGTTGAACCTTCCTTCTGATAGTGCAGTTTTGAAACACTCGTTTTGTATCATCTGCAAGTGGATACTTGGAGCGCTTTGAAGCCTATACTGGAAAAGTAAATGTCTTCTCATAAAAACTATACAGAAGCAATCTCCGAAACCACCTTGTGATGTGTGTATTCAACTCAGAGAGTTGAACCTTCCTTTTTTTAGAGCAGTTTTGAAACACTCTTTTTGCAAAATCTGCAAGTGAATACTTGGATCGCTTTGAAGCCTCTGCAGGGTAAAGGAAATATCTTCACATAAAAACAAAACAGAAGCATTGTCAGAAACTTCTTTATGACGTGTGCATTCAATTCACAGAGTTGAACCTTCCTTTTGATAGAGCAGTTTTGAATCACTCCTTTTGTAGTGTGTGCAAGTAGACATTTGGAGCTCTTTCAGGCCTGTGCTGGAAAAGGAAATATCTTCACACAAAAACTAGACAGAAGTATTCTCAGAAACTTCTTTGTGATGCATGCATTCTAAACACGGAGTTGAACCTTCGTTTTGATAGAACAGTTTTGAAACACTCTTATTGTAGGATCTGCATGTGGATATTTGGAGCGCTTTGAGGCCTATGCTAGAAAAGAAAATATCTTCGCGTAAAAATGAGACAGAAGCATTCTCAGAAACTTTTTTGTGATGTGTGCATTAAACTCACAGTGTTCAACCTGCCTTTTGACAGAGCAGTTTTGAAACACTCTTTTTGTAGAATCTGCAGGTGGATATTTGGAGTGCTTTGAGGACAATGCTATATAAGGAAATGTCTTCACATAAAACCTAGACAGAAACATTATCAGAAACTTCTTTGTGATGTGTGCTTCCAAATCACAGAGTTGAACCTTCCTTTTGATATAGCAGGTTTGGAACACACTTTTTTTGGAATCTGCAAGTGAATTTTGGGAGCGCTTTGAGGACTATGCTGGAAAAGGAAATATATTCACATAAAAACTAGAAAGAGGCATTCTCAAAAACTTCTCTGTGATGTGTGCGCTAAACTCACAAAGTTGAACATCCCTTTTGCTAGAGCAGTTTTGAAACACAGTTTTTGTAAAATCTGCAAGTGAATATTTGGAGTGATTGAGACCTGTGCTGGAAAATCGTATAACTTCAAATAAGAACGGGACAGAAGTATTCTCAGAAACATCTTTGTGATGTCAGCATTCAACTCGCGGAGTTGAAACTTCCTTTTGGTAGAGCAGTTTTGAAACTGTCTTTTTGTGGAAGCTACAAGTGGATATTTGGAACGCTTTGAGGCTTATGCTGGAAAAGCTAATAACTTCACATAAAAAGAAGAGAGAAGCATTCTCAGAAACTTCTTTGTGATGAGTGCATTCAAGTGTACATTTGGAGTGCTTTGAGGCCTTTGCTGGAAAAGGAAATAACTTCACATAAAAATTAGACAGAAGCATGCTCAGAAGCTTCTTTGTGATGTGTGCATTCAACTCACAGAGTTGGATCTTCCTTTTCTTAGAGCGGTTTTGAAACAAGATTTTTGTAGAATATTCAAGTGGACATTTGGAGGGCTTTGAGGCCTATGCTGGAAAAGGAAATAACTTCACATAAAAACTAGACAGAAGCATTCTCAGAAACGTATTTGTTATGACTCCATTCAACTCACAGAGTTGAACCTTCGTTTTGATAGGGCAGTTTTGAAACACTCTTTTTGTAGAATCTTCAAGTGGACATTTTTAGTGCTTTGACGATATGCTGGAAAAGAAATATCTTCACATAAAAACTACACAGAAGCATTCTCAGAAACTTCTTTGTGATGTGTGCTTTCAACTCACAGATGTAAACATTTCTTTTGATAGAGTAGTTTTGAAACACTCTTTTTGTAGAATCTGCAAGTGGATATATGGAGCACTTTGAAGCCTATGCTGGAAAAGGAAATATCTTCACATAAAAACTATACAGAAGCATTCTCAGCAACTTTCTTGTGATTTGTGCATTCAACTCGGAGAGTTGAACCGTCCTTTTGTTAGAGCAGTTTGGGAACACTCTTTTTGTAGAATCTGCAAGTGGATATTTGGAGCACTTCGAAGCCTAAGCTGGAAAAAGAAACAACTGCACATAAAAACTAGAAGGAAGCATTCTCACAAACTTTTTCGTGATGTGTGCATTCAACTCAGCGAGTTTAACCTTCCTTTTGATAGAGCAGTTTTGAAACACTCTTTTTGTAGAATGTGCAAGTAGACATTTGGAGCTCTTTCAGGCCTGTGCTGGAATAGAAAAGATCTTCACACGAAAACTAGACAGAAGCATTCTCAGAAACTTCTTTGTGATGTGTGCATTCCACTCACAGAGTTGAACCTTCCTTTTGATAGAGCAATTCTGAAACACTCTTTTTGTAGAATCCGCAAGTGGATATTTGGAGCGCTTTGAGGCCTATGCTGGAAAAGCAAATATTTTCACGTAAAAACAAGGCGGAAGCACTCTATCAAACTTCTTTGTGATGTTTACATTCAACTCACAGAGTTGAACCTTCCCTTGAATAGAGCGGTTTTGAAAGAATCTTTTTGTAGTATATGCAAGTAGATATTTGGAGCCCTTTGAGTCCTATGAGGGAAATGGAAATATTTTTAGATGAAAACTAGACAGAGGCATTCTCAGAAACATATTTGTTACGAGTGAATTCAAGTCACAGAGTTGAACCTTCCTTTTGGCAGAGCGGTTTTGAAACCCTCTTTTTATTGACTCTTCCATTGGAGATTTAGAGCGCTTTGACGCAATGCTGGAAAAGGAAATATCTTCACATAAAAACTAGACAGATGCATTCCCAGAAACTTCTTTTTGATGTGTGCTTTCAACTCACAGAGTTGAACCTTTCTTTTGATAGAGCAGTTTTGAAACCCTCTCTTTGAAGAATCTTCATGTGGACATTTGGATATCTTTGAGGCCTATGCTGGAAAAGGAAATATCTTCACATAAAAACAAGACAGAAGCATTCTCAGAAACTACTTTGCAATGTGTGCGTTCAACACACAGACTTTAAACTTACTTTTGGCGGAGCAGTTCTGAAACAGTCTTTTTGTACAGTCTGCAAGTGGATATTTGGAGTGCTTTAAGGCCTACGCTGAAAAAAGAAATAACTTCAATCAAAAAGTAGAAAGAAGCATTCTCAGAAACCTCTTTGTGATGTGTGTATTGAACTCACAGAGTTGAACCTTCCTTTTGATAGAGGAGTTTTGAAATACTCTTTTTGTAGGATCTGCAAGTGAATAGTTGGAATGATTTGAGGCCTATGATGGTAAAGGAAATATCTTCACATAAAAACGATAGAGAAGCATTCTCGGAAACTTCCTTGTGATGTGTGCATTCAACTCACAGAGTTGAACCTTCCTTCTGATAGTGCAGTTTTGAAACACTCGTTTTGAATCATCTGCAAGTGGATACTTGGAGCGCTTTGAAGCCTATACTGGAAAAGTAAATGTCTTCTCATAAAAACTATACAGAAGCAATCTCCGAAACCACCTTGTGATGTGTGTATTCAACTCAGAGAGTTGAACCTTCCTTTTTTTAGAGCAGTTTTGAAACACTCTTTTTGCAAAATCTGCAAGTGAATACTTGGATCGCTTTGAAGCCTCTGCAGGGTAAAGGAAATATCTTCACATAAAAACAAAACAGAAGCATTGTCAGAAACTTCTTTATGACGTGTGCATTCAATTCACAGAGTTGAACCTTCCTTTTGATAGAGCAGTTTTGAATCACTCCTTTTGTAGTGTGTGCAAGTAGACATTTGGAGCTCTTTCAGGCCTGTGCTGGAAAAGGAAATATCTTCACACAAAAACTAGACAGAAGTATTCTCAGAAACTTCTTTGTGATGCATGCATTCTAAACACGGAGTTGAACCTTCCTTTTGATAGAACAGTTTTGAAACACTCTTATTGTAGGATCTGCATGTGGATATTTGGAGCGCTTTGAGGCCTATGCTAGAAAAGGAAATATCTTCGCGTAAAAATGAGACAGAAGCATTCTCAGAAACTTTTTTGTGATGTGTGCATTAAACTCACAGTGTTCAACCTGCCTTTTGACAGAGCAGTTTTGAAACACTCTTTTTGTAGAATCTGCAGGTGGATATTTGGAGTGCTTTGAGGACAATGCTATATAAGGAAATGTCTTCACATAAAACCTAGACAGAAACATTATCAGAAACTTCTTTGTGATGTGTGCTTCCAAATCACAGAGTTGAACCTTCCTTTTGATATAGCAGGTTTGGAACACACTTTTTTTGGAATCTGCAAGTGAATTTTGGGAGCGCTTTGAGGACTATGCTGGAAAAGGAAATATATTCACATAAAAACTAGAAAGAGGCATTCTCAAAAACTTCTCTGTGATGTGTGCGCTAAACTCACAAAGTTGAACATCCCTTTTGCTAGAGCAGTTTTGAAACACAGTTTTTGTAAAATCTGCAAGTGAATATTTGGAGTGATTGAGACCTGTGCTGGAAAATCGTATAACTTCAAATAAGAACGGGACAGAAGTATTCTCAGAAACATCTTTGTGATGTCAGCATTCAACTCGCGGAGTTGAAACTTCCTTTTGGTAGAGCAGTTTTGAAACTGTCTTTTTGTGGAAGCTACAAGTGGATATTTGGAACGCTTTGAGGCTTATGCTGGAAAAGCTAATAACTTCACATAAAAAGAAGAGAGAAGCATTCTCAGAAACTTCTTTGTGATGAGTGCATTCAAGTGTACATTTGGAGTGCTTTGAGGCCTTTGCTGGAAAAGGAAATAACTTCACATAAAAATTAGACAGAAGCATGCTCAGAAGCTTCTTTGTGATGTGTGCATTCAACTCACAGAGTTGGATCTTCCTTTTCTTAGAGCGGTTTTGAAACAAGATTTTTGTAGAATATTCAAGTGGACATTTGGAGGGCTTTGAGGCCTATGCTGGAAAAGGAAATAACTTCACATAAAAACTAGACAGAAGCATTCTCAGAAACGTATTTGTTATGACTCCATTCAACTCACAGAGTTGAACCTTCGTTTTGATAGGGCAGTTTTGAAACACTCTTTTTGTAGAATCTTCAAGTGGACATTTTTAGTGCTTTGACGATATGCTGGAAAAGAAATATCTTCACATAAAAACTACACAGAAGCATTCTCAGAAACTTCTTTGTGATGTGTGCTTTCAACTCACAGATGTAAACATTTCTTTTGATAGAGTAGTTTTGAAACACTCTTTTTGTAGAATCTGCAAGTGGATATATGGAGCACTTTGAAGCCTATGCTGGAAAAGGAAATATCTTCACATAAAAACTATACAGAAGCATTCTCAGCAACTTTCTTGTGATTTGTGCATTCAACTCGGAGAGTTGAACCGTCCTTTTGTTAGAGCAGTTTGGGAACACTCTTTTTGTAGAATCTGCAAGTGGATATTTGGAGCACTTCGAAGCCTAAGCTGGAAAAAGAAACAACTGCACATAAAAACTAGAAGGAAGCATTCTCACAAACTTTTTCGTGATGTGTGCATTCAACTCAGCGAGTTTAACCTTCCTTTTGATAGAGCAGTTTTGAAACACTCTTTTTGTAGAATGTGCAAGTAGACATTTGGAGCTCTTTCAGGCCTGTGCTGGAATAGAAAAGATCTTCACACGAAAACTAGACAGAAGCATTCTCAGAAACTTCTTTGTGATGTGTGCATTCCACTCACAGAGTTGAACCTTCCTTTTGATAGAGCAATTCTGAAACACTCTTTTTGTAGAATCCGCAAGTGGATATTTGGAGCGCTTTGAGGCCTATGCTGGAAAAGCAAATATTTTCACGTAAAAACAAGGCGGAAGCACTCTATCAAACTTCTTTGTGATGTTTACATTCAACTCACAGAGTTGAACCTTCCCTTGAATAGAGCGGTTTTGAAAGAATCTTTTTGTAGTATATGCAAGTAGATATTTGGAGCCCTTTGAGTCCTATGAGGGAAATGGAAATATTTTTAGATGAAAACTAGACAGAGGCATTCTCAGAAACATATTTGTTACGAGTGAATTCAAGTCACAGAGTTGAACCTTCCTTTTGGCAGAGCGGTTTTGAAACCCTCTTTTTATTGACTCTTCCATTGGAGATTTAGAGCGCTTTGACGCAATGCTGGAAAAGGAAATATCTTCACATAAAAACTAGACAGATGCATTCCCAGAAACTTCTTTTTGATGTGTGCTTTCAACTCACAGAGTTGAACCTTTCTTTTGATAGAGCAGTTTTGAAACCCTCTCTTTGAAGAATCTTCATGTGGACATTTGGATATCTTTGAGGCCTATGCTGGAAAAGGAAATATCTTCACATAAAAACAAGACAGAAGCATTCTCAGAAACTACTTTGCAATGTGTGCGTTCAACACACAGACTTTAAACTTACTTTTGGCGGAGCAGTTCTGAAACAGTCTTTTTGTACAGTCTGCAAGTGGATATTTGGAGTGCTTTAAGGCCTACGCTGAAAAAAGAAATAACTTCAATCAAAAAGTAGAAAGAAGCATTCTCAGAAACCTCTTTGTGATGTGTGTATTGAACTCACAGAGTTGAACCTTCCTTTTGATAGAGGAGTTTTGAAATACTCTTTTTGTAGGATCTGCAAGTGAATAGTTGGAATGATTTGAGGCCTATGATGGTAAAGGAAATATCTTCACATAAAAACGATAGAGAAGCATTCTCGGAAACTTCCTTGTGATGTGTGCATTCAACTCACAGAGTTGAACCTTCCTTCTGATAGTGCAGTTTTGAAACACTCGTTTTGAATCATCTGCAAGTGGATACTTGGAGCGCTTTGAAGCCTATACTGGAAAAGTAAATGTCTTCTCATAAAAACTATACAGAAGCAATCTCCGAAACCACCTTGTGATGTGTGTATTCAACTCAGAGAGTTGAACCTTCCTTTTTTTAGAGCAGTTTTGAAACACTCTTTTTGCAAAATCTGCAAGTGAATACTTGGATCGCTTTGAAGCCTCTGCAGGGTAAAGGAAATATCTTCACATAAAAACAAAACAGAAGCATTGTCAGAAACTTCTTTATGATGTGTGCATTCAATTCACAGAGTTGAACCTTCCTTTGGATAGAGCAGTTTTGAATCACTCCTTTTGTAGTGTGTGCAAGTAGACATTTGGAGCTCTTTCAGGCCTGTGCTGGAAAAGGAAATATCTTCACAGAAAAACTAGACAGAAGTATTCTCAGAAACGTCTTTGTGATGCATGCATTCTAAACACGGAGTTGAACCTTCCTTTTGATAGAACAGTTTTGAAACACTCTTATTGTAGAATCTGCATGTGGATATTTGGAGCGCTTTGAGGCCTATGCTAGAAAAGAAAATATCTTCGCATAAAAATGAGACAGAAGCATTCTCAGAAACTTTTATGTGATGTGTGCATTAAACTCACAGTGTTGAACCTGCCTTTTGACAGAGCAGTTTTGAAACACTCTTTTTGTAGAATCTGCAGGTGGATATTTGGAGTGCTTTGAGGACAATGCTGTATAAGGAAATGTCTTCACATAAAACCTAGACAGAAACATTATCAGAAACTTCTTTGTGATGTGTGCTTCCAAATCACAGAGTTGAACCTTCCTTTTGATATAGCAGGTTTGGAACACACTTTTTGTGGAATCTGCAAGTGAATTTTGGGAGCGCTTTGAGGACTATGCTGGAAAAGGAAATATATTCACATAAAAACTAGAAAGAGGCATTCTCAAAA
Organism: Pongo abelii; assembly: GCF_028885655.2. Classification (NCBI taxonomy): domain Eukaryota; kingdom Metazoa; phylum Chordata; class Mammalia; order Primates; family Hominidae; genus Pongo; species Pongo abelii. The sequence goes on from NC_072005.2 coordinate 25,247,895, forward strand.
ACTTCTCTGTGATATGTGCGCTAAACTCACAAAGTTGAACATCCCTTTTGCTAGAGCAGTTTTGAAACACTGTTTTTGTAAAATCTGCAAGTGAATATTTGGAGTGATTGAGACCTGTGCTGGAAAATCGTATAACTTCAAATAAGAACGGGACAGAAGTATTCTCAGAAACATCTTTGTGATGTCTGCATTCAACTCGCGGAGTTGAAACTTCCTTTTGGTAGAGCAGTTTTGAAACTGTCTTTTTGTGGAAGCTACAAGTGGATATTTGGAACGCTTTGAGGCTTATGCTGGAAAAGCTAATAACTTCACATAAAAAGAAGAGAGAAGCATTCTCAGAAACTTCTTTGTGATGAGTGCATTCAAGTGTACATTTGGAGTGCTTTGAGGCCTTTGCTGGAAAAGGAAATAACTTCACATAAAAATTAGACAGAAGCATGCTCAGAAGCTTTTTGTGATGTGTGCATTCAACTCACAGAGTTGGATCTTCCTTTTCTTAGAGCGGTTTTGAAACAAGATTTTTGTAGAATATTCAAGTGGACATTTGGAGGGCTTTGAGGCCTATGCTGGAAAAGGAAATAACTTCACATAAAAACTAGACAGAAGCATTCTTAGAAACGTATTTGTTATGAGTCCATTCAACTCACAGAGTTGAACCTTCGTTTTGATAGGGCAGTTTAGAAACACTCTTTTTGTAGAATCTTCAAGTGGACATTTTTAGTGCTTTGACGATATGCTGGAAAAGAAATATCTTCACATAAAAACTACACAGAAGCATTCTCAGAAACTTCTTTGTGATGTGTGCTTTCAACTCACAGATGTAAACATTTCTTTTGATAGAGTAGTTTTGAAACACTCTTTTTGTAGAATCTGCAAGTGGATATATGGAGCGCTTTGATGCCTATGCTGGGAAAGGAAATATCTTCACATAAAAACTATACAGAAGCATTCTCAGCAACTTTCTTGTGATTTGTGCATTCAACTCGGAGAGTTGAACCGTCCTTTTGTTAGAGCAGTTTGGGAACACTCTTTTTGTAGAATCTGCAAGTGGATATTTGGAGCACTTCGAAGCCTAAGCTGGAAAAAGAAACAACTGCACATAAAAACTAGAAGGTAGCATTCTCACAAACTTTTTCGTGATGTGTGCATTCAACTCAGCGAGTTTAACCTTACTTTTGATAGAGCAGTTTTGAAACACTCTTTTTGTAGAATGTGCAAGTAGACATTTGGAGCTCTTTCAGGCCTGTGCTGGAATAGAAAAGATCTTCACACGAAAACTAGACAGAAGCATTCTCAGAAACTTCTTTGTGATGTGTGCATTCCACTCACAGAGTTGAACCTTCCTTTTGATAGAGCAATTCTGAAACACTCTTTTTGTAGAATCCGCAAGTGGATATTTGGAGCGCTTTGAGGCCTATGCTGGAAAAGCAAATATTTTCACGTAAAAACAAGGCGGAAGCACTCTATCAAACTTCTTTGTGATGTTTACATTCAACTCACAGAGTTGAACCTTCCCTTGAATAGAGCGGTTTTGAAAGAATCTTTTTGTAGTATATGCAACTAGATATTTGGAGCGCTTTGAGTCCTATGAGGGAAATGGAAATATTTTTAGATGAAAACTAGACAGAGGCATTCTCAGAAACATATTTGTTACGAGTGAATTCAAGTCACAGAGTTGAACCTTCCTTTTGGCAGAGCGGTTTTGAAACCCTCTGTTTATTGACTCTTCCATTGGAGATTTAGAGCGCTTTGACGCAATGCTGGAAAAGGAAATATCTTCACATAAAAACTAGACAGATGCATTCCCAGAAACTTCTTTTTGATGTGTGCTTTCAACTCACAGAGTTGAACATTTCTTTTGATAGAGCAGTTTTGAAACCCTCTCTTTGAAGAATCTTCATGTGGACATTTGGATATCTTTGAGGCCTATGCTGGAAAAGGAAATATCTTCACATAAAAACAAGACAGAAGCATTCTCAGAAACTACTTTGCAATGTGTGCGTTCAACACACAGACTTTAAACTTACTTTTGGCGGAGCAGTTCTGAAACAGTCTTTTTGTACAGTCTGCAAGTGGATATTTGGAGCGCTTTAAGGCCTACGCTGAAAAAAGAAATAACTTCAATCAAAAAGTAGAAAGAAGCATTCTCAGAAACCTCTTTGTGATGTGTGTATTGAACTCACAGAGTTGAACCTTCCTTTTGATAGAGGAGTTTTGAAATACTCTTTTTGTAGGATCTGCAAGTGAATAGTTGGAATGATTTGAGGCCTATGATGGTAAATGAAATATCTTCACATAAAAACGATAGAGAAGCATTCTCGGAAACTTCCTTGTGATGTGTGCATTCAACTCACAGAGTTGAACCTTCCTTCTGATAGTGCAGTTTTGAAACACTCGTTTTGTATCATCTGCAAGTGGATACTTGGAGCGCTTTGAAGCCTATACTGGAAAAGTAAATGTCTTCTCATAAAAACTATACAGAAGCAATCTCCGAAACCACCTTGTGATGTGTGTATTCAACTCAGAGAGTTGAACCTTCCTTTTTTTAGAGCAGTTTTGAAACACTCTTTTTGCAAAATCTGCAAGTGAATACTTGGATCGCTTTGAAGCCTCTGCAGGGTAAAGGAAATATCTTCACATAAAAACAAAACAGAAGCATTGTCAGAAACTTCTTTATGACGTGTGCATTCAATTCACAGAGTTGAACCTTCCTTTTGATAGAGCAGTTTTGAATCACTCCTTTTGTAGTGTGTGCAAGTAGACATTTGGAGCTCTTTCAGGCCTGTGCTGGAAAAGGAAATATCTTCACACAAAAACTAGACAGAAGTATTCTCAGAAACTTCTTTGTGATGCATGCATTCTAAACACGGAGTTGAACCTTCCTTTTGATAGAACAGTTTTGAAACACTCTTATTGTAGGATCTGCATGTGGATATTTGGAGCGCTTTGAGGCCTATGCTAGAAAAGAAAATATCTTCGCGTAAAAATGAGACAGAAGCATTCTCAGAAACTTTTTTGTGATGTGTGCATTAAACTCACAGTGTTCAACCTGCCTTTTGACAGAGCAGTTTTGAAACACTCTTTTTGTAGAATCTGCAGGTGGATATTTGGAGTGCTTTGAGGACAATGCTATATAAGGAAATGTCTTCACATAAAACCTAGACAGAAACATTATCAGAAACTTCTTTGTGATGTGTGCTTCCAAATCACAGAGTTGAACCTTCCTTTTGATATAGCAGGTTTGGAACACACTTTTTTTGGAATCTGCAAGTGAATTTTGGGAGCGCTTTGAGGACTATGCTGGAAAAGGAAATATATTCACATAAAAACTAGAAAGAGGCATTCTCAAAAACTTCTCTGTGATGTGTGCGCTAAACTCACAAAGTTGAACATCCCTTTTGCTAGAGCAGTTTTGAAACACAGTTTTTGTAAAATCTGCAAGTGAATATTTGGAGTGATTGAGACCTGTGCTGGAAAATCGTATAACTTCAAATAAGAACGGGACAGAAGTATTCTCAGAAACATCTTTGTGATGTCAGCATTCAACTCGCGGAGTTGAAACTTCCTTTTGGTAGAGCAGTTTTGAAACTGTCTTTTTGTGGAAGCTACAAGTGGATATTTGGAACGCTTTGAGGCTTATGCTGGAAAAGCTAATAACTTCACATAAAAAGAAGAGAGAAGCATTCTCAGAAACTTCTTTGTGATGAGTGCATTCAAGTGTACATTTGGAGTGCTTTGAGGCCTTTGCTGGAAAAGGAAATAACTTCACATAAAAATTAGACAGAAGCATGCTCAGAAGCTTCTTTGTGATGTGTGCATTCAACTCACAGAGTTGGATCTTCCTTTTCTTAGAGCGGTTTTGAAACAAGATTTTTGTAGAATATTCAAGTGGACATTTGGAGGGCTTTGAGGCCTATGCTGGAAAAGGAAATAACTTCACATAAAAACTAGACAGAAGCATTCTTAGAAACGTATTTGTTATGACTCCATTCAACTCACAGAGTTGAACCTTCGTTTTGATAGGGCAGTTTTGAAACACTCTTTTTGTAGAATCTTCAAGTGGACATTTTTAGTGCTTTGACGATATGCTGGAAAAGAAATATCTTCACATAAAAACTACACAGAAGCATTCTCAGAAACTTCTTTGTGATGTGTGCTTTCAACTCACAGATGTAAACATTTCTTTTGATAGAGTAGTTTTGAAACACTCTTTTTGTAGAATCTGCAAGTGGATATATGGAGCACTTTGAAGCCTATGCTGGAAAAGGAAATATCTTCACATAAAAACTATACAGAAGCATTCTCAGCAACTTTCTTGTGATTTGTGCATTCAACTCGGAGAGTTGAACCGTCCTTTTGTTAGAGCAGTTTGGGAACACTCTTTTTGTAGAATCTGCAAGTGGATATTTGGAGCACTTCGAAGCCTAAGCTGGAAAAAGAAACAACTGCACATAAAAACTAGAAGGAAGCATTCTCACAAACTTTTTCGTGATGTGTGCATTCAACTCAGCGAGTTTAACCTTCCTTTTGATAGAGCAGTTTTGAAACACTCTTTTTGTAGAATGTGCAAGTAGACATTTGGAGCTCTTTCAGGCCTGTGCTGGAATAGAAAAGATCTTCACACGAAAACTAGACAGAAGCATTCTCAGAAACTTCTTTGTGATGTGTGCATTCCACTCACAGAGTTGAACCTTCCTTTTGATAGAGCAATTCTGAAACACTCTTTTTGTAGAATCCGCAAGTGGATATTTGGAGCGCTTTGAGGCCTATGCTGGAAAAGCAAATATTTTCACGTAAAAACAAGGCGGAAGCACTCTATCAAACTTCTTTGTGATGTTTACATTCAACTCACAGAGTTGAACCTTCCCTTGAATAGAGCGGTTTTGAAAGAATCTTTTTGTAGTATATGCAAGTAGATATTTGGAGCCCTTTGAGTCCTATGAGGGAAATGGAAATATTTTTAGATGAAAACTAGACAGAGGCATTCTCAGAAACATATTTGTTACGAGTGAATTCAAGTCACAGAGTTGAACCTTCCTTTTGGCAGAGCGGTTTTGAAACCCTCTTTTTATTGACTCTTCCATTGGAGATTTAGAGCGCTTTGACGCAATGCTGGAAAAGGAAATATCTTCACATAAAAACTAGACAGATGCATTCCCAGAAACTTCTTTTTGATGTGTGCTTTCAACTCACAGAGTTGAACCTTTCTTTTGATAGAGCAGTTTTGAAACCCTCTCTTTGAAGAATCTTCATGTGGACATTTGGATATCTTTGAGGCCTATGCTGGAAAAGGAAATATCTTCACATAAAAACAAGACAGAAGCATTCTCAGAAACTACTTTGCAATGTGTGCGTTCAACACACAGACTTTAAACTTACTTTTGGCGGAGCAGTTCTGAAACAGTCTTTTTGTACAGTCTGCAAGTGGATATTTGGAGTGCTTTAAGGCCTACGCTGAAAAAAGAAATAACTTCAATCAAAAAGTAGAAAGAAGCATTCTCAGAAACCTCTTTGTGATGTGTGTATTGAACTCACAGAGTTGAACCTTCCTTTTGATAGAGGAGTTTTGAAATACTCTTTTTGTAGGATCTGCAAGTGAATAGTTGGAATGATTTGAGGCCTATGATGGTAAAGGAAATATCTTCACATAAAAACGATAGAGAAGCATTCTCGGAAACTTCCTTGTGATGTGTGCATTCAACTCACAGAGTTGAACCTTCCTTCTGATAGTGCAGTTTTGAAACACTCGTTTTGAATCATCTGCAAGTGGATACTTGGAGCGCTTTGAAGCCTATACTGGAAAAGTAAATGTCTTCTCATAAAAACTATACAGAAGCAATCTCCGAAACCACCTTGTGATGTGTGTATTCAACTCAGAGAGTTGAACCTTCCTTTTTTTAGAGCAGTTTTGAAACACTCTTTTTGCAAAATCTGCAAGTGAATACTTGGATCGCTTTGAAGCCTCTGCAGGGTAAAGGAAATATCTTCACATAAAAACAAAACAGAAGCATTGTCAGAAACTTCTTTATGATGTGTGCATTCAATTCACAGAGTTGAACCTTCCTTTTGATAGAGCAGTTTTGAATCACTCCTTTTGTAGTGTGTGCAAGTAGACATTTGGAGCTCTTTCAGGCCTGTGCTGGAAAAGGAAATATCTTCACAGAAAAACTAGACAGAAGTATTCTCAGAAACGTCTTTGTGATGCATGCATTCTAAACACGGAGTTGAACCTTCCTTTTGATAGAACAGTTTTGAAACACTCTTATTGTAGAATCTGCATGTGGATATTTGGAGCGCTTTGAGGCCTATGCTAGAAAAGAAAATATCTTCGCATAAAAATGAGACAGAAGCATTCTCAGAAACTTTTATGTGATGTGTGCATTAAACTCACAGTGTTGAACCTGCCTTTTGACAGAGCAGTTTTGAAACACTCTTTTTGTAGAATCTGCAGGTGGATATTTGGAGTGCTTTGAGGACAATGCTGTATAAGGAAATGTCTTCACATAAAACCTAGACAGAAACATTATCAGAAACTTCTTTGTGATGTGTGCTTCCAAATCACAGAGTTGAACCTTCCTTTTGATATAGCAGGTTTGGAACACACTTTTTGTGGAATCTGCAAGTGAATTTTGGGAGCGCTTTGAGGACTATGCTGGAAAAGGAAATATATTCACATAAAAACTAGAAAGAGGCATTCTCAAAAACTTCTCTGTGATATGTGCGCTAAACTCACAAAGTTGAACATCCCTTTTGCTAGAGCAGTTTTGAAACACTGTTTTTGTAAAATCTGCAAGTGAATATTTGGAGTGATTGAGACCTGTGCTGGAAAATCGTATAACTTCAAATAAGAACGGGACAGAAGTATTCTCAGAAACATCTTTGTGATGTCTGCATTCAACTCGCGGAGTTGAAACTTCCTTTTGGTAGAGCAGTTTTGAAACTGTCTTTTTGTGGAAGCTACAAGTGGATATTTGGAACGCTTTGAGGCTTATGCTGGAAAAGCTAATAACTTCACATAAAAAGAAGAGAGAAGCATTCTCAGAAACTTCTTTGTGATGAGTGCATTCAAGTGTACATTTGGAGTGCTTTGAGGCCTTTGCTGGAAAAGGAAATAACTTCACATAAAAATTAGACAGAAGCATGCTCAGAAGCTTCTTTGTGATGTGTGCATTCAACTCACAGAGTTGGATCTTCCTTTTCTTAGAGCGGTTTTGAAACAAGATTTTTGTAGAATATTCAAGTGGACATTTGGAGGGCTTTGAGGCCTATGCTGGAAAAGGAAATAACTTCACATAAAAACTAGACAGAAGCATTCTCAGAAACGTATTTGTTATGAGTCCATTCAACTCACAGAGTTGAACCTTCGTTTTGATAGGGCAGTTTAGAAACACTCTTTTTGTAGAATCTTCAAGTGGACATTTTTAGTGCTTTGACGATATGCTGGAAAAGAAATATCTTCACATAAAAACTACACAGAAGCATTCTCAGAAACTTCTTTGTGATGTGTGCTTTCAACTCACAGATGTAAACATTTCTTTTGATAGAGTAGTTTTGAAACACTCTTTTTGTAGAATCTGCAAGTGGATATATGGAGCGCTTTGAAGCCTATGCTGGAAAAGGAAATATCTTCACATAAAAACTATACAGAAGCATTCTCAGCAACTTCCTTGTGATTTGTGCATTCAACTCGGAGAGTTGAAACGTCCTTTTGTTAGAGCAGTTTGGGAACACTCTTTTTGTAGAATCTGCAAGTGGATATTTGGAGTACTTCGAAGCCTAAGCTGGAAAAGGAAACAACTTCACATAAAAACTAGAAGGAAGCATTCTCACAAACTTTTTTGTGATGTGTGCATTCAACTCAGCGAGGTTAACCTTACTTTTGATAGAGCAGTTTTGAAACACTCTTTTTGTAGAATGTGCAAGTAGACATTTGGAGCTCTTTCAGGCCTGTGCTGGAATAGAAAAGATCTTCACACGAAAACTAGACAGAAGCATTCTCAGAAACTTCTTTGTGATGTGTGCATTCCACTCACAGAGTTGAACCTTCCTTTTGATAGAGCAATTCTGAAACACTCTTTTTGTAGAATCCGCAAGTGGATATTTGGAGCGCTTTGAGGCCTATGCTGGAAAAGGAAATATTTTCACGTAAAAACAAGGCGGAAGCACTCTATCAAACTTCTCTGTGATGTTTACATTCAACTCACAGAGTTGAACCTTCCCTTGAATAGAGCGGTTTTGAAAGAATCTTTTTGTAGTATATGCAACTAGATATTTGGAGCGCTTTGAGTCCTATGAGGGAAATGGAAATATTTTTAGATGAAAACTAGACAGAGGCATTCTCAGAAACATATTTGTTACGAGTGAATTCAAGTCACAGAGTTGAACCTTCCTTTTGGCAGAGCGGTTTTGAAACCCTCTTTTTATTGACTCTTCCATTGGAGATTTAGAGCGCTTTGACGCAATGCTGGAAAAGGAAATATCTTCACATAAAAACTAGACAAATGCATTCCCAGAAACTTCTTTTTGATGTGTGCTTTCAACTCACAGAGTTGAACCTTTCTTTTGATAGAGCAGTTTTGAAACCCTCTCTTTGAAGAATCTTCATGTGGACATTTGGATATCTTTGAGGCCTATGCTGGAAAAGGAAATATCTTCACATAAAAACAAGACAGAAGCATTCTCAGAAACTACTTTGCAATGTGTGCGTTCAACACACAGACTTTAAACTTACTTTTGGCGAAGCAGTTCTGAAACAGTCTTTTTGTACAGTCTGCAAGTGTATATTTGGAGCGCTTTAAGGCCTACGCTGAAAATAGAAATAACTTCAATCAAAAAGTAGAAAGAAGCATTCTCAGAAACCTCTTTGTGATGTGTGTATTGAACTCACAGAGTTGAACCTTCCTTTTGATAGAGGAGTTTTGAAATACTCTTTTTGTAGGATCTGCAAGTGAATAGTTGGAATGATTTGAGGCCTATGATGGTAAAGGAAATATCTTCACATAAAAACGATAGAGAAGCATTCTCGGAAACTTCCTTGTGATGTGTGCATTCAACTCACAGAGTTGAACCTTCCTTCTGATAGTGCAGTTTTGAAACACTCGTTTTGTATCATCTGCAAGTGGATACTTGGAGCGCTTTGAAGCCTATACTGGAAAAGTAAATGTCTTCTCATAAAAACTATACAGAAGCAATCTCCGAAACCACCTTGTGATGTGTGTATTCAACTCAGAGAGTTGAACCTTCCTTTTTTTAGAGCAGTTTTGAAACACTCTTTTTGCAAAATCTGCAAGTGAATACTTGGATCGCTTTGAAGCCTCTGCAGGGTAAAGGAAATATCTTCACATAAAAACAAAACAGAAGCATTGTCAGAAACTTCTTTATGACGTGTGCATTCAATTCACAGAGTTGAACCTTCCTTTTGATAGAGCAGTTTTGAATCACTCCTTTTGTAGTGTGTGCAAGTAGACATTTGGAGCTCTTTCAGGCCTGTGCTGGAAAAGGAAATATCTTCACACAAAAACTAGACAGAAGTATTCTCAGAAACTTCTTTGTGATGCATGCATTCTAAACACGGAGTTGAACCTTCCTTTTGATAGAACAGTTTTGAAACACTCTTATTGTAGGATCTGCAGGTGGATATTTGGAGTGCTTTGAGGACAATGCTATATAAGGAAATGTCTTCACATAAAACCTAGACAGAAACATTATCAGAAACTTCTTTGTGATGTGTGCTTCCAAATCACAGAGTTGAACCTTCCTTTTGATATAGCAGGTTTGGAACACACTTTTTTTGGAATCTGCAAGTGAATTTTGGGAGCGCTTTGAGGACTATGCTGGAAAAGGAAATATATTCACATAAAAACTAGAAAGAGGCATTCTCAAAAACTTCTCTGTGATGTGTGCGCTAAACTCACAAAGTTGAACATCCCTTTTGCTAGAGCAGTTTTGAAACACAGTTTTTGTAAAATCTGCAAGTGAATATTTGGAGTGATTGAGACCTGTGCTGGAAAATCGTATAACTTCAAATAAGAACGGGACAGAAGTATTCTCAGAAACATCTTTGTGATGTCAGCATTCAACTCGCGGAGTTGAAACTTCCTTTTGGTAGAGCAGTTTTGAAACTGTCTTTTTGTGGAAGCTACAAGTGGATATTTGGAACGCTTTGAGGCTTATGCTGGAAAAGCTAATAACTTCACATAAAAAGAAGAGAGAAGCATTCTCAGAAACTTCTTTGTGATGAGTGCATTCAAGTGTACATTTGGAGTGCTTTGAGGCCTTTGCTGGAAAAGGAAATAACTTCACATAAAAATTAGACAGAAGCATGCTCAGAAGCTTCTTTGTGATGTGTGCATTCAACTCACAGAGTTGGATCTTCCTTTTCTTAGAGCGGTTTTGAAACAAGATTTTTGTAGAATATTCAAGTGGACATTTGGAGGGCTTTGAGGCCTATGCTGGAAAAGGAAATAACTTCACATAAAAACTAGACAGAAGCATTCTCAGAAACGTATTTGTTATGACTCCATTCAACTCACAGAGTTGAACCTTCGTTTTGATAGGGCAGTTTTGAAACACTCTTTTTGTAGAATCTTCAAGTGGACATTTTTAGTGCTTTGACGATATGCTGGAAAAGAAATATCTTCACATAAAAACTACACAGAAGCATTCTCAGAAACTTCTTTGTGATGTGTGCTTTCAACTCACAGATGTAAACATTTCTTTTGATAGAGTAGTTTTGAAACACTCTTTTTGTAGAATCTGCAAGTGGATATATGGAGCACTTTGAAGCCTATGCTGGAAAAGGAAATATCTTCACATAAAAACTATACAGAAGCATTCTCAGCAACTTTCTTGTGATTTGTGCATTCAACTCGGAGAGTTGAACCGTCCTTTTGTTAGAGCAGTTTGGGAACACTCTTTTTGTAGAATCTGCAAGTGGATATTTGGAGCACTTCGAAGCCTAAGCTGGAAAAAGAAACAACTGCACATAAAAACTAGAAGGAAGCATTCTCACAAACTTTTTCGTGATGTGTGCATTCAACTCAGCGAGTTTAACCTTCCTTTTGATAGAGCAGTTTTGAAACACTCTTTTTGTAGAATGTGCAAGTAGACATTTGGAGCTCTTTCAGGCCTGTGCTGGAATAGAAAAGATCTTCACACGAAAACTAGACAGAAGCATTCTCAGAAACTTCTTTGTGATGTGTGCATTCCACTCACAGAGTTGAACCTTCCTTTTGATAGAGCAATTCTGAAACACTCTTTTTGTAGAATCCGCAAGTGGATATTTGGAGCGCTTTGAGGCCTATGCTGGAAAAGCAAATATTTTCACGTAAAAACAAGGCGGAAGCACTCTATCAAACTTCTTTGTGATGTTTACATTCAACTCACAGAGTTGAACCTTCCCTTGAATAGAGCGGTTTTGAAAGAATCTTTTTGTAGTATATGCAAGTAGATATTTGGAGCCCTTTGAGTCCTATGAGGGAAATGGAAATATTTTTAGATGAAAACTAGACAGAGGCATTCTCAGAAACATATTTGTTACGAGTGAATTCAAGTCACAGAGTTGAACCTTCCTTTTGGCAGAGCGGTTTTGAAACCCTCTTTTTATTGACTCTTCCATTGGAGATTTAGAGCGCTTTGACGCAATGCTGGAAAAGGAAATATCTTCACATAAAAACTAGACAGATGCATTCCCAGAAACTTCTTTTTGATGTGTGCTTTCAACTCACAGAGTTGAACCTTTCTTTTGATAGAGCAGTTTTGAAACCCTCTCTTTGAAGAATCTTCATGTGGACATTTGGATATCTTTGAGGCCTATGCTGGAAAAGGAAATATCTTCACATAAAAACAAGACAGAAGCATTCTCAGAAACTACTTTGCAATGTGTGCGTTCAACACACAGACTTTAAACTTACTTTTGGCGGAGCAGTTCTGAAACAGTCTTTTTGTACAGTCTGCAAGTGGATATTTGGAGTGCTTTAAGGCCTACGCTGAAAAAAGAAATAACTTCAATCAAAAAGTAGAAAGAAGCATTCTCAGAAACCTCTTTGTGATGTGTGTATTGAACTCACAGAGTTGAACCTTCCTTTTGATAGAGGAGTTTTGAAATACTCTTTTTGTAGGATCTGCAAGTGAATAGTTGGAATGATTTGAGGCCTATGATGGTAAAGGAAATATCTTCACATAAAAACGATAGAGAAGCATTCTCGGAAACTTCCTTGTGATGTGTGCATTCAACTCACAGAGTTGAACCTTCCTTCTGATAGTGCAGTTTTGAAACACTCGTTTTGAATCATCTGCAAGTGGATACTTGGAGCGCTTTGAAGCCTATACTGGAAAAGTAAATGTCTTCTCATAAAAACTATACAGAAGCAATCTCCGAAACCACCTTGTGATGTGTGTATTCAACTCAGAGAGTTGAACCTTCCTTTTTTTAGAGCAGTTTTGAAACACTCTTTTTGCAAAATCTGCAAGTGAATACTTGGATCGCTTTGAAGCCTCTGCAGGGTAAAGGAAATATCTTCACATAAAAACAAAACAGAAGCATTGTCAGAAACTTCTTTATGATGTGTGCATTCAATTCACAGAGTTGAACCTTCCTTTGGATAGAGCAGTTTTGAATCACTCCTTTTGTAGTGTGTGCAAGTAGACATTTGGAGCTCTTTCAGGCCTGTGCTGGAAAAGGAAATATCTTCACAGAAAAACTAGACAGAAGTATTCTCAGAAACGTCTTTGTGATGCATGCATTCTAAACACGGAGTTGAACCTTCCTTTTGATAGAACAGTTTTGAAACACTCTTATTGTAGAATCTGCATGTGGATATTTGGAGCGCTTTGAGGCCTATGCTAGAAAAGAAAATATCTTCGCATAAAAATGAGACAGAAGCATTCTCAGAAACTTTTATGTGATGTGTGCATTAAACTCACAGTGTTGAACCTGCCTTTTGACAGAGCAGTTTTGAAACACTCTTTTTGTAGAATCTGCAGGTGGATATTTGGAGTGCTTTGAGGACAATGCTGTATAAGGAAATGTCTTCACATAAAACCTAGACAGAAACATTATCAGAAACTTCTTTGTGATGTGTGCTTCCAAATCACAGAGTTGAACCTTCCTTTTGATATAGCAGGTTTGGAACACACTTTTTGTGGAATCTGCAAGTGAATTTTGGGAGCGCTTTGAGGACTATGCTGGAAAAGGAAATATATTCACATAAAAACTAGAAAGAGGCATTCTCAAAAACTTCTCTGTGATATGTGCGCTAAACTCACAAAGTTGAACATCCCTTTTGCTAGAGCAGTTTTGAAACACTGTTTTTGTAAAATCTGCAAGTGAATATTTGGAGTGATTGAGACCTGTGCTGGAAAATCGTATAACTTCAAATAAGAACGGGACAGAAGTATTCTCAGAAACATCTTTGTGATGTCTGCATTCAACTCGCGGAGTTGAAACTTCCTTTTGGTAGAGCAGTTTTGAAACTGTCTTTTTGTGGAAGCTACAAGTGGATATTTGGAACGCTTTGAGGCTTATGCTGGAAAAGCTAATAACTTCACATAAAAAGAAGAGAGAAGCATTCTCAGAAACTTCTTTGTGATGAGTGCATTCAAGTGTACATTTGGAGTGCTTTGAGGCCTTTGCTGGAAAAGGAAATAACTTCACATAAAAATTAGACAGAAGCATGCTCAGAAGCTTCTTTGTGATGTGTGCATTCAACTCACAGAGTTGGATCTTCCTTTTCTTAGAGCGGTTTTGAAACAAGATTTTTGTAGAATATTCAAGTGGACATTTGGAGGGCTTTGAGGCCTATGCTGGAAAAGGAAATAACTTCACATAAAAACTAGACAGAAGCATTCTCAGAAACGTATTTGTTATGAGTCCATTCAACTCACAGAGTTGAACCTTCGTTTTGATAGGGCAGTTTAGAAACACTCTTTTTGTAGAATCTTCAAGTGGACATTTTTAGTGCTTTGACGATATGCTGGAAAAGAAATATCTTCACATAAAAACTACACAGAAGCATTCTCAGAAACTTCTTTGTGATGTGTGCTTTCAACTCACAGATGTAAACATTTCTTTTGATAGAGTAGTTTTGAAACACTCTTTTTGTAGAATCTGCAAGTGGATATATGGAGCGCTTTGAAGCCTATGCTGGAAAAGGAAATATCTTCACATAAAAACTATACAGAAGCATTCTCAGCAACTTCCTTGTGATTTGTGCATTCAACTCGGAGAGTTGAAACGTCCTTTTGTTAGAGCAGTTTGGGAACACTCTTTTTGTAGAATCTGCAAGTGGATATTTGGAGTACTTCGAAGCCTAAGCTGGAAAAGGAAACAACTTCACATAAAAACTAGAAGGAAGCATTCTCACAAACTTTTTTGTGATGTGTGCATTCAACTCAGCGAGGTTAACCTTACTTTTGATAGAGCAGTTTTGAAACACTCTTTTTGTAGAATGTGCAAGTAGACATTTGGAGCTCTTTCAGGCCTGTGCTGGAATAGAAAAGATCTTCACACGAAAACTAGACAGAAGCATTCTCAGAAACTTCTTTGTGATGTGTGCATTCCACTCACAGAGTTGAACCTTCCTTTTGATAGAGCAATTCTGAAACACTCTTTTTGTAGAATCCGCAAGTGGATATTTGGAGCGCTTTGAGGCCTATGCTGGAAAAGGAAATATTTTCACGTAAAAACAAGGCGGAAGCACTCTATCAAACTTCTCTGTGATGTTTACATTCAACTCACAGAGTTGAACCTTCCCTTGAATAGAGCGGTTTTGAAAGAATCTTTTTGTAGTATATGCAACTAGATATTTGGAGCGCTTTGAGTCCTATGAGGGAAATGGAAATATTTTTAGATGAAAACTAGACAGAGGCATTCTCAGAAACATATTTGTTACGAGTGAATTCAAGTCACAGAGTTGAACCTTCCTTTTGGCAGAGCGGTTTTGAAACCCTCTTTTTATTGACTCTTCCATTGGAGATTTAGAGCGCTTTGACGCAATGCTGGAAAAGGAAATATCTTCACATAAAAACTAGACAGATGCATTCCCAGAAACTTCTTTTTGATGTGTGCTTTCAACTCACAGAGTTGAACCTTTCTTTTGATAGAGCAGTTTTGAAACCCTCTCTTTGAAGAATCTTCATGTGGACATTTGGATATCTTTGAGGCCTATGCTGGAAAAGGAAATATCTTCACATAAAAACAAGACAGAAGCATTCTCAGAAACTACTTTGCAATGTGTGCGTTCAACACACAGACTTTAAACTTACTTTTGGCGAAGCAGTTCTGCAACAGTCTTTTTGTACAGTCTGCAAGTGGATATTTGGAGCGCTTTAAGGCCTACGCTGAAAAAAGAAATAACTTCAATCAAAAAGTAGAAAGAAGCATTCTCAGAAACCTCTTTGTGATGTGTGTATTGAACTCACAGAGTTGAACCTTCCTTTTGATAGAGGAGTTTTGAAATACTCTTTTTGTAGGATCTGCAAGTGAATAGTTGGAATGATTTGAGGCCTATGATGGTAAAGGAAATATCTTCACATAAAAACGATAGAGAAGCATTCTCGGAAACTTCCTTGTGATGTGTGCATTCAACTCACAGAGTTGAACCTTCCTTCTGATAGTGCAGTTTTGAAACACTCGTTTTGTATCATCTGCAAGTGGATACTTGGAGCGCTTTGAAGCCTATACTGGAAAAGTAAATGTCTTCTCATAAAAACTATACAGAAGCAATCTCCGAAACCACCTTGTGATGTGTGTATTCAACTCAGAGAGTTGAACCTTCCTTTTTTTAGAGCAGTTTTGAAACACTCTTTTTGCAAAATCTGCAAGTGAATACTTGGATCGCTTTGAAGCCTCTGCAGGGTAAAGGAAATATCTTCACATAAAAACAAAACAGAAGCATTGTCAGAAACTTCTTTATGATGTGTGCATTCAATTCACAGAGTTGAACCTTCCTTTTGATAGAGCAGTTTTGAATCACTCCTTTTGTAGTGTGTGCAAGTAGACATTTGGAGCTCTTTCAGGCCTGTGCTGGAAAAGGAAATATCTTCACAGAAAAACTAGACAGAAGTATTCTCAGAAACGTCTTTGTGATGCATGCATTCTAAACACGGAGTTGAACCTTCCTTTTGATAGAACAGTTTTGAAACACTCTTATTGTAGAATCTGCATGTGGATATTTGGAGCGCTTTGAGGCCTATGCTAGAAAAGAAAATATCTTCGCATAAAAATGAGACAGAAGCATTCTCAGAAACTTTTATGTGATGTGTGCATTAAACTCACAGTGTTGAACCTGCCTTTTGACAGAGCAGTTTTGAAACACTCTTTTTGTAGAATCTGCAGGTGGATATTTGGAGTGCTTTGAGGACAATGCTGTATAAGGAAATGTCTTCACATAAAACCTAGACAGAAACATTATCAGAAACTTCTTTGTGATGTGTGCTTCCAAATCACAGAGTTGAACCTTCCTTTTGATATAGCAGGTTTGGAACACACTTTTTGTGGAATCTGCAAGTGAATTTTGGGAGCGCTTTGAGGACTATGCTGGAAAAGGAAATATATTCACATAAAAACTAGAAAGAGGCATTCTCAAAAACTTCTCTGTGATATGTGCGCTAAACTCACAAAGTTGAACATCCCTTTTGCTAGAGCAGTTTTGAAACACTGTTTTTGTAAAATCTGCTAGTGAATATTTGGAGTGATTGAGACCTGTGCTGGAAAATCGTATAACTTCAAATAAGAACGGGACAGAAGTATTCTCAGAAACATCTTTGTGATGTCTGCATTCAACTCGCGGAGTTGAAACTTCCTTTTGGTAGAGCAGTTTTGAAACTGTCTTTTTGTGGAAGCTACAAGTGGATATTTGGAACGCTTTGAGGCTTATGCTGGAAAAGCTAATAACTTCACATAAAAAGAAGAGAGAAGCATTCTCAGAAACTTCTTTGTGATGAGTGCATTCAAGTGTACATTTGGAGTGCTTTGAGGCCTTTGCTGGAAAAGGAAATAACTTCACATAAAAATTAGACAGAAGCATGCTCAGAAGCTTTTTGTGATGTGTGCATTCAACTCACAGAGTTGGATCTTCCTTTTCTTAGAGCGGTTTTGAAACAAGATTTTTGTAGAATATTCAAGTGGACATTTGGAGGGCTTTGAGGCCTATGCTGGAAAAGGAAATAACTTCACATAAAAACTAGACAGAAGCATTCTTAGAAACGTATTTGTTATGAGTCCATTCAACTCACAGAGTTGAACCTTCGTTTTGATAGGGCAGTTTAGAAACACTCTTTTTGTAGAATCTTCAAGTGGACATTTTTAGTGCTTTGACGATATGCTGGAAAAGAAATATCTTCACATAAAAACTACACAGAAGCATTCTCAGAAACTTCTTTGTGATGTGTGCTTTCAACTCACAGATGTAAACATTTCTTTTGATAGAGTAGTTTTGAAACACTCTTTTTGTAGAATCTGCAAGTGGATATATGGAGCGCTTTGATGCCTATGCTGGGAAAGGAAATATCTTCACATAAAAACTATACAGAAGCATTCTCAGCAACTTTCTTGTGATTTGTGCATTCAACTCGGAGAGTTGAACCGTCCTTTTGTTAGAGCAGTTTGGGAACACTCTTTTTGTAGAATCTGCAAGTGGATATTTGGAGCACTTCGAAGCCTAAGCTGGAAAAAGAAACAACTGCACATAAAAACTAGAAGGTAGCATTCTCACAAACTTTTTCGTGATGTGTGCATTCAACTCAGCGAGTTTAACCTTACTTTTGATAGAGCAGTTTTGAAACACTCTTTTTGTAGAATGTGCAAGTAGACATTTGGAGCTCTTTCAGGCCTGTGCTGGAATAGAAAAGATCTTCACACGAAAACTAGACAGAAGCATTCTCAGAAACTTCTTTGTGATGTGTGCATTCCACTCACAGAGTTGAACCTTCCTTTTGATAGAGCAATTCTGAAACACTCTTTTTGTAGAATCCGCAAGTGGATATTTGGAGCGCTTTGAGGCCTATGCTGGAAAAGCAAATATTTTCACGTAAAAACAAGGCGGAAGCACTCTATCAAACTTCTTTGTGATGTTTACATTCAACTCACAGAGTTGAACCTTCCCTTGAATAGAGCGGTTTTGAAAGAATCTTTTTGTAGTATATGCAAGTAGATATTTGGAGCGCTTTGAGTCCTATGAGGGAAATGGAAATATTTTTAGATGAAAACTAGACAGAGGCATTCTCAGAAACATATTTGTTACGAGTGAATTCAAGTCACAGAGTTGAACCTTCCTTTTGGCAGAGCGGTTTTGAAACCCTCTGTTTATTGACTCTTCCATTGGAGATTTAGAGCGCTTTGACGCAATGCTGGAAAAGGAAATATCTTCACATAAAAACTAGACAGATGCATTCCCAGAAACTTCTTTTTGATGTGTGCTTTCAACTCACAGAGTTGAACATTTCTTTTGATAGAGCAGTTTTGAAACCCTCTCTTTGAAGAATCTTCATGTGGACATTTGGATATCTTTGAGGCCTATGCTGGAAAAGGAAATATCTTCACATAAAAACAAGACAGAAGCATTCTCAGAAACTACTTTGCAATGTGTGCGTTCAACACACAGACTTTAAACTTACTTTTGGCGGAGCAGTTCTGAAACAGTCTTTTTGTACAGTCTGCAAGTGGATATTTGGAGCGCTTTAAGGCCTACGCTGAAAAAAGAAATAACTTCAATCAAAAAGTAGAAAGAAGCATTCTCAGAAACCTCTTTGTGATGTGTGTATTGAACTCACAGAGTTGAACCTTCCTTTTGATAGAGGAGTTTTGAAATACTCTTTTTGTAGGATCTGCAAGTGAATAGTTGGAATGATTTGAGGCCTATGATGGTAAATGAAATATCTTCACATAAAAACGATAGAGAAGCATTCTCGGAAACTTCCTTGTGATGTGTGCATTCAACTCACAGAGTTGAACCTTCCTTCTGATAGTGCAGTTTTGAAACACTCGTTTTGTATCATCTGCAAGTGGATACTTGGAGCGCTTTGAAGCCTATACTGGAAAAGTAAATGTCTTCTCATAAAAACTATACAGAAGCAATCTCCGAAACCACCTTGTGATGTGTGTATTCAACTCAGAGAGTTGAACCTTCCTTTTTTTAGAGCAGTTTTGAAACACTCTTTTTGCAAAATCTGCAAGAGAATACTTGGATCGCTTTGAAGCCTCTGCAGGGTAAAGGAAATATCTTCACATAAAAACAAAACAGAAGCATTGTCAGAAACTTCTTTATGACGTGTGCATTCAATTCACAGAGTTGAACCTTCCTTTCGATAGAGCAGTTTTGAATCACTCCTTTTGTAGTGTGTGCAAGTAGACATTTGGAGCTCTTTCAGGCCTGTGCTGGAAAAGGAAATATCTTCACACAAAAACTAGACAGAAGTATTCTCAGAAACTTCTTTGTGATGCATGCATTCTAAACACGGAGTTGAACTTTCCTTTTGATAGAACAGTTTTGAAACACTCTTATTGTAGGATCTGCATGTGGATATTTGGAGCGCTTTGAGGCCTATGCTAGAAAAGAAAATATCTTCGCGTAAAAATGAGACAGAAGCATTCTCAGAAACTTTTTTGTGATGTGTGCATTAAACTCACAGTGTTCAACCTGCCTTTTGACAGAGCAGTTTTGAAACACTCTTTTTGTAGAATCTGCAGGTGGATATTTGGAGTGCTTTGAGGACAATGCTATATAAGGAAATGTCTTCACATAAAACCTAGACAGAAACATTATCAGAAACTTCTTTGTGATGTGTGCTTCCAAATCACAGAGTTGAACCTTCCTTTTGATATAGCAGGTTTGGAACACACTTTTTTTGGAATCTGCAAGTGAATTTTGGGAGCGCTTTGAGGACTATGCTGGAAAAGGAAATATATTCACATAAAAACTAGAAAGAGGCATTCTCAAAAACTTCTCTGTGATGTGTGCGCTAAACTCACAAAGTTGAACATCCCTTTTGCTAGAGCAGTTTTGAAACACAGTTTTTGTAAAATCTGCAAGTGAATATTTGGAGTGATTGAGACCTGTGCTGGAAAATCGTATAACTTCAAATAAGAACGGGACAGAAGTATTCTCAGAAACATCTTTGTGATGTCAGCATTCAACTCGCGGAGTTGAAACTTCCTTTTGGTAGAGCAGTTTTGAAACTGTCTTTTTGTGGAAGCTACAAGTGGATATTTGGAACGCTTTGAGGCTTATGCTGGAAAAGCTAATAACTTCACATAAAAAGAAGAGAGAAGCATTCTCAGAAACTTCTTTGTGATGAGTGCATTCAAGTGTACATTTGGAGTGCTTTGAGGCCTTTGCTGGAAAAGGAAATAACTTCACCTAAAAATTAGACAGAAGCATGCTCAGAAGCTTCTTTGTGATGTGTGCATTCAACTCACAGAGTTGGATCTTCCTTTTCTTAGAGCGGTTTTGAAACAAGATTTTTGTAGAATATTCAAGTGGACATTTGGAGGGCTTTGAGGCCTATGCTGGAAAAGGAAATAACTTCACATAAAAACTAGACAGAAGCATTCTCAGAAACGTATTTGTTATGACTCCATTCAACTCACAGAGTTGAACCTTCGTTTTGATAGGGCAGTTTTGAAACACTCTTTTTGTAGAATCTTCAAGTGGACATTTTTAGTGCTTTGACGATATGCTGGAAAAGAAATATCTTCACATAAAAACTACACAGAAGCATTCTCAGAAACTTCTTTGTGATGTGTGCTTTCAACTCACAGATGTAAACATTTCTTTTGATAGAGTAGTTTTGAAACACTCTTTTTGTAGAATCTGCAAGTGGATATATGGAGCACTTTGAAGCCTATGCTGGAAAAGGAAATATCTTCACATAAAAACTATACAGAAGCATTCTCAGCAACTTTCTTGTGATTTGTGCATTCAACTCGGAGAGTTGAACCGTCCTTTTGTTAGAGCAGTTTGGGAACACTCTTTTTGTAGAATCTGCAAGTGGATATTTGGAGCACTTCGAAGCCTAAGCTGGAAAAAGAAACAACTGCACATAAAAACTAGAAGGAAGCATTCTCACAAACTTTTTCGTGATGTGTGCATTCAACTCAGCGAGTTTAACCTTCCTTTTGATAGAGCAGTTTTGAAACACTCTTTTTGTAGAATGTGCAAGTAGACATTTGGAGCTCTTTCAGGCCTGTGCTGGAATAGAAAAGATCTTCACACGAAAACTAGACAGAAGCATTCTCAGAAACTTCTTTGTGATGTGTGCATTCCACTCACAGAGTTGAACCTTCCTTTTGATAGAGCAATTCTGAAACACTCTTTTTGTAGAATCCGCAAGTGGATATTTGGAGCGCTTTGAGGCCTATGCTGGAAAAGCAAATATTTTCACGTAAAAACAAGGCGGAAGCACTCTATCAAACTTCTTTGTGATGTTTACATTCAACTCACAGAGTTGAACCTTCCCTTGAATAGAGCGGTTTTGAAAGAATCTTTTTGTAGTATATGCAAGTAGATATTTGGAGCCCTTTGAGTCCTATGAGGGAAATGGAAATATTTTTAGATGAAAACTAGACAGAGGCATTCTCAGAAACATATTTGTTACGAGTGAATTCAAGTCACAGAGTTGAACCTTCCTTTTGGCAGAGCGGTTTTGAAACCCTCTTTTTATTGACTCTTCCATTGGAGATTTAGAGCGCTTTGACGCAATGCTGGAAAAGGAAATATCTTCACATAAAAACTAGACAGATGCATTCCCAGAAACTTCTTTTTGATGTGTGCTTTCAACTCACAGAGTTGAACCTTTCTTTTGATAGAGCAGTTTTGAAACCCTCTCTTTGAAGAATCTTCATGTGGACATTTGGATATCTTTGAGGCCTATGCTGGAAAAGGAAATATCTTCACATAAAAACAAGACAGAAGCATTCTCAGAAACTACTTTGCAATGTGTGCGTTCAACACACAGACTTTAAACTTACTTTTGGCGGAGCAGTTCTGAAACAGTCTTTTTGTACAGTCTGCAAGTGGATATTTGGAGTGCTTTAAGGCCTACGCTGAAAAAAGAAATAACTTCAATCAAAAAGTAGAAAGAAGCATTCTCAGAAACCTCTTTGTGATGTGTGTATTGAACTCACAGAGTTGAACCTTCCTTTTGATAGAGGAGTTTTGAAATACTCTTTTTGTAGGATCTGCAAGTGAATAGTTGGAATGATTTGAGGCCTATGATGGTAAAGGAAATATCTTCACATAAAAACGATAGAGAAGCATTCTCGGAAACTTCCTTGTGATGTGTGCATTCAACTCACAGAGTTGAACCTTCCTTCTGATAGTGCAGTTTTGAAACACTCGTTTTGAATCATCTGCAAGTGGATACTTGGAGCGCTTTGAAGCCTATACTGGAAAAGTAAATGTCTTCTCATAAAAACTATACAGAAGCAATCTCCGAAACCACCTTGTGATGTGTGTATTCAACTCAGAGAGTTGAACCTTCCTTTTTTTAGAGCAGTTTTGAAACACTCTTTTTGCAAAATCTGCAAGTGAATACTTGGATCGCTTTGAAGCCTCTGCAGGGTAAAGGAAATATCTTCACATAAAAACAAAACAGAAGCATTGTCAGAAACTTCTTTATGATGTGTGCATTCAATTCACAGAGTTGAACCTTCCTTTGGATAGAGCAGTTTTGAATCACTCCTTTTGTAGTGTGTGCAAGTAGACATTTGGAGCTCTTTCAGGCCTGTGCTGGAAAAGGAAATATCTTCACAGAAAAACTAGACAGAAGTATTCTCAGAAACGTCTTTGTGATGCATGCATTCTAAACACGGAGTTGAACCTTCCTTTTGATAGAACAGTTTTGAAATACTCTTATTGTAGAATCTGCATGTGGATATTTGGAGCGCTTTGAGGCCTATGCTAGAAAAGAAAATATCTTCGCATAAAAATGAGACAGAAGCATTCTCAGAAACTTTTATGTGATGTGTGCATTAAACTCACAGTGTTGAACCTGCCTTTTGACAGAGCAGTTTTGAAACACTCTTTTTGTAGAATCTGCAGGTGGATATTTGGAGTGCTTTGAGGACAATGCTGTATAAGGAAATGTCTTCACATAAAACCTAGACAGAAACATTATCAGAAACTTCTTTGTGATGTGTGCTTCCAAATCACAGAGTTGAACCTTCCTTTTGATATAGCAGGTTTGGAACACACTTTTTGTGGAATCTGCAAGTGAATTTTGGGAGCGCTTTGAGGACTATGCTGGAAAAGGAAATATATTCACATAAAAACTAGAAAGAGGCATTCTCAAAAACTTCTCTGTGATATGTGCGCTAAACTCACAAAGTTGAACATCCCTTTTGCTAGAGCAGTTTTGAAACACTGTTTTTGTAAAATCTGCAAGTGAATATTTGGAGTGATTGAGACCTGTGCTGGAAAATCGTATAACTTCAAATAAGAACGGGACAGAAGTATTCTCAGAAACATCTTTGTGATGTCAGCATTCAACTCGCGGAGTTGAAACTTCCTTTTGGTAGAGCAGTTTTGAAACTGTCTTTTTGTGGAAGCTACAAGTGGATATTTGGAACGCTTTGAGGCTTATGCTGGAAAAGCTAATAACTTCACATAAAAAGAAGAGAGAAGCATTCTCAGAAACTTCTTTGTGATGAGTGCATTCAAGTGTACATTTGGAGTGCTTTGAGGCCTTTGCTGGAAAAGGAAATAACTTCACCTAAAAATTAGACAGAAGCATGCTCAGAAGCTTCTTTGTGATGTGTGCATTCAACTCACAGAGTTGGATCTTCCTTTTCTTAGAGCGGTTTTGAAACAAGATTTTTGTAGAATATTCAAGTGGACATTTGGAGGGCTTTGAGGCCTATGCTGGAAAAGGAAATAACTTCACATAAAAACTAGACAGAAGCATTCTCAGAAACGTATTTGTTATGACTCCATTCAACTCACAGAGTTGAACCTTCGTTTTGATAGGGCAGTTTTGAAACACTCTTTTTGTAGAATCTTCAAGTGGACATTTTTAGTGCTTTGACGATATGCTGGAAAAGAAATATCTTCACATAAAAACTACACAGAAGCATTCTCAGAAACTTCTTTGTGATGTGTGCTTTCAACTCACAGATGTAAACATTTCTTTTGATAGAGTAGTTTTGAAACACTCTTTTTGTAGAATCTGCAAGTGGATATATGGAGCACTTTGAAGCCTATGTTGGAAAAGGAAATATCTTCACATAAAAACTATACAGAAGCATTCTCAGCAACTTTCTTGTGATTTGTGCATTCAACTCGGAGAGTTGAACCGTCCTTTTGTTAGAGCAGTTTGGGAACACTCTTTTTGTAGAATCTGCAAGTGGATATTTGGAGCACTTCGAAGCCTAAGCTGGAAAAAGAAACAACTGCACATAAAAACTAGAAGGAAGCATTCTCACAAACTTTTTCGTGATGTGTGCATTCAACTCAGCGAGTTTAACCTTCCTTTTGATAGAGCAGTTTTGAAACACTCTTTTTGTAGAATGTGCAAGTAGACATTTGGAGCTCTTTCAGGCCTGTGCTGGAATAGAAAAGATCTTCACACGAAAACTAGACAGAAGCATTCTCAGAAACTTCTTTGTGATGTGTGCATTCCACTCACAGAGTTGAACCTTCCTTTTGATAGAGCAATTCTGAAACACTCTTTTTGTAGAATCCGCAAGTGGATATTTGGAGCGCTTTGAGGCCTA
Organism: Pongo abelii; assembly: GCF_028885655.2. Taxonomy (NCBI): domain Eukaryota; kingdom Metazoa; phylum Chordata; class Mammalia; order Primates; family Hominidae; genus Pongo; species Pongo abelii. The sequence continues at coordinate 25,272,604 of NC_072005.2, forward strand.
TGCTGGAAAAGCAAATATTTTCACGTAAAAACAAGGCGGAAGCACTCTATCAAACTTCTTTGTGATGTTTACATTCAACTCACAGAGTTGAACCTTCCCTTGAATAGAGCGGTTTTGAAAGAATCTTTTTGTAGTATATGCAAGTAGATATTTGGAGCCCTTTGAGTCCTATGAGGGAAATGGAAATATTTTTAGATGAAAACTAGACAGAGGCATTCTCAGAAACATATTTGTTACGAGTGAATTCAAGTCACAGAGTTGAACCTTCCTTTTGGCAGAGCGGTTTTGAAACCCTCTTTTTATTGACTCTTCCATTGGAGATTTAGAGCGCTTTGACGCAATGCTGGAAAAGGAAATATCTTCACATAAAAACTAGACAGATGCATTCCCAGAAACTTCTTTTTGATGTGTGCTTTCAACTCACAGAGTTGAACCTTTCTTTTGATAGAGCAGTTTTGAAACCCTCTCTTTGAAGAATCTTCATGTGGACATTTGGATATCTTTGAGGCCTATGCTGGAAAAGGAAATATCTTCACATAAAAACAAGACAGAAGCATTCTCAGAAACTACTTTGCAATGTGTGCGTTCAACACACAGACTTTAAACTTACTTTTGGCGGAGCAGTTCTGAAACAGTCTTTTTGTACAGTCTGCAAGTGGATATTTGGAGTGCTTTAAGGCCTACGCTGAAAAAAGAAATAACTTCAATCAAAAAGTAGAAAGAAGCATTCTCAGAAACCTCTTTGTGATGTGTGTATTGAACTCACAGAGTTGAACCTTCCTTTTGATAGAGGAGTTTTGAAATACTCTTTTTGTAGGATCTGCAAGTGAATAGTTGGAATGATTTGAGGCCTATGATGGTAAAGGAAATATCTTCACATAAAAACGATAGAGAAGCATTCTCGGAAACTTCCTTGTGATGTGTGCATTCAACTCACAGAGTTGAACCTTCCTTCTGATAGTGCAGTTTTGAAACACTCGTTTTGAATCATCTGCAAGTGGATACTTGGAGCGCTTTGAAGCCTATACTGGAAAAGTAAATGTCTTCTCATAAAAACTATACAGAAGCAATCTCCGAAACCACCTTGTGATGTGTGTATTCAACTCAGAGAGTTGAACCTTCCTTTTTTTAGAGCAGTTTTGAAACACTCTTTTTGCAAAATCTGCAAGTGAATACTTGGATCGCTTTGAAGCCTCTGCAGGGTAAAGGAAATATCTTCACATAAAAACAAAACAGAAGCATTGTCAGAAACTTCTTTATGATGTGTGCATTCAATTCACAGAGTTGAACCTTCCTTTTGATAGAGCAGTTTTGAATCACTCCTTTTGTAGTGTGTGCAAGTAGACATTTGGAGCTCTTTCAGGCCTGTGCTGGAAAAGGAAATATCTTCACACAAAAACTAGACAGAAGTATTCTCAGAAACGTCTTTGTGATGCATGCATTCTAAACACGGAGTTGAACCTTCCTTTTGATAGAACAGTTTTGAAACACTCTTATTGTAGAATCTGCATGTGGATATTTGGAGCGCTTTGAGGCCTATGCTAGAAAAGAAAATATCTTCGCATAAAAATGAGACAGAAGCATTCTCAGAAACTTTTATGTGATGTGTGCATTAAACTCACAGTGTTGAACCTGCCTTTTGACAGAGCAGTTTTGAAACACTCTTTTTGTAGAATCTGCAGGTGGATATTTGGAGTGCTTTGAGGACAATGCTGTATAAGGAAATGTCTTCACATAAAACCTAGACAGAAACATTATCAGAAACTTCTTTGTGATGTGTGCTTCCAAATCACAGAGTTGAACCTTCCTTTTGATATAGCAGGTTTGGAACACACTTTTTGTGGAATCTGCAAGTGAATTTTGGGAGCGCTTTGAGGACTATGCTGGAAAAGGAAATATATTCACATAAAAACTAGAAAGAGGCATTCTCAAAAACTTCTCTGTGATATGTGCGCTAAACTCACAAAGTTGAACATCCCTTTTGCTAGAGCAGTTTTGAAACACTGTTTTTGTAAAATCTGCAAGTGAATATTTGGAGTGATTGAGACCTGTGCTGGAAAATCGTATAACTTCAAATAAGAACGGGACAGAAGTATTCTCAGAAACATCTTTGTGATGTCTGCATTCAACTCGCGGAGTTGAAACTTCCTTTTGGTAGAGCAGTTTTGAAACTGTCTTTTTGTGGAAGCTACAAGTGGATATTTGGAACGCTTTGAGGCTTATGCTGGAAAAGCTAATAACTTCACATAAAAAGAAGAGAGAAGCATTCTCAGAAACTTCTTTGTGATGAGTGCATTCAAGTGTACATTTGGAGTGCTTTGAGGCCTTTGCTGGAAAAGGAAATAACTTCACATAAAAATTAGACAGAAGCATGCTCAGAAGCTTCTTTGTGATGTGTGCATTCAACTCACAGAGTTGGATCTTCCTTTTCTTAGAGCGGTTTTGAAACAAGATTTTTGTAGAATATTCAAGTGGACATTTGGAGGGCTTTGAGGCCTATGCTGGAAAAGGAAATAACTTCACATAAAAACTAGACAGAAGCATTCTCAGAAACGTATTTGTTATGAGTCCATTCAACTCACAGAGTTGAACCTTCGTTTTGATAGGGCAGTTTAGAAACACTCTTTTTGTAGAATCTTCAAGTGGACATTTTTAGTGCTTTGACGATATGCTGGAAAAGAAATATCTTCACATAAAAACTACACAGAAGCATTCTCAGAAACTTCTTTGTGATGTGTGCTTTCAACTCACAGATGTAAACATTTCTTTTGATAGAGTAGTTTTGAAACACTCTTTTTGTAGAATCTGCAAGTGGATATATGGAGCGCTTTGATGCCTATGCTGGGAAAGGAAATATCTTCACATAAAAACTATACAGAAGCATTCTCAGCAACTTTCTTGTGATTTGTGCATTCAACTCGGAGAGTTGAACCGTCCTTTTGTTAGAGCAGTTTGGGAACACTCTTTTTGTAGAATCTGCAAGTGGATATTTGGAGCACTTCGAAGCCTAAGCTGGAAAAAGAAACAACTGCACATAAAAACTAGAAGGTAGCATTCTCACAAACTTTTTCGTGATGTGTGCATTCAACTCAGCGAGTTTAACCTTACTTTTGATGGAGCAGTTTTGAAACACTCTTTTTGTAGAATGTGCAAGTAGACATTTGGAGCTCTTTCAGGCCTGTGCTGGAATAGAAAAGATCTTCACACGAAAACTAGACAGAAGCATTCTCAGAAACTTCTTTGTGATGTGTGCATTCCACTCACAGAGTTGAACCTTCCTTTTGATAGAGCAATTCTGAAACACTCTTTTTGTAGAATCCGCAAGTGGATATTTGGAGCGCTTTGAGGCCTATGCTGGAAAAGGAAATATTTTCACGTAAAAACAAGGCGGAAGCACTCTATCAAACTTCTCTGTGATGTTTACATTCAACTCACAGAGTTGAACCTTCCCTTGAATAGAGCGGTTTTGAAAGAATCTTTTTGTAGTATATGCAACTAGATATTTGGAGCGCTTTGAGTCCTATGAGGGAAATGGAAATATTTTTAGATGAAAACTAGACAGAGGCATTCTCAGAAACATATTTGTTACGAGTGAATTCAAGTCACAGAGTTGAACCTTCCTTTTGGCAGAGCGGTTTTGAAACCCTCTGTTTATTGACTCTTCCATTGGAGATTTAGAGCGCTTTGACGCAATGCTGGAAAAGGAAATATCTTCACATAAAAACTAGACAGATGCATTCCCAGAAACTTCTTTTTGATGTGTGCTTTCAACTCACAGAGTTGAACCTTTCTTTTGATAGAGCAGTTTTGAAACCCTCTCTTTGAAGAATCTTCATGTGGACATTTGGATATCTTTGAGGCCTATGCTGGAAAAGGAAATATCTTCACATAAAAACAAGACAGAAGCATTCTCAGAAACTACTTTGCAATGTGTGCGTTCAACACACAGACTTTAAACTTACTTTTGGCGGAGCAGTTCTGAAACAGTCTTTTTGTACAGTCTGCAAGTGGATATTTGGAGCGCTTTAAGGCCTACGCTGAAAAAAGAAATAACTTCAATCAAAAAGTAGAAAGAAGCATTCTCAGAAACCTCTTTGTGATGTGTGTATTGAACTCACAGAGTTGAACCTTCCTTTTGATAGAGGAGTTTTGAAATACTCTTTTTGTAGGATCTGCAAGTGAATAGTTGGAATGATTTGAGGCCTATGATGGTAAAGGAAATATCTTCACATAAAAACGATAGAGAAGCATTCTCGGAAACTTCCTTGTGATGTGTGCATTCAACTCACAGAGTTGAACCTTCCTTCTGATAGTGCAGTTTTGAAACACTCGTTTTGTATCATCTGCAAGTGGATACTTGGAGCGCTTTGAAGCCTATACTGGAAAAGTAAATGTCTTCTCATAAAAACTATACAGAAGCAATCTCCGAAACCACCTTGTGATGTGTGTATTCAACTCAGAGAGTTGAACCTTCCTTTTTTTAGAGCAGTTTTGAAACACTCTTTTTGCAAAATCTGCAAGTGAATACTTGGATCGCTTTGAAGCCTCTGCAGGGTAAAGGAAATATCTTCACATAAAAACAAAACAGAAGCATTGTCAGAAACTTCTTTATGATGTGTGCATTCAATTCACAGAGTTGAACCTTCCTTTGGATAGAGCAGTTTTGAATCACTCCTTTTGTAGTGTGTGCAAGTAGACATTTGGAGCTCTTTCAGGCCTGTGCTGGAAAAGGAAATATCTTCACAGAAAAACTAGACAGAAGTATTCTCAGAAACGTCTTTGTGATGCATGCATTCTAAACACGGAGTTGAACCTTCCTTTTGATAGAACAGTTTTGAAATACTCTTATTGTAGAATCTGCATGTGGATATTTGGAGCGCTTTGAGGCCTATGCTAGAAAAGAAAATATCTTCGCATAAAAATGAGACAGAAGCATTCTCAGAAACTTTTATGTGATGTGTGCATTAAACTCACAGTGTTGAACCTGCCTTTTGACAGAGCAGTTTTGAAACACTCTTTTTGTAGAATCTGCAGGTGGATATTTGGAGTGCTTTGAGGACAATGCTGTATAAGGAAATGTCTTCACATAAAACCTAGACAGAAACATTATCAGAAACTTCTTTGTGATGTGTGCTTCCAAATCACAGAGTTGAACCTTCCTTTTGATATAGCAGGTTTGGAACACACTTTTTGTGGAATCTGCAAGTGAATTTTGGGAGCGCTTTGAGGACTATGCTGGAAAAGGAAATATATTCACATAAAAACTAGAAAGAGGCATTCTCAAAAACTTCTCTGTGATATGTGCGCTAAACTCACAAAGTTGAACATCCCTTTTGCTAGAGCAGTTTTGAAACACTGTTTTTGTAAAATCTGCAAGTGAATATTTGGAGTGATTGAGACCTGTGCTGGAAAATCGTATAACTTCAAATAAGAACGGGACAGAAGTATTCTCAGAAACATCTTTGTGATGTCAGCATTCAACTCGCGGAGTTGAAACTTCCTTTTGGTAGAGCAGTTTTGAAACTGTCTTTTTGTGGAAGCTACAAGTGGATATTTGGAACGCTTTGAGGCTTATGCTGGAAAAGCTAATAACTTCACATAAAAAGAAGAGAGAAGCATTCTCAGAAACTTCTTTGTGATGAGTGCATTCAAGTGTACATTTGGAGTGCTTTGAGGCCTTTGCTGGAAAAGGAAATAACTTCACCTAAAAATTAGACAGAAGCATGCTCAGAAGCTTCTTTGTGATGTGTGCATTCAACTCACAGAGTTGGATCTTCCTTTTCTTAGAGCGGTTTTGAAACAAGATTTTTGTAGAATATTCAAGTGGACATTTGGAGGGCTTTGAGGCCTATGCTGGAAAAGGAAATAACTTCACATAAAAACTAGACAGAAGCATTCTCAGAAACGTATTTGTTATGACTCCATTCAACTCACAGAGTTGAACCTTCGTTTTGATAGGGCAGTTTTGAAACACTCTTTTTGTAGAATCTTCAAGTGGACATTTTTAGTGCTTTGACGATATGCTGGAAAAGAAATATCTTCACATAAAAACTACACAGAAGCATTCTCAGAAACTTCTTTGTGATGTGTGCTTTCAACTCACAGATGTAAACATTTCTTTTGATAGAGTAGTTTTGAAACACTCTTTTTGTAGAATCTGCAAGTGGATATATGGAGCACTTTGAAGCCTATGTTGGAAAAGGAAATATCTTCACATAAAAACTATACAGAAGCATTCTCAGCAACTTTCTTGTGATTTGTGCATTCAACTCGGAGAGTTGAACCGTCCTTTTGTTAGAGCAGTTTGGGAACACTCTTTTTGTAGAATCTGCAAGTGGATATTTGGAGCACTTCGAAGCCTAAGCTGGAAAAAGAAACAACTGCACATAAAAACTAGAAGGAAGCATTCTCACAAACTTTTTCGTGATGTGTGCATTCAACTCAGCGAGTTTAACCTTCCTTTTGATAGAGCAGTTTTGAAACACTCTTTTTGTAGAATGTGCAAGTAGACATTTGGAGCTCTTTCAGGCCTGTGCTGGAATAGAAAAGATCTTCACACGAAAACTAGACAGAAGCATTCTCAGAAACTTCTTTGTGATGTGTGCATTCCACTCACAGAGTTGAACCTTCCTTTTGATAGAGCAATTCTGAAACACTCTTTTTGTAGAATCCGCAAGTGGATATTTGGAGCGCTTTGAGGCCTATGCTGGAAAAGCAAATATTTTCACGTAAAAACAAGGCGGAAGCACTCTATCAAACTTCTTTGTGATGTTTACATTCAACTCACAGAGTTGAACCTTCCCTTGAATAGAGCGGTTTTGAAAGAATCTTTTTGTAGTATATGCAAGTAGATATTTGGAGCCCTTTGAGTCCTATGAGGGAAATGGAAATATTTTTAGATGAAAACTAGACAGAGGCATTCTCAGAAACATATTTGTTACGAGTGAATTCAAGTCACAGAGTTGAACCTTCCTTTTGGCAGAGCGGTTTTGAAACCCTCTTTTTATTGACTCTTCCATTGGAGATTTAGAGCGCTTTGACGCAATGCTGGAAAAGGAAATATCTTCACATAAAAACTAGACAGATGCATTCCCAGAAACTTCTTTTTGATGTGTGCTTTCAACTCACAGAGTTGAACCTTTCTTTTGATAGAGCAGTTTTGAAACCCTCTCTTTGAAGAATCTTCATGTGGACATTTGGATATCTTTGAGGCCTATGCTGGAAAAGGAAATATCTTCACATAAAAACAAGACAGAAGCATTCTCAGAAACTACTTTGCAATGTGTGCGTTCAACACACAGACTTTAAACTTACTTTTGGCGGAGCAGTTCTGAAACAGTCTTTTTGTACAGTCTGCAAGTGGATATTTGGAGTGCTTTAAGGCCTACGCTGAAAAAAGAAATAACTTCAATCAAAAAGTAGAAAGAAGCATTCTCAGAAACCTCTTTGTGATGTGTGTATTGAACTCACAGAGTTGAACCTTCCTTTTGATAGAGGAGTTTTGAAATACTCTTTTTGTAGGATCTGCAAGTGAATAGTTGGAATGATTTGAGGCCTATGATGGTAAAGGAAATATCTTCACATAAAAACGATAGAGAAGCATTCTCGGAAACTTCCTTGTGATGTGTGCATTCAACTCACAGAGTTGAACCTTCCTTCTGATAGTGCAGTTTTGAAACACTCGTTTTGAATCATCTGCAAGTGGATACTTGGAGCGCTTTGAAGCCTATACTGGAAAAGTAAATGTCTTCTCATAAAAACTATACAGAAGCAATCTCCGAAACCACCTTGTGATGTGTGTATTCAACTCAGAGAGTTGAACCTTCCTTTTTTTAGAGCAGTTTTGAAACACTCTTTTTGCAAAATCTGCAAGTGAATACTTGGATCGCTTTGAAGCCTCTGCAGGGTAAAGGAAATATCTTCACATAAAAACAAAACAGAAGCATTGTCAGAAACTTCTTTATGATGTGTGCATTCAATTCACAGAGTTGAACCTTCCTTTTGATAGAGCAGTTTTGAATCACTCCTTTTGTAGTGTGTGCAAGTAGACATTTGGAGCTCTTTCAGGCCTGTGCTGGAAAAGGAAATATCTTCACACAAAAACTAGACAGAAGTATTCTCAGAAACGTCTTTGTGATGCATGCATTCTAAACACGGAGTTGAACCTTCCTTTTGATAGAACAGTTTTGAAACACTCTTATTGTAGAATCTGCATGTGGATATTTGGAGCGCTTTGAGGCCTATGCTAGAAAAGAAAATATCTTCGCATAAAAATGAGACAGAAGCATTCTCAGAAACTTTTATGTGATGTGTGCATTAAACTCACAGTGTTGAACCTGCCTTTTGACAGAGCAGTTTTGAAACACTCTTTTTGTAGAATCTGCAGGTGGATATTTGGAGTGCTTTGAGGACAATGCTGTATAAGGAAATGTCTTCACATAAAACCTAGACAGAAACATTATCAGAAACTTCTTTGTGATGTGTGCTTCCAAATCACAGAGTTGAACCTTCCTTTTGATATAGCAGGTTTGGAACACACTTTTTGTGGAATCTGCAAGTGAATTTTGGGAGCGCTTTGAGGACTATGCTGGAAAAGGAAATATATTCACATAAAAACTAGAAAGAGGCATTCTCAAAAACTTCTCTGTGATATGTGCGCTAAACTCACAAAGTTGAACATCCCTTTTGCTAGAGCAGTTTTGAAACACTGTTTTTGTAAAATCTGCAAGTGAATATTTGGAGTGATTGAGACCTGTGCTGGAAAATCGTATAACTTCAAATAAGAACGGGACAGAAGTATTCTCAGAAACATCTTTGTGATGTCTGCATTCAACTCGCGGAGTTGAAACTTCCTTTTGGTAGAGCAGTTTTGAAACTGTCTTTTTGTGGAAGCTACAAGTGGATATTTGGAACGCTTTGAGGCTTATGCTGGAAAAGCTAATAACTTCACATAAAAAGAAGAGAGAAGCATTCTCAGAAACTTCTTTGTGATGAGTGCATTCAAGTGTACATTTGGAGTGCTTTGAGGCCTTTGCTGGAAAAGGAAATAACTTCACATAAAAATTAGACAGAAGCATGCTCAGAAGCTTCTTTGTGATGTGTGCATTCAACTCACAGAGTTGGATCTTCCTTTTCTTAGAGCGGTTTTGAAACAAGATTTTTGTAGAATATTCAAGTGGACATTTGGAGGGCTTTGAGGCCTATGCTGGAAAAGGAAATAACTTCACATAAAAACTAGACAGAAGCATTCTCAGAAACGTATTTGTTATGAGTCCATTCAACTCACAGAGTTGAACCTTCGTTTTGATAGGGCAGTTTAGAAACACTCTTTTTGTAGAATCTTCAAGTGGACATTTTTAGTGCTTTGACGATATGCTGGAAAAGAAATATCTTCACATAAAAACTACACAGAAGCATTCTCAGAAACTTCTTTGTGATGTGTGCTTTCAACTCACAGATGTAAACATTTCTTTTGATAGAGTAGTTTTGAAACACTCTTTTTGTAGAATCTGCAAGTGGATATATGGAGCGCTTTGATGCCTATGCTGGGAAAGGAAATATCTTCACATAAAAACTATACAGAAGCATTCTCAGCAACTTTCTTGTGATTTGTGCATTCAACTCGGAGAGTTGAACCGTCCTTTTGTTAGAGCAGTTTGGGAACACTCTTTTTGTAGAATCTGCAAGTGGATATTTGGAGCACTTCGAAGCCTAAGCTGGAAAAAGAAACAACTGCACATAAAAACTAGAAGGTAGCATTCTCACAAACTTTTTCGTGATGTGTGCATTCAACTCAGCGAGTTTAACCTTACTTTTGATGGAGCAGTTTTGAAACACTCTTTTTGTAGAATGTGCAAGTAGACATTTGGAGCTCTTTCAGGCCTGTGCTGGAATAGAAAAGATCTTCACACGAAAACTAGACAGAAGCATTCTCAGAAACTTCTTTGTGATGTGTGCATTCCACTCACAGAGTTGAACCTTCCTTTTGATAGAGCAATTCTGAAACACTCTTTTTGTAGAATCCGCAAGTGGATATTTGGAGCGCTTTGAGGCCTATGCTGGAAAAGGAAATATTTTCACGTAAAAACAAGGCGGAAGCACTCTATCAAACTTCTCTGTGATGTTTACATTCAACTCACAGAGTTGAACCTTCCCTTGAATAGAGCGGTTTTGAAAGAATCTTTTTGTAGTATATGCAACTAGATATTTGGAGCGCTTTGAGTCCTATGAGGGAAATGGAAATATTTTTAGATGAAAACTAGACAGAGGCATTCTCAGAAACATATTTGTTACGAGTGAATTCAAGTCACAGAGTTGAACCTTCCTTTTGGCAGAGCGGTTTTGAAACCCTCTGTTTATTGACTCTTCCATTGGAGATTTAGAGCGCTTTGACGCAATGCTGGAAAAGGAAATATCTTCACATAAAAACTAGACAGATGCATTCCCAGAAACTTCTTTTTGATGTGTGCTTTCAACTCACAGAGTTGAACCTTTCTTTTGATAGAGCAGTTTTGAAACCCTCTCTTTGAAGAATCTTCATGTGGACATTTGGATATCTTTGAGGCCTATGCTGGAAAAGGAAATATCTTCACATAAAAACAAGACAGAAGCATTCTCAGAAACTACTTTGCAATGTGTGCGTTCAACACACAGACTTTAAACTTACTTTTGGCGGAGCAGTTCTGAAACAGTCTTTTTGTACAGTCTGCAAGTGGATATTTGGAGCGCTTTAAGGCCTACGCTGAAAAAAGAAATAACTTCAATCAAAAAGTAGAAAGAAGCATTCTCAGAAACCTCTTTGTGATGTGTGTATTGAACTCACAGAGTTGAACCTTCCTTTTGATAGAGGAGTTTTGAAATACTCTTTTTGTAGGATCTGCAAGTGAATAGTTGGAATGATTTGAGGCCTATGATGGTAAAGGAAATATCTTCACATAAAAACGATAGAGAAGCATTCTCGGAAACTTCCTTGTGATGTGTGCATTCAACTCACAGAGTTGAACCTTCCTTCTGATAGTGCAGTTTTGAAACACTCGTTTTGTATCATCTGCAAGTGGATACTTGGAGCGCTTTGAAGCCTATACTGGAAAAGTAAATGTCTTCTCATAAAAACTATACAGAAGCAATCTCCGAAACCACCTTGTGATGTGTGTATTCAACTCAGAGAGTTGAACCGTCCTTTTTTTAGAGCAGTTTTGAAACACTCTTTTTGCAAAATCTGCAAGTGAATACTTGGATCGCTTTGAAGCCTCTGCAGGGTAAAGGAAATATCTTCACATAAAAACAAAACAGAAGCATTGTCAGAAACTTCTTTATGATGTGTGCATTCAATTCACAGAGTTGAACCTTCCTTTTGATAGAGCAGTTTTGAATCACTCCTTTTGTAGTGTGTGCAAGTAGACATTTGGAGCTCTTTCAGGCCTGTGCTGGAAAAGGAAATATCTTCACACAAAAACTAGACAGAAGTATTCTCAGAAACGTCTTTGTGATGCATGCATTCTAAACACGGAGTTGAACCTTCCTTTTGATAGAACAGTTTTGAAACACTCTTATTGTAGAATCTGCATGTGGATATTTGGAGCGCTTTGAGGCCTATGCTAGAAAAGAAAATATCTTCGCATAAAAATGAGACAGAAGCATTCTGAGAAACTTTTTTGTGATGTGTGCATTAAACTCACAGTGTTGAACCTGCCTTTTGACAGAGCAGTTTTGAAACACTCTTTTTGTAGAATCTGCAGGTGGATATTTGGAGTGCTTTGAGGACAATGCTATATAAGGAAATGTCTTCACATAAAACCTAGGCAGAAACATTATCAGAAACTCCTTTGTGATGTGTGCTTCGAAATCACAGAGTTGAACCTTCCTTTTGATATAGCAGGTTGGGAACACACTTTTTGTGGAATCTGCAAGTGAATTTTGGGAGCGCTTTGAGGACTATGCTGGAAAAGGAAATATATTCACATAAAAACTAGAAAGAGGCATTCTCAAAAACTTCTCTGTGATGTGTGCGCTAAACTCACAAAGTTGAACATCCCTTTTGCTAGAGCAGTTTTGAAACACTGTTTTTGTAAAATCTGCAAGTGAATATTTGGAGTGATTGAGACCTCTGCTGGAAAATCGTATAACTTCAAATAAGAACGGGACAGAAGTATTCTCAGAAACATCTTTGTGATGTCTGCATTCAACTCGTGGAGTTGAAACTTCCTTTTGGTAGAGCAGTTTTGAAACTGTCTTTTTGTGGAAGCTACAAGTGGATATTTGGAACGCTTTGAGGCTTATGCTGGAAAAGCTAATAACTTCACATAAAAAGTAGAGAGAAGCATTCTCAGAAACTTCTTTGGGATGAGTGCATTCAAGTGTACATTTGGAGTGCTTTGAGGCCTTTGCTGGAAAAGGAAATGACTTCACATAAAAATTAGACAGAAGCATGCTCAGAAACTTCTTTGTGATGTGTGCATTCAACTCACAGAGTTGGATCTTCCTTTTCTTAGAGCGGTTTTGAAACAAGATTTTTGTAGAATATTCAAGTGGACATTTGGAGGGCTTTGAGGCCTATGCTGGAAAAGGAAATAACTTCACATAAAAACTAGACAGAAGCATTCTCAGAAACGTATTTGTTATGAGTCCATTCAGCTCACAGAGTTGAACCTTCGTTTTGATAGGGCAGTTTTGAAACACTCTTTTTGTAGAATCTTCAAGTGGACATTTTTAGTGCTTTGACGATATGCTGGGAAAGGAAATATCTTCACATAAAAACTACACAGAAGCATTCTCAGAAACTTCTTTGTGATGTGTGCTTTCAACTCACAGATGTAAACATTTCTTTTGATAGAGTAGTTTTGAAACACTCTTTTTGTAGAATCTGCAAGTGGATATATGGAGCGCTTTGAAGCCTATGCTGGAAAAGGAAATATCTTCACATAAAAACTATACAGAAGCATTCTCAGCAACTTCCTTGTGATTTGTGCATTCAACTCGGAGAGTTGAAACGTCCTTTTGTTAGAGCAGTTTGGGAACACTCTTTTTGTAGAATCTGCAAGTGGATATTTGGAGTACTTCGAAGCCTAAGCTGGAAAAGGAAACAACTTCACATAAAAACTAGAAGGAAGCATTCTCACAAACTTTTTTGTGATGTGTGCATTCAACTCAGCGAGGTTAACCTTACTTTTGATAGAGCAGTTTTGAAACACTCTTTTTGTAGAATGTGCAAGTAGACATTTGGAGCTCTTTCAGGCCTGTGCTGGAATAGAAAAGATCTTCACACGAAAACTAGACAGAAGCATTCTCAGAAACTTCTTTGTGATGTGTGCATTCCACTCACAGAGTTGAACCTTCCTTTTGATAGAGCAATTCTGAAACACTCTTTTTGTAGAATCCGCAAGTGGATATTTGGAGCGCTTTGAGGCCTATGCTGGAAAAGGAAATATTTTCACGTAAAAACAAGGCGGAAGCACTCTATCAAACTTCTCTGTGATGTTTACATTCAACTCACAGAGTTGAACCTTCCCTTGAATAGAGCGGTTTTGAAAGAATCTTTTTGTAGTATATGCAACTAGATATTTGGAGCGCTTTGAGTCCTATGAGGGAAATGGAAATATTTTTAGATGAAAACTAGACAGAGGCATTCTCAGAAACATATTTGTTACGAGTGAATTCAAGTCACAGAGTTGAACCTTCCTTTTGGCAGAGCGGTTTTGAAACCCTCTTTTTATTGACTCTTCCATTGGAGATTTAGAGCGCTTTGACGCAATGCTGGAAAAGGAAATATCTTCACATAAAAACTAGACAGATGCATTCCCAGAAACTTCTTTTTGATGTGTGCTTTCAACTCACAGAGTTGAACCTTTCTTTTGATAGAGCAGTTTTGAAACCCTCTCTTTGAAGAATCTTCATGTGGACATTTGGATATCTTTGAGGCCTATGCTGGAAAAGGAAATATCTTCACATAAAAACAAGACAGAAGCATTCTCAGAAACTACTTTGCAATGTGTGCGTTCAACACACAGACTTTAAACTTACTTTTGGCGAAGCAGTTCTGAAACAGTCTTTTTGTACAGTCTGCAAGTGGATATTTGGAGCGCTTTAAGGCCTACGCTGAAAAAAGAAATAACTTCAATCAAAAAGTAGAAAGAAGCATTCTCAGAAACCTCTTTGTGATGTGTGTATTGAACTCACAGAGTTGAACCTTCCTTTTGATAGAGGAGTTTTGAAATACTCTTTTTGTAGGATCTGCAAGTGAATAGTTGGAATGATTTGAGGCCTATGATGGTAAAGGAAATATCTTCACATAAAAACGATAGAGAAGCATTCTCGGAAACTTCCTTGTGATGTGTGCATTCAACTCACAGAGTTGAACCTTCCTTCTGATAGTGCAGTTTTGAAACACTCGTTTTGTATCATCTGCAAGTGGATACTTGGAGCGCTTTGAAGCCTATACTGGAAAAGTAAATGTCTTCTCATAAAAACTATACAGAAGCAATCTCCGAAACCACCTTGTGATGTGTGTATTCAACTCAGAGAGTTGAACCTTCCTTTTTTTAGAGCAGTTTTGAAACACTCTTTTTGCAAAATCTGCAAGTGAATACTTGGATCGCTTTGAAGCCTCTGCAGGGTAAAGGAAATATCTTCACATAAAAACAAAACAGAAGCATTGTCAGAAACTTCTTTATGACGTGTGCATTCAATTCACAGAGTTGAACCTTCCTTTTGATAGAGCAGTTTTGAATCACTCCTTTTGTAGTGTGTGCAAGTAGACATTTGGAGCTCTTTCAGGCCTGTGCTGGAAAAGGAAATATCTTCACACAAAAACTAGACAGAAGTATTCTCAGAAACTTCTTTGTGATGCATGCATTCTAAACACGGAGTTGAACCTTCCTTTTGATAGAACAGTTTTGAAACACTCTTATTGTAGGATCTGCATGTGGATATTTGGAGCGCTTTGAGGCCTATGCTAGAAAAGAAAATATCTTCGCGTAAAAATGAGACAGAATCATTCTCAGAAACTTTTTTGTGATGTGTGCATTAAACTCACAGTGTTCAACCTGCCTTTTGACAGAGCAGTTTTGAAACACTCTTTTTGTAGAATCTGCAGGTGGATATTTGGAGTGCTTTGAGGACAATGCTATATAAGGAAATGTCTTCACATAAAACTTAGACAGAAACATTATCAGAAACTTCTTTGTGATGTGTGCTTCCAAATCACAGAGTTGAACCTTCCTTTTGATATAGCAGGTTTGGAACACACTTTTTTTGGAATCTGCAAGTGAATTTTGGGAGCGCTTTGAGGACTATGCTGGAAAAGGAAATATATTCACATAAAAACTAGAAAGAGGCATTCTCAAAAACTTCTCTGTGATGTGTGCGCTAAACTCACAAAGTTGAACATCCCTTTTGCTAGAGCAGTTTTGAAACACTGTTTTTGTAAAATCTGCAAGTGAATATTTGGAGTGATTGAGACCTGTGCTGGAAAATCGTATAACTTCAAATAAGAACGGGACAGAAGTATTCTCAGAAACATCTTTGTGATGTCAGCATTCAACTCGCGGAGTTGAAACTTCCTTTTGGTAGAGCAGTTTTGAAACTGTCTTTTTGTGGAAGCTACAAGTGGATATTTGGAACGCTTTGAGGCTTATGCTGGAAAAGCTAATAACTTCACATAAAAAGAAGAGAGAAGCATTCTCAGAAACTTCTTTGTGATGAGTGCATTCAAGTGTACATTTGGAGTGCTTTGAGGCCTTTGCTGGAAAAGGAAATAACTTCACATAAAAATTAGACAGAAGCATGCTCAGAAGCTTCTTTGTGATGTGTGCATTCAACTCACAGAGTTGGATCTTCCTTTTCTTAGAGCGGTTTTGAAACAAGATTTTTGTAGAATATTCAAGTGGACATTTGGAGGGCTTTGAGGCCTATGCTGGAAAAGGAAATAACTTCACATAAAAACTAGACAGAAGCATTCTCAGAAACGTATTTGTTATGACTCCATTCAACTCACAGAGTTGAACCTTCGTTTTGATAGGGCAGTTTTGAAACACTCTTTTTGTAGAATCTTCAAGTGGACATTTTTAGTGCTTTGACGATATGCTGGAAAAGAAATATCTTCACATAAAAACTACACAGAAGCATTCTCAGAAACTTCTTTGTGATGTGTGCTTTCAACTCACAGATGTAAACATTTCTTTTGATAGAGTAGTTTTGAAACACTCTTTTTGTAGAATCTGCAAGTGGATATATGGAGCACTTTGAAGCCTATGCTGGAAAAGGAAATATCTTCACATAAAAACTATACAGAAGCATTCTCAGCAACTTTCTTGTGATTTGTGCATTCAACTCGGAGAGTTGAACCGTCCTTTTGTTAGAGCAGTTTGGGAACACTCTTTTTGTAGAATCTGCAAGTGGATATTTGGAGCACTTCGAAGCCTAAGCTGGAAAAAGAAACAACTGCACATAAAAACTAGAAGGAAGCATTCTCACAAACTTTTTCGTGATGTGTGCATTCAACTCAGCGAGTTTAACCTTCCTTTTGATAGAGCAGTTTTGAAACACTCTTTTTGTAGAATGTGCAAGTAGACATTTGGAGCTCTTTCAGGCCTGTGCTGGAATAGAAAAGATCTTCACACGAAAACTAGACAGAAGCATTCTCAGAAACTTCTTTGTGATGTGTGCATTCCACTCACAGAGTTGAACCTTCCTTTTGATAGAGCAATTCTGAAACACTCTTTTTGTAGAATCCGCAAGTGGATATTTGGAGCGCTTTGAGGCCTATGCTGGAAAAGCAAATATTTTCACGTAAAAACAAGGCGGAAGCACTCTATCAAACTTCTTTGTGATGTTTACATTCAACTCACAGAGTTGAACCTTCCCTTGAATAGAGCGGTTTTGAAAGAATCTTTTTGTAGTATATGCAAGTAGATATTTGGAGCCCTTTGAGTCCTATGAGGGAAATGGAAATATTTTTAGATGAAAACTAGACAGAGGCATTCTCAGAAACATATTTGTTACGAGTGAATTCAAGTCACAGAGTTGAACCTTCCTTTTGGCAGAGCGGTTTTGAAACCCTCTTTTTATTGACTCTTCCATTGGAGATTTAGAGCGCTTTGACGCAATGCTGGAAAAGGAAATATCTTCACATAAAAACTAGACAGATGCATTCCCAGAAACTTCTTTTTGATGTGTGCTTTCAACTCACAGAGTTGAACCTTTCTTTTGATAGAGCAGTTTTGAAACCCTCTCTTTGAAGAATCTTCATGTGGACATTTGGATATCTTTGAGGCCTATGCTGGAAAAGGAAATATCTTCACATAAAAACAAGACAGAAGCATTCTCAGAAACTACTTTGCAATGTGTGCGTTCAACACACAGACTTTAAACTTACTTTTGGCGGAGCAGTTCTGAAACAGTCTTTTTGTACAGTCTGCAAGAGGATATTTGGAGTGCTTTAAGGCCTACGCTGAAAAAAGAAATAACTTCAATCAAAAAGTAGAAAGAAGCATTCTCAGAAACCTCTTTGTGATGTGTGTATTGAACTCACAGAGTTGAACCTTCCTTTTGATAGAGGAGTTTTGAAATACTCTTTTTGTAGGATCTGCAAGTGAATAGTTGGAATGATTTGAGGCCTATGATGGTAAAGGAAATATCTTCACATAAAAACGATAGAGAAGCATTCTCGGAAACTTCCTTGTGATGTGTGCATTCAACTCACAGAGTTGAACCTTCCTTCTGATAGTGCAGTTTTGAAACACTCGTTTTGAATCATCTGCAAGTGGATACTTTGAGCGCTTTGAAGCCTATACTGGAAAAGTAAATGTCTTCTCATAAAAACTATACAGAAGCAATCTCCGAAACCACCTTGTGATGTGTGTATTCAACTCAGAGAGTTGAACCTTCCTTTTTTTAGAGCAGTTTTGAAACACTCTTTTTGCAAAATCTGCAAGTGAATACTTGGATCGCTTTGAAGCCTCTGCAGGGTAAAGGAAATATCTTCACATAAAAACAAAACAGAAGCATTGTCAGAAACTTCTTTATGATGTGTGCATTCAATTCACAGAGTTGAACCTTCCTTTTGATAGAGCAGTTTTGAATCACTCCTTTTGTAGTGTGTGCAAGTAGACATTTGGAGCTCTTTCAGGCCTGTGCTGGAAAAGGAAATATCTTCACAGAAAAACTAGACAGAAGTATTCTCAGAAACGTCTTTGTGATGCATGCATTCTAAACACGGAGTTGAACCTTCCTTTTGATAGCACAGTTTTGAAACACTCTTATTGTAGAATCTGCATGTGGATATTTGGAGCGCTTTGAGGCCTATGTTAGAAAAGAAAATATCTTCGCATAAAAATGAGACAGAAGCATTCTCAGAAACTTTTATGTGATGTGTGCATTAAACTCACAGTGTTGAACCTGCCTTTTGACAGAGCAGTTTTGAAACACTCTTTTTGTAGAATCTGCAGGTGGATATTTGGAGTGCTTTGAGGACAATGCTGTATAAGGAAATGTCTTCACATAAAACCTAGACAGAAACATTATCAGAAACTTCTTTGTGATGTGTGCTTCCAAATCACAGAGTTGAACCTTCCTTTTGATATAGCAGGTTTGGAACACACTTTTTGTGGAATCTGCAAGTGAATTTTGGGAGCGCTTTGAGGACTATGCTGGAAAAGGAAATATATTCACATAAAAACTAGAAAGAGGCATTCTCAAAAACTTCTCTGTGATATGTGCGCTAAACTCACAAAGTTGAACATCCCTTTTGCTAGAGCAGTTTTGAAACACTGTTTTTGTAAAATCTGCAAGTGAATATTTGGAGTGATTGAGACCTGTGCTGGAAAATCGTATAACTTCAAATAAGAACGGGACAGAAGTATTCTCAGAAACATCTTTGTGATGTCTGCATTCAACTCGCGGATTTGAAACTTCCTTTTGGTAGAGCAGTTTTGAAACTGTCTTTTTGTGGAAACTACAAGTGGATATTTGGAACGCTTTGAGGCTTATGCTGGAAAAGCTAATAACTTCACATAAAAAGAAGAGAGAAGCATTCTCAGAAACTTCTTTGTGATGAGTGCATTCAAGTGTACATTTGGAGTGCTTTGAGGCCTTTGCTGGAAAAGGAAATAACTTCACATAAAAATTAGACAGAAGCATGCTCAGAAGCTTCTTTGTGATGTGTGCATTCAACTCACAGAGTTGGATCTTCCTTTTCTTAGAGCGGTTTTGAAACAAGATTTTTGTAGAATATTCAAGTGGACATTTGGAGGGCTTTGAGGCCTATGCTGGAAAAGGAAATAACTTCACATAAAAACTAGACAGAAGCATTCTCAGAAACGTATTTGTTATGAGTCCATTCAACTCACAGAGTTGAACCTTCGTTTTGATAGGGCAGTTTAGAAACACTCTTTTTGTAGAATCTTCAAGTGGACATTTTTAGTGCTTTGACGACATGCTGGAAAAGAAATATCTTCACATAAAAACTACACAGAAGCATTCTCAGAAACTTCTTTGTGATGTGTGCTTTCAACTCACAGATGTAAACATTTCTTTTGATAGAGTAGTTTTGAAACACTCTTTTTGTAGAATCTGCAAGTGGATATATGGAGCGCTTTGATGCCTATGCTGGGAAAGGAAATATCTTCACATAAAAACTATACAGAAGCATTCTCAGCAACTTTCTTGTGATTTGTGCATTCAACTCGGAGAGTTGAACCGTCCTTTTGTTAGAGCAGTTTGGGAACACTCTTTTTGTAGAATCTGCAAGTGGATATTTGGAGCACTTCGAAGCCTAAGCTGGAAAAAGAAACAACTGCACATAAAAACTAGAAGGTAGCATTCTCACAAACTTTTTCGTGATGTGTGCATTCAACTCAGCGAGTTTAACCTTACTTTTGATGGAGCAGTTTTGAAACACTCTTTTTGTAGAATGTGCAAGTAGACATTTGGAGCTCTTTCAGGCCTGTGCTGGAATAGAAAAGATCTTCACACGAAAACTAGACAGAAGCATTCTCAGAAACTTCTTTGTGATGTGTGCATTCCACTCACAGAGTTGAACCTTCCTTTTGATAGAGCAATTCTGAAACACTCTTTTTGTAGAATCCGCAAGTGGATATTTGGAGCGCTTTGAGGCCTATGCTGGAAAAGGAAATATTTTCACGTAAAAACAAGGCGGAAGCACTCTATCAAACTTCTCTGTGATGTTTACATTCAACTCACAGAGTTGAACCTTCCCTTGAATAGAGCGGTTTTGAAAGAATCTTTTTGTAGTATATGCAACTAGATATTTGGAGCGCTTTGAGTCCTATGAGGGAAATGGAAATATTTTTAGATGAAAACTAGACAGAGGCATTCTCAGAAACATATTTGTTACGAGTGAATTCAAGTCACAGAGTTGAACCTTCCTTTTGGCAGAGCGGTTTTGAAACCCTCTGTTTATTGACTCTTCCATTGGAGATTTAGAGCGCTTTGACGCAATGCTGGAAAAGGAAATATCTTCACATAAAAACTAGACAGATGCATTCCCAGAAACTTCTTTTTGATGTGTGCTTTCAACTCACAGAGTTGAACCTTTCTTTTGATAGAGCAGTTTTGAAACCCTCTCTTTGAAGAATCTTCATGTGGACATTTGGATATCTTTGAGGCCTATGCTGGAAAAGGAAATATCTTCACATAAAAACAAGACAGAAGCATTCTCAGAAACTACTTTGCAATGTGTGCGTTCAACACACAGACTTTAAACTTACTTTTGGCGGAGCAGTTCTGAAACAGTCTTTTTGTACAGTCTGCAAGTGGATATTTGGAGCGCTTTAAGGCCTACGCTGAAAAAAGAAATAACTTCAATCAAAAAGTAGAAAGAAGCATTCTCAGAAACCTCTTTGTGATGTGTGTATTGAACTCACAGAGTTGAACCTTCCTTTTGATAGAGGAGTTTTGAAATACTCTTTTTGTAGGATCTGCAAGTGAATAGTTGGAATGATTTGAGGCCTATGATGGTAAAGGAAATATCTTCACATAAAAACGATAGAGAAGCATTCTCGGAAACTTCCTTGTGATGTGTGCATTCAACTCACAGAGTTGAACCTTCCTTCTGATAGTGCAGTTTTGAAACACTCGTTTTGTATCATCTGCAAGTGGATACTTGGAGCGCTTTGAAGCCTATACTGGAAAAGTAAATGTCTTCTCATAAAAACTATACAGAAGCAATCTCCGAAACCACCTTGTGATGTGTGTATTCAACTCAGAGAGTTGAACCGTCCTTTTTTTAGAGCAGTTTTGAAACACTCTTTTTGCAAAATCTGCAAGTGAATACTTGGATCGCTTTGAAGCCTCTGCAGGGTAAAGGAAATATCTTCACATAAAAACAAAACAGAAGCATTGTCAGAAACTTCTTTATGATGTGTGCATTCAATTCACAGAGTTGAACCTTCCTTTTGATAGAGCAGTTTTGAATCACTCCTTTTGTAGTGTGTGCAAGTAGACATTTGGAGCTCTTTCAGGCCTGTGCTGGAAAAGGAAATATCTTCACACAAAAACTAGACAGAAGTATTCTCAGAAACGTCTTTGTGATGCATGCATTCTAAACACGGAGTTGAACCTTCCTTTTGATAGAACAGTTTTGAAACACTCTTATTGTAGAATCTGCATGTGGATATTTGGAGCGCTTTGAGGCCTATGCTAGAAAAGAAAATATCTTCGCATAAAAATGAGACAGAAGCATTCTCAGAAACTTTTTTGTGATGTGTGCATTAAACTCACAGTGTTGAACCTGCCTTTTGACAGAGCAGTTTTGAAACACTCTTTTTGTAGAATCTGCAGGTGGATATTTGGAGTGCTTTGAGGACAATGCTATATAAGGAAATGTCTTCACATAAAACCTAGGCAGAAACATTATCAGAAACTCCTTTGTGATGTGTGCTTCGAAATCACAGAGTTGAACCTTCCTTTTGATATAGCAGGTTGGGAACACACTTTTTGTGGAATCTGCAAGTGAATTTTGGGAGCGCTTTGAGGACTATGCTGGAAAAGGAAATATATTCACATAAAAACTAGAAAGAGGCATTCTCAAAAACTTCTCTGTGATGTGTGCGCTAAACTCACAAAGTTGAACATCCCTTTTGCTAGAGCAGTTTTGAAACACTGTTTTTGTAAAATCTGCAAGTGAATATTTGGAGTGATTGAGACCTCTGCTGGAAAATCGTATAACTTCAAATAAGAACGGGACAGAAGTATTCTCAGAAACATCTTTGTGATGTCTGCATTCAACTCGTGGAGTTGAAACTTCCTTTTGGTAGAGCAGTTTTGAAACTGTCTTTTTGTGGAAGCTACAAGTGGATATTTGGAACGCTTTGAGGCTTATGCTGGAAAAGCTAATAACTTCACATAAAAAGTAGAGAGAAGCATTCTCAGAAACTTCTTTGGGATGAGTGCATTCAAGTGTACATTTGGAGTGCTTTGAGGCCTTTGCTGGAAAAGGAAATGACTTCACATAAAAATTAGACAGAAGCATGCTCAGAAACTTCTTTGTGATGTGTGCATTCAACTCACAGAGTTGGATCTTCCTTTTCTTAGAGCGGTTTTGAAACAAGATTTTTGTAGAATATTCAAGTGGACATTTGGAGGGCTTTGAGGCCTATGCTGGAAAAGGAAATAACTTCACATAAAAACTAGACAGAAGCATTCTCAGAAACGTATTTGTTATGAGTCCATTCAGCTCACAGAGTTGAACCTTCGTTTTGATAGGGCAGTTTTGAAACACTCTTTTTGTAGAATCTTCAAGTGGACATTTTTAGTGCTTTGACGATATGCTGGGAAAGGAAATATCTTCACATAAAAACTACACAGAAGCATTCTCAGAAACTTCTTTGTGATGTGTGCTTTCAACTCACAGATGTAAACATTTCTTTTGATAGAGTAGTTTTGAAACACTCTTTTTGTAGAATCTGCAAGTGGATATATGGAGCGCTTTGAAGCCTATGCTGGAAAAGGAAATATCTTCACATAAAAACTATACAGAAGCATTCTCAGCAACTTCCTTGTGATTTGTGCATTCAACTCGGAGAGTTGAAACGTCCTTTTGTTAGAGCAGTTTGGGAACACTCTTTTTGTAGAATCTGCAAGTGGATATTTGGAGTACTTCGAAGCCTAAGCTGGAAAAGGAAACAACTTCACATAAAAACTAGAAGGAAGCATTCTCACAAACTTTTTTGTGATGTGTGCATTCAACTCAGCGAGGTTAACCTTACTTTTGATAGAGCAGTTTTGAAACACTCTTTTTGTAGAATGTGCAAGTAGACATTTGGAGCTCTTTCAGGCCTGTGCTGGAATAGAAAAGATCTTCACACGAAAACTAGACAGAAGCATTCTCAGAAACTTCTTTGTGATGTGTGCATTCCACTCACAGAGTTGAACCTTCCTTTTGATAGAGCAATTCTGAAACACTCTTTTTGTAGAATCCGCAAGTGGATATTTGGAGCGCTTTGAGGCCTATGCTGGAAAAGGAAATATTTTCACGTAAAAACAAGGCGGAAGCACTCTATCAAACTTCTCTGTGATGTTTACATTCAACTCACAGAGTTGAACCTTCCCTTGAATAGAGCGGTTTTGAAAGAATCTTTTTGTAGTATATGCAACTAGATATTTGGAGCGCTTTGAGTCCTATGAGGGAAATGGAAATATTTTTAGATGAAAACTAGACAGAGGCATTCTCAGAAACATATTTGTTACGAGTGAATTCAAGTCACAGAGTTGAACCTTCCTTTTGGCAGAGCGGTTTTGAAACCCTCTTTTTATTGACTCTTCCATTGGAGATTTAGAGCGCTTTGACGCAATGCTGGAAAAGGAAATATCTTCACATAAAAACTAGACAGATGCATTCCCAGAAACTTCTTTTTGATGTGTGCTTTCAACTCACAGAGTTGAACCTTTCTTTTGATAGAGCAGTTTTGAAACCCTCTCTTTGAAGAATCTTCATGTGGACATTTGGATATCTTTGAGGCCTATGCTGGAAAAGGAAATATCTTCACATAAAAACAAGACAGAAGCATTCTCAGAAACTACTTTGCAATGTGTGCGTTCAACACACAGACTTTAAACTTACTTTTGGCGAAGCAGTTCTGAAACAGTCTTTTTGTACAGTCTGCAAGTGGATATTTGGAGCGCTTTAAGGCCTACGCTGAAAAAAGAAATAACTTCAATCAAAAAGTAGAAAGAAGCATTCTCAGAAACCTCTTTGTGATGTGTGTATTGAACTCACAGAGTTGAACCTTCCTTTTGATAGAGGAGTTTTGAAATACTCTTTTTGTAGGATCTGCAAGTGAATAGTTGGAATGATTTGAGGCCTATGATGGTAAAGGAAATATCTTCACATAAAAACGATAGAGAAGCATTCTCGGAAACTTCCTTGTGATGTGTGCATTCAACTCACAGAGTTGAACCTTCCTTCTGATAGTGCAGTTTTGAAACACTCGTTTTGTATCATCTGCAAGTGGATACTTGGAGCGCTTTGAAGCCTATACTGGAAAAGTAAATGTCTTCTCATAAAAACTATACAGAAGCAATCTCCGAAACCACCTTGTGATGTGTGTATTCAACTCAGAGAGTTGAACCTTCCTTTTTTTAGAGCAGTTTTGAAACACTCTTTTTGCAAAATCTGCAAGTGAATACTTGGATCGCTTTGAAGCCTCTGCAGGGTAAAGGAAATATCTTCACATAAAAACAAAACAGAAGCATTGTCAGAAACTTCTTTATGACGTGTGCATTCAATTCACAGAGTTGAACCTTCCTTTTGATAGAGCAGTTTTGAATCACTCCTTTTGTAGTGTGTGCAAGTAGACATTTGGAGCTCTTTCAGGCCTGTGCTGGAAAAGGAAATATCTTCACACAAAAACTAGACAGAAGTATTCTCAGAAACTTCTTTGTGATGCATGCATTCTAAACACGGAGTTGAACCTTCCTTTTGATAGAACAGTTTTGAAACACTCTTATTGTAGGATCTGCATGTGGATATTTGGAGCGCTTTGAGGCCTATGCTAGAAAAGAAAATATCTTCGCGTAAAAATGAGACAGAATCATTCTCAGAAACTTTTTTGTGATGTGTGCATTAAACTCACAGTGTTCAACCTGCCTTTTGACAGAGCAGTTTTGAAACACTCTTTTTGTAGAATCTGCAGGTGGATATTTGGAGTGCTTTGAGGACAATGCTATATAAGGAAATGTCTTCACATAAAACTTAGACAGAAACATTATCAGAAACTTCTTTGTGATGTGTGCTTCCAAATCACAGAGTTGAACCTTCCTTTTGATATAGCAGGTTTGGAACACACTTTTTTTGGAATCTGCAAGTGAATTTTGGGAGCGCTTTGAGGACTATGCTGGAAAAGGAAATATATTCACATAAAAACTAGAAAGAGGCATTCTCAAAAACTTCTCTGTGATGTGTGCGCTAAACTCACAAAGTTGAACATCCCTTTTGCTAGAGCAGTTTTGAAACACTGTTTTTGTAAAATCTGCAAGTGAATATTTGGAGTGATTGAGACCTGTGCTGGAAAATCGTATAACTTCAAATAAGAACGGGACAGAAGTATTCTCAGAAACATCTTTGTGATGTCAGCATTCAACTCGCGGAGTTGAAACTTCCTTTTGGTAGAGCAGTTTTGAAACTGTCTTTTTGTGGAAGCTACAAGTGGATATTTGGAACGCTTTGAGGCTTATGCTGGAAAAGCTAATAACTTCACATAAAAAGAAGAGAGAAGCATTCTCAGAAACTTCTTTGTGATGAGTGCATTCAAGTGTACATTTGGAGTGCTTTGAGGCCTTTGCTGGAAAAGGAAATAACTTCACATAAAAATTAGACAGAAGCATGCTCAGAAGCTTCTTTGTGATGTGTGCATTCAACTCACAGAGTTGGATCTTCCTTTTCTTAGAGCGGTTTTGAAACAAGATTTTTGTAGAATATTCAAGTGGACATTTGGAGGGCTTTGAGGCCTATGCTGGAAAAGGAAATAACTTCACATAAAAACTAGACAGAAGCATTCTCAGAAACGTATTTGTTATGACTCCATTCAACTCACAGAGTTGAACCTTCGTTTTGATAGGGCAGTTTTGAAACACTCTTTTTGTAGAATCTTCAAGTGGACATTTTTAGTGCTTTGACGATATGCTGGAAAAGAAATATCTTCACATAAAAACTACACAGAAGCATTCTCAGAAACTTCTTTGTGATGTGTGCTTTCAACTCACAGATGTAAACATTTCTTTTGATAGAGTAGTTTTGAAACACTCTTTTTGTAGAATCTGCAAGTGGATATATGGAGCACTTTGAAGCCTATGCTGGAAAAGGAAATATCTTCACATAAAAACTATACAGAAGCATTCTCAGCAACTTTCTTGTGATTTGTGCATTCAACTCGGAGAGTTGAACCGTCCTTTTGTTAGAGCAGTTTGGGAACACTCTTTTTGTAGAATCTGCAAGTGGATATTTGGAGCACTTCGAAGCCTAAGCTGGAAAAAGAAACAACTGCACATAAAAACTAGAAGGAAGCATTCTCACAAACTTTTTCGTGATGTGTGCATTCAACTCAGCGAGTTTAACCTTCCTTTTGATAGAGCAGTTTTGAAACACTCTTTTTGTAGAATGTGCAAGTAGACATTTGGAGCTCTTTCAGGCCTGTGCTGGAATAGAAAAGATCTTCACACGAAAACTAGACAGAAGCATTCTCAGAAACTTCTTTGTGATGTGTGCATTCCACTCACAGAGTTGAACCTTCCTTTTGATAGAGCAATTCTGAAACACTCTTTTTGTAGAATCCGCAAGTGGATATTTGGAGCGCTTTGAGGCCTATGCTGGAAAAGCAAATATTTTCACGTAAAAACAAGGCGGAAGCACTCTATCAAACTTCTTTGTGATGTTTACATTCAACTCACAGAGTTGAACCTTCCCTTGAATAGAGCGGTTTTGAAAGAATCTTTTTGTAGTATATGCAAGTAGATATTTGGAGCCCTTTGAGTCCTATGAGGGAAATGGAAATATTTTTAGATGAAAACTAGACAGAGGCATTCTCAGAAACATATTTGTTACGAGTGAATTCAAGTCACAGAGTTGAACCTTCCTTTTGGCAGAGCGGTTTTGAAACCCTCTTTTTATTGACTCTTCCATTGGAGATTTAGAGCGCTTTGACGCAATGCTGGAAAAGGAAATATCTTCACATAAAAACTAGACAGATGCATTCCCAGAAACTTCTTTTTGATGTGTGCTTTCAACTCACAGAGTTGAACCTTTCTTTTGATAGAGCAGTTTTGAAACCCTCTCTTTGAAGAATCTTCATGTGGACATTTGGATATCTTTGAGGCCTATGCTGGAAAAGGAAATATCTTCACATAAAAACAAGACAGAAGCATTCTCAGAAACTACTTTGCAATGTGTGCGTTCAACACACAGACTTTAAACTTACTTTTGGCGGAGCAGTTCTGAAACAGTCTTTTTGTACAGTCTGCAAGTGGATATTTGGAGCGCTTTAAGGCCTACGCTGAAAAAAGAAATAACTTCAATCAAAAAGTAGAAAGAAGCATTCTCAGAAACCTCTTTGTGTTGTGTGTATTGAACTCACAGAGTTGAACCTTCCTTTTGATAGAGGAGTTTTGAAATACTCTTTTTGTAGGATCTGCAAGTGAATAGTTGGAATGATTTGAGGCCTATGATGGTAAAGGAAATATCTTCACATAAAAACGATAGAGAAGCATTCTCGGAAACTTCCTTGTGATGTGTGCATTCAACTCACAGAGTTGAACCTTCCTTTTGATAGTGCAGTTTTGAAACACTCGTTTTGTATCATCTGCAAGTGGATACTTGGAGCGCTTTGAAGCCTATACTGGAAAAGTAAATGTCTTCTCATAAAAACTATACAGAAGCAATCTCCGAAACCACCTTGTGATGTGTGTATTCAACTCAGAGAGTTGAACCTTCCTTTTTTTAGAGCAGTTTTGAAACACTCTTTTTGCAAAATCTGCAAGTGAATACTTGGATCGCTTTGAAGCCTCTGCAGGGTAAAGGAAATATCTTCACATAAAAACAAAACAGAAGCATTGTCAGAAACTTCTTTATGATGTGTGCATTCAATTCACAGAGTTGAACCTTCCTTTTGATAGAGCAGTTTTGAATCACTCCTTTTGTAGTGTGTGCAAGTAGACATTTGGAGCTCTTTCAGGCCTGTGCTGGAAAAGGAAATATCTTCACACAAAAACTAGACAGAAGTATTCTCAGAAACTTCTTTGTGATGCATGCATTCTAAACACGGAGTTGAACCTTCCTTTTGATAGAACAGTTTTGAAACACTCTTATTGTAGAATCTGCATGTGGATATTTGGAGCGCTTTGAGGCCTATGCTAGAAAAGAAAATATCTTCGCATAAAAATGAGACAGAAGCATTCTCAGAAACTTTTTTGTGATGTGTGCATTAAACTCACAGTGTTCAACCTGCCTTTTGACAGAGCAGTTTTGAAACACTCTTTTTGTAGAATCTGCAGGTGGATATTTGGAGTGCTTTGAGGACAATGCTATATAAGGAAATGTCTTCACATAAAACCTAGACAGAAACATTATCAGAAACTTCTTTGTGATGTGTGCTTCGAAATCACAGAGTTGAACCTTCCTTTTGATATAGCAGGTTGGGAACACACTTTTTGTGGAATCTGCAAGTGAATTTTGGGAGCGCTTTGAGGACTATGCTGGAAAAGGAAATATATTCACATAAAAACTAGAAAGAGGCATTCTCAAAAACTTCTCTGTGATGTGTGCGCTAAACTCACAAAGTTGAACATCCCTTTTGCTAGAGCAGTTTTGAAACACTGTTTTTGTAAAATCTGCAAGTGAATATTTGGAGTGATTGAGACCTCTGCTGGAAAATCGTATAACTTCAAATAAGAACGGGACAGAAGTATTCTCAGAAACATCTTTGTGATGTCTGCATTCAACTCGTGGAGTTGAAACTTCCTTTTGGTAGAGCAGTTTTGAAACTGTCTTTTTGTGGAAGCTACAAGTGGATATTTGGAACGCTTTGAGGCTTAGGCTGGAAAAGCTAATAACTTCACATAAAAAGTAGAGAGAAGCATTCTCAGAAACTTCTTTGTGATGAGTGCATTCAAGTGTACATTTGGAGTGCTTTGAGGCCTTTGCTGGAAAAGGAAATCACTTCACATAAAAATTAGACAGAAGCATGCTCAGAAACTTCTTTGTGATGTGTGCATTCAACTCACAGAGTTGGATCTTCCTTTTCTTAGAGCGGTTTTGAAACAAGATTTTTGTAGAATATTCAAGTGGACATTTGGAGGGCTTTGAGGCCTATGCTGGAAAAGGAAATAACTTCACATAAAAACTAGACAGAAGCATTCTCAGAAACGTATTTGTTATGAGTCCATTCAGCTCACAGAGTTGAACCTTCGTTTTGATAGGGCAGTTTTGAAACACTCTTTTTGTAGAATCTTCAAGTGGACATTTTTAGTGCTTTGACGATATGCTGGGAAAGGAAATATCTTCACATAAAAACTACACAGAAGCATTCTCAGAAACTTCTTTGTGATGTGTGCTTTCAACTCACAGATGTAAACATTTCTTTTGATAGAGTAGTTTTGAAACACTCTTTTTGTAGAATCTGCAAGTGGATATATGGAGCGCTTTGAAGCCTATGCTGGAAAAGGAAATATCTTCACATAAAAACTATACAGAAGCATTCTCAGCAACTTCCTTGTGATTTGTGCATTCAACTCGGAGAGTTGAACCGTCCTTTTGTTAGAGCAGTTTGGGAACACTCTTTTTGTAGAATCTGCAAGTGGATATTTGGAGCACTTCGAAGCCTAAGCTGGAAAAGGAAACAACTTCACATAAAAACTAGAAGGAAGCATTCTCACAAACTTCTTTGTGATGTGTGCATTCAACTCAGGGAGTTTAACCTTAGTTTTGATAGAGCAGTTTTGAAACACTCTTTTTGTAGAATGTGCAAGTAGACATTTGGAGCTCTTTCAGGCCTGTGCTGGAATAGAAAAGATCTTCACACGAAAACTAGACAGAAGCATTCTCAGAAACTTCTTTGTGATGTGTGCATTCCACTCACAGAGTTGAACCTTCCTTTTGATAGAGCAATTCTGAAACACTCTTTTTGTAGAATCCGCAAGTGGATATTTGGAGCGCTTTGAGGCCTATGCTGGAAAAGGAAATATTTTCACGTAAAAACAAGGCGGAAGCACTCTATCAAACTTCTTTGTGTTGTTTACATTCAACTCACAGAGTTGAACCTTCCCTTGAATAGAGCGGTTTTGAAAGAATCTTTTTGTAGTATATGCAACTAGATATTTGGAGCGCTTTGGGTCCTATGAGGGAAATGGAAATATTGTTAGATGAAAACTAGACAGAGGCATTCTCAGAAACATATTTGTTACGAGTGAATTCAAGTCACAGAGTTGAAGCTTCCTTTTGGCAGAGCGGTTTTGAAACCCTCTTTTTATTGACTCTTCCATTGGAGATTTAGAGCGCTTTGACGCAATGCTGGAAAAGGAAATATCTTCACATAAAAACTAGACAGATGCATTCCCAGAAACTTCTTTTTGATGTGTGCTTTCAACTCACAGAGTTGAACCTTTCTTTTGATAGAGCAGTTTTGAAACCCTCTCTTTGAAGAATCTTCATGTGGACATTTGGATATCTTTGAGGCCTATGCAGGAAAAGGAAATATCTTCACATAAAAACAAGACAGAAGCATTCTCAGAAACTACTTTGCAATGTGTGCGTTCAACACACAGACTTTAAACTTACTTTTGGCGGAGCAGATCTGAAACAGTCTTTTTGTACAGTCTGCAAGTGGATATTTGGAGCGCTTTAAGGCCTACGCTGAAAAAAGAAATAACTTCAATCAAAAAGTAGAAAGAAGCATTCTCAGAAACCTCTTTGTGATGTGTGTATTGAACTCACAGAGTTGAACCTTCCTTTTGATAGAGGAGTTTTGAAATACTCTTTTTGTAGGATCTGCAAGTGAATAGTTGGAATGATTTGAGGCCTATGATGGTAAAGGAAATATCTTCACATAAAAACGATAGAGAAGCATTCTCGGAAACTTCCTTGTGATGTGTGCATTCAACTCACAGAGTTGAACCTTCCTTCTGATAGTGCAGTTTTGAAACACTCGTTTTGTATCATCTGCAAGTGGATACTTGGAGCGCTTTGAAGCCTATACTGGAAAAGTAAATGTCTTCTCATAAAAACTATACAGAAGCAATCTCCGAAACCACCTTGTGATGTGTGTATTCAACTCAGAGAGTTGAACCTTCCTTTTTTTAGAGCAGTTTTGAAACACTCTTTTTGCAAAATCTGCAAGTGAATACTTGGATCCCTTTGAAGCCTCTGCAGGGAAAAGGAAATATCTTCACATAAAAACAAAACAGAAGCATCGTCAGAAACTTCTTTATGATGTGTGCATTCAATTCACAGAGTTGAACCTTCCTTTTGATAGAGCCGTTTTGAAACACTCCTTTTGTAGTGTATGCAAGTAGACATTTGGAGCTCTTTCAGGCCTGTGCTGGAAAAGGAAATATCTTCACTCAAAAACTAGACAGAAGTATTCTCAGAAACGTCTTTGTGATGCATGCATTGAAAACACGGAGTTGAACCTTCCTTTTGATAGAACAGTTTTGAAACACTCTTATTGTAGAATCTGCATGTGGATATTTGGAGCGCTTTGAGGCCTATGCTAGAAAAGAAAATATCTTCGCATAAAAATGAGACAGAAGCATTCTCAGAAACTTTTTTGTGATGTGTGCATTAAACTCACAGTGTTGAACCTGCCTTTTGACAGAGCAGTTTTGAAACACTCTTTTTGTAGAATCTGCAGGTGGATATTTGGAGTGCTTTGAGGACAATGCTATATAAGGAAATGTCTTCACATAAAACCTAGACAGAAACATTATCAGAAACTTCTTTGTGATGTGTGCTTCCAAATCACAGGGTTGAACCTTCCTTTTGATATAGCAGGTTGGGAACACACTTTTTGTGGAATCTGCAAGTGAATTTTGGGAGCGCTTTGAGGACTATGCTGGAAAAGGAAATATATTCACATAAAAACTAGAAAGAGGCATTCTCAAAAACTTCTCTGTGATGTGTGCGCTAAACTCACAAAGTTGAACATCCCTTTTGCTAGAGCAGTTTTGAAACACTGTTTTTGTAAAATCTGCAAGTGAATATTTGGAGTGATTGAGACCTCTGCTGGAAAATCGTATAACTTCAAATAAGAACGGGACAGAAGTATTCTCAGAAACATCTTTGTGATGTCTGCATTCAACTCGTGGAGTTGAAACTTCCTTTTGGTAGAGCAGTTTTGAAACTGTCTTTTTGTGGAAGCTACAAGTGGATATTTGGAACGCTTTGAGGCTTATGCTGGAAAAGCTAATAACTTCACATAAAAAGTAGAGAGAAGCATTCTCAGAAACTTCTTTGGGATGAGTGCATTCAAGTGTACATTTGGAGTGCTTTGAGGCCTTTGCTGGAAAAGGAAATGACTTCACATAAAAATTAGACAGAAGCATGCTCAGAAACTTCTTTGTGATGTGTGCATTCAACTCACAGAGTTGGATCTTCCTTTTCTTAGAGCGGTTTTGAAACAAGATTTTTGTAGAATATTCAAGTGGACATTTGGAGGGCTTTGAGGCCTATGCTGGAAAAGGAAATAACTTCACATAAAAACTAGACAGAAGCATTCTCAGAAACGTATTTGTTATGAGTCCATTCAGCTCACAGAGTTGAACCTTCGTTTTGATAGGGCAGTTTTGAAACACTCTTTTTGTAGAATCTTCAAGTGGACATTTTTAGTGCTTTGACGATATGCTGGGAAAGGAAATATCTTCACATAAAAACTACACAGAAGCATTCTCAGAAACTTCTTTGTGATGTGTGCTTTCAACTCACAGATGTAAACATTTCTTTTGATAGAGTAGTTTTGAAACACTCTTTTTGTAGAATCTGCAAGTGGATATATGGAGCGCTTTGAAGCCTATGCTGGAAAAGGAAATATCTTCACATAAAAACTATACAGAAGCATTCTCAGCAACTTCCTTGTGATTTGTGCATTCAACTCGGAGAGTTGAACCGTCCTTTTGTTAGAGCAGTTTGGGAACACTCTTTTTGTAGAATCTGCAAGTGGATATTTGGAGCACTTCGAAGCCTAAGCTGGAAAAGGAAACAACTTCACATAAAAACTAGAAGGAAGCATTCTCACAAACTTCTTTGTGATGTGTGCATTCAACTCAGGGAGTTTAACCTTAGTTTTGATAGAGCAGTTTTGAAACACTCTTTTTGTAGAATGTGCAAGTAGACATTTGGAGCTCTTTCAGGCCTGTGCTGGAATAGAAAAGATCTTCACACGAAAACTAGACAGAAGCATTCTCAGAAACTTCTTTGTGATGTGTGCATTCCACTCACAGAGTTGAACCTTCCTTTTGATAGAGCAATTCTGAAACACTCTTTTTGTAGAATCCGCAAGTGGATATTTGGAGCGCTTTGAGGCCTATGCTGGAAAAGGAAATATTTTCACGTAAAAACAAGGCGGAAGCACTCTATCAAACTTCTTTGTGTTGTTTACATTCAACTCACAGAGTTGAACCTTCCCTTGAATAGAGCGGTTTTGAAAGAATCTTTTTGTAGTATATGCAACTAGATATTTGGAGCGCTTTGAGTCCTATGAGGGAAATGGAAATATTGTTAGATGAAAACTAGACAGAGGCATTCTCAGAAACATATTTGTTACGAGTGAATTCAAGTCACAGAGTTGAAGCTTCCTTTTGGCAGAGCGGTTTTGAAACCCTCTTTTTATTGACTCTTCCATTGGAGATTTAGAGCGCTTTGACGCAATGCTGGAAAAGGAAATATCTTCACATAAAAACTAGACAGATGCATTCCCAGAAACTTCTTTTTGATGTGTGCTTTCAACTCACAGAGTTGAACCTTTCTTTTGATAGAGCAGTTTTGAAACCCTCTCTTTGAAGAATCTTCATGTGGACATTTGGATATCTTTGAGGCCTATGCAGGAAAAGGAAATATCTTCACATAAAAACAAGACAGAAGCATTCTCAGAAACTACTTTGCAATGTGTGCGTTCAACACACAGACTTTAAACTTACTTTTGGCGGAGCAGATCTGAAACAGTCTTTTTGTACAGTCTGCAAGTGGATATTTGGAGCGCTTTAAGGCCTACGCTGAAAAAAGAAATAACTTCAATCAAAAAGTAGAAAGAAGCATTCTCAGAAACCTCTTTGTGATGTGTGTATTGAACTCACAGAGTTGAACCTTCCTTTTGATAGAGGAGTTTTGAAATACTCTTTTTGTAGGATCTGCAAGTGAATAGTTGGAATGATTTGAGGCCTATGATGGTAAAGGAAATATCTTCACATAAAAACGATAGAGAAGCATTCTCGGAAACTTCCTTGTGATGTGTGCATTCAACTCACAGAGTTGAACCTTCCTTCTGATAGTGCAGTTTTGAAACACTCGTTTTGTATCATCTGCAAGTGGATACTTGGAGCGCTTTGAAGCCTATACTGGAAAAGTAAATGTCTTCTCATAAAAACTATACAGAAGCAATCTCCGAAACCACCTTGTGATGTGTGTATTCAACTCAGAGAGTTGAACCTTCCTTTTTTTAGAGCAGTTTTGAAACACTCTTTTTGCAAAATCTGCAAGTGAATACTTGGATCCCTTTGAAGCCTCTGCAGGGAAAAGGAAATATCTTCACATAAAAACAAAACAGAAGCATCGTCAGAAACTTCTTTATGATGTGTGCATTCAATTCACAGAGTTGAACCTTCCTTTTGATAGAGCAGTTTTGAAACACTCCTTTTGTAGTGTGTGCAAGTAGACATTTGGAGCTCTTTCAGGCCTGTGCTGGAAAAGGAAATATCTTCACTCAAAAACTAGACAGAAGTATTCTCAGAAACGTCTTTGTGATGCATGCATTGAAAACACGGAGTTGAACCTTCCTTTTGATAGAACAGTTTTGCAACACTCTTATTGTAGAATCTGCATGTGGATATTTGGAGCGCTTTGAGGCCTATGCTAGAAAAGAAAATATCTTCGCATAAAAATGAGACAGAAGCATTCTCAGAAACTTTTTTGTGATGTGTGCATTAAACTCACAGTGTTGAACCTGCCTTTTGACAGAGCAGTTTTGAAACACTCTTTTTGTAGAATCTGCAGGTGGATATTTGGAGTGCTTTGAGGACAATGCTATATAAGGAAATGTCTTCACATAAAACCTAGACAGAAACATTATCAGAAACTTCTTTGTGATGTGTGCTTCCAAATCACAGGGTTGAACCTTCCTTTTGATATAGCAGGTTGGGAACACACTTTTTGTGGAATCTGCAAGTGAATTTTGGGAGCGCTTTGAGGACTATGCTGGAAAAGGAAATATATTCACATAAAAACTAGAAAGAGGCATTCTCAAAAACTTCTCTGTGATGTGTGCGCTAAACTCACAAAGTTGAACATCCCTTTTGCTAGAGCAGTTTTGAAACACTGTTTTTGTAAAATCTGCAAGTGAATATTTGGAGTGATTGAGACCTCTGCTGGAAAATCGTATAACTTCAAATAAGAACGGGACAGAAGTATTCTCAGAAACATCTTTGTGATGTCTGCATTCAACTCGTGGAGTTGAAACTTCCTTTTGGTAGAGCAGTTTTGAAACTGTCTTTTTGTGGAAGCTACAAGTGGATATTTGGAACGCTTTGAGGCTTATGCTGGAAAAGCTAATAACTTCACATAAAAAGTAGAGAGAAGCATTCTCAGAAACTTCTTTGGGATGAGTGCATTCAAGTGTACATTTGGAGTGCTTTGAGGCCTTTGCTGGAAAAGGAAATGACTTCACATAAAAATTAGACAGAAGCATGCTCAGAAACTTCTTTGTGATGTGTGCATTCAACTCACAGAGTTGGATCTTCCTTTTCTTAGAGCGGTTTTGAAACAAGATTTTTGTAGAATATTCAAGTGGACATTTGGAGGGCTTTGAGGCCTATGCTGGAAAAGGAAATAACTTCACATAAAAACTAGACAGAAGCATTCTCAGAAACGTATTTGTTATGAGTCCATTCAGCTCACAGAGTTGAACCTTCGTTTTGATAGGGCAGTTTTGAAACACTCTTTTTGTAGAATCTTCAAGTGGACATTTTTAGTGCTTTGACGATATGCTGGGAAAGGAAATATCTTCACATAAAAACTACACAGAAGCATTCTCAGAAACTTCTTTGTGATGTGTGCTTTCAACTCACAGATGTAAACATTTCTTTTGATAGAGTAGTTTTGAAACACTCTTTTTGTAGAATCTGCAAGTGGATATATGGAGCGCTTTGAAGCCTATGCTGGAAAAGGAAATATCTTCACATAAAAACTATACAGAAGCATTCTCAGCAACTTCCTTGTGATTTGTGCATTCAACTCGGAGAGTTGAACCGTCCTTTTGTTAGAGCAGTTTGGGAACACTCTTTTTGTAGAATCTGCAAGTGGATATTTGGAGCACTTCGAAGCCTAAGCTGGAAAAGGAAACAACTTCACATAAAAACTAGAAGGAAGCATTCTCACAAACTTTTTTGTGATGTGTGCATTCAACTCAGCGAGGTTAACCTTACTTTTGATAGAGCAGTTTTGAAACACTCTTTTTGTAGAATGTGCAAGTAGACATTTGGAGCTCTTTCAGGCCTGTGCTGGAATAGAAAAGATCTTCACACGAAAACTAGACAGAAGCATTCTCAGAAACTTCTTTGTGATGTGTGCATTCCACTCACAGAGTTGAACCTTCCTTTTGATAGAGCAATTCTGAAACACTCTTTTTGTAGAATCCGCAAGTGGATATTTGGAGCACTTTGAGGCCTATGCTGGAAAAGGAAATATTTTCACGTAAAAACAAGGCGGAAGCACTCTATCAAACTTCTCTGTGATGTTTACATTCAACTCACAGAGTTGAACCTTCCCTTGAATAGAGCGGTTTTGAAAGAATCTTTTTGTAGTATATGCAACTAGATATTTGGAGCGCTTTGAGTCCTATGAGGGAAATGGAAATATTTTTAGATGAAAACTAGACAGAGGCATTCTCAGAAACATATTTGTTACGAGTGAATTCAAGTCACAGAGTTGAACCTTCCTTTTGGCAGAGCGGTTTTGAAACCCTCTTTTTATTGAATCTTCCATTGGAGATTTAGAGCGCTTTGACGCAATGCTGGAAAAGGAAATATCTTCACATAAAAACTAGACAGATGCATTCCCAGAAACTTCTTTTTGATGTGTGCTTTCAACTCACAGAGTTGAACCTTTCTTTTGATAGAGCAGTTTTGAAACCCTCTCTTTGAAGAATCTTCATGTGGACATTTGGATATCTTTGAGGCCTATGCTGGAAAAGGAAATATCTTCACATAAAAACAAGACAGAAGCATTCTCAGAAACTACTTTGCAATGTGTGCGTTCAACACACAGACTTTAAACTTACTTTTGGCGGAGCAGTTCTGAAACAGTTTTTTTGTACAGTCTGCAAGTGGATATTTGGAGCGCTTTAAGGCCTACGCTGAAAAAAGAAATAACTTCAATCAAAAAGTAGAAAGAAGCATTCTCAGAAACCTCTTTGTGATGTGTGTATTGAACTCACAGAGTTGAACCTTCCTTTTGATAGAGGAGTTTTGAAATACTCTTTTTGTAGGATCTGCAAGTGAATAGTTGGAATGATTTGAGGCCTATGATGGTAAAAGAAATATCTTCACATAAAAACGATAGAGAAGCATTCTCGGAAACTTCCTTGTGATGTGTGCATTCAACTCACAGAGTTGAACCTTCCTTCTGATAGTGCAGTTTTGAAACACTCGTTTTGTATCATCTGCAAGTGGATACTTGGAGCGCTTTGAAGCCTATACTGGAAAAGTAAATGTCTTCTCATAAAAACTATACAGAAGCAATCTCCGAAACCACCTTGTGATGTGTGTATTCAACTCAGAGAGTTGAACCTTCCTTTTTTTAGAGCAGTTTTGAAACACTCTTTTTGCAAAATCTGCAAGTGAATACTTGGATCGCTTTGAAGCCTCTGCAGGGTAAAGGAAATATCTTCACATAAAAACAAAACAGAAGCATTGTCAGAAACTTCTTTATGATGTGTGCATTCAATTCACAGAGTTGAACCTTCCTTTTCATAGAGCAGTTTTGAATCACTCCTTTTGTAGTGTGTGCAAGTAGACATTTGGAGCTCTTTCAGGCCTGTGCTGGAAAAGGAAATATCTTCACACAAAAACTAGACAGAAGTATTCTCAGAAACGTCTTTGTGATGCATGCATTCTAAACACGGAGTTGAACCTTCCTTTTGATAGAACAGTTTTGAAACACTCTTATTGTAGAATCTGCATGTGGATATTTGGAGCGCTTTGAGGCCTATGCTAGAAAAGAAAATATCTTCGCATAAAAATGAGACAGAAGCATTCTCAGAAACTTTTTTGTGATGTGTGCATTAAACTCACAGTGTTGAACCTGCCTTTTGACAGAGCAGTTTTGAAACACTCTTTTTGTAGAATCTGCAGGTGGATATTTGGAGTGCTTTGAGGACAATGCTATATAAGGAAATGTCTTCACATAAAACCTATACAGAAACATTATCAGAAACTTCTTTGTGATGTGTGCTTCCAAATCACAGAGTTGAACCTTCCTTTTGATATAGCAGGTTTGGAACACACTTTTTGTGGAATCTGCAAGTGAATTTTGGGAGCGCTTTGAGGACTATGCTGGAAAAGGAAATATATTCACATAAAAACTAGAAAGAGGCATTCTCAAAAACTTCTCTGTGATGTGTGCGCTAAACTCACAAAGTTGAACATCCCTTTTGCTAGAGCAGTTTTGAAACACTGTTTTTGTAAAATCTGCAAGTGAATATTTGGAGTGATTGAGACCTGTGCTGGAAAATCGTATAACTTCAAATAAGAACGGGACAGAAGTATTCTCAGAAACATCTTTGTGATGCCTGCATTCAACTCGCGGAGTTGAAACTTCCTTTTGGTAGAGCAGTTTTGAAACTGTCTTTTTGTGGAAGCTACAAGTGGATATTTGGAACGCTTTGAGGCTTAGGCTGGAAAAGCTAATAACTTCACATAAAAAGTAGAGAGAAGCATTCTCAGAAACTTCTTTGGGATGAGTGCATTCAAGTGTACATTTGGAGTGCTTTGAGGCCTTTGCTGGAAAAGGAAATGACTTCACATAAAAATTAGACAGAAGCATGCTCAGAAACTTCTTTGTGATGTGTGCATTCAACTCACAGAGTTGGATCTTCCTTTTCTTAGAGCGGTTTTGAAACAAGATTTTTGTAGAATATTCAAGTGGACATTTGGAGCGCTTTGAGGCCAATGCTAGAAAAGAAAATATCTTCGCATAAAAATGAGACAGAAGCATTCTCAGAAACGTATTTGTTATGAGTCCATTCAACTCACAGAGTTGAACCTTCGTTTTGATAGGGCAGTTTTGAAACACTCTTTTTGTAGAATCTTCAAGTGGACATTTTTAGTGCTTTGACGATATGCTGGAAAAGGAAATATCTTCACATAAAAACTACACAGAAGCATTCTCAGAAACTTCTTTGTGATGTGTGCTTTCAACTCACAGATGTAAACATTTCTTTTGATAGAGTAGTTTTGAAACACTCTTTTTGTAGAATCTGCAAGTGGATATATGGAGCGCTTTGAAGCCTATGCTGGAAAAGGAAATATCTTCACATAAAAACTATACAGAAGCATTCTCAGCAACTTCCTTGTGATTTGTGCATTCAACTCGGAGAGTTGAACCGTCCTTTTGTTAGAGCAGTTTGGGAACACTCTTTTTGTAGAATCTGCAAGTGGATATTTGGGGCACTTCGAAGCATAAGCTGGAAAAGGAAACAACTTCACATAAAAACTAGAAGGAAGCATTCTCACAAACTTTTTTGTGATGTGTGCATTCAACTCAGCGAGTTTAACCTTCCTTTTGATAGAGCAGTTTTGAAACACTCTTTTTGTAGAATGTGCAAGTAGACATTTGGAGCTCTTTCAGGCCTGTGCTGGAATAGAAAAGATCTTCACACGAAAACTAGACAGAAGCATTCTCAGAAACTTCTTTGTGATGTGTGCATTCCACTCACAGAGTTGAACCTTCCTTTTGATAGAGCAATTCTGAAACACTCTTTCTGTAGAATCCGCAAGTGGATATTTGGAGCGCTTTGAGGCCTATGCTGGAAAAGGAAATATTTTCACGTAAAAACAAGGCGGAAGCACTCTATCAAACTTCTTTGTGATGTTTACATTCAACTCACAGAGTTGAACCTTCCCTTGAATAGAGCGGTTTTGAAAGAATCTTTTTGTAGTATATGCAAGTAGATATTTGGAGCGCTTTGAGTCCTATGAGGGAAATGGAAATATTTTTAGATAAAAACTAGACAGAGGCATTCTCAGAAACATATTTGTTACGAGTGAATTCAAGTCACAGAGTTGAACCTTCCTTTTGGCAGAGCGGTTTTGAAACCCTCTTTTTATTGACTCTTCCATTGGAGATTTAGAGCGCTTTGACGCAATGCTGGAAAAGGAAATATCTTCACATAAAAACTAGACAGATGCATTCCCAGAAACTTCTTTTTGATGTGTGCTTTCAACTCACAGAGTTGAACCTTTCTTTTGATAGAGCAGTTTTGAAACCCTCTCTTTGAAGAATCTTCATGTGGACATTTGGATATCTTTGAGGCCTATGCTGGAAAAGGAAATATCTTCACATAAAAACAAGACAGAAGCATTCTCAGAAACTACTTTGCAATGTGTGCGTTCAACACACAGACTTTAAACTTACTTTTGGCGGAGCAGTTCTGAAACAGTCTTTTTGTACAGTGTGCAAGTGGGTATTTGGAGCGCTTTAAGGCCTACGCTGAAAAAAGAAATAACTTCAATCAAAAAGTAGAAAGAAGCATTCTCAGAAACCTCTTTGTGATGTGTGTATTGAACTCAAAGAGTTGAACCTTCCTTTTGATAGAGGAGTTTTGAAATACTCTTTTTGTAGGATCTGCAAGTGAATAGTTGGAATGATTTGAGGCCTATGATGGTAAAGGAAATATCTTCACATAAAAACGATAGAGAAGCATTCTCAGAAACTTCCTTGTGATGTGTGCATTCAACTCACAGAGTTGAACCTTCCTTCTGATAGTGCAGTTTTGAAACACTCGTTTTGTATCATCTGCAAGTGGATACTTGGAGCGCTTTGAAGCCTATACTGGAAAAGTAAATGTCTTCTCATAAAAACTATACAGAAGCAATCTCCGAAACCACCTTGTGATGTGTGTATTCAACTCAGAGAGTTGAACCTTCCTTTTTTTAGAGCAGTTTTGAAACACTCTTTTTGCAAAATCTGCAAGTGAATACTTGGATCGCTTTGAAGCCTCTGCAGGGTAAAGGAAATATCTTCACATAAAAACAAAACAGAAGCATCGTCAGAAACTTCTTTATGACGTGTGCATTCAATTCACAGAGTTGAACCTTCCTTTTGATAGAGCAGTTTTGAAACACTCCTTTTGTAGTGTGTGCAAGTAGACATTTGGAGCTCTTTCAGGCCTGTGCTGGAAAAGGAAATATCTTCACACAAAAACTAGACAGAAGTATTCTCAGAAACGTCTTTGTGATGCATGCATTCAAAACACGGAGTTGAACCTTCCTTTTGATAGAACAGTTTTGAAACACTCTTATTGTAGAATCTGCATGTGGATATTTGGAGCGCTTTGAGGCCTATGCTAGAAAAGAAAATATCTTCGCATAAAAATCAGACAGAAGCATTCTCAGAAACTTTTTTGTGATGTGTGCATTAAACTCACAGTGTTGAACCTGCCTTTTGACAGAGCAGTTTTGAAACACTCTTTTTGTAGAATCTGCAGGTGGATATTTGGAGTGCTTTGAGGACAATGCTATATAAGGAAATGTCTTCACATAAAACCTAGACAGAAACATTATCAGAAACTTCTTTGTGATGTGTGCTTCCAAATCACAGAGTTGAACCTTCCTTTTGATATAGCAGGTTGGGAACACACTTTTTGTGGAATCTGCAAGTGAATTTTGGGAGCGCTTTGAGGACTATGCTGGAAAAGGAAATATATTCACATAAAAACTAGAAAGAGGCATTCTCAAAAACTTCTCTGTGATGTGTGCGCTAAACTCACAAAGTTGAACATCCCTTTTGCTAGAGCAGTTTTGAAACACTGTTTTTGTAAAATCTGCAAGTGAATATTTGGAGTGATTGAGAACTCTGCTGGAAAATCATATAACTTCAAATAAGAACGGGACAGAAGTATTCTCAGAAACATCTTTGTGATGTCTGCATTCAACTCGCGGAGTTGAAACTTCCTTTTGGTAGAGCAGTTTTGAAACTGTCTTTTTGTGGAAGCTACAAGTGGATATTTGGAACGCTTTGAGGCTTATGCTGGAAAAGCTAATAACTTCACATAAAAAGTAGAGAGAAGCATTCTCAGAAACTTCTTTGGGATGAGTGCATTCAAGTGTACATTTGGAGTGCTTTGAGGCCTTTGCTGGAAAAGGAAATCACTTCACATAAAAATTAGACAGAAGCATGCTCAGAAACTTCTTTGTGATGTGTGCATTCAACTCACAGAGTTGGATCTTCCTTTTCTTAGAGCGGTTTTGAAACAAGATTTTTGTAGAATATTCAAGTGGACATTTGGAGGGCTTTGAGGCCTATGCTGGAAAAGGAAATAACTTCACATAAAAACTAGACAGAAGCATTCTCAGAAACGTATTTGTTATGAGTCCATTCAGCTCACAGAGTTGAACCTTCGTTTTGATAGGGCAGTTTTGAAACACTCTTTTTGTAGAATCTTCAAGTGGACATTTTTAGTGCTTTGACGATATGCTGGAAAAGGAAATATCTTCACATAAAAACTACACAGAAGCATTCTCAGAAACTTCTTTGTGATGTGTGCTTTCAACTCACAGATGTAAACATTTCTTTTG
Organism: Pongo abelii; assembly: GCF_028885655.2. Taxonomy (NCBI): domain Eukaryota; kingdom Metazoa; phylum Chordata; class Mammalia; order Primates; family Hominidae; genus Pongo; species Pongo abelii. The sequence goes on from NC_072005.2 coordinate 25,315,606, forward strand.
ATAGAGTAGTTTTGAAACACTCTTTTTGTAGAATCTGCAAGTGGATATATGGAGCGCTTTGAAGCCTATGCTGGGAAAGGAAATATCTTCACATAAAAACTATACAGAAGCATTCTCAGCAACTTCCTTGTGATTTGTGCATTCAACTCGGAGAGTTGAACCGTCCTTTTGTTAGAGCAGTTTGGGAACACTCTTTTTGTAGAATCTGCAAGTGGATATTTGAAGCACTTCGAAGCCTAAGCTGGAAAAGGAAACAACTTCACATAAAAACTAGAAGGAAGCATTCTCACAAACTTTTTTGTGATGTGTGCATCCAACTCAGCGAGTTTAACCTTCCTTTTGATAGAGCAGTTTTGAAACACTCTTTTTGTAGAATGTGCAAGTAGACATTTGGAGCTCTTTCAGGCCTGTGCTGGAATAGAAAAGATCTTCACACGAAAACTAGACAGAAGCATTCTCAGAAACTTCTTTGTGATGTGTGCATTCCACTCACAGAGTTGAACCTTCCTTTTGATAGAGCAATTCTGAAACACTCTTTTTGTAGAATCCGCAAGTGGATATTTGGAGCGCTTTGAGGCCTATGCTGGAAAAGGAAATATTTTCACGTAAAAACAAGACGGAAGCACTCTATCAAACTTCTTTGTGATGTTTACATTCAACTCACAGAGTTGAACCTTCCCTTGAATAGAGCGGTTTTGAAAGAATCTTTTTGTCGTATATGCAACTAGATATTTGGAGCGCTTTGAGTCCTATGAGGGAAATGGATATATTTTTAGATGAAAACTAGACAGAGGCATTCTCAGAAACATATTTGTTACGAGTGAATTCAAGTCACAGAGTTGAACCTTCCTTTTGGCAGGGCGGTTTTGAAACCCTCTTTTTATTGACTCTTCCATTGGAGATTTAGAGCGCTTTGACGCAATGCTGGAAAAGGAAATATCTTCACATAAAAACTAGACAGATGCATTCCCAGAAACTTCTTTTTGATGTGTGCTTTCAACTCACAGAGTTGAACCTTTCTTTTGATAGAGCAGTTTTGAAACCCTCTCTTTGAAGGATCTTCATGTGGACATTTGGATATCTTTGAGGCCTATGCTGGAAAAGGAAATATCTTCACATAAAAACAAGACAGAAGCATTCTCAGAAACTACTTTGCAATGTGTGCGTTCAACACACAGACTTTAAACTTACTTTTGGCGGAGCAGTTCTGAAACAGTCTTTTTGTACAGTCTGCAAGTGGATATTTGGAGCGCTTTAAGGCCTTCGCTGAAAAAAGAGATAACTTCAATCAAAAAGTAGAAAGAAGCATTCTCAGAAACCTCTGTGTGATGTGTGTATTGAACTCACAGAGTTGAACCTTCCTTTTGATAGAGGAGTTTTGAAATACTCTTTTTGTAGGATCTGCAAGTGAATAGTTGGAATGATTTGAGGCTTATGATGGTAAAGGAAATATCTTCACATAAAGACGATAGAGAAGCATTCTCGGAAACTTCCTTGTGATGTGTGCATTCAACTCACAGAGTTGAACCTTCCTTCTGATAGTGCAGTTTTGAAACACTCGTTTTGTATCATCTGCAAGTGGATACTTGGAGCGCTTTGAAGCCTATACTGGAAAAGTAAATGTCTTCTCATAAAAACTATACAGAAGCAATCTCCGAAACCACCTTGTGATGTGTGTATTCAACTCAGAGAGTTGAACCTTCCTTTTTTTAGAGCAGTTTTGAAACACTCTTTTTGCAAAATCTGCAAGTGAATACTTGGATCGCTTTGAAGCCTCTGCAGGGTAAAGGAAATATCTTCACATAAAAACAAAACAGAAGCATTGTCAGAAACTTCTTTATGACGTGTGCATTCAATTCACAGAGTTGAACCTTCCTTTTGATAGAGCAGTTTTGAAACACTCCTTTTGTAGTGTGTGCAAGTAGACATTTGGAGCTCTTTCAGGCCTGTGCTGGAAAAGGAAATATCTTCACACAAAAACTAGACAGAAGTATTCTCAGAAACGTCTTTGTGATGCATGCATTCAAAACACGGAGTTGAACCTTCCTTTTGAAAGAACAGTTTTGAAACACTCTTATTGTAGAATCTGCATGTGGATATTTGGAGCGCTTTGAGGCCAATGCTAGAAAAGAAAATATCTTCGCATAAAAATGAGACAGAAGCATTCTCAGAAACTTTTTTGTGATGTGTGCATTAAACTCACAGTGTTGAACCTGCCTTTTGACAGAGCAGTTTTGAAACACTCTTTTTGTAGAATCTGCAGGTGGATATTTGGAGTGCTTTGAGGACAATGCTATATAAGGAAATGTCTTCACATAAAACCTAGAGAGAAACATTATCAGAAACTTCTTTGTGATGTGTGCTTCCAAATCACAGAGTTGAACCTTCCTTTTGATATAGCAGGTTTGGAACACACTTTTTGTGGAATCTGCAAGTGAATTTTGGGAGCGCTTTGAGGACTATGCTGGAAAAGGAAATATATTCACATAAAAACTAGAAAGAGGCATTCTCAAAAACTTCTCTGTGATGTGTGCGCTAAACTCACAAAGTTGAACATCCCTTTTGCTAGAGCAGTTTTGAAACACTGTTTTTGTAAAATCTGCAAGTGAATATTTGGAGTGATTGAGACCTCTGCTGGAAAATCATATAACTTCAAATAAGAACGGGACAGAAGTATTCTCAGAAACATCTTTGTGATGTCTGCATTCAACTCGTGGAGTTGAAACTTCCTTCTGGTAGAGCAGTTTTGAAACTGTCTTTTTGTGGAAGCTACAAGTGGATATTTGGAACGCTTTGAGGCTTATGCTGGAAAAGCTAATAACTTCACATAAAAAGTAGAGAGAAGCATTCTCAGAAACTTCTTTGTGATGAGTGCATTCAAGTGTACATTTGGAGTGCTTTGAGGCCTTTGCTGGAAAAGGAAATAACTTCACATAAAAATTAGACAGAAGCATGCTCAGAAACTTCTTTGTGATGTGTGCATTCAACTCACAGAGTTGGATCTTCCTTTTCTTAGAGCGGTTTTGAAACAAGATTTTTGTAGAATATTCAAGTGGACATTTGGAGGGCTTTGAGGCCTATGCTGGAAAAGGAAATAACTTCACATAAAAACTAGACAGAAGCATTCTCAGAAACGTATTTGTTATGAGTCCATTCAACTCACAGAGTTGAACCTTCGTTTTGATAGGGCAGTTTTGAAACACTCTTTTTGTAGAATCTTCAAGTGGACATTTTTAGTGCTTTGACGATATGCTGGAAAAGGAAATATCTTCACATAAAAACTACACAGAAGCATTCTCAGAAACTTCTTTGTGATGTGTGCTTTCAACTCACAGATGTAAACATTTCTTTTGATAGAGTAGTTTTGAAACACTCTTTTTGTAGAATCTGCAAGTGGATATATGGAGCGCTTTGAAGCCTATGCTGGGAAAGGAAATATCTTCACATAAAAACTATACAGAAGCATTCTCAGCAACTTCCTTGTGATTTTGCATTCAACTCGGAGAGTTGAACCGTCCTTTTGTTAGAGCAGTTTGGGAACACTCTTTTTGTAGAATCTGCAAGTGGATATTTGGAGCACTTCGAAGCCTAAGCTGGAAAAGGAAACAACTTCACATAAAAACTAGAAGGAAGCATTCTCACAAACTTTTTTGTGATGTGTGCATCCAACTCAGCGAGTTTAACCTTCCTTTTGATAGAGCAGTTTTGAAACACTCTTTTTGTAGAATGTGCAAGTAGACATTTGGAGCTCTTTCAGGCCTGTGCTGGAATAGAAAAGATCTTCACACGAAAACTAGACAGAAGCATTCTCAGAAACTTCTTTGTGATGTGTGCATTCCACTCACAGAGTTGAACCTTCCTTTTGATAGAGCAATTCTGAAACACTCTTTTTGTAGAATCCGCAAGTGGATATTTGGAGCGCTTTGAGGCCTATGCTGGAAAAGGAAATATTTTCACGTAAAAACAAGGCGGAAGCACTCTATCAAACTTCTTTGTGATGTTTACATTCAACTCACAGAGTTGAACCTTCCCTTGAATAGAGCGGTTTTGAAAGAATCTTTTTGTAGTATATGCAACTAGATATTTGGAGCGCTTTGAGTCCTATGAGGGAAATGGAAATATTTTTAGATGAAAACTAGACAGAGGCATTCTCAGAAACATATTTGTTACTAGTAAATTCAAGTCACAGAGTTGAACCTTCCTTTTGGCAGGGCGGTTTTGAAACCCTCTTTTTATTGACTCTTCCATTGGAGATTTAGAGCGCTTTGACGCAATGCTGGAAAAGGAAATATCTTCACATAAAAACTAGACAGATGCATTCCCAGAAACTTCTTTTTGATGTGTGCTTTCAACTCACAGAGTTGAACCTTTCTTTTGATAGAGCAGTTTTGAAACCCTCTCTTTGAAGAATCTTCATGTGGACATTTGGGTATCTTTGAGGCCTATGCTGGAAAAGGAAATATCTTCACATAAAAACAAGACAGAAGCATTCTCAGAAACTACTTTGCAATGTGTGCGTTCAACACAAAGACTTTAAACTTACTTTTGGCGGAGCAGTTCTGAAACAGTCTTTTTGTACAGTCTGCAAGTGGATATTTGGAGCGCTTTAAGGCCTACGCTGAAAAAAGAGATAACTTCAATCAAAAAGTAGAAAGAAGCATTCTCAGAAACCTCTTTGTGATGTGTGTATTGAACTCACAGAGTTGAACCTTCCTTTTGAGAGAGGAGTTTTGAAATACTCTTTTTGTAGGATCTGCAAGTGAATAGTTGGAATGATTTGAGGCCTATGATGGTAAAGGAAATATCTTCACATAAAAACGATAGAGAAGCATTCTCGGAAACTTCCTTGTGATGTGTGCATTCAACTCACAGAGTTGAACCTTCCTTCTGATAGTGCAGTTTTGAAACACTCGTTTTGTATCATCTGCAAGTGGATACTTGGAGCGCTTTGAAGCCTATACTAGAAAAGAAAATGTCTTCTCATAAAAACTATACAGAAGCAATCTCCGAAACCACCTTGTGATGTGTGTATTCAACTCAGAGAGTTGAACCTTCCTTTTTTTAGAGCAGTTTTGAAACACTCTTTTTGCAAAATCTGCAAGTGAATACTTGGATCGCTTTGAAGCCTCTGCAGGGTAAAGGAAATATCTTCACATAAAAACAAAACAGAAGCATTGTCAGAAACTTCTTTATGATGTGTGCATTCAATTCACAGAGTTGAACCTTCCTTTTGATAGAGCAGTTTTGAAACACTCCTTTTGTAGTGTGTGCAAGTAGACATTTGGAGCTCTTTCAGGCCTGTGCTGGAAAAGGAAATATCTTCACACAAAAACTAGACAGAAGTATTCCCAGAAACGTCTTTGTGATGCATGCATTCAAAACACGGAGTTGAACCTTCCTTTTGATAGAACAGTTTGAAACACTCTTATTGTAGAATCTGCATGTGGATATTTGGAGCGCTTTGAGGCCTATGCTAGAAAAGAAAATATCTTCGCATAAAAATGAGACAGAAGCATTCTCAGAAACTTTTTTGTGATGTGTGCATTAAACTCACAGTTTTGAACCTGCCTTTTGACAGAGCAGTTTTGAAACACTCTTTTTGTAGAATCTGCAGGTGGATATTTGGAGTGCTTTGAGGACAATGCTGTATAAGGAAATGTCTTCACATAAAACCTAGACAGAAACATTATCAGAAACTTCTTTGGGATGTGTGCTTCCAAATCACAGAGTTGAACCTTCCTTTTGATATAGCAGGTTTGGAACACACTTTTTGTGGAATCTGCAAGTGAATTTTGGGAGCGCTTTGAGGACTATGCTGGAAAAGGAAATATATTCACATAAAAACTAGAAAGAGGCATTCTCAAAAACTTCTCTGTGATGTGTGCGCTAAACTCACAAAGTTGAACATCCCTTTTGCTAGAGCAGTTTTGAAACACTGTTTTTGTAAAATCTGCAAGTGAATATTTGGAGTGATTGAGACCTCTGCTGGAAAATCGTATAACTTCAAATAAGAACGGGACAGAAGTATTCTCAGAAACATCTTTGTGATGTCTGCATTCAACTCGCGGAGTTGAAACTTCCTTTTGGTAGAGCAGTTTTGAAACTGTCTTTTTGTGGAAGCTACAAGTGGATCTTTGGAACGCTTTGAGGCTTAGGCTGGAAAAGCTAATAACTTCACATAAAAAGTAGAGACAAGCATTCTCAGAAACTTCTTTGTGATGAGTGCATTCAAGTGTACATTTGGAGTGCTTTGAGGCCTTTGCTGGAAAAGGAAATAACTTCACATAAAAATTAGACAGAAGCATGCTCAGAAACTTCTTTGTGATGTGTGCATTCAACTCACAGAGTTGGATCTTCCTTTTCTTAGAGCGGTTTTGAAACAAGATTTTTGTAGAATATTCAAGTGGACATTTGGAGGGCTTTGAGGCCTATGCTGGAAAAGGAAATAACTTCACATAAAAACTAGACAGAAGCATTCTCAGAAACGTATTTGTTATGAGTCCATTCAACTCACAGAGTTGAACCTTCGTTTTGATAGGGCAGTTTTGAAACACTCTTTTTGTAGAATCTTCAAGTGGACATTTTTAGTGCTTTGACGATATGCTGGAAAAGGAAATATCTTCACATAAAAACTACACAGAAGCATTCTCAGAAACTTCTTTGTGATGTGTGCTTTCAACTCACAGATGTAAACATTTCTTTTGATAGAGTAGTTTTGAAACACTCTTTTTGTAGAATCTGCAAGTGGATATATGGAGCGCTTTGAAGCCTATGCTGGGAAAGGAAATATCTTCACATAAAAACTATACAGAAGCATTCTCAGCAACTTCCTTGTGATTTGTGCATTCAACTCGGAGAGTTGAACCGTCCTTTTGTTAGAGCAGTTTGGGAACACTCTTTTTGTAGAATCTGCAAGTGGATATTTGGAGCACTTCGAAGCCTAAGCTGGAAAAGGAAACAACTTCACATAAAAACTAGAAGGAAGCATTCTCACAAACTTCTTTGTGATGTGTGCATTCAACTCAGGGAGTTTAACCTTAGTTTTGATAGAGCAGTTTTGAAACACTCTTTTTGTAGAATGTGCAAGTAGACATTTGGAGCTCTTTCAGGCCTGTGCTGGAATAGAAAAGATCTTCACACGAAAACTAGACAGAAGCATTCTCAGAAACTTCTTTGTGATGTGTGCATTCCACTCACAGAGTTGAACCTTCCTTTTGATAGAGCAATTCTGAAACACTCTTTTTGTAGAATCCGCAAGTGGATATTTGGAGCGCTTTGAGGCCTATGCTGGAAAAGGAAATATTTTCACGTAAAAACAAGGCGGAAGCACTCTATCAAACTTCTTTGTGTTGTTTACATTCAACTCACAGAGTTGAACCTTCCCTTGAATAGAGCGGTTTTGAAAGAATCTTTTTGTAGTATATGCAACTAGATATTTGGAGCGCTTTGAGTCCTATGAGGGAAATGGAAATATTGTTAGATGAAAACTAGACAGAGGCATTCTCAGAAACATATTTGTTACGAGTGAATTCAAGTCACAGAGTTGAAGCTTCCTTTTGGCAGAGCGGTTTTGAAACCCTCTTTTTATTGACTCTTCCATTGGAGATTTAGAGCGCTTTGACGCAATGCTGGAAAAGGAAATATCTTCACATAAAAACTAGACAGATGCATTCCCAGAAACTTCTTTTTGATGTGTGCTTTCAACTCACAGAGTTGAACCTTTCTTTTGATAGAGCAGTTTTGAAACCCTCTCTTTGAAGAATCTTCATGTGGACATTTGGATATCTTTGAGGCCTATGCAGGAAAAGGAAATATCTTCACATAAAAACAAGACAGAAGCATTCTCAGAAACTACTTTGCAATGTGTGCGTTCAACACACAGACTTTAAACTTACTTTTGGCGGAGCAGATCTGAAACAGTCTTTTTGTACAGTCTGCAAGTGGATATTTGGAGCGCTTTAAGGCCTACGCTGAAAAAAGAAATAACTTCAATCAAAAAGTAGAAAGAAGCATTCTCAGAAACCTCTTTGTGATGTGTGTATTGAACTCACAGAGTTGAACCTTCCTTTTGATAGAGGAGTTTTGAAATACTCTTTTTGTAGGATCTGCAAGTGAATAGTTGGAATGATTTGAGGCCTATGATGGTAAAGGAAATATCTTCACATAAAAACGATAGAGAAGCATTCTCGGAAACTTCCTTGTGATGTGTGCATTCAACTCACAGAGTTGAACCTTCCTTCTGATAGTGCAGTTTTGAAACACTCGTTTTGTATCATCTGCAAGTGGATACTTGGAGCGCTTTGAAGCCTATACTGGAAAAGTAAATGTCTTCTCATAAAAACTATACAGAAGCAATCTCCGAAACCACCTTGTGATGTGTGTATTCAACTCAGAGAGTTGAACCTTCCTTTTTTTAGAGCAGTTTTGAAACACTCTTTTTGCAAAATCTGCAAGTGAATACTTGGATCCCTTTGAAGCCTCTGCAGGGTAAAGGAAATATCTTCACATAAAAACAAAACAGAAGCATCGTCAGAAACTTCTTTATGATGTGTGCATTCAATTCACAGAGTTGAACCTTCCTTTTGATAGAGCAGTTTTGAAACACTCCTTTTGTAGTGTGTGCAAGTAGACATTTGGAGCTCTTTCAGGCCTGTGCTGGAAAAGGAAATATCTTCACTCAAAAACTAGACAGAAGTATTCTCAGAAACGTCTTTGTGATGCATGCATTGAAAACACGGAGTTGAACCTTCCTTTTGATAGAACAGTTTTGAAACACTCTTATTGTAGAATCTGCATGTGGATATTTGGAGCGCTTTGAGGCCTATGCTAGAAAAGAAAATATCTTCGCATAAAAATGAGACAGAAGCATTCTCAGAAACTTTTTTGTGATGTGTGCATTAAACTCACAGTGTTGAACCTGCCTTTTGACAGAGCAGTTTTGAAACACTCTTTTTGTAGAATCTGCAGGTGGATATTTGGAGTGCTTTGAGGACAATGCTATATAAGGAAATGTCTTCACATAAAACCTAGACAGAAACATTATCAGAAACTTCTTTGTGATGTGTGCTTCCAAATCACAGGGTTGAACCTTCCTTTTGATATAGCAGGTTGGGAACACACTTTTTGTGGAATCTGCAAGTGAATTTTGGGAGCGCTTTGAGGACTATGCTGGAAAAGGAAATATATTCACATAAAAACTAGAAAGAGGCATTCTCAAAAACTTCTCTGTGATGTTTGCGCTAAACTCACAAAGTTGAACATCCCTTTTGCTAGAGCAGTTTTGAAACACTGTTTTTGTAAAATCTGCAAGTGAATATTTGGAGTGATTGAGACCTCTGCTGGAAAATCGTATAACTTCAAATAAGAACGGGACAGAAGTATTCTCAGAAACATCTTTGTGATGTCTGCATTCAACTCGCGGAGTTGAAACTTCCTTTTGGTAGAGCAGTTTTGAAACTGTCTTTTTGTGGAAGCTACAAGTGGATATTTGGAACGCTTTGAGGCTTAGGCTGGAAAAGCTAATAACTTCACATAAAAAGTAGAGAGAAGCATTCTCAGAAACTTCTTTGTGATGAGTGCATTCAAGTGTACATTTGGAGTGCTTTGAGGCGTTTGCTGGAAAAGGAAATAACTTCACATAAAAATTAGACAGAAGCATGCTCAGAAACTTCTTTGTGATGTGTGCATTCAACTCACAGAGTTGGATCTTCCTTTTCTTAGAGCGGTTTTGAAACAAGATTTTTGTAGAATATTCAAGTGGACATTTGGAGGGCTTTGAGGCCTATGCTGGAAAAGGAAATAACTTCACATAAAAACTAGACAGAAGCATTCTCAGAAACGTATTTGTTATGAGTCCATTCAACTCACAGAGTTGAACCTTCGTTTTGATAGGGCAGTTTTGAAACACTCTTTTTGTAGAATCTTCAAGTGGACATTTTTAGTGTTTTGACGATATGCTGGAAAAGGAAATATCTTCACATAAAAACTACACAGAAGCATTCTCAGAAACTTCTTTGTGATGTGTGCTTTCAACTCACAGATGTAAACATTTCTTTTGATAGAGTAGTTTTGAAACACTCTTTTTGTAGAATCTGCAAGTGGATATATGGAGCGCTATGAAGCCTATGCTGGAAAAGGAAATATCTTCACATAAAAACTATACAGAAGCATTCTCAGCAACTTCCTTGTGATTTGTGCATTCAACTCGGAGAGTTGAACCGTCGTTTTGTTAGAGTAGTTTGGGAACACTCTTTTTGTAGAATCTGCAAGTGGATATTTGGAGCACTTTGAAGCCTAAGCTGGAAAAGGAAACAACTTCACATAAAAACTAGAAGGAAGCATTCTCACAAACTTTTTTGTGATGTGTGCATTCAACTCAGCGAGTTTAACCTTACTTTTTATAGAGCAGTTTTGAAACACTCTTTTTGTAGAATGTGCAAGTAGACATTTGGAGCTCTTTCAGGCCTGTGCTGGAATAGAAAAGATCTTCACACGAAAACTAGACAGAAGCATTCTCAGAAACTTCTTTGTGATGTGTGCATTCCACTCACAGAGTTGAACCTTCCTTTTGATAGAGCAATTCTGAAACACTCTTTTTGTAGAATCCGCAAGTGGATATTTGGAGCGCTTTGAGGCCTATGCTGGAAAAGGAAATATTTTCACGTAAAAACAAGACCGAAGCACTCTATCAAACTTCTTTGTGATGTTTACATTCAACTCACAGAGTTGAACCTTCCCTTGAATAGAGCGGTTTTGAAAGAATCTTTTTGTAGTATATGCAACTAGATATTTGGAGCGCTTTGAGTCCTATGAGGGAAATGGAAATATTTTTAGATGAAAACTAGACAGAGGCATTCTCAGAAACATATTTGTTACTAGTAAATTCAAGTCACAGAGTTGAACCTTCCTTTTGGCAGAGCGGTTTTGAAACCCTCTTTTTATTGACTCTTCCATTGGAGATTTAGAGCGCTTTGACGCAATGCTGGAAAAGGAAATATCTTCACATAAAAACTAGACAGATGCATTCCCAGAAACTTCTTTTTGATGTGTGCTTTCAACTCACAGAGTTGAACCTTTCTTTTGATAGAGCAGTTTTGAAACCCTCTCTTTGAAGAATCTTCATGTGGACATTTGGATATCTTTGAGGCCTATGCTGGAAAAGGAAATATCTTCACATAAAAACAAGACAGAAGCATTCTCAGAAACTACTTTGCAATGTGTGCGTTCAACACACAGACTTTAAACTTACTTTTGGCGGAGCAGTTCTGAAACAGTCTTTTTGTACAGTCTGCAAGTGGATATTTGGAGCGCTTTAAGGCCTACGCTGAAAAAAGAAATAACTTCAATCAAAAAGTAGAAAGAAGCATTCTCAGAAACCTCTTTGTGATGTGTGTATTGAACTCACAGAGTTGAACCTTCCTTTTGAGAGAGGAGTTTTGAAATACTCTTTTTGTAGGATCTGCAAGTGAATAGTTGGAATGATTTGAGGCTTATGATGGTAAAGGAAATATCTTCACATAAAAACGATAGAGAAGCATTCTCGGAAACTTCCTTGTGATGTGTGCATTCAACTCACAGAGTTGAACCTTCCTTCTGATAGTGCAGTTTTGAAACACTCGTTGTGTATCATCTGCAAGTGGATACTTGGAGCGCTTTGAAGCCTATACTGGAAAAGTAAATGTCTTCTCATAAAAACTATACAGAAGCAATCTCCGAAACCACCTTGTGATGTGTGTATTCAACTCAGAGAGTTGAACCTTCCTTTTTTTAGAGCAGTTTTGAAACACTCTTTTTGCAAAATCTGCAAGTGAATACTTGGATCGCTTTGAAGCCTCTGCAGGGTAAAGGAAATATCTTCACATAAAAACAAAACAGAAGCATCGTCAGAAACTTCTTTATGATGTGTGCATTCAATTCACAGAGTTGAACCTTCCTTTTGATAGAGCAGTTTTGAAACACTCCTTTTGTAGTGTGTGCAAGTAGACATTTGGAGCTCTTTCAGGCCTGTGCTGGAAAAGGAAATATCTTCACACAAAAACTAGACAGAAGTATTCTCAGAAACGTCTTTGTGATGCATGCATTCAAAACACGGAGTTGAACCTTCCTTTTGAAAGAACAGTTTTGAAACACTCTTATTGTAGAATCTGCATGTGGATATTTGCAGCGCTTTGAGGCCTATGCTAGAAAAGAAAATATCTTCGCATAAAAATGAGACAGAAGCATTCTCAGAAACTTTTTTGTGATGTGTGCATTAAACTCACAGTGTTGAACCTGCCTTTTGACAGAGCAGTTTTGAAACACTCTTTTTGTAGAATCTGCAGGTGGATATTTGGAGTGCTTTGAGGACAATGCTGTATAAGGAAATGTCTTCACATAGAACCTGGACAGAAACATTATCAGAAACTTCTTTGTGATGTGTGCTTCCAAATCACAGAGTTGAACCTTCCTTTTGATATAGCAGGTTTGGAACACACTTTTTGTGGAATCTGCAAGTGAATTTTGGGAGCGCTTTGAGGACTATGCTGGAAAAGGAAATATATTCACATAAAAACTAGAAAGAGGCATTCTCAAAAACTTCTCTGTGATGTGTGCGCTAAACTCACAAAGTTGAACATCCCTTTTGCTAGAGCAGTTTTGAAACACTGTTTTTGTAAAATCTGCAAGTGAATATTTGGAGTGATTGAGACCTCTGCTGGAAAATCGTATAACTTCAAATAAGAACGGGACAGAAGTATTCTCAGAAACATCTTTGTGATGTCTGCATTCAATTCGCGGAGTTGAAACATCCTTTTGGTAGAGCAGTTTTGAAACTGTCTTTTTGTGGAAGCTACAAGTGGATCTTTGGAACGCTTTGAGGCTTAGGCTGGAAAAGCTAATAACTTCACATAAAAAGTAGAGAGAAGCATTCTCAGAAACTTCTTTGTGATGAGTGCATTCAAGTGTACATTTGGAGTGCTTTGAGGCCTTTGCTGGAAAAGGAAATAACTTCACATAAAAATTAGACAGAAGCATGCTCAGAAACTTCTTTGTGATGTGTGCATTCAACTCACAGAGTTGGATCTTCCTTTTCTTAGAGCGGTTTTGAAACAAGATTTTTGTAGAATATTCAAGTGGACATTTGGAGGGCTTTGAGGCCTATGCTGGAAAAGGAAATAACTTCACATAAAAACTAGACAGAAGCATTCTCAGAAACGTATTTGTTATGAGTCCATTCAACTCACAGAGTTGAACCTTCGTTTTGATAGGGCAGTTTTGAAACACTCTTTTTGTAGAATCTTCAAGTGGACATTTTTAGTGCTTTGACGATATGCTGGAAAAGGAAATATCTTCACATAAAAACTACACAGAAGCATTCTCAGAAACTTCTTTGTGATGTGTGCTTTCAACTCACAGATGTAAACATTTCTTTTGATAGAGTAGTTTTGAAACACTCTTTTTGTAGAATCTGCAAGTGGATATATGGAGCGCTTTGAAGCCTATGCTGGGAAAGGAAATATCTTCACATAAAAACTATACAGAAGCATTCTCAGCAACTTCCTTGTGATTTGTGCATTCAACTCGGAGAGTTGAACCGTCCTTTTGTTAGAGCAGTTTGGGAACACACTTTTTGTAGAATCTGCAAGTGGATATTTGGAGCACTTCGAAGCCTAAGCTGGAAAAGGAAACAACTTCACATAAAAACTAGAAGGAAGCATTCTCACAAACTTTTTTGTGATGTGTGCATCCAACTCAGCGAGTTTAACCTTCCTTTTGATAGAGCAGTTTTGAAACACTCTTTTTGTAGAATGTGCAAGTAGACATTTGGAGCTCTTTCAGGCCTGTGCTGGAATAGAAAAGATCTTCACACGAAAACTAGACAGAAGCATTCTCAGAAACTTCTTTGTGATGTGTGCATTCCACTCACAGAGTTGAACCTTCCTTTTGATAGAGCAATTCTGAAACACTCTTTTTGTAGAATCCGCAAGTGGATATTTGGAGCGCTTTGAGGCCTATGCTGGAAAAGGAAATATTTTCACGTAAAAACAAGACGGAAGCACTCTATCAAACTTCTTTGTGATGTTTACATTCAACTCACAGAGTTGAACCTTCCCTTGAATAGAGCGGTTTTGAAAGAATCTTTTTGTAGTATATGCCACTAGATATTTGGAGCGCTTTGAGTCCTATGAGGGAAATGGAAATATTTTTAGATGAAAACTAGACAGAGGCATTCTCAGAAACATATTTGTTACGAGTGAATTCAAGTCACAGAGTTGAACCTTCCTTTTGGCAGGGCGGTTTTGAAACCCTCTTTTTATTGACTCTTCCATTGGAGATTTAGAGCGCTTTGACGCAATGCTGGAAAAGGAAATATCTTCACATAAAAACTAGACAGATGCATTCCCAGAAACTTCTTTTTGATGTGTGCTTTCAACTCACAGAGTTGAACCTTTCTTTTGATAGAGCAGTTTTGAAACCCTCCCTTTGAAGAATCTTCATGTGGACATTTGGATATCTTTGAGGCCTATGCTGGAAAAGGAAATATCTTCACATAAAAACAAGACAGAAGCATTCTCAGAAACTACTTTGCAATGTGTGCGTTCAACACACAGACTTTAAACTTACTTTTGGCGGAGCAGTTCTGAAACAGTCTTTTTGTACAGTCTGCAAGTGGATATTTGGAGCGCTTTAAGGCCTACGCTGAAAAAAGAGATAACTTCAATCAAAAAGTAGAAAGAAGCATTCTCAGAAACCTCTTTGTGATGTGTGTATTGAACTCACAGAGTTGAACCTTCCTTTTGATAGAGGAGTTTTGAAATACTCTTTTTGTAGGATCTGCAAGTGAATAGTTGGAATGATTTGAGGCCTATGATGGTAAAGGAAATATCTTCACATAAAGACGATAGAGAAGCATTCTCGGAAACTTCCTTGTGATGTGTGCATTCAACTCACAGAGTTGAACCTTCCTTCTGATAGTGCAGTTTTGAAACACTCGTTTTGTATCATCTGCAAGTGGATACTTGGAGCGCTTTGAAGCCTATACTGGAAAAGTAAATGTCTTCTCATAAAAACTATACAGAAGCAATCTCCGAAACCACCTTGTGATGTGTGTATTCAACTCAGAGAGTTGAACCTTCCTTTTTTTAGAGCAGTTTTGAAACACTCTTTTTGCAAAATCTGCAAGTGAATACTTGGATCGCTTTGAAGCCTCTGCAGGGTAAAGGAAATATCTTCACATAAAAACAAAACAGAAGCATTGTCAGAAACTTCTTTATGATGTGTGCATTCAATTCACAGAGTTGAACCTTCCTTTTGATAGAGCAGTTTTGAAACACTCCTTTTGTAGTGTGTGCAAGTAGACATTTGGAGCTCTTTCAGGCCTGTGCTAGAAAAGGAAATATCTTCACACAAAAACTAGACAGAAGTATTCTCAGAAACGTCTTTGTGATGCATGCATTCAAAACACGGAGTTGAACCTTCCTTTTGAAAGAACAGTTTTGAAACACTCTTATTGTAGAATCTGCATGTGGATATTTGCAGCGCTTTGAGGCCTATGCTAGAAAAGAAAATATCTTCGCATAAAAATGAGACAGAAGCATTCTCAGAAAGTTTTTTGTGATGTGTGCATTAAACTCACAGTGTTGAACCTGCCTTTTGACAGAGCAGTTTTGAAACACTCTTTTTGTAGAATCTGCAGGTGGATATTTGGAGTGCTTTGAGGACAATGCTGTATAAGGAAATGTCTTCACATAGAACCTAGACAGAAACATTATCAGAAACTTCTTTGTGATGTGTGCTTCCAAATCACAGAGTTGAACCTTCCTTTTGATATAGCAGGTTTGGAACACACTTTTTGTGGAATCTGCAAGTGAATTTTGGGAGCGCTTTGAGGACTATGCTGGAAAAGGAAATATATTCACATAAAAACTAGAAAGAGGCATTCTCAAAAACTTCTCTGTGATGTGTGCGCTAAACTCACAAAGTTGAACATCCCTTTTGCTAGAGCAGTTTTGAAACACTGTTTTTGTAAAATCTGCAAGTGAATATTTGGAGTGATTGAGACCTCTGCTGGAAAATCGTATAACTTCAAATAAGAACGGGACAGAAGTATTCTCAGAAACATCTTTGTGATGTCTGCATTCAATTCGCGGAGTTGAAACATCCTTTTGGTAGAGCAGTTTTGAAACTGTCTTTTTGTGGAAGCTACAAGTGGATCTTTGGAACGCTTTGAGGCTTAGGCTGGAAAAGCTAATAACTTCACATAAAAAGTAGAGAGAAGCATTCTCAGAAACTTCTTTGTGATGAGTGCATTCAAGTGTACATTTGGAGTGCTTTGAGGCCTTTGCTGGAAAAGGAAATAACTTCACATAAAAATTAGACAGAAGCATGCTCAGAAACTTCTTTGTGATGTGTGCATTCAACTCACAGAGTTGGATCTTCCTTTTCTTAGAGCGGTTTTGAAACAAGATTTTTGTAGAATATTCAAGTGGACATTTGGAGGGCTTTGAGGCCTATGCTGGAAAAGGAAATAACTTCACATAAAAACTAGACAGAAGCATTCTCAGAAACGTATTTGTTATGAGTCCATTCAACTCACAGAGTTGAACCTTCGTTTTGATAGGGCAGTTTTGAAACACTCTTTTTGTAGAATCTTCAAGTGGACATTTTTAGTGCTTTGACGATATGCTGGAAAAGGAAATATCTTCACATAAAAACTACACAGAAGCATTCTCAGAAACTTCTTTGTGATGTGTGCTTTCAACTCACAGATGTAAACATTTCTTTTGATAGAGTAGTTTTGAAACACTCTTTTTGTAGAATCTGCAAGTGGATATATGGAGCGCTTTGAAGCCTATGCTGGGAAAGGAAATATCTTCACATAAAAACTATACAGAAGCATTCTCAGCAACTTCCTTGTGATTTGTGCATTCAACTCGGAGAGTTGAACCGTCCTTTTGTTAGAGCAGTTTGGGAACACTCTTTTTCTAGAATCTGCAGGTGGATATTTGGAGTGCTTTGAGGACAATGCTGTATAAGGAAATGTCTTCACATAGAACCTAGACAGAAACATTATCAGAAACTTCTTTGTGATGTGTGCTTCCAAATCACAGAGTTGAACCTTCCTTTTGATATAGCAGGTTTGGAACACACTTTTTGTGGAATCTGCAAGTGAATTTTGGGAGCGCTTTGAGGACTATGCTGGAAAAGGAAATATATTCACATAAAAACTAGAAAGAGGCATTCTCAACAACTTCTCTGTGATGTGTGCGCTAAACTCACAAAGTTGAACATCCCTTTTGCTAGAGCAGTTTTGAAACACTGTTTTTGTAAAATCTGCAAGTGAATATTTGGAGTGATTGAGACCTCTGCTGGAAAATCGTATAACTTCAAATAAGAACGGGACAGAAGTATTCTCAGAAACATCTTTGTGATGTCTGCATTCAATTCGCGGAGTTGAAACATCCTTTTGGTAGAGCAGTTTTGAAACTGTCTTTTTGTGGAAGCTACAAGTGGATCTTTGGAACGCTTTGAGGCTTAGGCTGGAAAAGCTAATAACTTCACATAAAAAGTAGAGAGAAGCATTCTCAGAAACTTCTTTGTGATGAGTGCATTCAAGTGTACATTT
This sequence comes from Pongo abelii, assembly GCF_028885655.2. Lineage (NCBI taxonomy): Eukaryota > Metazoa > Chordata > Mammalia > Primates > Hominidae > Pongo > Pongo abelii. The sequence goes on from NC_072005.2 coordinate 25,333,208, forward strand.
GGAGTGCTTTGAGGCCTTTGCTGGAAAAGGAAATAACTTCACATAAAAATTAGACAGAAGCATGCTCAGAAACTTCTTTGTGATGTGTGCATTCAACTCACAGAGTTGGATCTTCCTTTTCTTAGAGCGGTTTTGAAACAAGATTTTTGTAGAATATTCAAGTGGACATTTGGAGGGCTTTGAGGCCTATGCTGGAAAAGGAAATAACTTCACATAAAAACTAGACAGAAGCATTCTCAGAAACGTATTTGTTATGAGTCCATTCAACTCACAGAGTTGAACCTTCGTTTTGATAGGGCAGTTTTGAAACACTCTTTTTGTAGAATCTTCAAGTGGACATTTTTAGTGCTTTGACGATATGCTGGAAAAGGAAATATCTTCACATAAAAACTACACAGAAGCATTCTCAGAAACTTCTTTGTGATGTGTGCTTTCAACTCACAGATGTAAACATTTCTTTTGATAGAGTAGTTTTGAAACACTCTTTTTGTAGAATCTGCAAGTGGATATATGGAGCGCTTTGAAGCCTATGCTGGGAAAGGAAATATCTTCACATAAAAACTATACAGAAGCATTCTCAGCAACTTCCTTGTGATTTGTGCATTCAACTCGGAGAGTTGAACCGTCCTTTTGTTAGAGCAGTTTGGGAACACTCTTTTTGTAGAATCTGCAAGTGGATATTTGGAGCACTTCGAAGCCTAAGCTGGAAAAGGAAACAACTTCACATAAAAACTAGAAGGAAGCATTCTCACAAACTTTTTTGTGATGTGTGCATCCAACTCAGCGAGTTTAACCTTCCTTTTGATAGAGCAGTTTTGAAACACTCTTTTTGTAGAATGTGCAAGTAGACATTTGGAGCTCTTTCAGGCCTGTGCTGGAATAGAAAAGATCTTCACACGAAAACTAGACAGAAGCATTCTCAGAAACTTCTTTGTGATGTGTGCATTCCACTCACAGAGTTGAACCTTCCTTTTGATAGAGCAATTCTGAAACACTCTTTTTGTAGAATCCGCAAGTGGATATTTGGAGCGCTTTGAGGCCTATGCTGGAAAAGGAAATATTTTCACGTAAAAACAAGACGGAAGCACTCTATCAAACTTCTTTGTGATGTTTACATTCAACTCACAGAGTTGAACCTTCCCTTGAATAGAGCGGTTTTGAAAGAATCTTTTTGTAGTATATGCAACTAGATATTTGGAGCGCTTTGAGTCCTATGAGGGAAATGGAAATATTTTTAGATGAAAACTAGACAGAGGCATTCTCAGAAACATATTTGTTACGAGTGAATTCAAGTCACAGAGTTGAACCTTCCTTTTGGCAGGGCGGTTTTGAAACCCTCTTTTTATTGACTCTTCCATTGGAGATTTAGAGCGCTTTGACGCAATGCTGGAAAAGGAAATATCTTCACATAAAAACTAGACAGATGCATTCCCAGAAACTTCTTTTTGATGTGTGCTTTCAACTCACAGAGTTGAACCTTTCTTTTGATAGAGCAGTTTTGAAACCCTCCCTTTGAAGAATCTTCATGTGGACATTTGGATATCTTTGAGGCCTATGCTGGAAAAGGAAATATCTTCACATAAAAACAAGACAGAAGCATTCTCAGAAACTACTTTGCAATGTGTGCGTTCAACACACAGACTTTAAACTTACTTTTGGCGGAGCAGTTCTGAAACAGTCTTTTTGTACAGTCTGCAAGTGGATATTTGGAGCGCTTTAAGGCCTACGCTGAAAAAAGAGATAACTTCAATCAAAAAGTAGAAAGAAGCATTCTCAGAAACCTCTTTGTGATGTGTGTATTGAACTCACAGAGTTGAACCTTCCTTTTGATAGAGGAGTTTTGAAATACTCTTTTTGTAGGATCTGCAAGTGAATAGTTGGAATGATTTGAGGCCTATGATGGTAAAGGAAATATCTTCACATAAAGACGATAGAGAAGCATTCTCGGAAACTTCCTTGTGATGTGTGCATTCAACTCACAGAGTTGAACCTTCCTTCTGATAGTGCAGTTTTGAAACACTCGTTTTGTATCATCTGCAAGTGGATACTTGGAGCGCTTTGAAGCCTATACTGGAAAAGTAAATGTCTTCTCATAAAAACTATACAGAAGCAATCTCCGAAACCACCTTGTGATGTGTGTATTCAACTCAGAGAGTTGAACCTTCCTTTTTTTAGAGCAGTTTTGAAACACTCTTTTTGCAAAATCTGCAAGTGAATACTTGGATCGCTTTGAAGCCTCTGCAGGGTAAAGGAAATATCTTCACATAAAAACAAAACAGAAGCATTGTCAGAAACTTCTTTATGATGTGTGCATTCAATTCACAGAGTTGAACCTTCCTTTTGATAGAGCAGTTTTGAAACACTCCTTTTGTAGTGTGTGCAAGTAGACATTTGGAGCTCTTTCAGGCCTGTGCTAGAAAAGGAAATATCTTCACACAAAAACTAGACAGAAGTATTCTCAGAAACGTCTTTGTGATGCATGCATTCAAAACACGGAGTTGAACCTTCCTTTTGAAAGAACAGTTTTGAAACACTCTTATTGTAGAATCTGCATGTGGATATTTGCAGCGCTTTGAGGCCTATGCTAGAAAAGAAAATATCTTCGCATAAAAATGAGACAGAAGCATTCTCAGAAACTTTTTTGTGATGTGTGCATTAAACTCACAGTGTTGAACCTGCCTTTTGACAGAGCAGTTTTGAAACACTCTTTTTGTAGAATCTGCAGGTGGATATTTGGAGTGCTTTGAGGACAATGCTGTATAAGGAAATGTCTTCACATAGAACCTAGACAGAAACATTATCAGAAACTTCTTTGTGATGTGTGCTTCCAAATCACAGAGTTGAACCTTCCTTTTGATATAGCAGGTTTGGAACACACTTTTTGTGGAATCTGCAAGTGAATTTTGGGAGCGCTTTGAGGACTATGCTGGAAAAGGAAATATATTCACATAAAAACTAGAAAGAGGCATTCTCAAAAACTTCTCTGTGATGTGTGCGCTAAACTCACAAAGTTGAACATCCCTTTTGCTAGAGCAGTTTTGAAACACTGTTTTTGTAAAATCTGCAAGTGAATATTTGGAGTGATTGAGACCTCTGCTGGAAAATCGTATAACTTCAAATAAGAACGGGACAGAAGTATTCTCAGAAACATCTTTGTGATGTCTGCATTCAATTCGCGGAGTTGAAACATCCTTTTGGTAGAGCAGTTTTGAAACTGTCTTTTTGTGGAAGCTACAAGTGGATCTTTGGAACGCTTTGAGGCTTAGGCTGGAAAAGCTAATAACTTCACATAAAAAGTAGAGAGAAGCATTCTCAGAAACTTCTTTGTGATGAGTGCATTCAAGTGTACATTTGGAGTGCTTTGAGGCCTTTGCTGGAAAAGGAAATAACTTCACATAAAAATTAGACAGAAGCATGCTCAGAAACTTCTTTGTGATGTGTGCATTCAACTCACAGAGTTGGATCTTCCTTTTCTTAGAGCGGTTTTGAAACAAGATTTTTGTAGAATATTCAAGTGGACATTTGGAGGGCTTTGAGGCCTATGCTGGAAAAGGAAATAACTTCACATAAAAACTAGACAGAAGCATTCTCAGAAACGTATTTGTTATGAGTCCATTCAACTCACAGAGTTGAACCTTCGTTTTGATAGGGCAGTTTTGAAACACTCTTTTTGTAGAATCTTCAAGTGGACATTTTTAGTGCTTTGACGATATGCTGGAAAAGGAAATATCTTCACATAAAAACTACACAGAAGCATTCTCAGAAACTTCTTTGTGATGTGTGCTTTCAACTCACAGATGTAAACATTTCTTTTGATAGAGTAGTTTTGAAACACTCTTTTTGTAGAATCTGCAAGTGGATATATGGAGCGCTTTGAAGCCTATGCTGGGAAAGGAAATATCTTCACATAAAAACTATACAGAAGCATTCTCAGCAACTTCCTTGTGATTTGTGCATTCAACTCGGAGAGTTGAACCGTCCTTTTGTTAGAGCAGTTTGGGAACACTCTTTTTCTAGAATCTGCAAGTGGATATTTGGAGCACTTCGAAGCCTAAGCTGGAAAAGGAAACAACTTCACATAAAAACTAGAAGGAAGCATTCTCACAAACTTTTTTGTGATGTGTGCATCCAACTCAGCGAGTTTAACCTTCCTTTTGATAGAGCAGTTTTGAAACACTCTTTTTGTAGAATGTGCAAGTAGACATTTGGAGCTCTTTCAGGCCTGTGCTGGAATAGAAAAGATCTTCACACGAAAACTAGACAGAAGCATTCTCAGAAACTTCTTTGTGATGTGTGCATTCCACTCACAGAGTTGAACCTTCCTTTTGATAGAGCAATTCTGAAACACTCTTTTTGTAGAATCCGCAAGTGGATATTTGGAGCGCTTTGAGGCCTATGCTGGAAAAGGAAATATTTTCACGTAAAAACAAGACGGAAGCACTCTATCAAACTTCTTTGTGATGTTTACATTCAACTCACAGAGTTGAACCTTCCCTTGAATAGAGCGGTTTTGAAAGAATCTTTTTGTAGTATATGCAACTAGATATTTGGAGCGCTTTGAGTCCTATGAGGGAAATGGAAATATTTTTAGATGAAAACTAGACAGAGGCATTCTCAGAAACATATTTGTTACGAGTGAATTCAAGTCACAGAGTTGAACCTTCCTTTTGGCAGGGCGGTTTTGAAACCCTCTTTTTATTGACTCTTCCATTGGAGATTTAGAGCGCTTTGACGCAATGCTGGAAAAGGAAATATCTTCACATAAAAACTAGACAGATGCATTCCCAGAAACTTCTTTTTGATGTGTGCTTTCAACTCACAGAGTTGAACCTTTCTTTTGATAGAGCAGTTTTGAAACCCTCCCTTTGAAGAATCTTCATGTGGACATTTGGATATCTTTGAGGCCTATGCTGGAAAAGGAAATATCTTCACATAAAAACAAGACAGAAGCATTCTCAGAAACTACTTTGCAATGTGTGCGTTCAACACACAGACTTTAAACTTACTTTTGGCGGAGCAGTTCTGAAACAGTCTTTTTGTACAGTCTGCAAGTGGATATTTGGAGCGCTTTAAGGCCTACGCTGAAAAAAGAGATAACTTCAATCAAAAAGTAGAAAGAAGCATTCTCAGAAACCTCTTTGTGATGTGTGTATTGAACTCACAGAGTTGAACCTTCCTTTTGATAGAGGAGTTTTGAAATACTCTTTTTGTAGGATCTGCAAGTGAATAGTTGGAATGATTTGAGGCCTATGATGGTAAAGGAAATATCTTCACATAAAGACGATAGAGAAACATTCTCGGAAACTTCCTTGTGATGTGTGCATTCAACTCACAGAGTTGAACCTTCCTTCTGATAGTGCAGTTTTGAAACACTCGTTTTGTATCATCTGCAAGTGGATACTTGGAGCGCTTTGAAGCCTATACTGGAAAAGTAAATGTCTTCTCATAAAAACTATACAGAAGCAATCTCCGAAACCACCTTGTGATGTGTGTATTCAACTCAGAGAGTTGAACCTTCCTTTTTTTAGAGCAGTTTTGAAACACTCTTTTTGCAAAATCTGCAAGTGAATACTTGGATCGCTTTGAAGCCTCTGCAGGGTAAAGGAAATATCTTCACATAAAAACAAAACAGAAGCATTGTCAGAAACTTCTTTATGATGTGTGCATTCAATTCACAGAGTTGAACCTTCCTTTTGATAGAGCAGTTTTGAAACACTCCTTTTGTAGTGTGTGCAAGTAGACATTTGGAGCTCTTTCAGGCCTGTGCTAGAAAAGGAAATATCTTCACACAAAAACTAGACAGAAGTATTCTCAGAAACGTCTTTGTGATGCATGCATTCAAAACACGGAGTTGAACCTTCCTTTTGAAAGAACAGTTTTGAAACACTCTTATTGTAGAATCTGCATGTGGATATTTGCAGCGCTTTGAGGCCTATGCTAGAAAAGAAAATATCTTCGCATAAAAATGAGACAGAAGCATTCTCAGAAACTTTTTTGTGATGTGTGCATTAAACTCACAGTGTTGAACCTGCCTTTTGACAGAGCAGTTTTGAAACACTCTTTTTGTAGAATCTGCAGGTGGATATTTGGAGTGCTTTGAGGACAATGCTGTATAAGGAAATGTCTTCACATAGAACCTAGACAGAAACATTATCAGAAACTTCTTTGTGATGTGTGCTTCCAAATCACAGAGTTGAACCTTCCTTTTGATATAGCAGGTTTGGAACACACTTTTTGTGGAATCTGCAAGTGAATTTTGGGAGCGCTTTGAGGACTATGCTGGAAAAGGAAATATATTCACATAAAAACTAGAAAGAGGCATTCTCAAAAACTTCTCTGTGATGTGTGCGCTAAACTCACAAAGTTGAACATCCCTTTTGCTAGAGCAGTTTTGAAACACTGTTTTTGTAAAATCTGCAAGTGAATATTTGGAGTGATTGAGACCTCTGCTGGAAAATCGTATAACTTCAAATAAGAACGGGACAGAAGTATTCTCAGAAACATCTTTGTGATGTCTGCATTCAATTCGCGGAGTTGAAACATCCTTTTGGTAGAGCAGTTTTGAAACTGTCTTTTTGTGGAAGCTACAAGTGGATCTTTGGAACGCTTTGAGGCTTAGGCTGGAAAAGCTAATAACTTCACATAAAAAGTAGAGAGAAGCATTCTCAGAAACTTCTTTGTGATGAGTGCATTCAAGTGTACATTTGGAGTGCTTTGAGGCCTTTGCTGGAAAAGGAAATAACTTCACATAAAAATTAGACAGAAGCATGATCAGAAACTTCTTTGTGATGTGTGCATTCAACTCACAGAGTTGGATCTTCCTTTTCTTAGAGCGGTTTTGAAACAAGATTTTTGTAGAATATTCAAGTGGACATTTGGAGGGCTTTGAGGCCTATGCTGGAAAAGGAAATAACTTCACATAAAAACTAGACAGAAGCATTCTCAGAAACGTATTTGTTATGAGTCCATTCAACTCACAGAGTTGAACCTTCGTTTTGATAGGGCAGTTTTGAAACACTCTTTTTGTAGAATCTTCAAGTGGACATTTTTAGTGCTTTGACGATATGCTGGAAAAGGAAATATCTTCACATAAAAACTACACAGAAGCATTCTCAGAAACTTCTTTGTGATGTGTGCTTTCAACTCACAGATGTAAACATTTCTTTTGATAGAGTAGTTTTGAAACACTCTTTTTGTAGAATCTGCAAGTGGATATATGGAGCGCTTTGAAGCCTATGCTGGGAAAGGAAATATCTTCACATAAAAACTATACAGAAGCATTCTCAGCAACTTCCTTGTGATTTGTGCATTCAACTCGGAGAGTTGAACCGTCCTTTTGTTAGAGCAGTTTGGGAACACTCTTTTTGTAGAATCTGCAAGTGGATATTTGGAGCACTTCGAAGCCTAAGCTGGAAAAGGAAACAACTTCACATAAAAACTAGAAGGAAGCATTCTCACAAACTTTTTTGTGATGTGTGCATCCAACTCAGCGAGTTTAACCTTCCTTTTGATAGAGCAGTTTTGAAACACTCTTTTTGTAGAATGTGCAAGTAGACATTTGGAGCTCTTTCAGGCCTGTGCTGGAATAGAAAAGATCTTCACACGAAAACTAGACAGAAGCATTCTCAGAAACTTCTTTGTGATGTGTGCATTCCACTCACAGAGTTGAACCTTCCTTTTGATAGAGCAATTCTGAAACACTCTTTTTGTAGAATCCGCAAGTGGATATTTGGAGCGCTTTGAGGCCTATGCTGGAAAAGGAAATATTTTCACGTAAAAACAAGACGGAAGCACTCTATCAAACTTCTTTGTGATGTTTACATTCAACTCACAGAGTTGAACCTTCCCTTGAATAGAGCGGTTTTGAAAGAATCTTTTTGTAGTATATGCAACTAGATATTTGGAGCGCTTTGAGTCCTATGAGGGAAATGGAAATATTTTTAGATGAAAACTAGACAGAGGCATTCTCAGAAACATATTTGTTACGAGTGAATTCAAGTCACAGAGTTGAACCTTCCTTTTGGCAGGGCGGTTTTGAAACCCTCTTTTTATTGACTCTTCCATTGGAGATTTAGAGCGCTTTGACGCAATGCTGGAAAAGGAAATATCTTCACATAAAAACTAGACAGATGCATTCCCAGAAACTTCTTTTTGATGTGTGCTTTCAACTCACAGAGTTGAACCTTTCTTTTGATAGAGCAGTTTTGAAACCCTCCCTTTGAAGAATCTTCATGTGGACATTTGGATATCTTTGAGGCCTATGCTGGAAAAGGAAATATCTTCACATAAAAACAAGACAGAAGCATTCTCAGAAACTACTTTGCAATGTGTGCGTTCAACACACAGACTTTAAACTTACTTTTGGCGGAGCAGTTCTGAAACAGTCTTTTTGTACAGTCTGCAAGTGGATATTTGGAGCGCTTTAAGGCCTACGCTGAAAAAAGAGATAACTTCAATCAAAAAGTAGAAAGAAGCATTCTCAGAAACCTCTTTGTGATGTGTGTATTGAACTCACAGAGTTGAACCTTCCTTTTGATAGAGGAGTTTTGAAATACTCTTTTTGTAGGATCTGCAAGTGAATAGTTGGAATGATTTGAGGCCTATGATGGTAAAGGAAATATCTTCACATAAAGACGATAGAGAAGCATTCTCGGAAACTTCCTTGTGATGTGTGCATTCAACTCACAGAGTTGAACCTTCCTTCTGATAGTGCAGTTTTGAAACACTCGTTTTGTATCATCTGCAAGTGGATACTTGGAGCGCTTTGAAGCCTATACTGGAAAAGTAAATGTCTTCTCATAAAAACTATACAGAAGCAATCTCCGAAACCACCTTGTGATGTGTGTATTCAACTCAGAGAGTTGAACCTTCCTTTTTTTAGAGCAGTTTTGAAACACTCTTTTTGCAAAATCTGCAAGTGAATACTTGGATCGCTTTGAAGCCTCTGCAGGGTAAAGGAAATATCTTCACATAAAAACAAAACAGAAGCATTGTCAGAAACTTCTTTATGATGTGTGCATTCAATTCACAGAGTTGAACCTTCCTTTTGATAGAGCAGTTTTGAAACACTCCTTTTGTAGTGTGTGCAAGTAGACATTTGGAGCTCTTTCAGGCCTGTGCTAGAAAAGGAAATATCTTCACACAAAAACTAGACAGAAGTATTCTCAGAAACGTCTTTGTGATGCATGCATTCAAAACACGGAGTTGAACCTTCCTTTTGAAAGAACAGTTTTGAAACACTCTTATTGTAGAATCTGCATGTGGATATTTGCAGCGCTTTGAGGCCTATGCTAGAAAAGAAAATATCTTCGCATAAAAATGAGACAGAAGCATTCTCAGAAACTTTTTTGTGATGTGTGCATTAAACTCACAGTGTTGAACCTGCCTTTTGACAGAGCAGTTTTGAAACACTCTTTTTGTAGAATCTGCAGGTGGATATTTGGAGTGCTTTGAGGACAATGCTGTATAAGGAAATGTCTTCACATAGAACCTAGACAGAAACATTATCAGAAACTTCTTTGTGATGTGTGCTTCCAAATCACAGAGTTGAACCTTCCTTTTGATATAGCAGGTTTGGAACACACTTTTTGTGGAATCTGCAAGTGAATTTTGGGAGCGCTTTGAGGACTATGCTGGAAAAGGAAATATATTCACATAAAAACTAGAAAGAGGCATTCTCAAAAACTTCTCTGTGATGTGTGCGCTAAACTCACAAAGTTGAACATCCCTTTTGCTAGAGCAGTTTTGAAACACTGTTTTTGTAAAATCTGCAAGTGAATATTTGGAGTGATTGAGACCTCTGCTGGAAAATCGTATAACTTCAAATAAGAACGGGACAGAAGTATTCTCAGAAACATCTTTGTGATGTCTGCATTCAATTCGCGGAGTTGAAACATCCTTTTGGTAGAGCAGTTTTGAAACTGTCTTTTTGTGGAAGCTACAAGTGGATCTTTGGAACGCTTTGAGGCTTAGGCTGGAAAAGCTAATAACTTCACATAAAAAGTAGAGAGAAGCATTCTCAGAAACTTCTTTGTGATGAGTGCATTCAAGTGTACATTTGGAGTGCTTTGAGGCCTTTGCTGGAAAAGGAAATAACTTCACATAAAAATTAGACAGAAGCATGCTCAGAAACTTCTTTGTGATGTGTGCATTCAACTCACAGAGTTGGATCTTCCTTTTCTTAGAGCGGTTTTGAAACAAGATTTTTGTAGAATATTCAAGTGGACATTTGGAGGGCTTTGAGGCCTATGCTGGAAAAGGAAATAACTTCACATAAAAACTAGACAGAAGCATTCTCAGAAACGTATTTGTTATGAGTCCATTCAACTCACAGAGTTGAACCTTCGTTTTGATAGGGCAGTTTTGAAACACTCTTTTTGTAGAATCTTCAAGTGGACATTTTTAGTGCTTTGACGATATGCTGGAAAAGGAAATATCTTCACATAAAAACTACACAGAAGCATTCTCAGAAACTTCTTTGTGATGTGTGCTTTCAACTCACAGATGTAAACATTTCTTTTGATAGAGTAGTTTTGAAACACTCTTTTTGTAGAATCTGCAAGTGGATATATGGAGCGCTTTGAAGCCTATGCTGGGAAAGGAAATATCTTCACATAAAAACTATACAGAAGCATTCTCAGCAACTTCCTTGTGATTTGTGCATTCAACTCGGAGAGTTGAACCGTCCTTTTGTTAGAGCAGTTTGGGAACACTCTTTTTCTAGAATCTGCAAGTGGATATTTGGAGCACTTCGAAGCCTAAGCTGGAAAAGGAAACAACTTCACATAAAAACTAGAAGGAAGCATTCTCACAAACTTTTTTGTGATGTGTGCATCCAACTCAGCGAGTTTAACCTTCCTTTTGATAGAGCAGTTTTGAAACACTCTTTTTGTAGAATGTGCAAGTAGACATTTGGAGCTCTTTCAGGCCTGTGCTGGAATAGAAAAGATCTTCACACGAAAACTAGACAGAAGCATTCTCAGAAACTTCTTTGTGATGTGTGCATTCCACTCACAGAGTTGAACCTTCCTTTTGATAGAGCAATTCTGAAACACTCTTTTTGTAGAATCCGCAAGTGGATATTTGGAGCGCTTTGAGGCCTATGTTGGAAAAGGAAATATTTTCACGTAAAAACAAGACGGAAGCACTCTATCAAACTTCTTTGTGATGTTTACATTCAACTCACAGAGTTGAACCTTCCCTTGAATAGAGCGGTTTTGAAAGAATCTTTTTGTAGTATATGCAACTAGATATTTGGAGCGCTTTGAGTCCTATGAGGGAAATGGAAATATTTTTAGATGAAAACTAGACAGAGGCATTCTCAGAAACATATTTGTTACGAGTGAATTCAAGTCACAGAGTTGAACCTTCCTTTTGGCAGGGCGGTTTTGAAACCCTCTTTTTATTGACTCTTCCATTGGAGATTTAGAGCGCTTTGACGCAATGCTGGAAAAGGAAATATCTTCACATAAAAACTAGACAGATGCATTCCCAGAAACTTCTTTTTGATGTGTGCTTTCAACTCACAGAGTTGAACCTTTCTTTTGATAGAGCAGTTTTGAAACCCTCCCTTTGAAGAATCTTCATGTGGACATTTGGATATCTTTGAGGCCTATGCTGGAAAAGGAAATATCTTCACATAAAAACAAGACAGAAGCATTCTCAGAAACTACTTTGCAATGTGTGCGTTCAACACACAGACTTTAAACTTACTTTTGGCGGAGCAGTTCTGAAACAGTCTTTTTGTACAGTCTGCAAGTGGATATTTGGAGCGCTTTAAGGCCTACGCTGAAAAAAGAGATAACTTCAATCAAAAAGTAGAAAGAAGCATTCTCAGAAACCTCTTTGTGATGTGTGTATTGAACTCACAGAGTTGAACCTTCCTTTTGATAGAGGAGTTTTGAAATACTCTTTTTGTAGGATCTGCAAGTGAATAGTTGGAATGATTTGAGGCCTATGATGGTAAAGGAAATATCTTCACATAAAGACGATAGAGAAGCATTCTCGGAAACTTCCTTGTGATGTGTGCATTCAACTCACAGAGTTGAACCTTCCTTCTGATAGTGCAGTTTTGAAACACTCGTTTTGTATCATCTGCAAGTGGATACTTGGAGCGCTTTGAAGCCTATACTGGAAAAGTAAATGTCTTCTCATAAAAACTATACAGAAGCAATCTCCGAAACCACCTTGTGATGTGTGTATTCAACTCAGAGAGTTGAACCTTCCTTTTTTTAGAGCAGTTTTGAAACACTCTTTTTGCAAAATCTGCAAGTGAATACTTGGATCGCTTTGAAGCCTCTGCAGGGTAAAGGAAATATCTTCACATAAAAACAAAACAGAAGCATTGTCAGAAACTTCTTTATGATGTGTGCATTCAATTCACAGAGTTGAACCTTCCTTTTGATAGAGCAGTTTTGAAACACTCCTTTTGTAGTGTGTGCAAGTAGACATTTGGAGCTCTTTCAGGCCTGTGCTAGAAAAGGAAATATCTTCACACAAAAACTAGACAGAAGTATTCTCAGAAACGTCTTTGTGATGCATGCATTCAAAACACGGAGTTGAACCTTCCTTTTGAAAGAACAATTTTGAAACACTCTTATTGTAGAATCTGCATGTGGATATTTGCAGCGCTTTGAGGCCTATGCTAGAAAAGAAAATATCTTCGCATAAAAATGAGACAGAAGCATTCTCAGAAACTTTTTTGTGATGTGTGCATTAAACTCACAGTGTTGAACCTGCCTTTTGACAGAGCAGTTTTGAAACACTCTTTTTGTAGAATCTGCAGGTGGATATTTGGAGTGCTTTGAGGACAATGCTGTATAAGGAAATGTCTTCACATAGAACCTAGACAGAAACATTATCAGAAACTTCTTTGTGATGTGTGCTTCCAAATCACAGAGTTGAACCTTCCTTTTGATATAGCAGGTTTGGAACACACTTTTTGTGGAATCTGCAAGTGAATTTTGGGAGCGCTTTGAGGACTATGCTGGAAAAGGAAATATATTCACATAAAAACTAGAAAGAGGCATTCTCAAAAACTTCTCTGTGATGTGTGCGCTAAACTCACAAAGTTGAACATCCCTTTTGCTAGAGCAGTTTTGAAACACTGTTTTTGTAAAATCTGCAAGTGAATATTTGGAGTGATTGAGACCTCTGCTGGAAAATCGTATAACTTCAAATAAGAACGGGACAGAAGTATTCTCAGAAACATCTTTGTGATGTCTGCATTCAATTCGCGGAGTTGAAACATCCTTTTGGTAGAGCAGTTTTGAAACTGTCTTTTTGTGGAAGCTACAAGTGGATCTTTGGAACGCTTTGAGGCTTAGGCTGGAAAAGCTAATAACTTCACATAAAAAGTAGAGAGAAGCATTCTCAGAAACTTCTTTGTGATGAGTGCATTCAAGTGTACATTTGGAGTGCTTTGAGGCCTTTGCTGGAAAAGGAAATAACTTCACATAAAAATTAGACAGAAGCATGCTCAGAAACTTCTTTGTGATGTGTGCATTCAACTCACAGAGTTGGATCTTCCTTTTCTTAGAGCGGTTTTGAAACAAGATTTTTGTAGAATATTCAAGTGGACATTTGGAGGGCTTTGAGGCCTATGCTGGAAAAGGAAATAACTTCACATAAAAACTAGACAGAAGCATTCTCAGAAACGTATTTGTTATGAGTCCATTCAACTCACAGAGTTGAACCTTCGTTTTGATAGGGCAGTTTTGAAACACTCTTTTTGTAGAATCTTCAAGTGGACATTTTTAGTGCTTTGACGATATGCTGGAAAAGGAAATATCTTCACATAAAAACTACACAGAAGCATTCTCAGAAACTTCTTTGTGATGTGTGCTTTCAACTCACAGATGTAAACATTTCTTTTGATAGAGTAGTTTTGAAACACTCTTTTTGTAGAATCTGCAAGTGGATATATGGAGCACTTTGAAGCCTATGCTGGGAAAGGAAATATCTTCACATAAAAACTATACAGAAGCATTCTCAGCAACTTCCTTGTGATTTGTGCATTCAACTCGGAGAGTTGAACCGTCCTTTTGTTAGAGCAGTTTGGGAACACTCTTTTTCTAGAATCTGCAAGTGGATATTTGGAGCACTTCGAAGCCTAAGCTGGAAAAGGAAACAACTTCACATAAAAACTAGAAGGAAGCATTCTCACAAACTTTTTTGTGATGTGTGCATCCAACTCAGCGAGTTTAACCTTCCTTTTGATAGAGCAGTTTTGAAACACTCTTTTTGTAGAATGTGCAAGTAGACATTTGGAGCTCTTTCAGGCCTGTGCTGGAATAGAAAAGATCTTCACACGAAAACTAGACAGAAGCATTCTCAGAAACTTCTTTGTGATGTGTGCATTCCACTCACAGAGTTGAACCTTCCTTTTGATAGAGCAATTCTGAAACACTCTTTTTGTAGAATCCGCAAGTGGATATTTGGAGCGCTTTGAGGCCTATGCTGGAAAAGGAAATATTTTCACGTAAAAACAAGACGGAAGCACTCTATCAAACTTCTTTGTGATGTTTACATTCAACTCACAGAGTTGAACCTTCCCTTGAATAGAGCGGTTTTGAAAGAATCTTTTTGTAGTATATGCAACTAGATATTTGGAGCGCTTTGAGTCCTATGAGGGAAATGGAAATATTTTTAGATGAAAACTAGACAGAGGCATTCTCAGAAACATATTTGTTACGAGTGAATTCAAGTCACAGAGTTGAACCTTCCTTTTGGCAGGGCGGTTTTGAAACCCTCTTTTTATTGACTCTTCCATTGGAGATTTAGAGCGCTTTGACGCAATGCTGGAAAAGGAAATATCTTCACATAAAAACTAGACAGATGCATTCCCAGAAACTTCTTTTTGATGTGTGCTTTCAACTCACAGAGTTGAACCTTTCTTTTGATAGAGCAGTTTTGAAACCCTCCCTTTGAAGAATCTTCATGTGGACATTTGGATATCTTTGAGGCCTATGCTGGAAAAGGAAATATCTTCACATAAAAACAAGACAGAAGCATTCTCAGAAACTACTTTGCAATGTGTGCGTTCAACACACAGACTTTAAACTTACTTTTGGCGGAGCAGTTCTGAAACAGTCTTTTTGTACAGTCTGCAAGTGGATATTTGGAGCGCTTTAAGGCCTACGCTGAAAAAAGAGATAACTTCAATCAAAAAGTAGAAAGAAGCATTCTCAGAAACCTCTTTGTGATGTGTGTATTGAACTCACAGAGTTGAACCTTCCTTTTGATAGAGGAGTTTTGAAATACTCTTTTTGTAGGATCTGCAAGTGAATAGTTGGAATGATTTGAGGCCTATGATGGTAAAGGAAATATCTTCACATAAAGACGATAGAGAAGCATTCTCGGAAACTTCCTTGTGATGTGTGCATTCAACTCACAGAGTTGAACCTTCCTTCTGATAGTGCAGTTTTGAAACACTCGTTTTGTATCATCTGCAAGTGGATACTTGGAGCGCTTTGAAGCCTATACTGGAAAAGTAAATGTCTTCTCATAAAAACTATACAGAAGCAATCTCCGAAACCACCTTGTGATGTGTGTATTCAACTCAGAGAGTTGAACCTTCCTTTTTTTAGAGCAGTTTTGAAACACTCTTTTTGCAAAATCTGCAAGTGAATACTTGGATCGCTTTGAAGCCTCTGCAGGGTAAAGGAAATATCTTCACATAAAAACAAAACAGAAGCATTGTCAGAAACTTCTTTATGATGTGTGCATTCAATTCACAGAGTTGAACCTTCCTTTTGATAGAGCAGTTTTGAAACACTCCTTTTGTAGTGTGTGCAAGTAGACATTTGGAGCTCTTTCAGGCCTGTGCTAGAAAAGGAAATATCTTCACACAAAAACTAGACAGAAGTATTCTCAGAAACGTCTTTGTGATGCATGCATTCAAAACACGGAGTTGAACCTTCCTTTTGAAAGAACAGTTTTGAAACACTCTTATTGTAGAATCTGCATGTGGATATTTGCAGCGCTTTGAGGCCTATGCTAGAAAAGAAAATATCTTCGCATAAAAATGAGACAGAAGCATTCTCAGAAACTTTTTTGTGATGTGTGCATTAAACTCACAGTGTTGAACCTGCCTTTTGACAGAGCAGTTTTGAAACACTCTTTTTGTAGAATCTGCAGGTGGATATTTGGAGTGCTTTGAGGACAATGCTGTATAAGGAAATGTCTTCACATAGAACCTAGACAGAAACATTATCAGAAACTTCTTTGTGATGTGTGCTTCCAAATCACAGAGTTGAACCTTCCTTTTGATATAGCAGGTTTGGAACACACTTTTTGTGGAATCTGCAAGTGAATTTTGGGAGCGCTTTGAGGACTATGCTGGAAAAGGAAATATATTCACATAAAAACTAGAAAGAGGCATTCTCAAAAACTTCTCTGTGATGTGTGCGCTAAACTCACAAAGTTGAACATCCCTTTTGCTAGAGCAGTTTTGAAACACTGTTTTTGTAAAATCTGCAAGTGAATATTTGGAGTGATTGAGACCTCTGCTGGAAAATCGTATAACTTCAAATAAGAACGGGACAGAAGTATTCTCAGAAACATCTTTGTGATGTCTGCATTCAATTCGCGGAGTTGAAACATCCTTTTGGTAGAGCAGTTTTGAAACTGTCTTTTTGTGGAAGCTACAAGTGGATCTTTGGAACGCTTTGAGGCTTAGGCTGGAAAAGCTAATAACTTCACATAAAAAGTAGAGAGAAGCATTCTCAGAAACTTCTTTGTGATGAGTGCATTCAAGTGTACATTTGGAGTGCTTTGAGGCCTTTGCTGGAAAAGGAAATAACTTCACATAAAAATTAGACAGAAGCATGCTCAGAAACTTCTTTGTGATGTGTGCATTCAACTCACAGAGTTGGATCTTCCTTTTCTTAGAGCGGTTTTGAAACAAGATTTTTGTAGAATATTCAAGTGGACATTTGGAGGGCTTTGAGGCCTATGCTGGAAAAGGAAATAACTTCACATAAAAACTAGACAGAAGCATTCTCAGAAACGTATTTGTTATGAGTCCATTCAACTCACAGAGTTGAACCTTCGTTTTGATAGGGCAGTTTTGAAACACTCTTTTTGTAGAATCTTCAAGTGGACATTTTTAGTGCTTTGACGATATGCTGGAAAAGGAAATATCTTCACATAAAAACTACACAGAAGCATTCTCAGAAACTTCTTTGTGATGTGTGCTTTCAACTCACAGATGTAAACATTTCTTTTGATAGAGTAGTTTTGAAACACTCTTTTTGTAGAATCTGCAAGTGGATATATGGAGCGCTTTGAAGCCTATGCTGGGAAAGGAAATATCTTCACATAAAAACTATACAGAAGCATTCTCAGCAACTTCCTTGTGATTTGTGCATTCAACTCGGAGAGTTGAACCGTCCTTTTGTTAGAGCAGTTTGGGAACACTCTTTTTCTAGAATCTGCAAGTGGATATTTGGAGCACTTCGAAGCCTAAGCTGGAAAAGGAAACAACTTCACATAAAAACTAGAAGGAAGCATTCTCACAAACTTTTTTGTGATGTGTGCATCCAACTCAGCGAGTTTAACCTTCCTTTTGATAGAGCAGTTTTGAAACACTCTTTTTGTAGAATGTGCAAGTAGACATTTGGAGCTCTTTCAGGCCTGTGCTGGAATAGAAAAGATCTTCACACGAAAACTAGACAGAAGCATTCTCAGAAACTTCTTTGTGATGTGTGCATTCCACTCACAGAGTTGAACCTTCCTTTTGATAGAGCAATTCTGAAACACTCTTTTTGTAGAATCCGCAAGTGGATATTTGGAGCGCTTTGAGGCCTATGCTGGAAAAGGAAATATTTTCACGTAAAAACAAGACGGAAGCACTCTATCAAACTTCTTTGTGATGTTTACATTCAACTCACAGAGTTGAACCTTCCCTTGAATAGAGCGGTTTTGAAAGAATCTTTTTGTAGTATATGCCACTAGATATTTGGAGCGCTTTGAGTCCTATGAGGGAAATGGAAATATTTTTAGATGAAAACTAGACAGAGGCATTCTCAGAAACATATTTGTTACGAGTGAATTCAAGTCACAGAGTTGAACCTTCCTTTTGGCAGGGCGGTTTTGAAACCCTCTTTTTATTGACTCTTCCATTGGAGATTTAGAGCGCTTTGACGCAATGCTGGAAAAGGAAATATCTTCACATAAAAACTAGACAGATGCATTCCCAGAAACTTCTTTTTGATGTGTGCTTTCAACTCACAGAGTTGAACCTTTCTTTTGATAGAGCAGTTTTGAAACCCTCCCTTTGAAGAATCTTCATGTGGACATTTGGATATCTTTGAGGCCTATGCTGGAAAAGGAAATATCTTCACATAAAAACAAGACAGAAGCATTCTCAGAAACTACTTTGCAATGTGTGCGTTCAACACACAGACTTTAAACTTACTTTTGGCGGAGCAGTTCTGAAACAGTCTTTTTGTACAGTCTGCAAGTGGATATTTGGAGCGCTTTAAGGCCTACGCTGAAAAAAGAGATAACTTCAATCAAAAAGTAGAAAGAAGCATTCTCAGAAACCTCTTTGTGATGTGTGTATTGAACTCACAGAGTTGAACCTTCCTTTTGATAGAGGAGTTTTGAAATACTCTTTTTGTAGGATCTGCAAGTGAATAGTTGGAATGATTTGAGGCCTATGATGGTAAAGGAAATATCTTCACATAAAGACGATAGAGAAGCATTCTCGGAAACTTCCTTGTGATGTGTGCATTCAACTCACAGAGTTGAACCTTCCTTCTGATAGTGCAGTTTTGAAACACTCGTTTTGTATCATCTGCAAGTGGATACTTGGAGCGCTTTGAAGCCTATACTGGAAAAGTAAATGTCTTCTCATAAAAACTATACAGAAGCAATCTCCGAAACCACCTTGTGATGTGTGTATTCAACTCAGAGAGTTGAACCTTCCTTTTTTTAGAGCAGTTTTGAAACACTCTTTTTGCAAAATCTGCAAGTGAATACTTGGATCGCTTTGAAGCCTCTGCAGGGTAAAGGAAATATCTTCACATAAAAACAAAACAGAAGCATTGTCAGAAACTTCTTTATGATGTGTGCATTCAATTCACAGAGTTGAACCTTCCTTTTGATAGAGCAGTTTTGAAACACTCCTTTTGTAGTGTGTGCAAGTAGACATTTGGAGCTCTTTCAGGCCTGTGCTAGAAAAGGAAATATCTTCACACAAAAACTAGACAGAAGTATTCTCAGAAACGTCTTTGTGATGCATGCATTCAAAACACGGAGTTGAACCTTCCTTTTGAAAGAACAGTTTTGAAACACTCTTATTGTAGAATCTGCATGTGGATATTTGCAGCGCTTTGAGGCCTATGCTAGAAAAGAAAATATCTTCGCATAAAAATGAGACAGAAGCATTCTCAGAAACTTTTTTGTGATGTGTGCATTAAACTCACAGTGTTGAACCTGCCTTTTGACAGAGCAGTTTTGAAACACTCTTTTTGTAGAATCTGCAGGTGGATATTTGGAGTGCTTTGAGGACAATGCTGTATAAGGAAATGTCTTCACATAGAACCTAGACAGAAACATTATCAGAAACTTCTTTGTGATGTGTGCTTCCAAATCACAGAGTTGAACCTTCCTTTTGATATAGCAGGTTTGGAACACACTTTTTGTGGAATCTGCAAGTGAATTTTGGGAGCGCTTTGAGGACTATGCTGGAAAAGGAAATATATTCACATAAAAACTAGAAAGAGGCATTCTCAAAAACTTCTCTGTGATGTGTGCGCTAAACTCACAAAGTTGAACATCCCTTTTGCTAGAGCAGTTTTGAAACACTGTTTTTGTAAAATCTGCAAGTGAATATTTGGAGTGATTGAGACCTCTGCTGGAAAATCGTATAACTTCAAATAAGAACGGGACAGAAGTATTCTCAGAAACATCTTTGTGATGTCTGCATTCAATTCGCGGAGTTGAAACATCCTTTTGGTAGAGCAGTTTTGAAACTGTCTTTTTGTGGAAGCTACAAGTGGATCTTTGGAACGCTTTGAGGCTTAGGCTGGAAAAGCTAATAACTTCACATAAAAAGTAGAGAGAAGCATTCTCAGAAACTTCTTTGTGATGAGTGCATTCAAGTGTACATTTGGAGTGCTTTGAGGCCTTTGCTGGAAAAGGAAATAACTTCACATAAAAATTAGACAGAAGCATGCTCAGAAACTTCTTTGTGATGTGTGCATTCAACTCACAGAGTTGGATCTTCCTTTTCTTAGAGCGGTTTTGAAACAAGATTTTTGTAGAATATTCAAGTGGACATTTGGAGGGCTTTGAGGCCTATGCTGGAAAAGGAAATAACTTCACATAAAAACTAGACAGAAGCATTCTCAGAAACGTATTTGTTATGAGTCCATTCAACTCACAGAGTTGAACCTTCGTTTTGATAGGGCAGTTTTGAAACACTCTTTTTGTAGAATCTTCAAGTGGACATTTTTAGTGCTTTGACGATATGCTGGAAAAGGAAATATCTTCACATAAAAACTACACAGAAGCATTCTCAGAAACTTCTTTGTGATGTGTGCTTTCAACTCACAGATGTAAACATTTCTTTTGATAGAGTAGTTTTGAAACACTCTTTTTGTAGAATCTGCAAGTGGATATATGGAGCGCTTTGAAGCCTATGCTGGGAAAGGAAATATCTTCACATAAAAACTATACAGAAGCATTCTCAGCAACTTCCTTGTGATTTGTGCATTCAACTCGGAGAGTTGAACCGTCCTTTTGTTAGAGCAGTTTGGGAACACTCTTTTTGTAGAATCTGCAAGTGGATATTTGGAGCACTTCGAAGCCTAAGCTGGAAAAGGAAACAACTTCACATAAAAACTAGAAGGAAGCATTCTCACAAACTTTTTTGTGATGTGTGCATCCAACTCAGCGAGTTTAACCTTCCTTTTGATAGAGCAGTTTTGAAACACTCTTTTTGTAGAATGTGCAAGTAGACATTTGGAGCTCTTTCAGGCCTGTGCTGGAATAGAAAAGATCTTCACACGAAAACTAGACAGAAGCATTCTCAGAAACTTCTTTGTGATGTGTGCATTCCACTCACAGAGTTGAACCTTCCTTTTGATAGAGCAATTCTGAAACACTCTTTTTGTAGAATCCGCAAGTGGATATTTGGAGCGCTTTGAGGCCTATGCTGGAAAAGGAAATATTTTCACGTAAAAACAAGACGGAAGCACTCTATCAAACTTCTTTGTGATGTTTACATTCAACTCACAGAGTTGAACCTTCCCTTGAATAGAGCGGTTTTGAAAGAATCTTTTTGTAGTATATGCAACTAGATATTTGGAGCGCTTTGAGTCCTATGAGGGAAATGGAAATATTTTTAGATGAAAACTAGACAGAGGCATTCTCAGAAACATATTTGTTACGAGTGAATTCAAGTCACAGAGTTGAACCTTCCTTTTGGCAGGGCGGTTTTGAAACCCTCTTTTTATTGACTCTTCCATTGGAGATTTAGAGCGCTTTGACGCAATGCTGGAAAAGGAAATATCTTCACATAAAAACTAGACAGATGCATTCCCAGAAACTTCTTTTTGATGTGTGCTTTCAACTCACAGAGTTGAACCTTTCTTTTGATAGAGCAGTTTTGAAACCCTCCCTTTGAAGAATCTTCATGTGGACATTTGGATATCTTTGAGGCCTATGCTGGAAAAGGAAATATCTTCACATAAAAACAAGACAGAAGCATTCTCAGAAACTACTTTGCAATGTGTGCGTTCAACACACAGACTTTAAACTTACTTTTGGCGGAGCAGTTCTGAAACAGTCTTTTTGTACAGTCTGCAAGTGGATATTTGGAGCGCTTTAAGGCCTACGCTGAAAAAAGAGATAACTTCAATCAAAAAGTAGAAAGAAGCATTCTCAGAAACCTCTTTGTGATGTGTGTATTGAACTCACAGAGTTGAACCTTCCTTTTGATAGAGGAGTTTTGAAATACTCTTTTTGTACTATCTGCAAGTGAATAGTTGGAATGATTTGAGGCCTATGATGGTAAAGGAAATATCTTCACATAAAGACGATAGAGAAGCATTCTCGGAAACTTCCTTGTGATGTGTGCATTCAACTCACAGAGTTGAACCTTCCTTCTGATAGTGCAGTTTTGAAACACTCGTTTTGTATCATCTGCAAGTGGATACTTGGAGCGCTTTGAAGCCTATACTGGAAAAGTAAATGTCTTCTCATAAAAACTATACAGAAGCAATCTCCGAAACCACCTTGTGATGTGTGTATTCAACTCAGAGAGTTGAACCTTCCTTTTTTTAGAGCAGTTTTGAAACACTCTTTTTGCAAAATCTGCAAGTGAATACTTGGATCGCTTTGAAGCCTCTGCAGGGTAAAGGAAATATCTTCACATAAAAACAAAACAGAAGCATTGTCAGAAACTTCTTTATGATGTGTGCATTCAATTCACAGAGTTGAACCTTCCTTTTGATAGAGCAGTTTTGAAACACTCCTTTTGTAGTGTGTGCAAGTAGACATTTGGAGCTCTTTCAGGCCTGTGCTGGAATAGAAAAGATCTTCACACGAAAACTAGACAGAAGCATTCTCAGAAACTTCTTTGTGATGTGTGCATTCCACTCACAGAGTTGAACCTTCCTTTTGATAGAGCAATTCTGAAACACTCTTTTTGTAGAATCCGCAAGTGGATATTTGGAGCGCTTTGAGGCCTATGCTGGAAAAGGAAATATTTTCACGTAAAAACAAGACGGAAGCACTCTATCAAACTTCTTTGTGATGTTTACATTCAACTCACAGAGTTGAACCTTCCCTTGAATAGAGCGGTTTTGAAAGAATCTTTTTGTAGTATATGCCACTAGATATTTGGAGCGCTTTGAGTCCTATGAGGGAAATGGAAATATTTTTAGATGAAAACTAGACAGAGGCATTCTCAGAAACATATTTGTTACGAGTGAATTCAAGTCACAGAGTTGAACCTTCCTTTTGGCAGGGCGGTTTTGAAACCCTCTTTTTATTGACTCTTCCATTGGAGATTTAGAGCGCTTTGACGCAATGCTGGAAAAGGAAATATCTTCACATAAAAACTAGACAGATGCATTCCCAGAAACTTCTTTTTGATGTGTGCTTTCAACTCACAGAGTTGAACCTTTCTTTTGATAGAGCAGTTTTGAAACCCTCCCTTTGAAGAATCTTCATGTGGACATTTGGATATCTTTGAGGCCTATGCTGGAAAAGGAAATATCTTCACATAAAAACAAGACAGAAGCATTCTCAGAAACTACTTTGCAATGTGTGCGTTCAACACACAGACTTTAAACTTACTTTTGGCGGAGCAGTTCTGAAACAGTCTTTTTGTACAGTCTGCAAGTGGATATTTGGAGCGCTTTAAGGCCTACGCTGAAAAAAGAGATAACTTCAATCAAAAAGTAGAAAGAAGCATTCTCAGAAACCTCTTTGTGATGTGTGTATTGAACTCACAGAGTTGAACCTTCCTTTTGATAGAGGAGTTTTGAAATACTCTTTTTGTAGGATCTGCAAGTGAATAGTTGGAATGATTTGAGGCCTATGATGGTAAAGGAAATATCTTCACATAAAGACGATAGAGAAGCATTCTCGGAAACTTCCTTGTGATGTGTGCATTCAACTCACAGAGTTGAACCTTCCTTCTGATAGTGCAGTTTTGAAACACTCGTTTTGTATCATCTGCAAGTGGATACTTGGAGCGCTTTGAAGCCTATACTGGAAAAGTAAATGTCTTCTCATAAAAACTATACAGAAGCAATCTCCGAAACCACCTTGTGATGTGTGTATTCAACTCAGAGAGTTGAACCTTCCTTTTTTTAGAGCAGTTTTGAAACACTCTTTTTGCAAAATCTGCAAGTGAATACTTGGATCGCTTTGAAGCCTCTGCAGGGTAAAGGAAATATCTTCACATAAAAACAAAACAGAAGCATTGTCAGAAACTTCTTTATGATGTGTGCATTCAATTCACAGAGTTGAACCTTCCTTTTGATAGAGCAGTTTTGAAACACTCCTTTTGTAGTGTGTGCAAGTAGACATTTGGAGCTCTTTCAGGCCTGTGCTAGAAAAGGAAATATCTTCACACAAAAACTAGACAGAAGTATTCTCAGAAACGTCTTTGTGATGCATGCATTCAAAACACGGAGTTGAACCTTCCTTTTGAAAGAACAGTTTTGAAACACTCTTATTGTAGAATCTGCATGTGGATATTTGCAGCGCTTTGAGGCCTATGCTAGAAAAGAAAATATCTTCGCATAAAAATGAGACAGAAGCATTCTCAGAAACTTTTTTGTGATGTGTGCATTAAACTCACAGTGTTGAACCTGCCTTTTGACAGAGCAGTTTTGAAACACTCTTTTTGTAGAATCTGCAGGTGGATATTTGGAGTGCTTTGAGGACAATGCTGTATAAGGAAATGTCTTCACATAGAACCTAGACAGAAACATTATCAGAAACTTCTTTGTGATGTGTGCTTCCAAATCACAGAGTTGAACCTTCCTTTTGATATAGCAGGTTTGGAACACACTTTTTGTGGAATCTGCAAGTGAATTTTGGGAGCGCTTTGAGGACTATGCTGGAAAAGGAAATATATTCACATAAAAACTAGAAAGAGGCATTCTCAAAAACTTCTCTGTGATGTGTGCGCTAAACTCACAAAGTTGAACATCCCTTTTGCTAGAGCAGTTTTGAAACACTGTTTTTGTAAAATCTGCAAGTGAATATTTGGAGTGATTGAGACCTCTGCTGGAAAATCGTATAACTTCAAATAAGAACGGGACAGAAGTATTCTCAGAAACATCTTTGTGATGTCTGCATTCAATTCGCGGAGTTGAAACATCCTTTTGGTAGAGCAGTTTTGAAACTGTCTTTTTGTGGAAGCTACAAGTGGATCTTTGGAACGCTTTGAGGCTTAGGCTGGAAAAGCTAATAACTTCACATAAAAAGTAGAGAGAAGCATTCTCAGAAACTTCTTTGTGATGAGTGCATTCAAGTGTACATTTGGAGTGCTTTGAGGCCTTTGCTGGAAAAGGAAATAACTTCACATAAAAATTAGACAGAAGCATGCTCAGAAACTTCTTTGTGATGTGTGCATTCAACTCACAGAGTTGGATCTTCCTTTTCTTAGAGCGGTTTTGAAACAAGATTTTTGTAGAATATTCAAGTGGACATTTGGAGGGCTTTGAGGCCTATGCTGGAAAAGGAAATAACTTCACATAAAAACTAGACAGAAGCATTCTCAGAAACGTATTTGTTATGAGTCCATTCAACTCACAGAGTTGAACCTTCGTTTTGATAGGGCAGTTTTGAAACACTCTTTTTGTAGAATCTTCAAGTGGACATTTTTAGTGCTTTGACGATATGCTGGAAAAGGAAATATCTTCACATAAAAACTACACAGAAGCATTCTCAGAAACTTCTTTGTGATGTGTGCTTTCAACTCACAGATGTAAACATTTCTTTTGATAGAGTAGTTTTGAAACACTCTTTTTGTAGAATCTGCAAGTGGATATATGGAGCGCTTTGAAGCCTATGCTGGGAAAGGAAATATCTTCACATAAAAACTATACAGAAGCATTCTCAGCAACTTCCTTGTGATTTGTGCATTCAACTCGGAGAGTTGAACCGTCCTTTTGTTAGAGCAGTTTGGGAACACTCTTTTTGTAGAATCTGCAAGTGGATATTTGGAGCACTTCGAAGCCTAAGCTGGAAAAGGAAACAACTTCACATAAAAACTAGAAGGAAGCATTCTCACAAACTTTTTTGTGATGTGTGCATCCAACTCAGCGAGTTTAACCTTCCTTTTGATAGAGCAGTTTTGAAACACTCTTTTTGTAGAATGTGCAAGTAGACATTTGGAGCTCTTTCAGGCCTGTGCTGGAATAGAAAAGATCTTCACACGAAAACTAGACAGAAGCATTCTCAGAAACTTCTTTGTGATGTGTGCATTCCACTCACAGAGTTGAACCTTCCTTTTGATAGAGCAATTCTGAAACACTCTTTTTGTAGAATCCGCAAGTGGATATTTGGAGCGCTTTGAGGCCTATGCTGGAAAAGGAAATATTTTCACGTAAAAACAAGACGGAAGCACTCTATCAAACTTCTTTGTGATGTTTACATTCAACTCACAGAGTTGAACCTTCCCTTGAATAGAGCGGTTTTGAAAGAATCTTTTTGTAGTATATGCAACTAGATATTTGGAGCGCTTTGAGTCCTATGAGGGAAATGGAAATATTTTTAGATGAAAACTAGACAGAGGCATTCTCAGAAACATATTTGTTACGAGTGAATTCAAGTCACAGAGTTGAACCTTCCTTTTGGCAGGGCGGTTTTGAAACCCTCTTTTTATTGACTCTTCCATTGGAGATTTAGAGCGCTTTGACGCAATGCTGGAAAAGGAAATATCTTCACATAAAAACTAGACAGATGCATTCCCAGAAACTTCTTTTTGATGTGTGCTTTCAACTCACAGAGTTGAACCTTTCTTTTGATAGAGCAGTTTTGAAACCCTCCCTTTGAAGAATCTTCATGTGGACATTTGGATATCTTTGAGGCCTATGCTGGAAAAGGAAATATCTTCACATAAAAACAAGACAGAAGCATTCTCAGAAACTACTTTGCAATGTGTGCGTTCAACACACAGACTTTAAACTTACTTTTGGCGGAGCAGTTCTGAAACAGTCTTTTTGTACAGTCTGCAAGTGGATATTTGGAGCGCTTTAAGGCCTACGCTGAAAAAAGAGATAACTTCAATCAAAAAGTAGAAAGAAGCATTCTCAGAAACCTCTTTGTGATGTGTGTATTGAACTCACAGAGTTGAACCTTCCTTTTGATAGAGGAGTTTTGAAATACTCTTTTTGTAGGATCTGCAAGTGAATAGTTGGAATGATTTGAGGCCTATGATGGTAAAGGAAATATCTTCACATAAAGACGATAGAGAAGCATTCTCGGAAACTTCCTTGTGATGTGTGCATTCAACTCACAGAGTTGAACCTTCCTTCTGATAGTGCAGTTTTGAAACACTCGTTTTGTATCATCTGCAAGTGGATACTTGGAGCGCTTTGAAGCCTATACTGGAAAAGTAAATGTCTTCTCATAAAAACTATACAGAAGCAATCTCCGAAACCACCTTGTGATGTGTGTATTCAACTCAGAGAGTTGAACCTTCCTTTTTTTAGAGCAGTTTTGCAACACTCTTTTTGCAAAATCTGCAAGTGAATACTTGGATCGCTTTGAAGCCTCTGCAGGGTAAAGGAAATATCTTCACATAAAAACAAAACAGAAGCATTGTCAGAAACTTCTTTATGATGTGTGCATTCAATTCACAGAG
This sequence comes from Pongo abelii, assembly GCF_028885655.2. Taxonomy (NCBI): domain Eukaryota; kingdom Metazoa; phylum Chordata; class Mammalia; order Primates; family Hominidae; genus Pongo; species Pongo abelii. The sequence continues at coordinate 25,360,545 of NC_072005.2, forward strand.
TTGAACCTTCCTTTTGATAGAGCAGTTTTGAAACACTCCTTTTGTAGTGTGTGCAAGTAGACATTTGGAGCTCTTTCAGGCCTGTGCTAGAAAAGGAAATATCTTCACACAAAAACTAGACAGAAGTATTCTCAGAAACGTCTTTGTGATGCATGCATTCAAAACACGGAGTTGAACCTTCCTTTTGAAAGAACAGTTTTGAAACACTCTTATTGTAGAATCTGCATGTGGATATTTGCAGCGCTTTGAGGCCTATGCTAGAAAAGAAAATATCTTCGCATAAAAATGAGACAGAAGCATTCTCAGAAACTTTTTTGTGATGTGTGCATTAAACTCACAGTGTTGAACCTGCCTTTTGACAGAGCAGTTTTGAAACACTCTTTTTGTAGAATCTGCAGGTGGATATTTGGAGTGCTTTGAGGACAATGCTGTATAAGGAAATGTCTTCACATAGAACCTAGACAGAAACATTATCAGAAACTTCTTTGTGATGTGTGCTTCCAAATCACAGAGTTGAACCTTCCTTTTGATATAGCAGGTTTGGAACACACTTTTTGTGGAATCTGCAAGTGAATTTTGGGAGCGCTTTGAGGACTATGCTGGAAAAGGAAATATATTCACATAAAAACTAGAAAGAGGCATTCTCAAAAACTTCTCTGTGATGTGTGCGCTAAACTCACAAAGTTGAACATCCCTTTTGCTAGAGCAGTTTTGAAACACTGTTTTTGTAAAATCTGCAAGTGAATATTTGGAGTGATTGAGACCTCTGCTGGAAAATCGTATAACTTCAAATAAGAACGGGACAGAAGTATTCTCAGAAACATCTTTGTGATGTCTGCATTCAATTCGCGGAGTTGAAACATCCTTTTGGTAGAGCAGTTTTGAAACTGTCTTTTTGTGGAAGCTACAAGTGGATCTTTGGAACGCTTTGAGGCTTAGGCTGGAAAAGCTAATAACTTCACATAAAAAGTAGAGAGAAGCATTCTCAGAAACTTCTTTGTGATGAGTGCATTCAAGTGTACATTTGGAGTGCTTTGAGGCCTTTGCTGGAAAAGGAAATAACTTCACATAAAAATTAGACAGAAGCATGCTCAGAAACTTCTTTGTGATGTGTGCATTCAACTCACAGAGTTGGATCTTCCTTTTCTTAGAGCGGTTTTGAAACAAGATTTTTGTAGAATATTCAAGTGGACATTTGGAGGGCTTTGAGGCCTATGCTGGAAAAGGAAATAACTTCACATAAAAACTAGACAGAAGCATTCTCAGAAACGTATTTGTTATGAGTCCATTCAACTCACAGAGTTGAACCTTCGTTTTGATAGGGCAGTTTTGAAACACTCTTTTTGTAGAATCTTCAAGTGGACATTTTTAGTGCTTTGACGATATGCTGGAAAAGGAAATATCTTCACATAAAAACTACACAGAAGCATTCTCAGAAACTTCTTTGTGATGTGTGCTTTCAACTCACAGATGTAAACATTTCTTTTGATAGAGTAGTTTTGAAACACTCTTTTTGTAGAATCTGCAAGTGGATATATGGAGCGCTTTGAAGCCTATGCTGGGAAAGGAAATATCTTCACATAAAAACTATACAGAAGCATTCTCAGCAACTTCCTTGTGATTTGTGCATTCAACTCGGAGAGTTGAACCGTCCTTTTGTTAGAGCAGTTTGGGAACACTCTTTTTGTAGAATCTGCAAGTGGATATTTGGAGCACTTCGAAGCCTAAGCTGGAAAAGGAAACAACTTCACATAAAAACTAGAAGGAAGCATTCTCACAAACTTTTTTGTGATGTGTGCATCCAACTCAGCGAGTTTAACCTTCCTTTTGATAGAGCAGTTTTGAAACACTCTTTTTGTAGAATGTGCAAGTAGACATTTGGAGCTCTTTCAGGCCTGTGCTGGAATAGAAAAGATCTTCACACGAAAACTAGACAGAAGCATTCTCAGAAACTTCTTTGTGATGTGTGCATTCCACTCACAGAGTTGAACCTTCCTTTTGATAGAGCAATTCTGAAACACTCTTTTTGTAGAATCCGCAAGTGGATATTTGGAGCGCTTTGAGGCCTATGCTGGAAAAGGAAATATTTTCACGTAAAAACAAGACGGAAGCACTCTATCAAACTTCTTTGTGATGTTTACATTCAACTCACAGAGTTGAACCTTCCCTTGAATAGAGCGGTTTTGAAAGAATCTTTTTGTAGTATATGCAACTAGATATTTGGAGCGCTTTGAGTCCTATGAGGGAAATGGAAATATTTTTAGATGAAAACTAGACAGAGGCATTCTCAGAAACATATTTGTTACGAGTGAATTCAAGTCACAGAGTTGAACCTTCCTTTTGGCAGGGCGGTTTTGAAACCCTCTTTTTATTGACTCTTCCATTGGAGATTTAGAGCGCTTTGACGCAATGCTGGAAAAGGAAATATCTTCACATAAAAACTAGACAGATGCATTCCCAGAAACTTCTTTTTGATGTGTGCTTTCAACTCACAGAGTTGAACCTTTCTTTTGATAGAGCAGTTTTGAAACCCTCCCTTTGAAGAATCTTCATGTGGACATTTGGATATCTTTGAGGCCTATGCTGGAAAAGGAAATATCTTCACATAAAAACAAGACAGAAGCATTCTCAGAAACTACTTTGCAATGTGTGCGTTCAACACACAGACTTTAAACTTACTTTTGGCGGAGCAGTTCTGAAACAGTCTTTTTGTACAGTCTGCAAGTGGATATTTGGAGCGCTTTAAGGCCTACGCTGAAAAAAGAGATAACTTCAATCAAAAAGTAGAAAGAAGCATTCTCAGAAACCTCTTTGTGATGTGTGTATTGAACTCACAGAGTTGAACCTTCCTTTTGATAGAGGAGTTTTGAAATACTCTTTTTGTAGGATCTGCAAGTGAATAGTTGGAATGATTTGAGGCCTATGATGGTAAAGGAAATATCTTCACATAAAGACGATAGAGAAGCATTCTCGGAAACTTCCTTGTGATGTGTGCATTCAACTCACAGAGTTGAACCTTCCTTCTGATAGTGCAGTTTTGAAACACTCGTTTTGTATCATCTGCAAGTGGATACTTGGAGCGCTTTGAAGCCTATACTGGAAAAGTAAATGTCTTCTCATAAAAACTATACAGAAGCAATCTCCGAAACCACCTTGTGATGTGTGTATTCAACTCAGAGAGTTGAACCTTCCTTTTTTTAGAGCAGTTTTGAAACACTCTTTTTGCAAAATCTGCAAGTGAATACTTGGATCGCTTTGAAGCCTCTGCAGGGTAAAGGAAATATCTTCACATAAAAACAAAACAGAAGCATTGTCAGAAACTTCTTTATGATGTGTGCATTCAATTCACAGAGTTGAACCTTCCTTTTGATAGAGCAGTTTTGAAACACTCCTTTTGTAGTGTGTGCAAGTAGACATTTGGAGCTCTTTCAGGCCTGTGCTAGAAAAGGAAATATCTTCACACAAAAACTAGACAGAAGTATTCTCAGAAACGTCTTTGTGATGCATGCATTCAAAACACGGAGTTGAACCTTCCTTTTGAAAGAACAGTTTTGAAACACTCTTATTGTAGAATCTGCATGTGGATATTTGCAGCGCTTTGAGGCCTATGCTAGAAAAGAAAATATCTTCGCATAAAAATGAGACAGAAGCATTCTCAGAAACTTTTTTGTGATGTGTGCATTAAACTCACAGTGTTGAACCTGCCTTTTGACAGAGCAGTTTTGAAACACTCTTTTTGTAGAATCTGCAGGTGGATATTTGGAGTGCTTTGAGGACAATGCTGTATAAGGAAATGTCTTCACATAGAACCTAGACAGAAACATTATCAGAAACTTCTTTGTGATGTGTGCTTCCAAATCACAGAGTTGAACCTTCCTTTTGATATAGCAGGTTTGGAACACACTTTTTGTGGAATCTGCAAGTGAATTTTGGGAGCGCTTTGAGGACTATGCTGGAAAAGGAAATATATTCACATAAAAACTAGAAAGAGGCATTCTCAAAAACTTCTCTGTGATGTGTGCGCTAAACTCACAAAGTTGAACATCCCTTTTGCTAGAGCAGTTTTGAAACACTGTTTTTGTAAAATCTGCAAGTGAATATTTGGAGTGATTGAGACCTCTGCTGGAAAATCGTATAACTTCAAATAAGAACGGGACAGAAGTATTCTCAGAAACATCTTTGTGATGTCTGCATTCAATTCGCGGAGTTGAAACATCCTTTTGGTAGAGCAGTTTTGAAACTGTCTTTTTGTGGAAGCTACAAGTGGATCTTTGGAACGCTTTGAGGCTTAGGCTGGAAAAGCTAATAACTTCACATAAAAAGTAGAGAGAAGCATTCTCAGAAACTTCTTTGTGATGAGTGCATTCAAGTGTACATTTGGAGTGCTTTGAGGCCTTTGCTGGAAAAGGAAATAACTTCACATAAAAATTAGACAGAAGCATGCTCAGAAACTTCTTTGTGATGTGTGCATTCAACTCACAGAGTTGGATCTTCCTTTTCTTAGAGCGGTTTTGAAACAAGATTTTTGTAGAATATTCAAGTGGACATTTGGAGGGCTTTGAGGCCTATGCTGGAAAAGGAAATAACTTCACATAAAAACTAGACAGAAGCATTCTCAGAAACGTATTTGTTATGAGTCCATTCAACTCACAGAGTTGAACCTTCGTTTTGATAGGGCAGTTTTGAAACACTCTTTTTGTAGAATCTTCAAGTGGACATTTTTAGTGCTTTGACGATATGCTGGAAAAGGAAATATCTTCACATAAAAACTACACAGAAGCATTCTCAGAAACTTCTTTGTGATGTGTGCTTTCAACTCACAGATGTAAACATTTCTTTTGATAGAGTAGTTTTGAAACACTCTTTTTGTAGAATCTGCAAGTGGATATATGGAGCGCTTTGAAGCCTATGCTGGGAAAGGAAATATCTTCACATAAAAACTATACAGAAGCATTCTCAGCAACTTCCTTGTGATTTGTGCATTCAACTCGGAGAGTTGAACCGTCCTTTTGTTAGAGCAGTTTGGGAACACTCTTTTTGTAGAATCTGCAAGTGGATATTTGGAGCACTTCGAAGCCTAAGCTGGAAAAGGAAACAACTTCACATAAAAACTAGAAGGAAGCATTCTCACAAACTTTTTTGTGATGTGTGCATCCAACTCAGCGAGTTTAACCTTCCTTTTGATAGAGCAGTTTTGAAACACTCTTTTTGTAGAATGTGCAAGTAGACATTTGGAGCTCTTTCAGGCCTGTGCTGGAATAGAAAAGATCTTCACACGAAAACTAGACAGAAGCATTCTCAGAAACTTCTTTGTGATGTGTGCATTCCACTCACAGAGTTGAACCTTCCTTTTGATAGAGCAATTCTGAAACACTCTTTTTGTAGAATCCGCAAGTGGATATTTGGAGCGCTTTGAGGCCTATGCTGGAAAAGGAAATATTTTCACGTAAAAACAAGACGGAAGCACTCTATCAAACTTCTTTGTGATGTTTACATTCAACTCACAGAGTTGAACCTTCCCTTGAATAGAGCGGTTTTGAAAGAATCTTTTTGTAGTATATGCAACTAGATATTTGGAGCGCTTTGAGTCCTATGAGGGAAATGGAAATATTTTTAGATGAAAACTAGACAGAGGCATTCTCAGAAACATATTTGTTACGAGTGAATTCAAGTCACAGAGTTGAACCTTCCTTTTGGCAGGGCGGTTTTGAAACCCTCTTTTTATTGACTCTTCCATTGGAGATTTAGAGCGCTTTGACGCAATGCTGGAAAAGGAAATATCTTCACATAAAAACTAGACAGATGCATTCCCAGAAACTTCTTTTTGATGTGTGCTTTCAACTCACAGAGTTGAACCTTTCTTTTGATAGAGCAGTTTTGAAACCCTCCCTTTGAAGAATCTTCATGTGGACATTTGGATATCTTTGAGGCCTATGCTGGAAAAGGAAATATCTTCACATAAAAACAAGACAGAAGCATTCTCAGAAACTACTTTGCAATGTGTGCGTTCAACACACAGACTTTAAACTTACTTTTGGCGGAGCAGTTCTGAAACAGTCTTTTTGTACAGTCTGCAAGTGGATATTTGGAGCGCTTTAAGGCCTACGCTGAAAAAAGAGATAACTTCAATCAAAAAGTAGAAAGAAGCATTCTCAGAAACCTCTTTGTGATGTGTGTATTGAACTCACAGAGTTGAACCTTCCTTTTGATAGAGGAGTTTTGAAATACTCTTTTTGTAGGATCTGCAAGTGAATAGTTGGAATGATTTGAGGCCTATGATGGTAAAGGAAATATCTTCACATAAAGACGATAGAGAAGCATTCTCGGAAACTTCCTTGTGATGTGTGCATTCAACTCACAGAGTTGAACCTTCCTTCTGATAGTGCAGTTTTGAAACACTCGTTTTGTATCATCTGCAAGTGGATACTTGGAGCGCTTTGAAGCCTATACTGGAAAAGTAAATGTCTTCTCATAAAAACTATACAGAAGCAATCTCCGAAACCACCTTGTGATGTGTGTATTCAACTCAGAGAGTTGAACCTTCCTTTTTTTAGAGCAGTTTTGAAACACTCTTTTTGCAAAATCTGCAAGTGAATACTTGGATCGCTTTGAAGCCTCTGCAGGGTAAAGGAAATATCTTCACATAAAAACAAAACAGAAGCATTGTCAGAAACTTCTTTATGATGTGTGCATTCAATTCACAGAGTTGAACCTTCCTTTTGATAGAGCAGTTTTGAAACACTCCTTTTGTAGTGTGTGCAAGTAGACATTTGGAGCTCTTTCAGGCCTGTGCTAGAAAAGGAAATATCTTCACACAAAAACTAGACAGAAGTATTCTCAGAAACGTCTTTGTGATGCATGCATTCAAAACACGGAGTTGAACCTTCCTTTTGAAAGAACAGTTTTGAAACACTCTTATTGTAGAATCTGCATGTGGATATTTGCAGCGCTTTGAGGCCTATGCTAGAAAAGAAAATACCTTCGCATAAAAATGAGACAGAAGCATTCTCAGAAACTTTTTTGTGATGTGTGCATTAAACTCACAGTGTTGAACCTGCCTTTTGACAGAGCAGTTTTGAAACACTCTTTTTGTAGAATCTGCAGGTGGATATTTGGAGTGCTTTGAGGACAATGCTGTATAAGGAAATGTCTTCACATAGAACCTAGACAGAAACATTATCAGAAACTTCTTTGTGATGTGTGCTTCCAAATCACAGAGTTGAACCTTCCTTTTGATATAGCAGGTTTGGAACACACTTTTTGTGGAATCTGCAAGTGAATTTTGGGAGCGCTTTGAGGACTATGCTGGAAAAGGAAATATATTCACATAAAAACTAGAAAGAGGCATTCTCAAAAACTTCTCTGTGATGTGTGCGCTAAACTCACAAAGTTGAACATCCCTTTTGCTAGAGCAGTTTTGAAACACTGTTTTTGTAAAATCTGCAAGTGAATATTTGGAGTGATTGAGACCTCTGCTGGAAAATCGTATAACTTCAAATAAGAACGGGACAGAAGTATTCTCAGAAACATCTTTGTGATGTCTGCATTCAATTCGCGGAGTTGAAACATCCTTTTGGTAGAGCAGTTTTGAAACTGTCTTTTTGTGGAAGCTACAAGTGGATCTTTGGAACGCTTTGAGGCTTAGGCTGGAAAAGCTAATAACTTCACATAAAAAGTAGAGAGAAGCATTCTCAGAAACTTCTTTGTGATGAGTGCATTCAAGTGTACATTTGGAGTGCTTTGAGGCCTTTGCTGGAAAAGGAAATAACTTCACATAAAAATTAGACAGAAGCATGCTCAGAAACTTCTTTGTGATGTGTGCATTCAACTCACAGAGTTGGATCTTCCTTTTCTTAGAGCGGTTTTGAAACAAGATTTTTGTAGAATATTCAAGTGGACATTTGGAGGGCTTTGAGGCCTATGCTGGAAAAGGAAATAACTTCACATAAAAACTAGACAGAAGCATTCTCAGAAACGTATTTGTTATGAGTCCATTCAACTCACAGAGTTGAACCTTCGTTTTGATAGGGCAGTTTTGAAACACTCTTTTTGTAGAATCTTCAAGTGGACATTTTTAGTGCTTTGACGATATGCTGGAAAAGGAAATATCTTCACATAAAAACTACACAGAAGCATTCTCAGAAACTTCTTTGTGATGTGTGCTTTCAACTCACAGATGTAAACATTTCTTTTGATAGAGTAGTTTTGAAACACTCTTTTTGTAGAATCTGCAAGTGGATATATGGAGCGCTTTGAAGCCTATGCTGGGAAAGGAAATATCTTCACATAAAAACTATACAGAAGCATTCTCAGCAACTTCCTTGTGATTTGTGCATTCAACTCGGAGAGTTGAACCGTCCTTTTGTTAGAGCAGTTTGGGAACACTCTTTTTGTAGAATCTGCAAGTGGATATTTGGAGCACTTCGAAGCCTAAGCTGGAAAAGGAAACAACTTCACATAAAAACTAGAAGGAAGCATTCTCACAAACTTTTTTGTGATGTGTGCATCCAACTCAGCGAGTTTAACCTTCCTTTTGATAGAGCAGTTTTGAAACACTCTTTTTGTAGAATGTGCAAGTAGACATTTGGAGCTCTTTCAGGCCTGTGCTGGAATAGAAAAGATCTTCACACGAAAACTAGACAGAAGCATTCTCAGAAACTTCTTTGTGATGTGTGCATTCCACTCACAGAGTTGAACCTTCCTTTTGATAGAGCAATTCTGAAACACTCTTTTTGTAGAATCCGCAAGTGGATATTTGGAGCGCTTTGAGGCCTATGCTGGAAAAGGAAATATTTTCACGTAAAAACAAGACGGAAGCACTCTATCAAACTTCTTTGTGATGTTTACATTCAACTCACAGAGTTGAACCTTCCCTTGAATAGAGCGGTTTTGAAAGAATCTTTTTGTAGTATATGCAACTAGATATTTGGAGCGCTTTGAGTCCTATGAGGGAAATGGAAATATTTTTAGATGAAAACTAGACAGAGGCATTCTCAGAAACATATTTGTTACGAGTGAATTCAAGTCACAGAGTTGAACCTTCCTTTTGGCAGGGCGGTTTTGAAACCCTCTTTTTATTGACTCTTCCATTGGAGATTTAGAGCGCTTTGACGCAATGCTGGAAAAGGAAATATCTTCACATAAAAACTAGACAGATGCATTCCCAGAAACTTCTTTTTGATGTGTGCTTTCAACTCACAGAGTTGAACCTTTCTTTTGATAGAGCAGTTTTGAAACCCTCCCTTTGAAGAATCTTCATGTGGACATTTGGATATCTTTGAGGCCTATGCTGGAAAAGGAAATATCTTCACATAAAAACAAGACAGAAGCATTCTCAGAAACTACTTTGCAATGTGTGCGTTCAACACACAGACTTTAAACTTACTTTTGGCGGAGCAGTTCTGAAACAGTCTTTTTGTACAGTCTGCAAGTGGATATTTGGAGCGCTTTAAGGCCTACGCTGAAAAAAGAGATAACTTCAATCAAAAAGTAGAAAGAAGCATTCTCAGAAACCTCTTTGTGATGTGTGTATTGAACTCACAGAGTTGAACCTTCCTTTTGATAGAGGAGTTTTGAAATACTCTTTTTGTAGGATCTGCAAGTGAATAGTTGGAATGATTTGAGGCCTATGATGGTAAAGGAAATATCTTCACATAAAGACGATAGAGAAGCATTCTCGGAAACTTCCTTGTGATGTGTGCATTCAACTCACAGAGTTGAACCTTCCTTCTGATAGTGCAGTTTTGAAACACTCGTTTTGTATCATCTGCAAGTGGATACTTGGAGCGCTTTGAAGCCTATACTGGAAAAGTAAATGTCTTCTCATAAAAACTATACAGAAGCAATCTCCGAAACCACCTTGTGATGTGTGTATTCAACTCAGAGAGTTGAACCTTCCTTTTTTTAGAGCAGTTTTGAAACACTCTTTTTGCAAAATCTGCAAGTGAATACTTGGATCGCTTTGAAGCCTCTGCAGGGTAAAGGAAATATCTTCACATAAAAACAAAACAGAAGCATTGTCAGAAACTTCTTTATGATGTGTGCATTCAATTCACAGAGTTGAACCTTCCTTTTGATAGAGCAGTTTTGAAACACTCCTTTTGTAGTGTGTGCAAGTAGACATTTGGAGCTCTTTCAGGCCTGTGCTAGAAAAGGAAATATCTTCACACAAAAACTAGACAGAAGTATTCTCAGAAACGTCTTTGTGATGCATGCATTCAAAACACGGAGTTGAACCTTCCTTTTGAAAGAACAGTTTTGAAACACTCTTATTGTAGAATCTGCATGTGGATATTTGCAGCGCTTTGAGGCCTATGCTAGAAAAGAAAATACCTTCGCATAAAAATGAGACAGAAGCATTCTCAGAAACTTTTTTGTGATGTGTGCATTAAACTCACAGTGTTGAACCTGCCTTTTGACAGAGCAGTTTTGAAACACTCTTTTTGTAGAATCTGCAGGTGGATATTTGGAGTGCTTTGAGGACAATGCTGTATAAGGAAATGTCTTCACATAGAACCTAGACAGAAACATTATCAGAAACTTCTTTGTGATGTGTGCTTCCAAATCACAGAGTTGAACCTTCCTTTTGATATAGCAGGTTTGGAACACACTTTTTGTGGAATCTGCAAGTGAATTTTGGGAGCGCTTTGAGGACTATGCTGGAAAAGGAAATATATTCACATAAAAACTAGAAAGAGGCATTCTCAAAAACTTCTCTGTGATGTGTGCGCTAAACTCACAAAGTTGAACATCCCTTTTGCTAGAGCAGTTTTGAAACACTGTTTTTGTAAAATCTGCAAGTGAATATTTGGAGTGATTGAGACCTCTGCTGGAAAATCGTATAACTTCAAATAAGAACGGGACAGAAGTATTCTCAGAAACATCTTTGTGATGTCTGCATTCAATTCGCGGAGTTGAAACATCCTTTTGGTAGAGCAGTTTTGAAACTGTCTTTTTGTGGAAGCTACAAGTGGATCTTTGGAACGCTTTGAGGCTTAGGCTGGAAAAGCTAATAACTTCACATAAAAAGTAGAGAGAAGCATTCTCAGAAACTTCTTTGTGATGAGTGCATTCAAGTGTACATTTGGAGTGCTTTGAGGCCTTTGCTGGAAAAGGAAATAACTTCACATAAAAATTAGACAGAAGCATGCTCAGAAACTTCTTTGTGATGTGTGCATTCAACTCACAGAGTTGGATCTTCCTTTTCTTAGAGCGGTTTTGAAACAAGATTTTTGTAGAATATTCAAGTGGACATTTGGAGGGCTTTGAGGCCTATGCTGGAAAAGGAAATAACTTCACATAAAAACTAGACAGAAGCATTCTCAGAAACGTATTTGTTATGAGTCCATTCAACTCACAGAGTTGAACCTTCGTTTTGATAGGGCAGTTTTGAAACACTCTTTTTGTAGAATCTTCAAGTGGACATTTTTAGTGCTTTGACGATATGCTGGAAAAGGAAATATCTTCACATAAAAACTACACAGAAGCATTCTCAGAAACTTCTTTGTGATGTGTGCTTTCAACTCACAGATGTAAACATTTCTTTTGATAGAGTAGTTTTGAAACACTCTTTTTGTAGAATCTGCAAGTGGATATATGGAGCGCTTTGAAGCCTATGCTGGGAAAGGAAATATCTTCACATAAAAACTATACAGAAGCATTCTCAGCAACTTCCTTGTGATTTGTGCATTCAACTCGGAGAGTTGAACCGTCCTTTTGTTAGAGCAGTTTGGGAACACTCTTTTTCTAGAATCTGCAAGTGGATATTTGGAGCACTTCGAAGCCTAAGCTGGAAAAGGAAACAACTTCACATAAAAACTAGAAGGAAGCATTCTCACAAACTTTTTTGTGATGTGTGCATCCAACTCAGCGAGTTTAACCTTCCTTTTGATAGAGCAGTTTTGAAACACTCTTTTTGTAGAATGTGCAAGTAGACATTTGGAGCTCTTTCAGGCCTGTGCTGGAATAGAAAAGATCTTCACACGAAAACTAGACAGAAGCATTCTCAGAAACTTCTTTGTGATGTGTGCATTCCACTCACAGAGTTGAACCTTCCTTTTGATAGAGCAATTCTGAAACACTCTTTTTGTAGAATCCGCAAGTGGATATTTGGAGCGCTTTGAGGCCTATGCTGGAAAAGGAAATATTTTCACGTAAAAACAAGACGGAAGCACTCTATCAAACTTCTTTGTGATGTTTACATTCAACTCACAGAGTTGAACCTTCCCTTGAATAGAGCGGTTTTGAAAGAATCTTTTTGTAGTATATGCAACTAGATATTTGGAGCGCTTTGAGTCCTATGAGGGAAATGGAAATATTTTTAGATGAAAACTAGACAGAGGCATTCTCAGAAACATATTTGTTACGAGTGAATTCAAGTCACAGAGTTGAACCTTCCTTTTGGCAGGGCGGTTTTGAAACCCTCTTTTTATTGACTCTTCCATTGGAGATTTAGAGCGCTTTGACGCAATGCTGGAAAAGGAAATATCTTCACATAAAAACTAGACAGATGCATTCCCAGAAACTTCTTTTTGATGTGTGCTTTCAACTCACAGAGTTGAACCTTTCTTTTGATAGAGCAGTTTTGAAACCCTCCCTTTGAAGAATCTTCATGTGGACATTTGGATATCTTTGAGGCCTATGCTGGAAAAGGAAATATCTTCACATAAAAACAAGACAGAAGCATTCTCAGAAACTACTTTGCAATGTGTGCGTTCAACACACAGACTTTAAACTTACTTTTGGCGGAGCAGTTCTGAAACAGTCTTTTTGTACAGTCTGCAAGTGGATATTTGGAGCGCTTTAAGGCCTACGCTGAAAAAAGAGATAACTTCAATCAAAAAGTAGAAAGAAGCATTCTCAGAAACCTCTTTGTGATGTGTGTATTGAACTCACAGAGTTGAACCTTCCTTTTGATAGAGGAGTTTTGAAATACTCTTTTTGTAGGATCTGCAAGTGAATAGTTGGAATGATTTGAGGCCTATGATGGTAAAGGAAATATCTTCACATAAAGACGATAGAGAAGCATTCTCGGAAACTTCCTTGTGATGTGTGCATTCAACTCACAGAGTTGAACCTTCCTTCTGATAGTGCAGTTTTGAAACACTCGTTTTGTATCATCTGCAAGTGGATACTTGGAGCGCTTTGAAGCCTATACTGGAAAAGTAAATGTCTTCTCATAAAAACTATACAGAAGCAATCTCCGAAACCACCTTGTGATGTGTGTATTCAACTCAGAGAGTTGAACCTTCCTTTTTTTAGAGCAGTTTTGAAACACTCTTTTTGCAAAATCTGCAAGTGAATACTTGGATCGCTTTGAAGCCTCTGCAGGGTAAAGGAAATATCTTCACATAAAAACAAAACAGAAGCATTGTCAGAAACTTCTTTATGATGTGTGCATTCAATTCACAGAGTTGAACCTTCCTTTTGATAGAGCAGTTTTGAAACACTCCTTTTGTAGTGTGTGCAAGTAGACATTTGGAGCTCTTTCAGGCCTGTGCTAGAAAAGGAAATATCTTCACACAAAAACTAGACAGAAGTATTCTCAGAAACGTCTTTGTGATGCATGCATTCAAAACACGGAGTTGAACCTTCCTTTTGAAAGAACAGTTTTGAAACACTCTTATTGTAGAATCTGCATATGGATATTTGCAGCGCTTTGAGGCCTATGCTAGAAAAGAAAATATCTTCGCATAAAAATGAGACAGAAGCATTCTCAGAAACTTTTTTGTGATGTGTGCATTAAACTCACAGTGTTGAACCTGCCTTTTGACAGAGCAGTTTTGAAACACTCTTTTTGTAGAATCTGCAGGTGGATATTTGGAGTGCTTTGAGGACAATGCTGTATAAGGAAATGTCTTCACATAGAACCTAGACAGAAACATTATCAGAAACTTCTTTGTGATGTGTGCTTCCAAATCACAGAGTTGAACCTTCCTTTTGATATAGCAGGTTTGGAACACACTTTTTGTGGAATCTGCAAGTGAATTTTGGGAGCGCTTTGAGGACTATGCTGGAAAAGGAAATATATTCACATAAAAACTAGAAAGAGGCATTCTCAAAAACTTCTCTGTGATGTGTGCGCTAAACTCACAAAGTTGAACATCCCTTTTGCTAGAGCAGTTTTGAAACACTGTTTTTGTAAAATCTGCAAGTGAATATTTGGAGTGATTGAGACCTCTGCTGGAAAATCGTATAACTTCAAATAAGAACGGGACAGAAGTATTCTCAGAAACATCTTTGTGATGTCTGCATTCAATTCGCGGAGTTGAAACATCCTTTTGGTAGAGCAGTTTTGAAACTGTCTTTTTGTGGAAGCTACAAGTGGATCTTTGGAACGCTTTGAGGCTTAGGCTGGAAAAGCTAATAACTTCACATAAAAAGTAGAGAGAAGCATTCTCAGAAACTTCTTTGTGATGAGTGCATTCAAGTGTACATTTGGAGTGCTTTGAGGCCTTTGCTGGAAAAGGAAATAACTTCACATAAAAATTAGACAGAAGCATGCTCAGAAACTTCTTTGTGATGTGTGCATTCAACTCACAGAGTTGGATCTTCCTTTTCTTAGAGCGGTTTTGAAACAAGATTTTTGTAGAATATTCAAGTGGACATTTGGAGGGCTTTGAGGCCTATGCTGGAAAAGGAAATAACTTCACATAAAAACTAGACAGAAGCATTCTCAGAAACGTATTTGTTATGAGTCCATTCAACTCACAGAGTTGAACCTTCGTTTTGATAGGGCAGTTTTGAAACACTCTTTTTGTAGAATCTTCAAGTGGACATTTTTAGTGCTTTGACGATATGCTGGAAAAGGAAATATCTTCACATAAAAACTACACAGAAGCATTCTCAGAAACTTCTTTGTGATGTGTGCTTTCAACTCACAGATGTAAACATTTCTTTTGATAGAGTAGTTTTGAAACACTCTTTTTGTAGAATCTGCAAGTGGATATATGGAGCGCTTTGAAGCCTATGCTGGGAAAGGAAATATCTTCACATAAAAACTATACAGAAGCATTCTCAGCAACTTCCTTGTGATTTGTGCATTCAACTCGGAGAGTTGAACCGTCCTTTTGTTAGAGCAGTTTGGGAACACTCTTTTTGTAGAATCTGCAAGTGGATATTTGGAGCACTTCGAAGCCTAAGCTGGAAAAGGAAACAACTTCACATAAAAACTAGAAGGAAGCATTCTCACAAACTTTTTTGTGATGTGTGCATCCAACTCAGCGAGTTTAACCTTCCTTTTGATAGAGCAGTTTTGAAACACTCTTTTTGTAGAATGTGCAAGTAGACATTTGGAGCTCTTTCAGGCCTGTGCTGGAATAGAAAAGATCTTCACAGGAAAACTAGACAGAAGCATTCTCAGAAACTTCTTTGTGATGTGTGCATTCCACTCACAGAGTTGAACCTTCCTTTTGATAGAGCAATTCTGAAACACTCTTTTTGTAGAATCCGCAAGTGGATATTTGGAGCGCTTTGAGGCCTATGCTGGAAAAGGAAATATTTTCACGTAAAAACAAGACGGAAGCACTCTATCAAACTTCTTTGTGATGTTTACATTCAACTCACAGAGTTGAACCTTCCCTTGAATAGAGCGGTTTTGAAAGAATCTTTTTGTAGTATATGCAACTAGATATTTGGAGCGCTTTGAGTCCTATGAGGGAAATGGAAATATTTTTAGATGAAAACTAGACAGAGGCATTCTCAGAAACATATTTGTTACGAGTGAATTCAAGTCACAGAGTTGAACCTTCCTTTTGGCAGGGCGGTTTTGAAACCCTCTTTTTATTGACTCTTCCATTGGAGATTTAGAGCGCTTTGACGCAATGCTGGAAAAGGAAATATCTTCACATAAAAACTAGACAGATGCATTCCCAGAAACTTCTTTTTGATGTGTGCTTTCAACTCACAGAGTTGAACCTTTCTTTTGATAGAGCAGTTTTGAAACCCTCCCTTTGAAGAATCTTCATGTGGACATTTGGATATCTTTGAGGCCTATGCTGGAAAAGGAAATATCTTCACATAAAAACAAGACAGAAGCATTCTCAGAAACTACTTTGCAATGTGTGCGTTCAACACACAGACTTTAAACTTACTTTTGGCGGAGCAGTTCTGAAACAGTCTTTTTGTACAGTCTGCAAGTGGATATTTGGAGCGCTTTAAGGCCTACGCTGAAAAAAGAGATAACTTCAATCAAAAAGTAGAAAGAAGCATTCTCAGAAACCTCTTTGTGATGTGTGTATTGAACTCACAGAGTTGAACCTTCCTTTTGATAGAGGAGTTTTGAAATACTCTTTTTGTAGGATCTGCAAGTGAATAGTTGGAATGATTTGAGGCCTATGATGGTAAAGGAAATATCTTCACATAAAGACGATAGAGAAGCATTCTCGGAAACTTCCTTGTGATGTGTGCATTCAACTCACAGAGTTGAACCTTCCTTCTGATAGTGCAGTTTTGAAACACTCGTTTTGTATCATCTGCAAGTGGATACTTGGAGCGCTTTGAAGCCTATACTGGAAAAGTAAATGTCTTCTCATAAAAACTATACAGAAGCAATCTCCGAAACCACCTTGTGATGTGTGTATTCAACTCAGAGAGTTGAACCTTCCTTTTTTTAGAGCAGTTTTGAAACACTCTTTTTGCAAAATCTGCAAGTGAATACTTGGATCGCTTTGAAGCCTCTGCAGGGTAAAGGAAATATCTTCACATAAAAACAAAACAGAAGCATTGTCAGAAACTTCTTTATGATGTGTGCATTCAATTCACAGAGTTGAACCTTCCTTTTGATAGAGCAGTTTTGAAACACTCCTTTTGTAGTGTGTGCAAGTAGACATTTGGAGCTCTTTCAGGCCTGTGCTAGAAAAGGAAATATCTTCACACAAAAACTAGACAGAAGTATTCTCAGAAACGTCTTTGTGATGCATGCATTCAAAACACGGAGTTGAACCTTCCTTTTGAAAGAACAGTTTTGAAACACTCTTATTGTAGAATCTGCATGTGGATATTTGCAGCGCTTTGAGGCCTATGCTAGAAAAGAAAATATCTTCGCATAAAAATGAGACAGAAGCATTCTCAGAAACTTTTTTGTGATGTGTGCATTAAACTCACAGTGTTGAACCTGCCTTTTGACAGAGCAGTTTTGAAACACTCTTTTTGTAGAATCTGCAGGTGGATATTTGGAGTGCTTTGAGGACAATGCTGTATAAGGAAATGTCTTCACATAGAACCTAGACAGAAACATTATCAGAAACTTCTTTGTGATGTGTGCTTCCAAATCACAGAGTTGAACCTTCCTTTTGATATAGCAGGTTTGGAACACACTTTTTGTGGAATCTGCAAGTGAATTTTGGGAGCGCTTTGAGGACTATGCTGGAAAAGGAAATATATTCACATAAAAACTAGAAAGAGGCATTCTCAAAAACTTCTCTGTGATGTGTGCGCTAAACTCACAAAGTTGAACATCCCTTTTGCTAGAGCAGTTTTGAAACACTGTTTTTGTAAAATCTGCAAGTGAATATTTGGAGTGATTGAGACCTCTGCTGGAAAATCGTATAACTTCAAATAAGAACGGGACAGAAGTATTCTCAGAAACATCTTTGTGATGTCTGCATTCAATTCGCGGAGTTGAAACATCCTTTTGGTAGAGCAGTTTTGAAACTGTCTTTTTGTGGAAGCTACAAGTGGATCTTTGGAACGCTTTGAGGCTTAGGCTGGAAAAGCTAATAACTTCACATAAAAAGTAGAGAGAAGCATTCTCAGAAACTTCTTTGTGATGAGTGCATTCAAGTGTACATTTGGAGTGCTTTGAGGCCTTTGCTGGAAAAGGAAATAACTTCACATAAAAATTAGACAGAAGCATGCTCAGAAACTTCTTTGTGATGTGTGCATTCAACTCACAGAGTTGGATCTTCCTTTTCTTAGAGCGGTTTTGAAACAAGATTTTTGTAGAATATTCAAGTGGACATTTGGAGGGCTTTGAGGCCTATGCTGGAAAAGGAAATAACTTCACATAAAAACTAGACAGAAGCATTCTCAGAAACGTATTTGTTATGAGTCCATTCAACTCACAGAGTTGAACCTTCGTTTTGATAGGGCAGTTTTGAAACACTCTTTTTGTAGAATCTTCAAGTGGACATTTTTAGTGCTTTGACGATATGCTGGAAAAGGAAATATCTTCACATAAAAACTACACAGAAGCATTCTCAGAAACTTCTTTGTGATGTGTGCTTTCAACTCACAGATGTAAACATTTCTTTTGATAGAGTAGTTTTGAAACACTCTTTTTGTAGAATCTGCAAGTGGATATATGGAGCGCTTTGAAGCCTATGCTGGGAAAGGAAATATCTTCACATAAAAACTATACAGAAGCATTCTCAGCAACTTCCTTGTGATTTGTGCATTCAACTCGGAGAGTTGAACCGTCCTTTTGTTAGAGCAGTTTGGGAACACTCTTTTTGTAGAATCTGCAAGTGGATATTTGGAGCACTTCGAAGCCTAAGCTGGAAAAGGAAACAACTTCACATAAAAACTAGAAGGAAGCATTCTCACAAACTTTTTTGTGATGTGTGCATCCAACTCAGCGAGTTTAACCTTCCTTTTGATAGAGCAGTTTTGAAACACTCTTTTTGTAGAATGTGCAAGTAGACATTTGGAGCTCTTTCAGGCCTGTGCTGGAATAGAAAAGATCTTCACACGAAAACTAGACAGAAGCATTCTCAGAAACTTCTTTGTGATGTGTGCATTCCACTCACAGAGTTGAACCTTCCTTTTGATAGAGCAATTCTGAAACACTCTTTTTGTAGAATCCGCAAGTGGATATTTGGAGCGCTTTGAGGCCTATGCTGGAAAAGGAAATATTTTCACGTAAAAACAAGACGGAAGCACTCTATCAAACTTCTTTGTGATGTTTACATTCAACTCACAGAGTTGAACCTTCCCTTGAATAGAGCGGTTTTGAAAGAATCTTTTTGTAGTATATGCAACTAGATATTTGGAGCGCTTTGAGTCCTATGAGGGAAATGGAAATATTTTTAGATGAAAACTAGACAGAGGCATTCTCAGAAACATATTTGTTACGAGTGAATTCAAGTCACAGAGTTGAACCTTCCTTTTGGCAGGGCGGTTTTGAAACCCTCTTTTTATTGACTCTTCCATTGGAGATTTAGAGCGCTTTGACGCAATGCTGGAAAAGGAAATATCTTCACATAAAAACTAGACAGATGCATTCCCAGAAACTTCTTTTTGATGTGTGCTTTCAACTCACAGAGTTGAACCTTTCTTTTGATAGAGCAGTTTTGAAACCCTCCCTTTGAAGAATCTTCATGTGGACATTTGGATATCTTTGAGGCCTATGCTGGAAAAGGAAATATCTTCACATAAAAACAAGACAGAAGCATTCTCAGAAACTACTTTGCAATGTGTGCGTTCAACACACAGACTTTAAACTTACTTTTGGCGGAGCAGTTCTGAAACAGTCTTTTTGTACAGTCTGCAAGTGGATATTTGGAGCGCTTTAAGGCCTACGCTGAAAAAAGAGATAACTTCAATCAAAAAGTAGAAAGAAGCATTCTCAGAAACCTCTTTGTGATGTGTGTATTGAACTCACAGAGTTGAACCTTCCTTTTGATAGAGGAGTTTTGAAATACTCTTTTTGTAGGATCTGCAAGTGAATAGTTGGAATGATTTGAGGCCTATGATGGTAAAGGAAATATCTTCACATAAAGACGATAGAGAAGCATTCTCGGAAACTTCCTTGTGATGTGTGCATTCAACTCACAGAGTTGAACCTTCCTTCTGATAGTGCAGTTTTGAAACACTCGTTTTGTATCATCTGCCAGTGGATACTTGGAGCGCTTTGAAGCCTATACTGGAAAAGTAAATGTCTTCTCATAAAAACTATACAGAAGCAATCTCCGAAACCACCTTGTGATGTGTGTATTCAACTCAGAGAGTTGAACCTTCCTTTTTTTAGAGCAGTTTTGAAACACTCTTTTTGCAAAATCTGCAAGTGAATACTTGGATCGCTTTGAAGCCTCTGCAGGGTAAAGGAAATATCTTCACATAAAAACAAAACAGAAGCATTGTCAGAAACTTCTTTATGATGTGTGCATTCAATTCACAGAGTTGAACCTTCCTTTTGATAGAGCAGTTTTGAAACACTCCTTTTGTAGTGTGTGCAAGTAGACATTTGGAGCTCTTTCAGGCCTGTGCTAGAAAAGGAAATATCTTCACACAAAAACTAGACAGAAGTATTCTCAGAAACGTCTTTGTGATGCATGCATTCAAAACACGGAGTTGAACCTTCCTTTTGAAAGAACAGTTTTGAAACACTCTTATTGTAGAATCTGCATGTGGATATTTGCAGCGCTTTGAGGCCTATGCTAGAAAAGAAAATATCTTCGCATAAAAATGAGACAGAAGCATTCTCAGAAACTTTTTTGTGATGTGTGCATTAAACTCACAGTGTTGAACCTGCCTTTTGACAGAGCAGTTTTGAAACACTCTTTTTGTAGAATCTGCAGGTGGATATTTGGAGTGCTTTGAGGACAATGCTGTATAAGGAAATGTCTTCACATAGAACCTAGACAGAAACATTATCAGAAACTTCTTTGTGATGTGTGCTTCCAAATCACAGAGTTGAACCTTCCTTTTGATATAGCAGGTTTGGAACACACTTTTTGTGGAATCTGCAAGTGAATTTTGGGAGCGCTTTGAGGACTATGCTGGAAAAGGAAATATATTCACATAAAAACTAGAAAGAGGCATTCTCAAAAACTTCTCTGTGATGTGTGCGCTAAACTCACAAAGTTGAACATCCCTTTTGCTAGAGCAGTTTTGAAACACTGTTTTTGTAAAATCTGCAAGTGAATATTTGGAGTGATTGAGACCTCTGCTGGAAAATCGTATAACTTCAAATAAGAACGGGACAGAAGTATTCTCAGAAACATCTTTGTGATGTCTGCATTCAATTCGCGGAGTTGAAACATCCTTTTGGTAGAGCAGTTTTGAAACTGTCTTTTTGTGGAAGCTACAAGTGGATCTTTGGAACGCTTTGAGGCTTAGGCTGGAAAAGCTAATAACTTCACATAAAAAGTAGAGAGAAGCATTCTCAGAAACTTCTTTGTGATGAGTGCATTCAAGTGTACATTTGGAGTGCTTTGAGGCCTTTGCTGGAAAAGGAAATAACTTCACATAAAAATTAGACAGAAGCATGCTCAGAAACTTCTTTGTGATGTGTGCATTCAACTCACAGAGTTGGATCTTCCTTTTCTTAGAGCGGTTTTGAAACAAGATTTTTGTAGAATATTCAAGTGGACATTTGGAGGGCTTTGAGGCCTATGCTGGAAAAGGAAATAACTTCACATAAAAACTAGACAGAAGCATTCTCAGAAACGTATTTGTTATGAGTCCATTCAACTCACAGAGTTGAACCTTCGTTTTGATAGGGCAGTTTTGAAACACTCTTTTTGTAGAATCTTCAAGTGGACATTTTTAGTGCTTTGACGATATGCTGGAAAAGGAAATATCTTCACATAAAAACTACACAGAAGCATTCTCAGAAACTTCTTTGTGATGTGTGCTTTCAACTCACAGATGTAAACATTTCTTTTGATAGAGTAGTTTTGAAACACTCTTTTTGTAGAATCTGCAAGTGGATATATGGAGCGCTTTGAAGCCTATGCTGGGAAAGGAAATATCTTCACATAAAAACTATACAGAAGCATTCTCAGCAACTTCCTTGTGATTTGTGCATTCAACTCGGAGAGTTGAACCGTCCTTTTGTTAGAGCAGTTTGGGAACACTCTTTTTGTAGAATCTGCAAGTGGATATTTGGAGCACTTCGAAGCCTAAGCTGGAAAAGGAAACAACTTCACATAAAAACTAGAAGGAAGCATTCTCACAAACTTTTTTGTGATGTGTGCATCCAACTCAGCGAGTTTAACCTTCCTTTTGATAGAGCAGTTTTGAAACACTCTTTTTGTAGAATGTGCAAGTAGACATTTGGAGCTCTTTCAGGCCTGTGCTGGAATAGAAAAGATCTTCACACGAAAACTAGACAGAAGCATTCTCAGAAACTTCTTTGTGATGTGTGCATTCCACTCACAGAGTTGAACCTTCCTTTTGATAGAGCAATTCTGAAACACTCTTTTTGTAGAATCCGCAAGTGGATATTTGGAGCGCTTTGAGGCCTATGCTGGAAAAGGAAATATTTTCACGTAAAAACAAGACGGAAGCACTCTATCAAACTTCTTTGTGATGTTTACATTCAACTCACAGAGTTGAACCTTCCCTTGAATAGAGCGGTTTTGAAAGAATCTTTTTGTAGTATATGCAACTAGATATTTGGAGCGCTTTGAGTCCTATGAGGGAAATGGAAATATTTTTAGATGAAAACTAGACAGAGGCATTCTCAGAAACATATTTGTTACGAGTGAATTCAAGTCACAGAGTTGAACCTTCCTTTTGGCAGGGCGGTTTTGAAACCCTCTTTTTATTGACTCTTCCATTGGAGATTTAGAGCGCTTTGACGCAATGCTGGAAAAGGAAATATCTTCACATAAAAACTAGACAGATGCATTCCCAGAAACTTCTTTTTGATGTGTGCTTTCAACTCACAGAGTTGAACCTTTCTTTTGATAGAGCAGTTTTGAAACCCTCCCTTTGAAGAATCTTCATGTGGACATTTGGATATCTTTGAGGCCTATGCTGGAAAAGGAAATATCTTCACATAAAAACAAGACAGAAGCATTCTCAGAAACTACTTTGCAATGTGTGCGTTCAACACACAGACTTTAAACTTACTTTTGGCGGAGCAGTTCTGAAACAGTCTTTTTGTACAGTCTGCAAGTGGATATTTGGAGCGCTTTAAGGCCTACGCTGAAAAAAGAGATAACTTCAATCAAAAAGTAGAAAGAAGCATTCTCAGAAACCTCTTTGTGATGTGTGTATTGAACTCACAGAGTTGAACCTTCCTTTTGATAGAGGAGTTTTGAAATACTCTTTTTGTAGGATCTGCAAGTGAATAGTTGGAATGATTTGAGGCCTATGATGGTAAAGGAAATATCTTCACATAAAGACGATAGAGAAGCATTCTCGGAAACTTCCTTGTGATGTGTGCATTCAACTCACAGAGTTGAACCTTCCTTCTGATAGTGCAGTTTTGAAACACTCGTTTTGTATCATCTGCAAGTGGATACTTGGAGCGCTTTGAAGCCTATACTGGAAAAGTAAATGTCTTCTCATAAAAACTATACAGAAGCAATCTCCGAAACCACCTTGTGATGTGTGTATTCAACTCAGAGAGTTGAACCTTCCTTTTTTTAGAGCAGTTTTGAAACACTCTTTTTGCAAAATCTGCAAGTGAATACTTGGATCGCTTTGAAGCCTCTGCAGGGTAAAGGAAATATCTTCACATAAAAACAAAACAGAAGCATTGTCAGAAACTTCTTTATGATGTGTGCATTCAATTCACAGAGTTGAACCTTCCTTTTGATAGAGCAGTTTTGAAACACTCCTTTTGTAGTGTGTGCAAGTAGACATTTGGAGCTCTTTCAGGCCTGTGCTAGAAAAGGAAATATCTTCACACAAAAACTAGACAGAAGTATTCTCAGAAACGTCTTTGTGATGCATGCATTCAAAACACGGAGTTGAACCTTCCTTTTGAAAGAACAGTTTTGAAACACTCTTATTGTAGAATCTGCATGTGGATATTTGCAGCGCTTTGAGGCCTATGCTAGAAAAGAAAATATCTTCGCATAAAAATGAGACAGAAGCATTCTCAGAAACTTTTTTGTGATGTGTGCATTAAACTCACAGTGTTGAACCTGCCTTTTGACAGAGCAGTTTTGAAACACTCTTTTTGTAGAATCTGCAGGTGGATATTTGGAGTGCTTTGAGGACAATGCTGTATAAGGAAATGTCTTCACATAGAACCTAGACAGAAACATTATCAGAAACTTCTTTGTGATGTGTGCTTCCAAATCACAGAGTTGAACCTTCCTTTTGATATAGCAGGTTTGGAACACACTTTTTGTGGAATCTGCAAGTGAATTTTGGGAGCGCTTTGAGGACTATGCTGGAAAAGGAAATATATTCACATAAAAACTAGAAAGAGGCATTCTCAAAAACTTCTCTGTGATGTGTGCGCTAAACTCACAAAGTTGAACATCCCTTTTGCTAGAGCAGTTTTGAAACACTGTTTTTGTAAAATCTGCAAGTGAATATTTGGAGTGATTGAGACCTCTGCTGGAAAATCGTATAACTTCAAATAAGAACGGGACAGAAGTATTCTCAGAAACATCTTTGTGATGTCTGCATTCAATTCGCGGAGTTGAAACATCCTTTTGGTAGAGCAGTTTTGAAACTGTCTTTTTGTGGAAGCTACAAGTGGATCTTTGGAACGCTTTGAGGCTTAGGCTGGAAAAGCTAATAACTTCACATAAAAAGTAGAGAGAAGCATTCTCAGAAACTTCTTTGTGATGAGTGCATTCAAGTGTACATTTGGAGTGCTTTGAGGCCTTTGCTGGAAAAGGAAATAACTTCACATAAAAATTAGACAGAAGCATGCTCAGAAACTTCTTTGTGATGTGTGCATTCAACTCACAGAGTTGGATCTTCCTTTTCTTAGAGCGGTTTTGAAACAAGATTTTTGTAGAATATTCAAGTGGACATTTGGAGGGCTTTGAGGCCTATGCTGGAAAAGGAAATAACTTCACATAAAAACTAGACAGAAGCATTCTCAGAAACGTATTTGTTATGAGTCCATTCAACTCACAGAGTTGAACCTTCGTTTTGATAGGGCAGTTTTGAAACACTCTTTTTGTAGAATCTTCAAGTGGACATTTTTAGTGCTTTGACGATATGCTGGAAAAGGAAATATCTTCACATAAAAACTACACAGAAGCATTCTCAGAAACTTCTTTGTGATGTGTGCTTTCAACTCACAGATGTAAACATTTCTTTTGATAGAGTAGTTTTGAAACACTCTTTTTGTAGAATCTGCAAGTGGATATATGGAGCGCTTTGAAGCCTATGCTGGGAAAGGAAATATCTTCACATAAAAACTATACAGAAGCATTCTCAGCAACTTCCTTGTGATTTGTGCATTCAACTCGGAGAGTTGAACCGTCCTTTTGTTAGAGCAGTTTGGGAACACTCTTTTTCTAGAATCTGCAAGTGGATATTTGGAGCACTTCGAAGCCTAAGCTGGAAAAGGAAACAACTTCACATAAAAACTAGAAGGAAGCATTCTCACAAACTTTTTTGTGATGTGTGCATCCAACTCAGCGAGTTTAACCTTCCTTTTGATAGAGCAGTTTTGAAACACTCTTTTTGTAGAATGTGCAAGTAGACATTTGGAGCTCTTTCAGGCCTGTGCTGGAATAGAAAAGATCTTCACACGAAAACTAGACAGAAGCATTCTCAGAAACTTCTTTGTGATGTGTGCATTCCACTCACAGAGTTGAACCTTCCTTTTGATAGAGCAATTCTGAAACACTCTTTTTGTAGAATCCGCAAGTGGATATTTGGAGCGCTTTGAGGCCTATGCTGGAAAAGGAAATATTTTCACGTAAAAACAAGACGGAAGCACTCTATCAAACTTCTTTGTGATGTTTACATTCAACTCACAGAGTTGAACCTTCCCTTGAATAGAGCGGTTTTGAAAGAATCTTTTTGTAGTATATGCAACTAGATATTTGGAGCGCTTTGAGTCCTATGAGGGAAATGGAAATATTTTTAGATGAAAACTAGACAGAGGCATTCTCAGAAACATATTTGTTACGAGTGAATTCAAGTCACAGAGTTGAACCTTCCTTTTGGCAGGGCGGTTTTGAAACCCTCTTTTTATTGACTCTTCCATTGGAGATTTAGAGCGCTTTGACGCAATGCTGGAAAAGGAAATATCTTCACATAAAAACTAGACAGATGCATTCCCAGAAACTTCTTTTTGATGTGTGCTTTCAACTCACAGAGTTGAACCTTTCTTTTGATAGAGCAGTTTTGAAACCCTCCCTTTGAAGAATCTTCATGTGGACATTTGGATATCTTTGAGGCCTATGCTGGAAAAGGAAATATCTTCACATAAAAACAAGACAGAAGCATTCTCAGAAACTACTTTGCAATGTGTGCGTTCAACACACAGACTTTAAACTTACTTTTGGCGGAGCAGTTCTGAAACAGTCTTTTTGTACTGTCTGCAAGTGGATATTTGGAGCGCTTTAAGGCCTACGCTGAAAAAAGAGATAACTTCAATCAAAAAGTAGAAAGAAGCATTCTCAGAAACCTCTTTGTGATGTGTGTATTGAACTCACAGAGTTGAACCTTCCTTTTGATAGAGGAGTTTTGAAATACTCTTTTTGTAGGATCTGCAAGTGAATAGTTGGAATGATTTGAGGCCTATGATGGTAAAGGAAATATCTTCACATAAAGACGATAGAGAAGCATTCTCGGAAACTTCCTTGTGATGTGTGCATTCAACTCACAGAGTTGAACCTTCCTTCTGATAGTGCAGTTTTGAAACACTCGTTTTGTATCATCTGCAAGTGGATACTTGGAGCGCTTTGAAGCCTATACTGGAAAAGTAAATGTCTTCTCATAAAAACTATACAGAAGCAATCTCCGAAACCACCTTGTGATGTGTGTATTCAACTCAGAGAGTTGAACCTTCCTTTTTTTAGAGCAGTTTTGAAACACTCTTTTTGCAAAATCTGCAAGTGAATACTTGGATCGCTTTGAAGCCTCTGCAGGGTAAAGGAAATATCTTCACATAAAAACAAAACAGAAGCATTGTCAGAAACTTCTTTATGATGTGTGCATTCAATTCACAGAGTTGAACCTTCCTTTTGATAGAGCAGTTTTGAAACACTCCTTTTGTAGTGTGTGCAAGTAGACATTTGGAGCTCTTTCAGGCCTGTGCTAGAAAAGGAAATATCTTCACACAAAAACTAGACAGAAGTATTCTCAGAAACGTCTTTGTGATGCATGCATTCAAAACACGGAGTTGAACCTTCCTTTTGAAAGAACAGTTTTGAAACACTCTTATTGTAGAATCTGCATGTGGATATTTGCAGCGCTTTGAGGCCTATGCTAGAAAAGAAAATATCTTCGCATAAAAATGAGACAGAAGCATTCTCAGAAACTTTTTTGTGATGTGTGCATTAAACTCACAGTGTTGAACCTGCCTTTTGACAGAGCAGTTTTGAAACACTCTTTTTGTAGAATCTGCAGGTGGATATTTGGAGTGCTTTGAGGACAATGCTGTATAAGGAAATGTCTTCACATAGAACCTAGACAGAAACATTATCAGAAACTTCTTTGTGATGTGTGCTTCCAAATCACAGAGTTGAACCTTCCTTTTGATATAGCAGGTTTGGAACACACTTTTTGTGGAATCTGCAAGTGAATTTTGGGAGCGCTTTGAGGACTATGCTGGAAAAGGAAATATATTCACATAAAAACTAGAAAGAGGCATTCTCAAAAACTTCTCTGTGATGTGTGCGCTAAACTCACAAAGTTGAACATCCCTTTTGCTAGAGCAGTTTTGAAACACTGTTTTTGTAAAATCTGCAAGTGAATATTTGGAGTGATTGAGACCTCTGCTGGAAAATCGTATAACTTCAAATAAGAACGGGACAGAAGTATTCTCAGAAACATCTTTGTGATGTCTGCATTCAATTCGCGGAGTTGAAACATCCTTTTGGTAGAGCAGTTTTGAAACTGTCTTTTTGTGGAAGCTACAAGTGGATCTTTGGAACGCTTTGAGGCTTAGGCTGGAAAAGCTAATAACTTCACATAAAAAGTAGAGAGAAGCATTCTCAGAAACTTCTTTGTGATGAGTGCATTCA
The DNA here is from genome assembly GCF_028885655.2 of Pongo abelii. NCBI lineage: Eukaryota > Metazoa > Chordata > Mammalia > Primates > Hominidae > Pongo > Pongo abelii. Next base: position 25,388,384 of record NC_072005.2, read on the forward strand.
AGTGTACATTTGGAGTGCTTTGAGGCCTTTGCTGGAAAAGGAAATAACTTCACATAAAAATTAGACAGAAGCATGCTCAGAAACTTCTTTGTGATGTGTGCATTCAACTCACAGAGTTGGATCTTCCTTTTCTTAGAGCGGTTTTGAAACAAGATTTTTGTAGAATATTCAAGTGGACATTTGGAGGGCTTTGAGGCCTATGCTGGAAAAGGAAATAACTTCACATAAAAACTAGACAGAAGCATTCTCAGAAACGTATTTGTTATGAGTCCATTCAACTCACAGAGTTGAACCTTCGTTTTGATAGGGCAGTTTTGAAACACTCTTTTTGTAGAATCTTCAAGTGGACATTTTTAGTGCTTTGACGATATGCTGGAAAAGGAAATATCTTCACATAAAAACTACACAGAAGCATTCTCAGAAACTTCTTTGTGATGTGTGCTTTCAACTCACAGATGTAAACATTTCTTTTGATAGAGTAGTTTTGAAACACTCTTTTTGTAGAATCTGCAAGTGGATATATGGAGCGCTTTGAAGCCTATGCTGGGAAAGGAAATATCTTCACATAAAAACTATACAGAAGCATTCTCAGCAACTTCCTTGTGATTTGTGCATTCAACTCGGAGAGTTGAACCGTCCTTTTGTTAGAGCAGTTTGGGAACACTCTTTTTGTAGAATCTGCAAGTGGATATTTGGAGCACTTCGAAGCCTAAGCTGGAAAAGGAAACAACTTCACATAAAAACTAGAAGGAAGCATTCTCACAAACTTTTTCGTGATGTGTGCATCCAACTCAGCGAGTTTAACCTTCCTTTTGATAGAGCAGTTTTGAAACACTCTTTTTGTAGAATGTGCAAGTAGACATTTGGAGCTCTTTCAGGCCTGTGCTGGAATAGAAAAGATCTTCACACGAAAACTAGACAGAAGCATTCTCAGAAACTTCTTTGTGATGTGTGCATTCCACTCACAGAGTTGAACCTTCCTTTTGATAGAGCAATTCTGAAACACTCTTTTTGTAGAATCCGCAAGTGGATATTTGGAGCGCTTTGAGGCCTATGCTGGAAAAGGAAATATTTTCACGTAAAAACAAGACGGAAGCACTCTATCAAACTTCTTTGTGATGTTTACATTCAACTCACAGAGTTGAACCTTCCCTTGAATAGAGCGGTTTTGAAAGAATCTTTTTGTAGTATATGCAACTAGATATTTGGAGCGCTTTGAGTCCTATGAGGGAAATGGAAATATTTTTAGATGAAAACTAGACAGAGGCATTCTCAGAAACATATTTGTTACGAGTGAATTCAAGTCACAGAGTTGAACCTTCCTTTTGGCAGGGCGGTTTTGAAACCCTCTTTTTATTGACTCTTCCATTGGAGATTTAGAGCGCTTTGACGCAATGCTGGAAAAGGAAATATCTTCACATAAAAACTAGACAGATGCATTCCCAGAAACTTCTTTTTGATGTGTGCTTTCAACTCACAGAGTTGAACCTTTCTTTTGATAGAGCAGTTTTGAAACCCTCCCTTTGAAGAATCTTCATGTGGACATTTGGATATCTTTGAGGCCTATGCTGGAAAAGGAAATATCTTCACATAAAAACAAGACAGAAGCATTCTCAGAAACTACTTTGCAATGTGTGCGTTCAACACACAGACTTTAAACTTACTTTTGGCGGAGCAGTTCTGAAACAGTCTTTTTGTACAGTCTGCAAGTGGATATTTGGAGCGCTTTAAGGCCTACGCTGAAAAAAGAGATAACTTCAATCAAAAAGTAGAAAGAAGCATTCTCAGAAACCTCTTTGTGATGTGTGTATTGAACTCACAGAGTTGAACCTTCCTTTTGATAGAGGAGTTTTGAAATACTCTTTTTGTAGGATCTGCAAGTGAATAGTTGGAATGATTTGAGGCCTATGATGGTAAAGGAAATATCTTCACATAAAGACGATAGAGAAGCATTCTCGGAAACTTCCTTGTGATGTGTGCATTCAACTCACAGAGTTGAACCTTCCTTCTGATAGTGCAGTTTTGAAACACTCGTTTTGTATCATCTGCAAGTGGATACTTGGAGCGCTTTGAAGCCTATACTGGAAAAGTAAATGTCTTCTCATAAAAACTATACAGAAGCAATCTCCGAAACCACCTTGTGATGTGTGTATTCAACTCAGAGAGTTGAACCTTCCTTTTTTTAGAGCAGTTTTGAAACACTCTTTTTGCAAAATCTGCAAGTGAATACTTGGATCGCTTTGAAGCCTCTGCAGGGTAAAGGAAATATCTTCACATAAAAACAAAACAGAAGCATTGTCAGAAACTTCTTTATGATGTGTGCATTCAATTCACAGAGTTGAACCTTCCTTTTGATAGAGCAGTTTTGAAACACTCCTTTTGTAGTGTGTGCAAGTAGACATTTGGAGCTCTTTCAGGCCTGTGCTAGAAAAGGAAATATCTTCACACAAAAACTAGACAGAAGTATTCTCAGAAACGTCTTTGTGATGCATGCATTCAAAACACGGAGTTGAACCTTCCTTTTGAAAGAACAGTTTTGAAACACTCTTATTGTAGAATCTGCATGTGGATATTTGCAGCGCTTTGAGGCCTATGCTAGAAAAGAAAATATCTTCGCATAAAAATGAGACAGAAGCATTCTCAGAAACTTTTTTGTGATGTGTGCATTAAACTCACAGTGTTGAACCTGCCTTTTGACAGAGCAGTTTTGAAACACTCTTTTTGTAGAATCTGCAGGTGGATATTTGGAGTGCTTTGAGGACAATGCTGTATAAGGAAATGTCTTCACATAGAACCTAGACAGAAACATTATCAGAAACTTCTTTGTGATGTGTGCTTCCAAATCACAGAGTTGAACCTTCCTTTTGATATAGCAGGTTTGGAACACACTTTTTGTGGAATCTGCAAGTGAATTTTGGGAGCGCTTTGAGGACTATGCTGGAAAGGAAATATATTCACATAAAAACTAGAAAGAGGCATTCTCAAAAACTTCTCTGTGATGTGTGCGCTAAACTCACAAAGTTGAACATCCCTTTTGCTAGAGCAGTTTTGAAACACTGTTTTTGTAAAATCTGCAAGTGAATATTTGGAGTGATTGAGACCTCTGCTGGAAAATCGTATAACTTCAAATAAGAACGGGACAGAAGTATTCTCAGAAACATCTTTGTGATGTCTGCATTCAATTCGCGGAGTTGAAACATCCTTTTGGTAGAGCAGTTTTGAAACTGTCTTTTTGTGGAAGCTACAAGTGGATCTTTGGAACGCTTTGAGGCTTAGGCTGGAAAAGCTAATAACTTCACATAAAAAGTAGAGAGAAGCATTCTCAGAAACTTCTTTGTGATGAGTGCATTCAAGTGTACATTTGGAGTGCTTTGAGGCCTTTGCTGGAAAAGGAAATAACTTCACATAAAAATTAGACAGAAGCATGCTCAGAAACTTCTTTGTGATGTGTGCATTCAACTCACAGAGTTGGATCTTCCTTTTCTTAGAGCGGTTTTGAAACAAGATTTTTGTAGAATATTCAAGTGGACATTTGGAGGGCTTTGAGGCCTATGCTGGAAAAGGAAATAACTTCACATAAAAACTAGACAGAAGCATTCTCAGAAACGTATTTGTTATGAGTCCATTCAACTCACAGAGTTGAACCTTCGTTTTGATAGGGCAGTTTTGAAACACTCTTTTTGTAGAATCTTCAAGTGGACATTTTTAGTGCTTTGACGATATGCTGGAAAAGGAAATATCTTCACATAAAAACTACACAGAAGCATTCTCAGAAACTTCTTTGTGATGTGTGCTTTCAACTCACAGATGTAAACATTTCTTTTGATAGAGTAGTTTTGAAACACTCTTTTTGTAGAATCTGCAAGTGGATATATGGAGCGCTTTGAAGCCTATGCTGGGAAAGGAAATATCTTCACATAAAAACTATACAGAAGCATTCTCAGCAACTTCCTTGTGATTTGTGCATTCAACTCGGAGAGTTGAACCGTCCTTTTGTTAGAGCAGTTTGGGAACACTCTTTTTGTAGAATCTGCAAGTGGATATTTGGAGCACTTCGAAGCCTAAGCTGGAAAAGGAAACAACTTCACATAAAAACTAGAAGGAAGCATTCTCACAAACTTTTTTGTGATGTGTGCATCCAACTCAGCGAGTTTAACCTTCCTTTTGATAGAGCAGTTTTGAAACACTCTTTTTGTAGAATGTGCAAGTAGACATTTGGAGCTCTTTCAGGCCTGTGCTGGAATAGAAAAGATCTTCACACGAAAACTAGACAGAAGCATTCTCAGAAACTTCTTTGTGATGTGTGCATTCCACTCACAGAGTTGAACCTTCCTTTTGATAGAGCAATTCTGAAACACTCTTTTTGTAGAATCCGCAAGTGGATATTTGGAGCGCTTTGAGGCCTATGCTGGAAAAGGAAATATTTTCACGTAAAAACAAGACGGAAGCACTCTATCAAACTTCTTTGTGATGTTTACATTCAACTCACAGAGTTGAACCTTCCCTTGAATAGAGCGGTTTTGAAAGAATCTTTTTGTAGTATATGCAACTAGATATTTGGAGCGCTTTGAGTCCTATGAGGGAAATGGAAATATTTTTAGATGAAAACTAGACAGAGGCATTCTCAGAAACATATTTGTTACGAGTGAATTCAAGTCACAGAGTTGAACCTTCCTTTTGGCAGGGCGGTTTTGAAACCCTCTTTTTATTGACTCTTCCATTGGAGATTTAGAGCGCTTTGACGCAATGCTGGAAAAGGAAATATCTTCACATAAAAACTAGACAGATGCATTCCCAGAGACTTCTTTTTGATGTGTGCTTTCAACTCACAGAGTTGAACCTTTCTTTTGATAGAGCAGTTTTGAAACCCTCCCTTTGAAGAATCTTCATGTGGACATTTGGATATCTTTGAGGCCTATGCTGGAAAAGGAAATATCTTCACATAAAAACAAGACAGAAGCATTCTCAGAAACTACTTTGCAATGTGTGCGTTCAACACACAGACTTTAAACTTACTTTTGGCGGAGCAGTTCTGAAACAGTCTTTTTGTACAGTCTGCAAGTGGATATTTGGAGCGCTTTAAGGCCTACGCTGAAAAAAGAGATAACTTCAATCAAAAAGTAGAAAGAAGCATTCTCAGAAACCTCTTTGTGATGTGTGTATTGAACTCACAGAGTTGAACCTTCCTTTTGATAGAGGAGTTTTGAAATACTCTTTTTGTAGGATCTGCAAGTGAATAGTTGGAATGATTTGAGGCCTATGATGGTAAAGGAAATATCTTCACATAAAGACGATAGAGAAGCATTCTCGGAAACTTCCTTGTGATGTGTGCATTCAACTCACAGAGTTGAACCTTCCTTCTGATAGTGCAGTTTTGAAACACTCGTTTTGTATCATCTGCAAGTGGATACTTGGAGCGCTTTGAAGCCTATACTGGAAAAGTAAATGTCTTCTCATAAAAACTATACAGAAGCAATCTCCGAAACCACCTTGTGATGTGTGTATTCAACTCAGAGAGTTGAACCTTCCTTTTTTTAGAGCAGTTTTGCAACACTCTTTTTGCAAAATCTGCAAGTGAATACTTGGATCGCTTTGAAGCCTCTGCAGGGTAAAGGAAATATCTTCACATAAAAACAAAACAGAAGCATTGTCAGAAACTTCTTTATGATGTGTGCATTCAATTCACAGAGTTGAACCTTCCTTTTGATAGAGCAGTTTTGAAACACTCCTTTTGTAGTGTGTGCAAGTAGACATTTGGAGCTCTTTCAGGCCTGTGCTAGAAAAGGAAATATCTTCACACAAAAACTAGACAGAAGTATTCTCAGAAACGTCTTTGTGATGCATGCATTCAAAACACGGAGTTGAACCTTCCTTTTGAAAGAACAGTTTTGAAACACTCTTATTGTAGAATCTGCATGTGGATATTTGCAGCGCTTTGAGGCCTATGCTAGAAAAGAAAATATCTTCGCATAAAAATGAGACAGAAGCATTCTCAGAAACTTTTTTGTGATGTGTGCATTAAACTCACAGTGTTGAACCTGCCTTTTGACAGAGCAGTTTTGAAACACTCTTTTTGTAGAATCTGCAGGTGGATATTTGGAGTGCTTTGAGGACAATGCTGTATAAGGAAATGTCTTCACATAGAACCTAGACAGAAACATTATCAGAAACTTCTTTGTGATGTGTGCTTCCAAATCACAGAGTTGAACCTTCCTTTTGATATAGCAGGTTTGGAACACACTTTTTGTGGAATCTGCAAGTGAATTTTGGGAGCGCTTTGAGGACTATGCTGGAAAAGGAAATATATTCACATAAAAACTAGAAAGAGGCATTCTCAAAAACTTCTCTGTGATGTGTGCGCTAAACTCACAAAGTTGAACATCCCTTTTGCTAGAGCAGTTTTGAAACACTGTTTTTGTAAAATCTGCAAGTGAATATTTGGAGTGATTGAGACCTCTGCTGGAAAATCGTATAACTTCAAATAAGAACGGGACAGAAGTATTCTCAGAAACATCTTTGTGATGTCTGCATTCAATTCGCGGAGTTGAAACATCCTTTTGGTAGAGCAGTTTTGAAACTGTCTTTTTGTGGAAGCTACAAGTGGATCTTTGGAACGCTTTGAGGCTTAGGCTGGAAAAGCTAATAACTTCACATAAAAAGTAGAGAGAAGCATTCTCAGAAACTTCTTTGTGATGAGTGCATTCAAGTGTACATTTGGAGTGCTTTGAGGCCTTTGCTGGAAAAGGAAATAACTTCACATAAAAATTAGACAGAAGCATGCTCAGAAACTTCTTTGTGATGTGTGCATTCAACTCACAGAGTTGGATCTTCCTTTTCTTAGAGCGGTTTTGAAACAAGATTTTTGTAGAATATTCAAGTGGACATTTGGAGGGCTTTGAGGCCTATGCTGGAAAAGGAAATAACTTCACATAAAAACTAGACAGAAGCATTCTCAGAAACGTATTTGTTATGAGTCCATTCAACTCACAGAGTTGAACCTTCGTTTTGATAGGGCAGTTTTGAAACACTCTTTTTGTAGAATCTTCAAGTGGACATTTTTAGTGCTTTGACGATATGCTGGAAAAGGAAATATCTTCACATAAAAACTACACAGAAGCATTCTCAGAAACTTCTTTGTGATGTGTGCTTTCAACTCACAGATGTAAACATTTCTTTTGATAGAGTAGTTTTGAAACACTCTTTTTGTAGAATCTGCAAGTGGATATATGGAGCGCTTTGAAGCCTATGCTGGGAAAGGAAATATCTTCACATAAAAACTATACAGAAGCATTCTCAGCAACTTCCTTGTGATTTGTGCATTCAACTCGGAGAGTTGAACCGTCCTTTTGTTAGAGCAGTTTGGGAACACTCTTTTTCTAGAATCTGCAAGTGGATATTTGGAGCACTTCGAAGCCTAAGCTGGAAAAGGAAACAACTTCACATAAAAACTAGAAGGAAGCATTCTCACAAACTTTTTTGTGATGTGTGCATCCAACTCAGCGAGTTTAACCTTCCTTTTGATAGAGCAGTTTTGAAACACTCTTTTTGTAGAATGTGCAAGTAGACATTTGGAGCTCTTTCAGGCCTGTGCTGGAATAGAAAAGATCTTCACACGAAAACTAGACAGAAGCATTCTCAGAAACTTCTTTGTGATGTGTGCATTCCACTCACAGAGTTGAACCTTCCTTTTGATAGAGCAATTCTGAAACACTCTTTTTGTAGAATCCGCAAGTGGATATTTGGAGCGCTTTGAGGCCTATGCTGGAAAAGGAAATATTTTCACGTAAAAACAAGACGGAAGCACTCTATCAAACTTCTTTGTGATGTTTACACTCAACTCACAGAGTTGAACCTTCCCTTGAATAGAGCGGTTTTGAAAGAATCTTTTTGTAGTATATGCAACTAGATATTTGGAGCGCTTTGAGTCCTATGAGGGAAATGGAAATATTTTTAGATGAAAACTAGACAGAGGCATTCTCAGAAACATATTTGTTACGAGTGAATTCAAGTCACAGAGTTGAACCTTCCTTTTGGCAGGGCGGTTTTGAAACCCTCTTTTTATTGACTCTTCCATTGGAGATTTAGAGCGCTTTGACGCAATGCTGGAAAAGGAAATATCTTCACATAAAAACTAGACAGATGCATTCCCAGAGACTTCTTTTTGATGTGTGCTTTCAACTCACAGAGTTGAACCTTTCTTTTGATAGAGCAGTTTTGAAACCCTCCCTTTGAAGAATCTTCATGTGGACATTTGGATATCTTTGAGGCCTATGCTGGAAAAGGAAATATCTTCACATAAAAACAAGACAGAAGCATTCTCAGAAACTACTTTGCAATGTGTGCGTTCAACACACAGACTTTAAACTTACTTTTGGCGGAGCAGTTCTGAAACAGTCTTTTTGTACAGTCTGCAAGTGGATATTTGGAGCGCTTTAAGGCCTACGCTGAAAAAAGAGATAACTTCAATCAAAAAGTAGAAAGAAGCATTCTCAGAAACCTCTTTGTGATGTGTGTATTGAACTCACAGAGTTGAACCTTCCTTTTGATAGAGGAGTTTTGAAATACTCTTTTTGTAGGATCTGCAAGTGAATAGTTGGAATGATTTGAGGCCTATGATGGTAAAGGAAATATCTTCACATAAAGACGATAGAGAAGCATTCTCGGAAACTTCCTTGTGATGTGTGCATTCAACTCACAGAGTTGAACCTTCCTTCTGATAGTGCAGTTTTGAAACACTCGTTTTGTATCATCTGCAAGTGGATACTTGGAGCGCTTTGAAGCCTATACTGGAAAAGTAAATGTCTTCTCATAAAAACTATACAGAAGCAATCTCCGAAACCACCTTGTGATGTGTGTATTCAACTCAGAGAGTTGAACCTTCCTTTTTTTAGAGCAGTTTTGAAACACTCTTTTTGCAAAATCTGCAAGTGAATACTTGGATCGCTTTGAAGCCTCTGCAGGGTAAAGGAAATATCTTCACATAAAAACAAAACAGAAGCATTGTCAGAAACTTCTTTATGATGTGTGCATTCAATTCACAGAGTTGAACCTTCCTTTTGATAGAGCAGTTTTGAAACACTCCTTTTGTAGTGTGTGCAAGTAGACATTTGGAGCTCTTTCAGGCCTGTGCTAGAAAAGGAAATATCTTCACACAAAAACTAGACAGAAGTATTCTCAGAAACGTCTTTGTGATGCATGCATTCAAAACACGGAGTTGAACCTTCCTTTTGAAAGAACAGTTTTGAAACACTCTTATTGTAGAATCTGCATGTGGATATTTGCAGCGCTTTGAGGCCTATGCTAGAAAAGAAAATACCTTCGCATAAAAATGAGACAGAAGCATTCTCAGAAACTTTTTTGTGATGTGTGCATTAAACTCACAGTGTTGAACCTGCCTTTTGACAGAGCAGTTTTGAAACACTCTTTTTGTAGAATCTGCAGGTGGATATTTGGAGTGCTTTGAGGACAATGCTGTATAAGGAAATGTCTTCACATAGAACCTAGACAGAAACATTATCAGAAACTTCTTTGTGATGTGTGCTTCCAAATCACAGAGTTGAACCTTCCTTTTGATATAGCAGGTTTGGAACACACTTTTTGTGGAATCTGCAAGTGAATTTTGGGAGCGCTTTGAGGACTATGCTGGAAAAGGAAATATATTCACATAAAAACTAGAAAGAGGCATTCTCAAAAACTTCTCTGTGATGTGTGCGCTAAACTCACAAAGTTGAACATCCCTTTTGCTAGAGCAGTTTTGAAACACTGTTTTTGTAAAATCTGCAAGTGAATATTTGGAGTGATTGAGACCTCTGCTGGAAAATCGTATAACTTCAAATAAGAACGGGACAGAAGTATTCTCAGAAACATCTTTGTGATGTCTGCATTCAATTCGCGGAGTTGAAACATCCTTTTGGTAGAGCAGTTTTGAAATTGTCTTTTTGTGGAAGCTACAAGTGGATCTTTGGAACGCTTTGAGGCTTAGGCTGGAAAAGCTAATAACTTCACATAAAAAGTAGAGAGAAGCATTCTCAGAAACTTCTTTGTGATGAGTGCATTCAAGTGTACATTTGGAGTGCTTTGAGGCCTTTGCTGGAAAAGGAAATAACTTCACATAAAAATTAGACAGAAGCATGCTCAGAAACTTCTTTGTGATGTGTGCATTCAACTCACAGAGTTGGATCTTCCTTTTCTTAGAGCGGTTTTGAAACAAGATTTTTGTAGAATATTCAAGTGGACATTTGGAGGGCTTTGAGGCCTATGCTGGAAAAGGAAATAACTTCACATAAAAACTAGACAGAAGCATTCTCAGAAACGTATTTGTTATGAGTCCATTCAACTCACAGAGTTGAACCTTCGTTTTGATAGGGCAGTTTTGAAACACTCTTTTTGTAGAATCTTCAAGTGGACATTTTTAGTGCTTTGACGATATGCTGGAAAAGGAAATATCTTCACATAAAAACTACACAGAAGCATTCTCAGAAACTTCTTTGTGATGTGTGCTTTCAACTCACAGATGTAAACATTTCTTTTGATAGAGTAGTTTTGAAACACTCTTTTTGTAGAATCTGCAAGTGGATATATGGAGCGCTTTGAAGCCTATGCTGGGAAAGGAAATATCTTCACATAAAAACTATACAGAAGCATTCTCAGCAACTTCCTTGTGATTTGTGCATTCAACTCGGAGAGTTGAACCGTCCTTTTGTTAGAGCAGTTTGGGAACACTCTTTTTGTAGAATCTGCAAGTGGATATTTGGAGCACTTCGAAGCCTAAGCTGGAAAAGGAAACAACTTCACATAAAAACTAGAAGGAAGCATTCTCACAAACTTTTTTGTGATGTGTGCATCCAACTCAGCGAGTTTAACCTTCCTTTTGATAGAGCAGTTTTGAAACACTCTTTTTGTAGAATGTGCAAGTAGACATTTGGAGCTCTTTCAGGCCTGTGCTGGAATAGAAAAGATCTTCACACGAAAACTAGACAGAAGCATTCTCAGAAACTTCTTTGTGATGTGTGCATTCCACTCACAGAGTTGAACCTTCCTTTTGATAGAGCAATTCTGAAACACTCTTTTTGTAGAATCCGCAAGTGGATATTTGGAGCGCTTTGAGGCCTATGCTGGAAAAGGAAATATTTTCACGTAAAAACAAGACGGAAGCACTCTATCAAACTTCTTTGTGATGTTTACATTCAACTCACAGAGTTGAACCTTCCCTTGAATAGAGCGGTTTTGAAAGAATCTTTTTGTAGTATATGCAACTAGATATTTGGAGCGCTTTGAGTCCTATGAGGGAAATGGAAATATTTTTAGATGAAAACTAGACAGAGGCATTCTCAGAAACATATTTGTTACGAGTGAATTCAAGTCACAGAGTTGAACCTTCCTTTTGGCAGGGCGGTTTTGAAACCCTCTTTTTATTGACTCTTCCATTGGAGATTTAGAGCGCTTTGACGCAATGCTGGAAAAGGAAATATCTTCACATAAAAACTAGACAGATGCATTCCCAGAGACTTCTTTTTGATGTGTGCTTTCAACTCACAGAGTTGAACCTTTCTTTTGATAGAGCAGTTTTGAAACCCTCCCTTTGAAGAATCTTCATGTGGACATTTGGATATCTTTGAGGCCTATGCTGGAAAAGGAAATATCTTCACATAAAAACAAGACAGAAGCATTCTCAGAAACTACTTTGCAATGTGTGCGTTCAACACACAGACTTTAAACTTACTTTTGGCGGAGCAGTTCTGAAACAGTCTTTTTGTACAGTCTGCAAGTGGATATTTGGAGCGCTTTAAGGCCTACGCTGAAAAAAGAGATAACTTCAATCAAAAAGTAGAAAGAAGCATTCTCAGAAACCTCTTTGTGATGTGTGTATTGAACTCACAGAGTTGAACCTTCCTTTTGATAGAGGAGTTTTGAAATACTCTTTTTGTAGGATCTGCAAGTGAATAGTTGGAATGATTTGAGGCCTATGATGGTAAAGGAAATATCTTCACATAAAGACGATAGAGAAGCATTCTCGGAAACTTCCTTGTGATGTGTGCATTCAACTCACAGAGTTGAACCTTCCTTCTGATAGTGCAGTTTTGAAACACTCGTTTTGTATCATCTGCAAGTGGATACTTGGAGCGCTTTGAAGCCTATACTGGAAAAGTAAATGTCTTCTCATAAAAACTATACAGAAGCAATCTCCGAAACCACCTTGTGATGTGTGTATTCAACTCAGAGAGTTGAACCTTCCTTTTTTTAGAGCAGTTTTGAAACACTCTTTTTGCAAAATCTGCAAGTGAATACTTGGATCGCTTTGAAGCCTCTGCAGGGTAAAGGAAATATCTTCACATAAAAACAAAACAGAAGCATTGTCAGAAACTTCTTTATGATGTGTGCATTCAATTCACAGAGTTGAACCTTCCTTTTGATAGAGCAGTTTTGAAACACTCCTTTTGTAGTGTGTGCAAGTAGACATTTGGAGCTCTTCCAGGCCTGTGCTAGAAAAGGAAATATCTTCACACAAAAACTAGACAGAAGTATTCTCAGAAACGTCTTTGTGATGCATGCATTCAAAACACGGAGTTGAACCTTCCTTTTGAAAGAACAGTTTTGAAACACTCTTATTGTAGAATCTGCATGTGGATATTTGCAGCGCTTTGAGGCCTATGCTAGAAAAGAAAATATCTTCGCATAAAAATGAGACAGAAGCATTCTCAGAAACTTTTTTGTGATGTGTGCATTAAACTCACAGTGTTGAACCTGCCTTTTGACAGAGCAGTTTTGAAACACTCTTTTTGTAGAATCTGCAGGTGGATATTTGGAGTGCTTTGAGGACAATGCTGTATAAGGAAATGTCTTCACATAGAACCTAGACAGAAACATTATCAGAAACTTCTTTGTGATGTGTGCTTCCAAATCACAGAGTTGAACCTTCCTTTTGATATAGCAGGTTTGGAACACACTTTTTGTGGAATCTGCAAGTGAATTTTGGGAGCGCTTTGAGGACTATGCTGGAAAAGGAAATATATTCACATAAAAACTAGAAAGAGGCATTCTCAAAAACTTCTCTGTGATGTGTGCGCTAAACTCACAAAGTTGAACATCCCTTTTGCTAGAGCAGTTTTGAAACACTGTTTTTGTAAAATCTGCAAGTGAATATTTGGAGTGATTGAGACCTCTGCTGGAAAATCGTATAACTTCAAATAAGAACGGGACAGAAGTATTCTCAGAAACATCTTTGTGATGTCTGCATTCAATTCGCGGAGTTGAAACATCCTTTTGGTAGAGCAGTTTTGAAACTGTCTTTTTGTGGAAGCTACAAGTGGATCTTTGGAACGCTTTGAGGCTTAGGCTGGAAAAGCTAATAACTTCACATAAAAAGTAGAGAGAAGCATTCTCAGAAACTTCTTTGTGATGAGTGCATTCAAGTGTACATTTGGAGTGCTTTGAGGCCTTTGCTGGAAAAGGAAATAACTTCACATAAAAATTAGACAGAAGCATGCTCAGAAACTTCTTTGTGATGTGTGCATTCAACTCACAGAGTTGGATCTTCCTTTTCTTAGAGCGGTTTTGAAACAAGATTTTTGTAGAATATTCAAGTGGACATTTGGAGGGCTTTGAGGCCTATGCTGGAAAAGGAAATAACTTCACATAAAAACTAGACAGAAGCATTCTCAGAAACGTATTTGTTATGAGTCCATTCAACTCACAGAGTTGAACCTTCGTTTTGATAGGGCAGTTTTGAAACACTCTTTTTGTAGAATCTTCAAGTGGACATTTTTAGTGCTTTGACGATATGCTGGAAAAGGAAATATCTTCACATAAAAACTACACAGAAGCATTCTCAGAAACTTCTTTGTGATGTGTGCTTTCAACTCACAGATGTAAACATTTCTTTTGATAGAGTAGTTTTGAAACACTCTTTTTGTAGAATCTGCAAGTGGATATATGGAGCGCTTTGAAGCCTATGCTGGGAAAGGAAATATCTTCACATAAAAACTATACAGAAGCATTCTCAGCAACTTCCTTGTGATTTGTGCATTCAACTCGGAGAGTTGAACCGTCCTTTTGTTAGAGCAGTTTGGGAACACTCTTTTTCTAGAATCTGCAAGTGGATATTTGGAGCACTTCGAAGCCTAAGCTGGAAAAGGAAACAACTTCACATAAAAACTAGAAGGAAGCATTCTCACAAACTTTTTTGTGATGTGTGCATCCAACTCAGCGAGTTTAACCTTCCTTTTGATAGAGCAGTTTTGAAACACTCTTTTTGTAGAATGTGCAAGTAGACATTTGGAGCTCTTTCAGGCCTGTGCTGGAATAGAAAAGATCTTCACACGAAAACTAGACAGAAGCATTCTCAGAAACTTCTTTGTGATGTGTGCATTCCACTCACAGAGTTGAACCTTCCTTTTGATAGAGCAATTCTGAAACACTCTTTTTGTAGAATCCGCAAGTGGATATTTGGAGCGCTTTGAGGCCTATGCTGGAAAAGGAAATATTTTCACGTAAAAACAAGACGGAAGCACTCTATCAAACTTCTTTGTGATGTTTACATTCAACTCACAGAGTTGAACCTTCCCTTGAATAGAGCGGTTTTGAAAGAATCTTTTTGTAGTATATGCAACTAGATATTTGGAGCGCTTTGAGTCCTATGAGGGAAATGGAAATATTTTTAGATGAAAACTAGACAGAGGCATTCTCAGAAACATATTTGTTACGAGTGAATTCAAGTCACAGAGTTGAACCTTCCTTTTGGCAGGGCGGTTTTGAAACCCTCTTTTTATTGACTCTTCCATTGGAGATTTAGAGCGCTTTGACGCAATGCTGGAAAAGGAAATATCTTCACATAAAAACTAGACAGATGCATTCCCAGAGACTTCTTTTTGATGTGTGCTTTCAACTCACAGAGTTGAACCTTTCTTTTGATAGAGCAGTTTTGAAACCCTCCCTTTGAAGAATCTTCATGTGGACATTTGGATATCTTTGAGGCCTATGCTGGAAAAGGAAATATCTTCACATAAAAACAAGACAGAAGCATTCTCAGAAACTACTTTGCAATGTGTGCGTTCAACACACAGACTTTAAACTTACTTTTGGCGGAGCAGTTCTGAAACAGTCTTTTTGTACAGTCTGCAAGTGGATATTTGGAGCGCTTTAAGGCCTACGCTGAAAAAAGAGATAACTTCAATCAAAAAGTAGAAAGAAGCATTCTCAGAAACCTCTTTGTGATGTGTGTATTGAACTCACAGAGTTGAACCTTCCTTTTGATAGAGGAGTTTTGAAATACTCTTTTTGTAGGATCTGCAAGTGAATAGTTGGAATGATTTGAGGCCTATGATGGTAAAGGAAATATCTTCACATAAAGACGATAGAGAAGCATTCTCGGAAACTTCCTTGTGATGTGTGCATTCAACTCACAGAGTTGAACCTTCCTTCTGATAGTGCAGTTTTGAAACACTCGTTTTGTATCATCTGCAAGTGGATACTTGGAGCGCTTTGAAGCCTATACTGGAAAAGTAAATGTCTTCTCATAAAAACTATACAGAAGCAATCTCCGAAACCACCTTGTGATGTGTGTATTCAACTCAGAGAGTTGAACCTTCCTTTTTTTAGAGCAGTTTTGAAACACTCTTTTTGCAAAATCTGCAAGTGAATACTTGGATCGCTTTGAAGCCTCTGCAGGGTAAAGGAAATATCTTCACATAAAAACAAAACAGAAGCATTGTCAGAAACTTCTTTATGATGTGTGCATTCAATTCACAGAGTTGAACCTTCCTTTTGATAGAGCAGTTTTGAAACACTCCTTTTGTAGTGTGTGCAAGTAGACATTTGGAGCTCTTTCAGGCCTGTGCTAGAAAAGGAAATATCTTCACACAAAAACTAGACAGAAGTATTCTCAGAAACGTCTTTGTGATGCATGCATTCAAAACACGGAGTTGAACCTTCCTTTTGAAAGAACAGTTTTGAAACACTCTTATTGTAGAATCTGCATGTGGATATTTGCAGCGCTTTGAGGCCTATGCTAGAAAAGAAAATACCTTCGCATAAAAATGAGACAGAAGCATTCTCAGAAACTTTTTTGTGATGTGTGCATTAAACTCACAGTGTTGAACCTGCCTTTTGACAGAGCAGTTTTGAAACACTCTTTTTGTAGAATCTGCAGGTGGATATTTGGAGTGCTTTGAGGACAATGCTGTATAAGGAAATGTCTTCACATAGAACCTAGACAGAAACATTATCAGAAACTTCTTTGTGATGTGTGCTTCCAAATCACAGAGTTGAACCTTCCTTTTGATATAGCAGGTTTGGAACACACTTTTTGTGGAATCTGCAAGTGAATTTTGGGAGCGCTTTGAGGACTATGCTGGAAAAGGAAATATATTCACATAAAAACTAGAAAGAGGCATTCTCAAAAACTTCTCTGTGATGTGTGCGCTAAACTCACAAAGTTGAACATCCCTTTTGCTAGAGCAGTTTTGAAACACTGTTTTTGTAAAATCTGCAAGTGAATATTTGGAGTGATTGAGACCTCTGCTGGAAAATCGTATAACTTCAAATAAGAACGGGACAGAAGTATTCTCAGAAACATCTTTGTGATGTCTGCATTCAATTCGCGGAGTTGAAACATCCTTTTGGTAGAGCAGTTTTGAAATTGTCTTTTTGTGGAAGCTACAAGTGGATCTTTGGAACGCTTTGAGGCTTAGGCTGGAAAAGCTAATAACTTCACATAAAAAGTAGAGAGAAGCATTCTCAGAAACTTCTTTGTGATGAGTGCATTCAAGTGTACATTTGGAGTGCTTTGAGGCCTTTGCTGGAAAAGGAAATAACTTCACATAAAAATTAGACAGAAGCATGCTCAGAAACTTCTTTGTGATGTGTGCATTCAACTCACAGAGTTGGATCTTCCTTTTCTTAGAGCGGTTTTGAAACAAGATTTTTGTAGAATATTCAAGTGGACATTTGGAGGGCTTTGAGGCCTATGCTGGAAAAGGAAATAACTTCACATAAAAACTAGACAGAAGCATTCTCAGAAACGTATTTGTTATGAGTCCATTCAACTCACAGAGTTGAACCTTCGTTTTGATAGGGCAGTTTTGAAACACTCTTTTTGTAGAATCTTCAAGTGGACATTTTTAGTGCTTTGACGATATGCTGGAAAAGGAAATATCTTCACATAAAAACTACACAGAAGCATTCTCAGAAACTTCTTTGTGATGTGTGCTTTCAACTCACAGATGTAAACATTTCTTTTGATAGAGTAGTTTTGAAACACTCTTTTTGTAGAATCTGCAAGTGGATATATGGAGCGCTTTGAAGCCTATGCTGGGAAAGGAAATATCTTCACATAAAAACTATACAGAAGCATTCTCAGCAACTTCCTTGTGATTTGTGCATTCAACTCGGAGAGTTGAACCGTCCTTTTGTTAGAGCAGTTTGGGAACACTCTTTTTCTAGAATCTGCAAGTGGATATTTGGAGCACTTCGAAGCCTAAGCTGGAAAAGGAAACAACTTCACATAAAAACTAGAAGGAAGCATTCTCACAAACTTTTTTGTGATCTGTGCATCCAACTCAGCGAGTTTAACCTTCCTTTTGATAGAGCAGTTTTGAAACACTCTTTTTGTAGAATGTGCAAGTAGACATTTGGAGCTCTTTCAGGCCTGTGCTGGAATAGAAAAGATCTTCACACGAAAACTAGACAGAAGCATTCTCAGAAACTTCTTTGTGATGTGTGCATTCCACTCACAGAGTTGAACCTTCCTTTTGATAGAGCAATTCTGAAACACTCTTTTTGTAGAATCCGCAAGTGGATATTTGGAGCGCTTTGAGGCCTATGCTGGAAAAGGAAATATTTTCACGTAAAAACAAGACGGAAGCACTCTATCAAACTTCTTTGTGATGTTTACATTCAACTCACAGAGTTGAACCTTCCCTTGAATAGAGCGGTTTTGAAAGAATCTTTTTGTAGTATATGCAACTAGATATTTGGAGCGCTTTGAGTCCTATGAGGGAAATGGAAATATTTTTAGATGAAAACTAGACAGAGGCATTCTCAGAAACATATTTGTTACGAGTGAATTCAAGTCACAGAGTTGAACCTTCCTTTTGGCAGGGCGGTTTTGAAACCCTCTTTTTATTGACTCTTCCATTGGAGATTTAGAGCGCTTTGACGCAATGCTGGAAAAGGAAATATCTTCACATAAAAACTAGACAGATGCATTCCCAGAAACTTCTTTTTGATGTGTGCTTTCAACTCACAGAGTTGAACCTTTCTTTTGATAGAGCAGTTTTGAAACCCTCCCTTTGAAGAATCTTCATGTGGACATTTGGATATCTTTGAGGCCTATGCTGGAAAAGGAAATATCTTCACATAAAAACAAGACAGAAGCATTCTCAGAAACTACTTTGCAATGTGTGCGTTCAACACACAGACTTTAAACTTACTTTTGGCGGAGCAGTTCTGAAACAGTCTTTTTGTACAGTCTGCAAGTGGATATTTGGAGCGCTTTAAGGCCTACGCTGAAAAAAGAGATAACTTCAATCAAAAAGTAGAAAGAAGCATTCTCAGAAACCTCTTTGTGATGTGTGTATTGAACTCACAGAGTTGAACCTTCCTTTTGATAGAGGAGTTTTGAAATACTCTTTTTGTAGGATCTGCAAGTGAATAGTTGGAATGATTTGAGGCCTATGATGGTAAAGGAAATATCTTCACATAAAGACGATAGAGAAGCATTCTCGGAAACTTCCTTGTGATGTGTGCATTCAACTCACAGAGTTGAACCTTCCTTCTGATAGTGCAGTTTTGAAACACTCGTTTTGTATCATCTGCAAGTGGATACTTGGAGCGCTTTGAAGCCTATACTGGAAAAGTAAATGTCTTCTCATAAAAACTATACAGAAGCAATCTCCGAAACCACCTTGTGATGTGTGTATTCAACTCAGAGAGTTGAACCTTCCTTTTTTTAGAGCAGTTTTGCAACACTCTTTTTGCAAAATCTGCAAGTGAATACTTGGATCGCTTTGAAGCCTCTGCAGGGTAAAGGAAATATCTTCACATAAAAACAAAACAGAAGCATTGTCAGAAACTTCTTTATGATGTGTGCATTCAATTCACAGAGTTGAACCTTCCTTTTGATAGAGCAGTTTTGAAACACTCCTTTTGTAGTGTGTGCAAGTAGACATTTGGAGCTCTTTCAGGCCTGTGCTAGAAAAGGAAATATCTTCACACAAAAACTAGACAGAAGTATTCTCAGAAACGTCTTTGTGATGCATGCATTCAAAACACGGAGTTGAACCTTCCTTTTGAAAGAACAGTTTTGAAACACTCTTATTGTAGAATCTGCATGTGGATATTTGCAGCGCTTTGAGGCCTATGCTAGAAAAGAAAATATCTTCGCATAAAAATGAGACAGAAGCATTCTCAGAAACTTTTTTGTGATGTGTGCATTAAACTCACAGTGTTGAACCTGCCTTTTGACAGAGCAGTTTTGAAACACTCTTTTTGTAGAATCTGCAGGTGGATATTTGGAGTGCTTTGAGGACAATGCTGTATAAGGAAATGTCTTCACATAGAACCTAGACAGAAACATTATCAGAAACTTCTTTGTGATGTGTGCTTCCAAATCACAGAGTTGAACCTTCCTTTTGATATAGCAGGTTTGGAACACACTTTTTGTGGAATCTGCAAGTGAATTTTGGGAGCGCTTTGAGGACTATGCTGGAAAAGGAAATATATTCACATAAAAACTAGAAAGAGGCATTCTCAAAAACTTCTCTGTGATGTGTGCGCTAAACTCACAAAGTTGAACATCCCTTTTGCTAGAGCAGTTTTGAAACACTGTTTTTGTAAAATCTGCAAGTGAATATTTGGAGTGATTGAGACCTCTGCTGGAAAATCGTATAACTTCAAATAAGAACGGGACAGAAGTATTCTCAGAAACATCTTTGTGATGTCTGCATTCAATTCGCGGAGTTGAAACATCCTTTTGGTAGAGCAGTTTTGAAACTGTCTTTTTGTGGAAGCTACAAGTGGATCTTTGGAACGCTTTGAGGCTTAGGCTGGAAAAGCTAATAACTTCACATAAAAAGTAGAGAGAAGCATTCTCAGAAACTTCTTTGTGATGAGTGCATTCAAGTGTACATTTGGAGTGCTTTGAGGCCTTTGCTGGAAAAGGAAATAACTTCACATAAAAATTAGACAGAAGCATGCTCAGAAACTTCTTTGTGATGTGTGCATTCAACTCACAGAGTTGGATCTTCCTTTTCTTAGAGCGGTTTTGAAACAAGATTTTTGTAGAATATTCAAGTGGACATTTGGAGGGCTTTGAGGCCTATGCTGGAAAAGGAAATAACTTCACATAAAAACTAGACAGAAGCATTCTCAGAAACGTATTTGTTATGAGTCCATTCAACTCACAGAGTTGAACCTTCGTTTTGATAGGGCAGTTTTGAAACACTCTTTTTGTAGAATCTTCAAGTGGACATTTTTAGTGCTTTGACGATATGCTGGAAAAGGAAATATCTTCACATAAAAACTACACAGAAGCATTCTCAGAAACTTCTTTGTGATGTGTGCTTTCAACTCACAGATGTAAACATTTCTTTTGATAGAGTAGTTTTGAAACACTCTTTTTGTAGAATCTGCAAGTGGATATATGGAGCGCTTTGAAGCCTATGCTGGGAAAGGAAATATCTTCACATAAAAACTATACAGAAGCATTCTCAGCAACTTCCTTGTGATTTGTGCATTCAACTCGGAGAGTTGAACCGTCCTTTTGTTAGAGCAGTTTGGGAACACTCTTTTTGTAGAATCTGCAAGTGGATATTTGGAGCACTTCGAAGCCTAAGCTGGAAAAGGAAACAACTTCACATAAAAACTAGAAGGAAGCATTCTCACAAACTTTTTTGTGATGTGTGCATCCAACTCAGCGAGTTTAACCTTCCTTTTGATAGAGCAGTTTTGAAACACTCTTTTTGTAGAATGTGCAAGTAGACATTTGGAGCTCTTTCAGGCCTGTGCTGGAATAGAAAAGATCTTCACACGAAAACTAGACAGAAGCATTCTCAGAAACTTCTTTGTGATGTGTGCATTCCACTCACAGAGTTGAACCTTCCTTTTGATAGAGCAATTCTGAAACACTCTTTTTGTAGAATCCGCAAGTGGATATTTGGAGCGCTTTGAGGCCTATGCTGGAAAAGGAAATATTTTCACGTAAAAACAAGACGGAAGCACTCTATCAAACTTCTTTGTGATGTTTACATTCAACTCACAGAGTTGAACCTTCCCTTGAATAGAGCGGTTTTGAAAGAATCTTTTTGTAGTATATGCAACTAGATATTTGGAGCGCTTTGAGTCCTATGAGGGAAATGGAAATATTTTTAGATGAAAACTAGACAGAGGCATTCTCAGAAACATATTTGTTACGAGTGAATTCAAGTCACAGAGTTGAACCTTCCTTTTGGCAGGGCGGTTTTGAAACCCTCTTTTTATTGACTCTTCCATTGGAGATTTAGAGCGCTTTGACGCAATGCTGGAAAAGGAAATATCTTCACATAAAAACTAGACAGATGCATTCCCAGAAACTTCTTTTTGATGTGTGCTTTCAACTCACAGAGTTGAACCTTTCTTTTGATAGAGCAGTTTTGAAACCCTCCCTTTGAAGAATCTTCATGTGGACATTTGGATATCTTTGAGGCCTATGCTGGAAAAGGAAATATCTTCACATAAAAACAAGACAGAAGCATTCTCAGAAACTACTTTGCAATGTGTGCGTTCAACACACAGACTTTAAACTTACTTTTGGCGGAGCAGTTCTGAAACAGTCTTTTTGTACAGTCTGCAAGTGGATATTTGGAGCGCTTTAAGGCCTACGCTGAAAAAAGAGATAACTTCAATCAAAAAGTAGAAAGAAGCATTCTCAGAAACCTCTTTGTGATGTGTGTATTGAACTCACAGAGTTGAACCTTCCTTTTGATAGAGGAGTTTTGAAATACTCTTTTTGTAGGATCTGCAAGTGAATAGTTGGAATGATTTGAGGCCTATGATGGTAAAGGAAATATCTTCACATAAAGACGATAGAGAAGCATTCTCGGAAACTTCCTTGTGATGTGTGCATTCAACTCACAGAGTTGAACCTTCCTTCTGATAGTGCAGTTTTGAAACACTCGTTTTGTATCATCTGCAAGTGGATACTTGGAGCGCTTTGAAGCCTATACTGGAAAAGTAAATGTCTTCTCATAAAAACTATACAGAAGCAATCTCCGAAACCACCTTGTGATGTGTGTATTCAACTCAGAGAGTTGAACCTTCCTTTTTTTAGAGCAGTTTTGAAACACTCTTTTTGCAAAATCTGCAAGTGAATACTTGGATCGCTTTGAAGCCTCTGCAGGGTAAAGGAAATATCTTCACATAAAAACAAAACAGAAGCATTGTCAGAAACTTCTTTATGATGTGTGCATTCAATTCACAGAGTTGAACCTTCCTTTTGATAGAGCAGTTTTGAAACACTCCTTTTGTAGTGTGTGCAAGTAGACATTTGGAGCTCTTTCAGGCCTGTGCTAGAAAAGGAAATATCTTCACACAAAAACTAGACAGAAGTATTCTCAGAAACGTCTTTGTGATGCATGCATTCAAAACACGGAGTTGAACCTTCCTTTTGAAAGAACAGTTTTGAAACACTCTTATTGTAGAATCTGCATGTGGATATTTGCAGCGCTTTGAGGCCTATGCTAGAAAAGAAAATATCTTCGCATAAAAATGAGACAGAAGCATTCTCAGAAACTTTTTTGTGATGTGTGCATTAAACTCACAGTGTTGAACCTGCCTTTTGACAGAGCAGTTTTGAAACACTCTTTTTGTAGAATCTGCAGGTGGATATTTGGAGTGCTTTGAGGACAATGCTGTATAAGGAAATGTCTTCACATAGAACCTAGACAGAAACATTATCAGAAACTTCTTTGTGATGTGTGCTTCCAAATCACAGAGTTGAACCTTCCTTTTGATATAGCAGGTTTGGAACACACTTTTTGTGGAATCTGCAAGTGAATTTTGGGAGCGCTTTGAGGACTATGCTGGAAAAGGAAATATATTCACATAAAAACTAGAAAGAGGCATTCTCAAAAACTTCTCTGTGATGTGTGCGCTAAACTCACAAAGTTGAACATCCCTTTTGCTAGAGCAGTTTTGAAACACTGTTTTTGTAAAATCTGCAAGTGAATATTTGGAGTGATTGAGACCTCTGCTGGAAAATCGTATAACTTCAAATAAGAACGGGACAGAAGTATTCTCAGAAACATCTTTGTGATGTCTGCATTCAATTCGCGGAGTTGAAACATCCTTTTGGTAGAGCAGTTTTGAAACTGTCTTTTTGTGGAAGCTACAAGTGGATCTTTGGAACGCTTTGAGGCTTAGGCTGGAAAAGCTAATAACTTCACATAAAAAGTAGAGAGAAGCATTCTCAGAAACTTCTTTGTGATGAGTGCATTCAAGTGTACATTTGGAGTGCTTTGAGGCCTTTGCTGGAAAAGGAAATAACTTCACATAAAAATTAGACAGAAGCATGCTCAGAAACTTCTTTGTGATGTGTGCATTCAACTCACAGAGTTGGATCTTCCTTTTCTTAGAGCGGTTTTGAAACAAGATTTTTGTAGAATATTCAAGTGGACATTTGGAGGGCTTTGAGGCCTATGCTGGAAAAGGAAATAACTTCACATAAAAACTAGACAGAAGCATTCTCAGAAACGTATTTGTTATGAGTCCATTCAACTCACAGAGTTGAACCTTCGTTTTGATAGGGCAGTTTTGAAACACTCTTTTTGTAGAATCTTCAAGTGGACATTTTTAGTGCTTTGACGATATGCTGGAAAAGGAAATATCTTCACATAAAAACTACACAGAAGCATTCTCAGAAACTTCTTTGTGATGTGTGCTTTCAACTCACAGATGTAAACATTTCTTTTGATAGAGTAGTTTTGAAACACTCTTTTTGTAGAATCTGCAAGTGGATATATGGAGCGCTTTGAAGCCTATGCTGGGAAAGGAAATATCTTCACATAAAAACTATACAGAAGCATTCTCAGCAACTTCCTTGTGATTTGTGCATTCAACTCGGAGAGTTGAACCGTCCTTTTGTTAGAGCAGTGTGGGAACACTCTTTTTGTAGAATCTGCAAGTGGATATTTGGAGCACTTCGAAGCCTAAGCTGGAAAAGGAAACAACTTCACATAAAAACTAGAAGGAAGCATTCTCACAAACTTTTTTGTGATGTGTGCATCCAACTCAGCGAGTTTAACCTTCCTTTTGATAGAGCAGTTTTGAAATACTCTTTTTGTAGAATGTGCAAGTAGACATTTGGAGCTCTTTCAGGCCTGTGCTGGAATAGAAAAGATCTTCACACGAAAACTAGACAGAAGCATTCTCAGAAACTTCTTTGTGATGTGTGCATTCCACTCACAGAGTTGAACCTTCCTTTTGATAGAGCAATTCTGAAACACTCTTTTTGTAGAATCCGCAAGTGGATATTTGGAGCGCTTTGAGGCCTATGCTGGAAAAGGAAATATTTTCACGTAAAAACAAGACGGAAGCACTCTATCAAACTTCTTTGTGATGTTTACATTCAACTCACAGAGTTGAACCTTCCCTTGAATAGAGCGGTTTTGAAAGAATCTTTTTGT
The DNA here is from genome assembly GCF_028885655.2 of Pongo abelii. Lineage (NCBI taxonomy): Eukaryota > Metazoa > Chordata > Mammalia > Primates > Hominidae > Pongo > Pongo abelii. The sequence goes on from NC_072005.2 coordinate 25,413,040, forward strand.
AGTATATGCAACTAGATATTTGGAGCGCTTTGAGTCCTATGAGGGAAATGGAAATATTTTTAGATGAAAACTAGACAGAGGCATTCTCAGAAACATATTTGTTACGAGTGAATTCAAGTCACAGAGTTGAACCTTCCTTTTGGCAGGGCGGTTTTGAAACCCTCTTTTTATTGACTCTTCCATTGGAGATTTAGAGCGCTTTGACGCAATGCTGGAAAAGGAAATATCTTCACATAAAAACTAGACAGATACATTCCCAGAAACTTCTTTTTGATGTGTGCTTTCAACTCACAGAGTTGAACCTTTCTTTTGATAGAGCAGTTTTGAAACCCTCTCTTTGAAGAATCTTCATGTGGACATTTGGATATCTTTGAGGCCTATGCTGGAAAAGGAAATATCTTCACATAAAAACAAGACAGAAGCATTCTCAGAAACTACTTTGCAATGTGTGCGTTCAACACACAGACTTTAAACTTACTTTTGGCGGAGCAGTTCTGAAACAGTCTTTTTGTACAGTCTGCAAGTGGATATTTGGTGCGCTTTAAGGCCTACGCTGAAAAAAGAGATAACTTCAATCAAAAAGTAGAAAGAAGCATTCTCAGAAACCTCTTTGTGATGTGTGTATTGAACTCACAGAGTTGAACCTTCCTTTTGAGAGAGGAGTTTTGAAATACTCTTTTTGTAGGATCTGCAAGTGAATAGTTGGAATGATTTGAGGCCTATGATGGTAAAGGAAATATCTTCCCATAAAAACGATAGAGAAGCATTCTCGGAAACTTCCTTGTGATGTGTGCATTCAACTCACAGAGTTGAACCTTCCTTCTGATAGTGCAGTTTTGAAACACTCGTTTTGTATCATCTGCAAGTGGATACTTGGAGCGCTTTGAAGCCTATACTGGAAAAGTAAATGTCTTCTCATAAAAACTATACAGAAGCAATCTCCGAAACCACCTTGTGATGTGTGTATTCAACTCAGAGAGTTGAACCTTCCTTTTTTTAGAGCAGTTTTGAAACACTCTTTTTGCAAAATCTGCAAGTGAATACTTGGATCGCTTTGAAGCCTCTGCAGGGTAAAGGAAATATCTTCACATAAAAACAAAACAGAAGCATTGTCAGAAACTTCTTTATGATGTGTGCATTCAATTCACAGAGTTGAACCTTCCTTTTGATAGAGCAGTTTTGAAACACTCCTTTTGTAGTGTGTGCAAGTAGACATTTGGAGCTCTTTCAGGCCTGTGCTGGAAAAGGAAATATCTTCACACAAAAACTAGACAGAAGTATTCCCAGAAACGTCTTTGTGGTGCATGCATTCAAAACACGGAGTTGAACCTTCCTTTTGAAAGAACAGTTTTGAAACACTCTTATTGTAGAATCTGCATGTGGATATTAGGAGCGCTTTGAGGCCTATGCTAGAAAAGAAAATATCTTCGCATAAAAATGAGACAGAAGCATTCTCAGAAACTTTTTTGTGATGTGTGCATTAAACTCACAGTGTTGAACCTGCCTTTTGACAGAGCAGTTTTGAAACACTCATTTTGTAGAATCTGCAGGTGGATATTTGGAGTGCTTTGAGGACAATGCTATATAAGGAAATGTCTTCACATAAAACCTAGACAGAAACATTATCAGAAACTTCTTTGTGATGTGTGCTTCCAAATCACAGAGTTGAACCTTCCTTTTGATATAGCAGGTTTGGAACACACTTTTTGTGGAATCTGCAAGTGAATTTTGGGAGCGCTTTGAGGACTATGCTGGAAAAGGAAATATATTCACATAAAAACTAGAAAGAGGCATTCTCAAAAACTTCTCTGTGATGTGTGCGCTAAACTCACAATGTTGAACATCTCTTTTGCTAGAGCAGTTTTGAAACACTGTTTTTGTAAAATCTGCAATGAATATTTGGAGTGATTGAGACCTCTGCTGGAAAATCGTATAACTTCAAATAAGAACGGGACAGAAGTATTCTCAGAAACATCTTTGTGATGTCTGCATTCAACTCGCGGAGTTGAAACTTCCTTTTGGTAGAGCAGTTTTGAAACTGTCTTTTTGTGGAAGCTACAAGTGGATATTTGGAACGCTTTGAGGCTTAGGCTGGAAAAGCTAATAACTTCACATAAAAAGTAGAGAGAAGCATTCTCAGAAACTTCTTTGTGATGAGTGCATTCAAGTGTACATTTGGAGTGCTTTGTGGCCTTTGCTGGAAAAGGAAATAACTTCACATAAAAATTAGACAGAAGCATGCTCAGAAACTTCTTTGTGATGTGTGCATTCAACTCACAGAGTTGGATCTTCCTTTTCTTAGAGCGGTTTTGAAAGAAGATTTTTGTACAATATTCAAGTGGACATTTGGAGGGCTTTGAGGCCTATGCTGGAAAAGGAAATAACTTCACATAAAAACTAGACAGAAGCATTCTCAGAAACGTATTTGTTATGAGTCCATTCAACTCACAGAGTTGAACCTTCGTTTTGATAGGGCAGTTTTGAAACACTCTTTTTGTAGAATCTTCAAGTGGACATTTTTAGTGCTTTGACGATATGCTGGAAAAGGAAATATCTTCACATAAAAACTACACAGAAGCATTCTCAGAAACTTCTTTGTGATGTGTGCTTTCAACTCACAGATGTAAACATTTCTTTTGATAGAGTAGTTTTGAAACACTCTTTTTGTAGAATCTGCAAGTGGATATATGGAGCGCTTTGAAGCCTATGCTGGAAAAGGAAATATCTTCACATAAAAACTATACAGAAGCATTCTCAGCAACTTCCTTGTGATTTGTGCATTCAACTCGGAGAGTTGAACCGTCCTTTTGTTAGAGCAGTTTGGGAACACTCTTTTTGTAGAATCTGCAAGTGGATATTTGGAGCACTTCGAAGCCTAAGCTGGAAAAGGAAATAACTTCACATAAAAACTAGAAGGAAGCATTCTCACAAACTTTTTTGTGATGTGTGCATTCAACTCAGCGAGTTTAACCTTCCTTTTGATAGAGCAGTTTTGAAACACTCTTTTTGTAGAATGTGCAAGTAGACATTTGGAGCTCTTTCAGGCCTGTGCTGGAATAGAAAAGATCTTCACACGAAAACTAGACAGAAGCATTCTCAGAAACTTCTTTGTGATGTGTGCATTCCAATCACAGAGTTGAACCTTCCTTTTGATAGAGCAATTCTGAAACACTCTTTTTGTAGAATCCGCAAGTGGATATTTGGAGCGCTTTGAGGCGTATGCTGGAAAAGGAAATATTTTCACGTAAAAACAAGACGGAAGCACTCTATCAAACTTCTTTGTGATGTTTACATTCAACTCACAGAGTTGAACCTTCCCTTCAATAGAGCGGTTTTGAAAGAATCTTTTTTTAGTATATGCAACTAGATATTTGGAGCGCTCTGATTCCTATGAGGGAAATGGAAATATTTTTAGATAAAAACTAGAGAGAGGCATTCTCAGAAACATATTTGTTACGAGTGAATTCAAGTCACAGAGTTGAACCTTCCTTTTGGCAGAGCGGTTTGGAAACCCTCTTTTTATTGACTCTTCCATTGGAGATTTAGAGCGCTTTGACGCAATGCTGGAAAAGGAAATATCTTCGCATAAAAACTAGAGAGATGCATTCCCAGAAACTTCTTTTTGATGTGTGCTTTCAACTCACAGAGTTGAACCTTTCTTTTGATAGAGCAGTTTTGAAACCCTCTCTTTGAAGAATCTTCATGTGGACATTTGGATATCTTTGAGGCCTATGCTGGAAAAGGAAATATCTTCACATAAAAACAAGACAGAAGCATTCTCAGAAACTACTTTGCAATGTGTGCGTTCAACACACAGACTTTAAACTTACTTTTGGCGGAGCAGTTCTGAAACAGTCTTTTTGTACAGTCTGCAAGTGGATATTTGGAGCGCTTTAAGGCCTACGCTGAAAAAAGAAATAACTTCAATCAAAAAGTAGAAAGAAGCATTCTCAGAAACCTCTTTGTGATGTGTGTATTGAACTCACAGAGTTGAACCTTCCTTTTGATAGAGGAGTTTTGGAATACTCTTTTTGTAGGATCTGCAAGTGAATAGTTGGAATGATTTGAGGCCTATGATGGTAAAGGAAATATCTTCACATAAAAACGATAGAGAAGCATTCTCGGAAACTTCCTTGTGATGTGTGCATTCAACTCACAGAGTTGAACCTTCCTTCTGATAGTGCAGTTTTGAAACACTCGTTTTGTATCATCTGCAAGTGGATACTTGGAGCGCTTTGAAGCCTATACTGGAAAAGTAAATGTCTTCTCATAAAAACTATACAGAAGCAATCTCCGAAACCACCTTGTGATGTGGGTATTCAACTCAGAGAGTTGAACCTTCCTTTTTTTAGAGCAGTTTTGAAACACTCTTTTTGCAAAATCTGCAAGTGAATACTTGGATCGCTTTGAAGCCTCTGCAGGGTAAAGGAAATATCTTCACATAAAAACAAAACAGAAGCATGGTCAGAAACTACTTTATGACGTGTGCATTCAATTCACAGAGTTGAACCTTCCTTTTGATAGAGCAGTTTTGACACACTCCTTTTGTAGTGTGTGCAAGTAGACATTTGGAGCTCTTTCAGGCCTGTGCTGGAAAAGGAAATATCTTCACACAAAAACCAGACAGAAGTATTCTCAGAAACGTCTTTGTGATGCATGCATTCAAAACACGGAGTTGAACCTTCCTTTTGATAGAACAGTTTTGAAACACTCTTATTGTAGAATCTGCATGTGGATATTTGGAGCGCTTTGAGGCCTATGCTAGAAAAGAAAATATCTTCGCATAAAAATGAGACAGAAGCATTCTCAGAAACTTTTTTGTGATGTGTGCATTAAACTCACAGTGTTGAACCTGCCTTTTGACAGAGCAGTTTTGAGACACTCTTTTTGTAGAATCTGCAGGTGGATATTTGGAGTGCTTTGAGGACAATGCTATATAAGGAAATGTCTTCACATAAAACCTAGACAGAAACATTATCAGAAACTTCTTTGTGATGTGTGATTCCAAATCACAGAGTTGAACCTTCCTTTTGATATAGCAGGTTTGGAACACACTTTTTGTGGAATCTGCAAGTGAATTTTGGGAGCGCTTTGAGGACTATGCTGGAAAAAGAAATATATTCACATAAAAACTAGAAAGAGGCATTCTCAAAAACTTCTCTGTGATGTGTGCGCTAAACTCACAAAGTGGAACATCCCTTTTGCTAGAGCAGTTTGGAAACACTGTTTTTGTAAAATCTGCAAGTGAATATTTGGAGTGATTGAGACCTCTGCTGGAAAATCATATAACTTCAAATACGAACGGGACAGAAGTATTCTCAGAAACATCTTTGTGATGTCTGCATTCAATTCGCGGAGTTGAAACATCCTTTTGGTAGAGCAGTTTTGAAACTGTCTTTTTGTGGAAGCTACAAGTGGATCTTTGGAACGCTTTGAGGCTTAGGCTGGAAAAGCTAATAACTTCACATAAAAAGTAGAGAGAAGCATTCTCAGAAACTTCTTTGTGATGAGTGCATTCAAGTGTACATTTGGAGTGCTTTGAGGCCTTTGCTGGAAAAGGAAATAACTTCACATAAAAATTAGACAGAAGCATGCTCAGAAACTTCTTTGTGATGTGTGCATTCAACTCACAGAGTTGGATCTTCCTTTTCTTAGAGCGGTTTTGAAACAAGATTTTTGTACAATATTCAAGTGGACATTTGGAGGGCTTTGAGGCCTATGATGGAAAAAGAAATAACTTCACATAAAAACTAGACAGAAGCATTCTCAGAAACGTATTTGTTATGTGTCCATTCAACTCACAGAGTTGAACCTTCGTTTTGATAGGGCAGTTTTGAAACACTCTTTTTGTAGAATCTTCAAGTGGACATTTTTAGTGCTTTGACGATATGCTGGAAAAGGAAATATCTTCACATAAAAACTACACAGAAGCATTCTCAGAAACTTCTTTGTGATGTGTGCTTTCAACTCACAGATGTAAACATTTCTTTTGATAGAGTAGTTTTGAAACACTCTTTTTGTAGAATCTGCAAGTGGATATATGGAGCGTTTTGAAGCCTATGCTGGGAAAGGAAATATCTTCACATAAAAACTATACAGAAGCATTCTCAGCAACTTCCTTGTGATTTGTGCATTCAACTCGGAGAGTTGAACCGTCCTTTTGTTAGAGCAGTTTGGGAACACTCTTTTTGTAGAATCTGCAAGTGGATATTTGGAGCACTTCGAAGCCTAAGCTGGAAAAGGAAACAACTTCACATAAAAACTAGAAGGAAGCATTCTCACAAACTTTTTTGTGATGCGTGCATTCAACTCAGCGAGTTTAACCTTCCTTTTGATAGAGCAGTTTTGAAACACTCTTTTTGTAGAATGTGCAAGTAGACATTTGGAGCTCTTTCAGGCCTGTGCTGGAATAGAAAAGATCTTCACACGAAAACTAGACAGAAGCATTCTCAGAAACTTCTTTGTGATGTGTGCATTCCACTCACAGAGTTGAACCTTCCTTTTGATAGAGCAATTCTGAAACACACTTTTTGTAGAATCCGCAAGTGGATATTTGGAGCGCTTTGAGGCCTATGCTGGAAAAGGAAATATTTTCACGTAAAAACAAGACGGAAGCACTCTATCAAACTTCTTTGTGATGTTTACATTCAACTCACAGAGTTGAACCTTCCCTTGAATAGAGCGGTTTTGAAAGAATCTTTTTTTAATATATGCAACTAGATATTTGGAGCGCTTTGAGTCCTATGAGGGAAATGGAAATATTTTTAGATAAAAACTAGACAGAGGCATTCTCAGAAACATATTTGTTACGAGTGAATTCAAGTCACAGAGTTGAACCTTCCTTTTGGCAGAGCGGTTTTGAAACCCTCTTTTTATTGACTCTTCCATTGGAGATTTAGAGCGCTTTGACGCAATGCTGGAAAAGGAAATATCTTCGCATAAAAACTAGAGAGATGCATTCCCAGAAACTTCTTTTTGATGTGTGCTTTCAACTCACAGAGTTGAACCTTTCTTTTGATAGAGCAGTTTTGAAACCCTCTCTTTGAAGAATCTTCATGTGGACATTTGGATATCTTTGAGGCCTATGCTGGAAAAGGAAATATCTTCACATAAAAACAAGACAGACGCATTCTCAGAAACTACTTTGCAATGTGTGCGTTCAACACACAGACTTTAAACTTACTTTTGGCGGAGCAGTTCTGAAACAGTCTTTTTGTACAGTCTGCAAGTGGATATTTGGAGCGCTTTAAGGCCTACGCTGAAAAAAGAAATAACTTCAATCAAAAAGTAGAAAGAAGCATTCTCAGAAACCTCTTTGTGATGTGTGTATTGAACTCACAGAGTTGAACCTTCCTTTTGATAGAGGAGTTTTGAAATACTCTTTTTGTAGGATCTGCAAGTGAATAGTTGGAATGATTTGAGGCCTATGATGGTAAAGGAAATATCTTCCCATAAAAACGATAGAGAAGCATTCTCGGAAACTTCCTTGTGATGTGTGCATTCAACTCACAGAGTTGAACCTTCCTTCTGATAGTGCAGTTTTGAAACACTCGTTTTGTATCATCTGCAAGTGGATACTTGGAGCGCTTTGAAGCCTATACTGGAAAAGTAAATGTCTTCTCATAAAAACTATACAGAAGCAATCTCCGAAACCACCTTGTGATGTGTGTATTCAACTCAGAGAGTTGAACCTTCCTTTTTTTAGAGCAGTTTTGAAACACTCTTTTTGCAAAATCTGCAAGTGAATACTTGGATCGCTTTGAAGCCTCTGCAGGGTAAAGGAAATATCTTCACATAAAAACAAAACAGAAGCATTGTCAGAAACTTCTTTATGACGTGTGCATTCAATTCACAGAGTTGAACCTTCCTTTTGATAGACCAGTTTTGACACACTCCTTTTGTAGTGTGTGCAAGTAGACATTTGGAGCTCTTTCAGGCCTGTGCTGGAAAAGGAAATAACTTCACACAAAAACTAGACAGAAGTATTCTCAGAAACTTCTTTGTGATGCATGCATTCAAAACACGGAGTTGAACCTTCCTTTTGATAGAACAGTTTTGAAACACTCTTATTGTAGAATCTGCATGTGGATATTTGGAGCGCTTTGAGGCCTATGCTAGAAAAGAAAATATCTTCGCATAAAAATGACACAGAAGCATTCTCAGAAACTTTTTTGTGATGTGTGCATTAAACTCACAGTGTTGAACCTGCCTTTTGACAGAGCAGTTTTGAAACACTCTTTTTGTAGAATCTGCAGTTGGATATTTGGAGTGCTTTGAGGACAATGCTATATAAGGAAATGTCTTCACATAAAACCTAGACAGAAACATTATCAGAAACTTCTTTGTGATGTGTGCTTCCAAATCACAGAGTTGAACCTTCCTTTTGATATAGCAGGTTTGGAACACACTTTTTGTGGAATCTGCAAGTGAATTTTGGGAGCGCTTTGAGGACTATGCTGGAAAAGGAAATATATTCACATAAAAACTAGAAAGAGGCATTCTCAAAAACTTCTCTGTGATGTGTGCGCTAAACTCACAAAGTGGAACATCCCTTTTGCTAGAGCAGTTTGGAAACACTGTTTTTGTAAAATCTGCAAGTGAATATTTGGAGTGATTGAGACCTCTGCTGGAAAATCATATAACTTCAAATACGAACGGGACAGAAGTATTCTCAGAAACATCTTTGTGATGTCTGCATTCAATTCGCGGAGTTGAAACATCCTTTTGGTAGAGCAGTTTTGAAACTGTCTTTTTGTGGAAGCTACAAGTGGATCTTTGGAACGCTTTGAGGCTTAGGCTGGAAAAGCTAATAACTTCACATAAAAAGTAGAGAGAAGCATTCTCAGAAACTTCTTTGTGATGAGTGCATTCAAGTGTACATTTGGAGTGCTTTGAGGTCTTTGCTGGAAAAGGAAATAACTTCACATAAAAATTAGACAGAAGCATGCTCAGAAACTTCTTTGTGATGTGTGCATTCAACTCACAGAGTTGGATCTTCCTTTTCTTAGAGCGGTTTTGAAACAAGATTTTTGTACAATATTCAAGTGGACATTTGGAGGGCTTTGAGGCCTATGATGGAAAAAGAAATAACTTCACATAAAAACTAGACAGAAGCATTCTCAGAAACGTATTTGTTATGTGTCCATTCAACTCACAGAGTTGAACCTTCGTTTTGATAGGGCAGTTTTGAAACACTCTTTTTGTAGAATCTTCAAGTGGACATTTTTAGTGCTTTGACGATATGCTGGAAAAGGAAATATCTTCACATAAAAACTACACAGAAGCATTCTCAGAAACTTCTTTGTGATGTGTGCTTTCAACTCACAGATGTAAACATTTCTTTTGATAGAGTAGTTTTGAAACACTCTTTTTGTAGAATCTGCAAGTGGATATATGGAGCGTTTTGAAGCCTATGCTGGGAAAGGAAATATCTTCACATAAAAACTATACAGAAGCATTCTCAGCAACTTCCTTGTGATTTGTGCATTCAACTCGGAGAGTTGAACCGTCCTTTTGTTAGAGCAGTTTGGGAACACTCTTTTTGTAGAATCTGCAAGTGGATATTTGGAGCACTTCGAAGCCTAAGCTGGAAAAGGAAACAACTTCACATAAAAACTAGAAGGAAGCATTCTCACAAACTTTTTTGTGATGCGTGCATTCAACTCAGCGAGTTTAACCTTCCTTTTGATAGAGCAGTTTTGAAACACTCTTTTTGTAGAATGTGCAAGTAGACATTTGGAGCTCTTTCAGGCCTGTGCTGGAATAGAAAAGATCTTCACACGAAAACTAGACAGAAGCATTCTCAGAAACTTCTTTGTGATGTGTGCATTCCACTCACAGAGTTGAACCTTCCTTTTGATAGAGCAATTCTGAAACACACTTTTTGTAGAATCCGCAAGTGGATATTTGGAGCGCTTTGAGGCCTATGCTGGAAAAGGAAATATTTTCACGTAAAAACAAGACGGAAGCACTCTATCAAACTTCTTTGTGATGTTTACATTCAACTCACAGAGTTGAACCTTCCCTTGAATAGAGCGGTTTTGAAAGAATCTTTTTTTAATATATGCAACTAGATATTTGGAGCGCTTTGAGTCCTATGAGGGAAATGGAAATATTTTTAGATAAAAACTAGACAGAGGCATTCTCAGAAACATATTTGTTACGAGTGAATTCAAGTCACAGAGTTGAACCTTCCTTTTGGCAGAGCGGTTTTGAAACCCTCTTTTTATTGACTCTTCCATTGGAGATTTAGAGCGCTTTGACGCAATGCTGGAAAAGGAAATATCTTCGCATAAAAACTAGAGAGATGCATTCCCAGAAACTTCTTTTTGATGTGTGCTTTCAACTCACAGAGTTGAACCTTTCTTTTGATAGAGCAGTTTTGAAACCCTCTCTTTGAAGAATCTTCATGTGGACATTTGGATATCTTTGAGGCCTATGCTGGAAAAGGAAATATCTTCACATAAAAACAAGACAGAAGCATTCTCAGAAACTACTTTGCAATGTGTGCGTTCAACACACAGACTTTAAACTTACTTTTGGCGGAGCAGTTCTGAAACGGTCTTTTTGTACAGTCTGCAAGTGGATATTTGGAGCGCTTTAAGGCCTACGCTGAAAAAAGAAATAACTTCAATCAAAAAGTAGAAAGAAGCATTCTCAGAAACCTCTTTGTGATGTGTGTATTGAACTCACAGAGTTGAACCTTCCTTTTGATAGAGGAGTTTTGAAATACTCTTTTTGTAGGATCTGCAAGTGAATAGTTGGAATGATTTGAGGCCTATGATGGTAAAGGAAATATCTTCCCATAAAAACGATAGAGAAGCATTCTCGGAAACTTCCTTGTGATGTGTGCATTCAACTCACAGAGTTGAACCTTCCTTCTGATAGTGCAGTTTTGAAACACTCGTTTTGTATCATCTGCAAGTGGATACTTGGAGCGCTTTGAAGCCTATACTGGAAAAGTAAATGTCTTCTCATAAAAACTATACAGAAGCAATCTCCGAAACCACCTTGTGATGTGTGTATTCAACTCAGAGAGTTGAACCTTCCTTTTTTTAGAGCAGTTTTGAAACACTCTTTTTGCAAAATCTGCAAGTGAATACTTGGATCGCTTTGAAGCCTCTGCAGGGTAAAGGAAATATCTTCACATAAAAACAAAACAGAAGCATTGTCAGAAACTTCTTTATGACGTGTGCATTCAATTCACAGAGTTGAACCTTCCTTTTGATAGACCAGTTTTGACACACTCCTTTTGTAGTGTGTGCAAGTAGACATTTGGAGCTCTTTCAGGCCTGTGCTGGAAAAGGAAATATCTTCACACAAAAACTAGACAGAAGTATTCTCAGAAACTTCTTTCTGATGCATGCATTCAAAACACGGAGTTGGACCTTCCTTTTGATAGAACAGTTTTGAAACACTCTTATTGTAGAATCTGCATGTGGATATTTGGAGCGCTTTGAGGCCTATGCTAGAAAAGAAAATATCTTCGCATAAAAATGACACAGAAGCATTCTCAGAAACTTTTTTGTGATGTGTGCAATAAACTCACAGTGTTGAACCTGCCTTTTGACAGAGCAGTTTTGAAACACTCTTTTTGTAGAATCTGCAGTTGGATATTTGGAGTGCTTTGAGGACAATGCTATATAAGGAAATGTCTTCACATAAAACCTAGACAGAAACATTATCAGAAACTTCTTTGTGATGTGTGCTTCCAAATCACAGAGTTGAACCTTCCTTTTGATATAGCAGGTTTGGAACACACTTTTTGTGGAATCTGCAAGTGAATTTTGGGAGCGCTTTGAGGACTATGCTGGAAAAGGAAATATATTCACATAAAAACTAGAAAGAGGCATTCTCAAAAACTTCTCTGTGATGTGTGCGCTAAACTCACAAAGTTGAACATCCCTTTTGCTAGAGCAGTTTTGAAACACTGTTTTTGTAAAATCTGCAAGTGAATATTTGGAGTGATTGAGACCTCTGCTTTAAAATCGTATAACTTCAAATAAGAACGGGACAGAAGTATTCTCAGAAACATCTTTGTGATGTCTGCATTCAACTCGCGGAGTTGAAGCTTCCTTTTGGTAGAGCAGTTTTGAAACTGTCTTTTTCTGGAAGCTACAAGTGGATATTTGGAACGCTTTGAGGCTTATGCTGGAAAAGCTAATAACTTCACATAAAAAGTAGAGAGAAGCATTCTCAGAAACTTCTTTGTGATGAGTGCATTCAAGTGTACATTTGGAGTGCTTTGAGGCCTTTGCTGGAAAAGGAAATAACTTCACATAAAAATTAGACAGAAGCATGTTCAGAAACTTCTTTGTGATGTGTGCATTCAACTCACAGAGTTGGATCTTCCTTTTCTTAGAGCGGTTTTGAAACAAGATTTTTGTAGAATATTCAAGTGGACATTTGGAGGGCTTTGAGGCCTATGCTGGAAAAGGAAATAACTTCACATAAAAACTAGACAGAAGCATTCTCAGAAACGTATTTGTTATGAGTCCATTCAACTCACAGAGTTGAACCTTCGTTTTGATAGGGCAGTTTTGAAACACTCTTTTTGTAGAATCTTCAAGTGGACATTTTTAGTGTTTTGACGATATGCTGGAAAAGGAAATATCTTCACATAAAAACTACACAGAAACATTCTCAGAAACTTCTTTGTGATGTGTGCTTTCAACTCACAGATGTAAACATTTCTTTTGATAGAGTAGTTTTGAAACACTCTTTTTGTAGAATCTGCAAGTGGATATATGGAGCGCTTTGAAGCCTATGCTGGGAAAGGAAATATCTTCACATAAAAACTATACAGAAGCATTCTCAGCAACTTCCTTGTGATTTGTGCATTCAACTCGGAGAGTTGAACCGTCCTTTTGTTAGAGCAGTTTGGGAACACTCTTTTTGTAGAATCTGCAAGTGGATATTTGGAGCACTTTGAAGCCTAAGCTGGAAAAGGAAACAACTTCACATAAAAACTAGAAGGAAGCATTCTCACAAACTTTTTTGTGATGTGTGCATTCAACTCAGCGAGTTTAACCTTACTTTTGATAGAGCAGTTTTGAAACACTCTTTTTGTAGAATGTGCAAGTAGACATTTGGAGCTCTTTCAGGCCCGTGCTGGAATAGAAAAGATCTTCACACGGAAACTAGACAGAAGCATTCTCAGAAACTTCTTTGTGATGTGTGCATTCCACTCACAGAGTTGAACCTTCCTTTTGATAGAGCAATTCTGAAACACTCTTTTTGTAGAATCCGCAAGTGGATATTTGGAGCGCTTTGAGGCCTATGCTGGAAAAGGAAATATTTTCACGTAAAAACAAGACGGAAGCACTCTATCAAACTTCTTTGTGATGTTTACATTCAACTCACAGATTTGAACCTTCCCTTGAATAGAGCGGTTTTGAAAGAATCTTTTTGTAGTATATGCAACTAGATATTTGGAGCGCTTTGAGTCCTATGAGGGAAATGGAAATATTTTTAGATGAAAACTAGACAGAGGCATTCTCAGAAACATATTTGTTACGAGTGAATTCAAGTCACAGAGTTGAACCTTCCTTTTGGCAGAGCGGTTTTGAAACCCTCTTTTTATTGACTCTTCCATTGGAGATTTAGAGCGCTTTGACGCAATGCTGGAAAAGGAAATATCTTCACATAAAAACTAGACAGATGCATTCCCAGAAACTTCTTTTTGATGTGTGCTTTCAACTCACAGAGTTGAAGATTTCTTTTGATAGAGCAGTTTTGAAACCCTCTCTTTGAAGAATCTTCATGTGGACATTTGGATATCTTTGAGGCCTATGCTGGAAAAGGAAATATCTTCACATAAAAACAAGACAGAAGCATTCTCAGAAACTACTTTGCAGTGTGTGCGTTCAACACACAGACTTTAAACTTACTTTTGGCGGAGCAGTTCTGAAACAGTCTTTTTGTACAGTCTGCAAGTGGATATTTGGAGCGCTTTAAGGCCTACGCTGAAAAAAGAAATAACTTCAATCAAAAAGTAGAAAGAAGCATTCTCAGAAACCTCTTTGTGATGTGTGTATTGAACTCACAGAGTTGAACCTTCCTTTTGAGAGAGGAGTTTTGAAATACTCTTTTTGTAGGATCTGCAAGTGAATAGTTGGAATGATTTGAGGCCTATGATGGTAAAGGAAATATCTTCACATAAAAACGATAGAGAAGCATTCTCGGAAACTTCCTTGTGATGTGTGCATTCAACTCACAGAGTTGAACCTTCCTTCTGATAGTGCAGTTTTGAAACACTCGTTTTGTATCATCTGCAAGTGGATACTTGGAGCGCTTTGAAGCCTATACTGGAAAAGTAAATGTCTTCTCATAAAAACTATACAGAAGCAATCTCCGAAACCACCTTGTGATGTGTGTATTCAACTCAGAGAGTTGAACCTTCCTTTTTTTAGAGCAGTTTTGAAACACTCTTTTTGCAAAATCTGCAAGTGAATACTTGGATCGCTTTGAAGCCTCTGCAGGGTAAAGGAAATACCTTCACATAAAAACAAAACAGAAGCATTGTCAGAAACTTCTTTATGATGTGTGCATTCAATTCACAGAGTTGAACCTTCCTTTTGATAGAGCAGTTTTGAAACACTCCTTTTGTAGTGTGTGCAAGTAGACATTTGGAGCTCTTTCAGGCCTGTGCTGGAAAAGGAAATATCTTCACACAAAAACTAGACAGAAGTATTCTCAGAAACTTCTTTGTGATGCATGCATTCAAAACACGGAGTTGAACCTTCCTTTTGATAGAACAGTTTTGAAACACTCTTATTGTAGAATCTGCATGTGGATATTTGGAGCGCTTTGAGGCCTATGCTAGATAAGAAAATATCTTCGCATAAAAATGAGACACAAGCATTCTCAGAAACTTTTTTGTGATGTGTGCATTAAACTCACAGTGTTGAACCTGCCTTTTGACAGAGCAGTTTTGAAACACTCTTTTTGTAGAATCTGCAGGTGGATATTTGGAGTGCTTTGAGGACAATGCTATATAAGGAAATGTCTTCACATAAAACCTAGACAGAAACATTATCAGAAACTTCTTTGTGATGTGTGCTTCCAAATCACAGAGTTGAACCTTCCTTTTGATATAGCAGGTTTGGAACACACTTTTTGTGGAATCTGCAAGTGAATTTTGGGAGCGTTTTGAGGACTATGCTGGAAAAGGAAATATATTCACATAAAAACTAGAAAGAGGCATTCTCAAAAACTTCTCTGTGATGTGTGCGCTAAACTCACAAAGTTGAACATCCCTTTTGCTACAGCAGTTTTGAAACACTGTTTTTGTAAAATCTGCAAGTGAATATTTGGAGTGATTGAGACCTCTGCTGGAAAATCGTATAACTTTAAATAAGAACGGGACAGAAGTATTCTCAGAAACATCTTTGTGATGTCTGCATTCAACTCGCGGAGTTGAAACTTCCTTTTGGTAGAGCAGTTTTGAAACTGTCTTTTTGTGGAAGCTACAAGTGGATATTTGGAACGCTTTGAGGCTTAGGCTGGAAAAGCTAATAACTTCACATAAAAAGTAGAGAGAAGCATTCTCAGAAACTTCTTTGTGATGAGTGCATTCAAGTGTACATTTGGAGTGCTTTGAGGCCTTTGCTGGAAAAGGAAATAACTTCACATAAAAATTAGACAGAAGCATGCTCAGAAACTTCTTTGTGATGTGTGCATTCAACTCACAGAGTTGGATCTTCCTTTTCTTAGAGCGGTTTTGAAACAAGATTTTTGTAGAATATTCAAGTGGACATTTGGAGGGCTTTGAGGCCTATGCTGGAAAAGGAAATAACTTCACATAAAAACTAGACAGAAGCATTCTCAGAAACGTATTTGTTATGAGTCCATTCAACTCACAGAGTTGAACCTTCGTTTTGATAGGGCAGTTTTGAAACACTCTTTTTGTAGAATCTTCAAGTGGACATTTTTAGTGCTTTGACGATATGCTGGAAAAGGAAATATCTTCACATAAAAACTACACAGAAGCATTCTCAGAAACTTCTTTGTGATGTGTGCTTTCAACTCACAGATGTAAACATTTCTTTTGATAGAGTAGTTTTGAAACACTCTTTTTGTAGAATCTGCAAGTGGATATATGGAGCGCTTTGAAGCCTATGCTGGGAAAGGAAATATCTTCACATAAAAACTATACAGAAGCATTCTCAGCAACTTCCTTGTGATTTGTGCATTCAACTCGGAGAGTTGAACCGTCCTTTTGTTAGAGCAGTTTGGGAACACTCTTTTTGTAGAATCTGCAAGTGGATATTTGGAGCACTTCGAAGCCTAAGCTAGAAAAGGAAACAACTTCACATAAAAACTAGAAGGAAGCATTCTCACAAACTTTTTTGTGATGTGTGCATTCAACTCAGCGAGTTTAACCTTCCTTTTGATAGAGCAGTTTTGAAACACTCTTTTTGTAGAATGTGCAAGTAGACATTTGGAGCTCTTTCAGGCCTGTGCTGGAATAGAAAAGATCTTCACACGAAAACTAGACAGAAGCATTCTCAGAAACTTCTTTGTGATGTGTGCATTCCACTCACAGAGTTGAACCTTCCTTTTGATAGAGCAATTCTGAAACACTCTTTTTGTAGAATCCGCAAGTGGATATTTGGAGCGCTTTGAGGCCTATGCTGGAAAAGGAAATATTTTCACGTAAAAACAAGGCGGAAGCATTCTGTCAAACTTCTTTGTGATGTTTACATTCAACTCACAGAGTTGAACCTTCCCTTGAATAGAGCGGTTTTGAAAGAATCTTTTTTGTAGTATATGCAAGTAGATATTTGGAGCGCTTTGAGTCCTATGAGGGAAATGGAAATATTTTTAGATAAAAACTAGACAGAGGCATTCTCAGAAACATATTTGTTACGAGTGAATTCAAGTCACAGAGTTGAACCGTCCTTTTGGCAGAGCGGTTTTGAAACCCTCTTTTTATTGACACTTCCATTGGAGATTTAGAGCGCTTTGACGCAATGCTGGAAAAGGAAATATCTTCACATAAAAACTAGACAGATGCATTCCCAGAAACTTCTTTTTGATGTGTGCTTTCAACTCACAGAGTTGAACCTTTCTTTTGATAGAGCAGTTTTGAAACCCTCTCTTTGAAGAATCTTCATGTGGACATTTGGATATCTTTGAGGCCTATGCTGGAAAAGGAAATATCTTCACATAAAAACAAGACAGAAGCATTCTCAGAAACTACTTTGCAGTGTGTGCGTTCAACACACAGACTTTAAACTTACTTTTGGCGGAGCAGTTCTGAAACAGTCTTTTTGTACAGTCTGCAAGTGGATATTTGGAGCGCTTTAAGGCCTACGCTGAAAAAAGAAATAACTTCAATCAAAAAGTAGAAAGAAGCATTCTCAGAAACCTCTTTGTGATGTGTGTATTGAACTCACAGAGTTGAACCTTCCTTTTGATAGAGGAGTTTTGAAATACTCTTTTTGTAGGATCTGCAAGTGAATAGTTGGAATGATTTGAGGCCTATGATGGTAAAGGAAATATCTTCACATAAAAACGATAGAGAAGCATTCTCGGAAACTTCCTTGTGATGTGTGCATTCAACTCACAGAGTTGAACCTTCCTTCTGATAGTGCAGTTTTGAAACACTCGTTTTGTATCATCTGCAAGTGGATACTTGGAGCGCTTTGAAGCCTATACTGGAAAAGTAAATGTCTTCTCATAAAAACTATACAGAAGCAATCTCCGAAACCACCTTGTGATGTGTGTATTCAACTCAGAGAGTTGAACCTTCCTTTTTTTAGAGCAGTTTTGAAACACTCTTTTTGCAAAATCTGCAAGTGAATACTTGGATCCCTTTGAAGCCTCTGCAGGGTAAAGGAAATATCTTCACATAAAAACAAAACAGAAGCATCGTCAGAAACTTCTTTATGATGTGTGCATTCAATTCACAGAGTTGAACCTTCCTTTTGATAGAGCAGTTTTGAAACACCCCTTTTGTAGGGTGTGCAAGTAGACATTTGGAGCTCTTTCAGGCCTGTGCTGGAAAAGGAAATATCTTCACTCAAAAACTAGACAGAAGTATTCTCAGAAACGTCTTTGTGATGCATGCATTCAAAACACGGAGTTGAACCTTCCTTTTGATAGAACAGTTTTGAAACACTCTTATTGTAGAATCTGCATGTGGATATTTGGAGCGCTTTGAGGCCTATGCTAGAAACGAAAATATCTTCGCATAAAAATGAGACAGAAGCATTCTCAGAAACTTTTTTGTGATGTGTGCATTAAACTCACAGTGTTGAACCTGCCTTTTGACAGAGCAGTTTTGAAACACTCTTTTTGTAGAATCTGCAGGTGGATATTTGGAGTGCTTTTAGGACAATGCTATATAAGGAAATGTCTTCACATAAAACCTAGACAGAAACATTTTCAGAAACTTCTTTGTGATGTGTGCTTCCAAATCACAGAGTTGAACCTTCCTTTTGATATAGCAGGTTTGGAACACACTTTTTGTGGAATCTGCAAGTGAATTTTGGGAGCGCTTTGAGGACTATGCTGGAAAAGGAAATATATTCACATAAAAACTAGAAAGAGGCATTCTCAAAAACTTCTCTGTGATGTGTGCGCTAAACTCACAAAGTTGAACATCCCTTTTGCTAGAGCAGTATTGAAACACTGTTTTTGTAAAATCTGCAAGTGAATATTTGGAGTGATTGAGACCTGTGCTGGAAAATCGTATAACTTCAAATAAGAACGGGACAGAAGTATTCTCAGAAACATCTTTGTGATGTCTGCATTCAACTCGCGGAGTTGAAACTTCCTTTTGGTAGAGCAGTTTTGAAACTGTCTTTTTGTGGAAGCTACAAGTGGATATTTGGAACGCTTTGAGGCTTATGCTGGAAAAGCTAATAACTTCACATAAAAAGTAGAGAGAAGCATTCTCAGAAACTTCTTTGTGATGAGTGCATTCAAGTGTACATTTGGAGTGCTTTGAGGCCTTTACTGGAAAAGGATATAACTTCACATAAAAATTAGACAGAAGCATGCTCAGAAGCTTCTTTGTGATGTGTGCATTCAACTCACAGAGTTGGATCATCCTTTTCTTAGAGCGGTTTTGAAACAATATTTTTGTAGAATATTCAAGTGGACATTTGGAGGGCTTTGAGGCCTATGCTGGAAAAGGAAATAACTTCACATAAAAACTAGACAGAAGCATTCTCAGAAACGTATTTGTTATGAGTCCATTCAACTCACAGAGTTGAACCTTCGTTTTCATAGGGCAGTTTTGAAACACTCTTTTTGTAGAATCTTCAAGTGGACATTTTTAGTGCTTTGACGATATGCTGGAAAAGGAAATATCTTCACATAAAAACTACACAGAAGCATTCTCAGAAACTTCTTTGTGATGTGTGCTTTCAACTCACAGATGTAAACATTTCTTTTGATAGAGTAGTTTTGAAACACTCTTTTTGTAGAATCTGCAAGTGGATATATGGAGCGCTTTGAAGCCTATGCTGGAAAAGGAAATATCTTCACATAAAAACTATACAGAAGCATTCTCAGCAACTTCCTTGTGATTTGTGCATTCAACTCGGAGAGTTGAACCGTCCTTTTGTTAGAGCAGTTTGGGAACACTCTTTTTGTAGAATCTGCAAGTGGATATTTGGAGCACTTCGAAGCCTAAGCTGGAAAAGGAAACAACTTCACATAAAAACTAGAAGGAAGCATTCTCACAAACTTTTTTGTGATGTGTGCATTCAACTCAGCGAGTTTAACCTTCCTTTTGATAGAGCAGTTTTGAAACACTCTTTTTGTAGAATGTGCAAGTAGACATTTGGAGCTCTTTCAGGCCTGTGCTGGAATAGAAAAGATCTTCACACGAAAACTAGACAGAAGCATTCTCAGAAACTTCTTTGTGATGTGTGCATTCCACTCACAGAGTTGAACCTTCCTTTTGATAGAGCAATTCTGAAACACTCTTTCTGTAGAATCCGCAAGTGGATATTTGGAGCGCTTTGAGGCCTATGCTGGAAAAGGAAATATTTTCACGTAAAAACAAGGCGGAAGCACTCTATCAAACTTCTTTGTGATGTTTACATTCAACTCACAGAGTTGAACCTTCCCTTGAATAGAGCGGTTTTTAAAGAATCTTTTTGTAGTATATGCAAGTAGATATTTGGAGCGCTTTGAGTCCTATGAGGGAAATGGAAATATTTTTAGATAAAAACTAGACAGAGGCATTCTCAGAAACATATTTGTTACGAGTGAATTCAAGTCACAGAGTTGAACCTTCCTTTTGGCAGAGCGGTTTTGAAACCCTCTTTTTATTGACTCTTCCATTGGAGATTTAGAGCGCTTTGACGCAATGCTGGAAAAGGAAATATCTTCACATAAAAACTAGACAGATGCATTCCCAGAAACTTCTTTTTGATGTGTGCTTTCAACTCACAGAGTTGAACCTTTGTTTTGATAGAGCAGTTTTGAAACCCTCTCTTTGAAGAATCTTCATGTGGACATTTGGATATCTTTGAGGCCTATGCTGGAAAAGGAAATATCTTCACATAAAAACAAGACAGAAGCATTCTCAGAAACTACTTTGCAATCTGTGCGTTCAACACACAGACTTTAAACTTACTTTTGGCGGAGCAGTTCTGAAACAGTCTTTTTGTACAGTGTGCAAGTGGGTATTTGGAGCGCTTTAAGGCCTACGCTGAAAAAAGAAATAACTTCAATCAAAAAGTAGAAAGAAGCATTCTCAGAAACCTCTTTGTGATGTGTGTATTGAACTCACAGAGTTGAACCTTCCTTTTGATAGAGGAGTTTTGAAATACTCTTTTTGTAGGATCTGCAAGTGAATAGTTGGAATGATTTGAGGCCTATGATGGTAAAGGAAATATCTTCACATAAAAACGATAGAGAAGCATTCTCGGAAACTTCCTTGTGATGTGTGCATTCAACTCACAGAGTTGAACCTTCCTTCTGATAGTGCAGTTTTGAAACACTCGTTTTGTATCATCTGCAAGTGGATACTTGGAGCGCTTTGAAGCCTATACTGGAAAAGTAAATGTCTTCTCATAAAAACTATACAGAAGCAATCTCCGAAACCACCTTGTGATGTGTGTATTCAACTCAGAGAGTTGAACCTTCCTTTTTTTAGAGCAGTTTTGAAACACTCTTTTTGCAAAATCTGCAAGTGAATACTTGGATCGCTTTGAAGCCTCTGCAGGGTAAAGGAAATATCTTCACATAAAAACAAAACAGAAGCATCGTCAGAAACTTCTTTATGACGTGTGCATTCAATTCACAGAGTTGAACCTTCCTTTTGATAGAGCAGTTTTGAAACACTCCTTTTGTAGTGTGTGCAAGTAGACATTTGGAGCTCTTTCAGGCCTGTGCTGGAAAAGGAAATATCTTCACACAAAAACTAGACAGAAGTATTCTCAGAAACGTCTTTGTGATGCATGCATTCAAAACACGGAGTTGAACCTTCCTATTGATAGAACAGTTTTGAAACACTCTTATTGTAGAATCTGCATGTGGATATTTGGAGCGCTTTGAGGCCTATGCTAGAAAAGAAAATATCTTCGCATAAAAATGAGACAGAAGCATTCTCAGAAACTTTTTTGTGATGTGTGCATTAAACTCACAGTGTTGAACCTGCCTTTTGACAGAGCAGTTTTGAAACACTCTTTTTGTAGAATCTGCAGGTGGATATTTGGAGTGCTTTGAGGACATGCTATATAAGGAAATGTCTTCACATAAAACCTAGACAGAAACATTATCAGAAACTTCTTTGTGATGTGTGCTTCCAAATCACAGAGTTGAACCTTCCTTTTGATATAGCAGGTTGGGAACACACTTTTTGTGGAATCTGCAAGTGAATTTTGGGAGCGCTTTGAGGACTATGCTGGAAAAGGAAATATATTCACATAAAAACTAGAAAGAGGCATTCTCAAAAACTTCTCTGTGATGTGTGCACTAAACTCACAAAGTTGAACATCCCTTTTGCTAGAGAAGTTTTGAAACACTGTTTTTGTAAAATCTGCAAGTGAATATTTGGAGTGATTGAGACCTCTGCTGGAAAATCGTATAACTTCAAATAAGAACGGGACAGAAGTATTCTCAGAAACATCTTTGTGATGTCTGTATTCAACTCGCGGAGTTGAAACTTCCTTTTGGTAGAGCAGTTTTGAAACTGTCTTTTTGTGGAAGCTACAAGTGGATATTTGGAACGCTTTGAGGCTTATGCTGGAAAAGCTAATAACTTCACATAAAAAGTAGAGAGAAGCATTCTCAGAAACTTCTTTGGGATGAGTGCATTCAAGCGTACATTTGGAGTGCTTTGAGGCCTTTGCTGGAAAAGGAAATGACTTCACATAAAAATTAGACAGAAGCATGCTCAGAAACTTCTTTGTGATGTGTGCATTCAACTCACAGAGTTGGATCTTCCTTTTCTTAGAGCGGTTTTGAAACAAGATTTTTGTAGAATATTCAAGTGGACATTTGGAGGGCTTTGAGGCCTATGCTGGAAAAGGAAATAACTTCACATAAAAACTAGACAGAAGCATTCTCAGAAACGTATTTGTTATGAGTCCATTCAGCTCACAGAGTTGAACCTTCGTTTTGATAGGGCAGTTTTGAAACACTCTTTTTGTAGAATCTTCAAGTGGACATTTTTAGTGCTTTGACGATATGCTGGGAAAGGAAATATCTTCACATAAAAACTACACAGAAGCATTCTCAGAAACTTCTTTGTGATGTGTGCTTTCAACTCACAGATGTAAACATTTCTTTTGATAGAGTAGTTTTGAAACACTCTTTTTGTAGAATCTGCAAGTGGATATATGGAGCGCTTTGAAGCCTATGCTGGAAAAGGAAATATCTTCACATAAAAACTATACAGAAGCATTCTCAGCAACTTCCTTGTGATTTGTGCATTCAACTCGGAGAGTTGAACCGTCCTTTTGTTAGAGCAGTTTGGGAACACTCTTTTTGTAGAATCTGCAAGTGGATATTTGGAGTACTTCGAAGCCTAAGCTGGAAAAGGAAACAACTTCACATAAAAACTAGAAGGAAGCATTCTCACAAACTTTTTTGTGATGTGTGCATTCAACTCAGCGAGGTTAACCTTACTTTTGATAGAGCAGTTTTGAAACACTCTTTTTGTAGAATGTGCAAGTAGACATTTGGAGCTCCTTCAGGCCTGTGCTGGAATAGAAAAGTTCTTCACACGAAAACTAGACAGAAGCATTCTCAGAAACTTCTTTGTGATGTGTGCATTCCACTCACAGAGTTGAACCTTCCTTTTGATAGAGCAATTCTGAAACACTCTTTTTGTAGAATCCGCAAGTGGATATTTGGAGCGCTTTGAGGCCTATGCTGGAAAAGGAAATATTTTCACGTAAAAACAAGGCGGAAGCACTCTATCAAACTTCTCTGTGATGTTTACATTCAACTCACAGAGTTGAACCTTCCCTTGAATAGAGCGGTTTTGAAAGAATCTTTTTGTAGTATATGCAACTAGATATTTGGAGCGCTTTGAGTCCTATGAGGGAAATGGAAATATTTTTAGATGAAAACTAGACAGAGGCATTCTCAGAAACATATTTGTTACGAGTGAATTCAAGTCACAGAGTTGAACCTTCCTTTTGGCAGAGCGGTTTTGAAACCCTCTTTTTATTGACTCTTCCATTGGAGATTTAGAGCGCTTTGACGCAATGCTGGAAAAGGAAATATCTTCACATAAAAACTAGACAGATGCATTCCCAGAAACTTCTTTTTGATGTGTGCTTTCAACTCACAGAGTTGAAGCTTTCTTTTGATAGAGCAGTTTTGAAACCCTCTCTTTGAAGGATCTTCATGTGGACATTTGGATATCTTTGAGGCCTATGCTGGAAAAGGAAATATCTTCACATAAAAACAAGACAGAAGCATTCTCAGAAACTACTTTGCAATGTGTGCGTTCAACACACAGACTTTAAACTTACTTTTGGCGGAGCAGTTCTGAAACAGTCTTTTTGTACAGTGTGCAAGTGGGTATTTGGAGCGCTTTAAGGCCTACGCTGAAAAAAGAAATAACTTCAATCAAAAAGTGGAAAGAAGCATTCTCAGAAACCTCTTTGTGATGTGTGTATTGAACTCACAGAGTTGAACCTTCCTTTTGATAGAGGAGTTTTGAAATACTCTTTTTGTAGGATCTGCAAGTGAATAGTTGGAATGATTTGAGGCCTATGATGGTAAAGGAAATATCTTCACATAAAAACGATAGAGAAGCATTCTCGGAAACTTCCTTGTGATGTGTGCATTCAACTCACAGAGTTGAACCTTCCTTCTGATAGTGCAGTTTTGAAACACTCGTTTTGTATCATCTGCAAGTGGATACTTGGAGCGCTTTGAAGCCTATACTGGAAAAGTAAATGTCTTCTCATAAAAACTATACAGAAGCAATCTCCGAAACCACCTTGTGATGTGTGTATTCAACTCAGAGAGTTGAACCTTCCTTTTTTTAGAGCAGTTTTGAGACACTCTTTTTGCAAAATCTGCAAGTGAATACTTGGATCGCTTTGAAGCCTCTGCAGGGTAAAGGAAATATCTTCACATAAAAACAAAACAGAAGCATTGTCAGAAACCTCTTTATGATGTGTGCATTCAATTCACAGAGTTGAACCTTCCTTTCGATAGAGCAGTTTTGAAACACTCCTTTTGTAGTGTGTGCAAGTAGACATTTGGAGCTCTTTCAGGCCTGTGCTGGAAAAGGAAATATCTTCACACAAAAACTAGACAGAAGTATTCTCAGAAACGTCTTTGTGATGCATGCATTCAAAACACGGAGTTGAACCTTCCTTTTGATAGAACAGTTTTGAAACACTCTTATTGTAGAATCTGCATGTGGATATTTGGAGCGCTTTGAGGCCTATGCTAGAAAAGAAAATATCTTCGCATAAAAATGAGACAGAAGCATTCTCAGAAACTTTTTTGTGATGTGTGCATTAAACTCACAGTGTTGAACCTGCCTTTTGACAGAGCAGTTTTGAAACACTCTTTTTGTAGAATCTGCAGGTGGATATTTGGAGTGCTTTGAGGACAATGCTATATAAGGAAATGTCTTCACATAAAACCTAGACAGAAACATTATCAGAAACTTCTTTGTGATGTGTGCTTCCAAATCACAGAGTTGAACCTTCCTTTTGATATAGCAGGTTGGGAACACACTTTTTGTGGAATCTGCAAGTGAATTTTGGGAGCGCTTTGAGGACTATGCTGGAAAAGGAAATATATTCACATAAAAACTAGAAAGAGGCATTCTCAAAAACTTCTCTGTGATGTGTGCGCTAAACTCACAAAGTTGAACATCCCTTTTGCTAGAGCAGTTTTGAAACACTGTTTTTGTAAAATCTGCAAGTGAATATTTGGAGTGATTGAGACCTCTGCTGGAAAATCATATAACTTCAAATAAGAACGGGACAGAAGTATTCTCAGAAACATCTTTGTGATGTCTGCATTCAACTCGCGGAGTTGAAACTTCCTTTTGGTAGAGCAGTTTTGAAACTGTCTTTTTGTGGAAGCTACAAGTGGATATTTGGAACG
Source organism: Pongo abelii (assembly GCF_028885655.2). Classification (NCBI taxonomy): domain Eukaryota; kingdom Metazoa; phylum Chordata; class Mammalia; order Primates; family Hominidae; genus Pongo; species Pongo abelii. The sequence continues at coordinate 25,438,588 of NC_072005.2, forward strand.
CTTTGAGGCTTATGCTGGAAAAGCTAATAACTTCACATAAAAAGTAGAGAGAAGCATTCTCAGAAACTTCTTTGGGATGAGTGCATTCAAGTGTACATTTGGAGTGCTTTGAGGCCTTTGCTGGAAAAGGAAATAACTTCACATAAAAATTAGACAGAAGCATGCTCAGAAACTTCTTTGTGATGTGTGCATTCAACTCACAGAGTTGGATCTTCCTTTTCTTAGAGCGGTTTTGAAACAAGATTTTTGTAGAATATTCAAGTGGACATTTGGAGGGCTTTGAGGCCTATGCTGGAAAAGGAAATAACTTCACATAAAAACTAGACAGAAGCATTCTCAGAAACGTATTTGTTATGAGTCCATTCAGCTCACAGAGTTGAACCTTCGTTTTGATAGGGCAGTTTTGAAACACTCTTTTTGTAGAATCTTCAAGTGGACATTTTTAGTGCTTTGACGATATGCTGGGAAAGGAAATATCTTCACATAAAAACTACACAGAAGCATTCTCAGAAACTTCTTTGTGATGTGTGCTTTCAACTCACAGATGTAAACATTTCTTTTGATAGAGTAGTTTTGAAACACTCTTTTTGTAGAATCTGCAAGTGGATATATGGAGCGCTTTGAAGCCTATGCTGGAAAAGGAAATATTTTCACATAAAAACTATACAGAAGCATTCTCAGCAACTTCCTTGTGATTTGTGCATTCAACTCGGAGAGTTGAACCGTCCTTTTGTTAGAGCAGTTTGGGAACACTCTTTTTGTAGAATCTGCAAGTGGATATTTGGAGTACTTCGAAGCCTAAGCTGGAAAAGGAAACAACTTCACATAAAAACTAGAAGGAAGCATTCTCACAAACTTTTTTGTGATGTGTGCATTCAACTCAGCGAGGTTAACCTTAGTTTTGATAGAGCAGTTTTGAAACACTCTTTTTGTAGAATGTGCAAGTAGACATTTGGAGCTCTTTCAGGCCTGTGCTGGAATAGAAAAGATCTTCACACGAAAACTAGACAGAAGCATTCTCAGAAACTTCTTTGTGATGTGTGCATTCCACTCACAGAGTTGAACCTTCCTTTTGATAGAGCAATTCTGAAACACTCTTTTTGTAGAATCCGCAAGTGGATATTTGGAGCGCTTTGAGGCCTATGCTGGAAAAGGAAATATTTTCACGTAAAAACAAGGCGGAAGCACTCTATCAAACTTCTCTGTGATGTTTACATTCAACTCACAGAGTTGAAACTTCCCTTGAATAGAGCGGTTTTGAAAGAATCTTTTTGTAGTATATGCAACTAGATATTTGGAGCGCTTTGAGTCCTATGAGGGAAATGGAAATATTTTTAGATGAAAACTAGACAGAGGCATTCTCAGAAACATATTTGTTACGAGTGAATTCAAGTCACAGAGTTGAAGCTTCCTTTTGGCAGAGCGGTTTTGAAACCCTCTTTTTATTGACTCTTCCATTGGAGATTTAGAGCGCTTTGACGCAATGCTGGAAAAGGAAATATCTTCACATAAAAACTAGACAGATGCATTCCCAGAAACTTCTTTTTGATGTGTGCTTTCAACTCACAGAGTTGAACCTTTCTTTTGATAGAGCAGTTTTGAAACCCTCTCTTTGAAGAATCTTCATGTGGACATTTGGATATCTTTGAGGCCTATGCAGGAAAAGGAAATATCTTCACATAAAAACAAGACAGAAGCATTCTCAGAAACTACTTTGCAATGTGTGCGTTCAACACACAGACTTTAAACTTACTTTTGGCGGAGCAGTTCTGAAACAGTCTTTTTGTACAGTCTGCAAGTGGATATTTGGAGCGCTTTAAGGCCTACGCTGAAAAAAGAAATAACTTCAATCAAAAAGTAGAAAGAAGCATTCTCAGAAACCTCTTTGTGATGTGTGTATTGAACTCACAGAGTTGAACCTTCCTTTTGATAGAGGAGTTTTGAAATACTCTTTTTGTAGGATCTGCAAGTGAATAGTTGGAATGATTTGAGGCCTATGATGGTAAAGGAAATATCTTCACATAAAAACGATAGAGAAGCATTCTCGGAAACTTCCTTGTGATGTGTGCATTCAACTCACAGAGTTGAACCTTCCTTCTGATAGTGCAGTTTTGAAACACTCGTTTTGTATCATCTGCAAGTGGATACTTGGAGCGCTTTGAAGCCTATACTGGAAAATTAAATGTCTTCTCATAAAAACTATACAGAAGCAATCTCCGAAACCACCTTGTGATGTGTGTATTCAACTCAGAGAGTTGAACCTTCCTTTTTTTAGAGCAGTTTTGAAACAGTCTTTTTGCAAAATCTGCAAGTGAATACTTGGATCCCTTTGAAGCCTCTGCAGGGTAAAGGAAATATCTTCACATAAAAACAAAACAGAAGCATCGTCAGAAACTTCTTTATGATGTGTGCATTCAATTCACAGAGTTGAACCTTCCTTTTGATAGAGCAGTTTTGAAACACTCCTTTTGTAGTGTGTGCAAGTAGACATTTGGAGCTCTTTCAGGCCTGTGCTGGAAAAGGAAATATCTTCACTCAAAAACTAGACAGAAGTATTCTCAGAAACGTCTTTGTGATGCATGCATTGAAAACACGGAGTTGAACCTTCCTTTTGATAGAACAGTTTTGAAACACTCTTATTGTAGAATCTGCATGTGGATATTTGGAGCGCTTTGAGGCCTATGCTAGAAAAGAAAATATCTTCGCATAAAAATGAGACAGAAGCATTCTGAGAAGCTTTTTTGTGATGTGTGCATTAAACTCACAGTGTTGAACCTGCCTTTTGACAGAGCAGTTTTGAAACACTCTTTTTGTAGAATCTGCAGGTGGATATTTGGAGTGCTTTGAGGACAATGCTATATAAGGAAATGTCTTCACATAAAACCTAGACAGAAACATTATCAGAAACTTCTTTGTGATGTGTGCTTCCAAATCACAGGGTTGAACCTTCCTTTTGATATAGCAGGTTGGGAACACACTTTTTGTGGAATCTGCAAGTGAATTTTGGGAGCGCTTTGAGGACTATGCTGGAAAAGGAAATATATTCACATAAAAACTAGAAAGAGGCATTCTCAAAAACTTCTCTGTGATGTGTGCGCTAAACTCACAAAGTTGAACATCCCTTTTGCTAGAGCAGTTTTGAAACACTGTTTTTGTAAAATCTGCAAGTGAATATTTGGAGTGATTGAGACCTCTGCTGGAAAATCGTATAACTTCAAATAAGAACGGGACAGAAGTATTCTCACAAACATCTTTGTGATGTCTGCATTCAACTCGTGGAGTTGAAACTTCCTTTTGGTAGAGCAGTTTTGAAACTGTCTTTTTGTGGAAGCTACAAGTGGATATTTGGAACGCTTTGAGGCTTATGCTGGAAAAGCTAATAACTTCACATAAAAAGTAGAGAGAAGCATTCTCAGAAACTTCTTTGGGATGAGTGCATTCAAGTGTACATTTGGAGTGCTTTGAGGCCTTTGCTGGAAAAGGAAATGACTTCACATAAAAATTAGACAGAAGCATGCTCAGAAACTTCTTTGTGATGTGTGCATTCAACTCACAGAGTTGGATCTTCCTTTTCTTAGAGCGGTTTTGAAACAAGATTTTTGTAGAATATTCAAGTGGACATTTGGAGGGCTTTGAGGCCTATGCTGGAAAACGAAATAACTTCACATAAAAACTAGACAGAAGCATTCTCAGAAACGTATTTGTTATGAGTCCATTCAGCTCACAGAGTTGAACCTTCGTTTTGATAGGGCAGTTTTGAAACACTCTTTTTGTAGAATCTTCAAGTGGACATTTTTAGTGCTTTGACGATATGCTGGGAAAGGAAATATCTTCACATAAAAACTACACAGAAGCATTCTCAGAAACTTCTTTGTGATGTGTGCTTTCAACTCACAGATGTAAACATTTCTTTTGATAGAGTAGTTTTGAAACACTCTTTTTGTAGAATCTGCAAGTGGATATATGGAGCGCTTTGAAGCCTATGCTGGAAAAGGAAATATCTTCACATAAAAACTATACAGAAGCATTCTCAGCAACTTCCTTGTGATTTGTGCATTCAACTCGGAGAGTTGAACCGTCCTTTTGTTAGAGCAGTTTGGGAACACTCTTTTTGTAGAATCTGCAAGTGGATATTTGGAGCACTTCGAAGCCTAAGCTGGAAAAGGAAACAACTTCACATAAAAACTAGAAGGAAGCATTCTCACAAACTTCTCTGTGATGTGTGCATTCAACTCAGGGAGTTTAACCTTAGTTTTGATAGAGCAGTTTTGAAACACTCTTTTTGTAGAATGTGCAAGTAGACATTTGGAGCTCTTTCAGGCCTGTGCTGGAATAGAAAAGATCTTCACACGAAAACTAGACAGAAGCATTCTCAGAAACTTCTTTGTGATGTGTGCATTCCACTCACAGAGTTGAACCTTCCTTTTGATAGAGCAATTCTGAAACACTCTTTTTGTAGAATCCGCAAGTGGATATTTGGAGCGCTTTGAGGCCTATGCTGGAAAAGGAAATATTTTCACGTAAAAACAAGGCGGAAGCACTCTATCAAACTTCTTTGTGTTGTTTACATTCAACTCACAGAGTTGAACCTTCCCTTGAATAGAGCGGTTTTGAAAGAATCTTTTTGTAGTATATGCAACTAGATATTTGGAGCGCTTTGAGTCCTATGAGGGAAATGGAAATATTGTTAGATGAAAACTAGACAGAGGCATTCTCAGAAACATATTTGTTACGAGTGAATTCAAGTCACAGAGTTGAAGCTTCCTTTTGGCAGAGCGGTTTTGAAACCCTCTTTTTATTGACTCTTCCATTGGAGATTTAGAGCGCTTTGATGCAATGCTGGAAAAGGAAATATCTTCACATAAAAACTAGACAGATGCATTCCCAGAAACTTCTTTTTGATGTGTGCTTTCAACTCACAGAGTTGAACCTTTCTTTTGATAGAGCAGTTTTGAAACCCTCTCTTTGAAGAATCTTCATGTGGACATTTGGATATCTTTGAGGCCTATGCAGGAAAAGGAAATATCTTCACATAAAAACAAGACAGAAGCATTCTCAGAAACTACTTTGCAATGTGTGCGTTCAACACACAGACTTTAAACTTACTTTTGGCGGAGCAGTTCTGAAACAGTCTTTTTGTACAGTCTGCAAGTGGATATTTGGAGCGCTTTAAGGCCTACGCTGAAAAAAGAAATAACTTCAATCAAAAAGTAGAAAGAAGCATTCTCAGAAACCTCTTTGTGATGTGTGTATTGAACTCACAGAGTTGAACCTTCCTTTTGATAGAGGAGTTTTGAAATACTCTTTTTGTAAGATCTGCAAGTGAATAGTTGGAATGATTTGAGGCCTATGATGGTAAAGGAAATATCTTCACATAAAAACGATAGAGAAGCATTCTCGGAAACTTCCTTGTGATGTGTGCATTCAACTCACAGAGTTGAACCTTCCTTCTGATAGTGCAGTTTTGAAACACTCGTTTTGTATCATCTGCAAGTGGATACTTGGAGCGCTTTGAAGCCTATACTGGAAAAGTAAATGTCTTCTCATAAAAACTATACAGAAGCAATCTCCGAAACCACCTTGTGATGTGTGTATTCAACTCAGAGAGTTGAACCTTCCTTTTTTTAGAGCAGTTTTGAAACACTCTTTTTGCAAAATCTGCAAGTGAATACTTGGATCGCTTTGAAGCCTCTGCAGGGTAAAGGAAATATCTTCACATAAAAACAAAACAGAAGCATTGTCAGAAACGTCTTTATGATGTGTGCATTCAATTCACAGAGTTGAACCTTCCTTTCGATAGAGCAGTTTTGAATCACTCCTTTTGTAGTGTGTGCAAGTAGACATTTGGAGCTCTTTCAGGCCTGTGCTGGAAAAGGAAATATCTTCACACAAAAACTAGACAGAAGTATTCTCAGAAACGTCTTTGTGATGCATGCATTCTAAACACGGAGTTGAACCTTCCTTTTGATAGAACAGTTTTGAAACACTCTTATTGTAGAATCTGCATGTGGATATTTGGAGCGCTTTGAGGCCTATGCTAGAAAAGAAAATATCTTCGCATAAAAATGAGACAGAAGCATTCTCAGAAACTTTTTTGTGATGTGTGCCTTAAACTCACAGTGTTGAACCTGCCTTTTGACAGAGCAGTTTTGAAACACTCTTTTTGTATAATCTGCAGGTGGATATTTGGAGTGCTTTGAGGACAATGCTATATAAGGAAATGTCTTCACATAAAACCTAGACAGAAACATTATCAGAAACTTCTTTGTGATGTGTGCTTCCAAATCACAGAGTTGAACCTTCCTTTTGATATAGCAGGTTTGGAACACACTTTTTGTGGAATCTGCAAGTGAATTTTGGGAGCGCTTTGAGGACTATGCTGGAAAAGGAAATATATTCACATAAAAACTAGAAAGAGGCATTCTCAAAAACTTCTCTGTGATGTGTGCGCTAAACTCACAAAGTTGAACATCCCTTTTGCTAGAGCAGTTTTGAAACACTGTTTTTGTAAAATCTGCAAGTGAATATTTGGAGTGATTGAGACCTGTGCTGGAAAATCGTACAACTTCAAATAAGAACGGGACAGAAGTATTCTCAGAAACATCTTTGTGATGTCTGCATTCAACTCGCGGAGTTGAAACTTCCTTTTGGTAGAGCAGTTTTGAAACTGTCTTTTTGTGGAAGCTACAAGTGGATATTTGGAAGGCTTTGAGGCTTATGCTGGAAAAGCTAATAACTTCACATAAAAAGTAGAGAGAAGCATTCTCAGAAACTTCTTTGTGATGAGTGCATTCAAGTGTACATTTGGAGTGCTTTGAGGCCTTTGCTGGAAAAGGAAATAACTTCACATAAAAATTAGACAGAAGCATTCTCAGAAACTTCTTTGTGATGTGTGCATTCAACTCACAGAGTTGGATCTTCCTTTTCTTAGAGCAGTTTTGAAACAATATTTTTGTAGAATATTCAAGTGGACATTTGGAGGGCTTTGAGGCCTATGCTGGAAAAGGAAATAACTTCACATAAAAACTAGACAGAAGCATTCTCAGAAACGTATTTGTTATGAGTCCATTCAACTCACAGTGTTGAACCTTCGTTTTGATAGGGCAGTTTTGAAACACTCTTTTTGTAGAATCTTCAAGTGGACATTTTTAGTGCTTTGACGATATGCTGGAAAAGGAAATATCTTCACATGAAAACTAGACAGAAGCATTCTCAGAAACTTCTTTGTGATGTGTGCTTTCAACTCACAGATGTAAACATTTCTTTTGAAAGAGTAGTTTTGAAACACTCTTTTTGTAGAATCTGCAAGTGGATATATGGAGCGCTTTGAAGCCTATGCTGGAAAAGGAAATATCTTCACATAAAAACTATACAGAAGCATTCTCAGCAACTTCCTTGTGATTTGTGCATTCAACTCGGAGAGTTGAACCGTCCTTTTGTTAGAGCAGTTTGGGAACACTCTTTTTGTAGAATCTGCAAGTGGATATTTGGAGCACTTTGAAGCCTAAGCTGGAAAAGGAAACAACTTCACATAAAAACTAGAAGGAAGCATTCTCACAAACTTTTTTGTGATGTGTGCATTCAACTCAGCGAGTTTAACCTTACTTTTGATAGAGCAGTTTTGAAACACTCTTTTTGTAGAATGTGCAAGTAGACATTTGGACCTCCTTCAGGCCTGTGCTGGAATAGAAAAGATCTTCACACAAAAACTAGACAGAAGCATTCTCAGAAACTTCTTTGTGATGTGTGCATTCCACTCACAGAGTTGAACCTTCCTTTTGATAGAGCAATTCTGAAACACTCTTTTTGTAGAATCCGCAAGTGGATATTTGGAGCGCTTTGAGGCCTATGCTGGAAAAGGAAATATTTTCACGTAAAAACAAGACCGAAGCACTCTATCAAACTTCTTTGTGATGTTTACATTCAACTCACAGAGTTGAACCTTCCCTTGAATAGAGCGGTTTTGAAAGAATCTTTTTGTAGTATATGCAACTAGATATTTGGAGCCCTTTGAGTCCTATGAGGGAAATGGAAATATTTTTAGATAAAAACTAGACAGAGGCATTCTCAGAAACATATTTATTACGAGTGAATTCAAGTCACAGAGTTGAACCTTCCTTTTGGCAGAGCGGTTTTGAAACCCTCTTTTTATTGAATCTTCCATTGGAGATTTAGAGCGCTTTGACGCAATGCTGGAAAAGGAAATATCTTCACATAAAAACTAGACGGATGCATTCCCAGAAACTACTTTTTGATGTGTGCTTTCAACTCACAGAGTTGAACCTTTCTTTTGATAGAGCAGTTTTGAAACCCTCTCTTTGAAGAATCTTCATGTGGACATTTGGATATCTTTGAGGCCTATGCTGGAAAAGGAAATATCTTCACATAAAAACAAGACAGAAGCATTCTCAGAAACTGCTTTGCAATGTGTGCGTTCAACACTCAGACTTTAAACTTACTTTTGGCGGAGCAGTTCTGAAACAGTCTTTTTGTACAGTCTGCAAGTGGATATTTGGAGCGCTTTAAGGCCTACGCTGAAAAAAGAAATAACTTCAATCAAAAAGTAGAAAGAAGCATTCTCAGAAACCTCTTTGTGATGTGTGTATTGAACTCACAGAGTTGAACCTTCCTTTTGATAGAGGAGTTTTGAAATACTCTTTTTGTAGGATCTGCAAGTGAATAGTTGGAATGATTTGAGGCCTATGATGGTAAAGGAAATATCTTCACATAAAAACGATAGAGAAGCATTCTCGGAAACTTCCTTGTGATGTGTGCATTCAACTCACAGAGTTGTACCTTCCTTGTGATAGTGCAGTTTTGAAACACTCGTTTTGTATCATCTGCAAGTGGATACTTGGAGCGCTTTGAAGCCTATACTGGAAAAGTAAATGTCTTCTCATAAAAACTATACAGAAGCAATCTCCGAAACCACCTTGTGATGTGTGTATTCAACGCAGAGAGTTGAACCTTCCTTTTTTTAGAGCAGTTTTGAAACACTCTTTTTGCAAAATCTGAAAGTGAATACTTGGATCGCTTTGAAGCCTCTGCAGGGTAAAGGAAATATCTTCACATAAAAACAAAACAGAAGCATTGTCAGAAACTTCTTTATGATGTGTGCATTCAATTCACAGAGTTGAACCTTCCTTTTGATAGAGCAGTTTTGAAACACTGCTTTTGCAGTGTGTGCAAGTAGACATTTGGAGCTCTTTCAGGCCTGTGCTGGAAAAGGAAATATCTTCACACAAAAACTAGACAGAAGTATTCTCAGAAACTTCTTTGTGATGCATGCATTCAAAACACGGAGTTGAACCTTCCTTTTGATAGAACAGTTTTGAAACACTCTTATTGTAGAATCTGCATGTGGATATTTGGAGCGCTTTGAGGCCTATGCTAGAAAAGAAAATATCTTCGCATAAAAATTAGACAGAAGCATTCTCAGAAACATTTTTGTGATGTGTGCATTAAACTCACAGTGTTGAACCTGCCTTTTGATAGAGCAGTTTTGAAACACTCTTTTTGTAGAATCTGCAGGTGGATATTTGGAGTGCTTTGAGGACAATGCTATATAAGGAAATGTCTTCACATAAAACCTAGACAGAAACACTATCAGAAACACCTTTGTGATGTGTGCTTCCAAATCACTGAGATGAACCTTCCTTTTGATATAGCAGGTTTGGAACACACTTTTTGTGGAATCTGCAAGTGAATTTTGGGAGTGCTTTGAGGACTATGCTGGAAAAGGAAATATATTCACATAAAAACTAGAAAGAGGCATTCTCAAAAACTTCTCTGTGATGTGTGCGCTAAACTCACAAAGTTGAACATCCCTTTTGCTAGAGCAGTGTTGAAACACTGTTTTTGTAAAATCTGCAAGTGAATATTTGGGGTGATTGAGACCTCTGCTGGAAAATCGTAAAACTTCAAATAAGAACGGGACAGAAGTATTCTCAGAAACATCTTTGTGATGTCTGCATTCAACTCGCGGAGTTGAAACTTCCTTTTGGTAGAGCAGTTTTGAAACTGTCTTTTGGTGGAAGCTACAAGTGGATATTTGGAAGGCTTTGAGGCTTATGCTGGAAAAGCTAATAACTTCACATAAAAAGTAGAGAGAAGCATTCTCAGAAACTTCTTTGTGATGAGTGCATTCAAGTGTACATTTGGAGTGCTTTGAGGCCTTTGCTGGAAAAGGAAATAACTTCACATAAAAATTAGACAGAAGCATTCTCAGAAACTTCTTTGTGATGTGTGCATTCAACTCACAGAGTTGGATCTTCCTTTTCTTAGAGCGGTTTTGAAACAATATTTTTTAGAATATTCAAGTGGACATTTGGAGGGCTTTGAGGCCTATGCTGGAAAAGGAAATAACTTCACATAAAAACTAGACAGAAGCACTCTCAGGAACTTCTTTATAATGTGTGCATAAAACTCACACAGTTGAATCTTCCTTTTGATAGAGGAGTTTTGAAACACTGTTTTTCTAGAATATTCAAGTGGACATTTGGTGGGCTTTGAGGCCTATTCTGGAAAAGGAAATATCTTCACATAAAAACTAGACAGAAGTACTCTCAGGAACTTCTTTATGATGTGTGCATTCAACTCACAGAGTTGAACCTTTCTTTTGATAGAGCAGTTTTGAAGTACTCTTTTTGTAGAATATGCAAGCGGGGGTTTGGAGCGCTTTAAGTCCTATGCTGGAAAAGGAAACATTTTCAGATAAAAACTAGACAGAAGCATTCTCTCAAGCTTCTCTGTGATGTTTGCATTCAACTCGCAGAGTTGAACCTTGCTTTTGATAGAGCAGTTTTGAAACACTCTTTTTGTAGGATCTGCAACGATATATTTGGAGCGATTTGAGGCCTATGATGGAAAAGGAAATATCTTCACATAAAAACTAGACAGAAGCATTCTCAGAAACGTATTCGTTATGAGTCCATTCAACTCACAGAGTTGAACCTTCGTTTTGATAGGGCAGTTTTGAAACACTCTTTTTGTAGAATCTTCAAGTGGACATTTTTAGTGCTTTGACGATATGCTGGAAAAGGAAATATCTTCACATAAAAACTAGACAGAAGCATTCTCAGAAACTTCTTTGTGATGTGTGCTTTCAACTCACAGATGTAAACATTTCTTTTGAAAGAGTAGTTTTGAAACACTCTTTTTGTAGAATCTGCAAGTGGATATATGGAGCGCTTTGAAGCCTATGCTGGAAAAGGAAATATCTTCACCTAAAAACTATACAGAAGCATTCTCAGCAACTTCCTTGTGATTTGTGCATTCAACTCGGAGAGTTGAACCGTCCTTTTGTTAGAGCAGTTTGGGAACACTCTTTTTGTAGAATCTGCAAGTGGATATTTGGAGCACTTTGAAGCCTAAGCTGGAAAAGGAAACAACTTCACATAAAAACTAGAAGGAAGCATTCTCACAAACTTTTTTGTGATGTGTGCATTCAACTCAGCGAGTTTAACCTTACTTTTGATAGAGCAGTTTTGAAACACTCTTTTTGTAGAATGTGCAAGTAGACATTTGGACCTCCTTCAGGCCTGTGCTGGAATAGAAAAGAACTTCACACAAAAACTAGACAGAAGCATTCTCAGAAACTTCTTTGTGATGTGTGCATTCCACTCACAGAGTTGAACCTTCCTTTTGATAGAGCAATTCTGAAACACTCTTTTTGTAGAATCCGCAAGTGGATATTTGGAGCGCTTTGAGGCCTATGCTGGAAAAGGGAATATTTTCACGTAAAAACAAGACCGAAGCACTCTATCAAACTTCTTTGTGATGTTTACATTCAACTCACAGAGTTGAACCTTCCCTTGAATAGAGCGGTTTTGAAAGAATCTTTTTGTAGTATATGCAACTAGATATTTGGAGCGCTTTGAGTCCTATGAGGGAAATGGAAATATTTTTAGATAAAAACTAGACAGAGGCATTCTCAGAAACATATTTGTTACGAGTGAATTCAAGTCACAGAGTTGAACCTTCCTTTTGGCAGAGCGGTTTTGAAACCCTCTTTTTATTGAATCTTCCATTGGAGATTTAGAGCGCTTTGACGCAATGCTGGAAAAGGAAATATCTTCACATAAAAACTTGACGGATGTATTCCCAGAAACTTCTTTTTGATGTGTGCTTTCAACTCACAGAGTTGAACCTTTCTTTTGATAGAGCAGTTTTGAAACCCTCTCTTTGAAGAATCTTCATGTGGACATTTGGATATCTTTGAGGCCTATGCTGGAAAAGGAAATATCTTCACATAAAAACAAGACAGAAGCATTCTCAGAAACTACTTTGCAATGTGTGCGTTCAACACACAGACTTTAAACTTACTTTTGGCGGAGCAGTTCTGAAACAGTCTTTTTGTACCGTCTGCAAGTGGATATTTGGAGCGCTTTAAGGCCTACGCTGAAAAAAGAAATAACTTCAATCAAAAAGTAGAAAGAAGCATTCTCAGAAACCTCTTTGTGATGTGTGTATTGAACTCACAGAGTTGAACCTTTCTTTTGATAGAGGAGTTTTGAAATACTCTTTTTGTAGGATCTGCAAGTGAATAGTTGGGATGATTTGAGGCCTATGATGGTAAAGGAAATATCTTCACATAAAAACGATAGAGAAGCATTCTCGGAAACTTCCTTGTGATGTGTGCATTCAACTCACAGAGTTGAACCTTCCTTCTGATAGTGCAGTTTTGAAACACTCGTTTTGTATCATCTGCAAGTGGATACTTGGAGCGCTTTGAAGCCTATACTGGAAAAGTAAATGTCTTCTCATAAAAACTATACAGAAGCAATCTCCGAAACCACCTTGTGATGTGTGTATTCAACTCAGAGAGTTGAACCTTCCTTTTTTTGAGCAGTTTTGAAACACTCTTTTTGCAAAATCTGCAAGTGAATACTTGGATCGCTTTGAAGCCTCTGCAGGGTAAAGGAAATATCTTCACATAAAAACAAAACAGAAGCATTGTCAGAAACTTCTTTATGATGTGTGCATTCAATTCACAGAGTTGAACCTTCCTTTCGATAGAGCAGTTTTGAAACACTCCTTTTGTAGTGTGTGCAAGTAGACATTTGGAGCTCTTTCAGGCCTGTGCTGGAAAAGGAAATATCTTCACACAAAAACTAGACAGAAGTATTCTCAGAAACTTCTTTGTGATGCATGCATTCAAAACACGGAGTTGAACCTTCCTTTTGATAGAACAGTTTTGAAACACTCTTATTGTAGAATCTGCATGTGGATATTTGGAGCGCTTTGAGGCCTATGCTAGAAAAGAAAATATCTTCGCATAAAAATTAGACAGAAGCATTCTCAGAAACTTTTTTGTGATGTGTGCATTAAACTCACAGTGTTGAACCTGCCTTTTGATATAGCAGTTTTGAAACACTCTTTTTGTAGAATCTGCAGGTGGATATTTGGAGTGCTTTGAGGACAATGCTATATAAGGAAATGTCTTTACATAAAACCTAGACAGAAACATTATCAGAAACTTCTTTGTGATGTGTGCATCCAAATCACTGAGTTGAACCTTCCTTTTGATATAGCAGGTTTGGAACACACTTTTTGTGGAATCTGCAAGTGAATTTTGGGAGCGCTTTGAGGGCTATGCTGGAAAAGGAAATATATTCACATAAAAACTAGAAAGAGGCATTCTCAAAAACTTCTCTGTGATGTGTGCGCTAAACTCACAAAGTTGAACATCCCTTTTGCTAGAGCAGTTTTGAAACACTGTTTTTGTAAAATCTGCAAGTGAATATTTGGAGTGATTGAGACCTCTGCTGGAAAATCATATAACTTCAAATAAGAACGGGACAGAAGTATTCTCAGAAACATCTTTGTGATGTCTGCATTCAACTCGCGGAGTTGAAACTTCCTTTTGGTAGAGCAGTTTTGAAACTGTCTTTTTGTGGAAGCTACAAGTGGATATTTGGAAGGCTTTGAGGCTTATGCTGGAAAAGCTAATAACTTCACATAAAAAGTAGAGAGAAGCATTCTCAGAAACTTCTTTGTGATGAGTGCATTCAAGTGTACATTTGGAGTGCTTTGAGGCCTTTGCTGGAAAAGGAAATAACTTCACATAAAAATTAGACAGAAGCATTCTCAGAAACTTCTTTGTGATGTGTGCATTCAACTCACAGAGTTGGATCTTCCTTTTCTTAGAGCGGTTTTGAAACAAGATTTTTGTAGAATATTAAAGTGGACATTTGGAGGGCTTTGAGGCCTATGCTGGAAAAGGAAATAACTTCCAATAAAAACTAGACAGAAGCATTCTCAGAAACGTATTTGTTATGAGTCCATTCAACTCACAGTGTTGAACCTTCGTTTTGATAGGGCAGTTTTGAAACACTCTTTTTGTAGAATCTTCAAGTGGACATTTTTAGTGCTTTGACGATATGCTGGAAAAGGAAATATCTTCACATAAAAACTTGACAGAAGCATTCTCAGAAACTTCTTTGTGATGTGTGCTTTCAACTCACAGATGTAAACATTTCTTTTGAAAGAGTAGTTTTGAAACACTCTTTTTGTAGAATCTGCAAGTGGATATATGGAGCGCTTTGAAGCCTATGCTGGAAAAGGAAATATCTTCACATAAAAACTATACAGAAGCATTCTCAGCAACTTCCTTGTGATTTGTGCATTCAACTCGGAGAGTTGAACCGTCCTTTTGTTAGAGCAGTTTGGGAACACTCTTTTTGTAGAATCTGCAAGTGGATATTTGGAGCACTTTGAAGCCTAAGCTGGAAAAGGAAACAACTTCACATAAAAACTAGAAGGAAGCATTCTCACAAACTTTCTTGTGATGTGTGCATTCAACTCAGCGAGTTTAACCTTACTTTTGATAGAGCAGTTTTGAAACACTCTTTTTGTAGAATGTGCAAGTAGACATTTGGACCTCCTTCAGGCCTGTGCTGGAATAGAAAAGATCTTCACACAAAAACTAGACAGAAGCATTCTCAGAAACTTCTTTGTGATGTGTGCATTCCACTCACAGAGTTGAACCTTCCTTTTGATAGAGCAATTCTGAAACACTCTTTTTGTAGAATCCGCAAGTGGATATTTGGAGCGCTTTGAGGCCTATGCTGGAAAAGGAAATATTTTCGCGTAAAAACAAGACCGAAGCACTCTATCAAACTTCTTTGTGATGTTTACATTCAACTCACAGAGTTGAACCTTCCCTTGAATAGAGCGGTTTTGAAAGAATCTTTTTGTAGTATATGCAACTAGATATTTGGAGCGCTTTGAGTCCTATGAGGGAAATGGAAATATTTTTAGATAAAAACTAGACAGAGGCATTCTCAGAAACATATTTGTTACGAGTGAATTCAAGTCACAGAGTTGAACCTTCCTTTTTTCAGAGCGGTTTTGAAACCCTCTTTTTATTGAATCTTCCATTGGAGATTTAGAGCGCTTTGACGCAATGCTGGAAAAGGAAATATCTTCACATAAAAACTAGACGGATGCATTCCCAGAAACTACTTTTTGATGTGTGCTTTCAACTCACAGAGTTGAACCTTTCTTTTGATAGAGCAGTTTTGAAACCCTCTCTTTGAAGAATCTTCATGTGGACATTTGGATATCTTTGAGGCCTATGCTGGAAAAGGAAATATCTTCACATAAAAACAAGACAGAAGCATTCTCAGAAACTGCTTTGCAATGTGTGCGTTCAACACTCAGACTTTAAACTTACTTTTGGCGGAGCAGTTCTGAAACAGTCTTTTTGTACAGTCTGCAAGTGGATATTTGGAGCGCTTTAAGGCCTACGCTGAAAAAAGAAATAACTTCAATCAAAAAGTAGAAAGAAGCATTCTCAGAAACCTTTTTGTGATGTGTGTATTGAACTCACAGAGTTGAACCTTCCTTTTGATAGAGGAGTTTTGAAATACTCTTTTTGTAGGATCTGCAAGTGAATAGTTGGAATGATTTGAGGCCTATGATGGTAAAGGAAATATCTTCACATAAAAACGATAGAGAAGCATTCTCGGAAACTTCCTTGTGATGTGTGCATTCAACCCACAGAGTTGAACCTTCCTTCTGATAGTGCAGTTTTGAAACACTCGTTTTGTATCATCTGCAAGTGGATACTTGGAGCGCTTTGAAGCCTATACTGGAAAAGTAAATGTCTTCTCATAAAAACTATACAGAAGCAATCTCCGAAACCACCTTGTGATGTGTGTATTCAACTCAGAGAGTTGAACCTTCCTTTTTTTAGAGCAGTTTTGAAACACTCTTTTTGCAAAATCTGCAAGTGAATACTTGGATCGCTTTGAAGCCTCTGCACGGTAAAGGAAATATCTTCACATAAAAACAAAACAGAAGCATTGTCAGAAACTTCTTTATGATGTGTGCATTCAATTCACAGAGTTGAACCTTCCTTTCGATAGAGCAGTTTTGAAACACTCCTTTTGTAGTGTGTGCAAGTAGACATTTGGAGCTCTTTCAGGCCTGTGCTGGAAAAGGAAATATCTTCACACAAAAACTAGACAGAAGTATTCTCAGAAACTTCTTTGTGATGCATGCATTCAAAACACGGAGTTGAACCTTCCTTTTGATAGAACAGTTTTGAAACACTCTTATTGTAGAATCTGCATGTGGATATTTGGAGCGCTTTGAGGCCTATGCTAGAAAAGAAAATATCTTCGCATAAAAATGAGACAGAAGCATTCTCAGAAACTTTTTTGTGATGTGTGCATTAAACTCACAGTGTTGAACCTGCCTTTTGATAGAGCAGTTTTGAAACACTCTTTTTGTAGAATCTGCAGGTGGATATTTGGAGTGCTTTGAGGACAATGCTATATAAGGAAATGTCTTCACATAAAACCTAGACAGAAACATTGTCAGAAACTTCTTTGTGATGTGTGCTTCCAAATCACAGAGTTGAACCTTCTTTTTGATATAGCAGGTTTGGAACACACTTTTTGTGGAATCTGCAAGTGAATTTTGGGAGCCCTTTGAGGACTATGCTGGAAAAGGAAATATATTCACATAAAAACTAGAAAGAGGCATTCTCAAAAACTTCTCTGTGATGTGTGCGCTAAACTCACAAAGTTGAACATCCCTTTTGCTAGAGCAGTTTTGAAACACTGTTTTTGTAAAATCTGCAAGTGAATATTTGGAGTGATTGAGACCTCTGCTGGAAAATCATATAACTTCAAATAAGAACGGGACAGAAGTATTCTCAGAAACATCTTTGTGATGTCTGCATTCAACTCGCGGAGTTGAAACTTCCTTTTGGTAGAGCAGTTTTGAAACTGTCTTTTTGTGGAAGCTACAAGTGGATATTTGGAAGGCTTTGAGGCTTATGCTGGAAAAGCTAATAACTTCACATAAAAAGTAGAGAGAAGCATTCTCAGAAACTTCTTTGTGATGAGTGCATTCAAGTGTACATTTGGAGTGCTTTGAGGCCTTTGCTGGAAAAGGAAATAACTTCACATAAAAATTAGACAGAAGCATTCTCAGAAACTTCTTTGTGATGTGTGCATTCAACTCACAGAGTTGGATCTTCCTTTTCTTAGAGCGGTTTTGAAACAAGATTTTTGTAGAATATTCAAGTGGACATTTGGAGGGCTTTGAGGCCTATGCTAGAAAAGGAAATAACTTCACATAAAAACTAGACAGAAGCACTCTCAGGAACTTCTTTATAATGTGTGCATAAAACTCACACAGTTGAATCTTCCTTTTGATAGAGGAGTTTTGAAACACTAGTTTTCTAGAATATTCAAGTGTATATTTGGTGGGCTTTGAGGCCTATTCTGGAAAAGGAAATATCTTCACATAAAAACTAGACAGAAGTACTCTCAGGAACTTCTTTATGATGTGTGCATTCAACTCACAGAGTTGAACCTTTCTTTTGATAGAGCAGTTTTGAAATACTCTTTTTGTAGAATATGCAAGCGGGGGTTTGGAGCGCTTTAAGTCCTATGCTGGAAAAGGAAACATTTTCAGATAAAAACTAGACAGAAGCATTCTCTCAAGCTTCTCTGTGATGTTTGCATTCAACTCGCAGAGTTGAACCTTGCTTTTGATAGAGCAGTTTTGAAACACTCTTTTTGTAGGATCTGCAACGATATATTTGGAGCGATTTGAGGCCTATGATGGAAAAGGAAATATCTTCACATAAAAACTAGACAGAAGCATTCTCAGAAACGTTTTTGTTATGAGTCCATTCAACTCACAGAGTTGAACCTTCGTTTTGATAGGGCAGTTTTGAAACACTCTTTTTGTAGAATCTTCAAGTGGACATTTTTAGTGCTTTGACGATATGCTGGAAAAGGAAATATCTTCACATAAAAACTACACAGAAGCATTCTCAGAAACTTCTTTGTGATGTGTGCTTTCAACTCACAGATGTAAATATTTCTTTGGATAGAGTAGTTTTGAAACACTCTTTTTGTAGAATCTGCAAGTGGATATATGGAGCGCTTTGAAGCCTATGCTGGAAAAGGAAATCTCTTCACATAAAAACTATACAGAAGCATTCTCAGCAACTTCCTTGTGATTTGTGCATTCAACTCGGAGAGTTTAACCGTCCTTTTGTTAGAGCAGTTTGGGAACACTCTTTTTGTAGAATCTGCAAGTGGATATTTGGAGCACTTTGAAGCCTAAGCTGGAAAAGGAAACAACTTCACATAAAAACTAGAAGGAAGCATTCTCACAAACTTTTTTGTGATGTGTGCATTCAACTCAGCGAGTTTAACCTTACTTTTGATAGAGCAGTTTTGAAACACTCTTTTTGTAGAATGTGCAAGTAGACATTTGGAGCTCTTTCAGGCCTGCGCTGGAATAGAAAAGATCTTCACACAAAAACTAGACAGAAGCATTCTCAGAAACTTTTTTGTGATGTGTGCATTCCACTCACAGAGTTGAACCTTCCTTTTGATAGAGCAGTTTTGAAACACTCTTTTTGTAGAATCTGCAGGTAGATATTTGGAGTGCTTTGAGGACAATGCTATATAAGGAAATGTCTTCACATAAAACCTAGACAGAAACATTATCAGAAACTTCTTTGTGATGTGTGCTTCCAAATCACTGAGTTGAACCTTCCTTTTGATATAGCAGGTTTGGAACACACTTTTTGTGGAATCTGCAAGTGAATTTTGGGAGCGCTTTGAGGGCTATGCTGGAAAAGGAAATATATTCACATAAAAACTAGAAAGAGGTATTCTCAAAAACTTCTCTGTGATGTGTGCGCTAAACTCACAAAGTTGAACATCCCTTTTGCTAGAGCAGTTTTGAAACACTGTTTTTGTAAAATCTGCAAGTGAATATTTGGAGTGATTGAGACCTCTGCTGGAAAATCATATAACTTCAAATAAGAACGGGACAGAAGTATTCTCAGAAACATCTTTGTGATGTCTGCATTCAACTCGCGGAGTTGAAACTTCCTTTTGGTAGAGCAGTTTTGAAACTGTCTTTTTGTGGAAGCTACAAGTGGATATTTGGAAGGCTTTGAGGCTTATGCTGGAAAAGCTAATAACTTCACATAAAAAGTAGAGAGAAGCATTCTCAGAAACTTCTTTGTGATGAGTGCATTCAAGTGTACATTTGGAGTGCTTTGAGGCCTTTGCTGGAAAACGAAATAACTTCACATAAAAATTAGACAGAAGCATTCTCAGAAACTTCTTTGTGATGTGTGCATTCAACTCACAGAGTTGGATCTTCCTTTTCTTAGAGCAGTTTTGAAACAATATTTTTGTAGAATATTCAAGTGGACATTTGGAGGGCTTTGAGGCCTATGCTGGAAAAGGAAATAACTTCACATAAAAACTAGACAGAAGCATTCTCAGAAACGTATTTGTTATGAGTCCATTCAACTCACAGTGTTGAACCTTCGTTTTGATAGGGCAGTTTTGAAACACTCTTTTTGTAGAATCTTCAAGTGGACATTTTTAGTGCTTTGACGATATGCAGGAAAAGGAAATATCTTCACATAAAAACAAGACAGAAGCATTCTCAGAAACTGCTTTGCAATGTGTGCGTTCAACACTCAGACTTTAAACTTACTTTTGGCGGAGCAGTTCTGAAACAGTCTTTTTGTACAGTCTGCAAGTGGATATTTGGAGCGCTTTAAGGCCTACGCTGAAAAAAGAAATAACTTCAATCAAAAAGTAGAAAGAAGCATTCTCAGAAACCTCTTTGTGATGTGTGTATTGAACTCACAGAGTTGAACCTTCCTTTTGATAGAGGAGTTTTGAAATACTCTTTTTGTAGGATCTGCAAGTGAATAGTTGGAATGATTTGAGGCCTATGATGGTAAAGGAAATATCTTCACATAAAAACGATAGAGAAGCATTCTCGGAAACTTCCTTGTGATGTGTGCATTCAACTCACAGAGTTGTACCTTCCTTCTGATAGTGCAGTTTTGAAACACTCGTTTTGTATCATCTGCAAGTGGATACTTGGAGCGCTTTGAAGCCTATACTGGAAAAGTAAATGTCTTCTCATAAAAACTATACAGAAGCAATCTCCCAAACCACCTTGTGATGTGTGTATTCAACTCAGAGAGTTGAACCTTCCTTTTTTTAGAGCAGTTTTGAAACACTCTTTTTGCAAAATCTGCAAGTGAATACTTGGATCGCTTTGAAGCCTCTGCACGGTAAAGGAAATATCTTCACATAAAAACAAAACAGAAGCATTGTCAGAAACTTCTTTATGATGTGTGCATTCAATTCACAGAGTTGAACCTTCCTTTCGAGAGAGCAGTTTTGAAACACTCCTTTTGTAGTGTGTGCAAGTAGACATTTGGAGCTCTTTCAGGCCTGTGCTGGAAAAGGAAATATCTTCACACAAAAACTAGACAGAAGTATTCTCAGAAACTTCTTTGTGATGCATGCATTCAAAACACGGAGTTGAACCTTCCTTTTGATAGAACAGTTTTGAAACACTCTTATTGTAGAATCTGCATGTGGATATTTGGAGCGCTTTGAGGCCTATGCTAGAAAAGAAAATATCTTCGCATAAAAATGAGACAGAAGCATTCTCAGAAACTTTTTTGTGATGTGTGCATTAAACTCACAGTGTTGAACCTGCCTTTTGATAGAGCAGTTTTGAAACACTCTTTTTGTAGAATCTGCAGGTGGATATTTGGAGTGCTTTGAGGACAATGCTATATAAGGAAATGTCTTCACATAAAACCTAGACAGAAACATTGTCAGAAACTTCTTTGTGATGTGTGCTTCCAAATCACAGAGTTGAACCTTCTTTTTGATATAGCAGGTTTGGAACACACTTTTTGTGGAATCTGCAAGTGAATTTTGGGAGCGCTTTGAGGACTATGCTGGAAAAGGAAATATATTCACATAAAAACTAGAAAGAGGCATTCTCAAAAACTTCTCTGTGATGTGTGCGCTAAACTCACAAAGTTGAACATCCCTTTTGCTAGAGCAGTTTTGAAACACTGTTTTTGTAAAATCTGCAAGTGAATATTTGGAGTGATTGAGACCTCTGCTGGAAAATCATATAACTTCAAATAAGAACGGGACAGAAGTATTCTCAGAAACATCTTTGTGATGTCTGCATTCAACTCGCGGAGTTGAAACTTCCTTTTGGTAGAGCAGTTTTGAAACTGTCTTTTTGTGGAAGCTACAAGTGGATATTTGGAAGGCTTTGAGGCTT
The DNA here is from genome assembly GCF_028885655.2 of Pongo abelii. NCBI lineage: Eukaryota > Metazoa > Chordata > Mammalia > Primates > Hominidae > Pongo > Pongo abelii. Next base: position 25,460,188 of record NC_072005.2, read on the forward strand.
ATGCTGGAAAAGCTAATAACTTCACATAAAAAGTGGAGAGAAGCATTCTCAGAAACTTCTTTGTGATGAGTGCATTCAAGTGTACATTTGGAGTGCTTTGAGGCCTTTGCTGGAAAAGGAAATAACTTCACATAAAAATTAGACAGAAGCATTCTCAGAAACTTCTTTGTGATGTGTGCATTCAACTCACAGAGTTGGATCTTCCTTTTCTTAGAGCGGTTTTGAAACAAGATTTTTGTAGAATATTCAAGTGGACATTTGGAGGGCTTTGAGGCCTATGCTAGAAAAGGAAATAACTTCACATAAAAACTAGACAGAAGCACTCTCAGGAACTTCTTTATAATGTGTGCATAAAACTCACACAGTTGAATCTTCCTTTTGATAGAGGAGTTTTGAAACACTAGTTTTCTAGAATATTCAAGTGTATATTTGGTGGGCTTTGAGGCCTATTCTGGAAAAGGAAATATCTTCACATAAAAACTAGACAGAAGTACTCTCAGGAACTTCTTTATGATGTGTGCATTCAACTCACAGAGTTGAACCTTTCTTTTGATAGAGCAGTTTTGAAATACTCTTTTTGTAGAATATGCAAGCGGGGGTTTGGAGCGCTTTAAGTCCTATGCTGGAAAAGGAAACATTTTCAGATAAAAACTAGACAGAAGCATTCTCTCAAGCTTCTCTGTGATGTTTGCATTCAACTCGCAGAGTTGAACCTTGCTTTTGATAGAGCAGTTTTGAAACACTCTTTTTGTAGGATCTGCAACGATATATTTGGAGCGATTTGAGGCCTATGATGGAAAAGGAAATATCTTCACATAAAAACTAGACAGAAGCATTCTCAGAAACGTTTTTGTTATGAGTCCATTCAACTCACAGAGTTGAACCTTCGTTTTGATAGGGCAGTTTTGAAACACTCTTTTTGTAGAATCTTCAAGTGGACATTTTTAGTGCTTTGACGATATGCTGGAAAAGGAAATATCTTCACATAAAAACTACACAGAAGCATTCTCAGAAACTTCTTTGTGATGTGTGCTTTCAACTCACAGATGTAAATATTTCTTTGGATAGAGTAGTTTTGAAACACTCTTTTTGTAGAATCTGCAAGTGGATATATGGAGCGCTTTGAAGCCTATGCTGGAAAAGGAAATCTCTTCACATAAAAACTATACAGAAGCATTCTCAGCAACTTCCTTGTGATTTGTGCATTCAACTCGGAGAGTTTAACCGTCCTTTTGTTAGAGCAGTTTGGGAACACTCTTTTTGTAGAATCTGCAAGTGGATATTTGGAGCACTTTGAAGCCTAAGCTGGAAAAGGAAACAACTTCACATAAAAACTAGAAGGAAGCATTCTCACAAACTTTTTTGTGATGTGTGCATTCAACTCAGCGAGTTTAACCTTACTTTTGATAGAGCAGTTTTGAAACACTCTTTTTGTAGAATGTGCAAGTAGACATTTGGAGCTCTTTCAGGCCTGCGCTGGAATAGAAAAGATCTTCACACAAAAACTAGACAGAAGCATTCTCAGAAACTTTTTTGTGATGTGTGCATTCCACTCACAGAGTTGAACCTTCCTTTTGATAGAGCAGTTTTGAAACACTCTTTTTGTAGAATCTGCAGGTAGATATTTGGAGTGCTTTGAGGACAATGCTATATAAGGAAATGTCTTCACATAAAACCTAGACAGAAACATTATCAGAAACTTCTTTGTGATGTGTGCTTCCAAATCACTGAGTTGAACCTTCCTTTTGATATAGCAGGTTTGGAACACACTTTTTGTGGAATCTGCAAGTGAATTTTGGGAGCGCTTTGAGGGCTATGCTGGAAAAGGAAATATATTCACATAAAAACTAGAAAGAGGTATTCTCAAAAACTTCTCTGTGATGTGTGCGCTAAACTCACAAAGTTGAACATCCCTTTTGCTAGAGCAGTTTTGAAACACTGTTTTTGTAAAATCTGCAAGTGAATATTTGGAGTGATTGAGACCTCTGCTGGAAAATCATATAACTTCAAATAAGAACGGGACAGAAGTATTCTCAGAAACATCTTTGTGATGTCTGCATTCAACTCGCGGAGTTGAAACTTCCTTTTGGTAGAGCAGTTTTGAAACTGTCTTTTTGTGGAAGCTACAAGTGGATATTTGGAAGGCTTTGAGGCTTATGCTGGAAAAGCTAATAACTTCACATAAAAAGTAGAGAGAAGCATTCTCAGAAACTTCTTTGTGATGAGTGCATTCAAGTGTACATTTGGAGTGCTTTGAGGCCTTTGCTGGAAAACGAAATAACTTCACATAAAAATTAGACAGAAGCATTCTCAGAAACTTCTTTGTGATGTGTGCATTCAACTCACAGAGTTGGATCTTCCTTTTCTTAGAGCAGTTTTGAAACAATATTTTTGTAGAATATTCAAGTGGACATTTGGAGGGCTTTGAGGCCTATGCTGGAAAAGGAAATAACTTCACATAAAAACTAGACAGAAGCATTCTCAGAAACGTATTTGTTATGAGTCCATTCAACTCACAGTGTTGAACCTTCGTTTTGATAGGGCAGTTTTGAAACACTCTTTTTGTAGAATCTTCAAGTGGACATTTTTAGTGCTTTGACGATATGCAGGAAAAGGAAATATCTTCACATAAAAACAAGACAGAAGCATTCTCAGAAACTGCTTTGCAATGTGTGCGTTCAACACTCAGACTTTAAACTTACTTTTGGCGGAGCAGTTCTGAAACAGTCTTTTTGTACAGTCTGCAAGTGGATATTTGGAGCGCTTTAAGGCCTACGCTGAAAAAAGAAATAACTTCAATCAAAAAGTAGAAAGAAGCATTCTCAGAAACCTCTTTGTGATGTGTGTATTGAACTCACAGAGTTGAACCTTCCTTTTGATAGAGGAGTTTTGAAATACTCTTTTTGTAGGATCTGCAAGTGAATAGTTGGAATGATTTGAGGCCTATGATGGTAAAGGAAATATCTTCACATAAAAACGATAGAGAAGCATTCTCGGAAACTTCCTTGTGATGTGTGCATTCAACTCACAGAGTTGTACCTTCCTTCTGATAGTGCAGTTTTGAAACACTCGTTTTGTATCATCTGCAAGTGGATACTTGGAGCGCTTTGAAGCCTATACTGGAAAAGTAAATGTCTTCTCATAAAAACTATACAGAAGCAATCTCCCAAACCACCTTGTGATGTGTGTATTCAACTCAGAGAGTTGAACCTTCCTTTTTTTAGAGCAGTTTTGAAACACTCTTTTTGCAAAATCTGCAAGTGAATACTTGGATCGCTTTGAAGCCTCTGCACGGTAAAGGAAATATCTTCACATAAAAACAAAACAGAAGCATTGTCAGAAACTTCTTTATGATGTGTGCATTCAATTCACAGAGTTGAACCTTCCTTTCGAGAGAGCAGTTTTGAAACACTCCTTTTGTAGTGTGTGCAAGTAGACATTTGGAGCTCTTTCAGGCCTGTGCTGGAAAAGGAAATATCTTCACACAAAAACTAGACAGAAGTATTCTCAGAAACTTCTTTGTGATGCATGCATTCAAAACACGGAGTTGAACCTTCCTTTTGATAGAACAGTTTTGAAACACTCTTATTGTAGAATCTGCATGTGGATATTTGGAGCGCTTTGAGGCCTATGCTAGAAAAGAAAATATCTTCGCATAAAAATTAGGCAGAAGCATTCTCAGAAACTTTTTTGTGATGTGTGCATTAAACTCACAGTGTTGAACCTGCCTTTTGATAGAGCAGTTTTGAAACACTCTTTTTGTAGAATCTGCAGGTGGATATTTGGAGTGCTTTGAGGACAATGCTATATAAGGAAATGTCTTCACATAAAACCTAGACAGAAACACTATCAGAAACTTCTTTGTGATGTGTGCTTCCAAATCACTGAGTTGAACCTTCCTTTTGATATAACAGGTTTGGAACACACTTTTTGTGGAATCTGCAAGTGAATTTTGGGAGCGCTTTGAGGACTATGCTGGAAAAGGAAATATATTCACATAAAAACTAGAAAGAGGCATTCTCAAAAACTTCTCTGTGATGTGTGCGCTAAACTCACAAAGTTGAACATCCCTTTTGCTAGAGCAGTGTTGAAACACTGTTTTTGTAAAATCTGCAAGTGAATATTTGGAGTGATTGAGACCTCTGCTGGAAAATCATATAACTTCAAATAAGAACGGGACAGAAGTATTCTCAGAAACATCTTTGTGATGTCTGCATTCAACTCGCGGAGTTGAAACTTCCTTTTGGTAGAGCAGTTTTGAAACTGTCTTTTTGTGGAAGCTACAAGTGGATATTTGGATGGCTTTGAGGCTTATGCTGGAAAAGCTAATAACTTCACATAAAAAGTAGAGAGAAGCATTCTCAGAAACTTCTTTGTGATGAGTGCATTCAAGTGTACATTTGGAGTGCTTTGAGGCCTTTGCTGGAAAAGGAAATAACTTCACATAAAAATTAGACAGAAGCATTCTCAGGAACTTCTTTGTGATGTGTGCATTCAACTCACAGAGTTGGATCTTCCTTTTCTTAGAGCGGTTTTGAAACAATATTTTTGTAGAATATTCAAGTGGACATTTGGAGGGCTTTGAGGCCTATGCTGGAAAAGGAAATAACTTCACATAAAAACTAGACAGAAGCACTCTCAGGAACTTCTTTATAATGTGTGCATAAAACTCACACAGTTGAATCTTCCTTTTGATAGAGGAGTTTTGAATAACAGTTTTTCTAGAATATTCAAGTGGATATTTGGTGGGCTTTGAGGCCTATTCTGGAAAAGGAAATATCTTCACATAAAAACTAGACAGAAGTACTCTCAGGAACTTCTTTATGATGTGTGCATTCAACTCACAGAGTTGAACCTTGCTTTTGATAGAGCAGTTTTGAAACACTCTTTTTGTAGGATCTGCAACGATATATTTGGAGCGATTTGAGGCCTATGATGGAAAAGGAAATATCTTCACATAAAAACTAGACAGAAGCATTCTCAGAAACGTTTTTGTTATGAGTCCATTCAACTCACAGAGTTGAACCTTCGTTTTGATAGGGCAGTTTTGAAACACTCTTTTTGTAGAATCTTCAAGTGGACATTTTTAGTGCTTTGACGATATGCTGGAAAAGGAAATATCTTCACATAAAAACTACACAGAAGCATTCTCAGAAACTTCTTTGTGATGTGTGCTTTCAACTCACAGATGTAAATATTTCTTTGGATAGAGTAGTTTTGAAACACTCTTTTTGTAGAATCTGCAAGTGGATATATGGAGCGCTTTGAAGCCTATGCTGGAAAAGGAAATCTCTTCACATAAAAACTATACAGAAGCATTCTCAGCAACTTCCTTGTGATTTGTGCATTCAACTCGGAGAGTTTAACCGTCCTTTTGTTAGAGCAGTTTGGGAACACTCTTTTTGTAGAATCTGCAAGTGGATATTTGGAGCACTTTGAAGCCTAAGCTGGAAAAGGAAACAACTTCACATAAAAACTAGAAGGAAGCATTCTCACAAACTTTTTTGTGATGTGTGCATTCAACTCAGCGAGTTTAACCTTACTTTTGATAGAGCAGTTTTGAAACACTCTTTTTGTAGAATGTGCAAGTAGACATTTGGAGCTCTTTCAGGCCTGCGCTGGAATAGAAAAGATCTTCACACAAAAACTAGACAGAAGCATTCTCAGAAACTTTTTTGTGATGTGTGCATTCCACTCACAGAGTTGAACCTTCCTTTTGATAGAGCAGTTTTGAAACACTCTTTTTGTAGAATCTGCAGGTAGATATTTGGAGTGCTTTGAGGACAATGCTATATAAGGAAATGTCTTCACATAAAACCTAGACAGAAACATTATCAGAAACTTCTTTGTGATGTGTGCTTCCAAATCACTGAGTTGAACCTTCCTTTTGATATAGCAGGTTTGGAACACACTTTTTGTGGAATCTGCAAGTGAATTTTGGGAGCGCTTTGAGGGCTATGCTGGAAAAGGAAATATATTCACATAAAAACTAGAAAGAGGTATTCTCAAAAACTTCTCTGTGATGTGTGCGCTAAACTCACAAAGTTGAACATCCCTTTTGCTAGAGCAGTTTTGAAACACTGTTTTTGTAAAATCTGCAAGTGAATATTTGGAGTGATTGAGACCTCTGCTGGAAAATCATATAACTTCAAATAAGAACGGGACAGAAGTATTCTCAGAAACATCTTTGTGATGTCTGCATTCAACTCGCGGAGTTGAAACTTCCTTTTGGTAGAGCAGTTTTGAAACTGTCTTTTTGTGGAAGCTACAAGTGGATATTTGGAAGGCTTTGAGGCTTATGCTGGAAAAGCTAATAACTTCACATAAAAAGTAGAGAGAAGCATTCTCAGAAACTTCTTTGTGATGAGTGCATTCAAGTGTACATTTGGAGTGCTTTGAGGCCTTTGCTGGAAAACGAAATAACTTCACATAAAAATTAGACAGAAGCATTCTCAGAAACTTCTTTGTGATGTGTGCATTCAACTCACAGAGTTGGATCTTCCTTTTCTTAGAGCAGTTTTGAAACAATATTTTTGTAGAATATTCAAGTGGACATTTGGAGGGCTTTGAGGCCTATGCTGGAAAAGGAAATAACTTCACATAAAAACTAGACAGAAGCATTCTCAGAAACGTATTTGTTATGAGTCCATTCAACTCACAGTGTTGAACCTTCGTTTTGATAGGGCAGTTTTGAAACACTCTTTTTGTAGAATCTTCAAGTGGACATTTTTAGTGCTTTGACGATATGCAGGAAAAGGAAATATCTTCACATAAAAACAAGACAGAAGCATTCTCAGAAACTGCTTTGCAATGTGTGCGTTCAACACTCAGACTTTAAACTTACTTTTGGCGGAGCAGTTCTGAAACAGTCTTTTTGTACAGTCTGCAAGTGGATATTTGGAGCGCTTTAAGGCCTACGCTGAAAAAAGAAATAACTTCAATCAAAAAGTAGAAAGAAGCATTCTCAGAAACCTCTTTGTGATGTGTGTATTGAACTCACAGAGTTGAACCTTCCTTTTGATAGAGGAGTTTTGAAATACTCTTTTTGTAGGATCTGCAAGTGAATAGTTGGAATGATTTGAGGCCTATGATGGTAAAGGAAATATCTTCACATAAAAACGATAGAGAAGCATTCTCGGAAACTTCCTTGTGATGTGTGCATTCAACTCACAGAGTTGTACCTTCCTTCTGATAGTGCAGTTTTGAAACACTCGTTTTGTATCATCTGCAAGTGGATACTTGGAGCGCTTTGAAGCCTATACTGGAAAAGTAAATGTCTTCTCATAAAAACTATACAGAAGCAATCTCCCAAACCACCTTGTGATGTGTGTATTCAACTCAGAGAGTTGAACCTTCCTTTTTTTAGAGCAGTTTTGAAACACTCTTTTTGCAAAATCTGCAAGTGAATACTTGGATCGCTTTGAAGCCTCTGCACGGTAAAGGAAATATCTTCACATAAAAACAAAACAGAAGCATTGTCAGAAACTTCTTTATGATGTGTGCATTCAATTCACAGAGTTGAACCTTCCTTTCGAGAGAGCAGTTTTGAAACACTCCTTTTGTAGTGTGTGCAAGTAGACATTTGGAGCTCTTTCAGGCCTGTGCTGGAAAAGGAAATATCTTCACACAAAAACTAGACAGAAGTATTCTCAGAAACTTCTTTGTGATGCATGCATTCAAAACACGGAGTTGAACCTTCCTTTTGATAGAACAGTTTTGAAACACTCTTATTGTAGAATCTGCATGTGGATATTTGGAGCGCTTTGAGGCCTATGCTAGAAAAGAAAATATCTTCGCATAAAAATTAGGCAGAAGCATTCTCAGAAACTTTTTTGTGATGTGTGCATTAAACTCACAGTGTTGAACCTGCCTTTTGATAGAGCAGTTTTGAAACACTCTTTTTGTAGAATCTGCAGGTGGATATTTGGAGTGCTTTGAGGACAATGCTATATAAGGAAATGTCTTCACATAAAACCTAGACAGAAACACTATCAGAAACTTCTTTGTGATGTGTGCTTCCAAATCACTGAGTTGAACCTTCCTTTTGATATAACAGGTTTGGAACACACTTTTTGTGGAATCTGCAAGTGAATTTTGGGAGCGCTTTGAGGACTATGCTGGAAAAGGAAATATATTCACATAAAAACTAGAAAGAGGCATTCTCAAAAACTTCTCTGTGATGTGTGCGCTAAACTCACAAAGTTGAACATCCCTTTTGCTAGAGCAGTGTTGAAACACTGTTTTTGTAAAATCTGCAAGTGAATATTTGGAGTGATTGAGACCTCTGCTGGAAAATCATATAACTTCAAATAAGAACGGGACAGAAGTATTCTCAGAAACATCTTTGTGATGTCTGCATTCAACTCGCGGAGTTGAAACTTCCTTTTGGTAGAGCAGTTTTGAAACTGTCTTTTTGTGGAAGCTACAAGTGGATATTTGGATGGCTTTGAGGCTTATGCTGGAAAAGCTAATAACTTCACATAAAAAGTAGAGAGAAGCATTCTCAGAAACTTCTTTGTGATGAGTGCATTCAAGTGTACATTTGGAGTGCTTTGAGGCCTTTGCTGGAAAAGGAAATAACTTCACATAAAAATTAGACAGAAGCATTCTCAGGAACTTCTTTGTGATGTGTGCATTCAACTCACAGAGTTGGATCTTCCTTTTCTTAGAGCGGTTTTGAAACAATATTTTTGTAGAATATTCAAGTGGACATTTGGAGGGCTTTGAGGCCTATGCTGGAAAAGGAAATAACTTCACATAAAAACTAGACAGAAGCACTCTCAGGAACTTCTTTATAATGTGTGCATAAAACTCACACAGTTGAATCTTCCTTTTGATAGAGGAGTTTTGAATAACAGTTTTTCTAGAATATTCAAGTGGATATTTGGTGGGCTTTGAGGCCTATTCTGGAAAAGGAAATATCTTCACATAAAAACTAGACAGAAGTACTCTCAGGAACTTCTTTATGATGTGTGCATTCAACTCACAGAGTTGAACCTTTCTTTTGATAGAGCAGTTTTGAAATACTCTTTTTGTAGAATATGCAAGCGGGGGTTTGGAGCGCTTTAAGTCCTATGCTGGAAAAGGAAACATTTTCAGATAAAAACTAGACAGAAGCATTCTCTCAAGCTTCTCTGTGATGTTTGCATTCAACTCGCAGAGTTGAACCTTGCTTTTGATAGAGCAGTTTTGAAACACTCTTTTTGTAGGATCTGCAACGATATATTTGGAGCGATTTGAGGCCTATGATGGAAAAGGAAATATCTTCACATAAAAACTAGACAGAAGCATTCTCAGAAACTTCTTTGTGATGTGTGCATTCAACTCAGAGAGTTGGATCTTCCTTTTCTTAGAGCGGTTTTGAAACAATATTTTTGTAGAATATTCAAGTGGACATTTGGAGGGCTTTGAGGCCTATGCTGGAAAAGGAAATAACTTCACATAAAAACTAGACAGAAGCATTCTCAGAAACGTATTTGCTATGAGTCCATTCAACTCACAGTGTTGAACCTTCGTTTTGATAGGGCAGTTTTGAAACACTCTTTTTTTTTTTTTTTTTTTTTTTTTTTTGGATTTATTTTATTTTATTTTATTTTATTTTATTTTTTTCTTTTATTATTATTATTATTATTATCATTATTATACTTTAGGTTTTATGGTACATGTGCGCAATGTGCAGGTAAGTTACATATGTATACATGTGCCATGCTGGTGCGCTGCACCCACCAACTTGTCATCTAGCATTAGGTATATCTCCCAATGCTATCCCTCCCCCCTCCCCCCACCCCACAACAGTCCCCAAAGTGTGATGTTCCCCTTCCTGTGTCCATGTGTTCTCATTGTTCAATTCCCACCTATGAGTGAGAATATGCGGTGTTTGGTTTTTTGTTCTTGCGATAGTTTACTGAGAATGATGATTTCCAGTTTCATCCATGTCCCTACAAAGGACGTGAACTCATCATTTTTTATGGCTGCATAGTATTCCATGGTGTATATGGGCCACATTTTCTTAATCCAGTCTATCATTGCTGGACATTTGGGTTGGTTCCAAGTCTTTACTATTGTGAATAATGCGGCAATAAACATACGTGTGCATGTGTCTTTATAGCAGCATGATTTATAGTCCTTTGGGTATATACCCAGTAATGGGATGGCTGGGTCGAATGGAATTTCTAGTTCTAGATCCCTGAGGAATCGCCACACTGACTTCCACAAGGGTTGAACTAGTTTACAGTCCCACCAACAGTGTAAAAGTGTTCCTATTTCTCCACATCCTCTCCAGCACCTGTTGTTTCCTGACTTTTTAATGATTGCCATTCTAACTGGTGTGAGATGGTATCTCATTGTGGTTTTGATTTGCATTTCTCTGATGGCCAGTGATGGTGAGCATTTTTTCATGTGTTTTTTGGCTGCATAAATGTCTTCTTTTGAGAAGTGTCTGTTCATGTCCTTCGCCCACTTTTTGATGGGGTTGTTTGTTTTTTTCTTGTAAATTTGTTGGAGTTCATTGTAGATTCTGGATATTAGCCCTTTGTCAGATGAGTAGGTTGCGAAAATTTTCTCCCATTTTGTAGGTTGCCTGTTCACTCTGATGGTAGTTTCCTTTGCTGTGCAGAAGCTCTTTAGTTTAATTAGATCCCATTTGTCAATTTTGGCTTTTGTTGCCATTGCTTTTGGTGTTTTAGACATGAAGTCCTTGCCCATGCCTATGTCCTGAATGGTAATGCCTAGGTTTTCTTCTAGGGTTTTTATGGTTTTAGGTCTAACATTTAAGTCTTTAATCCATCTTGAATTGATTTTTGTATAAGGTGTAAGGAAGGGATCCAGTTTCAGCTTTCTACATATGGCTAGCCAGTTTTCCCAGCACCATTTATTAAATAGGGAATCCTTTCCCCATTTCTTGTTTTTGTCAGGTTTGTCAAAGATCAGATACTTGTAGATATGTGGCATTATTTCTGACGGCTCTGTTCTGTTCCATTGATCTATATCTCTGTTTTGGTACCAGTACCATGCTGTTTTGGTTACTGTAGCCTTGTAGTATAGTTTGAAGTCAGGTAGTAGAATCTTCAAGTGGACATTTTTAGTGCTTTGACGATATGCTGGAAAAGGAAATATCTTCACATAAAAACTACACAGAAGCATTCTCAGAAACTTCTTTGTGATGTGTGCTTTCAACTCACAGATGTAAACATTTCTTTTGAAAGAGTAGTTTTGAAACACTCTTTTTGTAGAATCTGCAAGTGGATATATGGAGCGCTTTGAAGCCTATGCTGGAAAAGGAAATATCTTCACATAAAAACTATACAGAAGCATTCTCAGCAACTTCCTTGTGATTTGTGCATTCAACTCGGAGAGTTGAACCGTCCTTTTGTTAGAGCAGTTTGGGAACACTCTTTTTGTAGAATCTGCAAGTGGATATTTGGAGCACTTTGAAGCCTAAGCTGGAAAAGGAAACAACTTCACATAAAAACTAGAAGGAAGCATTCTCACAAACTTTTTTGTGATGTGTGCATTCAACTCAGCGAGTTTAACCTTACTTCTGATAGAGCAGTTTTGAAACACTCTTTTTGTAGAATGTGCAAGTAGACATTTGGACCTCCTTCATTCCTGTGCTGGAATAGAAAAGATCTTCACACAAAAACTAGACAGAAGCATTCTCAGAAACTTCTTTGTGATGTGTGCATTCCACTCACAGAGTTGAACCTTCCTTTTGATAGAGCAATTCTGAAACACTCTTTTTGTAGAATCCGCAAGTGGATATTTGGAGCGCTTTGAGGCCTATGCTGGAAAAGGAAATATTTTCACGTAAAAACAAGACCGAAGCACTCTATCAAACTTCTTTGTGATGTTTACATTCAACTCACAGAGTTGAACCTTCCCTTGAATAGAGCGGTTTTGAAAGAATCTTTTTGTAGTATATGCAACTAGATATTTGGAGCGCTTTGAGTCCTATGAGGGAAATGGAAATATTTTTAGATAAAAACTAGACAGAGGCATTCTCAGAAACATATTTATTACGAGTGAATTCGAGTCACAGAGTTGAACCTTCCTTTTGGCAGAGCGGTTTTGAAACCCTCTTTTTATTGAATCTTCCATTGGAGATTTAGAGCGCTTTGACGCAATGCTGGAAAAGGAAATATCTTCACATAAAAACTAGACGGATGCATTCCCAGAAACTTCTTTTTGATGTGTGCTTTCAACTCACAGAGTTGAACCTTTCTTTTGATAGAGCAGTTTTGAAACCCTCTCTTTGAAGAATCTTCATGTGGACATTTGGATATCTTTGAGGCCTATGCTGGAAAAGGAAATATCTTCACATAAAAACAAGACAGAAGCATTCTCAGAAACTGCTTTGCAATGTGTGCGTTCAACACTCAGACTTTAAACTTACTTTTGGCGGAGCAGTTCTGAAACAGTCTTTTTGTACAGTCTGCAAGTGGATATTTGGAGCGCTTTAAGGCCTACGCTGAAAAAAGAAATAACTTCAATCAAAAACTAGAAAGAAGCATTCTCAGAAACCTCTTTGTGATGTGTGTATTGAACTCACAGGGTTGAACCTTCCTTTTGATAGAGGAGTTTTGAAATACTCTTTTTGTAGGATCTGCAAGTGAATAGTTGGAATGATTTGAGGCCTATGATGGTAAAGGAAATATCTTCACATAAAAACGATAGAGAAGCATTCTCGGAAACTTCCTTGTGATGTGTGCATTCAACTCACAGAGTTGTACCTTCCTTCTGATAGTGCAGTTTTGAAACACTCGTTTTGTATCATCTGCAAGTGGATACTTGGAGCGCTTTGAAGCCTATACTGGAAAAGTAAATGTCTTCTCATAAAAACTATACAGAAGCAATCTCCGAAACCACCTTGTGATGTGTGTATTCAACGCAGAGAGTTGAACCTTCCTTTTTTTAGAGCAGTTTTGAAACACTCTTTTTGCAAAATCTGCAAGTGAATACTTGGATCGCTTTGAAGCCTCTGCAGGGTAAAGGAATTATCTTCACATAAAAACAAAACAGAAGCATTGTCAGAAACTTCTTTATGATGTGTGCATTCAATTCACAGAGTTGAACCTTCCTTTCGATAGAGCAGTTTTGAAACACTCCTTTTGTAGTGTGTGCAAATAGACATTTGGAGCTCCTTCAGGCCTGTGCTGGAAAAGGAAATATCTTCACACAAAAACTAGACAGAAGTATTCTCAGAAACTTCTTTGTGATGCATGCATTCAAAACACGGAGTGGAACCTTCCTTTTGATAGAACAGTTTTGAAACACTCTTATTGTAGAATCTGCATGTGGATATTTGGAGCGCTTTGAGGCCTATGCTAGAAAAGAAAATATCTTCACATAAAAATTAGACAGAAGCATTCTCAGAAGCTTTTTTGTGATGTGTGCATTAAACTCACAGTGTTGAACCTGCCTTTTGATAGAGCAGTTTTGAAACACTCTTTTTGTAGAATCTGCAGGTGGATATTTGGAGTGCTTTGAGGACAATGCTATATAGGGAAATGTCTTCACATAAAACCTAGACAGAAACATTGTCAGAAACTTCTTTGTGATGTGTGCTTCCAAATCACAGAGTTGAACCTTCCTTTTGATATAGCAGGTTTGGAACACACCTTTTGTGGAATCTGCAAGTGAATTTTAGGAGCGCTTTGAGGACTATGCTGGAAAAGGAAATATATTCACATAAAAACTAGAAAGAGGCATTCTCAAAAACTTCTCTGTGATGTGTGCGCTAAACTCACAAAGTTGAACATCCCTTTTGCTAGAGCAGTGTTGAAACACTGTTTTTTTAAAATCTGCAAGTGAATATTTGGAGTGATTGAGACCTCTGCTGGAAAATCATATAACTTCAAATAAGAGCGGGACAGAAGTATTCTCAGAAACATCTTTGTGATGTCTGCATTCAACTCGCGGAGTTGAAACTTCCTTTTGGTAGAGCAGTTTTGAAACTGTCTTTTTGTGGAAGCTACAAGTGGATATTTGGAAGGCTTTGAGGCTTATGCTGGAAAAGCTAATAACTTCACATAAAAAGTAGAGAGAAGCATTCTCAGAAACTTCTTTGTGATGAGTGCATTCAAGTGTACATTTGGAGTGCTTTGAGGCCTTTGCTGGAAAAGGAAATAACTTCACATAAAAATTAGACAGAAGCATTCTCAGAAACTTCTTTGTGATGTGTGCATTCAACTCACAGAGTTGGATCTTCCTTTTCTTAGAGCGGTTTTGAAACAAGATTTTTGTAGAATATTCAAGTGGATATTTGGTGGGCTTTGAGGCCTATTCTGGATAAGGAAATATCTTCACATAAAAACTAGACAGAAGTACTCTCAGGAACTTCTTTATGATGTGTGCATTCAACTCACAGAGTTGAACCTTTCTTTTGATAGAGCAGTTTTGAAATACTCTTTTTGTAGAATATGCAAGCGGGGGTTTGGAGCGCTTTAAGTCCTATGCTGGAAAAGGAAACATTTTCAGATAAAAACTAGACAGAAGCATTCTCTCAAGCTTCTCTGTGATGTTTGCATTCAACTCGCAGAGTTGAACCTTGCTTTTGATAGAGCAGTTTTGAAACACTCTTTTTGTAGGATCTGCAACGATATATTTGGAGCGATTTGAGGCCTATGATGGAAAAGGAAATATCTTCACATAAAAACTAGACAGAAGCATTCTCAGAAACGTATTTGTTATGAGTCCATTCAACTCACAGAGTTGAACCTTCGTTTTCATAGGGCAGTTTTGAAACACTCTTTTTGTAGAATCTTCAAGTGGACATTTTTAGTGCTTTGACGATATGCTGGAAAAGGAAATATCTTCACATAAAAACTACACAGAAGCATTCTCAGAAACTTCTTTGTGATGTGTGCTTTCAACTCACAGATGTAAACATTTCTTTGGATAGAGTAGTTTTGAAACACTCTTTTTGTAGAATCTGCAAGTGGATATACGGAGCGCTTTGAAGCCTATGCTGGAAAAGGAAATATCTTCACATAAAAACTATACAGAAGCATTCTCAGCAACTTCCTTGTGATTTGTGCATTCAACTCGGAGAGTTGAACCGTCCTTTTGTTAGAGCAGTTTGGGAACACTCTTTTTGTAGAATCTGCAAGTGGATATTTGGAGCACTTTGAAGCCTAAGCTGGAAAAGGAAACAACTTCACATAAAAACTAGAAGGAAGCATTCTCACAAACTTTTTTGTGATGTGTGCATTCAACTCAGCGAGTTTAACCTTACTTTTGATAGAGCAGTTTTGAAACACTCTTTTTGTAGAATGTGCAAGTAGACATTTGGAGCTCTTTCAGGCCTGTGCTGGAATAGAAAAGATCTTCACACAAAAACTAGACAGAAGCATTCTCAGAAACTTCTTTGTGATGTGTGCATTCCACTCACAGAGTTGAACCTTCCTTTTGATAGAGCAATTCTGAAACACTCTTTTTGTAGAATCCGCAAGTTTATATTTGGAGCACTTTGAGGCCTATGCTGGAAAAGGAAATATTTTCACGTAAAAACAAGACCGAAGCACTCTATCAAACTTCTTTGTGATGTTTACATTCAACTCACAGAGTTGAACCTTCCCTTGAATAGAGCAGTTTTGAAAGAATCTTTTTGTAGTATATGCAACTAGATATTTGGAGCGCTTTGAGTCCTATGAGGGAAATGGAAATATTTTTAGATAAAAACTAGACAGAGGCATTCTCAGAAACATATTTGTTACGAGTGAATTCAAGTCACAGAGTTGAACCTTCCTTTTGGCAGAGCGGTTTTGAAACCCTCTTTTTATTGAATCTTCCATTGGAGATTTAGAGCGCTTTGACGCAATGCTGGAAAAGGAAATATCTTCACATAAAAACTAGACGGATGCATTCCCAGAAACTTCTTTTTGATGTGTGCTTTCAACTCACAGAGTTGAACCTTTCTTTTGATAGAGCAGTTTTGAAACCCTCTCTTTGAAGAATCTTCATGTGGACATTTGGATATCTTTGAGGCCTATGCTGGAAAAGGAAATATCTTCACATAAAAACAAGACAGAAGCATTCTCAGAAACTACTTTGCAATGTGTGCGTTCAACACACAGACTTTAAACTTCCTTTTGGCGGAGCAGTTCTGAAACGGTCTTTTTGTACAGTCTGCAAGTGGATATTTGGAGCGCTTTAAGGCCTACGCTGAAAAAAGAAATAACTTCAATCAAAAAGTAGAAAGAAGCATTCTCAGAAACCTCTTTGTGATGTGTGTATTGAACTCACAGAGTTGAACCTTCCTTTTGATAGAGGAGTTTTGAGATACTCTTTTTGTAGGATCTGCAAGTGAATAGTTGGAATGATTTGAGGCCTATGATGGTAAAGGAAATATCTTCACATAAAAACGATAGAGAAGCATTCTCGGAAACTTCCTTGTGATGTGTGCATTCAACTCACAGAGTTGAACCTTCCTTCTGATAGTGCAGTTTTGAAACACTCGTTTTGTATCATCTGCAAGTGGATACTTGGAGCGCTTTGAAGCCTATACTGGAAAAGTAAATGTCTTCTCATAAAAACTATACAGAAGCAATCTCCGAAACCACCTTGTGATGTGTGTATTCAACTCAGAGAGTTGAACCTTCCTTTTTTTAGAGCAGTTTTGAGACACTCTTTTTGCAAAATCTGCAAGTGAATACTTGGATCGCTTTGAAGCCTCTGCAGGGTAAAGGAAATATCTTCACATAAAAACAAAACAGAAGCATTGTCAGAAACCTCTTTATGATGTGTGCATTCAATTCACAGAGTTGAACCTTCCTTTCGATAGAGCAGTTTTGAAACACTCCTTTTGTAGTGTGTGCAAGTAGACATTTGGAGCTCCTTCAGGCCTGTGCTGGAAAAGGAAATATCTTCACACAAAAACTAGACAGAAGTATTCTCAGAAACTTCTTTGCGATGCATGCATTCAAAACACGGAGTTGAACCTTCCTTTTGATAGAACAGTTTTGAAACACTCTTATTGTAGAATCTGCATGTGGATATTTGGAGCGCTTTGAGGCCTATGCTAGAAAAGAAAATATCTTCACATAAAAATTAGACAGAAGCATTCTCAGAAACTTTTTTGTGATGTGTGCATTAAACTCACAGTGTTGAACCTGCCTTTTTATAGAGCAGTTTTGAAACACTCTTTTTGTAGAATCTGCAGGTGGATATTTGGAGTGCTTTGAGGACAATGCTATATAAAGAAATGTCTTCACATAAAACCTAGACAGAAACACTATCAGAAACTTCTTTGTGATGTGTGCTTCCAAATCACAGAGTTGAACCTTCCTTTTGATATAGCAGGTTTGGAACACACCTTTTGTGGAATCTGCAAGTGAATTTTAGGAGCGCTTTGAGGACTATGCTGGAAAAGGAAATATATTCACATAAAAACTAGAAAGAGGCATTCTCAAAAACTTCTCTGTGATGTGTGCGCTAAACTCACAAAGTTGAACATCCCTTTTGCTAGAGCAGTGTTGAAACACTGTTTTTGTAAAATCTGCAAGTGAATATTTGGAGTGATTGAGACCTCTGCTGGAAAATCATATAACTTCAAATAAGAGCGGGACAGAAGTATTCTCAGAAACATCTTTGTGATGTCTGCATTCAACTCGCGGAGTTGAAACTTCCTTTTGGTAGAGCAGTTTTGAAACTGTCTTTTTGTGGAAGCTACAAGTGGATATTTGGAAGGCTTTGAGGCTTATGCTGGAAAAGCTAATAACTTCACATAAAAAGTAGAGAGAAGCATTCTCAGAAACTTCTTTGTGATGAGTGCATTCAAGTGTACATTTGGAGTGCTTTGAGGCCTTTGCTGGAAAAGGAAATAACTTCACATAAAAATTAGACAGAAGCATTCTCAGAAACTTCTTTGTGATGTGTGCATTCAACTCACAGAGTTGGATCTTCCTTTTCTTAGAGCGGTTTTGAAACAAGATTTTTGTAGAATATTCAAGTGGATATTTGGTGGGCTTTGAGGCCTATTCTGGATAAGGAAATATCTTCACATAAAAACTAGACAGAAGTACTCTCAGGAACTTCTTTATGATGTGTGCATTCAACTCACAGAGTTGAACCTTTCTTTTGATAGAGCAGTTTTGAAATACTCTTTTTGTAGAATATGCAAGCGGGGGTTTGGAGCGCTTTAAGTCCTATGCTGGAAAAGGAAACATTTTCAGATAAAAACTAGACAGAAGCATTCTCTCAAGCTTCTCTGTGATGTTTGCATTCAACTCGCAGAGTTGAACCTTGCTTTTGATAGAGCAGTTTTGAAACACTCTTTTTGTAGGATCTGCAACGATATATTTGGAGCGATTTGAGGCCTATGATGGAAAAGGAAATATCTTCACATAAAAACTAGACAGAAGCATTCTCAGAAACGTATTTGTTATGAGTCCATTCAACTCACAGAGTTGAACCTTCGTTTTCATAGGGCAGTTTTGAAACACTCTTTTTGTAGAATCTTCAAGTGGACATTTTTAGTGCTTTGACGATATGCTGGAAAAGGAAATATCTTCACATAAAAACTACACAGAAGCATTCTCAGAAACTTCTTTGTGATGTGTGCTTTCAACTCACAGATGTAAACATTTCTTTGGATAGAGTAGTTTTGAAACACTCTTTTTGTAGAATCTGCAAGTGGATATACGGAGCGCTTTGAAGCCTATGCTGGAAAAGGAAATATCTTCACATAAAAACTATACAGAAGCATTCTCAGCAACTTCCTTGTGATTTGTGCATTCAACTCGGAGAGTTGAACCGTCCTTTTGTTAGAGCAGTTTGGGAACACTCTTTTTGTAGAATCTGCAAGTGGATATTTGGAGCACTTTGAAGCCTAAGCTGGAAAAGGAAACAACTTCACATAAAAACTAGAAGGAAGCATTCTCACAAACTTTTTTGTGATGTGTGCATTCAACTCAGCGAGTTTAACCTTACTTTTGATAGAGCAGTTTTGAAACACTCTTTTTGTAGAATGTGCAAGTAGACATTTGGAGCTCTTTCAGGCCTGTGCTGGAATAGAAAAGATCTTCACACAAAAACTAGACAGAAGCATTCTCAGAAACTTCTTTGTGATGTGTGCATTCCACTCACAGAGTTGAACCTTCCTTTTGATAGAGCAATTCTGAAACACTCTTTTTGTAGAATCCGCAAGTTTATATTTGGAGCACTTTGAGGCCTATGCTGGAAAAGGAAATATTTTCACGTAAAAACAAGACCGAAGCACTCTATCAAACTTCTTTGTGATGTTTACATTCAACTCACAGAGTTGAACCTTCCCTTGAATAGAGCAGTTTTGAAAGAATCTTTTTGTAGTATATGCAACTAGATATTTGGAGCGCTTTGAGTCCTATGAGGGAAATGGAAATATTTTTAGATAAAAACTAGACAGAGGCATTCTCAGAAACATATTTGTTACGAGTGAATTCAAGTCACAGAGTTGAACCTTCCTTTTGGCAGAGCGGTTTTGAAACCCTCTTTTTATTGAATCTTCCATTGGAGATTTAGAGCGCTTTGACGCAATGCTGGAAAAGGAAATATCTTCACATAAAAACTAGACGGATGCATTCCCAGAAACTTCTTTTTGATGTGTGCTTTCAACTCACAGAGTTGAACCTTTCTTTTGATAGAGCAGTTTTGAAACCCTCTCTTTGAAGAATCTTCATGTGGACATTTGGATATCTTTGAGGCCTATGCTGGAAAAGGAAATATCTTCACATAAAAACAAGACAGAAGCATTCTCAGAAACTACTTTGCAATGTGTGCGTTCAACACACAGACTTTAAACTTCCTTTTGGCGGAGCAGTTCTGAAACGGTCTTTTTGTACAGTCTGCAAGTGGATATTTGGAGCGCTTTAAGGCCTACGCTGAAAAAAGAAATAACTTCAATCAAAAAGTAGAAAGAAGCATTCTCAGAAACCTCTTTGTGATGTGTGTATTGAACTCACAGAGTTGAACCTTCCTTTTGATAGAGGAGTTTTGAGATACTCTTTTTGTAGGATCTGCAAGTGAATAGTTGGAATGATTTGAGGCCTATGATGGTAAAGGAAATATCTTCACATAAAAACGATAGAGAAGCATTCTCGGAAACTTCCTTGTGATGTGTGCATTCAACTCACAGAGTTGAACCTTCCTTCTGATAGTGCAGTTTTGAAACACTCGTTTTGTATCATCTGCAAGTGGATACTTGGAGCGCTTTGAAGCCTATACTGGAAAAGTAAATGTCTTCTCATAAAAACTATACAGAAGCAATCTCCGAAACCACCTTGTGATGTGTGTATTCAACTCAGAGAGTTGAACCTTCCTTTTTTTAGAGCAGTTTTGAGACACTCTTTTTGCAAAATCTGCAAGTGAATACTTGGATCGCTTTGAAGCCTCTGCAGGGTAAAGGAAATATCTTCACATAAAAACAAAACAGAAGCATTGTCAGAAACCTCTTTATGATGTGTGCATTCAATTCACAGAGTTGAACCTTCCTTTCGATAGAGCAGTTTTGAAACACTCCTTTTGTAGTGTGTGCAAGTAGACATTTGGAGCTCCTTCAGGCCTGTGCTGGAAAAGGAAATATCTTCACACAAAAACTAGACAGAAGTATTCTCAGAAACTTCTTTGTGATGCATGCATTCAAAACACGGAGTTGAATCTTCCTTTTGATAGAACAGTTTTGAAACACTCTTATTGTAGAATCTGCATGTGGATATTTGGAGCGCTTTGAGGCCTATGCTAGAAAAGAAAATATCTTCACATAAAAATTAGACAGAAGCATTCTCAGAAACTTTTTTGTGATGTGTGCATTAAACTCACAGTGTTGAACCTGCCTTTTTATAGAGCAGTTTTGAAACACTCTTTTTGTAGAATCTGCAGGTGGATATTTGGAGTGCTTTGAGGACAATGCTATATAAAGAAATGTCTTCACATAAAACCTAGACAGAAACACTATCAGAAACTTCTTTGTGATGTGTGCTTCCAAATCACAGAGTTGAACCTTCCTTTTGATATAGCAGGTTTGGAACACACTTTTTGTGGAATCTGCAAGTGAATTTTGGGAGCGCTTTGAGGACTATGCTGGGAAAGGAAATATATTCACATAAAAACTAGAAAGAGGCATTCTCAAAAACTTCTCTGTGATGTGTGCGCTAAACTCACAAAGTTGAACATCCCTTTTGCTAGAGCAGTGTTGAAACACTGTTTTTGTAAAATCTGCAAGTGAATATGTGGAGTGATTGAGACCTCTGCTGGAAAATCATATAACTTCAAAGAAGAACGGGACAGAAGTATTCTCAGAAACATCTTTGTGATGTCTGCATTCAACTCGCGGAGTTG
This sequence comes from Pongo abelii, assembly GCF_028885655.2. Lineage (NCBI taxonomy): Eukaryota > Metazoa > Chordata > Mammalia > Primates > Hominidae > Pongo > Pongo abelii. Next base: position 25,481,500 of record NC_072005.2, read on the forward strand.
AAACTTCCTTTTGGTAGAGCAGTTTTGAAACTGTCTTTTTGTGGAAGCTACAAGTGGATATTTGGAAGGCTTTGAGGCTTATGCTGGAAAAGCTAATAACTTCACATAAAAAGTAGAGAGAAGCATTCTCAGAAACTTCTTTGTGATGAGTGCACTCAAGTGTACATTTGGAGTGCTTTGAGGCCTTTGCTGGAAAAGGAAATAACTTCACATAAAAATTAGACAGAAGCATTCTCAGAAACTTCTTTGTGATGTGTGCATTCAACTCACAGAGTTGGATCTTCCTTTTCTTAGAGCGGTTTTGAAACAAGATTTTTGTAGAATATTCAAGTGGACATTTGGAGGGCTTTGAGGCCTATGCTGGAAAAGGAAATAACTTCACATAAAAACTAGACAGAAGCACTCTCAGGAACTTCTTTATAATGTGTGCATAAAACTCACACAGTTGAATCTTCCTTTTGATAGAGGAGTTTTGAAACACTATTTTTCTAGAATATTCAAGTGGACATTTGGTGGGCTTTGAGGCCTATTCTGGAAAAGGAAATATCTTCACATAAAAACTAGACAGAAGTACTCTCAGGAACTTCTTTATGATGTGTGCATTCAACTCACAGAGTTGAACCTTTCTTTTGATAGAGCAGTTTTGAAATACTCTTTTTGTAGAATACGCAAGCGGGGGTTTGGAGCGCTTTAAGTCCTATGCTGGAAAAGGAAACATTTTCAGATAAAAACTAGACAGAAGCATTCTCTCAAGCTTCTCTGTGATGTTTGCATTCAGCTCGCAGAGTTGAACCTTGCTTTTGATAGAGCAGTTTTGAAACACTCTTTTTGTAGGATCTGCAACGATATATTTGGAGCGATTTGAGGCCTATGATGGAAAAGGAAATATCTTCACATAAAAACTAGACAGAAGCATTCTCAGAAACGTATTGGTTATGAGTCCATTCAACTCACAGAGTTGAACCTTCGTTTTGATAGGGCAGTTTTGAAACACTCTTTTTGTAGAATCTTCAAGTGGACATTTTTAGTGCTTTGACGATATGCTGGAAAAGGAAATATCTTCACATAAAAACTACACAGAAGCATTCTCAGAAACTTCTTTGTGATGTGTGCTTTCAACTCACAGATGTAAACATTTCTTTGGATAGAGTAGTTTTGAAACACTCTTTTTGTAGAATCTGCAAGTGGATATACGGAGCGCTTTGAAGCCTATGCTGGAAAAGGAAATCTCTTCACATAAAAACTATACAGAAGCATTCTCAGCAACTTCCTTGTGATTTGTGCATTCAACTCGGAGAGTTGAACCGTCCTTTTGTTAGAGCAGTTTGGGAACACTCTTTTTGTAGAATCTGCAAGTGGATATTTGGAGCACTTTGAAGCCTAAGCTGGAAAAGGAAACAACTTCACATAAAAACTAGAAGGAAGCATTCTCACAAACTTTTTTGTGATGTGTGCATTCAACTCAGCGAGTTTAACCTTACTTTTGATAGAGCAGTTTTGAAACACTCTTTTTGTAGAATGTGCAAGTAGACATTTGGAGCTCTTTCAGGCCTGTGCTGGAATAGAAAAGATCTTCACACAAAAACTAGACAGAAGCATTCTCAGAAACTTCTTTGTGATGTGTGCATTCCACTCACAGAGTTGAACCTTCCTTTTGATAGAGCAATTCTGAAACACTCTTTTTGTAGAATCCGCAAGTTTATATTTGGAGCACTTTGAGGCCTATGCTGGAAAAGGAAATATTTTCACGTAAAAACAAGACCGAAGCACTCTATCAAACTTCTTTGTGATGTTTACATTCAACTCACAGAGTTGAACCTTCCCTTGAATAGAGCAGTTTTGAAAGAATCTTTTTGTAGTATATGCAACTAGATATTTGGAGCGCTTTGAGTCCTATGAGGGAAATGGAAATATTTTTAGATAAAAACTAGACAGAGGCATTCTCAGAAACATATTTGTTACGAGTGAATTCAAGTCACAGAGTTGAACCTTCCTTTTGGCAGAGCGGTTTTGAAACCCTCTTTTTATTGAATCTTCCATTGGAGATTTAGAGCGCTTTGACGCAATGCTGGAAAAGGAAATATCTTCACATAAAAACTAGACGGATGCATTCCCAGAAACTTCTTTTTGATGTGTGCTTTCAACTCACAGAGTTGAACCTTTCTTTTGATAGAGCAGTTTTGAAACCCTCTCTTTGAAGAATCTTCATGTGGACATTTGGATATCTTTGAGGCCTATGCTGGAAAAGGAAATATCTTCACATAAAAACAAGACAGAAGCATTCTCAGAAACTACTTTGCAATGTGTGCGTTCAACACACAGACTTTAAACTTCCTTTTGGCGGAGCAGTTCTGAAACGGTCTTTTTGTACAGTCTGCAAGTGGATATTTGGAGCGCTTTAAGGCCTACGCTGAAAAAAGAAATAACTTCAATCAAAAAGTAGAAAGAAGCATTCTCAGAAACCTCTTTGTGATGTGTGTATTGAACTCACAGAGTTGAACCTTCCTTTTGATAGAGGAGTTTTGAGATACTCTTTTTGTAGGATCTGCAAGTGAATAGTTGGAATGATTTGAGGCCTATGATGGTAAAGGAAATATCTTCACATAAAAACGATAGAGAAGCATTCTCGGAAACTTCCTTGTGATGTGTGCATTCAACTCACAGAGTTGAACCTTCCTTCTGATAGTGCAGTTTTGAAACACTCGTTTTGTATCATCTGCAAGTGGATACTTGGAGCGCTTTGAAGCCTATACTGGAAAAGTAAATGTCTTCTCATAAAAACTATACAGAAGCAATCTCCGAAACCACCTTGTGATGTGTGTATTCAACTCAGAGAGTTGAACCTTCCTTTTTTTAGAGCAGTTTTGAGACACTCTTTTTGCAAAATCTGCAAGTGAATACTTGGATCGCTTTGAAGCCTCTGCAGGGTAAAGGAAATATCTTCACATAAAAACAAAACAGAAGCATTGTCAGAAACCTCTTTATGATGTGTGCATTCAATTCACAGAGTTGAACCTTCCTTTCGATAGAGCAGTTTTGAAACACTCCTTTTGTAGTGTGTGCAAGTAGACATTTGGAGCTCCTTCAGGCCTGTGCTGGAAAAGGAAATATCTTCACACAAAAACTAGACAGAAGTATTCTCAGAAACTTCTTTGTGATGCATGCATTCAAAACACGGAGTTGAACCTTCCTTTTGATAGAACAGTTTTGAAACACTCTTATTGTAGAATCTGCATGTGGATATTTGGAGCGCTTTGAGGCCTATGCTAGAAAAGAAAATATCTTCACATAAAAATTAGACAGAAGCATTCTCAGAAACTTTTTTGTGATGTGTGCATTAAACTCACAGTGTTGAACCTGCCTTTTTATAGAGCAGTTTTGAAACACTCTTTTTGTAGAATCTGCAGGTGGATATTTGGAGTGCTTTGAGGACAATGCTATATAAAGAAATGTCTTCACATAAAACCTAGACAGAAACACTATCAGAAACTTCTTTGTGATGTGTGCTTCCAAATCACAGAGTTGAACCTTCCTTTTGATATAGCAGGTTTGGAACACACTTTTTGTGGAATCCGCAAGTGAATTTTGGGAGCGCTTTGAGGACTATGCTGGGAAAGGAAATATATTCACATAAAAACTAGAAAGAGGCATTCTCAAAAACTTCTCTGTGATGTGTGCGCTAAACTCACAAAGTTGAACATCCCTTTTGCTAGAGCAGTGTTGAAACACTGTTTTTGTAAAATCTGCAAGTGAATATGTGGAGTGATTGAGACCTCTGCTGGAAAATCATATAACTTCAAAGAAGAACGGGACAGAAGTATTCTCAGAAACATCTTTGTGATGTCTGCATTCAACTCGCGGAGTTGAAACTTCCTTTTGGTAGAGCAGTTTTGAAACTGTCTTTTTGTGGAAGCTACAAGTGGATATTTGGAAGGCTTTGAGGCTTATGCTGGAAAAGCTAATAACTTCACATAAAAAGTAGAGAGAAGCATTCTCAGAAACTTCTTTGTGATGAGTGCACTCAAGTGTACATTTGGAGTGCTTTGAGGCCTTTGCTGGAAAAGGAAATAACTTCACATAAAAATTAGACAGAAGCATTCTCAGAAACTTCTTTGTGATGTGTGCATTCAACTCACAGAGTTGGATCTTCCTTTTCTTAGAGCGGTTTTGAAACAAGATTTTTGTAGAATATTCAAGTGGACATTTGGAGGGCTTTGAGGCCTATGCTGGAAAAGGAAATAACTTCACATAAAAACTAGACAGAAGCACTCTCAGGAACTTCTTTATAATGTGTGCATAAAACTCACACAGTTGAATCTTCCTTTTGATAGAGGAGTTTTGAAACACTATTTTTCTAGAATATTCAAGTGGACATTTGGTGGGCTTTGAGGCCTATTCTGGAAAAGGAAATATCTTCACATAAAAACTAGACAGAAGTACTCTCAGGAACTTCTTTATGATGTGTGCATTCAACTCACAGAGTTGAACCTTTCTTTTGATAGAGCAGTTTTGAAATACTCTTTTTGTAGAATACGCAAGCGGGGGTTTGGAGCGCTTTAAGTCCTATGCTGGAAAAGGAAACATTTTCAGATAAAAACTAGACAGAAGCATTCTCTCAAGCTTCTCTGTGATGTTTGCATTCAGCTCGCAGAGTTGAACCTTGCTTTTGATAGAGCAGTTTTGAAACACTCTTTTTGTAGGATCTGCAACGATATATTTGGAGCGATTTGAGGCCTATGATGGAAAAGGAAATATCTTCACATAAAAACTAGACAGAAGCATTCTCAGAAACGTATTGGTTATGAGTCCATTCAACTCACAGAGTTGAACCTTCGTTTTGATAGGGCAGTTTTGAAACACTCTTTTTGTAGAATCTTCAAGTGGACATTTTTAGTGCTTTGACGATATGCTGGAAAAGGAAATATCTTCACATAAAAACTACACAGAAGCATTCTCAGAAACTTCTTTGTGATGTGTGCTTTCAACTCACAGATGTAAACATTTCTTTGGATAGAGTAGTTTTGAAACACTCTTTTTGTAGAATCTGCAAGTGGATATACGGAGCGCTTTGAAGCCTATGCTGGAAAAGGAAATCTCTTCACATAAAAACTATACAGAAGCATTCTCAGCAACTTCCTTGTGATTTGTGCATTCAACTCGGAGAGTTGAACCGTCCTTTTGTTAGAGCAGTTTGGGAACACTCTTTTTGTAGAATCTGCAAGTGGATATTTGGAGCACTTTGAAGCCTAAGCTGGAAAAGGAAACAACTTCACATAAAAACTAGAAGGAAGCATTCTCACAAACTTTTTTGTGATGTGTGCATTCAACTCAGCGAGTTTAACCTTACTTTTGATAGAGCAGTTTTGAAACACTCTTTTTGTAGAATGTGCAAGTAGACATTTGGAGCTCTTTCAGGCCTGTGCTGGAATAGAAAAGATCTTCACACAAAAACTAGACAGAAGCATTCTCAGAAACTTCTTTGTGATGTGTGCATTCCACTCACAGAGTTGAACCTTCCTTTTGATAGAGCAATTCTGAAACACTCTTTTTGTAGAATCCGCAAGTTTATATTTGGAGCACTTTGAGGCCTATGCTGGAAAAGGAAATATTTTCACGTAAAAACAAGACCGAAGCACTCTATCAAACTTCTTTGTGATGTTTACATTCAACTCACAGAGTTGAACCTTCCCTTGAATAGAGCAGTTTTGAAAGAATCTTTTTGTAGTATATGCAACTAGATATTTGGAGCGCTTTGAGTCCTATGAGGGAAATGGAAATATTTTTAGATAAAAACTAGACAGAGGCATTCTCAGAAACATATTTGTTACGAGTGAATTCAAGTCACAGAGTTGAACCTTCCTTTTGGCAGAGCGGTTTTGAAACCCTCTTTTTATTGAATCTTCCATTGGAGATTTAGAGCGCTTTGACGCAATGCTGGAAAAGGAAATATCTTCACATAAAAACTAGACGGATGCATTCCCAGAAACTTCTTTTTGATGTGTGCTTTCAACTCACAGAGTTGAACCTTTCTTTTGATAGAGCAGTTTTGAAACCCTCTCTTTGAAGAATCTTCATGTGGACATTTGGATATCTTTGAGGCCTATGCTGGAAAAGGAAATATCTTCACATAAAAACAAGACAGAAGCATTCTCAGAAACTACTTTGCAATGTGTGCGTTCAACACACAGACTTTAAACTTCCTTTTGGCGGAGCAGTTCTGAAACGGTCTTTTTGTACAGTCTGCAAGTGGATATTTGGAGCGCTTTAAGGCCTACGCTGAAAAAAGAAATAACTTCAATCAAAAAGTAGAAAGAAGCATTCTCAGAAACCTCTTTGTGATGTGTGTATTGAACTCACAGAGTTGAACCTTCCTTTTGATAGAGGAGTTTTGAGATACTCTTTTTGTAGGATCTGCAAGTGAATAGTTGGAATGATTTGAGGCCTATGATGGTAAAGGAAATATCTTCACATAAAAACGATAGAGAAGCATTCTCGGAAACTTCCTTGTGATGTGTGCATTCAACTCACAGAGTTGAACCTTCCTTCTGATAGTGCAGTTTTGAAACACTCGTTTTGTATCATCTGCAAGTGGATACTTGGAGCGCTTTGAAGCCTATACTGGAAAAGTAAATGTCTTCTCATAAAAACTATACAGAAGCAATCTCCGAAACCACCTTGTGATGTGTGTATTCAACTCAGAGAGTTGAACCTTCCTTTTTTTAGAGCAGTTTTGAGACACTCTTTTTGCAAAATCTGCAAGTGAATACTTGGATCGCTTTGAAGCCTCTGCAGGGTAAAGGAAATATCTTCACATAAAAACAAAACAGAAGCATTGTCAGAAACCTCTTTATGATGTGTGCATTCAATTCACAGAGTTGAACCTTCCTTTCGATAGAGCAGTTTTGAAACACTCCTTTTGTAGTGTGTGCAAGTAGACATTTGGAGCTCCTTCAGGCCTGTGCTGGAAAAGGAAATATCTTCACACAAAAACTAGACAGAAGTATTCTCAGAAACTTCTTTGTGATGCATGCATTCAAAACACGGAGTTGAACCTTCCTTTTGATAGAACAGTTTTGAAACACTCTTATTGTAGAATCTGCATGTGGATATTTGGAGCGCTTTGAGGCCTATGCTAGAAAAGAAAATATCTTCACATAAAAATTAGACAGAAGCATTCTCAGAAACTTTTTTGTGATGTGTGCATTAAACTCACAGTGTTGAACCTGCCTTTTTATAGAGCAGTTTTGAAACACTCTTTTTGTAGAATCTGCAGGTGGATATTTGGAGTGCTTTGAGGACAATGCTATATAAAGAAATGTCTTCACATAAAACCTAGACAGAAACACTATCAGAAACTTCTTTGTGATGTGTGCTTCCAAATCACAGAGTTGAACCTTCCTTTTGATATAGCAGGTTTGGAACACACTTTTTGTGGAATCTGCAAGTGAATTTTGGGAGCGCTTTGAGGACTATGCTGGGAAAGGAAATATATTCACATAAAAACTAGAAAGAGGCATTCTCAAAAACTTCTCTGTGATGTGTGCGCTAAACTCACAAAGTTGAACATCCCTTTTGCTAGAGCAGTGTTGAAACACTGTTTTTGTAAAATCTGCAAGTGAATATGTGGAGTGATTGAGACCTCTGCTGGAAAATCATATAACTTCAAAGAAGAACGGGACAGAAGTATTCTCAGAAACATCTTTGTGATGTCTGCATTCAACTCGCGGAGTTGAAACTTCCTTTTGGTAGAGCAGTTTTGAAACTGTCTTTTTGTGGAAGCTACAAGTGGATATTTGGAAGGCTTTGAGGCTTATGCTGGAAAAGCTAATAACTTCACATAAAAAGTAGAGAGAAGCATTCTCAGAAACTTCTTTGTGATGAGTGCACTCAAGTGTACATTTGGAGTGCTTTGAGGCCTTTGCTGGAAAAGGAAATAACTTCACATAAAAATTAGACAGAAGCATTCTCAGAAACTTCTTTGTGATGTGTGCATTCAACTCACAGAGTTGGATCTTCCTTTTCTTAGAGCGGTTTTGAAACAAGATTTTTGTAGAATATTCAAGTGGACATTTGGAGGGCTTTGAGGCCTATGCTGGAAAAGGAAATAACTTCACATAAAAACTAGACAGAAGCACTCTCAGGAACTTCTTTATAATGTGTGCATAAAACTCACACAGTTGAATCTTCCTTTTGATAGAGGAGTTTTGAAACACTATTTTTCTAGAATATTCAAGTGGACATTTGGTGGGCTTTGAGGCCTATTCTGGAAAAGGAAATATCTTCACATAAAAACTAGACAGAAGTACTCTCAGGAACTTCTTTATGATGTGTGCATTCAACTCACAGAGTTGAACCTTTCTTTTGATAGAGCAGTTTTGAAATACTCTTTTTGTAGAATACGCAAGCGGGGGTTTGGAGCGCTTTAAGTCCTATGCTGGAAAAGGAAACATTTTCAGATAAAAACTAGACAGAAGCATTCTCTCAAGCTTCTCTGTGATGTTTGCATTCAGCTCGCAGAGTTGAACCTTGCTTTTGATAGAGCAGTTTTGAAACACTCTTTTTGTAGGATCTGCAACGATATATTTGGAGCGATTTGAGGCCTATGATGGAAAAGGAAATATCTTCACATAAAAACTAGACAGAAGCATTCTCAGAAACGTATTGGTTATGAGTCCATTCAACTCACAGAGTTGAACCTTCGTTTTGATAGGGCAGTTTTGAAACACTCTTTTTGTAGAATCTTCAAGTGGACATTTTTAGTGCTTTGACGATATGCTGGAAAAGGAAATATCTTCACATAAAAACTACACAGAAGCATTCTCAGAAACTTCTTTGTGATGTGTGCTTTCAACTCACAGATGTAAACATTTCTTTGGATAGAGTAGTTTTGAAACACTCTTTTTGTAGAATCTGCAAGTGGATATACGGAGCGCTTTGAAGCCTATGCTGGAAAAGGAAATCTCTTCACATAAAAACTATACAGAAGCATTCTCAGCAACTTCCTTGTGATTTGTGCATTCAACTCGGAGAGTTGAACCGTCCTTTTGTTAGAGCAGTTTGGGAACACTCTTTTTGTAGAATCTGCAAGTGGATATTTGGAGCACTTTGAAGCCTAAGCTGGAAAAGGAAACAACTTCACCTAAAAACTAGAAGGAAGCATTCTCACAAACTTTTTTGTGATGTGTGCATTCAACTCAGCGAGTTTAACCTTACTTTTGATAGAGCAGTTTTGAAACACTCTTTTTGTAGAATGTGCAAGTAGACATTTGGAGCTCTTTCAGGCCTGTGCTGGAATAGAAAAGATCTTCACACAAAAACTAGACAGAAGCATTCTCAGAAACTTCTTTGTGATGTGTGCATTCCACTCACAGAGTTGAACCTTCCTTTTGATAGAGCAATTCTGAAACACTCTTTTTGTAGAATCCGCAAGTTTATATTTGGAGCACTTTGAGGCCTATGCTGGAAAAGGAAATATTTTCACGTAAAAACAAGACCGAAGCACTCTATCAAACTTCTTTGTGATGTTTACATTCAACTCACAGAGTTGAACCTTCCCTTGAATAGAGCAGTTTTGAAAGAATCTTTTTGTAGTATATGCAACTAGATATTTGGAGCGCTTTGAGTCCTATGAGGGAAATGGAAATATTTTTAGATAAAAACTAGACAGAGGCATTCTCAGAAACATATTTGTTACGAGTGAATTCAAGTCACAGAGTTGAACCTTCCTTTTGGCAGAGCGGTTTTGAAACCCTCTTTTTATTGAATCTTCCATTGGAGATTTAGAGCGCTTTGACGCAATGCTGGAAAAGGAAATATCTTCACATAAAAACTAGACGGATGCATTCCCAGAAACTTCTTTTTGATGTGTGCTTTCAACTCACAGAGTTGAACCTTTCTTTTGATAGAGCAGTTTTGAAAACCTCTCTTTGAAGAATCTTCATGTGGACATTTGGATATCTTTGAGGCCTATGCTGGAAAAGGAAATATCTTCACATAAAAACAAGACAGAAGCATTCTCAGAAACTACTTTGCAATGTGTGCGTTCAACACACAGACTTTAAACTTCCTTTTGGCGGAGCAGTTCTGAAACGGTCTTTTTGTACAGTCTGCAAGTGGATATTTGGAGCGCTTTAAGGCCTACGCTGAAAAAAGAAATAACTTCAATCAAAAAGTAGAAAGAAGCATTCTCAGAAACCTCTTTGTGATGTGTGTATTGAACTCACAGAGTTGAACCTTCCTTTTGATAGAGGAGTTTTGAGATACTCTTTTTGTAGGATCTGCAAGTGAATAGTTGGAATGATTTGAGGCCTATGATGGTAAAGGAAATATCTTCACATAAAAACGATAGAGAAGCATTCTCGGAAACTTCCTTGTGATGTGTGCATTCAACTCACAGAGTTGAACCTTCCTTCTGATAGTGCAGTTTTGAAACACTCGTTTTGTATCATCTGCAAGTGGATACTTGGAGCGCTTTGAAGCCTATACTGGAAAAGTAAATGTCTTCTCATAAAAACTATACAGAAGCAATCTCCGAAACCACCTTGTGATGTGTGTATTCAACTCAGAGAGTTGAACCTTCCTTTTTTTAGAGCAGTTTTGAGACACTCTTTTTGCAAAATCTGCAAGTGAATACTTGGATCGCTTTGAAGCCTCTGCAGGGTAAAGGAAATATCTTCACATAAAAACAAAACAGAAGCATTGTCAGAAACCTCTTTATGATGTGTGCATTCAATTCACAGAGTTGAACCTTCCTTTCGATAGAGCAGTTTTGAAACACTCCTTTTGTAGTGTGTGCAAGTAGACATTTGGAGCTCCTTCAGGCCTGTGCTGGAAAAGGAAATATCTTCACACAAAAACTAGACAGAAGTATTCTCAGAAACTTCCTTGTGATGCATGCATTCAAAACACGGAGTTGAACCTTCCTTTTGATAGAACAGTTTTGAAACACTCTTATTGTAGAATCTGCATGTGGATATTTGGAGCGCTTTGAGGCCTATGCTAGAAAAGAAAATATCTTCACATAAAAATTAGACAGAAGCATTCTCAGAAACTTTTTTGTGATGTGTGCATTAAACTCACAGTGTTGAACCTGCCTTTTTATAGAGCAGTTTTGAAACACTCTTTTTGTAGAATCTGCAGGTGGATATTTGGAGTGCTTTGAGGACAATGCTATATAAAGAAATGTCTTCACATAAAACCTAGACAGAAACACTATCAGAAACTTCTTTGTGATGTGTGCTTCCAAATCACAGAGTTGAACCTTCCTTTTGATATAGCAGGTTTGGAACACACTTTTTGTGGAATCTGCAAGTGAATTTTGGGAGCGCTTTGAGGACTATGCTGGGAAAGGAAATATATTCACATAAAAACTAGAAAGAGGCATTCTCAAAAACTTCTCTGTGATGTGTGCGCTAAACTCACAAAGTTGAACATCCCTTTTGCTAGAGCAGTGTTGAAACACTGTTTTTGTAAAATCTGCAAGTGAATATGTGGAGTGATTGAGACCTCTGCTGGAAAATCATATAACTTCAAAGAAGAACGGGACAGAAGTATTCTCAGAAACATCTTTGTGATGTCTGCATTCAACTCGCGGAGTTGAAACTTCCTTTTGGTAGAGCAGTTTTGAAACTGTCTTTTTGTGGAAGCTACAAGTGGATATTTGGAAGGCTTTGAGGCTTATGCTGGAAAAGCTAATAACTTCACATAAAAAGTAGAGAGAAGCATTCTCAGAAACTTCTTTGTGATGAGTGCACTCAAGTGTACATTTGGAGTGCTTTGAGGCCTTTGCTGGAAAAGGAAATAACTTCACATAAAAATTAGACAGAAGCATTCTCAGAAACTTCTTTGTGATGTGTGCATTCAACTCACAGAGTTGGACCTTCCTTTTCTTAGAGCGGTTTTGAAACAAGATTTTTGTAGAATATTCAAGTGGACATTTGGAGGGCTTTGAGGCCTATGCTGGAAAAGGAAATAACTTCACATAAAAACTAGACAGAAGCACTCTCAGGAACTTCTTTATAATGTGTGCATAAAACTCACACAGTTGAATCTTCCTTTTGATAGAGGAGTTTTGAAACACTATTTTTCTAGAATATTCAAGTGGACATTTGGTGGGCTTTGAGGCCTATTCTGGAAAAGGAAATATCTTCACATAAAAACTAGACAGAAGTACTCTCAGGAACTTCTTTATGATGTGTGCATTCAACTCACAGAGTTGAACCTTTCTTTTGATAGAGCAGTTTTGAAATACTCTTTTTGTAGAATACGCAAGCGGGGGTTTGGAGCGCTTTAAGTCCTATGCTGGAAAAGGAAACATTTTCAGATAAAAACTAGACAGAAGCATTCTCTCAAGCTTCTCTGTGATGTTTGCATTCAGCTCGCAGAGTTGAACCTTGCTTTTGATAGAGCAGTTTTGAAACACTCTTTTTGTAGGATCTGCAACGATATATTTGGAGCGATTTGAGGCCTATGATGGAAAAGGAAATATCTTCACATAAAAACTAGACAGAAGCATTCTCAGAAACGTATTGGTTATGAGTCCATTCAACTCACAGAGTTGAACCTTCGTTTTGATAGGGCAGTTTTGAAACACTCTTTTTGTAGAATCTTCAAGTGGACATTTTTAGTGCTTTGACGATATGCTGGAAAAGGAAATATCTTCACATAAAAACTACACAGAAGCATTCTCAGAAACTTCTTTGTGATGTGTGCTTTCAACTCACAGATGTAAACATTTCTTTGGATAGAGTAGTTTTGAAACACTCTTTTTGTAGAATCTGCAAGTGGATATACGGAGCGCTTTGAAGCCTATGCTGGAAAAGGAAATCTCTTCACATAAAAACTATACAGAAGCATTCTCAGCAACTTCCTTGTGATTTGTGCATTCAACTCGGAGAGTTGAACCGTCCTTTTGTTAGAGCAGTTTGGGAACACTCTTTTTGTAGAATCTGCAAGTGGATATTTGGAGCACTTTGAAGCCTAAGCTGGAAAAGGAAACAACTTCACCTAAAAACTAGAAGGAAGCATTCTCACAAACTTTTTTGTGATGTGTGCATTCAACTCAGCGAGTTTAACCTTACTTTTGATAGAGCAGTTTTGAAACACTCTTTTTGTAGAATGTGCAAGTAGACATTTGGAGCTCTTTCAGGCCTGTGCTGGAATAGAAAAGATCTTCACACAAAAACTAGACAGAAGCATTCTCAGAAACTTCTTTGTGATGTGTGCATTCCACTCACAGAGTTGAACCTTCCTTTTGATAGAGCAATTCTGAAACACTCTTTTTGTAGAATCCGCAAGTTTATATTTGGAGCACTTTGAGGCCTATGCTGGAAAAGGAAATATTTTCACGTAAAAACAAGACCGAAGCACTCTATCAAACTTCTTTGTGATGTTTACATTCAACTCACAGAGTTGAACCTTCCCTTGAATAGAGCAGTTTTGAAAGAATCTTTTTGTAGTATATGCAACTAGATATTTGGAGCGCTTTGAGTCCTATGAGGGAAATGGAAATATTTTTAGATAAAAACTAGACAGAGGCATTCTCAGAAACATATTTGTTACGAGTGAATTCAAGTCACAGAGTTGAACCTTCCTTTTGGCAGAGCGGTTTTGAAACCCTCTTTTTATTGAATCTTCCATTGGAGATTTAGAGCGCTTTGACGCAATGCTGGAAAAGGAAATATCTTCACATAAAAACTAGACGGATGCATTCCCAGAAACTTCTTTTTGATGTGTGCTTTCAACTCACAGAGTTGAACCTTTCTTTTGATAGAGCAGTTTTGAAAACCTCTCTTTGAAGAATCTTCATGTGGACATTTGGATATCTTTGAGGCCTATGCTGGAAAAGGAAATATCTTCACATAAAAACAAGACAGAAGCATTCTCAGAAACTACTTTGCAATGTGTGCGTTCAACACACAGACTTTAAACTTCCTTTTGGCGGAGCAGTTCTGAAACGGTCTTTTTGTACAGTCTGCAAGTGGATATTTGGAGCGCTTTAAGGCCTACGCTGAAAAAAGAAATAACTTCAATCAAAAAGTAGAAAGAAGCATTCTCAGAAACCTCTTTGTGATGTGTGTATTGAACTCACAGAGTTGAACCTTCCTTTTGATAGAGGAGTTTTGAGATACTCTTTTTGTAGGATCTGCAAGTGAATAGTTGGAATGATTTGAGGCCTATGATGGTAAAGGAAATATCTTCACATAAAAACGATAGAGAAGCATTCTCGGAAACTTCCTTGTGATGTGTGCATTCAACTCACAGAGTTGAACCTTCCTTCTGATAGTGCAGTTTTGAAACACTCGTTTTGTATCATCTGCAAGTGGATACTTGGAGCGCTTTGAAGCCTATACTGGAAAAGTAAATGTCTTCTCATAAAAACTATACAGAAGCAATCTCCGAAACCACCTTGTGATGTGTGTATTCAACTCAGAGAGTTGAACCTTCCTTTTTTTAGAGCAGTTTTGAGACACTCTTTTTGCAAAATCTGCAAGTGAATACTTGGATCGCTTTGAAGCCTCTGCAGGGTAAAGGAAATATCTTCACATAAAAACAAAACAGAAGCATTGTCAGAAACCTCTTTATGATGTGTGCATTCAATTCACAGAGTTGAACCTTCCTTTCGATAGAGCAGTTTTGAAACACTCCTTTTGTAGTGTGTGCAAGTAGACATTTGGAGCTCCTTCAGGCCTGTGCTGGAAAAGGAAATATCTTCACACAAAAACTAGACAGAAGTATTCTCAGAAACTTCCTTGTGATGCATGCATTCAAAACACGGAGTTGAACCTTCCTTTTGATAGAACAGTTTTGAAACACTCTTATTGTAGAATCTGCATGTGGATATTTGGAGCGCTTTGAGGCCTATGCTAGAAAAGAAAATATCTTCACATAAAAATTAGACAGAAGCATTCTCAGAAACTTTTTTGTGATGTGTGCATTAAACTCACAGTGTTGAACCTGCCTTTTTATAGAGCAGTTTTGAAACACTCTTTTTGTAGAATCTGCAGGTGGATATTTGGAGTGCTTTGAGGACAATGCTATATAAAGAAATGTCTTCACATAAAACCTAGACAGAAACACTATCAGAAACTTCTTTGTGATGTGTGCTTCCAAATCACAGAGTTGAACCTTCCTTTTGATATAGCAGGTTTGGAACACACTTTTTGTGGAATCTGCAAGTGAATTTTGGGAGCGCTTTGAGGACTATGCTGGGAAAGGAAATATATTCACATAAAAACTAGAAAGAGGCATTCTCAAAAACTTCTCTGTGATGTGTGCGCTAAACTCACAAAGTTGAACATCCCTTTTGCTAGAGCAGTGTTGAAACACTGTTTTTGTAAAATCTGCAAGTGAATATGTGGAGTGATTGAGACCTCTGCTGGAAAATCATATAACTTCAAAGAAGAACGGGACAGAAGTATTCTCAGAAACATCTTTGTGATGTCTGCATTCAACTCGCGGAGTTGAAACTTCCTTTTGGTAGAGCAGTTTTGAAACTGTCTTTTTGTGGAAGCTACAAGTGGATATTTGGAAGGCTTTGAGGCTTATGCTGGAAAAGCTAATAACTTCACATAAAAAGTAGAGAGAAGCATTCTCAGAAACTTCTTTGTGATGAGTGCACTCAAGTGTACATTTGGAGTGCTTTGAGGCCTTTGCTGGAAAAGGAAATAACTTCACATAAAAATTAGACAGAAGCATTCTCAGAAACTTCTTTGTGATGTGTGCATTCAACTCACAGAGTTGGACCTTCCTTTTCTTAGAGCGGTTTTGAAACAAGATTTTTGTAGAATATTCAAGTGGACATTTGGAGGGCTTTGAGGCCTATGCTGGAAAAGGAAATAACTTCACATAAAAACTAGACAGAAGCACTCTCAGGAACTTCTTTATAATGTGTGCATAAAACTCACACAGTTGAATCTTCCTTTTGATAGAGGAGTTTTGAAACACTATTTTTCTAGAATATTCAAGTGGACATTTGGTGGGCTTTGAGGCCTATTCTGGAAAAGGAAATATCTTCACATAAAAACTAGACAGAAGTACTCTCAGGAACTTCTTTATGATGTGTGCATTCAACTCACAGAGTTGAACCTTTCTTTTGATAGAGCAGTTTTGAAATACTCTTTTTGTAGAATACGCAAGCGGAGGTTTGGAGCGCTTTAAGTCCTATGCTGGAAAAGGAAACATTTTCAGATAAAAACTAGACAGAAGCATTCTCTCAAGCTTCTCTGTGATGTTTGCATTCAGCTCGCAGAGTTGAACCTTGCTTTTGATAGAGCAGTTTTGAAACACTCTTTTTGTAGGATCTGCAACGATATATTTGGAGCGATTTGAGGCCTATGATGGAAAAGGAAATATCTTCACATAAAAACTAGACAGAAGCATTCTCAGAAACGTATTGGTTATGAGTCCATTCAACTCACAGAGTTGAACCTTCGTTTTGATAGGGCAGTTTTGAAACACTCTTTTTGTAGAATCTTCAAGTGGACATTTTTAGTGCTTTGACGATATGCTGGAAAAGGAAATATCTTCACATAAAAACTACACAGAAGCATTCTCAGAAACTTCTTTGTGATGTGTGCTTTCAACTCACAGATGTAAACATTTCTTTTGATAGAGTAGTTTTGAAACACTCTTTTTGTAGAATCTGCAAGTGGATATACGGAGCGCTTTGAAGCCTATGCTGGAAAAGGAAATCTCTTCACATAAAAACTATACAGAAGCATTCTCAGCAACTTCCTTGTGATTTGTGCATTCAACTCGGAGAGTTGAACCGTCCTTTTGTTAGAGCAGTTTGGGAACACTCTTTTTGTAGAATCTGCAAGTGGATATTTGGAGCACTTTGAAGCCTAAGCTGGAAAAGGAAACAACTTCACATAAAAACTAGAAGGAAGCATTCTCACAAACTTTTTTGTGATGTGTGCATTCAACTCAGCGAGTTTAACCTTACTTTTGATAGAGCAGTTTTGAAACACTCTTTTTGTAGAATGTGCAAGTAGACATTTGGAGCTCTTTCAGGCCTGTGCTGGAATAGAAAAGATCTTCACACAAAAACTAGACAGAAGCATTCTCAGAAACTTCTTTGTGATGTGTGCATTCCACTCACAGAGTTGAACCTTCCTTTTGATAGAGCAATTCTGAAACACTCTTTTTGTAGAATCCGCAAGTTTATATTTGGAGCACTTTGAGGCCTATGCTGGAAAAGGAAATATTTTCACGTAAAAACAAGACCGAAGCACTCTATCAAACTTCTTTGTGATGTTTACATTCAACTCACAGAGTTGAACCTTCCCTTGAATAGAGCAGTTTTGAAAGAATCTTTTTGTAGTATATGCAACTAGATATTTGGAGCGCTTTGAGTCCTATGAGGGAAATGGAAATATTTTTAGATAAAAACTAGACAGAGGCATTCTCAGAAACATATTTGTTACGAGTGAATTCAAGTCACAGAGTTGAACCTTCCTTTTGGCAGAGCGGTTTTGAAACCCTCTTTTTATTGAATCTTCCATTGGAGATTTAGAGCGCTTTGACGCAATGCTGGAAAAGGAAATATCTTCACATAAAAACTAGACGGATGCATTCCCAGAAACTTCTTTTTGATGTGTGCTTTCAACTCACAGAGTTGAACCTTTCTTTTGATAGAGCAGTTTTGAAAACCTCTCTTTGAAGAATCTTCATGTGGACATTTGGATATCTTTGAGGCCTATGCTGGAAAAGGAAATATCTTCACATAAAAACAAGACAGAAGCATTCTCAGAAACTACTTTGCAATGTGTGCGTTCAACACACAGACTTTAAACTTCCTTTTGGCGGAGCAGTTCTGAAACGGTCTTTTTGTACAGTCTGCAAGTGGATATTTGGAGCGCTTTAAGGCCTACGCTGAAAAAAGAAATAACTTCAATCAAAAAGTAGAAAGAAGCATTCTCAGAAACCTCTTTGTGATGTGTGTATTGAACTCACAGAGTTGAACCTTCCTTTTGATAGAGGAGTTTTGAGATACTCTTTTTGTAGGATCTGCAAGTGAATAGTTGGAATGATTTGAGGCCTATGATGGTAAAGGAAATATCTTCACATAAAAACGATAGAGAAGCATTCTCGGAAACTTCCTTGTGATGTGTGCATTCAACTCACAGAGTTGAACCTTCCTTCTGATAGTGCAGTTTTGAAACACTCGTTTTGTATCATCTGCAAGTGGATACTTGGAGCGCTTTGAAGCCTATACTGGAAAAGTAAATGTCTTCTCATAAAAACTATACAGAAGCAATCTCCGAAACCACCTTGTGATGTGTGTATTCAACTCAGAGAGTTGAACCTTCCTTTTTTTAGAGCAGTTTTGAGACACTCTTTTTGCAAAATCTGCAAGTGAATACTTGGATCGCTTTGAAGCCTCTGCAGGGTAAAGGAAATATCTTCACATAAAAACAAAACAGAAGCATTGTCAGAAACCTCTTTATGATGTGTGCATTCAATTCACAGAGTTGAACCTTCCTTTCGATAGAGCAGTTTTGAAACACTCCTTTTGTAGTGTGTGCAAGTAGACATTTGGAGCTCCTTCAGGCCTGTGCTGGAAAAGGAAATATCTTCACACAAAAACTAGACAGAAGTATTCTCAGAAACTTCTTTGTGATGCATGCATTCAAAACACGGAGTTGAACCTTCCTTTTGATAGAACAGTTTTGAAACACTCTTATTGTAGAATCTGCATGTGGATATTTGGAGCGCTTTGAGGCCTATGCTAGAAAAGAAAATATCTTCACATAAAAATTAGACAGAAGCATTCTCAGAAACTTTTTTGTGATGTGTGCATTAAACTCACAGTGTTGAACCTGCCTTTTTATAGAGCAGTTTTGAAACACTCTTTTTGTAGAATCTGCAGGTGGATATTTGGAGTGCTTTGAGGACAATGCTATATAAAGAAATGTCTTCACATAAAACCTAGACAGAAACACTATCAGAAACTTCTTTGTGATGTGTGCTTCCAAATCACAGAGTTGAACCTTCCTTTTGATATAGCAGGTTTGGAACACACTTTTTGTGGAATCTGCAAGTGAATTTTGGGAGCGCTTTGAGGACTATGCTGGGAAAGGAAATATATTCACATAAAAACTAGAAAGAGGCATTCTCAAAAACTTCTCTGTGATGTGTGCGCTAAACTCACAAAGTTGAACATCCCTTTTGCTAGAGCAGTGTTGAAACACTGTTTTTGTAAAATCTGCAAGTGAATATTTGGAGTGATTGAGACCTCTGCTGGAAAATCATATAACTTCAAAGAAGAACGGGACAGAAGTATTCTCAGAAACATCTTTGTGATGTCTGCATTCAACTCGCGGAGTTGAAACTTCCTTTTGGTAGAGCAGTTTTGAAACTGTCTTTTTGTGGAAGCTACAAGTGGATATTTGGAAGGCTTTGAGGCTTATGCTGGAAAAGCTAATAACTTCACATAAAAAGTAGAGAGAAGCATTCTCAGAAACTTCTTTGTGATGAGTGCACTCAAGTGTACATTTGGAGTGCTTTGAGGCCTTTGCTGGAAAAGGAAATAACTTCACATAAAAATTAGACAGAAGCATTCTCAGAAACTTCTTTGTGATGTGTGCATTCAACTCACAGAGTTGGATCTTCCTTTTCTTAGAGCGGTTTTGAAACAAGATTTTTGTAGAATATTCAAGTGGACATTTGGAGGGCTTTGAGGCCTATGCTGGAAAAGGAAATAACTTCACATAAAAACTAGACAGAAGCATTCTCAGAACCGTATTTGTTATGAGTCCATTCAACTCACAGAGTTGAACCTTCGTTTTGATAGGGCAGTTTTGAAACACTCTTTTTGTAGAATCTTCAAGTGGACATTTTTAGTGCTTTGACGATATGCTGGAAAAGGAAATATCTTCACATAAAAACTACACAGAAGCATTCTCAGAAACTTCTTTGTGATGTGTGCTTTCAACTCACAGATGTAAACATTTCTTTTGATAGAGTAGTTTTGAAACACTCTTTTTGTAGAATCTGCAAGTGGATATATTTAGCGCTTTGAAGCCTATGCTGGGAAAGGAAATATCTTCACATAAAAACTATACAGAAGCATTCTCAGCAACTTCCTTGTGATTTGTGCATTCAACTCGGAGAGTTGAACCGTCGTTTTGTTAGAGCAGTTTGAGAACACTCTTTTTGTAGAATCTGCAAGTGGATATTTGGAGCACTTCGAAGCCTAAGCTGGAAAAGGAGACAACTTCACATAAAAACTAGAAGGAAGCATTCTCACAAACTTTTTTGTGATGTGTGCATTCAACTCAGCGAGTTTAACCTTCCTTTTGATAGAGCAGTTTTGAAACACTCTTTTTGTAGAATGTGCAAGTAGACATTTGGAGCTCTTTCAGGCCTGTGCTGGAATAGAAAAGATCTTCACACGAAAACTAGACAGAAGCATTCTCAGAAACTTCTTTGTGATGTGTGCATTCCACTCACAGAGTTGAACCTTCCTTTTGATAGAGCAATTCTGAAACACTCTTTTTGTAGAATCCGCAAGTGGATATTTGGAGCGCTTTGAGACCTATGCTGGAAAAGGAAATATTTTCACGTAAAAACAAGACGGAAGCACTCTATCAAACTTCTTTGTGATGTTTACATTCAACTCACAGAGTTGAACCTTCCCTTGAATAGAGCGGTTTTGAAAGAATCTTTTTGTAGTATATGCAACTAGATATTTGGAGCGCTTTGAGTCCTATGAGGGAAATGGAAATATTTTTAGATGAAAACTAGACAGAGGCATTCTCAGAAACATATTTGTTACGAGTGAATTCAAGTCACAGAGTTGAACCTTCCTTTTGGCAGAGCGGTTTTGAAACCCTCTTTTTATTGACTCTTCCATTGGAGATTTAGAGCGCTTTGACGCAATGCTGGAAAAGGAAATATCTTCACATAAAAACTAGACAGATGCATTCCCAGAAACTTCTTTTTGATGTGTGCTTTCAACTCACAGAGTTGAACCTTTCTTTTGATAGAGCAGTTTTGAAACCCTCTCTTTGAAGAATCTTCATGTGGACATTTGGATATCTTTGAGGCCTATGCTGGAAAAGGAAATATCTTCACATAAAAACAAGACAGAAGCATTCTCAGAAACTACTTTGCAATGTGTGCGTTCAACACACAGACTTTGAACTTACTTTTGGCGGAGCAGTTCTGAAACAGTCTTTTTGTACAGTCTGCAAGTGGATATTTGGAGCGCTTTAAGGCCTACGCTGAAAAAAGAAATAACTTCAATCAAAAAGTAGAAAGAAGCATTCTCAGAAACCTCTTTGTGATGTGTGTATTGATCTCACAGAGTTGAACCTTCCTTTTGATAGAGGAGTTTTGAAATACTCTTTTTGTAGGATCTGCAAGTGAATAGTTGGAATGATTTGAGGCCTATGATGGTAAAGGAAATATCTTCACATAAAAACGATAGAGAAGCATTCTCGGAAACTTCCTTGTGATGTGTGCATTCAACTCACAGAGTTGAACCTTCCTTCTGATAGTGCAGTTTTGAAACACTCGTTTTGTATCATCTGCAAGTGGATACTTGGAGCGCTTTGAAGCCTATACTGGAAAAGTAAATGTCTTCTCATAAAAACTATACAGAAGCAATCTCCGAAACCACCTTGTGATGTGTGTATTCAACTCAGAGAGTTGAACCTTCCTTTTTTTAGAGCAGTTTTGAAACACTCTTTTTGCAAAATCTGCAAGTGAATACTTGGATCGCTTTGAAGCCTCTGCAGGGTAAAGGAAATATCTTCACATAAAAACAAAACAGAAGCATTGTCAGAAACTTCTTTATGATGTGTGCATTCAATTCACAGAGTTGAACCTTCCTTTTGATAGAGCAGTTTTGAAACACTCCTTTTGTAGTGTGTGCAAGTAGACATTTGGAGCTCTTTCAGGCCTGTGCTGGAAAAGGAAATATCTTCACACAAAAACTAGACAGAAGTATTCTCAGAAACGTCTTTGTGATGCATGCATTCAAAACACGGAGTTGAACCTTCCTTTTGAAAGAACAGTTTTGAAACACTCTTATTGTAGAATCTGCATGTGGATATTTGCAGCGCTTTGAGGCCTATGCTAGAAAAGAAAATATCTTCGCATAAAAATGAGACAGAAGCATTCTCAGAAACTTTTTTGTGATGTGTGCATTAAACTCACAGTGTTGAACCTGCCTTTTGACAGAGCAGTTTTGAAACACTCTTTTTGTAGAATCTGCAGGTGGATATTTGGAGTGCTTTGAGGACAATGCTATATAAGGAAATGTCTTCACATAAAACCTAGACAGAAACATTATCAGAAACTTCTTTGTGATGTGTGCTTCCAAATCACAGAGTTGAACCTTCCTTTTGATATAGCAGGTTTGGAACACACTTTTTGTGGAATCTGCAAGTGAATTTTGGGAGCGCTTTGAGGACTATGCTGGAAAAGGAAATATTTTCACATAAAAACTGGAAAGAGGCATTCTCAGAAACTTCTCTGTGATGTGTGCGCTAAACTCACAAAGTTGAACATCCCTTTTGCTAGAGCAGTTTTGAAACACTGTTTTTGTAAAATCTGCAAGTGAATATTTGGAGTGATTGAGACCTCTGCTGGAAAATCATATAACTTCAAATAAGAACGGGACAGAAGTATTCTCAGAAACATCTTTGTGATGTCTGCATTCAACTCGCGGAGTTGAAACTTCCTTTTGGTAGAGCAGTTTTGAAACTGTCTTTTTGTGGAAGCTACAAGTGGATATTTGGAACGCTTTGAGGCTTATGCTGGAAAAGCTAATAACTTCACATAAAAAGTAGAGAGAAGCATTCTCAGAAACTTCTTTGTGATGAGTGCATTCAAGTGTACATTTGGAGTGCTTTGAGGCCTTTGCTGGAAAAGGAAATAACTTCACATAAAAATTAGACAGAAGCATGCTCAGAAACTTCTTTGTGATGTGTGCATTCAACTCACAGAGTTGGATCTTCCTTTTCTTAGAGCGGTTTTGAAACAATATTTTTGTAGAATATTCAAGTGGACATTTGGAGGGCTTTGAGGCCTATGCTGGAAAAGGAAATAACTTCACATAAAAACTAGACAGAAGCATTCTCAGAACCGTATTTGTTATGAGTCCATTCAACTCACAGAGTTGAACCTTCGTTTTGATAGGGCAGTTTTGAAACACTCTTTTTGTAGAATCTTCAAGTGGACATTTTTAGTGCTTTGACGATATGCTGGAAAAGGAAATATCTTCACATAAAAACTACACAGAAGCATTCTCAGAAACTTCTTTGTGATGTGTGCTTTCAACTCACAGATGTAAACATTTCTTTTGATAGAGTAGTTTTGAAACACTCTTTTTGTAGAATCTGCAAGTGGATATATTTAGCGCTTTGAAGCCTATGCTGGGAAAGGAAATATCTTCACATAAAAACTATACAGAAGCATTCTCAGCAACTTCCTTGTGATTTGTGCATTCAACTCGGAGAGTTGAACCGTCGTTTTGTTAGAGCAGTTTGAGAACACTCTTTTTGTAGAATCTGCAAGTGGATATTTGGAGCACTTCGAAGCCTAAGCTGGAAAAGGAAACAACTTCACATAAAAACTAGAAGGAAGCATTCTCACAAACTTTTTTGTGATGTGTGCATTCAACTCAGCGAGTTTAACCTTCCTTTTGATAGAGCAGTTTTGAAACACTCTTTTTGTAGAATGTGCAAGTAGACATTTGGAGCTCTTTCAGGCCTGTGCTGGAATAGAAAAGATCTTCACACGAAAACTAGACAGAAGCATTCTCAGAAACTTCTTTGTGATGTGTGCATTCCACTCACAGAGTTGAACCTTCCTTTTGATAGAGCAATTCTGAAACACTCTTTTTGTAGAATCCGCAAGTGGATATTTGGAGCGCTTTGAGACCTATGCTGGAAAAGGAAATATTTTCACGTAAAAACAAGACGGAAGCACTCTATCAAACTTCTTTGTGATGTTTACATTCAACTCACAGAGTTGAACCTTCCCTTGAATAGAGCGGTTTTGAAAGAATCTTTTTGTAGTATATGCAACTAGATATTTGGAGCGCTTTGAGTCCTATGAGGGAAATGGAAATATTTTTAGATGAAAACTAGACAGAGGCATTCTCAGAAACATATTTGTTACGAGTGAATTCAAGTCACAGAGTTGAACCTTCCTTTTGGCAGAGCGGTTTTGAAACCCTCTTTTTATTGACTCTTCCATTGGAGATTTAGAGCGCTTTGACGCAATGCTGGAAAAGGAAATATCTTCACATAAAAACTAGACAGATGCATTCCCAGAAACTTCTTTTTGATGTGTGCTTTCAACTCACAGAGTTGAACCTTTCTTTTGATAGAGCAGTTTTGAAACCCTCTCTTTGAAGAATCTTCATGTGGACATTTGGATATCTTTGAGGCCTATGCTGGAAAAGGAAATATCTTCACATAAAAACAAGACAGAAGCATTCTCAGAAACTACTTTGCAATGTGTGCGTTCAACACACAGACTTTGAACTTACTTTTGGCGGAGCAGTTCTGAAACAGTCTTTTTGTACAGTCTGCAAGTGGATATTTGGAGCGCTTTAAGGCCTACGCTGAAAAAAGAAATAACTTCAATCAAAAAGTAGAAAGAAGCATTCTCAGAAACCTCTTTGTGATGTGTGTATTGATCTCACAGAGTTGAACCTTCCTTTTGAGAGAGGAGTTTTGAAATACTCTTTTTGTAGGATCTGCAAGTGAATAGTTGGAATGATTTGAGGCCTATGATGGTAAAGGAAATATCTTCACATAAAAACGATAGAGAAGCATTCTCGGAAACTTCCTTGTGATGTGTGCATTCAACTCACAGAGTTGAACCTTCCTTCTGATAGTGCAGTTTTGAAACACTCGTTTTGTATCATCTGCAAGTGGATACTTGGAGCGCTTTGAAGCCTATACTGGAAAAGTAAATGTCTTCTCATAAAAACTATACAGAAGCAATCTCCGAAACCACCTTGTGATGTGTGTATTCAACTCAGAGAGTTGAACCTTCCTTTTTTTAGAGCAGTTTTGAAACACTCTTTTTGCAAAATCTGCAAGTGAATACTTGGATCGCTTTGAAGCCTCTGCAGGGTAAAGGAAATATCTTCACATAAAAACAAAACAGAAGCATTGTCAGAAACTTCTTTATGATGTGTGCATTCAATTCACAGAGTTGAACCTTCCTTTTGATAGAGCAGTTTTGAAACACTCCTTTTGTAGTGTGTGCAAGTAGACATTTGGAGCTCTTTCAGGCCTGTGCTGGAAAAGGAAATATCTTCACACAAAAACTAGACAGAAGTATTCTCAGAAACGTCTTTGTGATGCATGCATTCAAAACACGGAGTTGAACCTTCCTTTTGAAAGAACAGTTTTGAAACACTCTTATTGTAGAATCTGCATGTGGATATTTGCAGCGCTTTGAGGCCTATGCTAGAAAAGAAAATATCTTCGCATAAAAATGAGACAGAAGCATTCTCAGAAACTTTTTTGTGATGTGTGCATTAAACTCACAGTGTTGAACCTGCCTTTTGACAGAGCAGTTTTGAAACACTCTTTTTGTAGAATCTGCAGGTGGATATTTGGAGTGCTTTGAGGACAATGCTATATAAGGAAATGTCGTCACATAAAACCTAGACAGAAACATTATCAGAAACTTCTTTGTGATGTGTGCTTCCAAATCACAGAGTTGAACCTTCCTTTTGATATAGCAGGTTTGGAACACACTTTTTGTGGAATCTGCAAGTGAATTTTGGGAGCGCTTTGAGGACTATGCTGGAAAAGGAAATATATTCACATAAAAACTAGAAAGAGGCATTCTCAAAAACTTCTCTGTGATGTGTGCGCTAAACTCACAAAGTTGAACATCCCTTTTGCTAGAGCAGTTTTGAAACACTGTTTTTGTAAAATCTGCAAGTGAATATTTGGAGTGATTGAGACCTCTGCTGGAAAATCGTAGAACTTCAAATAAGAACGGGACAGAAGTATTCTCAGAAACATCTTTGTGATGTCTGCATTCAACTCGCGGAGTTGAAACTTCCTTCTGGTAGAACAGTTTTGAAACTGTCTTTTTGTGGAAGCTACAAGTGGATATTTGGAACGCTTTGAGGCTTAGGCTGGAAAAGCTAATAACTTCACATAAAAAGTAGAGAGAAGCATTCTCAGAAACTTCTTTGTGATGAGTGCATTCAAGTGTACATTTGGAGTGCTTTGAGGCCTTTGCTGGAAAAGGAAATAACTTCACATAAAAATTAGACAGAAGCATGCTCAGAAACTTCTTTGTGATGTGTGCATTCAACTCACAGAGTTGGATCTTCCTTTTCTTAGAGCGGTTTTGAAACAAGATTTTTGTAGAATATTCAAGTGGACATTTGGAGGGCTTTGAGGCCTATGCTGGAAAAGGAAATAACTTCACATAAAAACTAGACAGAAGCATTCTCAGAACCGTATTTGTTATGAGTCCATTCAACTCACAGAGTTGAACCTTCGTTTTGATAGGGCAGTTTTGAAACACTCTTTTTGTAGAATCTTCAAGTGGACATTTTTAGTGCTTTGACGATATGCTGGAAAAGGAAATATCTTCACATAAAAACTACACAGAAGCATTCTCAGAAACTTCTTTGTGATGTGTGCTTTCAACTCACAGATGTAAACATTTCTTTTGATAGAGTAGTTTTGAAACACTCTTTTTGTAGAATCTGCAAGTGGATATATGGAGCGCTTTGAAGCCTATGCTGGGAAAGGAAATATCTTCACATAAAAACTATACAGAAGCATTCTCAGCAACTTCCTTGTGATTTGTGCATTCAACTCGGAGAGTTGAACCGTCCTTTTGTTAGAGCAGTTTGGGAACACTCTTTTTGTAGAATCTGCAAGTGGATATTTGGAGCACTTCGAAGGCTAAGCTGGAAAAGGAAACAACTTCACATAAAAACTAGAAGGAAGCATTCTCACAAACTTTTTTGTGATGTGTGCATTCAACTCAGCAAGTTTAACCTTCCTTTTGATAGAGCAGTTTTGAAACACTCTTTTTGTAGAATGTGCAAGTAGACATTTGGAGCTCTTTCAGGCCTGTGCTGGAATAGAAAAGATCTTCACACGAAAACTAGACAGAAGCATTCTCAGAAACTCCTTTGTGATGTGTGCATTCCACTCACAGAGTTGAACCTTCCTTTTGATAGAGCAATTCTGAAACACTCTTTTTGTAGAATCCGCAAGTGGATATTTGGAGCGCTTTGAGGCCTATGCTGGAAAAGGAAATATTTTCACGTAAAAACAAGGCGGAAGCACTCTATCAAACTTCTTTGTGATGTTTACATTCAACTCACAGAGTTGAACCTTCCCTTGAATAGAGCGGTTTTGAAAGAATCTTTTTGTAGTATATGCAACTAGATATTTGGAGCGCTTTGAGTCCTATGAGGGAAATGGAAATATTTTTAGATAAAAACTAGACAGAGGCATTCTCAGAAACATATTTGTTACGAGTGAATTCAAGTCACAGAGTTGAACCTTCCTTTTGGCAGAGCGGTTTTGAAACCCTCTTTTTATTGACTCTTCCATTGGAGATTTAGAGCGCTTTGACGCAATGCTGGAAAAGGAAATATCTTCACATAAAAACTAGACAGATGCATTCCCAGAAACTTCTTTTTGATGTGTGCTTTCAACTCACAGAGTTGAACCTTTCTTTTGATAGAGCAGTTTTGAAACCCTCTCTTTGAAGAATCTTCATGTGGACATTTGGATATCTTTGAGGCCTATGCTGGAAAAGGAAATATCTTCACATAAAAACAAGACAGAAGCATTCTCAGAAACTACTTTGCAATGTGTGCGTTCAACACACAGACTTTGAACTTACTTTTGGCGGAGCAGTTCTGAAACAGTCTTTTTGTACAGTCTGCAAGTGGATATTTGGAGCGCTTTAAGGCCTACGCTGAAAAAAGAAATAACTTCAATCAAAAAGTAGAAAGAAGCATTCTCAGAAACCTCTTTGTGATGTGTGTATTGATCTCACAGAGTTGAACCTTCCTTTTGATAGAGGAGTTTTGAAATACTCTTTTTGTAGGATCTGCAAGTGAATAGTTGGAATGATTTGAGGCCTATGATGGTAAAGGAAATATCTTCACATAAAAACGATAGAGAAGCATTCTCGGAAACTTCCTTGTGATGTGTGCATTCAACTCACAGAGTTGAACCTTCCTTCTGATAGTGCAGTTTTGAAACACTCGTTTTGTATCATCTGCAAGTGGATACTTGGAGCGCTTTGAAGCCTATACTGGAAAAGTAAATGTCTTCTCATAAAAACTATACAGAAGCAATCTCCGAAACCACCTTGTGATGTGTGTATTCAACTCAGAGAGTTGAACCTTCCTTTTTTTAGAGCAGTTTTGAAACACTCTTTTTGCAAAATCTGCAAGTGAATACTTGGATCGCTTTGAAGCCTCTGCAGGGTAAAGGAAATATCTTCACATAAAAACAAAACAGAAGCATTGTCAGAAACTTCTTTATGATGTGTGCATTCAATTCACAGAGTTGAACCTTCCTTTTGATAGAGCAGTTTTGAAACACTCCTTTTGTAGTGTGTGCAAGTAGACATTTGGAGCTCTTTCAGGCCTGTGCTGGAAAAGGAAATATCTTCACACAAAAACTAGACAGAAGTATTCTCAGAAACGTCTTTGTGATGCATGCATTCAAAACACGGAGTTGAACCTTCCTTTTGAAAGAACAGTTTTGAAACACTCTTATTGTAGAATCTGCATGTGGATATTTGCAGCGCTTTGAGGCCTATGCTAGAAAAGAAAATATCTTCGCATAAAAATGAGACAGAAGCATTCTCAGAAACTTTTTTGTGATGTGTGCATTAAACTCACAGTGTTGAACCTGCCTTTTGACAGAGCAGTTTTGAAACACTCTTTTTGTAGAATCTGCAGGTGGATATTTGGAGTGCTTTGAGGACAATGCTATATAAGGAAATGTCTTCACATAAAACCTAGACAGAAACATTATCAGAAACTTCTTTGTGATGTGTGCTTCCAAATCACAGAGTTGAACCTTCCTTTTGATATAGCAGGTTTGGAACACACTTTTTGTGGAATCTGCAAGTGAATTTTGGGAGCGCTTTGAGGACTATGCTGGAAAAGGAAATATTTTCACATAAAAACTGGAAAGAGGCATTCTCAGAAACTTCTCTGTGATGTGTGCGCTAAACTCACAAAGTTGAACATCCCTTTTGCTAGAGCAGTTTTGAAACACTGTTTTTGTAAAATCTGCAAGTGAATATTTGGAGTGATTGAGACCTCTGCTGGAAAATCATATAACTTCAAATAAGAACGGGACAGAAGTATTCTCAGAAACATCTTTGTGATGTCTGCATTCAACTCGCGGAGTTGAAACTTCCTTTTGGTAGAGCAGTTTTGAAACTGTCTTTTTGTGGAAGCTACAAGTGGATATTTGGAACGCTTTGA
The DNA here is from genome assembly GCF_028885655.2 of Pongo abelii. Taxonomy (NCBI): domain Eukaryota; kingdom Metazoa; phylum Chordata; class Mammalia; order Primates; family Hominidae; genus Pongo; species Pongo abelii. The sequence goes on from NC_072005.2 coordinate 25,510,964, forward strand.
GGCTTATGCTGGAAAAGCTAATAACTTCACATAAAAAGTAGAGAGAAGCATTCTCAGAAACTTCTTTGTGATGAGTGCATTCAAGTGTACATTTGGAGTGCTTTGAGGCCTTTGCTGGAAAAGGAAATAACTTCACATAAAAATTAGACAGAAGCATGCTCAGAAACTTCTTTGTGATGTGTGCATTCAACTCACAGAGTTGGATCTTCCTTTTCTTAGAGCGGTTTTGAAACAATATTTTTGTAGAATATTCAAGTGGACATTTGGAGGGCTTTGAGGCCTATGCTGGAAAAGGAAATAACTTCACATAAAAACTAGACAGAAGCATTCTCAGAACCGTATTTGTTATGAGTCCATTCAACTCACAGAGTTGAACCTTCGTTTTGATAGGGCAGTTTTGAAACACTCTTTTTGTAGAATCTTCAAGTGGACATTTTTAGTGCTTTGACGATATGCTGGAAAAGGAAATATCTTCACATAAAAACTACACAGAAGCATTCTCAGAAACTTCTTTGTGATGTGTGCTTTCAACTCACAGATGTAAACATTTCTTTTGATAGAGTAGTTTTGAAACACTCTTTTTGTAGAATCTGCAAGTGGATATATGGAGCGCTTTGAAGCCTATGCTGGGAAAGGAAATATCTTCACATAAAAACTATACAGAAGCATTCTCAGCAACTTCCTTGTGATTTGTGCATTCAACTCGGAGAGTTGAACCGTCCTTTTGTTAGAGCAGTTTGGGAACACTCTTTTTGTAGAATCTGCAAGTGGATATTTGGAGCACTTCGAAGGCTAAGCTGGAAAAGGAAACAACTTCACATAAAAACTAGAAGGAAGCATTCTCACAAACTTTTTTGTGATGTGTGCATTCAACTCAGCAAGTTTAACCTTCCTTTTGATAGAGCAGTTTTGAAACACTCTTTTTGTAGAATGTGCAAGTAGACATTTGGAGCTCTTTCAGGCCTGTGCTGGAATAGAAAAGATCTTCACACGAAAACTAGACAGAAGCATTCTCAGAAACTCCTTTGTGATGTGTGCATTCCACTCACAGAGTTGAACCTTCCTTTTGATAGAGCAATTCTGAAACACTCTTTTTGTAGAATCCGCAAGTGGATATTTGGAGCGCTTTGAGGCCTATGCTGGAAAAGGAAATATTTTCACGTAAAAACAAGGCGGAAGCACTCTATCAAACTTCTTTGTGATGTTTACATTCAACTCACAGAGTTGAACCTTCCCTTGAATAGAGCGGTTTTGAAAGAATCTTTTTGTAGTATATGCAACTAGATATTTGGAGCGCTTTGAGTCCTATGAGGGAAATGGAAATATTTTTAGATAAAAACTAGACAGAGGCATTCTCAGAAACATATTTGTTACGAGTGAATTCAAGTCACAGAGTTGAACCTTCCTTTTGGCAGAGCGGTTTTGAAACCCTCTTTTTATTGACTCTTCCATTGGAGATTTAGAGCGCTTTGACGCAATGCTGGAAAAGGAAATATCTTCACATAAAAACTAGACAGATGCATTCCCAGAAACTTCTTTTTGATGTGTGCTTTCAACTCACAGAGTTGAACCTTTCTTTTGATAGAGCAGTTTTGAAACCCTCTCTTTGAAGAATCTTCATGTGGACATTTGGATATCTTTGAGGCCTATGCTGGAAAAGGAAATATCTTCACATAAAAACAAGACAGAAGCATTCTCAGAAACTACTTTGCAATGTGTGCGTTCAACACACAGACTTTGAACTTACTTTTGGCGGAGCAGTTCTGAAACAGTCTTTTTGTACAGTCTGCAAGTGGATATTTGGAGCGCTTTAAGGCCTACGCTGAAAAAAGAAATAACTTCAATCAAAAAGTAGAAAGAAGCATTCTCAGAAACCTCTTTGTGATGTGTGTATTGATCTCACAGAGTTGAACCTTCCTTTTGATAGAGGAGTTTTGAAATACTCTTTTTGTAGGATCTGCAAGTGAATAGTTGGAATGATTTGAGGCCTATGATGGTAAAGGAAATATCTTCACATAAAAACGATAGAGAAGCATTCTCGGAAACTTCCTTGTGATGTGTGCATTCAACTCACAGAGTTGAACCTTCCTTCTGATAGTGCAGTTTTGAAACACTCGTTTTGTATCATCTGCAAGTGGATACTTGGAGCGCTTTGAAGCCTATACTGGAAAAGTAAATGTCTTCTCATAAAAACTATACAGAAGCAATCTCCGAAACCACCTTGTGATGTGTGTATTCAACTCAGAGAGTTGAACCTTCCTTTTTTTAGAGCAGTTTTGAAACACTCTTTTTGCAAAATCTGCAAGTGAATACTTGGATCGCTTTGAAGCCTCTGCAGGGTAAAGGAAATATCTTCACATAAAAACAAAACAGAAGCATTGTCAGAAACTTCTTTATGATGTGTGCATTCAATTCACAGAGTTGAACCTTCCTTTTGATAGAGCAGTTTTGAAACACTCCTTTTGTAGTGTGTGCAAGTAGACATTTGGAGCTCTTTCAGGCCTGTGCTGGAAAAGGAAATATCTTCACACAAAAACTAGACAGAAGTATTCTCAGAAACGTCTTTGTGATGCATGCATTCAAAACACGGAGTTGAACCTTCCTTTTGAAAGAACAGTTTTGAAACACTCTTATTGTAGAATCTGCATGTGGATATTTGCAGCGCTTTGAGGCCTATGCTAGAAAAGAAAATATCTTCGCATAAAAATGAGACAGAAGCATTCTCAGAAACTTTTTTGTGATGTGTGCATTAAACTCACAGTGTTGAACCTGCCTTTTGACAGAGCAGTTTTGAAACACTCTTTTTGTAGAATCTGCAGGTGGATATTTGGAGTGCTTTGAGGACAATGCTATATAAGGAAATGTCTTCACATAAAACCTAGACAGAAACATTATCAGAAACTTCTTTGTGATGTGTGCTTCCAAATCACAGAGTTGAACCTTCCTTTTGATATAGCAGGTTTGGAACACACTTTTTGTGGAATCTGCAAGTGAATTTTGGGAGCGCTTTGAGGACTATGCTGGAAAAGGAAATATTTTCACATAAAAACTGGAAAGAGGCATTCTCAGAAACTTCTCTGTGATGTGTGCGCTAAACTCACAAAGTTGAACATCCCTTTTGCTAGAGCAGTTTTGAAACACTGTTTTTGTAAAATCTGCAAGTGAATATTTGGAGTGATTGAGACCTCTGCTGGAAAATCATATAACTTCAAATAAGAACGGGACAGAAGTATTCTCAGAAACATCTTTGTGATGTCTGCATTCAACTCGCGGAGTTGAAACTTCCTTTTGGTAGAGCAGTTTTGAAACTGTCTTTTTGTGGAAGCTACAAGTGGATATTTGGAACGCTTTGAGGCTTATGCTGGAAAAGCTAATAACTTCACATAAAAAGTAGAGAGAAGCATTCTCAGAAACTTCTTTGTGATGAGTGCATTCAAGTGTACATTTGGAGTGCTTTGAGGCCTTTGCTGGAAAAGGAAATAACTTCACATAAAAATTAGACAGAAGCATGCTCAGAAACTTCTTTGTGATGTGTGCATTCAACTCACAGAGTTGGATCTTCCTTTTCTTAGAGCGGTTTTGAAACAATATTTTTGTAGAATATTCAAGTGGACATTTGGAGGGCTTTGAGGCCTATGCTGGAAAAGGAAATAACTTCACATAAAAACTAGACAGAAGCATTCTCAGAACCGTATTTGTTATGAGTCCATTCAACTCACAGAGTTGAACCTTCGTTTTGATAGGGCAGTTTTGAAACACTCTTTTTGTAGAATCTTCAAGTGGACATTTTTAGTGCTTTGACGATATGCTGGAAAAGGAAATATCTTCACATAAAAACTACACAGAAGCATTCTCAGAAACTTCTTTGTGATGTGTGCTTTCAACTCACAGATGTAAACATTTCTTTTGATAGAGTAGTTTTGAAACACTCTTTTTGTAGAATCTGCAAGTGGATATATTTAGCGCTTTGAAGCCTATGCTGGGAAAGGAAATATCTTCACATAAAAACTATACAGAAGCATTCTCAGCAACTTCCTTGTGATTTGTGCATTCAACTCGGAGAGTTGAACCGTCGTTTTGTTAGAGCAGTTTGAGAACACTCTTTTTGTAGAATCTGCAAGTGGATATTTGGAGCACTTCGAAGCCTAAGCTGGAAAAGGAAACAACTTCACACAAAAACTAGAAGGAAGCATTCTCACAAACTTTTTTGTGATGTGTGCATTCAACTCAGCGAGTTTAACCTTCCTTTTGATAGAGCAGTTTTGAAACACTCTTTTTGTAGAATGTGCAAGTAGACATTTGGAGCTCTTTCAGGCCTGTGCTGGAATAGAAAAGATCTTCACACGAAAACTAGACAGAAGCATTCTCAGAAACTTCTTTGTGATGTGTGCATTCCACTCACAGAGTTGAACCTTCCTTTTGATAGAGCAATTCTGAAACACTCTTTTTGTAGAATCCGCAAGTGGATATTTGGAGCGCTTTGAGACCTATGCTGGAAAAGGAAATATTTTCACGTAAAAACAAGACGGAAGCACTCTATCAAACTTCTTTGTGATGTTTACATTCAACTCACAGAGTTGAACCTTCCCTTGAATAGAGCGGTTTTGAAAGAATCTTTTTGTAGTATATGCAACTAGATATTTGGAGCGCTTTGAGTCCTATGAGGGAAATGGAAATATTTTTAGATGAAAACTAGACAGAGGCATTCTCAGAAACATATTTGTTACGAGTGAATTCAAGTCACAGAGTTGAACCTTCCTTTTGGCAGAGCGGTTTTGAAACCCTCTTTTTATTGACTCTTCCATTGGAGATTTAGAGCGCTTTGACGCAATGCTGGAAAAGGAAATATCTTCACATAAAAACTAGACAGATGCATTCCCAGAAACTTCTTTTTGATGTGTGCTTTCAACTCACAGAGTTGAACCTTTCTTTTGATAGAGCAGTTTTGAAACCCTCTCTTTGAAGAATCTTCATGTGGACATTTGGATATCTTTGAGGCCTATGCTGGAAAAGGAAATATCTTCACATAAAAACAAGACAGAAGCATTCTCAGAAACTACTTTGCAATGTGTGCGTTCAACACACAGACTTTGAACTTACTTTTGGCGGAGCAGTTCTGAAACAGTCTTTTTGTACAGTCTGCAAGTGGATATTTGGAGCGCTTTAAGGCCTACGCTGAAAAAAGAAATAACTTCAATCAAAAAGTAGAAAGAAGCATTCTCAGAAACCTCTTTGTGATGTGTGTATTGATCTCACAGAGTTGAACCTTCCTTTTGAGAGAGGAGTTTTGAAATACTCTTTTTGTAGGATCTGCAAGTGAATAGTTGGAATGATTTGAGGCCTATGATGGTAAAGGAAATATCTTCACATAAAAACGATAGAGAAGCATTCTCGGAAACTTCCTTGTGATGTGTGCATTCAACTCACAGAGTTGAACCTTCCTTCTGATAGTGCAGTTTTGAAACACTCGTTTTGTATCATCTGCAAGTGGATACTTGGAGCGCTTTGAAGCCTATACTGGAAAAGTAAATGTCTTCTCATAAAAACTATACAGAAGCAATCTCCGAAACCACCTTGTGATGTGTGTATTCAACTCAGAGAGTTGAACCTTCCTTTTTTTAGAGCAGTTTTGAAACACTCTTTTTGCAAAATCTGCAAGTGAATACTTGGATCGCTTTGAAGCCTCTGCAGGGTAAAGGAAATATCTTCACATAAAAACAAAACAGAAGCATTGTCAGAAACTTCTTTATGATGTGTGCATTCAATTCACAGAGTTGAACCTTCCTTTTGATAGAGCAGTTTTGAAACACTCCTTTTGTAGTGTGTGCAAGTAGACATTTGGAGCTCTTTCAGGCCTGTGCTGGAAAAGGAAATATCTTCACACAAAAACTAGACAGAAGTATTCTCAGAAACGTCTTTGTGATGCATGCATTCAAAACACGGAGTTGAACCTTCCTTTTGAAAGAACAGTTTTGAAACACTCTTATTGTAGAATCTGCATGTGGATATTTGCAGCGCTTTGAGGCCTATGCTAGAAAAGAAAATATCTTCGCATAAAAATGAGACAGAAGCATTCTCAGAAACTTTTTTGTGATGTGTGCATTAAACTCACAGTGTTGAACCTGCCTTTTGACAGAGCAGTTTTGAAACACTCTTTTTGTAGAATCTGCAGGTGGATATTTGGAGTGCTTTGAGGACAATGCTATATAAGGAAATGTCGTCACATAAAACCTAGACAGAAACATTATCAGAAACTTCTTTGTGATGTGTGCTTCCAAATCACAGAGTTGAACCTTCCTTTTGATATAGCAGGTTTGGAACACACTTTTTGTGGAATCTGCAAGTGAATTTTGGGAGCGCTTTGAGGACTATGCTGGAAAAGGAAATATATTCACATAAAAACTAGAAAGAGGCATTCTCAAAAACTTCTCTGTGATGTGTGCGCTAAACTCACAAAGTTGAACATCCCTTTTGCTAGAGCAGTTTTGAAACACTGTTTTTGTAAAATCTGCAAGTGAATATTTGGAGTGATTGAGACCTCTGCTGGAAAATCGTAGAACTTCAAATAAGAACGGGACAGAAGTATTCTCAGAAACATCTTTGTGATGTCTGCATTCAACTCGCGGAGTTGAAACTTCCTTTTGGTAGAACAGTTTTGAAACTGTCTTTTTGTGGAAGCTACAAGTGGATATTTGGAACGCTTTGAGGCTTAGGCTGGAAAAGCTAATAACTTCACATAAAAAGTAGAGAGAAGCATTCTCAGAAACTTCTTTGTGATGAGTGCATTCAAGTGTACATTTGGAGTGCTTTGAGGCCTTTGCTGGAAAAGGAAATAACTTCACATAAAAATTAGACAGAAGCATGCTCAGAAACTTCTTTGTGATGTGTGCATTCAACTCACAGAGTTGGATCTTCCTTTTCTTAGAGCGGTTTTGAAACAAGATTTTTGTAGAATATTCAAGTGGACATTTGGAGGGCTTTGAGGCCTATGCTGGAAAAGGAAATAACTTCACATAAAAACTAGACAGAAGCATTCTCAGAAACGTATTTGTTATGAGTCCATTCAACTCACAGAGTTGAACCTTCGTTTTGATAGGGCAGTTTTGAAACACTCTTTTTGTAGAATCTTCAAGTGGACATTTTTAGTGCTTTGACGATATGCTGGAAAAGGAAATATCTTCACATAAAAACTACACAGAAGCATTCTCAGAAACTTCTTTGTGATGTGTGCTTTCAACTCACAGATGTAAACATTTCTTTTGATAGAGTAGTTTTGAAACACTCTTTTTGTAGAATCTGCAAGTGGATATATGGAGCGCTTTGAAGCCTATGCTGGGAAAGGAAATATCTTCACATAAAAACTATACAGAAGCATTCTCAGCAACTTCCTTGTGATTTGTGCATTCAACTCGGAGAGTTGAACCGTCCTTTTGTTAGAGCAGTTTGGGAACACTCTTTTTGTAGAATCTGCAAGTGGATATTTGGAGCACTTCGAAGGCTAAGCTGGAAAAGGAAACAACTTCACATAAAAACTAGAAGGAAGCATTCTCACAAACTTTTTTGTGATGTGTGCATTCAACTCAGCAAGTTTAACCTTCCTTTTGATAGAGCAGTTTTGAAACACTCTTTTTGTAGAATGTGCAAGTAGACATTTGGAGCTCTTTCAGGCCTGTGCTGGAATAGAAAAGATCTTCACACGAAAACTAGACAGAAGCATTCTCAGAAACTCCTTTGTGATGTGTGCATTCCACTCACAGAGTTGAACCTTCCTTTTGATAGAGCAATTCTGAAACACTCTTTTTGTAGAATCCGCAAGTGGATATTTGGAGCGCTTTGAGGCCTATGCTGGAAAAGGAAATATTTTCACGTAAAAACAAGGCGGAAGCACTCTATCAAACTTCTTTGTGATGTTTACATTCAACTCACAGAGTTGAACCTTCCCTTGAATAGAGCGGTTTTGAAAGAATCTTTTTGTAGTATATGCAACTAGATATTTGGAGCGCTTTGAGTCCTATGAGGGAAATGGAAATATTTTTAGATAAAAACTAGACAGAGGCATTCTCAGAAACATATTTGTTACGAGTGAATTCAAGTCACAGAGTTGAACCTTCCTTTTGGCAGAGCGGTTTTGAAACCCTCTTTTTATTGACTCTTCCATTGGAGATTTAGAGCGCTTTGACGCAATGCTGGAAAAGGAAATATCTTCACATAAAAACTAGACAGATGCATTCCCAGAAACTTCTTTTTGATGTGTGCTTTCAACTCACAGAGTTGAACCTTTCTTTTGATAGAGCAGTTTTGAAACCCTCTCTTTGAAGAATCTTCATGTGGACATTTGGATATCTTTGAGGCCTATGCTGGAAAAGGAAATATCTTCACATAAAAACAAGACAGAAGCATTCTCAGAAACTACTTTGCAATGTGTGCGTTCAACACACAGACTTTGAACTTACTTTTGGCGGAGCAGTTCTGAAACAGTCTTTTTGTACAGTCTGCAAGTGGATATTTGGAGCGCTTTAAGGCCTACGCTGAAAAAAGAAATAACTTCAATCAAAAAGTAGAAAGAAGCATTCTCAGAAACCTCTTTGTGATGTGTGTATTGAACTCACAGAGTTGAACCTTCCTTTTGAGAGAGGAGTTTTGAAATACTCTTTTTGTAGGATCTGCAAGTGAATAGTTGGAATGATTTGAGGCCTATGATGGTAAAGGAAATATCTTCACATAAAAACGATAGAGAAGCATTCTCGGAAACTTCCTTGTGATGTGTGCATTCAACTCACAGAGTTGAACCTTCCTTCTGATAGTGCAGTTTTGAAACACTCGTTTTGTATCATCTGCAAGTGGATACTTGGAGCGCTTTGAAGCCTATACTGGAAAAGTAAATGTCTTCTCATAAAAACTATACAGAAGCAATCTCCGAAACCACCTTGTGATGTGTGTATTCAACTCAGAGAGTTGAACCTTCCTTTTTTTAGAGCAGTTTTGAAACACTCTTTTTGCAAAATCTGCAAGTGAATACTTGGATCGCTTTGAAGCCTCTGCAGGGTAAAGGAAATATCTTCACATAAAAACAAAACAGAAGCATTGTCAGAAACTTCTTTATGATGTGTGCATTCAATTCACAGAGTTGAACCTTCCCTTTGATAGAGCAGTTTTGAAACACTCCTTTTGTAGTGTGTGCAAGTAGACATTTGGAGCTCTTTCAGGCCTGTGCTGGAAAAGGAAATATCTTCACACAAAAACTAGACAGAAGTATTCTCAGAAACGTCTTTGTGATGCATGCATTCAAAACACGGAGTTGAACCTTCCTTTTGATAGAACAGTTTTGAAACACTCTTATTGTAGAATCTGCATGTGGATATTTGGAGCGCTTTGAGGCCTATGCTAGAAAAGAAAATATCTTCGCATAAAAATGAGACAGAAGCATTCTCAGAAACTTTTTTGTGATGTGTGCATTAAACTCACAGTGTTGAACCTGCCTTTTGACAGAGCAGTTTTGAAACACTCTTTTTGTAGAATCTGCAGGTGGATATTTGGAGTGGTTTGAGGACAATGCTATATAAGGAAATGTCTTCACATAAAACCTAGACAGAAACATTATCAGAAACTTCTTTGTGATGTGTGCTTCCAAATCACAGAGTTGAACCTTCCTTTTGATATAGCAGGTTTGGAACACACTTTTTGTGGAATCTGCAAGTGAATTTTGGGAGCGCTTTGAGGACTATGCTGGAAAAGGAAATATTTTCACATAAAAACTGGAAAGAGGCATTCTCAGAAACTTCTCTGTGATGTGTGCGCTAAACTCACAAAGTTGAACATCCCTTTTGCTAGAGCAGTTTTGAAACACTGTTTTTGTAAAATCTGCAAGTGAATATTTGGAGTGATTGAGACCTCTGCTGGAAAATCATATAACTTCAAATAAGAACGGGACAGAAGTATTCTCAGAAACATCTTTGTGATGTCTGCATTCAACTCGCGGAGTTGAAACTTCCTTTTGGTAGAGCAGTTTTGAAACTGTCTTTTTGTGGAAGCTACACGTGGATATTTGGAACGCTTTGAGGCTTATGCTGGAAAAGCTAATAACTTCACATAAAAAGTAGAGAGAAGCATTCTCAGAAACTTCTTTGTGATGAGTGCATTCAAGTGTACATTTGGAGTGCTTTGAGGCCTTTGCTGGAAAGGAAATAACTTCACATAAAAATTAGACAGAAGCATGCTCAGAAACTTCTTTGTGATGTGTGCATTCAACTCACAGAGTTGGATCTTCCTTTTCTTAGAGCGGTTTTGAAACAATATTTTTGTAGAATATTCAAGTGGACATTTGGAGGGCTTTGAGGCCTATGCTGGAAAAGGAAATACCTTCACATAAAAACTAGACAGAAGCATTCTCAGAACCGTATTTGTTATGAGTCCATTCAACTCACAGAGTTGAACCTTCGTTTTGATAGGGCAGTTTTGAAACACTCTTTTTGTAGAATCTTCAAGTGGACATTTTTAGTGCTTTGACGATATGCTGGAAAAGGAAATATCTTCACATAAAAACTACACAGAAGCATTCTCAGAAACTTCTTTGTGATGTGTGCTTTCAACTCACAGATGTAAACATTTCTTTTGATAGAGTAGTTTTGAAACACTCTTTTTGTAGAATCTGCAAGTGGATATATGGAGCGCTTTGAAGCCTATGCTGGGAAAGGAAATATCTTCACATAAAAACTATACAGAAGCATTCTCAGCAACTTCCTTGTGATTTGTGCATTCAACTCGGAGAGTTGAACCGTCCTTTTGTTAGAGCAGTTTGGGAACACTCTTTTTGTAGAATCTGCAAGTGGATATTTGGAGCACTTCGAAGCCTAAGCTGGAAAAGGAAACAACTTCACATAAAAACTAGAAGGAAGCATTCTCACAAACTTTTTTGTGATGTGTGCATTCAACTCAGCAAGTTTAACCTTCCTTTTGATAGAGCAGTTTTGAAACACTCTTTTTGTAGAATGTGCAAGTAGACATTTGGAGCTCTTTCAGGCCTGTGCTGGAATAGAAAAGATCTTCACACGAAAACTAGACAGAAGCATTCTCAGAAACTCCTTTGTGATGTGTGCATTCCACTCACAGAGTTGAACCTTCCTTTTGATAGAGCAATTCTGAAACACTCTTTTTGTAGAATCCGCAAGTGGATATTTGGAGCGCTTTGAGGCCTATGCTGGAAAAGGAAATATTTTCACGTAAAAACAAGGCGGAAGCACTCTATCAAACTTCTTTGTGATGTTTACATTCAACTCACAGAGTTGAACCTTCCCTTGAATAGAGCGGTTTTGAAAGAATCTTTTTGTAGTATATGCAACTAGATATTTGGAGCGCTTTGAGTCCTATGAGGGAAATGGAAATATTTTTAGATAAAAACTAGACAGAGGCATTCTCAGAAACATATTTGTTACGAGTGAATTCAAGTCACAGAGTTGAACCTTCCTTTTGGCAGAGCGGTTTTGAAACCCTCTTTTTATTGACTCTTCCATTGGAGATTTAGAGCGCTTTGACGCAATGCTGGAAAAGGAAATATCTTCACATAAAAACTAGACAGATGCATTCCCAGAAACTTCTTTTTGATGTGTGCTTTCAACTCACAGAGTTGAACCTTTCTTTTGATAGAGCAGTTTTGAAACCCTCTCTTTGAAGAATCTTCATGTGGACATTTGGATATCTTTGAGGCCTATGCTGGAAAAGGAAATATCTTCACATAAAAACAAGACAGAAGCATTCTCAGAAACTACTTTGCAATGTGTGCGTTCAACACACAGACTTTGAACTTACTTTTGGCGGAGCAGTTCTGAAACAGTCTTTTTGTACAGTCTGCAAGTGGATATTTGGAGCGCTTTAAGGCCTACGCTGAAAAAAGAAATAACTTCAATCAAAAAGTAGAAAGAAGCATTCTCAGAAACCTCTTTGTGATGTGTGTATTGAACTCACAGAGTTGAACCTTCCTTTTGAGAGAGGAGTTTTGAAATACTCTTTTTGTAGGATCTGCAAGTGAATAGTTGGAATGATTTGAGGCCTATGATGGTAAAGGAAATATCTTCACATAAAAACGATAGAGAAGCATTCTCGGAAACTTTCTTGTGATGTGTGCATTCAACTCACAGAGTTGAACCTTCCTTTTGATAGTGCAGTTTTGAAACACTCGTTTTGTATCATCTGCAAGTGGATACTTGGAGCGCTTTGAAGCCTATACTGGAAAAGTAAATGTCTTCTCATAAAAACTATACAGAAGCAATCTCCGAAACCACCTTGTGATGTGTGTATTCAACTCAGAGAGTTGAACCTTCCTTTTTTTAGAGCAGTTTTGAAACACTCTTTTTGCAAAATCTGCAAGTGAATACTTGGATCGCTTTGAAGCCTCTGCAGGGTAAAGGAAATATCTTCACATAAAAACAAAACAGAAGCATTGTCAGAAACTTCTTTATGATGTGTGCATTCAATTCACAGAGTTGAACCTTCCCTTTGATAGAGCAGTTTTGAAACACTCCTTTTGTAGTGTGTGCAAGTAGACATTTGGAGCTCTTTCAGGCCTGTGCTGGAAAAGGAAATATCTTCACACAAAAACTAGACAGAAGTATTCTCAGAAACGTCTTTGTGATGCATGCATTCAAAACACGGAGTTGAACCTTCCTTTTGATAGAACAGTTTTGAAACACTCTTATTGTAGAATCTGCATGTGGATATTTGGAGCGCTTTGAGGCCTATGCTAGAAAAGAAAATATCTTCGCATAAAAATGAGACAGAAGCATTCTCAGAAACTTTTTTGTGATGTGTGCATTAAACTCACAGTGTTGAACCTGCCTTTTGACAGAGCAGTTTTGAAACACTCTTTTTGTAGAATCTGCAGGTGGATATTTGGAGTGGTTTGAGGACAATGCTATATAAGGAAATGTCTTCACATAAAACCTAGACAGAAACATTATCAGAAACTTCTTTGTGATGTGTGCTTCCAAATCACAGAGTTGAACCTTCCTTTTGATATAGCAGGTTTGGAACACACTTTTTGTGGAATCTGCAAGTGAATTTTGGGAGCGCTTTGAGGACTATGCTGGAAAAGGAAATATTTTCACATAAAAACTGGAAAGAGGCATTCTCAGAAACTTCTCTGTGATGTGTGCGCTAAACTCACAAAGTTGAACATCCCTTTTGCTAGAGCAGTTTTGAAACACTGTTTTTGTAAAATCTGCAAGTGAATATTTGGAGTGATTGAGACCTCTGCTGGAAAATCATATAACTTCAAATAAGAACGGGACAGAAGTATTCTCAGAAACATCTTTGTGATGTCTGCATTCAACTCGCGGAGTTGAAACTTCCTTTTGGTAGAGCAGTTTTGAAACTGTCTTTTTGTGGAAGCTACAAGTGGATATTTGGAACGCTTTGAGGCTTATGCTGGAAAAGCTAATAACTTCACATAAAAAGTAGAGAGAAGCATTCTCAGAAACTTCTTTGTGATGAGTGCATTCAAGTGTACATTTGGAGTGCTTTGAGGCCTTTGCTGGAAAGGAAATAACTTCACATAAAAATTAGACAGAAGCATGCTCAGAAACTTCTTTGTGATGTGTGCATTCAACTCACAGAGTTGGATCTTCCTTTTCTTAGAGCGGTTTTGAAACAATATTTTTGTAGAATATTCAAGTGGACATTTGGAGGGCTTTGAGGCCTATGCTGGAAAAGGAAATACCTTCACATAAAAACTAGACAGAAGCATTCTCAGAACCGTATTTGTTATGAGTCCATTCAACTCACAGAGTTGAACCTTCGTTTTGATAGGGCAGTTTTGAAACACTCTTTTTGTAGAATCTTCAAGTGGACATTTTTAGTGCTTTGACGATATGCTGGAAAAGGAAATATCTTCACATAAAAACTACACAGAAGCATTCTCAGAAACTTCTTTGTGATGTGTGCTTTCAACTCACAGATGTAAACATTTCTTTTGATAGAGTAGTTTTGAAACACTCTTTTTGTAGAATCTGCAAGTGGATATATTTAGCGCTTTGAAGCCTATGCTGGGAAAGGAAATATCTTCACATAAAAACTATACAGAAGCATTCTCAGCAACTTCCTTGTGATTTGTGCATTCAACTCGGAGAGTTGAACCGTCGTTTTGTTAGAGCAGTTTGAGAACACTCTTTTTGTAGAATCTGCAAGTGGATATTTGGAGCACTTCGAAGCCTAAGCTGGAAAAGGAAACAACTTCACATAAAAACTAGAAGGAAGCATTCTCACAAACTTTTTTGTGATGTGTGCATTCAACTCAGCGAGTTTAACCTTCCTTTTGATAGAGCAGTTTTGAAACACTCTTTTTGTAGAATGTGCAAGTAGACATTTGGAGCTCTTTCAGGCCTGTGCTGGAATAGAAAAGATCTTCACACGAAAACTAGACAGAAGCATTCTCAGAAACTTCTTTGTGATGTGTGCATTCCACTCACAGAGTTGAACCTTCCTTTTGATAGAGCAATTCTGAAACACTCTTTTTGTAGAATCCGCAAGTGGATATTTGGAGCGCTTTGAGACCTATGCTGGAAAAGGAAATATTTTCACGTAAAAACAAGACGGAAGCACTCTATCAAACTTCTTTGTGATGTTTACATTCAACTCACAGAGTTGAACCTTCCCTTGAATAGAGCGGTTTTGAAAGAATCTTTTTGTAGTATATGCAACTAGATATTTGGAGCGCTTTGAGTCCTATGAGGGAAATGGAAATATTTTTAGATGAAAACTAGACAGAGGCATTCTCAGAAACATATTTGTTACGAGTGAATTCAAGTCACAGAGTTGAACCTTCCTTTTGGCAGAGCGGTTTTGAAACCCTCTTTTTATTGACTCTTCCATTGGAGATTTAGAGCGCTTTGACGCAATGCTGGAAAAGGAAATATCTTCACATAAAAACTAGACAGATGCATTCCCAGAAACTTCTTTTTGATGTGTGCTTTCAACTCACAGAGTTGAACCTTTCTTTTGATAGAGCAGTTTTGAAACCCTCTCTTTGAAGAATCTTCATGTGGACATTTGGATATCTTTGAGGCCTATGCTGGAAAAGGAAATATCTTCACATAAAAACAAGACAGAAGCATTCTCAGAAACTACTTTGCAATGTGTGCGTTCAACACACAGACTTTGAACTTACTTTTGGCGGAGCAGTTCTGAAACAGTCTTTTTGTACAGTCTGCAAGTGGATATTTGGAGCGCTTTAAGGCCTACGCTGAAAAAAGAAATAACTTCAATCAAAAAGTAGAAAGAAGCATTCTCAGAAACCTCTTTGTGATGTGTGTATTGATCTCACAGAGTTGAACCTTCCTTTTGATAGAGGAGTTTTGAAATACTCTTTTTGTAGGATCTGCAAGTGAATAGTTGGAATGATTTGAGGCCTATGATGGTAAAGGAAATATCTTCACATAAAAACGATAGAGAAGCATTCTCGGAAACTTCCTTGTGATGTGTGCATTCAACTCACAGAGTTGAACCTTCCTTCTGATAGTGCAGTTTTGAAACACTCGTTTTGTATCATCTGCAAGTGGATACTTGGAGCGCTTTGAAGCCTATACTGGAAAAGTAAATGTCTTCTCATAAAAACTATACAGAAGCAATCTCCGAAACCACCTTGTGATGTGTGTATTCAACTCAGAGAGTTGAACCTTCCTTTTTTTAGAGCAGTTTTGAAACACTCTTTTTGCAAAATCTGCAAGTGAATACTTGGATCGCTTTGAAGCCTCTGCAGGGTAAAGGAAATATCTTCACATAAAAACAAAACAGAAGCATTGTCAGAAACTTCTTTATGATGTGTGCATTCAATTCACAGAGTTGAACCTTCCCTTTGATAGAGCAGTTTTGAAACACTCCTTTTGTAGTGTGTGCAAGTAGACATTTGGAGCTCTTTCAGGCCTGTGCTGGAAAAGGAAATATCTTCACACAAAAACTAGACAGAAGTATTCTCAGAAACGTCTTTGTGATGCATGCATTCAAAACACGGAGTTGAACCTTCCTTTTGATAGAACAGTTTTGAAACACTCTTATTGTAGAATCTGCATGTGGATATTTGGAGCGCTTTGAGGCCTATGCTAGAAAAGAAAATATCTTCGCATAAAAATGAGACAGAAGCATTCTCAGAAACTTTTTTGTGATGTGTGCATTAAACTCACAGTGTTGAACCTGCCTTTTGACAGAGCAGTTTTGAAACACTCTTTTTGTAGAATCTGCAGGTGGATATTTGGAGTGGTTTGAGGACAATGCTATATAAGGAAATGTCTTCACATAAAACCTAGACAGAAACATTATCAGAAACTTCTTTGTGATGTGTGCTTCCAAATCACAGAGTTGAACCTTCCTTTTGATATAGCAGGTTTGGAACACACTTTTTGTGGAATCTGCAAGTGAATTTTGGGAGCGCTTTGAGGACTATGCTGGAAAAGGAAATATTTTCACATAAAAACTGGAAAGAGGCATTCTCAGAAACTTCTCTGTGATGTGTGCGCTAAACTCACAAAGTTGAACATCCCTTTTGCTAGAGCAGTTTTGAAACACTGTTTTTGTAAAATCTGCAAGTGAATATTTGGAGTGATTGAGACCTCTGCTGGAAAATCATATAACTTCAAATAAGAACGGGACAGAAGTATTCTCAGAAACATCTTTGTGATGTCTGCATTCAACTCGCGGAGTTGAAACTTCCTTCTGGTAGAGCAGTTTTGAAACTGTCTTTTTGTGGAAGCTACAAGTGGATATTTGGAACGCTTTGAGGCTTATGCTGGAAAAGCTAATAACTTCACATAAAAAGTAGAGAGAAGCATTCTCAGAAACTTCTTTGTGATGAGTGCATTCAAGTGTACATTTGGAGTGCTTTGAGGCCTTTGCTGGAAAAGGAAATAACTTCACATAAAAATTAGACAGAAGTATGCTCAGAAACTTCTTTGTGATGTGTGCATTCAACTCACAGAGTTGGATCTTCCTTTTCTTAGAGCGGTTTTGAAACAATATTTTTGTAGAATATTCAAGTGGACATTTGGAGGGCTTTGAGGCCTATGCTGGAAAAGGAAATAACTTCACATAAAAACTAGACAGAAGCATTCTCAGAACCGTATTTGTTATGAGTCCATTCAACTCACAGAGTTGAACCTTCGTTTTGATAGGGCAGTTTTGAAACACTCTTTTTGTAGAATCTTCAAGTGGACATTTTTAGTGCTTTGACGATATGCTGGAAAAGGAAATATCTTCACATAAAAACTACACAGAAGCATTCTCAGAAACTTCTTTGTGATGTGTGCTTTCAACTCACAGATGTAAACATTTCTTTTGATAGAGTAGTTTTGAAACACTCTTTTTGTAGAATCTGCAAGTGGATATATTTAGCGCTTTGAAGCCTATGCTGGGAAAGGAAATATCTTCACATAAAAACTATACAGAAGCATTCTCAGCAACTTCCTTGTGATTTGTGCATTCAACTCGGAGAGTTGAACCGTCGTTTTGTTAGAGCAGTTTGAGAACACTCTTTTTGTAGAATCTGCAAGTGGATATTTGGAGCACTTCGAAGCCTAAGCTGGAAAAGGAAACAACTTCACATAAAAACTAGAAGGAAGCATTCTCACAAACTTTTTTGTGATGTGTGCATTCAACTCAGCGAGTTTAACCTTCCTTTTGATAGAGCAGTTTTGAAACACTCTTTTTGTAGAATGTGCAAGTAGACATTTGGAGCTCTTTCAGGCCTGTGCTGGAATAGAAAAGATCTTCACACGAAAACTAGACAGAAGCATTCTCAGAAACTTCTTTGTGATGTGTGCATTCCACTCACAGAGTTGAACCTTCCTTTTGATAGAGCAATTCTGAAACACTCTTTTTGTAGAATCCGCAAGTGGATATTTGGAGCGCTTTGAGACCTATGCTGGAAAAGGAAATATTTTCACGTAAAAACAAGACGGAAGCACTCTATCAAACTTCTTTGTGATGTTTACATTCAACTCACAGAGTTGAACCTTCCCTTGAATAGAGCGGTTTTGAAAGAATCTTTTTGTAGTATATGCAACTAGATATTTGGAGCGCTTTGAGTCCTATGAGGGAAATGGAAATATTTTTAGATGAAAACTAGACAGAGGCATTCTCAGAAACATATTTGTTACGAGTGAATTCAAGTCACAGAGTTGAACCTTCCTTTTGGCAGAGCGGTTTTGAAACCCTCTTTTTATTGACTCTTCCATTGGAGATTTAGAGCGCTTTGACGCAATGCTGGAAAAGGAAATATCTTCACATAAAAACTAGACAGATGCATTCCCAGAAACTTCTTTTTGATGTGTGCTTTCAACTCACAGAGTTGAACCTTTCTTTTGATAGAGCAGTATTGAAACCCTCTCTTTGAAGAATCTTCATGTGGACATTTGGATATCTTTGAGGCCTATGCTGGAAAAGGAAATATCTTCACATAAAAACAAGACAGAAGCATTCTCAGAAACTACTTTGCAATGTGTGCGTTCAACACACAGACTTTGAACTTACTTTTGGCGGAGCAGTTCTGAAACAGTCTTTTTGTACAGTCTGCAAGTGGATATTTGGAGCGCTTTAAGGCCTACGCTGAAAAAAGAAATAACTTCAATCAAAAAGTAGAAAGAAGCATTCTCAGAAACCTCTTTGTGATGTGTGTATTGATCTCACAGAGTTGAACCTTCCTTTTGATAGAGGAGTTTTGAAATACTCTTTTTGTAGGATCTGCAAGTGAATAGTTGGAATGATTTGAGGCCTATGATGGTAAAGGAAATATCTTCACATAAAAACGATAGAGAAGCATTCTCGGAAACTTCCTTGTGATGTGTGCATTCAACTCACAGAGTTGAACCTTCCTTCTGATAGTGCAGTTTTGAAACACTCGTTTTGTATCATCTGCAAGTGGATACTTGGAGCGCTTTGAAGCCTATACTGGAAAAGTAAATGTCTTCTCATAAAAACTATACAGAAGCAATCTCCGAAACCACCTTGTGATGTGTGTATTCAACTCAGAGAGTTGAACCTTCCTTTTTTTAGAGCAGTTTTGAAACACTCTTTTTGCAAAATCTGCAAGTGAATACTTGGATCGCTTTGAAGCCTCTGCAGGGTAAAGGAAATATCTTCACATAAAAACAAAACAGAAGCATTGTCAGAAACTTCTTTATGATGTGTGCATTCAATTCACAGAGTTGAACCTTCCTTTTGATAGAGCAGTTTTGAAACACTCCTTTTGTAGTGTGTGCAAGTAGACATTTGGAGCTCTTTCAGGCCTGTGCTGGAAAAGGAAATATCTTCACACAAAAACTAGACAGAAGTATTCTCAGAAACGTCTTTGTGATGCATGCATTCAAAACACGGAGTTGAACCTTCCTTTTGAAAGAACAGTTTTGAAACACTCTTATTGTAGAATCTGCATGTGGATATTTGCAGCGCTTTGAGGCCTATGCTAGAAAAGAAAATATCTTCGCATAAAAATGAGACAGAAGCATTCTCAGAAACTTTTTTGTGATGTGTGCATTAAACTCACAGTGTTGAACCTGCCTTTTGACAGAGCAGTTTTGAAACACTCTTTTTGTAGAATCTGCAGGTGGATATTTGGAGTGCTTTGAGGACAATGCTATATAAGGAAATGTCGTCACATAAAACCTAGACAGAAACATTATCAGAAACTTCTTTGTGATGTGTGCTTCCAAATCACAGAGTTGAACCTTCCTTTTGATATAGCAGGTTTGGAACACACTTTTTGTGGAATCTGCAAGTGAATTTTGGGAGCGCTTTGAGGACTATGCTGGAAAAGGAAATATATTCACATAAAAACTAGAAAGAGGCATTCTCAAAAACTTCTCTGTGATGTGTGCGCTAAACTCACAAAGTTGAACATCCCTTTTGCTAGAGCAGTTTTGAAACACTGTTTTTGTAAAATCTGCAAGTGAATATTTGGAGTGATTGAGACCTCTGCTGGAAAATCGTAGAACTTCAAATAAGAACGGGACAGAAGTATTCTCAGAAACATCTTTGTGATGTCTGCATTCAACTCGCGGAGTTGAAACTTCCTTTTGGTAGAACAGTTTTGAAACTGTCTTTTTGTGGAAGCTACAAGTGGATATTTGGAACGCTTTGAGGCTTAGGCTGGAAAAGCTAATAACTTCACATAAAAAGTAGAGAGAAGCATTCTCAGAAACTTCTTTGTGATGAGTGCATTCAAGTGTACATTTGGAGTGCTTTGAGGCCTTTGCTGGAAAAGGAAATAACTTCACATAAAAATTAGACAGAAGCATGCTCAGAAACTTCTTTGTGATGTGTGCATTCAACTCACAGAGTTGGATCTTCCTTTTCTTAGAGCGGTTTTGAAACAAGATTTTTGTAGAATATTCAAGTGGACATTTGGAGGGCTTTGAGGCCTATGCTGGAAAAGGAAATAACTTCACATAAAAACTAGACAGAAGCATTCTCAGAAACGTATTTGTTATGAGTCCATTCAACTCACAGAGTTGAACCTTCGTTTTGATAGGGCAGTTTTGAAACACTCTTTTTGTAGAATCTTCAAGTGGACATTTTTAGTGCTTTGACGATATGCTGGAAAAGGAAATATCTTCACATAAAAACTACACAGAAGCATTCTCAGAAACTTCTTTGTGATGTGTGCTTTCAACTCACAGATGTAAACATTTCTTTTGATAGAGTAGTTTTGAAACACTCTTTTTGTAGAATCTGCAAGTGGATATATGGAGCGCTTTGAAGCCTATGCTGGGAAAGGAAATATCTTCACATAAAAACTATACAGAAGCATTCTCAGCAACTTCCTTGTGATTTGTGCATTCAACTCGGAGAGTTGAACCGTCCTTTTGTTAGAGCAGTTTGGGAACACTCTTTTTGTAGAATCTGCAAGTGGATATTTGGAGCACTTCGAAGGCTAAGCTGGAAAAGGAAACAACTTCACATAAAAACTAGAAGGAAGCATTCTCACAAACTTTTTTGTGATGTGTGCATTCAACTCAGCAAGTTTAACCTTCCTTTTGATAGAGCAGTTTTGAAACACTCTTTTTGTAGAATGTGCAAGTAGACATTTGGAGCTCTTTCAGGCCTGTGCTGGAATAGAAAAGATCTTCACACGAAAACTAGACAGAAGCATTCTCAGAAACTCCTTTGTGATGTGTGCATTCCACTCACAGAGTTGAACCTTCCTTTTGATAGAGCAATTCTGAAACACTCTTTTTGTAGAATCCGCAAGTGGATATTTGGAGCGCTTTGAGGCCTATGCTGGAAAAGGAAATATTTTCACGTAAAAACAAGGCGGAAGCACTCTATCAAACTTCTTTGTGATGTTTACATTCAACTCACAGAGTTGAACCTTCCCTTGAATAGAGCGGTTTTGAAAGAATCTTTTTGTAGTATATGCAACTAGATATTTGGAGCGCTTTGAGTCCTATGAGGGAAATGGAAATATTTTTAGATAAAAACTAGACAGAGGCATTCTCAGAAACATATTTGTTACGAGTGAATTCAAGTCACAGAGTTGAACCTTCCTTTTGGCAGAGCGGTTTTGAAACCCTCTTTTTATTGACTCTTCCATTGGAGATTTAGAGCGCTTTGACGCAATGCTGGAAAAGGAAATATCTTCACATAAAAACTAGACAGATGCATTCCCAGAAACTTCTTTTTGATGTGTGCTTTCAACTCACAGAGTTGAACCTTTCTTTTGATAGAGCAGTTTTGAAACCCTCTCTTTGAAGAATCTTCATGTGGACATTTGGATATCTTTGAGGCCTATGCTGGAAAAGGAAATATCTTCACATAAAAACAAGACAGAAGCATTCTCAGAAACTACTTTGCAATGTGTGCGTTCAACACACAGACTTTGAACTTACTTTTGGCGGAGCAGTTCTGAAACAGTCTTTTTGTACAGTCTGCAAGTGGATATTTGGAGCGCTTTAAGGCCTACACTGAAAAAAGAAATAACTTCAATCAAAAAGTAGAAAGAAGCATTCTCAGAAACCTCTTTGTGATGTGTGTATTGAACTCACAGAGTTGAACCTTCCTTTTGAGAGAGGAGTTTTGAAATACTCTTTTTGTAGGATCTGCAAGTGAATAGTTGGAATGATTTGAGGCCTATGATGGTAAAGGAAATATCTTCACATAAAAACGATAGAGAAGCATTCTCGGAAACTTTCTTGTGATGTGTGCATTCAACTCACAGAGTTGAACCTTCCTTTTGATAGTGCAGTTTTGAAACACTCGTTTTGTATCATCTGCAAGTGGATACTTGGAGCGCTTTGAAGCCTATACTGGAAAAGTAAATGTCTTCTCATAAAAACTATACAGAAGCAATCTCCGAAACCACCTTGTGATGTGTGTATTCAACTCAGAGAGTTGAACCTTCCTTTTTTTAGAGCAGTTTTGAAACACTCTTTTTGCAAAATCTGCAAGTGAATACTTGGATCGCTTTGAAGCCTCTGCAGGGTAAAGGAAATATCTTCACATAAAAACAAAACAGAAGCATTGTCAGAAACTTCTTTATGATGTGTGCATTCAATTCACAGAGTTGAACCTTCCCTTTGATAGAGCAGTTTTGAAACACTCCTTTTGTAGTGTGTGCAAGTAGACATTTGGAGCTCTTTCAGGCCTGTGCTGGAAAAGGAAATATCTTCACACAAAAACTAGACAGAAGTATTCTCAGAAACGTCTTTGTGATGCACGCATTCAAAACACGGAGTTGAACCTTCCTTTTGATAGAACAGTTTTGAAACACTCTTATTGTAGAATCTGCATGTGGATATTTGGAGCGCTTTGAGGCCTATGCTAGAAAAGAAAATATCTTCGCATAAAAATGAGACAGAAGCATTCTCAGAAACTTTTTTGTGATGTGTGCATTAAACTCACAGTGTTGAACCTGCCTTTTGACAGAGCAGTTTTGAAACACTCTTTTTGTAGAATCTGCAGGTGGATATTTGGAGTGGTTTGAGGACAATGCTATATAAGGAAATGTCTTCACATAAAACCTAGACAGAAACATTGTCAGAAACTTCTTTGTGATGTGTGCTTCCAAATCACAGAGTTGAACCTTCCTTTTGATATAGCAGGTTTGGAACACACTTTTTGTGGAATCTGCAAGTGAATTTTGGGAGCGCTTTGAGGACTATGCTGGAAAAGGAAATATTTTCACATAAAAACTGGAAAGAGGCATTCTCAGAAACTTCTCTGTGATGTGTGCGCTAAACTCACAAAGTTGAACATCCCTTTTGCTAGAGCAGTTTTGAAACACTGTTTTTGTAAAATCTGCAAGTGAATATTTGGAGTGATTGAGACCTCTGCTGGAAAATCATATAACTTCAAATAAGAACGGGACAGAAGTATTCTCAGAAACATCTTTGTGATGTCTGCATTCAACTCGCGGAGTTGAAACTTCCTTTTGGTAGAGCAGTTTTGAAACTGTCTTTTTGTGGAAGCTACAAGTGGATATTTGGAACGCTTTGAGGCTTATGCTGGAAAAGCTAATAACTTCACATAAAAAGTAGAGAGAAGCATTCTCAGAAACTTCTTTGTGATGAGTGCATTCAAGTGTACATTTGGAGTGCTTTGAGGCCTTTGCTGGAAAAGGAAATAACTTCACATAAAAATTAGACAGAAGCATGCTC
This sequence comes from Pongo abelii, assembly GCF_028885655.2. Taxonomy (NCBI): domain Eukaryota; kingdom Metazoa; phylum Chordata; class Mammalia; order Primates; family Hominidae; genus Pongo; species Pongo abelii. The sequence goes on from NC_072005.2 coordinate 25,534,594, forward strand.
AGAAACTTCTTTGTGATGTGTGCATTCAACTCACAGAGTTGGATCTTCCTTTTCTTAGAGCGGTTTTGAAACAATATTTTTGTAGAATATTCAAGTGGACATTTGGAGGGCTTTGAGGCCTATGCTGGAAAAGGAAATAACTTCACATAAAAACTAGACAGAAGCATTCTCAGAACCGTATTTGTTATGAGTCCATTCAACTCACAGAGTTGAACCTTCGTTTTGATAGGGCAGTTTTGAAACACTCTTTTTGTAGAATCTTCAAGTGGACATTTTTAGTGCTTTGACGATATGCTGGAAAAGGAAATATCTTCACATAAAAACTACACAGAAGCATTCTCAGAAACTTCTTTGTGATGTGTGCTTTCAACTCACAGATGTAAACATTTCTTTTGATAGAGTAGTTTTGAAACACTCTTTTTGTAGAATCTGCAAGTGGATATATTTAGCGCTTTGAAGCCTATGCTGGGAAAGGAAATATCTTCACATAAAAACTATACAGAAGCATTCTCAGCAACTTCCTTGTGATTTGTGCATTCAACTCGGAGAGTTGAACCGTCGTTTTGTTAGAGCAGTTTGAGAACACTCTTTTTGTAGAATCTGCAAGTGGATATTTGGAGCACTTCGAAGCCTAAGCTGGAAAAGGAAACAACTTCACATAAAAACTAGAAGGAAGCATTCTCACAAACTTTTTTGTGATGTGTGCATTCAACTCAGCGAGTTTAACCTTCCTTTTGATAGAGCAGTTTTGAAACACTCTTTTTGTAGAATGTGCAAGTAGACATTTGGAGCTCTTTCAGGCCTGTGCTGGAATAGAAAAGATCTTCACACGAAAACTAGACAGAAGCATTCTCAGAAACTTCTTTGTGATGTGTGCATTCCACTCACAGAGTTGAACCTTCCTTTTGATAGAGCAATTCTGAAACACTCTTTTTGTAGAATCCGCAAGTGGATATTTGGAGCGCTTTGAGACCTATGCTGGAAAAGGAAATATTTTCACGTAAAAACAAGACGGAAGCACTCTATCAAACTTCTTTGTGATGTTTACATTCAACTCACAGAGTTGAACCTTCCCTTGAATAGAGCGGTTTTGAAAGAATCTTTTTGTAGTATATGCAACTAGATATTTGGAGCGCTTTGAGTCCTATGAGGGAAATGGAAATATTTTTAGATGAAAACTAGACAGAGGCATTCTCAGAAACATATTTGTTACGAGTGAATTCAAGTCACAGAGTTGAACCTTCCTTTTGGCAGAGCGGTTTTGAAACCCTCTTTTTATTGACTCTTCCATTGGAGATTTAGAGCGCTTTGACGCAATGCTGGAAAAGGAAATATCTTCACATAAAAACTAGACAGATGCATTCCCAGAAACTTCTTTTTGATGTGTGCTTTCAACTCACAGAGTTGAACCTTTCTTTTGATAGAGCAGTTTTGAAACCCTCTCTTTGAAGAATCTTCATGTGGACATTTGGATATCTTTGAGGCCTATGCTGGAAAAGGAAATATCTTCACATAAAAACAAGACAGAAGCATTCTCAGAAACTACTTTGCAATGTGTGCGTTCAACACACAGACTTTGAACTTACTTTTGGCGGAGCAGTTCTGAAACAGTCTTTTTGTACAGTCTGCAAGTGGATATTTGGAGCGCTTTAAGGCCTACGCTGAAAAAAGAAATAACTTCAATCAAAAAGTAGAAAGAAGCATTCTCAGAAACCTCTTTGTGATGTGTGTATTGATCTCACAGAGTTGAACCTTCCTTTTGATAGAGGAGTTTTGAAATACTCTTTTTGTAGGATCTGCAAGTGAATAGTTGGAATGATTTGAGGCCTATGATGGTAAAGGAAATATCTTCACATAAAAACGATAGAGAAGCATTCTCGGAAACTTTCTTGTGATGTGTGCATTCAACTCACAGAGTTGAACCTTCCTTCTGATAGTGCAGTTTTGAAACACTCGTTTTGTATCATCTGCAAGTGGATACTTGGAGCGCTTTGAAGCCTATACTGGAAAAGTAAATGTCTTCTCATAAAAACTATACAGAAGCAATCTCCGAAACCACCTTGTGATGTGTGTATTCAACTCAGAGAGTTGAACCTTCCTTTTTTTAGAGCAGTTTTGAAACACTCTTTTTGCAAAATCTGCAAGTGAATACTTGGATCGCTTTGAAGCCTCTGCAGGGTAAAGGAAATATCTTCACATAAAAACAAAACAGAAGCATTGTCAGAAACTTCTTTATGATGTGTGCATTCAATTCACAGAGTTGAACCTTCCCTTTGATAGAGCAGTTTTGAAACACTCCTTTTGTAGTGTGTGCAAGTAGACATTTGGAGCTCTTTCAGGCCTGTGCTGGAAAAGGAAATATCTTCACACAAAAACTAGACAGAAGTATTCTCAGAAACGTCTTTGTGATGCATGCATTCAAAACACGGAGTTGAACCTTCCTTTTGATAGAACAGTTTTGAAACACTCTGATTGTAGAATCTGCATGTGGATATTTGGAGCGCTTTGAGGCCTATGCTAGAAAAGAAAATATCTTCGCATAAAAATGAGACAGAAGCATTCTCAGAAACTTTTTTGTGATGTGTGCATTAAACTCACAGTGTTGAACCTGCCTTTTGACAGAGCAGTTTTGAAACACTCTTTTTGTAGAATCTGCAGGTGGATATTTGGAGTGGTTTGAGGACAATGCTATATAAGGAAATGTCTTCACATAAAACCTAGACAGAAACATTATCAGAAACTTCTTTGTGATGTGTGCTTCCAAATCACAGAGTTGAACCTTCCTTTTGATATAGCAGGTTTGGAACACACTTTTTGTGGAATCTGCAAGTGAATTTTGGGAGCGCTTTGAGGACTATGCTGGAAAAGGAAATATTTTCACATAAAAACTGGAAAGAGGCATTCTCAGAAACTTCTCTGTGATGTGTGCGCTAAACTCACAAAGTTGAACATCCCTTTTGCTAGAGCAGTTTTGAAACACTGTTTTTGTAAAATCTGCAAGTGAATATTTGGAGTGATTGAGACCTCTGCTGGAAAATCATATAACTTCAAATAAGAACGGGACAGAAGTATTCTCAGAAACATCTTTGTGATGTCTGCATTCAACTCGCGGAGTTGAAACTTCCTTCTGGTAGAGCAGTTTTGAAACTGTCTTTTTGTGGAAGCTACAAGTGGATATTTGGAACGCTTTGAGGCTTATGCTGGAAAAGCTAATAACTTCACATAAAAAGTAGAGAGAAGCATTCTCAGAAACTTCTTTGTGATGAGTGCATTCAAGTGTACATTTGGAGTGCTTTGAGGCCTTTGCTGGAAAAGGAAATAACTTCACATAAAAATTAGACAGAAGTATGCTCAGAAACTTCTTTGTGATGTGTGCATTCAACTCACAGAGTTGGATCTTCCTTTTCTTAGAGCGGTTTTGAAACAATATTTTTGTAGAATATTCAAGTGGACATTTGGAGGGCTTTGAGGCCTATGCTGGAAAAGGAAATAACTTCACATAAAAACTAGACAGAAGCATTCTCAGAAACGTATTTGTTATGAGTCCATTCAACTCACAGAGTTGAACCTTCGTTTTGATAGGGCAGTTTTGAAACACTCTTTTTGTAGAATCTTCAAGAGGACATTTTTAGTGCTTTGACGATATGCTGGAAAAGGAAATATCTTCACATAAAAACTACACAGAAGCATTCTCAGAAACTTCTTTGTGATGTGTGCATTCAACTCACAGATGTAAACATTTCTTTTGATAGAGTAGTTTTGAAACACTCTTTTTGTAGAATCTGCAAGTGGATATATGGAGCGCTTTGAAGCCTATGCTGGGAAAGGAAATATCTTCACATAAAAACTATACAGAAGCATTCTCAGCAACTTCCTTGTGATTTGTGCATTCAACTCGGAGAGTTGAACCGTCCTTTTGTTAGAGCAGTTTGGGAACACTCTTTTTGTAGAATCTGCAAGTGGATATTTGGAGCACTTCGAAGGCTAAGCTGGAAAAGGAAACAACTTCACATAAAAACTAGAAGGAAGCATTCTCACAAACTTTTTTGTGATGTGTGCATTCAACTCAGCGAGGTTAACCTTACTTTTGATAGAGCAGTTTTGAAACATTCTTTTTGTAGAATGTGCAAGTAGACATTTGGAGCTCTTTCAGGCCTGTGCTGGAATAGAAAAGATCTTCACACGAAAACTAGACAGAAGCATTCTCAGAAACTCCTTTGTGATGTGTGCATTCCACTCACAGAGTTGAACCTTCCTTTTGATAGAGCAATTCTGAAACACTCTTTTTGTAGAATCCGCAAGTGGATATTTGGAGCGCTTTGAGGCCTATGCTGGAAAAGGAAATATTTTCACGTAAAAACAAGGCGGAAGCACTCTATCAAACTTCTTTGTGATGTTTACATTCAACTCACAGAGTTGAACCTTCCCTTGAATAGAGCGGTTTTGAAAGAATCTTTTTCTAGTATATGCAACTAGATATTTGGAGCGCTTTGAGTCCTATGAGGGAAATGGAAATATTTTTAGATAAAAACTAGACAGAGGCATTCTCAGAAACATATTTGTTACGAGTGAATTCAAGTCACAGAGTTGAACCTTCCTTTTGGCAGAGCGGTTTTGAAACCCTCTTTTTATTGACTCTTCCATTGGAGATTTAGAGCGCTTTGACGCAATGCTGGAAAAGGAAATATCTTCACATAAAAACTAGACAGATGCATTCCCAGAAACTTCTTTTTGATGTGTGCTTTCAACTCACAGAGTTGAACCTTTCTTTTGATAGAGCAGTTTTGAAACCCTCTCTTTGAAGAATCTTCATGTGGACATTTGGATATCTTTGAGGCCTATGCTGGAAAAGGAAATATCTTCACATAAAAACAAGACAGAAGCATTCTCAGAAACTACTTTGCAATGTGTGCGTTCAACACACAGACTTTAAACTTACTTTTGGCGGAGCAGTTCTGAAACAGTCTTTTTGTACAGTCTGCAAGTGGATATTTGGAGCGCTTTAAGGCCTACGCTGAAAAAAGAAATAACTTCAATCAAAAAGTAGAAAGAAGCATTCTCAGAAACCTCTTTGTGATGTGTGTATTGAACTCACAGAGTTGAACCTTCCTTTTGAGAGAGGAGTTTTGAAATACTCTTTTTGTAGGATCTGCAAGTGAATAGTTGGAATGATTTGAGGCCTATGATGGTAAAGGAAATATCTTCACATAAAAACGATAGAGAAGCATTCTCGGAAACTTCCTTGTGATGTGTGCATTCAACTCACAGAGCTGAACCTTCCTTCTGATAGTGCAGTTTTGAAACACTCGTTTTGTATCATCTGCAAGTGGATACTTGGAGCGTTTTGAATCCTATACTGGAAAAGTCAATGTCTTCTCATAAAAACTATACAGAAGCAATCTCCGAAACCACCTTGTGATGTGTGTATTCAACTCAGAGAGTTGAACCTTCCTTTTTTTAGAGCAGTTTTGAAACACTCTTTTTGCAAAATCTGCAAGTGAATACTTGGATCGCTTTGAAGCCTCTCCAGGGTAAAGGAAATATCTTCACATAAAAACAAAACAGAAGCATTGTCAGAAACTTCTTTATGATGTGTGCATTCAATTCACAGAGTTGAACCTTCCTTTTGATAGAGCAGTTTTGAAACACTCCTTTTGTAGTGTGTGCAAGTAGACATTTGGAGCTCTTTCAGACCTGTGCTGGAAAAGGAAATATCTTCACACAAAAACTAGACAGAAGTATTCCCAGAAACATCTTTGTGATGCATGCATTCAAAACACGGAGTTGAACCTTCCTTTTGATAGAACAGTTTTGAAACACTCTTATTGTAGAATCTGCATGTGGATATTTGGAGCGCTTTGAGGCCTATGCTAGAAAAGAAAATATCTTCGCATAAAAATGAGACAGAAGCATTCTCAGAAACTTTTTTGTGATGTGTGCATTAAACTCACAGTGTTGAACCTGCCTTTTGACAGAGCAGTTTTGAAACACTCTTTTTGTAGAATCTGCAGGTGGATATTTGGAGTGGTTTGAGGACAATGCTATATAAGGAAATGTCTTCACATAAAACCTAGACAGAAACATTATCAGAAACTTCTTTGTGATGTGTGCTTCCAAATCACAGAGTTGAACCTTCCTTTTGATATAGCAGGTTTGGAACACACTTTTTGTGGAATCTGCAAGTGAATTTTGGGAGCGCTTTGAGGACTATGCTGGAAAAGGAAATATATTCACATAAAAACTAGAAAGAGGCATTCTCAAAAACTTCTCTGTGATGTGTGCGCTAAACTCACAAAGTTGAACATCCCTTTTGCTAGAGCAGTGTTGAAACACTGTTTTTGTAAAATCTGCAAGTGAATATTTGGAGTGATTGAGACCTCTGCTGGAAAATCGTATAACTTCAAATAAGAACGGGACAGAAGTATTCTCAGAAACATCTTTGTGATGTCTGCATTCAACTCGCGGAGTTGAAACTTCCTTTTGGTAGAACAGTTTTGAAACTGTCTTTTTGTGGAAGCTACAAGTGGATATTTGGAACGCTTTGAGGCTTAGGCTGGAAAAGCTAATAACTTCACATAAAAAGTAGAGAGAAGCATTCTCAGAAACTTCTTTGTGATGAGTGCATTCAAGTGTACATTTGGAGTGCTTTGAGGCCTTTGCTGGAAAAGGAAATAACTTCACATAAAAATTAGACAGAAGTATGCTCAGAAACTTCTTTGTGATGTGTGCATTCAACTCACAGAGTTGGATCTTCCTTTTCTTAGAGCGGTTTTGAAACAATATTTTTGTAGAATATTCAAGTGGACATTTGGAGGGCTTTGAGGCCTATGCTGGAAAAGGAAATAACTTCACATAAAAACTAGACAGAAGCATTCTCAGAACCGTATTTGTTATGAGTCCATTCAACTCACAGAGTTGAACCTTCGTTTTGATAGGGCAGTTTTGAAACACTCTTTTTGTAGAATCTTCAAGTGGACATTTTTAGTGCTTTGACGATATGCTGGAAAAGGAAATATCTTCACATAAAAACTACACAGAAGCATTCTCAGAAACTTCTTTGTGATGTGTGCTTTCAACTCACAGATGTAAACATTTCTTTTGATAGAGTAGTTTTGAAACACTCTTTTTGTAGAATCTGCAAGTGGATATATTTAGCGCTTTGAAGCCTATGCTGGGAAAGGAAATATCTTCACATAAAAACTATACAGAAGCATTCTCAGCAACTTCCTTGTGATTTGTGCATTCAACTCGGAGAGTTGAACCGTCGTTTTGTTAGAGCAGTTTGAGAACACTCTTTTTGTAGAATCTGCAAGTGGATATTTGGAGCACTTCGAAGCCTAAGCTGGAAAAGGAAACAACTTCACATAAAAACTAGAAGGAAGCATTCTCACAAACTTTTTTGTGATGTGTGCATTCAACTCAGCGAGTTTAACCTTCCTTTTGATAGAGCAGTTTTGAAACACTCTTTTTGTAGAATGTGCAAGTAGACATTTGGAGCTCTTTCAGGCCTGTGCTGGAATAGAAAAGATCTTCACACGAAAACTAGACAGAAGCATTCTCAGAAACTTCTTTGTGATGTGTGCATTCCACTCACAGAGTTGAACCTTCCTTTTGATAGAGCAATTCTGAAACACTCTTTTTGTAGAATCCGCAAGTGGATATTTGGAGCGCTTTGAGACCTATGCTGGAAAAGGAAATATTTTCACGTAAAAACAAGACGGAAGCACTCTATCAAACTTCTTTGTGATGTTTACATTCAACTCACAGAGTTGAACCTTCCCTTGAATAGAGCGGTTTTGAAAGAATCTTTTTGTAGTATATGCAACTAGATATTTGGAGCGCTTTGAGTCCTATGAGGGAAATGGAAATATTTTTAGATGAAAACTAGACAGAGGCATTCTCAGAAACATATTTGTTACGAGTGAATTCAAGTCACAGAGTTGAACCTTCCTTTTGGCAGAGCGGTTTTGAAACCCTCTTTTTATTGACTCTTCCATTGGAGATTTAGAGCGCTTTGACGCAATGCTGGAAAAGGAAATATCTTCACATAAAAACTAGACAGATGCATTCCCAGAAACTTCTTTTTGATGTGTGCTTTCAACTCACGGAGTTGAACCTTTCTTTTGATAGAGCAGTTTTGAAACCCTCTCTTTGAAGAATCTTCATGTGGACATTTGGATATCTTTGAGGCCTATGCTGGAAAAGGAAATATCTTCACATAAAAACAAGACAGAAGCATTCTCAGAAACTACTTTGCAATGTGTGCGTTCAACACACAGACTTTGAACTTACTTTTGGCGGAGCAGTTCTGAAACAGTCTTTTTGTACAGTCTGCAAGTGGATATTTGGAGCGCTTTAAGGCCTACGCTGAAAAAAGAAATAACTTCAATCAAAAAGTAGAAAGAAGCATTCTCAGAAACCTCTTTGTGATGTGTGTATTGATCTCACAGAGTTGAACCTTCCTTTTGATAGAGGAGTTTTGAAATACTCTTTTTGTAGGATCTGCAAGTGAATAGTTGGAATGATTTGAGGCCTATGATGGTAAAGGAAATATCTTCACATAAAAACGATAGAGAAGCATTCTCGGAAACTTCCTTGTGATGTGTGCATTCAACTCACAGAGTTGAACCTTCCTTCTGATAGTGCAGTTTTGAAACACTCGTTTTGTATCATCTGCAAGTGGATACTTGGAGCGCTTTGAAGCCTATACTGGAAAAGTAAATGTCTTCTCATAAAAACTATACAGAAGCAATCTCCGAAACCACCTTGTGATGTGTGTATTCAACTCAGAGAGTTGAACCTTCCTTTTTTTAGAGCAGTTTTGAAACACTCTTTTTGCAAAATCTGCAAGTGAATACTTGGATCGCTTTGAAGCCTCTGCAGGGTAAAGGAAATATCTTCACATAAAAACAAAACAGAAGCATTGTCAGAAACTTCTTTATGATGTGTGCATTCAATTCACAGAGTTGAACCTTCCTTTTGATAGAGCAGTTTTGAAACACTCCTTTTGTAGTGTGTGCAAGTAGACATTTGGAGCTCTTTCAGGCCTGTGCTGGAAAAGGAAATATCTTCACACAAAAACTAGACAGAAGTATTCTCAGAAACGTCTTTGTGATGCATGCATTCAAAACACGGAGTTGAACCTTCCTTTTGAAAGAACAGTTTTGAAACACTCTTATTGTAGAATCTGCATGTGGATATTTGCAGCGCTTTGAGGCCTATGCTAGAAAAGAAAATATCTTCGCATAAAAATGAGACAGAAGCATTCTCAGAAACTTTTTTGTGATGTGTGCATTAAACTCACAGTGTTGAACCTGCCTTTTGACAGAGCAGTTTTGAAACACTCTTTTTGTAGAATCTGCAGGTGGATATTTGGAGTGGTTTGAGGACAATGCTATATAAGGAAATGTCTTCACATAAAACCTAGACAGAAACATTATCAGAAACTTCTTTGTGATGTGTGCTTCCAAATCACAGAGTTGAACCTTCCTTTTGATATAGCAGGTTTGGAACACACTTTTTGTGGAATCTGCAAGTGAATTTTGGGAGCGCTTTGAGGACTATGCTGGAAAAGGAAATATATTCACATAAAAACTAGAAAGAGGCATTCTCAAAAACTTCTCTGTGATGTGTGCGCTAAACTCACAAAGTTGAACATCCCTTTTGCTAGAGCAGTGTTGAAACACTGTTTTTGTAAAATCTGCAAGTGAATATTTGGAGTGATTGAGACCTCTGCTGGAAAATCGTATAACTTCAAATAAGAACGGGACAGAAGTATTCTCAGAAACATCTTTGTGATGTCTGCATTCAACTCGCGGAGTTGAAACTTCCTTTTGGTAGAACAGTTTTGAAACTGTCTTTTTGTGGAAGCTACAAGTGGATATTTGGAACGCTTTGAGGCTTAGGCTGGAAAAGCTAATAACTTCACATAAAAAGTAGAGAGAAGCATTCTCAGAAACTTCTTTGTGATGAGTGCATTCAAGTGTACATTTGGAGTGCTTTGAGGCCTTTGCTGGAAAAGGAAATAACTTCACATAAAAATTAGACAGAAGTATGCTCAGAAACTTCTTTGTGATGTGTGCATTCAACTCACAGAGTTGGATCTTCCTTTTCTTAGAGCGGTTTTGAAACAATATTTTTGTAGAATATTCAAGTGGACATTTGGAGGGCTTTGAGGCCTATGCTGGAAAAGGAAATAACTTCACATAAAAACTAGACAGAAGCATTCTCAGAACCGTATTTGTTATGAGTCCATTCAACTCACAGAGTTGAACCTTCGTTTTGATAGGGCAGTTTTGAAACACTCTTTTTGTAGAATCTTCAAGTGGACATTTTTAGTGCTTTGACGATATGCTGGAAAAGGAAATATCTTCACATAAAAACTACACAGAAGCATTCTCAGAAACTTCTTTGTGATGTGTGCTTTCAACTCACAGATGTAAACATTTCTTTTGATAGAGTAGTTTTGAAACACTCTTTTTGTAGAATCTGCAAGTGGATATATTTAGCGCTTTGAAGCCTATGCTGGGAAAGGAAATATCTTCACATAAAAACTATACAGAAGCATTCTCAGCAACTTCCTTGTGATTTGTGCATTCAACTCGGAGAGTTGAACCGTCGTTTTGTTAGAGCAGTTTGAGAACACTCTTTTTGTAGAATCTGCAAGTGGATATTTGGAGCACTTCGAAGCCTAAGCTGGAAAAGGAAACAACTTCACATAAAAACTAGAAGGAAGCATTCTCACAAACTTTTTTGTGATGTGTGCATTCAACTCAGCGAGTTTAACCTTCCTTTTGATAGAGCAGTTTTGAAACACTCTTTTTGTAGAATGTGCAAGTAGACATTTGGAGCTCTTTCAGGCCTGTGCTGGAATAGAAAAGATCTTCACACGAAAACTAGACAGAAGCATTCTCAGAAACTTCTTTGTGATGTGTGCATTCCACTCACAGAGTTGAACCTTCCTTTTGATAGAGCAATTCTGAAACACTCTTTTTGTAGAATCCGCAAGTGGATATTTGGAGCGCTTTGAGACCTATGCTGGAAAAGGAAATATTTTCACGTAAAAACAAGACGGAAGCACTCTATCAAACTTCTTTGTGATGTTTACATTCAACTCACAGAGTTGAACCTTCCCTTGAATAGAGCGGTTTTGAAAGAATCTTTTTGTAGTATATGCAACTAGATATTTGGAGCGCTTTGAGTCCTATGAGGGAAATGGAAATATTTTTAGATGAAAACTAGACAGAGGCATTCTCAGAAACATATTTGTTACGAGTGAATTCAAGTCACAGAGTTGAACCTTCCTTTTGGCAGAGCGGTTTTGAAACCCTCTTTTTATTGACTCTTCCATTGGAGATTTAGAGCGCTTTGACGCAATGCTGGAAAAGGAAATATCTTCACATAAAAACTAGACAGATGCATTCCCAGAAACTTCTTTTTGATGTGTGCTTTCAACTCACGGAGTTGAACCTTTCTTTTGATAGAGCAGTTTTGAAACCCTCTCTTTGAAGAATCTTCATGTGGACATTTGGATATCTTTGAGGCCTATGCTGGAAAAGGAAATATCTTCACATAAAAACAAGACAGAAGCATTCTCAGAAACTACTTTGCAATGTGTGCGTTCAACACACAGACTTTGAACTTACTTTTGGCGGAGCAGTTCTGAAACAGTCTTTTTGTACAGTCTGCAAGTGGATATTTGGAGCGCTTTAAGGCCTACGCTGAAAAAAGAAATAACTTCAATCAAAAAGTAGAAAGAAGCATTCTCAGAAACCTCTTTGTGATGTGTGTATTGATCTCACAGAGTTGAACCTTCCTTTTGATAGAGGAGTTTTGAAATACTCTTTTTGTAGGATCTGCAAGTGAATAGTTGGAATGATTTGAGGCCTATGATGGTAAAGGAAATATCTTCACATAAAAACGATAGAGAAGCATTCTCGGAAACTTCCTTGTGATGTGTGCATTCAACTCACAGAGTTGAACCTTCCTTCTGATAGTGCAGTTTTGAAACACTCGTTTTGTATCATCTGCAAGTGGATACTTGGAGCGCTTTGAAGCCTATACTGGAAAAGTAAATGTCTTCTCATAAAAACTATACAGAAGCAATCTCCGAAACCACCTTGTGATGTGTGTATTCAACTCAGAGAGTTGAACCTTCCTTTTTTTAGAGCAGTTTTGAAACACTCTTTTTGCAAAATCTGCAAGTGAATACTTGGATCGCTTTGAAGCCTCTGCAGGGTAAAGGAAATATCTTCACATAAAAACAAAACAGAAGCATTGTCAGAAACTTCTTTATGATGTGTGCATTCAATTCACAGAGTTGAACCTTCCTTTTGATAGAGCAGTTTTGAAACACTCCTTTTGTAGTGTGTGCAAGTAGACATTTGGAGCTCTTTCAGGCCTGTGCTGGAAAAGGAAATATCTTCACACAAAAACTAGACAGAAGTATTCTCAGAAACGTCTTTGTGATGCATGCATTCAAAACACGGAGTTGAACCTTCCTTTTGAAAGAACAGTTTTGAAACACTCTTATTGTAGAATCTGCATGTGGATATTTGCAGCGCTTTGAGGCCTATGCTAGAAAAGAAAATATCTTCGCATAAAAATGAGACAGAAGCATTCTCAGAAACTTTTTTGTGATGTGTGCATTAAACTCACAGTGTTGAACCTGCCTTTTGACAGAGCAGTTTTGAAACACTCTTTTTGTAGAATCTGCAGGTGGATATTTGGAGTGGTTTGAGGACAATGCTATATAAGGAAATGTCTTCACATAAAACCTAGACAGAAACATTATCAGAAACTTCTTTGTGATGTGTGCTTCCAAATCACAGAGTTGAACCTTCCTTTTGATATAGCAGGTTTGGAACACACTTTTTGTGGAATCTGCAAGTGAATTTTGGGAGCGCTTTGAGGACTATGCTGGAAAAGGAAATATTTTCACATAAAAACTGGAAAGAGGCATTCTCAGAAACTTCTCTGTGATGTGTGCGCTAAACTCACAAAGTTGAACATCCCTTTTGCTAGAGCAGTTTTGAAACACTGTTTTTGTAAAATCTGCAAGTGAATATTTGGAGTGATTGAGACCTCTGCTGGAAAATCATATAACTTCAAATAAGAACGGGACAGAAGTATTCTCAGAAACATCTTTGTGATGTCTGCATTCAACTCGCGGAGTTGAAACTTCCTTTTGGTAGAGCAGTTTTGAAACTGTCTTTTTGTGGAAGCTACAAGTGGATATTTGGAACGCTTTGAGGCTTATGCTGGAAAAGCTAATAACTTCACATAAAAAGTAGAGAGAAGCATTCTCAGAAACTTCTTTGTGATGAGTGCATTCAAGTGTACATTTGGAGTGCTTTGAGGCCTTTGCTGGAAAAGGAAATAACTTCACATAAAAATTAGACAGAAGCATGCTCAGAAACTTCTTTGTGATGTGTGCATTCAACTCACAGAGTTGGATCTTCCTTTTCTTAGAGCGGTTTTGAAACAATATTTTTGTAGAATATTCAAGTGGACATTTGGAGGGCTTTGAGGCCTATGCTGGAAAAGGAAATAACTTCACATAAAAACTAGACAGAAGCATTCTCAGAACCGTATTTGTTATGAGTCCATTCAACTCACAGAGTTGAACCTTCGTTTTGATAGGGCAGTTTTGAAACACTCTTTTTGTAGAATCTTCAAGTGGACATTTTTAGTGCTTTGACGATATGCTGGAAAAGGAAATATCTTCACATAAAAACTACACAGAAGCATTCTCAGAAACTTCTTTGTGATGTGTGCTTTCAACTCACAGATGTAAACATTTCTTTTGATAGAGTAGTTTTGAAACACTCTTTTTGTAGAATCTGCAAGTGGATATATTTAGCGCTTTGAAGCCTATGCTGGGAAAGGAAATATCTTCACATAAAAACTATACAGAAGCATTCTCAGCAACTTCCTTGTGATTTGTGCATTCAACTCGGAGAGTTGAACCGTCGTTTTGTTAGAGCAGTTTGAGAACACTCTTTTTGTAGAATCTGCAAGTGGATATTTGGAGCACTTCGAAGCCTAAGCTGGAAAAGGAAACAACTTCACATAAAAACTAGAAGGAAGCATTCTCACAAACTTTTTTGTGATGTGTGCATTCAACTCAGCGAGTTTAACCTTCCTTTTGATAGAGCAGTTTTGAAACACTCTTTTTGTAGAATGTGCAAGTAGACATTTGGAGCTCTTTCAGGCCTGTGCTGGAATAGAAAAGATCTTCACACGAAAACTAGACAGAAGCATTCTCAGAAACTTCTTTGTGATGTGTGCATTCCACTCACAGAGTTGAACCTTCCTTTTGATAGAGCAATTCTGAAACACTCTTTTTGTAGAATCCGCAAGTGGATATTTGGAGCGCTTTGAGACCTATGCTGGAAAAGGAAATATTTTCACGTAAAAACAAGACGGAAGCACTCTATCAAACTTCTTTGTGATGTTTACATTCAACTCACAGAGTTGAACCTTCCCTTGAATAGAGCGGTTTTGAAAGAATCTTTTTGTAGTATATGCAACTAGATATTTGGAGCGCTTTGAGTCCTATGAGGGAAATGGAAATATTTTTAGATGAAAACTAGACAGAGGCATTCTCAGAAACATATTTGTTACGAGTGAATTCAAGTCACAGAGTTGAACCTTCCTTTTGGCAGAGCGGTTTTGAAACCCTCTTTTTATTGACTCTTCCATTGGAGATTTAGAGCGCTTTGACGCAATGCTGGAAAAGGAAATATCTTCACATAAAAACTAGACAGATGCATTCCCAGAAACTTCTTTTTGATGTGTGCTTTCAACTCACGGAGTTGAACCTTTCTTTTGATAGAGCAGTTTTGAAACCCTCTCTTTGAAGAATCTTCATGTGGACATTTGGATATCTTTGAGGCCTATGCTGGAAAAGGAAATATCTTCACATAAAAACAAGACAGAAGCATTCTCAGAAACTACTTTGCAATGTGTGCGTTCAACACACAGACTTTGAACTTACTTTTGGCGGAGCAGTTCTGAAACAGTCTTTTTGTACAGTCTGCAAGTGGATATTTGGAGCGCTTTAAGGCCTACGCTGAAAAAAGAAATAACTTCAATCAAAAAGTAGAAAGAAGCATTCTCAGAAACCTCTTTGTGATGTGTGTATTGATCTCACAGAGTTGAACCTTCCTTTTGATAGAGGAGTTTTGAAATACTCTTTTTGTAGGATCTGCAAGTGAATAGTTGGAATGATTTGAGGCCTATGATGGTAAAGGAAATATCTTCACATAAAAACGATAGAGAAGCATTCTCGGAAACTTCCTTGTGATGTGTGCATTCAACTCACAGAGTTGAACCTTCCTTCTGATAGTGCAGTTTTGAAACACTCGTTTTGTATCATCTGCAAGTGGATACTTGGAGCGCTTTGAAGCCTATACTGGAAAAGTAAATGTCTTCTCATAAAAACTATACAGAAGCAATCTCCGAAACCACCTTGTGATGTGTGTATTCAACTCAGAGAGTTGAACCTTCCTTTTTTTAGAGCAGTTTTGAAACACTCTTTTTGCAAAATCTGCAAGTGAATACTTGGATCGCTTTGAAGCCTCTGCAGGGTAAAGGAAATATCTTCACATAAAAACAAAACAGAAGCATTGTCAGAAACTTCTTTATGATGTGTGCATTCAATTCACAGAGTTGAACCTTCCTTTTGATAGAGCAGTTTTGAAACACTCCTTTTGTAGTGTGTGCAAGTAGACATTTGGAGCTCTTTCAGGCCTGTGCTGGAAAAGGAAATATCTTCACACAAAAACTAGACAGAAGTATTCTCAGAAACGTCTTTGTGATGCATGCATTCAAAACACGGAGTTGAACCTTCCTTTTGAAAGAACAGTTTTGAAACACTCTTATTGTAGAATCTGCATGTGGATATTTGCAGCGCTTTGAGGCCTATGCTAGAAAAGAAAATATCTTCGCATAAAAATGAGACAGAAGCATTCTCAGAAACTTTTTTGTGATGTGTGCATTAAACTCACAGTGTTGAACCTGCCTTTTGACAGAGCAGTTTTGAAACACTCTTTTTGTAGAATCTGCAGGTGGATATTTGGAGTGCTTTGAGGACAATGCTATATAAGGAAATGTCTTCACATAAAACCTAGACAGAAACATTATCAGAAACTTCTTTGTGATGTGTGCTTCCAAATCACAGAGTTGAACCTTCCTTTTGATATAGCAGGTTTGGAACACACTTTTTGTGGAATCTGCAAGTGAATTTTGGGAGCGCTTTGAGGACTATGCTGGAAAAGGAAATATTTTCACATAAAAACTGGAAAGAGGCATTCTCAGAAACTTCTCTGTGATGTGTGCGCTAAACTCACAAAGTTGAACATCCCTTTTGCTAGAGCAGTTTTGAAACACTGTTTTTGTAAAATCTGCAAGTGAATATTTGGAGTGATTGAGACCTCTGCTGGAAAATCATATAACTTCAAATAAGAACGGGACAGAAGTATTCTCAGAAACATCTTTGTGATGTCTGCATTCAACTCGCGGAGTTGAAACTTCCTTTTGGTAGAGCAGTTTTGAAACTGTCTTTTTGTGGAAGCTACAAGTGGATATTTGGAACGCTTTGAGGCTTAGGCTGGAAAAGCTAATAACTTCACATAAAAAGTAGAGAGAAGCATTCTCAGAAACTTCTTTGTGATGAGTGCATTCAAGTGTACATTTGGAGTGCTTTGAGGCCTTTGCTGGAAAAGGAAATAACTTCACATAAAAATTAGACAGAAGCATGCTCAGAAACTTCTTTGTGATGTGTGCATTCAACTCACAGAGTTGGATCTTCCTTTTGTTAGAGCGGTTTTGAAACAAGATTTTTGTAGAATATTCAAGTGGACATTTGGAGGGCTTTGAGGCCTATGCTGGAAAAGGAAATAACTTCACATAAAAACTAGACAGAAGCATTCTCAGAAACGTATTTGTTATGAGTCCATTCAACTCACAGAGTTGAACCTTCGTTTTGATAGGGCAGTTTTGAAACACTCTTTTTGTAGAATCTTCAAGTGGACATTTTTAGTGCTTTGACGATATGCTGGAAAAGGAAATATCTTCACATAAAAACTACACAGAAGCATTCTCAGAAACTTCTTTGTGATGTGTGCTTTCAACTCACAGATGTAAACATTTCTTTTGATAGAGTAGTTTTGAAACACTCTTTTTGTAGAATCTGCAAGTGGATATATGGAGCGCTTTGAAGCCTATGCTGGGAAAGGAAATATCTTCACATAAAAACTATACAGAAGCATTCTCAGCAACTTCCTTGTGATTTGTGCATTCAACTCGGAGAGTTGAACCGTCCTTTTGTTAGAGCAGTTTGGGAACACTCTTTTTGTAGAATCTGCAAGTGGATATTTGGAGCACTTCGAAGGCTAAGCTGGAAAAGGAAACAACTTCACATAAAAACTAGAAGGAAGCATTCTCACAAACTTTTTTGTGATGTGTGCATTCAACTCAGCGAGTTTAACCTTCCTTTTGATAGAGCAGTTTTGAAACACTCTTTTTGTAGAATGTGCAAGTAGACATTTGGAGCTCTTTCAGGCCTGTGCTGGAATAGAAAAGATCTTCACACGAAAACTAGACAGAAGCATTCTCAGAAACTCCTTTGTGATGTGTGCATTCCACTCACAGAGTTGAACCTTCCTTTTGATAGAGCAATTCTGAAACACTCTTTTTGTAGAATCCGCAAGTGGATATTTGGAGCGCTTTGAGGCCTATGCTGGAAAAGGAAATATTTTCACGTAAAAACAAGGCGGAAGCACTCTATCAAACTTCTTTGTGATGTTTACATTCAACTCACAGAGTTGAACCTTCCCTTGAATAGAGCGGTTTTGAAAGAATCTTTTTGTAGTATATGCAACTAGATATTTGGAGCGCTTTGAGTCCTATGAGGGAAATGGAAATATTTTTAGATAAAAACTAGACAGAGGCATTCTCAGAAACATATTTGTTACGAGTGAATTCAAGTCACAGAGTTGAACCTTCCTTTTGGCAGAGCGGTTTTGAAACCCTCTTTTTATTGACTCTTCCATTGGAGATTTAGAGCGCTTTGACGCAATGCTGGAAAAGGAAATATCTTCACATAAAAACTAGACAGATGCATTCCCAGAAACTTCTTTTTGATGTGTGCTTTCAACTCACGGAGTTGAACCTTTCTTTTGATAGAGCAGTTTTGAAACCCTCTCTTTGAAGAATCTTCATGTGGACATTTGGATATCTTTGAGGCCTATGCTGGAAAAGGAAATATCTTCACATAAAAACAAGACAGAAGCATTCTCAGAAACTACTTTGCAATGTGTGCGTTCAACACACAGACTTTGAACTTACTTTTGGCGGAGCAGTTCTGAAACAGTCTTTTTGTACAGTCTGCAAGTGGATATTTGGAGCGCTTTAAGGCCTACGCTGAAAAAAGAAATAACTTCAATCAAAAAGTAGAAAGAAGCATTCTCAGAAACCTCTTTGTGATGTGTGTATTGAACTCACAGAGTTGAACCTTCCTTTTGAGAGAGGAGTTTTGAAATACTCTTTTTGTAGGATCTGCAAGTGAATAGTTGGAATGATTTGAGGCCTATGATGGTAAAGGAAATATCTTCACATAAAAACGATAGAGAAGCATTCTCGGAAACTTTCTTGTGATGTGTGCATTCAACTCACAGAGTTGAACCTTCCTTCTGATAGTGCAGTTTTGAAACACTCGTTTTGTATCATCTGCAAGTGGATACTTGGAGCGCTTTGAAGCCTATACTGGAAAAGTAAATGTCTTCTCATAAAAACTATACAGAAGCAATCTCCGAAACCACCTTGTGATGTGTGTATTCAACTCAGAGAGTTGAACCTTCCTTTTTTTAGAGCAGTTTTGAAACACTCTTTTTGCAAAATCTGCAAGTGAATACTTGGATCGCTTTGAAGCCTCTGCAGGGTAAAGGAAATATCTTCACATAAAAACAAAACAGAAGCATTGTCAGAAACTTCTTTATGATGTGTGCATTCAATTCACAGAGTTGAACCTTCCCTTTGATAGAGCAGTTTTGAAACACTCCTTTTGTAGTGTGTGCAAGTAGACATTTGGAGCTCTTTCAGGCCTGTGCTGGAAAAGGAAATATCTTCACACAAAAACTAGACAGAAGTATTCTCAGAAACGTCTTTGTGATGCATGCATTCAAAACACGGAGTTGAACCTTCCTTTTGATAGAACAGTTTTGAAACACTCTTATTGTAGAATCTGCATGTGGATATTTGGAGCGCTTTGAGGCCTATGCTAGAAAAGAAAATATCTTCGCATAAAAATGAGACAGAAGCATTCTCAGAAACTTTTTTGTGATGTGTGCATTAAACTCACAGTGTTGAACCTGCCTTTTGACAGAGCAGTTTTGAAACACTCTTTTTGTAGAATCTGCAGGTGGATATTTGGAGTGCTTTGAGGACAATGCTATATAAGGAAATGTCTTCACATAAAACCTAGACAGAAACATTATCAGAAACTTCTTTGTGATGTGTGCTTCCAAATCACAGAGTTGAACCTTCCTTTTGATATAGCAGGTTTGGAACACACTTTTTGTGGAATCTGCAAGTGAATTTTGGGAGCGCTTTGAGGACTATGCTGGAAAAGGAAATATTTTCACATAAAAACTGGAAAGAGGCATTCTCAGAAACTTCTCTGTGATGTGTGCGCTAAACTCACAAAGTTGAACATCCCTTTTGCTAGAGCAGTTTTGAAACACTGTTTTTGTAAAATCTGCAAGTGAATATTTGGAGTGATTGAGACCTCTGCTGGAAAATCGTATAACTTCAAATAAGAACGGGACAGAAGTATTCTCAGAAACATCTTTGTGATGTCTGCATTCAACTCGCGGAGTTGAAACTTCCTTTTGGTAGAGCAGTTTTGAAACTGTCTTTTTGTGGAAGCTACAAGTGGATATTTGGAACGCTTTGAGGCTTATGCTGGAAAAGCTAATAACTTCACATAAAAAGTAGAGAGAAGCATTCTCAGAAACTTCTTTGTGATGAGTGCATTCAAGTGTACATTTGGAGTGCTTTGAGGCCTTTGCTGGAAAAGGAAATAACTTCACATAAAAATTAGACAGAAGCATGCTCAGAAACTTCTTTGTGATGTGTGCATTCAACTCACAGAGTTGGATCTTCCTTTTCTTAGAGCGGTTTTGAAACAATATTTTTGTAGAATATTCAAGTGGACATTTGGAGGGCTTTGAGGCCTATGCTGGAAAAGGAAATAACTTCACATAAAAACTAGACAGAAGCATTCTCAGAACCGTATTTGTTATGAGTCCATTCAACTCACAGAGTTGAACCTTCGTTTTGATAGGGCAGTTTTGAAACACTCTTTTTGTAGAATCTTCAAGTGGACATTTTTAGTGCTTTGACGATATGCTGGAAAAGGAAATATCTTCACATAAAAACTACACAGAAGCATTCTCAGAAACTTCTTTGTGATGTGTGCTTTCAACTCACAGATGTAAACATTTCTTTTGATAGAGTAGTTTTGAAACACTCTTTTTGTAGAATCTGCAAGTGGATATATTTAGCGCTTTGAAGCCTATGCTGGGAAAGGAAATATCTTCACTTAAAAACTATACAGAAGCATTCTCAGCAACTTCCTTGTGATTTGTGCATTCAACTCGGAGAGTTGAACCGTCGTTTTGTTAGAGCAGTTTGAGAACACTCTTTTTGTAGAATCTGCAAGATGGATATTTGGAGCACTTCGAAGCCTAAGCTGGAAAAGGAAACAACTTCACATAAAAACTAGAAGGAAGCATTCTCACAAACTTTTTTGTGATGTGTGCATTCAACTCAGCGAGTTTAACCTTCCTTTTGATAGAGCAGTTTTGAAACACTCTTTTTGTAGAATGTGCAAGTAGACATTTGGAGCTCTTTCAGGCCTGTGCTGGAATAGAAAAGATCTTCACACGAAAACTAGACAGAAGCATTCTCAGAAACTTCTTTGTGATGTGTGCATTCCACTCACAGAGTTGAACCTTCCTTTTGATAGAGCAATTCTGAAACACTCTTTTTGTAGAATCCGCAAGTGGATATTTGGAGCGCTTTGAGACCTATGCTGGAAAAGGAAATATTTTCACGTAAAAACAAGACGGAAGCACTCTATCAAACTTCTTTGTGATGTTTACATTCAACTCACAGAGTTGAACCTTCCCTTGAATAGAGCGGTTTTGAAAGAATCTTTTTGTAGTATATGCAACTAGATATTTGGAGCGCTTTGAGTCCTATGAGGGAAATGGAAATATTTTTAGATGAAAACTAGACAGAGGCATTCTCAGAAACATATTTGTTACGAGTGAATTCAAGTCACAGAGTTGAACCTTCCTTTTGGCAGAGCGGTTTTGAAACCCTCTTTTTATTGACTCTTCCATTGGAGATTTAGAGCGCTTTGACGCAATGCTGGAAAAGGAAATATCTTCACATAAAAACTAGACAGATGCATTCCCAGAAACTTCTTTTTGATGTGTGCTTTCAACTCACAGAGTTGAACCTTTCTTTTGATAGAGCAGTTTTGAAACCCTCTCTTTGAAGAATCTTCATGTGGACATTTGGATATCTTTGAGGCCTATGCTGGAAAAGGAAATATCTTCACATAAAAACAAGACAGAAGCATTCTCAGAAACTACTTTGCAATGTGTGCGTTCAACACACAGACTTTGAACTTACTTTTGGCGGAGCAGTTCTGAAACAGTCTTTTTGTACAGTCTGCAAGTGGATATTTGGAGCGCTTTAAGGCCTACGCTGAAAAAAGAAATAACTTCAATCAAAAAGTAGAAAGAAGCATTCTCAGAAACCTCTTTGTGATGTGTGTATTGATCTCACAGAGTTGAACCTTCCTTTTGATAGAGGAGTTTTGAAATACTCTTTTTGTAGGATCTGCAAGTGAATAGTTGGAATGATTTGAGGCCTATGATGGTAAAGGAAATATCTTCACATAAAAACGATAGAGAAGCATTCTCGGAAACTTTCTTGTGATGTGTGCATTCAACTCACAGAGTTGAACCTTCCTTCTGATAGTGCAGTTTTGAAACACTCGTTTTGTATCATCTGCAAGTGGATACTTGGAGCGCTTTGAAGCCTATACTGGAAAAGTAAATGTCTTCTCATAAAAACTATACAGAAGCAATCTCCGAAACCACCTTGTGATGTGTGTATTCAACTCAGAGAGTTGAACCTTCCTTTTTTTAGAGCAGTTTTGAAACACTCTTTTTGCAAAATCTGCAAGTGAATACTTGGATCGCTTTGAAGCCTCTGCAGGGTAAAGGAAATATCTTCACATAAAAACAAAACAGAAGCATTGTCAGAAACTTCTTTATGATGTGTGCATTCAATTCACAGAGTTGAACCTTCCCTTTGATAGAGCAGTTTTGAAACACTCCTTTTGTAGTGTGTGCAAGTAGACATTTGGAGCTCTTTCAGGCCTGTGCTGGAAAAGGAAATATCTTCACACAAAAACTAGACAGAAGTATTCTCAGAAACGTCTTTGTGATGCATGCATTCAAAACACGGAGTTGAACCTTCCTTTTGAAAGAACAGTTTTGAAACACTCTTATTGTAGAATCTGCATGTGGATATTTGGAGCGCTTTGAGGCCTATGCTAGAAAAGAAAATATCTTC
Source organism: Pongo abelii (assembly GCF_028885655.2). NCBI lineage: Eukaryota > Metazoa > Chordata > Mammalia > Primates > Hominidae > Pongo > Pongo abelii. Next base: position 25,557,250 of record NC_072005.2, read on the forward strand.
GCATAAAAATGAGACAGAAGCATTCTCAGAAACTTTTTTGTGATGTGTGCATTAAACTCACAGTGTTGAACCTGCCTTTTGACAGAGCAGTTTTGAAACACTCTTTTTGTAGAATCTGCAGGTGGATATTTGGAGTGGTTTGAGGACAATGCTATATAAGGAAATGTCTTCACATAAAACCTAGACAGAAACATTATCAGAAACTTCTTTGTGATGTGTGCTTCCAAATCACAGAGTTGAACCTTCCTTTTGATATAGCAGGTTTGGAACACACTTTTTGTGGAATCTGCAGGTGAATTTTGGGAGCGCTTTGAGGACTATGCTGGAAAAGGAAATATTTTCACATAAAAACTGGAAAGAGGCATTCTCAGAAACTTCTCTGTGATGTGTGCGCTAAACTCACAAAGTTGAACATCCCTTTTGCTAGAGCAGTTTTGAAACACTGTTTTTGTAAAATCTGCAAGTGAATATTTGGAGTGATTGAGACCTCTGCTGGAAAATCATATAACTTCAAATAAGAACGGGACAGAAGTATTCTCAGAAACATCTTTGTGATGTCTGCATTCAACTCGCGGAGTTGAAACTTCCTTCTGGTAGAGCAGTTTTGAAACTGTCTTTTTGTGGAAGCTACAAGTGGATATTTGGAACGCTTTGAGGCTTATGCTGGAAAAGCTAATAACTTCACATAAAAAGTAGAGAGAAGCATTCTCAGAAACTTCTTTGTGATGAGTGCATTCAAGTGTACATTTGGAGTGCTTTGAGGCCTTTGCTGGAAAAGGAAATAACTTCACATAAAAATTAGACAGAAGTATGCTCAGAAACTTCTTTGTGATGTGTGCATTCAACTCACAGAGTTGGATCTTCCTTTTCTTAGAGCGGTTTTGAAACAATATTTTTGTAGAATATTCAAGTGGACATTTGGAGGGCTTTGAGGCCTATGCTGGAAAAGGAAATAACTTCACATAAAAACTAGACAGAAGCATTCTCAGAACCGTATTTGTTATGAGTCCATTCAACTCACAGAGTTGAACCTTCGTTTTGATAGGGCAGTTTTGAAACACTCTTTTTGTAGAATCTTCAAGTGGACATTTTTAGTGCTTTGACGATATGCTGGAAAAGGAAATATCTTCACATAAAAACTACACAGAAGCATTCTCAGAAACTTCTTTGTGATGTGTGCTTTCAACTCACAGATGTAAACATTTCTTTTGATAGAGTAGTTTTGAAACACTCTTTTTGTAGAATCTGCAAGTGGATATATTTAGCGCTTTGAAGCCTATGCTGGGAAAGGAAATATCTTCACATAAAAACTATACAGAAGCATTCTCAGCAACTTCCTTGTGATTTGTGCATTCAACTCGGAGAGTTGAACCGTCGTTTTGTTAGAGCAGTTTGAGAACACTCTTTTTGTAGAATCTGCAAGTGGATATTTGGAGCACTTCGAAGCCTAAGCTGGAAAAGGAAACAACTTCACATAAAAACTAGAAGGAAGCATTCTCACAAACTTTTTTGTGATGTGTGCATTCAACTCAGCGAGTTTAACCTTCCTTTTGATAGAGCAGTTTTGAAACACTCTTTTTGTAGAATGTGCAAGTAGACATTTGGAGCTCTTTCAGGCCTGTGCTGGAATAGAAAAGATCTTCACACGAAAACTAGACAGAAGCATTCTCAGAAACTTCTTTGTGATGTGTGCATTCCACTCACAGAGTTGAACCTTCCTTTTGATAGAGCAATTCTGAAACACTCTTTTTGTAGAATCCGCAAGTGGATATTTGGAGCGCTTTGAGACCTATGCTGGAAAAGGAAATATTTTCACGTAAAAACAAGACGGAAGCACTCTATCAAACTTCTTTGTGATGTTTACATTCAACTCACAGAGTTGAACCTTCCCTTGAATAGAGCGGTTTTGAAAGAATCTTTTTGTAGTATATGCAACTAGATATTTGGAGCGCTTTGAGTCCTATGAGGGAAATGGAAATATTTTTAGATGAAAACTAGACAGAGGCATTCTCAGAAACATATTTGTTACGAGTGAATTCAAGTCACAGAGTTGAACCTTCCTTTTGGCAGAGCGGTTTTGAAACCCTCTTTTTATTGACTCTTCCATTGGAGATTTAGAGCGCTTTGACGCAATGCTGGAAAAGGAAATATCTTCACATAAAAACTAGACAGATGCATTCCCAGAAACTTCTTTTTGATGTGTGCTTTCAACTCACAGAGTTGAACCTTTCTTTTGATAGAGCAGTTTTGAAACCCTCTCTTTGAAGAATCTTCATGTGGACATTTGGATATCTTTGAGGCCTATGCTGGAAAAGGAAATATCTTCACATAAAAACAAGACAGAAGCATTCTCAGAAACTACTTTGCAATGTGTGCGTTCAACACACAGACTTTGAACTTACTTTTGGCGGAGCAGTTCTGAAACAGTCTTTTTGTACAGTCTGCAAGTGGATATTTGGAGCGCTTTAAGGCCTACGCTGAAAAAAGAAATAACTTCAATCAAAAAGTAGAAAGAAGCATTCTCAGAAACCTCTTTGTGATGTGTGTATTGATCTCACAGAGTTGAACCTTCCTTTTGATAGAGGAGTTTTGAAATACTCTTTTTGTAGGATCTGCAAGTGAATAGTTGGAATGATTTGAGGCCTATGATGGTAAAGGAAATATCTTCACATAAAAACGATAGAGAAGCATTCTCGGAAACTTTCTTGTGATGTGTGCATTCAACTCACAGAGTTGAACCTTCCTTCTGATAGTGCAGTTTTGAAACACTCGTTTTGTATCATCTGCAAGTGGATACTTGGAGCGCTTTGAAGCCTATACTGGAAAAGTAAATGTCTTCTCATAAAAACTATACAGAAGCAATCTCCGAAACCACCTTGTGATGTGTGTATTCAACTCAGAGAGTTGAACCTTCCTTTTTTTAGAGCAGTTTTGAAACACTCTTTTTGCAAAATCTGCAAGTGAATACTTGGATCGCTTTGAAGCCTCTGCAGGGTAAAGGAAATATCTTCACATAAAAACAAAACAGAAGCATTGTCAGAAACTTCTTTATGATGTGTGCATTCAATTCACAGAGTTGAACCTTCCCTTTGATAGAGCAGTTTTGAAACACTCCTTTTGTAGTGTGTGCAAGTAGACATTTGGAGCTCTTTCAGGCCTGTGCTGGAAAAGGAAATATCTTCATACAAAAACTAGACAGAAGTATTCTCAGAAACGTCTTTGTGATGCATGCATTCAAAACACGGAGTTGAACCTTCCTTTTGAAAGAACAGTTTTGAAACACTCTTATTGTAGAATCTGCATGTGGATATTTGGAGCGCTTTGAGGCCTATGCTAGAAAAGAAAATATCTTCGCATAAAAATGAGACAGAAGCATTCTCAGAAACTTTTTTGTGATGTGTGCATTAAACTCACAGTGTTGAACCTGCCTTTTGACAGAGCAGTTTTGAAACACTCTTTTTGTAGAATCTGCAGGTGGATATTTGGAGTGGTTTGAGGACAATGCTATATAAGGAAATGTCTTCACATAAAACCTAGACAGAAACATTATCAGAAACTTCTTTGTGATGTGTGCTTCCAAATCACAGAGTTGAACCTTCCTTTTGATATAGCAGGTTTGGAACACACTTTTTGTGGAATCTGCAGGTGAATTTTGGGAGCGCTTTGAGGACTATGCTGGAAAAGGAAATATTTTCACATAAAAACTGGAAAGAGGCATTCTCAGAAACTTCTCTGTGATGTGTGCGCTAAACTCACAAAGTTGAACATCCCTTTTGCTAGAGCAGTTTTGAAACACTGTTTTTGTAAAATCTGCAAGTGAATATTTGGAGTGATTGAGACCTCTGCTGGAAAATCATATAACTTCAAATAAGAACGGGACAGAAGTATTCTCAGAAACATCTTTGTGATGTCTGCATTCAACTCGCGGAGTTGAAACTTCCTTCTGGTAGAGCAGTTTTGAAACTGTCTTTTTGTGGAAGCTACAAGTGGATATTTGGAACGCTTTGAGGCTTATGCTGGAAAAGCTAATAACTTCACATAAAAAGTAGAGAGAAGCATTCTCAGAAACTTCTTTGTGATGAGTGCATTCAAGTGTACATTTGGAGTGCTTTGAGGCCTTTGCTGGAAAAGGAAATAACTTCACATAAAAATTAGACAGAAGTATGCTCAGAAACTTCTTTGTGATGTGTGCATTCAACTCACAGAGTTGGATCTTCCTTTTCTTAGAGCGGTTTTGAAACAATATTTTTGTAGAATATTCAAGTGGACATTTGGAGGGCTTTGAGGCCTATGCTGGAAAAGGAAATAACTTCACATAAAAACTAGACAGAAGCATTCTCAGAACCGTATTTGTTATGAGTCCATTCAACTCACAGAGTTGAACCTTCGTTTTGATAGGGCAGTTTTGAAACACTCTTTTTGTAGAATCTTCAAGTGGACATTTTTAGTGCTTTGACGATATGCTGGAAAAGGAAATATCTTCACATAAAAACTACACAGAAGCATTCTCAGAAACTTCTTTGTGATGTGTGCTTTCAACTCACAGATGTAAACATTTCTTTTGATAGAGTAGTTTTGAAACACTCTTTTTGTAGAATCTGCAAGTGGATATATTTAGCGCTTTGAAGCCTATGCTGGGAAAGGAAATATCTTCACATAAAAACTATACAGAAGCATTCTCAGCAACTTCCTTGTGATTTGTGCATTCAACTCGGAGAGTTGAACCGTCGTTTTGTTAGAGCAGTTTGAGAACACTCTTTTTGTAGAATCTGCAAGTGGATATTTGGAGCACTTCGAAGCCTAAGCTGGAAAAGGAAACAACTTCACATAAAAACTAGAAGGAAGCATTCTCACAAACTTTTTTGTGATGTGTGCATTCAACTCAGCGAGTTTAACCTTCCTTTTGATAGAGCAGTTTTGAAACACTCTTTTTGTAGAATGTGCAAGTAGACATTTGGAGCTCTTTCAGGCCTGTGCTGGAATAGAAAAGATCTTCACACGAAAACTAGACAGAAGCATTCTCAGAAACTTCTTTGTGATGTGTGCATTCCACTCACAGAGTTGAACCTTCCTTTTGATAGAGCAATTCTGAAACACTCTTTTTGTAGAATCCGCAAGTGGATATTTGGAGCGCTTTGAGACCTATGCTGGAAAAGGAAATATTTTCACGTAAAAACAAGACGGAAGCACTCTATCAAACTTCTTTGTGATGTTTACATTCAACTCACAGAGTTGAACCTTCCCTTGAATAGAGCGGTTTTGAAAGAATCTTTTTGTAGTATATGCAACTAGATATTTGGAGCGCTTTGAGTCCTATGAGGGAAATGGAAATATTTTTAGATGAAAACTAGACAGAGGCATTCTCAGAAACATATTTGTTACGAGTGAATTCAAGTCACAGAGTTGAACCTTCCTTTTGGCAGAGCGGTTTTGAAACCCTCTTTTTATTGACTCTTCCATTGGAGATTTAGAGCGCTTTGACGCAATGCTGGAAAAGGAAATATCTTCACATAAAAACTAGACAGATGCATTCCCAGAAACTTCTTTTTGATGTGTGCTTTCAACTCACAGAGTTGAACCTTTCTTTTGATAGAGCAGTTTTGAAACCCTCTCTTTGAAGAATCTTCATGTGGACATTTGGATATCTTTGAGGCCTATGCTGGAAAAGGAAATATCTTCACATAAAAACAAGACAGAAGCATTCTCAGAAACTACTTTGCAATGTGTGCGTTCAACACACAGACTTTGAACTTACTTTTGGCGGAGCAGTTCTGAAACAGTCTTTTTGTACAGTCTGCAAGTGGATATTTGGAGCGCTTTAAGGCCTACGCTGAAAAAAGAAATAACTTCAATCAAAAAGTAGAAAGAAGCATTCTCAGAAACCTCTTTGTGATGTGTGTATTGATCTCACAGAGTTGAACCTTCCTTTTGATAGAGGAGTTTTGAAATACTCTTTTTGTAGGATCTGCAAGTGAATAGTTGGAATGATTTGAGGCCTATGATGGTAAAGGAAATATCTTCACATAAAAACGATAGAGAAGCATTCTCGGAAACTTCCTTGTGATGTGTGCATTCAACTCACAGAGTTGAACCTTCCTTCTGATAGTGCAGTTTTGAAACACTCGTTTTGTATCATCTGCAAGTGGATACTTGGAGCGCTTTGAAGCCTATACTGGAAAAGTAAATGTCTTCTCATAAAAACTATACAGAAGCAATCTCCGAAACCACCTTGTGATGTGTGTATTCAACTCAGAGAGTTGAACCTTCCTTTTTTTAGAGCAGTTTTGAAACACTCTTTTTGCAAAATCTGCAAGTGAATACTTGGATCGCTTTGAAGCCTCTGCAGGGTAAAGGAAATATCTTCACATAAAAACAAAACAGAAGCATTGTCAGAAACTTCTTTATGATGTGTGCATTCAATTCACAGAGTTGAACCTTCCTTTTGATAGAGCAGTTTTGAAACACTCCTTTTGTAGTGTGTGCAAGTAGACATTTGGAGCTCTTTCAGGCCTGTGCTGGAAAAGGAAATATCTTCACACAAAAACTAGACAGAAGTATTCTCAGAAACGTCTTTGTGATGCATGCATTCAAAACACGGAGTTGAACCTTCCTTTTGAAAGAACAGTTTTGAAACACTCTTATTGTAGAATCTGCATGTGGATATTTGCAGCGCTTTGAGGCCTATGCTAGAAAAGAAAATATCTTCGCATAAAAATGAGACAGAAGCATTCTCAGAAACTTTTTTGTGATGTGTGCATTAAACTCACAGTGTTGAACCTGCCTTTTGACAGAGCAGTTTTGAAACACTCTTTTTGTAGAATCTGCAGGTGGATATTTGGAGTGCTTTGAGGACAATGCTATATAAGGAAATGTCGTCACATAAAACCTAGACAGAAACATTATCAGAAACTTCTTTGTGATGTGTGCTTCCAAATCACAGAGTTGAACCTTCCTTTTGATATAGCAGGTTTGGAACACACTTTTTGTGGAATCTGCAAGTGAATTTTGGGAGCGCTTTGAGGACTATGCTGGAAAAGGAAATATATTCACATAAAAACTAGAAAGAGGCATTCTCAAAAACTTCTCTGTGATGTGTGCGCTAAACTCACAAAGTTGAACATCCCTTTTCCTAGAGCAGTTTTGAAACACTGTTTTTGTAAAATCTGCAAGTGAATATTCGGAGTGATTGAGACCTCTGCTGGAAAATCGTAGAACTTCAAATAAGAACGGGACAGAAGTATTCTCAGAAACATCTTTGTGATGTCTGCATTCAACTCGCGGAGTTGAAACTTCCTTTTGGTAGAGCAGTTTTGAAACTGTCTTTTTGTGGAAGCTACAAGTGGATATTTGGAACGCTTTGAGGCTTATGCTGGAAAAGCTAATAACTTCACATAAAAAGTAGAGAGAAGCATTCTCAGAAACTTCTTTGTGATGAGTGCATTCAAGTGTACATTTGGAGTGCTTTGAGGCCTTTGCTGGAAAAGGAAATAACTTCACATAAAAATTAGACAGAAGCATGCTCAGAAACTTCTTTGTGATGTGTGCATTCAACTCACAGAGTTGGATCTTCCTTTTCTTAGAGCGGTTTTGAAACAAGATTTTTGTAGAATATTCAAGTGGACATTTGGAGGGCTTTGAGGCCTATGCTGGAAAAGGAAATAACTTCACATAAAAACTAGACAGAAGCATTCTCAGAAACGTATTTGTTATGAGTCCATTCAACTCACAGAGTTGAACCTTCGTTTTGATAGGGCAGTTTTGAAACACTCTTTTTGTAGAATCTTCAAGTGGACATTTTTAGTGCTTTGACGATATGCTGGAAAAGGAAATATCTTCACATAAAAACTACACAGAAGCATTCTCAGAAACTTCTTTGTGATGTGTGCTTTCAACTCACAGATGTAAACATTTCTTTTGATAGAGTAGTTTTGAAACACTCTTTTTGTAGAATCTGCAAGTGGATATATGGAGCGCTTTGAAGCCTATGCTGGGAAAGGAAATACCTTCACATAAAAACTATACAGAAGCATTCTCAGCAACTTCCTTGTGATTTGTGCATTCAACTCGGAGAGTTGAACCGTCCTTTTGTTAGAGCAGTTTGGGAACACTCTTTTTGTAGAATCTGCAAGTGGATATTTGGAGCACTTCGAAGGCTAAGCTGGAAAAGGAAACAACTTCACATAAAAACTAGAAGGAAGCATTCTCACAAACTTTTTTGTGATGTGTGCATTCAACTCAGCAAGTTTAACCTTCCTTTTGATAGAGCAGTTTTGAAACACTCTTTTTGTAGAATGTGCAAGTTGACATTTGGAGCTCTTTCAGGCCTGTGCTGGAATAGAAAAGATCTTCACACGAAAACTAGACAGAAGCATTCTCAGAAACTCCTTTGTGATGTGTGCATTCCACTCACAGAGTTGAACCTTCCTTTTGATAGAGCAATTCTGAAACACTCTTTTTGTAGAATCCGCAAGTGGATATTTGGAGCGCTTTGAGGCCTATGCTGGAAAAGGAAATATTTTCACGTAAAAACAAGGCGGAAGCACTCTATCAAACTTCTTTGTGATGTTTACATTCAACTCACAGAGTTGAACCTTCCCTTGAATAGAGCGGTTTTGAAAGAATCTTTTTGTAGTATATGCAACTAGATAATTGGAGCGCTTTGAGTCCTATGAGGGAAATGGAAATATTTTTAGATAAAAACTAGACAGAGGCATTCTCAGAAACATATTTGTTACGAGTGAATTCAAGTCACAGAGTTGAACCTTCCTTTTGGCAGAGCGGTTTTGAAACCCTCTTTTTATTGACTCTTCCATTGGAGATTTAGAGCGCTTTGACGCAATGCTGGAAAAGGAAATATCTTCACATAAAAACTAGACAGATGCATTCCCAGAAACTTCTTTTTGATGTGTGCTTTCAACTCACAGAGTTGAACCTTTCTTTTGATAGAGCAGTTTTGAAACCCTCTCTTTGAAGAATCTTCATGTGGACATTTGGATATCTTTGAGGCCTATGCTGGAAAAGGAAATATCTTCACATAAAAACAAGACAGAAGCATTCTCAGAAACTACTTTGCAATGTGTGCGTTCAACACACAGACTTTGAACTTACTTTTGGCGGAGCAGTTCTGAAACAGTCTTTTTGTACAGTCTGCAAGTGGATATTTGGAGCGCTTTAAGGCCTACGCTGAAAAAAGAAATAACTTCAATCAAAAAGTAGAAAGAAGCATTCTCAGAAACCTCTTTGTGATGTGTGTATTGAACTCACAGAGTTGAACCTTCCTTTTGAGAGAGGAGTTTTGAAATACTCTTTTTGTAGGATCTGCAAGTGAATAGTTGGAATGATTTGAGGCCTATGATGGTAAAGGAAATATCTTCACATAAAAACGATAGAGAAGCATTCTCGGAAACTTTCTTGTGATGTGTGCATTCAACTCACAGAGTTGAACCTTCCTTTTGATAGTGCAGTTTTGAAACACTCGTTTTGTATCATCTGCAAGTGGATACTTGGAGCGCTTTGAAGCCTATACTGGAAAAGTAAATGTCTTCTCATAAAAACTATACAGAAGCAATCTCCGAAACCACCTTGTGATGTGTGTATTCAACTCAGAGAGTTGAACCTTCCTTTTTTTAGAGCAGTTTTGAAACACTCTTTTTGCAAAATCTGCAAGTGAATACTTGGATCGCTTTGAAGCCTCTGCAGGGTAAAGGAAATATCTTCACATAAAAACAAAACAGAAGCATTGTCAGAAACTTCTTTATGATGTGTGCATTCAATTCACAGAGTTGAACCTTCCCTTTGATAGAGCAGTTTTGAAACACTCCTTTTGTAGTGTGTGCAAGTAGACATTTGGAGCTCTTTCAGGCCTGTGCTGGAAAAGGAAATATCTTCACACAAAAACTAGACAGAAGTATTCTCAGAAACGTCTTTGTGATGCATGCATTCAAAACACGGAGTTGAACCTTCCTTTTGATAGAACAGTTTTGAAACACTCTTATTGTAGAATCTGCATGTGGATATTTGGAGCGCTTTGAGGCCTATGCTAGAAAAGAAAATATCTTCGCATAAAAATGAGACAGAAGCATTCTCAGAAACTTTTTTGTGATGTGTGCATTAAACTCACAGTGTTGAACCTGCCTTTTGACAGAGCAGTTTTGAAACACTCTTTTTGTAGAATCTGCAGGTGGATATTTGGAGTGCTTTGAGGACAATGCTATATAAGGAAATGTCTTCACATAAAACCTAGACAGAAACATTATCAGAAACTTCTTTGTGATGTGTGCTTCCAAATCACAGAGTTGAACCTTCCTTTTGATATAGCAGGTTTGGAACACACTTTTTGTGGAATCTGCAAGTGAATTTTGGGAGCGCTTTGAGGACTATGCTGGAAAAGGAAATATATTCACATAAAAACTAGAAAGAGGCATTCTCAAAAACTTCTCTGTGATGTGTGCGCTAAACTCACAAAGTTGAACATCCCTTTTGCTAGAGCAGTTTTGAAACACTGTTTTTGTAAAATCTGCAAGTGAATATTTGGAGTGATTGAGACCTCTGCTGGAAAATCGTATAACTTCAAATAAGAACGGGACAGAAGTATTCTCAGAAACATCTTTGTGATGTCTGCATTCAACTCGCGGGGTTGAAACTTCCTTTTGGTAGAGCAGTTTTGAAACTGTCTTTTTGTGGAAGCTACAAGTGGATATTTGGAACGCTTTGAGGGTTAGGCTGGAAAAGCTAATAACTTCACATAAAAAGTAGAGTGAAGCATTCTCAGAAACTTCTTTGTGATGAGTGCATTCAAGTGTACATTTGGAGTGCTTTGAGGCCTTTGCTGGAAAAGGAAATAACTTCACATAAAAATTAGACAGAAGCATGCTCAGAAACTTCTTTATGATGTGTGCATTCAACTCACAGAGTTGGATCTTCCTTTTCTTAGAGCGGTTTTGAAACAATATTTTTGTAGAATATTCAAGTGGACATTTGGAGGGCTTTGAGGCCTATGCTGGAAAAGGAAATAACTTCACATAAAAACTAGACAGAAGCATTCTCAGAAACGTATTTGATATGAGTCCATTCAACTCACAGAGTTGAACCTTCGTTTTGATAGGGCAGTTTTGAAACACTCTTTTTGTAGAATCTTCAAGTGGACATTTTTAGTGCTTTGACGATATGCTGGAAAAGGAAATATCTTCACATAAAAACTACACAGAAGCATTCTCAGAAACTTCTTTGTGATGTGTGCTTTCAACTCACAGATGTAAACATTTCTTTTGATAGAGTAGTTTTGAAACACTCTTTTTGTAGAATCTGCAAGTGGATATATTTAGCGCTTTGAAGCCTATGCTGGAAAAGGAAATATCTTCACATAAAAACTATACAGAAGCATTCTCAGCAACTTCCTTGTGATTTGTGCATTCAACTCGGAGAGTTGAACCGTCCTTTTGTTAGAGCAGTTTGAGAACACTCTTTTTGTAGAATCTGCAAGTGGATATTTGGAGCACTTCGAAGCCTAAGCTGGAAAAGGAAACAACTTCACATAAAAACTAGAAGGAAGCATTCTCACAAACTTTTTTGTGATGTGTGCATTCAACTCAGCGAGTTTAACCTTACATTTGTTAGAGCAGTTTTGAAACACTCTTTTTGTAGAATGTGCAAGTAGACATTTGGAGCTCTTTCAGGCCTGTGCTGGAATAGAAAAGATCTTCACACGAAAACTAGACAGAAGCATTCTCAGAAACTTCTTTGTGACGTGTGCATTCCACTCACAGAGTTGAACCTTCCTTTTGATAGAGCAATTCTGAAACACTCTTTTTGTAGAATCCGCAAGTGGATATTTGGAGCGCTTTGAGGCCTATGCTGGAAAAGGAAATATTTTCACGTAAAAACAAGGCGGAAGCACTCTATCAAACTTCTTTGTGATGTTTACATTCAACTCACAGAGTTGAACCTTCCCTTGAATAGAGCGGTTTTGAAAGAATCTTTTTGTAGTATATGCAACTAGATATTTGGAGCGCTTTGAGTCCTATGAGGGAAATGGAAATATTTTTAGATGAAAACTAGACAGAGGCATTCTCAGAAACATATTTGTTACGAGTGAATTCAAGTCACAGAGTTGAACCTTCCTTTTGGCAGAGCGGTTTTGAAACCCTCTTTTTATTGACTCTTCCATTGGAGATTTAGAGCGCTTTGACGCAATGCTGGAAAAGGAAATATCTTCACATAAAAACTAGACAGATGCATTCCCAGAAACTTCTTTTTGATGTGTGCTTTCAACTCACAGAGTTGAACCTTTCTTTTGATAGAGCAGTTTTGAAACCCTCTCTTTGAAGAATCTTCATGTGGACATTTGGATATCTTTGAGGCCTATGCTGGAAAAGGAAATATCTTCACATAAAAACAAGACAGAAGCATTCTCAGAAACTACTTTGCAATGTGTGCGTTCAACACACAGACTTTAAACTTACTTTTGGCGGAGCAGTTCTGAAACAGTCTTTTTGTACAGTCTGCAAGTGGATATTTGGAGCGCTTTAAGGCCTACGCTGAAAAAAGAAATAACTTCAATCAAAAAGTAGAAAGAAGCATTCTCAGAAACCTCTTTGTGATGTGTGTATTGAACTCACAGAGTTGAACCTTCCTTTTGAGAGAGGAGTTTTGAAATACTCTTTTTGTAGGATCTGCAAGTGAATAGTTGGAATGATTTGAGGCCTATGATGGTAAAGGAAATATCTTCACATAAAAACGATAGAGAAGCATTCTCGGAAACTTCCTTGTGATGTGTGCATTCAACTCACAGAGTTGAACCTTCCTTCTGATAGTGCAGTTTTGAAACACTCGTTTTGTATCATCTGCAAGTGGATACTTGGAGCGCTTTGAAGCCTATACTGGAAAAGTAAATGTCTTCTCATAAAAACTATACAGAAGCAATCTCCGAAACCACCTTGTGATGTGTGTATTCAACTCAGAGAGTTGAACCTTCCTTTTTTTAGAGCAGTTTTGAAACACTCTTTTTGCAAAATCTGCAAGTGAATACTTGGATCGCTTTGAAGCCTCTGCAGGGTAAAGGAAATATCCTCACATAAAAACAAAACAGAAGCATTGTCAGAAACTTCTTTATGATGTGTGCATTCAATTCACAGAGTTGAACCTTCCTTTTGATAGAGCAGTTTTGAAACACTCCTTTTGTAGTGTGTGCAAGTAGACATTTGGAGCTCTTTCAGGCCTGTGCTGGAAAAGGAAATATCTTCACACAAAAACTAGACAGAAGTATTCCCAGAAACCTCTTTGTGATGCATGCATTCAAAACACGGAGTTGAACCTTCCTTTTGATAGAACAGTTTTGAAACACTCTTATTGTAGAATCTGCATGTGGATATTTGGAGCGCTTTGAGGCCTATGCTAGAAAAGAAAATATCTTCGCATAAAAATGAGACAGAAGCATTCTCAGAAACTTTTTTGTGATGTGCGCATTAAACTCACAGTGTTGAACCTGCCTTTTGACAGAGCAGTTTTGAAACACTCTTTTTGTAGAATCTGCAGGTGGATATTTGGAGTGGTTTGAGGACAATGCTATATAAGGAAATGTCTTCACATAAAACCTAGACAGAAACATTATCAGAAACTTCTTTGTGATGTGTGCTTCCAAATCACAGAGTTGAACCTTCCTTTTGATATAGCAGGTTTGGAACACACTTTTTGTGGAATCTGCAAGTGAATTTTGGGAGCGCTTTGAGGACTATGCTGGAAAAGGAAATATATTCACATAAAAACTAGAAAGAGGCATTCTCAAAAACTTCTCTGTGATGTGTGCGCTAAACTCACAAAGTTGAACATCCCTTTTGCTAGAGCAGTTTTGAAACACTGTTTTTGTAAAATCTGCAAGTGAATATTTGGAGTGATTGAGACCTCTGCTGGAAAATCGTATAACTTCAAATAAGAACGGGACAGAAGTATTCTCAGAAACATCTTTGTGATGTCTGCATTCAACTCGCGGAGTTGAAACTTCCTTTTGGTAGAGCAGTTTTGAAACTGTCTTTTTGTGGAAGCTACAAGTGGATATTTGGAACGCTTTGAGGCTTAGGCTGGAAAAGCTAATAACTTCACATAAAAAGTAGAGAGAAGCATTCTCAGAAACTTCTTTGTGATGAGTGCATTCAAGTGTACATTTGGAGTGCTTTGAGGCCTTTGCTGGAAAAGGAAATAACTTCACATAAAAATTAGACAGAAGCATGCTCAGAAACTTCTTTGTGATGTGTGCATTCAACTCACAGAGTTGGATCTTCCTTTTCTTAGAGCGGTTTTGAAACAATATTTTTGTAGGATATTCAAGTGGACATTTGGAGGGCTTTGAGGCCTATGCTGGAAAAGGAAATAACTTCACATAAAAACTAGACAGAAGCATTCTCAGAAACGTATTTGATATGAGTCCATTCAACTCACAGAGTTGAACCTTCGTTTTGATAGGGCAGTTTTGAAACACTCTTTTTGTAGAATCTTCAAGTGGACATTTTTAGTGCTTTGACGATATGCTGGAAAAGGAAATATCTTCACATAAAAACTACACAGAAGCATTCTCAGAAACTTCTTTGTGATGTGTGCTTTCAACTCACAGATGTAAACATTTCTTTTGATAGAGTAGTTTTGAAACACTCTTTTTGTAGAATCTGCAAGTGGATATATTTAGCGCTTTGAAGCCTATGCTGGAAAAGGAAATATCTTCACATAAAAACTATACAGAAGCATTCTCAGCAACTTCCTTGTGATTTGTGCATTCAACTCGGAGAGTTGAACCGTCCTTTTGTTAGAGCAGTTTGAGAACACTCTTTTTGTAGAATCTGCAAGTGGATATTTGGAGCACTTCGAAGCCTAAGCTGGAAAAGGAAACAACTTCACATAAAAACTAGAAGGAAGCATTCTCACAAACTTTTTTGTGATGTGTGCATTCAACTCAGCGAGTTTAACCTTACATTTGATAGAGCAGTTTTGAAACACTCTTTTTGTAGAATGTGCAAGTAGACATTTGGAGCTCTTTCAGGCCTGTGCTGGAATAGAAAAGATCTTCACACGAAAACTAGACAGAAGCATTCTCAGAAACTTCTTTGTGACGTGTGCATTCCACTCACAGAGTTGAACCTTCCTTTTGATAGAGCAATTCTGAAACACTCTTTTTGTAGAATCCGCAAGTGGATATTTGGAGCGCTTTGAGGCCTATGCTGGAAAAGGAAATATTTTCACGTAAAAACAAGGCGGAAGCACTCTATCAAACTTCTTTGTGATGTTTACATTCAACTCACAGAGTTGAACCTTCCCTTGAATAGAGCGGTTTTGAAAGAATCTTTTTGTAGTATATGCAACTAGATATTTGGAGCGCTTTGAGTCCTATGAGGGAAATGGAAATATTTTTAGATGAAAACTAGACAGAGGCATTCTCAGAAACATATTTGTTACGAGTGAATTCAAGTCACAGAGTTGAACCTTCCTTTTGGCAGAGCGGTTTTGAAACCCTCTTTTTATTGACTCTTCCATTGGAGATTTAGAGCGCTTTGACGCAATGCTGGAAAAGGAAATATCTTCACATAAAAACTAGACAGATGCATTCCCAGAAACTTCTTTTTGATGTGTGCTTTCAACTCACAGAGTTGAACCTTTCTTTTGATAGAGCAGTTTTGAAACCCTCTCTTTGAAGAATCTTCATGTGGACATTTGGATATCTTTGAGGCCTATGCTGGAAAAGGAAATATCTTCACATAAAAACAAGACAGAAGCATTCTCAGAAACTACTTTGCAATGTGTGCGTTCAACACACAGACTTTAAACTTACTTTTGGCGGAGCAGTTCTGAAACAGTCTTTTTGTACAGTCTGCAAGTGGATATTTGGAGCGCTTTAAGGCCTACGCTGAAAAAAGAAATAACTTCAATCAAAAAGTAGAAAGAAGCATTCTCAGAAACCTCTTTGTGATGTGTGTATTGAACTCACAGAGTTGAACCTTCCTTTTGAGAGAGGAGTTTTGAAATACTCTTTTTGTAGGATCTGCAAGTGAATAGTTGGAATGATTTGAGGCCTATGATGGTAAAGGAAATATCTTCACATAAAAACGATAGAGAAGCATTCTCGGAAACTTCCTTGTGATGTGTGCATTCAACTCACAGAGTTGAACCTTCCTTCTGATAGTGCAGTTTTGAAACACTCGTTTTGTATCATCTGCAAGTGGATACTTGGAGCGCTTTGAAGCCTATACTGGAAAAGTAAATGTCTTCTCATAAAAACTATACAGAAGCAATCTCCGAAACCACCTTGTGATGTGTGTATTCAACTCAGAGAGTTGAACCTTCCTTTTTTTAGAGCAGTTTTGAAACACTCTTTTTGCAAAATCTGCAAGTGAATACTTGGATCGCTTTGAAGCCTCTGCAGGGTAAAGGAAATATCCTCACATAAAAACAAAACAGAAGCATTGTCAGAAACTTCTTTATGATGTGTGCATTCAATTCACAGAGTTGAACCTTCCTTTTGATAGAGCAGTTTTGAAACACTCCTTTTGTAGTGTGTGCAAGTAGACATTTGGAGCTCTTTCAGGCCTGTGCTGGAAAAGGAAATATCTTCACACAAAAACTAGACAGAAGTATTCCCAGAAACGTCTTTGTGATGCATGCATTCAAAACACGGAGTTGAACCTTCCTTTTGATAGAACAGTATTGAAACACTCTTATTGTAGAATCTGCATGTGGATATTTGGAGCGCTTTGAGGCCTATGCTAGAATAGAAAATATCTTCGCATAAAAATGAGACAGAAGCATTCTCAGAAACTTTTTTGTGATGTGCGCATTAAACTCACAGTGTTGAACCTGCCTTTTGACAGAGCAGTTTTGAAACACTCTTTTTGTAGAATCTGCAGGTGGATATTTGGAGTGGTTTGAGGACAATGCTATATAAGGAAATGTCTTCACATAAAACCTAGACAGAAACATTATCAGAAACTTCTTTGTGATGTGTGCTTCCAAATCACAGAGTTGAACCTTCCTTTTGATATAGCAGGTTTGGAACACACTTTTTGTGGAATCTGCAAGTGAATTTTGGGAGCGCTTTGAGGACTATGCTGGAAAAGGAAATATATTCACATAAAAACTAGAAAGAGGCATTCTCAAAAACTTCTCTGTGATGTGTGCGCTAAACTCACAAAGTTGAACATCCCTTTTGCTAGAGCAGTTTTGAAACACTGTTTTTGTAAAATCTGCAAGTGAATATTTGGAGTGATTGAGACCTCTGCTGGAAAATCGTATAACTTCAAATAAGAACGGGACAGAAGTATTCTCAGAAACATCTTTGTGATGTCTGCATTCAACTCGCGGAGTTGAAACTTCCTTTTGGTAGAGCAGTTTTGAAACTGTCTTTTTGTGGAAGCTACAAGTGGATATTTGGAACGCTTTGAGGCTTAGGCTGGAAAAGCTAATAACTTCACATGAAAAGTAGAGTGAAGCATTCTCAGAAACTTCTTTGTGATGAGTGCATTCAAGTGTACATTTGGAGTGCTTTGAGGCCTTTGCTGGAAAAGGAAATAACTTCACATAAAAATTAGACAGAAGCATGCTCAGAAACTTCTTTATGATGTGTGCATTCAACTCACAGAGTTGGATCTTCCTTTTCTTAGAGCGGTTTTGAAACAATATTTTTGTAGAATATTCAAGTGGACATTTGGAGGGCTTTGAGGCCTATGCTGGAAAAGGAAATAACTTCACATAAAAACTAGACAGAAGCATTCTCAGAAACGTATTTGATATGAGTCCATTCAACTCACAGAGTTGAACCTTCGTTTTGATAGGGCAGTTTTGAAACACTCTTTTTGTAGAATCTTCAAGTGGACATTTTTAGTGCTTTGACGATATGCTGGAAAAGGAAATATCTTCACATAAAAACTACACAGAAGCATTCTCAGAAACTTCTTTGTGATGTGTGCTTTCAACTCACACATGTAAACATTTCTTTTGATAGAGTAGTTTTGAAACACTCTTTTTGTAGAATCTGCAAGTGGATATATTTAGCGCTTTGAAGCCTATGCTGGAAAAGGAAATATCTTCACATAAAAACTATACAGAAGCATTCTCAGCAACTTCCTTGTGATTTGTGCATTCAACTCGGAGAGTTGAACCGTCCTTTTGTTAGAGCAGTTTGAGAACACTCTTTTTGTAGAATCTGCAAGTGGATATTTGGAGCACTTCGAAGCCTAAGCTGGAAAAGGAAACAACTTCACATAAAAACTAGAAGGAAGCATTCTCACAAACTTTTTTGTGATGTGTGCATTCAACTCAGCGAGTTTAACCTTACATTTGTTAGAGCAGTTTTGAAACACTCTTTTTGTAGAATGTGCAAGTAGACATTTGGAGCTCTTTCAGGCCTGTGCTGGAATAGAAAAGATCTTCACACGAAAACTAGACAGAAGCATTCTCAGAAACTTCTTTGTGACGTGTGCATTCCACTCACAGAGTTGAACCTTCCTTTTGATAGAGCAATTCTGAAACACTCTTTTTGTAGAATCCGCAAGTGGATATTTGGAGCGCTTTGAGGCCTATGCTGGAAAAGGAAATATTTTCACGTAAAAACAAGGCGGAAGCACTCTATCAAACTTCTTTGTGATGTTTACATTCAACTCACAGAGTTGAACCTTCCCTTGAATAGAGCGGTTTTGAAAGAATCTTTTTGTAGTATATGCAACTAGATATTTGGAGCGCTTTGAGTCCTATGAGGGAAATGGAAATATTTTTAGATGAAAACTAGACAGAGGCATTCTCAGAAACATATTTGTTACGAGTGAATTCAAGTCACAGAG
Source organism: Pongo abelii (assembly GCF_028885655.2). Taxonomy (NCBI): domain Eukaryota; kingdom Metazoa; phylum Chordata; class Mammalia; order Primates; family Hominidae; genus Pongo; species Pongo abelii. Next base: position 25,576,065 of record NC_072005.2, read on the forward strand.
TTGAACCTTCCTTTTGGCAGAGCGGTTTTGAAACCCTCTTTTTATTGACTCTTCCATTGGAGATTTAGAGCGCTTTGACGCAATGCTGGAAAAGGAAATATCTTCACATAAAAACTAGACAGATGCATTCCCAGAAACTTCTTTTTGATGTGTGCTTTCAACTCACAGAGTTGAACCTTTCTTTTGATAGAGCAGTTTTGAAACCCTCTCTTTGAAGAATCTTCATGTGGACATTTGGATATCTTTGAGGCCTATGCTGGAAAAGGAAATATCTTCACATAAAAACAAGACAGAAGCATTCTCAGAAACTACTTTGCAATGTGTGCGTTCAACACACAGACTTTAAACTTACTTTTGGCGGAGCAGTTCTGAAACAGTCTTTTTGTACAGTCTGCAAGTGGATATTTGGAGCGCTTTAAGGCCTACGCTGAAAAAAGAAATAACTTCAATCAAAAAGTAGAAAGAAGCATTCTCAGAAACCTCTTTGTGATGTGTGTATTGAACTCACAGAGTTGAACCTTCCTTTTGAGAGAGGAGTTTTGAAATACTCTTTTTGTAGGATCTGCAAGTGAATAGTTGGAATGATTTGAGGCCTATGATGGTAAAGGAAATATCTTCACATAAAAACGATAGAGAAGCATTCTCGGAAACTTCCTTGTGATGTGTGCATTCAACTCACAGAGTTGAACCTTCCTTCTGATAGTGCAGTTTTGAAACACTCGTTTTGTATCATCTGCAAGTGGATACTTGGAGCGCTTTGAAGCCTGTACTGGAAAAGTAAATGTCTTCTCATAAAAACTATACAGAAGCAATCTCCGAAACCACCTTGTGATGTGTGTATTCAACTCAGAGAGTTGAACCTTCCTTTTTTTAGAGCAGTTTTGAAACACTCTTTTTGCAAAATCTGCAAGTGAATACTTGGATCGCTTTGAAGCCTCTGCAGGGTAAAGGAAATATCCTCACATAAAAACAAAACAGAAGCATTGTCAGAAACTTCTTTATGATGTGTGCATTCAATTCACAGAGTTGAACCTTCCTTTTGATAGAGCAGTTTTGAAACACTCCTTTTGTAGTGTGTGCAAGTAGACATTTGGAGCTCTTTCAGGCCTGTGCTGGAAAAGGAAATATCTTCACACAAAAACTAGACAGAAGTATTCCCAGAAACCTCTTTGTGATGCATGCATTCAAAACACGGAGTTGAACCTTCCTTTTGATAGAACAGTTTTGAAACACTCTTATTGTAGAATCTGCATGTGGATATTTGGAGCGCTTTGAGGCCTATGCTAGAAAAGAAAATATCTTCGCATAAAAATGAGACAGAAGCATTCTCAGAAACTTTTTTGTGATGTGCGCATTAAACTCACAGTGTTGAACCTGCCTTTTGACAGAGCAGTTTTGAAACACTCTTTTTGTAGAATCTGCAGGTGGATATTTGGAGTGGTTTGAGGACAATGCTATATAAGGAAATGTCTTCACATAAAACCTAGACAGAAACATTATCAGAAACTTCTTTGTGATGTGTGCTTCCAAATCACAGAGTTGAACCTTCCTTTTGATATAGCAGGTTTGGAACACACTTTTTGTGGAATCTGCAAGTGAATTTTGGGAGCGCTTTGAGGACTATGCTGGAAAAGGAAATATATTCACATAAAAACTAGAAAGAGGCATTCTCAAAAACTTCTCTGTGATGTGTGCGCTAAACTCACAAAGTTGAACATCCCTTTTGCTAGAGCAGTTTTGAAACACTGTTTTTGTAAAATCTGCAAGTGAATATTTGGAGTGATTGAGACCTCTGCTGGTAAATCGTATAACTTCAAATAAGAACGGGACAGAAGTATTCTCAGAAACATCTTTGTGATGTCTGCATTCAACTCGCGGAGTTGAAACTTCCTTTTGGTAGAGCAGTTTTGAAACTGTCTTTTTGTGGAAGCTACAAGTGGATATTTGGAACGCTTTGAGGCTTAGGCTGGAAAAGCTAATAACTTCACATAAAAAGTAGAGAGAAGCATTCTCAGAAACTTCTTTGTGATGAGTGCATTCAAGTGTACATTTGGAGTGCTTTGAGGCCTTTGCTGGAAAAGGAAATAACTTCACATAAAAATTAGACAGAAGCATGCTCAGAAACTTCTTTGTGATGTGTGCATTCAACTCACAGAGTTGGATCTTCCTTTTCTTAGAGCGGTTTTGAAACAAGATTTTTGTAGAATATTCAAGTGGACATTTGGAGGGCTTTGAGGCCTATGCTGGAAAAGGAAATAACTTCACATAAAAACTAGACAGAAGCATTCTCAGAAACGTATTTGATATGAGTCCATTCAACTCACAGAGTTGAACCTTCGTTTTGATAGGGCAGTTTTGAAACACTCTTTTTGTAGAATCTTCAAGTGGACATTTTTAGTGCTTTGACGATATGCTGGAAAAGGAAATATCTTCACATAAAAACTACACAGAAGCATTCTCAGAAACTTCTTTGTGATGTGTGCTTTCAACTCACAGATGTAAACATTTCTTTTGATAGAGTAGTTTTGAAACACTCTTTTTGTAGAATCTGCAAGTGGATATATTTAGCGCTTTGAAGCCTATGCTGGAAAAGGAAATATCTTCACATAAAAACTATACAGAAGCATTCTCAGCAACTTCCTTGTGATTTGTGCATTCAACTCGGAGAGTTGAACCGTCCTTTTGTTAGAGCAGTTTGAGAACACTCTTTTTGTAGAATCTGCAAGTGGATATTTGGAGCACTTCGAAGCCTAAGCTGGAAAAGGAAACAACTTCACATAAAAACTAGAAGGAAGCATTCTCACAAACTTTTTTGTGATGTGTGCATTCAACTCAGCGAGTTTAACCTTACATTTGATAGAGCAGTTTTGAAACACTCTTTTTGTAGAATGTGCAAGTAGACATTTGGAGCTCTTTCAGGCCTGTGCTGGAATAGAAAAGATCTTCACACGAAAACTAGACAGAAGCATTCTCAGAAACTTCTTTGTGACGTGTGCATTCCACTCACAGAGTTGAACCTTCCTTTTGATAGAGCAATTCTGAAACACTCTTTTTGTAGAATCCGCAAGTGGATATTTGGAGCGCTTTGAGGCCTATGCTGGAAAAGGAAATATTTTCACGTAAAAACAAGGCGGAAGCACTCTATCAAACTTCTTTGTGATGTTTACATTCAACTCACAGAGTTGAACCTTCCCTTGAATAGAGCGGTTTTGAAAGAATCTTTTTGTAGTATATGCAACTAGATATTTGGAGCGCTTTGAGTCCTATGAGGGAAATGGAAATATTTTTAGATGAAAACTAGACAGAGGCATTCTCAGAAACATATTTGTTACGAGTGAATTCAAGTCACAGAGTTGAACCTTCCTTTTGGCAGAGCGGTTTTGAAACCCTCTTTTTATTGACTCTTCCATTGGAGATTTAGAGCGCTTTGACGCAATGCTGGAAAAGGAAATATCTTCACATAAAAACTAGACAGATGCATTCCCAGAAACTTCTTTTTGATGTGTGCTTTCAACTCACAGAGTTGAACCTTTCTTTTGATAGAGCAGTTTTGAAACCCTCTCTTTGAAGAATCTTCATGTGGACATTTGGATATCTTTGAGGCCTATGCTGGAAAAGGAAATATCTTCACATAAAAACAAGACAGAAGCATTCTCAGAAACTACTTTGCAATGTGTGCGTTCAACACACAGACTTTAAACTTACTTTTGGCGGAGCAGTTCTGAAACAGTCTTTTTGTACAGTCTGCAAGTGGATATTTGGAGCGCTTTAAGGCCTACGCTGAAAAAAGAAATAACTTCAATCAAAAAGTAGAAAGAAGCATTCTCAGAAACCTCTTTGTGATGTGTGTATTGAACTCACAGAGTTGAACCTTCCTTTTGAGAGAGGAGTTTTGAAATACTCTTTTTGTAGGATCTGCAAGTGAATAGTTGGAATGATTTGAGGCCTATGATGGTAAAGGAAATATCTTCACATAAAAACGATAGAGAAGCATTCTCGGAAACTTCCTTGTGATGTGTGCATTCAACTCACAGAGTTGAACCTTCCTTCTGATAGTGCAGTTTTGAAACACTCGTTTTGTATCATCTGCAAGTGGATACTTGGAGCGCTTTGAAGCCTATACTGGAAAAGTAAATGTCTTCTCATAAAAACTATACAGAAGCAATCTCCGAAACCACCTTGTGATGTGTGTATTCAACTCAGAGAGTTGAACCTTCCTTTTTTTAGAGCAGTTTTGAAACACTCTTTTTGCAAAATCTGCAAGTGAATACTTGGATCGCTTTGAAGCCTCTGCAGGGTAAAGGAAACATCCTCACATAAAAACAAAACAGAAGCATTGTCAGAAACTTCTTTATGATGTGTGCATTCAATTCACAGAGTTGAACCTTCCTTTTGATAGAGCAGTTTTGAAACACTCCTTTTGTAGTGTGTGCAAGTAGACATTTGGAGCTCTTTCAGGCCTGTGCTGGAAAAGGAAATATCTTCACACAAAAACTAGACAGAAGTATTCCCAGAAACGTCTTTGTGATGCATGCATTCAAAACACGGAGTTGAACCTTCCTTTTGATAGAACAGTATTGAAACACTCTTATTGTAGAATCTGCATGTGGATATTTGGAGCGCTTTGAGGCCTATGCTAGAATAGAAAATATCTTCGCATAAAAATGAGACAGAAGCATTCTCAGAAACTTTTTTGTGATGTGCGCATTAAACTCACGGTGTTGAACCTGCCTTTTGACAGAGCAGTTTTGAAACACTCTTTTTGTAGAATCTGCAGGTGGATATTTGGAGTGGTTTGAGGACAATGCTATATAAGGAAATGTCTTCACATAAAACCTAGACAGAAACATTATCAGAAACTTCTTTGTGATGTGTGCTTCCAAATCACAGAGTTGAACCTTCCTTTTGATATAGCAGGTTTGGAACACACTTTTTGTGGAATCTGCAAGTGAATTTTGGGAGCGCTTTGAGGACTATGCTGGAAAAGGAAATATATTCACATAAAAACTAGAAAGAGGCATTCTCAAAAACTTCTCTGTGATGTGTGCGCTAAACTCACAAAGTTGAACATCCCTTTTGCTAGAGCAGTTTTGAAACACTGTTTTTGTAAAATCTGCAAGTGAATATTTGGAGTGATTGAGACCTCTGCTGGAAAATCGTATAACTTCAAATAAGAACGGGACAGAAGTATTCTCAGAAACATCTTTGTGATGTCTGCATTCAACTCGCGGAGTTGAAACTTCCTTTTGGTAGAGCAGTTTTGAAACTGTCTTTTTGTGGAAGCTACAAGTGGATATTTGGAACGCTTTGAGGCTTAGGCTGGAAAAGCTAATAACTTCACATAAAAAGTAGAGTGAAGCATTCTCAGAAACTTCTTTGTGATGAGTGCATTCAAGTGTACATTTGGAGTGCTTTGAGGCCTTTGCTGGAAAAGGAAATAACTTCACATAAAAATTAGACAGAAGCATGCTCAGAAACTTCTTTATGATGTGTGCATTCAACTCACAGAGTTGGATCTTCCTTTTCTTAGAGCGGTTTTGAAACAATATTTTTGTAGAATATTCAAGTGGACATTTGGAGGGCTTTGAGGCCTATGCTGGAAAAGGAAATAACTTCACATAAAAACTAGACAGAAGCATTCTCAGAAACGTATTTGATATGAGTCCATTCAACTCACAGAGTTGAACCTTCGTTTTGATAGGGCAGTTTTGAAACACTCTTTTTGTAGAATCTTCAAGTGGACATTTTTAGTGCTTTGACGATATGCTGGAAAAGGAAATATCTTCACATAAAAACTACACAGAAGCATTCTCAGAAACTTCTTTGTGATGTGTGCTTTCAACTCACAGATGTAAACATTTCTTTTGATAGAGTAGTTTTGAAACACTCTTTTTGTAGAATCTGCAAGTGGATATATTTAGCGCTTTGAAGCCTATGCTGGAAAAGGAAATATCTTCACATAAAAACTATACAGAAGCATTCTCAGCAACTTCCTTGTGATTTGTGCATTCAACTCGGAGAGTTGAACCGTCCTTTTGTTAGAGCAGTTTGAGAACACTCTTTTTGTAGAATCTGCAAGTGGATATTTGGAGCACTTCGAAGCCTAAGCTGGAAAAGGAAACAACTTCACATAAAAACTAGAAGGAAGCATTCTCACAAACTTTTTTGTGATGTGTGCATTCAACTCAGCGAGTTTAACCTTACATTTGTTAGAGCAGTTTTGAAACACTCTTTTTGTAGAATGTGCAAGTAGACATTTGGAGCTCTTTCAGGCCTGTGCTGGAATAGAAAAGATCTTCACACGAAAACTAGACAGAAGCATTCTCAGAAACTTCTTTGTGACGTGTGCATTCCACTCACAGAGTTGAACCTTCCTTTTGATAGAGCAATTCTGAAACACTCTTTTTGTAGAATCCGCAAGTGGATATTTGGAGCGCTTTGAGGCCTATGCTGGAAAAGGAAATATTTTCACGTAAAAACAAGGCGGAAGCACTCTATCAAACTTCTTTGTGATGTTTACATTCAACTCACAGAGTTGAACCTTCCCTTGAATAGAGCGGTTTTGAAAGAATCTTTTTGTAGTATATGCAACTAGATATTTGGAGCGCTTTGAGTCCTATGAGGGAAATGGAAATATTTTTAGATGAAAACTAGACAGAGGCATTCTCAGAAACATATTTGTTACGAGTGAATTCAAGTCACAGAGTTGAACCTTCCTTTTGGCAGAGCGGTTTTGAAACCCTCTTTTTATTGACTCTTCCATTGGAGATTTAGAGCGCTTTGACGCAATGCTGGAAAAGGAAATATCTTCACATAAAAACTAGACAGATGCATTCCCAGAAACTTCTTTTTGATGTGTGCTTTCAACTCACAGAGTTGAACCTTTCTTTTGATAGAGCAGTTTTGAAACCCTCTCTTTGAAGAATCTTCATGTGGACATTTGGATATCTTTGAGGCCTATGCTGGAAAAGGAAATATCTTCACATAAAAACAAGACAGAAGCATTCTCAGAAACTACTTTGCAATGTGTGCGTTCAACACACAGACTTTAAACTTACTTTTGGCGGAGCAGTTCTGAAACAGTCTTTTTGTACAGTCTGCAAGTGGATATTTGGAGCGCTTTAAGGCCTACGCTGAAAAAAGAAATAACTTCAATCAAAAAGTAGAAAGAAGCATTCTCAGAAACCTCTTTGTGATGTGTGTATTGAACTCACAGAGTTGAACCTTCCTTTTGAGAGAGGAGTTTTGAAATACTCTTTTTGTAGGATCTGCAAGTGAATAGTTGGAATGATTTGAGGCCTATGATGGTAAAGGAAATATCTTCACATAAAAACGATAGAGAAGCATTCTCGGAAACTTCCTTGTGATGTGTGCATTCAACTCACAGAGTTGAACCTTCCTTCTGATAGTGCAGTTTTGAAACACTCGTTTTGTATCATCTGCAAGTGGATACTTGGAGCGCTTTGAAGCCTATACTGGAAAAGTAAATGTCTTCTCATAAAAACTATACAGAAGCAATCTCCGAAACCACCTTGTGATGTGTGTATTCAACTCAGAGAGTTGAACCTTCCTTTTTTTAGAGCAGTTTTGAAACACTCTTTTTGCAAAATATGCAAGTGAATACTTGGATCGCTTTGAAGCCTCTGCAGGGTAAAGGAAATATCCTCACATAAAAACAAAACAGAAGCATTGTCAGAAACTTCTTTATGATGTGTGCATTCAATTCACAGAGTTGAACCTTCCTTTTGATAGAGCAGTTTTGAAACACTCCTTTTGTAGTGTGTGCAAGTAGACATTTGGAGCTCTTTCAGGCCTGTGCTGGAAAAGGAAATATCTTCACACAAAAACTAGACAGAAGTATTCCCAGAAACCTCTTTGTGATGCATGCATTCAAAACACGGAGTTGAACCTTCCTTTTGATAGAACAGTTTTGAAACACTCTTATTGTAGAATCTGCATGTGGATATTTGGAGCGCTTTGAGGCCTATGCTAGAAAAGAAAATATCTTCGCATAAAAATGAGACAGAAGCATTCTCAGAAACTTTTTTGTGATGTGCGCATTAAACTCACAGTGTTGAACCTGCCTTTTGACAGAGCAGTTTTGAAACACTCTTTTTGTAGAATCTGCAGGTGGATATTTGGAGTGGTTTGAGGACAATGCTATATAAGGAAATGTCTTCACATAAAACCTAGACAGAAACATTATCAGAAACTTCTTTGTGATGTGTGCTTCCAAATCACAGAGTTGAACCTTCCTTTTGATATAGCAGGTTTGGAACACACTTTTTGTGGAATCTGCAAGTGAATTTTGGGAGCGCTTTGAGGACTATGCTGGAAAAGGAAATATATTCACATAAAAACTAGAAAGAGGCATTCTCAAAAACTTCTCTGTGATGTGTGCGCTAAACTCACAAAGTTGAACATCCCTTTTGCTAGAGCAGTTTTGAAACACTGTTTTTGTAAAATCTGCAAGTGAATATTTGGAGTGATTGAGACCTCTGCTGGAAAATCGTATAACTTCAAATAAGAACGGGACAGAAGTATTCTCAGAAACATCTTTGTGATGTCTGCATTCAACTCGCGGAGTTGAAACTTCCTTTTGGTAGAGCAGTTTTGAAACTGTCTTTTTGTGGAAGCTACAAGTGGATATTTGGAACGCTTTGAGGCTTAGGCTGGAAAAGCTAATAACTTCACATAAAAAGTAGAGAGAAGCATTCTCAGAAACTTCTTTGTGATGAGTGCATTCAAGTGTACATTTGGAGTGCTTTGAGGCCTTTGCTGGAAAAGGAAATAACTTCACATAAAAATTAGACAGAAGCATGCTCAGAAACTTCTTTGTGATGTGTGCATTCAACTCACAGAGTTGGATCTTCCTTTTCTTAGAGCGGTTTTGAAACAATATTTTTGTAGAATATTCAAGTGGACATTTGGAGGGCTTTGAGGCCTATGCTGGAAAAGGAAATAACTTCACATAAAAACTAGACAGAAGCATTCTCAGAAACGTATTTGATATGAGTCCATTCAACTCACAGAGTTGAACCTTCGTTTTGATAGGGCAGTTTTGAAACACTCTTTTTGTAGAATCTTCAAGTGGACATTTTTAGTGCTTTGACGATATGCTGGAAAAGGAAATATCTTCACATAAAAACTACACAGAAGCATTCTCAGAAACTTCTTTGTGATGTGTGCTTTCAACTCACAGATGTAAACATTTCTTTTGATAGAGTAGTTTTGAAACACTCTTTTTGTAGAATCTGCAAGTGGATATATGGAGCGCTTTGAAGCCTATGCTGGAAAAGGAAATATCTTCACATAAAAACTATACAGAAGCATTCTCAGCAACTTCCTTGTGATTTGTGCATTCAACTCGGAGAGTTGAATCGTCGTTTTGTTAGAGCAGTTTGGGAACACTCTTTTTGTAGAATCTGCAAGTGGATAATTGGAGCACTTTGAAGCCTAAGCTGGAAAAGGAAACAACTTCACATAAAAACTAGAAGGAAGCATTCTCACAAACTTTTTTGTGATGTGTGCATTCAACTCAGTGAGTTTAACCTTACTTTTGATAGAGCAGTTTTGAAACACTCTTTTTGTAGAATGTGCAAGTAGACATTTGGAGCTCTTTCAGGCCTGTGCTGGAATAGAAAAGATCTTCACACGAAAACTAGACAGAAGCATTCTCAGAAACTTCTTTGTGATGTGTGCATTCCACTCACAGAGTTGAACCTTCCTTTTGATAGAGCAATTCTGAAACACTCTTTTTGTAGAATCCGCAAGTGGATATTTGGAGCGCTTTGAGGCCTATGCTGGAAAAGGAAATATTTTCACGTAAAAACAAGACCGAAGCACTCTATCAAACTTCTTTGTGATGTTTACATTCAACTCACAGAGTTGAACCTTCCCTTGAATAGAGCGGTTTTGAGAGAATCTTTTTGTAGTATATGCAACTAGATATTTGGAGCGCTTTGAGTCCTATGAGGGAAATGGAAATATTTTTAGATGAAAACTAGACAGAGGCATTCTCAGAAACATATTTGTTACGAGTGAATTCAAGTCACAGAGTTGAACCTTCCTTTTGGCAGGGCGGTTTTGAAACCCTCTTTTTATTGACTCTTCCATTGGAGATTTAGAGCGCTTTGACGCAATGCTGGAAAAGGAAATATCTTCACATAAAAACTAGACAGATGCATTCCCAGAAACTTCTTTTTGATGTGTGCTTTCAACTCACAGAGTTGAACCTTTCTTTTGATAGAGCAGTTTTGAAACCCTCTCTTTGAAGGATCTTCATGTGGACATTTGGATATCTTTGAGGCCTATGCTGGAAAAGGAAATATCTTCACATAAAAACAAGACAGAAGCATTCTCAGAAACTACTTTGCAATGTGTGCGTTCAACACACAGACTTTAAACTTACTTTTGGCGGAGCAGTTCTGAAACAGTCTTTTTGTACAGTCTGCAAGTGGATATTTGGAGCGCTTTAAGGCCTACGCTGAAAAAAGAGATAACTTCAATCAAAAAGTAGAAAGAAGCATTCTCAGAAACCTCTGTGTGATGTGTGTATTGAACTCACAGAGTTGAACCTTCCTTTTGATAGAGGAGTTTTGAAATACTCTTTTTGTAGGATCTGCAAGTGAATAGTTGGAATGATTTGAGGCTTATGATGGTAAAGGAAATATCTTCACATAAAGACGATAGAGAAGCATTCTCGGAAACTTCCTTGTGATGTGTGCATTCAACTCACAGAGTTGAACCTTCCTTCTGATAGTGCAGTTTTGAAACACTCGTTTTGTATCATCTGCAAGTGGATACTTGGAGCGCTTTGAAGCCTATACTGGAAAAGTAAATGTCTTCTCATAAAAACTATACAGAAGCAATCTCCGAAACCACCTTGTGATGTGTGTATTCAACTCAGAGAGTTGAACCTTCCTTTTTTTAGAGCAGTTTTGAAACACTCTTTTTGCAAAATCTGCAAGTGAATACTTGGATCGCTTTGAAGCCTCTGCAGGGTAAAGGAAATATCTTCACATAAAAACAAAACAGAAGCATTGTCAGAAACTTCTTTATGACGTGTGCATTCAATTCACAGAGTTGAACCTTCCTTTTGATAGAGCAGTTTTGAAACACTCCTTTTGTAGTGTGTGCAAGTAGACATTTGGAGCTCTTTCAGGCCTGTGCTGGAAAAGGAAATATCTTCACACAAAAACTAGACAGAAGTATTCTCAGAAACGTCTTTGTGATGCATGCATTCAAAACACGGAGTTGAACCTTCCTTTTGAAAGAACAGTTTTGAAACACTCTTATTGTAGAATCTGCATGTGGATATTTGGAGCGCTTTGAGGCCAATGCTAGAAAAGAAAATATCTTCGCATAAAAATGAGACAGAAGCATTCTCAGAAACTTTTTTGTGATGTGTGCATTAAACTCACAGTGTTGAACCTGCCTTTTGACAGAGCAGTTTTGAAACACTCTTTTTGTAGAATCTGCAGGTGGATATTTGGAGTGCTTTGAGGACAATGCTATATAAGGAAATGTCTTCACAGAAAACCTAGACAGAAACATTATCAGAAACTTCTTTGTGATGTGTGCTTCCAAATCACAGAGTTGAACCTTCCTTTTGATATAGCAGGTTTGGAACACACTTTTTGTGGAATCTGCAAGTGAATTTTGGGAGCGCTTTGAGGACTATGCTGGAAAAGGAAATATATTCACATAAAAACTAGAAAGAGGCATTCTCAAAAACTTCTCTGTGATGTGTGCGCTAAACTCACAAAGTTGAACATCCCTTTTGCTAGAGCAGTTTTGAAACACTGTTTTTGTAAAATCTGCAAGTGAATATTTGGAGTGATTGAGACCTCTGCTGGAAAATCATATAACTTCAAATAAGAACGGGACAGAAGTATTCTCAGAAACATCTTTGTGATGTCTGCATTCAACTCGCGGAGTTGAAACTTCCTTCTGGTAGAGCAGTTTTGAAACTGTCTTTTTGTGGAAGCTACAAGTGGATATTTGGAACGCTTTGAGGCTTATGCTGGAAAAGCTAATAACTTCACATAAAAAGTAGAGAGAAGCATTCTCAGAAACTTCTTTGTGATGAGTGCATTCAAGTGTACATTTGGAGTGCTTTGAGGCCTTTGCTGGAAAAGGAAATAACTTCACATAAAAATTAGACAGAAGCATGCTCAGAAACTTCTTTGTGATGTGTGCATTCAACTCACAGAGTTGGATCTTCCTTTTCTTAGAGCGGTTTTGAAACAATATTTTTGTAGAATATTCAAGTGGACATTTGGAGGGCTTTGAGGCCTATGCTGGAAAAGGAAATAACTTCACATAAAAACTAGACAGAAGCATTCTCAGAAACGTATTTGATATGAGTCCATTCAACTCACAGAGTTGAACCTTCGTTTTGATAGGGCAGTTTTGAAACACTCTTTTTGTAGAATCTTCAAGTGGACATTTTTAGTGCTTTGACGATATGCTGGAAAAGGAAATATCTTCACATAAAAACTACACAGAAGCATTCTCAGAAACTTCTTTGTGATGTGTGCTTTCAACTCACAGATGTAAACATTTCTTTTGATAGAGTAGTTTTGAAACACTCTTTTTGTAGAATCTGCAAGTGGATATATTTAGCGCTTTGAAGCCTATGCTGGAAAAGGAAATATCTTCACATAAAAACTATACAGAAGCATTCTCAGCAACTTCCTTGTGATTTGTGCATTCAACTCGGAGAGTTGAACCGTCCTTTTGTTAGAGCAGTTTGAGAACACTCTTTTTGTAGAATCTGCAAGTGGATATTTGGAGCACTTCGAAGCCTAAGCTGGAAAAGGAAACAACTTCACATAAAAACTAGAAGGAAGCATTCTCACAAACTTTTTTGTGATGTGTGCATTCAACTCAGCGAGTTTAACCTTACATTTGATAGAGCAGTTTTGAAACACTCTTTTTGTAGAATGTGCAAGTAGACATTTGGAGCTCTTTCAGGCCTGTGCTGGAATAGAAAAGATCTTCACACGAAAACTAGACAGAAGCATTCTCAGAAACTTCTTTGTGACGTGTGCATTCCACTCACAGAGTTGAACCTTCCTTTTGATAGAGCAATTCTGAAACACTCTTTTTGTAGAATCCGCAAGTGGATATTTGGAGCGCTTTGAGGCCTATGCTGGAAAAGGAAATATTTTCACGTAAAAACAAGACCGAAGCACTCTATCAAACTTCTTTGTGATGTTTACATTCAACTCACAGAGTTGAAAATTCCCTTGAATAGAGCGGTTTTGAAAGAATCTTTTTGTAGTATATGCAACTAGATATTTGGAGCGCTTTGAGTCCTATGAGGGAAATGGAAATATTTTTAGATAAAAACTAGACAGAGGCATTCTCAGAAACATATTTGTTACGAGTGAATTCAAGTCACAGAGTTGAACCTTCCTTTTGGCAGAGCGGTTTTGAAACCCTCTTTTTATTGACTCTTCCATTGGAGATTTAGAGCGCTTTGACGCAATGCTGGAAAAGGAAATATCTTCACATAAAAACTAGACAGATGCATTCCCAGAAACTTCTTTTTGATGTGTGCTTTCAACTCACAGAGTTGAACCTTTCTTTTGATAGAGCAGTTTTGAAACCCTCTCTTTGAAGGATCTTCATGTGGACATTTGGATATCTTTGAGGCCTATGCTGGAAAAGGAAATATCTTCACATAAAAACAAGACAGAAGCATTCTCAGAAACTACTTTGCAATGTGTGCGTTCAACACACAGACTTTAAACTTACTTTTGGCGGAGCAGTTCTGAAACAGTCTTTTTGTACAGTCTGCAAGTGGATATTTGGAGCGCTTTAAGGCCTACGCTGAAAAAAGAGATAACTTCAATCAAAAAGTAGAAAGAAGCATTCTCAGAAACCTCTGTGTGATGTGTGTATTGAACTCACAGAGTTGAACCTTCCTTTTGATAGAGGAGTTTTGAAATACTCTTTTTGTAGGATCTGCAAGTGAATAGTTGGAATGATTTGAGGCTTATGATGGTAAAGGAAATATCTTCACATAAAGACGATAGAGAAGCATTCTCGGAAACTTCCTTGTGATGTGTGCATTCAACTCACAGAGTTGAACCTTCCTTCTGATAGTGCAGTTTTGAAACACTCGTTTTGTATCATCTGCAAGTGGATACTTGGAGCGCTTTGAAGCCTATACTGGAAAAGTAAATGTCTTCTCATAAAAACTATACAGAAGCAATCTCCGAAACCACCTTGTGATGTGTGTATTCAACTCAGAGAGTTGAACCTTCCTTTTTTTAGAGCAGTTTTGAAACACTCTTTTTGCAAAATCTGCAAGTGAATACTTGGATCGCTTTGAAGCCTCTGCAGGGTAAAGGAAATATCTTCACATAAAAACAAAACAGAAGCATTGTCAGAAACTTCTTTATGACGTGTGCATTCAATTCACAGAGTTGAACCTTCCTTTTGATAGAGCAGTTTTGAAACACTCCTTTTGTAGTGTGTGCAAGTAGACATTTGGAGCTCTTTCAGGCCTGTGCTGGAAAAGGAAATATCTTCACACAAAAACTAGACAGAAGTATTCTCAGAAACGTCTTTGTGATGCATGCATTCAAAACACGGAGTTGAACCTTCCTTTTGAAAGAACAGTTTTGAAACACTCTTATTGTAGAATCTGCATGTGGATATTTGGAGCGCTTTGAGGCCAATGCTAGAAAAGAAAATATCTTCGCATAAAAATGAGACAGAAGCATTCTCAGAAACTTTTTTGTGATGTGTGCATTAAACTCACAGTGTTGAACCTGCCTTTTGACAGAGCAGTTTTGAAACACTCTTTTTGTAGAATCTGCAGGTGGATATTTGGAGTGCTTTGAGGACAATGCTATATAAGGAAATGTCTTCACAGAAAACCTAGACAGAAACATTATCAGAAACTTCTTTGTGATGTGTGCTTCCAAATCACAGAGTTGAACCTTCCTTTTGATATAGCAGGTTTGGAACACACTTTTTGTGGAATCTGCAAGTGAATTTTGGGAGCGCTTTGAGGACTATGCTGGAAAAGGAAATATATTCACATAAAAACTAGAAAGAGGCATTCTCAAAAACTTCTCTGTGATGTGTGCGCTAAACTCACAAAGTTGAACATCCCTTTTGCTAGAGCAGTTTTGAAACACTGTTTTTGTAAAATCTGCAAGTGAATATTTGGAGTGATTGAGACCTCTGCTGGAAAATCATATAACTTCAAATAAGAACGGGACAGAAGTATTCTCAGAAACATCTTTGTGATGTCTGCATTCAACTCGCGTAGTTGAAACTTCCTTCTGGTAGAGCAGTTTTGAAACTGTCTTTTTGTGGAAGCTACAAGTGGATATTTGGAACGCTTTGAGGCTTATGCTGGAAAAGCTAATAACTTCACATAAAAAGTAGAGAGAAGCATTCTCAGAAACTTCTTTGTGATGAGTGCATTCAAGTGTACATTTGGAGTGCTTTGAGGCCTTTGCTGGAAAAGGAAATAACTTCACATAAAAATTAGACAGAAGCATGCTCAGAAACTTCTTTGTGATGTGTGCATTCAACTCACAGAGTTGGATCTTCCTTTTCTTAGAGCGGTTTTGAAACAATATTTTTGTAGAATATTCAAGTGGACATTTGGAGGGCTTTGAGGCCTATGCTGGAAAAGGAAATAACTTCACATAAAAACTAGACAGAAGCATTCTCAGAAACGTATTTGATATGAGTCCATTCAACTCACAGAGTTGAACCTTCGTTTTGATAGGGCAGTTTTGAAACACTCTTTTTGTAGAATCTTCAAGTGGACATTTTTAGTGCTTTGACGATATGCTGGAAAAGGAAATATCTTCACATAAAAACTACACAGAAGCATTCTCAGAAACTTCTTTGTGATGTGTGCTTTCAACTCACAGATGTAAACATTTCTTTTGATAGAGTAGTTTTGAAACACTCTTTTTGTAGAATCTGCAAGTGGATATATTTAGCGCTTTGAAGCCTATGCTGGAAAAGGAAATATCTTCACATAAAAACTATACAGAAGCATTCTCAGCAACTTCCTTGTGATTTGTGCATTCAACTCGGAGAGTTGAACCGTCCTTTTGTTAGAGCAGTTTGAGAACACTCTTTTTGTAGAATCTGCAAGTGGATATTTGGAGCACTTCGAAGCCTAAGCTGGAAAAGGAAACAACTTCACATAAAAACTAGAAGGAAGCATTCTCACAAACTTTTTTGTGATGTGTGCATTCAACTCAGCGAGTTTAACCTTACATTTGATAGAGCAGTTTTGAAACACTCTTTTTGTAGAATGTGCAAGTAGACATTTGGAGCTCTTTCAGGCCTGTGCTGGAATAGAAAAGATCTTCACACGAAAACTAGACAGAAGCATTCTCAGAAACTTCTTTGTGACGTGTGCATTCCACTCACAGAGTTGAACCTTCCTTTTGATAGAGCAATTCTGAAACACTCTTTTTGTAGAATCCGCAAGTGGATATTTGGAGCGCTTTGAGGCCTATGCTGGAAAAGGAAATATTTTCACGTAAAAACAAGACCGAAGCACTCTATCAAACTTCTTTGTGATGTTTACATTCAACTCACAGAGTTGAAAATTCCCTTGAATAGAGTGGTTTTGAAAGAATCTTTTTGTAGTATATGCAACTAGATATTTGGAGCGCTTTGAGTCCTATGAGGGAAATGGAAATATTTTTAGATAAAAACTAGACAGAGGCATTCTCAGAAACATATTTGTTACGAGTGAATTCAAGTCACAGAGTTGAACCTTCCTTTTGGCAGAGCGGTTTTGAAACCCTCTTTTTATTGACTCTTCCATTGGAGATTTAGAGCGCTTTGACGCAATGCTGGAAAAGGAAATATCTTCACATAAAAACTAGACAGATGCATTCCCAGAAACTTCTTTTTGATGTGTGCTTTCAACTCACAGAGTTGAACCTTTCTTTTGATAGAGCAGTTTTGAAACCCTCTCTTTGAAGAATCTTCATGTGGACATTTGGATATCTTTGAGGCCTATGCTGGAAAAGGAAATATCTTCACATAAAAACAAGACAGAAGCATTCTCAGAAACTACTTTGCAATGTGTGCGTTCAACACACAGACTTTAAACTTACTTTTGGCGGAGCAGTTCTGAAACAGTCTTTTTGTACAGTCTGCAAGTGGATATTTGGAGCGCTTTAAGGCCTACGCTGAAAAAAGAAATAACTTCAATCAAAAAATAGAAAGAAGCATTCTCAGAAACCTCTTTGTGATGTGTGTATTGAACTCACAGAGTTGAACCTTCCTTTTGAGAGAGGAGTTTTGAAATACTCTTTTTGTAGGATCTGCAAGTGAATAGTTGGAATGATTTGAGACCTATGATGGTAAAGGAAATATCTTCACATAAAAACGATAGAGAAGCATTCTCGGAAACTTTCTTGTGATGTGTGCATTCAACTCACAGAGTTGAACCTTCCTTTTGATAGTGCAGTTTTGAAACACTCGTTTTGTATCATCTGCAAGTGGATACTTGGAGCGCTTTGAAGCCTATACTGGAAAAGTAAATGTCTTCTCATAAAAACTATACAGAAGCAATCTCCGAAACCACCTTGTGATGTGTGTATTCAACTCAGAGAGTTGAACCTTCCTTTTTTTAGAGCAGTTTTGAAACACTCTTTTTGCAAAATCTGCAAGTGAATACTTGGATCGCTTTGAAGCCTCTGCAGGGTAAAGGAAATATCTTCACATAAAAACAAAACAGAAGCATTGTCAGAAACTTCTTTACGATGTGTGCATTCAATTCACAGAGTTGAACCTTCCTTTTGATAGAGCAGTTTTGAATCACTCCTTTTGTAGTGTGTGCAAGTAGACATTTGGAGCTCTTTCAGGCCTGTGCTGGAAAAGGAAATATCTTCACACAAAAACTAGACAGAAGTATTCTCAGAAACGTCTTTGTGATGCATGCATTCAAAACACGGAGTTGAACCTTCCTTTTGAAAGAACAGTTTTGAAACACTCTTATTGTAGAATCTGCATGTGGATATTTGCAGCGCTTTGAGGCCTATGCTAGAAAAGAAAATATCTTCGCATAAAAACGAGACAGAAGCATTCTCAGAAACTTTTTTGTGATGTGTGCATTAAACTCACAGTGTTGAACCTGCCTTTTGACAGAGCAGTTTTGAAACACTCTTTTTGTAGAATCTGCAGGTGGATATTTGGAGTGCTTTGAGGACAATGCTATATAAGGAAATGTCTTCACATAAAACCTAGACAGAAACATTATCAGAAACTTCTTTGTGATGTGTGCTTCCAAATCACAGAGTTGAACCTTCCTTTTGATATAGCAGGTTTGGAACACACTTTTTGTGGAATCTGCAAGTGAATTTTGGGAGCGCTTTGAGGACTATGCTGGAAAAGGAAATATATTCACATAAAAACTAGAAAGAGGCATTCTCAAAAACTTCTCTGTGATGTGTGCGCTAAACTCACAAAGTTGAACATCCCTTTTGCTAGAGCAGTTTTGAAACACTGTTTTTGTAAAATCTGCAAGTGAATATTTGGAGTGATTGAGACCTCTGCTGGAAAATCGTATAACTTCAAATAAGAACGGGACAGAAGTATTCTCAGAAACATCTTTGTGATGTCTGCATTCAACTCGCGGAGTTGAAACTTCCTTTTGGTAGAGCAGTTTTGAAACTGTCTTTTTGTGGAAGCTACAAGTGGATATTTGGAACGCTTTGAGGCTTAGGCTGGAAAAGCTAATAACTTCACATAAAAAGTAGAGAGAAGCATTCTCAGAAACTTCTTTGTGATGAGTGCATTCAAGTGTACATTTGGAGTGCTTTGAGGCCTTTGCTGGAAAAGGAAATAACTTCACATAAAAATTAGACAGAAGCATGCTCAGAAACTTCTTTGTGATGTGTGCATTCAACTCACAGAGTTGGATCTTCCTTTTCTTAGAGCGGTTTTGAAACAATATTTTTGTAGAATATTCAAGTGGACATTTGGAGGGCTTTGAGGCCTATGCTGGAAAAGGAAATAACTTCACATAAAAACTAGACAGAAGCATTCTCAGAAACGTATTTGTTATGAGTCCATTCAACTCACAGAGTTGAACCTTCGTTTTGATAGGGCAGTTTTGAAACACTCTTTTTGTAGAATCTTCAAGTGGACATTTTTAGTGCTTTGACGATATGCTGGAAAAGGAAATATCTTCACATAAAAACTACACAGAAGCATTCTCAGAAACTTCTTTGTGATGTGTGCTTTCAACTCACAGATGTAAACATTTCTTTTGATAGAGTAGTTTTGAAACACTCTTTTTGTAGAACCTGCAAGTGGATATATGGAGCGCTTTGAAGCCTATGCTGGAAAAGGAAATATCTTCACATAAAAACTATACAGAAGCATTCTCAGCAACTTCCTTGTGATTTGTGCATTCAACTCGGAGAGTTGAACCGTCCTTTTGTTAGAGTAGTTTGGGAACACTCTTTTTGTAGAATCTGCAAGTGGATATTTGGAGCACTTTGAAGCCTAAGCTGGAAAAGGAAACAACTTCACATAAAAACTAGAAGGAAGCATTCTCACAAACTTTTTTGTGATGTGTGCATTCAACTCAGCGAGTTTAACCTTACATTTGATAGAGCAGTTTTGAAACACTCTTTTTGTAGAATGTGCAAGTAGACATTTGGAGCTCTTTCAGGCCTGTGCTGGAATAGAAAAGATCTTCACACGAAAACTAGACAGAAGCATTCTCAGAAACTTCTTTGTGACGTGTGCATTCCACTCACAGAGTTGAACCTTCCTTTTGATAGAGCAATTCTGAAACACTCTTTTTGTAGAATCCGCAAGTGGATATTTGGAGCGCTTTGAGGCCTATGCTGGAAAAGGAAATATTTTCACGTAAAAACAAGGCGGAAGCACTCTATCAAACTTCTTTGTGATGTTTACATTCAACTCACAGAGTTGAACCTTCCCTTGAATAGAGCGGTTTTGAAAGAATCTTTTTGTAGTATATGCAACTAGATATTTGGAGCGCTTTGAGTCCTATGAGGGAAATGGAAATATTTTTAGATGAAAACTAGACAGAGGCATTCTCAGAAACATATTTGTTACGAGTAAATTCAAGTCACAGAGTTGAACCTTCCTTTTGGCAGAGCGGTTTTGAAACCCTCTTTTTATTGACTCTTCCATTGGAGATTTAGAGCGCTTTGACGCAATGCTGGAAAAGGAAATATCTTCACATAAAAACTAGACAGATGCATTCCCAGAAACTTCTTTTTGATGTGTGCTTTCAACTCACAGAGTTGAACCTTTCTTTTGATAGAGCAGTTTTGAAACCCTCTCTTTGAAGAATCTTCATGTGGACATTTGGATATCTTTGAGGCCTATGCTGGAAAAGGAAATATCTTCACATAAAAACAAGACAGAAGCATTCTCAGAAACTACTTTGCAATGTGTGCGTTCAACACACAGACTTTAAACTTACTTTTGGCGGAGCAGTTCTGAAACAGTCTTTTTGTACAGTCTGCAAGTGGATATTTGGAGCGCTTTAAGGCCTACGCTGAAAAAAGAGATAACTTCAATCAAAAAGTAGAAAGAAGCATTCTCAGAAACCTCTGTGTGATGTGTGTATTGAACTCACAGAGTTGAACCTTCCTTTTGATAGAGGAGTTTTGAAATACTCTTTTTGTAGGATCTGCAAGTGAATAGTTGGAATGATTTGAGGCTTATGATGGTAAAGGAAATATCTTCACATAAAGACGATAGAGAAGCATTCTCGGAAACTTCCTTGTGATGTGTGCATTCAACTCACAGAGTTGAACCTTCCTTCTGATAGTGCAGTTTTGAAACACTCGTTTTGTATCATCTGCAAGTGGATACTTGGAGCGCTTTGAAGCCTATACTGGAAAAGTAAATGTCTTCTCATAAAAACTATACAGAAGCAATCTCCGAAACCACCTTGTGATGTGTGTATTCAACTCAGAGAGTTGAACCTTCCTTTTTTTAGAGCAGTTTTGAAACACTCTTTTTGCAAAATCTGCAAGTGAATACTTGGATCGCTTTGAAGCCTCTGCAGGGTAAAGGAAATATCTTCACATAAAAACAAAACAGAAGCATTGTCAGAAACTTCTTTATGACGTGTGCATTCAATTCACAGAGTTGAACCTTCCTTTTGATAGAGCAGTTTTGAAACACTCCTTTTGTAGTGTGTGCAAGTAGACATTTGGAGCTCTTTCAGGCCTGTGCTGGAAAAGGAAATATCTTCACACAAAAACTAGACAGAAGTATTCTCAGAAACGTCTTTGTGATGCATGCATTCAAAACACGGAGTTGAACCTTCCTTTTGAAAGAACAGTTTTGAAACACTCTTATTGTAGAATCTGCATGTGGATATTTGGAGCGCTTTGAGGCCAATGCTAGAAAAGAAAATATCTTCGCATAAAAATGAGACAGAAGCATTCTCAGAAACTTTTTTGTGATGTGTGCATTAAACTCACAGTGTTGAACCTGCCTTTTGACAGAGCAGTTTTGAAACACTCTTTTTGTAGAATCTGCAGGTGGATATTTGGAGTGCTTTGAGGACAATGCTATATAAGGAAATGTCTTCACAGAAAACCTAGACAGAAACATTATCAGAAACTTCTTTGTGATGTGTGCTTCCAAATCACAGAGTTGAACCTTCCTTTTGATATAGCAGGTTTGGAACACACTTTTTGTGGAATCTGCAAGTGAATTTTGGGAGCGCTTTGAGGACTATGCTGGAAAAGGAAATATATTCACATAAAAACTAGAAAGAGGCATTCTCAAAAACTTCTCTGTGATGTGTGCGCTAAACTCACAAAGTTGAACATCCCTTTTGCTAGAGCAGTTTTGAAACACTGTTTTTGTAAAATCTGCAAGTGAATATTTGGAGTGATTGAGACCTCTGCTGGAAAATCATATAACTTCAAATAAGAACGGGACAGAAGTATTCTCAGAAACATCTTTGTGATGTCTGCATTCAACTCGCGGAGTTGAAACTTCCTTCTGGTAGAGCAGTTTTGAAACTGTCTTTTTGTGGAAGCTACAAGTGGATATTTGGAACGCTTTGAGGCTTATGCTGGAAAAGCTAATAACTTCACATAAAAAGTAGAGAGAAGCATTCTCAGAAACTTCTTTGTGATGAGTGCATTCAAGTGTACATTTGGAGTGCTTTGAGGCCTTTGCTGGAAAAGGAAATAACTTCACATAAAAATTAGACAGAAGCATGCTCAGAAACTTCTTTGTGATGTGTGCATTCAACTCACAGAGTTGGATCTTCCTTTTCTTAGAGCGGTTTTGAAACAATATTTTTGTAGAATATTCAAGTGGACATTTGGAGGGCTTTGAGGCCTATGCTGGAAAAGGAAATAACTTCACATAAAAACTAGACAGAAGCACTCTCAGAAACGTATTTGATATGAGTCCATTCAACTCACAGAGTTGAACCTTCGTTTTGATAGGGCAGTTTTGAAACACTCTTTTTGTAGAATCTTCAAGTGGACATTTTTAGTGCTTTGACGATATGCTGGAAAAGGAAATATCTTCACATAAAAACTACACAGAAGCATTCTCAGAAACTTCTTTGTGATGTGTGCTTTCAACTCACAGATGTAAACATTTCTTTTGATAGAGTAGTTTTGAAACACTCTTTTTGTAGAATCTGCAAGTGGATATATTTAGCGCTTTGAAGCCTATGCTGGAAAAGGAAATATCTTCACATAAAAACTATACAGAAGCATTCTCAGCAACTTCCTTGTGATTTGTGCATTCAACTCGGAGAGTTGAACCGTCCTTTTGTTAGAGCAGTTTGAGAACACTCTTTTTGTAGAATCTGCAAGTGGATATTTGGAGCACTTCGAAGCCTAAGCTGGAAAAGGAAACAACTTCACATAAAAACTAGAAGGAAGCATTCTCACAAACTTTTTTGTGATGTGTGCATTCAACTCAGCGAGTTTAACCTTACATTTGATAGAGCAGTTTTGAAACACTCTTTTTGTAGAATGTGCAAGTAGACATTTGGAGCTCTTTCAGGCCTGTGCTGGAATAGAAAAGATCTTCACACGAAAACTAGACAGAAGCATTCTCAGAAACTTCTTTGTGACGTGTGCATTCCACTCACAGAGTTGAACCTTCCTTTTGATAGAGCAATTCTGAAACACTCTTTTTGTAGAATCCGCAAGTGGATATTTGGAGCACTTTGAGGCCTATGCTGGAAAAGGAAATATTTTCACGTAAAAACAAGACCGAAGCACTCTATCAAACTTCTTTGTGATGTTTACATTCAACTCACAGAGTTGAAAATTCCCTTGAATAGAGTGGTTTTGAAAGAATCTTTTTGTAGTATATGCAACTAGATATTTGGAGCGCTTTGAGTCCTATGAGGGAAATGGAAATATTTTTAGATAAAAACTAGACAGAGGCATTCTCAGAAACATATTTGTTACGAGTGAATTCAAGTCACAGAGTTGAACCTTCCTTTTGGCAGAGCGGTTTTGAAACCCTCTTTTTATTGACTCTTCCATTGGAGATTTAGAGCGCTTTGACGCAATGCTGGAAAAGGAAATATCTTCACATAAAAACTAGACAGATGCATTCCCAGAAACTTCTTTTTGATGTGTGCTTTCAACTCACAGAGTTGAACCTTTCTTTTGATAGAGCAGTTTTGAAACCCTCTCTTTGAAGAATCTTCATGTGGACATTTGGATATCTTTGAGGCCTATGCTGGAAAAGGAAATATCTTCACATAAAAACAAGACAGAAGCATTCTCAGAAACTACTTTGCAATGTGTGCGTTCAACACACAGACTTTAAACTTACTTTTGGCGGAGCAGTTCTGAAACAGTCTTTTTGTACAGTCTGCAAGTGGATATTTGGAGCGCTTTAAGGCCTACGCTGAAAAAAGAAATAACTTCAATCAAAAAATAGAAAGAAGCATTCTCAGAAACCTCTTTGTGATGTGTGTATTGAACTCACAGAGTTGAACCTTCCTTTTGAGAGAGGAGTTTTGAAATACTCTTTTTGTAGGATCTGCAAGTGAATAGTTGGAATGATTTGAGACCTATGATGGTAAAGGAAATATCTTCACATAAAAACGATAGAGAAGCATTCTCGGAAACTTTCTTGTGATGTGTGCATTCAACTCACAGAGTTGAACCTTCCTTTTGATAGTGCAGTTTTGAAACACTCGTTTTGTATCATCTGCAAGTGGATACTTGGAGCGCTTTGAAGCCTATACTGGAAAAGTAAATGTCTTCTCATAAAAACTATACAGAAGCAATCTCCGAAACCACCTTGTGATGTGTGTATTCAACTCAGAGAGTTGAACCTTCCTTTTTTTAGAGCAGTTTTGAAACACTCTTTTTGCAAAATCTGCAAGTGAATACTTGGATCGCTTTGAAGCCTCTGCAGGGTAAAGGAAATATCTTCACATAAAAACAAAACAGAAGCATTGTCAGAAACTCCTTTACGATGTGTGCATTCAATTCACAGAGTTGAACCTTCCTTTTGATAGAGCAGTTTTGAATCACTCCTTTTGTAGTGTGTGCAAGTAGACATTTGGAGCTCTTTCAGGCCTGTGCTGGAAAAGGAAATATCTTCACACAAAAACTAGACAGAAGTATTCTCAGAAACGTCTTTGTGATGCATGCATTCAAAACACGGAGTTGAACCTTCCTTTTGAAAGAACAGTTTTGAAACACTCTTATTGTAGAATCTGCATGTGGATATTTGCAGCGCTTTGAGGCCTATGCTAGAAAAGAAAATATCTTCGCATAAAAACGAGACAGAAGCATTCTCAGAAACTTTTTTGTGATGTGTGCATTAAACTCACAGTGTTGAACCTGCCTTTTGACAGAGCAGTTTTGAAACACTCTTTTTGTAGAATCTGCAGGTGGATATTTGGAGTGCTTTGAGGACAATGCTATATAAGGAAATGTCTTCAAATAAAACCTAGACAGAAACATTATCAGAAACTTCTTTGTGATGTGTGCTTCCAAATCACAGAGTTGAACCTTCCTTTTGATATAGCAGGTTTGGAACACACTTTTTGTGGAATCTGCAAGTGAATTTTGGGAGCGCTTTGAGGACTATGCTGGAAAAGGAAATATATTCACATAAAAACTAGAAAGAGGCATTCTCAAAAACTTCTCTGTGATGTGTGCGCTAAACTCACAAAGTTGAACATCCCTTTTGCTAGAGCAGTTTTGAAACACTGTTTTTGTAAAATCTGCAAGTGAATATTTGGAGTGATTGAGACCTCTGCTGGAAAATCGTATAACTTCAAATAAGAACGGGACAGAAGTATTCTCAGAAACATCTTTGTGATGTCTGCATTCAACTCGCGGAGTTGAAACTTCCTTTTGGTAGAGCAGTTTTGAAACTGTCTTTTTGTGGAAGCTACAAGTGGATATTTGGAACGCTTTGAGGCTTAGGCTGGAAAAGCTAATAACTTCACATAAAAAGTAGAGAGAAGCATTCTCAGAAACTTCTTTGTGATGAGTGCATTCAAGTGTACATTTGGAGTGCTTTGAGGCCTTTGCTGGAAAAGGAAATAACTTCACATAAAAATTAGACAGAAGCATGCTCAGAAACTTCTTTGTGATGTGTGCATTCAACTCACAGAGTTGGATCTTCCTTTTCTTAGAGCGGTTTTGAAACAATATTTTTGTAGAATATTCAAGTGGACATTTGGAGGGCTTTGAGGCCTATGCTGGAAAAGGAAATAACTTCACATAAAAACTAGACAGAAGCATTCTCAGAAACGTATTTGTTATGAGTCCATTCAACTCACAGAGTTGAACCTTCGTTTTGATAGGGCAGTTTTGAAACACTCTTTTTGTAGAATCTTCAAGTGGACATTTTTAGTGCTTTGACGATATGCTGGAAAAGGAAATATCTTCACATAAAAACTACACAGAAGCATTCTCAGAAACTTCTTTGTGATGTGTGCTTTCAACTCACAGATGTAAACATTTCTTTTGATAGAGTAGTTTTGAAACACTCTTTTTGTAGAACCTGCAAGTGGATATATGGAGCGCTTTGAAGCCTATGCTGGAAAAGGAAATATCTTCACATAAAAACTATACAGAAGCATTCTCAGCAACTTCCTTGTGATTTGTGCATTCAACTCGGAGAGTTGAACCGTCCTTTTGTTAGAGTAGTTTGGGAACACTCTTTTTGTAGAATCTGCAAGTGGATATTTGGAGCACTTTGAAGCCTAAGCTGGAAAAGGAAACAACTTCACATAAAAACTAGAAGGAAGCATTCTCACAAACTTTTTTGTGATGTGTGCATTCAACTCAGCGAGTTTAACCTTACATTTGATAGAGCAGTTTTGAAACACTCTTTTTGTAGAATGTGCAAGTAGACATTTGGAGCTCCTTCAGGCCTGTGCTGGAATAGAAAAGATCTTCACACGAAAACTAGACAGAAGCATTCTCAGAAACTTCTTTGTGACGTGTGCATTCCACTCACAGAGTTGAACCTTCCTTTTGATAGAGCAATTCTGAAACACTCTTTTTGTAGAATCCGCAAGTGGATATTTGGAGCGCTTTGAGGCCTATGCTGGAAAAGGAAATATTTTCACGTAAAAACAAGGCGGAAGCACTCTATCAAACTTCTTTGTGATGTTTACATTCAACTCACAGAGTTGAACCTTCCCTTGAATAGAGCGGTTTTGAAAGAATCTTTTTGTAGTATATGCAACTAGATATTTGGAGCGCTTTGAGTCCTATGAGGGAAATGGAAATATTTTTAGATGAAAACTAGACAGAGGCATTCTCAGAAACATATTTGTTACGAGTAAATTCAAGTCACAGAGTTGAACCTTCCTTTTGGCAGAGCGGTTTTGAAACCCTCTTTTTATTGACTCTTCCATTGGAGATTTAGAGCGCTTTGACGCAATGCTGGAAAAGGAAATATCTTCACATAAAAACTAGACAGATGCATTCCCAGAAACTTCTTTTTGATGTGTGCTTTCAACTCACAGAGTTGAACCTTTCTTTTGATAGAGCAGTTTTGAAACCCTCTCTTTGAAGAATCTTCATGTGGACATTTGGATATCTTTGAGGCCTATGCTGGAAAAGGAAATATCTTCACATAAAAACAAGACAGAAGCATTCTCAGAAACTACTTTGCAATGTGTGCGTTCAACACACAGACTTTAAACTTACTTTTGGCGGAGCAGTTCTGAAACAGTCTTTTTGTACAGTCTGCAAGTGGATATTTGGAGCGCTTTAAGGCCTACGCTGAAAAAAGAAATAACTTCAATCAAAAAGTAGAAAGAAGCATTCTCAGAAACCTCTTTGTGATGTGTGTATTGAACTCACAGAGTTGAACCTTCCTTTTGAGAGAGGAGTTTTGAAATACTCTTTTTGTAGGATCTGCAAGTGAATAGTTGGAATGATTTGAGGCCTATGATGGTAAAGGAAATATCTTCACATAAAAACGATAGAGAAGCATTCTCGGAAACTTCCTTGTGATGTGTGCATTCAACTCACAGAGTTGAACCTTCCTTCTGATAGTGCAGTTTTGAAACACTCGTTTTGTATCATCTGCAAGTGGATACTTGGAGCGCTTTGAAGCCTATACTGGAAAAGTAAATGTCTTCTCATAAAAACTATAGAGAAGCAATCTCCGAAACCACCTTGTGATGTGCGTATTCAACTCAGAGAGTTGAACCTTCCTTTTTTTAGAGCAGTTTTGAAACACTCTTTTTGCAAAATCTGCAAGTGAATACTTGGATCGCTTTGAAGCCTCTGCAGGGTAAAGGAAATATCCTCACATAAAAACAAAACAGAAGCATTGTCAGAAACTTCTTTATGATGTGTGCATTCAATTCACAGAGTTGAACCTTCCTTTTGATAGAGCAGTTTTGAAACACTCCTTTTGTAGTGTGTGCAAGTAGACATTTGGAGCTCTTTCAGGCCTGTGCTGGAAAAGGAAATATCTTCACACAAAAACTAGACAGAAGTATTCCCAGAAACCTCTTTGTGATGCATGCATTCAAAACACGGAGTTGAACCTTCCTTTTGATAGAACAGTTTTGAAACACTCTTATTGTAGAATCTGCATGTGGATATTTGGAGCGCTTTGAGGCCTATGCTAGAAAAGAAAATATCTTCGCATAAAAATGAGACAGAAGCATTCTCAGAAACTTTTTTGTGATGTGCGCATTAAACTCACAGTGTTGAACCTGCCTTTTGACAGAGCAGTTTTGAAACACTCTTTTTGTAGAATCTGCAGGTGGATATTTGGAGTGGTTTGAGGACAATGCTATATAAGGAAATGTCTTCACATAAAACCTAGACAGAAACATTATCAGAAACTTCTTTGTGATGTGTGCTTCCAAATCACAGAGTTGAACCTTCCTTTTGATATAGCAGGTTTGGAACACACTTTTTGTGGAATCTGCAAGTGAATTTTGGGAGCGCTTTGAGGACTATGCTGGAAAAGGAAATATATTCACATAAAAACTAGAAAGAGGCATTCTCAAAAACTTCTCTGTGATGTGTGCGCTAAACTCACAAAGTTGAACATCCCTTTTGCTAGAGCAGTTTTGAAACACTGTTTTTGTAAAATCTGCAAGTGAATATTTGGAGTGATTGAGACCTCTGCTGGAAAATCGTATAACTTCAAATAAGAACGGGACAGAAGTATTCTCAGAAACATCTTTGTGATGTCTGCATTCAACTCGCGGGGTTGAAACTTCCTTTTGGTAGAGCAGTTTTGAAACTGTCTTTTTGTGGAAGCTACAAGTGGATATTTGGAACGCTTTGAGGCTTAGGCTGGAAAAGCTAATAACTTCACATAAAAAGTAGAGAGAAGCATTCTCAGAAACTTCTTTGTGATGAGTGCATTCAAGTGTACATTTGGAGTGCTTTGAGGCCTTTGCTGGAAAAGGAAATAACTTCACATAAAAATTAGACAGAAGCATGCTCAGAAACTTCTTTGTGATGTGTGCATTCAACTCACAGAGTTGGATCTTCCTTTTCTTAGAGCGGTTTTGAAACAATATTTTTGTAGAATATTCAAGTGGACATTTGGAGGGCTTTGAGGCCTATGCTGGAAAAGGAAATAACTTCACATAAAAACTAGACAGAAGCATTCTCAGAAACGTATTTGATATGAGTCCATTCAACTCACAGAGTTGAACCTTCGTTTTGATAGGGCAGTTTTGAAACACTCTTTTTGTAGAATCTTCAAGTGGACATTTTTAGTGCTTTGACGATATGCTGGAAAAGGAAATATCTTCACATAAAAACTACACAGAAGCATTCTCAGAAACTTCTTTGTGATGTGTGCTTTCAACTCACAGATGTAAACATTTCTTTTGATAGAGTAGTTTTGAAACACTCTTTTTGTAGAATCTGCAAGTGGATATATTTAGCGCTTTGAAGCCTATGCTGGAAAAGGAAATATCTTCACATAAAAACTATACAGAAGCATTCTCAGCAACTTCCTTGTGATTTGTGCATTCAACTCGGAGAGTTGAACCGTCCTTTTGTTAGAGCAGTTTGAGAACACTCTTTTTGTAGAATCTGCAAGTGGATATTTGGAGCACTTCGAAGCCTAAGCTGGAAAAGGAAACAACTTCACATAAAAACTAGAAGGAAGCATTCTCACAAACTTTTTTGTGATGTGTGCATTCAACTCAGCGAGTTTAACCTTACATTTGATAGAGCAGTTTTGAAACACTCTTTTTGTAGAATGTGCAAGTAGACATTTGGAGCTCTTTCAGGCCTGTGCTGGAATAGAAAAGATCTTCACACGAAAACTAGACAGAGGCATTCTCAGAAACTTCTTTGTGACGTGTGCATTCCACTCACAGAGTTGAACCTTCCTTTTGATAGAGCAATTCTGAAACACTCTTTTTGTAGAATCCGCAAGTGGATATTTGGAGCGCTTTGAGGCCTATGCTGGAAAAGGAAATATTTTCACGTAAAAACAAGGCGGAAGCACTCTATCAAACTTCTTTGTGATGTTTACATTCAACTCACAGAGTTGAACCTTCCCTTGAATAGAGCGGTTTTGAAAGAATCTTTTTGTAGTATATGCAACTAGATATTTGGAGCGCTTTGAGTCCTATGAGGGAAATGGAAATATTTTTAGATAAAAACTAGACAGAGGCATTCTCAGAAACATATTTGTTACGAGTGAATTCAAGTCACAGAGTTGAACCTTCCTTTTGGCAGAGCGGTTTTGAAACCCTCTTTTTATTGACTCTTCCATTGGAGATTTAGAGCGCTTTGACGCAATGCTGGAAAAGGAAATATCTTCACATAAAAACTAGACAGATGCATTCCCAGAAACTTCTTTTTGATGTGTGCTTTCAACTCACAGAGTTGAACCTTTCTTTTGATAGAGCAGTTTTGAAACCCTCTCTTTGAAGAATCTTCATGTGGACATTTGGATATCTTTGAGGCCTATGCTGGAAAAGGAAATATCTTCACATAAAAACAAGACAGAAGCATTCTCAGAAACTACTTTGCAATGTGTGCGTTCAACACACAGACTTTAAACTTACTTTTGGCGGAGCAGTTCTGAAACAGTCTTTTTGTACAGTCTGCAAGTGGATATTTGGAGCGCTTTAAGGCCTACGCTGAAAAAAGAAATAACTTCAATCAAAAAGTAGAAAGAAGCATTCTCAGAAACCTCTTTGTGATGTGTGTATTGAACTCACAGAGTTGAACCTTCCTTTTGAGAGAGGAGTTTTGAAATACTCTTTTTGTAGGATCTGCAAGTGAATAGTTGGAATGATTTGAGGCCTATGATGGTAAAGGAAATATCTTCACATAAAAACGATAGAGAAGCATTCTCGGAAACTTTCTTGTGATGTGTGCATTCAACTCACAGAGTTGAACCTTCCTTTTGAGAGTGCAGTTTTGAAACACTCGTTTTGTATCATCTGCAAGTGGATACTTGGAGCGCTTTGAAGCCTATACTGGAAAAGTAAATGTCTTCTCATAAAAACTATACAGAAGCAATCTCCGAAACCACCTTGTGATGTGTGTATTCAACTCAGAGAGTTGAACCTTCCTTTTTTTAGAGCAGTTTTGAAACACTCTTTTTGCAAAATCTGCAAGTGAATACTTGGATCGCTTTGAAGCCTCTGCAGGGTAAAGGAAATATCTTCACATAAAAACAAAACAGAAGCATTGTCAGAAACTTCTTTATGATGTGTGCATTCAATTCACAGAGTTGAACCTTCCTTTTGATAGAGCAGTTTTGAATCACTCCTTTTGTAGTGTGTGCAAGTAGACATTTGGAGCTCTTTCAGGCCTGTGCTGGAAAAGGAAATATCTTCACACAAAAACTAGACAGAAGTATTCCCAGAAACGTCTTTGTGATGCATGCATTCAAAACACGGAGTTGAACCTTCCTTTTGATAGAACAGTTTTGAAACACTCTTATTGTAGAATCTGCATGTGGATATTTGGAGCGCTTTGAGGCCTATGCTAGAAAAGAAAATATCTTCGCATAAAAATGAGACAGAAGCATTCTCAGAAACTTTTTTGTGATGTGTGCATTAAACTCACAGTGTTGAACCTGCCTTTTGACAGAGCAGTTTTGAAACACTCTTTTTGTAGAATCTGCAGGTGGATATTTGGAGTGGTTTGAGGACAATGCTATATAAGGAAATGTCTTCACATAAAACCTAGACAGAAACATTATCAGAAACTTCTTTGTGATGTGTGCTTCCAAATCACAGAGTTGAACCTTCCTTTTGATATAGCAGGTTTGGAACACACTTTTTGTGGAATCTGCAAGTGAATTTTGGGAGCGCTTTGAGGACTATGCTGGAAAAGGAAATATATTCACATAAAAACTAGAAAGAGGCATTCTCAAAAACTTCTCTGTGATGTGTGCGCTAAACTCACAAAGTTGAACATCCCTTTTGCTAGAGCAGTTTTGAAACACTGTTTTTGTAAAATCTGCAAGTGAATATTTGGAGTGATTGAGACCTCTGCTGGAAAATCGTATAACTTCAAATAAGAACGGGACAGAAGTATTCTCAGAAACATCTTTGTGATGTCTGCATTCAACTCGCGGAGTTGAAACTTCCTTTTGGTAGAGCAGTTTTGAAACTGTCTTTTTGTGGAAGCTACAAGTGGATATTTGGAACGCTTTGAGGCTTAGGCTGGAAAAGCTAATAACTTCACATAAAAAGTAGAGAGAAGCATTCTCAGAAACTTCTTTGTGATGAGTGCATTCAAGTGTACATTTGGAGTGCTTTGAGGCCTTTGCTGGAAAAGGAAATAACTTCACATAAAAATTAGACAGAAGCATGCTCAGAAACTTCTTTGTGATGTGTGCATTCAACTCACAGAGTTGGATCTTCCTTTTCTTAGAGCGGTTTTGAAACAATATTTTTGTAGAATATTCAAGTGGACATTTGGAGGGCTTTGAGGCCTATGCTGGAAAAGGAAATAACTTCACATAAAAACTAGACAGAAGCATTCTCAGAAACGTATTTGTTATGAGTCCATTCAACTCACAGAGTTGAACCTTCGTTTTGATAGGGCAGTTTTGAAACACTCTTTTTGTAGAATCTTCAAGTGGACATTTTTAGTGCTTTGACGATATGCTGGAAAAGGAAATATCTTCACATAAAAACTACACAGAAGCATTCTCAGAAACTTCTTTGTGATGTGTGCTTTCAACTCACAGATGTAAACATTTCTTTTGATAGAGTAGTTTTGAAACACTCTTTTTGTAGAATCTGCAAGTGGATATATGGAGCGCTTTGAAGCCTATGCTGGAAAAGGAAATATCTTCACATAAAAACTATACAGAAGCATTCTCAGCAACTTCCTTGTGATTTGTGCATTCAACTCGGAGAGTTGAACCGTCCTTTTGTTAGAGCAGTTTGGGAACACTCTTTTTGTAGAATCTGCAAGTGGATATTTGGAGCACTTCGAAGCCTAAGCTGGAAAAGGAAACAACTTCACATAAAAACTAGAAGGAAGCATTCTCACAAACTTTTTTGTGATGTGTGCATTCAACTCAGCGAGTTTAACCTTCCTTTTGATAGAGCAGTTTTGAAACACTCTTTTTGTAGAATGTGCAAGTAGACATTTGGAGCTCTTTCAGGCCTGTGCTGGAATAGAAAAGATCTTCACACGAAAACTAGACAGAAGCATTCTCAGAAACTTCTTTGTGACGTGTGCATTCCACTCACAGAGTTGAACCTTCCTTTTGATAGAGCAATTCTGAAACACTCTTTTTGTAGAATCCGCAAGTGGATATTTGGAGCGCTTTGAGGCCTATGCTGGAAAAGGAAATATTTTCACGTAAAAACAAGACCGAAGCACTCTATCAAACTTCTTTGTGATGTTTACATTCAACTCACAGAGTTGAAAATTCCCTTGAATAGAGCGGTTTTGAAAGAATCTTTTTGTAGTATATGCAACTAGATATTTGGAGCGCTTTGAGTCCTATGAGGGAAATGGAAATATTTTTAGATAAAAACTAGACAGAGGCATTCTCAGAAACATATTTGTTACGAGTGAATTCAAGTCACAGAGTTGAACCTTCCTTTTGGCAGAGCGGTTTTGAAACCCTCTTTTTATTGACTCTTCCATTGGAGATTTAGAGCGCTTTGACGCAATGCTGGAAAAGGAAATATCTTCACATAAAAACTAGACAGATGCATTCCCAGAAACTTCTTTTTGATGTGTGCTTTCAACTCACAGAGTTGAACCTTTCTTTTGATAGAGCAGTTTTGAAACCCTCTCTTTGAAGGATCTTCATGTGGACAATTGGATATCTTTGAGGCCTATGCTGGAAAAGGAAATATCTTC
This sequence comes from Pongo abelii, assembly GCF_028885655.2. NCBI lineage: Eukaryota > Metazoa > Chordata > Mammalia > Primates > Hominidae > Pongo > Pongo abelii. The sequence goes on from NC_072005.2 coordinate 25,609,871, forward strand.
ACATAAAAACAAGACAGAAGCATTCTCAGAAACTACTTTGCAATGTGTGCGTTCAACACACAGACTTTAAACTTACTTTTGGCGGAGCAGTTCTGAAACAGTCTTTTTGTACAGTCTGCAAGTGGATATTTGGAGCGCTTTAAGGCCTACGCTGAAAAAAGAGATAACTTCAATCAAAAAGTAGAAAGAAGCATTCTCAGAAACCTCTGTGTGATGTGTGTATTGAACTCACAGAGTTGAACCTTCCTTTTGATAGAGGAGTTTTGAAATACTCTTTTTGTAGGATCTGCAAGTGAATAGTTGGAATGATTTGAGGCTTATGATGGTAAAGGAAATATCTTCACATAAAGACGATAGAGAAGCATTCTCGGAAACTTCCTTGTGATGTGTGCATTCAACTCACAGAGTTGAACCTTCCTTCTGACAGTGCAGTTTTGAAACACTCGTTTTGTATCATCTGCAAGTGGATACTTGGAGCGCTTTGAAGCCTATACTGGAAAAGTAAATGTCTTCTCATAAAAACTATACAGAAGCAATCTCCGAAACCACCTTGTGATGTGTGTATTCAACTCAGAGAGTTGAACCTTCCTTTTTTTAGAGCAGTTTTGAAACACTCTTTTTGCAAAATCTGCAAGTGAATACTTGGATCGCTTTGAAGCCTCTGCAGGGTAAAGGAAATATCTTCACATAAAAACAAAACAGAAGCATTGTCAGAAACTTCTTTATGACGTGTGCATTCAATTCACAGAGTTGAACCTTCCTTTTGATAGAGCAGTTTTGAAACACTCCTTTTGTAGTGTGTGCAAGTAGACATTTGGAGCTCTTTCAGGCCTGTGCTGGAAAAGGAAATATCTTCACACAAAAACTAGACAGAAGTATTCTCAGAAACGTCTTTGTGATGCATGCATTCAAAACACGGAGTTGAACCTTCCTTTTGAAAGAACAGTTTTGAAACACTCTTATTGTAGAATCTGCATGTGGATATTTGGAGCGCTTTGAGGCCAATGCTAGAAAAGAAAATATCTTCGCATAAAAATGAGACAGAAGCATTCTCAGAAACTTTTTTGTGATGTGTGCATTAAACTCACAGTGTTGAACCTGCCTTTTGACAGAGCAGTTTTGAAACACTCTTTTTGTAGAATCTGCAGGTGGATATTTGGAGTGCTTTGAGGACAATGCTATATAAGGAAATGTCTTCACAGAAAACCTAGACAGAAACATTATCAGAAACTTCTTTGTGATGTGTGCTTCCAAATCACAGAGTTGAACCTTCCTTTTGATATAGCAGGTTTGGAACACACTTTTTGTGGAATCTGCAAGTGAATTTTGGGAGCGCTTTGAGGACTATGCTGGAAAAGGAAATATATTCACATAAAAACTAGAAAGAGGCATTCTCAAAAACTTCTCTGTGATGTGTGCGCTAAACTCACAAAGTTGAACATCCCTTTTGCTAGAGCAGTTTTGAAACACTGTTTTTGTAAAATCTGCAAGTGAATATTTGGAGTGATTGAGACCTCTGCTGGAAAATCATATAACTTCAAATAAGAACGGGACAGAAGTATTCTCAGAAACATCTTTGTGATGTCTGCATTCAACTCGCGGAGTTGAAACTTCCTTCTGGTAGAGCAGTTTTGAAACTGTCTTTTTGTGGAAGCTACAAGTGGATATTTGGAACGCTTTGAGGCTTAGGCTGGAAAAGCTAATAACTTCACATAAAAAGTAGAGAGAAGCATTCTCAGAAACTTCTTTGTGATGAGTGCATTCAAGTGTACATTTGGAGTGCTTTGAGGCCTTTGCTGGAAAAGGAAATAACTTCACATAAAAATTAGACAGAAGCATGCTCAGAAACTTCTTTGTGATGTGTGCATTCAACTCACAGAGTTGGATCTTCCTTTTCTTAGAGCGGTTTTGAAACAATATTTTTGTAGAATATTCAAGTGGACATTTGGAGGGCTTTGAGGCCTATGCTGGAAAAGGAAATAACTTCACATAAAAACTAGACAGAAGCATTCTCAGAAACGTATTTGTTATGAGTCCATTCAACTCACAGAGTTGAACCTTCGTTTTGATAGGGCAGTTTTGAAACACTCTTTTTGTAGAATCTTCAAGTGGACATTTTTAGTGCTTTGACGATATGCTGGAAAAGGAAATATCTTCACATAAAAACTACACAGAAGCATTCTCAGAAACTTCTTTGTGATGTGTGCTTTCAACTCACAGATGTAAACATTTCTTTTGATAGAGTAGTTTTGAAACACTCTTTTTGTAGAATCTGCAAGTGGATATATGGAGCGCTTTGAAGCCTATGCTGGAAAAGGAAATATCTTCACATAAAAACTATACAGAAGCATTCTCAGCAACTTCCTTGTGATTTGTGCATTCAACTCGGAGAGTTGAACCGTCCTTTTGTTAGAGCAGTTTGGGAACACTCTTTTTGTAGAATCTGCAAGTGGATATTTGGAGCACTTCGAAGCCTAAGCTGGAAAAGGAAACAACTTCACATAAAAACTAGAAGGAAGCATTCTCACAAACTTTTTTGTGATGTGTGCATTCAACTCAGCGAGTTTAACCTTCCTTTTGATAGAGCAGTTTTGAAACACTCTTTTTGTAGAATGTGCAAGTAGACATTTGGAGCTCTTTCAGGCCTGTGCTGGAATAGAAAAGATCTTCACACGAAAACTAGACAGAAGCATTCTCAGAAACTTCTTTGTGACGTGTGCATTCCACTCACAGAGTTGAACCTTCCTTTTGATAGAGCAATTCTGAAACACTCTTTTTGTAGAATCCGCAAGTGGATATTTGGAGCGCTTTGAGGCCTATGCTGGAAAAGGAAATATTTTCACGTAAAAACAAGACCGAAGCACTCTATCAAACTTCTTTGTGATGTTTACATTCAACTCACAGAGTTGAAAATTCCCTTGAATAGAGCGGTTTTGAAAGAATCTTTTTGTAGTATATGCAACTAGATATTTGGAGCGCTTTGAGTCCTATGAGGGAAATGGAAATATTTTTAGATAAAAACTAGACAGAGGCATTCTCAGAAACATATTTGTTACGAGTGAATTCAAGTCACAGAGTTGAACCTTCCTTTTGGCAGAGCGGTTTTGAAACCCTCTTTTTATTGACTCTTCCATTGGAGATTTAGAGCGCTTTGACGCAATGCTGGAAAAGGAAATATCTTCACATAAAAACTAGACAGATGCATTCCCAGAAACTTCTTTTTGATGTGTGCTTTCAACTCACAGAGTTGAACCTTTCTTTTGATAGAGCAGTTTTGAAACCCTCTCTTTGAAGGATCTTCATGTGGACAATTGGATATCTTTGAGGCCTATGCTGGAAAAGGAAATATCTTCACATAAAAACAAGACAGAAGCATTCTCAGAAACTACTTTGCAATGTGTGCGTTCAACACACAGACTTTAAACTTACTTTTGGCGGAGCAGTTCTGAAACAGTCTTTTTGTACAGTCTGCAAGTGGATATTTGGAGCGCTTTAAGGCCTACGCTGAAAAAAGAGATAACTTCAATCAAAAAGTAGAAAGAAGCATTCTCAGAAACCTCTGTGTGATGTGTGTATTGAACTCACAGAGTTGAACCTTCCTTTTGATAGAGGAGTTTTGAAATACTCTTTTTGTAGGATCTGCAAGTGAATAGTTGGAATGATTTGAGGCTTATGATGGTAAAGGAAATATCTTCACATAAAGACGATAGAGAAGCATTCTCGGAAACTTCCTTGTGATGTGTGCATTCAACTCACAGAGTTGAACCTTCCTTCTGACAGTGCAGTTTTGAAACACTCGTTTTGTATCATCTGCAAGTGGATACTTGGAGCGCTTTGAAGCCTATACTGGAAAAGTAAATGTCTTCTCATAAAAACTATACAGAAGCAATCTCCGAAACCACCTTGTGATGTGTGTATTCAACTCAGAGAGTTGAACCTTCCTTTTTTTAGAGCAGTTTTGAAACACTCTTTTTGCAAAATCTGCAAGTGAATACTTGGATCGCTTTGAAGCCTCTGCAGGGTAAAGGAAATATCTTCACATAAAAACAAAACAGAAGCATTGTCAGAAACTTCTTTATGACGTGTGCATTCAATTCACAGAGTTGAACCTTCCTTTTGATAGAGCAGTTTTGAAACACTCCTTTTGTAGTGTGTGCAAGTAGACATTTGGAGCTCTTTCAGGCCTGTGCTGGAAAAGGAAATATCTTCACACAAAAACTAGACAGAAGTATTCTCAGAAACGTCTTTGTGATGCATGCATTCAAAACACGGAGTTGAACCTTCCTTTTGAAAGAACAGTTTTGAAACACTCTTATTGTAGAATCTGCATGTGGATATTTGGAGCGCTTTGAGGCCAATGCTAGAAAAGAAAATATCTTCGCATAAAAATGAGACAGAAGCATTCTCAGAAACTTTTTTGTGATGTGTGCATTAAACTCACAGTGTTGAACCTGCCTTTTGACAGAGCAGTTTTGAAACACTCTTTTTGTAGAATCTGCAGGTGGATATTTGGAGTGCTTTGAGGACAATGCTATATAAGGAAATGTCTTCACAGAAAACCTAGACAGAAACATTATCAGAAACTTCTTTGTGATGTGTGCTTCCAAATCACAGAGTTGAACCTTCCTTTTGATATAGCAGGTTTGGAACACACTTTTTGTGGAATCTGCAAGTGAATTTTGGGAGCGCTTTGAGGACTATGCTGGAAAAGGAAATATATTCACATAAAAACTAGAAAGAGGCATTCTCAAAAACTTCTCTGTGATGTGTGCGCTAAACTCACAAAGTTGAACATCCCTTTTGCTAGAGCAGTTTTGAAACACTGTTTTTGTAAAATCTGCAAGTGAATATTTGGAGTGATTGAGACCTCTGCTGGAAAATCATATAACTTCAAATAAGAACGGGACAGAAGTATTCTCAGAAACATCTTTGTGATGTCTGCATTCAACTCGCGGAGTTGAAACTTCCTTCTGGTAGAGCAGTTTTGAAACTGTCTTTTTGTGGAAGCTACAAGTGGATATTTGGAACGCTTTGAGGCTTAGGCTGGAAAAGCTAATAACTTCACATAAAAAGTAGAGAGAAGCATTCTCAGAAACTTCTTTGTGATGAGTGCATTCAAGTGTACATTTGGAGTGCTTTGAGGCCTTTGCTGGAAAAGGAAATAACTTCACATAAAAATTAGACAGAAGCATGCTCAGAAACTTCTTTGTGATGTGTGCATTCAACTCACAGAGTTGGATCTTCCTTTTCTTAGAGCGGTTTTGAAACAATATTTTTGTAGAATATTCAAGTGGACATTTGGAGGGCTTTGAGGCCTATGCTGGAAAAGGAAATAACTTCACATAAAAACTAGACAGAAGCATTCTCAGAAACGTATTTGTTATGAGTCCATTCAACTCACAGAGTTGAACCTTCGTTTTGATAGGGCAGTTTTGAAACACTCTTTTTGTAGAATCTTCAAGTGGACATTTTTAGTGCTTTGACGATATGCTGGAAAAGGAAATATCTTCACATAAAAACTACACAGAAGCATTCTCAGAAACTTCTTTGTGATGTGTGCTTTCAACTCACAGATGTAAACATTTCTTTTGATAGAGTAGTTTTGAAACACTCTTTTTGTAGAATCTGCAAGTGGATATATGGAGCGCTTTGAAGCCTATGCTGGAAAAGGAAATATCTTCACATAAAAACTATACAGAAGCATTCTCAGCAACTTCCTTGTGATTTGTGCATTCAACTCGGAGAGTTGAACCGTCCTTTTGTTAGAGCAGTTTGGGAACACTCTTTTTGTAGAATCTGCAAGTGGATATTTGGAGCACTTCGAAGCCTAAGCTGGAAAAGGAAACAACTTCACATAAAAACTAGAAGGAAGCATTCTCACAAACTTTTTTGTGATGTGTGCATTCAACTCAGCGAGTTTAACCTTCCTTTTGATAGAGCAGTTTTGAAACACTCTTTTTGTAGAATGTGCAAGTAGACATTTGGAGCTCTTTCAGGCCTGTGCTGGAATAGAAAAGATCTTCACACGAAAACTAGACAGAAGCATTCTCAGAAACTTCTTTGTGACGTGTGCATTCCACTCACAGAGTTGAACCTTCCTTTTGATAGAGCAATTCTGAAACACTCTTTTTGTAGAATCCGCAAGTGGATATTTGGAGCGCTTTGAGGCCTATCCTGGAAAAGGAAATATTTTCACGTAAAAACAAGACCGAAGCACTCTATCAAACTTCTTTGTGATGTTTACATTCAACTCACAGAGTTGAAAATTCCCTTGAATAGAGCGGTTTTGAAAGAATCTTTTTGTAGTATATGCAACTAGATATTTGGAGCGCTTTGAGTCCTATGAGGGAAATGGAAATATTTTTAGATAAAAACTAGACAGAGGCATTCTCAGAAACATATTTGTTACGAGTGAATTCAAGTCACAGAGTTGAACCTTCCTTTTGGCAGAGCGGTTTTGAAACCCTCTTTTTATTGACTCTTCCATTGGAGATTTAGAGCGCTTTGACGCAATGCTGGAAAAGGAAATATCTTCACATAAAAACTAGACAGATGCATTCCCAGAAACTTCTTTTTGATGTGTGCTTTCAACTCACAGAGTTGAACCTTTCTTTTGATAGAGCAGTTTTGAAACCCTCTCTTTGAAGGATCTTCATGTGGACAATTGGATATCTTTGAGGCCTATGCTGGAAAAGGAAATATCTTCACATAAAAACAAGACAGAAGCATTCTCAGAAACTACTTTGCAATGTGTGCGTTCAACACACAGACTTTAAACTTACTTTTGGCGGAGCAGTTCTGAAACAGTCTTTTTGTACAGTCTGCAAGTGGATATTTGGAGCGCTTTAAGGCCTACGCTGAAAAAAGAGATAACTTCAATCAAAAAGTAGAAAGAAGCATTCTCAGAAACCTCTGTCTGATGTGTGTATTGAACTCACAGAGTTGAACCTTCCTTTTGATAGAGGAGTTTTGAAATACTCTTTTTGTAGGATCTGCAAGTGAATAGTTGGAATGATTTGAGGCTTATGATGGTAAAGGAAATATCTTCACATAAAGACGATAGAGAAGCATTCTCGGAAACTTCCTTGTGATGTGTGCATTCAACTCACAGAGTTGAACCTTCCTTCTGACAGTGCAGTTTTGAAACACTCGTTTTGTATCATCTGCAAGTGGATACTTGGAGCGCTTTGAAGCCTATACTGGAAAAGTAAATGTCTTCTCATAAAAACTATACAGAAGCAATCTCCGAAACCACCTTGTGATGTGTGTATTCAACTCAGAGAGTTGAACCTTCCTTTTTTTAGAGCAGTTTTGAAACACTCTTTTTGCAAAATCTGCAAGTGAATACTTGGATCGCTTTGAAGCCTCTGCAGGGTAAAGGAAATATCTTCACATAAAAACAAAACAGAAGCATTGTCAGAAACTTCTTTATGACGTGTGCATTCAATTCACAGAGTTGAACCTTCCTTTTGATAGAGCAGTTTTGAAACACTCCTTTTGTAGTGTGTGCAAGTAGACATTTGGAGCTCTTTCAGGCCTGTGCTGGAAAAGGAAATATCTTCACACAAAAACTAGACAGAAGTATTCTCAGAAACGTCTTTGTGATGCATGCATTCAAAACACGGAGTTGAACCTTCCTTTTGAAAGAACAGTTTTGAAACACTCTTATTGTAGAATCTGCATGTGGATATTTGGAGCGCTTTGAGGCCAATGCTAGAAAAGAAAATATCTTCGCATAAAAATGAGACAGAAGCATTCTCAGAAACTTTTTTGTGATGTGTGCATTAAACTCACAGTGTTGAACCTGCCTTTTGACAGAGCAGTTTTGAAACACTCTTTTTGTAGAATCTGCAGGTGGATATTTGGAGTGCTTTGAGGACAATGCTATATAAGGAAATGTCTTCACAGAAAACCTAGACAGAAACATTATCAGAAACTTCTTTGTGATGTGTGCTTCCAAATCACAGAGTTGAACCTTCCTTTTGATATAGCAGGTTTGGAACACACTTTTTGTGGAATCTGCAAGTGAATTTTGGGAGCGCTTTGAGGACTATGCTGGAAAAGGAAATATATTCACATAAAAACTAGAAAGAGGCATTCTCAAAAACTTCTCTGTGATGTGTGCGCTAAACTCACAAAGTTGAACATCCCTTTTGCTAGAGCAGTTTTGAAACACTGTTTTTGTAAAATCTGCAAGTGAATATTTGGAGTGATTGAGACCTCTGCTGGAAAATCGTATAACTTCAAATAAGAACGGGACAGAAGTATTCTCAGAAACATCTTTGTGATGTCTGCATTCAACTCGCGGAGTTGAAACTTCCTTCTGGTAGAGCAGTTTTGAAACTGTCTTTTTGTGGAAGCTACAAGTGGATATTTGGAACGCTTTGAGGCTTAGGCTGGAAAAGCTAATAACTTCACATAAAAAGTAGAGAGAAGCATTCTCAGAAACTTCTTTGTGATGAGTGCATTCAAGTGTACATTTGGAGTGCTTTGAGGCCTTTGCTGGAAAAGGAAATAACTTCACATAAAAATTAGACAGAAGCATGCTCAGAAACTTCTTTGTGATGTGTGCATTCAACTCACAGAGTTGGATCTTCCTTTTCTTAGAGCGGTTTTGAAACAAGATTTTTGTAGAATATTCAAGTGGACATTTGGAGGGCTTTGAGGCCTATGCTGGAAAAGGAAATAACTTCACATAAAAACTAGACAGAAGCATTCTCAGAAACGTATTTGTTATGAGTCCATTCAACTCACAGAGTTGAACCTTCGTTTTGATAGGGCAGTTTTGAAACACTCTTTTTGTAGAATCTTCAAGTGGACATTTTTAGTGCTTTGACGATATGCTGGAAAAGGAAATATCTTCACATAAAAACTACACAGAAGCATTCTCAGAAACTTCTTTGTGATGTGTGCTTTCAACTCACAGATGTAAACATTTCTTTTGATAGAGTAGTTTTGAAACACTCTTTTTGTAGAATCTGCAAGTGGATATATGGAGCGCTTTGAAGCCTATGCTGGGAAAGGAAATATCTTCACATAAAAACTATACAGAAGCATTCTCAGCAACTTCCTTGTGATTTGTGCATTCAACTCGGAGAGTTGAACCGTCCTTTTGTTAGAGCAGTTTGGGAACACTCTTTTTGTAGAATCTGCAAGTGGATATTTGGAGCACTTCGAAGGCTAAGCTGGAAAAGGAAACAACTTCACATAAAAACTAGAAGGAAGCATTCTCACAAACTTTTTTGTGATGTGTGCATTCAACTCAGCAAGTTTAACCTTCCTTTTGATAGAGCAGTTTTGAAACACTCTTTTTGTAGAATGTGCAAGTAGACATTTGGAGCTCTTTCAGGCCTGTGCTGGAATAGAAAAGATCTTCACACGAAAACTAGACAGAAGCATTCTCAGAAACTCCTTTGTGATGTGTGCATTCCACTCACAGAGTTGAACCTTCCTTTTGATAGAGCAATTCTGAAACACTCTTTTTGTAGAATCCGCAAGTGGATATTTGGAGCGCTTTGAGGCCTATGCTGGAAAAGGAAATATTTTCACGTAAAAACAAGGCGGAAGCACTCTATCAAACTTCTTTGTGATGTTTACATTCAACTCACAGAGTTGAACCTTCCCTTGAATAGAGCGGTTTTGAAAGAATCTTTTTGTAGTATATGCAACTAGATATTTGGAGCGCTTTGAGTCCTATGAGGGAAATGGAAATATTTTTAGATAAAAACTAGACAGAGGCATTCTCAGAAACATATTTGTTACGAGTGAATTCAAGTCACAGAGTTGAACCTTCCTTTTGGCAGAGCGGTTTTGAAACCCTCTTTTTATTGACTCTTCCATTGGAGATTTAGAGCGCTTTGACGCAATGCTGGAAAAGGAAATATCTTCACATAAAAACTAGACAGATGCATTCCCAGAAACTTCTTTTTGATGTGTGCTTTCAACTCACAGAGTTGAACCTTTCTTTTGATAGAGCAGTTTTGAAACCCTCTCTTTGAAGAATCTTCATGTGGACATTTGGATATCTTTGAGGCCTATGCTGGAAAAGGAAATATCTTCACATAAAAACAAGACAGAAGCATTCTCAGAAACTACTTTGCAATGTGTGCGTTCAACACACAGACTTTGAACTTACTTTTGGCGGAGCAGTTCTGAAACAGTCTTTTTGTACAGTCTGCAAGTGGATATTTGGAGCGCTTTAAGGCCTACGCTGAAAAAAGAAATAACTTCAATCAAAAAGTAGAAAGAAGCATTCTCAGAAACCTCTTTGTGATGTGTGTATTGAACTCACAGAGTTGAACCTTCCTTTTGAGAGAGGAGTTTTGAAATACTCTTTTTGTAGGATCTGCAAGTGAATAGTTGGAATGATTTGAGGCCTATGATGGTAAAGGAAATATCTTCACATAAAAACGATAGAGAAGCATTCTCGGAAACTTTCTTGTGATGTGTGCATTCAACTCACAGAGTTGAACCTTCCTTTTGATAGTGCAGTTTTGAAACACTCGTTTTGTATCATCTGCAAGTGGATACTTGGAGCGCTTTGAAGCCTATACTGGAAAAGTAAATGTCTTCTCATAAAAACTATACAGAAGCAATCTCCGAAACCACCTTGTGATGTGTGTATTCAACTCAGAGAGTTGAACCTTCCTTTTTTTAGAGCAGTTTTGAAACACTCTTTTTGCAAAATCTGCAAGTGAATACTTGGATCGCTTTGAAGCCTCTGCAGGGTAAAGGAAATATCTTCACATAAAAACAAAACAGAAGCATTGTCAGAAACTTCTTTATGATGTGTGCATTCAATTCACAGAGTTGAACCTTCCCTTTGATAGAGCAGTTTTGAAACACTCCTTTTGTAGTGTGTGCAAGTAGACATTTGGAGCTCTTTCAGGCCTGTGCTGGAAAAGGAAATATCTTCACACAAAAACTAGACAGAAGTATTCTCAGAAACGTCTTTGTGATGCATGCATTCAAAACACGGAGTTGAACCTTCCTTTTGATAGAACAGTTTTGAAACACTCTTATTGTAGAATCTGCATGTGGATATTTGGAGCGCTTTGAGGCCTATGCTAGAAAAGAAAATATCTTCGCATAAAAATGAGACAGAAGCATTCTCAGAAACTTTTTTGTGATGTGTGCATTAAACTCACAGTGTTGAACCTGCCTTTTGACAGAGCAGTTTTGAAACACTCTTTTTGTAGAATCTGCAGGTGGATATTTGGAGTGCTTTGAGGACAATGCTATATAAGGAAATGTCTTCACATAAAACCTAGACAGAAACATTATCAGAAACTTCTTTGTGATGTGTGCTTCCAAATCACAGAGTTGAACCTTCCTTTTGATATAGCAGGTTTGGAACACACTTTTTGTGGAATCTGCAAGTGAATTTTGGGAGCGCTTTGAGGACTATGCTGGAAAAGGAAATATTTTCACATAAAAACTGGAAAGAGGCATTCTCAGAAACTTCTCTGTGATGTGTGCGCTAAACTCACAAAGTTGAACATCCCTTTTGCTAGAGCAGTTTTGAAACACTGTTTTTGTAAAATCTGCAAGTGAATATTTGGAGTGATTGAGACCTCTGCTGGAAAATCATATAACTTCAAATAAGAACGGGACAGAAGTATTCTCAGAAACATCTTTGTGATGTCTGCATTCAACTCGCGGAGTTGAAACTTCCTTTTGGTAGAGCAGTTTTGAAACTGTCTTTTTGTGGAAGCTACAAGTGGATATTTGGAACGCTTTGAGGCTTATGCTGGAAAAGCTAATAACTTCACATAAAAAGTAGAGAGAAGCATTCTCAGAAACTTCTTTGTGATGAGTGCATTCAAGTGTACATTTGGAGTGCTTTGAGGCCTTTGCTGGAAAAGGAAATAACTTCACATAAAAATTAGACAGAAGCATGCTCAGAAACTTCTTTGTGATGTGTGCATTCAACTCACAGAGTTGGATCTTCCTTTTCTTAGAGCGGTTTTGAAACAATATTTTTGTAGAATATTCAAGTGGACATTTGGAGGGCTTTGAGGCCTATGCTGGAAAAGGAAATAACTTCACATAAAAACTAGACAGAAGCATTCTCAGAACCGTATTTGTTATGAGTCCATTCAACTCACAGAGTTGAACCTTCGTTTTGATAGGGCAGTTTTGAAACACTCTTTTTGTAGAATCTTCAAGTGGACATTTTTAGTGCTTTGACGATATGCTGGAAAAGGAAATATCTTCACATAAAAACTACACAGAAGCATTCTCAGAAACTTCTTTGTGATGTGTGCTTTCAACTCACAGATGTAAACATTTCTTTTGATAGAGTAGTTTTGAAACACTCTTTTTGTAGAATCTGCAAGTGGATATATTTAGCGCTTTGAAGCCTATGCTGGGAAAGGAAATATCTTCACTTAAAAACTATACAGAAGCATTCTCAGCAACTTCCTTGTGATTTGTGCATTCAACTCGGAGAGTTGAACCGTCGTTTTGTTAGAGCAGTTTGAGAACACTCTTTTTGTAGAATCTGCAAGATGGATATTTGGAGCACTTCGAAGCCTAAGCTGGAAAAGGAAACAACTTCACATAAAAACTAGAAGGAAGCATTCTCACAAACTTTTTTGTGATGTGTGCATTCAACTCAGCGAGTTTAACCTTCCTTTTGATAGAGCAGTTTTGAAACACTCTTTTTGTAGAATGTGCAAGTAGACATTTGGAGCTCTTTCAGGCCTGTGCTGGAATAGAAAAGATCTTCACACGAAAACTAGACAGAAGCATTCTCAGAAACTTCTTTGTGATGTGTGCATTCCACTCACAGAGTTGAACCTTCCTTTTGATAGAGCAATTCTGAAACACTCTTTTTGTAGAATCCGCAAGTGGATATTTGGAGCGCTTTGAGACCTATGCTGGAAAAGGAAATATTTTCACGTAAAAACAAGACGGAAGCACTCTATCAAACTTCTTTGTGATGTTTACATTCAACTCACAGAGTTGAACCTTCCCTTGAATAGAGTGGTTTTGAAAGAATCTTTTTGTAGTATATGCAACTAGATATTTGGAGCGCTTTGAGTCCTATGAGGGAAATGGAAATATTTTTAGATGAAAACTAGACAGAGGCATTCTCAGAAACATATTTGTTACGAGTGAATTCAAGTCACAGAGTTGAACCTTCCTTTTGGCAGAGCGGTTTTGAAACCCTCTTTTTATTGACTCTTCCATTGGAGATTTAGAGCGCTTTGACGCAATGCTGGAAAAGGAAATATCTTCACATAAAAACTAGACAGATGCATTCCCAGAAACTTCTTTTTGATGTGTGCTTTCAACTCACAGAGTTGAACCTTTCTTTTGATAGAGCAGTTTTGAAACCCTCTCTTTGAAGAATCTTCATGTGGACATTTGGATATCTTTGAGGCCTATGCTGGAAAAGGAAATATCTTCACATAAAAACAAGACAGAAGCATTCTCAGAAACTACTTTGCAATGTGTGCGTTCAACACACAGACTTTGAACTTACTTTTGGCGGAGCAGTTCTGAAACAGTCTTTTTGTACAGTCTGCAAGTGGATATTTGGAGCGCTTTAAGGCCTACGCTGAAAAAAGAAATAACTTCAATCAAAAAGTAGAAAGAAGCATTCTCAGAAACCTCTTTGTGATGTGTGTATTGATCTCACAGAGTTGAACCTTCCTTTTGATAGAGGAGTTTTGAAATACTCTTTTTGTAGGATCTGCAAGTGAATAGTTGGAATGATTTGAGGCCTATGATGGTAAAGGAAATATCTTCACATAAAAACGATAGAGAAGCATTCTCGGAAACTTTCTTGTGATGTGTGCATTCAACTCACAGAGTTGAACCTTCCTTCTGATAGTGCAGTTTTGAAACACTCGTTTTGTATCATCTGCAAGTGGATACTTGGAGCGCTTTGAAGCCTATACTGGAAAAGTAAATGTCTTCTCATAAAAACTATACAGAAGCAATCTCCGAAACCACCTTGTGATGTGTGTATTCAACTCAGAGAGTTGAACCTTCCTTTTTTTAGAGCAGTTTTGAAACACTCTTTTTGCAAAATCTGCAAGTGAATACTTGGATCGCTTTGAAGCCTCTGCAGGGTAAAGGAAATATCTTCACATAAAAACAAAACAGAAGCATTGTCAGAAACTTCTTTATGATGTGTGCATTCAATTCACAGAGTTGAACCTTCCCTTTGATAGAGCAGTTTTGAAACACTCCTTTTGTAGTGTGTGCAAGTAGACATTTGGAGCTCTTTCAGGCCTGTGCTGGAAAAGGAAATATCTTCACACAAAAACTAGACAGAAGTATTCTCAGAAACGTCTTTGTGATGCATGCATTCAAAACACGGAGTTGAACCTTCCTTTTGAAAGAACAGTTTTGAAACACTCTTATTGTAGAATCTGCATGTGGATATTTGCAGCGCTTTGAGGCCTATGCTAGAAAAGAAAATATCTTCGCATAAAAATGAGACAGAAGCATTCTCAGAAACTTTTTTGTGATGTGTGCATTAAACTCACAGTGTTGAACCTGCCTTTTGACAGAGCAGTTTTGAAACACTCTTTTTGTAGAATCTGCAGGTGGATATTTGGAGTGGTTTGAGGACAATGCTATATAAGGAAATGTCTTCACATAAAACCTAGACAGAAACATTATCAGAAACTTCTTTGTGATGTGTGCTTCCAAATCACAGAGTTGAACCTTCCTTTTGATATAGCAGGTTTGGAACACACTTTTTGTGGAATCTGCAGGTGAATTTTGGGAGCGCTTTGAGGACTATGCTGGAAAAGGAAATATTTTCACATAAAAACTGGAAAGAGGCATTCTCAGAAACTTCTCTGTGATGTGTGCGCTAAACTCACAAAGTTGAACATCCCTTTTGCTAGAGCAGTTTTGAAACACTGTTTTTGTAAAATCTGCAAGTGAATATTTGGAGTGATTGAGACCTCTGCTGGAAAATCATATAACTTCAAATAAGAACGGGACAGAAGTATTCTCAGAAACATCTTTGTGATGTCTGCATTCAACTCGCGGAGTTGAAACTTCCTTCTGGTAGAGCAGTTTTGAAACTGTCTTTTTGTGGAAGCTACAAGTGGATATTTGGAACGCTTTGAGGCTTATGCTGGAAAAGCTAATAACTTCACATAAAAAGTAGAGAGAAGCATTCTCAGAAACTTCTTTGTGATGAGTGCATTCAAGTGTACATTTGGAGTGCTTTGAGGCCTTTGCTGGAAAAGGAAATAACTTCACATAAAAATTAGACAGAAGTATGCTCAGAAACTTCTTTGTGATGTGTGCATTCAACTCACAGAGTTGGATCTTCCTTTTCTTAGAGCGGTTTTGAAACAATATTTTTGTAGAATATTCAAGTGGACATTTGGAGGGCTTTGAGGCCTATGCTGGAAAAGGAAATAACTTCACATAAAAACTAGACAGAAGCATTCTCAGAACCGTATTTGTTATGAGTCCATTCAACTCACAGAGTTGAACCTTCGTTTTGATAGGGCAGTTTTGAAACACTCTTTTTGTAGAATCTTCAAGTGGACATTTTTAGTGCTTTGACGATATGCTGGAAAAGGAAATATCTTCACATAAAAACTACACAGAAGCATTCTCAGAAACTTCTTTGTGATGTGTGCTTTCAACTCACAGATGTAAACATTTCTTTTGATAGAGTAGTTTTGAAACACTCTTTTTGTAGAATCTGCAAGTGGATATATTTAGCGCTTTGAAGCCTATGCTGGGAAAGGAAATATCTTCACATAAAAACTATACAGAAGCATTCTCAGCAACTTCCTTGTGATTTGTGCATTCAACTCGGAGAGTTGAACCGTCGTTTTGTTAGAGCAGTTTGAGAACACTCTTTTTGTAGAATCTGCAAGTGGATATTTGGAGCACTTCGAAGCCTAAGCTGGAAAAGGAAACAACTTCACATAAAAACTAGAAGGAAGCATTCTCACAAACTTTTTTGTGATGTGTGCATTCAACTCAGCGAGTTTAACCTTCCTTTTGATAGAGCAGTTTTGAAACACTCTTTTTGTAGAATGTGCAAGTAGACATTTGGAGCTCTTTCAGGCCTGTGCTGGAATAGAAAAGATCTTCACACGAAAACTAGACAGAAGCATTCTCAGAAACTTCTTTGTGATGTGTGCATTCCACTCACAGAGTTGAACCTTCCTTTTGATAGAGCAATTCTGAAACACTCTTTTTGTAGAATCCGCAAGTGGATATTTGGAGCCCTTTGAGACCTATGCTGGAAAAGGAAATATTTTCACGTAAAAACAAGACGGAAGCACTCTATCAAACTTCTTTGTGATGTTTACATTCAACTCACAGAGTTGAACCTTCCCTTGAATAGAGCGGTTTTGAAAGAATCTTTTGTAGTATATGCAACTAGATATTTGGAGCGCTTTGAGTCCTATGAGGGAAATGGAAATATTTTTAGATGAAAACTAGACAGAGGCATTCTCAGAAACATATTTGTTACGAGTGAATTCAAGTCACAGAGTTGAACCTTCCTTTTGGCAGAGCGGTTTTGAAACCCTCTTTTTATTGACTCTTCCATTGGAGATTTAGAGCGCTTTGACGCAATGCTGGAAAAGGAAATATCTTCACATAAAAACTAGACAGATGCATTCCCAGAGACTTCTTTTTGATGTGTGCTTTCAACTCACAGAGTTGAACCTTTCTTTTGATAGAGCAGTTTTGAAACCCTCTCTTTGAAGAATCTTCATGTGGACATTTGGATATCTTTGAGGCCTATGCTGGAAAAGGAAATATCTTCACATAAAAACAAGACAGAAGCATTCTCAGAAACTACTTTGCAATGTGTGCGTTCAACACACAGACTTTGAACTTACTTTTGGCGGAGCAGTTCTGAAACAGTCTTTTTGTACAGTCTGCAAGTGGATATTTGGAGCGCTTTAAGGCCTACGCTGAAAAAAGAAATAACTTCAATCAAAAAGTAGAAAGAAGCATTCTCAGAAACCTCTTTGTGATGTGTGTATTGATCTCACAGAGTTGAACCTTCCTTTTGATAGAGGAGTTTTGAAATACTCTTTTTGTAGGATCTGCAAGTGAATAGTTGGAATGATTTGAGGCCTATGATGGTAAAGGAAATATCTTCACATAAAAACGATAGAGAAGCATTCTCGGAAACTTCCTTGTGATGTGTGCATTCAACTCACAGAGTTGAACCTTCCTTCTGATAGTGCAGTTTTGAAACACTCGTTTTGTATCATCTGCAAGTGGATACTTGGAGCGCTTTGAAGCCTATACTGGAAAAGTAAATGTCTTCTCATAAAAACTATACAGAAGCAATCTCCGAAACCACCTTGTGATGTGTGTATTCAACTCAGAGAGTTGAACCTTCCTTTTTTTAGAGCAGTTTTGAAACACTCTTTTTGCAAAATCTGCAAGTGAATACTTGGATCGCTTTGAAGCCTCTGCAGGGTAAAGGAAATATCTTCACATAAAAACAAAACAGAAGCATTGTCAGAAACTTCTTTACGATGTGTGCATTCAATTCACAGAGTTGAACCTTCCTTTTGATAGAGCAGTTTTGAATCACTCCTTTTGTAGTGTGTGCAAGTAGACATTTGGAGCTCTTTCAGGCCTGTGCTGGAAAAGGAAATATCTTCACACAAAAACTAGACAGAAGTATTCTCAGAAACGTCTTTGTGATGCATGCATTCAAAACACGGAGTTGAACCTTCCTTTTGAAAGAACAGTTTTGAAACACTCTTATTGTAGAATCTGCATGTGGATATTTGCAGCGCTTTGAGGCCTATGCTAGAAAAGAAAATATCTTCGCATAAAAACGAGACAGAAGCATTCTCAGAAACTTTTTTGTGATGTGTGCATTAAACTCACAGTGTTGAACCTGCCTTTTGACAGAGCAGTTTTGAAACACTCTTTTTGTAGAATCTGCAGGTGGATATTTGGAGTGCTTTGAGGACAATGCTATATAAGGAAATGTCTTCAAATAAAACCTAGACAGAAACATTATCAGAAACTTCTTTGTGATGTGTGCTTCCAAATCACAGAGTTGAACCTTCCTTTTGATATAGCAGGTTTGGAACACACTTTTTGTGGAATCTGCAAGTGAATTTTGGGAGCGCTTTGAGGACTATGCTGGAAAAGGAAATATATTCACATAAAAACTAGAAAGAGGCATTCTCAAAAACTTCTCTGTGATGTGTGCGCTAAACTCACAAAGTTGAACATCCCTTTTGCTAGAGCAGTTTTGAAACACTGTTTTTGTAAAATCTGCAAGTGAATATTTGGAGTGATTGAGACCTCTGCTGGAAAATCGTATAACTTCAAATAAGAACGGGACAGAAGTATTCTCAGAAACATCTTTGTGATGTCTGCATTCAACTCGCGGAGTTGAAACTTCCTTTTGGTAGAGCAGTTTTGAAACTGTCTTTTTGTGGAAGCTACAAGTGGATATTTGGAACGCTTTGAGGCTTAGGCTGGAAAAGCTAATAACTTCACATAAAAAGTAGAGAGAAGCATTCTCAGAAACTTCTTTGTGATGAGTGCATTCAAGTGTACATTTGGAGTGCTTTGAGGCCTTTGCTGGAAAAGGAAATAACTTCACATAAAAATTAGACAGAAGCATGCTCAGAAACTTCTTTGTGATGTGTGCATTCAACTCACAGAGTTGGATCTTCCTTTTCTTAGAGCGGTTTTGAAACAATATTTTTGTAGAATATTCAAGTGGACATTTGGAGGGCTTTGAGGCCTATGCTGGAAAAGGAAATAACTTCACATAAAAACTAGACAGAAGCATTCTCAGAAACGTATTTGTTATGAGTCCATTCAACTCACAGAGTTGAACCTTCGTTTTGATAGGGCAGTTTTGAAACACTCTTTTTGTAGAATCTTCAAGTGGACATTTTTAGTGCTTTGACGATATGCTGGAAAAGGAAATATCTTCACATAAAAACTACACAGAAGCATTCTCAGAAACTTCTTTGTGATGTGTGCTTTCAACTCACAGATGTAAACATTTCTTTTGATAGAGTAGTTTTGAAACACTCTTTTTGTAGAACCTGCAAGTGGATATATGGAGCGCTTTGAAGCCTATGCTGGAAAAGGAAATATCTTCACATAAAAACTATACAGAAGCATTCTCAGCAACTTCCTTGTGATTTGTGCATTCAACTCGGAGAGTTGAACCGTCCTTTTGTTAGAGTAGTTTGGGAACACTCTTTTTGTAGAATCTGCAAGTGGATATTTGGAGCACTTTGAAGCCTAAGCTGGAAAAGGAAACAACTTCACATAAAAACTAGAAGGAAGCATTCTCACAAACTTTTTTGTGATGTGTGCATTCAACTCAGCGAGTTTAACCTTACATTTGATAGAGCAGTTTTGAAACACTCTTTTTGTAGAATGTGCAAGTAGACATTTGGAGCTCTTTCAGGCCTGTGCTGGAATAGAAAAGATCTTCACACGAAAACTAGACAGAAGCATTCTCAGAAACTTCTTTGTGACGTGTGCATTCCACTCACAGAGTTGAACCTTCCTTTTGATAGAGCAATTCTGAAACACTCTTTTTGTAGAATCCGCAAGTGGATATTTGGAGCGCTTTGAGGCCTATGCTGGAAAAGGAAATATTTTCACGTAAAAACAAGGCGGAAGCACTCTATCAAACTTCTTTGTGATGTTTACATTCAACTCACAGAGTTGAACCTTCCCTTGAATAGAGCGGTTTTGAAAGAATCTTTTTGTAGTATATGCAACTAGATATTTGGAGCGCTTTGAGTCCTATGAGGGAAATGGAAATATTTTTAGATGAAAACTAGACAGAGGCATTCTCAGAAACATATTTGTTACGAGTAAATTCAAGTCACAGAGTTGAACCTTCCTTTTGGCAGAGCGGTTTTGAAACCCTCTTTTTATTGACTCTTCCATTGGAGATTTAGAGCGCTTTGACGCAATGCTGGAAAAGGAAATATCTTCACATAAAAACTAGACAGATGCATTCCCAGAAACTTCTTTTTGATGTGTGCTTTCAACTCACAGAGTTGAACCTTTCTTTTGATAGAGCAGTTTTGAAACCCTCTCTTTGAAGAATCTTCATGTGGACATTTGGATATCTTTGAGGCCTATGCTGGAAAAGGAAATATCTTCACATAAAAACAAGACAGAAGCATTCTCAGAAACTACTTTGCAATGTGTGCGTTCAACACACAGACTTTAAACTTACTTTTGGCGGAGCAGTTCTGAAACAGTCTTTTTGTACAGTCTGCAAGTGGATATTTGGAGCGCTTTAAGGCCTACGCTGAAAAAAGAAATAACTTCAATCAAAAAGTAGAAAGAAGCATTCTCAGAAACCTCTTTGTGATGTGTGTATTGAACTCACAGAGTTGAACCTTCCTTTTGAGAGAGGAGTTTTGAAATACTCTTTTTGTAGGATCTGCAAGTGAATAGTTGGAATGATTTGAGGCCTATGATGGTAAAGGAAATATCTTCACATAAAAACGATAGAGAAGCATTCTCGGAAACTTCCTTGTGATGTGTGCATTCAACTCACAGAGTTGAACCTTCCTTCTGATAGTGCAGTTTTGAAACACTCGTTTTGTATCATCTGCAAGTGGATACTTGGAGCGCTTTGAAGCCTATACTGGAAAAGTAAATGTCTTCTCATAAAAACTATAGAGAAGCAATCTCCGAAACCACCTTGTGATGTGTGTATTCAACTCAGAGAGTTGAACCTTCCTTTTTTTAGAGCAGTTTTGAAACACTCTTTTTGCAAAATCTGCAAGTGAATACTTGGATCGCTTTGAAACCTCTGCAGGGTAAAGGAAATATCCTCACATAAAAACAAAACGGAAGCATTGTCAGAAACTTCTTTATGATGTGTGCATTCAATTCACAGAGTTGAACCTTCCTTTTGATAGAGCAGTTTTGAAACACTCCTTTTGTAGTGTGTGCAAGTAGACATTTGGAGCTCTTTCAGGCCTGTGCTGGAAAAGGAAATATCTTCACACAAAAACTAGACAGAAGTATTCCCAGAAACCTCTTTGTGATGCATGCATTCAAAACACGGAGTTGAACCTTCCTTTTGATAGAACAGTTTTGAAACACTCTTATTGTAGAATCTGCATGTGGATATTTGGAGCGCTTTGAGGCCTATGCTAGAAAAGAAAATATCTTCGCATAAAAATGAGACAGAAGCATTCTCAGAAACTTTTTTGTGATGTGCGCATTAAACTCACAGTGTTGAACCTGCCTTTTGACAGAGCAGTTTTGAAACACTCTTTTTGTAGAATCTGCAGGTGGATATTTGGAGTGGTTTGAGGACAATGCTATATAAGGAAATGTCTTCACATAAAACCTAGACAGAAACATTATCAGAAACTTCTTTGTGATGTGTGCTTCCAAATCACAGAGTTGAACCTTCCTTTTGATATAGCAGGTTTGGAACACACTTTTTGTGGAATCTGCAAGTGAATTTTGGGAGCGCTTTGAGGACTATGCTGGAAAAGGAAATATATTCACATAAAAACTAGAAAGAGGCATTCTCAAAAACTTCTCTGTGATGTGTGCGCTAAACTCACAAAGTTGAACATCCCTTTTGCTAGAGCAGTTTTGAAACACTGTTTTTGTAAAATCTGCAAGTGAATATTTGGAGTGATTGAGACCTCTGCTGGAAAATCGTATAACTTCAAATAAGAACGGGACAGAAGTATTCTCAGAAACATCTTTGTGATGTCTGCATTCAACTCGCGGGGTTGAAACTTCCTTTTGGTAGAGCAGTTTTGAAACTGTCTTTTTGTGGAAGCTACAAGTGGATATTTGGAACGCTTTGAGGCTTAGGCTGGAAAAGCTAATAACTTCACATAAAAAGTAGAGAGAAGCATTCTCAGAAACTTCTTTGTGATGAGTGCATTCAAGTGTACATTTGGAGTGCTTTGAGGCCTTTGCTGGAAAAGGAAATAACTTCACATAAAAATTAGACAGAAGCATGCTCAGAAACTTCTTTGTGATGTGTGCATTCAACTCACAGAGTTGGATCTTCCTTTTCTTAGAGCGGTTTTGAAACAATATTTTTGTAGAATATTCAAGTGGACATTTGGAGGGCTTTGAGGCCTATGCTGGAAAAGGAAATAACTTCACATAAAAACTAGACAGAAGCATTCTCAGAAACGTATTTGATATGAGTCCATTCAACTCACAGAGTTGAACCTTCGTTTTGATAGGGCAGTTTTGAAACACTCTTTTTGTAGAATCTTCAAGTGGACATTTTTAGTGCTTTGACGATATGCTGGAAAAGGAAATATCTTCACATAAAAACTACACAGAAGCATTCTCAGAAACTTCTTTGTGATGTGTGCTTTCAACTCACAGATGTAAACATTTCTTTTGATAGAGTAGTTTTGAAACACTCTTTTTGTAGAATCTGCAAGTGGATATATGGAGCGCTTTGAAGCCTATGCTGGAAAAGGAAATATCTTCACATAAAAACTATACAGAAGCATTCTCAGCAACTTCCTTGTGATTTGTGCATTCAACTCGGAGAGTTGAATCGTCGTTTTGTTAGAGCAGTTTGGGAACACTCTTTTTGTAGAATCTGCAAGTGGATAATTGGAGCACTTTGAAGCCTAAGCTGGAAAAGGAAACAACTTCACATAAAAACTAGAAGGAAGCATTCTCACAAACTTTTTTGTGATGTGTGCATTCAACTCAGCGAGTTTAACCTTACTTTTGATAGAGCAGTTTTGAAACACTCTTTTTGTAGAATGTGCAAGTAGACATTTGGAGCTCTTTCAGGCCTGTGCTGGAATAGAAAAGATCTTCACACGAAAACTAGACAGAAGCATTCTCAGAAACTTCTTTGTGATGTGTGCATTCCACTCACAGAGTTGAACCTTCCTTTTGATAGAGCAATTCTGAAACACTCTTTTTGTAGAATCCGCAAGTGGATATTTGGAGCGCTTTGAGGCCTATGCTGGAAAAGGAAATATTTTCACGTAAAAACAAGACCGAAGCACTCTATCAAACTTCTTTGTGATGTTTACATTCAACTCACAGAGTTGAACCTTCCCTTGAATAGAGCGGTTTTGAAAGAATCTTTTTGTAGTATATGCAACTAGATATTTGGAGCGCTTTGAGTCCTATGAGGGAAATGGAAATATTTTTAGATGAAAACTAGACAGAGGCATTCTCAGAAACATATTTGTTACGAGTGAATTCAAGTCACAGAGTTGAACCTTCCTTTTGGCAGAGCGGTTTTGAAACCCTCTTTTTATTGACTCTTCCATTGGAGATTTAGAGCGCTTTGACGCAATGCTGGAAAAGGAAATATCTTCACATAAAAACTAGACAGATGCATTCCCAGAAACTTCTTTTTGATGTGTGCTTTCAACTCACAGAGTTGAACCTTTCTTTTGATAGAGCAGTTTTGAAACCCTCTCTTTGAAGAATCTTCATGTGGACATTTGGATATCTTTGAGGCCTATGCTGGAAAAGGAAATATCTTCACATAAAAACAAGACAGAAGCATTCTCAGAAACTACTTTGCAATGTGTGCGTTCAACACACAGACTTTGAACTTACTTTTGGCGGAGCAGTTCTGAAACAGTCTTTTTGTACAGTCTGCAAGTGGATATTTGGAGCGCTTTAAGGCCTACGCTGAAAAAAGAAATAACTTCAATCAAAAAGTAGAAAGAAGCATTCTCAGAAACCTCTTTGTGATGTGTGTATTGATCTCACAGAGTTGAACCTTCCTTTTGATAGAGGAGTTTTGAAATACTCTTTTTGTAGGATCTGCAAGTGAATAGTTGGAATGATTTGAGGCCTATGATGGTAAAGGAAATATCTTCACATAAAAACGATAGAGAAGCATTCTCGGAAACTTCCTTGTGATGTGTGCATTCAACTCACAGAGTTGAACCTTCCTTCTGATAGTGCAGTTTTGAAACACTCGTTTTGTATCATCTGCAAGTGGATACTTGGAGCGCTTTGAAGCCTATACTGGAAAAGTAAATGTCTTCTCATAAAAACTATACAGAAGCAATCTCCGAAACCACCTTGTGATGTGTGTATTCAACTCAGAGAGTTGAACCTTCCTTTTTTTAGAGCAGTTTTGAAACACTCTTTTTGCAAAATCTGCAAGTGAATACTTGGATCGCTTTGAAGCCTCTGCAGGGTAAAGGAAATATCTTCACATAAAAACAAAACAGAAGCATTGTCAGAAACTTCTTTATGATGTGTGCATTTAATTCACAGAGTTGAACCTTCCTTTTGATAGAGCAGTTTTGAAACACTCCTTTTGTAGTGTGTGCAAGTAGACATTTGGAGCTCTTTCAGGCCTGTGCTGGAAAAGGAAATATCTTCACACAAAAACTAGACAGAAGTATTCTCAGAAACGTCTTTGTGATGCATGCATTCAAAACACGGAGTTGAACCTTCCTTTTGAAAGAACAGTTTTGAAACACTCTTATTGTAGAATCTGCATGTGGATATTTGCAGCGCTTTGAGGCCTATGCTAGAAAAGAAAATATCTTCGCATAAAAATGAGACAGAAGCATTCTCAGAAACTTTTTTGTGATGTGTGCATTAAACTCACAGTGTTGAACCTGCCTTTTGACAGAGCAGTTTTGAAACACTCTTTTTGTAGAATCTGCAGGTGGATATTTGGAGTGCTTTGAGGACAATGCTATATAAGGAAATGTCTTCACAGAAAACCTAGACAGAAACATTATCAGAAACTTCTTTGTGATGTGTGCTTCCAAATCACAGAGTTGAACCTTCCTTTTGATATAGCAGGTTTGGAACACACTTTTTGTGGAATCTGCAAGTGAATTTTGGGAGCGCTTTGAGGACTATGCTGGAAAAGGAAATATTTTCACATAAAAACTGGAAAGAGGCATTCTCAGAAACTTCTCTGTGATGTGTGCGCTAAACTCACAAAGTTGAACATCCCTTTTGCTAGAGCAGTTTTGAAACACTGTTTTTGTAAAATCTGCAAGTGAATATTTGGAGTGATTGAGACCTCTGCTGGAAAATCATATAACTTCAAATAAGAACGGGACAGAAGTATTCTCAGAAACATCTTTGTGATGTCTGCATTCAACTCGCGGAGTTGAAACTTCCTTTTGGTAGAGCAGTTTTGAAACTGTCTTTTTGTGGAAGCTACAAGTGGATATTTGGAACGCTTTGAGGCTTAGGCTGGAAAAGCTAATAACTTCACATAAAAAGTAGAGAGAAGCATTCTCAGAAACTTCTTTGTGATGAGTGCATTCAAGTGTACATTTGGAGTGCTTTGAGGCCTTTGCTGGAAAAGGAAATAACTTCACATAAAAATTAGACAGAAGCATGCTCAGAAACTTCTTTGTGATGTGTGCATTCAACTCACAGAGTTGGATCTTCCTTTTCTTAGAGCGGTTTTGAAACAAGATTTTTGTAGAATATTCAAGTGGACATTTGGAGGGCTTTGAGGCCTATGCTGGAAAAGGAAATAACTTCACATAAAAACTAGACAGAAGCATTCTCAGAACCGTATTTGTTATGAGTCCATTCAACTCACAGAGTTGAACCTTCGTTTTGATAGGGCAGTTTTGAAACACTCTTTTTGTAGAATCTTCAAGTGGACATTTTTAGTGCTTTGACGATATGCTGGAAAAGGAAATATCTTCACATAAAAACTACACAGAAGCATTCTCAGAAACTTCTTTGTGATGTGTGCTTTCAACTCACAGATGTAAACATTTCTTTTGATAGAGTAGTTTTGAAACACTCTTTTTGTAGAATCTGCAAGTGGATATATTTAGCGCTTTGAAGCCTATGCTGGGAAAGGAAATATCTTCACATAAAAACTATACAGAAGCATTCTCAGCAACTTCCTTGTGATTTGTGCATTCAACTCGGAGAGTTGAACCGTCGTTTTGTTAGAGCAGTTTGAGAACACTCTTTTTGTAGAATCTGCAAGTGGATATTTGGAGCACTTCGAAGCCTAAGCTGGAAAAGGAAACAACTTCACATAAAAACTAGAAGGAAGCATTCTCACAAACTTTTTTGTGATGTGTGCATTCAACTCAGCGAGTTTAACCTTCCTTTTGATAGAGCAGTTTTGAAACACTCTTTTTGTAGAATGTGCAAGTAGACATTTGGAGCTCTTTCAGGCCTGTGCTGGAATAGAAAAGATCTTCACACGAAAACTAGACAGAAGCATTCTCAGAAACTTCTTTGTGATGTGTGCATTCCACTCACAGAGTTGAACCTTCCTTTTGATAGAGCAATTCTGAAACACTCTTTTTGTAGAATCCGCAAGTGGATATTTGGAGCGCTTTGAGACCTATGCTGGAAAAGGAAATATTTTCACGTAAAAACAAGACGGAAGCACTCTATCAAACTTCTTTGTGATGTTTACATTCAACTCACAGAGTTGAACCTTCCCTTGAATAGAGCGGTTTTGAAAGAATCTTTTTGTAGTATATGCAACTAGATATTTGGAGCGCTTTGAGTCCTATGAGGGAAATGGAAATATTTTTAGATGAAAACTAGACAGAGGCATTCTCAGAAACATATTTGTTACGAGTGAATTCAAGTCACAGAGTTGAACCTTCCTTTTGGCAGAGCGGTTTTGAAACCCTCTTTTTATTGACTCTTCCATTGGAGATTTAGAGCGCTTTGACGCAATGCTGGAAAAGGAAATATCTTCACATAAAAACTAGACAGATGCATTCCCAGAAACTTCTTTTTGATGTGTGCTTTCAACTCACGGAGTTGAACCTTTCTTTTGATAGAGCAGTTTTGAAACCCTCTCTTTGAAGAATCTTCATGTGGACATTTGGATATCTTTGAGGCCTATGCTGGAAAAGGAAATATCTTCACATAAAAACAAGACAGAAGCATTCTCAGAAACTACTTTGCAATGTGTGCGTTCAACACACAGACTTTGAACTTACTTTTGGCGGAGCAGTTCTGAAACAGTCTTTTTGTACAGTCTGCAAGTGGCTATTTGGAGCGCTTTAAGGCCTACGCTGAAAAAAGAAATAACTTCAATCAAAAAGTAGAAAGAAGCATTCTCAGAAACCTCTTTGTGATGTGTGTATTGATCTCACAGAGTTGAACCTTCCTTTTGATAGAGGAGTTTTGAAATACTCTTTTTGTAGGATCTGCAAGTGAATAGTTGGAATGATTTGAGGCCTATGATGGTAAAGGAAATATCTTCACATAAAAACGATAGAGAAGCATTCTCGGAAACTTCCTTGTGATGTGTGCATTCAACTCACAGAGTTGAACCTTCCTTCTGATAGTGCAGTTTTGAAACACTCGTTTTGTATCATCTGCAAGTGGATACTTGGAGCGCTTTGAAGCCTATACTGGAAAAGTAAATGTCTTCTCATAAAAACTATACAGAAGCAATCTCCGAAACCACCTTGTGATGTGTGTATTCAACTCAGAGAGTTGAACCTTCCTTTTTTTAGAGCAGTTTTGAAACACTCTTTTTGCAAAATCTGCAAGTGAATACTTGGATCGCTTTGAAGCCTCTGCAGGGTAAAGGAAATATCTTCACATAAAAACAAAACAGAAGCATTGTCAGAAACTTCTTTATGATGTGTGCATTCAATTCACAGAGTTGAACCTTCCTTTTGATAGAGCAGTTTTGAAACACTCCTTTTGTAGTGTGTGCAAGTAGACATTTGGAGCTCTTTCAGGCCTGTGCTGGAAAAGGAAATATCTTCACACAAAAACTAGACAGAAGTATTCTCAGAAACGTCTTTGTGATGCATGCATTCAAAACACGGAGTTGAACCTTCCTTTTGAAAGAACAGTTTTGAAACACTCTTATTGTAGAATCTGCATGTGGATATTTGCAGCGCTTTGAGGCCTATGCTAGAAAAGAAAATATCTTCGCATAAAAATGAGACAGAAGCATTCTCAGAAACTTTTTTGTGATGTGTGCATTAAACTCACAGTGTTGAACCTGCCTTTTGACAGAGCAGTTTTGAAACACTCTTTTTGTAGAATCTGCAGGTGGATATTTGGAGTGCTTTGAGGACAATGCTATATAAGGAAATGTCGTCACATAAAACCTAGACAGAAACATTATCAGAAACTTCTTTGTGATTTGTGCTTCCAAATCACAGAGTTGAACCTTCCTTTTGATATAGCAGGTTTGGAACACACTTTTTGTGGAATCTGCAAGTGAATTTTGGGAGCGCTTTGAGGACTATGCTGGAAAAGGAAATATATTCACATAAAAACTAGAAAGAGGCATTCTCAAAAACTTCTCTGTGATGTGTGCGCTAAACTCACAAAGTTGAACATCCCTTTTGCTAGAGCAGTTTTGAAACACTGTTTTTGTAAAATCTGCAAGTGAATATTTGGAGTGATTGAGACCTCTGCTGGAAAATCGTATAACTTCAAATAAGAACGGGACAGAAGTATTCTCAGAAACATCTTTGTGATGTCTGCATTCAACTCGCGGAGTTGAAACTTCCTTTTGGTAGAACAGTTTTGAAACTGTCTTTTTGTGGAAGCTACAAGTGGATATTTGGAACGCTTTGAGGCTTAGGCTGGAAAAGCTAATAACTTCACATAAAAAGTAGAGAGAAGCATTCTCAGAAACTTCTTTGTGATGAGTGCATTCAAGTGTACATTTGGAGTGCTTTGAGGCCTTTGCTGGAAAAGGAAATAACTTCACATAAAAATTAGACAGAAGCATGCTCAGAAACTTCTTTGTGATG
This sequence comes from Pongo abelii, assembly GCF_028885655.2. Classification (NCBI taxonomy): domain Eukaryota; kingdom Metazoa; phylum Chordata; class Mammalia; order Primates; family Hominidae; genus Pongo; species Pongo abelii. Next base: position 25,638,556 of record NC_072005.2, read on the forward strand.
TGTGCATTCAACTCACAGAGTTGGATCTTCCTTTTGTTAGAGCGGTTTTGAAACAAGATTTTTGTAGAATATTCAAGTGGACATTTGGAGGGCTTTGAGGCCTATGCTGGAAAAGGAAATAACTTCACATAAAAACTAGACAGAAGCATTCTCAGAAACGTATTTGTTATGAGTCCATTCAACTCACAGAGTTGAACCTTCGTTTTGATAGGGCAGTTTTGAAACACTCTTTTTGTAGAATCTTCAAGTGGACATTTTTAGTGCTTTGACGATATGCTGGAAAAGGAAATATCTTCACATAAAAACTACACAGAAGCATTCTCAGAAACTTCTTTGTGATGTGTGCTTTCAACTCACAGATGTAAACATTTCTTTTGATAGAGTAGTTTTGAAACACTCTTTTTGTAGAATCTGCAAGTGGATATATGGAGCGCTTTGAAGCCTATGCTGGGAAAGGAAATATCTTCACATAAAAACTATACAGAAGCATTCTCAGCAACTTCCTTGTGATTTGTGCATTCAACTCGGAGAGTTGAACCGTCCTTTTGTTAGAGCAGTTTGGGAACACTCTTTTTGTAGAATCTGCAAGTGGATATTTGGAGCACTTCGAAGGCTAAGCTGGAAAAGGAAACAACTTCACATAAAAACTAGAAGGAAGCATTCTCACAAACTTTTTTGTGATGTGTGCATTCAACTCAGCAAGTTTAACCTTCCTTTTGATAGAGCAGTTTTGAAACACTCTTTTTGTAGAATGTGCAAGTAGACATTTGGAGCTCTTTCAGGCCTGTGCTGGAATAGAAAAGATCTTCACACGAAAACTAGACAGAAGCATTCTCAGAAACTCCTTTGTGATGTGTGCATTCCACTCACAGAGTTGAACCTTCCTTTTGATAGAGCAATTCTGAAACACTCTTTTTGTAGAATCCGCAAGTGGATATTTGGAGCGCTTTGAGGCCTATGCTGGAAAAGGAAATATTTTCACGTAAAAACAAGGCGGAAGCACTCTATCAAACTTCTTTGTGATGTTTACATTCAACTCACAGAGTTGAACCTTCCCTTGAATAGAGCGGTTTTGAAAGAATCTTTTTGTAGTATATGCAACTAGATATTTGGAGCGCTTTGAGTCCTATGAGGGAAATGGAAATATTTTTAGATAAAAACTAGACAGAGGCATTCTCAGAAACATATTTGTTACGAGTGAATTCAAGTCACAGAGTTGAACCTTCCTTTTGGCAGAGCGGTTTTGAAACCCTCTTTTTATTGACTCTTCCATTGGAGATTTAGAGCGCTTTGACGCAATGCTGGAAAAGGAAATATCTTCACATAAAAACTAGACAGATGCATTCCCAGAAACTTCTTTTTGATGTGTGCTTTCAACTCACAGAGTTGAACCTTTCTTTTGATAGAGCAGTTTTGAAACCCTCTCTTTGAAGAATCTTCATGTGGACATTTGGATATCTTTGAGGCCTATGCTGGAAAAGGAAATATCTTCACATAAAAACAAGACAGAAGCATTCTCAGAAACTACTTTGCAATGTGTGCGTTCAACACACAGACTTTGAACTTACTTTTGGCGGAGCAGTTCTGAAACAGTCTTTTTGTACAGTCTGCAAGTGGATATTTGGAGCGCTTTAAGGCCTACGCTGAAAAAAGAAATAACTTCAATCAAAAAGTAGAAAGAAGCATTCTCAGAAACCTCTTTGTGATGTGTGTATTGAACTCACAGAGTTGAACCTTCCTTTTGAGAGAGGAGTTTTGAAATACTCTTTTTGTAGGATCTGCAAGTGAATAGTTGGAATGATTTGAGGCCTATGATGGTAAAGGAAATATCTTCACATAAAAACGATAGAGAAGCATTCTCGGAAACTTTCTTGTGATGTGTGCATTCAACTCACAGAGTTGAACCTTCCTTTTGATAGTGCAGTTTTGAAACACTCGTTTTGTATCATCTGCAAGTGGATACTTGGAGCGCTTTGAAGCCTATACTGGAAAAGTAAATGTCTTCTCATAAAAACTATACAGAAGCAATCTCCGAAACCACCTTGTGATGTGTGTATTCAACTCAGAGAGTTGAACCTTCCTTTTTTTAGAGCAGTTTTGAAACACTCTTTTTGCAAAATCTGCAAGTGAATACTTGGATCGCTTTGAAGCCTCTGCAGGGTAAAGGAAATATCTTCACATAAAAACAAAACAGAAGCATTGTCAGAAACTTCTTTATGATGTGTGCATTCAATTCACAGAGTTGAACCTTCCCTTTGATAGAGCAGTTTTGAAACACTCCTTTTGTAGTGTGTGCAAGTAGACATTTGGAGCTCTTTCAGGCCTGTGCTGGAAAAGGAAATATCTTCACACAAAAACTAGACAGAAGTATTCTCAGAAACGTCTTTGTGATGCATGCATTCAAAACACGGAGTTGAACCTTCCTTTTGATAGAACAGTTTTGAAACACTCTTATTGTAGAATCTGCATGTGGATATTTGGAGCGCTTTGAGGCCTATGCTAGAAAAGAAAATATCTTCGCATAAAAATGAGACAGAAGCATTCTCAGAAACTTTTTTGTGATGTGTGCATTAAACTCACAGTGTTGAACCTGCCTTTTGACAGAGCAGTTTTGAAACACTCTTTTTGTAGAATCTGCAGGTGGATATTTGGAGTGCTTTGAGGACAATGCTATATAAGGAAATGTCTTCACATAAAACCTAGACAGAAACATTATCAGAAACTTCTTTGTGATGTGTGCTTCCAAATCACAGAGTTGAACCTTCCTTTTGATATAGCAGGTTTGGAACACACTTTTTGTGGAATCTGCAAGTGAATTTTGGGAGCGCTTTGAGGACTATGCTGGAAAAGGAAATATTTTCACATAAAAACTGGAAAGAGGCATTCTCAGAAACTTCTCTGTGATGTGTGCGCTAAACTCACAAAGTTGAACATCCCTTTTGCTAGAGCAGTTTTGAAACACTGTTTTTGTAAAATCTGCAAGTGAATATTTGGAGTGATTGAGACCTCTGCTGGAAAATCATATAACTTCAAATAAGAACGGGACAGAAGTATTCTCAGAAACATCTTTGTGATGTCTGCATTCAACTCGCGGAGTTGAAACTTCCTTTTGGTAGAGCAGTTTTGAAACTGTCTTTTTGTGGAAGCTACAAGTGGATATTTGGAACGCTTTGAGGCTTATGCTGGAAAAGCTAATAACTTCACATAAAAAGTAGAGAGAAGCATTCTCAGAAACTTCTTTGTGATGAGTGCATTCAAGTGTACATTTGGAGTGCTTTGAGGCCTTTGCTGGAAAAGGAAATAACTTCACATAAAAATTAGACAGAAGCATGCTCAGAAACTTCTTTGTGATGTGTGCATTCAACTCACAGAGTTGGATCTTCCTTTTCTTAGAGCGGTTTTGAAACAATATTTTTGTAGAATATTCAAGTGGACATTTGGAGGGCTTTGAGGCCTATGCTGGAAAAGGAAATAACTTCACATAAAAACTAGACAGAAGCATTCTCAGAACCGTATTTGTTATGAGTCCATTCAACTCACAGAGTTGAACCTTCGTTTTGATAGGGCAGTTTTGAAACACTCTTTTTGTAGAATCTTCAAGTGGACATTTTTAGTGCTTTGACGATATGCTGGAAAAGGAAATATCTTCACATAAAAACTACACAGAAGCATTCTCAGAAACTTCTTTGTGATGTGTGCTTTCAACTCACAGATGTAAACATTTCTTTTGATAGAGTAGTTTTGAAACACTCTTTTTGTAGAATCTGCAAGTGGATATATTTAGCGCTTTGAAGCCTATGCTGGGAAAGGAAATATCTTCACTTAAAAACTATACAGAAGCATTCTCAGCAACTTCCTTGTGATTTGTGCATTCAACTCGGAGAGTTGAACCGTCGTTTTGTTAGAGCAGTTTGAGAACACTCTTTTTGTAGAATCTGCAAGATGGATATTTGGAGCACTTCGAAGCCTAAGCTGGAAAAGGAAACAACTTCACATAAAAACTAGAAGGAAGCATTCTCACAAACTTTTTTGTGATGTGTGCATTCAACTCAGCGAGTTTAACCTTCCTTTTGATAGAGCAGTTTTGAAACACTCTTTTTGTAGAATGTGCAAGTAGACATTTGGAGCTCTTTCAGGCCTGTGCTGGAATAGAAAAGATCTTCACACGAAAACTAGACAGAAGCATTCTCAGAAACTTCTTTGTGACGTGTGCATTCCACTCACAGAGTTGAACCTTCCTTTTGATAGAGCAATTCTGAAACACTCTTTTTGTAGAATCCGCAAGTGGATATTTGGAGCGCTTTGAGGCCTATGCTGGAAAAGGAAATATTTTCACGTAAAAACAAGGCGGAAGCACTCTATCAAACTTCTTTGTGATGTTTACATTCAACTCACAGAGTTGAACCTTCCCTTGAATAGAGCGGTTTTGAAAGAATCTTTTTGTAGTATATGCAACTAGATATTTGGAGCGCTTTGAGTCCTATGAGGGAAATGGAAATATTTTTAGATGAAAACTAGACAGAGGCATTCTCAGAAACATATTTGTTACGAGTGAATTCAAGTCACAGAGTTGAACCTTCCTTTTGGCAGAGCGGTTTTGAAACCCTCTTTTTATTGACTCTTCCATTGGAGATTTAGAGCGCTTTGACGCAATGCTGGAAAAGGAAATATCTTCACATAAAAACTAGACAGATGCATTCCCAGAAACTTCTTTTTGATGTGTGCTTTCAACTCACAGAGTTGAACCTTTCTTTTGATAGAGCAGTTTTGAAACCCTCTCTTTGAAGAATCTTCATGTGGACATTTGGATATCTTTGAGGCCTATGCTGGAAAAGGAAATATCTTCACATAAAAACAAGACAGAAGCATTCTCAGAAACTACTTTGCAATGTGTGCGTTCAACACACAGACTTTAAACTTACTTTTGGCGGAGCAGTTCTGAAACAGTCTTTTTGTACAGTCTGCAAGTGGATATTTGGAGCGCTTTAAGGCCTACGCTGAAAAAAGAAATAACTTCAATCAAAAAGTAGAAAGAAGCATTCTCAGAAACCTCTTTGTGATGTGTGTATTGAACTCACAGAGTTGAACCTTCCTTTTGAGAGAGGAGTTTTGAAATACTCTTTTTGTAGGATCTGCAAGTGAATAGTTGGAATGATTTGAGGCCTATGATGGTAAAGGAAATATCTTCACATAAAAACGATAGAGAAGCATTCTCGGAAACTTCCTTGTGATGTGTGCATTCAACTCACAGAGTTGAACCTTCCTTCTGATAGTGCAGTTTTGAAACACTCGTTTTGTATCATCTGCAAGTGGATACTTGGAGCGCTTTGAAGCCTATACTGGAAAAGTAAATGTCTTCTCATAAAAACTATACAGAAGCAATCTCCGAAACCACCTTGTGATGTGTGTATTCAACTCAGAGAGTTGAACCTTCCTTTTTTTAGAGCAGTTTTGAAACACTCTTTTTGCAAAATATGCAAGTGAATACTTGGATCGCTTTGAAGCCTCTGCAGGGTAAAGGAAATATCCTCACATAAAAACAAAACAGAAGCATTGTCAGAAACTTCTTTATGATGTGTGCATTCAATTCACAGAGTTGAACCTTCCTTTTGATAGAGCAGTTTTGAAACACTCCTTTTGTAGTGTGTGCAAGTAGACATTTGGAGCTCTTTCAGGCCTGTGCTGGAAAAGGAAATATCTTCACACAAAAACTAGACAGAAGTATTCCCAGAAACCTCTTTGTGATGCATGCATTCAAAACACGGAGTTGAACCTTCCTTTTGATAGAACAGTTTTGAAACACTCTTATTGTAGAATCTGCATGTGGATATTTGGAGCGCTTTGAGGCCTATGCTAGAAAAGAAAATATCTTCGCATAAAAATGAGACAGAAGCATTCTCAGAAACTTTTTTGTGATGTGCGCATTAAACTCACAGTGTTGAACCTGCCTTTTGACAGAGCAGTTTTGAAACACTCTTTTTGTAGAATCTGCAGGTGGATATTTGGAGTGGTTTGAGGACAATGCTATATAAGGAAATGTCTTCACATAAAACCTAGACAGAAACATTATCAGAAACTTCTTTGTGATGTGTGCTTCCAAATCACAGAGTTGAACCTTCCTTTTGATATAGCAGGTTTGGAACACACTTTTTGTGGAATCTGCAAGTGAATTTTGGGAGCGCTTTGAGGACTATGCTGGAAAAGGAAATATATTCACATAAAAACTAGAAAGAGGCATTCTCAAAAACTTCTCTGTGATGTGTGCGCTAAACTCACAAAGTTGAACATCCCTTTTGCTAGAGCAGTTTTGAAACACTGTTTTTGTAAAATCTGCAAGTGAATATTTGGAGTGATTGAGACCTCTGCTGGAAAATCGTATAACTTCAAATAAGAACGGGACAGAAGTATTCTCAGAAACATCTTTGTGATGTCTGCATTCAACTCGCGGAGTTGAAACTTCCTTTTGGTAGAGCAGTTTTGAAACTGTCTTTTTGTGGAAGCTACAAGTGGATATTTGGAACGCTTTGAGGCTTAGGCTGGAAAAGCTAATAACTTCACATAAAAAGTAGAGAGAAGCATTCTCAGAAACTTCTTTGTGATGAGTGCATTCAAGTGTACATTTGGAGTGCTTTGAGGCCTTTGCTGGAAAAGGAAATAACTTCACATAAAAATTAGACAGAAGCATGCTCAGAAACTTCTTTGTGATGTGTGCATTCAACTCACAGAGTTGGATCTTCCTTTTCTTAGAGCGGTTTTGAAACAATATTTTTGTAGAATATTCAAGTGGACATTTGGAGGGCTTTGAGGCCTATGCTGGAAAAGGAAATAACTTCACATAAAAACTAGACAGAAGCATTCTCAGAAACGTATTTGATATGAGTCCATTCAACTCACAGAGTTGAACCTTCGTTTTGATAGGGCAGTTTTGAAACACTCTTTTTGTAGAATCTTCAAGTGGACATTTTTAGTGCTTTGACGATATGCTGGAAAAGGAAATATCTTCACATAAAAACTACACAGAAGCATTCTCAGAAACTTCTTTGTGATGTGTGCTTTCAACTCACAGATGTAAACATTTCTTTTGATAGAGTAGTTTTGAAACACTCTTTTTGTAGAATCTGCAAGTGGATATATGGAGCGCTTTGAAGCCTATGCTGGAAAAGGAAATATCTTCACATAAAAACTATACAGAAGCATTCTCAGCAACTTCCTTGTGATTTGTGCATTCAACTCGGAGAGTTGAATCGTCGTTTTGTTAGAGCAGTTTGGGAACACTCTTTTTGTAGAATCTGCAAGTGGATAATTGGAGCACTTTGAAGCCTAAGCTGGAAAAGGAAACAACTTCACATAAAAACTAGAAGGAAGCATTCTCACAAACTTTTTTGTGATGTGTGCATTCAACTCAGTGAGTTTAACCTTACTTTTGATAGAGCAGTTTTGAAACACTCTTTTTGTAGAATGTGCAAGTAGACATTTGGAGCTCTTTCAGGCCTGTGCTGGAATAGAAAAGATCTTCACACGAAAACTAGACAGAAGCATTCTCAGAAACTTCTTTGTGATGTGTGCATTCCACTCACAGAGTTGAACCTTCCTTTTGATAGAGCAATTCTGAAACACTCTTTTTGTAGAATCCGCAAGTGGATATTTGGAGCGCTTTGAGGCCTATGCTGGAAAAGGAAATATTTTCACGTAAAAACAAGACCGAAGCACTCTATCAAACTTCTTTGTGATGTTTACATTCAACTCACAGAGTTGAACCTTCCCTTGAATAGAGCGGTTTTGAGAGAATCTTTTTGTAGTATATGCAACTAGATATTTGGAGCGCTTTGAGTCCTATGAGGGAAATGGAAATATTTTTAGATGAAAACTAGACAGAGGCATTCTCAGAAACATATTTGTTACGAGTGAATTCAAGTCACAGAGTTGAACCTTCCTTTTGGCAGGGCGGTTTTGAAACCCTCTTTTTATTGACTCTTCCATTGGAGATTTAGAGCGCTTTGACGCAATGCTGGAAAAGGAAATATCTTCACATAAAAACTAGACAGATGCATTCCCAGAAACTTCTTTTTGATGTGTGCTTTCAACTCACAGAGTTGAACCTTTCTTTTGATAGAGCAGTTTTGAAACCCTCTCTTTGAAGGATCTTCATGTGGACATTTGGATATCTTTGAGGCCTATGCTGGAAAAGGAAATATCTTCACATAAAAACAAGACAGAAGCATTCTCAGAAACTACTTTGCAATGTGTGCGTTCAACACACAGACTTTAAACTTACTTTTGGCGGAGCAGTTCTGAAACAGTCTTTTTGTACAGTCTGCAAGTGGATATTTGGAGCGCTTTAAGGCCTACGCTGAAAAAAGAGATAACTTCAATCAAAAAGTAGAAAGAAGCATTCTCAGAAACCTCTGTGTGATGTGTGTATTGAACTCACAGAGTTGAACCTTCCTTTTGATAGAGGAGTTTTGAAATACTCTTTTTGTAGGATCTGCAAGTGAATAGTTGGAATGATTTGAGGCTTATGATGGTAAAGGAAATATCTTCACATAAAGACGATAGAGAAGCATTCTCGGAAACTTCCTTGTGATGTGTGCATTCAACTCACAGAGTTGAACCTTCCTTCTGATAGTGCAGTTTTGAAACACTCGTTTTGTATCATCTGCAAGTGGATACTTGGAGCGCTTTGAAGCCTATACTGGAAAAGTAAATGTCTTCTCATAAAAACTATACAGAAGCAATCTCCGAAACCACCTTGTGATGTGTGTATTCAACTCAGAGAGTTGAACCTTCCTTTTTTTAGAGCAGTTTTGAAACACTCTTTTTGCAAAATCTGCAAGTGAATACTTGGATCGCTTTGAAGCCTCTGCAGGGTAAAGGAAATATCTTCACATAAAAACAAAACAGAAGCATTGTCAGAAACTTCTTTATGACGTGTGCATTCAATTCACAGAGTTGAACCTTCCTTTTGATAGAGCAGTTTTGAAACACTCCTTTTGTAGTGTGTGCAAGTAGACATTTGGAGCTCTTTCAGGCCTGTGCTGGAAAAGGAAATATCTTCACACAAAAACTAGACAGAAGTATTCTCAGAAACGTCTTTGTGATGCATGCATTCAAAACACGGAGTTGAACCTTCCTTTTGAAAGAACAGTTTTGAAACACTCTTATTGTAGAATCTGCATGTGGATATTTGGAGCGCTTTGAGGCCAATGCTAGAAAAGAAAATATCTTCGCATAAAAATGAGACAGAAGCATTCTCAGAAACTTTTTTGTGATGTGTGCATTAAACTCACAGTGTTGAACCTGCCTTTTGACAGAGCAGTTTTGAAACACTCTTTTTGTAGAATCTGCAGGTGGATATTTGGAGTGCTTTGAGGACAATGCTATATAAGGAAATGTCTTCACAGAAAACCTAGACAGAAACATTATCAGAAACTTCTTTGTGATGTGTGCTTCCAAATCACAGAGTTGAACCTTCCTTTTGATATAGCAGGTTTGGAACACACTTTTTGTGGAATCTGCAAGTGAATTTTGGGAGCGCTTTGAGGACTATGCTGGAAAAGGAAATATATTCACATAAAAACTAGAAAGAGGCATTCTCAAAAACTTCTCTGTGATGTGTGCGCTAAACTCACAAAGTTGAACATCCCTTTTGCTAGAGCAGTTTTGAAACACTGTTTTTGTAAAATCTGCAAGTGAATATTTGGAGTGATTGAGACCTCTGCTGGAAAATCATATAACTTCAAATAAGAACGGGACAGAAGTATTCTCAGAAACATCTTTGTGATGTCTGCATTCAACTCGCGGAGTTGAAACTTCCTTCTGGTAGAGCAGTTTTGAAACTGTCTTTTTGTGGAAGCTACAAGTGGATATTTGGAACGCTTTGAGGCTTATGCTGGAAAAGCTAATAACTTCACATAAAAAGTAGAGAGAAGCATTCTCAGAAACTTCTTTGTGATGAGTGCATTCAAGTGTACATTTGGAGTGCTTTGAGGCCTTTGCTGGAAAAGGAAATAACTTCACATAAAAATTAGACAGAAGCATGCTCAGAAACTTCTTTGTGATGTGTGCATTCAACTCACAGAGTTGGATCTTCCTTTTCTTAGAGCGGTTTTGAAACAATATTTTTGTAGAATATTCAAGTGGACATTTGGAGGGCTTTGAGGCCTATGCTGGAAAAGGAAATAACTTCACATAAAAACTAGACAGAAGCATTCTCAGAAACGTATTTGATATGAGTCCATTCAACTCACAGAGTTGAACCTTCGTTTTGATAGGGCAGTTTTGAAACACTCTTTTTGTAGAATCTTCAAGTGGACATTTTTAGTGCTTTGACGATATGCTGGAAAAGGAAATATCTTCACATAAAAACTACACAGAAGCATTCTCAGAAACTTCTTTGTGATGTGTGCTTTCAACTCACAGATGTAAACATTTCTTTTGATAGAGTAGTTTTGAAACACTCTTTTTGTAGAATCTGCAAGTGGATATATTTAGCGCTTTGAAGCCTATGCTGGAAAAGGAAATATCTTCACATAAAAACTATACAGAAGCATTCTCAGCAACTTCCTTGTGATTTGTGCATTCAACTCGGAGAGTTGAACCGTCCTTTTGTTAGAGCAGTTTGAGAACACTCTTTTTGTAGAATCTGCAAGTGGATATTTGGAGCACTTCGAAGCCTAAGCTGGAAAAGGAAACAACTTCACATAAAAACTAGAAGGAAGCATTCTCACAAACTTTTTTGTGATGTGTGCATTCAACTCAGCGAGTTTAACCTTACATTTGATAGAGCAGTTTTGAAACACTCTTTTTGTAGAATGTGCAAGTAGACATTTGGAGCTCTTTCAGGCCTGTGCTGGAATAGAAAAGATCTTCACACGAAAACTAGACAGAAGCATTCTCAGAAACTTCTTTGTGACGTGTGCATTCCACTCACAGAGTTGAACCTTCCTTTTGATAGAGCAATTCTGAAACACTCTTTTTGTAGAATCCGCAAGTGGATATTTGGAGCGCTTTGAGGCCTATGCTGGAAAAGGAAATATTTTCACGTAAAAACAAGACCGAAGCACTCTATCAAACTTCTTTGTGATGTTTACATTCAACTCACAGAGTTGAAAATTCCCTTGAATAGAGCGGTTTTGAAAGAATCTTTTTGTAGTATATGCAACTAGATATTTGGAGCGCTTTGAGTCCTATGAGGGAAATGGAAATATTTTTAGATAAAAACTAGACAGAGGCATTCTCAGAAACATATTTGTTACGAGTGAATTCAAGTCACAGAGTTGAACCTTCCTTTTGGCAGAGCGGTTTTGAAACCCTCTTTTTATTGACTCTTCCATTGGAGATTTAGAGCGCTTTGACGCAATGCTGGAAAAGGAAATATCTTCACATAAAAACTAGACAGATGCATTCCCAGAAACTTCTTTTTGATGTGTGCTTTCAACTCACAGAGTTGAACCTTTCTTTTGATAGAGCAGTTTTGAAACCCTCTCTTTGAAGGATCTTCATGTGGACATTTGGATATCTTTGAGGCCTATGCTGGAAAAGGAAATATCTTCACATAAAAACAAGACAGAAGCATTCTCAGAAACTACTTTGCAATGTGTGCGTTCAACACACAGACTTTAAACTTACTTTTGGCGGAGCAGTTCTGAAACAGTCTTTTTGTACAGTCTGCAAGTGGATATTTGGAGCGCTTTAAGGCCTACGCTGAAAAAAGAGATAACTTCAATCAAAAAGTAGAAAGAAGCATTCTCAGAAACCTCTGTGTGATGTGTGTATTGAACTCACAGAGTTGAACCTTCCTTTTGATAGAGGAGTTTTGAAATACTCTTTTTGTAGGATCTGCAAGTGAATAGTTGGAATGATTTGAGGCTTATGATGGTAAAGGAAATATCTTCACATAAAGACGATAGAGAAGCATTCTCGGAAACTTCCTTGTGATGTGTGCATTCAACTCACAGAGTTGAACCTTCCTTCTGATAGTGCAGTTTTGAAACACTCGTTTTGTATCATCTGCAAGTGGATACTTGGAGCGCTTTGAAGCCTATACTGGAAAAGTAAATGTCTTCTCATAAAAACTATACAGAAGCAATCTCCGAAACCACCTTGTGATGTGTGTATTCAACTCAGAGAGTTGAACCTTCCTTTTTTTAGAGCAGTTTTGAAACACTCTTTTTGCAAAATCTGCAAGTGAATACTTGGATCGCTTTGAAGCCTCTGCAGGGTAAAGGAAATATCTTCACATAAAAACAAAACAGAAGCATTGTCAGAAACTTCTTTATGACGTGTGCATTCAATTCACAGAGTTGAACCTTCCTTTTGATAGAGCAGTTTTGAAACACTCCTTTTGTAGTGTGTGCAAGTAGACATTTGGAGCTCTTTCAGGCCTGTGCTGGAAAAGGAAATATCTTCACACAAAAACTAGACAGAAGTATTCTCAGAAACGTCTTTGTGATGCATGCATTCAAAACACGGAGTTGAACCTTCCTTTTGAAAGAACAGTTTTGAAACACTCTTATTGTAGAATCTGCATGTGGATATTTGGAGCGCTTTGAGGCCAATGCTAGAAAAGAAAATATCTTCGCATAAAAATGAGACAGAAGCATTCTCAGAAACTTTTTTGTGATGTGTGCATTAAACTCACAGTGTTGAACCTGCCTTTTGACAGAGCAGTTTTGAAACACTCTTTTTGTAGAATCTGCAGGTGGATATTTGGAGTGCTTTGAGGACAATGCTATATAAGGAAATGTCTTCACAGAAAACCTAGACAGAAACATTATCAGAAACTTCTTTGTGATGTGTGCTTCCAAATCACAGAGTTGAACCTTCCTTTTGATATAGCAGGTTTGGAACACACTTTTTGTGGAATCTGCAAGTGAATTTTGGGAGCGCTTTGAGGACTATGCTGGAAAAGGAAATATATTCACATAAAAACTAGAAAGAGGCATTCTCAAAAACTTCTCTGTGATGTGTGCGCTAAACTCACAAAGTTGAACATCCCTTTTGCTAGAGCAGTTTTGAAACACTGTTTTTGTAAAATCTGCAAGTGAATATTTGGAGTGATTGAGACCTCTGCTGGAAAATCATATAACTTCAAATAAGAACGGGACAGAAGTATTCTCAGAAACATCTTTGTGATGTCTGCATTCAACTCGCGGAGTTGAAACTTCCTTCTGGTAGAGCAGTTTTGAAACTGTCTTTTTGTGGAAGCTACAAGTGGATATTTGGAACGCTTTGAGGCTTATGCTGGAAAAGCTAATAACTTCACATAAAAAGTAGAGAGAAGCATTCTCAGAAACTTCTTTGTGATGAGTGCATTCAAGTGTACATTTGGAGTGCTTTGAGGCCTTTGCTGGAAAAGGAAATAACTTCACATAAAAATTAGACAGAAGCATGCTCAGAAACTTCTTTGTGATGTGTGCATTCAACTCACAGAGTTGGATCTTCCTTTTCTTAGAGCGGTTTTGAAACAATATTTTTGTAGAATATTCAAGTGGACATTTGGAGGGCTTTGAGGCCTATGCTGGAAAAGGAAATAACTTCACATAAAAACTAGACAGAAGCATTCTCAGAAACGTATTTGATATGAGTCCATTCAACTCACAGAGTTGAACCTTCGTTTTGATAGGGCAGTTTTGAAACACTCTTTTTGTAGAATCTTCAAGTGGACATTTTTAGTGCTTTGACGATATGCTGGAAAAGGAAATATCTTCACATAAAAACTACACAGAAGCATTCTCAGAAACTTCTTTGTGATGTGTGCTTTCAACTCACAGATGTAAACATTTCTTTTGATAGAGTAGTTTTGAAACACTCTTTTTGTAGAATCTGCAAGTGGATATATTTAGCGCTTTGAAGCCTATGCTGGAAAAGGAAATATCTTCACATAAAAACTATACAGAAGCATTCTCAGCAACTTCCTTGTGATTTGTGCATTCAACTCGGAGAGTTGAACCGTCCTTTTGTTAGAGCAGTTTGAGAACACTCTTTTTGTAGAATCTGCAAGTGGATATTTGGAGCACTTCGAAGCCTAAGCTGGAAAAGGAAACAACTTCACATAAAAACTAGAAGGAAGCATTCTCACAAACTTTTTTGTGATGTGTGCATTCAACTCAGCGAGTTTAACCTTACATTTGATAGAGCAGTTTTGAAACACTCTTTTTGTAGAATGTGCAAGTAGACATTTGGAGCTCTTTCAGGCCTGTGCTGGAATAGAAAAGATCTTCACACGAAAACTAGACAGAAGCATTCTCAGAAACTTCTTTGTGACGTGTGCATTCCACTCACAGAGTTGAACCTTCCTTTTGATAGAGCAATTCTGAAACACTCTTTTTGTAGAATCCGCAAGTGGATATTTGGAGCGCTTTGAGGCCTATGCTGGAAAAGGAAATATTTTCACGTAAAAACAAGACCGAAGCACTCTATCAAACTTCTTTGTGATGTTTACATTCAACTCACAGAGTTGAAAATTCCCTTGAATAGAGTGGTTTTGAAAGAATCTTTTTGTAGTATATGCAACTAGATATTTGGAGCGCTTTGAGTCCTATGAGGGAAATGGAAATATTTTTAGATAAAAACTAGACAGAGGCATTCTCAGAAACATATTTGTTACGAGTGAATTCAAGTCACAGAGTTGAACCTTCCTTTTGGCAGAGCGGTTTTGAAACCCTCTTTTTATTGACTCTTCCATTGGAGATTTAGAGCGCTTTGACGCAATGCTGGAAAAGGAAATATCTTCACATAAAAACTAGACAGATGCATTCCCAGAAACTTCTTTTTGATGTGTGCTTTCAACTCACAGAGTTGAACCTTTCTTTTGATAGAGCAGTTTTGAAACCCTCTCTTTGAAGAATCTTCATGTGGACATTTGGATATCTTTGAGGCCTATGCTGGAAAAGGAAATATCTTCACATAAAAACAAGACAGAAGCATTCTCAGAAACTACTTTGCAATGTGTGCGTTCAACACACAGACTTTAAACTTACTTTTGGCGGAGCAGTTCTGAAACAGTCTTTTTGTACAGTCTGCAAGTGGATATTTGGAGCGCTTTAAGGCCTACGCTGAAAAAAGAAATAACTTCAATCAAAAAATAGAAAGAAGCATTCTCAGAAACCTCTTTGTGATGTGTGTATTGAACTCACAGAGTTGAACCTTCCTTTTGAGAGAGGAGTTTTGAAATACTCTTTTTGTAGGATCTGCAAGTGAATAGTTGGAATGATTTGAGACCTATGATGGTAAAGGAAATATCTTCACATAAAAACGATAGAGAAGCATTCTCGGAAACTTTCTTGTGATGTGTGCATTCAACTCACAGAGTTGAACCTTCCTTTTGATAGTGCAGTTTTGAAACACTCGTTTTGTATCATCTGCAAGTGGATACTTGGAGCGCTTTGAAGCCTATACTGGAAAAGTAAATGTCTTCTCATAAAAACTATACAGAAGCAATCTCCGAAACCACCTTGTGATGTGTGTATTCAACTCAGAGAGTTGAACCTTCCTTTTTTTAGAGCAGTTTTGAAACACTCTTTTTGCAAAATCTGCAAGTGAATACTTGGATCGCTTTGAAGCCTCTGCAGGGTAAAGGAAATATCTTCACATAAAAACAAAACAGAAGCATTGTCAGAAACTTCTTTACGATGTGTGCATTCAATTCACAGAGTTGAACCTTCCTTTTGATAGAGCAGTTTTGAATCACTCCTTTTGTAGTGTGTGCAAGTAGACATTTGGAGCTCTTTCAGGCCTGTGCTGGAAAAGGAAATATCTTCACACAAAAACTAGACAGAAGTATTCTCAGAAACGTCTTTGTGATGCATGCATTCAAAACACGGAGTTGAACCTTCCTTTTGAAAGAACAGTTTTGAAACACTCTTATTGTAGAATCTGCATGTGGATATTTGCAGCGCTTTGAGGCCTATGCTAGAAAAGAAAATATCTTCGCATAAAAACGAGACAGAAGCATTCTCAGAAACTTTTTTGTGATGTGTGCATTAAACTCACAGTGTTGAACCTGCCTTTTGACAGAGCAGTTTTGAAACACTCTTTTTGTAGAATCTGCAGGTGGATATTTGGAGTGCTTTGAGGACAATGCTATATAAGGAAATGTCTTCACATAAAACCTAGACAGAAACATTATCAGAAACTTCTTTGTGATGTGTGCTTCCAAATCACAGAGTTGAACCTTCCTTTTGATATAGCAGGTTTGGAACACACTTTTTGTGGAATCTGCAAGTGAATTTTGGGAGCGCTTTGAGGACTATGCTGGAAAAGGAAATATATTCACATAAAAACTAGAAAGAGGCATTCTCAAAAACTTCTCTGTGATGTGTGCGCTAAACTCACAAAGTTGAACATCCCTTTTGCTAGAGCAGTTTTGAAACACTGTTTTTGTAAAATCTGCAAGTGAATATTTGGAGTGATTGAGACCTCTGCTGGAAAATCGTATAACTTCAAATAAGAACGGGACAGAAGTATTCTCAGAAACATCTTTGTGATGTCTGCATTCAACTCGCGGAGTTGAAACTTCCTTTTGGTAGAGCAGTTTTGAAACTGTCTTTTTGTGGAAGCTACAAGTGGATATTTGGAACGCTTTGAGGCTTAGGCTGGAAAAGCTAATAACTTCACATAAAAAGTAGAGAGAAGCATTCTCAGAAACTTCTTTGTGATGAGTGCATTCAAGTGTACATTTGGAGTGCTTTGAGGCCTTTGCTGGAAAAGGAAATAACTTCACATAAAAATTAGACAGAAGCATGCTCAGAAACTTCTTTGTGATGTGTGCATTCAACTCACAGAGTTGGATCTTCCTTTTCTTAGAGCGGTTTTGAAACAATATTTTTGTAGAATATTCAAGTGGACATTTGGAGGGCTTTGAGGCCTATGCTGGAAAAGGAAATAACTTCACATAAAAACTAGACAGAAGCATTCTCAGAAACGTATTTGTTATGAGTCCATTCAACTCACAGAGTTGAACCTTCGTTTTGATAGGGCAGTTTTGAAACACTCTTTTTGTAGAATCTTCAAGTGGACATTTTTAGTGCTTTGACGATATGCTGGAAAAGGAAATATCTTCACATAAAAACTACACAGAAGCATTCTCAGAAACTTCTTTGTGATGTGTGCTTTCAACTCACAGATGTAAACATTTCTTTTGATAGAGTAGTTTTGAAACACTCTTTTTGTAGAACCTGCAAGTGGATATATGGAGCGCTTTGAAGCCTATGCTGGAAAAGGAAATATCTTCACATAAAAACTATACAGAAGCATTCTCAGCAACTTCCTTGTGATTTGTGCATTCAACTCGGAGAGTTGAACCGTCCTTTTGTTAGAGTAGTTTGGGAACACTCTTTTTGTAGAATCTGCAAGTGGATATTTGGAGCACTTTGAAGCCTAAGCTGGAAAAGGAAACAACTTCACATAAAAACTAGAAGGAAGCATTCTCACAAACTTTTTTGTGATGTGTGCATTCAACTCAGCGAGTTTAACCTTACATTTGATAGAGCAGTTTTGAAACACTCTTTTTGTAGAATGTGCAAGTAGACATTTGGAGCTCTTTCAGGCCTGTGCTGGAATAGAAAAGATCTTCACACGAAAACTAGACAGAAGCATTCTCAGAAACTTCTTTGTGACGTGTGCATTCCACTCACAGAGTTGAACCTTCCTTTTGATAGAGCAATTCTGAAACACTCTTTTTGTAGAATCCGCAAGTGGATATTTGGAGCGCTTTGAGGCCTATGCTGGAAAAGGAAATATTTTCACGTAAAAACAAGGCGGAAGCACTCTATCAAACTTCTTTGTGATGTTTACATTCAACTCACAGAGTTGAACCTTCCCTTGAATAGAGCGGTTTTGAAAGAATCTTTTTGTAGTATATGCAACTAGATATTTGGAGCGCTTTGAGTCCTATGAGGGAAATGGAAATATTTTTAGATGAAAACTAGACAGAGGCATTCTCAGAAACATATTTGTTACGAGTAAATTCAAGTCACAGAGTTGAACCTTCCTTTTGGCAGAGCGGTTTTGAAACCCTCTTTTTATTGACTCTTCCATTGGAGATTTAGAGCGCTTTGACGCAATGCTGGAAAAGGAAATATCTTCACATAAAAACTAGACAGATGCATTCCCAGAAACTTCTTTTTGATGTGTGCTTTCAACTCACAGAGTTGAACCTTTCTTTTGATAGAGCAGTTTTGAAACCCTCTCTTTGAAGAATCTTCATGTGGACATTTGGATATCTTTGAGGCCTATGCTGGAAAAGGAAATATCTTCACATAAAAACAAGACAGAAGCATTCTCAGAAACTACTTTGCAATGTGTGCGTTCAACACACAGACTTTAAACTTACTTTTGGCGGAGCAGTTCTGAAACAGTCTTTTTGTACAGTCTGCAAGTGGATATTTGGAGCGCTTTAAGGCCTACGCTGAAAAAAGAGATAACTTCAATCAAAAAGTAGAAAGAAGCATTCTCAGAAACCTCTGTGTGATGTGTGTATTGAACTCACAGAGTTGAACCTTCCTTTTGATAGAGGAGTTTTGAAATACTCTTTTTGTAGGATCTGCAAGTGAATAGTTGGAATGATTTGAGGCTTATGATGGTAAAGGAAATATCTTCACATAAAGACGATAGAGAAGCATTCTCGGAAACTTCCTTGTGATGTGTGCATTCAACTCACAGAGTTGAACCTTCCTTCTGATAGTGCAGTTTTGAAACACTCGTTTTGTATCATCTGCAAGTGGATACTTGGAGCGCTTTGAAGCCTATACTGGAAAAGTAAATGTCTTCTCATAAAAACTATACAGAAGCAATCTCCGAAACCACCTTGTGATGTGTGTATTCAACTCAGAGAGTTGAACCTTCCTTTTTTTAGAGCAGTTTTGAAACACTCTTTTTGCAAAATCTGCAAGTGAATACTTGGATCGCTTTGAAGCCTCTGCAGGGTAAAGGAAATATCTTCACATAAAAACAAAACAGAAGCATTGTCAGAAACTTCTTTATGACGTGTGCATTCAATTCACAGAGTTGAACCTTCCTTTTGATAGAGCAGTTTTGAAACACTCCTTTTGTAGTGTGTGCAAGTAGACATTTGGAGCTCTTTCAGGCCTGTGCTGGAAAAGGAAATATCTTCACACAAAAACTAGACAGAAGTATTCTCAGAAACGTCTTTGTGATGCATGCATTCAAAACACGGAGTTGAACCTTCCTTTTGAAAGAACAGTTTTGAAACACTCTTATTGTAGAATCTGCATGTGGATATTTGGAGCGCTTTGAGGCCAATGCTAGAAAAGAAAATATCTTCGCATAAAAATGAGACAGAAGCATTCTCAGAAACTTTTTTGTGATGTGTGCATTAAACTCACAGTGTTGAACCTGCCTTTTGACAGAGCAGTTTTGAAACACTCTTTTTGTAGAATCTGCAGGTGGATATTTGGAGTGCTTTGAGGACAATGCTATATAAGGAAATGTCTTCACAGAAAACCTAGACAGAAACATTATCAGAAACTTCTTTGTGATGTGTGCTTCCAAATCACAGAGTTGAACCTTCCTTTTGATATAGCAGGTTTGGAACACACTTTTTGTGGAATCTGCAAGTGAATTTTGGGAGCGCTTTGAGGACTATGCTGGAAAAGGAAATATATTCACATAAAAACTAGAAAGAGGCATTCTCAAAAACTTCTCTGTGATGTGTGCGCTAAACTCACAAAGTTGAACATCCCTTTTGCTAGAGCAGTTTTGAAACACTGTTTTTGTAAAATCTGCAAGTGAATATTTGGAGTGATTGAGACCTCTGCTGGAAAATCATATAACTTCAAATAAGAACGGGACAGAAGTATTCTCAGAAACATCTTTGTGATGTCTGCATTCAACTCGCGGAGTTGAAACTTCCTTCTGGTAGAGCAGTTTTGAAACTGTCTTTTTGTGGAAGCTACAAGTGGATATTTGGAACGCTTTGAGGCTTATGCTGGAAAAGCTAATAACTTCACATAAAAAGTAGAGAGAAGCATTCTCAGAAACTTCTTTGTGATGAGTGCATTCAAGTGTACATTTGGAGTGCTTTGAGGCCTTTGCTGGAAAAGGAAATAACTTCACATAAAAATTAGACAGAAGCATGCTCAGAAACTTCTTTGTGATGTGTGCATTCAACTCACAGAGTTGGATCTTCCTTTTCTTAGAGCGGTTTTGAAACAATATTTTTGTAGAATATTCAAGTGGACATTTGGAGGGCTTTGAGGCCTATGCTGGAAAAGGAAATAACTTCACATAAAAACTAGACAGAAGCACTCTCAGAAACGTATTTGATATGAGTCCATTCAACTCACAGAGTTGAACCTTCGTTTTGATAGGGCAGTTTTGAAACACTCTTTTTGTAGAATCTTCAAGTGGACATTTTTAGTGCTTTGACGATATGCTGGAAAAGGAAATATCTTCACATAAAAACTACACAGAAGCATTCTCAGAAACTTCTTTGTGATGTGTGCTTTCAACTCACAGATGTAAACATTTCTTTTGATAGAGTAGTTTTGAAACACTCTTTTTGTAGAATCTGCAAGTGGATATATTTAGCGCTTTGAAGCCTATGCTGGAAAAGGAAATATCTTCACATAAAAACTATACAGAAGCATTCTCAGCAACTTCCTTGTGATTTGTGCATTCAACTCGGAGAGTTGAACCGTCCTTTTGTTAGAGCAGTTTGAGAACACTCTTTTTGTAGAATCTGCAAGTGGATATTTGGAGCACTTCGAAGCCTAAGCTGGAAAAGGAAACAACTTCACATAAAAACTAGAAGGAAGCATTCTCACAAACTTTTTTGTGATGTGTGCATTCAACTCAGCGAGTTTAACCTTACATTTGATAGAGCAGTTTTGAAACACTCTTTTTGTAGAATGTGCAAGTAGACATTTGGAGCTCTTTCAGGCCTGTGCTGGAATAGAAAAGATCTTCACACGAAAACTAGACAGAAGCATTCTCAGAAACTTCTTTGTGACGTGTGCATTCCACTCACAGAGTTGAACCTTCCTTTTGATAGAGCAATTCTGAAACACTCTTTTTGTAGAATCCGCAAGTGGATATTTGGAGCACTTTGAGGCCTATGCTGGAAAAGGAAATATTTTCACGTAAAAACAAGACCGAAGCACTCTATCAAACTTCTTTGTGATGTTTACATTCAACTCACAGAGTTGAAAATTCCCTTGAATAGAGTGGTTTTGAAAGAATCTTTTTGTAGTATATGCAACTAGATATTTGGAGCGCTTTGAGTCCTATGAGGGAAATGGAAATATTTTTAGATAAAAACTAGACAGAGGCATTCTCAGAAACATATTTGTTACGAGTGAATTCAAGTCACAGAGTTGAACCTTCCTTTTGGCAGAGCGGTTTTGAAACCCTCTTTTTATTGACTCTTCCATTGGAGATTTAGAGCGCTTTGACGCAATGCTGGAAAAGGAAATATCTTCACATAAAAACTAGACAGATGCATTCCCAGAAACTTCTTTTTGATGTGTGCTTTCAACTCACAGAGTTGAACCTTTCTTTTGATAGAGCAGTTTTGAAACCCTCTCTTTGAAGAATCTTCATGTGGACATTTGGATATCTTTGAGGCCTATGCTGGAAAAGGAAATATCTTCACATAAAAACAAGACAGAAGCATTCTCAGAAACTACTTTGCAATGTGTGCGTTCAACACACAGACTTTAAACTTACTTTTGGCGGAGCAGTTCTGAAACAGTCTTTTTGTACAGTCTGCAAGTGGATATTTGGAGCGCTTTAAGGCCTACGCTGAAAAAAGAAATAACTTCAATCAAAAAATAGAAAGAAGCATTCTCAGAAACCTCTTTGTGATGTGTGTATTGAACTCACAGAGTTGAACCTTCCTTTTGAGAGAGGAGTTTTGAAATACTCTTTTTGTAGGATCTGCAAGTGAATAGTTGGAATGATTTGAGACCTATGATGGTAAAGGAAATATCTTCACATAAAAACGATAGAGAAGCATTCTCGGAAACTTTCTTGTGATGTGTGCATTCAACTCACAGAGTTGAACCTTCCTTTTGATAGTGCAGTTTTGAAACACTCGTTTTGTATCATCTGCAAGTGGATACTTGGAGCGCTTTGAAGCCTATACTGGAAAAGTAAATGTCTTCTCATAAAAACTATACAGAAGCAATCTCCGAAACCACCTTGTGATGTGTGTATTCAACTCAGAGAGTTGAACCTTCCTTTTTTTAGAGCAGTTTTGAAACACTCTTTTTGCAAAATCTGCAAGTGAATACTTGGATCGCTTTGAAGCCTCTGCAGGGTAAAGGAAATATCTTCACATAAAAACAAAACAGAAGCATTGTCAGAAACTCCTTTACGATGTGTGCATTCAATTCACAGAGTTGAACCTTCCTTTTGATAGAGCAGTTTTGAATCACTCCTTTTGTAGTGTGTGCAAGTAGACATTTGGAGCTCTTTCAGGCCTGTGCTGGAAAAGGAAATATCTTCACACAAAAACTAGACAGAAGTATTCTCAGAAACGTCTTTGTGATGCATGCATTCAAAACACGGAGTTGAACCTTCCTTTTGAAAGAACAGTTTTGAAACACTCTTATTGTAGAATCTGCATGTGGATATTTGCAGCGCTTTGAGGCCTATGCTAGAAAAGAAAATATCTTCGCATAAAAACGAGACAGAAGCATTCTCAGAAACTTTTTTGTGATGTGTGCATTAAACTCACAGTGTTGAACCTGCCTTTTGACAGAGCAGTTTTGAAACACTCTTTTTGTAGAATCTGCAGGTGGATATTTGGAGTGCTTTGAGGACAATGCTATATAAGGAAATGTCTTCAAATAAAACCTAGACAGAAACATTATCAGAAACTTCTTTGTGATGTGTGCTTCCAAATCACAGAGTTGAACCTTCCTTTTGATATAGCAGGTTTGGAACACACTTTTTGTGGAATCTGCAAGTGAATTTTGGGAGCGCTTTGAGGACTATGCTGGAAAAGGAAATATATTCACATAAAAACTAGAAAGAGGCATTCTCAAAAACTTCTCTGTGATGTGTGCGCTAAACTCACAAAGTTGAACATCCCTTTTGCTAGAGCAGTTTTGAAACACTGTTTTTGTAAAATCTGCAAGTGAATATTTGGAGTGATTGAGACCTCTGCTGGAAAATCGTATAACTTCAAATAAGAACGGGACAGAAGTATTCTCAGAAACATCTTTGTGATGTCTGCATTCAACTCGCGGAGTTGAAACTTCCTTTTGGTAGAGCAGTTTTGAAACTGTCTTTTTGTGGAAGCTACAAGTGGATATTTGGAACGCTTTGAGGCTTAGGCTGGAAAAGCTAATAACTTCACATAAAAAGTAGAGAGAAGCATTCTCAGAAACTTCTTTGTGATGAGTGCATTCAAGTGTACATTTGGAGTGCTTTGAGGCCTTTGCTGGAAAAGGAAATAACTTCACATAAAAATTAGACAGAAGCATGCTCAGAAACTTCTTTGTGATGTGTGCATTCAACTCACAGAGTTGGATCTTCCTTTTCTTAGAGCGGTTTTGAAACAATATTTTTGTAGAATATTCAAGTGGACATTTGGAGGGCTTTGAGGCCTATGCTGGAAAAGGAAATAACTTCACATAAAAACTAGACAGAAGCATTCTCAGAAACGTATTTGTTATGAGTCCATTCAACTCACAGAGTTGAACCTTCGTTTTGATAGGGCAGTTTTGAAACACTCTTTTTGTAGAATCTTCAAGTGGACATTTTTAGTGCTTTGACGATATGCTGGAAAAGGAAATATCTTCACATAAAAACTACACAGAAGCATTCTCAGAAACTTCTTTGTGATGTGTGCTTTCAACTCACAGATGTAAACATTTCTTTTGATAGAGTAGTTTTGAAACACTCTTTTTGTAGAACCTGCAAGTGGATATATGGAGCGCTTTGAAGCCTATGCTGGAAAAGGAAATATCTTCACATAAAAACTATACAGAAGCATTCTCAGCAACTTCCTTGTGATTTGTGCATTCAACTCGGAGAGTTGAACCGTCCTTTTGTTAGAGTAGTTTGGGAACACTCTTTTTGTAGAATCTGCAAGTGGATATTTGGAGCACTTTGAAGCCTAAGCTGGAAAAGGAAACAACTTCACATAAAAACTAGAAGGAAGCATTCTCACAAACTTTTTTGTGATGTGTGCATTCAACTCAGCGAGTTTAACCTTACATTTGATAGAGCAGTTTTGAAACACTCTTTTTGTAGAATGTGCAAGTAGACATTTGGAGCTCCTTCAGGCCTGTGCTGGAATAGAAAAGATCTTCACACGAAAACTAGACAGAAGCATTCTCAGAAACTTCTTTGTGACGTGTGCATTCCACTCACAGAGTTGAACCTTCCTTTTGATAGAGCAATTCTGAAACACTCTTTTTGTAGAATCCGCAAGTGGATATTTGGAGCGCTTTGAGGCCTATGCTGGAAAAGGAAATATTTTCACGTAAAAACAAGGCGGAAGCACTCTATCAAACTTCTTTGTGATGTTTACATTCAACTCACAGAGTTGAACCTTCCCTTGAATAGAGCGGTTTTGAAAGAATCTTTTTGTAGTATATGCAACTAGATATTTGGAGCGCTTTGAGTCCTATGAGGGAAATGGAAATATTTTTAGATGAAAACTAGACAGAGGCATTCTCAGAAACATATTTGTTACGAGTAAATTCAAGTCACAGAGTTGAACCTTCCTTTTGGCAGAGCGGTTTTGAAACCCTCTTTTTATTGACTCTTCCATTGGAGATTTAGAGCGCTTTGACGCAATGCTGGAAAAGGAAATATCTTCACATAAAAACTAGACAGATGCATTCCCAGAAACTTCTTTTTGATGTGTGCTTTCAACTCACAGAGTTGAACCTTTCTTTTGATAGAGCAGTTTTGAAACCCTCTCTTTGAAGAATCTTCATGTGGACATTTGGATATCTTTGAGGCCTATGCTGGAAAAGGAAATATCTTCACATAAAAACAAGACAGAAGCATTCTCAGAAACTACTTTGCAATGTGTGCGTTCAACACACAGACTTTAAACTTACTTTTGGCGGAGCAGTTCTGAAACAGTCTTTTTGTACAGTCTGCAAGTGGATATTTGGAGCGCTTTAAGGCCTACGCTGAAAAAAGAAATAACTTCAATCAAAAAGTAGAAAGAAGCATTCTCAGAAACCTCTTTGTGATGTGTGTATTGAACTCACAGAGTTGAACCTTCCTTTTGAGAGAGGAGTTTTGAAATACTCTTTTTGTAGGATCTGCAAGTGAATAGTTGGAATGATTTGAGGCCTATGATGGTAAAGGAAATATCTTCACATAAAAACGATAGAGAAGCATTCTCGGAAACTTCCTTGTGATGTGTGCATTCAACTCACAGAGTTGAACCTTCCTTCTGATAGTGCAGTTTTGAAACACTCGTTTTGTATCATCTGCAAGTGGATACTTGGAGCGCTTTGAAGCCTATACTGGAAAAGTAAATGTCTTCTCATAAAAACTATAGAGAAGCAATCTCCGAAACCACCTTGTGATGTGCGTATTCAACTCAGAGAGTTGAACCTTCCTTTTTTTAGAGCAGTTTTGAAACACTCTTTTTGCAAAATCTGCAAGTGAATACTTGGATCGCTTTGAAGCCTCTGCAGGGTAAAGGAAATATCCTCACATAAAAACAAAACAGAAGCATTGTCAGAAACTTCTTTATGATGTGTGCATTCAATTCACAGAGTTGAACCTTCCTTTTGATAGAGCAGTTTTGAAACACTCCTTTTGTAGTGTGTGCAAGTAGACATTTGGAGCTCTTTCAGGCCTGTGCTGGAAAAGGAAATATCTTCACACAAAAACTAGACAGAAGTATTCCCAGAAACCTCTTTGTGATGCATGCATTCAAAACACGGAGTTGAACCTTCCTTTTGATAGAACAGTTTTGAAACACTCTTATTGTAGAATCTGCATGTGGATATTTGGAGCGCTTTGAGGCCTATGCTAGAAAAGAAAATATCTTCGCATAAAAATGAGACAGAAGCATTCTCAGAAACTTTTTTGTGATGTGCGCATTAAACTCACAGTGTTGAACCTGCCTTTTGACAGAGCAGTTTTGAAACACTCTTTTTGTAGAATCTGCAGGTGGATATTTGGAGTGGTTTGAGGACAATGCTATATAAGGAAATGTCTTCACATAAAACCTAGACAGAAACATTATCAGAAACTTCTTTGTGATGTGTGCTTCCAAATCACAGAGTTGAACCTTCCTTTTGATATAGCAGGTTTGGAACACACTTTTTGTGGAATCTGCAAGTGAATTTTGGGAGCGCTTTGAGGACTATGCTGGAAAAGGAAATATATTCACATAAAAACTAGAAAGAGGCATTCTCAAAAACTTCTCTGTGATGTGTGCGCTAAACTCACAAAGTTGAACATCCCTTTTGCTAGAGCAGTTTTGAAACACTGTTTTTGTAAAATCTGCAAGTGAATATTTGGAGTGATTGAGACCTCTGCTGGAAAATCGTATAACTTCAAATAAGAACGGGACAGAAGTATTCTCAGAAACATCTTTGTGATGTCTGCATTCAACTCGCGGGGTTGAAACTTCCTTTTGGTAGAGCAGTTTTGAAACTGTCTTTTTGTGGAAGCTACAAGTGGATATTTGGAACGCTTTGAGGCTTAGGCTGGAAAAGCTAATAACTTCACATAAAAAGTAGAGAGAAGCATTCTCAGAAACTTCTTTGTGATGAGTGCATTCAAGTGTACATTTGGAGTGCTTTGAGGCCTTTGCTGGAAAAGGAAATAACTTCACATAAAAATTAGACAGAAGCATGCTCAGAAACTTCTTTGTGATGTGTGCATTCAACTCACAGAGTTGGATCTTCCTTTTCTTAGAGCGGTTTTGAAACAATATTTTTGTAGAATATTCAAGTGGACATTTGGAGGGCTTTGAGGCCTATGCTGGAAAAGGAAATAACTTCACATAAAAACTAGACAGAAGCATTCTCAGAAACGTATTTGATATGAGTCCATTCAACTCACAGAGTTGAACCTTCGTTTTGATAGGGCAGTTTTGAAACACTCTTTTTGTAGAATCTTCAAGTGGACATTTTTAGTGCTTTGACGATATGCTGGAAAAGGAAATATCTTCACATAAAAACTACACAGAAGCATTCTCAGAAACTTCTTTGTGATGTGTGCTTTCAACTCACAGATGTAAACATTTCTTTTGATAGAGTAGTTTTGAAACACTCTTTTTGTAGAATCTGCAAGTGGATATATTTAGCGCTTTGAAGCCTATGCTGGAAAAGGAAATATCTTCACATAAAAACTATACAGAAGCATTCTCAGCAACTTCCTTGTGATTTGTGCATTCAACTCGGAGAGTTGAACCGTCCTTTTGTTAGAGCAGTTTGAGAACACTCTTTTTGTAGAATCTGCAAGTGGATATTTGGAGCACTTCGAAGCCTAAGCTGGAAAAGGAAACAACTTCACATAAAAACTAGAAGGAAGCATTCTCACAAACTTTTTTGTGATGTGTGCATTCAACTCAGCGAGTTTAACCTTACATTTGATAGAGCAGTTTTGAAACACTCTTTTTGTAGAATGTGCAAGTAGACATTTGGAGCTCTTTCAGGCCTGTGCTGGAATAGAAAAGATCTTCACACGAAAACTAGACAGAGGCATTCTCAGAAACTTCTTTGTGACGTGTGCATTCCACTCACAGAGTTGAACCTTCCTTTTGATAGAGCAATTCTGAAACACTCTTTTTGTAGAATCCGCAAGTGGATATTTGGAGCGCTTTGAGGCCTATGCTGGAAAAGGAAATATTTTCACGTAAAAACAAGGCGGAAGCACTCTATCAAACTTCTTTGTGATGTTTACATTCAACTCACAGAGTTGAACCTTCCCTTGAATAGAGCGGTTTTGAAAGAATCTTTTTGTAGTATATGCAACTAGATATTTGGAGCGCTTTGAGTCCTATGAGGGAAATGGAAATATTTTTAGATAAAAACTAGACAGAGGCATTCTCAGAAACATATTTGTTACGAGTGAATTCAAGTCACAGAGTTGAACCTTCCTTTTGGCAGAGCGGTTTTGAAACCCTCTTTTTATTGACTCTTCCATTGGAGATTTAGAGCGCTTTGACGCAATGCTGGAAAAGGAAATATCTTCACATAAAAACTAGACAGATGCATTCCCAGAAACTTCTTTTTGATGTGTGCTTTCAACTCACAGAGTTGAACCTTTCTTTTGATAGAGCAGTTTTGAAACCCTCTCTTTGAAGAATCTTCATGTGGACATTTGGATATCTTTGAGGCCTATGCTGGAAAAGGAAATATCTTCACATAAAAACAAGACAGAAGCATTCTCAGAAACTACTTTGCAATGTGTGCGTTCAACACACAGACTTTAAACTTACTTTTGGCGGAGCAGTTCTGAAACAGTCTTTTTGTACAGTCTGCAAGTGGATATTTGGAGCGCTTTAAGGCCTACGCTGAAAAAAGAAATAACTTCAATCAAAAAGTAGAAAGAAGCATTCTCAGAAACCTCTTTGTGATGTGTGTATTGAACTCACAGAGTTGAACCTTCCTTTTGAGAGAGGAGTTTTGAAATACTCTTTTTGTAGGATCTGCAAGTGAATAGTTGGAATGATTTGAGGCCTATGATGGTAAAGGAAATATCTTCACATAAAAACGATAGAGAAGCATTCTCGGAAACTTTCTTGTGATGTGTGCATTCAACTCACAGAGTTGAACCTTCCTTTTGAGAGTGCAGTTTTGAAACACTCGTTTTGTATCATCTGCAAGTGGATACTTGGAGCGCTTTGAAGCCTATACTGGAAAAGTAAATGTCTTCTCATAAAAACTATACAGAAGCAATCTCCGAAACCACCTTGTGATGTGTGTATTCAACTCAGAGAGTTGAACCTTCCTTTTTTTAGAGCAGTTTTGAAACACTCTTTTTGCAAAATCTGCAAGTGAATACTTGGATCGCTTTGAAGCCTCTGCAGGGTAAAGGAAATATCTTCACATAAAAACAAAACAGAAGCATTGTCAGAAACTTCTTTATGATGTGTGCATTCAATTCACAGAGTTGAACCTTCCTTTTGATAGAGCAGTTTTGAATCACTCCTTTTGTAGTGTGTGCAAGTAGACATTTGGAGCTCTTTCAGGCCTGTGCTGGAAAAGGAAATATCTTCACACAAAAACTAGACAGAAGTATTCCCAGAAACGTCTTTGTGATGCATGCATTCAAAACACGGAGTTGAACCTTCCTTTTGATAGAACAGTTTTGAAACACTCTTATTGTAGAATCTGCATGTGGATATTTGGAGCGCTTTGAGGCCTATGCTAGAAAAGAAAATATCTTCGCATAAAAATGAGACAGAAGCATTCTCAGAAACTTTTTTGTGATGTGTGCATTAAACTCACAGTGTTGAACCTGCCTTTTGACAGAGCAGTTTTGAAACACTCTTTTTGTAGAATCTGCAGGTGGATATTTGGAGTGGTTTGAGGACAATGCTATATAAGGAAATGTCTTCACATAAAACCTAGACAGAAACATTATCAGAAACTTCTTTGTGATGTGTGCTTCCAAATCACAGAGTTGAACCTTCCTTTTGATATAGCAGGTTTGGAACACACTTTTTGTGGAATCTGCAAGTGAATTTTGGGAGCGCTTTGAGGACTATGCTGGAAAAGGAAATATATTCACATAAAAACTAGAAAGAGGCATTCTCAAAAACTTCTCTGTGATGTGTGCGCTAAACTCACAAAGTTGAACATCCCTTTTGCTAGAGCAGTTTTGAAACACTGTTTTTGTAAAATCTGCAAGTGAATATTTGGAGTGATTGAGACCTCTGCTGGAAAATCGTATAACTTCAAATAAGAACGGGACAGAAGTATTCTCAGAAACATCTTTGTGATGTCTGCATTCAACTCGCGGAGTTGAAACTTCCTTTTGGTAGAGCAGTTTTGAAACTGTCTTTTTGTGGAAGCTACAAGTGGATATTTGGAACGCTTTGAGGCTTAGGCTGGAAAAGCTAATAACTTCACATAAAAAGTAGAGAGAAGCATTCTCAGAAACTTCTTTGTGATGAGTGCATTCAAGTGTACATTTGGAGTGCTTTGAGGCCTTTGCTGGAAAAGGAAATAACTTCACATAAAAATTAGACAGAAGCATGCTCAGAAACTTCTTTGTGATGTGTGCATTCAACTCACAGAGTTGGATCTTCCTTTTCTTAGAGCGGTTTTGAAACAATATTTTTGTAGAATATTCAAGTGGACATTTGGAGGGCTTTGAGGCCTATGCTGGAAAAGGAAATAACTTCACATAAAAACTAGACAGAAGCATTCTCAGAAACGTATTTGTTATGAGTCCATTCAACTCACAGAGTTGAACCTTCGTTTTGATAGGGCAGTTTTGAAACACTCTTTTTGTAGAATCTTCAAGTGGACATTTTTAGTGCTTTGACGATATGCTGGAAAAGGAAATATCTTCACATAAAAACTACACAGAAGCATTCTCAGAAACTTCTTTGTGATGTGTGCTTTCAACTCACAGATGTAAACATTTCTTTTGATAGAGTAGTTTTGAAACACTCTTTTTGTAGAATCTGCAAGTGGATATATGGAGCGCTTTGAAGCCTATGCTGGAAAAGGAAATATCTTCACATAAAAACTATACAGAAGCATTCTCAGCAACTTCCTTGTGATTTGTGCATTCAACTCGGAGAGTTGAACCGTCCTTTTGTTAGAGCAGTTTGGGAACACTCTTTTTGTAGAATCTGCAAGTGGATATTTGGAGCACTTCGAAGCCTAAGCTGGAAAAGGAAACAACTTCACATAAAAACTAGAAGGAAGCATTCTCACAAACTTTTTTGTGATGTGTGCATTCAACTCAGCGAGTTTAACCTTCCTTTTGATAGAGCAGTTTTGAAACACTCTTTTTGTAGAATGTGCAAGTAGACATTTGGAGCTCTTTCAGGCCTGTGCTGGAATAGAAAAGATCTTCACACGAAAACTAGACAGAAGCATTCTCAGAAACTTCTTTGTGACGTGTGCATTCCACTCACAGAGTTGAACCTTCCTTTTGATAGAGCAATTCTGAAACACTCTTTTTGTAGAATCCGCAAGTGGATATTTGGAGCGCTTTGAGGCCTATGCTGGAAAAGGAAATATTTTCACGTAAAAACAAGACCGAAGCACTCTATCAAACTTCTTTGTGATGTTTACATTCAACTCACAGAGTTGAAAATTCCCTTGAATAGAGCGGTTTTGAAAGAATCTTTTTGTAGTATATGCAACTAGATATTTGGAGCGCTTTGAGTCCTATGAGGGAAATGGAAATATTTTTAGATAAAAACTAGACAGAGGCATTCTCAGAAACATATTTGTTACGAGTGAATTCAAGTCACAGAGTTGAACCTTCCTTTTGGCAGAGCGGTTTTGAAACCCTCTTTTTATTGACTCTTCCATTGGAGATTTAGAGCGCTTTGACGCAA
Organism: Pongo abelii; assembly: GCF_028885655.2. Classification (NCBI taxonomy): domain Eukaryota; kingdom Metazoa; phylum Chordata; class Mammalia; order Primates; family Hominidae; genus Pongo; species Pongo abelii. The sequence goes on from NC_072005.2 coordinate 25,670,033, forward strand.
TGCTGGAAAAGGAAATATCTTCACATAAAAACTAGACAGATGCATTCCCAGAAACTTCTTTTTGATGTGTGCTTTCAACTCACAGAGTTGAACCTTTCTTTTGATAGAGCAGTTTTGAAACCCTCTCTTTGAAGGATCTTCATGTGGACAATTGGATATCTTTGAGGCCTATGCTGGAAAAGGAAATATCTTCACATAAAAACAAGACAGAAGCATTCTCAGAAACTACTTTGCAATGTGTGCGTTCAACACACAGACTTTAAACTTACTTTTGGCGGAGCAGTTCTGAAACAGTCTTTTTGTACAGTCTGCAAGTGGATATTTGGAGCGCTTTAAGGCCTACGCTGAAAAAAGAGATAACTTCAATCAAAAAGTAGAAAGAAGCATTCTCAGAAACCTCTGTGTGATGTGTGTATTGAACTCACAGAGTTGAACCTTCCTTTTGATAGAGGAGTTTTGAAATACTCTTTTTGTAGGATCTGCAAGTGAATAGTTGGAATGATTTGAGGCTTATGATGGTAAAGGAAATATCTTCACATAAAGACGATAGAGAAGCATTCTCGGAAACTTCCTTGTGATGTGTGCATTCAAGTCACAGAGTTGAACCTTCCTTCTGACAGTGCAGTTTTGAAACACTCGTTTTGTATCATCTGCAAGTGGATACTTGGAGCGCTTTGAAGCCTATACTGGAAAAGTAAATGTCTTCTCATAAAAACTATACAGAAGCAATCTCCGAAACCACCTTGTGATGTGTGTATTCAACTCAGAGAGTTGAACCTTCCTTTTTTTAGAGCAGTTTTGAAACACTCTTTTTGCAAAATCTGCAAGTGAATACTTGGATCGCTTTGAAGCCTCTGCAGGGTAAAGGAAATATCTTCACATAAAAACAAAACAGAAGCATTGTCAGAAACTTCTTTATGACGTGTGCATTCAATTCACAGAGTTGAACCTTCCTTTTGATAGAGCAGTTTTGAAACACTCCTTTTGTAGTGTGTGCAAGTAGACATTTGGAGCTCTTTCAGGCCTGTGCTGGAAAAGGAAATATCTTCACACAAAAACTAGACAGAAGTATTCTCAGAAACGTCTTTGTGATGCATGCATTCAAAACACGGAGTTGAACCTTCCTTTTGAAAGAACAGTTTTGAAACACTCTTATTGTAGAATCTGCATGTGGATATTTGGAGCGCTTTGAGGCCAATGCTAGAAAAGAAAATATCTTCGCATAAAAATGAGACAGAAGCATTCTCAGAAACTTTTTTGTGATGTGTGCATTAAACTCACAGTGTTGAACCTGCCTTTTGACAGAGCAGTTTTGAAACACTCTTTTTGTAGAATCTGCAGGTGGATATTTGGAGTGCTTTGAGGACAATGCTATATAAGGAAATGTCTTCACAGAAAACCTAGACAGAAACATTATCAGAAACTTCTTTGTGATGTGTGCTTCCAAATCACAGAGTTGAACCTTCCTTTTGATATAGCAGGTTTGGAACACACTTTTTGTGGAATCTGCAAGTGAATTTTGGGAGCGCTTTGAGGACTATGCTGGAAAAGGAAATATATTCACATAAAAACTAGAAAGAGGCATTCTCAAAAACTTCTCTGTGATGTGTGCGCTAAACTCACAAAGTTGAACATCCCTTTTGCTAGAGCAGTTTTGAAACACTGTTTTTGTAAAATCTGCAAGTGAATATTTGGAGTGATTGAGACCTCTGCTGGAAAATCATATAACTTCAAATAAGAACGGGACAGAAGTATTCTCAGAAACATCTTTGTGATGTCTGCATTCAACTCGCGGAGTTGAAACTTCCTTCTGGTAGAGCAGTTTTGAAACTGTCTTTTTGTGGAAGCTACAAGTGGATATTTGGAACGCTTTGAGGCTTAGGCTGGAAAAGCTAATAACTTCACATAAAAAGTAGAGAGAAGCATTCTCAGAAACTTCTTTGTGATGAGTGCATTCAAGTGTACATTTGGAGTGCTTTGAGGCCTTTGCTGGAAAAGGAAATAACTTCACATAAAAATTAGACAGAAGCATGCTCAGAAACTTCTTTGTGATGTGTGCATTCAACTCACAGAGTTGGATCTTCCTTTTCTTAGAGCGGTTTTGAAACAATATTTTTGTAGAATATTCAAGTGGACATTTGGAGGGCTTTGAGGCCTATGCTGGAAAAGGAAATAACTTCACATAAAAACTAGACAGAAGCATTCTCAGAAACGTATTTGTTATGAGTCCATTCAACTCACAGAGTTGAACCTTCGTTTTGATAGGGCAGTTTTGAAACACTCTTTTTGTAGAATCTTCAAGTGGACATTTTTAGTGCTTTGACGATATGCTGGAAAAGGAAATATCTTCACATAAAAACTACACAGAAGCATTCTCAGAAACTTCTTTGTGATGTGTGCTTTCAACTCACAGATGTAAACATTTCTTTTGATAGAGTAGTTTTGAAACACTCTTTTTGTAGAATCTGCAAGTGGATATATGGAGCGCTTTGAAGCCTATGCTGGAAAAGGAAATATCTTCACATAAAAACTATACAGAAGCATTCTCAGCAACTTCCTTGTGATTTGTGCATTCAACTCGGAGAGTTGAACCGTCCTTTTGTTAGAGCAGTTTGGGAACACTCTTTTTGTAGAATCTGCAAGTGGATATTTGGAGCACTTCGAAGCCTAAGCTGGAAAAGGAAACAACTTCACATAAAAACTAGAAGGAAGCATTCTCACAAACTTTTTTGTGATGTGTGCATTCAACTCAGCGAGTTTAACCTTCCTTTTGATAGAGCAGTTTTGAAACACTCTTTTTGTAGAATGTGCAAGTAGACATTTGGAGCTCTTTCAGGCCTGTGCTGGAATAGAAAAGATCTTCACACGAAAACTAGACAGAAGCATTCTCAGAAACTTCTTTGTGACGTGTGCATTCCACTCACAGAGTTGAACCTTCCTTTTGATAGAGCAATTCTGAAACACTCTTTTTGTAGAATCCGCAAGTGGATATTTGGAGCGCTTTGAGGCCTATGCTGGAAAAGGAAATATTTTCACGTAAAAACAAGACCGAAGCACTCTATCAAACTTCTTTGTGATGTTTACATTCAACTCACAGAGTTGAAAATTCCCTTGAATAGAGCGGTTTTGAAAGAATCTTTTTGTAGTATATGCAACTAGATATTTGGAGCGCTTTGAGTCCTATGAGGGAAATGGAAATATTTTTAGATAAAAACTAGACAGAGGCATTCTCAGAAACATATTTGTTACGAGTGAATTCAAGTCACAGAGTTGAACCTTCCTTTTGGCAGAGCGGTTTTGAAACCCTCTTTTTATTGACTCTTCCATTGGAGATTTAGAGCGCTTTGACGCAATGCTGGAAAAGGAAATATCTTCACATAAAAACTAGACAGATGCATTCCCAGAAACTTCTTTTTGATGTGTGCTTTCAACTCACAGAGTTGAACCTTTCTTTTGATAGAGCAGTTTTGAAACCCTCTCTTTGAAGGATCTTCATGTGGACAATTGGATATCTTTGAGGCCTATGCTGGAAAAGGAAATATCTTCACATAAAAACAAGACAGAAGCATTCTCAGAAACTACTTTGCAATGTGTGCGTTCAACACACAGACTTTAAACTTACTTTTGGCGGAGCAGTTCTGAAACAGTCTTTTTGTACAGTCTGCAAGTGGATATTTGGAGCGCTTTAAGGCCTACGCTGAAAAAAGAGATAACTTCAATCAAAAAGTAGAAAGAAGCATTCTCAGAAACCTCTGTGTGATGTGTGTATTGAACTCACAGAGTTGAACCTTCCTTTTGATAGAGGAGTTTTGAAATACTCTTTTTGTAGGATCTGCAAGTGAATAGTTGGAATGATTTGAGGCTTATGATGGTAAAGGAAATATCTTCACATAAAGACGATAGAGAAGCATTCTCGGAAACTTCCTTGTGATGTGTGCATTCAACTCACAGAGTTGAACCTTCCTTCTGACAGTGCAGTTTTGAAACACTCGTTTTGTATCATCTGCAAGTGGATACTTGGAGCGCTTTGAAGCCTATACTGGAAAAGTAAATGTCTTCTCATAAAAACTATACAGAAGCAATCTCCGAAACCACCTTGTGATGTGTGTATTCAACTCAGAGAGTTGAACCTTCCTTTTTTTAGAGCAGTTTTGAAACACTCTTTTTGCAAAATCTGCAAGTGAATACTTGGATCGCTTTGAAGCCTCTGCAGGGTAAAGGAAATATCTTCACATAAAAACAAAACAGAAGCATTGTCAGAAACTTCTTTATGACGTGTGCATTCAATTCACAGAGTTGAACCTTCCTTTTGATAGAGCAGTTTTGAAACACTCCTTTTGTAGTGTGTGCAAGTAGACATTTGGAGCTCTTTCAGGCCTGTGCTGGAAAAGGAAATATCTTCACACAAAAACTAGACAGAAGTATTCTCAGAAACGTCTTTGTGATGCATGCATTCAAAACACGGAGTTGAACCTTCCTTTTGAAAGAACAGTTTTGAAACACTCTTATTGTAGAATCTGCATGTGGATATTTGGAGCGCTTTGAGGCCAATGCTAGAAAAGAAAATATCTTCGCATAAAAATGAGACAGAAGCATTCTCAGAAACTTTTTTGTGATGTGTGCATTAAACTCACAGTGTTGAACCTGCCTTTTGACAGAGCAGTTTTGAAACACTCTTTTTGTAGAATCTGCAGGTGGATATTTGGAGTGCTTTGAGGACAATGCTATATAAGGAAATGTCTTCACAGAAAACCTAGACAGAAACATTATCAGAAACTTCTTTGTGATGTGTGCTTCCAAATCACAGAGTTGAACCTTCCTTTTGATATAGCAGGTTTGGAACACACTTTTTGTGGAATCTGCAAGTGAATTTTGGGAGCGCTTTGAGGACTATGCTGGAAAAGGAAATATATTCACATAAAAACTAGAAAGAGGCATTCTCAAAAACTTCTCTGTGATGTGTGCGCTAAACTCACAAAGTTGAACATCCCTTTTGCTAGAGCAGTTTTGAAACACTGTTTTTGTAAAATCTGCAAGTGAATATTTGGAGTGATTGAGACCTCTGCTGGAAAATCATATAACTTCAAATAAGAACGGGACAGAAGTATTCTCAGAAACATCTTTGTGATGTCTGCATTCAACTCGCGGAGTTGAAACTTCCTTCTGGTAGAGCAGTTTTGAAACTGTCTTTTTGTGGAAGCTACAAGTGGATATTTGGAACGCTTTGAGGCTTAGGCTGGAAAAGCTAATAACTTCACATAAAAAGTAGAGAGAAGCATTCTCAGAAACTTCTTTGTGATGAGTGCATTCAAGTGTACATTTGGAGTGCTTTGAGGCCTTTGCTGGAAAAGGAAATAACTTCACATAAAAATTAGACAGAAGCATGCTCAGAAACTTCTTTGTGATGTGTGCATTCAACTCACAGAGTTGGATCTTCCTTTTCTTAGAGCGGTTTTGAAACAATATTTTTGTAGAATATTCAAGTGGACATTTGGAGGGCTTTGAGGCCTATGCTGGAAAAGGAAATAACTTCACATAAAAACTAGACAGAAGCATTCTCAGAAACGTATTTGTTATGAGTCCATTCAACTCACAGAGTTGAACCTTCGTTTTGATAGGGCAGTTTTGAAACACTCTTTTTGTAGAATCTTCAAGTGGACATTTTTAGTGCTTTGACGATATGCTGGAAAAGGAAATATCTTCACATAAAAACTACACAGAAGCATTCTCAGAAACTTCTTTGTGATGTGTGCTTTCAACTCACAGATGTAAACATTTCTTTTGATAGAGTAGTTTTGAAACACTCTTTTTGTAGAATCTGCAAGTGGATATATGGAGCGCTTTGAAGCCTATGCTGGAAAAGGAAATATCTTCACATAAAAACTATACAGAAGCATTCTCAGCAACTTCCTTGTGATTTGTGCATTCAACTCGGAGAGTTGAACCGTCCTTTTGTTAGAGCAGTTTGGGAACACTCTTTTTGTAGAATCTGCAAGTGGATATTTGGAGCACTTCGAAGCCTAAGCTGGAAAAGGAAACAACTTCACATAAAAACTAGAAGGAAGCATTCTCACAAACTTTTTTGTGATGTGTGCATTCAACTCAGCGAGTTTAACCTTCCTTTTGATAGAGCAGTTTTGAAACACTCTTTTTGTAGAATGTGCAAGTAGACATTTGGAGCTCTTTCAGGCCTGTGCTGGAATAGAAAAGATCTTCACACGAAAACTAGACAGAAGCATTCTCAGAAACTTCTTTGTGACGTGTGCATTCCACTCACAGAGTTGAACCTTCCTTTTGATAGAGCAATTCTGAAACACTCTTTTTGTAGAATCCGCAAGTGGATATTTGGAGCGCTTTGAGGCCTATCCTGGAAAAGGAAATATTTTCACGTAAAAACAAGACCGAAGCACTCTATCAAACTTCTTTGTGATGTTTACATTCAACTCACAGAGTTGAAAATTCCCTTGAATAGAGCGGTTTTGAAAGAATCTTTTTGTAGTATATGCAACTAGATATTTGGAGCGCTTTGAGTCCTATGAGGGAAATGGAAATATTTTTAGATAAAAACTAGACAGAGGCATTCTCAGAAACATATTTGTTACGAGTGAATTCAAGTCACAGAGTTGAACCTTCCTTTTGGCAGAGCGGTTTTGAAACCCTCTTTTTATTGACTCTTCCATTGGAGATTTAGAGCGCTTTGACGCAATGCTGGAAAAGGAAATATCTTCACATAAAAACTAGACAGATGCATTCCCAGAAACTTCTTTTTGATGTGTGCTTTCAACTCACAGAGTTGAACCTTTCTTTTGATAGAGCAGTTTTGAAACCCTCTCTTTGAAGGATCTTCATGTGGACAATTGGATATCTTTGAGGCCTATGCTGGAAAAGGAAATATCTTCACATAAAAACAAGACAGAAGCATTCTCAGAAACTACTTTGCAATGTGTGCGTTCAACACACAGACTTTAAACTTACTTTTGGCGGAGCAGTTCTGAAACAGTCTTTTTGTACAGTCTGCAAGTGGATATTTGGAGCGCTTTAAGGCCTACGCTGAAAAAAGAGATAACTTCAATCAAAAAGTAGAAAGAAGCATTCTCAGAAACCTCTGTGTGATGTGTGTATTGAACTCACAGAGTTGAACCTTCCTTTTGATAGAGGAGTTTTGAAATACTCTTTTTGTAGGATCTGCAAGTGAATAGTTGGAATGATTTGAGGCTTATGATGGTAAAGGAAATATCTTCACATAAAGACGATAGAGAAGCATTCTCGGAAACTTCCTTGTGATGTGTGCATTCAACTCACAGAGTTGAACCTTCCTTCTGACAGTGCAGTTTTGAAACACTCGTTTTGTATCATCTGCAAGTGGATACTTGGAGCGCTTTGAAGCCTATACTGGAAAAGTAAATGTCTTCTCATAAAAACTATACAGAAGCAATCTCCGAAACCACCTTGTGATGTGTGTATTCAACTCAGAGAGTTGAACCTTCCTTTTTTTAGAGCAGTTTTGAAACACTCTTTTTGCAAAATCTGCAAGTGAATACTTGGATCGCTTTGAAGCCTCTGCAGGGTAAAGGAAATATCTTCACATAAAAACAAAACAGAAGCATTGTCAGAAACTTCTTTATGACGTGTGCATTCAATTCACAGAGTTGAACCTTCCTTTTGATAGAGCAGTTTTGAAACACTCCTTTTGTAGTGTGTGCAAGTAGACATTTGGAGCTCTTTCAGGCCTGTGCTGGAAAAGGAAATATCTTCACACAAAAACTAGACAGAAGTATTCTCAGAAACGTCTTTGTGATGCATGCATTCAAAACACGGAGTTGAACCTTCCTTTTGAAAGAACAGTTTTGAAACACTCTTATTGTAGAATCTGCATGTGGATATTTGGAGCGCTTTGAGGCCAATGCTAGAAAAGAAAATATCTTCGCATAAAAATGAGACAGAAGCATTCTCAGAAACTTTTTTGTGATGTGTGCATTAAACTCACAGTGTTGAACCTGCCTTTTGACAGAGCAGTTTTGAAACACTCTTTTTGTAGAATCTGCAGGTGGATATTTGGAGTGCTTTGAGGACAATGCTATATAAGGAAATGTCTTCACAGAAAACCTAGACAGAAACATTATCAGAAACTTCTTTGTGATGTGTGCTTCCAAATCACAGAGTTGAACCTTCCTTTTGATATAGCAGGTTTGGAACACACTTTTTGTGGAATCTGCAAGTGAATTTTGGGAGCGCTTTGAGGACTATGCTGGAAAAGGAAATATATTCACATAAAAACTAGAAAGAGGCATTCTCAAAAACTTCTCTGTGATGTGTGCGCTAAACTCACAAAGTTGAACATCCCTTTTGCTAGAGCAGTTTTGAAACACTGTTTTTGTAAAATCTGCAAGTGAATATTTGGAGTGATTGAGACCTCTGCTGGAAAATCGTATAACTTCAAATAAGAACGGGACAGAAGTATTCTCAGAAACATCTTTGTGATGTCTGCATTCAACTCGCGGAGTTGAAACTTCCTTCTGGTAGAGCAGTTTTGAAACTGTCTTTTTGTGGAAGCTACAAGTGGATATTTGGAACGCTTTGAGGCTTAGGCTGGAAAAGCTAATAACTTCACATAAAAAGTAGAGAGAAGCATTCTCAGAAACTTCTTTGTGATGAGTGCATTCAAGTGTACATTTGGAGTGCTTTGAGGCCTTTGCTGGAAAAGGAAATAACTTCACATAAAAATTAGACAGAAGCATGCTCAGAAACTTCTTTGTGATGTGTGCATTCAACTCACAGAGTTGGATCTTCCTTTTCTTAGAGCGGTTTTGAAACAAGATTTTTGTAGAATATTCAAGTGGACATTTGGAGGGCTTTGAGGCCTATGCTGGAAAAGGAAATAACTTCACATAAAAACTAGACAGAAGCATTCTCAGAAACGTATTTGTTATGAGTCCATTCAACTCACAGAGTTGAACCTTCGTTTTGATAGGGCAGTTTTGAAACACTCTTTTTGTAGAATCTTCAAGTGGACATTTTTAGTGCTTTGACGATATGCTGGAAAAGGAAATATCTTCACATAAAAACTACACAGAAGCATTCTCAGAAACTTCTTTGTGATGTGTGCTTTCAACTCACAGATGTAAACATTTCTTTTGATAGAGTAGTTTTGAAACACTCTTTTTGTAGAATCTGCAAGTGGATATATGGAGCGCTTTGAAGCCTATGCTGGGAAAGGAAATATCTTCACATAAAAACTATACAGAAGCATTCTCAGCAACTTCCTTGTGATTTGTGCATTCAACTCGGAGAGTTGAACCGTCCTTTTGTTAGAGCAGTTTGGGAACACTCTTTTTGTAGAATCTGCAAGTGGATATTTGGAGCACTTCGAAGGCTAAGCTGGAAAAGGAAACAACTTCACATAAAAACTAGAAGGAAGCATTCTCACAAACTTTTTTGTGATGTGTGCATTCAACTCAGCAAGTTTAACCTTCCTTTTGATAGAGCAGTTTTGAAACACTCTTTTTGTAGAATGTGCAAGTAGACATTTGGAGCTCTTTCAGGCCTGTGCTGGAATAGAAAAGATCTTCACACGAAAACTAGACAGAAGCATTCTCAGAAACTCCTTTGTGATGTGTGCATTCCACTCACAGAGTTGAACCTTCCTTTTGATAGAGCAATTCTGAAACACTCTTTTTGTAGAATCCGCAAGTGGATATTTGGAGCGCTTTGAGGCCTATGCTGGAAAAGGAAATATTTTCACGTAAAAACAAGGCGGAAGCACTCTATCAAACTTCTTTGTGATGTTTACATTCAACTCACAGAGTTGAACCTTCCCTTGAATAGAGCGGTTTTGAAAGAATCTTTTTGTAGTATATGCAACTAGATATTTGGAGCGCTTTGAGTCCTATGAGGGAAATGGAAATATTTTTAGATAAAAACTAGACAGAGGCATTCTCAGAAACATATTTGTTACGAGTGAATTCAAGTCACAGAGTTGAACCTTCCTTTTGGCAGAGCGGTTTTGAAACCCTCTTTTTATTGACTCTTCCATTGGAGATTTAGAGCGCTTTGACGCAATGCTGGAAAAGGAAATATCTTCACATAAAAACTAGACAGATGCATTCCCAGAAACTTCTTTTTGATGTGTGCTTTCAACTCACAGAGTTGAACCTTTCTTTTGATAGAGCAGTTTTGAAACCCTCTCTTTGAAGAATCTTCATGTGGACATTTGGATATCTTTGAGGCCTATGCTGGAAAAGGAAATATCTTCACATAAAAACAAGACAGAAGCATTCTCAGAAACTACTTTGCAATGTGTGCGTTCAACACACAGACTTTGAACTTACTTTTGGCGGAGCAGTTCTGAAACAGTCTTTTTGTACAGTCTGCAAGTGGATATTTGGAGCGCTTTAAGGCCTACGCTGAAAAAAGAAATAACTTCAATCAAAAAGTAGAAAGAAGCATTCTCAGAAACCTCTTTGTGATGTGTGTATTGAACTCACAGAGTTGAACCTTCCTTTTGAGAGAGGAGTTTTGAAATACTCTTTTTGTAGGATCTGCAAGTGAATAGTTGGAATGATTTGAGGCCTATGATGGTAAAGGAAATATCTTCACATAAAAACGATAGAGAAGCATTCTCGGAAACTTTCTTGTGATGTGTGCATTCAACTCACAGAGTTGAACCTTCCTTTTGATAGTGCAGTTTTGAAACACTCGTTTTGTATCATCTGCAAGTGGATACTTGGAGCGCTTTGAAGCCTATACTGGAAAAGTAAATGTCTTCTCATAAAAACTATACAGAAGCAATCTCCGAAACCACCTTGTGATGTGTGTATTCAACTCAGAGAGTTGAACCTTCCTTTTTTTAGAGCAGTTTTGAAACACTCTTTTTGCAAAATCTGCAAGTGAATACTTGGATCGCTTTGAAGCCTCTGCAGGGTAAAGGAAATATCTTCACATAAAAACAAAACAGAAGCATTGTCAGAAACTTCTTTATGATGTGTGCATTCAATTCACAGAGTTGAACCTTCCCTTTGATAGAGCAGTTTTGAAACACTCCTTTTGTAGTGTGTGCAAGTAGACATTTGGAGCTCTTTCAGGCCTGTGCTGGAAAAGGAAATATCTTCACACAAAAACTAGACAGAAGTATTCTCAGAAACGTCTTTGTGATGCATGCATTCAAAACACGGAGTTGAACCTTCCTTTTGATAGAACAGTTTTGAAACACTCTTATTGTAGAATCTGCATGTGGATATTTGGAGCGCTTTGAGGCCTATGCTAGAAAAGAAAATATCTTCGCATAAAAATGAGACAGAAGCATTCTCAGAAACTTTTTTGTGATGTGTGCATTAAACTCACAGTGTTGAACCTGCCTTTTGACAGAGCAGTTTTGAAACACTCTTTTTGTAGAATCTGCAGGTGGATATTTGGAGTGCTTTGAGGACAATGCTATATAAGGAAATGTCTTCACATAAAACCTAGACAGAAACATTATCAGAAACTTCTTTGTGATGTGTGCTTCCAAATCACAGAGTTGAACCTTCCTTTTGATATAGCAGGTTTGGAACACACTTTTTGTGGAATCTGCAAGTGAATTTTGGGAGCGCTTTGAGGACTATGCTGGAAAAGGAAATATTTTCACATAAAAACTGGAAAGAGGCATTCTCAGAAACTTCTCTGTGATGTGTGCGCTAAACTCACAAAGTTGAACATCCCTTTTGCTAGAGCAGTTTTGAAACACTGTTTTTGTAAAATCTGCAAGTGAATATTTGGAGTGATTGAGACCTCTGCTGGAAAATCATATAACTTCAAATAAGAACGGGACAGAAGTATTCTCAGAAACATCTTTGTGATGTCTGCATTCAACTCGCGGAGTTGAAACTTCCTTTTGGTAGAGCAGTTTTGAAACTGTCTTTTTGTGGAAGCTACAAGTGGATATTTGGAACGCTTTGAGGCTTATGCTGGAAAAGCTAATAACTTCACATAAAAAGTAGAGAGAAGCATTCTCAGAAACTTCTTTGTGATGAGTGCATTCAAGTGTACATTTGGAGTGCTTTGAGGCCTTTGCTGGAAAAGGAAATAACTTCACATAAAAATTAGACAGAAGCATGCTCAGAAACTTCTTTGTGATGTGTGCATTCAACTCACAGAGTTGGATCTTCCTTTTCTTAGAGCGGTTTTGAAACAATATTTTTGTAGAATATTCAAGTGGACATTTGGAGGGCTTTGAGGCCTATGCTGGAAAAGGAAATAACTTCACATAAAAACTAGACAGAAGCATTCTCAGAACCGTATTTGTTATGAGTCCATTCAACTCACAGAGTTGAACCTTCGTTTTGATAGGGCAGTTTTGAAACACTCTTTTTGTAGAATCTTCAAGTGGACATTTTTAGTGCTTTGACGATATGCTGGAAAAGGAAATATCTTCACATAAAAACTACACAGAAGCATTCTCAGAAACTTCTTTGTGATGTGTGCTTTCAACTCACAGATGTAAACATTTCTTTTGATAGAGTAGTTTTGAAACACTCTTTTTGTAGAATCTGCAAGTGGATATATTTAGCGCTTTGAAGCCTATGCTGGGAAAGGAAATATCTTCACTTAAAAACTATACAGAAGCATTCTCAGCAACTTCCTTGTGATTTGTGCATTCAACTCGGAGAGTTGAACCGTCGTTTTGTTAGAGCAGTTTGAGAACACTCTTTTTGTAGAATCTGCAAGATGGATATTTGGAGCACTTCGAAGCCTAAGCTGGAAAAGGAAACAACTTCACATAAAAACTAGAAGGAAGCATTCTCACAAACTTTTTTGTGATGTGTGCATTCAACTCAGCGAGTTTAACCTTCCTTTTGATAGAGCAGTTTTGAAACACTCTTTTTGTAGAATGTGCAAGTAGACATTTGGAGCTCTTTCAGGCCTGTGCTGGAATAGAAAAGATCTTCACACGAAAACTAGACAGAAGCATTCTCAGAAACTTCTTTGTGATGTGTGCATTCCACTCACAGAGTTGAACCTTCCTTTTGATAGAGCAATTCTGAAACACTCTTTTTGTAGAATCCGCAAGTGGATATTTGGAGCGCTTTGAGACCTATGCTGGAAAAGGAAATATTTTCACGTAAAAACAAGACGGAAGCACTCTATCAAACTTCTTTGTGATGTTTACATTCAACTCACAGAGTTGAACCTTCCCTTGAATAGAGTGGTTTTGAAAGAATCTTTTTGTAGTATATGCAACTAGATATTTGGAGCGCTTTGAGTCCTATGAGGGAAATGGAAATATTTTTAGATGAAAACTAGACAGAGGCATTCTCAGAAACATATTTGTTACGAGTGAATTCAAGTCACAGAGTTGAACCTTCCTTTTGGCAGAGCGGTTTTGAAACCCTCTTTTTATTGACTCTTCCATTGGAGATTTAGAGCGCTTTGACGCAATGCTGGAAAAGGAAATATCTTCACATAAAAACTAGACAGATGCATTCCCAGAAACTTCTTTTTGATGTGTGCTTTCAACTCACAGAGTTGAACCTTTCTTTTGATAGAGCAGTTTTGAAACCCTCTCTTTGAAGAATCTTCATGTGGACATTTGGATATCTTTGAGGCCTATGCTGGAAAAGGAAATATCTTCACATAAAAACAAGACAGAAGCATTCTCAGAAACTACTTTGCAATGTGTGCGTTCAACACACAGACTTTGAACTTACTTTTGGCGGAGCAGTTCTGAAACAGTCTTTTTGTACAGTCTGCAAGTGGATATTTGGAGCGCTTTAAGGCCTACGCTGAAAAAAGAAATAACTTCAATCAAAAAGTAGAAAGAAGCATTCTCAGAAACCTCTTTGTGATGTGTGTATTGATCTCACAGAGTTGAACCTTCCTTTTGATAGAGGAGTTTTGAAATACTCTTTTTGTAGGATCTGCAAGTGAATAGTTGGAATGATTTGAGGCCTATGATGGTAAAGGAAATATCTTCACATAAAAACGATAGAGAAGCATTCTCGGAAACTTTCTTGTGATGTGTGCATTCAACTCACAGAGTTGAACCTTCCTTCTGATAGTGCAGTTTTGAAACACTCGTTTTGTATCATCTGCAAGTGGATACTTGGAGCGCTTTGAAGCCTATACTGGAAAAGTAAATGTCTTCTCATAAAAACTATACAGAAGCAATCTCCGAAACCACCTTGTGATGTGTGTATTCAACTCAGAGAGTTGAACCTTCCTTTTTTTAGAGCAGTTTTGAAACACTCTTTTTGCAAAATCTGCAAGTGAATACTTGGATCGCTTTGAAGCCTCTGCAGGGTAAAGGAAATATCTTCACATAAAAACAAAACAGAAGCATTGTCAGAAACTTCTTTATGATGTGTGCATTCAATTCACAGAGTTGAACCTTCCCTTTGATAGAGCAGTTTTGAAACACTCCTTTTGTAGTGTGTGCAAGTAGACATTTGGAGCTCTTTCAGGCCTGTGCTGGAAAAGGAAATATCTTCACACAAAAACTAGACAGAAGTATTCTCAGAAACGTCTTTGTGATGCATGCATTCAAAACACGGAGTTGAACCTTCCTTTTGAAAGAACAGTTTTGAAACACTCTTATTGTAGAATCTGCATGTGGATATTTGCAGCGCTTTGAGGCCTATGCTAGAAAAGAAAATATCTTCGCATAAAAATGAGACAGAAGCATTCTCAGAAACTTTTTTGTGATGTGTGCATTAAACTCACAGTGTTGAACCTGCCTTTTGACAGAGCAGTTTTGAAACACTCTTTTTGTAGAATCTGCAGGTGGATATTTGGAGTGGTTTGAGGACAATGCTATATAAGGAAATGTCTTCACATAAAACCTAGACAGAAACATTATCAGAAACTTCTTTGTGATGTGTGCTTCCAAATCACAGAGTTGAACCTTCCTTTTGATATAGCAGGTTTGGAACACACTTTTTGTGGAATCTGCAGGTGAATTTTGGGAGCGCTTTGAGGACTATGCTGGAAAAGGAAATATTTTCACATAAAAACTGGAAAGAGGCATTCTCAGAAACTTCTCTGTGATGTGTGCGCTAAACTCACAAAGTTGAACATCCCTTTTGCTAGAGCAGTTTTGAAACACTGTTTTTGTAAAATCTGCAAGTGAATATTTGGAGTGATTGAGACCTCTGCTGGAAAATCATATAACTTCAAATAAGAACGGGACAGAAGTATTCTCAGAAACATCTTTGTGATGTCTGCATTCAACTCGCGGAGTTGAAACTTCCTTCTGGTAGAGCAGTTTTGAAACTGTCTTTTTGTGGAAGCTACAAGTGGATATTTGGAACGCTTTGAGGCTTATGCTGGAAAAGCTAATAACTTCACATAAAAAGTAGAGAGAAGCATTCTCAGAAACTTCTTTGTGATGAGTGCATTCAAGTGTACATTTGGAGTGCTTTGAGGCCTTTGCTGGAAAAGGAAATAACTTCACATAAAAATTAGACAGAAGTATGCTCAGAAACTTCTTTGTGATGTGTGCATTCAACTCACAGAGTTGGATCTTCCTTTTCTTAGAGCGGTTTTGAAACAATATTTTTGTAGAATATTCAAGTGGACATTTGGAGGGCTTTGAGGCCTATGCTGGAAAAGGAAATAACTTCACATAAAAACTAGACAGAAGCATTCTCAGAACCGTATTTGTTATGAGTCCATTCAACTCACAGAGTTGAACCTTCGTTTTGATAGGGCAGTTTTGAAACACTCTTTTTGTAGAATCTTCAAGTGGACATTTTTAGTGCTTTGACGATATGCTGGAAAAGGAAATATCTTCACATAAAAACTACACAGAAGCATTCTCAGAAACTTCTTTGTGATGTGTGCTTTCAACTCACAGATGTAAACATTTCTTTTGATAGAGTAGTTTTGAAACACTCTTTTTGTAGAATCTGCAAGTGGATATATTTAGCGCTTTGAAGCCTATGCTGGGAAAGGAAATATCTTCACATAAAAACTATACAGAAGCATTCTCAGCAACTTCCTTGTGATTTGTGCATTCAACTCGGAGAGTTGAACCGTCGTTTTGTTAGAGCAGTTTGAGAACACTCTTTTTGTAGAATCTGCAAGTGGATATTTGGAGCACTTCGAAGCCTAAGCTGGAAAAGGAAACAACTTCACATAAAAACTAGAAGGAAGCATTCTCACAAACTTTTTTGTGATGTGTGCATTCAACTCAGCGAGTTTAACCTTCCTTTTGATAGAGCAGTTTTGAAACACTCTTTTTGTAGAATGTGCAAGTAGACATTTGGAGCTCTTTCAGGCCTGTGCTGGAATAGAAAAGATCTTCACACGAAAACTAGACAGAAGCATTCTCAGAAACTTCTTTGTGATGTGTGCATTCCACTCACAGAGTTGAACCTTCCTTTTGATAGAGCAATTCTGAAACACTCTTTTTGTAGAATCCGCAAGTGGATATTTGGAGCCCTTTGAGACCTATGCTGGAAAAGGAAATATTTTCACGTAAAAACAAGACGGAAGCACTCTATCAAACTTCTTTGTGATGTTTACATTCAACTCACAGAGTTGAACCTTCCCTTGAATAGAGCGGTTTTGAAAGAATCTTTTGTAGTATATGCAACTAGATATTTGGAGCGCTTTGAGTCCTATGAGGGAAATGGAAATATTTTTAGATGAAAACTAGACAGAGGCATTCTCAGAAACATATTTGTTACGAGTGAATTCAAGTCACAGAGTTGAACCTTCCTTTTGGCAGAGCGGTTTTGAAACCCTCTTTTTATTGACTCTTCCATTGGAGATTTAGAGCGCTTTGACGCAATGCTGGAAAAGGAAATATCTTCACATAAAAACTAGACAGATGCATTCCCAGAGACTTCTTTTTGATGTGTGCTTTCAACTCACAGAGTTGAACCTTTCTTTTGATAGAGCAGTTTTGAAACCCTCTCTTTGAAGAATCTTCATGTGGACATTTGGATATCTTTGAGGCCTATGCTGGAAAAGGAAATATCTTCACATAAAAACAAGACAGAAGCATTCTCAGAAACTACTTTGCAATGTGTGCGTTCAACACACAGACTTTGAACTTACTTTTGGCGGAGCAGTTCTGAAACAGTCTTTTTGTACAGTCTGCAAGTGGATATTTGGAGCGCTTTAAGGCCTACGCTGAAAAAAGAAATAACTTCAATCAAAAAGTAGAAAGAAGCATTCTCAGAAACCTCTTTGTGATGTGTGTATTGATCTCACAGAGTTGAACCTTCCTTTTGATAGAGGAGTTTTGAAATACTCTTTTTGTAGGATCTGCAAGTGAATAGTTGGAATGATTTGAGGCCTATGATGGTAAAGGAAATATCTTCACATAAAAACGATAGAGAAGCATTCTCGGAAACTTCCTTGTGATGTGTGCATTCAACTCACAGAGTTGAACCTTCCTTCTGATAGTGCAGTTTTGAAACACTCGTTTTGTATCATCTGCAAGTGGATACTTGGAGCGCTTTGAAGCCTATACTGGAAAAGTAAATGTCTTCTCATAAAAACTATACAGAAGCAATCTCCGAAACCACCTTGTGATGTGTGTATTCAACTCAGAGAGTTGAACCTTCCTTTTTTTAGAGCAGTTTTGAAACACTCTTTTTGCAAAATCTGCAAGTGAATACTTGGATCGCTTTGAAGCCTCTGCAGGGTAAAGGAAATATCTTCACATAAAAACAAAACAGAAGCATTGTCAGAAACTTCTTTACGATGTGTGCATTCAATTCACAGAGTTGAACCTTCCTTTTGATAGAGCAGTTTTGAATCACTCCTTTTGTAGTGTGTGCAAGTAGACATTTGGAGCTCTTTCAGGCCTGTGCTGGAAAAGGAAATATCTTCACACAAAAACTAGACAGAAGTATTCTCAGAAACGTCTTTGTGATGCATGCATTCAAAACACGGAGTTGAACCTTCCTTTTGAAAGAACAGTTTTGAAACACTCTTATTGTAGAATCTGCATGTGGATATTTGCAGCGCTTTGAGGCCTATGCTAGAAAAGAAAATATCTTCGCATAAAAACGAGACAGAAGCATTCTCAGAAACTTTTTTGTGATGTGTGCATTAAACTCACAGTGTTGAACCTGCCTTTTGACAGAGCAGTTTTGAAACACTCTTTTTGTAGAATCTGCAGGTGGATATTTGGAGTGCTTTGAGGACAATGCTATATAAGGAAATGTCTTCAAATAAAACCTAGACAGAAACATTATCAGAAACTTCTTTGTGATGTGTGCTTCCAAATCACAGAGTTGAACCTTCCTTTTGATATAGCAGGTTTGGAACACACTTTTTGTGGAATCTGCAAGTGAATTTTGGGAGCGCTTTGAGGACTATGCTGGAAAAGGAAATATATTCACATAAAAACTAGAAAGAGGCATTCTCAAAAACTTCTCTGTGATGTGTGCGCTAAACTCACAAAGTTGAACATCCCTTTTGCTAGAGCAGTTTTGAAACACTGTTTTTGTAAAATCTGCAAGTGAATATTTGGAGTGATTGAGACCTCTGCTGGAAAATCGTATAACTTCAAATAAGAACGGGACAGAAGTATTCTCAGAAACATCTTTGTGATGTCTGCATTCAACTCGCGGAGTTGAAACTTCCTTTTGGTAGAGCAGTTTTGAAACTGTCTTTTTGTGGAAGCTACAAGTGGATATTTGGAACGCTTTGAGGCTTAGGCTGGAAAAGCTAATAACTTCACATAAAAAGTAGAGAGAAGCATTCTCAGAAACTTCTTTGTGATGAGTGCATTCAAGTGTACATTTGGAGTGCTTTGAGGCCTTTGCTGGAAAAGGAAATAACTTCACATAAAAATTAGACAGAAGCATGCTCAGAAACTTCTTTGTGATGTGTGCATTCAACTCACAGAGTTGGATCTTCCTTTTCTTAGAGCGGTTTTGAAACAATATTTTTGTAGAATATTCAAGTGGACATTTGGAGGGCTTTGAGGCCTATGCTGGAAAAGGAAATAACTTCACATAAAAACTAGACAGAAGCATTCTCAGAAACGTATTTGTTATGAGTCCATTCAACTCACAGAGTTGAACCTTCGTTTTGATAGGGCAGTTTTGAAACACTCTTTTTGTAGAATCTTCAAGTGGACATTTTTAGTGCTTTGACGATATGCTGGAAAAGGAAATATCTTCACATAAAAACTACACAGAAGCATTCTCAGAAACTTCTTTGTGATGTGTGCTTTCAACTCACAGATGTAAACATTTCTTTTGATAGAGTAGTTTTGAAACACTCTTTTTGTAGAACCTGCAAGTGGATATATGGAGCGCTTTGAAGCCTATGCTGGAAAAGGAAATATCTTCACATAAAAACTATACAGAAGCATTCTCAGCAACTTCCTTGTGATTTGTGCATTCAACTCGGAGAGTTGAACCGTCCTTTTGTTAGAGTAGTTTGGGAACACTCTTTTTGTAGAATCTGCAAGTGGATATTTGGAGCACTTTGAAGCCTAAGCTGGAAAAGGAAACAACTTCACATAAAAACTAGAAGGAAGCATTCTCACAAACTTTTTTGTGATGTGTGCATTCAACTCAGCGAGTTTAACCTTACATTTGATAGAGCAGTTTTGAAACACTCTTTTTGTAGAATGTGCAAGTAGACATTTGGAGCTCTTTCAGGCCTGTGCTGGAATAGAAAAGATCTTCACACGAAAACTAGACAGAAGCATTCTCAGAAACTTCTTTGTGACGTGTGCATTCCACTCACAGAGTTGAACCTTCCTTTTGATAGAGCAATTCTGAAACACTCTTTTTGTAGAATCCGCAAGTGGATATTTGGAGCGCTTTGAGGCCTATGCTGGAAAAGGAAATATTTTCACGTAAAAACAAGGCGGAAGCACTCTATCAAACTTCTTTGTGATGTTTACATTCAACTCACAGAGTTGAACCTTCCCTTGAATAGAGCGGTTTTGAAAGAATCTTTTTGTAGTATATGCAACTAGATATTTGGAACGCTTTGAGTCCTATGAGGGAAATGGAAATATTTTTAGATGAAAACTAGACAGAGGCATTCTCAGAAACATATTTGTTACGAGTAAATTCAAGTCACAGAGTTGAACCTTCCTTTTGGCAGAGCGGTTTTGAAACCCTCTTTTTATTGACTCTTCCATTGGAGATTTAGAGCGCTTTGACGCAATGCTGGAAAAGGAAATATCTTCACATAAAAACTAGACAGATGCATTCCCAGAAACTTCTTTTTGATGTGTGCTTTCAACTCACAGAGTTGAACCTTTCTTTTGATAGAGCAGTTTTGAAACCCTCTCTTTGAAGAATCTTCATGTGGACATTTGGATATCTTTGAGGCCTATGCTGGAAAAGGAAATATCTTCACATAAAAACAAGACAGAAGCATTCTCAGAAACTACTTTGCAATGTGTGCGTTCAACACACAGACTTTAAACTTACTTTTGGCGGAGCAGTTCTGAAACAGTCTTTTTGTACAGTCTGCAAGTGGATATTTGGAGCGCTTTAAGGCCTACGCTGAAAAAAGAAATAACTTCAATCAAAAAGTAGAAAGAAGCATTCTCAGAAACCTCTTTGTGATGTGTGTATTGAACTCACAGAGTTGAACCTTCCTTTTGAGAGAGGAGTTTTGAAATACTCTTTTTGTAGGATCTGCAAGTGAATAGTTGGAATGATTTGAGGCCTATGATGGTAAAGGAAATATCTTCACATAAAAACGATAGAGAAGCATTCTCGGAAACTTCCTTGTGATGTGTGCATTCAACTCACAGAGTTGAACCTTCCTTCTGATAGTGCAGTTTTGAAACACTCGTTTTGTATCATCTGCAAGTGGATACTTGGAGCGCTTTGAAGCCTATACTGGAAAAGTAAATGTCTTCTCATAAAAACTATAGAGAAGCAATCTCCGAAACCACCTTGTGATGTGTGTATTCAACTCAGAGAGTTGAACCTTCCTTTTTTTAGAGCAGTTTTGAAACACTCTTTTTGCAAAATCTGCAAGTGAATACTTGGATCGCTTTGAAACCTCTGCAGGGTAAAGGAAATATCCTCACATAAAAACAAAACGGAAGCATTGTCAGAAACTTCTTTATGATGTGTGCATTCAATTCACAGAGTTGAACCTTCCTTTTGATAGAGCAGTTTTGAAACACTCCTTTTGTAGTGTGTGCAAGTAGACATTTGGAGCTCTTTCAGGCCTGTGCTGGAAAAGGAAATATCTTCACACAAAAACTAGACAGAAGTATTCCCAGAAACCTCTTTGTGATGCATGCATTCAAAACACGGAGTTGAACCTTCCTTTTGATAGAACAGTTTTGAAACACTCTTATTGTAGAATCTGCATGTGGATATTTGGAGCGCTTTGAGGCCTATGCTAGAAAAGAAAATATCTTCGCATAAAAATGAGACAGAAGCATTCTCAGAAACTTTTTTGTGATGTGCGCATTAAACTCACAGTGTTGAACCTGCCTTTTGACAGAGCAGTTTTGAAACACTCTTTTTGTAGAATCTGCAGGTGGATATTTGGAGTGGTTTGAGGACAATGCTATATAAGGAAATGTCTTCACATAAAACCTAGACAGAAACATTATCAGAAACTTCTTTGTGATGTGTGCTTCCAAATCACAGAGTTGAACCTTCCTTTTGATATAGCAGGTTTGGAACACACTTTTTGTGGAATCTGCAAGTGAATTTTGGGAGCGCTTTGAGGACTATGCTGGAAAAGGAAATATATTCACATAAAAACTAGAAAGAGGCATTCTCAAAAACTTCTCTGTGATGTGTGCGCTAAACTCACAAAGTTGAACATCCCTTTTGCTAGAGCAGTTTTGAAACACTGTTTTTGTAAAATCTGCAAGTGAATATTTGGAGTGATTGAGACCTCTGCTGGAAAATCGTATAACTTCAAATAAGAACGGGACAGAAGTATTCTCAGAAACATCTTTGTGATGTCTGCATTCAACTCGCGGGGTTGAAACTTCCTTTTGGTAGAGCAGTTTTGAAACTGTCTTTTTGTGGAAGCTACAAGTGGATATTTGGAACGCTTTGAGGCTTAGGCTGGAAAAGCTAATAACTTCACATAAAAAGTAGAGAGAAGCATTCTCAGAAACTTCTTTGTGATGAGTGCATTCAAGTGTACATTTGGAGTGCTTTGAGGCCTTTGCTGGAAAAGGAAATAACTTCACATAAAAATTAGACAGAAGCATGCTCAGAAACTTCTTTGTGATGTGTGCATTCAACTCACAGAGTTGGATCTTCCTTTTCTTAGAGCGGTTTTGAAACAATATTTTTGTAGAATATTCAAGTGGACATTTGGAGGGCTTTGAGGCCTATGCTGGAAAAGGAAATAACTTCACATAAAAACTAGACAGAAGCATTCTCAGAAACGTATTTGATATGAGTCCATTCAACTCACAGAGTTGAACCTTCGTTTTGATAGGGCAGTTTTGAAACACTCTTTTTGTAGAATCTTCAAGTGGACATTTTTAGTGCTTTGACGATATGCTGGAAAAGGAAATATCTTCACATAAAAACTACACAGAAGCATTCTCAGAAACTTCTTTGTGATGTGTGCTTTCAACTCACAGATGTAAACATTTCTTTTGATAGAGTAGTTTTGAAACACTCTTTTTGTAGAATCTGCAAGTGGATATATGGAGCGCTTTGAAGCCTATGCTGGAAAAGGAAATATCTTCACATAAAAACTATACAGAAGCATTCTCAGCAACTTCCTTGTGATTTGTGCATTCAACTCGGAGAGTTGAATCGTCGTTTTGTTAGAGCAGTTTGGGAACACTCTTTTTGTAGAATCTGCAAGTGGATAATTGGAGCACTTTGAAGCCTAAGCTGGAAAAGGAAACAACTTCACATAAAAACTAGAAGGAAGCATTCTCACAAACTTTTTTGTGATGTGTGCATTCAACTCAGCGAGTTTAACCTTACTTTTGATAGAGCAGTTTTGAAACACTCTTTTTGTAGAATGTGCAAGTAGACATTTGGAGCTCTTTCAGGCCTGTGCTGGAATAGAAAAGATCTTCACACGAAAACTAGACAGAAGCATTCTCAGAAACTTCTTTGTGATGTGTGCATTCCACTCACAGAGTTGAACCTTCCTTTTGATAGAGCAATTCTGAAACACTCTTTTTGTAGAATCCGCAAGTGGATATTTGGAGCGCTTTGAGGCCTATGCTGGAAAAGGAAATATTTTCACGTAAAAACAAGACCGAAGCACTCTATCAAACTTCTTTGTGATGTTTACATTCAACTCACAGAGTTGAACCTTCCCTTGAATAGAGCGGTTTTGAAAGAATCTTTTTGTAGTATATGCAACTAGATATTTGGAGCGCTTTGAGTCCTATGAGGGAAATGGAAATATTTTTAGATGAAAACTAGACAGAGGCATTCTCAGAAACATATTTGTTACGAGTGAATTCAAGTCACAGAGTTGAACCTTCCTTTTGGCAGAGCGGTTTTGAAACCCTCTTTTTATTGACTCTTCCATTGGAGATTTAGAGCGCTTTGACGCAATGCTGGAAAAGGAAATATCTTCACATAAAAACTAGACAGATGCATTCCCAGAAACTTCTTTTTGATGTGTGCTTTCAACTCACAGAGTTGAACCTTTCTTTTGATAGAGCAGTTTTGAAACCCTCTCTTTGAAGAATCTTCATGTGGACATTTGGATATCTTTGAGGCCTATGCTGGAAAAGGAAATATCTTCACATAAAAACAAGACAGAAGCATTCTCAGAAACTACTTTGCAATGTGTGCGTTCAACACACAGACTTTGAACTTACTTTTGGCGGAGCAGTTCTGAAACAGTCTTTTTGTACAGTCTGCAAGTGGATATTTGGAGCGCTTTAAGGCCTACGCTGAAAAAAGAAATAACTTCAATCAAAAAGTAGAAAGAAGCATTCTCAGAAACCTCTTTGTGATGTGTGTATTGATCTCACAGAGTTGAACCTTCCTTTTGATAGAGGAGTTTTGAAATACTCTTTTTGTAGGATCTGCAAGTGAATAGTTGGAATGATTTGAGGCCTATGATGGTAAAGGAAATATCTTCACATAAAAACGATAGAGAAGCATTCTCGGAAACTTCCTTGTGATGTGTGCATTCAACTCACAGAGTTGAACCTTCCTTTTGATAGTGCAGTTTTGAAACACTCGTTTTGTATCATCTGCAAGTGGATACTTGGAGCGCTTTGAAGCCTATACTGGAAAAGTAAATGTCTTCTCATAAAAACTATACAGAAGCAATCTCCGAAACCACCTTGTGATGTGTGTATTCAACTCAGAGAGTTGAACCTTCCTTTTTTTAGAGCAGTTTTGAAACACTCTTTTTGCAAAATCTGCAAGTGAATACTTGGATCGCTTTGAAGCCTCTGCAGGGTAAAGGAAATATCTTCACATAAAAACAAAACAGAAGCATTGTCAGAAACTTCTTTATGATGTGTGCATTCAATTCACAGAGTTGAACCTTCCTTTTGATAGAGCAGTTTTGAAACACTCCTTTTGTAGTGTGTGCAAGTAGACATTTGGAGCTCTTTCAGGCCTGTGCTGGAAAAGGAAATATCTTCACACAAAAACTAGACAGAAGTATTCTCAGAAACGTCTTTGTGATGCATGCATTCAAAACACGGAGTTGAACCTTCCTTTTGAAAGAACAGTTTTGAAACACTCTTATTGTAGAATCTGCATGTGGATATTTGCAGCGCTTTGAGGCCTATGCTAGAAAAGAAAATATCTTCGCATAAAAATGAGACAGAAGCATTCTCAGAAACTTTTTTGTGATGTGTGCATTAAACTCACAGTGTTGAACCTGCCTTTTGACAGAGCAGTTTTGAAACACTCTTTTTGTAGAATCTGCAGGTGGATATTTGGAGTGCTTTGAGGACAATGCTATATAAGGAAATGTCTTCACAGAAAACCTAGACAGAAACATTATCAGAAACTTCTTTGTGATGTGTGCTTCCAAATCACAGAGTTGAACCTTCCTTTTGATATAGCAGGTTTGGAACACACTTTTTGTGGAATCTGCAAGTGAATTTTGGGAGCGCTTTGAGGACTATGCTGGAAAAGGAAATATTTTCACATAAAAACTGGAAAGAGGCATTCTCAGAAACTTCTCTGTGATGTGTGCGCTAAACTCACAAAGTTGAACATCCCTTTTGCTAGAGCAGTTTTGAAACACTGTTTTTGTAAAATCTGCAAGTGAATATTTGGAGTGATTGAGACCTCTGCTGGAAAATCATATAACTTCAAATAAGAACGGGACAGAAGTATTCTCAGAAACATCTTTGTGATGTCTGCATTCAACTCGCGGAGTTGAAACTTCCTTTTGGTAGAGCAGTTTTGAAACTGTCTTTTTGTGGAAGCTACAAGTGGATATTTGGAACGCTTTGAGGCTTATGCTGGAAAAGCTAATAACTTCACATAAAAAGTAGAGAGAAGCATTCTCAGAAACTTCTTTGTGATGAGTGCATTCAAGTGTACATTTGGAGTGCTTTGAGGCCTTTGCTGGAAAAGGAAATAACTTCACATAAAAATTAGACAGAAGCATGCTCAGAAACTTCTTTGTGATGTGTGCATTCAACTCACAGAGTTGGATCTTCCTTTTCTTAGAGCGGTTTTGAAACAATATTTTTGTAGAATATTCAAGTGGACATTTGGAGGGCTTTGAGGCCTATGCTGGAAAAGGAAATAACTTCACATAAAAACTAGACAGAAGCATTCTCAGAACCGTATTTGTTATGAGTCCATTCAACTCACAGAGTTGAACCTTCGTTTTGATAGGGCAGTTTTGAAACACTCTTTTTGTAGAATCTTCAAGTGGACATTTTTAGTGCTTTGACGATATGCTGGAAAAGGAAATATCTTCACATAAAAACTACACAGAAGCATTCTCAGAAACTTCTTTGTGATGTGTGCTTTCAACTCACAGATGTAAACATTTCTTTTGATAGAGTAGTTTTGAAACACTCTTTTTGTAGAATCTGCAAGTGGATATATTTAGCGCTTTGAAGCCTATGCTGGGAAAGGAAATATCTTCACATAAAAACTATACAGAAGCATTCTCAGCAACTTCCTTGTGATTTGTGCATTCAACTCGGAGAGTTGAACCGTCGTTTTGTTAGAGCAGTTTGAGAACACTCTTTTTGTAGAATCTGCAAGTGGATATTTGGAGCACTTCGAAGCCTAAGCTGGAAAAGGAAACAACTTCACATAAAAACTAGAAGGAAGCATTCTCACAAACTTTTTTGTGATGTGTGCATTCAACTCAGCGAGTTTAACCTTCCTTTTGATAGAGCAGTTTTGAAACACTCTTTTTGTAGAATGTGCAAGTAGACATTTGGAGCTCTTTCAGGCCTGTGCTGGAATAGAAAAGATCTTCACACGAAAACTAGACAGAAGCATTCTCAGAAACTTCTTTGTGATGTGTGCATTCCACTCACAGAGTTGAACCTTCCTTTTGATAGAGCAATTCTGAAACACTCTTTTTGTAGAATCCGCAAGTGGATATTTGGAGCGCTTTGAGACCTATGCTGGAAAAGGAAATATTTTCACGTAAAAACAAGACGGAAGCACTCTATCAAACTTCTTTGTGATGTTTACATTCAACTCACAGAGTTGAACCTTCCCTTGAATAGAGCGGTTTTGAAAGAATCTTTTTGTAGTATATGCAACTAGATATTTGGAGCGCTTTGAGTCCTATGAGGGAAATGGAAATATTTTTAGATGAAAACTAGACAGAGGCATTCTCAGAAACATATTTGTTACGAGTGAATTCAAGTCACAGAGTTGAACCTTCCTTTTGGCAGAGCGGTTTTGAAACCCTCTTTTTATTGACTCTTCCATTGGAGATTTAGAGCGCTTTGACGCAATGCTGGAAAAGGAAATATCTTCACATAAAAACTAGACAGATGCATTCCCAGAAACTTCTTTTTGATGTGTGCTTTCAACTCACGGAGTTGAACCTTTCTTTTGATAGAGCAGTTTTGAAACCCTCTCTTTGAAGAATCTTCATGTGGACATTTGGATATCTTTGAGGCCTATGCTGGAAAAGGAAATATCTTCACATAAAAACAAGACAGAAGCATTCTCAGAAACTACTTTGCAATGTGTGCGTTCAACACACAGACTTTGAACTTACTTTTGGCGGAGCAGTTCTGAAACAGTCTTTTTGTACAGTCTGCAAGTGGCTATTTGGAGCGCTTTAAGGCCTACGCTGAAAAAAGAAATAACTTCAATCAAAAAGTAGAAAGAAGCATTCTCAGAAACCTCTTTGTGATGTGTGTATTGATCTCACAGAGTTGAACCTTCCTTTTGATAGAGGAGTTTTGAAATACTCTTTTTGTAGGATCTGCAAGTGAATAGTTGGAATGATTTGAGGCCTATGATGGTAAAGGAAATATCTTCACATAAAAACGATAGAGAAGCATTCTCGGAAACTTCCTTGTGATGTGTGCATTCAACTCACAGAGTTGAACCTTCCTTCTGATAGTGCAGTTTTGAAACACTCGTTTTGTATCATCTGCAAGTGGATACTTGGAGCGCTTTGAAGCCTATACTGGAAAAGTAAATGTCTTCTCATAAAAACTATACAGAAGCAATCTCCGAAACCACCTTGTGATGTGTGTATTCAACTCAGAGAGTTGAACCTTCCTTTTTTTAGAGCAGTTTTGAAACACTCTTTTTGCAAAATCTGCAAGTGAATACTTGGATCGCTTTGAAGCCTCTGCAGGGTAAAGGAAATATCTTCACATAAAAACAAAACAGAAGCATTGTCAGAAACTTCTTTATGATGTGTGCATTCAATTCACAGAGTTGAACCTTCCTTTTGATAGAGCAGTTTTGAAACACTCCTTTTGTAGTGTGTGCAAGTAGACATTTGGAGCTCTTTCAGGCCTGTGCTGGAAAAGGAAATATCTTCACACAAAAACTAGACAGAAGTATTCTCAGAAACGTCTTTGTGATGCATGCATTCAAAACACGGAGTTGAACCTTCCTTTTGAAAGAACAGTTTTGAAACACTCTTATTGTAGAATCTGCATGTGGATATTTGCAGCGCTTTGAGGCCTATGCTAGAAAAGAAAATATCTTCGCATAAAAATGAGACAGAAGCATTCTCAGAAACTTTTTTGTGATGTGTGCATTAAACTCACAGTGTTGAACCTGCCTTTTGACAGAGCAGTTTTGAAACACTCTTTTTGTAGAATCTGCAGGTGGATATTTGGAGTGCTTTGAGGACAATGCTATATAAGGAAATGTCGTCACATAAAACCTAGACAGAAACATTATCAGAAACTTCTTTGTGATTTGTGCTTCCAAATCACAGAGTTGAACCTTCCTTTTGATATAGCAGGTTTGGAACACACTTTTTGTGGAATCTGCAAGTGAATTTTGGGAGCGCTTTGAGGACTATGCTGGAAAAGGAAATATATTCACATAAAAACTAGAAAGAGGCATTCTCAAAAACTTCTCTGTGATGTGTGCGCTAAACTCACAAAGTTGAACATCCCTTTTGCTAGAGCAGTTTTGAAACACTGTTTTTGTAAAATCTGCAAGTGAATATTTGGAGTGATTGAGACCTCTGCTGGAAAATCGTATAACTTCAAATAAGAACGGGACAGAAGTATTCTCAGAAACATCTTTGTGATGTCTGCATTCAACTCGCGGAGTTGAAACTTCCTTTTGGTAGAACAGTTTTGAAACTGTCTTTTTGTGGAAGCTACAAGTGGATATTTGGAACGCTTTGAGGCTTAGGCTGGAAAAGCTAATAACTTCACATAAAAAGTAGAGAGAAGCATTCTCAGAAACTTCTTTGTGATGAGTGCATTCAAGTGTACATTTGGAGTGCTTTGAGGCCTTTGCTGGAAAAGGAAATAACTTCACATAAAAATTAGACAGAAGCATGCTCAGAAACTTCTTTGTGATGTGTGCATTCAACTCACAGAGTTGGATCTTCCTTTTGTTAGAGCGGTTTTGAAACAAGATTTTTGTAGAATATTCAAGTGGACATTTGGAGGGCTTTGAGGCCTATGCTGGAAAAGGAAATAACTTCACATAAAAACTAGACAGAAGCATTCTCAGAAACGTATTTGTTATGAGTCCATTCAACTCACAGAGTTGAACCTTCGTTTTGATAGGGCAGTTTTGAAACACTCTTTTTGTAGAATCTTCAAGTGGACATTTTTAGTGCTTTGACGATATGCTGGAAAAGGAAATATCTTCACATAAAAACTACACAGAAGCATTCTCAGAAACTTCTTTGTGATGTGTGCTTTCAACTCACAGATGTAAACATTTCTTTTGATAGAGTAGTTTTGAAACACTCTTTTTGTAGAATCTGCAAGTGGATATATGGAGCGCTTTGAAGCCTATGCTGGGAAAGGAAATATCTTCACATAAAAACTATACAGAAGCATTCTCAGCAACTTCCTTGTGATTTGTGCATTCAACTCGGAGAGTTGAACCGTCCTTTTGTTAGAGCAGTTTGGGAACACTCTTTTTGTAGAATCTGCAAGTGGATATTTGGAGCACTTCGAAGGCTAAGCTGGAAAAGGAAACAACTTCACATAAAAACTAGAAGGAAGCATTCTCACAAACTTTTTTGTGATGTGTGCATTCAACTCAGCAAGTTTAACCTTCCTTTTGATAGAGCAGTTTTGAAACACTCTTTTTGTAGAATGTGCAAGTAGACATTTGGAGCTCTTTCAGGCCTGTGCTGGAATAGAAAAGATCTTCACACGAAAACTAGACAGAAGCATTCTCAGAAACTCCTTTGTGATGTGTGCATTCCACTCACAGAGTTGAACCTTCCTTTTGATAGAGCAATTCTGAAACACTCTTTTTGTAGAATCCGCAAGTGGATATTTGGAGCGCTTTGAGGCCTATGCTGGAAAAGGAAATATTTTCACGTAAAAACAAGGCGGAAGCACTCTATCAAACTTCTTTGTGATGTTTACATTCAACTCACAGAGTTGAACCTTCCCTTGAATAGAGCGGTTTTGAAAGAATCTTTTTGTAGTATATGCAACTAGATATTTGGAGCGCTTTGAGTCCTATGAGGGAAATGGAAATATTTTTAGATAAAAACTAGACAGAGGCATTCTCAGAAACATATTTGTTACGAGTGAATTCAAGTCACAGAGTTGAACCTTCCTTTTGGCAGAGCGGTTTTGAAACCCTCTTTTTATTGACTCTTCCATTGGAGATTTAGAGCGCTTTGACGCAATGCTGGAAAAGGAAATATCTTCACATAAAAACTAGACAGATGCATTCCCAGAAACTTCTTTTTGATGTGTGCTTTCAACTCACAGAGTTGAACCTTTCTTTTGATAGAGCAGTTTTGAAACCCTCTCTTTGAAGAATCTTCATGTGGACATTTGGATATCTTTGAGGCCTATGCTGGAAAAGGAAATATCTTCACATAAAAACAAGACAGAAGCATTCTCAGAAACTACTTTGCAATGTGTGCGTTCAACACACAGACTTTGAACTTACTTTTGGCGGAGCAGTTCTGAAACAGTCTTTTTGTACAGTCTGCAAGTGGATATTTGGAGCGCTTTAAGGCCTACGCTGAAAAAAGAAATAACTTCAATCAAAAAGTAGAAAGAAGCATTCTCAGAAACCTCTTTGTGATGTGTGTATTGAACTCACAGAGTTGAACCTTCCTTTTGAGAGAGGAGTTTTGAAATACTCTTTTTGTAGGATCTGCAAGTGAATAGTTGGAATGATTTGAGGCCTATGATGGTAAAGGAAATATCTTCACATAAAAACGATAGAGAAGCATTCTCGGAAACTTTCTTGTGATGTGTGCATTCAACTCACAGAGTTGAACCTTCCTTTTGATAGTGCAGTTTTGAAACACTCGTTTTGTATCATCTGCAAGTGGATACTTGGAGCGCTTTGAAGCCTATACTGGAAAAGTAAATGTCTTCTCATAAAAACTATACAGAAGCAATCTCCGAAACCACCTTGTGATGTGTGTATTCAACTCAGAGAGTTGAACCTTCCTTTTTTTAGAGCAGTTTTGAAACACTCTTTTTGCAAAATCTGCAAGTGAATACTTGGATCGCTTTGAAGCCTCTGCAGGGTAAAGGAAATATCTTCACATAAAAACAAAACAGAAGCATTGTCAGAAACTTCTTTATGATGTGTGCATTCAATTCACAGAGTTGAACCTTCCCTTTGATAGAGCAGTTTTGAAACACTCCTTTTGTAGTGTGTGCAAGTAGACATTTGGAGCTCTTTCAGGCCTGTGCTGGAAAAGGAAATATCTTCACACAAAAACTAGACAGAAGTATTCTCAGAAACGTCTTTGTGATGCATGCATTCAAAACACGGAGTTGAACCTTCCTTTTGATAGAACAGTTTTGAAACACTCTTATTGTAGAATCTGCATGTGGATATTTGGAGCGCTTTGAGGCCTATGCTAGAAAAGAAAATATCTTCGCATAAAAATGAGACAGAAGCATTCTCAGAAACTTTTTTGTGATGTGTGCATTAAACTCACAGTGTTGAACCTGCCTTTTGACAGAGCAGTTTTGAAACACTCTTTTTGTAGAATCTGCAGGTGGATATTTGGAGTGCTTTGAGGACAATGCTATATAAGGAAATGTCTTCACATAAAACCTAGACAGAAACATTATCAGAAACTTCTTTGTGATGTGTGCTTCCAAATCACAGAGTTGAACCTTCCTTTTGATATAGCAGGTTTGGAACACACTTTTTGTGGAATCTGCAAGTGAATTTTGGGAGCGCTTTGAGGACTATGCTGGAAAAGGAAATATTTTCACATAAAAACTGGAAAGAGGCATTCTCAGAAACTTCTCTGTGATGTGTGCGCTAAACTCACAAAGTTGAACATCCCTTTTGCTAGAGCAGTTTTGAAACACTGTTTTTGTAAAATCTGCAAGTGAATATTTGGAGTGATTGAGACCTCTGCTGGAAAATCATATAACTTCAAATAAGAACGGGACAGAAGTATTCTCAGAAACATCTTTGTGATGTCTGCATTCAACTCGCGGAGTTGAAACTTCCTTTTGGTAGAGCAGTTTTGAAACTGTCTTTTTGTGGAAGCTACAAGTGGATATTTGGAACGCTTTGAGGCTTATGCTGGAAAAGCTAATAACTTCACATAAAAAGTAGAGAGAAGCATTCTCAGAAACTTCTTTGTGATGAGTGCATTCAAGTGTACATTTGGAGTGCTTTGAGGCCTTTGCTGGAAAAGGAAATAACTTCACATAAAAATTAGACAGAAGCATGCTCAGAAACTTCTTTGTGATGTGTGCATTCAACTCACAGAGTTGGATCTTCCTTTTCTTAGAGCGGTTTTGAAACAATATTTTTGTAGAATATTCAAGTGGACATTTGGAGGGCTTTGAGGCCTATGCTGGAAAAGGAAATAACTTCACATAAAAACTAGACAGAAGCATTCTCAGAACCGTATTTGTTATGAGTCCATTCAACTCACAGAGTTGAACCTTCGTTTTGATAGGGCAGTTTTGAAACACTCTTTTTGTAGAATCTTCAAGTGGACATTTTTAGTGCTTTGACGATATGCTGGAAAAGGAAATATCTTCACATAAAAACTACACAGAAGCATTCTCAGAAACTTCTTTGTGATGTGTGCTTTCAACTCACAGATGTAAACATTTCTTTTGATAGAGTAGTTTTGAAACACTCTTTTTGTAGAATCTGCAAGTGGATATATTTAGCGCTTTGAAGCCTATGCTGGGAAAGGAAATATCTTCACTTAAAAACTATACAGAAGCATTCTCAGCAACTTCCTTGTGATTTGTGCATTCAACTCGGAGAGTTGAACCGTCGTTTTGTTAGAGCAGTTTGAGAACACTCTTTTTGTAGAATCTGCAAGATGGATATTTGGAGCACTTCGAAGCCTAAGCTGGAAAAGGAAACAACTTCACATAAAAACTAGAAGGAAGCATTCTCACAAACTTTTTTGTGATGTGTGCATTCAACTCAGCGAGTTTAACCTTCCTTTTGATAGAGCAGTTTTGAAACACTCTTTTTGTAGAATGTGCAAGTAGACATTTGGAGCTCTTTCAGGCCTGTGCTGGAATAGAAAAGATCTTCACACGAAAACTAGACAGAAGCATTCTCAGAAACTTCTTTGTGATGTGTGCATTCCACTCACAGAGTTGAACCTTCCTTTTGATAGAGCAATTCTGAAACACTCTTTTTGTAGAATCCGCAAGTGGATATTTGGAGCGCTTTGAGACCTATGCTGGAAAAGGAAATATTTTCACGTAAAAACAAGACGGAAGCACTCTATCAAACTTCTTTGTGATGTTTACATTCAACTCACAGAGTTGAACCTTCCCTTGAATAGAGTGGTTTTGAAAGAATCTTTTTGTAGTATATGCAACTAGATATTTGGAGCGCTTTGAGTCCTATGAGGGAAATGGAAATATTTTTAGATGAAAACTAGACAGAGGCATTCTCAGAAACATATTTGTTACGAGTGAATTCAAGTCACAGAGTTGAACCTTCCTTTTGGCAGAGCGGTTTTGAAACCCTCTTTTTATTGACTCTTCCATTGGAGATTTAGAGCGCTTTGACGCAATGCTGGAAAAGGAAATATCTTCACATAAAAACTAGACAGATGCATTCCCAGAAACTTCTTTTTGATGTGTGCTTTCAACTCACAGAGTTGAACCTTTCTTTTGATAGAGCAGTTTTGAAACCCTCTCTTTGAAGAATCTTCATGTGGACATTTGGATATCTTTGAGGCCTATGCTGGAAAAGGAAATATCTTCACATAAAAACAAGACAGAAGCATTCTCAGAAACTACTTTGCAATGTGTGCGTTCAACACACAGACTTTGAACTTACTTTTGGCGGAGCAGTTCTGAAACAGTCTTTTTGTACAGTCTGCAAGTGGATATTTGGAGCGCTTTAAGGCCTACGCTGAAAAAAGAAATAACTTCAATCAAAAAGTAGAAAGAAGCATTCTCAGAAACCTCTTTGTGATGTGTGTATTGATCTCACAGAGTTGAACCTTCCTTTTGATAGAGGAGTTTTGAAATACTCTTTTTGTAGGATCTGCAAGTGAATAGTTGGAATGATTTGAGGCCTATGATGGTAAAGGAAATATCTTCACATAAAAACGATAGAGAAGCATTCTCGGAAACTTTCTTGTGATGTGTGCATTCAACTCACAGAGTTGAACCTTCCTTCTGATAGTGCAGTTTTGAAACACTCGTTTTGTATCATCTGCAAGTGGATACTTGGAGCGCTTTGAAGCCTATACTGGAAAAGTAAATGTCTTCTCATAAAAACTATACAGAAGCAATCTCCGAAACCACCTTGTGATGTGTGTATTCAACTCAGAGAGTTGAACCTTCCTTTTTTTAGAGCAGTTTTGAAACACTCTTTTTGCAAAATCTGCAAGTGAATACTTGGATCGCTTTGAAGCCTCTGCAGGGTAAAGGAAATATCTTCACATAAAAACAAAACAGAAGCATTGTCAGAAACTTCTTTATGATGTGTGCATTCAATTCACAGAGTTGAACCTTCCCTTTGATAGAGCAGTTTTGAAACACTCCTTTTGTAGTGTGTGCAAGTAGACATTTGGAGCTCTTTCAGGCCTGTGCTGGAAAAGGAAATATCTTCACACAAAAACTAGACAGAAGTATTCTCAGAAACGTCTTTGTGATGCATGCATTCAAAACACGGAGTTGAACCTTCCTTTTGAAAGAACAGTTTTGAAACACTCTTATTGTAGAATCTGCATGTGGATATTTGCAGCGCTTTGAGGCCTATGCTAGAAAAGAAAATATCTTCGCATAAAAATGAGACAGAAGCATTCTCAGAAACTTTTTTGTGATGTGTGCATTAAACTCACAGTGTTGAACCTGCCTTTTGACAGAGCAGTTTTGAAACACTCTTTTTGTAGAATCTGCAGGTGGATATTTGGAGTGGTTTGAGGACAATGCTATATAAGGAAATGTCTTCACATAAAACCTAGACAGAAACATTATCAGAAACTTCTTTGTGATGTGTGCTTCCAAATCACAGAGTTGAACCTTCCTTTTGATATAGCAGGTTTGGAACACACTTTTTGTGGAATCTGCAGGTGAATTTTGGGAGCGCTTTGAGGACTATGCTGGAAAAGGAAATATTTTCACATAAAAACTGGAAAGAGGCATTCTCAGAAACTTCTCTGTGATGTGTGCGCTAAACTCACAAAGTTGAACATCCCTTTTGCTAGAGCAGTTTTGAAACACTGTTTTTGTAAAATCTGCAAGTGAATATTTGGAGTGATTGAGACCTCTGCTGGAAAATCATATAACTTCAAATAAGAACGGGACAGAAGTATTCTCAGAAACATCTTTGTGATGTCTGCATTCAACTCGCGGAGTTGAAACTTCCTTCTGGTAGAGCAGTTTTGAAACTGTCTTTTTGTGGAAGCTACAAGTGGATATTTGGAACGCTTTGAGGCTTATGCTGGAAAAGCTAATAACTTCACATAAAAAGTAGAGAGAAGCATTCTCAGAAACTTCTTTGTGATGAGTGCATTCAAGTGTACATTTGGAGTGCTTTGAGGCCTTTGCTGGAAAAGGAAATAACTTCACATAAAAATTAGACAGAAGTATGCTCAGAAACTTCTTTGTGATGTGTGCATTCAACTCACAGAGTTGGATCTTCCTTTTCTTAGAGCGGTTTTGAAACAATATTTTTGTAGAATATTCAAGTGGACATTTGGAGGGCTTTGAGGCCTATGCTGGAAAAGGAAATAACTTCACATAAAAACTAGACAGAAGCATTCTCAGAACCGTATTTGTTATGAGTCCATTCAACTCACAGAGTTGAACCTTCGTTTTGATAGGGCAGTTTTGAAACACTCTTTTTGTAGAATCTTCAAGTGGACATTTTTAGTGCTTTGACGATATGCTGGAAAAGGAAATATCTTCACATAAAAACTACACAGAAGCATTCTCAGAAACTTCTTTGTGATGTGTGCTTTCAACTCACAGATGTAAACATTTCTTTTGATAGAGTAGTTTTGAAACACTCTTTTTGTAGAATCTGCAAGTGGATATATTTAGCGCTTTGAAGCCTATGCTGGGAAAGGAAATATCTTCACATAAAAACTATACAGAAGCATTCTCAGCAACTTCCTTGTGATTTGTGCATTCAACTCGGAGAGTTGAACCGTCGTTTTGTTAGAGCAGTTTGAGAACACTCTTTTTGTAGAATCTGCAAGTGGATATTTGGAGCACTTCGAAGCCTAAGCTGGAAAAGGAAACAACTTCACATAAAAACTAGAAGGAAGCATTCTCACAAACTTTTTTGTGATGTGTGCATTCAACTCAGCGAGTTTAACCTTCCTTTTGATAGAGCAGTTTTGAAACACTCTTTTTGTAGAATGTGCAAGTAGACATTTGGAGCTCTTTCAGGCCTGTGCTGGAATAGAAAAGATCTTCACACGAAAACTAGACAGAAGCATTCTCAGAAACTTCTTTGTGATGTGTGCATTCCACTCACAGAGTTGAACCTTCCTTTTGATAGAGCAATTCTGAAACACTCTTTTTGTAGAATCCGCAAGTGGATATTTGGAGCGCTTTGAGACCTATGCTGGAAAAGGAAATATTTTCACGTAAAAACAAGACGGAAGCACTCTATCAAACTTCTTTGTGATGTTTACATTCAACTCACAGAGTTGAACCTTCCCTTGAATAGAGCGGTTTTGAAAGAATCTTTTTGTAGTATATGCAACTAGATATTTGGAGCGCTTTGAGTCCTATGAGGGAAATGGAAATATTTTTAGATGAAAACTAGACAGAGGCATTCTCAGAAACATATTTGTTACGAGTGAATTCAAGTCACAGAGTTGAACCTTCCTTTTGGCAGAGCGGTTTTGAAACCCTCTTTTTATTGACTCTTCCATTGGAGATTTAGAGCGCTTTGACGCAATGCTGGAAAAGGAAATATCTTCACATAAAAACTAGACAGATGCATTCCCAGAAACTTCTTTTTGATGTGTGCTTTCAACTCACGGAGTTGAACCTTTCTTTTGATAGAGCAGTTTTGAAACCCTCTCTTTGAAGAATCTTCATGTGGACATTTGGATATCTTTGAGGCCTATGCTGGAAAAGGAAATATCTTCACATAAAAACAAGACAGAAGCATTCTCAGAAACTACTTTGCAATGTGTGCGTTCAACACACAGACTTTGAACTTACTTTTGGCGGAGCAGTTCTGAAACAGTCTTTTTGTACAGTCTGCAAGTGGCTATTTGGAGCGCTTTAAGGCCTACGCTGAAAAAAGAAATAACTTCAATCAAAAAGTAGAAAGAAGCATTCTCAGAAACCTCTTTGTGATGTGTGTATTGATCTCACAGAGTTGAACCTTCCTTTTGATAGAGGAGTTTTGAAATACTCTTTTTGTAGGATCTGCAAGTGAATAGTTGGAATGATTTGAGGCCTATGATGGTAAAGGAAATATCTTCACATAAAAACGATAGAGAAGCATTCTCGGAAACTTCCTTGTGATGTGTGCATTCAACTCACAGAGTTGAACCTTCCTTCTGATAGTGCAGTTTTGAAACACTCGTTTTGTATCATCTGCAAGTGGATACTTGGAGCGCTTTGAAGCCTATACTGGAAAAGTAAATGTCTTCTCATAAAAACTATACAGAAGCAATCTCCGAAACCACCTTGTGATGTGTGTATTCAACTCAGAGAGTTGAACCTTCCTTTTTTTAGAGCAGTTTTGAAACACTCTTTTTGCAAAATCTGCAAGTGAATACTTGGATCGCTTTGAAGCCTCTGCAGGGTAAAGGAAATATCTTCACATAAAAACAAAACAGAAGCATTGTCAGAAACTTCTTTATGATGTGTGCATTCAATTCACAGAGTTGAACCTTCCTTTTGATAGAGCAGTTTTGAAACACTCCTTTTGTAGTGTGTGCAAGTAGACATTTGGAGCTCTTTCAGGCCTGTGCTGGAAAAGGAAATATCTTCACACAAAAACTAGACAGAAGTATTCTCAGAAACGTCTTTGTGATGCATGCATTCAAAACACGGAGTTGAACCTTCCTTTTGAAAGAACAGTTTTGAAACACTCTTATTGTAGAATCTGCATGTGGATATTTGCAGCGCTTTGAGGCCTATGCTAGAAAAGAAAATATCTTCGCATAAAAATGAGACAGAAGCATTCTCAGAAACTTTTTTGTGATGTGTGCATTAAACTCACAGTGTTGAACCTGCCTTTTGACAGAGCAGTTTTGAAACACTCTTTTTGTAGAATCTGCAGGTGGATATTTGGAGTGCTTTGAGGACAATGCTATATAAGGAAATGTCGTCACATAAAACCTAGACAGAAACATTATCAGAAACTTCTTTGTGATTTGTGCTTCCAAATCACAGAGTTGAACCTTCCTTTTGATATAGCAGGTTTGGAACACACTTTTTGTGGAATCTGCAAGTGAATTTTGGGAGCGCTTTGAGGACTATGCTGGAAAAGGAAATATATTCACATAAAAACTAGAAAGAGGCATTCTCAAAAACTTCTCTGTGATGTGTGCGCTAAACTCACAAAGTTGAACATCCCTTTTGCTAGAGCAGTTTTGAAACACTGTTTTTGTAAAATCTGCAAGTGAATATTTGGAGTGATTGAGACCTCTGCTGGAAAATCGTATAACTTCAAATAAGAACGGGACAGAAGTATTCTCAGAAACATCTTTGTGATGTCTGCATTCAACTCGCGGAGTTGAAACTTCCTTTTGGTAGAACAGTTTTGAAACTGTCTTTTTGTGGAAGCTACAAGTGGATATTTGGAACGCTTTGAGGCTTAGGCTGGAAAAGCTAATAACTTCACATAAAAAGTAGAGAGAAGCATTCTCAGAAACTTCTTTGTGATGAGTGCATTCAAGTGTACATTTGGAGTGCTTTGAGGCCTTTGCTGGAAAAGGAAATAACTTCACATAAAAATTAGACAGAAGCATGCTCAGAAACTTCTTTGTGATGTGTGCATTCAACTCACAGAGTTGGATCTTCCTTTTGTTAGAGCGGTTTTGAAACAAGATTTTTGTAGAATATTCAAGTGGACATTTGGAGGGCTTTGAGGCCTATGCTGGAAAAGGAAATAACTTCACATAAAAACTAGACAGAAGCATTCTCAGAAACGTATTTGTTATGAGTCCATTCAACTCACAGAGTTGAACCTTCGTTTTGATAGGGCAGTTTTGAAACACTCTTTTTGTAGAATCTTCAAGTGGACATTTTTAGTGCTTTGACGATATGCTGGAAAAGGAAATATCTTCACATAAAAACTACACAGAAGCATTCTCAGAAACTTCTTTGTGATGTGTGCT
The DNA here is from genome assembly GCF_028885655.2 of Pongo abelii. Lineage (NCBI taxonomy): Eukaryota > Metazoa > Chordata > Mammalia > Primates > Hominidae > Pongo > Pongo abelii. Next base: position 25,709,318 of record NC_072005.2, read on the forward strand.
TTCAACTCACAGATGTAAACATTTCTTTTGATAGAGTAGTTTTGAAACACTCTTTTTGTAGAATCTGCAAGTGGATATATGGAGCGCTTTGAAGCCTATGCTGGGAAAGGAAATATCTTCACATAAAAACTATACAGAAGCATTCTCAGCAACTTCCTTGTGATTTGTGCATTCAACTCGGAGAGTTGAACCGTCCTTTTGTTAGAGCAGTTTGGGAACACTCTTTTTGTAGAATCTGCAAGTGGATATTTGGAGCACTTCGAAGGCTAAGCTGGAAAAGGAAACAACTTCACATAAAAACTAGAAGGAAGCATTCTCACAAACTTTTTTGTGATGTGTGCATTCAACTCAGCAAGTTTAACCTTCCTTTTGATAGAGCAGTTTTGAAACACTCTTTTTGTAGAATGTGCAAGTAGACATTTGGAGCTCTTTCAGGCCTGTGCTGGAATAGAAAAGATCTTCACACGAAAACTAGACAGAAGCATTCTCAGAAACTCCTTTGTGATGTGTGCATTCCACTCACAGAGTTGAACCTTCCTTTTGATAGAGCAATTCTGAAACACTCTTTTTGTAGAATCCGCAAGTGGATATTTGGAGCGCTTTGAGGCCTATGCTGGAAAAGGAAATATTTTCACGTAAAAACAAGGCGGAAGCACTCTATCAAACTTCTTTGTGATGTTTACATTCAACTCACAGAGTTGAACCTTCCCTTGAATAGAGCGGTTTTGAAAGAATCTTTTTGTAGTATATGCAACTAGATATTTGGAGCGCTTTGAGTCCTATGAGGGAAATGGAAATATTTTTAGATAAAAACTAGACAGAGGCATTCTCAGAAACATATTTGTTACGAGTGAATTCAAGTCACAGAGTTGAACCTTCCTTTTGGCAGAGCGGTTTTGAAACCCTCTTTTTATTGACTCTTCCATTGGAGATTTAGAGCGCTTTGACGCAATGCTGGAAAAGGAAATATCTTCACATAAAAACTAGACAGATGCATTCCCAGAAACTTCTTTTTGATGTGTGCTTTCAACTCACAGAGTTGAACCTTTCTTTTGATAGAGCAGTTTTGAAACCCTCTCTTTGAAGAATCTTCATGTGGACATTTGGATATCTTTGAGGCCTATGCTGGAAAAGGAAATATCTTCACATAAAAACAAGACAGAAGCATTCTCAGAAACTACTTTGCAATGTGTGCGTTCAACACACAGACTTTGAACTTACTTTTGGCGGAGCAGTTCTGAAACAGTCTTTTTGTACAGTCTGCAAGTGGATATTTGGAGCGCTTTAAGGCCTACGCTGAAAAAAGAAATAACTTCAATCAAAAAGTAGAAAGAAGCATTCTCAGAAACCTCTTTGTGATGTGTGTATTGAACTCACAGAGTTGAACCTTCCTTTTGAGAGAGGAGTTTTGAAATACTCTTTTTGTAGGATCTGCAAGTGAATAGTTGGAATGATTTGAGGCCTATGATGGTAAAGGAAATATCTTCACATAAAAACGATAGAGAAGCATTCTCGGAAACTTTCTTGTGATGTGTGCATTCAACTCACAGAGTTGAACCTTCCTTTTGATAGTGCAGTTTTGAAACACTCGTTTTGTATCATCTGCAAGTGGATACTTGGAGCGCTTTGAAGCCTATACTGGAAAAGTAAATGTCTTCTCATAAAAACTATACAGAAGCAATCTCCGAAACCACCTTGTGATGTGTGTATTCAACTCAGAGAGTTGAACCTTCCTTTTTTTAGAGCAGTTTTGAAACACTCTTTTTGCAAAATCTGCAAGTGAATACTTGGATCGCTTTGAAGCCTCTGCAGGGTAAAGGAAATATCTTCACATAAAAACAAAACAGAAGCATTGTCAGAAACTTCTTTATGATGTGTGCATTCAATTCACAGAGTTGAACCTTCCCTTTGATAGAGCAGTTTTGAAACACTCCTTTTGTAGTGTGTGCAAGTAGACATTTGGAGCTCTTTCAGGCCTGTGCTGGAAAAGGAAATATCTTCACACAAAAACTAGACAGAAGTATTCTCAGAAACGTCTTTGTGATGCATGCATTCAAAACACGGAGTTGAACCTTCCTTTTGATAGAACAGTTTTGAAACACTCTTATTGTAGAATCTGCATGTGGATATTTGGAGCGCTTTGAGGCCTATGCTAGAAAAGAAAATATCTTCGCATAAAAATGAGACAGAAGCATTCTCAGAAACTTTTTTGTGATGTGTGCATTAAACTCACAGTGTTGAACCTGCCTTTTGACAGAGCAGTTTTGAAACACTCTTTTTGTAGAATCTGCAGGTGGATATTTGGAGTGCTTTGAGGACAATGCTATATAAGGAAATGTCTTCACATAAAACCTAGACAGAAACATTATCAGAAACTTCTTTGTGATGTGTGCTTCCAAATCACAGAGTTGAACCTTCCTTTTGATATAGCAGGTTTGGAACACACTTTTTGTGGAATCTGCAAGTGAATTTTGGGAGCGCTTTGAGGACTATGCTGGAAAAGGAAATATTTTCACATAAAAACTGGAAAGAGGCATTCTCAGAAACTTCTCTGTGATGTGTGCGCTAAACTCACAAAGTTGAACATCCCTTTTGCTAGAGCAGTTTTGAAACACTGTTTTTGTAAAATCTGCAAGTGAATATTTGGAGTGATTGAGACCTCTGCTGGAAAATCATATAACTTCAAATAAGAACGGGACAGAAGTATTCTCAGAAACATCTTTGTGATGTCTGCATTCAACTCGCGGAGTTGAAACTTCCTTTTGGTAGAGCAGTTTTGAAACTGTCTTTTTGTGGAAGCTACAAGTGGATATTTGGAACGCTTTGAGGCTTATGCTGGAAAAGCTAATAACTTCACATAAAAAGTAGAGAGAAGCATTCTCAGAAACTTCTTTGTGATGAGTGCATTCAAGTGTACATTTGGAGTGCTTTGAGGCCTTTGCTGGAAAAGGAAATAACTTCACATAGAAATTAGACAGAAGCATGCTCAGAAACTTCTTTGTGATGTGTGCATTCAACTCACAGAGTTGGATCTTCCTTTTCTTAGAGCGGTTTTGAAACAATATTTTTGTAGAATATTCAAGTGGACATTTGGAGGGCTTTGAGGCCTATGCTGGAAAAGGAAATAACTTCACATAAAAACTAGACAGAAGCATTCTCAGAACCGTATTTGTTATGAGTCCATTCAACTCACAGAGTTGAACCTTCGTTTTGATAGGGCAGTTTTGAAACACTCTTTTTGTAGAATCTTCAAGTGGACATTTTTAGTGCTTTGACGATATGCTGGAAAAGGAAATATCTTCACATAAAAACTACACAGAAGCATTCTCAGAAACTTCTTTGTGATGTGTGCTTTCAACTCACAGATGTAAACATTTCTTTTGATAGAGTAGTTTTGAAACACTCTTTTTGTAGAATCTGCAAGTGGATATATTTAGCGCTTTGAAGCCTATGCTGGGAAAGGAAATATCTTCACTTAAAAACTATACAGAAGCATTCTCAGCAACTTCCTTGTGATTTGTGCATTCAACTCGGAGAGTTGAACCGTCGTTTTGTTAGAGCAGTTTGAGAACACTCTTTTTGTAGAATCTGCAAGATGGATATTTGGAGCACTTCGAAGCCTAAGCTGGAAAAGGAAACAACTTCACATAAAAACTAGAAGGAAGCATTCTCACAAACTTTTTTGTGATGTGTGCATTCAACTCAGCGAGTTTAACCTTCCTTTTGATAGAGCAGTTTTGAAACACTCTTTTTGTAGAATGTGCAAGTAGACATTTGGAGCTCTTTCAGGCCTGTGCTGGAATAGAAAAGATCTTCACACGAAAACTAGACAGAAGCATTCTCAGAAACTTCTTTGTGATGTGTGCATTCCACTCACAGAGTTGAACCTTCCTTTTGATAGAGCAATTCTGAAACACTCTTTTTGTAGAATCCGCAAGTGGATATTTGGAGCGCTTTGAGACCTATGCTGGAAAAGGAAATATTTTCACGTAAAAACAAGACGGAAGCACTCTATCAAACTTCTTTGTGATGTTTACATTCAACTCACAGAGTTGAACCTTCCCTTGAATAGAGTGGTTTTGAAAGAATCTTTTTGTAGTATATGCAACTAGATATTTGGAGCGCTTTGAGTCCTATGAGGGAAATGGAAATATTTTTAGATGAAAACTAGACAGAGGCATTCTCAGAAACATATTTGTTACGAGTGAATTCAAGTCACAGAGTTGAACCTTCCTTTTGGCAGAGCGGTTTTGAAACCCTCTTTTTATTGACTCTTCCATTGGAGATTTAGAGCGCTTTGACGCAATGCTGGAAAAGGAAATATCTTCACATAAAAACTAGACAGATGCATTCCCAGAAACTTCTTTTTGATGTGTGCTTTCAACTCACAGAGTTGAACCTTTCTTTTGATAGAGCAGTTTTGAAACCCTCTCTTTGAAGAATCTTCATGTGGACATTTGGATATCTTTGAGGCCTATGCTGGAAAAGGAAATATCTTCACATAAAAACAAGACAGAAGCATTCTCAGAAACTACTTTGCAATGTGTGCGTTCAACACACAGACTTTGAACTTACTTTTGGCGGAGCAGTTCTGAAACAGTCTTTTTGTACAGTCTGCAAGTGGATATTTGGAGCGCTTTAAGGCCTACGCTGAAAAAAGAAATAACTTCAATCAAAAAGTAGAAAGAAGCATTCTCAGAAACCTCTTTGTGATGTGTGTATTGATCTCACAGAGTTGAACCTTCCTTTTGATAGAGGAGTTTTGAAATACTCTTTTTGTAGGATCTGCAAGTGAATAGTTGGAATGATTTGAGGCCTATGATGGTAAAGGAAATATCTTCACATAAAAACGATAGAGAAGCATTCTCGGAAACTTTCTTGTGATGTGTGCATTCAACTCACAGAGTTGAACCTTCCTTCTGATAGTGCAGTTTTGAAACACTCGTTTTGTATCATCTGCAAGTGGATACTTGGAGCGCTTTGAAGCCTATACTGGAAAAGTAAATGTCTTCTCATAAAAACTATACAGAAGCAATCTCCGAAACCACCTTGTGATGTGTGTATTCAACTCAGAGAGTTGAACCTTCCTTTTTTTAGAGCAGTTTTGAAACACTCTTTTTGCAAAATCTGCAAGTGAATACTTGGATCGCTTTGAAGCCTCTGCAGGGTAAAGGAAATATCTTCACATAAAAACAAAACAGAAGCATTGTCAGAAACTTCTTTATGATGTGTGCATTCAATTCACAGAGTTGAACCTTCCCTTTGATAGAGCAGTTTTGAAACACTCCTTTTGTAGTGTGTGCAAGTAGACATTTGGAGCTCTTTCAGGCCTGTGCTGGAAAAGGAAATATCTTCACACAAAAACTAGACAGAAGTATTCTCAGAAACGTCTTTGTGATGCATGCATTCAAAACACGGAGTTGAACCTTCCTTTTGAAAGAACAGTTTTGAAACACTCTTATTGTAGAATCTGCATGTGGATATTTGCAGCGCTTTGAGGCCTATGCTAGAAAAGAAAATATCTTCGCATAAAAATGAGACAGAAGCATTCTCAGAAACTTTTTTGTGATGTGTGCATTAAACTCACAGTGTTGAACCTGCCTTTTGACAGAGCAGTTTTGAAACACTCTTTTTGTAGAATCTGCAGGTGGATATTTGGAGTGGTTTGAGGACAATGCTATATAAGGAAATGTCTTCACATAAAACCTAGACAGAAACATTATCAGAAACTTCTTTGTGATGTGTGCTTCCAAATCACAGAGTTGAACCTTCCTTTTGATATAGCAGGTTTGGAACACACTTTTTGTGGAATCTGCAGGTGAATTTTGGGAGCGCTTTGAGGACTATGCTGGAAAAGGAAATATTTTCACATAAAAACTGGAAAGAGGCATTCTCAGAAACTTCTCTGTGATGTGTGCGCTAAACTCACAAAGTTGAACATCCCTTTTGCTAGAGCAGTTTTGAAACACTGTTTTTGTAAAATCTGCAAGTGAATATTTGGAGTGATTGAGACCTCTGCTGGAAAATCATATAACTTCAAATAAGAACGGGACAGAAGTATTCTCAGAAACATCTTTGTGATGTCTGCATTCAACTCGCGGAGTTGAAACTTCCTTCTGGTAGAGCAGTTTTGAAACTGTCTTTTTGTGGAAGCTACAAGTGGATATTTGGAACGCTTTGAGGCTTATGCTGGAAAAGCTAATAACTTCACATAAAAAGTAGAGAGAAGCATTCTCAGAAACTTCTTTGTGATGAGTGCATTCAAGTGTACATTTGGAGTGCTTTGAGGCCTTTGCTGGAAAAGGAAATAACTTCACATAAAAATTAGACAGAAGTATGCTCAGAAACTTCTTTGTGATGTGTGCATTCAACTCACAGAGTTGGATCTTCCTTTTCTTAGAGCGGTTTTGAAACAATATTTTTGTAGAATATTCAAGTGGACATTTGGAGGGCTTTGAGGCCTATGCTGGAAAAGGAAATAACTTCACATAAAAACTAGACAGAAGCATTCTCAGAACCGTATTTGTTATGAGTCCATTCAACTCACAGAGTTGAACCTTCGTTTTGATAGGGCAGTTTTGAAACACTCTTTTTGTAGAATCTTCAAGTGGACATTTTTAGTGCTTTGACGATATGCTGGAAAAGGAAATATCTTCACATAAAAACTACACAGAAGCATTCTCAGAAACTTCTTTGTGATGTGTGCTTTCAACTCACAGATGTAAACATTTCTTTTGATAGAGTAGTTTTGAAACACTCTTTTTGTAGAATCTGCAAGTGGATATATTTAGCGCTTTGAAGCCTATGCTGGGAAAGGAAATATCTTCACATAAAAACTATACAGAAGCATTCTCAGCAACTTCCTTGTGATTTGTGCATTCAACTCGGAGAGTTGAACCGTCGTTTTGTTAGAGCAGTTTGAGAACACTCTTTTTGTAGAATCTGCAAGTGGATATTTGGAGCACTTCGAAGCCTAAGCTGGAAAAGGAAACAACTTCACATAAAAACTAGAAGGAAGCATTCTCACAAACTTTTTTGTGATGTGTGCATTCAACTCAGCGAGTTTAACCTTCCTTTTGATAGAGCAGTTTTGAAACACTCTTTTTGTAGAATGTGCAAGTAGACATTTGGAGCTCTTTCAGGCCTGTGCTGGAATAGAAAAGATCTTCACACGAAAACTAGACAGAAGCATTCTCAGAAACTTCTTTGTGATGTGTGCATTCCACTCACAGAGTTGAACCTTCCTTTTGATAGAGCAATTCTGAAACACTCTTTTTGTAGAATCCGCAAGTGGATATTTGGAGCGCTTTGAGACCTATGCTGGAAAAGGAAATATTTTCACGTAAAAACAAGACGGAAGCACTCTATCAAACTTCTTTGTGATGTTTACATTCAACTCACAGAGTTGAACCTTCCCTTGAATAGAGCGGTTTTGAAAGAATCTTTTTGTAGTATATGCAACTAGATATTTGGAGCGCTTTGAGTCCTATGAGGGAAATGGAAATATTTTTAGATGAAAACTAGACAGAGGCATTCTCAGAAACATATTTGTTACGAGTGAATTCAAGTCACAGAGTTGAACCTTCCTTTTGGCAGAGCGGTTTTGAAACCCTCTTTTTATTGACTCTTCCATTGGAGATTTAGAGCGCTTTGACGCAATGCTGGAAAAGGAAATATCTTCACATAAAAACTAGACAGATGCATTCCCAGAAACTTCTTTTTGATGTGTGCTTTCAACTCACAGAGTTGAACCTTTCTTTTGATAGAGCAGTTTTGAAACCCTCTCTTTGAAGAATCTTCATGTGGACATTTGGATATCTTTGAGGCCTATGCTGGAAAAGGAAATATCTTCACATAAAAACAAGACAGAAGCATTCTCAGAAACTACTTTGCAATGTGTGCGTTCAACACACAGACTTTAAACTTACTTTTGGCGGAGCAGTTCTGAAACAGTCTTTTTGTACAGTCTGCAAGTGGATATTTGGAGCGCTTTAAGGCCTACGCTGAAAAAAGAAATAACTTCAATCAAAAAGTAGAAAGAAGCATTCTCAGAAACCTCTTTGTGATGTGTGTATTGAACTCACAGAGTTGAACCTTCCTTTTGAGAGAGGAGTTTTGAAATACTCTTTTTGTAGGATCTGCAAGTGAATAGTTGGAATGATTTGAGGCCTATGATGGTAAAGGAAATATCTTCACATAAAAACGATAGAGAAGCATTCTCGGAAACTTCCTTGTGATGTGTGCATTCAACTCACAGAGTTGAACCTTCCTTCTGATAGTGCAGTTTTGAAACACTCGTTTTGTATCATCTGCAAGTGGATACTTGGAGCGCTTTGAAGCCTATACTGGAAAAGTAAATGTCTTCTCATAAAAACTATACAGAAGCAATCTCCGAAACCACCTTGTGATGTGTGTATTCAACTCAGAGAGTTGAACCTTCCTTTTTTTAGAGCAGTTTTGAAACACTCTTTTTGCAAAATCTGCAAGTGAATACTTGGATCGCTTTGAAGCCTCTGCAGGGTAAAGCAAATATCCTCACATAAAAACAAAACAGAAGCATTGTCAGAAACTTCTTTATGATGTGTGCATTCAATTCACAGAGTTGAACCTTCCTTTTGATAGAGCAGTTTTGAAACACTCCTTTTGTAGTGTGTGCAAGTAGACATTTGGAGCTCTTTCAGGCCTGTGCTGGAAAAGGAAATATCTTCACACAAAAACTAGACAGAAGTATTCCCAGAAACGTCTTTGTGATGCATGCATTCAAAACACGGAGTTGAACCTTCCTTTTGATAGAACAGTATTGAAACACTCTTATTGTAGAATCTGCATGTGGATATTTGGAGCGCTTTGAGGCCTATGCTAGAATAGAAAATATCTTCGCATAAAAATGAGACAGAAGCATTCTCAGAAACTTTTTTGTGATGTGCGCATTAAACTCACAGTGTTGAACCTGCCTTTTGACAGAGCAGTTTTGAAACACTCTTTTTGTAGAATCTGCAGGTGGATATTTGGAGTGGTTTGAGGACAATGCTATATAAGGAAATGTCTTCACATAAAACCTAGACAGAAACATTATCAGAAACTTCTTTGTGATGTGTGCTTCCAAATCACAGAGTTGAACCTTCCTTTTGATATAGCAGGTTTGGAACACACTTTTTGTGGAATCTGCAAGTGAATTTTGGGAGCGCTTTGAGGACTATGCTGGAAAAGGAAATATATTCACATAAAAACTAGAAAGAGGCATTCTCAAAAACTTCTCTGTGATGTGTGCGCTAAACTCACAAAGTTGAACATCCCTTTTGCTAGAGCAGTTTTGAAACACTGTTTTTGTAAAATCTGCAAGTGAATATTTGGAGTGATTGAGACCTCTGCTGGAAAATCGTATAACTTCAAATAAGAACGGGACAGAAGTATTCTCAGAAACATCTTTGTGATGTCTGCATTCAACTCGCGGGGTTGAAACTTCCTTTTGGTAGAGCAGTTTTGAAACTGTCTTTTTGTGGAAGATACAAGTGGATATTTGGAACGCTTTGAGGCTTAGGCTGGAAAAGCTAATAACTTCACATAAAAAGTAGAGTGAAGCATTCTCAGAAACTTCTTTGTGATGAGTGCATTCAAGTGTACATTTGGAGTGCTTTGAGGCCTTTGCTGGAAAAGGAAATAACTTCACATAAAAATTAGACAGAAGCATGCTCAGAAACTTCTTTATGATGTGTGCATTCAACTCACAGAGTTGGATCTTCCTTTTCTTAGAGCGGTTTTGAAACAATATTTTTGTAGAATATTCAAGTGGACATTTGGAGGGCTTTGAGGCCTATGCTGGAAAAGGAAATAACTTCACATAAAAACTAGACAGAAGCATTCTCAGAAACGTATTTGATATGAGTCCATTCAACTCACAGAGTTGAACCTTCGTTTTGATAGGGCAGTTTTGAAACACTCTTTTTGTAGAATCTTCAAGTGGACATTTTTAGTGCTTTGACGATATGCTGGAAAAGGAAATATCTTCACATAAAAACTACACAGAAGCATTCTCAGAAACTTCTTTGTGATGTGTGCTTTCAACTCACAGATGTAAACATTTCTTTTGATAGAGTAGTTTTGAAACACTCTTTTTGTAGAATCTGCAAGTGGATATATTTAGCGCTTTGAAGCCTATGCTGGAAAAGGAAATATCTTCACATAAAAACTATACAGAAGCATTCTCAGCAACTTCCTTGTGATTTGTGCATTCAACTCGGAGAGTTGAACCGTCCTTTTGTTAGAGCAGTTTGAGAACACTCTTTTTGTAGAATCTGCAAGTGGATATTTGGAGCACTTCGAAGCCTAAGCTGGAAAAGGAAACAACTTCACATAAAAACTAGAAGGAAGCATTCTCACAAACTTTTTTGTGATGTGTGCATTCAACTCAGCGAGTTTAACCTTACATTTGATAGAGCAGTTTTGAAACACTCTTTTTGTAGAATGTGCAAGTAGACATTTGGAGCTCTTTCAGGCCTGTGCTGGAATAGAAAAGATCTTCACACGAAAACTAGACAGAAGCATTCTCAGAAACTTCTTTGTGACGTGTGCATTCCACTCACAGAGTTGAACCTTCCTTTTGATAGAGCAATTCTGAAACACTCTTTTTGTAGAATCCGCAAGTGGATATTTGGAGCGCTTTGAGGCCTATGCTGGAAAAGGAAATATTTTCACGTAAAAACAAGGCGGAAGCACTCTATCAAACTTCTTTGTGATGTTTACATTCAACTCACAGAGTTGAACCTTCCCTTGAATAGAGCGGTTTTGAAAGAATCTTTTTGTAGTATATGCAACTAGATATTTGGAGCGCTTTGAGTCCTATGAGGGAAATGGAAATATTTTTAGATGAAAACTAGACAGAGGCATTCTCAGAAACATATTTGTTACGAGTGAATTCAAGTCACAGAGTTGAACCTTCCTTTTGGCAGAGCGGTTTTGAAACCCTCTTTTTATTGACTCTTCCATTGGAGATTTAGAGCGCTTTGACGCAATGCTGGAAAAGGAAATATCTTCACATAAAAACTAGACAGATGCATTCCCAGAAACTTCTTTTTGATGTGTGCTTTCAACTCACAGAGTTGAACCTTTCTTTTGATAGAGCAGTTTTGAAACCCTCTCTTTGAAGAATCTTCATGTGGACATTTGGATATCTTTGAGGCCTATGCTGGAAAAGGAAATATCTTCACATAAAAACAAGACAGAAGCATTCTCAGAAACTACTTTGCAATGTGTGCGTTCAACACACAGACTTTAAACTTACTTTTGGCGGAGCAGTTCTGAAACAGTCTTTTTGTACAGTCTGCAAGTGGATATTTGGAGCGCTTTAAGGCCTACGCTGAAAAAAGAAATAACTTCAATCAAAAAGTAGAAAGAAGCATTCTCAGAAACCTCTTTGTGATGTGTGTATTGAACTCACAGAGTTGAACCTTCCTTTTGAGAGAGGAGTTTTGAAATACTCTTTTTGTAGGATCTGCAAGTGAATAGTTGGAATGATTTGAGGCCTATGATGGTAAAGGAAATATCTTCACATAAAAACGATAGAGAAGCATTCTCGGAAACTTCCTTGTGATGTGTGCATTCAACTCACAGAGTTGAACCTTCCTTCTGATAGTGCAGTTTTGAAACACTCGTTTTGTATCATCTGCAAGTGGATACTTGGAGCGCTTTGAAGCCTATACTGGAAAAGTAAATGTCTTCTCATAAAAACTATACAGAAGCAATCTCCGAAACCACCTTGTGATGTGTGTATTCAACTCAGAGAGTTGAACCTTCCTTTTTTTAGAGCAGTTTTGAAACACTCTTTTTGCAAAATATGCAAGTGAATACTTGGATCGCTTTGAAGCCTCTGCAGGGTAAAGGAAATATCCTCACATAAAAACAAAACAGAAGCATTGTCAGAAACTTCTTTATGATGTGTGCATTCAATTCACAGAGTTGAACCTTCCTTTTGATAGAGCAGTTTTGAAACACTCCTTTTGTAGTGTGTGCAAGTAGACATTTGGAGCTCTTTCAGGCCTGTGCTGGAAAAGGAAATATCTTCACACAAAAACTAGACAGAAGTATTCCCAGAAACCTCTTTGTGATGCATGCATTCAAAACACGGAGTTGAACCTTCCTTTTGATAGAACAGTTTTGAAACACTCTTATTGTAGAATCTGCATGTGGATATTTGGAGCGCTTTGAGGCCTATGCTAGAAAAGAAAATATCTTCGCATAAAAATGAGACAGAAGCATTCTCAGAAACTTTTTTGTGATGTGCGCATTAAACTCACAGTGTTGAACCTGCCTTTTGACAGAGCAGTTTTGAAACACTCTTTTTGTAGAATCTGCAGGTGGATATTTGGAGTGGTTTGAGGACAATGCTATATAAGGAAATGTCTTCACATAAAACCTAGACAGAAACATTATCAGAAACTTCTTTGTGATGTGTGCTTCCAAATCACAGAGTTGAACCTTCCTTTTGATATAGCAGGTTTGGAACACACTTTTTGTGGAATCTGCAAGTGAATTTTGGGAGCGCTTTGAGGACTATGCTGGAAAAGGAAATATATTCACATAAAAACTAGAAAGAGGCATTCTCAAAAACTTCTCTGTGATGTGTGCGCTAAACTCACAAAGTTGAACATCCCTTTTGCTAGAGCAGTTTTGAAACACTGTTTTTGTAAAATCTGCAAGTGAATATTTGGAGTGATTGAGACCTCTGCTGGAAAATCGTATAACTTCAAATAAGAACGGGACAGAAGTATTCTCAGAAACATCTTTGTGATGTCTGCATTCAACTCGCGGAGTTGAAACTTCCTTTTGGTAGAGCAGTTTTGAAACTGTCTTTTTGTGGAAGCTACAAGTGGATATTTGGAACGCTTTGAGGCTTAGGCTGGAAAAGCTAATAACTTCACATAAAAAGTAGAGAGAAGCATTCTCAGAAACTTCTTTGTGATGAGTGCATTCAAGTGTACATTTGGAGTGCTTTGAGGCCTTTGCTGGAAAAGGAAATAACTTCACATAAAAATTAGACAGAAGCATGCTCAGAAACTTCTTTGTGATGTGTGCATTCAACTCACAGAGTTGGATCTTCCTTTTCTTAGAGCGGTTTTGAAACAATATTTTTGTAGGATATTCAAGTGGACATTTGGAGGGCTTTGAGGCCTATGCTGGAAAAGGAAATAACTTCACATAAAAACTAGACAGAAGCATTCTCAGAAACGTATTTGATATGAGTCCATTCAACTCACAGAGTTGAACCTTCGTTTTGATAGGGCAGTTTTGAAACACTCTTTTTGTAGAATCTTCAAGTGGACATTTTTAGTGCTTTGACGATATGCTGGAAAAGGAAATATCTTCACATAAAAACTACACAGAAGCATTCTCAGAAACTTCTTTGTGATGTGTGCTTTCAACTCACAGATGTAAACATTTCTTTTGATAGAGTAGTTTTGAAACACTCTTTTTGTAGAATCTGCAAGTGGATATATTTAGCGCTTTGAAGCCTATGCTGGAAAAGGAAATATCTTCACATAAAAACTATACAGAAGCATTCTCAGCAACTTCCTTGTGATTTGTGCATTCAACTCGGAGAGTTGAACCGTCCTTTTGTTAGAGCAGTTTGAGAACACTCTTTTTGTAGAATCTGCAAGTGGATATTTGGAGCACTTCGAAGCCTAAGCTGGAAAAGGAAACAACTTCACATAAAAACTAGAAGGAAGCATTCTCACAAACTTTTTTGTGATGTGTGCATTCAACTCAGCGAGTTTAACCTTACATTTGATAGAGCAGTTTTGAAACACTCTTTTTGTAGAATGTGCAAGTAGACATTTGGAGCTCTTTCAGGCCTGTGCTGGAATAGAAAAGATCTTCACACGAAAACTAGACAGAAGCATTCTCAGAAACTTCTTTGTGACGTGTGCATTCCACTCACAGAGTTGAACCTTCCTTTTGATAGAGCAATTCTGAAACACTCTTTTTGTAGAATCCGCAAGTGGATATTTGGAGCGCTTTGAGGCCTATGCTGGAAAAGGAAATATTTTCACGTAAAAACAAGGCGGAAGCACTCTATCAAACTTCTTTGTGATGTTTACATTCAACTCACAGAGTTGAACCTTCCCTTGAATAGAGCGGTTTTGAAAGAATCTTTTTGTAGTATATGCAACTAGATATTTGGAGCGCTTTGAGTCCTATGAGGGAAATGGAAATATTTTTAGATGAAAACTAGACAGAGGCATTCTCAGAAACATATTTGTTACGAGTGAATTCAAGTCACAGAGTTGAACCTTCCTTTTGGCAGAGCGGTTTTGAAACCCTCTTTTTATTGACTCTTCCATTGGAGATTTAGAGCGCTTTGACGCAATGCTGGAAAAGGAAATATCTTCACATAAAAACTAGACAGATGCATTCCCAGAAACTTCTTTTTGATGTGTGCTTTCAACTCACAGAGTTGAACCTTTCTTTTGATAGAGCAGTTTTGAAACCCTCTCTTTGAAGAATCTTCATGTGGACATTTGGATATCTTTGAGGCCTATGCTGGAAAAGGAAATATCTTCACATAAAAACAAGACAGAAGCATTCTCAGAAACTACTTTGCAATGTGTGCGTTCAACACACAGACTTTAAACTTACTTTTGGCGGAGCAGTTCTGAAACAGTCTTTTTGTACAGTCTGCAAGTGGATATTTGGAGCGCTTTAAGGCCTACGCTGAAAAAAGAAATAACTTCAATCAAAAAGTAGAAAGAAGCATTCTCAGAAACCTCTTTGTGATGTGTGTATTGAACTCACAGAGTTGAACCTTCCTTTTGAGAGAGGAGTTTTGAAATACTCTTTTTGTAGGATCTGCAAGTGAATAGTTGGAATGATTTGAGGCCTATGATGGTAAAGGAAATATCTTCACATAAAAACGATAGAGAAGCATTCTCGGAAACTTCCTTGTGATGTGTGCATTCAACTCACAGAGTTGAACCTTCCTTCTGATAGTGCAGTTTTGAAACACTCGTTTTGTATCATCTGCAAGTGGATACTTGGAGCGCTTTGAAGCCTATACTGGAAAAGTAAATGTCTTCTCATAAAAACTATACAGAAGCAATCTCCGAAACCACCTTGTGATGTGTGTATTCAACTCAGAGAGTTGAACCTTCCTTTTTTTAGAGCAGTTTTGAAACACTCTTTTTGCAAAATCTGCAAGTGAATACTTGGATCGCTTTGAAGCCTCTGCAGGGTAAAGGAAATATCCTCACATAAAAACAAAACAGAAGCATTGTCAGAAACTTCTTTATGATGTGTGCATTCAATTCACAGAGTTGAACCTTCCTTTTGATAGAGCAGTTTTGAAACACTCCTTTTGTAGTGTGTGCAAGTAGACATTTGGAGCTCTTTCAGGCCTGTGCTGGAAAAGGAAATATCTTCACACAAAAACTAGACAGAAGTATTCCCAGAAACGTCTTTGTGATGCATGCATTCAAAACACGGAGTTGAACCTTCCTTTTGATAGAACAGTATTGAAACACTCTTATTGTAGAATCTGCATGTGGATATTTGGAGCGCTTTGAGGCCTATGCTAGAATAGAAAATATCTTCGCATAAAAATGAGACAGAAGCATTCTCAGAAACTTTTTTGTGATGTGCGCATTAAACTCACAGTGTTGAACCTGCCTTTTGACAGAGCAGTTTTGAAACACTCTTTTTGTAGAATCTGCAGGTGGATATTTGGAGTGGTTTGAGGACAATGCTATATAAGGAAATGTCTTCACATAAAACCTAGACAGAAACATTATCAGAAACTTCTTTGTGATGTGTGCTTCCAAATCACAGAGTTGAACCTTCCTTTTGATATAGCAGGTTTGGAACACACTTTTTGTGGAATCTGCAAGTGAATTTTGGGAGCGCTTTGAGGACTATGCTGGAAAAGGAAATATATTCACATAAAAACTAGAAAGAGGCATTCTCAAAAACTTCTCTGTGATGTGTGCGCTAAACTCACAAAGTTGAACATCCCTTTTGCTAGAGCAGTTTTGAAACACTGTTTTTGTAAAATCTGCAAGTGAATATTTGGAGTGATTGAGACCTCTGCTGGAAAATCGTATAACTTCAAATAAGAACGGGACAGAAGTATTCTCAGAAACATCTTTGTGATGTCTGCATTCAACTCGCGGAGTTGAAACTTCCTTTTGGTAGAGCAGTTTTGAAACTGTCTTTTTGTGGAAGCTACAAGTGGATATTTGGAACGCTTTGAGGCTTAGGCTGGAAAAGCTAATAACTTCACATAAAAAGTAGAGTGAAGCATTCTCAGAAACTTCTTTGTGATGAGTGCATTCAAGTGTACATTTGGAGTGCTTTGAGGCCTTTGCTGGAAAAGGAAATAACTTCACATAAAAATTAGACAGAAGCATGCTCAGAAACTTCTTTATGATGTGTGCATTCAACTCACAGAGTTGGATCTTCCTTTTCTTAGAGCGGTTTTGAAACAATATTTTTGTAGAATATTCAAGTGGACATTTGGAGGGCTTTGAGGCCTATGCTGGAAAAGGAAATAACTTCACATAAAAACTAGACAGAAGCATTCTCAGAAACGTATTTGATATGAGTCCATTCAACTCACAGAGTTGAACCTTCGTTTTGATAGGGCAGTTTTGAAACACTCTTTTTGTAGAATCTTCAAGTGGACATTTTTAGTGCTTTGACGATATGCTGGAAAAGGAAATATCTTCACATAAAAACTACACAGAAGCATTCTCAGAAACTTCTTTGTGATGTGTGCTTTCAACTCACAGATGTAAACATTTCTTTTGATAGAGTAGTTTTGAAACACTCTTTTTGTAGAATCTGCAAGTGGATATATTTAGCGCTTTGAAGCCTATGCTGGAAAAGGAAATATCTTCACATAAAAACTATACAGAAGCATTCTCAGCAACTTCCTTGTGATTTGTGCATTCAACTCGGAGAGTTGAACCGTCCTTTTGTTAGAGCAGTTTGAGAACACTCTTTTTGTAGAATCTGCAAGTGGATATTTGGAGCACTTCGAAGCCTAAGCTGGAAAAGGAAACAACTTCACATAAAAACTAGAAGGAAGCATTCTCACAAACTTTTTTGTGATGTGTGCATTCAACTCAGCGAGTTTAACCTTACATTTGTTAGAGCAGTTTTGAAACACTCTTTTTGTAGAATGTGCAAGTAGACATTTGGAGCTCTTTCAGGCCTGTGCTGGAATAGAAAAGATCTTCACACGAAAACTAGACAGAAGCATTCTCAGAAACTTCTTTGTGACGTGTGCATTCCACTCACAGAGTTGAACCTTCCTTTTGATAGAGCAATTCTGAAACACTCTTTTTGTAGAATCCGCAAGTGGATATTTGGAGCGCTTTGAGGCCTATGCTGGAAAAGGAAATATTTTCACGTAAAAACAAGGCGGAAGCACTCTATCAAACTTCTTTGTGATGTTTACATTCAACTCACAGAGTTGAACCTTCCCTTGAATAGAGCGGTTTTGAAAGAATCTTTTTGTAGTATATGCAACTAGATATTTGGAGCGCTTTGAGTCCTATGAGGGAAATGGAAATATTTTTAGATGAAAACTAGACAGAGGCATTCTCAGAAACATATTTGTTACGAGTGAATTCAAGTCACAGAGTTGAACCTTCCTTTTGGCAGAGCGGTTTTGAAACCCTCTTTTTATTGACTCTTCCATTGGAGATTTAGAGCGCTTTGACGCAATGCTGGAAAAGGAAATATCTTCACATAAAAACTAGACAGATGCATTCCCAGAAACTTCTTTTTGATGTGTGCTTTCAACTCACAGAGTTGAACCTTTCTTTTGATAGAGCAGTTTTGAAACCCTCTCTTTGAAGAATCTTCATGTGGACATTTGGATATCTTTGAGGCCTATGCTGGAAAAGGAAATATCTTCACATAAAAACAAGACAGAAGCATTCTCAGAAACTACTTTGCAATGTGTGCGTTCAACACACAGACTTTAAACTTACTTTTGGCGGAGCAGTTCTGAAACAGTCTTTTTGTACAGTCTGCAAGTGGATATTTGGAGCGCTTTAAGGCCTACGCTGAAAAAAGAAATAACTTCAATCAAAAAGTAGAAAGAAGCATTCTCAGAAACCTCTTTGTGATGTGTGTATTGAACTCACAGAGTTGAACCTTCCTTTTGAGAGAGGAGTTTTGAAATACTCTTTTTGTAGGATCTGCAAGTGAATAGTTGGAATGATTTGAGGCCTATGATGGTAAAGGAAATATCTTCACATAAAAACGATAGAGAAGCATTCTCGGAAACTTCGTTGTGATGTGTGCATTCAACTCACAGAGTTGAACCTTCCTTCTGATAGTGCAGTTTTGAAACACTCGTTTTGTATCATCTGCAAGTGGATACTTGGAGCGCTTTGAAGCCTATACTGGAAAAGTAAATGTCTTCTCATAAAAACTATACAGAAGCAATCTCCGAAACCACCTTGTGATGTGTGTATTCAACTCAGAGAGTTGAACCTTCCTTTTTTTAGAGCAGTTTTGAAACACTCTTTTTGCAAAATATGCAAGTGAATACTTGGATCGCTTTGAAGCCTCTGCAGGGTAAAGGAAATATCCTCACATAAAAACAAAACAGAAGCATTGTCAGAAACTTCTTTATGATGTGTGCATTCAATTCACAGAGTTGAACCTTCCTTTTGATAGAGCAGTTTTGAAACACTCCTTTTGTAGTGTGTGCAAGTAGACATTTGGAGCTCTTTCAGGCCTGTGCTGGAAAAGGAAATATCTTCACACAAAAACTAGACAGAAGTATTCCCAGAAACCTCTTTGTGATGCATGCATTCAAAACACGGAGTTGAACCTTCCTTTTGATAGAACAGTTTTGAAACACTCTTATTGTAGAATCTGCATGTGGATATTTGGAGCGCTTTGAGGCCTATGCTAGAAAAGAAAATATCTTCGCATAAAAATGAGACAGAAGCATTCTCAGAAACTTTTTTGTGATGTGCGCATTAAACTCACAGTGTTGAACCTGCCTTTTGACAGAGCAGTTTTGAAACACTCTTTTTGTAGAATCTGCAGGTGGATATTTGGAGTGGTTTGAGGACAATGCTATATAAGGAAATGTCTTCACATAAAACCTAGACAGAAACATTATCAGAAACTTCTTTGTGATGTGTGCTTCCAAATCACAGAGTTGAACCTTCCTTTTGATATAGCAGGTTTGGAACACACTTTTTGTGGAATCTGCAAGTGAATTTTGGGAGCGCTTTGAGGACTATGCTGGAAAAGGAAATATATTCACATAAAAACTAGAAAGAGGCATTCTCAAAAACTTCTCTGTGATGTGTGCGCTAAACTCACAAAGTTGAACATCCCTTTTGCTAGAGCAGTTTTGAAACACTGTTTTTGTAAAATCTGCAAGTGAATATTTGGAGTGATTGAGACCTCTGCTGGAAAATCGTATAACTTCAAATAAGAACGGGACAGAAGTATTCTCAGAAACATCTTTGTGATGTCTGCATTCAACTCGCGGAGTTGAAACTTCCTTTTGGTAGAGCAGTTTTGAAACTGTCTTTTTGTGGAAGCTACAAGTGGATATTTGGAACGCTTTGAGGCTTAGGCTGGAAAAGCTAATAACTTCACATAAAAAGTAGAGAGAAGCATTCTCAGAAACTTCTTTGTGATGAGTGCATTCAAGTGTACATTTGGAGTGCTTTGAGGCCTTTGCTGGAAAAGGAAATAACTTCACATAAAAATTAGACAGAAGCATGCTCAGAAACTTCTTTGTGATGTGTGCATTCAACTCACAGAGTTGGATCTTCCTTTTCTTAGAGCGGTTTTGAAACAAGATTTTTGTAGAATATTCAAGTGGACATTTGGAGGGCTTTGAGGCCTATGCTGGAAAAGGAAATAACTTCACATAAAAACTAGACAGAAGCATTCTCAGAAACGTATTTGATATGAGTCCATTCAACTCACAGAGTTGAACCTTCGTTTTGATAGGGCAGTTTTGAAACACTCTTTTTGTAGAATCTTCAAGTGGACATTTTTAGTGCTTTGACGATATGCTGGAAAAGGAAATATCTTCACATAAAAACTACACAGAAGCATTCTCAGAAACTTCTTTGTGATGTGTGCTTTCAACTCACAGATGTAAACATTTCTTTTGATAGAGTAGTTTTGAAACACTCTTTTTGTAGAATCTGCAAGTGGATATATTTAGCGCTTTGAAGCCTATGCTGGAAAAGGAAATATCTTCACATAAAAACTATACAGAAGCATTCTCAGCAACTTCCTTGTGATTTGTGCATTCAACTCGGAGAGTTGAACCGTCCTTTTGTTAGAGCAGTTTGAGAACACTCTTTTTGTAGAATCTGCAAGTGGATATTTGGAGCACTTCGAAGCCTAAGCTGGAAAAGGAAACAACTTCACATAAAAACTAGAAGGAAGCATTCTCACAAACTTTTTTGTGATGTGTGCATTCAACTCAGCGAGTTTAACCTTACATTTGATAGAGCAGTTTTGAAACACTCTTTTTGTAGAATGTGCAAGTAGACATTTGGAGCTCTTTCAGGCCTGTGCTGGAATAGAAAAGATCTTCACACGAAAACTAGACAGAAGCATTCTCAGAAACTTCTTTGTGACGTGTGCATTCCACTCACAGAGTTGAACCTTCCTTTTGATAGAGCAATTCTGAAACACTCTTTTTGTAGAATCCGCAAGTGGATATTTGGAGCGCTTTGAGGCCTATGCTGGAAAAGGAAATATTTTCACGTAAAAACAAGGCGGAAGCACTCTATCAAACTTCTTTGTGATGTTTACATTCAACTCACAGAGTTGAACCTTCCCTTGAATAGAGCGGTTTTGAAAGAATCTTTTTGTAGTATATGCAACTAGATATTTGGAGCGCTTTGAGTCCTATGAGGGAAATGGAAATATTTTTAGATGAAAACTAGACAGAGGCATTCTCAGAAACATATTTGTTACGAGTGAATTCAAGTCACAGAGTTGAACCTTCCTTTTGGCAGAGCGGTTTTGAAACCCTCTTTTTATTGACTCTTCCATTGGAGATTTAGAGCGCTTTGACGCAATGCTGGAAAAGGAAATATCTTCACATAAAAACTAGACAGATGCATTCCCAGAAACTTCTTTTTGATGTGTGCTTTCAACTCACAGAGTTGAACCTTTCTTTTGATAGAGCAGTTTTGAAACCCTCTCTTTGAAGAATCTTCATGTGGACATTTGGATATCTTTGAGGCCTATGCTGGAAAAGGAAATATCTTCACATAAAAACAAGACAGAAGCATTCTCAGAAACTACTTTGCAATGTGTGCGTTCAACACACAGACTTTAAACTTACTTTTGGCGGAGCAGTTCTGAAACAGTCTTTTTGTACAGTCTGCAAGTGGATATTTGGAGCGCTTTAAGGCCTACGCTGAAAAAAGAAATAACTTCAATCAAAAAGTAGAAAGAAGCATTCTCAGAAACCTCTTTGTGATGTGTGTATTGAACTCACAGAGTTGAACCTTCCTTTTGAGAGAGGAGTTTTGAAATACTCTTTTTGTAGGATCTGCAAGTGAATAGTTGGAATGATTTGAGGCCTATGATGGTAAAGGAAATATCTTCACATAAAAACGATAGAGAAGCATTCTCGGAAACTTCCTTGTGATGTGTGCATTCAACTCACAGAGTTGAACCTTCCTTCTGATAGTGCAGTTTTGAAACACTCGTTTTGTATCATCTGCAAGTGGATACTTGGAGCGCTTTGAAGCCTATACTGGAAAAGTAAATGTCTTCTCATAAAAACTATACAGAAGCAATCTCCGAAACCACCTTGTGATGTGTGTATTCAACTCAGAGAGTTGAACCTTCCTTTTTTTAGAGCAGTTTTGAAACACTCTTTTTGCAAAATCTGCAAGTGAATACTTGGATCGCTTTGAAGCCTCTGCAGGGTAAAGGAAATATCCTCACATAAAAACAAAACAGAAGCATTGTCAGAAACTTCTTTATGATGTGTGCATTCAATTCACAGAGTTGAACCTTCCTTTTGATAGAGCAGTTTTGAAACACTCCTTTTGTAGTGTGTGCAAGTAGACATTTGGAGCTCTTTCAGGCCTGTGCTGGAAAAGGAAATATCTTCACACAAAAACTAGACAGAAGTATTCCCAGAAACGTCTTTGTGATGCATGCATTCAAAACACGGAGTTGAACCTTCCTTTTGATAGAACAGTATTGAAACACTCTTATTGTAGAATCTGCATGTGGATATTTGGAGCGCTTTGAGGCCAATGCTAGAATAGAAAATATCTTCGCATAAAAATGAGACAGAAGCATTCTCAGAAACTTTTTTGTGATGTGCGCATTAAACTCACAGTGTTGAACCTGCCTTTTGACAGAGCAGTTTTGAAACACTCTTTTTGTAGAATCTGCAGGTGGATATTTGGAGTGGTTTGAGGACAATGCTATATAAGGAAATGTCTTCACATAAAACCTAGACAGAAACATTATCAGAAACTTCTTTGTGATGTGTGCTTCCAAATCACAGAATTGAACCTTCCTTTTGATATAGCAGGTTTGGAACACACTTTTTGTGGAATCTGCAAGTGAATTTTGGGAGCGCTTTGAGGACTATGCTGGAAAAGGAAATATATTCACATAAAAACTAGAAAGAGGCATTCTCAAAAACTTCTCTGTGATGTGTGCGCTAAACTCACAAAGTTGAACATCCCTTTTGCTAGAGCAGTTTTGAAACACTGTTTTTGTAAAATCTGCAAGTGAATATTTGGAGTGATTGAGACCTCTGCTGGAAAATCGTATAACTTCAAATAAGAACGGGACAGAAGTATTCTCAGAAACATCTTTGTGATGTCTGCATTCAACTCGCGGAGTTGAAACTTCCTTTTGGTAGAGCAGTTTTGAAACTGTCTTTTTGTGGAAGCTACAAGTGGATATTTGGAACGCTTTGAGGCTTAGGCTGGAAAAGCTAATAACTTCACATAAAAAGTAGAGTGAAGCATTCTCAGAAACTTCTTTGTGATGAGTGCATTCAAGTGTACATTTGGAGTGCTTTGAGGCCTTTGCTGGAAAAGGAAATAACTTCACATAAAAATTAGACAGAAGCATGCTCAGAAACTTCTTTATGATGTGTGCATTCAACTCACAGAGTTGGATCTTCCTTTTCTTAGAGCGGTTTTGAAACAATATTTTTGTAGAATATTCAAGTGGACATTTGGAGGGCTTTGAGGCCTATGCTGGAAAAGGAAATAACTTCACATAAAAACTAGACAGAAGCATTCTCAGAAACGTATTTGATATGAGTCCATTCAACTCACAGAGTTGAACCTTCGTTTTGATAGGGCAGTTTTGAAACACTCTTTTTGTAGAATCTTCAAGTGGACATTTTTAGTGCTTTGACGATATGCTGGAAAAGGAAATATCTTCACATAAAAACTACACAGAAGCATTCTCAGAAACTTCTTTGTGATGTGTGCTTTCAACTCACAGATGTAAACATTTCTTTTGATAGAGTAGTTTTGAAACACTCTTTTTGTAGAATCTGCAAGTGGATATATTTAGCGCTTTGAAGCCTATGCTGGAAAAGGAAATATCTTCACATAAAAACTATACAGAAGCATTCTCAGCAACTTCCTTGTGATTTGTGCATTCAACTCGGAGAGTTGAACCGTCCTTTTGTTAGAGCAGTTTGAGAACACTCTTTTTGTAGAATCTGCAAGTGGATATTTGGAGCACTTCGAAGCCTAAGCTGGAAAAGGAAACAACTTCACATAAAAACTAGAAGGAAGCATTCTCACAAACTTTTTTGTGATGTGTGCATTCAACTCAGCGAGTTTAACCTTACATTTGATAGAGCAGTTTTGAAACACTCTTTTTGTAGAATGTGCAAGTAGACATTTGGAGCTCTTTCAGGCCTGTGCTGGAATAGAAAAGATCTTCACACGAAAACTAGACAGAAGCATTCTCAGAAACTTCTTTGTGACGTGTGCATTCCACTCACAGAGTTGAACCTTCCTTTTGATAGAGCAATTCTGAAACACTCTTTTTGTAGAATCCGCAAGTGGATATTTGGAGCGCTTTGAGGCCTATGCTGGAAAAGGAAATATTTTCACGTAAAAACAAGGCGGAAGCACTCTATCAAACTTCTTTGTGATGTTTACATTCAACTCACAGAGTTGAACCTTCCCTTGAATAGAGCGGTTTTGAAAGAATCTTTTTGTAGTATATGCAACTAGATATTTGGAGCGCTTTGAGTCCTATGAGGGAAATGGAAATATTTTTAGATGAAAACTAGACAGAGGCATTCTCAGAAACATATTTGTTACGAGTGAATTCAAGTCACAGAGTTGAACCTTCCTTTTGGCAGAGCGGTTTTGAAACCCTCTTTTTATTGACTCTTCCATTGGAGATTTAGAGCGCTTTGACGCAATGCTGGAAAAGGAAATATCTTCACATAAAAACTAGACAGATGCATTCCCAGAAACTTCTTTTTGATGTGTGCTTTCAACTCACAGAGTTGAACCTTTCTTTTGATAGAGCAGTTTTGAAACCCTCTCTTTGAAGAATCTTCATGTGGACATTTGGATATCTTTGAGGCCTATGCTGGAAAAGGAAATATCTTCACATAAAAACAAGACAGAAGCATTCTCAGAAACTACTTTGCAATGTGTGCGTTCAACACACAGACTTTAAACTTACTTTTGGCGGAGCAGTTCTGAAACAGTCTTTTTGTACAGTCTGCAAGTGGATATTTGGAGCGCTTTAAGGCCTACGCTGAAAAAAGAAATAACTTCAATCAAAAAGTAGAAAGAAGCATTCTCAGAAACCTCTTTGTGATGTGTGTATTGAACTCACAGAGTTGAACCTTCCTTTTGAGAGAGGAGTTTTGAAATACTCTTTTTGTAGGATCTGCAAGTGAATAGTTGGAATGATTTGAGGCCTATGATGGTAAAGGAAATATCTTCACATAAAAACGATAGAGAAGCATTCTCGGAAACTTCCTTGTGATGTGTGCATTCAACTCACAGAGTTGAACCTTCCTTCTGATAGTGCAGTTTTGAAACACTCGTTTTGTATCATCTGCAAGTGGATACTTGGAGCGCTTTGAAGCCTATACTGGAAAAGTAAATGTCTTCTCATAAAAACTATACAGAAGCAATCTCCGAAACCACCTTGTGATGTGTGTATTCAACTCAGAGAGTTGAACCTTCCTTTTTTTAGAGCAGTTTTGAAACACTCTTTTTGCAAAATCTGCAAGTGAATACTTGGATCGCTTTGAAGCCTCTGCAGGGTAAAGGAAATATCCTCACATAAAAACAAAACAGAAGCATTGTCAGAAACTTCTTTATGATGTGTGCATTCAATTCACAGAGTTGAACCTTCCTTTTGATAGAGCAGTTTTGAAACACTCCTTTTGTAGTGTGTGCAAGTAGACATTTGGAGCTCTTTCAGGCCTGTGCTGGAAAAGGAAATATCTTCACACAAAAACTAGACAGAAGTATTCCCAGAAACCTCTTTGTGATGCATGCATTCAAAACACGGAGTTGAACCTTCCTTTTGATAGAACAGTTTTGAAACACTCTTATTGTAGAATCTGCATGTGGATATTTGGAGCGCTTTGAGGCCTATGCTAGAAAAGAAAATATCTTCGCATAAAAATGAGACAGAAGCATTCTCAGAAACTTTTTTGTGATGTGCGCATTAAACTCACAGTGTTGAACCTGCCTTTTGACAGAGCAGTTTTGAAACACTCTTTTTGTAGAATCTGCAGGTGGATATTTGGAGTGGTTTGAGGACAATGCTATATAAGGAAATGTCTTCACATAAAACCTAGACAGAAACATTATCAGAAACTTCTTTGTGATGTGTGCTTCCAAATCACAGTGTTGAACCTTCCTTTTGATATAGCAGGTTTGGAACACACTTTTTGTGGAATCTGCAAGTGAATTTTGGGAGCGCTTTGAGGACTATGCTGGAAAAGGAAATATATTCACATAAAAACTAGAAAGAGGCATTCTCAAAAACTTCTCTGTGATGTGTGCGCTAAACTCACAAAGTTGAACATCCCTTTTGCTAGAGCAGTTTTGAAACACTGTTTTTGTAAAATCTGCAAGTGAATATTTGGAGTGATTGAGACCTCTGCTGGAAAATCGTATAACTTCAAATAAGAACGGGACAGAAGTATTCTCAGAAACATCTTTGTGATGTCTGCATTCAACTCGCGGAGTTGAAACTTCCTTTTGGTAGAGCAGTTTTGAAACTGTCTTTTTGTGGAAGCTACAAGTGGATATTTGGAACGCTTTGAGGCTTAGGCTGGAAAAGCTAATAACTTCACATAAAAAGTAGAGAGAAGCATTCTCAGAAACTTCTTTGTGATGAGTGCATTCAAGTGTACATTTGGAGTGCTTTGAGGCCTTTGCTGGAAAAGGAAATAACTTCACATAAAAATTAGACAGAAGCATGCTCAGAAACTTCTTTGTGATGTGTGCATTCAACTCACAGAGTTGGATCTTCCTTTTCTTAGAGCGGTTTTGAAACAAGATTTTTGTAGAATATTCAAGTGGACATTTGGAGGGCTTTGAGGCCTATGCTGGAAAAGGAAATAACTTCACATAAAAACTAGACAGAAGCATTCTCAGAAACGTATTTGATATGAGTCCATTCAACTCACAGAGTTGAACCTTCGTTTTGATAGGGCAGTTTTGAAACACTCTTTTTGTAGAATCTTCAAGTGGACATTTTTAGTGCTTTGACGATATGCTGGAAAAGGAAATATCTTCACATAAAAACTACACAGAAGCATTCTCAGAAACTTCTTTGTGATGTGTGCTTTCAACTCACAGATGTAAACATTTCTTTTGATAGAGTAGTTTTGAAACACTCTTTTTGTAGAATCTGCAAGTGGATATATTTAGCGCTTTGAAGCCTATGCTGGAAAAGGAAATATCTTCACATAAAAACTATACAGAAGCATTCTCAGCAACTTCCTTGTGATTTGTGCATTCAACTCGGAGAGTTGAACCGTCCTTTTGTTAGAGCAGTTTGAGAACACTCTTTTTGTAGAATCTGCAAGTGGATATTTGGAGCACTTCGAAGCCTAAGCTGGAAAAGGAAACAACTTCACATAAAAACTAGAAGGAAGCATTCTCACAAACTTTTTTGTGATGTGTGCATTCAACTCAGCGAGTTTAACCTTACATTTGATAGAGCAGTTTTGAAACACTCTTTTTGTAGAATGTGCAAGTAGACATTTGGAGCTCTTTCAGGCCTGTGCTGGAATAGAAAAGATCTTCACACGAAAACTAGACAGAAGCATTCTCAGAAACTTCTTTGTGACGTGTGCATTCCACTCACAGAGTTGAACCTTCCTTTTGATAGAGCAATTCTGAAACACTCTTTTTGTAGAATCCGCAAGTGGATATTTGGAGCGCTTTGAGGCCTATGCTGGAAAAGGAAATATTTTCACGTAAAAACAAGGCGGAAGCACTCTATCAAACTTCTTTGTGATGTTTACATTCAACTCACAGAGTTGAACCTTCCCTTGAATAGAGCGGTTTTGAAAGAATCTTTTTGTAGTATATGCAACTAGATATTTGGAGCGCTTTGAGTCCTATGAGGGAAATGGAAATATTTTTAGATGAAAACTAGACAGAGGCATTCTCAGAAACATATTTGTTACGAGTGAATTCAAGTCACAGAGTTGAACCTTCCTTTTGGCAGAGCGGTTTTGAAACCCTCTTTTTATTGACTCTTCCATTGGAGATTTAGAGCGCTTTGACGCAATGCTGGAAAAGGAAATATCTTCACATAAAAACTAGACAGATGCATTCCCAGAAACTTCTTTTTGATGTGTGCTTTCAACTCACAGAGTTGAACCTTTCTTTTGATAGAGCAGTTTTGAAACCCTCTCTTTGAAGAATCTTCATGTGGACATTTGGATATCTTTGAGGCCTATGCTGGAAAAGGAAATATCTTCACATAAAAACAAGACAGAAGCATTCTCAGAAACTACTTTGCAATGTGTGCGTTCAACACACAGACTTTAAACTTACTTTTGGCGGAGCAGTTCTGAAACAGTCTTTTTGTACAGTCTGCAAGTGGATATTTGGAGCGCTTTAAGGCCTACGCTGAAAAAAGAAATAACTTCAATCAAAAAGTAGAAAGAAGCATTCTCAGAAACCTCTTTGTGATGTGTGTATTGAACTCACAGAGTTGAACCTTCCTTTTGAGAGAGGAGTTTTGAAATACTCTTTTTGTAGGATCTGCAAGTGAATAGTTGGAATGATTTGAGGCCTATGATGGTAAAGGAAATATCTTCACATAAAAACGATAGAGAAGCATTCTCGGAAACTTCCTTGTGATGTGTGCATTCAACTCACAGAGTTGAACCTTCCTTCTGATAGTGCAGTTTTGAAACACTCGTTTTGTATCATCTGCAAGTGGATACTTGGAGCGCTTTGAAGCCTATACTGGAAAAGTAAATGTCTTCTCATAAAAACTATACAGAAGCAATCTCCGAAACCACCTTGTGATGTGTGTATTCAACTCAGAGAGTTGAACCTTCCTTTTTTTAGAGCAGTTTTGAAACACTCTTTTTGCAAAATCTGCAAGTGAATACTTGGATCGCTTTGAAGCCTCTGCAGGGTAAAGGAAATATCTTCACATAAAAACAAAACAGAAGCATTGTCAGAAACTTCTTTATGATGTGTGCATTCAATTCACAGAGTTGAACCTTCCTTTTGATAGAGCAGTTTTGAAACACTCCTTTTGTAGTGTGTGCAAGTAGACATTTGGAGCTCTTTCAGGCCTGTGCTGGAAAAGGAAATATCTTCACACAAAAACTAGACAGAAGTATTCCCAGAAACGTCTTTGTGATGCATGCATTCAAAACACGGAGTTGAACCTTCCTTTTGATAGAACAGTATTGAAACACTCTTATTGTAGAATCTGCATGTGGATATTTGGAGCGCTTTGAGGCCTATGCTAGAATAGAAAATATCTTCGCATAAAAATGAGACAGAAGCATTCTCAGAAACTTTTTTGTGATGTGCGCATTAAACTCACAGTGTTGAACCTGCCTTTTGACAGAGCAGTTTTGAAACACTCTTTTTGTAGAATCTGCAGGTGGATATTTGGAGTGCTTTGAGGACAATGCTATATAAGGAAATGTCTTCACATAAAACCTAGACAGAAACATTATCAGAAACTTCTTTGTGATGTGTGCTTCCAAATCACAGAGTTGAACCTTCCTTTTGATATAGCAGGTTTGGAACACACTTTTTGTGGAATCTGCAAGTGAATTTTGGGAGCGCTTTGAGGACTATGCTGGAAAAGGAAATATATTCACATAAAAACTAGAAAGAGGCATTCTCAAAAACTTCTCTGTGATGTGTGCGCTAAACTCACAAAGTTGAACATCCCTTTTGCTAGAGCAGTTTTGAAACACTGTTTTTGTAAAATCTGCAAGTGAATATTTGGAGTGATTGAGACCTCTGCTGGAAAATCGTATAACTTCAAATAAGAACGGGACAGAAGTATTCTCAGAAACATCTTTGTGATGTCTGCATTCAACTCGCGGAGTTGAAACTTCCTTTTGGTAGAGCAGTTTTGAAACTGTCTTTTTGTGGAAGCTACAAGTGGATATTTGGAACGCTTTGAGGCTTAGGCTGGAAAAGCTAATAACTTCACATAAAAAGTAGAGTGAAGCATTCTCAGAAACTTCTTTGTGATGAGTGCATTCAAGTGTACATTTGGAGTGCTTTGAGGCCTTTGCTGGAAAAGGAAATAACTTCACATAAAAATTAGACAGAAGCATGCTCAGAAACTTCTTTATGATGTGTGCATTCAACTCACAGAGTTGGATCTTCCTTTTCTTAGAGCGGTTTTGAAACAATATTTTTGTAGAATATTCAAGTGGACATTTGGAGGGCTTTGAGGCCTATGCTGGAAAAGGAAATAACTTCACATAAAAACTAGACAGAAGCATTCTCAGAAACGTATTTGATATGAGTCCATTCAACTCACAGAGTTGAACCTTCGTTTTGATAGGGCAGTTTTGAAACACTCTTTTTGTAGAATCTTCAAGTGGACATTTTTAGTGCTTTGACGATATGCTGGAAAAGGAAATATCTTCACATAAAAACTACACAGAAGCATTCTCAGAAACTTCTTTGTGATGTGTGCTTTCAACTCACAGATGTAAACATTTCTTTTGATAGAGTAGTTTTGAAACACTCTTTTTGTAGAATCTGCAAGTGGATATATTTAGCGCTTTGAAGCCTATGCTGGAAAAGGAAATATCTTCACATAAAAACTATACAGAAGCATTCTCAGCAACTTCCTTGTGATTTGTGCATTCAACTCGGAGAGTTGAACCGTCCTTTTGTTAGAGCAGTTTGAGAACACTCTTTTTGTAGAATCTGCAAGTGGATATTTGGAGCACTTCGAAGCCTAAGCTGGAAAAGGAAACAACTTCACATAAAAACTAGAAGGAAGCATTCTCACAAACTTTTTTGTGATGTGTGCATTCAACTCAGCGAGTTTAACCTTACATTTGATAGAGCAGTTTTGAAACACTCTTTTTGTAGAATGTGCAAGTAGACATTTGGAGCTCTTTCAGGCCTGTGCTGGAATAGAAAAGATCTTCACACGAAAACTAGACAGAAGCATTCTCAGAAACTTCTTTGTGACGTGTGCATTCCACTCACAGAGTTGAACCTTCCTTTTGATAGAGCAATTCTGAAACACTCTTTTTGTAGAATCCGCAAGTGGATATTTGGAGCGCTTTGAGGCCTATGCTGGAAAAGGAAATATTTTCACGTAAAAACAAGGCGGAAGCACTCTATCAAACTTCTTTGTGATGTTTACATTCAACTCACAGAGTTGAACCTTCCCTTGAATAGAGCGGTTTTGAAAGAATCTTTTTGTAGTATATGCAACTAGATATTTGGAGCGCTTTGAGTCCTATGAGGGAAATGGAAATATTTTTAGATGAAAACTAGACAGAGGCATTCTCAGAAACATATTTGTTACGAGTGAATTCAAGTCACAGAGTTGAACCTTCCTTTTGGCAGAGCGGTTTTGAAACCCTCTTTTTATTGACTCTTCCATTGGAGATTTAGAGCGCTTTGACGCAATGCTGGAAAAGGAAATATCTTCACATAAAAACTAGACAGATGCATTCCCAGAAACTTCTTTTTGATGTGTGCTTTCAACTCACAGAGTTGAACCTTTCTTTTGATAGAGCAGTTTTGAAACCCTCTCTTTGAAGAATCTTCATGTGGACATTTGGATATCTTTGAGGCCTATGCTGGAAAAGGAAATATCTTCACATAAAAACAAGACAGAAGCATTCTCAGAAACTACTTTGCAATGTGTGCGTTCAACACACAGACTTTAAACTTACTTTTGGCGGAGCAGTTCTGAAACAGTCTTTTTGTACAGTCTGCAAGTGGATATTTGGAGCGCTTTAAGGCCTACGCTGAAAAAAGAAATAACTTCAATCAAAAAGTAGAAAGAAGCATTCTCAGAAACCTCTTTGTGATGTGTGTATTGAACTCACAGAGTTGAACCTTCCTTTTGAGAGAGGAGTTTTGAAATACTCTTTTTGTAGGATCTGCAAGTGAATAGTTGGAATGATTTGAGGCCTATGATGGTAAAGGAAATATCTTCACATAAAAACGATAGAGAAGCATTCTCGGAAACTTCCTTGTGATGTGTGCATTCAACTCACAGAGTTGAACCTTCCTTCTGATAGTGCAGTTTTGAAACACTCGTTTTGTATCATCTGCAAGTGGATACTTGGAGCGCTTTGAAGCCTATACTGGAAAAGTAAATGTCTTCTCATAAAAACTATACAGAAGCAATCTCCGAAACCACCTTGTGATGTGTGTATTCAACTCAGAGAGTTGAACCTTCCTTTTTTTAGAGCAGTTTTGAAACACTCTTTTTGCAAAATATGCAAGTGAATACTTGGATCGCTTTGAAGCCTCTGCAGGGTAAAGGAAATATCCTCACATAAAAACAAAACAGAAGCATTGTCAGAAACTTCTTTATGATGTGTGCATTCAATTCACAGAGTTGAACCTTCCTTTTGATAGAGCAGTTTTGAAACACTCCTTTTGTAGTGTGTGCAAGTAGACATTTGGAGCTCTTTCAGGCCTGTGCTGGAAAAGGAAATATCTTCACACAAAAACTAGACAGAAGTATTCCCAGAAACCTCTTTGTGATGCATGCATTCAAAACACGGAGTTGAACCTTCCTTTTGATAGAACAGTTTTGAAACACTCTTATTGTAGAATCTGCATGTGGATATTTGGAGCGCTTTGAGGCCTATGCTAGAAAAGAAAATATCTTCGCATAAAAATGAGACAGAAGCATTCTCAGAAACTTTTTTGTGATGTGCGCATTAAACTCACAGTGTTGAACCTGCCTTTTGACAGAGCAGTTTTGAAACACTCTTTTTGTAGAATCTGCAGGTGGATATTTGGAGTGGTTTGAGGACAATGCTATATAAGGAAATGTCTTCACATAAAACCTAGACAGAAACATTATCAGAAACTTCTTTGTGATGTGTGCTTCCAAATCACAGAGTTGAACCTTCCTTTTGATATAGCAGGTTTGGAACACACTTTTTGTGGAATCTGCAAGTGAATTTTGGGAGCGCTTTGAGGACTATGCTGGAAAAGGAAATATATTCACATAAAAACTAGAAAGAGGCATTCTCAAAAACTTCTCTGTGATGTGTGCGCTAAACTCACAAAGTTGAACATCCCTTTTGCTAGAGCAGTTTTGAAACACTGTTTTTGTAAAATCTGCAAGTGAATATTTGGAGTGATTGAGACCTGTGCTGGAAAATCGTATAACTTCAAATAAGAACGGGACAGAAGTATTCTCAGAAACATCTTTGTGATGTCTGCATTCAACTCGCGGAGTTGAAACTTCCTTTTGGTAGAGCAGTTTTGAAACTGTCTTTTTGTGGAAGCTACAAGTGGATATTTGGAACGCTTTGAGGCTTAGGCTGGAAAAGCTAATAACTTCACATAAAAAGTAGAGAGAAGCATTCTCAGAAACTTCTTTGTGATGAGTGCATTCAAGTGTACATTTGGAGTGCTTTGAGGCCTTTGCTGGAAAAGGAAATAACTTCACATAAAAATTAGACAGAAGCATGCTCAGAAACTTCTTTGTGATGTGTGCATTCAACTCACAGAGTTGGATCTTCCTTTTCTTAGAGCGGTTTTGAAACAATATTTTTGTAGAATATTCAAGTGGACATTTGGAGGGCTTTGAGGCCTATGCTGGAAAAGGAAATAACTTCACATAAAAACTAGACAGAAGCATTCTCAGAAACGTATTTGATATGAGTCCATTCAACTCACAGAGTTGAACCTTCGTTTTGATAGGGCAGTTTTGAAACACTCTTTTTGTAGAATCTTCAAGTGGACATTTTTAGTGCTTTGACGATATGCTGGAAAAGGAAATATCTTCACATAAAAACTACACAGAAGCATTCTCAGAAACTTCTTTGTGATGTGTGCTTTCAACTCACAGATGTAAACATTTCTTTTGATAGAGTAGTTTTGAAACACTCTTTTTGTAGAATCTGCAAGTGGATATATGGAGCGCTTTGAAGCCTATGCTGGAAAAGGAAATATCTTCACATAAAAACTATACAGAAGCATTCTCAGCAACTTCCTTGTGATTTGTGCATTCAACTCGGAGAGTTGAATCGTCGTTTTGTTAGAGCAGTTTGGGAACACTCTTTTTGTAGAATCTGCAAGTGGATAATTGGAGCACTTTGAAGCCTAAGCTGGAAAAGGAAACAACTTCACATAAAAACTAGAAGGAAGCATTCTCACAAACTTTTTTGTGATGTGTGCATTCAACTCAGTGAGTTTAACCTTACTTTTGATAGAGCAGTTTTGAAACACTCTTTTTGTAGAATGTGCAAGTAGACATTTGGAGCTCTTTCAGGCCTGTGCTGGAATAGAAAAGATCTTCACACGAAAACTAGACAGAAGCATTCTCAGAAACTTCTTTGTGATGTGTGCATTCCACCCACAGAGTTGAACCTTCCTTTTGATAGAGCAATTCTGAAACACTCTTTTTGTAGAATCCGCAAGTGGATATTTGGAGCGCTTTGAGGCCTATGCTGGAAAAGGAAATATTTTCACGTAAAAACAAGACCGAAGCACTCTATCAAACTTCTTTGTGATGTTTACATTCAACTCACAGAGTTGAACCTTCCCTTGAATAGAGCGGTTTTGAGAGAATCTTTTTGTAGTATATGCAACTAGATATTTGGAGCGCTTTGAGTCCTATGAGGGAAATGGAAATATTTTTAGATGAAAACTAGACAGAGGCATTCTCAGAAACATATTTGTTACGAGTGAATTCAAGTCACAGAGTTGAACCTTCCTTTTGGCAGGGCGGTTTTGAAACCCTCTTTTTATTGACTCTTCCATTGGAGATTTAGAGCGCTTTGACGCAATGCTGGAAAAGGAAATATCTTCACATAAAAACTAGACAGATGCATTCCCAGAAACTTCTTTTTGATGTGTGCTTTCAACTCACAGAGTTGAACCTTTCTTTTGATAGAGCAGTTTTGAAACCCTCTCTTTGAAGGATCTTCATGTGGACATTTGGATATCTTTGAGGCCTATGCTGGAAAAGGAAATATCTTCACATAAAAACAAGACAGAAGCATTCTCAGAAACTACTTTGCAATGTGTGCGTTCAACACACAGACTTTAAACTTACTTTTGGCGGAGCAGTTCTGAAACAGTCTTTTTGTACAGTCTGCAAGTGGATATTTGGAGCGCTTTAAGGCCTACGCTGAAAAAAGAGATAACTTCAATCAAAAAGTAGAAAGAAGCATTCTCAGAAACCTCTGTGTGATGTGTGTATTGAACTCACAGAGTTGAACCTTCCTTTTGATAGAGGAGTTTTGAAATACTCTTTTTGTAGGATCTGCAAGTGAATAGTTGGAATGATTTGAGGCTTATGATGGTAAAGGAAATATCTTCACATAAAGACGATAGAGAAGCATTCTCGGAAACTTCCTTGTGATGTGTGCATTCAACTCACAGAGTTGAACCTTCCTTCTGATAGTGCAGTTTTGAAACACTCGTTTTGTATCATCTGCAAGTGGATACTTGGAGCGCTTTGAAGCCTATACTGGAAAAGTAAATGTCTTCTCATAAAAACTATACAGAAGCAATCTCCGAAACCACCTTGTGATGTGTGTATTCAACTCAGAGAGTTGAACCTTCCTTTTTTTAGAGCAGTTTTGAAACACTCTTTTTGCAAAATCTGCAAGTGAATACTTGGATCGCTTTGAAGCCTCTGCAGGGTAAAGGAAATATCTTCACATAAAAACAAAACAGAAGCATTGTCAGAAACTTCTTTATGACGTGTGCATTCAATTCACAGAGTTGAACCTTCCTTTTGATAGAGCAGTTTTGAAACACTCCTTTTGTAGTGTGTGCAAGTAGACATTTGGAGCTCTTTCAGGCCTGTGCTGGAAAAGGAAATATCTTCACACAAAAACTAGACAGAAGTATTCTCAGAAACGTCTTTGTGATGCATGCATTCAAAACACGGAGTTGAACCTTCCTTTTGAAAGAACAGTTTTGAAACACTCTTATTGTAGAATCTGCATGTGGATATTTGGAGCGCTTTGAGGCCAATGCTAGAAAAGAAAATATCTTCGCATAAAAATGAGACAGAAGCATTCTCAGAAACTTTTTTGTGATGTGTGCATTAAACTCACAGTGTTGAACCTGCCTTTTGACAGAGCAGTTTTGAAACACTCTTTTTGTAGAATCTGCAGGTGGATATTTGGAGTGCTTTGAGGACAATGCTATATAAGGAAATGTCTTCACAGAAAACCTAGACAGAAACATTATCAGAAACTTCTTTGTGATGTGTGCTTCCAAATCACAGAGTTGAACCTTCCTTTTGATATAGCAGGTTTGGAACACACTTTTTGTGGAATCTGCAAGTGAATTTTGGGAGCGCTTTGAGGACTATGCTGGAAAAGGAAATATATTCACATAAAAACTAGAAAGAGGCATTCTCAAAAACTTCTCTGTGATGTGTGCGCTAAACTCACAAAGTTGAACATCCCTTTTGCTAGAGCAGTTTTGAAACACTGTTTTTGTAAAATCTGCAAGTGAATATTTGGAGTGATTGAGACCTCTGCTGGAAAATCATATAACTTCAAATAAGAACGGGACAGAAGTATTCTCAGAAACATCTTTGTGATGTCTGCATTCAACTCGCGGAGTTGAAACTTCCTTCTGGTAGAGCAGTTTTGAAACTGTCTTTTTGTGGAAGCTACAAGTGGATATTTGGAACGCTTTGAGGCTTATGCTGGAAAAGCTAATAACTTCACATAAAAAGTAGAGAGAAGCATTCTCAGAAACTTCTTTGTGATGAGTGCATTCAAGTGTACATTTGGAGTGCTTTGAGGCCTTTGCTGGAAAAGGAAATAACTTCACATAAAAATTAGACAGAAGCATGCTCAGAAACTTCTTTGTGATGTGTGCATTCAACTCACAGAGTTGGATCTTCCTTTTCTTAGAGCGGTTTTGAAACAATATTTTTGTAGAATATTCAAGTGGACATTTGGAGGGCTTTGAGGCCTATGCTGGAAAAGGAAATAACTTCACATAAAAACTAGACAGAAGCATTCTCAGAAACGTATTTGATATGAGTCCATTCAACTCACAGAGTTGAACCTTCGTTTTGATAGGGCAGTTTTGAAACACTCTTTTTGTAGAATCTTCAAGTGGACATTTTTAGTGCTTTGACGATATGCTGGAAAAGGAAATATCTTCACATAAAAACTACACAGAAGCATTCTCAGAAACTTCTTTGTGATGTGTGCTTTCAACTCACAGATGTAAACATTTCTTTTGATAGAGTAGTTTTGAAACACTCTTTTTGTAGAATCTGCAAGTGGATATATTTAGCGCTTTGAAGCCTATGCTGGAAAAGGAAATATCTTCACATAAAAACTATACAGAAGCATTCTCAGCAACTTCCTTGTGATTTGTGCATTCAACTCGGAGAGTTGAACCGTCCTTTTGTTAGAGCAGTTTGAGAACACTCTTTTTGTAGAATCTGCAAGTGGATATTTGGAGCACTTCGAAGCCTAAGCTGGAAAAGGAAACAACTTCACATAAAAACTAGAAGGAAGCATTCTCACAAACTTTTTTGTGATGTGTGCATTCAACTCAGCGAGTTTAACCTTACATTTGATAGAGCAGTTTTGAAACACTCTTTTTGTAGAATGTGCAAGTAGACATTTGGAGCTCTTTCAGGCCTGTGCTGGAATAGAAAAGATCTTCACACGAAAACTAGACAGAAGCATTCTCAGAAACTTCTTTGTGACGTGTGCATTCCACTCACAGAGTTGAACCTTCCTTTTGATAGAGCAATTCTGAAACACTCTTTTTGTAGAATCCGCAAGTGGATATTTGGAGCGCTTTGAGGCCTATGCTGGAAAAGGAAATATTTTCACGTAAAAACAAGACCGAAGCACTCTATCAAACTTCTTTGTGATGTTTACATTCAACTCACAGAGTTGAAAATTCCCTTGAATAGAGTGGTTTTGAAAGAATCTTTTTGTAGTATATGCAACTAGATATTTGGAGCGCTTTGAGTCCTATGAGGGAAATGGAAATATTTTTAGATAAAAACTAGACAGAGGCATTCTCAGAAACATATTTGTTACGAGTGAATTCAAGTCACAGAGTTGAACCTTCCTTTTGGCAGAGCGGTGTTGAAACCCTCTTTTTATTGACTCTTCCATTGGAGATTTAGAGCGCTTTGACGCAATGCTGGAAAAGGAAATATCTTCACATAAAAACTAGACAGATGCATTCCCAGAAACTTCTTTTTGATGTGTGCTTTCAACTCACAGAGTTGAACCTTTCTTTTGATAGAGCAGTTTTGAAACCCTCTCTTTGAAGAATCTTCATGTGGACATTTGGATATCTTTGAGGCCTATGCTGGAAAAGGAAATATCTTCACATAAAAACAAGACAGAAGCATTCTCAGAAACTACTTTGCAATGTGTGCGTTCAACACACAGACTTTAAACTTACTTTTGGCGGAGCAGTTCTGAAACAGTCTTTTTGTACAGTCTGCAAGTGGATATTTGGAGCGCTTTAAGGCCTACGCTGAAAAAAGAAATAACTTCAATCAAAAAATAGAAAGAAGCATTCTCAGAAACCTCTTTGTGATGTGTGTATTGAACTCACAGAGTTGAACCTTCCTTTTGAGAGAGGAGTTTTGAAATACTCTTTTTGTAGGATCTGCAAGTGAATAGTTGGAATGATTTGAGACCTATGATGGTAAAGGAAATATCTTCACATAAAAACGATAGAGAAGCATTCTCGGAAACTTTCTTGTGATGTGTGCATTCAACTCACAGAGTTGAACCTTCCTTTTGATAGTGCAGTTTTGAAACACTCGTTTTGTATCATCTGCAAGTGGATACTTGGAGCGCTTTGAAGCCTATACTGGAAAAGTAAATGTCTTCTCATAAAAACTATACAGAAGCAATCTCCGAAACCACCTTGTGATGTGTGTATTCAACTCAGAGAGTTGAACCTTCCTTTTTTTAGAGCAGTTTTGAAACACTCTTTTTGCAAAATCTGCAAGTGAATACTTGGATCGCTTTGAAGCCTCTGCAGGGTAAAGGAAATATCTTCACATAAAAACAAAACAGAAGCATTGTCAGAAACTTCTTTACGATGTGTGCATTCAATTCACAGAGTTGAACCTTCCTTTTGATAGAGCAGTTTTGAATCACTCCTTTTGTAGTGTGTGCAAGTAGACATTTGGAGCTCTTTCAGGCCTGTGCTGGAAAAGGAAATATCTTCACACAAAAACTAGACAGAAGTATTCTCAGAAACGTCTTTGTGATGCATGCATTCAAAACACGGAGTTGAACCTTCCTTTTGAAAGAACAGTTTTGAAACACTCTTATTGTAGAATCTGCATGTGGATATTTGCAGCGCTTTGAGGCCTATGCTAGAAAAGAAAATATCTTCGCATAAAAACGAGACAGAAGCATTCTCAGAAACTTCTTTGTGATGTGTGCATTAAACTCACAGTGTTGAACCTGCCTTTTGACAGAGCAGTTTTGAAACACTCTTTTTGTAGAATCTGCAGGTGGATATTTGGAGTGCTTTGAGGACAATGCTATATAAGGAAATGTCTTCAAATAAAACCTAGACAGAAACATTATCAGAAACTTCTTTGTGATGTGTGCTTCCAAATCACAGAGTTGAACCTTCCTTTTGATATAGCAGGTTTGGAACACACTTTTTGTGGAATCTGCAAGTGAATTTTGGGAGCGCTTTGAGGACTATGCTGGAAAAGGAAATATATTCACATAAAAACTAGAAAGAGGCATTCTCAAAAACTTCTCTGTGATGTGTGCGCTAAACTCACAAAGTTGAACATCCCTTTTGCTAGAGCAGTTTTGAAACACTGTTTTTGTAAAATCTGCAAGTGAATATTTGGAGTGATTGAGACCTCTGCTGGAAAATCGTATAACTTCAAATAAGAACGGGACAGAAGTATTCTCAGAAACATCTTTGTGATGTCTGCATTCAACTCGCGGAGTTGAAACTTCCTTTTGGTAGAGCAGTTTTGAAACTGTCTTTTTGTGGAAGCTACAAGTGGATATTTGGAACGCTTTGAGGCTTAGGCTGGAAAAGCTAATAACTTCACATAAAAAGTAGAGAGAAGCATTCTCAGAAACTTCTTTGTGATGAGTGCATTCAAGTGTACATTTGGAGTGCTTTGAGGCCTTTGCTGGAAAAGGAAATAACTTCACATAAAAATTAGACAGAAGCATGCTCAGAAACTTCTTTGTGATGTGTGCATTCAACTCACAGAGTTGGATCTTCCTTTTCTTAGAGCGGTTTTGAAACAAGATTTTTGTAGAATATTCAAGTGGACATTTGGAGGGCTTTGAGGCCTATGCTGGAAAAGGAAATAACTTCACATAAAAACTAGACAGAAGCATTCTCAGAAACGTATTTGTTATGAGTCCATTCAACTCACAGAGTTGAACCTTCGTTTTGATAGGGCAGTTTTGAAACACTCTTTTTGTAGAATCTTCAAGTGGACATTTTTAGTGCTTTGACGATATGCTGGAAAAGGA
This sequence comes from Pongo abelii, assembly GCF_028885655.2. Classification (NCBI taxonomy): domain Eukaryota; kingdom Metazoa; phylum Chordata; class Mammalia; order Primates; family Hominidae; genus Pongo; species Pongo abelii. The sequence continues at coordinate 25,749,495 of NC_072005.2, forward strand.
AATATCTTCACATAAAAACTACACAGAAGCATTCTCAGAAACTTCTTTGTGATGTGTGCTTTCAACTCACAGATGTAAACATTTCTTTTGATAGAGTAGTTTTGAAACACTCTTTTTGTAGAACCTGCAAGTGGATATACGGAGCGCTTTGAAGCCTATGCTGGAAAAGGAAATATCTTCACATAAAAACTATACAGAAGCATTCTCAGCAACTTCCTTGTGATTTGTGCATTCAACTCGGAGAGTTGAACCGTCCTTTTGTTAGAGTAGTTTGGGAACACTCTTTTTGTAGAATCTGCAAGTGGATATTTGGAGCACTTTGAAGCCTAAGCTGGAAAAGGAAACAACTTCACATAAAAACTAGAAGGAAGCATTCTCACAAACTTTTTTGTGATGTGTGCATTCAACTCAGCGAGTTTAACCTTACATTTGATAGAGCAGTTTTGAAACACTCTTTTTGTAGAATGTGCAAGTAGACATTTGGAGCTCTTTCAGGCCTGTGCTGGAATAGAAAAGATCTTCACACGAAAACTAGACAGAAGCATTCTCAGAAACTTCTTTGTGACGTGTGCATTCCACTCACAGAGTTGAACCTTCCTTTTGATAGAGCAATTCTGAAACACTCTTTTTGTAGAATCCGCAAGTGGATATTTGGAGCGCTTTGAGGCCTATGCTGGAAAAGGAAATATTTTCACGTAAAAACAAGGCGGAAGCACTCTATCAAACTTCTTTGTGATGTTTACATTCAACTCACAGAGTTGAACCTTCCCTTGAATAGAGCGGTTTTGAAAGAATCTTTTTGTAGTATATGCAACTAGATATTTGGAGCGCTTTGAGTCCTATGAGGGAAATGGAAATATTTTTAGATGAAAACTAGACAGAGGCATTCTCAGAAACATATTTGTTACGAGTAAATTCAAGTCACAGAGTTGAACCTTCCTTTTGGCAGAGCGGTTTTGAAACCCTCTTTTTATTGACTCTTCCATTGGAGATTTAGAGCGCTTTGACGCAATGCTGGAAAAGGAAATATCTTCACATAAAAACTAGACAGATGCATTCCCAGAAACTTCTTTTTGATGTGTGCTTTCAACTCACAGAGTTGAACCTTTCTTTTGATAGAGCAGTTTTGAAACCCTCTCTTTGAAGAATCTTCATGTGGACATTTGGATATCTTTGAGGCCTATGCTGGAAAAGGAAATATCTTCACATAAAAACAAGACAGAAGCATTCTCAGAAACTACTTTGCAATGTGTGCGTTCAACACACAGACTTTAAACTTACTTTTGGCGGAGCAGTTCTGAAACAGTCTTTTTGTACAGTCTGCAAGTGGATATTTGGAGCGCTTTAAGGCCTACGCTGAAAAAAGAGATAACTTCAATCAAAAAGTAGAAAGAAGCATTCTCAGAAACCTCTGTGTGATGTGTGTATTGAACTCACAGAGTTGAACCTTCCTTTTGATAGAGGAGTTTTGAAATACTCTTTTTGTAGGATCTGCAAGTGAATAGTTGGAATGATTTGAGGCTTATGATGGTAAAGGAAATATCTTCACATAAAGACGATAGAGAAGCATTCTCGGAAACTTCCTTGTGATGTGTGCATTCAACTCACAGAGTTGAACCTTCCTTCTGATAGTGCAGTTTTGAAACACTCGTTTTGTATCATCTGCAAGTGGATACTTGGAGCGCTTTGAAGCCTATACTGGAAAAGTAAATGTCTTCTCATAAAAACTATACAGAAGCAATCTCCGAAACCACCTTGTGATGTGTGTATTCAACTCAGAGAGTTGAACCTTCCTTTTTTTAGAGCAGTTTTGAAACACTCTTTTTGCAAAATCTGCAAGTGAATACTTGGATCGCTTTGAAGCCTCTGCAGGGTAAAGGAAATATCTTCACATAAAAACAAAACAGAAGCATTGTCAGAAACTTCTTTATGACGTGTGCATTCAATTCACAGAGTTGAACCTTCCTTTTGATAGAGCAGTTTTGAAACACTCCTTTTGTAGTGTGTGCAAGTAGACATTTGGAGCTCTTTCAGGCCTGTGCTGGAAAAGGAAATATCTTCACACAAAAACTAGACAGAAGTATTCTCAGAAACGTCTTTGTGATGCATGCATTCAAAACACGGAGTTGAACCTTCCTTTTGAAAGAACAGTTTTGAAACACTCTTATTGTAGAATCTGCATGTGGATATTTGGAGCGCTTTGAGGCCAATGCTAGAAAAGAAAATATCTTCGCATAAAAATGAGACAGAAGCATTCTCAGAAACTTTTTTGTGATGTGTGCATTAAACTCACAGTGTTGAACCTGCCTTTTGACAGAGCAGTTTTGAAACACTCTTTTTGTAGAATCTGCAGGTGGATATTTGGAGTGCTTTGAGGACAATGCTATATAAGGAAATGTCTTCACAGAAAACCTAGACAGAAACATTATCAGAAACTTCTTTGTGATGTGTGCTTCCAAATCACAGAGTTGAACCTTCCTTTTGATATAGCAGGTTTGGAACACACTTTTTGTGGAATCTGCAAGTGAATTTTGGGAGCGCTTTGAGGACTATGCTGGAAAAGGAAATATATTCACATAAAAACTAGAAAGAGGCATTCTCAAAAACTTCTCTGTGATGTGTGCGCTAAACTCACAAAGTTGAACATCCCTTTTGCTAGAGCAGTTTTGAAACACTGTTTTTGTAAAATCTGCAAGTGAATATTTGGAGTGATTGAGACCTCTGCTGGAAAATCATATAACTTCAAATAAGAACGGGACAGAAGTATTCTCAGAAACATCTTTGTGATGTCTGCATTCAACTCGCGGAGTTGAAACTTCCTTCTGGTAGAGCAGTTTTGAAACTGTCTTTTTGTGGAAGCTACAAGTGGATATTTGGAACGCTTTGAGGCTTATGCTGGAAAAGCTAATAACTTCACATAAAAAGTAGAGAGAAGCATTCTCAGAAACTTCTTTGTGATGAGTGCATTCAAGTGTACATTTGGAGTGCTTTGAGGCCTTTGCTGGAAAAGGAAATAACTTCACATAAAAATTAGACAGAAGCATGCTCAGAAACTTCTTTGTGATGTGTGCATTCAACTCACAGAGTTGGATCTTCCTTTTCTTAGAGCGGTTTTGAAACAATATTTTTGTAGAATATTCAAGTGGACATTTGGAGGGCTTTGAGGCCTATGCTGGAAAAGGAAATAACTTCACATAAAAACTAGACAGAAGCATTCTCAGAAACGTATTTGATATGAGTCCATTCAACTCACAGAGTTGAACCTTCGTTTTGATAGGGCAGTTTTGAAACACTCTTTTTGTAGAATCTTCAAGTGGACATTTTTAGTGCTTTGACGATATGCTGGAAAAGGAAATATCTTCACATAAAAACTACACAGAAGCATTCTCAGAAACTTCTTTGTGATGTGTGCTTTCAACTCACAGATGTAAACATTTCTTTTGATAGAGTAGTTTTGAAACACTCTTTTTGTAGAATCTGCAAGTGGATATATTTAGCGCTTTGAAGCCTATGCTGGAAAAGGAAATATCTTCACATAAAAACTATACAGAAGCATTCTCAGCAACTTCCTTGTGATTTGTGCATTCAACTCGGAGAGTTGAACCGTCCTTTTGTTAGAGCAGTTTGAGAACACTCTTTTTGTAGAATCTGCAAGTGGATATTTGGAGCACTTCGAAGCCTAAGCTGGAAAAGGAAACAACTTCACATAAAAACTAGAAGGAAGCATTCTCACAAACTTTTTTGTGATGTGTGCATTCAACTCAGCGAGTTTAACCTTACATTTGATAGAGCAGTTTTGAAACACTCTTTTTGTAGAATGTGCAAGTAGACATTTGGAGCTCTTTCAGGCCTGTGCTGGAATAGAAAAGATCTTCACACGAAAACTAGACAGAAGCATTCTCAGAAACTTCTTTGTGACGTGTGCATTCCACTCACAGAGTTGAACCTTCCTTTTGATAGAGCAATTCTGAAACACTCTTTTTGTAGAATCCGCAAGTGGATATTTGGAGCGCTTTGAGGCCTATGCTGGAAAAGGAAATATTTTCACGTAAAAACAAGACCGAAGCACTCTATCAAACTTCTTTGTGATGTTTACATTCAACTCACAGAGTTGAAAATTCCCTTGAATAGAGTGGTTTTGAAAGAATCTTTTTGTAGTATATGCAACTAGATATTTGGAGCGCTTTGAGTCCTATGAGGGAAATGGAAATATTTTTAGATAAAAACTAGACAGAGGCATTCTCAGAAACATATTTGTTACGAGTGAATTCAAGTCACAGAGTTGAACCTTCCTTTTGGCAGAGCGGTTTTGAAACCCTCTTTTTATTGACTCTTCCATTGGAGATTTAGAGCGCTTTGACGCAATGCTGGAAAAGGAAATATCTTCACATAAAAACTAGACAGATGCATTCCCAGAAACTTCTTTTTGATGTGTGCTTTCAACTCACAGAGTTGAACCTTTCTTTTGATAGAGCAGTTTTGAAACCCTCTCTTTGAAGAATCTTCATGTGGACATTTGGATATCTTTGAGGCCTATGCTGGAAAAGGAAATATCTTCACATAAAAACAAGACAGAAGCATTCTCAGAAACTACTTTGCAATGTGTGCGTTCAACACACAGACTTTAAACTTACTTTTGGCGGAGCAGTTCTGAAACAGTCTTTTTGTACAGTCTGCAAGTGGATATTTGGAGCGCTTTAAGGCCTACGCTGAAAAAAGAAATAACTTCAATCAAAAAATAGAAAGAAGCATTCTCAGAAACCTCTTTGTGATGTGTGTATTGAACTCACAGAGTTGAACCTTCCTTTTGAGAGAGGAGTTTTGAAATACTCTTTTTGTAGGATCTGCAAGTGAATAGTTGGAATGATTTGAGACCTATGATGGTAAAGGAAATATCTTCACATAAAAACGATAGAGAAGCATTCTCGGAAACTTTCTTGTGATGTGTGCATTCAACTCACAGAGTTGAACCTTCCTTTTGATAGTGCAGTTTTGAAACACTCGTTTTGTATCATCTGCAAGTGGATACTTGGAGCGCTTTGAAGCCTATACTGGAAAAGTAAATGTCTTCTCATAAAAACTATACAGAAGCAATCTCCGAAACCACCTTGTGATGTGTGTATTCAACTCAGAGAGTTGAACCTTCCTTTTTTTAGAGCAGTTTTGAAACACTCTTTTTGCAAAATCTGCAAGTGAATACTTGGATCGCTTTGAAGCCTCTGCAGGGTAAAGGAAATATCTTCACATAAAAACAAAACAGAAGCATTGTCAGAAACTTCTTTACGATGTGTGCATTCAATTCACAGAGTTGAACCTTCCTTTTGATAGAGCAGTTTTGAATCACTCCTTTTGTAGTGTGTGCAAGTAGACATTTGGAGCTCTTTCAGGCCTGTGCTGGAAAAGAAAATATCTTCACACAAAAACTAGACAGAAGTATTCTCAGAAACGTCTTTGTGATGCATGCATTCAAAACACGGAGTTGAACCTTCCTTTTGAAAGAACAGTTTTGAAACACTCTTATTGTAGAATCTGCATGTGGATATTTGCAGCGCTTTGAGGCCTATGCTAGAAAAGAAAATATCTTCGCATAAAAACGAGACAGAAGCATTCTCAGAAACTTCTTTGTGATGTGTGCATTAAACTCACAGTGTTGAACCTGCCTTTTGACAGAGCAGTTTTGAAACACTCTTTTTGTAGAATCTGCAGGTGGATATTTGGAGTGCTTTGAGGACAATGCTATATAAGGAAATGTCTTCAAATAAAACCTAGACAGAAACATTATCAGAAACTTCTTTGTGATGTGTGCTTCCAAATCACAGAGTTGAACCCTCCTTTTGATATAGCAGGTTTGGAACACACTTTTTGTGGAATCTGCAAGTGAATTTTGGGAGCGCTTTGAGGACTATGCTGGAAAAGGAAATATATTCACATAAAAACTAGAAAGAGGCATTCTCAAAAACTTCTCTGTGATGTGTGCGCTAAACTCACAAAGTTGAACATCCCTTTTGCTAGAGCAGTTTTGAAACACTGTTTTTGTAAAATCTGCAAGTGAATATTTGGAGTGATTGAGACCTCTGCTGGAAAATCGTATAACTTCAAATAAGAACGGGACAGAAGTATTCTCAGAAACATCTTTGTGATGTCTGCATTCAACTCGCGGAGTTGAAACTTCCTTTTGGTAGAGCAGTTTTGAAACTGTCTTTTTGTGGAAGCTACAAGTGGATATTTGGAACGCTTTGAGGCTTAGGCTGGAAAAGCTAATAACTTCACATAAAAAGTAGAGAGAAGCATTCTCAGAAACTTCTTTGTGATGAGTGCATTCAAGTGTACATTTGGAGTGCTTTGAGGCCTTTGCTGGAAAAGGAAATAACTTCACATAAAAATTAGACAGAAGCATGCTCAGAAACTTCTTTGTGATGTGTGCATTCAACTCACAGAGTTGGATCTTCCTTTTCTTAGAGCGGTTTTGAAACAATATTTTTGTAGAATATTCAAGTGGACATTTGGAGGGCTTTGAGGCCTATGCTGGAAAAGGAAATAACTTCACATAAAAACTAGACAGAAGCATTCTCAGAAACGTATTTGTTATGAGTCCATTCAACTCACAGAGTTGAACCTTCGTTTTGATAGGGCAGTTTTGAAACACTCTTTTTGTAGAATCTTCAAGTGGACATTTTTAGTGCTTTGACGATATGCTGGAAAAGGAAATATCTTCACATAAAAACTACACAGAAGCATTCTCAGAAACTTCTTTGTGATGTGTGCTTTCAACTCACAGATGTAAACATTTCTTTTGATAGAGTAGTTTTGAAACACTCTTTTTGTAGAACCTGCAAGTGGATATATGGAGCGCTTTGAAGCCTATGCTGGAAAAGGAAATATCTTCACATAAAAACTATACAGAAGCATTCTCAGCAACTTCCTTGTGATTTGTGCATTCAACTCGGAGAGTTGAACCGTCCTTTTGTTAGAGTAGTTTGGGAACACTCTTTTTGTAGAATCTGCAAGTGGATATTTGGAGCACTTTGAAGCCTAAGCTGGAAAAGGAAACAACTTCACATAAAAACTAGAAGGAAGCATTCTCACAAACTTTTTTGTGATGTGTGCATTCAACTCAGCGAGTTTAACCTTACATTTGATAGAGCAGTTTTGAAACACTCTTTTTGTAGAATGTGCAAGTAGACATTTGGAGCTCTTTCAGGCCTGTGCTGGAATAGAAAAGATCTTCACACGAAAACTAGACAGAAGCATTCTCAGAAACTTCTTTGTGACGTGTGCATTCCACTCACAGAGTTGAACCTTCCTTTTGATAGAGCAATTCTGAAACACTCTTTTTGTAGAATCCGCAAGTGGATATTTGGAGCGCTTTGAGGCCTATGCTGGAAAAGGAAATATTTTCACGTAAAAACAAGGCGGAAGCACTCTATCAAACTTCTTTGTGATGTTTACATTCAACTCACAGAGTTGAACCTTCCCTTGAATAGAGCGGTTTTGAAAGAATCTTTTTGTAGTATATGCAACTAGATATTTGGAGCGCTTTGAGTCCTATGAGGGAAATGGAAATATTTTTAGATGAAAACTAGACAGAGGCATTCTCAGAAACATATTTGTTACGAGTAAATTCAAGTCACAGAGTTGAACCTTCCTTTTGGCAGAGCGGTTTTGAAACCCTCTTTTTATTGACTCTTCCATTGGAGATTTAGAGCGCTTTGACGCAATGCTGGAAAAGGAAATATCTTCACATAAAAACTAGACAGATGCATTCCCAGAAACTTCTTTTTGATGTGTGCTTTCAACTCACAGAGTTGAACCTTTCTTTTGATAGAGCAGTTTTGAAACCCTCTCTTTGAAGAATCTTCATGTGGACATTTGGATATCTTTGAGGCCTATGCTGGAAAAGGAAATATCTTCACATAAAAACAAGACAGAAGCATTCTCAGAAACTACTTTGCAATGTGTGCGTTCAACACACAGACTTTAAACTTACTTTTGGCGGAGCAGTTCTGAAACAGTCTTTTTGTACAGTCTGCAAGTGGATATTTGGAGCGCTTTAAGGCCTACGCTGAAAAAAGAAATAACTTCAATCAAAAAGTAGAAAGAAGCATTCTCAGAAACCTCTTTGTGATGTGTGTATTGAACTCACAGAGTTGAACCTTCCTTTTGAGAGAGGAGTTTTGAAATACTCTTTTTGTAGGATCTGCAAGTGAATAGTTGGAATGATTTGAGGCCTATGATGGTAAAGGAAATATCTTCACATAAAAACGATAGAGAAGCATTCTCGGAAACTTCCTTGTGATGTGTGCATTCAACTCACAGAGTTGAACCTTCCTTCTGATAGTGCAGTTTTGAAACACTCGTTTTGTATCATCTGCAAGTGGATACTTGGAGCGCTTTGAAGCCTATACTGGAAAAGTAAATGTCTTCTCATAAAAACTATAGAGAAGCAATCTCCGAAACCACCTTGTGATGTGTGTATTCAACTCAGAGAGTTGAACCTTCCTTTTTTTAGAGCAGTTTTGAAACACTCTTTTTGCAAAATCTGCAAGTGAATACTTGGATCGCTTTGAAGCCTCTGCAGGGTAAAGGAAATATCCTCACATAAAAACAAAACAGAAGCATTGTCAGAAACTTCTTTATGACGTGTGCATTCAATTCACAGAGTTGAACCTTCCTTTTGATAGAGCAGTTTTGAAACACTCCTTTTGTAGTGTGTGCAAGTAGACATTTGGAGCTCTTTCAGGCCTGTGCTGGAAAAGGAAATATCTTCACACAAAAACTAGACAGAAGTATTCCCAGAAACCTCTTTGTGATGCATGCATTCAAAACACGGAGTTGAACCTTCCTTTTGATAGAACAGTTTTGAAACACTCTTATTGTAGAATCTGCATGTGGATATTTGGAGCGCTTTGAGGCCTATGCTAGAAAAGAAAATATCTTCGCATAAAAATGAGACAGAAGCATTCTCAGAAACTTTTTTGTGATGTGCGCATTAAACTCACAGTGTTGAACCTGCCTTTTGACAGAGCAGTTTTGAAACACTCTTTTTGTAGAATCTGCAGGTGGATATTTGGAGTGGTTTGAGGACAATGCTATATAAGGAAATGTCTTCACATAAAACCTAGACAGAAACATTATCAGAAACTTCTTTGTGATGTGTGCTTCCAAATCACAGAGTTGAACCTTCCTTTTGATATAGCAGGTTTGGAACACACTTTTTGTGGAATCTGCAAGTGAATTTTGGGAGCGCTTTGAGGACTATGCTGGAAAAGGAAATATATTCACATAAAAACTAGAAAGAGGCATTCTCAAAAACTTCTCTGTGATGTGTGCGCTAAACTCACAAAGTTGAACATCCCTTTTGCTAGAGCAGTTTTGAAACACTGTTTTTGTAAAATCTGCAAGTGAATATTTGGAGTGATTGAGACCTCTGCTGGAAAATCGTATAACTTCAAATAAGAACGGGACAGAAGTATTCTCAGAAACATCTTTGTGATGTCTGCATTCAACTCGCGGGGTTGAAACTTCCTTTTGGTAGAGCAGTTTTGAAACTGTCTTTTTGTGGAAGCTACAAGTGGATATTTGGAACGCTTTGAGGCTTAGGCTGGAAAAGCTAATAACTTCACATAAAAAGTAGAGAGAAGCATTCTCAGAAACTTCTTTGTGATGAGTGCATTCAAGTGTACATTTGGAGTGCTTTGAGGCCTTTGCTGGAAAAGGAAATAACTTCACATAAAAATTAGACAGAAGCATGCTCAGAAACTTCTTTGTGATGTGTGCATTCAACTCACAGAGTTGGATCTTCCTTTTCTTAGAGCGGTTTTGAAACAATATTTTTGTAGAATATTCAAGTGGACATTTGGAGGGCTTTGAGGCCTATGCTGGAAAAGGAAATAACTTCACATAAAAACTAGACAGAAGCATTCTCAGAAACGTATTTGATATGAGTCCATTCAACTCACAGAGTTGAACCTTCGTTTTGATAGGGCAGTTTTGAAACACTCTTTTTGTAGAATCTTCAAGTGGACATTTTTAGTGCTTTGACGATATGCTGGAAAAGGAAATATCTTCACATAAAAACTACACAGAAGCATTCTCAGAAACTTCTTTGTGATGTGTGCTTTCAACTCACAGATGTAAACATTTCTTTTGATAGAGTAGTTTTGAAACACTCTTTTTGTAGAATCTGCAAGTGGATATATTTAGCGCTTTGAAGCCTATGCTGGAAAAGGAAATATCTTCACATAAAAACTATACAGAAGCATTCTCAGCAACTTCCTTGTGATTTGTGCATTCAACTCGGAGAGTTGAACCGTCCTTTTGTTAGAGCAGTTTGAGAACACTCTTTTTGTAGAATCTGCAAGTGGATATTTGGAGCACTTCGAAGCCTAAGCTGGAAAAGGAAACAACTTCACATAAAAACTAGAAGGAAGCATTCTCACAAACTTTTTTGTGATGTGTGCATTCAACTCAGCGAGTTTAACCTTACATTTGATAGAGCAGTTTTGAAACACTCTTTTTGTAGAATGTGCAAGTAGACATTTGGAGCTCTTTCAGGCCTGTGCTGGAATAGAAAAGATCTTCACACGAAAACTAGACAGAAGCATTCTCAGAAACTTCTTTGTGACGTGTGCATTCCACTCACAGAGTTGAACCTTCCTTTTGATAGAGCAATTCTGAAACACTCTTTTTGTAGAATCCGCAAGTGGATATTTGGAGCGCTTTGAGGCCTATGCTGGAAAAGGAAATATTTTCACGTAAAAACAAGGCGGAAGCACTCTATCAAACTTCTTTGTGATGTTTACATTCAACTCACAGAGTTGAACCTTCCCTTGAATAGAGCGGTTTTGAAAGAATCTTTTTGTAGTATATGCAACTAGATATTTGGAGCGCTTTGAGTCCTAAGAGGGAAATGGAAATATTTTTAGATAAAAACTAGACAGAGGCATTCTCAGAAACATATTTGTTACGAGTGAATTCAAGTCACAGAGTTGAACCTTCCTTTTGGCAGAGCGGTTTTGAAACCCTCTTTTTATTGACTCTTCCATTGGAGATTTAGAGCGCTTTGACGCAATGCTGGAAAAGGAAATATCTTCACATAAAAACTAGACAGATGCATTCCCAGAAACTTCTTTTTGATGTGTGCTTTCAACTCACAGAGTTGAACCTTTCTTTTGATAGAGCAGTTTTGAAACCCTCTCTTTGAAGAATCTTCATGTGGACATTTGGATATCTTTGAGGCCTATGCTGGAAAAGGAAATATCTTCACATAAAAACAAGACAGAAGCATTCTCAGAAACTACTTTGCAATGTGTGCGTTCAACACACAGACTTTAAACTTACTTTTGGCGGAGCAGTTCTGAAACAGTCTTTTTGTACAGTCTGCAAGTGGATATTTGGAGCGCTTTAAGGCCTACGCTGAAAAAAGAAATAACTTCAATCAAAAAGTAGAAAGAAGCATTCTCAGAAACCTCTTTGTGATGTGTGTATTGAACTCACAGAGTTGAACCTTCCTTTTGAGAGAGGAGTTTTGAAATACTCTTTTTGTAGGATCTGCAAGTGAATAGTTGGAATGATTTGAGGCCTATGATGGTAAAGGAAATATCTTCACATAAAAACGATAGAGAAGCATTCTCGGAAACTTTCTTGTGATGTGTGCATTCAACTCACAGAGTTGAACCTTCCTTTTGAGAGTGCAGTTCTGAAACACTCGTTTTGTATCATCTGCAAGTGGATACTTGGAGCGCTTTGAAGCCTATACTGGAAAAGTAAATGTCTTCTCATAAAAACTATACAGAAGCAATCTCCGAAACCACCTTGTGATGTGTGTATTCAACTCAGAGAGTTGAACCTTCCTTTTTTTAGAGCAGTTTTGAAACACTCTTTTTGCAAAATCTGCAAGTGAATACTTGGATCGCTTTGAAGCCTCTGCAGGGTAAAGGAAATATCTTCACATAAAAACAAAACAGAAGCATTGTCAGAAACTTCTTTATGATGTGTGCATTCAATTCACAGAGTTGAACCTTCCTTTTGATAGAGCAGTTTTGAATCACTCCTTTTGTAGTGTGTGCAAGTAGACATTTGGAGCTCTTTCAGGCCTGTGCTGGAAAAGGAAATATCTTCACACAAAAACTAGACAGAAGTATTCCCAGAAACGTCTTTGTGATGCATGCATTCAAAACACGGAGTTGAACCTTCCTTTTGATAGAACAGTTTTGAAACACTCTTATTGTAGAATCTGCATGTGGATATTTGGAGCGCTTTGAGGCCTATGCTAGAAAAGAAAATATCTTCGCATAAAAATGAGACAGAAGCATTCTCAGAAACTTTTTTGTGATGTGTGCATTAAACTCACAGTGTTGAACCTGCCTTTTGACAGAGCAGTTTTGAAGCACTCTTTTTGTAGAATCTGCAGGTGGATATTTGGAGTGCTTTGAGGACAATGCTATATAAGGAAATGTCTTCACATAAAACCTAGACAGAAACATTATCAGAAACTTCTTTGTGATGTGTGCTTCCAAATCACAGAGTTGAACCTTCCTTTTGATATAGCAGGTTTGGAACACACTTTTTGTGGAATCTGCAAGTGAATTTTGGGAGCGCTTTGAGGACTATGCTGGAAAAGGAAATATATTCACATAAAAACTAGAAAGAGGCATTCTCAAAAACTTCTCTGTGATGTGTGCGCTAAACTCACAAAGTTGAACATCCCTTTTGCTAGAGCAGTTTTGAAACACTGTTTTTGTAAAATCTGCAAGTGAATATTTGGAGTGATTGAGACCTCTGCTGGAAAATCGTATAACTTCAAATAAGAACGGGACAGAAGTATTCTCAGAAACATCTTTGTGATGTCTGCATTCAACTCGCGGGGTTGAAACTTCCTTTTGGTAGAGCAGTTTTGAAACTGTCTTTTTGTGGAAGCTACAAGTGGATATTTGGAACGCTTTGAGGCTTAGGCTGGAAAAGCTAATAACTTCACATAAAAAGTAGAGAGAAGCATTCTCAGAAACTTCTTTGTGATGAGTGCATTCAAGTGTACATTTGGAGTGCTTTGAGGCCTTTGCTGGAAAAGGAAATAACTTCACATAAAAATTAGACAGAAGCATGCTCAGAAACTTCTTTGTGATGTGTGCATTCAACTCACAGAGTTGGATCTTCCTTTTCTTAGAGCGGTTTTGAAACAATATTTTTGTAGAATATTCAAGTGGACATTTGGAGGGCTTTGAGGCCTATGCTGGAAAAGGAAATAACTTCACATAAAAACTAGACAGAAGCATTCTCAGAAACGTATTTGATATGAGTCCATTCAACTCACAGAGTTGAACCTTCGTTTTGATAGGGCAGTTTTGAAACACTCTTTTTGTAGAATCTTCAAGTGGACATTTTTAGTGCTTTGACGATATGCTGGAAAAGGAAATATCTTCACATAAAAACTACACAGAAGCATTCTCAGAAACTTCTTTGTGATGTGTGCTTTCAACTCACAGATGTAAACATTTCTTTTGATAGAGTAGTTTTGAAACACTCTTTTTGTAGAATCTGCAAGTGGATATATTTAGCGCTTTGAAGCCTATGCTGGAAAAGGAAATATCTTCACATAAAAACTATACAGAAGCATTCTCAGCAACTTCCTTGTGATTTGTGCATTCAACTCGGAGAGTTGAACCGTCCTTTTGTTAGAGCAGTTTGAGAACACTCTTTTTGTAGAATCTGCAAGTGGATATTTGGAGCACTTCGAAGCCTAAGCTGGAAAAGGAAACAACTTCACATAAAAACTAGAAGGAAGCATTCTCACAAACTTTTTTGTGATGTGTGCATTCAACTCAGCGAGTTTAACCTTACATTTGATAGAGCAGTTTTGAAACACTCTTTTTGTAGAATGTGCAAGTAGACATTTGGAGCTCTTTCAGGCCTGTGCTGGAATAGAAAAGATCTTCACACGAAAACTAGACAGAAGCATTCTCAGAAACTTCTTTGTGACGTGTGCATTCCACTCACAGAGTTGAACCTTCCTTTTGATAGAGCAATTCTGAAACACTCTTTTTGTAGAATCCGCAAGTGGATATTTGGAGCGCTTTGAGGCCTATGCTGGAAAAGGAAATATTTTCACGTAAAAACAAGGCGGAAGCACTCTATCAAACTTCTTTGTGATGTTTACATTCAACTCACAGAGTTGAACCTTCCCTTGAATAGAGCGGTTTTGAAAGAATCTTTTTGTAGTATATGCAACTAGATATTTGGAGCGCTTTGAGTCCTAAGAGGGAAATGGAAATATTTTTAGATAAAAACTAGACAGAGGCATTCTCAGAAACATATTTGTTACGAGTGAATTCAAGTCACAGAGTTGAACCTTCCTTTTGGCAGAGCGGTTTTGAAACCCTCTTTTTATTGACTCTTCCATTGGAGATTTAGAGCGCTTTGACGCAATGCTGGAAAAGGAAATATCTTCACATAAAAACTAGACAGATGCATTCCCAGAAACTTCTTTTTGATGTGTGCTTTCAACTCACAGAGTTGAACCTTTCTTTTGATAGAGCAGTTTTGAAACCCTCTCTTTGAAGAATCTTCATGTGGACATTTGGATATCTTTGAGGCCTATGCTGGAAAAGGAAATATCTTCACATAAAAACAAGACAGAAGCATTCTCAGAAACTACTTTGCAATGTGTGCGTTCAACACACAGACTTTAAACTTACTTTTGGCGGAGCAGTTCTGAAACAGTCTTTTTGTACAGTCTGCAAGTGGATATTTGGAGCGCTTTAAGGCCTACGCTGAAAAAAGAAATAACTTCAATCAAAAAGTAGAAAGAAGCATTCTCAGAAACCTCTTTGTGATGTGTGTATTGAACTCACAGAGTTGAACCTTCCTTTTGAGAGAGGAGTTTTGAAATACTCTTTTTGTAGGATCTGCAAGTGAATAGTTGGAATGATTTGAGGCTTATGATGGTAAAGGAAATATCTTCACATAAAAACGATAGAGAAGCATTCTCGGAAACTTTCTTGTGATGTGTGCATTCAACTCACAGAGTTGAACCTTCCTTTTGAGAGTGCAGTTCTGAAACACTCGTTTTGTATCATCTGCAAGTGGATACTTGGAGCGCTTTGAAGCCTATACTGGAAAAGTAAATGTCTTCTCATAAAAACTATACAGAAGCAATCTCCGAAACCACCTTGTGATGTGTGTATTCAACTCAGAGAGTTGAACCTTCCTTTTTTTAGAGCAGTTTTGAAACACTCTTTTTGCAAAATCTGCAAGTGAATACTTGGATCGCTTTGAAGCCTCTGCAGGGTAAAGGAAATATCTTCACATAAAAACAAAACAGAAGCATTGTCAGAAACTTCTTTATGATGTGTGCATTCAATTCACAGAGTTGAACCTTCCTTTTGATAGAGCAGTTTTGAATCACTCCTTTTGTAGTGTGTGCAAGTAGACATTTGGAGCTCTTTCAGGCCTGTGCTGGAAAAGGAAATATCTTCACACAAAAACTAGACAGAAGTATTCCCAGAAACGTCTTTGTGATGCATGCATTCAAAACACGGAGTTGAACCTTCCTTTTGATAGAACAGTTTTGAAACACTCTTATTGTAGAATCTGCATGTGGATATTTGGAGCGCTTTGAGGCCTATGCTAGAAAAGAAAATATCTTCGCATAAAAATGAGACAGAAGCATTCTCAGAAACTTTTTTGTGATGTGTGCATTAAACTCACAGTGTTGAACCTGCCTTTTGACAGAGCAGTTTTGAAGCACTCTTTTTGTAGAATCTGCAGGTGGATATTTGGAGTGCTTTGAGGACAATGCTATATAAGGAAATGTCTTCACATAAAACCTAGACAGAAACATTATCAGAAACTTCTTTGTGATGTGTGCTTCCAAATCACAGAGTTGAACCTTCCTTTTGATATAGCAGGTTTGGAACACACTTTTTGTGGAATCTGCAAGTGAATTTTGGGAGCGCTTTGAGGACTATGCTGGAAAAGGAAATATATTCACATAAAAACTAGAAAGAGGCATTCTCAAAAACTTCTCTGTGATGTGTGCGCTAAACTCACAAAGTTGAACATCCCTTTTGCTAGAGCAGTTTTGAAACACTGTTTTTGTAAAATCTGCAAGTGAATATTTGGAGTGATTGAGACCTCTGCTGGAAAATCGTATAACTTCAAATAAGAACGGGACAGAAGTATTCTCAGAAACATCTTTGTGATGTCTGCATTCAACTCGCGGAGTTGAAACTTCCTTTTGGTAGAGCAGTTTTGAAACTGTCTTTTTGTGGAAGCTACAAGTGGATATTTGGAACGCTTTGAGCCTTATGCTGGAAAAGCTAATAACTTCACATAAAAAGTAGAGAGAAGCATTCTCAGAAACTTCTTTGTGATGAGTGCATTCAAGTGTACATTTGGAGTGCTTTGAGGCCTTTGCTGGAAAAGGAAATAACTTCACATAAAAATTAGACAGAAGCATGCTCAGAAACTTCTTTGCGATGTGTGCATTCAACTCACAGAGTTGGATCTTCCTTTTCTTAGAGCGGTTTTGAAACAATATTTTTGTAGAATATTCAAGTGGACATTTGGAGGGCTTTGAGGCCTATGCTGGAAAAGGAAATAACTTCACATAAAAACTAGACAGAAGCATTCTCAGAAACGTATTTGTTATGAGTCCATTCAACTCACAGAGTTGAACCTTCGTTTTGATAGGGCAGTTTTGAAACACTCTTTTTGTAGAATCTTCAAGTGGACATTTTTAGTGCTTTGACGATATGCTGGAAAAGGAAATATCTTCACATAAAAACTACACAGAAGCATTCTCAGAAACTTCTTTGTGATGTGTGCTTTCAACTCACAGATGTAAACATTTCTTTTGATAGAGTAGTTTTGAAACACTCTTTTTGTAGAATCTGCAAGTGGATATATGGAGCGCTTTGAAGCCTATGCTGGAAAAGGAAATATCTTCACATAAAAACTATACAGAAGCATTCTCAGCAACTTCCTTGTGATTTGTGCATTCAACTCGGAGAGTTGAATCGTCGTTTTGTTAGAGCAGTTTGGGAACACTCTTTTTGTAGAATCTGCAAGTGGATAATTGGAGCACTTCGAAGCCTAAGCTGGAAAAGGAAACAACTTCACATAAAAACTAGAAGGAAGCATTCTCACAAACTTTTTTGTGATGTGTGCATTCAACTCAGCGAGTTTAACCTTCCTTTTGATAGAGCAGTTTTGAAACACTCTTTTTGTAGAATGTGCAAGTAGACATTTGGAGCTCTTTCAGGCCTGTGCTGGAATAGAAAAGATCTTCACACGAAAACTAGACAGAAGCATTCTCAGAAACTTCTTTGTGATGTGTGCATTCCACTCACAGAGTTGAACCTTCCTTTTGATAGAGCAATTCTGAAACACTCTTTTTGTAGAATCCGCAAGTGGATATTTGGAGCGCTTTGAGGCCTATGCTGGAAAAGGAAATATTTTCACGTAAAAACAAGACCGAAGCACTCTATCAAACTTCTTTGTGATGTTTACATTCAACTCACAGAGTTGAACCTTCCCTTGAATAGAGCGGTTTTGAGAGAATCTTTTTGTAGTATATGCAACTAGATATTTGGAGCGCTTTGAGTCCTATGAGGGAAATGGAAATATTTTTAGATGAAAACTAGACAGAGGCATTCTCAGAAACATATTTGTTACGAGTAAATTCAAGTCACAGAGTTGAACCTTCCTTTTGGCAGAGCGGTTTTGAAACCCTCTTTTTATTGACTCTTCCATTGGAGATTTAGAGCGCTTTGACGCAATGCTGGAAAAGGAAATATCTTCACATAAAAACTAGACAGATGCATTCCCAGAAACTTCTTTTTGATGTGTGCTTTCAACTCACAGAGTTGAACCTTTCTTTTGATAGAGCAGTTTTGAAACCCTCTCTTTGAAGAATCTTCATGTGGACATTTGGATATCTTTGAGGCCTATGCTGGAAAAGGAAATATCTTCACATAAAAACAAGACAGAAGCATTCTCAGAAACTACTTTGCAATGTGTGCGTTCAACACACAGACTTTAAACTTACTTTTGGCGGAGCAGTTCTGAAACAGTCTTTTTGTACAGTCTGCAATTGGATATTTGGAGCGCTTTAAGGCCTACGCTGAAAAAAGAAATAACTTCAATCAAAAAGTAGAAAGAAGCATTCTCAGAAACCTCTTTGTGATGTGTGTATTGGACTCACAGAGTTGAACCTTCCTTTTGAGAGAGGAGTTTTGAAATACTCTTTTTGTAGGATCTGCAAGTGAATAGTTGGAATGATTTGAGGCTTATGATGGTAAAGGAAATATCTTCACATAAAAACGATAGAGAAGCATTCTCGGAAACTTCCTTGTGATGTGTGCATTCAACTCACAGAGTTGAACCTTCCTTCTGACAGTGCAGTTTTGAAACACTCGTTTTGTATCATCTGCAAGTGGATACTTGGAGCGCTTTGAAGCCTATACTGGAAAAGTAAATGTCTTCTCATAAAAACTATACAGAAGCAATCTCCGAAACCACCTTGTGATGTGTGTATTCAACTCAGAGAGTTGAACCTTCCTTTTTTTAGAGCAGTTTTGAAACACTCTTTTTGCAAAATCTGCAAGTGAATACTTGGATCGCTTTGAAGCCTCTGCAGGGTAAAGGAAATATCTTCACATAAAAACAAAACAGAAGCATTGTCAGAAACTTCTTTATGATGTGTGCATTCAATTCACAGAGTTGAACCTTCCTTTTGATAGAGCAGTTTTGAAACACTCCTTTTGTAGTGTGTGCAAGTAGACATTTGGAGCTCTTTCAGGCCTGTGCTGGAAAAGGAAATATCTTCACACAAAAACTAGACAGAAGTATTCTCAGAAACGTCTTTGTGATGCATGCATTCAAAACACGGAGTTGAACCTTCCTTTTGAAAGAACAGTTTTGAAACACTCTTATTGTAGAATCTGCATGTGGATATTTGCAGCGCTTTGAGGCCTATGCTAGAAAAGAAAATATCTTCGCATAAAAATGAGACAGAAGCATTCTCAGAAACTTTTTTGTGATGTGTGCATTAAACTCACAGTGTTGAACCTGCCTTTTGACAGAGCAGTTTTGAAACACTCTTTTTGTAGAATCTGCAGGTGGATATTTGGAGTGCTTTGAGGACAATGCTATATAAGGAAATGTCTTCACATAAAACCTAGACAGAAACATTATCAGAAACTTCTTTGTGATGTGTGCTTCCAAATCACAGAGTTGAACCTTCCTTTTGATATAGCAGGTTTGGAACACACTTTTTGTGGAATCTGCAAGTGAATTTTGGGAGCGCTTTGAGGACTATGCTGGAAAAGGAAATATATTCACATAAAAACTAGAAAGAGGCATTCTCAAAAACTTCTCTGTGATGTGTGCGCTAAACTCACAAAGTTGAACATCCCTTTTGCTAGAGCAGTTTTGAAACACTGTTTTTGTAAAATCTGCAAGTGAATATTTGGAGTGATTGAGACCTCTGCTGGAAAATCGTATAACTTCAAATAAGAACGGGACAGAAGTATTCTCAGAAACATCTTTGTGATGTCTGCATTCAACTCGCGGAGTTGAAACTTCCTTTTGGTAGAGCAGTTTTGAAACTGTCTTTTTGTGGAAGCTACAAGTGGATATTTGGAACGCTTTGAGGCTTATGCTGGAAAAGCTAATAACTTCACATAAAAAGTAGAGAGAAGCATTCTCAGAAACTTCTTTGTGATGAGTGCATTCAAGTGTACATTTGGAGTGCTTTGAGGCCTTTGCTGGAAAAGGAAATAACTTCACATAAAAATTAGACAGAAGCATGCTCAGAAACTTCTTTGTGATGTGTGCATTCAACTCACAGAGTTGGATCTTCCTTTTCTTAGAGCGGTTTTGAAACAAGATTTTTGTAGAATATTCAAGTGGACATTTGGAGGGCTTTGAGGCCTATGCTGGAAAAGGAAATAACTTCACATAAAAACTAGACAGAAGCATTCTCAGAAACGTATTTGTTATGAGTCCATTCAACTCACAGAGTTGAACCTTCGTTTTGATAGGGCAGTTTTGAAACACTCTTTTTGTAGAATCTTCAAGTGGACATTTTTAGTGCTTTGACGATATGCTGGAAAAGGAAATATCTTCACATAAAAACTACACAGAAGCATTCTCAGAAACTTCTTTGTGATGTGTGCTTTCAACTCACAGATGTAAACATTTCTTTTGATAGAGTAGTTTTGAAACACTCTTTTTGTAGAATCTGCAAGTGGATATATGGAGCGCTTTGAAGCCTATGCTGGAAAAGGAAATATCTTCACATAAAAACTATACAGAAGCATTCTCAGCAACTTCCTTGTGATTTGTGCATTCAACTCGGAGAGTTGAACCGTCCTTTTGTTAGAGCAGTTTGGGAACACTCTTTTTGTAGAATCTGCAAGTGGATATTTGGAGCACTTCGAAGCCTAAGCTGGAAAAGGAAACAACTTCACATAAAAACTAGAAGGAAGCATTCTCACAAACTTTTTTGTGATGTGTGCATTCAACTCAGCGAGTTTAACCTTACTTTTGATAGAGCAGTTTTGAAACACTCTTTTTGTAGAATGTGCAAGTAGACATTTGGAGCTCTTTCAGGCCTGTGCTGGAATAGAAAAGATCTTCACACGAAAACTAGACAGAAGCATTCTCAGAAACTTCTTTGTGACGTGTGCATTCCACTCACAGAGTTGAACCTTCCTTTTGATAGAGCAATTCTGAAACACTCTTTTTGTAGAATCCGCAAGTGGATATTTGGAGCGCTTTGAGGCCTATGCTGGAAAAGGAAATATTTTCACGTAAAAACAAGACCGAAGCACTCTATCAAACTTCTTTGTGATGTTTACATTCAACTCACAGAGTTGAAAATTCCCTTGAATAGAGCGGTTTTGAAAGAATCTTTTTGTAGTATATGCAACTAGATATTTGGAGCGCTTTGAGTCCTATGAGGGAAATGGAAATATTTTTAGATAAAAACTAGACAGAGGCATTCTCAGAAACATATTTGTTACGAGTGAATTCAAGTCACAGAGTTGAACCTTCCTTTTGGCAGAGCGGTTTTGAAACCCTCTTTTTATTGACTCTTCCATTGGAGATTTAGAGCGCTTTGACGCAATGCTGGAAAAGGAAATATCTTCACATAAAAACTAGACAGATGCATTCCCAGAAACTTCTTTTTGATGTGTGCTTTCAACTCACAGAGTTGAACCTTTCTTTTGATAGAGCAGTTTTGAAACCCTCTCTTTGAAGGATCTTCATGTGGACATTTGGATATCTTTGAGGCCTATGCTGGAAAAGGAAATATCTTCACATAAAAACAAGACAGAAGCATTCTCAGAAACTACTTTGCAATGTGTGCGTTCAACACACAGACTTTAAACTTACTTTTGGCGGAGCAGTTCTGAAACAGTCTTTTTGTACAGTCTGCAAGTGGATATTTGGAGCGCTTTAAGGCCTACGCTGAAAAAAGAGATAACTTCAATCAAAAAGTAGAAAGAAGCATTCTCAGAAACCTCTGTGTGATGTGTGTATTGAACTCACAGAGTTGAACCTTCCTTTTGATAGAGGAGTTTTGAAATACTCTTTTTGTAGGATCTGCAAGTGAATAGTTGGAATGATTTGAGGCTTATGATGGTAAAGGAAATATCTTCACATAAAGACGATAGAGAAGCATTCTCGGAAACTTCCTTGTGATGTGTGCATTCAACTCACAGAGTTGAACCTTCCTTCTGATAGTGCAGTTTTGAAACACTCGTTTTGTATCATCTGCAAGTGGATACTTGGAGCGCTTTGAAGCCTATACTGGAAAAGTAAATGTCTTCTCATAAAAACTATACAGAAGCAATCTCCGAAACCACCTTGTGATGTGTGTATTCAACTCAGAGAGTTGAACCTTCCTTTTTTTAGAGCAGTTTTGAAACACTCTTTTTGCAAAATCTGCAAGTGAATACTTGGATCGCTTTGAAGCCTCTGCAGGGTAAAGGAAATATCTTCACATAAAAACAAAACAGAAGCATTGTCAGAAACTTCTTTATGACGTGTGCATTCAATTCACAGAGTTGAACCTTCCTTTTGATAGAGCAGTTTTGAAACACTCCTTTTGTAGTGTGTGCAAGTAGACATTTGGAGCTCTTTCAGGCCTGTGCTGGAAAAGGAAATATCTTCACACAAAAACTAGACAGAAGTATTCTCAGAAACGTCTTTGTGATGCATGCATTCAAAACACGGAGTTGAACCTTCCTTTTGAAAGAACAGTTTTGAAACACTCTTATTGTAGAATCTGCATGTGGATATTTGGAGCGCTTTGAGGCCAATGCTAGAAAAGAAAATATCTTCGCATAAAAATGAGACAGAAGTATTCTCAGAAACTTTTTTGTGATGTGTGCATTAAACTCACAGTGTTGAACCTGCCTTTTGACAGAGCAGTTTTGAAACACTCTTTTTGTAGAATCTGCAGGTGGATATTTGGAGTGCTTTGAGGACAATGCTATATAAGGAAATGTCTTCACAGAAAACCTAGACAGAAACATTATCAGAAACTTCTTTGTGATGTGTGCTTCCAAATCACAGAGTTGAACCTTCCTTTTGATATAGCAGGTTTGGAACACACTTTTTGTGGAATCTGCAAGTGAATTTTGGGAGCGCTTTGAGGACTATGCTGGAAAAGGAAATATATTCACATAAAAACTAGAAAGAGGCATTCTCAAAAACTTCTCTGTGATGTGTGCGCTAAACTCACAAAGTTGAACATCCCTTTTGCTAGAGCAGTTTTGAAACACTGTTTTTGTAAAATCTGCAAGTGAATATTTGGAGTGATTGAGACCTCTGCTGGAAAATCATATAACTTCAAATAAGAACGGGACAGAAGTATTCTCAGAAACATCTTTGTGATGTCTGCATTCAACTCGCGGAGTTGAAACTTCCTTTTGGTAGAGCAGTTTTGAAACTGTCTTTTTGTGGAAGCTACAAGTGGATATTTGGAACGCTTTGAGCCTTATGCTGGAAAAGCTAATAACTTCACATAAAAAGTAGAGAGAAGCATTCTCAGAAACTTCTTTGTGATGAGTGCATTCAAGTGTACATTTGGAGTGCTTTGAGGCCTTTGCTGGAAAAGGAAATAACTTCACATAAAAATTAGACAGAAGCATGCTCAGAAACTTCTTTGCGATGTGTGCATTCAACTCACAGAGTTGGATCTTCCTTTTCTTAGAGCGGTTTTGAAACAATATTTTTGTAGAATATTCAAGTGGACATTTGGAGGGCTTTGAGGCCTATGCTGGAAAAGGAAATAACTTCACATAAAAACTAGACAGAAGCATTCTCAGAAACGTATTTGTTATGAGTCCATTCAACTCACAGAGTTGAACCTTCGTTTTGATAGGGCAGTTTTGAAACACTCTTTTTGTAGAATCTTCAAGTGGACATTTTTAGTGCTTTGACGATATGCTGGAAAAGGAAATATCTTCACATAAAAACTACACAGAAGCATTCTCAGAAACTTCTTTGTGATGTGTGCTTTCAACTCACAGATGTAAACATTTCTTTTGATAGAGTAGTTTTGAAACACTCTTTTTGTAGAATCTGCAAGTGGATATATGGAGCGCTTTGAAGCCTATGCTGGAAAAGGAAATATCTTCACATAAAAACTATACAGAAGCATTCTCAGCAACTTCCTTGTGATTTGTGCATTCAACTCGGAGAGTTGAATCGTCGTTTTGTTAGAGCAGTTTGGGAACACTCTTTTTGTAGAATCTGCAAGTGGATAATTGGAGCACTTCGAAGCCTAAGCTGGAAAAGGAAACAACTTCACATAAAAACTAGAAGGAAGCATTCTCACAAACTTTTTTGTGATGTGTGCATTCAACTCAGCGAGTTTAACCTTCCTTTTGATAGAGCAGTTTTGAAACACTCTTTTTGTAGAATGTGCAAGTAGACATTTGGAGCTCTTTCAGGCCTGTGCTGGAATAGAAAAGATCTTCACACGAAAACTAGACAGAAGCATTCTCAGAAACTTCTTTGTGATGTGTGCATTCCACTCACAGAGTTGAACCTTCCTTTTGATAGAGCAATTCTGAAACACTCTTTTTGTAGAATCCGCAAGTGGATATTTGGAGCGCTTTGAGGCCTATGCTGGAAAAGGAAATATTTTCACGTAAAAACAAGACCGAAGCACTCTATCAAACTTCTTTGTGATGTTTACATTCAACTCACAGAGTTGAACCTTCCCTTGAATAGAGCGGTTTTGAGAGAATCTTTTTGTAGTATATGCAACTAGATATTTGGAGCGCTTTGAGTCCTATGAGGGAAATGGAAATATTTTTAGATGAAAACTAGACAGAGGCATTCTCAGAAACATATTTGTTACGAGTAAATTCAAGTCACAGAGTTGAACCTTCCTTTTGGCAGAGCGGTTTTGAAACCCTCTTTTTATTGACTCTTCCATTGGAGATTTAGAGCGCTTTGACGCAATGCTGGAAAAGGAAATATCTTCACATAAAAACTAGACAGATGCATTCCCAGAAACTTCTTTTTGATGTGTGCTTTCAACTCACAGAGTTGAACCTTTCTTTTGATAGAGCAGTTTTGAAACCCTCTCTTTGAAGAATCTTCATGTGGACATTTGGATATCTTTGAGGCCTATGCTGGAAAAGGAAATATCTTCACATAAAAACAAGACAGAAGCATTCTCAGAAACTACTTTGCAATGTGTGCGTTCAACACACAGACTTTAAACTTACTTTTGGCGGAGCAGTTCTGAAACAGTCTTTTTGTACAGTCTGCAATTGGATATTTGGAGCGCTTTAAGGCCTACGCTGAAAAAAGAAATAACTTCAATCAAAAAGTAGAAAGAAGCATTCTCAGAAACCTCTTTGTGATGTGTGTATTGGACTCACAGAGTTGAACCTTCCTTTTGAGAGAGGAGTTTTGAAATACTCTTTTTGTAGGATCTGCAAGTGAATAGTTGGAATGATTTGAGGCTTATGATGGTAAAGGAAATATCTTCACATAAAAACGATAGAGAAGCATTCTCGGAAACTTCCTTGTGATGTGTGCATTCAACTCACAGAGTTGAACCTTCCTTCTGACAGTGCAGTTTTGAAACACTCGTTTTGTATCATCTGCAAGTGGATACTTGGAGCGCTTTGAAGCCTATACTGGAAAAGTAAATGTCTTCTCATAAAAACTATACAGAAGCAATCTCCGAAACCACCTTGTGATGTGTGTATTCAACTCAGAGAGTTGAACCTTCCTTTTTTTAGAGCAGTTTTGAAACACTCTTTTTGCAAAATCTGCAAGTGAATACTTGGATCGCTTTGAAGCCTCTGCAGGGTAAAGGAAATATCTTCACATAAAAACAAAACAGAAGCATTGTCAGAAACTTCTTTATGATGTGTGCATTCAATTCACAGAGTTGAACCTTCCTTTTGATAGAGCAGTTTTGAAACACTCCTTTTGTAGTGTGTGCAAGTAGACATTTGGAGCTCTTTCAGGCCTGTGCTGGAAAAGGAAATATCTTCACACAAAAACTAGACAGAAGTATTCTCAGAAACGTCTTTGTGATGCATGCATTCAAAACACGGAGTTGAACCTTCCTTTTGAAAGAACAGTTTTGAAACACTCTTATTGTAGAATCTGCATGTGGATATTTGCAGCGCTTTGAGGCCTATGCTAGAAAAGAAAATATCTTCGCATAAAAATGAGACAGAAGCATTCTCAGAAACTTTTTTGTGATGTGTGCATTAAACTCACAGTGTTGAACCTGCCTTTTGACAGAGCAGTTTTGAAACACTCTTTTTGTAGAATCTGCAGGTGGATATTTGGAGTGCTTTGAGGACAATGCTATATAAGGAAATGTCTTCACATAAAACCTAGACAGAAACATTATCAGAAACTTCTTTGTGATGTGTGCTTCCAAATCACAGAGTTGAACCTTCCTTTTGATATAGCAGGTTTGGAACACACTTTTTGTGGAATCTGCAAGTGAATTTTGGGAGCGCTTTGAGGACTATGCTGGAAAAGGAAATATATTCACATAAAAACTAGAAAGAGGCATTCTCAAAAACTTCTCTGTGATGTGTGCGCTAAACTCACAAAGTTGAACATCCCTTTTGCTAGAGCAGTTTTGAAACACTGTTTTTGTAAAATCTGCAAGTGAATATTTGGAGTGATTGAGACCTCTGCTGGAAAATCGTATAACTTCAAATAAGAACGGGACAGAAGTATTCTCAGAAACATCTTTGTGATGTCTGCATTCAACTCGCGGAGTTGAAACTTCCTTTTGGTAGAGCAGTTTTGAAACTGTCTTTTTGTGGAAGCTACAAGTGGATATTTGGAACGCTTTGAGGCTTATGCTGGAAAAGCTAATAACTTCACATAAAAAGTAGAGAGAAGCATTCTCAGAAACTTCTTTGTGATGAGTGCATTCAAGTGTACATTTGGAGTGCTTTGAGGCCTTTGCTGGAAAAGGAAATAACTTCACATAAAAATTAGACAGAAGCATGCTCAGAAACTTCTTTGTGATGTGTGCATTCAACTCACAGAGTTGGATCTTCCTTTTCTTAGAGCGGTTTTGAAACAAGATTTTTGTAGAATATTCAAGTGGACATTTGGAGGGCTTTGAGGCCTATGCTGGAAAAGGAAATAACTTCACATAAAAACTAGACAGAAGCATTCTCAGAAACGTATTTGTTATGAGTCCATTCAACTCACAGAGTTGAACCTTCGTTTTGATAGGGCAGTTTTGAAACACTCTTTTTGTAGAATCTTCAAGTGGACATTTTTAGTGCTTTGACGATATGCTGGAAAAGGAAATATCTTCACATAAAAACTACACAGAAGCATTCTCAGAAACTTCTTTGTGATGTGTGCTTTCAACTCACAGATGTAAACATTTCTTTTGATAGAGTAGTTTTGAAACACTCTTTTTGTAGAATCTGCAAGTGGATATATGGAGCGCTTTGAAGCCTATGCTGGAAAAGGAAATATCTTCACATAAAAACTATACAGAAGCATTCTCAGCAACTTCCTTGTGATTTGTGCATTCAACTCGGAGAGTTGAACCGTCCTTTTGTTAGAGCAGTTTGGGAACACTCTTTTTGTAGAATCTGCAAGTGGATATTTGGAGCACTTCGAAGCCTCAGCTGGAAAAGGAAACAACTTCACATAAAAACTAGAAGGAAGCATTCTCACAAACTTTTTTGTGATGTGTGCATTCAACTCAGCGAGTTTAACCTTACTTTTGATAGAGCAGTTTTGAAACACTCTTTTTGTAGAATGTGCAAGTAGACATTTGGAGCTCTTTCAGGCCTGTGCTGGAATAGAAAAGATCTTCACACGAAAACTAGACAGAAGCATTCTCAGAAACTTCTTTGTGACGTGTGCATTCCACTCACAGAGTTGAACCTTCCTTTTGATAGAGCAATTCTGAAACACTCTTTTTGTAGAATCCGCAAGTGGATATTTGGAGCGCTTTGAGGCCTATGCTGGAAAAGGAAATATTTTCACGTAAAAACAAGACCGAAGCACTCTATCAAACTTCTTTGTGATGTTTACATTCAACTCACAGAGTTGAAAATTCCCTTGAATAGAGCGGTTTTGAAAGAATCTTTTTGTAGTATATGCAACTAGATATTTGGAGCGCTTTGAGTCCTATGAGGGAAATGGAAATATTTTTAGATAAAAACTAGACAGAGGCATTCTCAGAAACATATTTGTTACGAGTGAATTCAAGTCACAGAGTTGAACCTTCCTTTTGGCAGAGCGGTTTTGAAACCCTCTTTTTATTGACTCTTCCATTGGAGATTTAGAGCGCTTTGACGCAATGCTGGAAAAGGAAATATCTTCACATAAAAACTAGACAGATGCATTCCCAGAAACTTCTTTTTGATGTGTGCTTTCAACTCACAGAGTTGAACCTTTCTTTTGATAGAGCAGTTTTGAAACCCTCTCTTTGAAGGATCTTCATGTGGACATTTGGATATCTTTGAGGCCTATGCTGGAAAAGGAAATATCTTCACATAAAAACAAGACAGAAGCATTCTCAGAAACTACTTTGCAATGTGTGCGTTCAACACACAGACTTTAAACTTACTTTTGGCGGAGCAGTTCTGAAACAGTCTTTTTGTACAGTCTGCAAGTGGATATTTGGAGCGCTTTAAGGCCTACGCTGAAAAAAGAGATAACTTCAATCAAAAAGTAGAAAGAAGCATTCTCAGAAACCTCTTTGTGATGTGTGTATTGAACTCACAGAGTTGAACCTTCCTTTTGATAGAGGAGTTTTGAAATACTCTTTTTGTAGGATCTGCAAGTGAATAGTTGGAATGATTTGAGGCTTATGATGGTAAAGGAAATATCTTCACATAAAGACGATAGAGAAGCATTCTCGGAAACTTCCTTGTGATGTGTGCATTCAACTCACAGAGTTGAACCTTCCTTCTGATAGTGCAGTTTTGAAACACTCGTTTTGTATCATCTGCAAGTGGATACTTGGAGCGCTTTGAAGCCTATACTGGAAAAGTAAATGTCTTCTCATAAAAACTATACAGAAGCAATCTCCGAAACCACCTTGTGATGTGTGTATTCAACTCAGAGAGTTGAACCTTCCTTTTTTTAGAGCAGTTTTGAAACACTCTTTTTGCAAAATCTGCAAGTGAATACTTGGATCGCTTTGAAGCCTCTGCAGGGTAAAGGAAATATCTTCACATAAAAACAAAACAGAAGCATTGTCAGAAACTTCTTTATGACGTGTGCATTCAATTCACAGAGTTGAACCTTCCTTTTGATAGAGCAGTTTTGAAACACTCCTTTTGTAGTGTGTGCAAGTAGACATTTGGAGCTCTTTCAGGCCTGTGCTGGAAAAGGAAATATCTTCACACAAAAACTAGACAGAAGTATTCTCAGAAACGTCTTTGTGATGCATGCATTCAAAACACGGAGTTGAACCTTCCTTTTGAAAGAACAGTTTTGAAACACTCTTATTGTAGAATCTGCATGTGGATATTTGGAGCGCTTTGAGGCCAATGCTAGAAAAGAAAATATCTTCGCATAAAAATGAGACAGAAGTATTCTCAGAAACTTTTTTGTGATGTGTGCATTAAACTCACAGTGTTGAACCTGCCTTTTGACAGAGCAGTTTTGAAACACTCTTTTTGTAGAATCTGCAGGTGGATATTTGGAGTGCTTTGAGGACAATGCTATATAAGGAAATGTCTTCACAGAAAACCTAGACAGAAACATTATCAGAAACTTCTTTGTGATGTGTGCTTCCAAATCACAGAGTTGAACCTTCCTTTTGATATAGCAGGTTTGGAACACACTTTTTGTGGAATCTGCAAGTGAATTTTGGGAGCGCTTTGAGGACTATGCTGGAAAAGGAAATATATTCACATAAAAACTAGAAAGAGGCATTCTCAAAAACTTCTCTGTGATGTGTGCGCTAAACTCACAAAGTTGAACATCCCTTTTGCTAGAGCAGTTTTGAAACACTGTTTTTGTAAAATCTGCAAGTGAATATTTGGAGTGATTGAGACCTCTGCTGGAAAATCATATAACTTCAAATAAGAACGGGACAGAAGTATTCTCAGAAACATCTTTGTGATGTCTGCATTCAACTCGCGGAGTTGAAACTTCCTTCTGGTAGAGCAGTTTTGAAACTGTCTTTTTGTGGAAGCTACAAGTGGATATTTGGAACGCTTTGAGGCTTATGCTGGAAAAGCTAATAACTTCACATAAAAAGTAGAGAGAAGCATTCTCAGAAACTTCTTTGTGATGAGTGCATTCAAGTGTACATTTGGAGTGCTTTGAGGCCTTTGCTGGAAAAGGAAATAACTTCACATAAAAATTAGACAGAAGCATGCTCAGAAACTTCTTTGTGATGTGTGCATTCAACTCACAGAGTTGGATCTTCCTTTTCTTAGAGCGGTTTTGAAACAATATTTTTGTAGAATATTCAAGTGGACATTTGGAGGGCTTTGAGGCCTATGCTGGAAAAGGAAATAACTTCACATAAAAACTAGACAGAAGCATTCTCAGAAACGTATTTGATATGAGTCCATTCAACTCACAGAGTTGAACCTTCGTTTTGATAGGGCAGTTTTGAAACACTCTTTTTGTAGAATCTTCAAGTGGACATTTTTAGTGCTTTGACGATATGCTGGAAAAGGAAATATCTTCACATAAAAACTACACAGAAGCATTCTCAGAAACTTCTTTGTGATGTGTGCTTTCAACTCACAGATGTAAACATTTCTTTTGATAGAGTAGTTTTGAAACACTCTTTTTGTAGAATCTGCAAGTGGATATATTTAGCGCTTTGAAGCCTATGCTGGAAAAGGAAATATCTTCACATAAAAACTATACAGAAGCATTCTCAGCAACTTCCTTGTGATTTGTGCATTCAACTCGGAGAGTTGAACCGTCCTTTTGTTAGAGCAGTTTGAGAACACTCTTTTTGTAGAATCTGCAAGTGGATATTTGGAGCACTTCGAAGCCTAAGCTGGAAAAGGAAACAACTTCACATAAAAACTAGAAGGAAGCATTCTCACAAACTTTTTTGTGATGTGTGCATTCAACTCAGCGAGTTTAACCTTACATTTGATAGAGCAGTTTTGAAACACTCTTTTTGTAGAATGTGCAAGTAGACATTTGGAGCTCTTTCAGGCCTGTGCTGGAATAGAAAAGATCTTCACACGAAAACTAGACAGAAGCATTCTCAGAAACTTCTTTGTGACGTGTGCATTCCACTCACAGAGTTGAACCTTCCTTTTGATAGAGCAATTCTGAAACACTCTTTTTGTAGAATCCGCAAGTGGATATTTGGAGCGCTTTGAGGCCTATGCTGGAAAAGGAAATATTTTCACGTAAAAACAAGGCGGAAGCACTCTATCAAACTTCTTTGTGATGTTTACATTCAACTCACAGAGTTGAACCTTCCCTTGAATAGAGCGGTTTTGAAAGAATCTTTTTGTAGTATATGCAACTAGATATTTGGAGCGCTTTGAGTCCTATGAGGGAAATGGAAATATTTTTAGATAAAAACTAGACAGAGGCATTCTCAGAAACATATTTCTTACGAGTGAATTCAAGTCACAGAGTTGAACCTTCCTTTTGGCAGAGCGGTTTTGAAACCCTCTTTTTATTGACTCTTCCATTGGAGATTTAGAGCGCTTTGACGCAATGCTGGAAAAGGAAATATCTTCACATAAAAACTAGACAGATGCATTCCCAGAAACTTCTTTTTGATGTGTGCTTTCAACTCACAGAGTTGAACCTTTCTTTTGATAGAGCAGTTTTGAAACCCTCTCTTTGAAGAATCTTCATGTGGACATTTGGATATCTTTGAGGCCTATGCTGGAAAAGGAAATATCTTCACATAAAAACAAGACAGAAGCATTCTCAGAAACTACTTTGCAATGTGTGCGTTCAACACACAGACTTTAAACTTACTTTTGGCGGAGCAGTTCTGAAACAGTCTTTTTGTACAGTCTGCAAGTGGATATTTGGAGCGCTTTAAGGCCTACGCTGAAAAAAGAAATAACTTCAATCAAAAAGTAGAAAGAAGCATTCTCAGAAACCTCTTTGTGATGTGTGTATTGAACTCACAGAGTTGAACCTTCCTTTTGAGAGAGGAGTTTTGAAATACTCTTTTTGTAGGATCTGCAAGTGAATAGTTGGAATGATTTGAGGCCTATGATGGTAAAGGAAATATCTTCACATAAAAACGATAGAGAAGCATTCTCGGAAACTTTCTTGTGATGTGTGCATTCAACTCACAGAGTTGAACCTTCCTTTTGAGAGTGCAGTTTTGAAACACTCGTTTTGTATCATCTGCAAGTGGATACTTGGAGCGCTTTGAAGCCTATACTGGAAAAGTAAATGTCTTCTCATAAAAACTATACAGAAGCAATCTCCGAAACCACCTTGTGATGTGTGTATTCAACTCAGAGAGTTGAACCTTCCTTTTTTTAGAGCAGTTTTGAAACACTCTTTTTGCAAAATCTGCAAGTGAATACTTGGATCGCTTTGAAGCCTCTGCAGGGTAAAGGAAATATCTTCACATAAAAACAAAACAGAAGCATTGTCAGAAACTTCTTTATGATGTGTGCATTCAATTCACAGAGTTGAACCTTCCTTTTGATAGAGCAGTTTTGAATCACTCCTTTTGTAGTGTGTGCAAGTAGACATTTGGAGCTCTTTCAGGCCTGTGCTGGAAAAGGAAATATCTTCACACAAAAACTAGACAGAAGTATTCCCAGAAACGTCTTTGTGATGCATGCATTCAAAACACGGAGTTGAACCTTCCTTTTGATAGAACAGTTTTGAAACACTCTTATTGTAGAATCTGCATGTGGATATTTGGAGCGCTTTGAGGCCTATGCTAGAAAAGAAAATATCTTCGCATAAAAATGAGACAGAAGCATTCTCAGAAACTTTTTTGTGATGTGTGCATTAAACTCACAGTGTTGAACCTGCCTTTTGACAGAGCAGTTTTGAAGCACTCTTTTTGTAGAATCTGCAGGTGGATATTTGGAGTGCTTTGAGGACAATGCTATATAAGGAAATGTCTTCACATAAAACCTAGACAGAAACATTATCAGAAACTTCTTTGTGATGTGTGCTTCCAAATCACAGAGTTGAACCTTCCTTTTGATATAGCAGGTTTGGAACACACTTTTTGTGGAATCTGCAAGTGAATTTTGGGAGCGCTTTGAGGACTATGCTGGAAAAGGAAATATATTCACATAAAAACTAGAAAGAGGCATTCTCAAAAACTTCTCTGTGATGTGTGCGCTAAACTCACAAAGTTGAACATCCCTTTTGCTAGAGCAGTTTTGAAACACTGTTTTTGTAAAATCTGCAAGTGAATATTTGGAGTGATTGAGACCTCTGCTGGAAAATCG
Source organism: Pongo abelii (assembly GCF_028885655.2). NCBI lineage: Eukaryota > Metazoa > Chordata > Mammalia > Primates > Hominidae > Pongo > Pongo abelii. Next base: position 25,782,407 of record NC_072005.2, read on the forward strand.
TATAACTTCAAATAAGAACGGGACAGAAGTATTCTCAGAAACATCTTTGTGATGTCTGCATTCAACTCGCGGAGTTGAAACTTCCTTTTGGTAGAGCAGTTTTGAAACTGTCTTTTTGTGGAAGCTACAAGTGGATATTTGGAACGGTTTGAGCCTTATGCTGGAAAAGCTAATAACTTCACATAAAAAGTAGAGAGAAGCATTCTCAGAAACTTCTTTGTGATGAGTGCATTCAAGTGTACATTTGGAGTGCTTTGAGGCCTTTGCTGGAAAAGGAAATAACTTCACATAAAAATTAGACAGAAGCATGCTCAGAAACTTCTTTGTGATGTGTGCATTCAACTCACAGAGTTGGATCTTCCTTTTCTTAGAGCGGTTTTGAAACAAGATTTTTGTAGAATATTCAAGTGGACATTTGGAGGGCTTTGAGGCCTATGCTGGAAAAGGAAATAACTTCACATAAAAACTAGACAGAAGCATTCTCAGAAACGTATTTGTTATGAGTCCATTCAACTCACAGAGTTGAACCTTCGTTTTGATAGGGCAGTTTTGAAACACTCTTTTTGTAGAATCTTCAAGTGGACATTTTTAGTGCTTTGACGATATGCTGGAAAAGGAAATATCTTCACATAAAAACTACACAGAAGCATTCTCAGAAACTTCTTTGTGATGTGTGCTTTCAACTCACAGATGTAAACATTTCTTTTGATAGAGTAGTTTTGAAACACTCTTTTTGTAGAATCTGCAAGTGGATATATTTAGCGCTTTGAAGCCTATGCTGGAAAAGGAAATATCTTCACATAAAAACTATACAGAAGCATTCTCAGCAACTTCCTTGTGATTTGTGCATTCAACTCGGAGAGTTGAACCGTCCTTTTGTTAGAGCAGTTTGAGAACACTCTTTTTGTAGAATCTGCAAGTGGATATTTGGAGCACTTCGAAGCCTAAGCTGGAAAAGGAAACAACTTCACATAAAAACTAGAAGGAAGCATTCTCACAAACTTTTTTGTGATGTGTGCATTCAACTCAGCGAGTTTAACCTTACATTTGATAGAGCAGTTTTGAAACACTCTTTTTGTAGAATGTGCAAGTAGACATTTGGAGCTCTTTCAGGCCTGTGCTGGAATAGAAAAGATCTTCACACGAAAACTAGACAGAAGCATTCTCAGAAACTTCTTTGTGACGTGTGCATTCCACTCACAGAGTTGAACCTTCCTTTTGATAGAGCAATTCTGAAACACTCTTTTTGTAGAATCCGCAAGTGGATATTTGGAGCGCTTTGAGGCCTATGCTGGAAAAGGAAATATTTTCACGTAAAAACAAGGCGGAAGCACTCTATCAAACTTCTTTGTGATGTTTACATTCAACTCACAGAGTTGAACCTTCCCTTGAATAGAGCGGTTTTGAAAGAATCTTTTTGTAGTATATGCAACTAGATATTTGGAGCGCTTTGAGTCCTATGAGGGAAATGGAAATATTTTTAGATAAAAACTAGACAGAGGCATTCTCAGAAACATATTTCTTACGAGTGAATTCAAGTCACAGAGTTGAACCTTCCTTTTGGCAGAGCGGTTTTGAAACCCTCTTTTTATTGACTCTTCCATTGGAGATTTAGAGCGCTTTGACGCAATGCTGGAAAAGGAAATATCTTCACATAAAAACTAGACAGATGCATTCCCAGAAACTTCTTTTTGATGTGTGCTTTCAACTCACAGAGTTGAACCTTTCTTTTGATAGAGCAGTTTTGAAACCCTCTCTTTGAAGAATCTTCATGTGGACATTTGGATATCTTTGAGGCCTATGCTGGAAAAGGAAATATCTTCACATAAAAACAAGACAGAAGCATTCTCAGAAACTACTTTGCAATGTGTGCGTTCAACACACAGACTTTAAACTTACTTTTGGCGGAGCAGTTCTGAAACAGTCTTTTTGTACAGTCTGCAAGTGGATATTTGGAGCGCTTTAAGGCCTACGCTGAAAAAAGAAATAACTTCAATCAAAAAGTAGAAAGAAGCATTCTCAGAAACCTCTTTGTGATGTGTGTATTGAACTCACAGAGTTGAACCTTCCTTTTGAGAGAGGAGTTTTGAAATACTCTTTTTGTAGGATCTGCAAGTGAATAGTTGGAATGATTTGAGGCCTATGATGGTAAAGGAAATATCTTCACATAAAAACGATAGAGAAGCATTCTCGGAAACTTTCTTGTGATGTGTGCATTCAACTCACAGAGTTGAACCTTCCTTTTGAGAGTGCAGTTTTGAAACACTCGTTTTGTATCATCTGCAAGTGGATACTTGGAGCGCTTTGAAGCCTATACTGGAAAAGTAAATGTCTTCTCATAAAAACTATACAGAAGCAATCTCCGAAACCACCTTGTGATGTGTGTATTCAACTCAGAGAGTTGAACCTTCCTTTTTTTAGAGCAGTTTTGAAACACTCTTTTTGCAAAATCTGCAAGTGAATACTTGGATCGCTTTGAAGCCTCTGCAGGGTAAAGGAAATATCTTCACATAAAAACAAAACAGAAGCATTGTCAGAAACTTCTTTATGATGTGTGCATTCAATTCACAGAGTTGAACCTTCCTTTTGATAGAGCAGTTTTGAATCACTCCTTTTGTAGTGTGTGCAAGTAGACATTTGGAGCTCTTTCAGGCCTGTGCTGGAAAAGGAAATATCTTCACACAAAAACTAGACAGAAGTATTCCCAGAAACGTCTTTGTGATGCATGCATTCAAAACACGGAGTTGAACCTTCCTTTTGATAGAACAGTTTTGAAACACTCTTATTGTAGAATCTGCATGTGGATATTTGGAGCGCTTTGAGGCCTATGCTAGAAAAGAAAATATCTTCGCATAAAAATGAGACAGAAGCATTCTCAGAAACTTTTTTGTGATGTGTGCATTAAACTCACAGTGTTGAACCTGCCTTTTGACAGAGCAGTTTTGAAGCACTCTTTTTGTAGAATCTGCAGGTGGATATTTGGAGTGCTTTGAGGACAATGCTATATAAGGAAATGTCTTCACATAAAACCTAGACAGAAACATTATCAGAAACTTCTTTGTGATGTGTGCTTCCAAATCACAGAGTTGAACCTTCCTTTTGATATAGCAGGTTTGGAACACACTTTTTGTGGAATCTGCAAGTGAATTTTGGGAGCGCTTTGAGGACTATGCTGGAAAAGGAAATATATTCACATAAAAACTAGAAAGAGGCATTCTCAAAAACTTCTCTGTGATGTGTGCGCTAAACTCACAAAGTTGAACATCCCTTTTGCTAGAGCAGTTTTGAAACACTGTTTTTGTAAAATCTGCAAGTGAATATTTGGAGTGATTGAGACCTCTGCTGGAAAATCGTATAACTTCAAATAAGAACGGGACAGAAGTATTCTCAGAAACATCTTTGTGATGTCTGCATTCAACTCGCGGAGTTGAAACTTCCTTTTGGTAGAGCAGTTTTGAAACTGTCTTTTTGTGGAAGCTACAAGTGGATATTTGGAACGGTTTGAGCCTTATGCTGGAAAAGCTAATAACTTCACATAAAAAGTAGAGAGAAGCATTCTCAGAAACTTCTTTGTGATGAGTGCATTCAAGTGTACATTTGGAGTGCTTTGAGGCCTTTGCTGGAAAAGGAAATAACTTCACATAAAAATTAGACAGAAGCATGCTCAGAAACTTCTTTGTGATGTGTGCATTCAACTCACAGAGTTGGATCTTCCTTTTCTTAGAGCGGTTTTGAAACAAGATTTTTGTAGAATATTCAAGTGGACATTTGGAGGGCTTTGAGGCCTATGCTGGAAAAGGAAATAACTTCACATAAAAACTAGACAGAAGCATTCTCAGAAACGTATTTGTTATGAGTCCATTCAACTCACAGAGTTGAACCTTCGTTTTGATAGGGCAGTTTTGAAACACTCTTTTTGTAGAATCTTCAAGTGGACATTTTTAGTGCTTTGACGATATGCTGGAAAAGGAAATATCTTCACATAAAAACTACACAGAAGCATTCTCAGAAACTTCTTTGTGATGTGTGCTTTCAACTCACAGATGTAAACATTTCTTTTGATAGAGTAGTTTTGAAACACTCTTTTTGTAGAATCTGCAAGTGGATATATGGAGCGCTTTGAAGCCTATGCTGGGAAAGGAAATATCTTCACATAAAAACTATACAGAAGCATTCTCAGCAACTTCCTTGTGATTTTGCATTCAACTCTGAGAGTTGAACCGTCCTTTTGTTAGAGCAGTTTGGGAACACTCTTTTTGTAGAATCTGCAAGTGGATATTTGGAGCACTTCGAAGCCTAAGCTGGAAAAGGAAACAACTTCACATAAAAACTAGAAGGAAGCATTCTCACAAACTTTTTTGTGATGTGTGCATCCAACTCAGCGAGTTTAACCTTCCTTTTGATAGAGCAGTTTTGAAACACTCTTTTTGTAGAATGTGCAAGTAGACATTTGGAGCTCTTTCAGGCCTGTGCTGGAATAGAAAAGATCTTCACACGAAAACTAGACAGAAGCATTCTCAGAAACTTCTTTGTGATGTGTGCATTCCACTCACAGAGTTGAACCTTCCTTTTGATAGAGCAATTCTGAAACACTCTTTTTGTAGAATCCGCAAGTGGATATTTGGAGCGCTTTGAGGCCTATGCTGGAAAAGGAAATATTTTCACGTAAAAACAAGGCGGAAGCACTCTATCAAACTTCTCTGTGATGTTTACATTCAACTCACAGAGTTGAACCTTCCCTTGAATAGAGCGGTTTTGAAAGAATCTTTTTGTAGTATATGCAACTAGATATTTGGAGCGCTTTGAGTCCTATGAGGGAAATGGAAATATTTTTAGATGAAAACTAGACAGAGGCATTCTCAGAAACATATTTGTTACGAGTGAATTCAAGTCACAGAGTTGAACCTTCCTTTTGGCAGGGCGGTTTTGAAACCCTCTTTTTATTGACTCTTCCATTGGAGATTTAGAGCGCTTTGACGCAATGCTGGAAAAGGAAATATCTTCACATAAAAACTAGACAGATGCATTCCCAGAAACTTCTTTTTGATGTGTGGTTTCAACTCACAGAGTTGAACCTTTCTTTTGATAGAGCAGTTTTGAAACCCTCTCTTTGAAGAATCTTCATGTGGACATTTGGATATCTTTGAGGCCTATGCTGGAAAAGGAAATATCTTCACATAAAAACAAGACAGAAGCATTCTCAGAAACTACTTTGCAATGTGTGCGTTCAACACACAGACTTTAAACTTACTTTTGGCGGAGCAGTTCTGAAACAGTCTTTTTGTACAGTCTGCAAGTGGATATTTGGAGCGCTTTAAGGCCTACGCTGAAAAAAGAGATAACTTCAATCAAAAAGTAGAAAGAAGCATTCTCAGAAACCTCTTTGTGATGTGTGTATTGAACTCACAGAGTTGAACCTTCCTTTTGAGAGAGGAGTTTTGAAATACTCTTTTTGTAGTATCTGCAAGTGAATAGTTGGAATGATTTGAGGCTTATGATGGTAAAGGAAATATCTTCACATAAAAACGATAGAGAAGCATTCTCGGAAACTTCCTTGTGATGTGTGCATTCAACTCACGGAGTTGAACCTTCCTTCTGACAGTGCAGTTTTGAAACACTCGTTTTGTATCATCTGCAAGTGGATACTTGGAGCGCTTTGAAGCCTATACTGGAAAAGTAAATGTCTTCTCATAAAAACTATACAGAAGCAATCTCCGAAACCACCTTGTGATGTGTGTATTCAACTCAGAGAGTTGAACCTTCCTTTTTTTAGAGCAGTTTTGAAACACTCTTTTTGCAAAATCTGCAAGTGAATACTTGGATCGCTTTGAAGCCTCTGCAGGGTAAAGGAAATATCTTCACATAAAAACAAAACAGAAGCATTGTCAGAAACTTCTTTATGATGTGTGCATTCAATTCACAGAGTTGAACCTTCCTTTTGATAGAGCAGTTTTGAAACACTCCTTTTGTAGTGTGTGCAAGTAGACATTTGGAGCTCTTTCAGGCCTGTGCTGGAAAAGGAAATATCTTCACACAAAAACTAGACAGAAGTATTCTCAGAAACGTCTTTGTGATGCATGCATTCAAAACACGGAGTTGAACCTTCCTTTTGAAAGAACAGTTTTGAAACACTCTTATTGTAGAATCTGCATGTGGATATTTGCAGCGCTTTGAGGCCTATGCTAGAAAAGAAAATATCTTCGCATAAAAATGAGACAGAAGCATTCTCAGAAACTTTTTTGTGATGTGTGCATTAAACTCACAGTGTTGAACCTGCCTTTTGACAGAGCAGTTTTGAAACACTCTTTTTGTAGAATCTGCAGGTGGATATTTGGAGTGCTTTGAGGACAATGCTATATAAGGAAATGTCTTCACATAAAACCTAGACAGAAACATTATCAGAAACTTCTTTGTGATGTGTGCTTCCAAATCACAGAGTTGAACCTTCCTTTTGATATAGCAGGTTTGGAACACACTTTTTGTGGAATCTGCAAGTGAATTTTGGGAGCGCTTTGAGGACTATGCTGGAAAAGGAAATATATTCACATAAAAACTAGAAAGAGGCATTCTCAAAAACTTCTCTGTGATGTGTGCGCTAAACTCACAAAGTTGAACATCCCTTTTGCTAGAGCAGTTTTGAAACACTGTTTTTGTAAAATCTGCAAGTGAATATTTGGAGTGATTGAGACCTCTGCTGGAAAATCGTATAACTTCAAATAAGAACGGGACAGAAGTATTCTCAGAAACATCTTTGTGATGTCTGCATTCAACTCGCGGAGTTGAAACTTCCTTTTGGTAGAGCAGTTTTGAAACTGTCTTTTTGTGGAAGCTACAAGTGGATATTTGGAACGCTTTGAGGCTTAGGCTGGAAAAGCTAATAACTTCACATAAAAAGTAGAGAGAAGCATTCTCAGAAACTTCTTTGTGATGAGTGCTTTCAAGTGTACATTTGGAGTGCTTTGAGGCCTTTGCTGGAAAAGGAAATAACTTCACATAAAAATTAGACAGAAGCATGCTCAGAAACTTCTTTGTGATGTGTGCATTCAACTCACAGAGTTGGATCTTCCTTTTCTTAGAGCGGTTTTGAAACAAGATTTTTGTACAATATTCAAGTGGACATTTGGAGGGCTTTGAGGCCTATGCTGGAAAAGGAAATAACTTCACATAAAAACTAGACAGAAGCATTCTCAGAAACGTATTTGTTATGAGTCCATTCAACTCACAGAGTTGAACCTTCGTTTTGATAGGGCAGTTTTGAAACACTCTTTTTGTAGAATCTTCAAGTGGACATTTTTAGTGCTTTGACGATATGCTGGAAAAGGAAATATCTTCACATAAAAACTACACAGAAGCATTCTCAGAAACTTCTTTGTGATGTGTGCTTTCAACTCACAGATGTAAACATTTCTTTTGATAGAGTAGTTTTGAAACACTCTTTTTGTAGAATCTGCAAGTGGATATATGGAGCGCTTTGAAGCCTATGCTGGGAAAGGAAATATCTTCACATAAAAACTATACAGAAGCATTCTCAGCAACTTCCTTGTGATTTGTGCATTCAACTCGGAGAGTTGAACCGTCCTTTTGTTAGAGCAGTTTGGGAACACTCTTTTTGTAGAATCTGCAAGTGGATATTTGGAGCACTTCGAAGCCTAAGCTGGAAAAGGAAACAACTTCACATAAAAACTAGAAGGAAGCATTCTCACAAACTTTTTTGTGATGTGTGCATTCAACTCAGCGAGTTTAACCTTCCTTTTGATAGAGCAGTTTTGAAACACTCTTTTTGTAGAATGTGCAAGTAGACATTTGGAGCTCTTTCAGGCCTGTGCTGGAATAGAAAAGATCTTCACACGAAAACTAGACAGAAGCATTCTCAGAAACTTCTTTGTGATGTGTGCATTCCAATCACAGAGTTGAACCTTCCTTTTGATAGAGCAATTCTGAAACACTCTTTTTGTAGAATCCGCAAGTGGATATTTGGAGCGCTTTGAGGCGTATGCTGGAAAAGGAAATAATTTCACGTAAAAACAAGACGGAAGCACTCTATCAAACTTCTTTGTGATGTTTACATTCAACTCACAGAGTTGAACCTTCCCTTGAATAGAGCGGTTTTGAAAGAATCTTTTTTTAGTATATGCAACTAGATATTTGGAGCGCTCTGATTCCTATGAGGGAAATGGAAATATTTTTAGATAAAAACTAGACAGAGGCATTCTCAGAAACATATTTGTTACGAGTGAATTCACGTCACAGAGTTGAACCTTCCTTTTGGCAGAGCGGTTTTGAAATCCTCTTTTTATTGACTCTTCCATTGGAGATTTAGAGCGCTTTGACGCAATGCTGGAAAAGGAAATATCTTCGCATAAAAACTAGAGAGATGCATTCCCAGAAACTTCTTTTTGATGTGTGCTTTCAACTCACAGAGTTGAACCTTTCTTTTGATAGAGCAGTTTTGAAACCCTCTCTTTGAAGAATCTTCATGTGGACATTTGGATATCTTTGAGGCCTATGCTGGAAAAGGAAATATCTTCACATAAAAACAAGACAGAAGCATTCTCAGAAACTACTTTGCAATGTGTGCGTTCAACACACAGACTTTAAACTTACTTTTGGCGGAGCAGTTCTGAAACAGTCTCTTTGTACAGTCTGCAAGTGGATATTTGGAGCGCTTTAAGGCCTACGCTGAAAAAAGAAATAACTTCAATCAAAAAGTAGAAAGAAGCATTCTCAGAAACCTCTTTGTGATGTGTGTATTGAACTCACAGAGTTGAACCTTCCTTTTGATAGAGGAGTTTTGAAATACTCTTTTTGTAGGATCTGCAAGTGAATAGTTGGAATGATTTGAGGCCTATGATGGTAAAGGAAATATCTTCACATAAAAACGATAGAGAAGCATTCTCGGAAACTTCCTTGTGATGTGTGCATTCAACTCACAGAGTTGAACCTTCCTTCTGATAGTGCAGTTTTGAAACACTCGTTTTGTATCATCTGCAAGTGGATACTTGGAGCGCTTTGAAGCCTATACTGGAAAAGTAAATGTCTTCTCATAAAAACTATACAGAAGCAATCTCCGAAACCACCTTGTGATGTGTGTATTCAACTCAGAGAGTTGAACCTTCCTTTTTTTAGAGCAGTTTTGAAACACTCTTTTTGCAAAATCTGCAAGTGAATACTTGGATCGCTTTGAAGCCTCTGCAGGGTAAAGGAAATATCTTCACATAAAAACAAAACAGAAGCATGGTCAGAAACTTCTTTATGACGTGTGCATTCAATTCACAGAGTTGAACCTTCCTTTTGATAGAGCAGTTTTGACACACTCCTTTTGTAGTGTGTGCAAGTAGACATTTGGAGCTCTTTCAGGCCTGTGCTGGAAAAGGAAATATCTTCACACAAAAACCAGACAGAAGTATTCTCAGAAACGTCCTTGTGATGCATGCATTCAAAACACGGAGTTGAACCTTCCTTTTGATAGAACAGTTTTGAAACACTCTTATTGTAGAATCTGCATGTGGATATTTGGAGCGCTTTGAGGCCTATGCTAGAAAAGAAAATATCTTCGCATAAAAATGAGACAGAAGCATTCTCAGAAACTTTTTTGTGATGTGTGCATTAAACTCACAGTGTTGAACCTGCCTTTTGACAGAGCAGTTTTGAGACACTCTTTTTGTAGAATCTGCAGGTGGATATTTGGAGTGCTTTGAGGACAATGCTATATAAGGAAATGTCTTCACATAAAACCTAGACAGAAACATTATCAGAAACTTCTTTGTGATGTGTGCTTCCAAATCACAGAGTTGAACCTTCCTTTTGATATAGCAGGTTTGGAACACACTTTTTGTGGAATCTGCAAGTGAATTTTGGGAGCGCTTTGAGGACTATGCTGGAAAAGGAAATATATTCACATAAAAACTAGAAAGAGGCATTCTCAAAAACTTCTCTGTGATGTGTGCGCTAAACTCACAAAGTGGAACATCCCTTTTGCTAGAGCAGTTTGGAAACACTGTGTTTGTAAAATCTGCAAGTGAATATTTGGAGTGATTGAGACCTCTGCTGGAAAATCATATAACTTCAAATACGAACGGGACAGAAGTATTCTCAGAAACATCTTTGTGATGTCTGCATTCAATTCGCGGAGTTGAAACATCCTTTTGGTAGAGCAGTTTTGAAACTGTCTTTTTGTGGAAGCTACAAGTGGATATTTGGAACGCTTTGAGGCTTATGCTGGAAAAGCTAATAACTTCACATAAAAAGTAGAGAGAAGCATTCTCAGAAACTTCTTTGTGATGAGTGCATTCAAGTGTACATTTGGAGTGCTTTGAGGCCTTTGCTGGAAAAGGAAATAACTTCACATAAAAATTAGACAGAAGCATGCTCAGAAACTTCTTTGTGATGTGTGCATTCAACTCACAGAGTTGGATCTTCCTTTTCTTAGAGCGGTTTTGAAACAATATTTTTGTAGAATATTCAAGTGGACATTTGGAGGGCTTTGAGGCCTATGCTGGAAAAGGAAATAACTTCACATAAAAACTAGACAGAAGCATTCTCAGAAACGTATTTGTTATGAGTCCATTCAACTCACAGAGTTGAACCTTCGTTTTGATAGGGCAGTTTTGAAACACTCTTTTTGTAGAATCTTCAAGTGGACATTTTTAGTGCTTTGACGATATGCTGGAAAAGGAAATATCTTCACATAAAAACTACACAGAAACATTCTCAGAAACTTCTTTGTGATGTGTGCTTTCAACTCACAGATGTAAACATTTCTTTTGATAGAGTAGTTTTGAAACACTCTTTTTGTAGAATCTGCAAGTGGATATATGGAGCGCTTTGAATCCTATGCTGGGAAAGGAAATATCTTCACATAAAAACTATACAGAAGCATTCTCAGCAACTTCCTTGTGATTTGTGCATTCAACTCGGAGAGTTGAACCGTCGTTTTGTTAGAGCAGTTTGGGAACACTCTTTTTGTAGAATCTGCAAGTGGATATTTGGAGCACTTTGAAGCCTTAGCTGGAAAAGGAAACAACTTCACATAAAAACTAGAAGGAAGCATTCTCACAAACTTTTTTGTGATGTGTGCATTCAACTCAGCGAGTTTAACCTTACTTTTGATAGAGCAGTTTTGAAACACTCTTTTTGTAGAATGTGCAAGTAGACATTTGGAGCTCTTTCAGGCCTGTGCTGGAATAGAAAAGATCTTCACACGAAAACTAGACAGAAGCATTCTCAGAAACTTCTTTGTGATGTGTGCATTCCACTCACAGAGTTGAACCTTCCTTTTGATAGAACAATTCTGAAACACTCTTTTTGTAGAATCCGCAAGTGGATATTTGGAGCGCTTTGAGGCCTATGCTGGAAAAGGAAATATTTTCACGTAAAAACAAGGCGGAAGCACTCTATCAAACTTCTCTGTGATGTTTACATTCAACTCACAGAGTTGAACCTTCCCTTGAATAGAGCGGTTTTGAAAGAATCTTTTTGTAGTATATGCAACTAGATATTTGGAGCGCTTTGAGTCCTATGAGGGAAATGGAAATATTTTTAGATGAAAACTAGACAGAGGCATTCTCAGAAACATATTTGTTACGAGTGAATTCAAGTCACAGAGTTGAACCTTCCTTTTGGCAGAGCGGTTTTGAAACCCTCTTTTTATTGACTCTTCCATTGGAGATTTAGAGCGCTTTGACGCAATGCTGGAAAAGGAAATATCTTCACATAAAAACTAGACAGATGCATTCCCAGAAACTTCTTTTTGATGTGTGCTTTCAACTCACAGAGTTGAACCTTTCTTTTGATAGAGCAGTTTTGAAACCCTCTCTTTGAAGAATCTTCATGTGGACATTTGGATATCTTTGAGGCCTATGCTGGAAAAGGAAATATCTTCACATAAAAACAAGACAGAAGCATTCTCAGAAACTACTTTGCAATGTGTGCGTTCAACACACAGACTTTAAACTTACTTTTGGCGGAGCAGTTCTGAAACAGTCTTTTTGTACAGTCTGCAAGTGGATATTTGGAGCGCTTTAAGGCCTACGCTGAAAAAAGAAATAACTTCAATCAAAAAGTAGAAAGAAGCATTCTCAGAAACCTCTTTGTGATGTGTGTATTGAACTCACAGAGTTGAACCTTCCTTTTGATAGAGGAGTTTTGACATACTCTTTTTGTAGGATCTGCAAGTGAATAGTTGGAATGATTTGAGGCCTATGATGGTAAAGGAAATATCTTCACATAAAAACGATAGAGAAGCATTCTCGGAAACTTCCTTGTGATGTGTGCATTCAACTCACAGAGTTGAACCTTCCTTCTGATAGTGCAGTTTTGAAACACTCGTTTTGTATCATCTGCAAGTGGATACTTGGAGCGCTTTGAAGCCTATACTGGAAAAGTAAATGTCTTCTCATAAAAACTATACAGAAGCAATCTCCGAAACCAACTTGTGATGTGTGTATTCAACTCAGAGAGTTGAACCTTCCTTTTTTTAGAGCAGTTTTGAAACACTCTTTTTGCAAAATCTGCAAGTGAATACTTGGATCGCTTTGAAGCCTCTGCAGGGTAAAGGAAATATCTTCACATAAAAACAAAACAGAAGCATTGTCAGAAACTTCTTTATGATGTGTGCATTCAATTCACAGAGTTGAACCTTCCTTTTGATAGAGCAGTTTTGAAACACTCCTTTTGTAGTGTGTGCAAGTAGACATTTGGAGCTCTTTCAGGCCTGTGCTGGAAAAGGAAATATCTTCACACAAAAACTAGACAGAAGTATTCTCAGAAACGTCTTTGTGATGCATGCATTCAAAACACGGAGTTGAACCTTCCTTTTGATAGAACAGTTTTGAAACACTCTTATTGTAGAATCTGCATGTGGATATTTGGAGCGCTTTGAGGCCTATGCTAGAAAAGAAAATATCTTCGCATAAAAATGAGACAGAAGCATTCTCAGAAACTTTTTTGTGATGTGTGCATTAAACTCACAGTGTTGAACCTGCCTTTTGATAGAGCAGTTTTGAAACACTCTTTTTGTAGAATCTGCAGGTGGATATTTGGAGTGCTTTGAGGACAATGCTATATAAGGAAATGTCTTCACATAAAACCTAGACAGAAACATTATCAGAAACTTCTTTGTGATGTGTGCTTCCAAATCACAGAGTTGAACCTTCCTTTTGATATAGCAGGTTTGGAACACACTTTTTGTGGAATCTGCAAGTGAATTTTTGGAGCGCTTTGAGGACTATGCTGGAAAAGGAAATATATTCACATAAAAACTAGAAAGAGGCATTCTCAAAAACTTCTCTGTGATGTGTGCGCTAAACTCACAAAGTTGAACATCCCTTTTGCTAGAGCAGTTTTGAAACACTGTTTTTGTAAAATCTGCAAGTGAATATTTGGAGTGATTGAGACCTGTGCTGGAAAATCGTATAACTTCAAATAAGAACGGGACAGAAGTATTCTCAGAAACATCTTTGTGATGTCTGCATTCAACTCGCGGAGTTGAAACTTCCTTTTGGTAGAGCAGTTTTGAAACTGTCTTTTTGTGGAAGCTACAAGTGGATATTTGGAACGCGTTGAGGCTTATGCTGGAAAAGCTAATAACTTCACATAAAAAGTAGAGAGAATCATTCTCAGAAACTTCTTTGTGATGAGTGCATTCAAGTGTACATTTGGAGTGCTTTGAGGCCTTTACTGGAAAAGGATATAACTTCACATAAAAATTAGACAGAAGCATGCTCAGAAGCTTCTTTGTGATGTGTGCATTCAACTCACAGAGTTGGATCTTCCTTTTCTTAGAGCGGTTTTGAAACAATATTTTTGTAGAATATTCAAGTGGACATTTGGAGGGCTTTGAGGCCTATGCTGGAAAAGGAAATAACTTCACATAAAAACTAGACAGAAGCATTCTCAGAAACGTATTTGTTATGAGTCCATTCAACTCACAGAGTTGAACCTTCGTTTTGATAGGGCAGTTTTGAAACACTCTTTTTGTAGAATCTTCAAGTGGACATTTTTAGTGCTTTGACGATATGCTGGAAAAGGAAATATCTTCACATAAAAACTACACAGAAGCATTCTCAGAAACTTCTTTGTGATGTGTGCTTTCAACTCACAGATGTAAACATTTCTTTTGATAGAGTAGTTTTGAAACACTCTTTTTGTAGAATCTGCAAGTGGATATATGGAGCGCTTTGAAGCCTATGCTGGAAAAGGAAATATCTTCACATAAAAACTATACAGAAGCATTCTCAGCAACTTCCTTGTGATTTGTGCATTCAACTCGGAGAGTTGAACCGTCCTTTTGTTAGAGCAGTTTGGGAACACTCTTTTTGTAGAATCTGCAAGTGGATATTTGGAGCACTTCGAAGCATAAGCTGGAAAAGGAAACAACTTCACATAAAAACTAGAAGGAAGCATTCTCACAAACTTTTTTGTGATGTGTGCATTCAACTCAGCGAGTTTAACCTTCCTTTTGATAGAGCAGTTTTGAAACACTCTTTTTGTAGAATGTGCAAGTAGACATTTGGAGCTCTTTCAGGCCTGTGCTGGAATAGAAAAGATCTTCACACGAAAACTAGACAGAAGCATTCTCAGAAACTTCTTTGTGATGTGTGCATTCCACTCACAGAGTTGAACCTTCGTTTTGATAGAGCAATTCTGAAACACTCTTTCTGTAGAATCCGCAAGTGGATATTTGGAGCGCTTTGAGGCCTATGCTGGAAAAGGAAATATTTTCACGTAAAAACAAGGCGGAAGCACTCTATCAAACTTCTTTGTGATGTTTACATTCAACTCACAGAGTTGAACCTTCCCTTGAATAGAGCGGTTTTGAAAGAATCTTTTTGTAGTATATGCAAGTAGATATTTGGAGCGCTTTGAGTCCTATGAGGGAAATGGAAATATTTTTAGATAAAAACTAGACAGAGGCATTCTCAGAAACATATTTGTTACGAGTGAATTCAAGTCACAGAGTTGAACCTTCCTTTTGGCAGAGCGGTTTTGAAACCCTCTTTTTATTGACTCTTCCATTGGAGATTTAGAGCGCTTTGACGCAATGCTGGAAAAGGAAATATCTTCACATAAAAACTAGACAGATGCATTCCCAGAAACTTCTTTTTGATGTGTGCTTTCAACTCACAGAGTTAAACCTTTCTTTTGATAGAGCAGTTTTGAAACCCTCTCTTTGAAGAATCTTCATCTGGACATTTGGATATCTTTGAGGCCTATGCTGGAAAAGGAAATATCTTCACATAAAAACAAGACAGAAGCATTCTCAGAAACTACTTTGCAATGTGTGCGTTCAACACACAGACTTTAAACTTACTTTTGGCGGAGCAGTTCTGAAACAGTCTTTTTGTACAGTGTGCAAGTGGGTATTTGGAGCGCTTTAAGTCCTACGCTGAAAAAAGAAATAACTTCAATCAAAAAGTAGAAAGAAGCATTCTCAGAAACCTCTTTGTGATGTGTGTATTGAACTCACAGAGTTGAACCTTCCTTTTGATAGAGGAGTTTTGAAATACTCTTTTTGTAGGATCTGCAAGTGAATAGTTGGAATGATTTGAGGCCTATGATGGTAAAGGAAATATCTTCACATAAAAACGATAGAGAAGCATTCTCGGAAACTTCCTTGTGATGTGTGCATTCAACTCACAGAGTTGAACCTTCCTTCTGATAGTGCAGTTTTGAAACACTCGTTTTGTATCATCTGCAAGTGGATACTTGGAGCGCTTTGAAGCCTATACTGGAAAAGTAAATGTCTTCTCATAAAAACTATACAGAAGCAATCTCCGAAACCACCTTGTGATGTGTGTATTCAACTCAGAGAGTTGAATCTTCCTTTTTTTAGAGCAGTTTTGAAACACTCTTTTTGCAAAATCTGCAAGTGAATACTTGGATCGCTTTGAAGCCTCTGCAGGGTAAAGGAAATATCTTCACATAAAAACAAAACAGAAGCATCGTCAGAAACTTCTTTATGACGTGTGCATTCAATTCACAGAGTTGAACCTTCCTTTTGATAGAGCAGTTTTGAAACACTCCTTTTGTAGTGTGTGCAAGTAGACATTTGGAGCTCTTTCAGGCCTGTGCTGGAAAAGGAAATATCTTCACACAAAAACTAGACAGAAGTATTCTCAGAAACGTCTTTGTGATGCATGCATTCAAAACACGGAGTTGAACCTTCCTTTTGATAGAACAGTTTTGAAACACTCTTATTGTAGAATCTGCATGTGGATATTTGGAGCGCTTTGAGGCCTATGCTAGAAAAGAAAATATCTTCGCATAAAAATGAGACAGAAGCATTCTCAGAAACTTTTTTGTGATGTGTGCATTAAACTCACAGTGTTAAACCTGCCTTTTGACAGAGCAGTTTTGAAACACTCTTTTTGTAGAATCTGCAGGTGGATATTTGGAGTGCTTTGAGGACAATGCTATATAAGGAAATGTCTTCACATAAAACCTAGACAGAAACATTATCAGAAACTTCTTTGTGATGTGTGCTTCCAAATCACAGAGTTGAACCTTCCTTTTGATATAGCAGGTTGGGAACACACTTTTTGTGGAATCTGCAAGTGAATTTTGGGAGCGCTTTGAGGACTATGCTGGAAAAGGAAATATATTCACATAAAAACGAGAAAGAGGCATTCTCAAAAACTTCTCTGTGATGTGTGCGCTAAACTCACAAAGTTGAACATCCCTTTTGCTAGAGCAGTTTTGAAACACTGTTTTTGTAAAATCTGCAAGTGAATATTTGGAGTGATTGAGACCTCTGCTGGAAAATCATATAACTTCAAATAAGAACGGGACAGAAGTATTCTCAGAAACATCTTTGTGATGTCTGCATTCAACTCGCGGAGTTGAAACTTCCTTTTGGTAGAGCAGTTTTGAAACTGTCTTTTTGTGGAAGCTACAAGTGGATATTTGGAACGCTTTGAGGCTTATGCTGGAAAAGCTAATAACTTCACATAAAAAGTAGAGAGAAGCATTCTCAGAAACTTCTTTGGGATGAGTGCATTCAAGTGTACATTTGGAGTGCTTTGAGGCCTTTGCTGGAAAAGGAAATGACTTCACATAAAAATTAGACAGAAGCATGCTCAGAAACTTCTTTGTGATGTGTGCATTCAACTCACAGAGTTGGATCTTCCTTTTCTTAGAGCGGTTTTGAAACAAGATTTTTGTAGAATATTCAAGTGGACATTTGGAGGGCTTTGAGGCCTATGCTGGAAAAGGAAATAACTTCACATAAAAACTAGACAGAAGCATTCTCAGAAACGTATTTGTTATGAGTCCATTCAGCTCACAGAGTTGAACCTTCGTTTTGATAGGGCAGTTTTGAAACACTCTTTTTGTAGAATCTTCAAGTGGACATTTTTAGTGCTTTGACGATATGCTGGGAAAGGAAATATCTTCACATAAAAACTACACAGAAGCATTCTCAGAAACTTCTTTGTGATGTGTGCTTTCAACTCACAGATGTAAACATTTCTTTTGATAGAGTAGTTTTGAAACACTCTTTTTGTAGAATCTGCAAGTGGATATATGGAGCGCTTTGAAGCCTATGCTGGAAAAGGAAATATCTTCACATAAAAACTATACAGAAGCATTCTCAGCAACTTCCTTGTGATTTGTGCATTCAACTCGGAGAGTTGAAACGTCCTTTTGTTAGAGCAGTTTGGGAACACTCTTTTTGTAGAATCTGCAAGTGGATATTTGGAGTACTTCGAAGCCTAAGCTGGAAAAGGAAACAACTTCACATAAAAACTAGAAGGAAGCATTCTCACAAACTTTTTTGTGATGTGTGCATTCAACTCAGCGAGGTTAACCTTACTTTTGATAGAGCAGTTTTGAAACACTCTTTTTGTAGAATGTGCAAGTAGACATTTGGAGCTCTTTCAGGCCTGTGCTGGAATAGAAAAGATCTTCACACGAAAACTAGACAGAAGCATTCTCAGAAACTTCTTTGTGATGTGTGCATTCCACTCACAGAGTTGAACCTTCCTTTTGATAGAGCAATTCTGAAACACTCTTTTTGTAGAATCCGCAAGTGGATATTTGGAGCGCTTTGAGGCCTATGCTGGAAAAGGAAATATTTTCACGTAAAAACAAGGCGGAAGCACTCTATCAAACTTCTCTGTGATGTTTACATTCAACTCACAGAGTTGAACCTTCCCTTGAATAGAGCGGTTTTGAAAGAATCTTTTTGTAGTATATGCAACTAGATATTTGGAGCGCTTTGAGTCCTATGAGGGAAATGGAAATATTTTTAGATGAAAACTAGACAGAGGCATTCTCAGAAACATATTTGTTACGAGTGAACTCAAGTCACAGAGTTGAACCTTCCTTTTGGCAGAGCGGTTTTGAAACCCTCTTTTTATTGACTCTTCCATTGGAGATTTAGAGCGCTTTGACGCAATGCTGGAAAAGGAAATATCTTCACATAAAAACTAGACAGATGCATTCCCAGAAACTTCTTTTTGATGTGTGCTTTCAACTCACAGAGTTGAACCTTTCTTTTGATAGAGCAGTTTTGAAACCCTCTCTTTGAAGAATCTTCATGTGGACATTTGGATATCTTTGAGGCCTATGCTGGAAAAGGAAATATCTTCACATAAAAACAAGACAGAAGCATTCTCAGAAACTACTTTGCAATGTGTGCGTTCAACACACAGACTTTAAACTTACTTTTGGCGAAGCAGTTCTGAAACAGTCTTTTTGTACAGTCTGCAAGTGGATATTTGGAGCGCTTTAAGGCCTACGCTGAAAAAAGAAATAACTTCAATCAAAAAGTAGAAAGAAGCATTCTCAGAAACCTCTTTGTGATGTGTGTATTGAACTCACAGAGTTGAACCTTCCTTTTGATAGAGGAGTTTTGAAATACTCTTTTTGTAGGATCTGCAAGTGAATAGTTGGAATGATTTGAGGCCTGTGATGGTAAAGGAAATATCTTCACATAAAAACGATAGAGAAGCATTCTCGGAAACTTCCTTGTGATGTGTGCATTCAACTCACAGAGTTGAACCTTCCTTCTGATAGTGCAGTTTTGAAACACTCGTTTTGTATCATCTGCAAGTGGATACTTGGAGCGCTTTGAAGCCTATACTGGAAAAGTAAATGTCTTCTCATAAAAACTATACAGAAGCAATCTCCGAAACCACCTTGTGATGTGTGTATTCAACTCAGAGAGTTGAACCTTCCTTTTTTTAGAGCAGTTTTGAAACACTCTTTTTGCAAAATCTGCAAGTGAATACTTGGATCGCTTTGAAGCCTCTGCAGGGTAAAGGAAATATCTTCACATAAAAACAAAACAGAAGCATTGTCAGAAACTTCTTTATGACGTGTGCATTCAATTCACAGAGTTGAACCTTCCTTTTGATAGAGCAGTTTTGAATCACTCCTTTTGTAGTGTGTGCAAGTAGACATTTGGAGCTCTTTCAGGCCTGTGCTGGAAAAGGAAATATCTTCACACAAAAACTAGACAGAAGTATTCTCAGAAACGTCTTTGTGATGCATGCATTCTAAACACGGAGTTGAACCTTCCTTTTGATAGAACAGTTTTGAAACACTCTTATTGTAGGATCTGCATGTGGATATTTGGAGCGCTTTGAGGCCTATGCTAGAAAAGGAAATATCTTCGCGTAAAAATGAGACAGAAGCATTCTCAGAAACTTTTTTGTGATGTGTGCATTAAACTCACAGTGTTCAACCTGCCTTTTGACAGAGCAGTTTTGAAACACTCTTTTTGTAGAATCTGCAGGTGGATATTTGGAGTGCTTTGAGGACAATGCTATATAAGGAAATGTCTTCACATAAAACCTAGACAGAAACATTATCAGAAACTTCTTTGTGATGTGTGCTTCCAAATCACAGAGTTGAACCTTCCTTTTGATATAGCAGGTTTGGAACACACTTTTTTTGGAATCTGCAAGTGAATTTTGGGAGCGCTTTGAGGACTATGCTGGAAAAGGAAATATATTCACATAAAAACTAGAAAGAGGCATTCTCAAAAACTTCTCTGTGATGTGTGCGCTAAACTCACAAAGTTGAACATCCCTTTTGCTAGAGCAGTTTTGAAACACAGTTTTTGTAAAATCTGCAAGTGAATATTTGGAGTGATTGAGACCTGTGCTGGAAAATCGTATAACTTCAAATAAGAACGGGACAGAAGTATTCTCAGAAACATCTTTGTGATGTCAGCATTCAACTCGCGGAGTTGAAACTTCCTTTTGGTAGAGCAGTTTTGAAACTGTCTTTTTGTGGAAGCTACAAGTGGATATTTGGAACGCTTTGAGGCTTATGCTGGAAAAGCTAATAACTTCACATAAAAAGAAGAGAGAAGCATTCTCAGAAACTTCTTTGTGATGAGTGCATTCAAGTGTACATTTGGAGTGCTTTGAGGCCTTTGCTGGAAAAGGAAATAACTTCACATAAAAATTAGACAGAAGCATGCTCAGAAGCTTCTTTGTGATGTGTGCATTCAACTCACAGAGTTGGATCTTCCTTTTCTTAGAGCGGTTTTGAAACAAGATTTTTGTAGAATATTCAAGTGGACATTTGGAGGGCTTTGAGGCCTATGCTGGAAAAGGAAATAACTTCACATAAAAACTAGACAGAAGCATTCTCAGAAACGTATTTGTTATGACTCCATTCAACTCACAGAGTTGAACCTTCGTTTTGATAGGGCAGTTTTGAAACACTCTTTTTGTAGAATCTTCAAGTGGACATTTTTAGTGCTTTGACGATATGCTGGAAAAGAAATATCTTCACATAAAAACTACACAGAAGCATTCTCAGAAACTTCTTTGTGATGTGTGCTTTCAACTCACAGATGTAAACATTTCTTTTGATAGAGTAGTTTTGAAACACTCTTTTTGTAGAATCTGCAAGTGGATATATGGAGCACTTTGAAGCCTATGCTGGAAAAGGAAATATCTTCACATAAAAACTATACAGAAGCATTCTCAGCAACTTTCTTGTGATTTGTGCATTCAACTCGGAGAGTTGAACCGTCCTTTTGTTAGAGCAGTTTGGGAACACTCTTTTTGTAGAATCTGCAAGTGGATATTTGGAGCACTTCGAAGCCTAAGCTGGAAAAAGAAACAACTGCACATAAAAACTAGAAGGAAGCATTCTCACAAACTTTTTCGTGATGTGTGCATTCAACTCAGCGAGTTTAACCTTCCTTTTGATAGAGCAGTTTTGAAACACTCTTTTTGTAGAATGTGCAAGTAGACATTTGGAGCTCTTTCAGGCCTGTGCTGGAATAGAAAAGATCTTCACACGAAAACTAGACAGAAGCATTCTCAGAAACTTCTTTGTGATGTGTGCATTCCACTCACAGAGTTGAACCTTCCTTTTGATAGAGCAATTCTGAAACACTCTTTTTGTAGAATCCGCAAGTGGATATTTGGAGCGCTTTGAGGCCTATGCTGGAAAAGCAAATATTTTCACGTAAAAACAAGGCGGAAGCACTCTATCAAACTTCTTTGTGATGTTTACATTCAACTCACAGAGTTGAACCTTCCCTTGAATAGAGCGGTTTTGAAAGAATCTTTTTGTAGTATATGCAAGTAGATATTTGGAGCCCTTTGAGTCCTATGAGGGAAATGGAAATATTTTTAGATGAAAACTAGACAGAGGCATTCTCAGAAACATATTTGTTACGAGTGAATTCAAGTCACAGAGTTGAACCTTCCTTTTGGCAGAGCGGTTTTGAAACCCTCTTTTTATTGACTCTTCCATTGGAGATTTAGAGCGCTTTGACGCAATGCTGGAAAAGGAAATATCTTCACATAAAAACTAGACAGATGCATTCCCAGAAACTTCTTTTTGATGTGTGCTTTCAACTCACAGAGTTGAACCTTTCTTTTGATAGAGCAGTTTTGAAACCCTCTCTTTGAAGAATCTTCATGTGGACATTTGGATATCTTTGAGGCCTATGCTGGAAAAGGAAATATCTTCACATAAAAACAAGACAGAAGCATTCTCAGAAACTACTTTGCAATGTGTGCGTTCAACACACAGACTTTAAACTTACTTTTGGCGGAGCAGTTCTGAAACAGTCTTTTTGTACAGTGTGCAAGTGGGTATTTGGAGCGCTTTAAGTCCTACGCTGAAAAAAGAAATAACTTCAATCAAAAAGTAGAAAGAAGCATTCTCAGAAACCTCTTTGTGATGTGTGTATTGAACTCACAGAGTTGAACCTTCCTTTTGATAGAGGAGTTTTGAAATACTCTTTTTGTAGGATCTGCAAGTGAATAGTTGGAATGATTTGAGGCCTATGATGGTAAAGGAAATATCTTCACATAAAAACGATAGAGAAGCATTCTCGGAAACTTCCTTGTGATGTGTGCATTCAACTCACAGAGTTGAACCTTCCTTCTGATAGTGCAGTTTTGAAACACTCGTTTTGTATCATCTGCAAGTGGATACTTGGAGCGCTTTGAAGCCTATACTGGAAAAGTAAATGTCTTCTCATAAAAACTATACAGAAGCAATCTCCGAAACCACCTTGTGATGTGTGTATTCAACTCAGAGAGTTGAATCTTCCTTTTTTTAGAGCAGTTTTGAAACACTCTTTTTGCAAAATCTGCAAGTGAATACTTGGATCGCTTTGAAGCCTCTGCAGGGTAAAGGAAATATCTTCACATAAAAACAAAACAGAAGCATCGTCAGAAACTTCTTTATGACGTGTGCATTCAATTCACAGAGTTGAACCTTCCTTTTGATAGAGCAGTTTTGAAACACTCCTTTTGTAGTGTGTGCAAGTAGACATTTGGAGCTCTTTCAGGCCTGTGCTGGAAAAGGAAATATCTTCACACAAAAACTAGACAGAAGTATTCTCAGAAACGTCTTTGTGATGCATGCATTCAAAACACGGAGTTGAACCTTCCTTTTGATAGAACAGTTTTGAAACACTCTTATTGTAGAATCTGCATGTGGATATTTGGAGCGCTTTGAGGCCTATGCTAGAAAAGAAAATATCTTCGCATAAAAATGAGACAGAAGCATTCTCAGAAACTTTTTTGTGATGTGTGCATTAAACTCACAGTGTTGAACCTGCCTTTTGACAGAGCAGTTTTGAAACACTCTTTTTGTAGAATCTGCAGGTGGATATTTGGAGTGCTTTGAGGACAATGCTATATAAGGAAATGTCTTCACATAAAACCTAGACAGAAACATTATCAGAAACTTCTTTGTGATGTGTGCTTCCAAATCACAGAGTTGAACCTTCCTTTTGATATAGCAGGTTGGGAACACACTTTTTGTGGAATCTGCAAGTGAATTTTGGGAGCGCTTTGAGGACTATGCTGGAAAAGGAAATATATTCACATAAAAACTAGAAAGAGGCATTCTCAAAAACTTCTCTGTGATGTGTGCGCTAAACTCACAAAGTTGAACATCCCTTTTGCTAGAGCAGTTTTGAAACACTGTTTTTGTAAAATCTGCAAGTGAATATTTGGAGTGATTGAGACCTCTGCTGGAAAATCATATAACTTCAAATAAGAACGGGACAGAAGTATTCTCAGAAACATCTTTGTGATGTCTGCATTCAACTCGCGGAGTTGAAACTTCCTTTTGGTAGAGCAGTTTTGAAACTGTCTTTTTGTGGAAGCTACAAGTGGATATTTGGAACGCTTTGAGGCTTATGCTGGAAAAGCTAATAACTTCACATAAAAAGTAGAGAGAAGCATTCTCAGAAACTTCTTTGGGATGAGTGCATTCAAGTGTACATTTGGAGTGCTTTGAGGCCTTTGCTGGAAAAGGAAATGACTTCACATAAAAATTAGACAGAAGCATGCTCAGAAACTTCTTTGTGATGTGTGCATTCAACTCACAGAGTTGGATCTTCCTTTTCTTAGAGCGGTTTTGAAACAAGATTTTTGTAGAATATTCAAGTGGACATTTGGAGGGCTTTGAGGCCTATGCTGGAAAAGGAAATAACTTCACATAAAAACTAGACAGAAGCATTCTCAGAAACGTATTTGTTATGAGTCCATTCAGCTCACAGAGTTGAACCTTCGTTTTGATAGGGCAGTTTTGAAACACTCTTTTTGTAGAATCTTCAAGTGGACATTTTTAGTGCTTTGACGATATGCTGGGAAAGGAAATATCTTCACATAAAAACTACACAGAAGCATTCTCAGAAACTTCTTTGTGATGTGTGCTTTCAACTCACAGATGTAAACATTTCTTTTGATAGAGTAGTTTTGAAACACTCTTTTTGTAGAATCTGCAAGTGGATATATGGAGCGCTTTGAAGCCTATGCTGGAAAAGGAAATATCTTCACATAAAAACTATACAGAAGCATTCTCAGCAACTTCCTTGTGATTTGTGCATTCAACTCGGAGAGTTGAAACGTCCTTTTGTTAGAGCAGTTTGGGAACACTCTTTTTGTAGAATCTGCAAGTGGATATTTGGAGTACTTCGAAGCCTAAGCTGGAAAAGGAAACAACTTCACATAAAAACTAGAAGGAAGCATTCTCACAAACTTTTTTGTGATGTGTGCATTCAACTCAGCGAGGTTAACCTTACTTTTGATAGAGCAGTTTTGAAACACTCTTTTTGTAGAATGTGCAAGTAGACATTTGGAGCGCTTTCAGGCCTGTGCTGGAATAGAAAAGATCTTCACACGAAAACTAGACAGAAGCATTCTCAGAAACTTCTTTGTGATGTGTGCATTACACTCACAGAGTTGAACCTTCCTTTTGATAGAGCAATTCTGAAACACTCTTTTTGTAGAATCCGCAAGTGGATATTTGGAGCGCTTTGAGGCCTATGCTGGAAAAGGAAATATTTTCACGTAAAAACAAGGCGGAAGCACTCTATCAAACTTCTCTGTGATGTTTACATTCAACTCACAGAGTTGAACCTTCCCTTGAATAGAGCGGTTTTGAAAGAATCTTTTTGTAGTATATGCAACTAGATATTTGGAGCGCTTTGAGTCCTATGAGGGAAATGGAAATATTTTTAGATGAAAACTAGACAGAGGCATTCTCAGAAACATATTTGTTACGAGTGAACTCAAGTCACAGAGTTGAACCTTCCTTTTGGCAGAGCGGTTTTGAAACCCTCTTTTTATTGACTCTTCCATTGGAGATTTAGAGCGCTTTGACGCAATGCTGGAAAAGGAAATATCTTCACATAAAAACTAGACAGATGCATTCCCAGAAACTTCTTTTTGATGTGTGCTTTCAACTCACAGAGTTGAACCTTTCTTTTGATAGAGCAGTTTTGAAACCCTCTCTTTGAAGAATCTTCATGTGGACATTTGGATATCTTTGAGGCCTATGCTGGAAAAGGAAATATCTTCACATAAAAACAAGACAGAAGCATTCTCAGAAACTACTTTGCAATGTGTGCGTTCAACACACAGACTTTAAACTTACTTTTGGCGAAGCAGTTCTGAAACAGTCTTTTTGTACAGTCTGCAAGTGGATATTTGGAGCGCTTTAAGGCCTACGCTGAAAAAAGAAATAACTTCAATCAAAAAGTAGAAAGAAGCATTCTCAGAAACCTCTTTGTGATGTGTGTATTGAACTCACAGAGTTGAACCTTCCTTTTGATAGAGGAGTTTTGAAATACTCTTTTTGTAGGATCTGCAAGTGAATAGTTGGAATGATTTGAGGCCTGTGATGGTAAAGGAAATATCTTCACATAAAAACGATAGAGAAGCATTCTCGGAAACTTCCTTGTGATGTGTGCATTCAACTCACAGAGTTGAACCTTCCTTCTGATACTGCAGTTTTGAAACACTCGTTTTGTATCATCTGCAAGTGGATACTTGGAGCGCTTTGAAGCCTATACTGGAAAAGTAAATGTCTTCTCATAAAAACTATACAGAAGCAATCTCCGAAACCACCTTGTGATGTGTGTATTCAACTCAGAGAGTTGAACCTTCCTTTTTTTAGAGCAGTTTTGAAACACTCTTTTTGCAAAATCTGCAAGTGAATACTTGGATCGCTTTGAAGCCTCTGCAGGGTAAAGGAAATATCTTCACATAAAAACAAAACAGAAGCATTGTCAGAAACTTCTTTATGACGTGTGCATTCAATTCACAGAGTTGAACCTTCCTTTTGATAGAGCAGTTTTGAATCACTCCTTTTGTAGTGTGTGCAAGTAGACATTTGGAGCTCTTTCAGGTCTGTGCTGGAAAAGGAAATATCTTCACACAAAAACTAGACAGAAGTATTCTCAGAAACGTCTTTGTGATGCATGCATTCTAAACACGGAGTTGAACCTTCCTTTTGATAGAACAGTTTTGAAACACTCTTATTGTAGGATCTGCATGTGGATATTTGGAGCGCTTTGAGGCCTATGCTAGAAAAGGAAATATCTTCGCGTAAAAATGAGACAGAAGCATTCTCAGAAACTTTTTTGTGATGTGTGCATTAAACTCACAGTGTTCAACCTGCCTTTTGACAGAGCAGTTTTGAAACACTCTTTTTGTAGAATCTGCAGGTGGATATTTGGAGTGCTTTGAGGACAATGCTATATAAGGAAATGTCTTCACATAAAACCTAGACAGAAACATTATCAGAAACTTCTTTGTGATGTGTGCTTCCAAATCACAGAGTTGAACCTTCCTTTTGATATAGCAGGTTTGGAACACACTTTTTTTGGAATCTGCAAGTGAATTTTGGGAGCGCTTTGAGGACTATGCTGGAAAAGGAAATATATTCACATAAAAACTAGAAAGAGGCATTCTCAAAAACTTCTCTGTGATGTGTGCGCTAAACTCACAAAGTTGAACATCCCTTTTGCTAGAGCAGTTTTGAAACACAGTTTTTGTAAAATCTGCAAGTGAATATTTGGAGTGATTGAGACCTGTGCTGGAAAATCGTATAACTTCAAATAAGAACGGGACAGAAGTATTCTCAGAAACATCTTTGTGATGTCAGCATTCAACTCGCGGAGTTGAAACTTCCTTTTGGTAGAGCAGTTTTGAAACTGTCTTTTTGTGGAAGCTACAAGTGGATATTTGGAACGCTTTGAGGCTTATGCTGGAAAAGCTAATAACTTCACATAAAAAGAAGAGAGAAGCATTCTCAGAAACTTCTTTGTGATGAGTGCATTCAAGTGTACATTTGGAGTGCTTTGAGGCCTTTGCTGGAAAAGGAAATAACTTCACATAAAAATTAGACAGAAGCATGCTCAGAAGCTTCTTTGTGATGTGTGCATTCAACTCACAGAGTTGGATCTTCCTTTTCTTAGAGCGGTTTTGAAACAAGATTTTTGTAGAATATTCAAGTGGACATTTGGAGGGCTTTGAGGCCTATGCTGGAAAAGGAAATAACTTCACATAAAAACTAGACAGAAGCATTCTCAGAAACGTATTTGTTATGACTCCATTCAACTCACAGAGTTGAACCTTCGTTTTGATAGGGCAGTTTTGAAACACTCTTTTTGTAGAATCTTCAAGTGGACATTTTTAGTGCTTTGACGATATGCTGGAAAAGAAATATCTTCACATAAAAACTACACAGAAGCATTCTCAGAAACTTCTTTGTGATGTGTGCTTTCAACTCACAGATGTAAACATTTCTTTTGATAGAGTAGTTTTGAAACACTCTTTTTGTAGAATCTGCAAGTGGATATATGGAGCACTTTGAAGCCTATGCTGGAAAAGGAAATATCTTCACATAAAAACTATACAGAAGCATTCTCAGCAACTTTCTTGTGATTTGTGCATTCAACTCGGAGAGTTGAACCGTCCTTTTGTTAGAGCAGTTTGGGAACACTCTTTTTGTAGAATCTGCAAGTGGATATTTGGAGCACTTCGAAGCCTAAGCTGGAAAAGGAAACAACTGCACATAAAAACTAGAAGGAAGCATTCTCACAAACTTTTTCGTGATGTGTGCATTCAACTCAGCGAGTTTAACCTTCCTTTTGATAGAGCAGTTTTGAAACACTCTTTTTGTAGAATGTGCAAGTAGACATTTGGAGCTCTTTCAGGCCTGTGCTGGAATAGAAAAGATCTTCACACGAAAACTAGACAGAAGCATTCTCAGAAACTTCTTTGTGATGTGTGCATTCCACTCACAGAGTTGAACCTTCCTTTTGATAGAGCAATTCTGAAACACTCTTTTTGTAGAATCCGCAAGTGGATATTTGGAGCGCTTTGAGGCCTATGCTGGAAAAGCAAATATTTTCACGTAAAAACAAGGCGGAAGCACTCTATCAAACTTCTTTGTGATGTTTACATTCAACTCACAGAGTTGAACCTTCCCTTGAATAGAGCGGTTTTGAAAGAATCTTTTTGTAGTATATGCAAGTAGATATTTGGAGCCCTTTGAGTCCTATGAGGGAAATGGAAATATTTTTAGATGAAAACTAGACAGAGGCATTCTCAGAAACATATTTGTTACGAGTGAATTCAAGTCACAGAGTTGAACCTTCCTTTTGGCAGAGCGGTTTTGAAACCCTCTTTTTATTGACTCTTCCATTGGAGATTTAGAGCGCTTTGACGCAATGCTGGAAAAGGAAATATCTTCACATAAAAACTAGACAGATGCATTCCCAG
Organism: Pongo abelii; assembly: GCF_028885655.2. Lineage (NCBI taxonomy): Eukaryota > Metazoa > Chordata > Mammalia > Primates > Hominidae > Pongo > Pongo abelii. Next base: position 25,810,909 of record NC_072005.2, read on the forward strand.
AAACTTCTTTTTGATGTGTGCTTTCAACTCACAGAGTTGAACCTTTCTTTTGATAGAGCAGTTTTGAAACCCTCTCTTTGAAGAATCTTCATGTGGACATTTGGATATCTTTGAGGCCTATGCTGGAAAAGGAAATATCTTCACATAAAAACAAGACAGAAGCATTCTCAGAAACTACTTTGCAATGTGTGCGTTCAACACACAGACTTTAAACTTACTTTTGGCGGAGCAGTTCTGAAACAGTCTTTTTGTACAGTCTGCAAGTGGATATTTGGAGTGCTTTAAGGCCTACGCTGAAAAAAGAAATAACTTCAATCAAAAAGTAGAAAGAAGCATTCTCAGAAACCTCTTTGTGATGTGTGTATTGAACTCACAGAGTTGAACCTTCCTTTTGATAGAGGAGTTTTGAAATACTCTTTTTGTAGGATCTGCAAGTGAATAGTTGGAATGATTTGAGGCCTATGATGGTAAAGGAAATATCTTCACATAAAAACGATAGAGAAGCATTCTCGGAAACTTCCTTGTGATGTGTGCATTCAACTCACAGAGTTGAACCTTCCTTCTGATAGTGCAGTTTTGAAACACTCGTTTTGAATCATCTGCAAGTGGATACTTGGAGCGCTTTGAAGCCTATACTGGAAAAGTAAATGTCTTCTCATAAAAACTATACAGAAGCAATCTCCGAAACCACCTTGTGATGTGTGTATTCAACTCAGAGAGTTGAACCTTCCTTTTTTTAGAGCAGTTTTGAAACACTCTTTTTGCAAAATCTGCAAGTGAATACTTGGATCGCTTTGAAGCCTCTGCAGGGTAAAGGAAATATCTTCACATAAAAACAAAACAGAAGCATTGTCAGAAACTTCTTTATGATGTGTGCATTCAATTCACAGAGTTGAACCTTCCTTTTGATAGAGCAGTTTTGAATCACTCCTTTTGTAGTGTGTGCAAGTAGACATTTGGAGCTCTTTCAGGCCTGTGCTGGAAAAGGAAATATCTTCACAGAAAAACTAGACAGAAGTATTCTCAGAAACGTCTTTGTGATGCATGCATTCTAAACACGGAGTTGAACCTTCCTTTTGATAGAACAGTTTTGAAACACTCTTATTGTAGAATCTGCATGTGGATATTTGGAGCGCTTTGAGGCCTATGCTAGAAAAGAAAATATCTTCGCATAAAAATGAGACAGAAGCATTCTCAGAAACTTTTATGTGATGTGTGCATTAAACTCACAGTGTTGAACCTGCCTTTTGACAGAGCAGTTTTGAAACACTCTTTTTGTAGAATCTGCAGGTGGATATTTGGAGTGCTTTGAGGACAATGCTGTATAAGGAAATGTCTTCACATAAAACCTAGACAGAAACATTATCAGAAACTTCTTTGTGATGTGTGCTTCCAAATCACAGAGTTGAACCTTCCTTTTGATATAGCAGGTTTGGAACACACTTTTTGTGGAATCTGCAAGTGAATTTTGGGAGCGCTTTGAGGACTATGCTGGAAAAGGAAATATATTCACATAAAAACTAGAAAGAGGCATTCTCAAAAACTTCTCTGTGATATGTGCGCTAAACTCACAAAGTTGAACATCCCTTTTGCTAGAGCAGTTTTGAAACACTGTTTTTGTAAAATCTGCAAGTGAATATTTGGAGTGATTGAGACCTGTGCTGGAAAATCGTATAACTTCAAATAAGAACGGGACAGAAGTATTCTCAGAAACATCTTTGTGATGTCTGCATTCAACTCGCGGAGTTGAAACTTCCTTTTGGTAGAGCAGTTTTGAAACTGTCTTTTTGTGGAAGCTACAAGTGGATATTTGGAACGCTTTGAGGCTTATGCTGGAAAAGCTAATAACTTCACATAAAAAGAAGAGAGAAGCATTCTCAGAAACTTCTTTGTGATGAGTGCATTCAAGTGTACATTTGGAGTGCTTTGAGGCCTTTGCTGGAAAAGGAAATAACTTCACATAAAAATTAGACAGAAGCATGCTCAGAAGCTTCTTTGTGATGTGTGCATTCAACTCACAGAGTTGGATCTTCCTTTTCTTAGAGCGGTTTTGAAACAAGATTTTTGTAGAATATTCAAGTGGACATTTGGAGGGCTTTGAGGCCTATGCTGGAAAAGGAAATAACTTCACATAAAAACTAGACAGAAGCATTCTCAGAAACGTATTTGTTATGACTCCATTCAACTCACAGAGTTGAACCTTCGTTTTGATAGGGCAGTTTTGAAACACTCTTTTTGTAGAATCTTCAAGTGGACATTTTTAGTGCTTTGACGATATGCTGGAAAAGAAATATCTTCACATAAAAACTACACAGAAGCATTCTCAGAAACTTCTTTGTGATGTGTGCTTTCAACTCACAGATGTAAACATTTCTTTTGATAGAGTAGTTTTGAAACACTCTTTTTGTAGAATCTGCAAGTGGATATATGGAGCACTTTGAAGCCTATGCTGGAAAAGGAAATATCTTCACATAAAAACTATACAGAAGCATTCTCAGCAACTTTCTTGTGATTTGTGCATTCAACTCGGAGAGTTGAACCGTCCTTTTGTTAGAGCAGTTTGGGAACACTCTTTTTGTAGAATCTGCAAGTGGATATTTGGAGCACTTCGAAGCCTAAGCTGGAAAAAGAAACAACTGCACATAAAAACTAGAAGGAAGCATTCTCACAAACTTTTTCGTGATGTGTGCATTCAACTCAGCGAGTTTAACCTTCCTTTTGATAGAGCAGTTTTGAAACACTCTTTTTGTAGAATGTGCAAGTAGACATTTGGAGCTCTTTCAGGCCTGTGCTGGAATAGAAAAGATCTTCACACGAAAACTAGACAGAAGCATTCTCAGAAACTTCTTTGTGATGTGTGCATTCCACTCACAGAGTTGAACCTTCCTTTTGATAGAGCAATTCTGAAACACTCTTTTTGTAGAATCCGCAAGTGGATATTTGGAGCGCTTTGAGGCCTATGCTGGAAAAGCAAATATTTTCACGTAAAAACAAGGCGGAAGCACTCTATCAAACTTCTTTGTGATGTTTACATTCAACTCACAGAGTTGAACCTTCCCTTGAATAGAGCGGTTTTGAAAGAATCTTTTTGTAGTATATGCAAGTAGATATTTGGAGCCCTTTGAGTCCTATGAGGGAAATGGAAATATTTTTAGATGAAAACTAGACAGAGGCATTCTCAGAAACATATTTGTTACGAGTGAATTCAAGTCACAGAGTTGAACCTTCCTTTTGGCAGAGCGGTTTTGAAACCCTCTTTTTATTGACTCTTCCATTGGAGATTTAGAGCGCTTTGACGCAATGCTGGAAAAGGAAATATCTTCACATAAAAACTAGACAGATGCATTCCCAGAAACTTCTTTTTGATGTGTGCTTTCAACTCACAGAGTTGAACCTTTCTTTTGATAGAGCAGTTTTGAAACCCTCTCTTTGAAGAATCTTCATGTGGACATTTGGATATCTTTGAGGCCTATGCTGGAAAAGGAAATATCTTCACATAAAAACAAGACAGAAGCATTCTCAGAAACTACTTTGCAATGTGTGCGTTCAACACACAGACTTTAAACTTACTTTTGGCGGAGCAGTTCTGAAACAGTCTTTTTGTACAGTCTGCAAGTGGATATTTGGAGTGCTTTAAGGCCTACGCTGAAAAAAGAAATAACTTCAATCAAAAAGTAGAAAGAAGCATTCTCAGAAACCTCTTTGTGATGTGTGTATTGAACTCACAGAGTTGAACCTTCCTTTTGATAGAGGAGTTTTGAAATACTCTTTTTGTAGGATCTGCAAGTGAATAGTTGGAATGATTTGAGGCCTATGATGGTAAAGGAAATATCTTCACATAAAAACGATAGAGAAGCATTCTCGGAAACTTCCTTGTGATGTGTGCATTCAACTCACAGAGTTGAACCTTCCTTCTGATAGTGCAGTTTTGAAACACTCGTTTTGAATCATCTGCAAGTGGATACTTGGAGCGCTTTGAAGCCTATACTGGAAAAGTAAATGTCTTCTCATAAAAACTATACAGAAGCAATCTCCGAAACCACCTTGTGATGTGTGTATTCAACTCAGAGAGTTGAACCTTCCTTTTTTTAGAGCAGTTTTGAAACACTCTTTTTGCAAAATCTGCAAGTGAATACTTGGATCGCTTTGAAGCCTCTGCAGGGTAAAGGAAATATCTTCACATAAAAACAAAACAGAAGCATTGTCAGAAACTTCTTTATGATGTGTGCATTCAATTCACAGAGTTGAACCTTCCTTTTGATAGAGCAGTTTTGAATCACTCCTTTTGTAGTGTGTGCAAGTAGACATTTGGAGCTCTTTCAGGCCTGTGCTGGAAAAGGAAATATCTTCACAGAAAAACTAGACAGAAGTATTCTCAGAAACGTCTTTGTGATGCATGCATTCTAAACACGGAGTTGAACCTTCCTTTTGATAGAACAGTTTTGAAACACTCTTATTGTAGAATCTGCATGTGGATATTTGGAGCGCTTTGAGGCCTATGCTAGAAAAGAAAATATCTTCGCATAAAAATGAGACAGAAGCATTCTCAGAAACTTTTATGTGATGTGTGCATTAAACTCACAGTGTTGAACCTGCCTTTTGACAGAGCAGTTTTGAAACACTCTTTTTGTAGAATCTGCAGGTGGATATTTGGAGTGCTTTGAGGACAATGCTGTATAAGGAAATGTCTTCACATAAAACCTAGACAGAAACATTATCAGAAACTTCTTTGTGATGTGTGCTTCCAAATCACAGAGTTGAACCTTCCTTTTGATATAGCAGGTTTGGAACACACTTTTTGTGGAATCTGCAAGTGAATTTTGGGAGCGCTTTGAGGACTATGCTGGAAAAGGAAATATATTCACATAAAAACTAGAAAGAGGCATTCTCAAAAACTTCTCTGTGATGTGTGCGCTAAACTCACAAAGTTGAACATCCCTTTTGCTAGAGCAGTTTTGAAACACAGTTTTTGTAAAATCTGCAAGTGAATATTTGGAGTGATTGAGACCTGTGCTGGAAAATCGTATAACTTCAAATAAGAACGGGACAGAAGTATTCTCAGAAACATCTTTGTGATGTCAGCATTCAACTCGCGGAGTTGAAACTTCCTTTTGGTAGAGCAGTTTTGAAACTGTCTTTTTGTGGAAGCTACAAGTGGATATTTGGAACGCTTTGAGGCTTATGCTGGAAAAGCTAATAACTTCACATAAAAAGAAGAGAGAAGCATTCTCAGAAACTTCTTTGTGATGAGTGCATTCAAGTGTACATTTGGAGTGCTTTGAGGCCTTTGCTGGAAAAGGAAATAACTTCACATAAAAATTAGACAGAAGCATGCTCAGAAGCTTCTTTGTGATGTGTGCATTCAACTCACAGAGTTGGATCTTCCTTTTCTTAGAGCGGTTTTGAAACAAGATTTTTGTAGAATATTCAAGTGGACATTTGGAGGGCTTTGAGGCCTATGCTGGAAAAGGAAATAACTTCACATAAAAACTAGACAGAAGCATTCTCAGAAACGTATTTGTTATGACTCCATTCAACTCACAGAGTTGAACCTTCGTTTTGATAGGGCAGTTTTGAAACACTCTTTTTGTAGAATCTTCAAGTGGACATTTTTAGTGCTTTGACGATATGCTGGAAAAGAAATATCTTCACATAAAAACTACACAGAAGCATTCTCAGAAACTTCTTTGTGATGTGTGCTTTCAACTCACAGATGTAAACATTTCTTTTGATAGAGTAGTTTTGAAACACTCTTTTTGTAGAATCTGCAAGTGGATATATGGAGCACTTTGAAGCCTATGCTGGAAAAGGAAATATCTTCACATAAAAACTATACAGAAGCATTCTCAGCAACTTTCTTGTGATTTGTGCATTCAACTCGGAGAGTTGAACCGTCCTTTTGTTAGAGCAGTTTGGGAACACTCTTTTTGTAGAATCTGCAAGTGGATATTTGGAGCACTTCGAAGCCTAAGCTGGAAAAAGAAACAACTGCACATAAAAACTAGAAGGAAGCATTCTCACAAACTTTTTCGTGATGTGTGCATTCAACTCAGCGAGTTTAACCTTCCTTTTGATAGAGCAGTTTTGAAACACTCTTTTTGTAGAATGTGCAAGTAGACATTTGGAGCTCTTTCAGGCCTGTGCTGGAATAGAAAAGATCTTCACACGAAAACTAGACAGAAGCATTCTCAGAAACTTCTTTGTGATGTGTGCATTCCACTCACAGAGTTGAACCTTCCTTTTGATAGAGCAATTCTGAAACACTCTTTTTGTAGAATCCGCAAGTGGATATTTGGAGCGCTTTGAGGCCTATGCTGGAAAAGCAAATATTTTCACGTAAAAACAAGGCGGAAGCACTCTATCAAACTTCTTTGTGATGTTTACATTCAACTCACAGAGTTGAACCTTCCCTTGAATAGAGCGGTTTTGAAAGAATCTTTTTGTAGTATATGCAAGTAGATATTTGGAGCCCTTTGAGTCCTATGAGGGAAATGGAAATATTTTTAGATGAAAACTAGACAGAGGCATTCTCAGAAACATATTTGTTACGAGTGAATTCAAGTCACAGAGTTGAACCTTCCTTTTGGCAGAGCGGTTTTGAAACCCTCTTTTTATTGACTCTTCCATTGGAGATTTAGAGCGCTTTGACGCAATGCTGGAAAAGGAAATATCTTCACATAAAAACTAGACAGATGCATTCCCAGAAACTTCTTTTTGATGTGTGCTTTCAACTCACAGAGTTGAACCTTTCTTTTGATAGAGCAGTTTTGAAACCCTCTCTTTGAAGAATCTTCATGTGGACATTTGGATATCTTTGAGGCCTATGCTGGAAAAGGAAATATCTTCACATAAAAACAAGACAGAAGCATTCTCAGAAACTACTTTGCAATGTGTGCGTTCAACACACAGACTTTAAACTTACTTTTGGCGGAGCAGTTCTGAAACAGTCTTTTTGTACAGTCTGCAAGTGGATATTTGGAGCGCTTTAAGGCCTACGCTGAAAAAAGAAATAACTTCAATCAAAAAGTAGAAAGAAGCATTCTCAGAAACCTCTTTGTGATGTGTGTATTGAACTCACAGAGTTGAACCTTCCTTTTGATAGAGGAGTTTTGAAATACTCTTTTTGTAGGATCTGCAAGTGAATAGTTGGAATGATTTGAGGCCTATGATGGTAAAGGAAATATCTTCACATAAAAACGATAGAGAAGCATTCTCGGAAACTTCCTTGTGATGTGTGCATTCAACTCACAGAGTTGAACCTTCCTTCTGATAGTGCAGTTTTGAAACACTCGTTTTGAATCATCTGCAAGTGGATACTTGGAGCGCTTTGAAGCCTATACTGGAAAAGTAAATGTCTTCTCATAAAAACTATACAGAAGCAATCTCCGAAACCACCTTGTGATGTGTGTATTCAACTCAGAGAGTTGAACCTTCCTTTTTTTAGAGCAGTTTTGAAACACTCTTTTTGCAAAATCTGCAAGTGAATACTTGGATCGCTTTGAAGCCTCTGCAGGGTAAAGGAAATATCTTCACATAAAAACAAAACAGAAGCATTGTCAGAAACTTCTTTATGATGTGTGCATTCAATTCACAGAGTTGAACCTTCCTTTTGATAGAGCAGTTTTGAATCACTCCTTTTGTAGTGTGTGCAAGTAGACATTTGGAGCTCTTTCAGGCCTGTGCTGGAAAAGGAAATATCTTCACAGAAAAACTAGACAGAAGTATTCTCAGAAACGTCTTTGTGATGCATGCATTCTAAACACGGAGTTGAACCTTCCTTTTGATAGAACAGTTTTGAAACACTCTTATTGTAGAATCTGCATGTGGATATTTGGAGCGCTTTGAGGCCTATGCTAGAAAAGAAAATATCTTCGCATAAAAATGAGACAGAAGCATTCTCAGAAACTTTTATGTGATGTGTGCATTAAACTCACAGTGTTGAACCTGCCTTTTGACAGAGCAGTTTTGAAACACTCTTTTTGTAGAATCTGCAGGTGGATATTTGGAGTGCTTTGAGGACAATGCTGTATAAGGAAATGTCTTCACATAAAACCTAGACAGAAACATTATCAGAAACTTCTTTGTGATGTGTGCTTCCAAATCACAGAGTTGAACCTTCCTTTTGATATAGCAGGTTTGGAACACACTTTTTGTGGAATCTGCAAGTGAATTTTGGGAGCGCTTTGAGGACTATGCTGGAAAAGGAAATATATTCACATAAAAACTAGAAAGAGGCATTCTCAAAAACTTCTCTGTGATATGTGCGCTAAACTCACAAAGTTGAACATCCCTTTTGCTAGAGCAGTTTTGAAACACTGTTTTTGTAAAATCTGCAAGTGAATATTTGGAGTGATTGAGACCTGTGCTGGAAAATCGTATAACTTCAAATAAGAACGGGACAGAAGTATTCTCAGAAACATCTTTGTGATGTCTGCATTCAACTCGCGGAGTTGAAACTTCCTTTTGGTAGAGCAGTTTTGAAACTGTCTTTTTGTGGAAGCTACAAGTGGATATTTGGAACGCTTTGAGGCTTATGCTGGAAAAGCTAATAACTTCACATAAAAAGAAGAGAGAAGCATTCTCAGAAACTTCTTTGTGATGAGTGCATTCAAGTGTACATTTGGAGTGCTTTGAGGCCTTTGCTGGAAAAGGAAATAACTTCACATAAAAATTAGACAGAAGCATGCTCAGAAGCTTCTTTGTGATGTGTGCATTCAACTCACAGAGTTGGATCTTCCTTTTCTTAGAGCGGTTTTGAAACAAGATTTTTGTAGAATATTCAAGTGGACATTTGGAGGGCTTTGAGGCCTATGCTGGAAAAGGAAATAACTTCACATAAAAACTAGACAGAAGTATTCTTAGAAACGTATTTGTTATGAGTCCATTCAACTCACAGAGTTGAACCTTCGTTTTGATAGGGCAGTTTAGAAACACTCTTTTTGTAGAATCTTCAAGTGGACATTTTTAGTGCTTTGACGATATGCTGGAAAAGAAATATCTTCACATAAAAACTACACAGAAGCATTCTCAGAAACTTCTTTGTGATGTGTGCTTTCAACTCACAGATGTAAACATTTCTTTTGATAGAGTAGTTTTGAAACACTCTTTTTGTAGAATCTGCAAGTGGATATATGGAGCGCTTTGATGCCTATGCTGGGAAAGGAAATATCTTCACATAAAAACTATACAGAAGCATTCTCAGCAACTTTCTTGTGATTTGTGCATTCAACTCGGAGAGTTGAACCGTCCTTTTGTTAGAGCAGTTTGGGAACACTCTTTTTGTAGAATCTGCAAGTGGATATTTGGAGCACTTCGAAGCCTAAGCTGGAAAAAGAAACAACTGCACATAAAAACTAGAAGGAAGCATTCTCACAAACTTTTTCGTGATGTGTGCATTCAACTCAGCGAGTTTAACCTTCCTTTTGATAGAGCAGTTTTGAAACACTCTTTTTGTAGAATGTGCAAGTAGACATTTGGAGCTCTTTCAGGCCTGTGCTGGAATAGAAAAGATCTTCACACGAAAACTAGACAGAAGCATTCTCAGAAACTTCTTTGTGATGTGTGCATTCCACTCACAGAGTTGAACCTTCCTTTTGATAGAGCAATTCTGAAACACTCTTTTTGTAGAATCCGCAAGTGGATATTTGGAGCGCTTTGAGGCCTATGCTGGAAAAGCAAATATTTTCACGTAAAAACAAGGCGGAAGCACTCTATCAAACTTCTTTGTGATGTTTACATTCAACTCACAGAGTTGAACCTTCCCTTGAATAGAGCGGTTTTGAAAGAATCTTTTTGTAGTATATGCAAGTAGATATTTGGAGCCCTTTGAGTCCTATGAGGGAAATGGAAATATTTTTAGATGAAAACTAGACAGAGGCATTCTCAGAAACATATTTGTTACGAGTGAATTCAAGTCACAGAGTTGAACCTTCCTTTTGGCAGAGCGGTTTTGAAACCCTCTTTTTATTGACTCTTCCATTGGAGATTTAGAGCGCTTTGACGCAATGCTGGAAAAGGAAATATCTTCACATAAAAACTAGACAGATGCATTCCCAGAAACTTCTTTTTGATGTGTGCTTTCAACTCACAGAGTTGAACCTTTCTTTTGATAGAGCAGTTTTGAAACCCTCTCTTTGAAGAATCTTCATGTGGACATTTGGATATCTTTGAGGCCTATGCTGGAAAAGGAAATATCTTCACATAAAAACAAGACAGAAGCATTCTCAGAAACTACTTTGCAATGTGTGCGTTCAACACACAGACTTTAAACTTACTTTTGGCGGAGCAGTTCTGAAACAGTCTTTTTGTACAGTCTGCAAGTGGATATTTGGAGCGCTTTAAGGCCTACGCTGAAAAAAGAAATAACTTCAATCAAAAAGTAGAAAGAAGCATTCTCAGAAACCTCTTTGTGATGTGTGTATTGAACTCACAGAGTTGAACCTTCCTTTTGATAGAGGAGTTTTGAAATACTCTTTTTGTAGGATCTGCAAGTGAATAGTTGGAATGATTTGAGGCCTATGATGGTAAATGAAATATCTTCACATAAAAACGATAGAGAAGCATTCTCGGAAACTTCCTTGTGATGTGTGCATTCAACTCACAGAGTTGAACCTTCCTTCTGATAGTGCAGTTTTGAAACACTCGTTTTGTATCATCTGCAAGTGGATACTTGGAGCGCTTTGAAGCCTATACTGGAAAAGTAAATGTCTTCTCATAAAAACTATACAGAAGCAATCTCCGAAACCACCTTGTGATGTGTGTATTCAACTCAGAGAGTTGAACCTTCCTTTTTTTAGAGCAGTTTTGAAACACTCTTTTTGCAAAATCTGCAAGTGAATACTTGGATCGCTTTGAAGCCTCTGCAGGATAAAGGAAATATCTTCACATAAAAACAAAACAGAAGCATTGTCAGAAACTTCTTTATGATGTGTGCATTCAATTCACAGAGTTGAACCTTCCTTTTGATAGAGCAGTTTTGAATCACTCCTTTTGTAGTGTGTGCAAGTAGACATTTGGAGCTCTTTCAGGCCTGTGCTGGAAAAGGAAATATCTTCACACAAAAACTAGACAGAAGTATTCTCAGAAACGTCTTTGTGATGCATGCATTCTAAACACGGAGTTGAACCTTCCTTTTGATAGAACAGTTTTGAAACACTCTTATTGTAGAATCTGCATGTGGATATTTGGAGCGCTTTGAGGCCTATGCTAGAAAAGAAAATATCTTCGCATAAAAATGAGACAGAAGCATTCTGAGAAACTTTTTTGTGATGTGTGCATTAAACTCACAGTGTTGAACCTGCCTTTTGACAGAGCAGTTTTGAAACACTCTTTTTGTAGAATCTGCAGGTGGATATTTGGAGTGCTTTGAGGACAATGCTATATAAGGAAATGTCTTCACATAAAACCTAGACAGAAACATTATCAGAAACTTCTTTGTGATGTGTGCTTCGAAATCACAGAGTTGAACCTTCCTTTTGATATAGCAGGTTGGGAACACACTTTTTGTGGAATCTGCAAGTGAATTTTGGGAGCGCTTTGAGGACTATGCTGGAAAAGGAAATATATTCACATAAAAACTAGAAAGAGGCATTCTCAAAAACTTCTCTGTGATGTGTGCGCTAAACTCACAAAGTTGAACATCCCTTTTGCTAGAGCAGTTTTGAAACACTGTTTTTGTAAAATCTACAAGTGAATATTTGGAGTGATTGAGACCTCTGCTGGAAAATCGTATAACTTCAAATAAGAACGGGACAGAAGTATTCTCAGAAACATCTTTGTGATGTCTGCATTCAACTCGTGGAGTTGAAACTTCCTTTTGGTAGAGCAGTTTTGAAACTGTCTTTTTGTGGAAGCTACAAGTGGATATTTGGAACGCTTTGAGGCTTATGCTGGAAAAGCTAATAACTTCACATAAAAAGTAGAGAGAAGCATTCTCAGAAACTTCTTTGGGATGAGTGCATTCAAGTGTACATTTGGAGTGCTTTGAGGCCTTTGCTGGAAAAGGAAATGACTTCACATAAAAATTAGACAGAAGCATGCTCAGAAACTTCTTTGTGATGTGTGCATTCAACTCACAGAGTTGGATCTTCCTTTTCTTAGAGCGGTTTTGAAACAAGATTTTTGTAGAATATTCAAGTGGACATTTGGAGGGCTTTGAGGCCTATGCTGGAAAAGGAAATAACTTCACATAAAAACTAGACAGAAGCATTCTCAGAAACGTATTTGTTATGAGTCCATTCAGCTCACAGAGTTGAACCTTCGTTTTGATAGGGCAGTTTTGAAACACTCTTTTTGTAGAATCTTCAAGTGGACATTTTTAGTGCTTTGACGATATGCTGGGAAAGGAAATATCTTCACATAAAAACTACACAGAAGCATTCTCAGAAACTTCTTTGTGATGTGTGCTTTCAACTCACAGATGTAAACATTTCTTTTGATAGAGTAGTTTTGAAACACTCTTTTTGTAGGATCTGCAAGTGGATATATGGAGCGCTTTGAAGCCTATGCTGGAAAAGGAAATATCTTCACATAAAAACTATACAGAAGCATTCTCAGCAACTTCCTTGTGATTTGTGCATTCAACTCGGAGAGTTGAAACGTCCTTTTGTTAGAGCAGTTTGGGAACACTCTTTTTGTAGAATCTGCAAGTGGATATTTGGAGTACTTCGAAGCCTAAGCTGGAAAAGGAAACAACTTCACATAAAAACTAGAAGGAAGCATTCTCACAAACTTTTTTGTGATGTGTGCATTCAACTCAGCGAGGTTAACCTTACTTTTGATAGAGCAGTTTTGAAACACTCTTTTTGTAGAATGTGCAAGTAGACATTTGGAGCTCTTTCAGGCCTGTGCTGGAATAGAAAAGATCTTCACACGAAAACTAGACAGAAGCATTCTCAGAAACTTCTTTGTGATGTGTGCATTCCACTCACAGAGTTGAACCTTCCTTTTGATAGAGCAATTCTGAAACACTCTTTTTGTAGAATCCGCAAGTGGATATTTGGAGCACTTTGAGGCCTATGCTGGAAAAGGAAATATTTTCACGTAAAAACAAGGCGGAAGCACTCTATCAAACTTCTCTGTGATGTTTACATTCAACTCACAGAGTTGAACCTTCCCTTGAATAGAGCGGTTTTGAAAGAATCTTTTTGTAGTATATGCAACTAGATATTTGGAGCGCTTTGAGTCCTATGAGGGAAATGGAAATATTTTTAGATGAAAACTAGACAGAGGCATTCTCAGAAACATATTTGTTACGAGTGAATTCAAGTCACAGAGTTGAACCTTCCTTTTGGCAGAGCGGTTTTGAAACCCTCTTTTTATTGACTCTTCCATTGGAGATTTAGAGCGCTTTGACGCAATGCTGGAAAAGGAAATATCTTCACATAAAAACTAGACAGATGCATTCCCAGAAACTTCTTTTTGATGTGTGCTTTCAACTCACAGAGTTGAACCTTTCTTTTGATAGAGCAGTTTTGAAACCCTCTCTTTGAAGAATCTTCATGTGGACATTTGGATATCTTTGAGGCCTATGCTGGAAAAGGAAATATCTTCACATAAAAACAAGACAGAAGCATTCTCAGAAACTACTTTGCAATGTGTGCGTTCAACACACAGACTTTAAACTTACTTTTGGCGGAGCAGTTCTGAAACAGTCTTTTTGTACAGTCTGCAAGTGGATATTTGGAGCGCTTTAAGGCCTACGCTGAAAAAAGAAATAACTTCAATCAAAAAGTAGAAAGAAGCATTCTCAGAAACCTCTTTGTGATGTGTGTATTGAACTCACAGAGTTGAACCTTCCTTTTGATAGAGGAGTTTTGAAATACTCTTTTTGTAGGATCTGCAAGTGAATAGTTGGAATGATTTGAGGCCTATGATGGTAAAGGAAATATCTTCACATAAAAACGATAGAGAAGCATTCTCGGAAACTTCCTTGTGATGTGTGCATTCAATTCACAGAGTTGAACCTTCCTTCTGATAGTGCAGTTTTGAAACACTCGTTTTGTATCATCTCCAAGTGGATACTTGGAGCGCTTTGAAGCCTATACTGGAAAAGTAAATGTCTTCTCATAAAAACTATACAGAAGCAATCTCCGAAACCACCTTGTGATGTGTGTATTCAACTCAGAGAGTTGAACCTTCCTTTTTTTAGAGCAGTTTTGAAACACTCTTTTTGCAAAATCTGCAAGTGAATACTTGGATCGCTTTGAAGCCTCTGCAGGGTAAAGGAAATATCTTCACATAAAAACAAAACAGAAGCATTGTCAGAAACTTCTTTATGACGTGTGCATTCAATTCACAGAGTTGAACCTTCCTTTTGATAGAGCAGTTTTGAATCACTCCTTTTGTAGTGTGTGCAAGTAGACATTTGGAGCTCTTTCAGGCCTGTGCTGGAAAAGGAAATATCTTCACACAAAAACTAGACAGAAGTATTCTCAGAAACTTCTTTGTGATGCATGCATTCTAAACACGGAGTTGAACCTTCCTTTTGATAGAACAGTTTTGAAACACTCTTATTGTAGGATCTGCATGTGGATATTTGGAGCGCTTTGAGGCCTATGCTAGAAAAGAAAATATCTTCGCGTAAAAATGAGACAGAAGCATTCTCAGAAACTTTTTTGTGATGTGTGCATTAAACTCACAGTGTTCAACCTGCCTTTTGACAGAGCAGTTTTGAAACACTCTTTTTGTAGAATCTGCAGGTGGATATTTGGAGTGCTTTGAGGACAATGCTATATAAGGAAATGTCTTCACATAAAACCTAGACAGAAACATTATCAGAAACTTCTTTGTGATGTGTGCTTCCAAATCACAGAGTTGAACCTTCCTTTTGATATAGCAGGTTTGGAACACACTTTTTTTGGAATCTGCAAGTGAATTTTGGGAGCGCTTTGAGGACTATGCTGGAAAAGGAAATATATTCACATAAAAACTAGAAAGAGGCATTCTCAAAAACTTCTCTGTGATGTGTGCGCTAAACTCACAAAGTTGAACATCCCTTTTGCTAGAGCAGTTTTGAAACACAGTTTTTGTAAAATCTGCAAGTGAATATTTGGAGTGATTGAGACCTGTGCTGGAAAATCGTATAACTTCAAATAAGAACGGGACAGAAGTATTCTCAGAAACATCTTTGTGATGTCAGCATTCAACTCGCGGAGTTGAAACTTCCTTTTGGTAGAGCAGTTTTGAAACTGTCTTTTTGTGGAAGCTACAAGTGGATATTTGGAACGCTTTGAGGCTTATGCTGGAAAAGCTAATAACTTCACATAAAAAGAAGAGAGAAGCATTCTCAGAAACTTCTTTGTGATGAGTGCATTCAAGTGTACATTTGGAGTGCTTTGAGGCCTTTGCTGGAAAAGGAAATAACTTCACATAAAAATTAGACAGAAGCATGCTCAGAAGCTTCTTTGTGATGTGTGCATTCAACTCACAGAGTTGGATCTTCCTTTTCTTAGAGCGGTTTTGAAACAAGATTTTTGTAGAATATTCAAGTGGACATTTGGAGGGCTTTGAGGCCTATGCTGGAAAAGGAAATAACTTCACATAAAAACTAGACAGAAGCATTCTCAGAAACGTATTTGTTATGACTCCATTCAACTCACAGAGTTGAACCTTCGTTTTGATAGGGCAGTTTTGAAACACTCTTTTTGTAGAATCTTCAAGTGGACATTTTTAGTGCTTTGACGATATGCTGGAAAAGAAATATCTTCACATAAAAACTACACAGAAGCATTCTCAGAAACTTCTTTGTGATGTGTGCTTTCAACTCACAGATGTAAACATTTCTTTTGATAGAGTAGTTTTGAAACACTCTTTTTGTAGAATCTGCAAGTGGATATATGGAGCACTTTGAAGCCTATGCTGGAAAAGGAAATATCTTCACATAAAAACTATACAGAAGCATTCTCAGCAACTTTCTTGTGATTTGTGCATTCAACTCGGAGAGTTGAACCGTCCTTTTGTTAGAGCAGTTTGGGAACACTCTTTTTGTAGAATCTGCAAGTGGATATTTGGAGCACTTCGAAGCCTAAGCTGGAAAAAGAAACAACTGCACATAAAAACTAGAAGGAAGCATTCTCACAAACTTTTTCGTGATGTGTGCATTCAACTCAGCGAGTTTAACCTTCCTTTTGATAGAGCAGTTTTGAAACACTCTTTTTGTAGAATGTGCAAGTAGACATTTGGAGCTCTTTCAGGCCTGTGCTGGAATAGAAAAGATCTTCACACGAAAACTAGACAGAAGCATTCTCAGAAACTTCTTTGTGATGTGTGCATTCCACTCACAGAGTTGAACCTTCCTTTTGATAGAGCAATTCTGAAACACTCTTTTTGTAGAATCCGCAAGTGGATATTTGGAGCGCTTTGAGGCCTATGCTGGAAAAGCAAATATTTTCACGTAAAAACAAGGCGGAAGCACTCTATCAAACTTCTTTGTGATGTTTACATTCAACTCACAGAGTTGAACCTTCCCTTGAATAGAGCGGTTTTGAAAGAATCTTTTTGTAGTATATGCAAGTAGATATTTGGAGCCCTTTGAGTCCTATGAGGGAAATGGAAATATTTTTAGATGAAAACTAGACAGAGGCATTCTCAGAAACATATTTGTTACGAGTGAATTCAAGTCACAGAGTTGAACCTTCCTTTTGGCAGAGCGGTTTTGAAACCCTCTTTTTATTGACTCTTCCATTGGAGATTTAGAGCGCTTTGACGCAATGCTGGAAAAGGAAATATCTTCACATAAAAACTAGACAGATGCATTCCCAGAAACTTCTTTTTGATGTGTGCTTTCAACTCACAGAGTTGAACCTTTCTTTTGATAGAGCAGTTTTGAAACCCTCTCTTTGAAGAATCTTCATGTGGACATTTGGATATCTTTGAGGCCTATGCTGGAAAAGGAAATATCTTCACATAAAAACAAGACAGAAGCATTCTCAGAAACTACTTTGCAATGTGTGCGTTCAACACACAGACTTTAAACTTACTTTTGGCGGAGCAGTTCTGAAACAGTCTTTTTGTACAGTGTGCAAGTGGGTATTTGGAGCGCTTTAAGTCCTACGCTGAAAAAAGAAATAACTTCAATCAAAAAGTAGAAAGAAGCATTCTCAGAAACCTCTTTGTGATGTGTGTATTGAACTCACAGAGTTGAACCTTCCTTTTGATAGAGGAGTTTTGAAATACTCTTTTTGTAGGATCTGCAAGTGAATAGTTGGAATGATTTGAGGCCTATGATGGTAAAGGAAATATCTTCACATAAAAACGATAGAGAAGCATTCTCGGAAACTTCCTTGTGATGTGTGCATTCAACTCACAGAGTTGAACCTTCCTTCTGATAGTGCAGTTTTGAAACACTCGTTTTGAATCATCTGCAAGTGGATACTTGGAGCGCTTTGAAGCCTATACTGGAAAAGTAAATGTCTTCTCATAAAAACTATACAGAAGCAATCTCCGAAACCACCTTGTGATGTGTGTATTCAACTCAGAGAGTTGAACCTTCCTTTTTTTAGAGCAGTTTTGAAACACTCTTTTTGCAAAATCTGCAAGTGAATACTTGGATCGCTTTGAAGCCTCTGCAGGGTAAAGGAAATATCTTCACATAAAAACAAAACAGAAGCATTGTCAGAAACTTCTTTATGATGTGTGCATTCAATTCACAGAGTTGAACCTTCCTTTTGATAGAGCAGTTTTGAATCACTCCTTTTGTAGTGTGTGCAAGTAGACATTTGGAGCTCTTTCAGGCCTGTGCTGGAAAAGGAAATATCTTCACACAAAAACTAGACAGAAGTATTCTCAGAAACGTCTTTGTGATGCATGCATTCTAAACACGGAGTTGAACCTTCCTTTTGATAGAACAGTTTTGAAACACTCTTATTGTAGAATCTGCATGTGGATATTTGGAGCGCTTTGAGGCCTATGCTAGAAAAGAAAATATCTTCGCATAAAAATGAGACAGAAGCATTCTCAGAAACTTTTATGTGATGTGTGCATTAAACTCACAGTGTTGAACCTGCCTTTTGACAGAGCAGTTTTGAAACACTCTTTTTGTAGAATCTGCAGGTGGATATTTGGAGTGCTTTGAGGACAATGCTGTATAAGGAAATGTCTTCACATAAAACCTAGACAGAAACATTATCAGAAACTTCTTTGTGATGTGTGCTTCCAAATCACAGAGTTGAACCTTCCTTTTGATATAGCAGGTTTGGAACACACTTTTTGTGGAATCTGCAAGTGAATTTTGGGAGCGCTTTGAGGACTATGCTGGAAAAGGAAATATATTCACATAAAAACTAGAAAGAGGCATTCTCAAAAACTTCTCTGTGATATGTGCGCTAAACTCACAAAGTTGAACATCCCTTTTGCTAGAGCAGTTTTGAAACACTGTTTTTGTAAAATCTGCAAGTGAATATTTGGAGTGATTGAGACCTGTGCTGGAAAATCGTATAACTTCAAATAAGAACGGGACAGAAGTATTCTCAGAAACATCTTTGTGATGTCTGCATTCAACTCGCGGAGTTGAAACTTCCTTTTGGTAGAGCAGTTTTGAAACTGTCTTTTTGTGGAAGCTACAAGTGGATATTTGGAACGCTTTGAGGCTTATGCTGGAAAAGCTAATAACTTCACATAAAAAGAAGAGAGAAGCATTCTCAGAAACTTCTTTGTGATGAGTGCATTCAAGTGTACATTTGGAGTGCTTTGAGGCCTTTGCTGGAAAAGGAAATAACTTCACATAAAAATTAGACAGAAGCATGCTCAGAAGCTTCTTTGTGATGTGTGCATTCAACTCACAGAGTTGGATCTTCCTTTTCTTAGAGCGGTTTTGAAACAAGATTTTTGTAGAATATTCAAGTGGACATTTGGAGGGCTTTGAGGCCTATGCTGGAAAAGGAAATAACTTCACATAAAAACTAGACAGAAGCATTCTCAGAAACGTATTTGTTATGAGTCCATTCAACTCACAGAGTTGAACCTTCGTTTTGATAGGGCAGTTTAGAAACACTCTTTTTGTAGAATCTTCAAGTGGACATTTTTAGTGCTTTGACGATATGCTGGAAAAGAAATATCTTCACATAAAAACTACACAGAAGCATTCTCAGAAACTTCTTTGTGATGTGTGCTTTCAACTCACAGATGTAAACATTTCTTTTGATAGAGTAGTTTTGAAACACTCTTTTTGTAGAATCTGCAAGTGGATATATGGAGCGCTTTGAAGCCTATGCTGGAAAAGGAAATATCTTCACATAAAAACTATACAGAAGCATTCTCAGCAACTTCCTTGTGATTTGTGCATTCAACTCGGAGAGTTGAAACGTCCTTTTGTTAGAGCAGTTTGGGAACACTCTTTTTGTAGAATCTGCAAGTGGATATTTGGAGTACTTCGAAGCCTAAGCTGGAAAAGGAAACAACTTCACATAAAAACTAGAAGGAAGCATTCTCACAAACTTTTTTGTGATGTGTGCATTCAACTCAGCGAGGTTAACCTTACTTTTGATAGAGCAGTTTTGAAACACTCTTTTTGTAGAATGTGCAAGTAGACATTTGGAGCTCTTTCAGGCCTGTGCTGGAATAGAAAAGATCTTCACACGAAAACTAGACAGAAGCATTCTCAGAAACTTCTTTGTGATGTGTGCATTCCACTCACAGAGTTGAACCTTCCTTTTGATAGAGCAATTCTGAAACACTCTTTTTGTAGAATCCGCAAGTGGATATTTGGAGCGCTTTGAGGCCTATGCTGGAAAAGGAAATATTTTCACGTAAAAACAAGGCGGAAGCACTCTATCAAACTTCTCTGTGATGTTTACATTCAACTCACAGAGTTGAACCTTCCCTTGAATAGAGCGGTTTTGAAAGAATCTTTTTGTAGTATATGCAACTAGATATTTGGAGCGCTTTGAGTCCTATGAGGGAAATGGAAATATTTTTAGATGAAAACTAGACAGAGGCATTCTCAGAAACATATTTGTTACGAGTGAATTCAAGTCACAGAGTTGAACCTTCCTTTTGGCAGAGCGGTTTTGAAACCCTCTTTTTATTGACTCTTCCATTGGAGATTTAGAGCGCTTTGACGCAATGCTGGAAAAGGAAATATCTTCACATAAAAACTAGACAGATGCATTCCCAGAAACTTCTTTTTGATGTGTGCTTTCAACTCACAGAGTTGAACCTTTCTTTTGATAGAGCAGTTTTGAAACCCTCTCTTTGAAGAATCTTCATGTGGACATTTGGATATCTTTGAGGCCTATGCTGGAAAAGGAAATATCTTCACATAAAAACAAGACAGAGGCATTCTCAGAAACTACTTTGCAATGTGTGCGTTCAACACACAGACTTTAAACTTACTTTTGGCGAAGCAGTTCTGAAACAGTCTTTTTGTACAGTCTGCAAGTGGATATTTGGAGCGCTTTAAGGCCTACGCTGAAAAAAGAAATAACTTCAATCAAAAAGTAGAAAGAAGCATTCTCAGAAACCTCTTTGTGATGTGTGTATTGAACTCACAGAGTTGAACCTTCCTTTTGATAGAGGAGTTTTGAAATACTCTTTTTGTAGGATCTGCAAGTGAATAGTTGGAATGATTTGAGGCCTATGATGGTAAAGGAAATATCTTCACATAAAAACGATAGAGAAGCATTCTCGGAAACTTCCTTGTGATGTGTGCATTCAACTCACAGAGTTGAACCTTCCTTCTGATAGTGCAGTTTTGAAACACTCGTTTTGTATCATCTGCAAGTGGATACTTGGAGCGCTTTGAAGCCTATACTGGAAAAGTAAATGTCTTCTCATAAAAACTATACAGAAGCAATCTCCGAAACCACCTTGTGATGTGTGTATTCAACTCAGAGAGTTGAACCTTCCTTTTTTTAGAGCAGTTTTGAAACACTCTTTTTGCAAAATCTGCAAGTGAATACTTGGATCGCTTTGAAGCCTCTGCAGGGTAAAGGAAATATCTTCACATAAAAACAAAACAGAAGCATTGTCAGAAACTTCTTTATGACGTGTGCATTCAATTCACAGAGTTGAACCTTCCTTTTGATAGAGCAGTTTTGAATCACTCCTTTTGTAGTGTGTGCAAGTAGACATTTGGAGCTCTTTCAGGCCTGTGCTGGAAAAGGAAATATCTTCACACAAAAACTAGACAGAAGTATTCTCAGAAACTTCTTTGTGATGCATGCATTCTAAACACGGAGTTGAACCTTCCTTTTGATAGAACAGTTTTGAAACACTCTTATTGTAGGATCTGCATGTGGATATTTGGAGCGCTTTGAGGCCTATGCTAGAAAAGAAAATATCTTCGCGTAAAAATGAGACAGAAGCATTCTCAGAAACTTTTTTGTGATGTGTGCATTAAACTCACAGTGTTCAACCTGCCTTTTGACAGAGCAGTTTTGAAACACTCTTTTTGTAGAATCTGCAGGTGGATATTTGGAGTGCTTTGAGGACAATGCTATATAAGGAAATGTCTTCACATAAAACCTAGACAGAAACATTATCAGAAACTTCTTTGTGATGTGTGCTTCCAAATCACAGAGTTGAACCTTCCTTTTGATATAGCAGGTTTGGAACACACTTTTTTTGGAATCTGCAAGTGAATTTTGGGAGCGCTTTGAGGACTATGCTGGAAAAGGAAATATATTCACATAAAAACTAGAAAGAGGCATTCTCAAAAACTTCTCTGTGATGTGTGCGCTAAACTCACAAAGTTGAACATCCCTTTTGCTAGAGCAGTTTTGAAACACAGTTTTTGTAAAATCTGCAAGTGAATATTTGGAGTGATTGAGACCTGTGCTGGAAAATCGTATAACTTCAAATAAGAACGGGACAGAAGTATTCTCAGAAACATCTTTGTGATGTCAGCATTCAACTCGCGGAGTTGAAACTTCCTTTTGGTAGAGCAGTTTTGAAACTGTCTTTTTGTGGAAGCTACAAGTGGATATTTGGAACGCTTTGAGGCTTATGCTGGAAAAGCTAATAACTTCACATAAAAAGAAGAGAGAAGCATTCTCAGAAACTTCTTTGTGATGAGTGCATTCAAGTGTACATTTGGAGTGCTTTGAGGCCTTTGCTGGAAAAGGAAATAACTTCACATAAAAATTAGACAGAAGCATGCTCAGAAGCTTCTTTGTGATGTGTGCATTCAACTCACAGAGTTGGATCTTCCTTTTCTTAGAGCGGTTTTGAAACAAGATTTTTGTAGAATATTCAAGTGGACATTTGGAGGGCTTTGAGGCCTATGCTGGAAAAGGAAATAACTTCACATAAAAACTAGACAGAAGCATTCTCAGAAACGTATTTGTTATGACTCCATTCAACTCACAGAGTTGAACCTTCGTTTTGATAGGGCAGTTTTGAAACACTCTTTTTGTAGAATCTTCAAGTGGACATTTTTAGTGCTTTGACGATATGCTGGAAAAGAAATATCTTCACATAAAAACTACACAGAAGCATTCTCAGAAACTTCTTTGTGATGTGTGCTTTCAACTCACAGATGTAAACATTTCTTTTGATAGAGTAGTTTTGAAACACTCTTTTTGTAGAATCTGCAAGTGGATATATGGAGCACTTTGAAGCCTATGCTGGAAAAGGAAATATCTTCACATAAAAACTATACAGAAGCATTCTCAGCAACTTTCTTGTGATTTGTGCATTCAACTCGGAGAGTTGAACCGTCCTTTTGTTAGAGCAGTTTGGGAACACTCTTTTTGTAGAATCTGCAAGTGGATATTTGGAGCACTTCGAAGCCTAAGCTGGAAAAAGAAACAACTGCACATAAAAACTAGAAGGAAGCATTCTCACAAACTTTTTCGTGATGTGTGCATTCAACTCAGCGAGTTTAACCTTCCTTTTGATAGAGCAGTTTTGAAACACTCTTTTTGTAGAATGTGCAAGTAGACATTTGGAGCTCTTTCAGGCCTGTGCTGGAATAGAAAAGATCTTCACACGAAAACTAGACAGAAGCATTCTCAGAAACTTCTTTGTGATGTGTGCATTCCACTCACAGAGTTGAACCTTCCTTTTGATAGAGCAATTCTGAAACACTCTTTTTGTAGAATCCGCAAGTGGATATTTGGAGCGCTTTGAGGCCTATGCTGGAAAAGCAAATATTTTCACGTAAAAACAAGGCGGAAGCACTCTATCAAACTTCTTTGTGATGTTTACATTCAACTCACAGAGTTGAACCTTCCCTTGAATAGAGCGGTTTTGAAAGAATCTTTTTGTAGTATATGCAAGTAGATATTTGGAGCCCTTTGAGTCCTATGAGGGAAAAGGAAATATTTTTAGATGAAAACTAGACAGAGGCATTCTCAGAAACATATTTGTTACGAGTGAATTCAAGTCACAGAGTTGAACCTTCCTTTTGGCAGAGCGGTTTTGAAACCCTCTTTTTATTGACTCTTCCATTGGAGATTTAGAGCGCTTTGACGCAATGCTGGAAAAGGAAATATCTTCACATAAAAACTAGACAGATGCATTCCCAGAAACTTCTTTTTGATGTGTGCTTTCAACTCACAGAGTTGAACCTTTCTTTTGATAGAGCAGTTTTGAAACCCTCTCTTTGAAGAATCTTCATGTGGACATTTGGATATCTTTGAGGCCTATGCTGGAAAAGGAAATATCTTCACATAAAAACAAGACAGAAGCATTCTCAGAAACTACTTTGCAATGTGTGCGTTCAACACACAGACTTTAAACTTACTTTTGGCGGAGCAGTTCTGAAACAGTCTTTTTGTACAGTCTGCAAGTGGATATTTGGAGTGCTTTAAGGCCTACGCTGAAAAAAGAAATAACTTCAATCAAAAAGTAGAAAGAAGCATTCTCAGAAACCTCTTTGTGATGTGTGTATTGAACTCACAGAGTTGAACCTTCCTTTTGATAGAGGAGTTTTGAAATACTCTTTTTGTAGGATCTGCAAGTGAATAGTTGGAATGATTTGAGGCCTATGATGGTAAAGGAAATATCTTCACATAAAAACGATAGAGAAGCATTCTCGGAAACTTCCTTGTGATGTGTGCATTCAACTCACAGAGTTGAACCTTCCTTCTGATAGTGCAGTTTTGAAACACTCGTTTTGAATCATCTGCAAGTGGATACTTGGAGCGCTTTGAAGCCTATACTGGAAAAGTAAATGTCTTCTCATAAAAACTATACAGAAGCAATCTCCGAAACCACCTTGTGATGTGTGTATTCAACTCAGAGAGTTGAACCTTCCTTTTTTTAGAGCAGTTTTGAAACACTCTTTTTGCAAAATCTGCAAGTGAATACTTGGATCGCTTTGAAGCCTCTGCAGGGTAAAGGAAATATCTTCACATAAAAACAAAACAGAAGCATTGTCAGAAACTTCTTTATGACGTGTGCATTCAATTCACAGAGTTGAACCTTCCTTTTGATAGAGCAGTTTTGAATCACTCCTTTTGTAGTGTGTGCAAGTAGACATTTGGAGCTCTTTCAGGCCTGTGCTGGAAAAGGAAATATCTTCACACAAAAACTAGACAGAAGTATTCTCAGAAACTTCTTTGTGATGCATGCATTCTAAACACGGAGTTGAACCTTCCTTTTGATAGAACAGTTTTGAAACACTCTTATTGTAGGATCTGCATGTGGATATTTGGAGCGCTTTGAGGCCTATGCTAGAAAAGGAAATATCTTCGCGTAAAAATGAGACAGAAGCATTCTCAGAAACTTTTTTGTGATGTGTGCATTAAACTCACAGTGTTCAACCTGCCTTTTGACAGAGCAGTTTTGAAACACTCTTTTTGTAGAATCTGCAGGTGGATATTTGGAGTGCTTTGAGGACAATGCTATATAAGGAAATGTCTTCACATAAAACCTAGACAGAAACATTATCAGAAACTTCTTTGTGATGTGTGCTTCCAAATCACAGAGTTGAACCTTCCTTTTGATATAGCAGGTTTGGAACACACTTTTTTTGGAATCTGCAAGTGAATTTTGGGAGCGCTTTGAGGACTATGCTGGAAAAGGAAATATATTCACATAAAAACTAGAAAGAGGCATTCTCAAAAACTTCTCTGTGATGTGTGCGCTAAACTCACAAAGTTGAACATCCCTTTTGCTAGAGCAGTTTTGAAACACAGTTTTTGTAAAATCTGCAAGTGAATATTTGGAGTGATTGAGACCTGTGCTGGAAAATCGTATAACTTCAAATAAGAACGGGACAGAAGTATTCTCAGAAACATCTTTGTGATGTCAGCATTCAACTCGCGGAGTTGAAACTTCCTTTTGGTAGAGCAGTTTTGAAACTGTCTTTTTGTGGAAGCTACAAGTGGATATTTGGAACGCTTTGAGGCTTATGCTGGAAAAGCTAATAACTTCACATAAAAAGAAGAGAGAAGCATTCTCAGAAACTTCTTTGTGATGAGTGCATTCAAGTGTACATTTGGAGTGCTTTGAGGCCTTTGCTGGAAAAGGAAATAACTTCACATAAAAATTAGACAGAAGCATGCTCAGAAGCTTCTTTGTGATGTGTGCATTCAACTCACAGAGTTGGATCTTCCTTTTCTTAGAGCGGTTTTGAAACAAGATTTTTGTAGAATATTCAAGTGGACATTTGGAGGGCTTTGAGGCCTATGCTGGAAAAGGAAATAACTTCACATAAAAACTAGACAGAAGCATTCTCAGAAACGTATTTGTTATGACTCCATTCAACTCACAGAGTTGAACCTTCGTTTTGATAGGGCAGTTTTGAAACACTCTTTTTGTAGAATCTTCAAGTGGACATTTTTAGTGCTTTGACGATATGCTGGAAAAGAAATATCTTCACATAAAAACTACACAGAAGCATTCTCAGAAACTTCTTTGTGATGTGTGCTTTCAACTCACAGATGTAAACATTTCTTTTGATAGAGTAGTTTTGAAACACTCTTTTTGTAGAATCTGCAAGTGGATATATGGAGCACTTTGAAGCCTATGCTGGAAAAGGAAATATCTTCACATAAAAACTATACAGAAGCATTCTCAGCAACTTTCTTGTGATTTGTGCATTCAACTCGGAGAGTTGAACCGTCCTTTTGTTAGAGCAGTTTGGGAACACTCTTTTTGTAGAATCTGCAAGTGGATATTTGGAGCACTTCGAAGCCTAAGCTGGAAAAAGAAACAACTGCACATAAAAACTAGAAGGAAGCATTCTCACAAACTTTTTCGTGATGTGTGCATTCAACTCAGCGAGTTTAACCTTCCTTTTGATAGAGCAGTTTTGAAACACTCTTTTTGTAGAATGTGCAAGTAGACATTTGGAGCTCTTTCAGGCCTGTGCTGGAATAGAAAAGATCTTCACACGAAAACTAGACAGAAGCATTCTCAGAAACTTCTTTGTGATGTGTGCATTCCACTCACAGAGTTGAACCTTCCTTTTGATAGAGCAATTCTGAAACACTCTTTTTGTAGAATCCGCAAGTGGATATTTGGAGCGCTTTGAGGCCTATGCTGGAAAAGCAAATATTTTCACGTAAAAACAAGGCGGAAGCACTCTATCAAACTTCTTTGTGATGTTTACATTCAACTCACAGAGTTGAACCTTCCCTTGAATAGAGCGGTTTTGAAAGAATCTTTTTGTAGTATATGCAAGTAGATATTTGGAGCCCTTTGAGTCCTATGAGGGAAATGGAAATATTTTTAGATGAAAACTAGACAGAGGCATTCTCAGAAACATATTTGTTACGAGTGAATTCAAGTCACAGAGTTGAACCTTCCTTTTGGCAGAGCGGTTTTGAAACCCTCTTTTTATTGACTCTTCCATTGGAGATTTAGAGCGCTTTGACGCAATGCTGGAAAAGGAAATATCTTCACATAAAAACTAGACAGATGCATTCCCAGAAACTTCTTTTTGATGTGTGCTTTCAACTCACAGAGTTGAACCTTTCTTTTGATAGAGCAGTTTTGAAACCCTCTCTTTGAAGAATCTTCATGTGGACATTTGGATATCTTTGAGGCCTATGCTGGAAAAGGAAATATCTTCACATAAAAACAAGACAGAAGCATTCTCAGAAACTACTTTGCAATGTGTGCGTTCAACACACAGACTTTAAACTTACTTTTGGCGGAGCAGTTCTGAAACAGTCTTTTTGTACAGTCTGCAAGTGGATATTTGGAGTGCTTTAAGGCCTACGCTGAAAAAAGAAATAACTTCAATCAAAAAGTAGAAAGAAGCATTCTCAGAAACCTCTTTGTGATGTGTGTATTGAACTCACAGAGTTGAACCTTCCTTTTGATAGAGGAGTTTTGAAATACTCTTTTTGTAGGATCTGCAAGTGAATAGTTGGAATGATTTGAGGCCTATGATGGTAAAGGAAATATCTTCACATAAAAACGATAGAGAAGCATTCTCGGAAACTTCCTTGTGATGTGTGCATTCAACTCACAGAGTTGAACCTTCCTTCTGATAGTGCAGTTTTGAAACACTCGTTTTGAATCATCTGCAAGTGGATACTTGGAGCGCTTTGAAGCCTATACTGGAAAAGTAAATGTCTTCTCATAAAAACTATACAGAAGCAATCTCCGAAACCACCTTGTGATGTGTGTATTCAACTCAGAGAGTTGAACCTTCCTTTTTTTAGAGCAGTTTTGAAACACTCTTTTTGCAAAATCTGCAAGTGAATACTTGGATCGCTTTGAAGCCTCTGCAGGGTAAAGGAAATATCTTCACATAAAAACAAAACAGAAGCATTGTCAGAAACTTCTTTATGATGTGTGCATTCAATTCACAGAGTTGAACCTTCCTTTTGATAGAGCAGTTTTGAATCACTCCTTTTGTAGTGTGTGCAAGTAGACATTTGGAGCTCTTTCAGGCCTGTGCTGGAAAAGGAAATATCTTCACAGAAAAACTAGACAGAAGTATTCTCAGAAACGTCTTTGTGATGCATGCATTCTAAACACGGAGTTGAACCTTCCTTTTGATAGAACAGTTTTGAAACACTCTTATTGTAGAATCTGCATGTGGATATTTGGAGCGCTTTGAGGCCTAAGCTAGAAAAGAAAATATCTTCGCATAAAAATGAGACAGAAGCATTCTCAGAAACTTTTATGTGATGTGTGCATTAAACTCACAGTGTTGAACCTGCCTTTTGACAGAGCAGTTTTGAAACACTCTTTTTGTAGAATCTGCAGGTGGATATTTGGAGTGCTTTGAGGACAATGCTGTATAAGGAAATGTCTTCACATAAAACCTAGACAGAAACATTATCAGAAACTTCTTTGTGATGTGTGCTTCCAAATCACAGAGTTGAACCTTCCTTTTGATATAGCAGGTTTGGAACACACTTTTTGTGGAATCTGCAAGTGAATTTTGGGAGCGCTTTGAGGACTATGCTGGAAAAGGAAATATATTCACATAAAAACTAGAAAGAGGCATTCTCAAAAACTTCTCTGTGATATGTGCGCTAAACTCACAAAGTTGAACATCCCTTTTGCTAGAGCAGTTTTGAAACACTGTTTTTGTAAAATCTGCAAGTGAATATTTGGAGTGATTGAGACCTGTGCTGGAAAATCGTATAACTTCAAATAAGAACGGGACAGAAGTATTCTCAGAAACATCTTTGTGATGTCTGCATTCAACTCGCGGAGTTGAAACTTCCTTTTGGTAGAGCAGTTTTGAAACTGTCTTTTTGTGGAAGCTACAAGTGGATATTTGGAACGCTTTGAGGCTTATGCTGGAAAAGCTAATAACTTCACATAAAAAGAAGAGAGAAGCATTCTCAGAAACTTCTTTGTGATGAGTGCATTCAAGTGTACATTTGGAGTGCTTTGAGGCCTTTGCTGGAAAAGGAAATAACTTCACATAAAAATTAGACAGAAGCATGCTCAGAAGCTTTTTGTGATGTGTGCATTCAACTCACAGAGTTGGATCTTCCTTTTCTTAGAGCGGTTTTGAAACAAGATTTTTGTAGAATATTCAAGTGGACATTTGGAGGGCTTTGAGGCCTATGCTGGAAAAGGAAATAACTTCACATAAAAACTAGACAGAAGCATTCTTAGAAACGTATTTGTTATGAGTCCATTCAACTCACAGAGTTGAACCTTCGTTTTGATAGGGCAGTTTAGAAACACTCTTTTTGTAGAATCTTCAAGTGGACATTTTTAGTGCTTTGACGATATGCTGGAAAAGAAATATCTTCACATAAAAACTACACAGAAGCATTCTCAGAAACTTCTTTGTGATGTGTGCTTTCAACTCACAGATGTAAACATTTCTTTTGATAGAGTAGTTTTGAAACACTCTTTTTGTAGAATCTGCAAGTGGATATATGGAGCGCTTTGATGCCTATGCTGGGAAAGGAAATATCTTCACATAAAAACTATACAGAAGCATTCTCAGCAACTTTCTTGTGATTTGTGCATTCAACTCGGAGAGTTGAACCGTCCTTTTGTTAGAGCAGTTTGGGAACACTCTTTTTGTAGAATCTGCAAGTGGATATTTGGAGCACTTCGAAGCCTAAGCTGGAAAAAGAAACAACTGCACATAAAAACTAGAAGGTAGCATTCTCACAAACTTTTTCGTGATGTGTGCATTCAACTCAGCGAGTTTAACCTTACTTTTGATAGAGCAGTTTTGAAACACTCTTTTTGTAGAATGTGCAAGTAGACATTTGGAGCTCTTTCAGGCCTGTGCTGGAATAGAAAAGATCTTCACACGAAAACTAGACAGAAGCATTCTCAGAAACTTCTTTGTGATGTGTGCATTCCACTCACAGAGTTGAACCTTCCTTTTGATAGAGCAATTCTGAAACACTCTTTTTGTAGAATCCGCAAGTGGATATTTGGAGCGCTTTGAGGCCTATGCTGGAAAAGCAAATATTTTCACGTAAAAACAAGGCGGAAGCACTCTATCAAACTTCTTTGTGATGTTTACATTCAACTCACAGAGTTGAACCTTCCCTTGAATAGAGCGGTTTTGAAAGAATCTTTTTGTAGTATATGCAACTAGATATTTGGAGCGCTTTGAGTCCTATGAGGGAAATGGAAATATTTTTAGATGAAAACTAGACAGAGGCATTCTCAGAAACATATTTGTTACGAGTGAATTCAAGTCACAGAGTTGAACCTTCCTTTTGGCAGAGCGGTTTTGAAACCCTCTGTTTATTGACTCTTCCATTGGAGATTTAGAGCGCTTTGACGCAATGCTGGAAAAGGAAATATCTTCACATAAAAACTAGACAGATGCATTCCCAGAAACTTCTTTTTGATGTGTGCTTTCAACTCACAGAGTTGAACATTTCTTTTGATAGAGCAGTTTTGAAACCCTCTCTTTGAAGAATCTTCATGTGGACATTTGGATATCTTTGAGGCCTATGCTGGAAAAGGAAATATCTTCACATAAAAACAAGACAGAAGCATTCTCAGAAACTACTTTGCAATGTGTGCGTTCAACACACAGACTTTAAACTTACTTTTGGCGGAGCAGTTCTGAAACAGTCTTTTTGTACAGTCTGCAAGTGGATATTTGGAGCGCTTTAAGGCCTACGCTGAAAAAAGAAATAACTTCAATCAAAAAGTAGAAAGAAGCATTCTCAGAAACCTCTTTGTGATGTGTGTATTGAACTCACAGAGTTGAACCTTCCTTTTGATAGAGGAGTTTTGAAATACTCTTTTTGTAGGATCTGCAAGTGAATAGTTGGAATGATTTGAGGCCTATGATGGTAAATGAAATATCTTCACATAAAAACGATAGAGAAGCATTCTCGGAAACTTCCTTGTGATGTGTGCATTCAACTCACAGAGTTGAACCTTCCTTCTGATAGTGCAGTTTTGAAACACTCGTTTTGTATCATCTGCAAGTGGATACTTGGAGCGCTTTGAAGCCTATACTGGAAAAGTAAATGTCTTCTCATAAAAACTATACAGAAGCAATCTCCGAAACCACCTTGTGATGTGTGTATTCAACTCAGAGAGTTGAACCTTCCTTTTTTTAGAGCAGTTTTGAAACACTCTTTTTGCAAAATCTGCAAGTGAATACTTGGATCGCTTTGAAGCCTCTGCAGGGTAAAGGAAATATCTTCACATAAAAACAAAACAGAAGCATTGTCAGAAACTTCTTTATGACGTGTGCATTCAATTCACAGAGTTGAACCTTCCTTTTGATAGAGCAGTTTTGAATCACTCCTTTTGTAGTGTGTGCAAGTAGACATTTGGAGCTCTTTCAGGCCTGTGCTGGAAAAGGAAATATCTTCACACAAAAACTAGACAGAAGTATTCTCAGAAACTTCTTTGTGATGCATGCATTCTAAACACGGAGTTGAACCTTCCTTTTGATAGAACAGTTTTGAAACACTCTTATTGTAGGATCTGCATGTGGATATTTGGAGCGCTTTGAGGCCTATGCTAGAAAAGAAAATATCTTCGCGTAAAAATGAGACAGAAGCATTCTCAGAAACTTTTTTGTGATGTGTGCATTAAACTCACAGTGTTCAACCTGCCTTTTGACAGAGCAGTTTTGAAACACTCTTTTTGTAGAATCTGCAGGTGGATATTTGGAGTGCTTTGAGGACAATGCTATATAAGGAAATGTCTTCACATAAAACCTAGACAGAAACATTATCAGAAACTTCTTTGTGATGTGTGCTTCCAAATCACAGAGTTGAACCTTCCTTTTGATATAGCAGGTTTGGAACACACTTTTTTTGGAATCTGCAAGTGAATTTTGGGAGCGCTTTGAGGACTATGCTGGAAAAGGAAATATATTCACATAAAAACTAGAAAGAGGCATTCTCAAAAACTTCTCTGTGATGTGTGCGCTAAACTCACAAAGTTGAACATCCCTTTTGCTAGAGCAGTTTTGAAACACAGTTTTTGTAAAATCTGCAAGTGAATATTTGGAGTGATTGAGACCTGTGCTGGAAAATCGTATAACTTCAAATAAGAACGGGACAGAAGTATTCTCAGAAACATCTTTGTGATGTCAGCATTCAACTCGCGGAGTTGAAACTTCCTTTTGGTAGAGCAGTTTTGAAACTGTCTTTTTGTGGAAGCTACAAGTGGATATTTGGAACGCTTTGAGGCTTATGCTGGAAAAGCTAATAACTTCACATAAAAAGAAGAGAGAAGCATTCTCAGAAACTTCTTTGTGATGAGTGCATTCAAGTGTACATTTGGAGTGCTTTGAGGCCTTTGCTGGAAAAGGAAATAACTTCACATAAAAATTAGACAGAAGCATGCTCAGAAGCTTCTTTGTGATGTGTGCATTCAACTCACAGAGTTGGATCTTCCTTTTCTTAGAGCGGTTTTGAAACAAGATTTTTGTAGAATATTCAAGTGGACATTTGGAGGGCTTTGAGGCCTATGCTGGAAAAGGAAATAACTTCACATAAAAACTAGACAGAAGCATTCTCAGAAACGTATTTGTTATGACTCCATTCAACTCACAGAGTTGAACCTTCGTTTTGATAGGGCAGTTTTGAAACACTCTTTTTGTAGAATCTTCAAGTGGACATTTTTAGTGCTTTGACGATATGCTGGAAAAGAAATATCTTCACATAAAAACTACACAGAAGCATTCTCAGAAACTTCTTTGTGATGTGTGCTTTCAACTCACAGATGTAAACATTTCTTTTGATAGAGTAGTTTTGAAACACTCTTTTTGTAGAATCTGCAAGTGGATATATGGAGCACTTTGAAGCCTATGCTGGAAAAGGAAATATCTTCACATAAAAACTATACAGAAGCATTCTCAGCAACTTTCTTGTGATTTGTGCATTCAACTCGGAGAGTTGAACCGTCCTTTTGTTAGAGCAGTTTGGGAACACTCTTTTTGTAGAATCTGCAAGTGGATATTTGGAGCACTTCGAAGCCTAAGCTGGAAAAAGAAACAACTGCACATAAAAACTAGAAGGAAGCATTCTCACAAACTTTTTCGTGATGTGTGCATTCAACTCAGCGAGTTTAACCTTCCTTTTGATAGAGCAGTTTTGAAACACTCTTTTTGTAGAATGTGCAAGTAGACATTTGGAGCTCTTTCAGGCCTGTGCTGGAATAGAAAAGATCTTCACACGAAAACTAGACAGAAGCATTCTCAGAAACTTCTTTGTGATGTGTGCATTCCACTCACAGAGTTGAACCTTCCTTTTGATAGAGCAATTCTGAAACACTCTTTTTGTAGAATCCGCAAGTGGATATTTGGAGCGCTTTGAGGCCTATGCTGGAAAAGCAAATATTTTCACGTAAAAACAAGGCGGAAGCACTCTATCAAACTTCTTTGTGATGTTTACATTCAACTCACAGAGTTGAACCTTCCCTTGAATAGAGCGGTTTTGAAAGAATCTTTTTGTAGTATATGCAAGTAGATATTTGGAGCCCTTTGAGTCCTATGAGGGAAATGGAAATATTTTTAGATGAAAACTAGACAGAGGCATTCTCAGAAACATATTTGTTACGAGTGAATTCAAGTCACAGAGTTGAACCTTCCTTTTGGCAGAGCGGTTTTGAAACCCTCTTTTTATTGACTCTTCCATTGGAGATTTAGAGCGCTTTGACGCAATGCTGGAAAAGGAAATATCTTCACATAAAAACTAGACAGATGCATTCCCAGAAACTTCTTTTTGATGTGTGCTTTCAACTCACAGAGTTGAACCTTTCTTTTGATAGAGCAGTTTTGAAACCCTCTCTTTGAAGAATCTTCATGTGGACATTTGGATATCTTTGAGGCCTATGCTGGAAAAGGAAATATCTTCACATAAAAACAAGACAGAAGCATTCTCAGAAACTACTTTGCAATGTGTGCGTTCAACACACAGACTTTAAACTTACTTTTGGCGGAGCAGTTCTGAAACAGTCTTTTTGTACAGTCTGCAAGTGGATATTTGGAGTGCTTTAAGGCCTACGCTGAAAAAAGAAATAACTTCAATCAAAAAGTAGAAAGAAGCATTCTCAGAAACCTCTTTGTGATGTGTGTATTGAACTCACAGAGTTGAACCTTCCTTTTGATAGAGGAGTTTTGAAATACTCTTTTTGTAGGATCTGCAAGTGAATAGTTGGAATGATTTGAGGCCTATGATGGTAAAGGAAATATCTTCACATAAAAACGATAGAGAAGCATTCTCGGAAACTTCCTTGTGATGTGTGCATTCAACTCACAGAGTTGAACCTTCCTTCTGATAGTGCAGTTTTGAAACACTCGTTTTGAATCATCTGCAAGTGGATACTTGGAGCGCTTTGAAGCCTATACTGGAAAAGTAAATGTCTTCTCATAAAAACTATACAGAAGCAATCTCCGAAACCACCTTGTGATGTGTGTATTCAACTCAGAGAGTTGAACCTTCCTTTTTTTAGAGCAGTTTTGAAACACTCTTTTTGCAAAATCTGCAAGTGAATACTTGGATCGCTTTGAAGCCTCTGCAGGGTAAAGGAAATATCTTCACATAAAAACAAAACAGAAGCATTGTCAGAAACTTCTTTATGACGTGTGCATTCAATTCACAGAGTTGAACCTTCCTTTTGATAGAGCAGTTTTGAATCACTCCTTTTGTAGTGTGTGCAAGTAGACATTTGGAGCTCTTTCAGGCCTGTGCTGGAAAAGGAAATATCTTCACACAAAAACTAGACAGAAGTATTCTCAGAAACTTCTTTGTGATGCATGCATTCTAAACACGGAGTTGAACCTTCATTTTGATAGAACAGTTTTGAAACACTCTTATTGTAGGATCTGCATGTGGATATTTGGAGCGCTTTGAGGCCTATGCTAGAAAAGGAAATATCTTCGCGTAAAAATGAGACAGAAGCATTCTCAGAAACTTTTTTGTGATGTGTGCATTAAACTCACAGTGTTCAACCTGCCTTTTGACAGAGCAGTTTTGAAACACTCTTTTTGTAGAATCTGCAGGTGGATATTTGGAGTGCTTTGAGGACAATGCTATATAAGGAAATGTCTTCACATAAAACCTAGACAGAAACATTATCAGAAACTTCTTTGTGATGTGTGCTTCCAAATCACAGAGTTGAACCTTCCTTTTGATATAGCAGGTTTGGAACACACTTTTTTTGGAATCTGCAAGTGAATTTTGGGAGCGCTTTGAGGACTATGCTGGAAAAGGAAATATATTCACATAAAAACTAGAAAGAGGCATTCTCAAAAACTTCTCTGTGATGTGTGCGCTAAACTCACAAAGTTGAACATCCCTTTTGCTAGAGCAGTTTTGAAACACAGTTTTTGTAAAATCTGCAAGTGAATATTTGGAGTGATTGAGACCTGTGCTGGAAAATCGTATAACTTCAAATAAGAACGGGACAGAAGTATTCTCAGAAACATCTTTGTGATGTCAGCATTCAACTCGCGGAGTTGAAACTTCCTTTTGGTAGAGCAGTTTTGAAACTGTCTTTTTGTGGAAGCTACAAGTGGATATTTGGAACGCTTTGAGGCTTATGCTGGAAAAGCTAATAACTTCACATAAAAAGAAGAGAGAAGCATTCTCAGAAACTTCTTTGTGATGAGTGCATTCAAGTGTACATTTGGAGTGCTTTGAGGCCTTTGCTGGAAAAGGAAATAACTTCACATAAAAATTAGACAGAAGCATGCTCAGAAGCTTCTTTGTGATGTGTGCATTCAACTCACAGAGTTGGATCTTCCTTTTCTTAGAGCGGTTTTGAAACAAGATTTTTGTAGAATATTCAAGTGGACATTTGGAGGGCTTTGAGGCCTATGCTGGAAAAGGAAATAACTTCACATAAAAACTAGACAGAAGCATTCTCAGAAACGTATTTGTTATGACTCCATTCAACTCACAGAGTTGAACCTTCGTTTTGATAGGGCAGTTTTGAAACACTCTTTTTGTAGAATCTTCAAGTGGACATTTTTAGTGCTTTGACGATATGCTGGAAAAGAAATATCTTCACATAAAAACTACACAGAAGCATTCTCAGAAACTTCTTTGTGATGTGTGCTTTCAACTCACAGATGTAAACATTTCTTTTGATAGAGTAGTTTTGAAACACTCTTTTTGTAGAATCTGCAAGTGGATATATGGAGCGCTTTGATGCCTATGCTGGGAAAGGAAATATCTTCACATAAAAACTATACAGAAGCATTCTCAGCAACTTTCTTGTGATTTGTGCATTCAACTCGGAGAGTTGAACCGTCCTTTTGTTAGAGCAGTTTGGGAACACTCTTTTTGTAGAATCTGCAAGTGGATATTTGGAGCACTTCGAAGCCTAAGCTGGAAAAAGAAACAACTGCACATAAAAACTAGAAGGTAGCATTCTCACAAACTTTTTCGTGATGTGTGCATTCAACTCAGCGAGTTTAACCTTACTTTTGATAGAGCAGTTTTGAAACACTCTTTTTGTAGAATGTGCAAGTAGACATTTGGAGCTCTTTCAGGCCTGTGCTGGAATAGAAAAGATCTTCACACGAAAACTAGACAGAAGCATTCTCAGAAACTTCTTTGTGATGTGTGCATTCCACTCACAGAGTTGAACCTTCCTTTTGATAGAGCAATTCTGAAACACTCTTTTTGTAGAATCCGCAAGTGGATATTTGGAGCGCTTTGAGGCCTATGCTGGAAAAGCAAATATTTTCACGTAAAAACAAGGCGGAAGCACTCTATCAAACTTCTTTGTGATGTTTACATTCAACTCACAGAGTTGAACCTTCCCTTGAATAGAGCGGTTTTGAAAGAATCTTTTTGTAGTATATGCAACTAGATATTTGGAGCGCTTTGAGTCCTATGAGGGAAATGGAAATATTTTTAGATGAAAACTAGACAGAGGCATTCTCAGAAACATATTTGTTACGAGTGAATTCAAGTCACAGAGTTGAACCTTCCTTTTGGCAGAGCGGTTTTGAAACCCTCTGTTTATTGACTCTTCCATTGGAGATTTAGAGCGCTTTGACGCAATGCTGGAAAAGGAAATATCTTCACATAAAAACTAGACAGATGCATTCCCAGAAACTTCTTTTTGATGTGTGCTTTCAACTCACAGAGTTGAACATTTCTTTTGATAGAGCAGTTTTGAAACCCTCTCTTTGAAGAATCTTCATGTGGACATTTGGATATCTTTGAGGCCTATGCTGGAAAAGGAAATATCTTCACATAAAAACAAGACAGAAGCATTCTCAGAAACTACTTTGCAATGTGTGCGTTCAACACACAGACTTTAAACTTACTTTTGGCGGAGCAGTTCTGAAACAGTCTTTTTGTACAGTCTGCAAGTGGATATTTGGAGCGCTTTAAGGCCTACGCTGAAAAAAGAAATAACTTCAATCAAAAAGTAGAAAGAAGCATTCTCAGAAACCTCTTTGTGATGTGTGTATTGAACTCACAGAGTTGAACCTTCCTTTTGATAGAGGAGTTTTGAAATACTCTTTTTGTAGGATCTGCAAGTGAATAGTTGGAATGATTTGAGGCCTATGATGGTAAATGAAATATCTTCACATAAAAACGATAGAGAAGCATTCTCGGAAACTTCCTTGTGATGTGTGCATTCAACTCACAGAGTTGAACCTTCCTTCTGATAGTGCAGTTTTGAAACACTCGTTTTGTATCATCTGCAAGTGGATACTTGGAGCGCTTTGAAGCCTATACTGGAAAAGTAAATGTCTTCTCATAAAAACTATACAGAAGCAATCTCCGAAACCACCTTGTGATGTGTGTATTCAACTCAGAGAGTTGAACCTTCCTTTTTTTAGAGCAGTTTTGAAACACTCTTTTTGCAAAATCTGCAAGTGAATACTTGGATCGCTTTGAAGCCTCTGCAGGGTAAAGGAAATATCTTCACATAAAAACAAAACAGAAGCATTGTCAGAAACTTCTTTATGACGTGTGCATTCAATTCACAGAGTTGAACCTTCCTTTTGATAGAGCAGTTTTGAATCACTCCTTTTGTAGTGTGTGCAAGTAGACATTTGGAGCTCTTTCAGGCCTGTGCTGGAAAAGGAAATATCTTCACACAAAAACTAGACAGAAGTATTCTCAGAAACTTCTTTGTGATGCATGCATTCTAAACACGGAGTTGAACCTTCCTTTTGATAGAACAGTTTTGAAACACTCTTATTGTAGGATCTGCATGTGGATATTTGGAGCGCTTTGAGGCCTATGCTAGAAAAGAAAATATCTTCGCGTAAAAATGAGACAGAAGCATTCTCAGAAACTTTTTTGTGATGTGTGCATTAAACTCACAGTGTTCAACCTGCCTTTTGACAGAGCAGTTTTGAAACACTCTTTTTGTAGAATCTGCAGGTGGATATTTGGAGTGCTTTGAGGACAATGCTATATAAGGAAATGTCTTCACATAAAACCTAGACAGAAACATTATCAGAAACTTCTTTGTGATGTGTGCTTCCAAATCACAGAGTTGAACCTTCCTTTTGATATAGCAGGTTTGGAACACACTTTTTTTGGAATCTGCAAGTGAATTTTGGGAGCGCTTTGAGGACTATGCTGGAAAAGGAAATATATTCACATAAAAA
This sequence comes from Pongo abelii, assembly GCF_028885655.2. Taxonomy (NCBI): domain Eukaryota; kingdom Metazoa; phylum Chordata; class Mammalia; order Primates; family Hominidae; genus Pongo; species Pongo abelii. The sequence goes on from NC_072005.2 coordinate 25,849,301, forward strand.
CTAGAAAGAGGCATTCTCAAAAACTTCTCTGTGATGTGTGCGCTAAACTCACAAAGTTGAACATCCCTTTTGCTAGAGCAGTTTTGAAACACAGTTTTTGTAAAATCTGCAAGTGAATATTTGGAGTGATTGAGACCTGTGCTGGAAAATCGTATAACTTCAAATAAGAACGGGACAGAAGTATTCTCAGAAACATCTTTGTGATGTCAGCATTCAACTCGCGGAGTTGAAACTTCCTTTTGGTAGAGCAGTTTTGAAACTGTCTTTTTGTGGAAGCTACAAGTGGATATTTGGAACGCTTTGAGGCTTATGCTGGAAAAGCTAATAACTTCACATAAAAAGAAGAGAGAAGCATTCTCAGAAACTTCTTTGTGATGAGTGCATTCAAGTGTACATTTGGAGTGCTTTGAGGCCTTTGCTGGAAAAGGAAATAACTTCACATAAAAATTAGACAGAAGCATGCTCAGAAGCTTCTTTGTGATGTGTGCATTCAACTCACAGAGTTGGATCTTCCTTTTCTTAGAGCGGTTTTGAAACAAGATTTTTGTAGAATATTCAAGTGGACATTTGGAGGGCTTTGAGGCCTATGCTGGAAAAGGAAATAACTTCACATAAAAACTAGACAGAAGCATTCTCAGAAACGTATTTGTTATGACTCCATTCAACTCACAGAGTTGAACCTTCGTTTTGATAGGGCAGTTTTGAAACACTCTTTTTGTAGAATCTTCAAGTGGACATTTTTAGTGCTTTGACGATATGCTGGAAAAGAAATATCTTCACATAAAAACTACACAGAAGCATTCTCAGAAACTTCTTTGTGATGTGTGCTTTCAACTCACAGATGTAAACATTTCTTTTGATAGAGTAGTTTTGAAACACTCTTTTTGTAGAATCTGCAAGTGGATATATGGAGCACTTTGAAGCCTATGCTGGAAAAGGAAATATCTTCACATAAAAACTATACAGAAGCATTCTCAGCAACTTTCTTGTGATTTGTGCATTCAACTCGGAGAGTTGAACCGTCCTTTTGTTAGAGCAGTTTGGGAACACTCTTTTTGTAGAATCTGCAAGTGGATATTTGGAGCACTTCGAAGCCTAAGCTGGAAAAAGAAACAACTGCACATAAAAACTAGAAGGAAGCATTCTCACAAACTTTTTCGTGATGTGTGCATTCAACTCAGCGAGTTTAACCTTCCTTTTGATAGAGCAGTTTTGAAACACTCTTTTTGTAGAATGTGCAAGTAGACATTTGGAGCTCTTTCAGGCCTGTGCTGGAATAGAAAAGATCTTCACACGAAAACTAGACAGAAGCATTCTCAGAAACTTCTTTGTGATGTGTGCATTCCACTCACAGAGTTGAACCTTCCTTTTGATAGAGCAATTCTGAAACACTCTTTTTGTAGAATCCGCAAGTGGATATTTGGAGCGCTTTGAGGCCTATGCTGGAAAAGCAAATATTTTCACGTAAAAACAAGGCGGAAGCACTCTATCAAACTTCTTTGTGATGTTTACATTCAACTCACAGAGTTGAACCTTCCCTTGAATAGAGCGGTTTTGAAAGAATCTTTTTGTAGTATATGCAAGTAGATATTTGGAGCCCTTTGAGTCCTATGAGGGAAATGGAAATATTTTTAGATGAAAACTAGACAGAGGCATTCTCAGAAACATATTTGTTACGAGTGAATTCAAGTCACAGAGTTGAACCTTCCTTTTGGCAGAGCGGTTTTGAAACCCTCTTTTTATTGACTCTTCCATTGGAGATTTAGAGCGCTTTGACGCAATGCTGGAAAAGGAAATATCTTCACATAAAAACTAGACAGATGCATTCCCAGAAACTTCTTTTTGATGTGTGCTTTCAACTCACAGAGTTGAACCTTTCTTTTGATAGAGCAGTTTTGAAACCCTCTCTTTGAAGAATCTTCATGTGGACATTTGGATATCTTTGAGGCCTATGCTGGAAAAGGAAATATCTTCACATAAAAACAAGACAGAAGCATTCTCAGAAACTACTTTGCAATGTGTGCGTTCAACACACAGACTTTAAACTTACTTTTGGCGGAGCAGTTCTGAAACAGTCTTTTTGTACAGTCTGCAAGTGGATATTTGGAGTGCTTTAAGGCCTACGCTGAAAAAAGAAATAACTTCAATCAAAAAGTAGAAAGAAGCATTCTCAGAAACCTCTTTGTGATGTGTGTATTGAACTCACAGAGTTGAACCTTCCTTTTGATAGAGGAGTTTTGAAATACTCTTTTTGTAGGATCTGCAAGTGAATAGTTGGAATGATTTGAGGCCTATGATGGTAAAGGAAATATCTTCACATAAAAACGATAGAGAAGCATTCTCGGAAACTTCCTTGTGATGTGTGCATTCAACTCACAGAGTTGAACCTTCCTTCTGATAGTGCAGTTTTGAAACACTCGTTTTGAATCATCTGCAAGTGGATACTTGGAGCGCTTTGAAGCCTATACTGGAAAAGTAAATGTCTTCTCATAAAAACTATACAGAAGCAATCTCCGAAACCACCTTGTGATGTGTGTATTCAACTCAGAGAGTTGAACCTTCCTTTTTTTAGAGCAGTTTTGAAACACTCTTTTTGCAAAATCTGCAAGTGAATACTTGGATCGCTTTGAAGCCTCTGCAGGGTAAAGGAAATATCTTCACATAAAAACAAAACAGAAGCATTGTCAGAAACTTCTTTATGACGTGTGCATTCAATTCACAGAGTTGAACCTTCCTTTTGATAGAGCAGTTTTGAATCACTCCTTTTGTAGTGTGTGCAAGTAGACATTTGGAGCTCTTTCAGGCCTGTGCTGGAAAAGGAAATATCTTCACACAAAAACTAGACAGAAGTATTCTCAGAAACTTCTTTGTGATGCATGCATTCTAAACACGGAGTTGAACCTTCATTTTGATAGAACAGTTTTGAAACACTCTTATTGTAGGATCTGCATGTGGATATTTGGAGCGCTTTGAGGCCTATGCTAGAAAAGGAAATATCTTCGCGTAAAAATGAGACAGAAGCATTCTCAGAAACTTTTTTGTGATGTGTGCATTAAACTCACAGTGTTCAACCTGCCTTTTGACAGAGCAGTTTTGAAACACTCTTTTTGTAGAATCTGCAGGTGGATATTTGGAGTGCTTTGAGGACAATGCTATATAAGGAAATGTCTTCACATAAAACCTAGACAGAAACATTATCAGAAACTTCTTTGTGATGTGTGCTTCCAAATCACAGAGTTGAACCTTCCTTTTGATATAGCAGGTTTGGAACACACTTTTTTTGGAATCTGCAAGTGAATTTTGGGAGCGCTTTGAGGACTATGCTGGAAAAGGAAATATATTCACATAAAAACTAGAAAGAGGCATTCTCAAAAACTTCTCTGTGATGTGTGCGCTAAACTCACAAAGTTGAACATCCCTTTTGCTAGAGCAGTTTTGAAACACAGTTTTTGTAAAATCTGCAAGTGAATATTTGGAGTGATTGAGACCTGTGCTGGAAAATCGTATAACTTCAAATAAGAACGGGACAGAAGTATTCTCAGAAACATCTTTGTGATGTCAGCATTCAACTCGCGGAGTTGAAACTTCCTTTTGGTAGAGCAGTTTTGAAACTGTCTTTTTGTGGAAGCTACAAGTGGATATTTGGAACGCTTTGAGGCTTATGCTGGAAAAGCTAATAACTTCACATAAAAAGAAGAGAGAAGCATTCTCAGAAACTTCTTTGTGATGAGTGCATTCAAGTGTACATTTGGAGTGCTTTGAGGCCTTTGCTGGAAAAGGAAATAACTTCACATAAAAATTAGACAGAAGCATGCTCAGAAGCTTCTTTGTGATGTGTGCATTCAACTCACAGAGTTGGATCTTCCTTTTCTTAGAGCGGTTTTGAAACAAGATTTTTGTAGAATATTCAAGTGGACATTTGGAGGGCTTTGAGGCCTATGCTGGAAAAGGAAATAACTTCACATAAAAACTAGACAGAAGCATTCTCAGAAACGTATTTGTTATGACTCCATTCAACTCACAGAGTTGAACCTTCGTTTTGATAGGGCAGTTTTGAAACACTCTTTTTGTAGAATCTTCAAGTGGACATTTTTAGTGCTTTGACGATATGCTGGAAAAGAAATATCTTCACATAAAAACTACACAGAAGCATTCTCAGAAACTTCTTTGTGATGTGTGCTTTCAACTCACAGATGTAAACATTTCTTTTGATAGAGTAGTTTTGAAACACTCTTTTTGTAGAATCTGCAAGTGGATATATGGAGCACTTTGAAGCCTATGCTGGAAAAGGAAATATCTTCACATAAAAACTATACAGAAGCATTCTCAGCAACTTTCTTGTGATTTGTGCATTCAACTCGGAGAGTTGAACCGTCCTTTTGTTAGAGCAGTTTGGGAACACTCTTTTTGTAGAATCTGCAAGTGGATATTTGGAGCACTTCGAAGCCTAAGCTGGAAAAAGAAACAACTGCACATAAAAACTAGAAGGAAGCATTCTCACAAACTTTTTCGTGATGTGTGCATTCAACTCAGCGAGTTTAACCTTCCTTTTGATAGAGCAGTTTTGAAACACTCTTTTTGTAGAATGTGCAAGTAGACATTTGGAGCTCTTTCAGGCCTGTGCTGGAATAGAAAAGATCTTCACACGAAAACTAGACAGAAGCATTCTCAGAAACTTCTTTGTGATGTGTGCATTCCACTCACAGAGTTGAACCTTCCTTTTGATAGAGCAATTCTGAAACACTCTTTTTGTAGAATCCGCAAGTGGATATTTGGAGCGCTTTGAGGCCTATGCTGGAAAAGCAAATATTTTCACGTAAAAACAAGGCGGAAGCACTCTATCAAACTTCTTTGTGATGTTTACATTCAACTCACAGAGTTGAACCTTCCCTTGAATAGAGCGGTTTTGAAAGAATCTTTTTGTAGTATATGCAAGTAGATATTTGGAGCCCTTTGAGTCCTATGAGGGAAATGGAAATATTTTTAGATGAAAACTAGACAGAGGCATTCTCAGAAACATATTTGTTACGAGTGAATTCAAGTCACAGAGTTGAACCTTCCTTTTGGCAGAGCGGTTTTGAAACCCTCTTTTTATTGACTCTTCCATTGGAGATTTAGAGCGCTTTGACGCAATGCTGGAAAAGGAAATATCTTCACATAAAAACTAGACAGATGCATTCCCAGAAACTTCTTTTTGATGTGTGCTTTCAACTCACAGAGTTGAACCTTTCTTTTGATAGAGCAGTTTTGAAACCCTCTCTTTGAAGAATCTTCATGTGGACATTTGGATATCTTTGAGGCCTATGCTGGAAAAGGAAATATCTTCACATAAAAACAAGACAGAAGCATTCTCAGAAACTACTTTGCAATGTGTGCGTTCAACACACAGACTTTAAACTTACTTTTGGCGGAGCAGTTCTGAAACAGTCTTTTTGTACAGTCTGCAAGTGGATATTTGGAGTGCTTTAAGGCCTACGCTGAAAAAAGAAATAACTTCAATCAAAAAGTAGAAAGAAGCATTCTCAGAAACCTCTTTGTGATGTGTGTATTGAACTCACAGAGTTGAACCTTCCTTTTGATAGAGGAGTTTTGAAATACTCTTTTTGTAGGATCTGCAAGTGAATAGTTGGAATGATTTGAGGCCTATGATGGTAAAGGAAATATCTTCACATAAAAACGATAGAGAAGCATTCTCGGAAACTTCCTTGTGATGTGTGCATTCAACTCACAGAGTTGAACCTTCCTTCTGATAGTGCAGTTTTGAAACACTCGTTTTGAATCATCTGCAAGTGGATACTTGGAGCGCTTTGAAGCCTATACTGGAAAAGTAAATGTCTTCTCATAAAAACTATACAGAAGCAATCTCCGAAACCACCTTGTGATGTGTGTATTCAACTCAGAGAGTTGAACCTTCCTTTTTTTAGAGCAGTTTTGAAACACTCTTTTTGCAAAATCTGCAAGTGAATACTTGGATCGCTTTGAAGCCTCTGCAGGGTAAAGGAAATATCTTCACATAAAAACAAAACAGAAGCATTGTCAGAAACTTCTTTATGATGTGTGCATTCAATTCACAGAGTTGAACCTTCCTTTTGATAGAGCAGTTTTGAATCACTCCTTTTGTAGTGTGTGCAAGTAGACATTTGGAGCTCTTTCAGGCCTGTGCTGGAAAAGGAAATATCTTCACAGAAAAACTAGACAGAAGTATTCTCAGAAACGTCTTTGTGATGCATGCATTCTAAACACGGAGTTGAACCTTCCTTTTGATAGAACAGTTTTGAAACACTCTTATTGTAGAATCTGCATGTGGATATTTGGAGCGCTTTGAGGCCTAAGCTAGAAAAGAAAATATCTTCGCATAAAAATGAGACAGAAGCATTCTCAGAAACTTTTATGTGATGTGTGCATTAAACTCACAGTGTTGAACCTGCCTTTTGACAGAGCAGTTTTGAAACACTCTTTTTGTAGAATCTGCAGGTGGATATTTGGAGTGCTTTGAGGACAATGCTGTATAAGGAAATGTCTTCACATAAAACCTAGACAGAAACATTATCAGAAACTTCTTTGTGATGTGTGCTTCCAAATCACAGAGTTGAACCTTCCTTTTGATATAGCAGGTTTGGAACACACTTTTTGTGGAATCTGCAAGTGAATTTTGGGAGCGCTTTGAGGACTATGCTGGAAAAGGAAATATATTCACATAAAAACTAGAAAGAGGCATTCTCAAAAACTTCTCTGTGATATGTGCGCTAAACTCACAAAGTTGAACATCCCTTTTGCTAGAGCAGTTTTGAAACACTGTTTTTGTAAAATCTGCAAGTGAATATTTGGAGTGATTGAGACCTGTGCTGGAAAATCGTATAACTTCAAATAAGAACGGGACAGAAGTATTCTCAGAAACATCTTTGTGATGTCTGCATTCAACTCGCGGAGTTGAAACTTCCTTTTGGTAGAGCAGTTTTGAAACTGTCTTTTTGTGGAAGCTACAAGTGGATATTTGGAACGCTTTGAGGCTTATGCTGGAAAAGCTAATAACTTCACATAAAAAGAAGAGAGAAGCATTCTCAGAAACTTCTTTGTGATGAGTGCATTCAAGTGTACATTTGGAGTGCTTTGAGGCCTTTGCTGGAAAAGGAAATAACTTCACATAAAAATTAGACAGAAGCATGCTCAGAAGCTTTTTGTGATGTGTGCATTCAACTCACAGAGTTGGATCTTCCTTTTCTTAGAGCGGTTTTGAAACAAGATTTTTGTAGAATATTCAAGTGGACATTTGGAGGTCTTTGAGGCCTATGCTGGAAAAGGAAATAACTTCACATAAAAACTAGACAGAAGCATTCTTAGAAACGTATTTGTTATGAGTCCATTCAACTCACAGAGTTGAACCTTCGTTTTGATAGGGCAGTTTAGAAACACTCTTTTTGTAGAATCTTCAAGTGGACATTTTTAGTGCTTTGACGATATGCTGGAAAAGAAATATCTTCACATAAAAACTACACAGAAGCATTCTCAGAAACTTCTTTGTGATGTGTGCTTTCAACTCACAGATGTAAACATTTCTTTTGATAGAGTAGTTTTGAAACACTCTTTTTGTAGAATCTGCAAGTGGATATATGGAGCGCTTTGATGCCTATGCTGGGAAAGGAAATATCTTCACATAAAAACTATACAGAAGCATTCTCAGCAACTTTCTTGTGATTTGTGCATTCAACTCGGAGAGTTGAACCGTCCTTTTGTTAGAGCAGTTTGGGAACACTCTTTTTGTAGAATCTGCAAGTGGATATTTGGAGCACTTCGAAGCCTAAGCTGGAAAAAGAAACAACTGCACATAAAAACTAGAAGGTAGCATTCTCACAAACTTTTTCGTGATGTGTGCATTCAACTCAGCGAGTTTAACCTTACTTTTGATAGAGCAGTTTTGAAACACTCTTTTTGTAGAATGTGCAAGTAGACATTTGGAGCTCTTTCAGGCCTGTGCTGGAATAGAAAAGATCTTCACACGAAAACTAGACAGAAGCATTCTCAGAAACTTCTTTGTGATGTGTGCATTCCACTCACAGAGTTGAACCTTCCTTTTGATAGAGCAATTCTGAAACACTCTTTTTGTAGAATCCGCAAGTGGATATTTGGAGCGCTTTGAGGCCTATGCTGGAAAAGCAAATATTTTCACGTAAAAACAAGGCGGAAGCACTCTATCAAACTTCTTTGTGATGTTTACATTCAACTCACAGAGTTGAACCTTCCCTTGAATAGAGCGGTTTTGAAAGAATCTTTTTGTAGTATATGCAACTAGATATTTGGAGCGCTTTGAGTCCTATGAGGGAAATGGAAATATTTTTAGATGAAAACTAGACAGAGGCATTCTCAGAAACATATTTGTTACGAGTGAATTCAAGTCACAGAGTTGAACCTTCCTTTTGGCAGAGCGGTTTTGAAACCCTCTGTTTATTGACTCTTCCATTGGAGATTTAGAGCGCTTTGACGCAATGCTGGAAAAGGAAATATCTTCACATAAAAACTAGACAGATGCATTCCCAGAAACTTCTTTTTGATGTGTGCTTTCAACTCACAGAGTTGAACATTTCTTTTGATAGAGCAGTTTTGAAACCCTCTCTTTGAAGAATCTTCATGTGGACATTTGGATATCTTTGAGGCCTATGCTGGAAAAGGAAATATCTTCACATAAAAACAAGACAGAAGCATTCTCAGAAACTACTTTGCAATGTGTGCGTTCAACACACAGACTTTAAACTTACTTTTGGCGGAGCAGTTCTGAAACAGTCTTTTTGTACAGTCTGCAAGTGGATATTTGGAGCGCTTTAAGGCCTACGCTGAAAAAAGAAATAACTTCAATCAAAAAGTAGAAAGAAGCATTCTCAGAAACCTCTTTGTGATGTGTGTATTGAACTCACAGAGTTGAACCTTCCTTTTGATAGAGGAGTTTTGAAATACTCTTTTTGTAGGATCTGCAAGTGAATAGTTGGAATGATTTGAGGCCTATGATGGTAAATGAAATATCTTCACATAAAAACGATAGAGAAGCATTCTCGGAAACTTCCTTGTGATGTGTGCATTCAACTCACAGAGTTGAACCTTCCTTCTGATAGTGCAGTTTTGAAACACTCGTTTTGTATCATCTGCAAGTGGATACTTGGAGCGCTTTGAAGCCTATACTGGAAAAGTAAATGTCTTCTCATAAAAACTATACAGAAGCAATCTCCGAAACCACCTTGTGATGTGTGTATTCAACTCAGAGAGTTGAACCTTCCTTTTTTTAGAGCAGTTTTGAAACACTCTTTTTGCAAAATCTGCAAGTGAATACTTGGATCGCTTTGAAGCCTCTGCAGGGTAAAGGAAATATCTTCACATAAAAACAAAACAGAAGCATTGTCAGAAACTTCTTTATGACGTGTGCATTCAATTCACAGAGTTGAACCTTCCTTTTGATAGAGCAGTTTTGAATCACTCCTTTTGTAGTGTGTGCAAGTAGACATTTGGAGCTCTTTCAGGCCTGTGCTGGAAAAGGAAATATCTTCACACAAAAACTAGACAGAAGTATTCTCAGAAACTTCTTTGTGATGCATGCATTCTAAACACGGAGTTGAACCTTCCTTTTGATAGAACAGTTTTGAAACACTCTTATTGTAGGATCTGCATGTGGATATTTGGAGCGCTTTGAGGCCTATGCTAGAAAAGAAAATATCTTCGCGTAAAAATGAGACAGAAGCATTCTCAGAAACTTTTTTGTGATGTGTGCATTAAACTCACAGTGTTCAACCTGCCTTTTGACAGAGCAGTTTTGAAACACTCTTTTTGTAGAATCTGCAGGTGGATATTTGGAGTGCTTTGAGGACAATGCTATATAAGGAAATGTCTTCACATAAAACCTAGACAGAAACATTATCAGAAACTTCTTTGTGATGTGTGCTTCCAAATCACAGAGTTGAACCTTCCTTTTGATATAGCAGGTTTGGAACACACTTTTTTTGGAATCTGCAAGTGAATTTTGGGAGCGCTTTGAGGACTATGCTGGAAAAGGAAATATATTCACATAAAAACTAGAAAGAGGCATTCTCAAAAACTTCTCTGTGATGTGTGCGCTAAACTCACAAAGTTGAACATCCCTTTTGCTAGAGCAGTTTTGAAACACAGTTTTTGTAAAATCTGCAAGTGAATATTTGGAGTGATTGAGACCTGTGCTGGAAAATCGTATAACTTCAAATAAGAACGGGACAGAAGTATTCTCAGAAACATCTTTGTGATGTCAGCATTCAACTCGCGGAGTTGAAACTTCCTTTTGGTAGAGCAGTTTTGAAACTGTCTTTTTGTGGAAGCTACAAGTGGATATTTGGAACGCTTTGAGGCTTATGCTGGAAAAGCTAATAACTTCACATAAAAAGAAGAGAGAAGCATTCTCAGAAACTTCTTTGTGATGAGTGCATTCAAGTGTACATTTGGAGTGCTTTGAGGCCTTTGCTGGAAAAGGAAATAACTTCACATAAAAATTAGACAGAAGCATGCTCAGAAGCTTCTTTGTGATGTGTGCATTCAACTCACAGAGTTGGATCTTCCTTTTCTTAGAGCGGTTTTGAAACAAGATTTTTGTAGAATATTCAAGTGGACATTTGGAGGGCTTTGAGGCCTATGCTGGAAAAGGAAATAACTTCACATAAAAACTAGACAGAAGCATTCTCAGAAACGTATTTGTTATGACTCCATTCAACTCACAGAGTTGAACCTTCGTTTTGATAGGGCAGTTTTGAAACACTCTTTTTGTAGAATCTTCAAGTGGACATTTTTAGTGCTTTGACGATATGCTGGAAAAGAAATATCTTCACATAAAAACTACACAGAAGCATTCTCAGAAACTTCTTTGTGATGTGTGCTTTCAACTCACAGATGTAAACATTTCTTTTGATAGAGTAGTTTTGAAACACTCTTTTTGTAGAATCTGCAAGTGGATATATGGAGCACTTTGAAGCCTATGCTGGAAAAGGAAATATCTTCACATAAAAACTATACAGAAGCATTCTCAGCAACTTTCTTGTGATTTGTGCATTCAACTCGGAGAGTTGAACCGTCCTTTTGTTAGAGCAGTTTGGGAACACTCTTTTTGTAGAATCTGCAAGTGGATATTTGGAGCACTTCGAAGCCTAAGCTGGAAAAAGAAACAACTGCACATAAAAACTAGAAGGAAGCATTCTCACAAACTTTTTCGTGATGTGTGCATTCAACTCAGCGAGTTTAACCTTCCTTTTGATAGAGCAGTTTTGAAACACTCTTTTTGTAGAATGTGCAAGTAGACATTTGGAGCTCTTTCAGGCCTGTGCTGGAATAGAAAAGATCTTCACACGAAAACTAGACAGAAGCATTCTCAGAAACTTCTTTGTGATGTGTGCATTCCACTCACAGAGTTGAACCTTCCTTTTGATAGAGCAATTCTGAAACACTCTTTTTGTAGAATCCGCAAGTGGATATTTGGAGCGCTTTGAGGCCTATGCTGGAAAAGCAAATATTTTCACGTAAAAACAAGGCGGAAGCACTCTATCAAACTTCTTTGTGATGTTTACATTCAACTCACAGAGTTGAACCTTCCCTTGAATAGAGCGGTTTTGAAAGAATCTTTTTGTAGTATATGCAAGTAGATATTTGGAGCCCTTTGAGTCCTATGAGGGAAATGGAAATATTTTTAGATGAAAACTAGACAGAGGCATTCTCAGAAACATATTTGTTACGAGTGAATTCAAGTCACAGAGTTGAACCTTCCTTTTGGCAGAGCGGTTTTGAAACCCTCTTTTTATTGACTCTTCCATTGGAGATTTAGAGCGCTTTGACGCAATGCTGGAAAAGGAAATATCTTCACATAAAAACTAGACAGATGCATTCCCAGAAACTTCTTTTTGATGTGTGCTTTCAACTCACAGAGTTGAACCTTTCTTTTGATAGAGCAGTTTTGAAACCCTCTCTTTGAAGAATCTTCATGTGGACATTTGGATATCTTTGAGGCCTATGCTGGAAAAGGAAATATCTTCACATAAAAACAAGACAGAAGCATTCTCAGAAACTACTTTGCAATGTGTGCGTTCAACACACAGACTTTAAACTTACTTTTGGCGGAGCAGTTCTGAAACAGTCTTTTTGTACAGTCTGCAAGTGGATATTTGGAGTGCTTTAAGGCCTACGCTGAAAAAAGAAATAACTTCAATCAAAAAGTAGAAAGAAGCATTCTCAGAAACCTCTTTGTGATGTGTGTATTGAACTCACAGAGTTGAACCTTCCTTTTGATAGAGGAGTTTTGAAATACTCTTTTTGTAGGATCTGCAAGTGAATAGTTGGAATGATTTGAGGCCTATGATGGTAAAGGAAATATCTTCACATAAAAACGATAGAGAAGCATTCTCGGAAACTTCCTTGTGATGTGTGCATTCAACTCACAGAGTTGAACCTTCCTTCTGATAGTGCAGTTTTGAAACACTCGTTTTGAATCATCTGCAAGTGGATACTTGGAGCGCTTTGAAGCCTATACTGGAAAAGTAAATGTCTTCTCATAAAAACTATACAGAAGCAATCTCCGAAACCACCTTGTGATGTGTGTATTCAACTCAGAGAGTTGAACCTTCCTTTTTTTAGAGCAGTTTTGAAACACTCTTTTTGCAAAATCTGCAAGTGAATACTTGGATCGCTTTGAAGCCTCTGCAGGGTAAAGGAAATATCTTCACATAAAAACAAAACAGAAGCATTGTCAGAAACTTCTTTATGATGTGTGCATTCAATTCACAGAGTTGAACCTTCCTTTGGATAGAGCAGTTTTGAATCACTCCTTTTGTAGTGTGTGCAAGTAGACATTTGGAGCTCTTTCAGGCCTGTGCTGGAAAAGGAAATATCTTCACAGAAAAACTAGACAGAAGTATTCTCAGAAACGTCTTTGTGATGCATGCATTCTAAACACGGAGTTGAACCTTCCTTTTGATAGAACAGTTTTGAAACACTCTTATTGTAGAATCTGCATGTGGATATTTGGAGCGCTTTGAGGCCTATGCTAGAAAAGAAAATATCTTCGCATAAAAATGAGACAGAAGCATTCTCAGAAACTTTTATGTGATGTGTGCATTAAACTCACAGTGTTGAACCTGCCTTTTGACAGAGCAGTTTTGAAACACTCTTTTTGTAGAATCTGCAGGTGGATATTTGGAGTGCTTTGAGGACAATGCTGTATAAGGAAATGTCTTCACATAAAACCTAGACAGAAACATTATCAGAAACTTCTTTGTGATGTGTGCTTCCAAATCACAGAGTTGAACCTTCCTTTTGATATAGCAGGTTTGGAACACACTTTTTGTGGAATCTGCAAGTGAATTTTGGGAGCGCTTTGAGGACTATGCTGGAAAAGGAAATATATTCACATAAAAACTAGAAAGAGGCATTCTCAAAAACTTCTCTGTGATATGTGCGCTAAACTCACAAAGTTGAACATCCCTTTTGCTAGAGCAGTTTTGAAACACTGTTTTTGTAAAATCTGCAAGTGAATATTTGGAGTGATTGAGACCTGTGCTGGAAAATCGTATAACTTCAAATAAGAACGGGACAGAAGTATTCTCAGAAACATCTTTGTGATGTCTGCATTCAACTCGCGGAGTTGAAACTTCCTTTTGGTAGAGCAGTTTTGAAACTGTCTTTTTGTGGAAGCTACAAGTGGATATTTGGAACGCTTTGAGGCTTATGCTGGAAAAGCTAATAACTTCACATAAAAAGAAGAGAGAAGCATTCTCAGAAACTTCTTTGTGATGAGTGCATTCAAGTGTACATTTGGAGTGCTTTGAGGCCTTTGCTGGAAAAGGAAATAACTTCACATAAAAATTAGACAGAAGCATGCTCAGAAGCTTCTTTGTGATGTGTGCATTCAACTCACAGAGTTGGATCTTCCTTTTCTTAGAGCGGTTTTGAAACAAGATTTTTGTAGAATATTCAAGTGGACAGTTGGAGGGCTTTGAGGCCTATGCTGGAAAAGGAAATAACTTCACATAAAAACTAGACAGAAGCATTCTCAGAAACGTATTTGTTATGAGTCCATTCAACTCACAGAGTTGAACCTTCGTTTTGATAGGGCAGTTTAGAAACACTCTTTTTGTAGAATCTTCAAGTGGACATTTTTAGTGCTTTGACGATATGCTGGAAAAGAAATATCTTCACATAAAAACTACACAGAAGCATTCTCAGAAACTTCTTTGTGATGTGTGCTTTCAACTCACAGATGTAAACATTTCTTTTGATAGAGTAGTTTTGAAACACTCTTTTTGTAGAATCTGCAAGTGGATATATGGAGCGCTTTGAAGCCTATGCTGGAAAAGGAAATATCTTCACATAAAAACTATACAGAAGCATTCTCAGCAACTTCCTTGTGATTTGTGCATTCAACTCGGAGAGTTGAAACGTCCTTTTGTTAGAGCAGTTTGGGAACACTCTTTTTGTAGAATCTGCAAGTGGATATTTGGAGTACTTCGAAGCCTAAGCTGGAAAAGGAAACAACTTCACATAAAAACTAGAAGGAAGCATTCTCACAAACTTTTTTGTGATGTGTGCATTCAACTCAGCGAGGTTAACCTTACTTTTGATAGAGCAGTTTTGAAACACTCTTTTTGTAGAATGTGCAAGTAGACATTTGGAGCTCTTTCAGGCCTGTGCTGGAATAGAAAAGATCTTCACACAAAAACTAGACAGAAGCATTCTCAGAAACTTCTTTGTGATGTGTGCATTCCACTCACAGAGTTGAACCTTCCTTTTGATAGAGCAATTCTGAAACACTCTTTTTGTAGAATCCGCAAGTGGATATTTGGAGCGCTTTGAGGCCTATGCTGGAAAAGGAAATATTTTCACGTAAAAACAAGGCGGAAGCACTCTATCAAACTTCTCTGTGATGTTTACATTCAACTCACAGAGTTGAACCTTCCCTTGAATAGAGCGGTTTTGAAAGAATCTTTTTGTAGTATATGCAACTAGATATTTGGAGCGCTTTGAGTCCTATGAGGGAAATGGAAATATTTTTAGATGAAAACTAGACAGAGGCATTCTCAGAAACATATTTGTTACGAGTGAATTCAAGTCACAGAGTTGAACCTTCCTTTTGGCAGAGCGGTTTTGAAACCCTCTTTTTATTGACTCTTCCATTGGAGATTTAGAGCGCTTTGACGCAATGCTGGAAAAGGAAATATCTTCACATAAAAACTAGACAGATGCATTCCCAGAAACTTCTTTTTGATGTGTGCTTTCAACTCACAGAGTTGAACCTTTCTTTTGATAGAGCAGTTTTGAAACCCTCTCTTTGAAGAATCTTCATGTGGACATTTGGATATCTTTGAGGCCTATGCTGGAAAAGGAAATATCTTCACATAAAAACAAGACAGAGGCATTCTCAGAAACTACTTTGCAATGTGTGCGTTCAACACACAGACTTTAAACTTACTTTTGGCGAAGCAGTTCTGAAACAGTCTTTTTGTACAGTCTGCAAGTGGATATTTGGAGCGCTTTAAGGCCTACGCTGAAAAAAGAAATAACTTCAATCAAAAAGTAGAAAGAAGCATTCTCAGAAACCTCTTTGTGATGTGTGTATTGAACTCACAGAGTTGAACCTTCCTTTTGATAGAGGAGTTTTGAAATACTCTTTTTGTAGGATCTGCAAGTGAATAGTTGGAATGATTTGAGGCCTATGATGGTAAAGGAAATATCTTCACATAAAAACGATAGAGAAGCATTCTCGGAAACTTCCTTGTGATGTGTGCATTCAACTCACAGAGTTGAACCTTCCTTCTGATAGTGCAGTTTTGAAACACTCGTTTTGTATCATCTGCAAGTGGATACTTGGAGCGCTTTGAAGCCTATACTGGAAAAGTAAATGTCTTCTCATAAAAACTATACAGAAGCAATCTCCGAAACCACCTTGTGATGTGTGTATTCAACTCAGAGAGTTGAACCTTCCTTTTTTTAGAGCAGTTTTGAAACACTCTTTTTGCAAAATCTGCAAGTGAATACTTGGATCGCTTTGAAGCCTCTGCAGGGTAAAGGAAATATCTTCACATAAAAACAAAACAGAAGCATTGTCAGAAACTTCTTTATGACGTGTGCATTCAATTCACAGAGTTGAACCTTCCTTTTGATAGAGCAGTTTTGAATCACTCCTTTTGTAGTGTGTGCAAGTAGACATTTGGAGCTCTTTCAGGCCTGTGCTGGAAAAGGAAATATCTTCACACAAAAACTAGACAGAAGTATTCTCAGAAACTTCTTTGTGATGCATGCATTCTAAACACGGAGTTGAACCTTCGTTTTGATAGAACAGTTTTGAAACACTCTTATTGTAGGATCTGCATGTGGATATTTGGAGCGCTTTGAGGCCTATGCTAGAAAAGAAAATATCTTCGCGTAAAAATGAGACAGAAGCATTCTCAGAAACTTTTTTGTGATGTGTGCATTAAACTCACAGTGTTCAACCTGCCTTTTGACAGAGCAGTTTTGAAACACTCTTTTTGTAGAATCTGCAGGTGGATATTTGGAGTGCTTTGAGGACAATGCTATATAAGGAAATGTCTTCACATAAAACCTAGACAGAAACATTATCAGAAACTTCTTTGTGATGTGTGCTTCCAAATCACAGAGTTGAACCTTCCTTTTGATATAGCAGGTTTGGAACACACTTTTTTTGGAATCTGCAAGTGAATTTTGGGAGCGCTTTGAGGACTATGCTGGAAAAGGAAATATATTCACATAAAAACTAGAAAGAGGCATTCTCAAAAACTTCTCTGTGATGTGTGCGCTAAACTCACAAAGTTGAACATCCCTTTTGCTAGAGCAGTTTTGAAACACAGTTTTTGTAAAATCTGCAAGTGAATATTTGGAGTGATTGAGACCTGTGCTGGAAAATCGTATAACTTCAAATAAGAACGGGACAGAAGTATTCTCAGAAACATCTTTGTGATGTCAGCATTCAACTCGCGGAGTTGAAACTTCCTTTTGGTAGAGCAGTTTTGAAACTGTCTTTTTGTGGAAGCTACAAGTGGATATTTGGAACGCTTTGAGGCTTATGCTGGAAAAGCTAATAACTTCACATAAAAAGAAGAGAGAAGCATTCTCAGAAACTTCTTTGTGATGAGTGCATTCAAGTGTACATTTGGAGTGCTTTGAGGCCTTTGCTGGAAAAGGAAATAACTTCACATAAAAATTAGACAGAAGCATGCTCAGAAGCTTCTTTGTGATGTGTGCATTCAACTCACAGAGTTGGATCTTCCTTTTCTTAGAGCGGTTTTGAAACAAGATTTTTGTAGAATATTCAAGTGGACATTTGGAGGGCTTTGAGGCCTATGCTGGAAAAGGAAATAACTTCACATAAAAACTAGACAGAAGCATTCTCAGAAACGTATTTGTTATGACTCCATTCAACTCACAGAGTTGAACCTTCGTTTTGATAGGGCAGTTTTGAAACACTCTTTTTGTAGAATCTTCAAGTGGACATTTTTAGTGCTTTGACGATATGCTGGAAAAGAAATATCTTCACATAAAAACTACACAGAAGCATTCTCAGAAACTTCTTTGTGATGTGTGCTTTCAACTCACAGATGTAAACATTTCTTTTGATAGAGTAGTTTTGAAACACTCTTTTTGTAGAATCTGCAAGTGGATATATGGAGCACTTTGAAGCCTATGCTGGAAAAGGAAATATCTTCACATAAAAACTATACAGAAGCATTCTCAGCAACTTTCTTGTGATTTGTGCATTCAACTCGGAGAGTTGAACCGTCCTTTTGTTAGAGCAGTTTGGGAACACTCTTTTTGTAGAATCTGCAAGTGGATATTTGGAGCACTTCGAAGCCTAAGCTGGAAAAAGAAACAACTGCACATAAAAACTAGAAGGAAGCATTCTCACAAACTTTTTCGTGATGTGTGCATTCAACTCAGCGAGTTTAACCTTCCTTTTGATAGAGCAGTTTTGAAACACTCTTTTTGTAGAATGTGCAAGTAGACATTTGGAGCTCTTTCAGGCCTGTGCTGGAATAGAAAAGATCTTCACACGAAAACTAGACAGAAGCATTCTCAGAAACTTCTTTGTGATGTGTGCATTCCACTCACAGAGTTGAACCTTCCTTTTGATAGAGCAATTCTGAAACACTCTTTTTGTAGAATCCGCAAGTGGATATTTGGAGCGCTTTGAGGCCTATGCTGGAAAAGCAAATATTTTCACGTAAAAACAAGGCGGAAGCACTCTATCAAACTTCTTTGTGATGTTTACATTCAACTCACAGAGTTGAACCTTCCCTTGAATAGAGCGGTTTTGAAAGAATCTTTTTGTAGTATATGCAAGTAGATATTTGGAGCCCTTTGAGTCCTATGAGGGAAATGGAAATATTTTTAGATGAAAACTAGACAGAGGCATTCTCAGAAACATATTTGTTACGAGTGAATTCAAGTCACAGAGTTGAACCTTCCTTTTGGCAGAGCGGTTTTGAAACCCTCTTTTTATTGACTCTTCCATTGGAGATTTAGAGCGCTTTGACGCAATGCTGGAAAAGGAAATATCTTCACATAAAAACTAGACAGATGCATTCCCAGAAACTTCTTTTTGATGTGTGCTTTCAACTCACAGAGTTGAACCTTTCTTTTGATAGAGCAGTTTTGAAACCCTCTCTTTGAAGAATCTTCATGTGGACATTTGGATATCTTTGAGGCCTATGCTGGAAAAGGAAATATCTTCACATAAAAACAAGACAGAAGCATTCTCAGAAACTACTTTGCAATGTGTGCGTTCAACACACAGACTTTAAACTTACTTTTGGCGGAGCAGTTCTGAAACAGTCTTTTTGTACAGTCTGCAAGTGGATATTTGGAGTGCTTTAAGGCCTACGCTGAAAAAAGAAATAACTTCAATCAAAAAGTAGAAAGAAGCATTCTCAGAAACCTCTTTGTGATGTGTGTATTGAACTCACAGAGTTGAACCTTCCTTTTGATAGAGGAGTTTTGAAATACTCTTTTTGTAGGATCTGCAAGTGAATAGTTGGAATGATTTGAGGCCTATGATGGTAAAGGAAATATCTTCACATAAAAACGATAGAGAAGCATTCTCGGAAACTTCCTTGTGATGTGTGCATTCAACTCACAGAGTTGAACCTTCCTTCTGATAGTGCAGTTTTGAAACACTCGTTTTGAATCATCTGCAAGTGGATACTTGGAGCGCTTTGAAGCCTATACTGGAAAAGTAAATGTCTTCTCATAAAAACTATACAGAAGCAATCTCCGAAACCACCTTGTGATGTGTGTATTCAACTCAGAGAGTTGAACCTTCCTTTTTTTAGAGCAGTTTTGAAACACTCTTTTTGCAAAATCTGCAAGTGAATACTTGGATCGCTTTGAAGCCTCTGCAGGGTAAAGGAAATATCTTCACATAAAAACAAAACAGAAGCATTGTCAGAAACTTCTTTATGACGTGTGCATTCAATTCACAGAGTTGAACCTTCCTTTTGATAGAGCAGTTTTGAATCACTCCTTTTGTAGTGTGTGCAAGTAGACATTTGGAGCTCTTTCAGGCCTGTGCTGGAAAAGGAAATATCTTCACACAAAAACTAGACAGAAGTATTCTCAGAAACTTCTTTGTGATGCATGCATTCTAAACACGGAGTTGAACCTTCCTTTTGATAGAACAGTTTTGAAACACTCTTATTGTAGGATCTGCATGTGGATATTTGGAGCGCTTTGAGGCCTATGCTAGAAAAGGAAATATCTTCGCGTAAAAATGAGACAGAAGCATTCTCAGAAACTTTTTTGTGATGTGTGCATTAAACTCACAGTGTTCAACCTGCCTTTTGACAGAGCAGTTTTGAAACACTCTTTTTGTAGAATCTGCAGGTGGATATTTGGAGTGCTTTGAGGACAATGCTATATAAGGAAATGTCTTCACATAAAACCTAGACAGAAACATTATCAGAAACTTCTTTGTGATGTGTGCTTCCAAATCACAGAGTTGAACCTTCCTTTTGATATAGCAGGTTTGGAACACACTTTTTTTGGAATCTGCAAGTGAATTTTGGGAGCGCTTTGAGGACTATGCTGGAAAAGGAAATATATTCACATAAAAACTAGAAAGAGGCATTCTCAAAAACTTCTCTGTGATGTGTGCGCTAAACTCACAAAGTTGAACATCCCTTTTGCTAGAGCAGTTTTGAAACACAGTTTTTGTAAAATCTGCAAGTGAATATTTGGAGTGATTGAGACCTGTGCTGGAAAATCGTATAACTTCAAATAAGAACGGGACAGAAGTATTCTCAGAAACATCTTTGTGATGTCAGCATTCAACTCGCGGAGTTGAAACTTCCTTTTGGTAGAGCAGTTTTGAAACTGTCTTTTTGTGGAAGCTACAAGTGGATATTTGGAACGCTTTGAGGCTTATGCTGGAAAAGCTAATAACTTCACATAAAAAGAAGAGAGAAGCATTCTCAGAAACTTCTTTGTGATGAGTGCATTCAAGTGTACATTTGGAGTGCTTTGAGGCCTTTGCTGGAAAAGGAAATAACTTCACATAAAAATTAGACAGAAGCATGCTCAGAAGCTTCTTTGTGATGTGTGCATTCAACTCACAGAGTTGGATCTTCCTTTTCTTAGAGCGGTTTTGAAACAAGATTTTTGTAGAATATTCAAGTGGACATTTGGAGGGCTTTGAGGCCTATGCTGGAAAAGGAAATAACTTCACATAAAAACTAGACAGAAGCATTCTCAGAAACGTATTTGTTATGACTCCATTCAACTCACAGAGTTGAACCTTCGTTTTGATAGGGCAGTTTTGAAACACTCTTTTTGTAGAATCTTCAAGTGGACATTTTTAGTGCTTTGACGATATGCTGGAAAAGAAATATCTTCACATAAAAACTACACAGAAGCATTCTCAGAAACTTCTTTGTGATGTGTGCTTTCAACTCACAGATGTAAACATTTCTTTTGATAGAGTAGTTTTGAAACACTCTTTTTGTAGAATCTGCAAGTGGATATATGGAGCACTTTGAAGCCTATGCTGGAAAAGGAAATATCTTCACATAAAAACTATACAGAAGCATTCTCAGCAACTTTCTTGTGATTTGTGCATTCAACTCGGAGAGTTGAACCGTCCTTTTGTTAGAGCAGTTTGGGAACACTCTTTTTGTAGAATCTGCAAGTGGATATTTGGAGCACTTCGAAGCCTAAGCTGGAAAAAGAAACAACTGCACATAAAAACTAGAAGGAAGCATTCTCACAAACTTTTTCGTGATGTGTGCATTCAACTCAGCGAGTTTAACCTTCCTTTTGATAGAGCAGTTTTGAAACACTCTTTTTGTAGAATGTGCAAGTAGACATTTGGAGCTCTTTCAGGCCTGTGCTGGAATAGAAAAGATCTTCACACGAAAACTAGACAGAAGCATTCTCAGAAACTTCTTTGTGATGTGTGCATTCCACTCACAGAGTTGAACCTTCCTTTTGATAGAGCAATTCTGAAACACTCTTTTTGTAGAATCCGCAAGTGGATATTTGGAGCGCTTTGAGGCCTATGCTGGAAAAGCAAATATTTTCACGTAAAAACAAGGCGGAAGCACTCTATCAAACTTCTTTGTGATGTTTACATTCAACTCACAGAGTTGAACCTTCCCTTGAATAGAGCGGTTTTGAAAGAATCTTTTTGTAGTATATGCAAGTAGATATTTGGAGCCCTTTGAGTCCTATGAGGGAAATGGAAATATTTTTAGATGAAAACTAGACAGAGGCATTCTCAGAAACATATTTGTTACGAGTGAATTCAAGTCACAGAGTTGAACCTTCCTTTTGGCAGAGCGGTTTTGAAACCCTCTTTTTATTGACTCTTCCATTGGAGATTTAGAGCGCTTTGACGCAATGCTGGAAAAGGAAATATCTTCACATAAAAACTAGACAGATGCATTCCCAGAAACTTCTTTTTGATGTGTGCTTTCAACTCACAGAGTTGAACCTTTCTTTTGATAGAGCAGTTTTGAAACCCTCTCTTTGAAGAATCTTCATGTGGACATTTGGATATCTTTGAGGCCTATGCTGGAAAAGGAAATATCTTCACATAAAAACAAGACAGAAGCATTCTCAGAAACTACTTTGCAATGTGTGCGTTCAACACACAGACTTTAAACTTACTTTTGGCGGAGCAGTTCTGAAACAGTCTTTTTGTACAGTCTGCAAGTGGATATTTGGAGTGCTTTAAGGCCTACGCTGAAAAAAGAAATAACTTCAATCAAAAAGTAGAAAGAAGCATTCTCAGAAACCTCTTTGTGATGTGTGTATTGAACTCACAGAGTTGAACCTTCCTTTTGATAGAGGAGTTTTGAAATACTCTTTTTGTAGGATCTGCAAGTGAATAGTTGGAATGATTTGAGGCCTATGATGGTAAAGGAAATATCTTCACATAAAAACGATAGAGAAGCATTCTCGGAAACTTCCTTGTGATGTGTGCATTCAACTCACAGAGTTGAACCTTCCTTCTGATAGTGCAGTTTTGAAACACTCGTTTTGAATCATCTGCAAGTGGATACTTGGAGCGCTTTGAAGCCTATACTGGAAAAGTAAATGTCTTCTCATAAAAACTATACAGAAGCAATCTCCGAAACCACCTTGTGATGTGTGTATTCAACTCAGAGAGTTGAACCTTCCTTTTTTTAGAGCAGTTTTGAAACACTCTTTTTGCAAAATCTGCAAGTGAATACTTGGATCGCTTTGAAGCCTCTGCAGGGTAAAGGAAATATCTTCACATAAAAACAAAACAGAAGCATTGTCAGAAACTTCTTTATGATGTGTGCATTCAATTCACAGAGTTGAACCTTCCTTTGGATAGAGCAGTTTTGAATCACTCCTTTTGTAGTGTGTGCAAGTAGACATTTGGAGCTCTTTCAGGCCTGTGCTGGAAAAGGAAATATCTTCACAGAAAAACTAGACAGAAGTATTCTCAGAAACGTCTTTGTGATGCATGCATTCTAAACACGGAGTTGAACCTTCCTTTTGATAGAACAGTTTTGAAACACTCTTATTGTAGAATCTGCATGTGGATATTTGGAGCGCTTTGAGGCCTATGCTAGAAAAGAAAATATCTTCGCATAAAAATGAGACAGAAGCATTCTCAGAAACTTTTATGTGATGTGTGCATTAAACTCACAGTGTTGAACCTGCCTTTTGACAGAGCAGTTTTGAAACACTCTTTTTGTAGAATCTGCAGGTGGATATTTGGAGTGCTTTGAGGACAATGCTGTATAAGGAAATGTCTTCACATAAAACCTAGACAGAAACATTATCAGAAACTTCTTTGTGATGTGTGCTTCCAAATCACAGAGTTGAACCTTCCTTTTGATATAGCAGGTTTGGAACACACTTTTTGTGGAATCTGCAAGTGAATTTTGGGAGCGCTTTGAGGACTATGCTGGAAAAGGAAATATATTCACATAAAAACTAGAAAGAGGCATTCTCAAAAACTTCTCTGTGATATGTGCGCTAAACTCACAAAGTTGAACATCCCTTTTGCTAGAGCAGTTTTGAAACACTGTTTTTGTAAAATCTGCAAGTGAATATTTGGAGTGATTGAGACCTGTGCTGGAAAATCGTATAACTTCAAATAAGAACGGGACAGAAGTATTCTCAGAAACATCTTTGTGATGTCTGCATTCAACTCGCGGAGTTGAAACTTCCTTTTGGTAGAGCAGTTTTGAAACTGTCTTTTTGTGGAAGCTACAAGTGGATATTTGGAACGCTTTGAGGCTTATGCTGGAAAAGCTAATAACTTCACATAAAAAGAAGAGAGAAGCATTCTCAGAAACTTCTTTGTGATGAGTGCATTCAAGTGTACATTTGGAGTGCTTTGAGGCCTTTGCTGGAAAAGGAAATAACTTCACATAAAAATTAGACAGAAGCATGCTCAGAAGCTTTTTGTGATGTGTGCATTCAACTCACAGAGTTGGATCTTCCTTTTCTTAGAGCGGTTTTGAAACAAGATTTTTGTAGAATATTCAAGTGGACATTTGGAGGGCTTTGAGGCCTATGCTGGAAAAGGAAATAACTTCACATAAAAACTAGACAGAAGCATTCTTAGAAACGTATTTGTTATGAGTCCATTCAACTCACAGAGTTGAACCTTCGTTTTGATAGGGCAGTTTAGAAACACTCTTTTTGTAGAATCTTCAAGTGGACATTTTTAGTGCTTTGACGATATGCTGGAAAAGAAATATCTTCACATAAAAACTACACAGAAGCATTCTCAGAAACTTCTTTGTGATGTGTGCTTTCAACTCACAGATGTAAACATTTCTTTTGATAGAGTAGTTTTGAAACACTCTTTTTGTAGAATCTGCAAGTGGATATATGGAGCGCTTTGATGCCTATGCTGGGAAAGGAAATATCTTCACATAAAAACTATACAGAAGCATTCTCAGCAACTTTCTTGTGATTTGTGCATTCAACTCGGAGAGTTGAACCGTCCTTTTGTTAGAGCAGTTTGGGAACACTCTTTTTGTAGAATCTGCAAGTGGATATTTGGAGCACTTCGAAGCCTAAGCTGGAAAAAGAAACAACTGCACATAAAAACTAGAAGGTAGCATTCTCACAAACTTTTTCGTGATGTGTGCATTCAACTCAGCGAGTTTAACCTTACTTTTGATAGAGCAGTTTTGAAACACTCTTTTTGTAGAATGTGCAAGTAGACATTTGGAGCTCTTTCAGGCCTGTGCTGGAATAGAAAAGATCTTCACACGAAAACTAGACAGAAGCATTCTCAGAAACTTCTTTGTGATGTGTGCATTCCACTCACAGAGTTGAACCTTCCTTTTGATAGAGCAATTCTGAAACACTCTTTTTGTAGAATCCGCAAGTGGATATTTGGAGCGCTTTGAGGCCTATGCTGGAAAAGCAAATATTTTCACGTAAAAACAAGGCGGAAGCACTCTATCAAACTTCTTTGTGATGTTTACATTCAACTCACAGAGTTGAACCTTCCCTTGAATAGAGCGGTTTTGAAAGAATCTTTTTGTAGTATATGCAACTAGATATTTGGAGCGCTTTGAGTCCTATGAGGGAAATGGAAATATTTTTAGATGAAAACTAGACAGAGGCATTCTCAGAAACATATTTGTTACGAGTGAATTCAAGTCACAGAGTTGAACCTTCCTTTTGGCAGAGCGGTTTTGAAACCCTCTGTTTATTGACTCTTCCATTGGAGATTTAGAGCGCTTTGACGCAATGCTGGAAAAGGAAATATCTTCACATAAAAACTAGACAGATGCATTCCCAGAAACTTCTTTTTGATGTGTGCTTTCAACTCACAGAGTTGAACATTTCTTTTGATAGAGCAGTTTTGAAACCCTCTCTTTGAAGAATCTTCATGTGGACATTTGGATATCTTTGAGGCCTATGCTGGAAAAGGAAATATCTTCACATAAAAACAAGACAGAAGCATTCTCAGAAACTACTTTGCAATGTGTGCGTTCAACACACAGACTTTAAACTTACTTTTGGCGGAGCAGTTCTGAAACAGTCTTTTTGTACAGTCTGCAAGTGGATATTTGGAGCGCTTTAAGGCCTACGCTGAAAAAAGAAATAACTTCAATCAAAAAGTAGAAAGAAGCATTCTCAGAAACCTCTTTGTGATGTGTGTATTGAACTCACAGAGTTGAACCTTCCTTTTGATAGAGGAGTTTTGAAATACTCTTTTTGTAGGATCTGCAAGTGAATAGTTGGAATGATTTGAGGCCTATGATGGTAAATGAAATATCTTCACATAAAAACGATAGAGAAGCATTCTCGGAAACTTCCTTGTGATGTGTGCATTCAACTCACAGAGTTGAACCTTCCTTCTGATAGTGCAGTTTTGAAACACTCGTTTTGTATCATCTGCAAGTGGATACTTGGAGCGCTTTGAAGCCTATACTGGAAAAGTAAATGTCTTCTCATAAAAACTATACAGAAGCAATCTCCGAAACCACCTTGTGATGTGTGTATTCAACTCAGAGAGTTGAACCTTCCTTTTTTTAGAGCAGTTTTGAAACACTCTTTTTGCAAAATCTGCAAGTGAATACTTGGATCGCTTTGAAGCCTCTGCAGGGTAAAGGAAATATCTTCACATAAAAACAAAACAGAAGCATTGTCAGAAACTTCTTTATGACGTGTGCATTCAATTCACAGAGTTGAACCTTCCTTTTGATAGAGCAGTTTTGAATCACTCCTTTTGTAGTGTGTGCAAGTAGACATTTGGAGCTCTTTCAGGCCTGTGCTGGAAAAGGAAATATCTTCACACAAAAACTAGACAGAAGTATTCTCAGAAACTTCTTTGTGATGCATGCATTCTAAACACGGAGTTGAACCTTCCTTTTGATAGAACAGTTTTGAAACACTCTTATTGTAGGATCTGCATGTGGATATTTGGAGCGCTTTGAGGCCTATGCTAGAAAAGAAAATATCTTCGCGTAAAAATGAGACAGAAGCATTCTCAGAAACTTTTTTGTGATGTGTGCATTAAACTCACAGTGTTCAACCTGCCTTTTGACAGAGCAGTTTTGAAACACTCTTTTTGTAGAATCTGCAGGTGGATATTTGGAGTGCTTTGAGGACAATGCTATATAAGGAAATGTCTTCACATAAAACCTAGACAGAAACATTATCAGAAACTTCTTTGTGATGTGTGCTTCCAAATCACAGAGTTGAACCTTCCTTTTGATATAGCAGGTTTGGAACACACTTTTTTTGGAATCTGCAAGTGAATTTTGGGAGCGCTTTGAGGACTATGCTGGAAAAGGAAATATATTCACATAAAAACTAGAAAGAGGCATTCTCAAAAACTTCTCTGTGATGTGTGCGCTAAACTCACAAAGTTGAACATCCCTTTTGCTAGAGCAGTTTTGAAACACAGTTTTTGTAAAATCTGCAAGTGAATATTTGGAGTGATTGAGACCTGTGCTGGAAAATCGTATAACTTCAAATAAGAACGGGACAGAAGTATTCTCAGAAACATCTTTGTGATGTCAGCATTCAACTCGCGGAGTTGAAACTTCCTTTTGGTAGAGCAGTTTTGAAACTGTCTTTTTGTGGAAGCTACAAGTGGATATTTGGAACGCTTTGAGGCTTATGCTGGAAAAGCTAATAACTTCACATAAAAAGAAGAGAGAAGCATTCTCAGAAACTTCTTTGTGATGAGTGCATTCAAGTGTACATTTGGAGTGCTTTGAGGCCTTTGCTGGAAAAGGAAATAACTTCACATAAAAATTAGACAGAAGCATGCTCAGAAGCTTCTTTGTGATGTGTGCATTCAACTCACAGAGTTGGATCTTCCTTTTCTTAGAGCGGTTTTGAAACAAGATTTTTGTAGAATATTCAAGTGGACATTTGGAGGGCTTTGAGGCCTATGCTGGAAAAGGAAATAACTTCACATAAAAACTAGACAGAAGCATTCTTAGAAACGTATTTGTTATGACTCCATTCAACTCACAGAGTTGAACCTTCGTTTTGATAGGGCAGTTTTGAAACACTCTTTTTGTAGAATCTTCAAGTGGACATTTTTAGTGCTTTGACGATATGCTGGAAAAGAAATATCTTCACATAAAAACTACACAGAAGCATTCTCAGAAACTTCTTTGTGATGTGTGCTTTCAACTCACAGATGTAAACATTTCTTTTGATAGAGTAGTTTTGAAACACTCTTTTTGTAGAATCTGCAAGTGGATATATGGAGCACTTTGAAGCCTATGCTGGAAAAGGAAATATCTTCACATAAAAACTATACAGAAGCATTCTCAGCAACTTTCTTGTGATTTGTGCATTCAACTCGGAGAGTTGAACCGTCCTTTTGTTAGAGCAGTTTGGGAACACTCTTTTTGTAGAATCTGCAAGTGGATATTTGGAGCACTTCGAAGCCTAAGCTGGAAAAAGAAACAACTGCACATAAAAACTAGAAGGAAGCATTCTCACAAACTTTTTCGTGATGTGTGCATTCAACTCAGCGAGTTTAACCTTCCTTTTGATAGAGCAGTTTTGAAACACTCTTTTTGTAGAATGTGCAAGTAGACATTTGGAGCTCTTTCAGGCCTGTGCTGGAATAGAAAAGATCTTCACACGAAAACTAGACAGAAGCATTCTCAGAAACTTCTTTGTGATGTGTGCATTCCACTCACAGAGTTGAACCTTCCTTTTGATAGAGCAATTCTGAAACACTCTTTTTGTAGAATCCGCAAGTGGATATTTGGAGCGCTTTGAGGCCTATGCTGGAAAAGCAAATATTTTCACGTAAAAACAAGGCGGAAGCACTCTATCAAACTTCTTTGTGATGTTTACATTCAACTCACAGAGTTGAACCTTCCCTTGAATAGAGCGGTTTTGAAAGAATCTTTTTGTAGTATATGCAAGTAGATATTTGGAGCCCTTTGAGTCCTATGAGGGAAATGGAAATATTTTTAGATGAAAACTAGACAGAGGCATTCTCAGAAACATATTTGTTACGAGTGAATTCAAGTCACAGAGTTGAACCTTCCTTTTGGCAGAGCGGTTTTGAAACCCTCTTTTTATTGACTCTTCCATTGGAGATTTAGAGCGCTTTGACGCAATGCTGGAAAAGGAAATATCTTCACATAAAAACTAGACAGATGCATTCCCAGAAACTTCTTTTTGATGTGTGCTTTCAACTCACAGAGTTGAACCTTTCTTTTGATAGAGCAGTTTTGAAACCCTCTCTTTGAAGAATCTTCATGTGGACATTTGGATATCTTTGAGGCCTATGCTGGAAAAGGAAATATCTTCACATAAAAACAAGACAGAAGCATTCTCAGAAACTACTTTGCAATGTGTGCGTTCAACACACAGACTTTAAACTTACTTTTGGCGGAGCAGTTCTGAAACAGTCTTTTTGTACAGTCTGCAAGTGGATATTTGGAGTGCTTTAAGGCCTACGCTGAAAAAAGAAATAACTTCAATCAAAAAGTAGAAAGAAGCATTCTCAGAAACCTCTTTGTGATGTGTGTATTGAACTCACAGAGTTGAACCTTCCTTTTGATAGAGGAGTTTTGAAATACTCTTTTTGTAGGATCTGCAAGTGAATAGTTGGAATGATTTGAGGCCTATGATGGTAAAGGAAATATCTTCACATAAAAACGATAGAGAAGCATTCTCGGAAACTTCCTTGTGATGTGTGCATTCAACTCACAGAGTTGAACCTTCCTTCTGATAGTGCAGTTTTGAAACACTCGTTTTGAATCATCTGCAAGTGGATACTTGGAGCGCTTTGAAGCCTATACTGGAAAAGTAAATGTCTTCTCATAAAAACTATACAGAAGCAATCTCCGAAACCACCTTGTGATGTGTGTATTCAACTCAGAGAGTTGAACCTTCCTTTTTTTAGAGCAGTTTTGAAACACTCTTTTTGCAAAATCTGCAAGTGAATACTTGGATCGCTTTGAAGCCTCTGCAGGGTAAAGGAAATATCTTCACATAAAAACAAAACAGAAGCATTGTCAGAAACTTCTTTATGATGTGTGCATTCAATTCACAGAGTTGAACCTTCCTTTTGATAGAGCAGTTTTGAATCACTCCTTTTGTAGTGTGTGCAAGTAGACATTTGGAGCTCTTTCAGGCCTGTGCTGGAAAAGGAAATATCTTCACAGAAAAACTAGACAGAAGTATTCTCAGAAACGTCTTTGTGATGCATGCATTCTAAACACGGAGTTGAACCTTCCTTTTGATAGAACAGTTTTGAAACACTCTTATTGTAGAATCTGCATGTGGATATTTGGAGCGCTTTGAGGCCTATGCTAGAAAAGAAAATATCTTCGCATAAAAATGAGACAGAAGCATTCTCAGAAACTTTTATGTGATGTGTGCATTAAACTCACAGTGTTGAACCTGCCTTTTGACAGAGCAGTTTTGAAACACTCTTTTTGTAGAATCTGCAGGTGGATATTTGGAGTGCTTTGAGGACAATGCTGTATAAGGAAATGTCTTCACATAAAACCTAGACAGAAACATTATCAGAAACTTCTTTGTGATGTGTGCTTCCAAATCACAGAGTTGAACCTTCCTTTTGATATAGCAGGTTTGGAACACACTTTTTGTGGAATCTGCAAGTGAATTTTGGGAGCGCTTTGAGGACTATGCTGGAAAAGGAAATATATTCACATAAAAACTAGAAAGAGGCATTCTCAAAAACTTCTCTGTGATATGTGCGCTAAACTCACAAAGTTGAACATCCCTTTTGCTAGAGCAGTTTTGAAACACTGTTTTTGTAAAATCTGCAAGTGAATATTTGGAGTGATTGAGACCTGTGCTGGAAAATCGTATAACTTCAAATAAGAACGGGACAGAAGTATTCTCAGAAACATCTTTGTGATGTCTGCATTCAACTCGCGGAGTTGAAACTTCCTTTTGGTAGAGCAGTTTTGAAACTGTCTTTTTGTGGAAGCTACAAGTGGATATTTGGAACGCTTTGAGGCTTATGCTGGAAAAGCTAATAACTTCACATAAAAAGAAGAGAGAAGCATTCTCAGAAACTTCTTTGTGATGAGTGCATTCAAGTGTACATTTGGAGTGCTTTGAGGCCTTTGCTGGAAAAGGAAATAACTTCACATAAAAATTAGACAGAAGCATGCTCAGAAGCTTCTTTGTGATGTGTGCATTCAACTCACAGAGTTGGATCTTCCTTTTCTTAG
Organism: Pongo abelii; assembly: GCF_028885655.2. Taxonomy (NCBI): domain Eukaryota; kingdom Metazoa; phylum Chordata; class Mammalia; order Primates; family Hominidae; genus Pongo; species Pongo abelii. The sequence continues at coordinate 25,879,990 of NC_072005.2, forward strand.
AGCGGTTTTGAAACAAGATTTTTGTAGAATATTCAAGTGGACATTTGGAGGGCTTTGAGGCCTATGCTGGAAAAGGAAATAACTTCACATAAAAACTAGACAGAAGCATTCTCAGAAACGTATTTGTTATGAGTCCATTCAACTCACAGAGTTGAACCTTCGTTTTGATAGGGCAGTTTAGAAACACTCTTTTTGTAGAATCTTCAAGTGGACATTTTTAGTGCTTTGACGATATGCTGGAAAAGAAATATCTTCACATAAAAACTACACAGAAGCATTCTCAGAAACTTCTTTGTGATGTGTGCTTTCAACTCACAGATGTAAACATTTCTTTTGATAGAGTAGTTTTGAAACACTCTTTTTGTAGAATCTGCAAGTGGATATATGGAGCGCTTTGAAGCCTATGCTGGAAAAGGAAATATCTTCACATAAAAACTATACAGAAGCATTCTCAGCAACTTCCTTGTGATTTGTGCATTCAACTCGGAGAGTTGAAACGTCCTTTTGTTAGAGCAGTTTGGGAACACTCTTTTTGTAGAATCTGCAAGTGGATATTTGGAGTACTTCGAAGCCTAAGCTGGAAAAGGAAACAACTTCACATAAAAACTAGAAGGAAGCATTCTCACAAACTTTTTTGTGATGTGTGCATTCAACTCAGCGAGGTTAACCTTACTTTTGATAGAGCAGTTTTGAAACACTCTTTTTGTAGAATGTGCAAGTAGACATTTGGAGCTCTTTCAGGCCTGTGCTGGAATAGAAAAGATCTTCACACGAAAACTAGACAGAAGCATTCTCAGAAACTTCTTTGTGATGTGTGCATTCCACTCACAGAGTTGAACCTTCCTTTTGATAGAGCAATTCTGAAACACTCTTTTTGTAGAATCCGCAAGTGGATATTTGGAGCGCTTTGAGGCCTATGCTGGAAAAGGAAATATTTTCACGTAAAAACAAGGCGGAAGCACTCTATCAAACTTCTCTGTGATGTTTACATTCAACTCACAGAGTTGAACCTTCCCTTGAATAGAGCGGTTTTGAAAGAATCTTTTTGTAGTATATGCAACTAGATATTTGGAGCGCTTTGAGTCCTATGAGGGAAATGGAAATATTTTTAGATGAAAACTAGACAGAGGCATTCTCAGAAACATATTTGTTACGAGTGAATTCAAGTCACAGAGTTGAACCTTCCTTTTGGCAGAGCGGTTTTGAAACCCTCTTTTTATTGACTCTTCCATTGGAGATTTAGAGCGCTTTGACGCAATGCTGGAAAAGGAAATATCTTCACATAAAAACTAGACAAATGCATTCCCAGAAACTTCTTTTTGATGTGTGCTTTCAACTCACAGAGTTGAACCTTTCTTTTGATAGAGCAGTTTTGAAACCCTCTCTTTGAAGAATCTTCATGTGGACATTTGGATATCTTTGAGGCCTATGCTGGAAAAGGAAATATCTTCACATAAAAACAAGACAGAAGCATTCTCAGAAACTACTTTGCAATGTGTGCGTTCAACACACAGACTTTAAACTTACTTTTGGCGAAGCAGTTCTGAAACAGTCTTTTTGTACAGTCTGCAAGTGTATATTTGGAGCGCTTTAAGGCCTACGCTGAAAATAGAAATAACTTCAATCAAAAAGTAGAAAGAAGCATTCTCAGAAACCTCTTTGTGATGTGTGTATTGAACTCACAGAGTTGAACCTTCCTTTTGATAGAGGAGTTTTGAAATACTCTTTTTGTAGGATCTGCAAGTGAATAGTTGGAATGATTTGAGGCCTATGATGGTAAAGGAAATATCTTCACATAAAAACGATAGAGAAGCATTCTCGGAAACTTCCTTGTGATGTGTGCATTCAACTCACAGAGTTGAACCTTCCTTCTGATAGTGCAGTTTTGAAACACTCGTTTTGTATCATCTGCAAGTGGATACTTGGAGCGCTTTGAAGCCTATACTGGAAAAGTAAATGTCTTCTCATAAAAACTATACAGAAGCAATCTCCGAAACCACCTTGTGATGTGTGTATTCAACTCAGAGAGTTGAACCTTCCTTTTTTTAGAGCAGTTTTGAAACACTCTTTTTGCAAAATCTGCAAGTGAATACTTGGATCGCTTTGAAGCCTCTGCAGGGTAAAGGAAATATCTTCACATAAAAACAAAACAGAAGCATTGTCAGAAACTTCTTTATGACGTGTGCATTCAATTCACAGAGTTGAACCTTCCTTTTGATAGAGCAGTTTTGAATCACTCCTTTTGTAGTGTGTGCAAGTAGACATTTGGAGCTCTTTCAGGCCTGTGCTGGAAAAGGAAATATCTTCACACAAAAACTAGACAGAAGTATTCTCAGAAACTTCTTTGTGATGCATGCATTCTAAACACGGAGTTGAACCTTCCTTTTGATAGAACAGTTTTGAAACACTCTTATTGTAGGATCTGCAGGTGGATATTTGGAGTGCTTTGAGGACAATGCTATATAAGGAAATGTCTTCACATAAAACCTAGACAGAAACATTATCAGAAACTTCTTTGTGATGTGTGCTTCCAAATCACAGAGTTGAACCTTCCTTTTGATATAGCAGGTTTGGAACACACTTTTTTTGGAATCTGCAAGTGAATTTTGGGAGCGCTTTGAGGACTATGCTGGAAAAGGAAATATATTCACATAAAAACTAGAAAGAGGCATTCTCAAAAACTTCTCTGTGATGTGTGCGCTAAACTCACAAAGTTGAACATCCCTTTTGCTAGAGCAGTTTTGAAACACAGTTTTTGTAAAATCTGCAAGTGAATATTTGGAGTGATTGAGACCTGTGCTGGAAAATCGTATAACTTCAAATAAGAACGGGACAGAAGTATTCTCAGAAACATCTTTGTGATGTCAGCATTCAACTCGCGGAGTTGAAACTTCCTTTTGGTAGAGCAGTTTTGAAACTGTCTTTTTGTGGAAGCTACAAGTGGATATTTGGAACGCTTTGAGGCTTATGCTGGAAAAGCTAATAACTTCACATAAAAAGAAGAGAGAAGCATTCTCAGAAACTTCTTTGTGATGAGTGCATTCAAGTGTACATTTGGAGTGCTTTGAGGCCTTTGCTGGAAAAGGAAATAACTTCACATAAAAATTAGACAGAAGCATGCTCAGAAGCTTCTTTGTGATGTGTGCATTCAACTCACAGAGTTGGATCTTCCTTTTCTTAGAGCGGTTTTGAAACAAGATTTTTGTAGAATATTCAAGTGGACATTTGGAGGGCTTTGAGGCCTATGCTGGAAAAGGAAATAACTTCACATAAAAACTAGACAGAAGCATTCTCAGAAACGTATTTGTTATGACTCCATTCAACTCACAGAGTTGAACCTTCGTTTTGATAGGGCAGTTTTGAAACACTCTTTTTGTAGAATCTTCAAGTGGACATTTTTAGTGCTTTGACGATATGCTGGAAAAGAAATATCTTCACATAAAAACTACACAGAAGCATTCTCAGAAACTTCTTTGTGATGTGTGCTTTCAACTCACAGATGTAAACATTTCTTTTGATAGAGTAGTTTTGAAACACTCTTTTTGTAGAATCTGCAAGTGGATATATGGAGCACTTTGAAGCCTATGCTGGAAAAGGAAATATCTTCACATAAAAACTATACAGAAGCATTCTCAGCAACTTTCTTGTGATTTGTGCATTCAACTCGGAGAGTTGAACCGTCCTTTTGTTAGAGCAGTTTGGGAACACTCTTTTTGTAGAATCTGCAAGTGGATATTTGGAGCACTTCGAAGCCTAAGCTGGAAAAAGAAACAACTGCACATAAAAACTAGAAGGAAGCATTCTCACAAACTTTTTCGTGATGTGTGCATTCAACTCAGCGAGTTTAACCTTCCTTTTGATAGAGCAGTTTTGAAACACTCTTTTTGTAGAATGTGCAAGTAGACATTTGGAGCTCTTTCAGGCCTGTGCTGGAATAGAAAAGATCTTCACACGAAAACTAGACAGAAGCATTCTCAGAAACTTCTTTGTGATGTGTGCATTCCACTCACAGAGTTGAACCTTCCTTTTGATAGAGCAATTCTGAAACACTCTTTTTGTAGAATCCGCAAGTGGATATTTGGAGCGCTTTGAGGCCTATGCTGGAAAAGCAAATATTTTCACGTAAAAACAAGGCGGAAGCACTCTATCAAACTTCTTTGTGATGTTTACATTCAACTCACAGAGTTGAACCTTCCCTTGAATAGAGCGGTTTTGAAAGAATCTTTTTGTAGTATATGCAAGTAGATATTTGGAGCCCTTTGAGTCCTATGAGGGAAATGGAAATATTTTTAGATGAAAACTAGACAGAGGCATTCTCAGAAACATATTTGTTACGAGTGAATTCAAGTCACAGAGTTGAACCTTCCTTTTGGCAGAGCGGTTTTGAAACCCTCTTTTTATTGACTCTTCCATTGGAGATTTAGAGCGCTTTGACGCAATGCTGGAAAAGGAAATATCTTCACATAAAAACTAGACAGATGCATTCCCAGAAACTTCTTTTTGATGTGTGCTTTCAACTCACAGAGTTGAACCTTTCTTTTGATAGAGCAGTTTTGAAACCCTCTCTTTGAAGAATCTTCATGTGGACATTTGGATATCTTTGAGGCCTATGCTGGAAAAGGAAATATCTTCACATAAAAACAAGACAGAAGCATTCTCAGAAACTACTTTGCAATGTGTGCGTTCAACACACAGACTTTAAACTTACTTTTGGCGGAGCAGTTCTGAAACAGTCTTTTTGTACAGTCTGCAAGTGGATATTTGGAGTGCTTTAAGGCCTACGCTGAAAAAAGAAATAACTTCAATCAAAAAGTAGAAAGAAGCATTCTCAGAAACCTCTTTGTGATGTGTGTATTGAACTCACAGAGTTGAACCTTCCTTTTGATAGAGGAGTTTTGAAATACTCTTTTTGTAGGATCTGCAAGTGAATAGTTGGAATGATTTGAGGCCTATGATGGTAAAGGAAATATCTTCACATAAAAACGATAGAGAAGCATTCTCGGAAACTTCCTTGTGATGTGTGCATTCAACTCACAGAGTTGAACCTTCCTTCTGATAGTGCAGTTTTGAAACACTCGTTTTGAATCATCTGCAAGTGGATACTTGGAGCGCTTTGAAGCCTATACTGGAAAAGTAAATGTCTTCTCATAAAAACTATACAGAAGCAATCTCCGAAACCACCTTGTGATGTGTGTATTCAACTCAGAGAGTTGAACCTTCCTTTTTTTAGAGCAGTTTTGAAACACTCTTTTTGCAAAATCTGCAAGTGAATACTTGGATCGCTTTGAAGCCTCTGCAGGGTAAAGGAAATATCTTCACATAAAAACAAAACAGAAGCATTGTCAGAAACTTCTTTATGATGTGTGCATTCAATTCACAGAGTTGAACCTTCCTTTGGATAGAGCAGTTTTGAATCACTCCTTTTGTAGTGTGTGCAAGTAGACATTTGGAGCTCTTTCAGGCCTGTGCTGGAAAAGGAAATATCTTCACAGAAAAACTAGACAGAAGTATTCTCAGAAACGTCTTTGTGATGCATGCATTCTAAACACGGAGTTGAACCTTCCTTTTGATAGAACAGTTTTGAAACACTCTTATTGTAGAATCTGCATGTGGATATTTGGAGCGCTTTGAGGCCTATGCTAGAAAAGAAAATATCTTCGCATAAAAATGAGACAGAAGCATTCTCAGAAACTTTTATGTGATGTGTGCATTAAACTCACAGTGTTGAACCTGCCTTTTGACAGAGCAGTTTTGAAACACTCTTTTTGTAGAATCTGCAGGTGGATATTTGGAGTGCTTTGAGGACAATGCTGTATAAGGAAATGTCTTCACATAAAACCTAGACAGAAACATTATCAGAAACTTCTTTGTGATGTGTGCTTCCAAATCACAGAGTTGAACCTTCCTTTTGATATAGCAGGTTTGGAACACACTTTTTGTGGAATCTGCAAGTGAATTTTGGGAGCGCTTTGAGGACTATGCTGGAAAAGGAAATATATTCACATAAAAACTAGAAAGAGGCATTCTCAAAAACTTCTCTGTGATATGTGCGCTAAACTCACAAAGTTGAACATCCCTTTTGCTAGAGCAGTTTTGAAACACTGTTTTTGTAAAATCTGCAAGTGAATATTTGGAGTGATTGAGACCTGTGCTGGAAAATCGTATAACTTCAAATAAGAACGGGACAGAAGTATTCTCAGAAACATCTTTGTGATGTCTGCATTCAACTCGCGGAGTTGAAACTTCCTTTTGGTAGAGCAGTTTTGAAACTGTCTTTTTGTGGAAGCTACAAGTGGATATTTGGAACGCTTTGAGGCTTATGCTGGAAAAGCTAATAACTTCACATAAAAAGAAGAGAGAAGCATTCTCAGAAACTTCTTTGTGATGAGTGCATTCAAGTGTACATTTGGAGTGCTTTGAGGCCTTTGCTGGAAAAGGAAATAACTTCACCTAAAAATTAGACAGAAGCATGCTCAGAAGCTTCTTTGTGATGTGTGCATTCAACTCACAGAGTTGGATCTTCCTTTTCTTAGAGCGGTTTTGAAACAAGATTTTTGTAGAATATTCAAGTGGACATTTGGAGGGCTTTGAGGCCTATGCTGGAAAAGGAAATAACTTCACATAAAAACTAGACAGAAGCATTCTCAGAAACGTATTTGTTATGAGTCCATTCAACTCACAGAGTTGAACCTTCGTTTTGATAGGGCAGTTTAGAAACACTCTTTTTGTAGAATCTTCAAGTGGACATTTTTAGTGCTTTGACGATATGCTGGAAAAGAAATATCTTCACATAAAAACTACACAGAAGCATTCTCAGAAACTTCTTTGTGATGTGTGCTTTCAACTCACAGATGTAAACATTTCTTTTGATAGAGTAGTTTTGAAACACTCTTTTTGTAGAATCTGCAAGTGGATATATGGAGCGCTTTGAAGCCTATGCTGGAAAAGGAAATATCTTCACATAAAAACTATACAGAAGCATTCTCAGCAACTTTCTTGTGATTTGTGCATTCAACTCGGAGAGTTGAACCGTCCTTTTGTTAGAGCAGTTTGGGAACACTCTTTTTGTAGAATCTGCAAGTGGATATTTGGAGCACTTCGAAGCCTAAGCTGGAAAAAGAAACAACTGCACATAAAAACTAGAAGGAAGCATTCTCACAAACTTTTTCGTGATGTGTGCATTCAACTCAGCGAGTTTAACCTTCCTTTTGATAGAGCAGTTTTGAAACACTCTTTTTGTAGAATGTGCAAGTAGACATTTGGAGCTCTTTCAGGCCTGTGCTGGAATAGAAAAGATCTTCACACGAAAACTAGACAGAAGCATTCTCAGAAACTTCTTTGTGATGTGTGCATTCCACTCACAGAGTTGAACCTTCCTTTTGATAGAGCAATTCTGAAACACTCTTTTTGTAGAATCCGCAAGTGGATATTTGGAGCGCTTTGAGGCCTATGCTGGAAAAGCAAATATTTTCACGTAAAAACAAGGCGGAAGCACTCTATCAAACTTCTTTGTGATGTTTACATTCAACTCACAGAGTTGAACCTTCCCTTGAATAGAGCGGTTTTGAAAGAATCTTTTTGTAGTATATGCAAGTAGATATTTGGAGCCCTTTGAGTCCTATGAGGGAAATGGAAATATTTTTAGATGAAAACTAGACAGAGGCATTCTCAGAAACATATTTGTTACGAGTGAATTCAAGTCACAGAGTTGAACCTTCCTTTTGGCAGAGCGGTTTTGAAACCCTCTTTTTATTGACTCTTCCATTGGAGATTTAGAGCGCTTTGACGCAATGCTGGAAAAGGAAATATCTTCACATAAAAACTAGACAGATGCATTCCCAGAAACTTCTTTTTGATGTGTGCTTTCAACTCACAGAGTTGAACCTTTCTTTTGATAGAGCAGTTTTGAAACCCTCTCTTTGAAGAATCTTCATGTGGACATTTGGATATCTTTGAGGCCTATGCTGGAAAAGGAAATATCTTCACATAAAAACAAGACAGAAGCATTCTCAGAAACTACTTTGCAATGTGTGCGTTCAACACACAGACTTTAAACTTACTTTTGGCGGAGCAGTTCTGAAACAGTCTTTTTGTACAGTCTGCAAGTGGATATTTGGAGTGCTTTAAGGCCTACGCTGAAAAAAGAAATAACTTCAATCAAAAAGTAGAAAGAAGCATTCTCAGAAACCTCTTTGTGATGTGTGTATTGAACTCACAGAGTTGAACCTTCCTTTTGATAGAGGAGTTTTGAAATACTCTTTTTGTAGGATCTGCAAGTGAATAGTTGGAATGATTTGAGGCCTATGATGGTAAAGGAAATATCTTCACATAAAAACGATAGAGAAGCATTCTCGGAAACTTCCTTGTGATGTGTGCATTCAACTCACAGAGTTGAACCTTCCTTCTGATAGTGCAGTTTTGAAACACTCGTTTTGAATCATCTGCAAGTGGATACTTGGAGCGCTTTGAAGCCTATACTGGAAAAGTAAATGTCTTCTCATAAAAACTATACAGAAGCAATCTCCGAAACCACCTTGTGATGTGTGTATTCAACTCAGAGAGTTGAACCTTCCTTTTTTTAGAGCAGTTTTGAAACACTCTTTTTGCAAAATCTGCAAGTGAATACTTGGATCGCTTTGAAGCCTCTGCAGGGTAAAGGAAATATCTTCACATAAAAACAAAACAGAAGCATTGTCAGAAACTTCTTTATGATGTGTGCATTCAATTCACAGAGTTGAACCTTCCTTTGGATAGAGCAGTTTTGAATCACTCCTTTTGTAGTGTGTGCAAGTAGACATTTGGAGCTCTTTCAGGCCTGTGCTGGAAAAGGAAATATCTTCACAGAAAAACTAGACAGAAGTATTCTCAGAAACGTCTTTGTGATGCATGCATTCTAAACACGGAGTTGAACCTTCCTTTTGATAGAACAGTTTTGAAATACTCTTATTGTAGAATCTGCATGTGGATATTTGGAGCGCTTTGAGGCCTATGCTAGAAAAGAAAATATCTTCGCATAAAAATGAGACAGAAGCATTCTCAGAAACTTTTATGTGATGTGTGCATTAAACTCACAGTGTTGAACCTGCCTTTTGACAGAGCAGTTTTGAAACACTCTTTTTGTAGAATCTGCAGGTGGATATTTGGAGTGCTTTGAGGACAATGCTGTATAAGGAAATGTCTTCACATAAAACCTAGACAGAAACATTATCAGAAACTTCTTTGTGATGTGTGCTTCCAAATCACAGAGTTGAACCTTCCTTTTGATATAGCAGGTTTGGAACACACTTTTTGTGGAATCTGCAAGTGAATTTTGGGAGCGCTTTGAGGACTATGCTGGAAAAGGAAATATATTCACATAAAAACTAGAAAGAGGCATTCTCAAAAACTTCTCTGTGATATGTGCGCTAAACTCACAAAGTTGAACATCCCTTTTGCTAGAGCAGTTTTGAAACACTGTTTTTGTAAAATCTGCAAGTGAATATTTGGAGTGATTGAGACCTGTGCTGGAAAATCGTATAACTTCAAATAAGAACGGGACAGAAGTATTCTCAGAAACATCTTTGTGATGTCAGCATTCAACTCGCGGAGTTGAAACTTCCTTTTGGTAGAGCAGTTTTGAAACTGTCTTTTTGTGGAAGCTACAAGTGGATATTTGGAACGCTTTGAGGCTTATGCTGGAAAAGCTAATAACTTCACATAAAAAGAAGAGAGAAGCATTCTCAGAAACTTCTTTGTGATGAGTGCATTCAAGTGTACATTTGGAGTGCTTTGAGGCCTTTGCTGGAAAAGGAAATAACTTCACCTAAAAATTAGACAGAAGCATGCTCAGAAGCTTCTTTGTGATGTGTGCATTCAACTCACAGAGTTGGATCTTCCTTTTCTTAGAGCGGTTTTGAAACAAGATTTTTGTAGAATATTCAAGTGGACATTTGGAGGGCTTTGAGGCCTATGCTGGAAAAGGAAATAACTTCACATAAAAACTAGACAGAAGCATTCTCAGAAACGTATTTGTTATGACTCCATTCAACTCACAGAGTTGAACCTTCGTTTTGATAGGGCAGTTTTGAAACACTCTTTTTGTAGAATCTTCAAGTGGACATTTTTAGTGCTTTGACGATATGCTGGAAAAGAAATATCTTCACATAAAAACTACACAGAAGCATTCTCAGAAACTTCTTTGTGATGTGTGCTTTCAACTCACAGATGTAAACATTTCTTTTGATAGAGTAGTTTTGAAACACTCTTTTTGTAGAATCTGCAAGTGGATATATGGAGCACTTTGAAGCCTATGTTGGAAAAGGAAATATCTTCACATAAAAACTATACAGAAGCATTCTCAGCAACTTTCTTGTGATTTGTGCATTCAACTCGGAGAGTTGAACCGTCCTTTTGTTAGAGCAGTTTGGGAACACTCTTTTTGTAGAATCTGCAAGTGGATATTTGGAGCACTTCGAAGCCTAAGCTGGAAAAAGAAACAACTGCACATAAAAACTAGAAGGAAGCATTCTCACAAACTTTTTCGTGATGTGTGCATTCAACTCAGCGAGTTTAACCTTCCTTTTGATAGAGCAGTTTTGAAACACTCTTTTTGTAGAATGTGCAAGTAGACATTTGGAGCTCTTTCAGGCCTGTGCTGGAATAGAAAAGATCTTCACACGAAAACTAGACAGAAGCATTCTCAGAAACTTCTTTGTGATGTGTGCATTCCACTCACAGAGTTGAACCTTCCTTTTGATAGAGCAATTCTGAAACACTCTTTTTGTAGAATCCGCAAGTGGATATTTGGAGCGCTTTGAGGCCTATGCTGGAAAAGCAAATATTTTCACGTAAAAACAAGGCGGAAGCACTCTATCAAACTTCTTTGTGATGTTTACATTCAACTCACAGAGTTGAACCTTCCCTTGAATAGAGCGGTTTTGAAAGAATCTTTTTGTAGTATATGCAAGTAGATATTTGGAGCCCTTTGAGTCCTATGAGGGAAATGGAAATATTTTTAGATGAAAACTAGACAGAGGCATTCTCAGAAACATATTTGTTACGAGTGAATTCAAGTCACAGAGTTGAACCTTCCTTTTGGCAGAGCGGTTTTGAAACCCTCTTTTTATTGACTCTTCCATTGGAGATTTAGAGCGCTTTGACGCAATGCTGGAAAAGGAAATATCTTCACATAAAAACTAGACAGATGCATTCCCAGAAACTTCTTTTTGATGTGTGCTTTCAACTCACAGAGTTGAACCTTTCTTTTGATAGAGCAGTTTTGAAACCCTCTCTTTGAAGAATCTTCATGTGGACATTTGGATATCTTTGAGGCCTATGCTGGAAAAGGAAATATCTTCACATAAAAACAAGACAGAAGCATTCTCAGAAACTACTTTGCAATGTGTGCGTTCAACACACAGACTTTAAACTTACTTTTGGCGGAGCAGTTCTGAAACAGTCTTTTTGTACAGTCTGCAAGTGGATATTTGGAGTGCTTTAAGGCCTACGCTGAAAAAAGAAATAACTTCAATCAAAAAGTAGAAAGAAGCATTCTCAGAAACCTCTTTGTGATGTGTGTATTGAACTCACAGAGTTGAACCTTCCTTTTGATAGAGGAGTTTTGAAATACTCTTTTTGTAGGATCTGCAAGTGAATAGTTGGAATGATTTGAGGCCTATGATGGTAAAGGAAATATCTTCACATAAAAACGATAGAGAAGCATTCTCGGAAACTTCCTTGTGATGTGTGCATTCAACTCACAGAGTTGAACCTTCCTTCTGATAGTGCAGTTTTGAAACACTCGTTTTGAATCATCTGCAAGTGGATACTTGGAGCGCTTTGAAGCCTATACTGGAAAAGTAAATGTCTTCTCATAAAAACTATACAGAAGCAATCTCCGAAACCACCTTGTGATGTGTGTATTCAACTCAGAGAGTTGAACCTTCCTTTTTTTAGAGCAGTTTTGAAACACTCTTTTTGCAAAATCTGCAAGTGAATACTTGGATCGCTTTGAAGCCTCTGCAGGGTAAAGGAAATATCTTCACATAAAAACAAAACAGAAGCATTGTCAGAAACTTCTTTATGATGTGTGCATTCAATTCACAGAGTTGAACCTTCCTTTTGATAGAGCAGTTTTGAATCACTCCTTTTGTAGTGTGTGCAAGTAGACATTTGGAGCTCTTTCAGGCCTGTGCTGGAAAAGGAAATATCTTCACACAAAAACTAGACAGAAGTATTCTCAGAAACGTCTTTGTGATGCATGCATTCTAAACACGGAGTTGAACCTTCCTTTTGATAGAACAGTTTTGAAACACTCTTATTGTAGAATCTGCATGTGGATATTTGGAGCGCTTTGAGGCCTATGCTAGAAAAGAAAATATCTTCGCATAAAAATGAGACAGAAGCATTCTCAGAAACTTTTATGTGATGTGTGCATTAAACTCACAGTGTTGAACCTGCCTTTTGACAGAGCAGTTTTGAAACACTCTTTTTGTAGAATCTGCAGGTGGATATTTGGAGTGCTTTGAGGACAATGCTGTATAAGGAAATGTCTTCACATAAAACCTAGACAGAAACATTATCAGAAACTTCTTTGTGATGTGTGCTTCCAAATCACAGAGTTGAACCTTCCTTTTGATATAGCAGGTTTGGAACACACTTTTTGTGGAATCTGCAAGTGAATTTTGGGAGCGCTTTGAGGACTATGCTGGAAAAGGAAATATATTCACATAAAAACTAGAAAGAGGCATTCTCAAAAACTTCTCTGTGATATGTGCGCTAAACTCACAAAGTTGAACATCCCTTTTGCTAGAGCAGTTTTGAAACACTGTTTTTGTAAAATCTGCAAGTGAATATTTGGAGTGATTGAGACCTGTGCTGGAAAATCGTATAACTTCAAATAAGAACGGGACAGAAGTATTCTCAGAAACATCTTTGTGATGTCTGCATTCAACTCGCGGAGTTGAAACTTCCTTTTGGTAGAGCAGTTTTGAAACTGTCTTTTTGTGGAAGCTACAAGTGGATATTTGGAACGCTTTGAGGCTTATGCTGGAAAAGCTAATAACTTCACATAAAAAGAAGAGAGAAGCATTCTCAGAAACTTCTTTGTGATGAGTGCATTCAAGTGTACATTTGGAGTGCTTTGAGGCCTTTGCTGGAAAAGGAAATAACTTCACATAAAAATTAGACAGAAGCATGCTCAGAAGCTTCTTTGTGATGTGTGCATTCAACTCACAGAGTTGGATCTTCCTTTTCTTAGAGCGGTTTTGAAACAAGATTTTTGTAGAATATTCAAGTGGACATTTGGAGGGCTTTGAGGCCTATGCTGGAAAAGGAAATAACTTCACATAAAAACTAGACAGAAGCATTCTCAGAAACGTATTTGTTATGAGTCCATTCAACTCACAGAGTTGAACCTTCGTTTTGATAGGGCAGTTTAGAAACACTCTTTTTGTAGAATCTTCAAGTGGACATTTTTAGTGCTTTGACGATATGCTGGAAAAGAAATATCTTCACATAAAAACTACACAGAAGCATTCTCAGAAACTTCTTTGTGATGTGTGCTTTCAACTCACAGATGTAAACATTTCTTTTGATAGAGTAGTTTTGAAACACTCTTTTTGTAGAATCTGCAAGTGGATATATGGAGCGCTTTGATGCCTATGCTGGGAAAGGAAATATCTTCACATAAAAACTATACAGAAGCATTCTCAGCAACTTTCTTGTGATTTGTGCATTCAACTCGGAGAGTTGAACCGTCCTTTTGTTAGAGCAGTTTGGGAACACTCTTTTTGTAGAATCTGCAAGTGGATATTTGGAGCACTTCGAAGCCTAAGCTGGAAAAAGAAACAACTGCACATAAAAACTAGAAGGTAGCATTCTCACAAACTTTTTCGTGATGTGTGCATTCAACTCAGCGAGTTTAACCTTACTTTTGATGGAGCAGTTTTGAAACACTCTTTTTGTAGAATGTGCAAGTAGACATTTGGAGCTCTTTCAGGCCTGTGCTGGAATAGAAAAGATCTTCACACGAAAACTAGACAGAAGCATTCTCAGAAACTTCTTTGTGATGTGTGCATTCCACTCACAGAGTTGAACCTTCCTTTTGATAGAGCAATTCTGAAACACTCTTTTTGTAGAATCCGCAAGTGGATATTTGGAGCGCTTTGAGGCCTATGCTGGAAAAGGAAATATTTTCACGTAAAAACAAGGCGGAAGCACTCTATCAAACTTCTCTGTGATGTTTACATTCAACTCACAGAGTTGAACCTTCCCTTGAATAGAGCGGTTTTGAAAGAATCTTTTTGTAGTATATGCAACTAGATATTTGGAGCGCTTTGAGTCCTATGAGGGAAATGGAAATATTTTTAGATGAAAACTAGACAGAGGCATTCTCAGAAACATATTTGTTACGAGTGAATTCAAGTCACAGAGTTGAACCTTCCTTTTGGCAGAGCGGTTTTGAAACCCTCTGTTTATTGACTCTTCCATTGGAGATTTAGAGCGCTTTGACGCAATGCTGGAAAAGGAAATATCTTCACATAAAAACTAGACAGATGCATTCCCAGAAACTTCTTTTTGATGTGTGCTTTCAACTCACAGAGTTGAACCTTTCTTTTGATAGAGCAGTTTTGAAACCCTCTCTTTGAAGAATCTTCATGTGGACATTTGGATATCTTTGAGGCCTATGCTGGAAAAGGAAATATCTTCACATAAAAACAAGACAGAAGCATTCTCAGAAACTACTTTGCAATGTGTGCGTTCAACACACAGACTTTAAACTTACTTTTGGCGGAGCAGTTCTGAAACAGTCTTTTTGTACAGTCTGCAAGTGGATATTTGGAGCGCTTTAAGGCCTACGCTGAAAAAAGAAATAACTTCAATCAAAAAGTAGAAAGAAGCATTCTCAGAAACCTCTTTGTGATGTGTGTATTGAACTCACAGAGTTGAACCTTCCTTTTGATAGAGGAGTTTTGAAATACTCTTTTTGTAGGATCTGCAAGTGAATAGTTGGAATGATTTGAGGCCTATGATGGTAAAGGAAATATCTTCACATAAAAACGATAGAGAAGCATTCTCGGAAACTTCCTTGTGATGTGTGCATTCAACTCACAGAGTTGAACCTTCCTTCTGATAGTGCAGTTTTGAAACACTCGTTTTGTATCATCTGCAAGTGGATACTTGGAGCGCTTTGAAGCCTATACTGGAAAAGTAAATGTCTTCTCATAAAAACTATACAGAAGCAATCTCCGAAACCACCTTGTGATGTGTGTATTCAACTCAGAGAGTTGAACCTTCCTTTTTTTAGAGCAGTTTTGAAACACTCTTTTTGCAAAATCTGCAAGTGAATACTTGGATCGCTTTGAAGCCTCTGCAGGGTAAAGGAAATATCTTCACATAAAAACAAAACAGAAGCATTGTCAGAAACTTCTTTATGATGTGTGCATTCAATTCACAGAGTTGAACCTTCCTTTGGATAGAGCAGTTTTGAATCACTCCTTTTGTAGTGTGTGCAAGTAGACATTTGGAGCTCTTTCAGGCCTGTGCTGGAAAAGGAAATATCTTCACAGAAAAACTAGACAGAAGTATTCTCAGAAACGTCTTTGTGATGCATGCATTCTAAACACGGAGTTGAACCTTCCTTTTGATAGAACAGTTTTGAAATACTCTTATTGTAGAATCTGCATGTGGATATTTGGAGCGCTTTGAGGCCTATGCTAGAAAAGAAAATATCTTCGCATAAAAATGAGACAGAAGCATTCTCAGAAACTTTTATGTGATGTGTGCATTAAACTCACAGTGTTGAACCTGCCTTTTGACAGAGCAGTTTTGAAACACTCTTTTTGTAGAATCTGCAGGTGGATATTTGGAGTGCTTTGAGGACAATGCTGTATAAGGAAATGTCTTCACATAAAACCTAGACAGAAACATTATCAGAAACTTCTTTGTGATGTGTGCTTCCAAATCACAGAGTTGAACCTTCCTTTTGATATAGCAGGTTTGGAACACACTTTTTGTGGAATCTGCAAGTGAATTTTGGGAGCGCTTTGAGGACTATGCTGGAAAAGGAAATATATTCACATAAAAACTAGAAAGAGGCATTCTCAAAAACTTCTCTGTGATATGTGCGCTAAACTCACAAAGTTGAACATCCCTTTTGCTAGAGCAGTTTTGAAACACTGTTTTTGTAAAATCTGCAAGTGAATATTTGGAGTGATTGAGACCTGTGCTGGAAAATCGTATAACTTCAAATAAGAACGGGACAGAAGTATTCTCAGAAACATCTTTGTGATGTCAGCATTCAACTCGCGGAGTTGAAACTTCCTTTTGGTAGAGCAGTTTTGAAACTGTCTTTTTGTGGAAGCTACAAGTGGATATTTGGAACGCTTTGAGGCTTATGCTGGAAAAGCTAATAACTTCACATAAAAAGAAGAGAGAAGCATTCTCAGAAACTTCTTTGTGATGAGTGCATTCAAGTGTACATTTGGAGTGCTTTGAGGCCTTTGCTGGAAAAGGAAATAACTTCACCTAAAAATTAGACAGAAGCATGCTCAGAAGCTTCTTTGTGATGTGTGCATTCAACTCACAGAGTTGGATCTTCCTTTTCTTAGAGCGGTTTTGAAACAAGATTTTTGTAGAATATTCAAGTGGACATTTGGAGGGCTTTGAGGCCTATGCTGGAAAAGGAAATAACTTCACATAAAAACTAGACAGAAGCATTCTCAGAAACGTATTTGTTATGACTCCATTCAACTCACAGAGTTGAACCTTCGTTTTGATAGGGCAGTTTTGAAACACTCTTTTTGTAGAATCTTCAAGTGGACATTTTTAGTGCTTTGACGATATGCTGGAAAAGAAATATCTTCACATAAAAACTACACAGAAGCATTCTCAGAAACTTCTTTGTGATGTGTGCTTTCAACTCACAGATGTAAACATTTCTTTTGATAGAGTAGTTTTGAAACACTCTTTTTGTAGAATCTGCAAGTGGATATATGGAGCACTTTGAAGCCTATGTTGGAAAAGGAAATATCTTCACATAAAAACTATACAGAAGCATTCTCAGCAACTTTCTTGTGATTTGTGCATTCAACTCGGAGAGTTGAACCGTCCTTTTGTTAGAGCAGTTTGGGAACACTCTTTTTGTAGAATCTGCAAGTGGATATTTGGAGCACTTCGAAGCCTAAGCTGGAAAAAGAAACAACTGCACATAAAAACTAGAAGGAAGCATTCTCACAAACTTTTTCGTGATGTGTGCATTCAACTCAGCGAGTTTAACCTTCCTTTTGATAGAGCAGTTTTGAAACACTCTTTTTGTAGAATGTGCAAGTAGACATTTGGAGCTCTTTCAGGCCTGTGCTGGAATAGAAAAGATCTTCACACGAAAACTAGACAGAAGCATTCTCAGAAACTTCTTTGTGATGTGTGCATTCCACTCACAGAGTTGAACCTTCCTTTTGATAGAGCAATTCTGAAACACTCTTTTTGTAGAATCCGCAAGTGGATATTTGGAGCGCTTTGAGGCCTATGCTGGAAAAGCAAATATTTTCACGTAAAAACAAGGCGGAAGCACTCTATCAAACTTCTTTGTGATGTTTACATTCAACTCACAGAGTTGAACCTTCCCTTGAATAGAGCGGTTTTGAAAGAATCTTTTTGTAGTATATGCAAGTAGATATTTGGAGCCCTTTGAGTCCTATGAGGGAAATGGAAATATTTTTAGATGAAAACTAGACAGAGGCATTCTCAGAAACATATTTGTTACGAGTGAATTCAAGTCACAGAGTTGAACCTTCCTTTTGGCAGAGCGGTTTTGAAACCCTCTTTTTATTGACTCTTCCATTGGAGATTTAGAGCGCTTTGACGCAATGCTGGAAAAGGAAATATCTTCACATAAAAACTAGACAGATGCATTCCCAGAAACTTCTTTTTGATGTGTGCTTTCAACTCACAGAGTTGAACCTTTCTTTTGATAGAGCAGTTTTGAAACCCTCTCTTTGAAGAATCTTCATGTGGACATTTGGATATCTTTGAGGCCTATGCTGGAAAAGGAAATATCTTCACATAAAAACAAGACAGAAGCATTCTCAGAAACTACTTTGCAATGTGTGCGTTCAACACACAGACTTTAAACTTACTTTTGGCGGAGCAGTTCTGAAACAGTCTTTTTGTACAGTCTGCAAGTGGATATTTGGAGTGCTTTAAGGCCTACGCTGAAAAAAGAAATAACTTCAATCAAAAAGTAGAAAGAAGCATTCTCAGAAACCTCTTTGTGATGTGTGTATTGAACTCACAGAGTTGAACCTTCCTTTTGATAGAGGAGTTTTGAAATACTCTTTTTGTAGGATCTGCAAGTGAATAGTTGGAATGATTTGAGGCCTATGATGGTAAAGGAAATATCTTCACATAAAAACGATAGAGAAGCATTCTCGGAAACTTCCTTGTGATGTGTGCATTCAACTCACAGAGTTGAACCTTCCTTCTGATAGTGCAGTTTTGAAACACTCGTTTTGAATCATCTGCAAGTGGATACTTGGAGCGCTTTGAAGCCTATACTGGAAAAGTAAATGTCTTCTCATAAAAACTATACAGAAGCAATCTCCGAAACCACCTTGTGATGTGTGTATTCAACTCAGAGAGTTGAACCTTCCTTTTTTTAGAGCAGTTTTGAAACACTCTTTTTGCAAAATCTGCAAGTGAATACTTGGATCGCTTTGAAGCCTCTGCAGGGTAAAGGAAATATCTTCACATAAAAACAAAACAGAAGCATTGTCAGAAACTTCTTTATGATGTGTGCATTCAATTCACAGAGTTGAACCTTCCTTTTGATAGAGCAGTTTTGAATCACTCCTTTTGTAGTGTGTGCAAGTAGACATTTGGAGCTCTTTCAGGCCTGTGCTGGAAAAGGAAATATCTTCACACAAAAACTAGACAGAAGTATTCTCAGAAACGTCTTTGTGATGCATGCATTCTAAACACGGAGTTGAACCTTCCTTTTGATAGAACAGTTTTGAAACACTCTTATTGTAGAATCTGCATGTGGATATTTGGAGCGCTTTGAGGCCTATGCTAGAAAAGAAAATATCTTCGCATAAAAATGAGACAGAAGCATTCTCAGAAACTTTTATGTGATGTGTGCATTAAACTCACAGTGTTGAACCTGCCTTTTGACAGAGCAGTTTTGAAACACTCTTTTTGTAGAATCTGCAGGTGGATATTTGGAGTGCTTTGAGGACAATGCTGTATAAGGAAATGTCTTCACATAAAACCTAGACAGAAACATTATCAGAAACTTCTTTGTGATGTGTGCTTCCAAATCACAGAGTTGAACCTTCCTTTTGATATAGCAGGTTTGGAACACACTTTTTGTGGAATCTGCAAGTGAATTTTGGGAGCGCTTTGAGGACTATGCTGGAAAAGGAAATATATTCACATAAAAACTAGAAAGAGGCATTCTCAAAAACTTCTCTGTGATATGTGCGCTAAACTCACAAAGTTGAACATCCCTTTTGCTAGAGCAGTTTTGAAACACTGTTTTTGTAAAATCTGCAAGTGAATATTTGGAGTGATTGAGACCTGTGCTGGAAAATCGTATAACTTCAAATAAGAACGGGACAGAAGTATTCTCAGAAACATCTTTGTGATGTCTGCATTCAACTCGCGGAGTTGAAACTTCCTTTTGGTAGAGCAGTTTTGAAACTGTCTTTTTGTGGAAGCTACAAGTGGATATTTGGAACGCTTTGAGGCTTATGCTGGAAAAGCTAATAACTTCACATAAAAAGAAGAGAGAAGCATTCTCAGAAACTTCTTTGTGATGAGTGCATTCAAGTGTACATTTGGAGTGCTTTGAGGCCTTTGCTGGAAAAGGAAATAACTTCACATAAAAATTAGACAGAAGCATGCTCAGAAGCTTCTTTGTGATGTGTGCATTCAACTCACAGAGTTGGATCTTCCTTTTCTTAGAGCGGTTTTGAAACAAGATTTTTGTAGAATATTCAAGTGGACATTTGGAGGGCTTTGAGGCCTATGCTGGAAAAGGAAATAACTTCACATAAAAACTAGACAGAAGCATTCTCAGAAACGTATTTGTTATGAGTCCATTCAACTCACAGAGTTGAACCTTCGTTTTGATAGGGCAGTTTAGAAACACTCTTTTTGTAGAATCTTCAAGTGGACATTTTTAGTGCTTTGACGATATGCTGGAAAAGAAATATCTTCACATAAAAACTACACAGAAGCATTCTCAGAAACTTCTTTGTGATGTGTGCTTTCAACTCACAGATGTAAACATTTCTTTTGATAGAGTAGTTTTGAAACACTCTTTTTGTAGAATCTGCAAGTGGATATATGGAGCGCTTTGATGCCTATGCTGGGAAAGGAAATATCTTCACATAAAAACTATACAGAAGCATTCTCAGCAACTTTCTTGTGATTTGTGCATTCAACTCGGAGAGTTGAACCGTCCTTTTGTTAGAGCAGTTTGGGAACACTCTTTTTGTAGAATCTGCAAGTGGATATTTGGAGCACTTCGAAGCCTAAGCTGGAAAAAGAAACAACTGCACATAAAAACTAGAAGGTAGCATTCTCACAAACTTTTTCGTGATGTGTGCATTCAACTCAGCGAGTTTAACCTTACTTTTGATGGAGCAGTTTTGAAACACTCTTTTTGTAGAATGTGCAAGTAGACATTTGGAGCTCTTTCAGGCCTGTGCTGGAATAGAAAAGATCTTCACACGAAAACTAGACAGAAGCATTCTCAGAAACTTCTTTGTGATGTGTGCATTCCACTCACAGAGTTGAACCTTCCTTTTGATAGAGCAATTCTGAAACACTCTTTTTGTAGAATCCGCAAGTGGATATTTGGAGCGCTTTGAGGCCTATGCTGGAAAAGGAAATATTTTCACGTAAAAACAAGGCGGAAGCACTCTATCAAACTTCTCTGTGATGTTTACATTCAACTCACAGAGTTGAACCTTCCCTTGAATAGAGCGGTTTTGAAAGAATCTTTTTGTAGTATATGCAACTAGATATTTGGAGCGCTTTGAGTCCTATGAGGGAAATGGAAATATTTTTAGATGAAAACTAGACAGAGGCATTCTCAGAAACATATTTGTTACGAGTGAATTCAAGTCACAGAGTTGAACCTTCCTTTTGGCAGAGCGGTTTTGAAACCCTCTGTTTATTGACTCTTCCATTGGAGATTTAGAGCGCTTTGACGCAATGCTGGAAAAGGAAATATCTTCACATAAAAACTAGACAGATGCATTCCCAGAAACTTCTTTTTGATGTGTGCTTTCAACTCACAGAGTTGAACCTTTCTTTTGATAGAGCAGTTTTGAAACCCTCTCTTTGAAGAATCTTCATGTGGACATTTGGATATCTTTGAGGCCTATGCTGGAAAAGGAAATATCTTCACATAAAAACAAGACAGAAGCATTCTCAGAAACTACTTTGCAATGTGTGCGTTCAACACACAGACTTTAAACTTACTTTTGGCGGAGCAGTTCTGAAACAGTCTTTTTGTACAGTCTGCAAGTGGATATTTGGAGCGCTTTAAGGCCTACGCTGAAAAAAGAAATAACTTCAATCAAAAAGTAGAAAGAAGCATTCTCAGAAACCTCTTTGTGATGTGTGTATTGAACTCACAGAGTTGAACCTTCCTTTTGATAGAGGAGTTTTGAAATACTCTTTTTGTAGGATCTGCAAGTGAATAGTTGGAATGATTTGAGGCCTATGATGGTAAAGGAAATATCTTCACATAAAAACGATAGAGAAGCATTCTCGGAAACTTCCTTGTGATGTGTGCATTCAACTCACAGAGTTGAACCTTCCTTCTGATAGTGCAGTTTTGAAACACTCGTTTTGTATCATCTGCAAGTGGATACTTGGAGCGCTTTGAAGCCTATACTGGAAAAGTAAATGTCTTCTCATAAAAACTATACAGAAGCAATCTCCGAAACCACCTTGTGATGTGTGTATTCAACTCAGAGAGTTGAACCGTCCTTTTTTTAGAGCAGTTTTGAAACACTCTTTTTGCAAAATCTGCAAGTGAATACTTGGATCGCTTTGAAGCCTCTGCAGGGTAAAGGAAATATCTTCACATAAAAACAAAACAGAAGCATTGTCAGAAACTTCTTTATGATGTGTGCATTCAATTCACAGAGTTGAACCTTCCTTTTGATAGAGCAGTTTTGAATCACTCCTTTTGTAGTGTGTGCAAGTAGACATTTGGAGCTCTTTCAGGCCTGTGCTGGAAAAGGAAATATCTTCACACAAAAACTAGACAGAAGTATTCTCAGAAACGTCTTTGTGATGCATGCATTCTAAACACGGAGTTGAACCTTCCTTTTGATAGAACAGTTTTGAAACACTCTTATTGTAGAATCTGCATGTGGATATTTGGAGCGCTTTGAGGCCTATGCTAGAAAAGAAAATATCTTCGCATAAAAATGAGACAGAAGCATTCTGAGAAACTTTTTTGTGATGTGTGCATTAAACTCACAGTGTTGAACCTGCCTTTTGACAGAGCAGTTTTGAAACACTCTTTTTGTAGAATCTGCAGGTGGATATTTGGAGTGCTTTGAGGACAATGCTATATAAGGAAATGTCTTCACATAAAACCTAGGCAGAAACATTATCAGAAACTCCTTTGTGATGTGTGCTTCGAAATCACAGAGTTGAACCTTCCTTTTGATATAGCAGGTTGGGAACACACTTTTTGTGGAATCTGCAAGTGAATTTTGGGAGCGCTTTGAGGACTATGCTGGAAAAGGAAATATATTCACATAAAAACTAGAAAGAGGCATTCTCAAAAACTTCTCTGTGATGTGTGCGCTAAACTCACAAAGTTGAACATCCCTTTTGCTAGAGCAGTTTTGAAACACTGTTTTTGTAAAATCTGCAAGTGAATATTTGGAGTGATTGAGACCTCTGCTGGAAAATCGTATAACTTCAAATAAGAACGGGACAGAAGTATTCTCAGAAACATCTTTGTGATGTCTGCATTCAACTCGTGGAGTTGAAACTTCCTTTTGGTAGAGCAGTTTTGAAACTGTCTTTTTGTGGAAGCTACAAGTGGATATTTGGAACGCTTTGAGGCTTATGCTGGAAAAGCTAATAACTTCACATAAAAAGTAGAGAGAAGCATTCTCAGAAACTTCTTTGGGATGAGTGCATTCAAGTGTACATTTGGAGTGCTTTGAGGCCTTTGCTGGAAAAGGAAATGACTTCACATAAAAATTAGACAGAAGCATGCTCAGAAACTTCTTTGTGATGTGTGCATTCAACTCACAGAGTTGGATCTTCCTTTTCTTAGAGCGGTTTTGAAACAAGATTTTTGTAGAATATTCAAGTGGACATTTGGAGGGCTTTGAGGCCTATGCTGGAAAAGGAAATAACTTCACATAAAAACTAGACAGAAGCATTCTCAGAAACGTATTTGTTATGAGTCCATTCAGCTCACAGAGTTGAACCTTCGTTTTGATAGGGCAGTTTTGAAACACTCTTTTTGTAGAATCTTCAAGTGGACATTTTTAGTGCTTTGACGATATGCTGGGAAAGGAAATATCTTCACATAAAAACTACACAGAAGCATTCTCAGAAACTTCTTTGTGATGTGTGCTTTCAACTCACAGATGTAAACATTTCTTTTGATAGAGTAGTTTTGAAACACTCTTTTTGTAGAATCTGCAAGTGGATATATGGAGCGCTTTGAAGCCTATGCTGGAAAAGGAAATATCTTCACATAAAAACTATACAGAAGCATTCTCAGCAACTTCCTTGTGATTTGTGCATTCAACTCGGAGAGTTGAAACGTCCTTTTGTTAGAGCAGTTTGGGAACACTCTTTTTGTAGAATCTGCAAGTGGATATTTGGAGTACTTCGAAGCCTAAGCTGGAAAAGGAAACAACTTCACATAAAAACTAGAAGGAAGCATTCTCACAAACTTTTTTGTGATGTGTGCATTCAACTCAGCGAGGTTAACCTTACTTTTGATAGAGCAGTTTTGAAACACTCTTTTTGTAGAATGTGCAAGTAGACATTTGGAGCTCTTTCAGGCCTGTGCTGGAATAGAAAAGATCTTCACACGAAAACTAGACAGAAGCATTCTCAGAAACTTCTTTGTGATGTGTGCATTCCACTCACAGAGTTGAACCTTCCTTTTGATAGAGCAATTCTGAAACACTCTTTTTGTAGAATCCGCAAGTGGATATTTGGAGCGCTTTGAGGCCTATGCTGGAAAAGGAAATATTTTCACGTAAAAACAAGGCGGAAGCACTCTATCAAACTTCTCTGTGATGTTTACATTCAACTCACAGAGTTGAACCTTCCCTTGAATAGAGCGGTTTTGAAAGAATCTTTTTGTAGTATATGCAACTAGATATTTGGAGCGCTTTGAGTCCTATGAGGGAAATGGAAATATTTTTAGATGAAAACTAGACAGAGGCATTCTCAGAAACATATTTGTTACGAGTGAATTCAAGTCACAGAGTTGAACCTTCCTTTTGGCAGAGCGGTTTTGAAACCCTCTTTTTATTGACTCTTCCATTGGAGATTTAGAGCGCTTTGACGCAATGCTGGAAAAGGAAATATCTTCACATAAAAACTAGACAGATGCATTCCCAGAAACTTCTTTTTGATGTGTGCTTTCAACTCACAGAGTTGAACCTTTCTTTTGATAGAGCAGTTTTGAAACCCTCTCTTTGAAGAATCTTCATGTGGACATTTGGATATCTTTGAGGCCTATGCTGGAAAAGGAAATATCTTCACATAAAAACAAGACAGAAGCATTCTCAGAAACTACTTTGCAATGTGTGCGTTCAACACACAGACTTTAAACTTACTTTTGGCGAAGCAGTTCTGAAACAGTCTTTTTGTACAGTCTGCAAGTGGATATTTGGAGCGCTTTAAGGCCTACGCTGAAAAAAGAAATAACTTCAATCAAAAAGTAGAAAGAAGCATTCTCAGAAACCTCTTTGTGATGTGTGTATTGAACTCACAGAGTTGAACCTTCCTTTTGATAGAGGAGTTTTGAAATACTCTTTTTGTAGGATCTGCAAGTGAATAGTTGGAATGATTTGAGGCCTATGATGGTAAAGGAAATATCTTCACATAAAAACGATAGAGAAGCATTCTCGGAAACTTCCTTGTGATGTGTGCATTCAACTCACAGAGTTGAACCTTCCTTCTGATAGTGCAGTTTTGAAACACTCGTTTTGTATCATCTGCAAGTGGATACTTGGAGCGCTTTGAAGCCTATACTGGAAAAGTAAATGTCTTCTCATAAAAACTATACAGAAGCAATCTCCGAAACCACCTTGTGATGTGTGTATTCAACTCAGAGAGTTGAACCTTCCTTTTTTTAGAGCAGTTTTGAAACACTCTTTTTGCAAAATCTGCAAGTGAATACTTGGATCGCTTTGAAGCCTCTGCAGGGTAAAGGAAATATCTTCACATAAAAACAAAACAGAAGCATTGTCAGAAACTTCTTTATGACGTGTGCATTCAATTCACAGAGTTGAACCTTCCTTTTGATAGAGCAGTTTTGAATCACTCCTTTTGTAGTGTGTGCAAGTAGACATTTGGAGCTCTTTCAGGCCTGTGCTGGAAAAGGAAATATCTTCACACAAAAACTAGACAGAAGTATTCTCAGAAACTTCTTTGTGATGCATGCATTCTAAACACGGAGTTGAACCTTCCTTTTGATAGAACAGTTTTGAAACACTCTTATTGTAGGATCTGCATGTGGATATTTGGAGCGCTTTGAGGCCTATGCTAGAAAAGAAAATATCTTCGCGTAAAAATGAGACAGAATCATTCTCAGAAACTTTTTTGTGATGTGTGCATTAAACTCACAGTGTTCAACCTGCCTTTTGACAGAGCAGTTTTGAAACACTCTTTTTGTAGAATCTGCAGGTGGATATTTGGAGTGCTTTGAGGACAATGCTATATAAGGAAATGTCTTCACATAAAACTTAGACAGAAACATTATCAGAAACTTCTTTGTGATGTGTGCTTCCAAATCACAGAGTTGAACCTTCCTTTTGATATAGCAGGTTTGGAACACACTTTTTTTGGAATCTGCAAGTGAATTTTGGGAGCGCTTTGAGGACTATGCTGGAAAAGGAAATATATTCACATAAAAACTAGAAAGAGGCATTCTCAAAAACTTCTCTGTGATGTGTGCGCTAAACTCACAAAGTTGAACATCCCTTTTGCTAGAGCAGTTTTGAAACACTGTTTTTGTAAAATCTGCAAGTGAATATTTGGAGTGATTGAGACCTGTGCTGGAAAATCGTATAACTTCAAATAAGAACGGGACAGAAGTATTCTCAGAAACATCTTTGTGATGTCAGCATTCAACTCGCGGAGTTGAAACTTCCTTTTGGTAGAGCAGTTTTGAAACTGTCTTTTTGTGGAAGCTACAAGTGGATATTTGGAACGCTTTGAGGCTTATGCTGGAAAAGCTAATAACTTCACATAAAAAGAAGAGAGAAGCATTCTCAGAAACTTCTTTGTGATGAGTGCATTCAAGTGTACATTTGGAGTGCTTTGAGGCCTTTGCTGGAAAAGGAAATAACTTCACATAAAAATTAGACAGAAGCATGCTCAGAAGCTTCTTTGTGATGTGTGCATTCAACTCACAGAGTTGGATCTTCCTTTTCTTAGAGCGGTTTTGAAACAAGATTTTTGTAGAATATTCAAGTGGACATTTGGAGGGCTTTGAGGCCTATGCTGGAAAAGGAAATAACTTCACATAAAAACTAGACAGAAGCATTCTCAGAAACGTATTTGTTATGACTCCATTCAACTCACAGAGTTGAACCTTCGTTTTGATAGGGCAGTTTTGAAACACTCTTTTTGTAGAATCTTCAAGTGGACATTTTTAGTGCTTTGACGATATGCTGGAAAAGAAATATCTTCACATAAAAACTACACAGAAGCATTCTCAGAAACTTCTTTGTGATGTGTGCTTTCAACTCACAGATGTAAACATTTCTTTTGATAGAGTAGTTTTGAAACACTCTTTTTGTAGAATCTGCAAGTGGATATATGGAGCACTTTGAAGCCTATGCTGGAAAAGGAAATATCTTCACATAAAAACTATACAGAAGCATTCTCAGCAACTTTCTTGTGATTTGTGCATTCAACTCGGAGAGTTGAACCGTCCTTTTGTTAGAGCAGTTTGGGAACACTCTTTTTGTAGAATCTGCAAGTGGATATTTGGAGCACTTCGAAGCCTAAGCTGGAAAAAGAAACAACTGCACATAAAAACTAGAAGGAAGCATTCTCACAAACTTTTTCGTGATGTGTGCATTCAACTCAGCGAGTTTAACCTTCCTTTTGATAGAGCAGTTTTGAAACACTCTTTTTGTAGAATGTGCAAGTAGACATTTGGAGCTCTTTCAGGCCTGTGCTGGAATAGAAAAGATCTTCACACGAAAACTAGACAGAAGCATTCTCAGAAACTTCTTTGTGATGTGTGCATTCCACTCACAGAGTTGAACCTTCCTTTTGATAGAGCAATTCTGAAACACTCTTTTTGTAGAATCCGCAAGTGGATATTTGGAGCGCTTTGAGGCCTATGCTGGAAAAGCAAATATTTTCACGTAAAAACAAGGCGGAAGCACTCTATCAAACTTCTTTGTGATGTTTACATTCAACTCACAGAGTTGAACCTTCCCTTGAATAGAGCGGTTTTGAAAGAATCTTTTTGTAGTATATGCAAGTAGATATTTGGAGCCCTTTGAGTCCTATGAGGGAAATGGAAATATTTTTAGATGAAAACTAGACAGAGGCATTCTCAGAAACATATTTGTTACGAGTGAATTCAAGTCACAGAGTTGAACCTTCCTTTTGGCAGAGCGGTTTTGAAACCCTCTTTTTATTGACTCTTCCATTGGAGATTTAGAGCGCTTTGACGCAATGCTGGAAAAGGAAATATCTTCACATAAAAACTAGACAGATGCATTCCCAGAAACTTCTTTTTGATGTGTGCTTTCAACTCACAGAGTTGAACCTTTCTTTTGATAGAGCAGTTTTGAAACCCTCTCTTTGAAGAATCTTCATGTGGACATTTGGATATCTTTGAGGCCTATGCTGGAAAAGGAAATATCTTCACATAAAAACAAGACAGAAGCATTCTCAGAAACTACTTTGCAATGTGTGCGTTCAACACACAGACTTTAAACTTACTTTTGGCGGAGCAGTTCTGAAACAGTCTTTTTGTACAGTCTGCAAGAGGATATTTGGAGTGCTTTAAGGCCTACGCTGAAAAAAGAAATAACTTCAATCAAAAAGTAGAAAGAAGCATTCTCAGAAACCTCTTTGTGATGTGTGTATTGAACTCACAGAGTTGAACCTTCCTTTTGATAGAGGAGTTTTGAAATACTCTTTTTGTAGGATCTGCAAGTGAATAGTTGGAATGATTTGAGGCCTATGATGGTAAAGGAAATATCTTCACATAAAAACGATAGAGAAGCATTCTCGGAAACTTCCTTGTGATGTGTGCATTCAACTCACAGAGTTGAACCTTCCTTCTGATAGTGCAGTTTTGAAACACTCGTTTTGAATCATCTGCAAGTGGATACTTTGAGCGCTTTGAAGCCTATACTGGAAAAGTAAATGTCTTCTCATAAAAACTATACAGAAGCAATCTCCGAAACCACCTTGTGATGTGTGTATTCAACTCAGAGAGTTGAACCTTCCTTTTTTTAGAGCAGTTTTGAAACACTCTTTTTGCAAAATCTGCAAGTGAATACTTGGATCGCTTTGAAGCCTCTGCAGGGTAAAGGAAATATCTTCACATAAAAACAAAACAGAAGCATTGTCAGAAACTTCTTTATGATGTGTGCATTCAATTCACAGAGTTGAACCTTCCTTTTGATAGAGCAGTTTTGAATCACTCCTTTTGTAGTGTGTGCAAGTAGACATTTGGAGCTCTTTCAGGCCTGTGCTGGAAAAGGAAATATCTTCACAGAAAAACTAGACAGAAGTATTCTCAGAAACGTCTTTGTGATGCATGCATTCTAAACACGGAGTTGAACCTTCCTTTTGATAGCACAGTTTTGAAACACTCTTATTGTAGAATCTGCATGTGGATATTTGGAGCGCTTTGAGGCCTATGTTAGAAAAGAAAATATCTTCGCATAAAAATGAGACAGAAGCATTCTCAGAAACTTTTATGTGATGTGTGCATTAAACTCACAGTGTTGAACCTGCCTTTTGACAGAGCAGTTTTGAAACACTCTTTTTGTAGAATCTGCAGGTGGATATTTGGAGTGCTTTGAGGACAATGCTGTATAAGGAAATGTCTTCACATAAAACCTAGACAGAAACATTATCAGAAACTTCTTTGTGATGTGTGCTTCCAAATCACAGAGTTGAACCTTCCTTTTGATATAGCAGGTTTGGAACACACTTTTTGTGGAATCTGCAAGTGAATTTTGGGAGCGCTTTGAGGACTATGCTGGAAAAGGAAATATATTCACATAAAAACTAGAAAGAGGCATTCTCAAAAACTTCTCTGTGATATGTGCGCTAAACTCACAAAGTTGAACATCCCTTTTGCTAGAGCAGTTTTGAAACACTGTTTTTGTAAAATCTGCAAGTGAATATTTGGAGTGATTGAGACCTGTGCTGGAAAATCGTATAACTTCAAATAAGAACGGGACAGAAGTATTCTCAGAAACATCTTTGTGATGTCTGCATTCAACTCGCGGATTTGAAACTTCCTTTTGGTAGAGCAGTTTTGAAACTGTCTTTTTGTGGAAACTACAAGTGGATATTTGGAACGCTTTGAGGCTTATGCTGGAAAAGCTAATAACTTCACATAAAAAGAAGAGAGAAGCATTCTCAGAAACTTCTTTGTGATGAGTGCATTCAAGTGTACATTTGGAGTGCTTTGAGGCCTTTGCTGGAAAAGGAAATAACTTCACATAAAAATTAGACAGAAGCATGCTCAGAAGCTTCTTTGTGATGTGTGCATTCAACTCACAGAGTTGGATCTTCCTTTTCTTAGAGCGGTTTTGAAACAAGATTTTTGTAGAATATTCAAGTGGACATTTGGAGGGCTTTGAGGCCTATGCTGGAAAAGGAAATAACTTCACATAAAAACTAGACAGAAGCATTCTCAGAAACGTATTTGTTATGAGTCCATTCAACTCACAGAGTTGAACCTTCGTTTTGATAGGGCAGTTTAGAAACACTCTTTTTGTAGAATCTTCAAGTGGACATTTTTAGTGCTTTGACGACATGCTGGAAAAGAAATATCTTCACATAAAAACTACACAGAAGCATTCTCAGAAACTTCTTTGTGATGTGTGCTTTCAACTCACAGATGTAAACATTTCTTTTGATAGAGTAGTTTTGAAACACTCTTTTTGTAGAATCTGCAAGTGGATATATGGAGCGCTTTGATGCCTATGCTGGGAAAGGAAATATCTTCACATAAAAACTATACAGAAGCATTCTCAGCAACTTTCTTGTGATTTGTGCATTCAACTCGGAGAGTTGAACCGTCCTTTTGTTAGAGCAGTTTGGGAACACTCTTTTTGTAGAATCTGCAAGTGGATATTTGGAGCACTTCGAAGCCTAAGCTGGAAAAAGAAACAACTGCACATAAAAACTAGAAGGTAGCATTCTCACAAACTTTTTCGTGATGTGTGCATTCAACTCAGCGAGTTTAACCTTACTTTTGATGGAGCAGTTTTGAAACACTCTTTTTGTAGAATGTGCAAGTAGACATTTGGAGCTCTTTCAGGCCTGTGCTGGAATAGAAAAGATCTTCACACGAAAACTAGACAGAAGCATTCTCAGAAACTTCTTTGTGATGTGTGCATTCCACTCACAGAGTTGAACCTTCCTTTTGATAGAGCAATTCTGAAACACTCTTTTTGTAGAATCCGCAAGTGGATATTTGGAGCGCTTTGAGGCCTATGCTGGAAAAGGAAATATTTTCACGTAAAAACAAGGCGGAAGCACTCTATCAAACTTCTCTGTGATGTTTACATTCAACTCACAGAGTTGAACCTTCCCTTGAATAGAGCGGTTTTGAAAGAATCTTTTTGTAGTATATGCAACTAGATATTTGGAGCGCTTTGAGTCCTATGAGGGAAATGGAAATATTTTTAGATGAAAACTAGACAGAGGCATTCTCAGAAACATATTTGTTACGAGTGAATTCAAGTCACAGAGTTGAACCTTCCTTTTGGCAGAGCGGTTTTGAAACCCTCTGTTTATTGACTCTTCCATTGGAGATTTAGAGCGCTTTGACGCAATGCTGGAAAAGGAAATATCTTCACATAAAAACTAGACAGATGCATTCCCAGAAACTTCTTTTTGATGTGTGCTTTCAACTCACAGAGTTGAACCTTTCTTTTGATAGAGCAGTTTTGAAACCCTCTCTTTGAAGAATCTTCATGTGGACATTTGGATATCTTTGAGGCCTATGCTGGAAAAGGAAATATCTTCACATAAAAACAAGACAGAAGCATTCTCAGAAACTACTTTGCAATGTGTGCGTTCAACACACAGACTTTAAACTTACTTTTGGCGGAGCAGTTCTGAAACAGTCTTTTTGTACAGTCTGCAAGTGGATATTTGGAGCGCTTTAAGGCCTACGCTGAAAAAAGAAATAACTTCAATCAAAAAGTAGAAAGAAGCATTCTCAGAAACCTCTTTGTGATGTGTGTATTGAACTCACAGAGTTGAACCTTCCTTTTGATAGAGGAGTTTTGAAATACTCTTTTTGTAGGATCTGCAAGTGAATAGTTGGAATGATTTGAGGCCTATGATGGTAAAGGAAATATCTTCACATAAAAACGATAGAGAAGCATTCTCGGAAACTTCCTTGTGATGTGTGCATTCAACTCACAGAGTTGAACCTTCCTTCTGATAGTGCAGTTTTGAAACACTCGTTTTGTATCATCTGCAAGTGGATACTTGGAGCGCTTTGAAGCCTATACTGGAAAAGTAAATGTCTTCTCATAAAAACTATACAGAAGCAATCTCCGAAACCACCTTGTGATGTGTGTATTCAACTCAGAGAGTTGAACCGTCCTTTTTTTAGAGCAGTTTTGAAACACTCTTTTTGCAAAATCTGCAAGTGAATACTTGGATCGCTTTGAAGCCTCTGCAGGGTAAAGGAAATATCTTCACATAAAAACAAAACAGAAGCATTGTCAGAAACTTCTTTATGATGTGTGCATTCAATTCACAGAGTTGAACCTTCCTTTTGATAGAGCAGTTTTGAATCACTCCTTTTGTAGTGTGTGCAAGTAGACATTTGGAGCTCTTTCAGGCCTGTGCTGGAAAAGGAAATATCTTCACACAAAAACTAGACAGAAGTATTCTCAGAAACGTCTTTGTGATGCATGCATTCTAAACACGGAGTTGAACCTTCCTTTTGATAGAACAGTTTTGAAACACTCTTATTGTAGAATCTGCATGTGGATATTTGGAGCGCTTTGAGGCCTATGCTAGAAAAGAAAATATCTTCGCATAAAAATGAGACAGAAGCATTCTCAGAAACTTTTTTGTGATGTGTGCATTAAACTCACAGTGTTGAACCTGCCTTTTGACAGAGCAGTTTTGAAACACTCTTTTTGTAGAATCTGCAGGTGGATATTTGGAGTGCTTTGAGGACAATGCTATATAAGGAAATGTCTTCACATAAAACCTAGGCAGAAACATTATCAGAAACTCCTTTGTGATGTGTGCTTCGAAATCACAGAGTTGAACCTTCCTTTTGATATAGCAGGTTGGGAACACACTTTTTGTGGAATCTGCAAGTGAATTTTGGGAGCGCTTTGAGGACTATGCTGGAAAAGGAAATATATTCACATAAAAACTAGAAAGAGGCATTCTCAAAAACTTCTCTGTGATGTGTGCGCTAAACTCACAAAGTTGAACATCCCTTTTGCTAGAGCAGTTTTGAAACACTGTTTTTGTAAAATCTGCAAGTGAATATTTGGAGTGATTGAGACCTCTGCTGGAAAATCGTATAACTTCAAATAAGAACGGGACAGAAGTATTCTCAGAAACATCTTTGTGATGTCTGCATTCAACTCGTGGAGTTGAAACTTCCTTTTGGTAGAGCAGTTTTGAAACTGTCTTTTTGTGGAAGCTACAAGTGGATATTTGGAACGCTTTGAGGCTTATGCTGGAAAAGCTAATAACTTCACATAAAAAGTAGAGAGAAGCATTCTCAGAAACTTCTTTGGGATGAGTGCATTCAAGTGTACATTTGGAGTGCTTTGAGGCCTTTGCTGGAAAAGGAAATGACTTCACATAAAAATTAGACAGAAGCATGCTCAGAAACTTCTTTGTGATGTGTGCATTCAACTCACAGAGTTGGATCTTCCTTTTCTTAGAGCGGTTTTGAAACAAGATTTTTGTAGAATATTCAAGTGGACATTTGGAGGGCTTTGAGGCCTATGCTGGAAAAGGAAATAACTTCACATAAAAACTAGACAGAAGCATTCTCAGAAACGTATTTGTTATGAGTCCATTCAGCTCACAGAGTTGAACCTTCGTTTTGATAGGGCAGTTTTGAAACACTCTTTTTGTAGAATCTTCAAGTGGACATTTTTAGTGCTTTGACGATATGCTGGGAAAGGAAATATCTTCACATAAAAACTACACAGAAGCATTCTCAGAAACTTCTTTGTGATGTGTGCTTTCAACTCACAGATGTAAACATTTCTTTTGATAGAGTAGTTTTGAAACACTCTTTTTGTAGAATCTGCAAGTGGATATATGGAGCGCTTTGAAGCCTATGCTGGAAAAGGAAATATCTTCACATAAAAACTATACAGAAGCATTCTCAGCAACTTCCTTGTGATTTGTGCATTCAACTCGGAGAGTTGAAACGTCCTTTTGTTAGAGCAGTTTGGGAACACTCTTTTTGTAGAATCTGCAAGTGGATATTTGGAGTACTTCGAAGCCTAAGCTGGAAAAGGAAACAACTTCACATAAAAACTAGAAGGAAGCATTCTCACAAACTTTTTTGTGATGTGTGCATTCAACTCAGCGAGGTTAACCTTACTTTTGATAGAGCAGTTTTGAAACACTCTTTTTGTAGAATGTGCAAGTAGACATTTGGAGCTCTTTCAGGCCTGTGCTGGAATAGAAAAGATCTTCACACGAAAACTAGACAGAAGCATTCTCA
This sequence comes from Pongo abelii, assembly GCF_028885655.2. Classification (NCBI taxonomy): domain Eukaryota; kingdom Metazoa; phylum Chordata; class Mammalia; order Primates; family Hominidae; genus Pongo; species Pongo abelii. The sequence continues at coordinate 25,914,137 of NC_072005.2, forward strand.
GAAACTTCTTTGTGATGTGTGCATTCCACTCACAGAGTTGAACCTTCCTTTTGATAGAGCAATTCTGAAACACTCTTTTTGTAGAATCCGCAAGTGGATATTTGGAGCGCTTTGAGGCCTATGCTGGAAAAGGAAATATTTTCACGTAAAAACAAGGCGGAAGCACTCTATCAAACTTCTCTGTGATGTTTACATTCAACTCACAGAGTTGAACCTTCCCTTGAATAGAGCGGTTTTGAAAGAATCTTTTTGTAGTATATGCAACTAGATATTTGGAGCGCTTTGAGTCCTATGAGGGAAATGGAAATATTTTTAGATGAAAACTAGACAGAGGCATTCTCAGAAACATATTTGTTACGAGTGAATTCAAGTCACAGAGTTGAACCTTCCTTTTGGCAGAGCGGTTTTGAAACCCTCTTTTTATTGACTCTTCCATTGGAGATTTAGAGCGCTTTGACGCAATGCTGGAAAAGGAAATATCTTCACATAAAAACTAGACAGATGCATTCCCAGAAACTTCTTTTTGATGTGTGCTTTCAACTCACAGAGTTGAACCTTTCTTTTGATAGAGCAGTTTTGAAACCCTCTCTTTGAAGAATCTTCATGTGGACATTTGGATATCTTTGAGGCCTATGCTGGAAAAGGAAATATCTTCACATAAAAACAAGACAGAAGCATTCTCAGAAACTACTTTGCAATGTGTGCGTTCAACACACAGACTTTAAACTTACTTTTGGCGAAGCAGTTCTGAAACAGTCTTTTTGTACAGTCTGCAAGTGGATATTTGGAGCGCTTTAAGGCCTACGCTGAAAAAAGAAATAACTTCAATCAAAAAGTAGAAAGAAGCATTCTCAGAAACCTCTTTGTGATGTGTGTATTGAACTCACAGAGTTGAACCTTCCTTTTGATAGAGGAGTTTTGAAATACTCTTTTTGTAGGATCTGCAAGTGAATAGTTGGAATGATTTGAGGCCTATGATGGTAAAGGAAATATCTTCACATAAAAACGATAGAGAAGCATTCTCGGAAACTTCCTTGTGATGTGTGCATTCAACTCACAGAGTTGAACCTTCCTTCTGATAGTGCAGTTTTGAAACACTCGTTTTGTATCATCTGCAAGTGGATACTTGGAGCGCTTTGAAGCCTATACTGGAAAAGTAAATGTCTTCTCATAAAAACTATACAGAAGCAATCTCCGAAACCACCTTGTGATGTGTGTATTCAACTCAGAGAGTTGAACCTTCCTTTTTTTAGAGCAGTTTTGAAACACTCTTTTTGCAAAATCTGCAAGTGAATACTTGGATCGCTTTGAAGCCTCTGCAGGGTAAAGGAAATATCTTCACATAAAAACAAAACAGAAGCATTGTCAGAAACTTCTTTATGACGTGTGCATTCAATTCACAGAGTTGAACCTTCCTTTTGATAGAGCAGTTTTGAATCACTCCTTTTGTAGTGTGTGCAAGTAGACATTTGGAGCTCTTTCAGGCCTGTGCTGGAAAAGGAAATATCTTCACACAAAAACTAGACAGAAGTATTCTCAGAAACTTCTTTGTGATGCATGCATTCTAAACACGGAGTTGAACCTTCCTTTTGATAGAACAGTTTTGAAACACTCTTATTGTAGGATCTGCATGTGGATATTTGGAGCGCTTTGAGGCCTATGCTAGAAAAGAAAATATCTTCGCGTAAAAATGAGACAGAATCATTCTCAGAAACTTTTTTGTGATGTGTGCATTAAACTCACAGTGTTCAACCTGCCTTTTGACAGAGCAGTTTTGAAACACTCTTTTTGTAGAATCTGCAGGTGGATATTTGGAGTGCTTTGAGGACAATGCTATATAAGGAAATGTCTTCACATAAAACTTAGACAGAAACATTATCAGAAACTTCTTTGTGATGTGTGCTTCCAAATCACAGAGTTGAACCTTCCTTTTGATATAGCAGGTTTGGAACACACTTTTTTTGGAATCTGCAAGTGAATTTTGGGAGCGCTTTGAGGACTATGCTGGAAAAGGAAATATATTCACATAAAAACTAGAAAGAGGCATTCTCAAAAACTTCTCTGTGATGTGTGCGCTAAACTCACAAAGTTGAACATCCCTTTTGCTAGAGCAGTTTTGAAACACTGTTTTTGTAAAATCTGCAAGTGAATATTTGGAGTGATTGAGACCTGTGCTGGAAAATCGTATAACTTCAAATAAGAACGGGACAGAAGTATTCTCAGAAACATCTTTGTGATGTCAGCATTCAACTCGCGGAGTTGAAACTTCCTTTTGGTAGAGCAGTTTTGAAACTGTCTTTTTGTGGAAGCTACAAGTGGATATTTGGAACGCTTTGAGGCTTATGCTGGAAAAGCTAATAACTTCACATAAAAAGAAGAGAGAAGCATTCTCAGAAACTTCTTTGTGATGAGTGCATTCAAGTGTACATTTGGAGTGCTTTGAGGCCTTTGCTGGAAAAGGAAATAACTTCACATAAAAATTAGACAGAAGCATGCTCAGAAGCTTCTTTGTGATGTGTGCATTCAACTCACAGAGTTGGATCTTCCTTTTCTTAGAGCGGTTTTGAAACAAGATTTTTGTAGAATATTCAAGTGGACATTTGGAGGGCTTTGAGGCCTATGCTGGAAAAGGAAATAACTTCACATAAAAACTAGACAGAAGCATTCTCAGAAACGTATTTGTTATGACTCCATTCAACTCACAGAGTTGAACCTTCGTTTTGATAGGGCAGTTTTGAAACACTCTTTTTGTAGAATCTTCAAGTGGACATTTTTAGTGCTTTGACGATATGCTGGAAAAGAAATATCTTCACATAAAAACTACACAGAAGCATTCTCAGAAACTTCTTTGTGATGTGTGCTTTCAACTCACAGATGTAAACATTTCTTTTGATAGAGTAGTTTTGAAACACTCTTTTTGTAGAATCTGCAAGTGGATATATGGAGCACTTTGAAGCCTATGCTGGAAAAGGAAATATCTTCACATAAAAACTATACAGAAGCATTCTCAGCAACTTTCTTGTGATTTGTGCATTCAACTCGGAGAGTTGAACCGTCCTTTTGTTAGAGCAGTTTGGGAACACTCTTTTTGTAGAATCTGCAAGTGGATATTTGGAGCACTTCGAAGCCTAAGCTGGAAAAAGAAACAACTGCACATAAAAACTAGAAGGAAGCATTCTCACAAACTTTTTCGTGATGTGTGCATTCAACTCAGCGAGTTTAACCTTCCTTTTGATAGAGCAGTTTTGAAACACTCTTTTTGTAGAATGTGCAAGTAGACATTTGGAGCTCTTTCAGGCCTGTGCTGGAATAGAAAAGATCTTCACACGAAAACTAGACAGAAGCATTCTCAGAAACTTCTTTGTGATGTGTGCATTCCACTCACAGAGTTGAACCTTCCTTTTGATAGAGCAATTCTGAAACACTCTTTTTGTAGAATCCGCAAGTGGATATTTGGAGCGCTTTGAGGCCTATGCTGGAAAAGCAAATATTTTCACGTAAAAACAAGGCGGAAGCACTCTATCAAACTTCTTTGTGATGTTTACATTCAACTCACAGAGTTGAACCTTCCCTTGAATAGAGCGGTTTTGAAAGAATCTTTTTGTAGTATATGCAAGTAGATATTTGGAGCCCTTTGAGTCCTATGAGGGAAATGGAAATATTTTTAGATGAAAACTAGACAGAGGCATTCTCAGAAACATATTTGTTACGAGTGAATTCAAGTCACAGAGTTGAACCTTCCTTTTGGCAGAGCGGTTTTGAAACCCTCTTTTTATTGACTCTTCCATTGGAGATTTAGAGCGCTTTGACGCAATGCTGGAAAAGGAAATATCTTCACATAAAAACTAGACAGATGCATTCCCAGAAACTTCTTTTTGATGTGTGCTTTCAACTCACAGAGTTGAACCTTTCTTTTGATAGAGCAGTTTTGAAACCCTCTCTTTGAAGAATCTTCATGTGGACATTTGGATATCTTTGAGGCCTATGCTGGAAAAGGAAATATCTTCACATAAAAACAAGACAGAAGCATTCTCAGAAACTACTTTGCAATGTGTGCGTTCAACACACAGACTTTAAACTTACTTTTGGCGGAGCAGTTCTGAAACAGTCTTTTTGTACAGTCTGCAAGTGGATATTTGGAGCGCTTTAAGGCCTACGCTGAAAAAAGAAATAACTTCAATCAAAAAGTAGAAAGAAGCATTCTCAGAAACCTCTTTGTGTTGTGTGTATTGAACTCACAGAGTTGAACCTTCCTTTTGATAGAGGAGTTTTGAAATACTCTTTTTGTAGGATCTGCAAGTGAATAGTTGGAATGATTTGAGGCCTATGATGGTAAAGGAAATATCTTCACATAAAAACGATAGAGAAGCATTCTCGGAAACTTCCTTGTGATGTGTGCATTCAACTCACAGAGTTGAACCTTCCTTTTGATAGTGCAGTTTTGAAACACTCGTTTTGTATCATCTGCAAGTGGATACTTGGAGCGCTTTGAAGCCTATACTGGAAAAGTAAATGTCTTCTCATAAAAACTATACAGAAGCAATCTCCGAAACCACCTTGTGATGTGTGTATTCAACTCAGAGAGTTGAACCTTCCTTTTTTTAGAGCAGTTTTGAAACACTCTTTTTGCAAAATCTGCAAGTGAATACTTGGATCGCTTTGAAGCCTCTGCAGGGTAAAGGAAATATCTTCACATAAAAACAAAACAGAAGCATTGTCAGAAACTTCTTTATGATGTGTGCATTCAATTCACAGAGTTGAACCTTCCTTTTGATAGAGCAGTTTTGAATCACTCCTTTTGTAGTGTGTGCAAGTAGACATTTGGAGCTCTTTCAGGCCTGTGCTGGAAAAGGAAATATCTTCACACAAAAACTAGACAGAAGTATTCTCAGAAACTTCTTTGTGATGCATGCATTCTAAACACGGAGTTGAACCTTCCTTTTGATAGAACAGTTTTGAAACACTCTTATTGTAGAATCTGCATGTGGATATTTGGAGCGCTTTGAGGCCTATGCTAGAAAAGAAAATATCTTCGCATAAAAATGAGACAGAAGCATTCTCAGAAACTTTTTTGTGATGTGTGCATTAAACTCACAGTGTTCAACCTGCCTTTTGACAGAGCAGTTTTGAAACACTCTTTTTGTAGAATCTGCAGGTGGATATTTGGAGTGCTTTGAGGACAATGCTATATAAGGAAATGTCTTCACATAAAACCTAGACAGAAACATTATCAGAAACTTCTTTGTGATGTGTGCTTCGAAATCACAGAGTTGAACCTTCCTTTTGATATAGCAGGTTGGGAACACACTTTTTGTGGAATCTGCAAGTGAATTTTGGGAGCGCTTTGAGGACTATGCTGGAAAAGGAAATATATTCACATAAAAACTAGAAAGAGGCATTCTCAAAAACTTCTCTGTGATGTGTGCGCTAAACTCACAAAGTTGAACATCCCTTTTGCTAGAGCAGTTTTGAAACACTGTTTTTGTAAAATCTGCAAGTGAATATTTGGAGTGATTGAGACCTCTGCTGGAAAATCGTATAACTTCAAATAAGAACGGGACAGAAGTATTCTCAGAAACATCTTTGTGATGTCTGCATTCAACTCGTGGAGTTGAAACTTCCTTTTGGTAGAGCAGTTTTGAAACTGTCTTTTTGTGGAAGCTACAAGTGGATATTTGGAACGCTTTGAGGCTTAGGCTGGAAAAGCTAATAACTTCACATAAAAAGTAGAGAGAAGCATTCTCAGAAACTTCTTTGTGATGAGTGCATTCAAGTGTACATTTGGAGTGCTTTGAGGCCTTTGCTGGAAAAGGAAATCACTTCACATAAAAATTAGACAGAAGCATGCTCAGAAACTTCTTTGTGATGTGTGCATTCAACTCACAGAGTTGGATCTTCCTTTTCTTAGAGCGGTTTTGAAACAAGATTTTTGTAGAATATTCAAGTGGACATTTGGAGGGCTTTGAGGCCTATGCTGGAAAAGGAAATAACTTCACATAAAAACTAGACAGAAGCATTCTCAGAAACGTATTTGTTATGAGTCCATTCAGCTCACAGAGTTGAACCTTCGTTTTGATAGGGCAGTTTTGAAACACTCTTTTTGTAGAATCTTCAAGTGGACATTTTTAGTGCTTTGACGATATGCTGGGAAAGGAAATATCTTCACATAAAAACTACACAGAAGCATTCTCAGAAACTTCTTTGTGATGTGTGCTTTCAACTCACAGATGTAAACATTTCTTTTGATAGAGTAGTTTTGAAACACTCTTTTTGTAGAATCTGCAAGTGGATATATGGAGCGCTTTGAAGCCTATGCTGGAAAAGGAAATATCTTCACATAAAAACTATACAGAAGCATTCTCAGCAACTTCCTTGTGATTTGTGCATTCAACTCGGAGAGTTGAACCGTCCTTTTGTTAGAGCAGTTTGGGAACACTCTTTTTGTAGAATCTGCAAGTGGATATTTGGAGCACTTCGAAGCCTAAGCTGGAAAAGGAAACAACTTCACATAAAAACTAGAAGGAAGCATTCTCACAAACTTCTTTGTGATGTGTGCATTCAACTCAGGGAGTTTAACCTTAGTTTTGATAGAGCAGTTTTGAAACACTCTTTTTGTAGAATGTGCAAGTAGACATTTGGAGCTCTTTCAGGCCTGTGCTGGAATAGAAAAGATCTTCACACGAAAACTAGACAGAAGCATTCTCAGAAACTTCTTTGTGATGTGTGCATTCCACTCACAGAGTTGAACCTTCCTTTTGATAGAGCAATTCTGAAACACTCTTTTTGTAGAATCCGCAAGTGGATATTTGGAGCGCTTTGAGGCCTATGCTGGAAAAGGAAATATTTTCACGTAAAAACAAGGCGGAAGCACTCTATCAAACTTCTTTGTGTTGTTTACATTCAACTCACAGAGTTGAACCTTCCCTTGAATAGAGCGGTTTTGAAAGAATCTTTTTGTAGTATATGCAACTAGATATTTGGAGCGCTTTGGGTCCTATGAGGGAAATGGAAATATTGTTAGATGAAAACTAGACAGAGGCATTCTCAGAAACATATTTGTTACGAGTGAATTCAAGTCACAGAGTTGAAGCTTCCTTTTGGCAGAGCGGTTTTGAAACCCTCTTTTTATTGACTCTTCCATTGGAGATTTAGAGCGCTTTGACGCAATGCTGGAAAAGGAAATATCTTCACATAAAAACTAGACAGATGCATTCCCAGAAACTTCTTTTTGATGTGTGCTTTCAACTCACAGAGTTGAACCTTTCTTTTGATAGAGCAGTTTTGAAACCCTCTCTTTGAAGAATCTTCATGTGGACATTTGGATATCTTTGAGGCCTATGCAGGAAAAGGAAATATCTTCACATAAAAACAAGACAGAAGCATTCTCAGAAACTACTTTGCAATGTGTGCGTTCAACACACAGACTTTAAACTTACTTTTGGCGGAGCAGATCTGAAACAGTCTTTTTGTACAGTCTGCAAGTGGATATTTGGAGCGCTTTAAGGCCTACGCTGAAAAAAGAAATAACTTCAATCAAAAAGTAGAAAGAAGCATTCTCAGAAACCTCTTTGTGATGTGTGTATTGAACTCACAGAGTTGAACCTTCCTTTTGATAGAGGAGTTTTGAAATACTCTTTTTGTAGGATCTGCAAGTGAATAGTTGGAATGATTTGAGGCCTATGATGGTAAAGGAAATATCTTCACATAAAAACGATAGAGAAGCATTCTCGGAAACTTCCTTGTGATGTGTGCATTCAACTCACAGAGTTGAACCTTCCTTCTGATAGTGCAGTTTTGAAACACTCGTTTTGTATCATCTGCAAGTGGATACTTGGAGCGCTTTGAAGCCTATACTGGAAAAGTAAATGTCTTCTCATAAAAACTATACAGAAGCAATCTCCGAAACCACCTTGTGATGTGTGTATTCAACTCAGAGAGTTGAACCTTCCTTTTTTTAGAGCAGTTTTGAAACACTCTTTTTGCAAAATCTGCAAGTGAATACTTGGATCCCTTTGAAGCCTCTGCAGGGAAAAGGAAATATCTTCACATAAAAACAAAACAGAAGCATCGTCAGAAACTTCTTTATGATGTGTGCATTCAATTCACAGAGTTGAACCTTCCTTTTGATAGAGCCGTTTTGAAACACTCCTTTTGTAGTGTATGCAAGTAGACATTTGGAGCTCTTTCAGGCCTGTGCTGGAAAAGGAAATATCTTCACTCAAAAACTAGACAGAAGTATTCTCAGAAACGTCTTTGTGATGCATGCATTGAAAACACGGAGTTGAACCTTCCTTTTGATAGAACAGTTTTGAAACACTCTTATTGTAGAATCTGCATGTGGATATTTGGAGCGCTTTGAGGCCTATGCTAGAAAAGAAAATATCTTCGCATAAAAATGAGACAGAAGCATTCTCAGAAACTTTTTTGTGATGTGTGCATTAAACTCACAGTGTTGAACCTGCCTTTTGACAGAGCAGTTTTGAAACACTCTTTTTGTAGAATCTGCAGGTGGATATTTGGAGTGCTTTGAGGACAATGCTATATAAGGAAATGTCTTCACATAAAACCTAGACAGAAACATTATCAGAAACTTCTTTGTGATGTGTGCTTCCAAATCACAGGGTTGAACCTTCCTTTTGATATAGCAGGTTGGGAACACACTTTTTGTGGAATCTGCAAGTGAATTTTGGGAGCGCTTTGAGGACTATGCTGGAAAAGGAAATATATTCACATAAAAACTAGAAAGAGGCATTCTCAAAAACTTCTCTGTGATGTGTGCGCTAAACTCACAAAGTTGAACATCCCTTTTGCTAGAGCAGTTTTGAAACACTGTTTTTGTAAAATCTGCAAGTGAATATTTGGAGTGATTGAGACCTCTGCTGGAAAATCGTATAACTTCAAATAAGAACGGGACAGAAGTATTCTCAGAAACATCTTTGTGATGTCTGCATTCAACTCGTGGAGTTGAAACTTCCTTTTGGTAGAGCAGTTTTGAAACTGTCTTTTTGTGGAAGCTACAAGTGGATATTTGGAACGCTTTGAGGCTTATGCTGGAAAAGCTAATAACTTCACATAAAAAGTAGAGAGAAGCATTCTCAGAAACTTCTTTGGGATGAGTGCATTCAAGTGTACATTTGGAGTGCTTTGAGGCCTTTGCTGGAAAAGGAAATGACTTCACATAAAAATTAGACAGAAGCATGCTCAGAAACTTCTTTGTGATGTGTGCATTCAACTCACAGAGTTGGATCTTCCTTTTCTTAGAGCGGTTTTGAAACAAGATTTTTGTAGAATATTCAAGTGGACATTTGGAGGGCTTTGAGGCCTATGCTGGAAAAGGAAATAACTTCACATAAAAACTAGACAGAAGCATTCTCAGAAACGTATTTGTTATGAGTCCATTCAGCTCACAGAGTTGAACCTTCGTTTTGATAGGGCAGTTTTGAAACACTCTTTTTGTAGAATCTTCAAGTGGACATTTTTAGTGCTTTGACGATATGCTGGGAAAGGAAATATCTTCACATAAAAACTACACAGAAGCATTCTCAGAAACTTCTTTGTGATGTGTGCTTTCAACTCACAGATGTAAACATTTCTTTTGATAGAGTAGTTTTGAAACACTCTTTTTGTAGAATCTGCAAGTGGATATATGGAGCGCTTTGAAGCCTATGCTGGAAAAGGAAATATCTTCACATAAAAACTATACAGAAGCATTCTCAGCAACTTCCTTGTGATTTGTGCATTCAACTCGGAGAGTTGAACCGTCCTTTTGTTAGAGCAGTTTGGGAACACTCTTTTTGTAGAATCTGCAAGTGGATATTTGGAGCACTTCGAAGCCTAAGCTGGAAAAGGAAACAACTTCACATAAAAACTAGAAGGAAGCATTCTCACAAACTTCTTTGTGATGTGTGCATTCAACTCAGGGAGTTTAACCTTAGTTTTGATAGAGCAGTTTTGAAACACTCTTTTTGTAGAATGTGCAAGTAGACATTTGGAGCTCTTTCAGGCCTGTGCTGGAATAGAAAAGATCTTCACACGAAAACTAGACAGAAGCATTCTCAGAAACTTCTTTGTGATGTGTGCATTCCACTCACAGAGTTGAACCTTCCTTTTGATAGAGCAATTCTGAAACACTCTTTTTGTAGAATCCGCAAGTGGATATTTGGAGCGCTTTGAGGCCTATGCTGGAAAAGGAAATATTTTCACGTAAAAACAAGGCGGAAGCACTCTATCAAACTTCTTTGTGTTGTTTACATTCAACTCACAGAGTTGAACCTTCCCTTGAATAGAGCGGTTTTGAAAGAATCTTTTTGTAGTATATGCAACTAGATATTTGGAGCGCTTTGAGTCCTATGAGGGAAATGGAAATATTGTTAGATGAAAACTAGACAGAGGCATTCTCAGAAACATATTTGTTACGAGTGAATTCAAGTCACAGAGTTGAAGCTTCCTTTTGGCAGAGCGGTTTTGAAACCCTCTTTTTATTGACTCTTCCATTGGAGATTTAGAGCGCTTTGACGCAATGCTGGAAAAGGAAATATCTTCACATAAAAACTAGACAGATGCATTCCCAGAAACTTCTTTTTGATGTGTGCTTTCAACTCACAGAGTTGAACCTTTCTTTTGATAGAGCAGTTTTGAAACCCTCTCTTTGAAGAATCTTCATGTGGACATTTGGATATCTTTGAGGCCTATGCAGGAAAAGGAAATATCTTCACATAAAAACAAGACAGAAGCATTCTCAGAAACTACTTTGCAATGTGTGCGTTCAACACACAGACTTTAAACTTACTTTTGGCGGAGCAGATCTGAAACAGTCTTTTTGTACAGTCTGCAAGTGGATATTTGGAGCGCTTTAAGGCCTACGCTGAAAAAAGAAATAACTTCAATCAAAAAGTAGAAAGAAGCATTCTCAGAAACCTCTTTGTGATGTGTGTATTGAACTCACAGAGTTGAACCTTCCTTTTGATAGAGGAGTTTTGAAATACTCTTTTTGTAGGATCTGCAAGTGAATAGTTGGAATGATTTGAGGCCTATGATGGTAAAGGAAATATCTTCACATAAAAACGATAGAGAAGCATTCTCGGAAACTTCCTTGTGATGTGTGCATTCAACTCACAGAGTTGAACCTTCCTTCTGATAGTGCAGTTTTGAAACACTCGTTTTGTATCATCTGCAAGTGGATACTTGGAGCGCTTTGAAGCCTATACTGGAAAAGTAAATGTCTTCTCATAAAAACTATACAGAAGCAATCTCCGAAACCACCTTGTGATGTGTGTATTCAACTCAGAGAGTTGAACCTTCCTTTTTTTAGAGCAGTTTTGAAACACTCTTTTTGCAAAATCTGCAAGTGAATACTTGGATCCCTTTGAAGCCTCTGCAGGGAAAAGGAAATATCTTCACATAAAAACAAAACAGAAGCATCGTCAGAAACTTCTTTATGATGTGTGCATTCAATTCACAGAGTTGAACCTTCCTTTTGATAGAGCAGTTTTGAAACACTCCTTTTGTAGTGTGTGCAAGTAGACATTTGGAGCTCTTTCAGGCCTGTGCTGGAAAAGGAAATATCTTCACTCAAAAACTAGACAGAAGTATTCTCAGAAACGTCTTTGTGATGCATGCATTGAAAACACGGAGTTGAACCTTCCTTTTGATAGAACAGTTTTGCAACACTCTTATTGTAGAATCTGCATGTGGATATTTGGAGCGCTTTGAGGCCTATGCTAGAAAAGAAAATATCTTCGCATAAAAATGAGACAGAAGCATTCTGAGAAACTTTTTTGTGATGTGTGCATTAAACTCACAGTGTTGAACCTGCCTTTTGACAGAGCAGTTTTGAAACACTCTTTTTGTAGAATCTGCAGGTGGATATTTGGAGTGCTTTGAGGACAATGCTATATAAGGAAATGTCTTCACATAAAACCTAGACAGAAACATTATCAGAAACTTCTTTGTGATGTGTGCTTCCAAATCACAGGGTTGAACCTTCCTTTTGATATAGCAGGTTGGGAACACACTTTTTGTGGAATCTGCAAGTGAATTTTGGGAGCGCTTTGAGGACTATGCTGGAAAAGGAAATATATTCACATAAAAACTAGAAAGAGGCATTCTCAAAAACTTCTCTGTGATGTGTGCGCTAAACTCACAAAGTTGAACATCCCTTTTGCTAGAGCAGTTTTGAAACACTGTTTTTGTAAAATCTGCAAGTGAATATTTGGAGTGATTGAGACCTCTGCTGGAAAATCGTATAACTTCAAATAAGAACGGGACAGAAGTATTCTCAGAAACATCTTTGTGATGTCTGCATTCAACTCGTGGAGTTGAAACTTCCTTTTGGTAGAGCAGTTTTGAAACTGTCTTTTTGTGGAAGCTACAAGTGGATATTTGGAACGCTTTGAGGCTTATGCTGGAAAAGCTAATAACTTCACATAAAAAGTAGAGAGAAGCATTCTCAGAAACTTCTTTGGGATGAGTGCATTCAAGTGTACATTTGGAGTGCTTTGAGGCCTTTGCTGGAAAAGGAAATGACTTCACATAAAAATTAGACAGAAGCATGCTCAGAAACTTCTTTGTGATGTGTGCATTCAACTCACAGAGTTGGATCTTCCTTTTCTTAGAGCGGTTTTGAAACAAGATTTTTGTAGAATATTCAAGTGGACATTTGGAGGGCTTTGAGGCCTATGCTGGAAAAGGAAATAACTTCACATAAAAACTAGACAGAAGCATTCTCAGAAACGTATTTGTTATGAGTCCATTCAGCTCACAGAGTTGAACCTTCGTTTTGATAGGGCAGTTTTGAAACACTCTTTTTGTAGAATCTTCAAGTGGACATTTTTAGTGCTTTGACGATATGCTGGGAAAGGAAATATCTTCACATAAAAACTACACAGAAGCATTCTCAGAAACTTCTTTGTGATGTGTGCTTTCAACTCACAGATGTAAACATTTCTTTTGATAGAGTAGTTTTGAAACACTCTTTTTGTAGAATCTGCAAGTGGATATATGGAGCGCTTTGAAGCCTATGCTGGAAAAGGAAATATCTTCACATAAAAACTATACAGAAGCATTCTCAGCAACTTCCTTGTGATTTGTGCATTCAACTCGGAGAGTTGAACCGTCCTTTTGTTAGAGCAGTTTGGGAACACTCTTTTTGTAGAATCTGCAAGTGGATATTTGGAGCACTTCGAAGCCTAAGCTGGAAAAGGAAACAACTTCACATAAAAACTAGAAGGAAGCATTCTCACAAACTTTTTTGTGATGTGTGCATTCAACTCAGCGAGGTTAACCTTACTTTTGATAGAGCAGTTTTGAAACACTCTTTTTGTAGAATGTGCAAGTAGACATTTGGAGCTCTTTCAGGCCTGTGCTGGAATAGAAAAGATCTTCACACGAAAACTAGACAGAAGCATTCTCAGAAACTTCTTTGTGATGTGTGCATTCCACTCACAGAGTTGAACCTTCCTTTTGATAGAGCAATTCTGAAACACTCTTTTTGTAGAATCCGCAAGTGGATATTTGGAGCACTTTGAGGCCTATGCTGGAAAAGGAAATATTTTCACGTAAAAACAAGGCGGAAGCACTCTATCAAACTTCTCTGTGATGTTTACATTCAACTCACAGAGTTGAACCTTCCCTTGAATAGAGCGGTTTTGAAAGAATCTTTTTGTAGTATATGCAACTAGATATTTGGAGCGCTTTGAGTCCTATGAGGGAAATGGAAATATTTTTAGATGAAAACTAGACAGAGGCATTCTCAGAAACATATTTGTTACGAGTGAATTCAAGTCACAGAGTTGAACCTTCCTTTTGGCAGAGCGGTTTTGAAACCCTCTTTTTATTGAATCTTCCATTGGAGATTTAGAGCGCTTTGACGCAATGCTGGAAAAGGAAATATCTTCACATAAAAACTAGACAGATGCATTCCCAGAAACTTCTTTTTGATGTGTGCTTTCAACTCACAGAGTTGAACCTTTCTTTTGATAGAGCAGTTTTGAAACCCTCTCTTTGAAGAATCTTCATGTGGACATTTGGATATCTTTGAGGCCTATGCTGGAAAAGGAAATATCTTCACATAAAAACAAGACAGAAGCATTCTCAGAAACTACTTTGCAATGTGTGCGTTCAACACACAGACTTTAAACTTACTTTTGGCGGAGCAGTTCTGAAACAGTTTTTTTGTACAGTCTGCAAGTGGATATTTGGAGCGCTTTAAGGCCTACGCTGAAAAAAGAAATAACTTCAATCAAAAAGTAGAAAGAAGCATTCTCAGAAACCTCTTTGTGATGTGTGTATTGAACTCACAGAGTTGAACCTTCCTTTTGATAGAGGAGTTTTGAAATACTCTTTTTGTAGGATCTGCAAGTGAATAGTTGGAATGATTTGAGGCCTATGATGGTAAAAGAAATATCTTCACATAAAAACGATAGAGAAGCATTCTCGGAAACTTCCTTGTGATGTGTGCATTCAACTCACAGAGTTGAACCTTCCTTCTGATAGTGCAGTTTTGAAACACTCGTTTTGTATCATCTGCAAGTGGATACTTGGAGCGCTTTGAAGCCTATACTGGAAAAGTAAATGTCTTCTCATAAAAACTATACAGAAGCAATCTCCGAAACCACCTTGTGATGTGTGTATTCAACTCAGAGAGTTGAACCTTCCTTTTTTTAGAGCAGTTTTGAAACACTCTTTTTGCAAAATCTGCAAGTGAATACTTGGATCGCTTTGAAGCCTCTGCAGGGTAAAGGAAATATCTTCACATAAAAACAAAACAGAAGCATTGTCAGAAACTTCTTTATGATGTGTGCATTCAATTCACAGAGTTGAACCTTCCTTTTCATAGAGCAGTTTTGAATCACTCCTTTTGTAGTGTGTGCAAGTAGACATTTGGAGCTCTTTCAGGCCTGTGCTGGAAAAGGAAATATCTTCACACAAAAACTAGACAGAAGTATTCTCAGAAACGTCTTTGTGATGCATGCATTCTAAACACGGAGTTGAACCTTCCTTTTGATAGAACAGTTTTGAAACACTCTTATTGTAGAATCTGCATGTGGATATTTGGAGCGCTTTGAGGCCTATGCTAGAAAAGAAAATATCTTCGCATAAAAATGAGACAGAAGCATTCTCAGAAACTTTTTTGTGATGTGTGCATTAAACTCACAGTGTTGAACCTGCCTTTTGACAGAGCAGTTTTGAAACACTCTTTTTGTAGAATCTGCAGGTGGATATTTGGAGTGCTTTGAGGACAATGCTATATAAGGAAATGTCTTCACATAAAACCTATACAGAAACATTATCAGAAACTTCTTTGTGATGTGTGCTTCCAAATCACAGAGTTGAACCTTCCTTTTGATATAGCAGGTTTGGAACACACTTTTTGTGGAATCTGCAAGTGAATTTTGGGAGCGCTTTGAGGACTATGCTGGAAAAGGAAATATATTCACATAAAAACTAGAAAGAGGCATTCTCAAAAACTTCTCTGTGATGTGTGCGCTAAACTCACAAAGTTGAACATCCCTTTTGCTAGAGCAGTTTTGAAACACTGTTTTTGTAAAATCTGCAAGTGAATATTTGGAGTGATTGAGACCTGTGCTGGAAAATCGTATAACTTCAAATAAGAACGGGACAGAAGTATTCTCAGAAACATCTTTGTGATGCCTGCATTCAACTCGCGGAGTTGAAACTTCCTTTTGGTAGAGCAGTTTTGAAACTGTCTTTTTGTGGAAGCTACAAGTGGATATTTGGAACGCTTTGAGGCTTAGGCTGGAAAAGCTAATAACTTCACATAAAAAGTAGAGAGAAGCATTCTCAGAAACTTCTTTGGGATGAGTGCATTCAAGTGTACATTTGGAGTGCTTTGAGGCCTTTGCTGGAAAAGGAAATGACTTCACATAAAAATTAGACAGAAGCATGCTCAGAAACTTCTTTGTGATGTGTGCATTCAACTCACAGAGTTGGATCTTCCTTTTCTTAGAGCGGTTTTGAAACAAGATTTTTGTAGAATATTCAAGTGGACATTTGGAGCGCTTTGAGGCCAATGCTAGAAAAGAAAATATCTTCGCATAAAAATGAGACAGAAGCATTCTCAGAAACGTATTTGTTATGAGTCCATTCAACTCACAGAGTTGAACCTTCGTTTTGATAGGGCAGTTTTGAAACACTCTTTTTGTAGAATCTTCAAGTGGACATTTTTAGTGCTTTGACGATATGCTGGAAAAGGAAATATCTTCACATAAAAACTACACAGAAGCATTCTCAGAAACTTCTTTGTGATGTGTGCTTTCAACTCACAGATGTAAACATTTCTTTTGATAGAGTAGTTTTGAAACACTCTTTTTGTAGAATCTGCAAGTGGATATATGGAGCGCTTTGAAGCCTATGCTGGAAAAGGAAATATCTTCACATAAAAACTATACAGAAGCATTCTCAGCAACTTCCTTGTGATTTGTGCATTCAACTCGGAGAGTTGAACCGTCCTTTTGTTAGAGCAGTTTGGGAACACTCTTTTTGTAGAATCTGCAAGTGGATATTTGGGGCACTTCGAAGCATAAGCTGGAAAAGGAAACAACTTCACATAAAAACTAGAAGGAAGCATTCTCACAAACTTTTTTGTGATGTGTGCATTCAACTCAGCGAGTTTAACCTTCCTTTTGATAGAGCAGTTTTGAAACACTCTTTTTGTAGAATGTGCAAGTAGACATTTGGAGCTCTTTCAGGCCTGTGCTGGAATAGAAAAGATCTTCACACGAAAACTAGACAGAAGCATTCTCAGAAACTTCTTTGTGATGTGTGCATTCCACTCACAGAGTTGAACCTTCCTTTTGATAGAGCAATTCTGAAACACTCTTTCTGTAGAATCCGCAAGTGGATATTTGGAGCGCTTTGAGGCCTATGCTGGAAAAGGAAATATTTTCACGTAAAAACAAGGCGGAAGCACTCTATCAAACTTCTTTGTGATGTTTACATTCAACTCACAGAGTTGAACCTTCCCTTGAATAGAGCGGTTTTGAAAGAATCTTTTTGTAGTATATGCAAGTAGATATTTGGAGCGCTTTGAGTCCTATGAGGGAAATGGAAATATTTTTAGATAAAAACTAGACAGAGGCATTCTCAGAAACATATTTGTTACGAGTGAATTCAAGTCACAGAGTTGAACCTTCCTTTTGGCAGAGCGGTTTTGAAACCCTCTTTTTATTGACTCTTCCATTGGAGATTTAGAGCGCTTTGACGCAATGCTGGAAAAGGAAATATCTTCACATAAAAACTAGACAGATGCATTCCCAGAAACTTCTTTTTGATGTGTGCTTTCAACTCACAGAGTTGAACCTTTCTTTTGATAGAGCAGTTTTGAAACCCTCTCTTTGAAGAATCTTCATGTGGACATTTGGATATCTTTGAGGCCTATGCTGGAAAAGGAAATATCTTCACATAAAAACAAGACAGAAGCATTCTCAGAAACTACTTTGCAATGTGTGCGTTCAACACACAGACTTTAAACTTACTTTTGGCGGAGCAGTTCTGAAACAGTCTTTTTGTACAGTGTGCAAGTGGGTATTTGGAGCGCTTTAAGGCCTACGCTGAAAAAAGAAATAACTTCAATCAAAAAGTAGAAAGAAGCATTCTCAGAAACCTCTTTGTGATGTGTGTATTGAACTCAAAGAGTTGAACCTTCCTTTTGATAGAGGAGTTTTGAAATACTCTTTTTGTAGGATCTGCAAGTGAATAGTTGGAATGATTTGAGGCCTATGATGGTAAAGGAAATATCTTCACATAAAAACGATAGAGAAGCATTCTCAGAAACTTCCTTGTGATGTGTGCATTCAACTCACAGAGTTGAACCTTCCTTCTGATAGTGCAGTTTTGAAACACTCGTTTTGTATCATCTGCAAGTGGATACTTGGAGCGCTTTGAAGCCTATACTGGAAAAGTAAATGTCTTCTCATAAAAACTATACAGAAGCAATCTCCGAAACCACCTTGTGATGTGTGTATTCAACTCAGAGAGTTGAACCTTCCTTTTTTTAGAGCAGTTTTGAAACACTCTTTTTGCAAAATCTGCAAGTGAATACTTGGATCGCTTTGAAGCCTCTGCAGGGTAAAGGAAATATCTTCACATAAAAACAAAACAGAAGCATCGTCAGAAACTTCTTTATGACGTGTGCATTCAATTCACAGAGTTGAACCTTCCTTTTGATAGAGCAGTTTTGAAACACTCCTTTTGTAGTGTGTGCAAGTAGACATTTGGAGCTCTTTCAGGCCTGTGCTGGAAAAGGAAATATCTTCACACAAAAACTAGACAGAAGTATTCTCAGAAACGTCTTTGTGATGCATGCATTCAAAACACGGAGTTGAACCTTCCTTTTGATAGAACAGTTTTGAAACACTCTTATTGTAGAATCTGCATGTGGATATTTGGAGCGCTTTGAGGCCTATGCTAGAAAAGAAAATATCTTCGCATAAAAATCAGACAGAAGCATTCTCAGAAACTTTTTTGTGATGTGTGCATTAAACTCACAGTGTTGAACCTGCCTTTTGACAGAGCAGTTTTGAAACACTCTTTTTGTAGAATCTGCAGGTGGATATTTGGAGTGCTTTGAGGACAATGCTATATAAGGAAATGTCTTCACATAAAACCTAGACAGAAACATTATCAGAAACTTCTTTGTGATGTGTGCTTCCAAATCACAGAGTTGAACCTTCCTTTTGATATAGCAGGTTGGGAACACACTTTTTGTGGAATCTGCAAGTGAATTTTGGGAGCGCTTTGAGGACTATGCTGGAAAAGGAAATATATTCACATAAAAACTAGAAAGAGGCATTCTCAAAAACTTCTCTGTGATGTGTGCGCTAAACTCACAAAGTTGAACATCCCTTTTGCTAGAGCAGTTTTGAAACACTGTTTTTGTAAAATCTGCAAGTGAATATTTGGAGTGATTGAGAACTCTGCTGGAAAATCATATAACTTCAAATAAGAACGGGACAGAAGTATTCTCAGAAACATCTTTGTGATGTCTGCATTCAACTCGCGGAGTTGAAACTTCCTTTTGGTAGAGCAGTTTTGAAACTGTCTTTTTGTGGAAGCTACAAGTGGATATTTGGAACGCTTTGAGGCTTATGCTGGAAAAGCTAATAACTTCACATAAAAAGTAGAGAGAAGCATTCTCAGAAACTTCTTTGGGATGAGTGCATTCAAGTGTACATTTGGAGTGCTTTGAGGCCTTTGCTGGAAAAGGAAATCACTTCACATAAAAATTAGACAGAAGCATGCTCAGAAACTTCTTTGTGATGTGTGCATTCAACTCACAGAGTTGGATCTTCCTTTTCTTAGAGCGGTTTTGAAACAAGATTTTTGTAGAATATTCAAGTGGACATTTGGAGGGCTTTGAGGCCTATGCTGGAAAAGGAAATAACTTCACATAAAAACTAGACAGAAGCATTCTCAGAAACGTATTTGTTATGAGTCCATTCAGCTCACAGAGTTGAACCTTCGTTTTGATAGGGCAGTTTTGAAACACTCTTTTTGTAGAATCTTCAAGTGGACATTTTTAGTGCTTTGACGATATGCTGGAAAAGGAAATATCTTCACATAAAAACTACACAGAAGCATTCTCAGAAACTTCTTTGTGATGTGTGCTTTCAACTCACAGATGTAAACATTTCTTTTGATAGAGTAGTTTTGAAACACTCTTTTTGTAGAATCTGCAAGTGGATATATGGAGCGCTTTGAAGCCTATGCTGGGAAAGGAAATATCTTCACATAAAAACTATACAGAAGCATTCTCAGCAACTTCCTTGTGATTTGTGCATTCAACTCGGAGAGTTGAACCGTCCTTTTGTTAGAGCAGTTTGGGAACACTCTTTTTGTAGAATCTGCAAGTGGATATTTGAAGCACTTCGAAGCCTAAGCTGGAAAAGGAAACAACTTCACATAAAAACTAGAAGGAAGCATTCTCACAAACTTTTTTGTGATGTGTGCATCCAACTCAGCGAGTTTAACCTTCCTTTTGATAGAGCAGTTTTGAAACACTCTTTTTGTAGAATGTGCAAGTAGACATTTGGAGCTCTTTCAGGCCTGTGCTGGAATAGAAAAGATCTTCACACGAAAACTAGACAGAAGCATTCTCAGAAACTTCTTTGTGATGTGTGCATTCCACTCACAGAGTTGAACCTTCCTTTTGATAGAGCAATTCTGAAACACTCTTTTTGTAGAATCCGCAAGTGGATATTTGGAGCGCTTTGAGGCCTATGCTGGAAAAGGAAATATTTTCACGTAAAAACAAGACGGAAGCACTCTATCAAACTTCTTTGTGATGTTTACATTCAACTCACAGAGTTGAACCTTCCCTTGAATAGAGCGGTTTTGAAAGAATCTTTTTGTCGTATATGCAACTAGATATTTGGAGCGCTTTGAGTCCTATGAGGGAAATGGATATATTTTTAGATGAAAACTAGACAGAGGCATTCTCAGAAACATATTTGTTACGAGTGAATTCAAGTCACAGAGTTGAACCTTCCTTTTGGCAGGGCGGTTTTGAAACCCTCTTTTTATTGACTCTTCCATTGGAGATTTAGAGCGCTTTGACGCAATGCTGGAAAAGGAAATATCTTCACATAAAAACTAGACAGATGCATTCCCAGAAACTTCTTTTTGATGTGTGCTTTCAACTCACAGAGTTGAACCTTTCTTTTGATAGAGCAGTTTTGAAACCCTCTCTTTGAAGGATCTTCATGTGGACATTTGGATATCTTTGAGGCCTATGCTGGAAAAGGAAATATCTTCACATAAAAACAAGACAGAAGCATTCTCAGAAACTACTTTGCAATGTGTGCGTTCAACACACAGACTTTAAACTTACTTTTGGCGGAGCAGTTCTGAAACAGTCTTTTTGTACAGTCTGCAAGTGGATATTTGGAGCGCTTTAAGGCCTTCGCTGAAAAAAGAGATAACTTCAATCAAAAAGTAGAAAGAAGCATTCTCAGAAACCTCTGTGTGATGTGTGTATTGAACTCACAGAGTTGAACCTTCCTTTTGATAGAGGAGTTTTGAAATACTCTTTTTGTAGGATCTGCAAGTGAATAGTTGGAATGATTTGAGGCTTATGATGGTAAAGGAAATATCTTCACATAAAGACGATAGAGAAGCATTCTCGGAAACTTCCTTGTGATGTGTGCATTCAACTCACAGAGTTGAACCTTCCTTCTGATAGTGCAGTTTTGAAACACTCGTTTTGTATCATCTGCAAGTGGATACTTGGAGCGCTTTGAAGCCTATACTGGAAAAGTAAATGTCTTCTCATAAAAACTATACAGAAGCAATCTCCGAAACCACCTTGTGATGTGTGTATTCAACTCAGAGAGTTGAACCTTCCTTTTTTTAGAGCAGTTTTGAAACACTCTTTTTGCAAAATCTGCAAGTGAATACTTGGATCGCTTTGAAGCCTCTGCAGGGTAAAGGAAATATCTTCACATAAAAACAAAACAGAAGCATTGTCAGAAACTTCTTTATGACGTGTGCATTCAATTCACAGAGTTGAACCTTCCTTTTGATAGAGCAGTTTTGAAACACTCCTTTTGTAGTGTGTGCAAGTAGACATTTGGAGCTCTTTCAGGCCTGTGCTGGAAAAGGAAATATCTTCACACAAAAACTAGACAGAAGTATTCTCAGAAACGTCTTTGTGATGCATGCATTCAAAACACGGAGTTGAACCTTCCTTTTGAAAGAACAGTTTTGAAACACTCTTATTGTAGAATCTGCATGTGGATATTTGGAGCGCTTTGAGGCCAATGCTAGAAAAGAAAATATCTTCGCATAAAAATGAGACAGAAGCATTCTCAGAAACTTTTTTGTGATGTGTGCATTAAACTCACAGTGTTGAACCTGCCTTTTGACAGAGCAGTTTTGAAACACTCTTTTTGTAGAATCTGCAGGTGGATATTTGGAGTGCTTTGAGGACAATGCTATATAAGGAAATGTCTTCACATAAAACCTAGAGAGAAACATTATCAGAAACTTCTTTGTGATGTGTGCTTCCAAATCACAGAGTTGAACCTTCCTTTTGATATAGCAGGTTTGGAACACACTTTTTGTGGAATCTGCAAGTGAATTTTGGGAGCGCTTTGAGGACTATGCTGGAAAAGGAAATATATTCACATAAAAACTAGAAAGAGGCATTCTCAAAAACTTCTCTGTGATGTGTGCGCTAAACTCACAAAGTTGAACATCCCTTTTGCTAGAGCAGTTTTGAAACACTGTTTTTGTAAAATCTGCAAGTGAATATTTGGAGTGATTGAGACCTCTGCTGGAAAATCATATAACTTCAAATAAGAACGGGACAGAAGTATTCTCAGAAACATCTTTGTGATGTCTGCATTCAACTCGTGGAGTTGAAACTTCCTTCTGGTAGAGCAGTTTTGAAACTGTCTTTTTGTGGAAGCTACAAGTGGATATTTGGAACGCTTTGAGGCTTATGCTGGAAAAGCTAATAACTTCACATAAAAAGTAGAGAGAAGCATTCTCAGAAACTTCTTTGTGATGAGTGCATTCAAGTGTACATTTGGAGTGCTTTGAGGCCTTTGCTGGAAAAGGAAATAACTTCACATAAAAATTAGACAGAAGCATGCTCAGAAACTTCTTTGTGATGTGTGCATTCAACTCACAGAGTTGGATCTTCCTTTTCTTAGAGCGGTTTTGAAACAAGATTTTTGTAGAATATTCAAGTGGACATTTGGAGGGCTTTGAGGCCTATGCTGGAAAAGGAAATAACTTCACATAAAAACTAGACAGAAGCATTCTCAGAAACGTATTTGTTATGAGTCCATTCAACTCACAGAGTTGAACCTTCGTTTTGATAGGGCAGTTTTGAAACACTCTTTTTGTAGAATCTTCAAGTGGACATTTTTAGTGCTTTGACGATATGCTGGAAAAGGAAATATCTTCACATAAAAACTACACAGAAGCATTCTCAGAAACTTCTTTGTGATGTGTGCTTTCAACTCACAGATGTAAACATTTCTTTTGATAGAGTAGTTTTGAAACACTCTTTTTGTAGAATCTGCAAGTGGATATATGGAGCGCTTTGAAGCCTATGCTGGGAAAGGAAATATCTTCACATAAAAACTATACAGAAGCATTCTCAGCAACTTCCTTGTGATTTTGCATTCAACTCGGAGAGTTGAACCGTCCTTTTGTTAGAGCAGTTTGGGAACACTCTTTTTGTAGAATCTGCAAGTGGATATTTGGAGCACTTCGAAGCCTAAGCTGGAAAAGGAAACAACTTCACATAAAAACTAGAAGGAAGCATTCTCACAAACTTTTTTGTGATGTGTGCATCCAACTCAGCGAGTTTAACCTTCCTTTTGATAGAGCAGTTTTGAAACACTCTTTTTGTAGAATGTGCAAGTAGACATTTGGAGCTCTTTCAGGCCTGTGCTGGAATAGAAAAGATCTTCACACGAAAACTAGACAGAAGCATTCTCAGAAACTTCTTTGTGATGTGTGCATTCCACTCACAGAGTTGAACCTTCCTTTTGATAGAGCAATTCTGAAACACTCTTTTTGTAGAATCCGCAAGTGGATATTTGGAGCGCTTTGAGGCCTATGCTGGAAAAGGAAATATTTTCACGTAAAAACAAGGCGGAAGCACTCTATCAAACTTCTTTGTGATGTTTACATTCAACTCACAGAGTTGAACCTTCCCTTGAATAGAGCGGTTTTGAAAGAATCTTTTTGTAGTATATGCAACTAGATATTTGGAGCGCTTTGAGTCCTATGAGGGAAATGGAAATATTTTTAGATGAAAACTAGACAGAGGCATTCTCAGAAACATATTTGTTACTAGTAAATTCAAGTCACAGAGTTGAACCTTCCTTTTGGCAGGGCGGTTTTGAAACCCTCTTTTTATTGACTCTTCCATTGGAGATTTAGAGCGCTTTGACGCAATGCTGGAAAAGGAAATATCTTCACATAAAAACTAGACAGATGCATTCCCAGAAACTTCTTTTTGATGTGTGCTTTCAACTCACAGAGTTGAACCTTTCTTTTGATAGAGCAGTTTTGAAACCCTCTCTTTGAAGAATCTTCATGTGGACATTTGGGTATCTTTGAGGCCTATGCTGGAAAAGGAAATATCTTCACATAAAAACAAGACAGAAGCATTCTCAGAAACTACTTTGCAATGTGTGCGTTCAACACAAAGACTTTAAACTTACTTTTGGCGGAGCAGTTCTGAAACAGTCTTTTTGTACAGTCTGCAAGTGGATATTTGGAGCGCTTTAAGGCCTACGCTGAAAAAAGAGATAACTTCAATCAAAAAGTAGAAAGAAGCATTCTCAGAAACCTCTTTGTGATGTGTGTATTGAACTCACAGAGTTGAACCTTCCTTTTGAGAGAGGAGTTTTGAAATACTCTTTTTGTAGGATCTGCAAGTGAATAGTTGGAATGATTTGAGGCCTATGATGGTAAAGGAAATATCTTCACATAAAAACGATAGAGAAGCATTCTCGGAAACTTCCTTGTGATGTGTGCATTCAACTCACAGAGTTGAACCTTCCTTCTGATAGTGCAGTTTTGAAACACTCGTTTTGTATCATCTGCAAGTGGATACTTGGAGCGCTTTGAAGCCTATACTAGAAAAGAAAATGTCTTCTCATAAAAACTATACAGAAGCAATCTCCGAAACCACCTTGTGATGTGTGTATTCAACTCAGAGAGTTGAACCTTCCTTTTTTTAGAGCAGTTTTGAAACACTCTTTTTGCAAAATCTGCAAGTGAATACTTGGATCGCTTTGAAGCCTCTGCAGGGTAAAGGAAATATCTTCACATAAAAACAAAACAGAAGCATTGTCAGAAACTTCTTTATGATGTGTGCATTCAATTCACAGAGTTGAACCTTCCTTTTGATAGAGCAGTTTTGAAACACTCCTTTTGTAGTGTGTGCAAGTAGACATTTGGAGCTCTTTCAGGCCTGTGCTGGAAAAGGAAATATCTTCACACAAAAACTAGACAGAAGTATTCCCAGAAACGTCTTTGTGATGCATGCATTCAAAACACGGAGTTGAACCTTCCTTTTGATAGAACAGTTTGAAACACTCTTATTGTAGAATCTGCATGTGGATATTTGGAGCGCTTTGAGGCCTATGCTAGAAAAGAAAATATCTTCGCATAAAAATGAGACAGAAGCATTCTCAGAAACTTTTTTGTGATGTGTGCATTAAACTCACAGTTTTGAACCTGCCTTTTGACAGAGCAGTTTTGAAACACTCTTTTTGTAGAATCTGCAGGTGGATATTTGGAGTGCTTTGAGGACAATGCTGTATAAGGAAATGTCTTCACATAAAACCTAGACAGAAACATTATCAGAAACTTCTTTGGGATGTGTGCTTCCAAATCACAGAGTTGAACCTTCCTTTTGATATAGCAGGTTTGGAACACACTTTTTGTGGAATCTGCAAGTGAATTTTGGGAGCGCTTTGAGGACTATGCTGGAAAAGGAAATATATTCACATAAAAACTAGAAAGAGGCATTCTCAAAAACTTCTCTGTGATGTGTGCGCTAAACTCACAAAGTTGAACATCCCTTTTGCTAGAGCAGTTTTGAAACACTGTTTTTGTAAAATCTGCAAGTGAATATTTGGAGTGATTGAGACCTCTGCTGGAAAATCGTATAACTTCAAATAAGAACGGGACAGAAGTATTCTCAGAAACATCTTTGTGATGTCTGCATTCAACTCGCGGAGTTGAAACTTCCTTTTGGTAGAGCAGTTTTGAAACTGTCTTTTTGTGGAAGCTACAAGTGGATCTTTGGAACGCTTTGAGGCTTAGGCTGGAAAAGCTAATAACTTCACATAAAAAGTAGAGACAAGCATTCTCAGAAACTTCTTTGTGATGAGTGCATTCAAGTGTACATTTGGAGTGCTTTGAGGCCTTTGCTGGAAAAGGAAATAACTTCACATAAAAATTAGACAGAAGCATGCTCAGAAACTTCTTTGTGATGTGTGCATTCAACTCACAGAGTTGGATCTTCCTTTTCTTAGAGCGGTTTTGAAACAAGATTTTTGTAGAATATTCAAGTGGACATTTGGAGGGCTTTGAGGCCTATGCTGGAAAAGGAAATAACTTCACATAAAAACTAGACAGAAGCATTCTCAGAAACGTATTTGTTATGAGTCCATTCAACTCACAGAGTTGAACCTTCGTTTTGATAGGGCAGTTTTGAAACACTCTTTTTGTAGAATCTTCAAGTGGACATTTTTAGTGCTTTGACGATATGCTGGAAAAGGAAATATCTTCACATAAAAACTACACAGAAGCATTCTCAGAAACTTCTTTGTGATGTGTGCTTTCAACTCACAGATGTAAACATTTCTTTTGATAGAGTAGTTTTGAAACACTCTTTTTGTAGAATCTGCAAGTGGATATATGGAGCGCTTTGAAGCCTATGCTGGGAAAGGAAATATCTTCACATAAAAACTATACAGAAGCATTCTCAGCAACTTCCTTGTGATTTGTGCATTCAACTCGGAGAGTTGAACCGTCCTTTTGTTAGAGCAGTTTGGGAACACTCTTTTTGTAGAATCTGCAAGTGGATATTTGGAGCACTTCGAAGCCTAAGCTGGAAAAGGAAACAACTTCACATAAAAACTAGAAGGAAGCATTCTCACAAACTTCTTTGTGATGTGTGCATTCAACTCAGGGAGTTTAACCTTAGTTTTGATAGAGCAGTTTTGAAACACTCTTTTTGTAGAATGTGCAAGTAGACATTTGGAGCTCTTTCAGGCCTGTGCTGGAATAGAAAAGATCTTCACACGAAAACTAGACAGAAGCATTCTCAGAAACTTCTTTGTGATGTGTGCATTCCACTCACAGAGTTGAACCTTCCTTTTGATAGAGCAATTCTGAAACACTCTTTTTGTAGAATCCGCAAGTGGATATTTGGAGCGCTTTGAGGCCTATGCTGGAAAAGGAAATATTTTCACGTAAAAACAAGGCGGAAGCACTCTATCAAACTTCTTTGTGTTGTTTACATTCAACTCACAGAGTTGAACCTTCCCTTGAATAGAGCGGTTTTGAAAGAATCTTTTTGTAGTATATGCAACTAGATATTTGGAGCGCTTTGAGTCCTATGAGGGAAATGGAAATATTGTTAGATGAAAACTAGACAGAGGCATTCTCAGAAACATATTTGTTACGAGTGAATTCAAGTCACAGAGTTGAAGCTTCCTTTTGGCAGAGCGGTTTTGAAACCCTCTTTTTATTGACTCTTCCATTGGAGATTTAGAGCGCTTTGACGCAATGCTGGAAAAGGAAATATCTTCACATAAAAACTAGACAGATGCATTCCCAGAAACTTCTTTTTGATGTGTGCTTTCAACTCACAGAGTTGAACCTTTCTTTTGATAGAGCAGTTTTGAAACCCTCTCTTTGAAGAATCTTCATGTGGACATTTGGATATCTTTGAGGCCTATGCAGGAAAAGGAAATATCTTCACATAAAAACAAGACAGAAGCATTCTCAGAAACTACTTTGCAATGTGTGCGTTCAACACACAGACTTTAAACTTACTTTTGGCGGAGCAGATCTGAAACAGTCTTTTTGTACAGTCTGCAAGTGGATATTTGGAGCGCTTTAAGGCCTACGCTGAAAAAAGAAATAACTTCAATCAAAAAGTAGAAAGAAGCATTCTCAGAAACCTCTTTGTGATGTGTGTATTGAACTCACAGAGTTGAACCTTCCTTTTGATAGAGGAGTTTTGAAATACTCTTTTTGTAGGATCTGCAAGTGAATAGTTGGAATGATTTGAGGCCTATGATGGTAAAGGAAATATCTTCACATAAAAACGATAGAGAAGCATTCTCGGAAACTTCCTTGTGATGTGTGCATTCAACTCACAGAGTTGAACCTTCCTTCTGATAGTGCAGTTTTGAAACACTCGTTTTGTATCATCTGCAAGTGGATACTTGGAGCGCTTTGAAGCCTATACTGGAAAAGTAAATGTCTTCTCATAAAAACTATACAGAAGCAATCTCCGAAACCACCTTGTGATGTGTGTATTCAACTCAGAGAGTTGAACCTTCCTTTTTTTAGAGCAGTTTTGAAACACTCTTTTTGCAAAATCTGCAAGTGAATACTTGGATCCCTTTGAAGCCTCTGCAGGGTAAAGGAAATATCTTCACATAAAAACAAAACAGAAGCATCGTCAGAAACTTCTTTATGATGTGTGCATTCAATTCACAGAGTTGAACCTTCCTTTTGATAGAGCAGTTTTGAAACACTCCTTTTGTAGTGTGTGCAAGTAGACATTTGGAGCTCTTTCAGGCCTGTGCTGGAAAAGGAAATATCTTCACTCAAAAACTAGACAGAAGTATTCTCAGAAACGTCTTTGTGATGCATGCATTGAAAACACGGAGTTGAACCTTCCTTTTGATAGAACAGTTTTGAAACACTCTTATTGTAGAATCTGCATGTGGATATTTGGAGCGCTTTGAGGCCTATGCTAGAAAAGAAAATATCTTCGCATAAAAATGAGACAGAAGCATTCTCAGAAACTTTTTTGTGATGTGTGCATTAAACTCACAGTGTTGAACCTGCCTTTTGACAGAGCAGTTTTGAAACACTCTTTTTGTAGAATCTGCAGGTGGATATTTGGAGTGCTTTGAGGACAATGCTATATAAGGAAATGTCTTCACATAAAACCTAGACAGAAACATTATCAGAAACTTCTTTGTGATGTGTGCTTCCAAATCACAGGGTTGAACCTTCCTTTTGATATAGCAGGTTGGGAACACACTTTTTGTGGAATCTGCAAGTGAATTTTGGGAGCGCTTTGAGGACTATGCTGGAAAAGGAAATATATTCACATAAAAACTAGAAAGAGGCATTCTCAAAAACTTCTCTGTGATGTTTGCGCTAAACTCACAAAGTTGAACATCCCTTTTGCTAGAGCAGTTTTGAAACACTGTTTTTGTAAAATCTGCAAGTGAATATTTGGAGTGATTGAGACCTCTGCTGGAAAATCGTATAACTTCAAATAAGAACGGGACAGAAGTATTCTCAGAAACATCTTTGTGATGTCTGCATTCAACTCGCGGAGTTGAAACTTCCTTTTGGTAGAGCAGTTTTGAAACTGTCTTTTTGTGGAAGCTACAAGTGGATATTTGGAACGCTTTGAGGCTTAGGCTGGAAAAGCTAATAACTTCACATAAAAAGTAGAGAGAAGCATTCTCAGAAACTTCTTTGTGATGAGTGCATTCAAGTGTACATTTGGAGTGCTTTGAGGCGTTTGCTGGAAAAGGAAATAACTTCACATAAAAATTAGACAGAAGCATGCTCAGAAACTTCTTTGTGATGTGTGCATTCAACTCACAGAGTTGGATCTTCCTTTTCTTAGAGCGGTTTTGAAACAAGATTTTTGTAGAATATTCAAGTGGACATTTGGAGGGCTTTGAGGCCTATGCTGGAAAAGGAAATAACTTCACATAAAAACTAGACAGAAGCATTCTCAGAAACGTATTTGTTATGAGTCCATTCAACTCACAGAGTTGAACCTTCGTTTTGATAGGGCAGTTTTGAAACACTCTTTTTGTAGAATCTTCAAGTGGACATTTTTAGTGTTTTGACGATATGCTGGAAAAGGAAATATCTTCACATAAAAACTACACAGAAGCATTCTCAGAAACTTCTTTGTGATGTGTGCTTTCAACTCACAGATGTAAACATTTCTTTTGATAGAGTAGTTTTGAAACACTCTTTTTGTAGAATCTGCAAGTGGATATATGGAGCGCTATGAAGCCTATGCTGGAAAAGGAAATATCTTCACATAAAAACTATACAGAAGCATTCTCAGCAACTTCCTTGTGATTTGTGCATTCAACTCGGAGAGTTGAACCGTCGTTTTGTTAGAGTAGTTTGGGAACACTCTTTTTGTAGAATCTGCAAGTGGATATTTGGAGCACTTTGAAGCCTAAGCTGGAAAAGGAAACAACTTCACATAAAAACTAGAAGGAAGCATTCTCACAAACTTTTTTGTGATGTGTGCATTCAACTCAGCGAGTTTAACCTTACTTTTTATAGAGCAGTTTTGAAACACTCTTTTTGTAGAATGTGCAAGTAGACATTTGGAGCTCTTTCAGGCCTGTGCTGGAATAGAAAAGATCTTCACACGAAAACTAGACAGAAGCATTCTCAGAAACTTCTTTGTGATGTGTGCATTCCACTCACAGAGTTGAACCTTCCTTTTGATAGAGCAATTCTGAAACACTCTTTTTGTAGAATCCGCAAGTGGATATTTGGAGCGCTTTGAGGCCTATGCTGGAAAAGGAAATATTTTCACGTAAAAACAAGACCGAAGCACTCTATCAAACTTCTTTGTGATGTTTACATTCAACTCACAGAGTTGAACCTTCCCTTGAATAGAGCGGTTTTGAAAGAATCTTTTTGTAGTATATGCAACTAGATATTTGGAGCGCTTTGAGTCCTATGAGGGAAATGGAAATATTTTTAGATGAAAACTAGACAGAGGCATTCTCAGAAACATATTTGTTACTAGTAAATTCAAGTCACAGAGTTGAACCTTCCTTTTGGCAGAGCGGTTTTGAAACCCTCTTTTTATTGACTCTTCCATTGGAGATTTAGAGCGCTTTGACGCAATGCTGGAAAAGGAAATATCTTCACATAAAAACTAGACAGATGCATTCCCAGAAACTTCTTTTTGATGTGTGCTTTCAACTCACAGAGTTGAACCTTTCTTTTGATAGAGCAGTTTTGAAACCCTCTCTTTGAAGAATCTTCATGTGGACATTTGGATATCTTTGAGGCCTATGCTGGAAAAGGAAATATCTTCACATAAAAACAAGACAGAAGCATTCTCAGAAACTACTTTGCAATGTGTGCGTTCAACACACAGACTTTAAACTTACTTTTGGCGGAGCAGTTCTGAAACAGTCTTTTTGTACAGTCTGCAAGTGGATATTTGGAGCGCTTTAAGGCCTACGCTGAAAAAAGAAATAACTTCAATCAAAAAGTAGAAAGAAGCATTCTCAGAAACCTCTTTGTGATGTGTGTATTGAACTCACAGAGTTGAACCTTCCTTTTGAGAGAGGAGTTTTGAAATACTCTTTTTGTAGGATCTGCAAGTGAATAGTTGGAATGATTTGAGGCTTATGATGGTAAAGGAAATATCTTCACATAAAAACGATAGAGAAGCATTCTCGGAAACTTCCTTGTGATGTGTGCATTCAACTCACAGAGTTGAACCTTCCTTCTGATAGTGCAGTTTTGAAACACTCGTTGTGTATCATCTGCAAGTGGATACTTGGAGCGCTTTGAAGCCTATACTGGAAAAGTAAATGTCTTCTCATAAAAACTATACAGAAGCAATCTCCGAAACCACCTTGTGATGTGTGTATTCAACTCAGAGAGTTGAACCTTCCTTTTTTTAGAGCAGTTTTGAAACACTCTTTTTGCAAAATCTGCAAGTGAATACTTGGATCGCTTTGAAGCCTCTGCAGGGTAAAGGAAATATCTTCACATAAAAACAAAACAGAAGCATCGTCAGAAACTTCTTTATGATGTGTGCATTCAATTCACAGAGTTGAACCTTCCTTTTGATAGAGCAGTTTTGAAACACTCCTTTTGTAGTGTGTGCAAGTAGACATTTGGAGCTCTTTCAGGCCTGTGCTGGAAAAGGAAATATCTTCACACAAAAACTAGACAGAAGTATTCTCAGAAACGTCTTTGTGATGCATGCATTCAAAACACGGAGTTGAACCTTCCTTTTGAAAGAACAGTTTTGAAACACTCTTATTGTAGAATCTGCATGTGGATATTTGCAGCGCTTTGAGGCCTATGCTAGAAAAGAAAATATCTTCGCATAAAAATGAGACAGAAGCATTCTCAGAAACTTTTTTGTGATGTGTGCATTAAACTCACAGTGTTGAACCTGCCTTTTGACAGAGCAGTTTTGAAACACTCTTTTTGTAGAATCTGCAGGTGGATATTTGGAGTGCTTTGAGGACAATGCTGTATAAGGAAATGTCTTCACATAGAACCTGGACAGAAACATTATCAGAAACTTCTTTGTGATGTGTGCTTCCAAATCACAGAGTTGAACCTTCCTTTTGATATAGCAGGTTTGGAACACACTTTTTGTGGAATCTGCAAGTGAATTTTGGGAGCGCTTTGAGGACTATGCTGGAAAAGGAAATATATTCACATAAAA
This sequence comes from Pongo abelii, assembly GCF_028885655.2. NCBI lineage: Eukaryota > Metazoa > Chordata > Mammalia > Primates > Hominidae > Pongo > Pongo abelii. Next base: position 25,946,343 of record NC_072005.2, read on the forward strand.
ACTAGAAAGAGGCATTCTCAAAAACTTCTCTGTGATGTGTGCGCTAAACTCACAAAGTTGAACATCCCTTTTGCTAGAGCAGTTTTGAAACACTGTTTTTGTAAAATCTGCAAGTGAATATTTGGAGTGATTGAGACCTCTGCTGGAAAATCGTATAACTTCAAATAAGAACGGGACAGAAGTATTCTCAGAAACATCTTTGTGATGTCTGCATTCAATTCGCGGAGTTGAAACATCCTTTTGGTAGAGCAGTTTTGAAACTGTCTTTTTGTGGAAGCTACAAGTGGATCTTTGGAACGCTTTGAGGCTTAGGCTGGAAAAGCTAATAACTTCACATAAAAAGTAGAGAGAAGCATTCTCAGAAACTTCTTTGTGATGAGTGCATTCAAGTGTACATTTGGAGTGCTTTGAGGCCTTTGCTGGAAAAGGAAATAACTTCACATAAAAATTAGACAGAAGCATGCTCAGAAACTTCTTTGTGATGTGTGCATTCAACTCACAGAGTTGGATCTTCCTTTTCTTAGAGCGGTTTTGAAACAAGATTTTTGTAGAATATTCAAGTGGACATTTGGAGGGCTTTGAGGCCTATGCTGGAAAAGGAAATAACTTCACATAAAAACTAGACAGAAGCATTCTCAGAAACGTATTTGTTATGAGTCCATTCAACTCACAGAGTTGAACCTTCGTTTTGATAGGGCAGTTTTGAAACACTCTTTTTGTAGAATCTTCAAGTGGACATTTTTAGTGCTTTGACGATATGCTGGAAAAGGAAATATCTTCACATAAAAACTACACAGAAGCATTCTCAGAAACTTCTTTGTGATGTGTGCTTTCAACTCACAGATGTAAACATTTCTTTTGATAGAGTAGTTTTGAAACACTCTTTTTGTAGAATCTGCAAGTGGATATATGGAGCGCTTTGAAGCCTATGCTGGGAAAGGAAATATCTTCACATAAAAACTATACAGAAGCATTCTCAGCAACTTCCTTGTGATTTGTGCATTCAACTCGGAGAGTTGAACCGTCCTTTTGTTAGAGCAGTTTGGGAACACACTTTTTGTAGAATCTGCAAGTGGATATTTGGAGCACTTCGAAGCCTAAGCTGGAAAAGGAAACAACTTCACATAAAAACTAGAAGGAAGCATTCTCACAAACTTTTTTGTGATGTGTGCATCCAACTCAGCGAGTTTAACCTTCCTTTTGATAGAGCAGTTTTGAAACACTCTTTTTGTAGAATGTGCAAGTAGACATTTGGAGCTCTTTCAGGCCTGTGCTGGAATAGAAAAGATCTTCACACGAAAACTAGACAGAAGCATTCTCAGAAACTTCTTTGTGATGTGTGCATTCCACTCACAGAGTTGAACCTTCCTTTTGATAGAGCAATTCTGAAACACTCTTTTTGTAGAATCCGCAAGTGGATATTTGGAGCGCTTTGAGGCCTATGCTGGAAAAGGAAATATTTTCACGTAAAAACAAGACGGAAGCACTCTATCAAACTTCTTTGTGATGTTTACATTCAACTCACAGAGTTGAACCTTCCCTTGAATAGAGCGGTTTTGAAAGAATCTTTTTGTAGTATATGCCACTAGATATTTGGAGCGCTTTGAGTCCTATGAGGGAAATGGAAATATTTTTAGATGAAAACTAGACAGAGGCATTCTCAGAAACATATTTGTTACGAGTGAATTCAAGTCACAGAGTTGAACCTTCCTTTTGGCAGGGCGGTTTTGAAACCCTCTTTTTATTGACTCTTCCATTGGAGATTTAGAGCGCTTTGACGCAATGCTGGAAAAGGAAATATCTTCACATAAAAACTAGACAGATGCATTCCCAGAAACTTCTTTTTGATGTGTGCTTTCAACTCACAGAGTTGAACCTTTCTTTTGATAGAGCAGTTTTGAAACCCTCCCTTTGAAGAATCTTCATGTGGACATTTGGATATCTTTGAGGCCTATGCTGGAAAAGGAAATATCTTCACATAAAAACAAGACAGAAGCATTCTCAGAAACTACTTTGCAATGTGTGCGTTCAACACACAGACTTTAAACTTACTTTTGGCGGAGCAGTTCTGAAACAGTCTTTTTGTACAGTCTGCAAGTGGATATTTGGAGCGCTTTAAGGCCTACGCTGAAAAAAGAGATAACTTCAATCAAAAAGTAGAAAGAAGCATTCTCAGAAACCTCTTTGTGATGTGTGTATTGAACTCACAGAGTTGAACCTTCCTTTTGATAGAGGAGTTTTGAAATACTCTTTTTGTAGGATCTGCAAGTGAATAGTTGGAATGATTTGAGGCCTATGATGGTAAAGGAAATATCTTCACATAAAGACGATAGAGAAGCATTCTCGGAAACTTCCTTGTGATGTGTGCATTCAACTCACAGAGTTGAACCTTCCTTCTGATAGTGCAGTTTTGAAACACTCGTTTTGTATCATCTGCAAGTGGATACTTGGAGCGCTTTGAAGCCTATACTGGAAAAGTAAATGTCTTCTCATAAAAACTATACAGAAGCAATCTCCGAAACCACCTTGTGATGTGTGTATTCAACTCAGAGAGTTGAACCTTCCTTTTTTTAGAGCAGTTTTGAAACACTCTTTTTGCAAAATCTGCAAGTGAATACTTGGATCGCTTTGAAGCCTCTGCAGGGTAAAGGAAATATCTTCACATAAAAACAAAACAGAAGCATTGTCAGAAACTTCTTTATGATGTGTGCATTCAATTCACAGAGTTGAACCTTCCTTTTGATAGAGCAGTTTTGAAACACTCCTTTTGTAGTGTGTGCAAGTAGACATTTGGAGCTCTTTCAGGCCTGTGCTAGAAAAGGAAATATCTTCACACAAAAACTAGACAGAAGTATTCTCAGAAACGTCTTTGTGATGCATGCATTCAAAACACGGAGTTGAACCTTCCTTTTGAAAGAACAGTTTTGAAACACTCTTATTGTAGAATCTGCATGTGGATATTTGCAGCGCTTTGAGGCCTATGCTAGAAAAGAAAATATCTTCGCATAAAAATGAGACAGAAGCATTCTCAGAAAGTTTTTTGTGATGTGTGCATTAAACTCACAGTGTTGAACCTGCCTTTTGACAGAGCAGTTTTGAAACACTCTTTTTGTAGAATCTGCAGGTGGATATTTGGAGTGCTTTGAGGACAATGCTGTATAAGGAAATGTCTTCACATAGAACCTAGACAGAAACATTATCAGAAACTTCTTTGTGATGTGTGCTTCCAAATCACAGAGTTGAACCTTCCTTTTGATATAGCAGGTTTGGAACACACTTTTTGTGGAATCTGCAAGTGAATTTTGGGAGCGCTTTGAGGACTATGCTGGAAAAGGAAATATATTCACATAAAAACTAGAAAGAGGCATTCTCAAAAACTTCTCTGTGATGTGTGCGCTAAACTCACAAAGTTGAACATCCCTTTTGCTAGAGCAGTTTTGAAACACTGTTTTTGTAAAATCTGCAAGTGAATATTTGGAGTGATTGAGACCTCTGCTGGAAAATCGTATAACTTCAAATAAGAACGGGACAGAAGTATTCTCAGAAACATCTTTGTGATGTCTGCATTCAATTCGCGGAGTTGAAACATCCTTTTGGTAGAGCAGTTTTGAAACTGTCTTTTTGTGGAAGCTACAAGTGGATCTTTGGAACGCTTTGAGGCTTAGGCTGGAAAAGCTAATAACTTCACATAAAAAGTAGAGAGAAGCATTCTCAGAAACTTCTTTGTGATGAGTGCATTCAAGTGTACATTTGGAGTGCTTTGAGGCCTTTGCTGGAAAAGGAAATAACTTCACATAAAAATTAGACAGAAGCATGCTCAGAAACTTCTTTGTGATGTGTGCATTCAACTCACAGAGTTGGATCTTCCTTTTCTTAGAGCGGTTTTGAAACAAGATTTTTGTAGAATATTCAAGTGGACATTTGGAGGGCTTTGAGGCCTATGCTGGAAAAGGAAATAACTTCACATAAAAACTAGACAGAAGCATTCTCAGAAACGTATTTGTTATGAGTCCATTCAACTCACAGAGTTGAACCTTCGTTTTGATAGGGCAGTTTTGAAACACTCTTTTTGTAGAATCTTCAAGTGGACATTTTTAGTGCTTTGACGATATGCTGGAAAAGGAAATATCTTCACATAAAAACTACACAGAAGCATTCTCAGAAACTTCTTTGTGATGTGTGCTTTCAACTCACAGATGTAAACATTTCTTTTGATAGAGTAGTTTTGAAACACTCTTTTTGTAGAATCTGCAAGTGGATATATGGAGCGCTTTGAAGCCTATGCTGGGAAAGGAAATATCTTCACATAAAAACTATACAGAAGCATTCTCAGCAACTTCCTTGTGATTTGTGCATTCAACTCGGAGAGTTGAACCGTCCTTTTGTTAGAGCAGTTTGGGAACACTCTTTTTCTAGAATCTGCAGGTGGATATTTGGAGTGCTTTGAGGACAATGCTGTATAAGGAAATGTCTTCACATAGAACCTAGACAGAAACATTATCAGAAACTTCTTTGTGATGTGTGCTTCCAAATCACAGAGTTGAACCTTCCTTTTGATATAGCAGGTTTGGAACACACTTTTTGTGGAATCTGCAAGTGAATTTTGGGAGCGCTTTGAGGACTATGCTGGAAAAGGAAATATATTCACATAAAAACTAGAAAGAGGCATTCTCAACAACTTCTCTGTGATGTGTGCGCTAAACTCACAAAGTTGAACATCCCTTTTGCTAGAGCAGTTTTGAAACACTGTTTTTGTAAAATCTGCAAGTGAATATTTGGAGTGATTGAGACCTCTGCTGGAAAATCGTATAACTTCAAATAAGAACGGGACAGAAGTATTCTCAGAAACATCTTTGTGATGTCTGCATTCAATTCGCGGAGTTGAAACATCCTTTTGGTAGAGCAGTTTTGAAACTGTCTTTTTGTGGAAGCTACAAGTGGATCTTTGGAACGCTTTGAGGCTTAGGCTGGAAAAGCTAATAACTTCACATAAAAAGTAGAGAGAAGCATTCTCAGAAACTTCTTTGTGATGAGTGCATTCAAGTGTACATTTGGAGTGCTTTGAGGCCTTTGCTGGAAAAGGAAATAACTTCACATAAAAATTAGACAGAAGCATGCTCAGAAACTTCTTTGTGATGTGTGCATTCAACTCACAGAGTTGGATCTTCCTTTTCTTAGAGCGGTTTTGAAACAAGATTTTTGTAGAATATTCAAGTGGACATTTGGAGGGCTTTGAGGCCTATGCTGGAAAAGGAAATAACTTCACATAAAAACTAGACAGAAGCATTCTCAGAAACGTATTTGTTATGAGTCCATTCAACTCACAGAGTTGAACCTTCGTTTTGATAGGGCAGTTTTGAAACACTCTTTTTGTAGAATCTTCAAGTGGACATTTTTAGTGCTTTGACGATATGCTGGAAAAGGAAATATCTTCACATAAAAACTACACAGAAGCATTCTCAGAAACTTCTTTGTGATGTGTGCTTTCAACTCACAGATGTAAACATTTCTTTTGATAGAGTAGTTTTGAAACACTCTTTTTGTAGAATCTGCAAGTGGATATATGGAGCGCTTTGAAGCCTATGCTGGGAAAGGAAATATCTTCACATAAAAACTATACAGAAGCATTCTCAGCAACTTCCTTGTGATTTGTGCATTCAACTCGGAGAGTTGAACCGTCCTTTTGTTAGAGCAGTTTGGGAACACTCTTTTTGTAGAATCTGCAAGTGGATATTTGGAGCACTTCGAAGCCTAAGCTGGAAAAGGAAACAACTTCACATAAAAACTAGAAGGAAGCATTCTCACAAACTTTTTTGTGATGTGTGCATCCAACTCAGCGAGTTTAACCTTCCTTTTGATAGAGCAGTTTTGAAACACTCTTTTTGTAGAATGTGCAAGTAGACATTTGGAGCTCTTTCAGGCCTGTGCTGGAATAGAAAAGATCTTCACACGAAAACTAGACAGAAGCATTCTCAGAAACTTCTTTGTGATGTGTGCATTCCACTCACAGAGTTGAACCTTCCTTTTGATAGAGCAATTCTGAAACACTCTTTTTGTAGAATCCGCAAGTGGATATTTGGAGCGCTTTGAGGCCTATGCTGGAAAAGGAAATATTTTCACGTAAAAACAAGACGGAAGCACTCTATCAAACTTCTTTGTGATGTTTACATTCAACTCACAGAGTTGAACCTTCCCTTGAATAGAGCGGTTTTGAAAGAATCTTTTTGTAGTATATGCAACTAGATATTTGGAGCGCTTTGAGTCCTATGAGGGAAATGGAAATATTTTTAGATGAAAACTAGACAGAGGCATTCTCAGAAACATATTTGTTACGAGTGAATTCAAGTCACAGAGTTGAACCTTCCTTTTGGCAGGGCGGTTTTGAAACCCTCTTTTTATTGACTCTTCCATTGGAGATTTAGAGCGCTTTGACGCAATGCTGGAAAAGGAAATATCTTCACATAAAAACTAGACAGATGCATTCCCAGAAACTTCTTTTTGATGTGTGCTTTCAACTCACAGAGTTGAACCTTTCTTTTGATAGAGCAGTTTTGAAACCCTCCCTTTGAAGAATCTTCATGTGGACATTTGGATATCTTTGAGGCCTATGCTGGAAAAGGAAATATCTTCACATAAAAACAAGACAGAAGCATTCTCAGAAACTACTTTGCAATGTGTGCGTTCAACACACAGACTTTAAACTTACTTTTGGCGGAGCAGTTCTGAAACAGTCTTTTTGTACAGTCTGCAAGTGGATATTTGGAGCGCTTTAAGGCCTACGCTGAAAAAAGAGATAACTTCAATCAAAAAGTAGAAAGAAGCATTCTCAGAAACCTCTTTGTGATGTGTGTATTGAACTCACAGAGTTGAACCTTCCTTTTGATAGAGGAGTTTTGAAATACTCTTTTTGTAGGATCTGCAAGTGAATAGTTGGAATGATTTGAGGCCTATGATGGTAAAGGAAATATCTTCACATAAAGACGATAGAGAAGCATTCTCGGAAACTTCCTTGTGATGTGTGCATTCAACTCACAGAGTTGAACCTTCCTTCTGATAGTGCAGTTTTGAAACACTCGTTTTGTATCATCTGCAAGTGGATACTTGGAGCGCTTTGAAGCCTATACTGGAAAAGTAAATGTCTTCTCATAAAAACTATACAGAAGCAATCTCCGAAACCACCTTGTGATGTGTGTATTCAACTCAGAGAGTTGAACCTTCCTTTTTTTAGAGCAGTTTTGAAACACTCTTTTTGCAAAATCTGCAAGTGAATACTTGGATCGCTTTGAAGCCTCTGCAGGGTAAAGGAAATATCTTCACATAAAAACAAAACAGAAGCATTGTCAGAAACTTCTTTATGATGTGTGCATTCAATTCACAGAGTTGAACCTTCCTTTTGATAGAGCAGTTTTGAAACACTCCTTTTGTAGTGTGTGCAAGTAGACATTTGGAGCTCTTTCAGGCCTGTGCTAGAAAAGGAAATATCTTCACACAAAAACTAGACAGAAGTATTCTCAGAAACGTCTTTGTGATGCATGCATTCAAAACACGGAGTTGAACCTTCCTTTTGAAAGAACAGTTTTGAAACACTCTTATTGTAGAATCTGCATGTGGATATTTGCAGCGCTTTGAGGCCTATGCTAGAAAAGAAAATATCTTCGCATAAAAATGAGACAGAAGCATTCTCAGAAACTTTTTTGTGATGTGTGCATTAAACTCACAGTGTTGAACCTGCCTTTTGACAGAGCAGTTTTGAAACACTCTTTTTGTAGAATCTGCAGGTGGATATTTGGAGTGCTTTGAGGACAATGCTGTATAAGGAAATGTCTTCACATAGAACCTAGACAGAAACATTATCAGAAACTTCTTTGTGATGTGTGCTTCCAAATCACAGAGTTGAACCTTCCTTTTGATATAGCAGGTTTGGAACACACTTTTTGTGGAATCTGCAAGTGAATTTTGGGAGCGCTTTGAGGACTATGCTGGAAAAGGAAATATATTCACATAAAAACTAGAAAGAGGCATTCTCAAAAACTTCTCTGTGATGTGTGCGCTAAACTCACAAAGTTGAACATCCCTTTTGCTAGAGCAGTTTTGAAACACTGTTTTTGTAAAATCTGCAAGTGAATATTTGGAGTGATTGAGACCTCTGCTGGAAAATCGTATAACTTCAAATAAGAACGGGACAGAAGTATTCTCAGAAACATCTTTGTGATGTCTGCATTCAATTCGCGGAGTTGAAACATCCTTTTGGTAGAGCAGTTTTGAAACTGTCTTTTTGTGGAAGCTACAAGTGGATCTTTGGAACGCTTTGAGGCTTAGGCTGGAAAAGCTAATAACTTCACATAAAAAGTAGAGAGAAGCATTCTCAGAAACTTCTTTGTGATGAGTGCATTCAAGTGTACATTTGGAGTGCTTTGAGGCCTTTGCTGGAAAAGGAAATAACTTCACATAAAAATTAGACAGAAGCATGCTCAGAAACTTCTTTGTGATGTGTGCATTCAACTCACAGAGTTGGATCTTCCTTTTCTTAGAGCGGTTTTGAAACAAGATTTTTGTAGAATATTCAAGTGGACATTTGGAGGGCTTTGAGGCCTATGCTGGAAAAGGAAATAACTTCACATAAAAACTAGACAGAAGCATTCTCAGAAACGTATTTGTTATGAGTCCATTCAACTCACAGAGTTGAACCTTCGTTTTGATAGGGCAGTTTTGAAACACTCTTTTTGTAGAATCTTCAAGTGGACATTTTTAGTGCTTTGACGATATGCTGGAAAAGGAAATATCTTCACATAAAAACTACACAGAAGCATTCTCAGAAACTTCTTTGTGATGTGTGCTTTCAACTCACAGATGTAAACATTTCTTTTGATAGAGTAGTTTTGAAACACTCTTTTTGTAGAATCTGCAAGTGGATATATGGAGCGCTTTGAAGCCTATGCTGGGAAAGGAAATATCTTCACATAAAAACTATACAGAAGCATTCTCAGCAACTTCCTTGTGATTTGTGCATTCAACTCGGAGAGTTGAACCGTCCTTTTGTTAGAGCAGTTTGGGAACACTCTTTTTCTAGAATCTGCAAGTGGATATTTGGAGCACTTCGAAGCCTAAGCTGGAAAAGGAAACAACTTCACATAAAAACTAGAAGGAAGCATTCTCACAAACTTTTTTGTGATGTGTGCATCCAACTCAGCGAGTTTAACCTTCCTTTTGATAGAGCAGTTTTGAAACACTCTTTTTGTAGAATGTGCAAGTAGACATTTGGAGCTCTTTCAGGCCTGTGCTGGAATAGAAAAGATCTTCACACGAAAACTAGACAGAAGCATTCTCAGAAACTTCTTTGTGATGTGTGCATTCCACTCACAGAGTTGAACCTTCCTTTTGATAGAGCAATTCTGAAACACTCTTTTTGTAGAATCCGCAAGTGGATATTTGGAGCGCTTTGAGGCCTATGCTGGAAAAGGAAATATTTTCACGTAAAAACAAGACGGAAGCACTCTATCAAACTTCTTTGTGATGTTTACATTCAACTCACAGAGTTGAACCTTCCCTTGAATAGAGCGGTTTTGAAAGAATCTTTTTGTAGTATATGCAACTAGATATTTGGAGCGCTTTGAGTCCTATGAGGGAAATGGAAATATTTTTAGATGAAAACTAGACAGAGGCATTCTCAGAAACATATTTGTTACGAGTGAATTCAAGTCACAGAGTTGAACCTTCCTTTTGGCAGGGCGGTTTTGAAACCCTCTTTTTATTGACTCTTCCATTGGAGATTTAGAGCGCTTTGACGCAATGCTGGAAAAGGAAATATCTTCACATAAAAACTAGACAGATGCATTCCCAGAAACTTCTTTTTGATGTGTGCTTTCAACTCACAGAGTTGAACCTTTCTTTTGATAGAGCAGTTTTGAAACCCTCCCTTTGAAGAATCTTCATGTGGACATTTGGATATCTTTGAGGCCTATGCTGGAAAAGGAAATATCTTCACATAAAAACAAGACAGAAGCATTCTCAGAAACTACTTTGCAATGTGTGCGTTCAACACACAGACTTTAAACTTACTTTTGGCGGAGCAGTTCTGAAACAGTCTTTTTGTACAGTCTGCAAGTGGATATTTGGAGCGCTTTAAGGCCTACGCTGAAAAAAGAGATAACTTCAATCAAAAAGTAGAAAGAAGCATTCTCAGAAACCTCTTTGTGATGTGTGTATTGAACTCACAGAGTTGAACCTTCCTTTTGATAGAGGAGTTTTGAAATACTCTTTTTGTAGGATCTGCAAGTGAATAGTTGGAATGATTTGAGGCCTATGATGGTAAAGGAAATATCTTCACATAAAGACGATAGAGAAACATTCTCGGAAACTTCCTTGTGATGTGTGCATTCAACTCACAGAGTTGAACCTTCCTTCTGATAGTGCAGTTTTGAAACACTCGTTTTGTATCATCTGCAAGTGGATACTTGGAGCGCTTTGAAGCCTATACTGGAAAAGTAAATGTCTTCTCATAAAAACTATACAGAAGCAATCTCCGAAACCACCTTGTGATGTGTGTATTCAACTCAGAGAGTTGAACCTTCCTTTTTTTAGAGCAGTTTTGAAACACTCTTTTTGCAAAATCTGCAAGTGAATACTTGGATCGCTTTGAAGCCTCTGCAGGGTAAAGGAAATATCTTCACATAAAAACAAAACAGAAGCATTGTCAGAAACTTCTTTATGATGTGTGCATTCAATTCACAGAGTTGAACCTTCCTTTTGATAGAGCAGTTTTGAAACACTCCTTTTGTAGTGTGTGCAAGTAGACATTTGGAGCTCTTTCAGGCCTGTGCTAGAAAAGGAAATATCTTCACACAAAAACTAGACAGAAGTATTCTCAGAAACGTCTTTGTGATGCATGCATTCAAAACACGGAGTTGAACCTTCCTTTTGAAAGAACAGTTTTGAAACACTCTTATTGTAGAATCTGCATGTGGATATTTGCAGCGCTTTGAGGCCTATGCTAGAAAAGAAAATATCTTCGCATAAAAATGAGACAGAAGCATTCTCAGAAACTTTTTTGTGATGTGTGCATTAAACTCACAGTGTTGAACCTGCCTTTTGACAGAGCAGTTTTGAAACACTCTTTTTGTAGAATCTGCAGGTGGATATTTGGAGTGCTTTGAGGACAATGCTGTATAAGGAAATGTCTTCACATAGAACCTAGACAGAAACATTATCAGAAACTTCTTTGTGATGTGTGCTTCCAAATCACAGAGTTGAACCTTCCTTTTGATATAGCAGGTTTGGAACACACTTTTTGTGGAATCTGCAAGTGAATTTTGGGAGCGCTTTGAGGACTATGCTGGAAAAGGAAATATATTCACATAAAAACTAGAAAGAGGCATTCTCAAAAACTTCTCTGTGATGTGTGCGCTAAACTCACAAAGTTGAACATCCCTTTTGCTAGAGCAGTTTTGAAACACTGTTTTTGTAAAATCTGCAAGTGAATATTTGGAGTGATTGAGACCTCTGCTGGAAAATCGTATAACTTCAAATAAGAACGGGACAGAAGTATTCTCAGAAACATCTTTGTGATGTCTGCATTCAATTCGCGGAGTTGAAACATCCTTTTGGTAGAGCAGTTTTGAAACTGTCTTTTTGTGGAAGCTACAAGTGGATCTTTGGAACGCTTTGAGGCTTAGGCTGGAAAAGCTAATAACTTCACATAAAAAGTAGAGAGAAGCATTCTCAGAAACTTCTTTGTGATGAGTGCATTCAAGTGTACATTTGGAGTGCTTTGAGGCCTTTGCTGGAAAAGGAAATAACTTCACATAAAAATTAGACAGAAGCATGATCAGAAACTTCTTTGTGATGTGTGCATTCAACTCACAGAGTTGGATCTTCCTTTTCTTAGAGCGGTTTTGAAACAAGATTTTTGTAGAATATTCAAGTGGACATTTGGAGGGCTTTGAGGCCTATGCTGGAAAAGGAAATAACTTCACATAAAAACTAGACAGAAGCATTCTCAGAAACGTATTTGTTATGAGTCCATTCAACTCACAGAGTTGAACCTTCGTTTTGATAGGGCAGTTTTGAAACACTCTTTTTGTAGAATCTTCAAGTGGACATTTTTAGTGCTTTGACGATATGCTGGAAAAGGAAATATCTTCACATAAAAACTACACAGAAGCATTCTCAGAAACTTCTTTGTGATGTGTGCTTTCAACTCACAGATGTAAACATTTCTTTTGATAGAGTAGTTTTGAAACACTCTTTTTGTAGAATCTGCAAGTGGATATATGGAGCGCTTTGAAGCCTATGCTGGGAAAGGAAATATCTTCACATAAAAACTATACAGAAGCATTCTCAGCAACTTCCTTGTGATTTGTGCATTCAACTCGGAGAGTTGAACCGTCCTTTTGTTAGAGCAGTTTGGGAACACTCTTTTTGTAGAATCTGCAAGTGGATATTTGGAGCACTTCGAAGCCTAAGCTGGAAAAGGAAACAACTTCACATAAAAACTAGAAGGAAGCATTCTCACAAACTTTTTTGTGATGTGTGCATCCAACTCAGCGAGTTTAACCTTCCTTTTGATAGAGCAGTTTTGAAACACTCTTTTTGTAGAATGTGCAAGTAGACATTTGGAGCTCTTTCAGGCCTGTGCTGGAATAGAAAAGATCTTCACACGAAAACTAGACAGAAGCATTCTCAGAAACTTCTTTGTGATGTGTGCATTCCACTCACAGAGTTGAACCTTCCTTTTGATAGAGCAATTCTGAAACACTCTTTTTGTAGAATCCGCAAGTGGATATTTGGAGCGCTTTGAGGCCTATGCTGGAAAAGGAAATATTTTCACGTAAAAACAAGACGGAAGCACTCTATCAAACTTCTTTGTGATGTTTACATTCAACTCACAGAGTTGAACCTTCCCTTGAATAGAGCGGTTTTGAAAGAATCTTTTTGTAGTATATGCAACTAGATATTTGGAGCGCTTTGAGTCCTATGAGGGAAATGGAAATATTTTTAGATGAAAACTAGACAGAGGCATTCTCAGAAACATATTTGTTACGAGTGAATTCAAGTCACAGAGTTGAACCTTCCTTTTGGCAGGGCGGTTTTGAAACCCTCTTTTTATTGACTCTTCCATTGGAGATTTAGAGCGCTTTGACGCAATGCTGGAAAAGGAAATATCTTCACATAAAAACTAGACAGATGCATTCCCAGAAACTTCTTTTTGATGTGTGCTTTCAACTCACAGAGTTGAACCTTTCTTTTGATAGAGCAGTTTTGAAACCCTCCCTTTGAAGAATCTTCATGTGGACATTTGGATATCTTTGAGGCCTATGCTGGAAAAGGAAATATCTTCACATAAAAACAAGACAGAAGCATTCTCAGAAACTACTTTGCAATGTGTGCGTTCAACACACAGACTTTAAACTTACTTTTGGCGGAGCAGTTCTGAAACAGTCTTTTTGTACAGTCTGCAAGTGGATATTTGGAGCGCTTTAAGGCCTACGCTGAAAAAAGAGATAACTTCAATCAAAAAGTAGAAAGAAGCATTCTCAGAAACCTCTTTGTGATGTGTGTATTGAACTCACAGAGTTGAACCTTCCTTTTGATAGAGGAGTTTTGAAATACTCTTTTTGTAGGATCTGCAAGTGAATAGTTGGAATGATTTGAGGCCTATGATGGTAAAGGAAATATCTTCACATAAAGACGATAGAGAAGCATTCTCGGAAACTTCCTTGTGATGTGTGCATTCAACTCACAGAGTTGAACCTTCCTTCTGATAGTGCAGTTTTGAAACACTCGTTTTGTATCATCTGCAAGTGGATACTTGGAGCGCTTTGAAGCCTATACTGGAAAAGTAAATGTCTTCTCATAAAAACTATACAGAAGCAATCTCCGAAACCACCTTGTGATGTGTGTATTCAACTCAGAGAGTTGAACCTTCCTTTTTTTAGAGCAGTTTTGAAACACTCTTTTTGCAAAATCTGCAAGTGAATACTTGGATCGCTTTGAAGCCTCTGCAGGGTAAAGGAAATATCTTCACATAAAAACAAAACAGAAGCATTGTCAGAAACTTCTTTATGATGTGTGCATTCAATTCACAGAGTTGAACCTTCCTTTTGATAGAGCAGTTTTGAAACACTCCTTTTGTAGTGTGTGCAAGTAGACATTTGGAGCTCTTTCAGGCCTGTGCTAGAAAAGGAAATATCTTCACACAAAAACTAGACAGAAGTATTCTCAGAAACGTCTTTGTGATGCATGCATTCAAAACACGGAGTTGAACCTTCCTTTTGAAAGAACAGTTTTGAAACACTCTTATTGTAGAATCTGCATGTGGATATTTGCAGCGCTTTGAGGCCTATGCTAGAAAAGAAAATATCTTCGCATAAAAATGAGACAGAAGCATTCTCAGAAACTTTTTTGTGATGTGTGCATTAAACTCACAGTGTTGAACCTGCCTTTTGACAGAGCAGTTTTGAAACACTCTTTTTGTAGAATCTGCAGGTGGATATTTGGAGTGCTTTGAGGACAATGCTGTATAAGGAAATGTCTTCACATAGAACCTGGACAGAAACATTATCAGAAACTTCTTTGTGATGTGTGCTTCCAAATCACAGAGTTGAACCTTCCTTTTGATATAGCAGGTTTGGAACACACTTTTTGTGGAATCTGCAAGTGAATTTTGGGAGCGCTTTGAGGACTATGCTGGAAAAGGAAATATATTCACATAAAAACTAGAAAGAGGCATTCTCAAAAACTTCTCTGTGATGTGTGCGCTAAACTCACAAAGTTGAACATCCCTTTTGCTAGAGCAGTTTTGAAACACTGTTTTTGTAAAATCTGCAAGTGAATATTTGGAGTGATTGAGACCTCTGCTGGAAAATCGTATAACTTCAAATAAGAACGGGACAGAAGTATTCTCAGAAACATCTTTGTGATGTCTGCATTCAATTCGCGGAGTTGAAACATCCTTTTGGTAGAGCAGTTTTGAAACTGTCTTTTTGTGGAAGCTACAAGTGGATCTTTGGAACGCTTTGAGGCTTAGGCTGGAAAAGCTAATAACTTCACATAAAAAGTAGAGAGAAGCATTCTCAGAAACTTCTTTGTGATGAGTGCATTCAAGTGTACATTTGGAGTGCTTTGAGGCCTTTGCTGGAAAAGGAAATAACTTCACATAAAAATTAGACAGAAGCATGCTCAGAAACTTCTTTGTGATGTGTGCATTCAACTCACAGAGTTGGATCTTCCTTTTCTTAGAGCGGTTTTGAAACAAGATTTTTGTAGAATATTCAAGTGGACATTTGGAGGGCTTTGAGGCCTATGCTGGAAAAGGAAATAACTTCACATAAAAACTAGACAGAAGCATTCTCAGAAACGTATTTGTTATGAGTCCATTCAACTCACAGAGTTGAACCTTCGTTTTGATAGGGCAGTTTTGAAACACTCTTTTTGTAGAATCTTCAAGTGGACATTTTTAGTGCTTTGACGATATGCTGGAAAAGGAAATATCTTCACATAAAAACTACACAGAAGCATTCTCAGAAACTTCTTTGTGATGTGTGCTTTCAACTCACAGATGTAAACATTTCTTTTGATAGAGTAGTTTTGAAACACTCTTTTTGTAGAATCTGCAAGTGGATATATGGAGCGCTTTGAAGCCTATGCTGGGAAAGGAAATATCTTCACATAAAAACTATACAGAAGCATTCTCAGCAACTTCCTTGTGATTTGTGCATTCAACTCGGAGAGTTGAACCGTCCTTTTGTTAGAGCAGTTTGGGAACACTCTTTTTCTAGAATCTGCAAGTGGATATTTGGAGCACTTCGAAGCCTAAGCTGGAAAAGGAAACAACTTCACATAAAAACTAGAAGGAAGCATTCTCACAAACTTTTTTGTGATGTGTGCATCCAACTCAGCGAGTTTAACCTTCCTTTTGATAGAGCAGTTTTGAAACACTCTTTTTGTAGAATGTGCAAGTAGACATTTGGAGCTCTTTCAGGCCTGTGCTGGAATAGAAAAGATCTTCACACGAAAACTAGACAGAAGCATTCTCAGAAACTTCTTTGTGATGTGTGCATTCCACTCACAGAGTTGAACCTTCCTTTTGATAGAGCAATTCTGAAACACTCTTTTTGTGGAATCCGCAAGTGGATATTTGGAGCGCTTTGAGGCCTATGTTGGAAAAGGAAATATTTTCACGTAAAAACAAGACGGAAGCACTCTATCAAACTTCTTTGTGATGTTTACATTCAACTCACAGAGTTGAACCTTCCCTTGAATAGAGCGGTTTTGAAAGAATCTTTTTGTAGTATATGCAACTAGATATTTGGAGCGCTTTGAGTCCTATGAGGGAAATGGAAATATTTTTAGATGAAAACTAGACAGAGGCATTCTCAGAAACATATTTGTTACGAGTGAATTCAAGTCACAGAGTTGAACCTTCCTTTTGGCAGGGCGGTTTTGAAACCCTCTTTTTATTGACTCTTCCATTGGAGATTTAGAGCGCTTTGACGCAATGCTGGAAAAGGAAATATCTTCACATAAAAACTAGACAGATGCATTCCCAGAAACTTCTTTTTGATGTGTGCTTTCAACTCACAGAGTTGAACCTTTCTTTTGATAGAGCAGTTTTGAAACCCTCCCTTTGAAGAATCTTCATGTGGACATTTGGATATCTTTGAGGCCTATGCTGGAAAAGGAAATATCTTCACATAAAAACAAGACAGAAGCATTCTCAGAAACTACTTTGCAATGTGTGCGTTCAACACACAGACTTTAAACTTACTTTTGGCGGAGCAGTTCTGAAACAGTCTTTTTGTACAGTCTGCAAGTGGATATTTGGAGCGCTTTAAGGCCTACGCTGAAAAAAGAGATAACTTCAATCAAAAAGTAGAAAGAAGCATTCTCAGAAACCTCTTTGTGATGTGTGTATTGAACTCACAGAGTTGAACCTTCCTTTTGATAGAGGAGTTTTGAAATACTCTTTTTGTAGGATCTGCAAGTGAATAGTTGGAATGATTTGAGGCCTATGATGGTAAAGGAAATATCTTCACATAAAGACGATAGAGAAGCATTCTCGGAAACTTCCTTGTGATGTGTGCATTCAACTCACAGAGTTGAACCTTCCTTCTGATAGTGCAGTTTTGAAACACTCGTTTTGTATCATCTGCAAGTGGATACTTGGAGCGCTTTGAAGCCTATACTGGAAAAGTAAATGTCTTCTCATAAAAACTATACAGAAGCAATCTCCGAAACCACCTTGTGATGTGTGTATTCAACTCAGAGAGTTGAACCTTCCTTTTTTTAGAGCAGTTTTGAAACACTCTTTTTGCAAAATCTGCAAGTGAATACTTGGATCGCTTTGAAGCCTCTGCAGGGTAAAGGAAATATCTTCACATAAAAACAAAACAGAAGCATTGTCAGAAACTTCTTTATGATGTGTGCATTCAATTCACAGAGTTGAACCTTCCTTTTGATAGAGCAGTTTTGAAACACTCCTTTTGTAGTGTGTGCAAGTAGACATTTGGAGCTCTTTCAGGCCTGTGCTAGAAAAGGAAATATCTTCACACAAAAACTAGACAGAAGTATTCTCAGAAACGTCTTTGTGATGCATGCATTCAAAACACGGAGTTGAACCTTCCTTTTGAAAGAACAATTTTGAAACACTCTTATTGTAGAATCTGCATGTGGATATTTGCAGCGCTTTGAGGCCTATGCTAGAAAAGAAAATATCTTCGCATAAAAATGAGACAGAAGCATTCTCAGAAACTTTTTTGTGATGTGTGCATTAAACTCACAGTGTTGAACCTGCCTTTTGACAGAGCAGTTTTGAAACACTCTTTTTGTAGAATCTGCAGGTGGATATTTGGAGTGCTTTGAGGACAATGCTGTATAAGGAAATGTCTTCACATAGAACCTAGACAGAAACATTATCAGAAACTTCTTTGTGATGTGTGCTTCCAAATCACAGAGTTGAACCTTCCTTTTGATATAGCAGGTTTGGAACACACTTTTTGTGGAATCTGCAAGTGAATTTTGGGAGCGCTTTGAGGACTATGCTGGAAAAGGAAATATATTCACATAAAAACTAGAAAGAGGCATTCTCAAAAACTTCTCTGTGATGTGTGCGCTAAACTCACAAAGTTGAACATCCCTTTTGCTAGAGCAGTTTTGAAACACTGTTTTTGTAAAATCTGCAAGTGAATATTTGGAGTGATTGAGACCTCTGCTGGAAAATCGTATAACTTCAAATAAGAACGGGACAGAAGTATTCTCAGAAACATCTTTGTGATGTCTGCATTCAATTCGCGGAGTTGAAACATCCTTTTGGTAGAGCAGTTTTGAAACTGTCTTTTTGTGGAAGCTACAAGTGGATCTTTGGAACGCTTTGAGGCTTAGGCTGGAAAAGCTAATAACTTCACATAAAAAGTAGAGAGAAGCATTCTCAGAAACTTCTTTGTGATGAGTGCATTCAAGTGTACATTTGGAGTGCTTTGAGGCCTTTGCTGGAAAAGGAAATAACTTCACATAAAAATTAGACAGAAGCATGCTCAGAAACTTCTTTGTGATGTGTGCATTCAACTCACAGAGTTGGATCTTCCTTTTCTTAGAGCGGTTTTGAAACAAGATTTTTGTAGAATATTCAAGTGGACATTTGGAGGGCTTTGAGGCCTATGCTGGAAAAGGAAATAACTTCACATAAAAACTAGACAGAAGCATTCTCAGAAACGTATTTGTTATGAGTCCATTCAACTCACAGAGTTGAACCTTCGTTTTGATAGGGCAGTTTTGAAACACTCTTTTTGTAGAATCTTCAAGTGGACATTTTTAGTGCTTTGACGATATGCTGGAAAAGGAAATATCTTCACATAAAAACTACACAGAAGCATTCTCAGAAACTTCTTTGTGATGTGTGCTTTCAACTCACAGATGTAAACATTTCTTTTGATAGAGTAGTTTTGAAACACTCTTTTTGTAGAATCTGCAAGTGGATATATGGAGCACTTTGAAGCCTATGCTGGGAAAGGAAATATCTTCACATAAAAACTATACAGAAGCATTCTCAGCAACTTCCTTGTGATTTGTGCATTCAACTCGGAGAGTTGAACCGTCCTTTTGTTAGAGCAGTTTGGGAACACTCTTTTTCTAGAATCTGCAAGTGGATATTTGGAGCACTTCGAAGCCTAAGCTGGAAAAGGAAACAACTTCACATAAAAACTAGAAGGAAGCATTCTCACAAACTTTTTTGTGATGTGTGCATCCAACTCAGCGAGTTTAACCTTCCTTTTGATAGAGCAGTTTTGAAACACTCTTTTTGTAGAATGTGCAAGTAGACATTTGGAGCTCTTTCAGGCCTGTGCTGGAATAGAAAAGATCTTCACACGAAAACTAGACAGAAGCATTCTCAGAAACTTCTTTGTGATGTGTGCATTCCACTCACAGAGTTGAACCTTCCTTTTGATAGAGCAATTCTGAAACACTCTTTTTGTAGAATCCGCAAGTGGATATTTGGAGCGCTTTGAGGCCTATGCTGGAAAAGGAAATATTTTCACGTAAAAACAAGACGGAAGCACTCTATCAAACTTCTTTGTGATGTTTACATTCAACTCACAGAGTTGAACCTTCCCTTGAATAGAGCGGTTTTGAAAGAATCTTTTTGTAGTATATGCAACTAGATATTTGGAGCGCTTTGAGTCCTATGAGGGAAATGGAAATATTTTTAGATGAAAACTAGACAGAGGCATTCTCAGAAACATATTTGTTACGAGTGAATTCAAGTCACAGAGTTGAACCTTCCTTTTGGCAGGGCGGTTTTGAAACCCTCTTTTTATTGACTCTTCCATTGGAGATTTAGAGCGCTTTGACGCAATGCTGGAAAAGGAAATATCTTCACATAAAAACTAGACAGATGCATTCCCAGAAACTTCTTTTTGATGTGTGCTTTCAACTCACAGAGTTGAACCTTTCTTTTGATAGAGCAGTTTTGAAACCCTCCCTTTGAAGAATCTTCATGTGGACATTTGGATATCTTTGAGGCCTATGCTGGAAAAGGAAATATCTTCACATAAAAACAAGACAGAAGCATTCTCAGAAACTACTTTGCAATGTGTGCGTTCAACACACAGACTTTAAACTTACTTTTGGCGGAGCAGTTCTGAAACAGTCTTTTTGTACAGTCTGCAAGTGGATATTTGGAGCGCTTTAAGGCCTACGCTGAAAAAAGAGATAACTTCAATCAAAAAGTAGAAAGAAGCATTCTCAGAAACCTCTTTGTGATGTGTGTATTGAACTCACAGAGTTGAACCTTCCTTTTGATAGAGGAGTTTTGAAATACTCTTTTTGTAGGATCTGCAAGTGAATAGTTGGAATGATTTGAGGCCTATGATGGTAAAGGAAATATCTTCACATAAAGACGATAGAGAAGCATTCTCGGAAACTTCCTTGTGATGTGTGCATTCAACTCACAGAGTTGAACCTTCCTTCTGATAGTGCAGTTTTGAAACACTCGTTTTGTATCATCTGCAAGTGGATACTTGGAGCGCTTTGAAGCCTATACTGGAAAAGTAAATGTCTTCTCATAAAAACTATACAGAAGCAATCTCCGAAACCACCTTGTGATGTGTGTATTCAACTCAGAGAGTTGAACCTTCCTTTTTTTAGAGCAGTTTTGAAACACTCTTTTTGCAAAATCTGCAAGTGAATACTTGGATCGCTTTGAAGCCTCTGCAGGGTAAAGGAAATATCTTCACATAAAAACAAAACAGAAGCATTGTCAGAAACTTCTTTATGATGTGTGCATTCAATTCACAGAGTTGAACCTTCCTTTTGATAGAGCAGTTTTGAAACACTCCTTTTGTAGTGTGTGCAAGTAGACATTTGGAGCTCTTTCAGGCCTGTGCTAGAAAAGGAAATATCTTCACACAAAAACTAGACAGAAGTATTCTCAGAAACGTCTTTGTGATGCATGCATTCAAAACACGGAGTTGAACCTTCCTTTTGAAAGAACAGTTTTGAAACACTCTTATTGTAGAATCTGCATGTGGATATTTGCAGCGCTTTGAGGCCTATGCTAGAAAAGAAAATATCTTCGCATAAAAATGAGACAGAAGCATTCTCAGAAACTTTTTTGTGATGTGTGCATTAAACTCACAGTGTTGAACCTGCCTTTTGACAGAGCAGTTTTGAAACACTCTTTTTGTAGAATCTGCAGGTGGATATTTGGAGTGCTTTGAGGACAATGCTGTATAAGGAAATGTCTTCACATAGAACCTAGACAGAAACATTATCAGAAACTTCTTTGTGATGTGTGCTTCCAAATCACAGAGTTGAACCTTCCTTTTGATATAGCAGGTTTGGAACACACTTTTTGTGGAATCTGCAAGTGAATTTTGGGAGCGCTTTGAGGACTATGCTGGAAAAGGAAATATATTCACATAAAAACTAGAAAGAGGCATTCTCAAAAACTTCTCTGTGATGTGTGCGCTAAACTCACAAAGTTGAACATCCCTTTTGCTAGAGCAGTTTTGAAACACTGTTTTTGTAAAATCTGCAAGTGAATATTTGGAGTGATTGAGACCTCTGCTGGAAAATCGTATAACTTCAAATAAGAACGGGACAGAAGTATTCTCAGAAACATCTTTGTGATGTCTGCATTCAATTCGCGGAGTTGAAACATCCTTTTGGTAGAGCAGTTTTGAAACTGTCTTTTTGTGGAAGCTACAAGTGGATCTTTGGAACGCTTTGAGGCTTAGGCTGGAAAAGCTAATAACTTCACATAAAAAGTAGAGAGAAGCATTCTCAGAAACTTCTTTGTGATGAGTGCATTCAAGTGTACATTTGGAGTGCTTTGAGGCCTTTGCTGGAAAAGGAAATAACTTCACATAAAAATTAGACAGAAGCATGCTCAGAAACTTCTTTGTGATGTGTGCATTCAACTCACAGAGTTGGATCTTCCTTTTCTTAGAGCGGTTTTGAAACAAGATTTTTGTAGAATATTCAAGTGGACATTTGGAGGGCTTTGAGGCCTATGCTGGAAAAGGAAATAACTTCACATAAAAACTAGACAGAAGCATTCTCAGAAACGTATTTGTTATGAGTCCATTCAACTCACAGAGTTGAACCTTCGTTTTGATAGGGCAGTTTTGAAACACTCTTTTTGTAGAATCTTCAAGTGGACATTTTTAGTGCTTTGACGATATGCTGGAAAAGGAAATATCTTCACATAAAAACTACACAGAAGCATTCTCAGAAACTTCTTTGTGATGTGTGCTTTCAACTCACAGATGTAAACATTTCTTTTGATAGAGTAGTTTTGAAACACTCTTTTTGTAGAATCTGCAAGTGGATATATGGAGCGCTTTGAAGCCTATGCTGGGAAAGGAAATATCTTCACATAAAAACTATACAGAAGCATTCTCAGCAACTTCCTTGTGATTTGTGCATTCAACTCGGAGAGTTGAACCGTCCTTTTGTTAGAGCAGTTTGGGAACACTCTTTTTCTAGAATCTGCAAGTGGATATTTGGAGCACTTCGAAGCCTAAGCTGGAAAAGGAAACAACTTCACATAAAAACTAGAAGGAAGCATTCTCACAAACTTTTTTGTGATGTGTGCATCCAACTCAGCGAGTTTAACCTTCCTTTTGATAGAGCAGTTTTGAAACACTCTTTTTGTAGAATGTGCAAGTAGACATTTGGAGCTCTTTCAGGCCTGTGCTGGAATAGAAAAGATCTTCACACGAAAACTAGACAGAAGCATTCTCAGAAACTTCTTTGTGATGTGTGCATTCCACTCACAGAGTTGAACCTTCCTTTTGATAGAGCAATTCTGAAACACTCTTTTTGTAGAATCCGCAAGTGGATATTTGGAGCGCTTTGAGGCCTATGCTGGAAAAGGAAATATTTTCACGTAAAAACAAGACGGAAGCACTCTATCAAACTTCTTTGTGATGTTTACATTCAACTCACAGAGTTGAACCTTCCCTTGAATAGAGCGGTTTTGAAAGAATCTTTTTGTAGTATATGCCACTAGATATTTGGAGCGCTTTGAGTCCTATGAGGGAAATGGAAATATTTTTAGATGAAAACTAGACAGAGGCATTCTCAGAAACATATTTGTTACGAGTGAATTCAAGTCACAGAGTTGAACCTTCCTTTTGGCAGGGCGGTTTTGAAACCCTCTTTTTATTGACTCTTCCATTGGAGATTTAGAGCGCTTTGACGCAATGCTGGAAAAGGAAATATCTTCACATAAAAACTAGACAGATGCATTCCCAGAAACTTCTTTTTGATGTGTGCTTTCAACTCACAGAGTTGAACCTTTCTTTTGATAGAGCAGTTTTGAAACCCTCCCTTTGAAGAATCTTCATGTGGACATTTGGATATCTTTGAGGCCTATGCTGGAAAAGGAAATATCTTCACATAAAAACAAGACAGAAGCATTCTCAGAAACTACTTTGCAATGTGTGCGTTCAACACACAGACTTTAAACTTACTTTTGGCGGAGCAGTTCTGAAACAGTCTTTTTGTACAGTCTGCAAGTGGATATTTGGAGCGCTTTAAGGCCTACGCTGAAAAAAGAGATAACTTCAATCAAAAAGTAGAAAGAAGCATTCTCAGAAACCTCTTTGTGATGTGTGTATTGAACTCACAGAGTTGAACCTTCCTTTTGATAGAGGAGTTTTGAAATACTCTTTTTGTAGGATCTGCAAGTGAATAGTTGGAATGATTTGAGGCCTATGATGGTAAAGGAAATATCTTCACATAAAGACGATAGAGAAGCATTCTCGGAAACTTCCTTGTGATGTGTGCATTCAACTCACAGAGTTGAACCTTCCTTCTGATAGTGCAGTTTTGAAACACTCGTTTTGTATCATCTGCAAGTGGATACTTGGAGCGCTTTGAAGCCTATACTGGAAAAGTAAATGTCTTCTCATAAAAACTATACAGAAGCAATCTCCGAAACCACCTTGTGATGTGTGTATTCAACTCAGAGAGTTGAACCTTCCTTTTTTTAGAGCAGTTTTGAAACACTCTTTTTGCAAAATCTGCAAGTGAATACTTGGATCGCTTTGAAGCCTCTGCAGGGTAAAGGAAATATCTTCACATAAAAACAAAACAGAAGCATTGTCAGAAACTTCTTTATGATGTGTGCATTCAATTCACAGAGTTGAACCTTCCTTTTGATAGAGCAGTTTTGAAACACTCCTTTTGTAGTGTGTGCAAGTAGACATTTGGAGCTCTTTCAGGCCTGTGCTAGAAAAGGAAATATCTTCACACAAAAACTAGACAGAAGTATTCTCAGAAACGTCTTTGTGATGCATGCATTCAAAACACGGAGTTGAACCTTCCTTTTGAAAGAACAGTTTTGAAACACTCTTATTGTAGAATCTGCATGTGGATATTTGCAGCGCTTTGAGGCCTATGCTAGAAAAGAAAATATCTTCGCATAAAAATGAGACAGAAGCATTCTCAGAAACTTTTTTGTGATGTGTGCATTAAACTCACAGTGTTGAACCTGCCTTTTGACAGAGCAGTTTTGAAACACTCTTTTTGTAGAATCTGCAGGTGGATATTTGGAGTGCTTTGAGGACAATGCTGTATAAGGAAATGTCTTCACATAGAACCTAGACAGAAACATTATCAGAAACTTCTTTGTGATGTGTGCTTCCAAATCACAGAGTTGAACCTTCCTTTTGATATAGCAGGTTTGGAACACACTTTTTGTGGAATCTGCAAGTGAATTTTGGGAGCGCTTTGAGGACTATGCTGGAAAAGGAAATATATTCACATAAAAACTAGAAAGAGGCATTCTCAAAAACTTCTCTGTGATGTGTGCGCTAAACTCACAAAGTTGAACATCCCTTTTGCTAGAGCAGTTTTGAAACACTGTTTTTGTAAAATCTGCAAGTGAATATTTGGAGTGATTGAGACCTCTGCTGGAAAATCGTATAACTTCAAATAAGAACGGGACAGAAGTATTCTCAGAAACATCTTTGTGATGTCTGCATTCAATTCGCGGAGTTGAAACATCCTTTTGGTAGAGCAGTTTTGAAACTGTCTTTTTGTGGAAGCTACAAGTGGATCTTTGGAACGCTTTGAGGCTTAGGCTGGAAAAGCTAATAACTTCACATAAAAAGTAGAGAGAAGCATTCTCAGAAACTTCTTTGTGATGAGTGCATTCAAGTGTACATTTGGAGTGCTTTGAGGCCTTTGCTGGAAAAGGAAATAACTTCACATAAAAATTAGACAGAAGCATGCTCAGAAACTTCTTTGTGATGTGTGCATTCAACTCACAGAGTTGGATCTTCCTTTTCTTAGAGCGGTTTTGAAACAAGATTTTTGTAGAATATTCAAGTGGACATTTGGAGGGCTTTGAGGCCTATGCTGGAAAAGGAAATAACTTCACATAAAAACTAGACAGAAGCATTCTCAGAAACGTATTTGTTATGAGTCCATTCAACTCACAGAGTTGAACCTTCGTTTTGATAGGGCAGTTTTGAAACACTCTTTTTGTAGAATCTTCAAGTGGACATTTTTAGTGCTTTGACGATATGCTGGAAAAGGAAATATCTTCACATAAAAACTACACAGAAGCATTCTCAGAAACTTCTTTGTGATGTGTGCTTTCAACTCACAGATGTAAACATTTCTTTTGATAGAGTAGTTTTGAAACACTCTTTTTGTAGAATCTGCAAGTGGATATATGGAGCGCTTTGAAGCCTATGCTGGGAAAGGAAATATCTTCACATAAAAACTATACAGAAGCATTCTCAGCAACTTCCTTGTGATTTGTGCATTCAACTCGGAGAGTTGAACCGTCCTTTTGTTAGAGCAGTTTGGGAACACTCTTTTTGTAGAATCTGCAAGTGGATATTTGGAGCACTTCGAAGCCTAAGCTGGAAAAGGAAACAACTTCACATAAAAACTAGAAGGAAGCATTCTCACAAACTTTTTTGTGATGTGTGCATCCAACTCAGCGAGTTTAACCTTCCTTTTGATAGAGCAGTTTTGAAACACTCTTTTTGTAGAATGTGCAAGTAGACATTTGGAGCTCTTTCAGGCCTGTGCTGGAATAGAAAAGATCTTCACACGAAAACTAGACAGAAGCATTCTCAGAAACTTCTTTGTGATGTGTGCATTCCACTCACAGAGTTGAACCTTCCTTTTGATAGAGCAATTCTGAAACACTCTTTTTGTAGAATCCGCAAGTGGATATTTGGAGCGCTTTGAGGCCTATGCTGGAAAAGGAAATATTTTCACGTAAAAACAAGACGGAAGCACTCTATCAAACTTCTTTGTGATGTTTACATTCAACTCACAGAGTTGAACCTTCCCTTGAATAGAGCGGTTTTGAAAGAATCTTTTTGTAGTATATGCAACTAGATATTTGGAGCGCTTTGAGTCCTATGAGGGAAATGGAAATATTTTTAGATGAAAACTAGACAGAGGCATTCTCAGAAACATATTTGTTACGAGTGAATTCAAGTCACAGAGTTGAACCTTCCTTTTGGCAGGGCGGTTTTGAAACCCTCTTTTTATTGACTCTTCCATTGGAGATTTAGAGCGCTTTGACGCAATGCTGGAAAAGGAAATATCTTCACATAAAAACTAGACAGATGCATTCCCAGAAACTTCTTTTTGATGTGTGCTTTCAACTCACAGAGTTGAACCTTTCTTTTGATAGAGCAGTTTTGAAACCCTCCCTTTGAAGAATCTTCATGTGGACATTTGGATATCTTTGAGGCCTATGCTGGAAAAGGAAATATCTTCACATAAAAACAAGACAGAAGCATTCTCAGAAACTACTTTGCAATGTGTGCGTTCAACACACAGACTTTAAACTTACTTTTGGCGGAGCAGTTCTGAAACAGTCTTTTTGTACAGTCTGCAAGTGGATATTTGGAGCGCTTTAAGGCCTACGCTGAAAAAAGAGATAACTTCAATCAAAAAGTAGAAAGAAGCATTCTCAGAAACCTCTTTGTGATGTGTGTATTGAACTCACAGAGTTGAACCTTCCTTTTGATAGAGGAGTTTTGAAATACTCTTTTTGTACTATCTGCAAGTGAATAGTTGGAATGATTTGAGGCCTATGATGGTAAAGGAAATATCTTCACATAAAGACGATAGAGAAGCATTCTCGGAAACTTCCTTGTGATGTGTGCATTCAACTCACAGAGTTGAACCTTCCTTCTGATAGTGCAGTTTTGAAACACTCGTTTTGTATCATCTGCAAGTGGATACTTGGAGCGCTTTGAAGCCTATACTGGAAAAGTAAATGTCTTCTCATAAAAACTATACAGAAGCAATCTCCGAAACCACCTTGTGATGTGTGTATTCAACTCAGAGAGTTGAACCTTCCTTTTTTTAGAGCAGTTTTGAAACACTCTTTTTGCAAAATCTGCAAGTGAATACTTGGATCGCTTTGAAGCCTCTGCAGGGTAAAGGAAATATCTTCACATAAAAACAAAACAGAAGCATTGTCAGAAACTTCTTTATGATGTGTGCATTCAATTCACAGAGTTGAACCTTCCTTTTGATAGAGCAGTTTTGAAACACTCCTTTTGTAGTGTGTGCAAGTAGACATTTGGAGCTCTTTCAGGCCTGTGCTGGAATAGAAAAGATCTTCACACGAAAACTAGACAGAAGCATTCTCAGAAACTTCTTTGTGATGTGTGCATTCCACTCACAGAGTTGAACCTTCCTTTTGATAGAGCAATTCTGAAACACTCTTTTTGTAGAATCCGCAAGTGGATATTTGGAGCGCTTTGAGGCCTATGCTGGAAAAGGAAATATTTTCACGTAAAAACAAGACGGAAGCACTCTATCAAACTTCTTTGTGATGTTTACATTCAACTCACAGAGTTGAACCTTCCCTTGAATAGAGCGGTTTTGAAAGAATCTTTTTGTAGTATATGCCACTAGATATTTGGAGCGCTTTGAGTCCTATGAGGGAAATGGAAATATTTTTAGATGAAAACTAGACAGAGGCATTCTCAGAAACATATTTGTTACGAGTGAATTCAAGTCACAGAGTTGAACCTTCCTTTTGGCAGGGCGGTTTTGAAACCCTCTTTTTATTGACTCTTCCATTGGAGATTTAGAGCGCTTTGACGCAATGCTGGAAAAGGAAATATCTTCACATAAAAACTAGACAGATGCATTCCCAGAAACTTCTTTTTGATGTGTGCTTTCAACTCACAGAGTTGAACCTTTCTTTTGATAGAGCAGTTTTGAAACCCTCCCTTTGAAGAATCTTCATGTGGACATTTGGATATCTTTGAGGCCTATGCTGGAAAAGGAAATATCTTCACATAAAAACAAGACAGAAGCATTCTCAGAAACTACTTTGCAATGTGTGCGTTCAACACACAGACTTTAAACTTACTTTTGGCGGAGCAGTTCTGAAACAGTCTTTTTGTACAGTCTGCAAGTGGATATTTGGAGCGCTTTAAGGCCTACGCTGAAAAAAGAGATAACTTCAATCAAAAAGTAGAAAGAAGCATTCTCAGAAACCTCTTTGTGATGTGTGTATTGAACTCACAGAGTTGAACCTTCCTTTTGATAGAGGAGTTTTGAAATACTCTTTTTGTAGGATCTGCAAGTGAATAGTTGGAATGATTTGAGGCCTATGATGGTAAAGGAAATATCTTCACATAAAGACGATAGAGAAGCATTCTCGGAAACTTCCTTGTGATGTGTGCATTCAACTCACAGAGTTGAACCTTCCTTCTGATAGTGCAGTTTTGAAACACTCGTTTTGTATCATCTGCAAGTGGATACTTGGAGCGCTTTGAAGCCTATACTGGAAAAGTAAATGTCTTCTCATAAAAACTATACAGAAGCAATCTCCGAAACCACCTTGTGATGTGTGTATTCAACTCAGAGAGTTGAACCTTCCTTTTTTTAGAGCAGTTTTGAAACACTCTTTTTGCAAAATCTGCAAGTGAATACTTGGATCGCTTTGAAGCCTCTGCAGGGTAAAGGAAATATCTTCACATAAAAACAAAACAGAAGCATTGTCAGAAACTTCTTTATGATGTGTGCATTCAATTCACAGAGTTGAACCTTCCTTTTGATAGAGCAGTTTTGAAACACTCCTTTTGTAGTGTGTGCAAGTAGACATTTGGAGCTCTTTCAGGCCTGTGCTAGAAAAGGAAATATCTTCACACAAAAACTAGACAGAAGTATTCTCAGAAACGTCTTTGTGATGCATGCATTCAAAACACGGAGTTGAACCTTCCTTTTGAAAGAACAGTTTTGAAACACTCTTATTGTAGAATCTGCATGTGGATATTTGCAGCGCTTTGAGGCCTATGCTAGAAAAGAAAATATCTTCGCATAAAAATGAGACAGAAGCATTCTCAGAAACTTTTTTGTGATGTGTGCATTAAACTCACAGTGTTGAACCTGCCTTTTGACAGAGCAGTTTTGAAACACTCTTTTTGTAGAATCTGCAGGTGGATATTTGGAGTGCTTTGAGGACAATGCTGTATAAGGAAATGTCTTCACATAGAACCTAGACAGAAACATTATCAGAAACTTCTTTGTGATGTGTGCTTCCAAATCACAGAGTTGAACCTTCCTTTTGATATAGCAGGTTTGGAACACACTTTTTGTGGAATCTGCAAGTGAATTTTGGGAGCGCTTTGAGGACTATGCTGGAAAAGGAAATATATTCACATAAAAACTAGAAAGAGGCATTCTCAAAAACTTCTCTGTGATGTGTGCGCTAAACTCACAAAGTTGAACATCCCTTTTGCTAGAGCAGTTTTGAAACACTGTTTTTGTAAAATCTGCAAGTGAATATTTGGAGTGATTGAGACCTCTGCTGGAAAATCGTATAACTTCAAATAAGAACGGGACAGAAGTATTCTCAGAAACATCTTTGTGATGTCTGCATTCAATTCGCGGAGTTGAAACATCCTTTTGGTAGAGCAGTTTTGAAACTGTCTTTTTGTGGAAGCTACAAGTGGATCTTTGGAACGCTTTGAGGCTTAGGCTGGAAAAGCTAATAACTTCACATAAAAAGTAGAGAGAAGCATTCTCAGAAACTTCTTTGTGATGAGTGCATTCAAGTGTACATTTGGAGTGCTTTGAGGCCTTTGCTGGAAAAGGAAATAACTTCACATAAAAATTAGACAGAAGCATGCTCAGAAACTTCTTTGTGATGTGTGCATTCAACTCACAGAGTTGGATCTTCCTTTTCTTAGAGCGGTTTTGAAACAAGATTTTTGTAGAATATTCAAGTGGACATTTGGAGGGCTTTGAGGCCTATGCTGGAAAAGGAAATAACTTCACATAAAAACTAGACAGAAGCATTCTCAGAAACGTATTTGTTATGAGTCCATTCAACTCACAGAGTTGAACCTTCGTTTTGATAGGGCAGTTTTGAAACACTCTTTTTGTAGAATCTTCAAGTGGACATTTTTAGTGCTTTGACGATATGCTGGAAAAGGAAATATCTTCACATAAAAACTACACAGAAGCATTCTCAGAAACTTCTTTGTGATGTGTGCTTTCAACTCACAGATGTAAACATTTCTTTTGATAGAGTAGTTTTGAAACACTCTTTTTGTAGAATCTGCAAGTGGATATATGGAGCGCTTTGAAGCCTATGCTGGGAAAGGAAATATCTTCACATAAAAACTATACAGAAGCATTCTCAGCAACTTCCTTGTGATTTGTGCATTCAACTCGGAGAGTTGAACCGTCCTTTTGTTAGAGCAGTTTGGGAACACTCTTTTTGTAGAATCTGCAAGTGGATATTTGGAGCACTTCGAAGCCTAAGCTGGAAAAGGAAACAACTTCACATAAAAACTAGAAGGAAGCATTCTCACAAACTTTTTTGTGATGTGTGCATCCAACTCAGCGAGTTTAACCTTCCTTTTGATAGAGCAGTTTTGAAACACTCTTTTTGTAGAATGTGCAAGTAGACATTTGGAGCTCTTTCAGGCCTGTGCTGGAATAGAAAAGATCTTCACACGAAAACTAGACAGAAGCATTCTCAGAAACTTCTTTGTGATGTGTGCATTCCACTCACAGAGTTGAACCTTCCTTTTGATAGAGCAATTCTGAAACACTCTTTTTGTAGAATCCGCAAGTGGATATTTGGAGCGCTTTGAGGCCTATGCTGGAAAAGGAAATATTTTCACGTAAAAACAAGACGGAAGCACTCTATCAAACTTCTTTGTGATGTTTACATTCAACTCACAGAGTTGAACCTTCCCTTGAATAGAGCGGTTTTGAAAGAATCTTTTTGTAGTATATGCAACTAGATATTTGGAGCGCTTTGAGTCCTATGAGGGAAATGGAAATATTTTTAGATGAAAACTAGACAGAGGCATTCTCAGAAACATATTTGTTACGAGTGAATTCAAGTCACAGAGTTGAACCTTCCTTTTGGCAGGGCGGTTTTGAAACCCTCTTTTTATTGACTCTTCCATTGGAGATTTAGAGCGCTTTGACGCAATGCTGGAAAAGGAAATATCTTCACATAAAAACTAGACAGATGCATTCCCAGAAACTTCTTTTTGATGTGTGCTTTCAACTCACAGAGTTGAACCTTTCTTTTGATAGAGCAGTTTTGAAACCCTCCCTTTGAAGAATCTTCATGTGGACATTTGGATATCTTTGAGGCCTATGCTGGAAAAGGAAATATCTTCACATAAAAACAAGACAGAAGCATTCTCAGAAACTACTTTGCAATGTGTGCGTTCAACACACAGACTTTAAACTTACTTTTGGCGGAGCAGTTCTGAAACAGTCTTTTTGTACAGTCTGCAAGTGGATATTTGGAGCGCTTTAAGGCCTACGCTGAAAAAAGAGATAACTTCAATCAAAAAGTAGAAAGAAGCATTCTCAGAAACCTCTTTGTGATGTGTGTATTGAACTCACAGAGTTGAACCTTCCTTTTGATAGAGGAGTTTTGAAATACTCTTTTTGTAGGATCTGCAAGTGAATAGTTGGAATGATTTGAGGCCTATGATGGTAAAGGAAATATCTTCACATAAAGACGATAGAGAAGCATTCTCGGAAACTTCCTTGTGATGTGTGCATTCAACTCACAGAGTTGAACCTTCCTTCTGATAGTGCAGTTTTGAAACACTCGTTTTGTATCATCTGCAAGTGGATACTTGGAGCGCTTTGAAGCCTATACTGGAAAAGTAAATGTCTTCTCATAAAAACTATACAGAAGCAATCTCCGAAACCACCTTGTGATGTGTGTATTCAACTCAGAGAGTTGAACCTTCCTTTTTTTAGAGCAGTTTTGCAACACTCTTTTTGCAAAATCTGCAAGTGAATACTTGGATCGCTTTGAAGCCTCTGCAGGGTAAAGGAAATATCTTCACATAAAAACAAAACAGAAGCATTGTCAGAAACTTCTTTATGATGTGTGCATTCAATTCACAGAGTTGAACCTTCCTTTTGATAGAGCAGTTTTGAAACACTCCTTTTGTAGTGTGTGCAAGTAGACATTTGGAGCTCTTTCAGGCCTGTGCTAGAAAAGGAAATATCTTCACACAAAAACTAGACAGAAGTATTCTCAGAAACGTCTTTGTGATGCATGCATTCAAAACACGGAGTTGAACCTTCCTTTTGAAAGAACAGTTTTGAAACACTCTTATTGTAGAATCTGCATGTGGATATTTGCAGCGCTTTGAGGCCTATGCTAGAAAAGAAAATATCTTCGCATAAAAATGAGACAGAAGCATTCTCAGAAACTTTTTTGTGATGTGTGCATTAAACTCACAGTGTTGAACCTGCCTTTTGACAGAGCAGTTTTGAAACACTCTTTTTGTAGAATCTGCAGGTGGATATTTGGAGTGCTTTGAGGACAATGCTGTATAAGGAAATGTCTTCACATAGAACCTAGACAGAAACATTATCAGAAACTTCTTTGTGATGTGTGCTTCCAAATCACAGAGTTGAACCTTCCTTTTGATATAGCAGGTTTGGAACACACTTTTTGTGGAATCTGCAAGTGAATTTTGGGAGCGCTTTGAGGACTATGCTGGAAAAGGAAATATATTCACATAAAAACTAGAAAGAGGCATTCTCAAAAACTTCTCTGTGATGTGTGCGCTAAACTCACAAAGTTGAACATCCCTTTTGCTAGAGCAGTTTTGAAACACTGTTTTTGTAAAATCTGCAAGTGAATATTTGGAGTGATTGAGACCTCTGCTGGAAAATCGTATAACTTCAAATAAGAACGGGACAGAAGTATTCTCAGAAACATCTTTGTGATGTCTGCATTCAATTCGCGGAGTTGAAACATCCTTTTGGTAGAGCAGTTTTGAAACTGTCTTTTTGTGGAAGCTACAAGTGGATCTTTGGAACGCTTTGAGGCTTAGGCTGGAAAAGCTAATAACTTCACATAAAAAGTAGAGAGAAGCATTCTCAGAAACTTCTTTGTGATGAGTGCATTCAAGTGTACATTTGGAGTGCTTTGAGGCCTTTGCTGGAAAAGGAAATAACTTCACATAAAAATTAGACAGAAGCATGCTCAGAAACTTCTTTGTGATGTGTGCATTCAACTCACAGAGTTGGATCTTCCTTTTCTTAGAGCGGTTTTGAAACAAGATTTTTGTAGAATATTCAAGTGGACATTTGGAGGGCTTTGAGGCCTATGCTGGAAAAGGAAATAACTTCACATAAAAACTAGACAGAAGCATTCTCAGAAACGTATTTGTTATGAGTCCATTCAACTCACAGAGTTGAACCTTCGTTTTGATAGGGCAGTTTTGAAACACTCTTTTTGTAGAATCTTCAAGTGGACATTTTTAGTGCTTTGACGATATGCTGGAAAAGGAAATATCTTCACATAAAAACTACACAGAAGCATTCTCAGAAACTTCTTTGTGATGTGTGCTTTCAACTCACAGATGTAAACATTTCTTTTGATAGAGTAGTTTTGAAACACTCTTTTTGTAGAATCTGCAAGTGGATATATGGAGCGCTTTGAAGCCTATGCTGGGAAAGGAAATATCTTCACATAAAAACTATACAGAAGCATTCTCAGCAACTTCCTTGTGATTTGTGCATTCAACTCGGAGAGTTGAACCGTCCTTTTGTTAGAGCAGTTTGGGAACACTCTTTTTGTAGAATCTGCAAGTGGATATTTGGAGCACTTCGAAGCCTAAGCTGGAAAAGGAAACAACTTCACATAAAAACTAGAAGGAAGCATTCTCACAAACTTTTTTGTGATGTGTGCATCCAACTCAGCGAGTTTAACCTTCCTTTTGATAGAGCAGTTTTGAAACACTCTTTTTGTAGAATGTGCAAGTAGACATTTGGAGCTCTTTCAGGCCTGTGCTGGAATAGAAAAGATCTTCACACGAAAACTAGACAGAAGCATTCTCAGAAACTTCTTTGTGATGTGTGCATTCCACTCACAGAGTTGAACCTTCCTTTTGATAGAGCAATTCTGAAACACTCTTTTTGTAGAATCCGCAAGTGGATATTTGGAGCGCTTTGAGGCCTATGCTGGAAAAGGAAATATTTTCACGTAAAAACAAGACGGAAGCACTCTATCAAACTTCTTTGTGATGTTTACATTCAACTCACAGAGTTGAACCTTCCCTTGAATAGAGCGGTTTTGAAAGAATCTTTTTGTAGTATATGCAACTAGATATTTGGAGCGCTTTGAGTCCTATGAGGGAAATGGAAATATTTTTAGATGAAAACTAGACAGAGGCATTCTCAGAAACATATTTGTTACGAGTGAATTCAAGTCACAGAGTTGAACCTTCCTTTTGGCAGGGCGGTTTTGAAACCCTCTTTTTATTGACTCTTCCATTGGAGATTTAGAGCGCTTTGACGCAATGCTGGAAAAGGAAATATCTTCACATAAAAACTAGACAGATGCATTCCCAGAAACTTCTTTTTGATGTGTGCTTTCAACTCACAGAGTTGAACCTTTCTTTTGATAGAGCAGTTTTGAAACCCTCCCTTTGAAGAATCTTCATGTGGACATTTGGATATCTTTGAGGCCTATGCTGGAAAAGGAAATATCTTCACATAAAAACAAGACAGAAGCATTCTCAGAAACTACTTTGCAATGTGTGCGTTCAACACACAGACTTTAAACTTACTTTTGGCGGAGCAGTTCTGAAACAGTCTTTTTGTACAGTCTGCAAGTGGATATTTGGAGCGCTTTAAGGCCTACGCTGAAAAAAGAGATAACTTCAATCAAAAAGTAGAAAGAAGCATTCTCAGAAACCTCTTTGTGATGTGTGTATTGAACTCACAGAGTTGAACCTTCCTTTTGATAGAGGAGTTTTGAAATACTCTTTTTGTAGGATCTGCAAGTGAATAGTTGGAATGATTTGAGGCCTATGATGGTAAAGGAAATATCTTCACATAAAGACGATAGAGAAGCATTCTCGGAAACTTCCTTGTGATGTGTGCATTCAACTCACAGAGTTGAACCTTCCTTCTGATAGTGCAGTTTTGAAACACTCGTTTTGTATCATCTGCAAGTGGATACTTGGAGCGCTTTGAAGCCTATACTGGAAAAGTAAATGTCTTCTCATAAAAACTATACAGAAGCAATCTCCGAAACCACCTTGTGATGTGTGTATTCAACTCAGAGAGTTGAACCTTCCTTTTTTTAGAGCAGTTTTGAAACACTCTTTTTGCAAAATCTGCAAGTGAATACTTGGATCGCTTTGAAGCCTCTGCAGGGTAAAGGAAATATCTTCACATAAAAACAAAACAGAAGCATTGTCAGAAACTTCTTTATGATGTGTGCATTCAATTCACAGAGTTGAACCTTCCTTTTGATAGAGCAGTTTTGAAACACTCCTTTTGTAGTGTGTGCAAGTAGACATTTGGAGCTCTTTCAGGCCTGTGCTAGAAAAGGAAATATCTTCACACAAAAACTAGACAGAAGTATTCTCAGAAACGTCTTTGTGATGCATGCATTCAAAACACGGAGTTGAACCTTCCTTTTGAAAGAACAGTTTTGAAACACTCTTATTGTAGAATCTGCATGTGGATATTTGCAGCGCTTTGAGGCCTATGCTAGAAAAGAAAATATCTTCGCATAAAAATGAGACAGAAGCATTCTCAGAAACTTTTTTGTGATGTGTGCATTAAACTCACAGTGTTGAACCTGCCTTTTGACAGAGCAGTTTTGAAACACTCTTTTTGTAGAATCTGCAGGTGGATATTTGGAGTGCTTTGAGGACAATGCTGTATAAGGAAATGTCTTCACATAGAACCTAGACAGAAACATTATCAGAAACTTCTTTGTGATGTGTGCTTCCAAATCACAGAGTTGAACCTTCCTTTTGATATAGCAGGTTTGGAACACACTTTTTGTGGAATCTGCAAGTGAATTTTGGGAGCGCTTTGAGGACTATGCTGGAAAAGGAAATATATTCACATAAAAACTAGAAAGAGGCATTCTCAAAAACTTCTCTGTGATGTGTGCGCTAAACTCACAAAGTTGAACATCCCTTTTGCTAGAGCAGTTTTGAAACACTGTTTTTGTAAAATCTGCAAGTGAATATTTGGAGTGATTGAGACCTCTGCTGGAAAATCGTATAACTTCAAATAAGAACGGGACAGAAGTATTCTCAGAAACATCTTTGTGATGTCTGCATTCAATTCGCGGAGTTGAAACATCCTTTTGGTAGAGCAGTTTTGAAACTGTCTTTTTGTGGAAGCTACAAGTGGATCTTTGGAACGCTTTGAGGCTTAGGCTGGAAAAGCTAATAACTTCACATAAAAAGTAGAGAGAAGCATTCTCAGAAACTTCTTTGTGATGAGTGCATTCAAGTGTACATTTGGAGTGCTTTGAGGCCTTTGCTGGAAAAGGAAATAACTTCACATAAAAATTAGACAGAAGCATGCTCAGAAACTTCTTTGTGATGTGTGCATTCAACTCACAGAGTTGGATCTTCCTTTTCTTAGAGCGGTTTTGAAACAAGATTTTTGTAGAATATTCAAGTGGACATTTGGAGGGCTTTGAGGCCTATGCTGGAAAAGGAAATAACTTCACATAAAAACTAGACAGAAGCATTCTCAGAAACGTATTTGTTATGAGTCCATTCAACTCACAGAGTTGAACCTTCGTTTTGATAGGGCAGTTTTGAAACACTCTTTTTGTAGAATCTTCAAGTGGACATTTTTAGTGCTTTGACGATATGCTGGAAAAGGAAATATCTTCACATAAAAACTACACAGAAGCATTCTCAGAAACTTCTTTGTGATGTGTGCTTTCAACTCACAGATGTAAACATTTCTTTTGATAGAGTAGTTTTGAAACACTCTTTTTGTAGAATCTGCAAGTGGATATATGGAGCGCTTTGAAGCCTATGCTGGGAAAGGAAATATCTTCACATAAAAACTATACAGAAGCATTCTCAGCAACTTCCTTGTGATTTGTGCATTCAACTCGGAGAGTTGAACCGTCCTTTTGTTAGAGCAGTTTGGGAACACTCTTTTTGTAGAATCTGCAAGTGGATATTTGGAGCACTTCGAAGCCTAAGCTGGAAAAGGAAACAACTTCACATAAAAACTAGAAGGAAGCATTCTCACAAACTTTTTTGTGATGTGTGCATCCAACTCAGCGAGTTTAACCTTCCTTTTGATAGAGCAGTTTTGAAACACTCTTTTTGTAGAATGTGCAAGTAGACATTTGGAGCTCTTTCAGGCCTGTGCTGGAATAGAAAAGATCTTCACACGAAAACTAGACAGAAGCATTCTCAGAAACTTCTTTGTGATGTGTGCATTCCACTCACAGAGTTGAACCTTCCTTTTGATAGAGCAATTCTGAAACACTCTTTTTGTAGAATCCGCAAGTGGATATTTGGAGCGCTTTGAGGCCTATGCTGGAAAAGGAAATATTTTCACGTAAAAACAAGACGGAAGCACTCTATCAAACTTCTTTGTGATGTTTACATTCAACTCACAGAGTTGAACCTTCCCTTGAATAGAGCGGTTTTGAAAGAATCTTTTTGTAGTATATGCAACTAGATATTTGGAGCGCTTTGAGTCCTATGAGGGAAATGGAAATATTTTTAGATGAAAACTAGACAGAGGCATTCTCAGAAACATATTTGTTACGAGTGAATTCAAGTCACAGAGTTGAACCTTCCTTTTGGCAGGGCGGTTTTGAAACCCTCTTTTTATTGACTCTTCCATTGGAGATTTAGAGCGCTTTGACGCAATGCTGGAAAAGGAAATATCTTCACATAAAAACTAGACAGATGCATTCCCAGAAACTTCTTTTTGATGTGTGCTTTCAACTCACAGAGTTGAACCTTTCTTTTGATAGAGCAGTTTTGAAACCCTCCCTTTGAAGAATCTTCATGTGGACATTTGGATATCTTTGAGGCCTATGCTGGAAAAGGAAATATCTTCACATAAAAACAAGACAGAAGCATTCTCAGAAACTACTTTGCAATGTGTGCGTTCAACACACAGACTTTAAACTTACTTTTGGCGGAGCAGTTCTGAAACAGTCTTTTTGTACAGTCTGCAAGTGGATATTTGGAGCGCTTTAAGGCCTACGCTGAAAAAAGAGATAACTTCAATCAAAAAGTAGAAAGAAGCATTCTCAGAAACCTCTTTGTGATGTGTGTATTGAACTCACAGAGTTGAACCTTCCTTTTGATAGAGGAGTTTTGAAATACTCTTTTTGTAGGATCTGCAAGTGAATAGTTGGAATGATTTGAGGCCTATGATGGTAAAGGAAATATCTTCACATAAAGACGATAGAGAAGCATTCTCGGAAACTTCCTTGTGATGTGTGCATTCAACTCACAGAGTTGAACCTTCCTTCTGATAGTGCAGTTTTGAAACACTCGTTTTGTATCATCTGCAAGTGGATACTTGGAGCGCTTTGAAGCCTATACTGGAAAAGTAAATGTCTTCTCATAAAAACTATACAGAAGCAATCTCCGAAACCACCTTGTGATGTGTGTATTCAACTCAGAGAGTTGAACCTTCCTTTTTTTAGAGCAGTTTTGA
The DNA here is from genome assembly GCF_028885655.2 of Pongo abelii. Classification (NCBI taxonomy): domain Eukaryota; kingdom Metazoa; phylum Chordata; class Mammalia; order Primates; family Hominidae; genus Pongo; species Pongo abelii. The sequence continues at coordinate 25,985,298 of NC_072005.2, forward strand.
AACACTCTTTTTGCAAAATCTGCAAGTGAATACTTGGATCGCTTTGAAGCCTCTGCAGGGTAAAGGAAATATCTTCACATAAAAACAAAACAGAAGCATTGTCAGAAACTTCTTTATGATGTGTGCATTCAATTCACAGAGTTGAACCTTCCTTTTGATAGAGCAGTTTTGAAACACTCCTTTTGTAGTGTGTGCAAGTAGACATTTGGAGCTCTTTCAGGCCTGTGCTAGAAAAGGAAATATCTTCACACAAAAACTAGACAGAAGTATTCTCAGAAACGTCTTTGTGATGCATGCATTCAAAACACGGAGTTGAACCTTCCTTTTGAAAGAACAGTTTTGAAACACTCTTATTGTAGAATCTGCATGTGGATATTTGCAGCGCTTTGAGGCCTATGCTAGAAAAGAAAATACCTTCGCATAAAAATGAGACAGAAGCATTCTCAGAAACTTTTTTGTGATGTGTGCATTAAACTCACAGTGTTGAACCTGCCTTTTGACAGAGCAGTTTTGAAACACTCTTTTTGTAGAATCTGCAGGTGGATATTTGGAGTGCTTTGAGGACAATGCTGTATAAGGAAATGTCTTCACATAGAACCTAGACAGAAACATTATCAGAAACTTCTTTGTGATGTGTGCTTCCAAATCACAGAGTTGAACCTTCCTTTTGATATAGCAGGTTTGGAACACACTTTTTGTGGAATCTGCAAGTGAATTTTGGGAGCGCTTTGAGGACTATGCTGGAAAAGGAAATATATTCACATAAAAACTAGAAAGAGGCATTCTCAAAAACTTCTCTGTGATGTGTGCGCTAAACTCACAAAGTTGAACATCCCTTTTGCTAGAGCAGTTTTGAAACACTGTTTTTGTAAAATCTGCAAGTGAATATTTGGAGTGATTGAGACCTCTGCTGGAAAATCGTATAACTTCAAATAAGAACGGGACAGAAGTATTCTCAGAAACATCTTTGTGATGTCTGCATTCAATTCGCGGAGTTGAAACATCCTTTTGGTAGAGCAGTTTTGAAACTGTCTTTTTGTGGAAGCTACAAGTGGATCTTTGGAACGCTTTGAGGCTTAGGCTGGAAAAGCTAATAACTTCACATAAAAAGTAGAGAGAAGCATTCTCAGAAACTTCTTTGTGATGAGTGCATTCAAGTGTACATTTGGAGTGCTTTGAGGCCTTTGCTGGAAAAGGAAATAACTTCACATAAAAATTAGACAGAAGCATGCTCAGAAACTTCTTTGTGATGTGTGCATTCAACTCACAGAGTTGGATCTTCCTTTTCTTAGAGCGGTTTTGAAACAAGATTTTTGTAGAATATTCAAGTGGACATTTGGAGGGCTTTGAGGCCTATGCTGGAAAAGGAAATAACTTCACATAAAAACTAGACAGAAGCATTCTCAGAAACGTATTTGTTATGAGTCCATTCAACTCACAGAGTTGAACCTTCGTTTTGATAGGGCAGTTTTGAAACACTCTTTTTGTAGAATCTTCAAGTGGACATTTTTAGTGCTTTGACGATATGCTGGAAAAGGAAATATCTTCACATAAAAACTACACAGAAGCATTCTCAGAAACTTCTTTGTGATGTGTGCTTTCAACTCACAGATGTAAACATTTCTTTTGATAGAGTAGTTTTGAAACACTCTTTTTGTAGAATCTGCAAGTGGATATATGGAGCGCTTTGAAGCCTATGCTGGGAAAGGAAATATCTTCACATAAAAACTATACAGAAGCATTCTCAGCAACTTCCTTGTGATTTGTGCATTCAACTCGGAGAGTTGAACCGTCCTTTTGTTAGAGCAGTTTGGGAACACTCTTTTTGTAGAATCTGCAAGTGGATATTTGGAGCACTTCGAAGCCTAAGCTGGAAAAGGAAACAACTTCACATAAAAACTAGAAGGAAGCATTCTCACAAACTTTTTTGTGATGTGTGCATCCAACTCAGCGAGTTTAACCTTCCTTTTGATAGAGCAGTTTTGAAACACTCTTTTTGTAGAATGTGCAAGTAGACATTTGGAGCTCTTTCAGGCCTGTGCTGGAATAGAAAAGATCTTCACACGAAAACTAGACAGAAGCATTCTCAGAAACTTCTTTGTGATGTGTGCATTCCACTCACAGAGTTGAACCTTCCTTTTGATAGAGCAATTCTGAAACACTCTTTTTGTAGAATCCGCAAGTGGATATTTGGAGCGCTTTGAGGCCTATGCTGGAAAAGGAAATATTTTCACGTAAAAACAAGACGGAAGCACTCTATCAAACTTCTTTGTGATGTTTACATTCAACTCACAGAGTTGAACCTTCCCTTGAATAGAGCGGTTTTGAAAGAATCTTTTTGTAGTATATGCAACTAGATATTTGGAGCGCTTTGAGTCCTATGAGGGAAATGGAAATATTTTTAGATGAAAACTAGACAGAGGCATTCTCAGAAACATATTTGTTACGAGTGAATTCAAGTCACAGAGTTGAACCTTCCTTTTGGCAGGGCGGTTTTGAAACCCTCTTTTTATTGACTCTTCCATTGGAGATTTAGAGCGCTTTGACGCAATGCTGGAAAAGGAAATATCTTCACATAAAAACTAGACAGATGCATTCCCAGAAACTTCTTTTTGATGTGTGCTTTCAACTCACAGAGTTGAACCTTTCTTTTGATAGAGCAGTTTTGAAACCCTCCCTTTGAAGAATCTTCATGTGGACATTTGGATATCTTTGAGGCCTATGCTGGAAAAGGAAATATCTTCACATAAAAACAAGACAGAAGCATTCTCAGAAACTACTTTGCAATGTGTGCGTTCAACACACAGACTTTAAACTTACTTTTGGCGGAGCAGTTCTGAAACAGTCTTTTTGTACAGTCTGCAAGTGGATATTTGGAGCGCTTTAAGGCCTACGCTGAAAAAAGAGATAACTTCAATCAAAAAGTAGAAAGAAGCATTCTCAGAAACCTCTTTGTGATGTGTGTATTGAACTCACAGAGTTGAACCTTCCTTTTGATAGAGGAGTTTTGAAATACTCTTTTTGTAGGATCTGCAAGTGAATAGTTGGAATGATTTGAGGCCTATGATGGTAAAGGAAATATCTTCACATAAAGACGATAGAGAAGCATTCTCGGAAACTTCCTTGTGATGTGTGCATTCAACTCACAGAGTTGAACCTTCCTTCTGATAGTGCAGTTTTGAAACACTCGTTTTGTATCATCTGCAAGTGGATACTTGGAGCGCTTTGAAGCCTATACTGGAAAAGTAAATGTCTTCTCATAAAAACTATACAGAAGCAATCTCCGAAACCACCTTGTGATGTGTGTATTCAACTCAGAGAGTTGAACCTTCCTTTTTTTAGAGCAGTTTTGAAACACTCTTTTTGCAAAATCTGCAAGTGAATACTTGGATCGCTTTGAAGCCTCTGCAGGGTAAAGGAAATATCTTCACATAAAAACAAAACAGAAGCATTGTCAGAAACTTCTTTATGATGTGTGCATTCAATTCACAGAGTTGAACCTTCCTTTTGATAGAGCAGTTTTGAAACACTCCTTTTGTAGTGTGTGCAAGTAGACATTTGGAGCTCTTTCAGGCCTGTGCTAGAAAAGGAAATATCTTCACACAAAAACTAGACAGAAGTATTCTCAGAAACGTCTTTGTGATGCATGCATTCAAAACACGGAGTTGAACCTTCCTTTTGAAAGAACAGTTTTGAAACACTCTTATTGTAGAATCTGCATGTGGATATTTGCAGCGCTTTGAGGCCTATGCTAGAAAAGAAAATACCTTCGCATAAAAATGAGACAGAAGCATTCTCAGAAACTTTTTTGTGATGTGTGCATTAAACTCACAGTGTTGAACCTGCCTTTTGACAGAGCAGTTTTGAAACACTCTTTTTGTAGAATCTGCAGGTGGATATTTGGAGTGCTTTGAGGACAATGCTGTATAAGGAAATGTCTTCACATAGAACCTAGACAGAAACATTATCAGAAACTTCTTTGTGATGTGTGCTTCCAAATCACAGAGTTGAACCTTCCTTTTGATATAGCAGGTTTGGAACACACTTTTTGTGGAATCTGCAAGTGAATTTTGGGAGCGCTTTGAGGACTATGCTGGAAAAGGAAATATATTCACATAAAAACTAGAAAGAGGCATTCTCAAAAACTTCTCTGTGATGTGTGCGCTAAACTCACAAAGTTGAACATCCCTTTTGCTAGAGCAGTTTTGAAACACTGTTTTTGTAAAATCTGCAAGTGAATATTTGGAGTGATTGAGACCTCTGCTGGAAAATCGTATAACTTCAAATAAGAACGGGACAGAAGTATTCTCAGAAACATCTTTGTGATGTCTGCATTCAATTCGCGGAGTTGAAACATCCTTTTGGTAGAGCAGTTTTGAAACTGTCTTTTTGTGGAAGCTACAAGTGGATCTTTGGAACGCTTTGAGGCTTAGGCTGGAAAAGCTAATAACTTCACATAAAAAGTAGAGAGAAGCATTCTCAGAAACTTCTTTGTGATGAGTGCATTCAAGTGTACATTTGGAGTGCTTTGAGGCCTTTGCTGGAAAAGGAAATAACTTCACATAAAAATTAGACAGAAGCATGCTCAGAAACTTCTTTGTGATGTGTGCATTCAACTCACAGAGTTGGATCTTCCTTTTCTTAGAGCGGTTTTGAAACAAGATTTTTGTAGAATATTCAAGTGGACATTTGGAGGGCTTTGAGGCCTATGCTGGAAAAGGAAATAACTTCACATAAAAACTAGACAGAAGCATTCTCAGAAACGTATTTGTTATGAGTCCATTCAACTCACAGAGTTGAACCTTCGTTTTGATAGGGCAGTTTTGAAACACTCTTTTTGTAGAATCTTCAAGTGGACATTTTTAGTGCTTTGACGATATGCTGGAAAAGGAAATATCTTCACATAAAAACTACACAGAAGCATTCTCAGAAACTTCTTTGTGATGTGTGCTTTCAACTCACAGATGTAAACATTTCTTTTGATAGAGTAGTTTTGAAACACTCTTTTTGTAGAATCTGCAAGTGGATATATGGAGCGCTTTGAAGCCTATGCTGGGAAAGGAAATATCTTCACATAAAAACTATACAGAAGCATTCTCAGCAACTTCCTTGTGATTTGTGCATTCAACTCGGAGAGTTGAACCGTCCTTTTGTTAGAGCAGTTTGGGAACACTCTTTTTCTAGAATCTGCAAGTGGATATTTGGAGCACTTCGAAGCCTAAGCTGGAAAAGGAAACAACTTCACATAAAAACTAGAAGGAAGCATTCTCACAAACTTTTTTGTGATGTGTGCATCCAACTCAGCGAGTTTAACCTTCCTTTTGATAGAGCAGTTTTGAAACACTCTTTTTGTAGAATGTGCAAGTAGACATTTGGAGCTCTTTCAGGCCTGTGCTGGAATAGAAAAGATCTTCACACGAAAACTAGACAGAAGCATTCTCAGAAACTTCTTTGTGATGTGTGCATTCCACTCACAGAGTTGAACCTTCCTTTTGATAGAGCAATTCTGAAACACTCTTTTTGTAGAATCCGCAAGTGGATATTTGGAGCGCTTTGAGGCCTATGCTGGAAAAGGAAATATTTTCACGTAAAAACAAGACGGAAGCACTCTATCAAACTTCTTTGTGATGTTTACATTCAACTCACAGAGTTGAACCTTCCCTTGAATAGAGCGGTTTTGAAAGAATCTTTTTGTAGTATATGCAACTAGATATTTGGAGCGCTTTGAGTCCTATGAGGGAAATGGAAATATTTTTAGATGAAAACTAGACAGAGGCATTCTCAGAAACATATTTGTTACGAGTGAATTCAAGTCACAGAGTTGAACCTTCCTTTTGGCAGGGCGGTTTTGAAACCCTCTTTTTATTGACTCTTCCATTGGAGATTTAGAGCGCTTTGACGCAATGCTGGAAAAGGAAATATCTTCACATAAAAACTAGACAGATGCATTCCCAGAAACTTCTTTTTGATGTGTGCTTTCAACTCACAGAGTTGAACCTTTCTTTTGATAGAGCAGTTTTGAAACCCTCCCTTTGAAGAATCTTCATGTGGACATTTGGATATCTTTGAGGCCTATGCTGGAAAAGGAAATATCTTCACATAAAAACAAGACAGAAGCATTCTCAGAAACTACTTTGCAATGTGTGCGTTCAACACACAGACTTTAAACTTACTTTTGGCGGAGCAGTTCTGAAACAGTCTTTTTGTACAGTCTGCAAGTGGATATTTGGAGCGCTTTAAGGCCTACGCTGAAAAAAGAGATAACTTCAATCAAAAAGTAGAAAGAAGCATTCTCAGAAACCTCTTTGTGATGTGTGTATTGAACTCACAGAGTTGAACCTTCCTTTTGATAGAGGAGTTTTGAAATACTCTTTTTGTAGGATCTGCAAGTGAATAGTTGGAATGATTTGAGGCCTATGATGGTAAAGGAAATATCTTCACATAAAGACGATAGAGAAGCATTCTCGGAAACTTCCTTGTGATGTGTGCATTCAACTCACAGAGTTGAACCTTCCTTCTGATAGTGCAGTTTTGAAACACTCGTTTTGTATCATCTGCAAGTGGATACTTGGAGCGCTTTGAAGCCTATACTGGAAAAGTAAATGTCTTCTCATAAAAACTATACAGAAGCAATCTCCGAAACCACCTTGTGATGTGTGTATTCAACTCAGAGAGTTGAACCTTCCTTTTTTTAGAGCAGTTTTGAAACACTCTTTTTGCAAAATCTGCAAGTGAATACTTGGATCGCTTTGAAGCCTCTGCAGGGTAAAGGAAATATCTTCACATAAAAACAAAACAGAAGCATTGTCAGAAACTTCTTTATGATGTGTGCATTCAATTCACAGAGTTGAACCTTCCTTTTGATAGAGCAGTTTTGAAACACTCCTTTTGTAGTGTGTGCAAGTAGACATTTGGAGCTCTTTCAGGCCTGTGCTAGAAAAGGAAATATCTTCACACAAAAACTAGACAGAAGTATTCTCAGAAACGTCTTTGTGATGCATGCATTCAAAACACGGAGTTGAACCTTCCTTTTGAAAGAACAGTTTTGAAACACTCTTATTGTAGAATCTGCATATGGATATTTGCAGCGCTTTGAGGCCTATGCTAGAAAAGAAAATATCTTCGCATAAAAATGAGACAGAAGCATTCTCAGAAACTTTTTTGTGATGTGTGCATTAAACTCACAGTGTTGAACCTGCCTTTTGACAGAGCAGTTTTGAAACACTCTTTTTGTAGAATCTGCAGGTGGATATTTGGAGTGCTTTGAGGACAATGCTGTATAAGGAAATGTCTTCACATAGAACCTAGACAGAAACATTATCAGAAACTTCTTTGTGATGTGTGCTTCCAAATCACAGAGTTGAACCTTCCTTTTGATATAGCAGGTTTGGAACACACTTTTTGTGGAATCTGCAAGTGAATTTTGGGAGCGCTTTGAGGACTATGCTGGAAAAGGAAATATATTCACATAAAAACTAGAAAGAGGCATTCTCAAAAACTTCTCTGTGATGTGTGCGCTAAACTCACAAAGTTGAACATCCCTTTTGCTAGAGCAGTTTTGAAACACTGTTTTTGTAAAATCTGCAAGTGAATATTTGGAGTGATTGAGACCTCTGCTGGAAAATCGTATAACTTCAAATAAGAACGGGACAGAAGTATTCTCAGAAACATCTTTGTGATGTCTGCATTCAATTCGCGGAGTTGAAACATCCTTTTGGTAGAGCAGTTTTGAAACTGTCTTTTTGTGGAAGCTACAAGTGGATCTTTGGAACGCTTTGAGGCTTAGGCTGGAAAAGCTAATAACTTCACATAAAAAGTAGAGAGAAGCATTCTCAGAAACTTCTTTGTGATGAGTGCATTCAAGTGTACATTTGGAGTGCTTTGAGGCCTTTGCTGGAAAAGGAAATAACTTCACATAAAAATTAGACAGAAGCATGCTCAGAAACTTCTTTGTGATGTGTGCATTCAACTCACAGAGTTGGATCTTCCTTTTCTTAGAGCGGTTTTGAAACAAGATTTTTGTAGAATATTCAAGTGGACATTTGGAGGGCTTTGAGGCCTATGCTGGAAAAGGAAATAACTTCACATAAAAACTAGACAGAAGCATTCTCAGAAACGTATTTGTTATGAGTCCATTCAACTCACAGAGTTGAACCTTCGTTTTGATAGGGCAGTTTTGAAACACTCTTTTTGTAGAATCTTCAAGTGGACATTTTTAGTGCTTTGACGATATGCTGGAAAAGGAAATATCTTCACATAAAAACTACACAGAAGCATTCTCAGAAACTTCTTTGTGATGTGTGCTTTCAACTCACAGATGTAAACATTTCTTTTGATAGAGTAGTTTTGAAACACTCTTTTTGTAGAATCTGCAAGTGGATATATGGAGCGCTTTGAAGCCTATGCTGGGAAAGGAAATATCTTCACATAAAAACTATACAGAAGCATTCTCAGCAACTTCCTTGTGATTTGTGCATTCAACTCGGAGAGTTGAACCGTCCTTTTGTTAGAGCAGTTTGGGAACACTCTTTTTGTAGAATCTGCAAGTGGATATTTGGAGCACTTCGAAGCCTAAGCTGGAAAAGGAAACAACTTCACATAAAAACTAGAAGGAAGCATTCTCACAAACTTTTTTGTGATGTGTGCATCCAACTCAGCGAGTTTAACCTTCCTTTTGATAGAGCAGTTTTGAAACACTCTTTTTGTAGAATGTGCAAGTAGACATTTGGAGCTCTTTCAGGCCTGTGCTGGAATAGAAAAGATCTTCACAGGAAAACTAGACAGAAGCATTCTCAGAAACTTCTTTGTGATGTGTGCATTCCACTCACAGAGTTGAACCTTCCTTTTGATAGAGCAATTCTGAAACACTCTTTTTGTAGAATCCGCAAGTGGATATTTGGAGCGCTTTGAGGCCTATGCTGGAAAAGGAAATATTTTCACGTAAAAACAAGACGGAAGCACTCTATCAAACTTCTTTGTGATGTTTACATTCAACTCACAGAGTTGAACCTTCCCTTGAATAGAGCGGTTTTGAAAGAATCTTTTTGTAGTATATGCAACTAGATATTTGGAGCGCTTTGAGTCCTATGAGGGAAATGGAAATATTTTTAGATGAAAACTAGACAGAGGCATTCTCAGAAACATATTTGTTACGAGTGAATTCAAGTCACAGAGTTGAACCTTCCTTTTGGCAGGGCGGTTTTGAAACCCTCTTTTTATTGACTCTTCCATTGGAGATTTAGAGCGCTTTGACGCAATGCTGGAAAAGGAAATATCTTCACATAAAAACTAGACAGATGCATTCCCAGAAACTTCTTTTTGATGTGTGCTTTCAACTCACAGAGTTGAACCTTTCTTTTGATAGAGCAGTTTTGAAACCCTCCCTTTGAAGAATCTTCATGTGGACATTTGGATATCTTTGAGGCCTATGCTGGAAAAGGAAATATCTTCACATAAAAACAAGACAGAAGCATTCTCAGAAACTACTTTGCAATGTGTGCGTTCAACACACAGACTTTAAACTTACTTTTGGCGGAGCAGTTCTGAAACAGTCTTTTTGTACAGTCTGCAAGTGGATATTTGGAGCGCTTTAAGGCCTACGCTGAAAAAAGAGATAACTTCAATCAAAAAGTAGAAAGAAGCATTCTCAGAAACCTCTTTGTGATGTGTGTATTGAACTCACAGAGTTGAACCTTCCTTTTGATAGAGGAGTTTTGAAATACTCTTTTTGTAGGATCTGCAAGTGAATAGTTGGAATGATTTGAGGCCTATGATGGTAAAGGAAATATCTTCACATAAAGACGATAGAGAAGCATTCTCGGAAACTTCCTTGTGATGTGTGCATTCAACTCACAGAGTTGAACCTTCCTTCTGATAGTGCAGTTTTGAAACACTCGTTTTGTATCATCTGCAAGTGGATACTTGGAGCGCTTTGAAGCCTATACTGGAAAAGTAAATGTCTTCTCATAAAAACTATACAGAAGCAATCTCCGAAACCACCTTGTGATGTGTGTATTCAACTCAGAGAGTTGAACCTTCCTTTTTTTAGAGCAGTTTTGAAACACTCTTTTTGCAAAATCTGCAAGTGAATACTTGGATCGCTTTGAAGCCTCTGCAGGGTAAAGGAAATATCTTCACATAAAAACAAAACAGAAGCATTGTCAGAAACTTCTTTATGATGTGTGCATTCAATTCACAGAGTTGAACCTTCCTTTTGATAGAGCAGTTTTGAAACACTCCTTTTGTAGTGTGTGCAAGTAGACATTTGGAGCTCTTTCAGGCCTGTGCTAGAAAAGGAAATATCTTCACACAAAAACTAGACAGAAGTATTCTCAGAAACGTCTTTGTGATGCATGCATTCAAAACACGGAGTTGAACCTTCCTTTTGAAAGAACAGTTTTGAAACACTCTTATTGTAGAATCTGCATGTGGATATTTGCAGCGCTTTGAGGCCTATGCTAGAAAAGAAAATATCTTCGCATAAAAATGAGACAGAAGCATTCTCAGAAACTTTTTTGTGATGTGTGCATTAAACTCACAGTGTTGAACCTGCCTTTTGACAGAGCAGTTTTGAAACACTCTTTTTGTAGAATCTGCAGGTGGATATTTGGAGTGCTTTGAGGACAATGCTGTATAAGGAAATGTCTTCACATAGAACCTAGACAGAAACATTATCAGAAACTTCTTTGTGATGTGTGCTTCCAAATCACAGAGTTGAACCTTCCTTTTGATATAGCAGGTTTGGAACACACTTTTTGTGGAATCTGCAAGTGAATTTTGGGAGCGCTTTGAGGACTATGCTGGAAAAGGAAATATATTCACATAAAAACTAGAAAGAGGCATTCTCAAAAACTTCTCTGTGATGTGTGCGCTAAACTCACAAAGTTGAACATCCCTTTTGCTAGAGCAGTTTTGAAACACTGTTTTTGTAAAATCTGCAAGTGAATATTTGGAGTGATTGAGACCTCTGCTGGAAAATCGTATAACTTCAAATAAGAACGGGACAGAAGTATTCTCAGAAACATCTTTGTGATGTCTGCATTCAATTCGCGGAGTTGAAACATCCTTTTGGTAGAGCAGTTTTGAAACTGTCTTTTTGTGGAAGCTACAAGTGGATCTTTGGAACGCTTTGAGGCTTAGGCTGGAAAAGCTAATAACTTCACATAAAAAGTAGAGAGAAGCATTCTCAGAAACTTCTTTGTGATGAGTGCATTCAAGTGTACATTTGGAGTGCTTTGAGGCCTTTGCTGGAAAAGGAAATAACTTCACATAAAAATTAGACAGAAGCATGCTCAGAAACTTCTTTGTGATGTGTGCATTCAACTCACAGAGTTGGATCTTCCTTTTCTTAGAGCGGTTTTGAAACAAGATTTTTGTAGAATATTCAAGTGGACATTTGGAGGGCTTTGAGGCCTATGCTGGAAAAGGAAATAACTTCACATAAAAACTAGACAGAAGCATTCTCAGAAACGTATTTGTTATGAGTCCATTCAACTCACAGAGTTGAACCTTCGTTTTGATAGGGCAGTTTTGAAACACTCTTTTTGTAGAATCTTCAAGTGGACATTTTTAGTGCTTTGACGATATGCTGGAAAAGGAAATATCTTCACATAAAAACTACACAGAAGCATTCTCAGAAACTTCTTTGTGATGTGTGCTTTCAACTCACAGATGTAAACATTTCTTTTGATAGAGTAGTTTTGAAACACTCTTTTTGTAGAATCTGCAAGTGGATATATGGAGCGCTTTGAAGCCTATGCTGGGAAAGGAAATATCTTCACATAAAAACTATACAGAAGCATTCTCAGCAACTTCCTTGTGATTTGTGCATTCAACTCGGAGAGTTGAACCGTCCTTTTGTTAGAGCAGTTTGGGAACACTCTTTTTGTAGAATCTGCAAGTGGATATTTGGAGCACTTCGAAGCCTAAGCTGGAAAAGGAAACAACTTCACATAAAAACTAGAAGGAAGCATTCTCACAAACTTTTTTGTGATGTGTGCATCCAACTCAGCGAGTTTAACCTTCCTTTTGATAGAGCAGTTTTGAAACACTCTTTTTGTAGAATGTGCAAGTAGACATTTGGAGCTCTTTCAGGCCTGTGCTGGAATAGAAAAGATCTTCACACGAAAACTAGACAGAAGCATTCTCAGAAACTTCTTTGTGATGTGTGCATTCCACTCACAGAGTTGAACCTTCCTTTTGATAGAGCAATTCTGAAACACTCTTTTTGTAGAATCCGCAAGTGGATATTTGGAGCGCTTTGAGGCCTATGCTGGAAAAGGAAATATTTTCACGTAAAAACAAGACGGAAGCACTCTATCAAACTTCTTTGTGATGTTTACATTCAACTCACAGAGTTGAACCTTCCCTTGAATAGAGCGGTTTTGAAAGAATCTTTTTGTAGTATATGCAACTAGATATTTGGAGCGCTTTGAGTCCTATGAGGGAAATGGAAATATTTTTAGATGAAAACTAGACAGAGGCATTCTCAGAAACATATTTGTTACGAGTGAATTCAAGTCACAGAGTTGAACCTTCCTTTTGGCAGGGCGGTTTTGAAACCCTCTTTTTATTGACTCTTCCATTGGAGATTTAGAGCGCTTTGACGCAATGCTGGAAAAGGAAATATCTTCACATAAAAACTAGACAGATGCATTCCCAGAAACTTCTTTTTGATGTGTGCTTTCAACTCACAGAGTTGAACCTTTCTTTTGATAGAGCAGTTTTGAAACCCTCCCTTTGAAGAATCTTCATGTGGACATTTGGATATCTTTGAGGCCTATGCTGGAAAAGGAAATATCTTCACATAAAAACAAGACAGAAGCATTCTCAGAAACTACTTTGCAATGTGTGCGTTCAACACACAGACTTTAAACTTACTTTTGGCGGAGCAGTTCTGAAACAGTCTTTTTGTACAGTCTGCAAGTGGATATTTGGAGCGCTTTAAGGCCTACGCTGAAAAAAGAGATAACTTCAATCAAAAAGTAGAAAGAAGCATTCTCAGAAACCTCTTTGTGATGTGTGTATTGAACTCACAGAGTTGAACCTTCCTTTTGATAGAGGAGTTTTGAAATACTCTTTTTGTAGGATCTGCAAGTGAATAGTTGGAATGATTTGAGGCCTATGATGGTAAAGGAAATATCTTCACATAAAGACGATAGAGAAGCATTCTCGGAAACTTCCTTGTGATGTGTGCATTCAACTCACAGAGTTGAACCTTCCTTCTGATAGTGCAGTTTTGAAACACTCGTTTTGTATCATCTGCCAGTGGATACTTGGAGCGCTTTGAAGCCTATACTGGAAAAGTAAATGTCTTCTCATAAAAACTATACAGAAGCAATCTCCGAAACCACCTTGTGATGTGTGTATTCAACTCAGAGAGTTGAACCTTCCTTTTTTTAGAGCAGTTTTGAAACACTCTTTTTGCAAAATCTGCAAGTGAATACTTGGATCGCTTTGAAGCCTCTGCAGGGTAAAGGAAATATCTTCACATAAAAACAAAACAGAAGCATTGTCAGAAACTTCTTTATGATGTGTGCATTCAATTCACAGAGTTGAACCTTCCTTTTGATAGAGCAGTTTTGAAACACTCCTTTTGTAGTGTGTGCAAGTAGACATTTGGAGCTCTTTCAGGCCTGTGCTAGAAAAGGAAATATCTTCACACAAAAACTAGACAGAAGTATTCTCAGAAACGTCTTTGTGATGCATGCATTCAAAACACGGAGTTGAACCTTCCTTTTGAAAGAACAGTTTTGAAACACTCTTATTGTAGAATCTGCATGTGGATATTTGCAGCGCTTTGAGGCCTATGCTAGAAAAGAAAATATCTTCGCATAAAAATGAGACAGAAGCATTCTCAGAAACTTTTTTGTGATGTGTGCATTAAACTCACAGTGTTGAACCTGCCTTTTGACAGAGCAGTTTTGAAACACTCTTTTTGTAGAATCTGCAGGTGGATATTTGGAGTGCTTTGAGGACAATGCTGTATAAGGAAATGTCTTCACATAGAACCTAGACAGAAACATTATCAGAAACTTCTTTGTGATGTGTGCTTCCAAATCACAGAGTTGAACCTTCCTTTTGATATAGCAGGTTTGGAACACACTTTTTGTGGAATCTGCAAGTGAATTTTGGGAGCGCTTTGAGGACTATGCTGGAAAAGGAAATATATTCACATAAAAACTAGAAAGAGGCATTCTCAAAAACTTCTCTGTGATGTGTGCGCTAAACTCACAAAGTTGAACATCCCTTTTGCTAGAGCAGTTTTGAAACACTGTTTTTGTAAAATCTGCAAGTGAATATTTGGAGTGATTGAGACCTCTGCTGGAAAATCGTATAACTTCAAATAAGAACGGGACAGAAGTATTCTCAGAAACATCTTTGTGATGTCTGCATTCAATTCGCGGAGTTGAAACATCCTTTTGGTAGAGCAGTTTTGAAACTGTCTTTTTGTGGAAGCTACAAGTGGATCTTTGGAACGCTTTGAGGCTTAGGCTGGAAAAGCTAATAACTTCACATAAAAAGTAGAGAGAAGCATTCTCAGAAACTTCTTTGTGATGAGTGCATTCAAGTGTACATTTGGAGTGCTTTGAGGCCTTTGCTGGAAAAGGAAATAACTTCACATAAAAATTAGACAGAAGCATGCTCAGAAACTTCTTTGTGATGTGTGCATTCAACTCACAGAGTTGGATCTTCCTTTTCTTAGAGCGGTTTTGAAACAAGATTTTTGTAGAATATTCAAGTGGACATTTGGAGGGCTTTGAGGCCTATGCTGGAAAAGGAAATAACTTCACATAAAAACTAGACAGAAGCATTCTCAGAAACGTATTTGTTATGAGTCCATTCAACTCACAGAGTTGAACCTTCGTTTTGATAGGGCAGTTTTGAAACACTCTTTTTGTAGAATCTTCAAGTGGACATTTTTAGTGCTTTGACGATATGCTGGAAAAGGAAATATCTTCACATAAAAACTACACAGAAGCATTCTCAGAAACTTCTTTGTGATGTGTGCTTTCAACTCACAGATGTAAACATTTCTTTTGATAGAGTAGTTTTGAAACACTCTTTTTGTAGAATCTGCAAGTGGATATATGGAGCGCTTTGAAGCCTATGCTGGGAAAGGAAATATCTTCACATAAAAACTATACAGAAGCATTCTCAGCAACTTCCTTGTGATTTGTGCATTCAACTCGGAGAGTTGAACCGTCCTTTTGTTAGAGCAGTTTGGGAACACTCTTTTTGTAGAATCTGCAAGTGGATATTTGGAGCACTTCGAAGCCTAAGCTGGAAAAGGAAACAACTTCACATAAAAACTAGAAGGAAGCATTCTCACAAACTTTTTTGTGATGTGTGCATCCAACTCAGCGAGTTTAACCTTCCTTTTGATAGAGCAGTTTTGAAACACTCTTTTTGTAGAATGTGCAAGTAGACATTTGGAGCTCTTTCAGGCCTGTGCTGGAATAGAAAAGATCTTCACACGAAAACTAGACAGAAGCATTCTCAGAAACTTCTTTGTGATGTGTGCATTCCACTCACAGAGTTGAACCTTCCTTTTGATAGAGCAATTCTGAAACACTCTTTTTGTAGAATCCGCAAGTGGATATTTGGAGCGCTTTGAGGCCTATGCTGGAAAAGGAAATATTTTCACGTAAAAACAAGACGGAAGCACTCTATCAAACTTCTTTGTGATGTTTACATTCAACTCACAGAGTTGAACCTTCCCTTGAATAGAGCGGTTTTGAAAGAATCTTTTTGTAGTATATGCAACTAGATATTTGGAGCGCTTTGAGTCCTATGAGGGAAATGGAAATATTTTTAGATGAAAACTAGACAGAGGCATTCTCAGAAACATATTTGTTACGAGTGAATTCAAGTCACAGAGTTGAACCTTCCTTTTGGCAGGGCGGTTTTGAAACCCTCTTTTTATTGACTCTTCCATTGGAGATTTAGAGCGCTTTGACGCAATGCTGGAAAAGGAAATATCTTCACATAAAAACTAGACAGATGCATTCCCAGAAACTTCTTTTTGATGTGTGCTTTCAACTCACAGAGTTGAACCTTTCTTTTGATAGAGCAGTTTTGAAACCCTCCCTTTGAAGAATCTTCATGTGGACATTTGGATATCTTTGAGGCCTATGCTGGAAAAGGAAATATCTTCACATAAAAACAAGACAGAAGCATTCTCAGAAACTACTTTGCAATGTGTGCGTTCAACACACAGACTTTAAACTTACTTTTGGCGGAGCAGTTCTGAAACAGTCTTTTTGTACAGTCTGCAAGTGGATATTTGGAGCGCTTTAAGGCCTACGCTGAAAAAAGAGATAACTTCAATCAAAAAGTAGAAAGAAGCATTCTCAGAAACCTCTTTGTGATGTGTGTATTGAACTCACAGAGTTGAACCTTCCTTTTGATAGAGGAGTTTTGAAATACTCTTTTTGTAGGATCTGCAAGTGAATAGTTGGAATGATTTGAGGCCTATGATGGTAAAGGAAATATCTTCACATAAAGACGATAGAGAAGCATTCTCGGAAACTTCCTTGTGATGTGTGCATTCAACTCACAGAGTTGAACCTTCCTTCTGATAGTGCAGTTTTGAAACACTCGTTTTGTATCATCTGCAAGTGGATACTTGGAGCGCTTTGAAGCCTATACTGGAAAAGTAAATGTCTTCTCATAAAAACTATACAGAAGCAATCTCCGAAACCACCTTGTGATGTGTGTATTCAACTCAGAGAGTTGAACCTTCCTTTTTTTAGAGCAGTTTTGAAACACTCTTTTTGCAAAATCTGCAAGTGAATACTTGGATCGCTTTGAAGCCTCTGCAGGGTAAAGGAAATATCTTCACATAAAAACAAAACAGAAGCATTGTCAGAAACTTCTTTATGATGTGTGCATTCAATTCACAGAGTTGAACCTTCCTTTTGATAGAGCAGTTTTGAAACACTCCTTTTGTAGTGTGTGCAAGTAGACATTTGGAGCTCTTTCAGGCCTGTGCTAGAAAAGGAAATATCTTCACACAAAAACTAGACAGAAGTATTCTCAGAAACGTCTTTGTGATGCATGCATTCAAAACACGGAGTTGAACCTTCCTTTTGAAAGAACAGTTTTGAAACACTCTTATTGTAGAATCTGCATGTGGATATTTGCAGCGCTTTGAGGCCTATGCTAGAAAAGAAAATATCTTCGCATAAAAATGAGACAGAAGCATTCTCAGAAACTTTTTTGTGATGTGTGCATTAAACTCACAGTGTTGAACCTGCCTTTTGACAGAGCAGTTTTGAAACACTCTTTTTGTAGAATCTGCAGGTGGATATTTGGAGTGCTTTGAGGACAATGCTGTATAAGGAAATGTCTTCACATAGAACCTAGACAGAAACATTATCAGAAACTTCTTTGTGATGTGTGCTTCCAAATCACAGAGTTGAACCTTCCTTTTGATATAGCAGGTTTGGAACACACTTTTTGTGGAATCTGCAAGTGAATTTTGGGAGCGCTTTGAGGACTATGCTGGAAAAGGAAATATATTCACATAAAAACTAGAAAGAGGCATTCTCAAAAACTTCTCTGTGATGTGTGCGCTAAACTCACAAAGTTGAACATCCCTTTTGCTAGAGCAGTTTTGAAACACTGTTTTTGTAAAATCTGCAAGTGAATATTTGGAGTGATTGAGACCTCTGCTGGAAAATCGTATAACTTCAAATAAGAACGGGACAGAAGTATTCTCAGAAACATCTTTGTGATGTCTGCATTCAATTCGCGGAGTTGAAACATCCTTTTGGTAGAGCAGTTTTGAAACTGTCTTTTTGTGGAAGCTACAAGTGGATCTTTGGAACGCTTTGAGGCTTAGGCTGGAAAAGCTAATAACTTCACATAAAAAGTAGAGAGAAGCATTCTCAGAAACTTCTTTGTGATGAGTGCATTCAAGTGTACATTTGGAGTGCTTTGAGGCCTTTGCTGGAAAAGGAAATAACTTCACATAAAAATTAGACAGAAGCATGCTCAGAAACTTCTTTGTGATGTGTGCATTCAACTCACAGAGTTGGATCTTCCTTTTCTTAGAGCGGTTTTGAAACAAGATTTTTGTAGAATATTCAAGTGGACATTTGGAGGGCTTTGAGGCCTATGCTGGAAAAGGAAATAACTTCACATAAAAACTAGACAGAAGCATTCTCAGAAACGTATTTGTTATGAGTCCATTCAACTCACAGAGTTGAACCTTCGTTTTGATAGGGCAGTTTTGAAACACTCTTTTTGTAGAATCTTCAAGTGGACATTTTTAGTGCTTTGACGATATGCTGGAAAAGGAAATATCTTCACATAAAAACTACACAGAAGCATTCTCAGAAACTTCTTTGTGATGTGTGCTTTCAACTCACAGATGTAAACATTTCTTTTGATAGAGTAGTTTTGAAACACTCTTTTTGTAGAATCTGCAAGTGGATATATGGAGCGCTTTGAAGCCTATGCTGGGAAAGGAAATATCTTCACATAAAAACTATACAGAAGCATTCTCAGCAACTTCCTTGTGATTTGTGCATTCAACTCGGAGAGTTGAACCGTCCTTTTGTTAGAGCAGTTTGGGAACACTCTTTTTCTAGAATCTGCAAGTGGATATTTGGAGCACTTCGAAGCCTAAGCTGGAAAAGGAAACAACTTCACATAAAAACTAGAAGGAAGCATTCTCACAAACTTTTTTGTGATGTGTGCATCCAACTCAGCGAGTTTAACCTTCCTTTTGATAGAGCAGTTTTGAAACACTCTTTTTGTAGAATGTGCAAGTAGACATTTGGAGCTCTTTCAGGCCTGTGCTGGAATAGAAAAGATCTTCACACGAAAACTAGACAGAAGCATTCTCAGAAACTTCTTTGTGATGTGTGCATTCCACTCACAGAGTTGAACCTTCCTTTTGATAGAGCAATTCTGAAACACTCTTTTTGTAGAATCCGCAAGTGGATATTTGGAGCGCTTTGAGGCCTATGCTGGAAAAGGAAATATTTTCACGTAAAAACAAGACGGAAGCACTCTATCAAACTTCTTTGTGATGTTTACATTCAACTCACAGAGTTGAACCTTCCCTTGAATAGAGCGGTTTTGAAAGAATCTTTTTGTAGTATATGCAACTAGATATTTGGAGCGCTTTGAGTCCTATGAGGGAAATGGAAATATTTTTAGATGAAAACTAGACAGAGGCATTCTCAGAAACATATTTGTTACGAGTGAATTCAAGTCACAGAGTTGAACCTTCCTTTTGGCAGGGCGGTTTTGAAACCCTCTTTTTATTGACTCTTCCATTGGAGATTTAGAGCGCTTTGACGCAATGCTGGAAAAGGAAATATCTTCACATAAAAACTAGACAGATGCATTCCCAGAAACTTCTTTTTGATGTGTGCTTTCAACTCACAGAGTTGAACCTTTCTTTTGATAGAGCAGTTTTGAAACCCTCCCTTTGAAGAATCTTCATGTGGACATTTGGATATCTTTGAGGCCTATGCTGGAAAAGGAAATATCTTCACATAAAAACAAGACAGAAGCATTCTCAGAAACTACTTTGCAATGTGTGCGTTCAACACACAGACTTTAAACTTACTTTTGGCGGAGCAGTTCTGAAACAGTCTTTTTGTACTGTCTGCAAGTGGATATTTGGAGCGCTTTAAGGCCTACGCTGAAAAAAGAGATAACTTCAATCAAAAAGTAGAAAGAAGCATTCTCAGAAACCTCTTTGTGATGTGTGTATTGAACTCACAGAGTTGAACCTTCCTTTTGATAGAGGAGTTTTGAAATACTCTTTTTGTAGGATCTGCAAGTGAATAGTTGGAATGATTTGAGGCCTATGATGGTAAAGGAAATATCTTCACATAAAGACGATAGAGAAGCATTCTCGGAAACTTCCTTGTGATGTGTGCATTCAACTCACAGAGTTGAACCTTCCTTCTGATAGTGCAGTTTTGAAACACTCGTTTTGTATCATCTGCAAGTGGATACTTGGAGCGCTTTGAAGCCTATACTGGAAAAGTAAATGTCTTCTCATAAAAACTATACAGAAGCAATCTCCGAAACCACCTTGTGATGTGTGTATTCAACTCAGAGAGTTGAACCTTCCTTTTTTTAGAGCAGTTTTGAAACACTCTTTTTGCAAAATCTGCAAGTGAATACTTGGATCGCTTTGAAGCCTCTGCAGGGTAAAGGAAATATCTTCACATAAAAACAAAACAGAAGCATTGTCAGAAACTTCTTTATGATGTGTGCATTCAATTCACAGAGTTGAACCTTCCTTTTGATAGAGCAGTTTTGAAACACTCCTTTTGTAGTGTGTGCAAGTAGACATTTGGAGCTCTTTCAGGCCTGTGCTAGAAAAGGAAATATCTTCACACAAAAACTAGACAGAAGTATTCTCAGAAACGTCTTTGTGATGCATGCATTCAAAACACGGAGTTGAACCTTCCTTTTGAAAGAACAGTTTTGAAACACTCTTATTGTAGAATCTGCATGTGGATATTTGCAGCGCTTTGAGGCCTATGCTAGAAAAGAAAATATCTTCGCATAAAAATGAGACAGAAGCATTCTCAGAAACTTTTTTGTGATGTGTGCATTAAACTCACAGTGTTGAACCTGCCTTTTGACAGAGCAGTTTTGAAACACTCTTTTTGTAGAATCTGCAGGTGGATATTTGGAGTGCTTTGAGGACAATGCTGTATAAGGAAATGTCTTCACATAGAACCTAGACAGAAACATTATCAGAAACTTCTTTGTGATGTGTGCTTCCAAATCACAGAGTTGAACCTTCCTTTTGATATAGCAGGTTTGGAACACACTTTTTGTGGAATCTGCAAGTGAATTTTGGGAGCGCTTTGAGGACTATGCTGGAAAAGGAAATATATTCACATAAAAACTAGAAAGAGGCATTCTCAAAAACTTCTCTGTGATGTGTGCGCTAAACTCACAAAGTTGAACATCCCTTTTGCTAGAGCAGTTTTGAAACACTGTTTTTGTAAAATCTGCAAGTGAATATTTGGAGTGATTGAGACCTCTGCTGGAAAATCGTATAACTTCAAATAAGAACGGGACAGAAGTATTCTCAGAAACATCTTTGTGATGTCTGCATTCAATTCGCGGAGTTGAAACATCCTTTTGGTAGAGCAGTTTTGAAACTGTCTTTTTGTGGAAGCTACAAGTGGATCTTTGGAACGCTTTGAGGCTTAGGCTGGAAAAGCTAATAACTTCACATAAAAAGTAGAGAGAAGCATTCTCAGAAACTTCTTTGTGATGAGTGCATTCAAGTGTACATTTGGAGTGCTTTGAGGCCTTTGCTGGAAAAGGAAATAACTTCACATAAAAATTAGACAGAAGCATGCTCAGAAACTTCTTTGTGATGTGTGCATTCAACTCACAGAGTTGGATCTTCCTTTTCTTAGAGCGGTTTTGAAACAAGATTTTTGTAGAATATTCAAGTGGACATTTGGAGGGCTTTGAGGCCTATGCTGGAAAAGGAAATAACTTCACATAAAAACTAGACAGAAGCATTCTCAGAAACGTATTTGTTATGAGTCCATTCAACTCACAGAGTTGAACCTTCGTTTTGATAGGGCAGTTTTGAAACACTCTTTTTGTAGAATCTTCAAGTGGACATTTTTAGTGCTTTGACGATATGCTGGAAAAGGAAATATCTTCACATAAAAACTACACAGAAGCATTCTCAGAAACTTCTTTGTGATGTGTGCTTTCAACTCACAGATGTAAACATTTCTTTTGATAGAGTAGTTTTGAAACACTCTTTTTGTAGAATCTGCAAGTGGATATATGGAGCGCTTTGAAGCCTATGCTGGGAAAGGAAATATCTTCACATAAAAACTATACAGAAGCATTCTCAGCAACTTCCTTGTGATTTGTGCATTCAACTCGGAGAGTTGAACCGTCCTTTTGTTAGAGCAGTTTGGGAACACTCTTTTTGTAGAATCTGCAAGTGGATATTTGGAGCACTTCGAAGCCTAAGCTGGAAAAGGAAACAACTTCACATAAAAACTAGAAGGAAGCATTCTCACAAACTTTTTTGTGATGTGTGCATCCAACTCAGCGAGTTTAACCTTCCTTTTGATAGAGCAGTTTTGAAACACTCTTTTTGTAGAATGTGCAAGTAGACATTTGGAGCTCTTTCAGGCCTGTGCTGGAATAGAAAAGATCTTCACACGAAAACTAGACAGAAGCATTCTCAGAAACTTCTTTGTGATGTGTGCATTCCACTCACAGAGTTGAACCTTCCTTTTGATAGAGCAATTCTGAAACACTCTTTTTGTAGAATCCGCAAGTGGATATTTGGAGCGCTTTGAGGCCTATGCTGGAAAAGGAAATATTTTCACGTAAAAACAAGACGGAAGCACTCTATCAAACTTCTTTGTGATGTTTACATTCAACTCACAGAGTTGAACCTTCCCTTGAATAGAGCGGTTTTGAAAGAATCTTTTTGTAGTATATGCAACTAGATATTTGGAGCGCTTTGAGTCCTATGAGGGAAATGGAAATATTTTTAGATGAAAACTAGACAGAGGCATTCTCAGAAACATATTTGTTACGAGTGAATTCAAGTCACAGAGTTGAACCTTCCTTTTGGCAGGGCGGTTTTGAAACCCTCTTTTTATTGACTCTTCCATTGGAGATTTAGAGCGCTTTGACGCAATGCTGGAAAAGGAAATATCTTCACATAAAAACTAGACAGATGCATTCCCAGAAACTTCTTTTTGATGTGTGCTTTCAACTCACAGAGTTGAACCTTTCTTTTGATAGAGCAGTTTTGAAACCCTCCCTTTGAAGAATCTTCATGTGGACATTTGGATATCTTTGAGGCCTATGCTGGAAAAGGAAATATCTTCACATAAAAACAAGACAGAAGCATTCTCAGAAACTACTTTGCAATGTGTGCGTTCAACACACAGACTTTAAACTTACTTTTGGCGGAGCAGTTCTGAAACAGTCTTTTTGTACAGTCTGCAAGTGGATATTTGGAGCGCTTTAAGGCCTACGCTGAAAAAAGAGATAACTTCAATCAAAAAGTAGAAAGAAGCATTCTCAGAAACCTCTTTGTGATGTGTGTATTGAACTCACAGAGTTGAACCTTCCTTTTGATAGAGGAGTTTTGAAATACTCTTTTTGTAGGATCTGCAAGTGAATAGTTGGAATGATTTGAGGCCTATGATGGTAAAGGAAATATCTTCACATAAAGACGATAGAGAAGCATTCTCGGAAACTTCCTTGTGATGTGTGCATTCAACTCACAGAGTTGAACCTTCCTTCTGATAGTGCAGTTTTGAAACACTCGTTTTGTATCATCTGCAAGTGGATACTTGGAGCGCTTTGAAGCCTATACTGGAAAAGTAAATGTCTTCTCATAAAAACTATACAGAAGCAATCTCCGAAACCACCTTGTGATGTGTGTATTCAACTCAGAGAGTTGAACCTTCCTTTTTTTAGAGCAGTTTTGAAACACTCTTTTTGCAAAATCTGCAAGTGAATACTTGGATCGCTTTGAAGCCTCTGCAGGGTAAAGGAAATATCTTCACATAAAAACAAAACAGAAGCATTGTCAGAAACTTCTTTATGATGTGTGCATTCAATTCACAGAGT
Source organism: Pongo abelii (assembly GCF_028885655.2). Lineage (NCBI taxonomy): Eukaryota > Metazoa > Chordata > Mammalia > Primates > Hominidae > Pongo > Pongo abelii. The sequence goes on from NC_072005.2 coordinate 26,008,911, forward strand.
TGAACCTTCCTTTTGATAGAGCAGTTTTGAAACACTCCTTTTGTAGTGTGTGCAAGTAGACATTTGGAGCTCTTTCAGGCCTGTGCTAGAAAAGGAAATATCTTCACACAAAAACTAGACAGAAGTATTCTCAGAAACGTCTTTGTGATGCATGCATTCAAAACACGGAGTTGAACCTTCCTTTTGAAAGAACAGTTTTGAAACACTCTTATTGTAGAATCTGCATGTGGATATTTGCAGCGCTTTGAGGCCTATGCTAGAAAAGAAAATATCTTCGCATAAAAATGAGACAGAAGCATTCTCAGAAACTTTTTTGTGATGTGTGCATTAAACTCACAGTGTTGAACCTGCCTTTTGACAGAGCAGTTTTGAAACACTCTTTTTGTAGAATCTGCAGGTGGATATTTGGAGTGCTTTGAGGACAATGCTGTATAAGGAAATGTCTTCACATAGAACCTAGACAGAAACATTATCAGAAACTTCTTTGTGATGTGTGCTTCCAAATCACAGAGTTGAACCTTCCTTTTGATATAGCAGGTTTGGAACACACTTTTTGTGGAATCTGCAAGTGAATTTTGGGAGCGCTTTGAGGACTATGCTGGAAAGGAAATATATTCACATAAAAACTAGAAAGAGGCATTCTCAAAAACTTCTCTGTGATGTGTGCGCTAAACTCACAAAGTTGAACATCCCTTTTGCTAGAGCAGTTTTGAAACACTGTTTTTGTAAAATCTGCAAGTGAATATTTGGAGTGATTGAGACCTCTGCTGGAAAATCGTATAACTTCAAATAAGAACGGGACAGAAGTATTCTCAGAAACATCTTTGTGATGTCTGCATTCAATTCGCGGAGTTGAAACATCCTTTTGGTAGAGCAGTTTTGAAACTGTCTTTTTGTGGAAGCTACAAGTGGATCTTTGGAACGCTTTGAGGCTTAGGCTGGAAAAGCTAATAACTTCACATAAAAAGTAGAGAGAAGCATTCTCAGAAACTTCTTTGTGATGAGTGCATTCAAGTGTACATTTGGAGTGCTTTGAGGCCTTTGCTGGAAAAGGAAATAACTTCACATAAAAATTAGACAGAAGCATGCTCAGAAACTTCTTTGTGATGTGTGCATTCAACTCACAGAGTTGGATCTTCCTTTTCTTAGAGCGGTTTTGAAACAAGATTTTTGTAGAATATTCAAGTGGACATTTGGAGGGCTTTGAGGCCTATGCTGGAAAAGGAAATAACTTCACATAAAAACTAGACAGAAGCATTCTCAGAAACGTATTTGTTATGAGTCCATTCAACTCACAGAGTTGAACCTTCGTTTTGATAGGGCAGTTTTGAAACACTCTTTTTGTAGAATCTTCAAGTGGACATTTTTAGTGCTTTGACGATATGCTGGAAAAGGAAATATCTTCACATAAAAACTACACAGAAGCATTCTCAGAAACTTCTTTGTGATGTGTGCTTTCAACTCACAGATGTAAACATTTCTTTTGATAGAGTAGTTTTGAAACACTCTTTTTGTAGAATCTGCAAGTGGATATATGGAGCGCTTTGAAGCCTATGCTGGGAAAGGAAATATCTTCACATAAAAACTATACAGAAGCATTCTCAGCAACTTCCTTGTGATTTGTGCATTCAACTCGGAGAGTTGAACCGTCCTTTTGTTAGAGCAGTTTGGGAACACTCTTTTTGTAGAATCTGCAAGTGGATATTTGGAGCACTTCGAAGCCTAAGCTGGAAAAGGAAACAACTTCACATAAAAACTAGAAGGAAGCATTCTCACAAACTTTTTTGTGATGTGTGCATCCAACTCAGCGAGTTTAACCTTCCTTTTGATAGAGCAGTTTTGAAACACTCTTTTTGTAGAATGTGCAAGTAGACATTTGGAGCTCTTTCAGGCCTGTGCTGGAATAGAAAAGATCTTCACACGAAAACTAGACAGAAGCATTCTCAGAAACTTCTTTGTGATGTGTGCATTCCACTCACAGAGTTGAACCTTCCTTTTGATAGAGCAATTCTGAAACACTCTTTTTGTAGAATCCGCAAGTGGATATTTGGAGCGCTTTGAGGCCTATGCTGGAAAAGGAAATATTTTCACGTAAAAACAAGACGGAAGCACTCTATCAAACTTCTTTGTGATGTTTACATTCAACTCACAGAGTTGAACCTTCCCTTGAATAGAGCGGTTTTGAAAGAATCTTTTTGTAGTATATGCAACTAGATATTTGGAGCGCTTTGAGTCCTATGAGGGAAATGGAAATATTTTTAGATGAAAACTAGACAGAGGCATTCTCAGAAACATATTTGTTACGAGTGAATTCAAGTCACAGAGTTGAACCTTCCTTTTGGCAGGGCGGTTTTGAAACCCTCTTTTTATTGACTCTTCCATTGGAGATTTAGAGCGCTTTGACGCAATGCTGGAAAAGGAAATATCTTCACATAAAAACTAGACAGATGCATTCCCAGAGACTTCTTTTTGATGTGTGCTTTCAACTCACAGAGTTGAACCTTTCTTTTGATAGAGCAGTTTTGAAACCCTCCCTTTGAAGAATCTTCATGTGGACATTTGGATATCTTTGAGGCCTATGCTGGAAAAGGAAATATCTTCACATAAAAACAAGACAGAAGCATTCTCAGAAACTACTTTGCAATGTGTGCGTTCAACACACAGACTTTAAACTTACTTTTGGCGGAGCAGTTCTGAAACAGTCTTTTTGTACAGTCTGCAAGTGGATATTTGGAGCGCTTTAAGGCCTACGCTGAAAAAAGAGATAACTTCAATCAAAAAGTAGAAAGAAGCATTCTCAGAAACCTCTTTGTGATGTGTGTATTGAACTCACAGAGTTGAACCTTCCTTTTGATAGAGGAGTTTTGAAATACTCTTTTTGTAGGATCTGCAAGTGAATAGTTGGAATGATTTGAGGCCTATGATGGTAAAGGAAATATCTTCACATAAAGACGATAGAGAAGCATTCTCGGAAACTTCCTTGTGATGTGTGCATTCAACTCACAGAGTTGAACCTTCCTTCTGATAGTGCAGTTTTGAAACACTCGTTTTGTATCATCTGCAAGTGGATACTTGGAGCGCTTTGAAGCCTATACTGGAAAAGTAAATGTCTTCTCATAAAAACTATACAGAAGCAATCTCCGAAACCACCTTGTGATGTGTGTATTCAACTCAGAGAGTTGAACCTTCCTTTTTTTAGAGCAGTTTTGCAACACTCTTTTTGCAAAATCTGCAAGTGAATACTTGGATCGCTTTGAAGCCTCTGCAGGGTAAAGGAAATATCTTCACATAAAAACAAAACAGAAGCATTGTCAGAAACTTCTTTATGATGTGTGCATTCAATTCACAGAGTTGAACCTTCCTTTTGATAGAGCAGTTTTGAAACACTCCTTTTGTAGTGTGTGCAAGTAGACATTTGGAGCTCTTTCAGGCCTGTGCTAGAAAAGGAAATATCTTCACACAAAAACTAGACAGAAGTATTCTCAGAAACGTCTTTGTGATGCATGCATTCAAAACACGGAGTTGAACCTTCCTTTTGAAAGAACAGTTTTGAAACACTCTTATTGTAGAATCTGCATGTGGATATTTGCAGCGCTTTGAGGCCTATGCTAGAAAAGAAAATATCTTCGCATAAAAATGAGACAGAAGCATTCTCAGAAACTTTTTTGTGATGTGTGCATTAAACTCACAGTGTTGAACCTGCCTTTTGACAGAGCAGTTTTGAAACACTCTTTTTGTAGAATCTGCAGGTGGATATTTGGAGTGCTTTGAGGACAATGCTGTATAAGGAAATGTCTTCACATAGAACCTAGACAGAAACATTATCAGAAACTTCTTTGTGATGTGTGCTTCCAAATCACAGAGTTGAACCTTCCTTTTGATATAGCAGGTTTGGAACACACTTTTTGTGGAATCTGCAAGTGAATTTTGGGAGCGCTTTGAGGACTATGCTGGAAAAGGAAATATATTCACATAAAAACTAGAAAGAGGCATTCTCAAAAACTTCTCTGTGATGTGTGCGCTAAACTCACAAAGTTGAACATCCCTTTTGCTAGAGCAGTTTTGAAACACTGTTTTTGTAAAATCTGCAAGTGAATATTTGGAGTGATTGAGACCTCTGCTGGAAAATCGTATAACTTCAAATAAGAACGGGACAGAAGTATTCTCAGAAACATCTTTGTGATGTCTGCATTCAATTCGCGGAGTTGAAACATCCTTTTGGTAGAGCAGTTTTGAAACTGTCTTTTTGTGGAAGCTACAAGTGGATCTTTGGAACGCTTTGAGGCTTAGGCTGGAAAAGCTAATAACTTCACATAAAAAGTAGAGAGAAGCATTCTCAGAAACTTCTTTGTGATGAGTGCATTCAAGTGTACATTTGGAGTGCTTTGAGGCCTTTGCTGGAAAAGGAAATAACTTCACATAAAAATTAGACAGAAGCATGCTCAGAAACTTCTTTGTGATGTGTGCATTCAACTCACAGAGTTGGATCTTCCTTTTCTTAGAGCGGTTTTGAAACAAGATTTTTGTAGAATATTCAAGTGGACATTTGGAGGGCTTTGAGGCCTATGCTGGAAAAGGAAATAACTTCACATAAAAACTAGACAGAAGCATTCTCAGAAACGTATTTGTTATGAGTCCATTCAACTCACAGAGTTGAACCTTCGTTTTGATAGGGCAGTTTTGAAACACTCTTTTTGTAGAATCTTCAAGTGGACATTTTTAGTGCTTTGACGATATGCTGGAAAAGGAAATATCTTCACATAAAAACTACACAGAAGCATTCTCAGAAACTTCTTTGTGATGTGTGCTTTCAACTCACAGATGTAAACATTTCTTTTGATAGAGTAGTTTTGAAACACTCTTTTTGTAGAATCTGCAAGTGGATATATGGAGCGCTTTGAAGCCTATGCTGGGAAAGGAAATATCTTCACATAAAAACTATACAGAAGCATTCTCAGCAACTTCCTTGTGATTTGTGCATTCAACTCGGAGAGTTGAACCGTCCTTTTGTTAGAGCAGTTTGGGAACACTCTTTTTCTAGAATCTGCAAGTGGATATTTGGAGCACTTCGAAGCCTAAGCTGGAAAAGGAAACAACTTCACATAAAAACTAGAAGGAAGCATTCTCACAAACTTTTTTGTGATGTGTGCATCCAACTCAGCGAGTTTAACCTTCCTTTTGATAGAGCAGTTTTGAAACACTCTTTTTGTAGAATGTGCAAGTAGACATTTGGAGCTCTTTCAGGCCTGTGCTGGAATAGAAAAGATCTTCACACGAAAACTAGACAGAAGCATTCTCAGAAACTTCTTTGTGATGTGTGCATTCCACTCACAGAGTTGAACCTTCCTTTTGATAGAGCAATTCTGAAACACTCTTTTTGTAGAATCCGCAAGTGGATATTTGGAGCGCTTTGAGGCCTATGCTGGAAAAGGAAATATTTTCACGTAAAAACAAGACGGAAGCACTCTATCAAACTTCTTTGTGATGTTTACACTCAACTCACAGAGTTGAACCTTCCCTTGAATAGAGCGGTTTTGAAAGAATCTTTTTGTAGTATATGCAACTAGATATTTGGAGCGCTTTGAGTCCTATGAGGGAAATGGAAATATTTTTAGATGAAAACTAGACAGAGGCATTCTCAGAAACATATTTGTTACGAGTGAATTCAAGTCACAGAGTTGAACCTTCCTTTTGGCAGGGCGGTTTTGAAACCCTCTTTTTATTGACTCTTCCATTGGAGATTTAGAGCGCTTTGACGCAATGCTGGAAAAGGAAATATCTTCACATAAAAACTAGACAGATGCATTCCCAGAGACTTCTTTTTGATGTGTGCTTTCAACTCACAGAGTTGAACCTTTCTTTTGATAGAGCAGTTTTGAAACCCTCCCTTTGAAGAATCTTCATGTGGACATTTGGATATCTTTGAGGCCTATGCTGGAAAAGGAAATATCTTCACATAAAAACAAGACAGAAGCATTCTCAGAAACTACTTTGCAATGTGTGCGTTCAACACACAGACTTTAAACTTACTTTTGGCGGAGCAGTTCTGAAACAGTCTTTTTGTACAGTCTGCAAGTGGATATTTGGAGCGCTTTAAGGCCTACGCTGAAAAAAGAGATAACTTCAATCAAAAAGTAGAAAGAAGCATTCTCAGAAACCTCTTTGTGATGTGTGTATTGAACTCACAGAGTTGAACCTTCCTTTTGATAGAGGAGTTTTGAAATACTCTTTTTGTAGGATCTGCAAGTGAATAGTTGGAATGATTTGAGGCCTATGATGGTAAAGGAAATATCTTCACATAAAGACGATAGAGAAGCATTCTCGGAAACTTCCTTGTGATGTGTGCATTCAACTCACAGAGTTGAACCTTCCTTCTGATAGTGCAGTTTTGAAACACTCGTTTTGTATCATCTGCAAGTGGATACTTGGAGCGCTTTGAAGCCTATACTGGAAAAGTAAATGTCTTCTCATAAAAACTATACAGAAGCAATCTCCGAAACCACCTTGTGATGTGTGTATTCAACTCAGAGAGTTGAACCTTCCTTTTTTTAGAGCAGTTTTGAAACACTCTTTTTGCAAAATCTGCAAGTGAATACTTGGATCGCTTTGAAGCCTCTGCAGGGTAAAGGAAATATCTTCACATAAAAACAAAACAGAAGCATTGTCAGAAACTTCTTTATGATGTGTGCATTCAATTCACAGAGTTGAACCTTCCTTTTGATAGAGCAGTTTTGAAACACTCCTTTTGTAGTGTGTGCAAGTAGACATTTGGAGCTCTTTCAGGCCTGTGCTAGAAAAGGAAATATCTTCACACAAAAACTAGACAGAAGTATTCTCAGAAACGTCTTTGTGATGCATGCATTCAAAACACGGAGTTGAACCTTCCTTTTGAAAGAACAGTTTTGAAACACTCTTATTGTAGAATCTGCATGTGGATATTTGCAGCGCTTTGAGGCCTATGCTAGAAAAGAAAATACCTTCGCATAAAAATGAGACAGAAGCATTCTCAGAAACTTTTTTGTGATGTGTGCATTAAACTCACAGTGTTGAACCTGCCTTTTGACAGAGCAGTTTTGAAACACTCTTTTTGTAGAATCTGCAGGTGGATATTTGGAGTGCTTTGAGGACAATGCTGTATAAGGAAATGTCTTCACATAGAACCTAGACAGAAACATTATCAGAAACTTCTTTGTGATGTGTGCTTCCAAATCACAGAGTTGAACCTTCCTTTTGATATAGCAGGTTTGGAACACACTTTTTGTGGAATCTGCAAGTGAATTTTGGGAGCGCTTTGAGGACTATGCTGGAAAAGGAAATATATTCACATAAAAACTAGAAAGAGGCATTCTCAAAAACTTCTCTGTGATGTGTGCGCTAAACTCACAAAGTTGAACATCCCTTTTGCTAGAGCAGTTTTGAAACACTGTTTTTGTAAAATCTGCAAGTGAATATTTGGAGTGATTGAGACCTCTGCTGGAAAATCGTATAACTTCAAATAAGAACGGGACAGAAGTATTCTCAGAAACATCTTTGTGATGTCTGCATTCAATTCGCGGAGTTGAAACATCCTTTTGGTAGAGCAGTTTTGAAATTGTCTTTTTGTGGAAGCTACAAGTGGATCTTTGGAACGCTTTGAGGCTTAGGCTGGAAAAGCTAATAACTTCACATAAAAAGTAGAGAGAAGCATTCTCAGAAACTTCTTTGTGATGAGTGCATTCAAGTGTACATTTGGAGTGCTTTGAGGCCTTTGCTGGAAAAGGAAATAACTTCACATAAAAATTAGACAGAAGCATGCTCAGAAACTTCTTTGTGATGTGTGCATTCAACTCACAGAGTTGGATCTTCCTTTTCTTAGAGCGGTTTTGAAACAAGATTTTTGTAGAATATTCAAGTGGACATTTGGAGGGCTTTGAGGCCTATGCTGGAAAAGGAAATAACTTCACATAAAAACTAGACAGAAGCATTCTCAGAAACGTATTTGTTATGAGTCCATTCAACTCACAGAGTTGAACCTTCGTTTTGATAGGGCAGTTTTGAAACACTCTTTTTGTAGAATCTTCAAGTGGACATTTTTAGTGCTTTGACGATATGCTGGAAAAGGAAATATCTTCACATAAAAACTACACAGAAGCATTCTCAGAAACTTCTTTGTGATGTGTGCTTTCAACTCACAGATGTAAACATTTCTTTTGATAGAGTAGTTTTGAAACACTCTTTTTGTAGAATCTGCAAGTGGATATATGGAGCGCTTTGAAGCCTATGCTGGGAAAGGAAATATCTTCACATAAAAACTATACAGAAGCATTCTCAGCAACTTCCTTGTGATTTGTGCATTCAACTCGGAGAGTTGAACCGTCCTTTTGTTAGAGCAGTTTGGGAACACTCTTTTTGTAGAATCTGCAAGTGGATATTTGGAGCACTTCGAAGCCTAAGCTGGAAAAGGAAACAACTTCACATAAAAACTAGAAGGAAGCATTCTCACAAACTTTTTTGTGATGTGTGCATCCAACTCAGCGAGTTTAACCTTCCTTTTGATAGAGCAGTTTTGAAACACTCTTTTTGTAGAATGTGCAAGTAGACATTTGGAGCTCTTTCAGGCCTGTGCTGGAATAGAAAAGATCTTCACACGAAAACTAGACAGAAGCATTCTCAGAAACTTCTTTGTGATGTGTGCATTCCACTCACAGAGTTGAACCTTCCTTTTGATAGAGCAATTCTGAAACACTCTTTTTGTAGAATCCGCAAGTGGATATTTGGAGCGCTTTGAGGCCTATGCTGGAAAAGGAAATATTTTCACGTAAAAACAAGACGGAAGCACTCTATCAAACTTCTTTGTGATGTTTACATTCAACTCACAGAGTTGAACCTTCCCTTGAATAGAGCGGTTTTGAAAGAATCTTTTTGTAGTATATGCAACTAGATATTTGGAGCGCTTTGAGTCCTATGAGGGAAATGGAAATATTTTTAGATGAAAACTAGACAGAGGCATTCTCAGAAACATATTTGTTACGAGTGAATTCAAGTCACAGAGTTGAACCTTCCTTTTGGCAGGGCGGTTTTGAAACCCTCTTTTTATTGACTCTTCCATTGGAGATTTAGAGCGCTTTGACGCAATGCTGGAAAAGGAAATATCTTCACATAAAAACTAGACAGATGCATTCCCAGAGACTTCTTTTTGATGTGTGCTTTCAACTCACAGAGTTGAACCTTTCTTTTGATAGAGCAGTTTTGAAACCCTCCCTTTGAAGAATCTTCATGTGGACATTTGGATATCTTTGAGGCCTATGCTGGAAAAGGAAATATCTTCACATAAAAACAAGACAGAAGCATTCTCAGAAACTACTTTGCAATGTGTGCGTTCAACACACAGACTTTAAACTTACTTTTGGCGGAGCAGTTCTGAAACAGTCTTTTTGTACAGTCTGCAAGTGGATATTTGGAGCGCTTTAAGGCCTACGCTGAAAAAAGAGATAACTTCAATCAAAAAGTAGAAAGAAGCATTCTCAGAAACCTCTTTGTGATGTGTGTATTGAACTCACAGAGTTGAACCTTCCTTTTGATAGAGGAGTTTTGAAATACTCTTTTTGTAGGATCTGCAAGTGAATAGTTGGAATGATTTGAGGCCTATGATGGTAAAGGAAATATCTTCACATAAAGACGATAGAGAAGCATTCTCGGAAACTTCCTTGTGATGTGTGCATTCAACTCACAGAGTTGAACCTTCCTTCTGATAGTGCAGTTTTGAAACACTCGTTTTGTATCATCTGCAAGTGGATACTTGGAGCGCTTTGAAGCCTATACTGGAAAAGTAAATGTCTTCTCATAAAAACTATACAGAAGCAATCTCCGAAACCACCTTGTGATGTGTGTATTCAACTCAGAGAGTTGAACCTTCCTTTTTTTAGAGCAGTTTTGAAACACTCTTTTTGCAAAATCTGCAAGTGAATACTTGGATCGCTTTGAAGCCTCTGCAGGGTAAAGGAAATATCTTCACATAAAAACAAAACAGAAGCATTGTCAGAAACTTCTTTATGATGTGTGCATTCAATTCACAGAGTTGAACCTTCCTTTTGATAGAGCAGTTTTGAAACACTCCTTTTGTAGTGTGTGCAAGTAGACATTTGGAGCTCTTCCAGGCCTGTGCTAGAAAAGGAAATATCTTCACACAAAAACTAGACAGAAGTATTCTCAGAAACGTCTTTGTGATGCATGCATTCAAAACACGGAGTTGAACCTTCCTTTTGAAAGAACAGTTTTGAAACACTCTTATTGTAGAATCTGCATGTGGATATTTGCAGCGCTTTGAGGCCTATGCTAGAAAAGAAAATATCTTCGCATAAAAATGAGACAGAAGCATTCTCAGAAACTTTTTTGTGATGTGTGCATTAAACTCACAGTGTTGAACCTGCCTTTTGACAGAGCAGTTTTGAAACACTCTTTTTGTAGAATCTGCAGGTGGATATTTGGAGTGCTTTGAGGACAATGCTGTATAAGGAAATGTCTTCACATAGAACCTAGACAGAAACATTATCAGAAACTTCTTTGTGATGTGTGCTTCCAAATCACAGAGTTGAACCTTCCTTTTGATATAGCAGGTTTGGAACACACTTTTTGTGGAATCTGCAAGTGAATTTTGGGAGCGCTTTGAGGACTATGCTGGAAAAGGAAATATATTCACATAAAAACTAGAAAGAGGCATTCTCAAAAACTTCTCTGTGATGTGTGCGCTAAACTCACAAAGTTGAACATCCCTTTTGCTAGAGCAGTTTTGAAACACTGTTTTTGTAAAATCTGCAAGTGAATATTTGGAGTGATTGAGACCTCTGCTGGAAAATCGTATAACTTCAAATAAGAACGGGACAGAAGTATTCTCAGAAACATCTTTGTGATGTCTGCATTCAATTCGCGGAGTTGAAACATCCTTTTGGTAGAGCAGTTTTGAAACTGTCTTTTTGTGGAAGCTACAAGTGGATCTTTGGAACGCTTTGAGGCTTAGGCTGGAAAAGCTAATAACTTCACATAAAAAGTAGAGAGAAGCATTCTCAGAAACTTCTTTGTGATGAGTGCATTCAAGTGTACATTTGGAGTGCTTTGAGGCCTTTGCTGGAAAAGGAAATAACTTCACATAAAAATTAGACAGAAGCATGCTCAGAAACTTCTTTGTGATGTGTGCATTCAACTCACAGAGTTGGATCTTCCTTTTCTTAGAGCGGTTTTGAAACAAGATTTTTGTAGAATATTCAAGTGGACATTTGGAGGGCTTTGAGGCCTATGCTGGAAAAGGAAATAACTTCACATAAAAACTAGACAGAAGCATTCTCAGAAACGTATTTGTTATGAGTCCATTCAACTCACAGAGTTGAACCTTCGTTTTGATAGGGCAGTTTTGAAACACTCTTTTTGTAGAATCTTCAAGTGGACATTTTTAGTGCTTTGACGATATGCTGGAAAAGGAAATATCTTCACATAAAAACTACACAGAAGCATTCTCAGAAACTTCTTTGTGATGTGTGCTTTCAACTCACAGATGTAAACATTTCTTTTGATAGAGTAGTTTTGAAACACTCTTTTTGTAGAATCTGCAAGTGGATATATGGAGCGCTTTGAAGCCTATGCTGGGAAAGGAAATATCTTCACATAAAAACTATACAGAAGCATTCTCAGCAACTTCCTTGTGATTTGTGCATTCAACTCGGAGAGTTGAACCGTCCTTTTGTTAGAGCAGTTTGGGAACACTCTTTTTCTAGAATCTGCAAGTGGATATTTGGAGCACTTCGAAGCCTAAGCTGGAAAAGGAAACAACTTCACATAAAAACTAGAAGGAAGCATTCTCACAAACTTTTTTGTGATGTGTGCATCCAACTCAGCGAGTTTAACCTTCCTTTTGATAGAGCAGTTTTGAAACACTCTTTTTGTAGAATGTGCAAGTAGACATTTGGAGCTCTTTCAGGCCTGTGCTGGAATAGAAAAGATCTTCACACGAAAACTAGACAGAAGCATTCTCAGAAACTTCTTTGTGATGTGTGCATTCCACTCACAGAGTTGAACCTTCCTTTTGATAGAGCAATTCTGAAACACTCTTTTTGTAGAATCCGCAAGTGGATATTTGGAGCGCTTTGAGGCCTATGCTGGAAAAGGAAATATTTTCACGTAAAAACAAGACGGAAGCACTCTATCAAACTTCTTTGTGATGTTTACATTCAACTCACAGAGTTGAACCTTCCCTTGAATAGAGCGGTTTTGAAAGAATCTTTTTGTAGTATATGCAACTAGATATTTGGAGCGCTTTGAGTCCTATGAGGGAAATGGAAATATTTTTAGATGAAAACTAGACAGAGGCATTCTCAGAAACATATTTGTTACGAGTGAATTCAAGTCACAGAGTTGAACCTTCCTTTTGGCAGGGCGGTTTTGAAACCCTCTTTTTATTGACTCTTCCATTGGAGATTTAGAGCGCTTTGACGCAATGCTGGAAAAGGAAATATCTTCACATAAAAACTAGACAGATGCATTCCCAGAGACTTCTTTTTGATGTGTGCTTTCAACTCACAGAGTTGAACCTTTCTTTTGATAGAGCAGTTTTGAAACCCTCCCTTTGAAGAATCTTCATGTGGACATTTGGATATCTTTGAGGCCTATGCTGGAAAAGGAAATATCTTCACATAAAAACAAGACAGAAGCATTCTCAGAAACTACTTTGCAATGTGTGCGTTCAACACACAGACTTTAAACTTACTTTTGGCGGAGCAGTTCTGAAACAGTCTTTTTGTACAGTCTGCAAGTGGATATTTGGAGCGCTTTAAGGCCTACGCTGAAAAAAGAGATAACTTCAATCAAAAAGTAGAAAGAAGCATTCTCAGAAACCTCTTTGTGATGTGTGTATTGAACTCACAGAGTTGAACCTTCCTTTTGATAGAGGAGTTTTGAAATACTCTTTTTGTAGGATCTGCAAGTGAATAGTTGGAATGATTTGAGGCCTATGATGGTAAAGGAAATATCTTCACATAAAGACGATAGAGAAGCATTCTCGGAAACTTCCTTGTGATGTGTGCATTCAACTCACAGAGTTGAACCTTCCTTCTGATAGTGCAGTTTTGAAACACTCGTTTTGTATCATCTGCAAGTGGATACTTGGAGCGCTTTGAAGCCTATACTGGAAAAGTAAATGTCTTCTCATAAAAACTATACAGAAGCAATCTCCGAAACCACCTTGTGATGTGTGTATTCAACTCAGAGAGTTGAACCTTCCTTTTTTTAGAGCAGTTTTGAAACACTCTTTTTGCAAAATCTGCAAGTGAATACTTGGATCGCTTTGAAGCCTCTGCAGGGTAAAGGAAATATCTTCACATAAAAACAAAACAGAAGCATTGTCAGAAACTTCTTTATGATGTGTGCATTCAATTCACAGAGTTGAACCTTCCTTTTGATAGAGCAGTTTTGAAACACTCCTTTTGTAGTGTGTGCAAGTAGACATTTGGAGCTCTTTCAGGCCTGTGCTAGAAAAGGAAATATCTTCACACAAAAACTAGACAGAAGTATTCTCAGAAACGTCTTTGTGATGCATGCATTCAAAACACGGAGTTGAACCTTCCTTTTGAAAGAACAGTTTTGAAACACTCTTATTGTAGAATCTGCATGTGGATATTTGCAGCGCTTTGAGGCCTATGCTAGAAAAGAAAATACCTTCGCATAAAAATGAGACAGAAGCATTCTCAGAAACTTTTTTGTGATGTGTGCATTAAACTCACAGTGTTGAACCTGCCTTTTGACAGAGCAGTTTTGAAACACTCTTTTTGTAGAATCTGCAGGTGGATATTTGGAGTGCTTTGAGGACAATGCTGTATAAGGAAATGTCTTCACATAGAACCTAGACAGAAACATTATCAGAAACTTCTTTGTGATGTGTGCTTCCAAATCACAGAGTTGAACCTTCCTTTTGATATAGCAGGTTTGGAACACACTTTTTGTGGAATCTGCAAGTGAATTTTGGGAGCGCTTTGAGGACTATGCTGGAAAAGGAAATATATTCACATAAAAACTAGAAAGAGGCATTCTCAAAAACTTCTCTGTGATGTGTGCGCTAAACTCACAAAGTTGAACATCCCTTTTGCTAGAGCAGTTTTGAAACACTGTTTTTGTAAAATCTGCAAGTGAATATTTGGAGTGATTGAGACCTCTGCTGGAAAATCGTATAACTTCAAATAAGAACGGGACAGAAGTATTCTCAGAAACATCTTTGTGATGTCTGCATTCAATTCGCGGAGTTGAAACATCCTTTTGGTAGAGCAGTTTTGAAATTGTCTTTTTGTGGAAGCTACAAGTGGATCTTTGGAACGCTTTGAGGCTTAGGCTGGAAAAGCTAATAACTTCACATAAAAAGTAGAGAGAAGCATTCTCAGAAACTTCTTTGTGATGAGTGCATTCAAGTGTACATTTGGAGTGCTTTGAGGCCTTTGCTGGAAAAGGAAATAACTTCACATAAAAATTAGACAGAAGCATGCTCAGAAACTTCTTTGTGATGTGTGCATTCAACTCACAGAGTTGGATCTTCCTTTTCTTAGAGCGGTTTTGAAACAAGATTTTTGTAGAATATTCAAGTGGACATTTGGAGGGCTTTGAGGCCTATGCTGGAAAAGGAAATAACTTCACATAAAAACTAGACAGAAGCATTCTCAGAAACGTATTTGTTATGAGTCCATTCAACTCACAGAGTTGAACCTTCGTTTTGATAGGGCAGTTTTGAAACACTCTTTTTGTAGAATCTTCAAGTGGACATTTTTAGTGCTTTGACGATATGCTGGAAAAGGAAATATCTTCACATAAAAACTACACAGAAGCATTCTCAGAAACTTCTTTGTGATGTGTGCTTTCAACTCACAGATGTAAACATTTCTTTTGATAGAGTAGTTTTGAAACACTCTTTTTGTAGAATCTGCAAGTGGATATATGGAGCGCTTTGAAGCCTATGCTGGGAAAGGAAATATCTTCACATAAAAACTATACAGAAGCATTCTCAGCAACTTCCTTGTGATTTGTGCATTCAACTCGGAGAGTTGAACCGTCCTTTTGTTAGAGCAGTTTGGGAACACTCTTTTTCTAGAATCTGCAAGTGGATATTTGGAGCACTTCGAAGCCTAAGCTGGAAAAGGAAACAACTTCACATAAAAACTAGAAGGAAGCATTCTCACAAACTTTTTTGTGATCTGTGCATCCAACTCAGCGAGTTTAACCTTCCTTTTGATAGAGCAGTTTTGAAACACTCTTTTTGTAGAATGTGCAAGTAGACATTTGGAGCTCTTTCAGGCCTGTGCTGGAATAGAAAAGATCTTCACACGAAAACTAGACAGAAGCATTCTCAGAAACTTCTTTGTGATGTGTGCATTCCACTCACAGAGTTGAACCTTCCTTTTGATAGAGCAATTCTGAAACACTCTTTTTGTAGAATCCGCAAGTGGATATTTGGAGCGCTTTGAGGCCTATGCTGGAAAAGGAAATATTTTCACGTAAAAACAAGACGGAAGCACTCTATCAAACTTCTTTGTGATGTTTACATTCAACTCACAGAGTTGAACCTTCCCTTGAATAGAGCGGTTTTGAAAGAATCTTTTTGTAGTATATGCAACTAGATATTTGGAGCGCTTTGAGTCCTATGAGGGAAATGGAAATATTTTTAGATGAAAACTAGACAGAGGCATTCTCAGAAACATATTTGTTACGAGTGAATTCAAGTCACAGAGTTGAACCTTCCTTTTGGCAGGGCGGTTTTGAAACCCTCTTTTTATTGACTCTTCCATTGGAGATTTAGAGCGCTTTGACGCAATGCTGGAAAAGGAAATATCTTCACATAAAAACTAGACAGATGCATTCCCAGAAACTTCTTTTTGATGTGTGCTTTCAACTCACAGAGTTGAACCTTTCTTTTGATAGAGCAGTTTTGAAACCCTCCCTTTGAAGAATCTTCATGTGGACATTTGGATATCTTTGAGGCCTATGCTGGAAAAGGAAATATCTTCACATAAAAACAAGACAGAAGCATTCTCAGAAACTACTTTGCAATGTGTGCGTTCAACACACAGACTTTAAACTTACTTTTGGCGGAGCAGTTCTGAAACAGTCTTTTTGTACAGTCTGCAAGTGGATATTTGGAGCGCTTTAAGGCCTACGCTGAAAAAAGAGATAACTTCAATCAAAAAGTAGAAAGAAGCATTCTCAGAAACCTCTTTGTGATGTGTGTATTGAACTCACAGAGTTGAACCTTCCTTTTGATAGAGGAGTTTTGAAATACTCTTTTTGTAGGATCTGCAAGTGAATAGTTGGAATGATTTGAGGCCTATGATGGTAAAGGAAATATCTTCACATAAAGACGATAGAGAAGCATTCTCGGAAACTTCCTTGTGATGTGTGCATTCAACTCACAGAGTTGAACCTTCCTTCTGATAGTGCAGTTTTGAAACACTCGTTTTGTATCATCTGCAAGTGGATACTTGGAGCGCTTTGAAGCCTATACTGGAAAAGTAAATGTCTTCTCATAAAAACTATACAGAAGCAATCTCCGAAACCACCTTGTGATGTGTGTATTCAACTCAGAGAGTTGAACCTTCCTTTTTTTAGAGCAGTTTTGCAACACTCTTTTTGCAAAATCTGCAAGTGAATACTTGGATCGCTTTGAAGCCTCTGCAGGGTAAAGGAAATATCTTCACATAAAAACAAAACAGAAGCATTGTCAGAAACTTCTTTATGATGTGTGCATTCAATTCACAGAGTTGAACCTTCCTTTTGATAGAGCAGTTTTGAAACACTCCTTTTGTAGTGTGTGCAAGTAGACATTTGGAGCTCTTTCAGGCCTGTGCTAGAAAAGGAAATATCTTCACACAAAAACTAGACAGAAGTATTCTCAGAAACGTCTTTGTGATGCATGCATTCAAAACACGGAGTTGAACCTTCCTTTTGAAAGAACAGTTTTGAAACACTCTTATTGTAGAATCTGCATGTGGATATTTGCAGCGCTTTGAGGCCTATGCTAGAAAAGAAAATATCTTCGCATAAAAATGAGACAGAAGCATTCTCAGAAACTTTTTTGTGATGTGTGCATTAAACTCACAGTGTTGAACCTGCCTTTTGACAGAGCAGTTTTGAAACACTCTTTTTGTAGAATCTGCAGGTGGATATTTGGAGTGCTTTGAGGACAATGCTGTATAAGGAAATGTCTTCACATAGAACCTAGACAGAAACATTATCAGAAACTTCTTTGTGATGTGTGCTTCCAAATCACAGAGTTGAACCTTCCTTTTGATATAGCAGGTTTGGAACACACTTTTTGTGGAATCTGCAAGTGAATTTTGGGAGCGCTTTGAGGACTATGCTGGAAAAGGAAATATATTCACATAAAAACTAGAAAGAGGCATTCTCAAAAACTTCTCTGTGATGTGTGCGCTAAACTCACAAAGTTGAACATCCCTTTTGCTAGAGCAGTTTTGAAACACTGTTTTTGTAAAATCTGCAAGTGAATATTTGGAGTGATTGAGACCTCTGCTGGAAAATCGTATAACTTCAAATAAGAACGGGACAGAAGTATTCTCAGAAACATCTTTGTGATGTCTGCATTCAATTCGCGGAGTTGAAACATCCTTTTGGTAGAGCAGTTTTGAAACTGTCTTTTTGTGGAAGCTACAAGTGGATCTTTGGAACGCTTTGAGGCTTAGGCTGGAAAAGCTAATAACTTCACATAAAAAGTAGAGAGAAGCATTCTCAGAAACTTCTTTGTGATGAGTGCATTCAAGTGTACATTTGGAGTGCTTTGAGGCCTTTGCTGGAAAAGGAAATAACTTCACATAAAAATTAGACAGAAGCATGCTCAGAAACTTCTTTGTGATGTGTGCATTCAACTCACAGAGTTGGATCTTCCTTTTCTTAGAGCGGTTTTGAAACAAGATTTTTGTAGAATATTCAAGTGGACATTTGGAGGGCTTTGAGGCCTATGCTGGAAAAGGAAATAACTTCACATAAAAACTAGACAGAAGCATTCTCAGAAACGTATTTGTTATGAGTCCATTCAACTCACAGAGTTGAACCTTCGTTTTGATAGGGCAGTTTTGAAACACTCTTTTTGTAGAATCTTCAAGTGGACATTTTTAGTGCTTTGACGATATGCTGGAAAAGGAAATATCTTCACATAAAAACTACACAGAAGCATTCTCAGAAACTTCTTTGTGATGTGTGCTTTCAACTCACAGATGTAAACATTTCTTTTGATAGAGTAGTTTTGAAACACTCTTTTTGTAGAATCTGCAAGTGGATATATGGAGCGCTTTGAAGCCTATGCTGGGAAAGGAAATATCTTCACATAAAAACTATACAGAAGCATTCTCAGCAACTTCCTTGTGATTTGTGCATTCAACTCGGAGAGTTGAACCGTCCTTTTGTTAGAGCAGTTTGGGAACACTCTTTTTGTAGAATCTGCAAGTGGATATTTGGAGCACTTCGAAGCCTAAGCTGGAAAAGGAAACAACTTCACATAAAAACTAGAAGGAAGCATTCTCACAAACTTTTTTGTGATGTGTGCATCCAACTCAGCGAGTTTAACCTTCCTTTTGATAGAGCAGTTTTGAAACACTCTTTTTGTAGAATGTGCAAGTAGACATTTGGAGCTCTTTCAGGCCTGTGCTGGAATAGAAAAGATCTTCACACGAAAACTAGACAGAAGCATTCTCAGAAACTTCTTTGTGATGTGTGCATTCCACTCACAGAGTTGAACCTTCCTTTTGATAGAGCAATTCTGAAACACTCTTTTTGTAGAATCCGCAAGTGGATATTTGGAGCGCTTTGAGGCCTATGCTGGAAAAGGAAATATTTTCACGTAAAAACAAGACGGAAGCACTCTATCAAACTTCTTTGTGATGTTTACATTCAACTCACAGAGTTGAACCTTCCCTTGAATAGAGCGGTTTTGAAAGAATCTTTTTGTAGTATATGCAACTAGATATTTGGAGCGCTTTGAGTCCTATGAGGGAAATGGAAATATTTTTAGATGAAAACTAGACAGAGGCATTCTCAGAAACATATTTGTTACGAGTGAATTCAAGTCACAGAGTTGAACCTTCCTTTTGGCAGGGCGGTTTTGAAACCCTCTTTTTATTGACTCTTCCATTGGAGATTTAGAGCGCTTTGACGCAATGCTGGAAAAGGAAATATCTTCACATAAAAACTAGACAGATGCATTCCCAGAAACTTCTTTTTGATGTGTGCTTTCAACTCACAGAGTTGAACCTTTCTTTTGATAGAGCAGTTTTGAAACCCTCCCTTTGAAGAATCTTCATGTGGACATTTGGATATCTTTGAGGCCTATGCTGGAAAAGGAAATATCTTCACATAAAAACAAGACAGAAGCATTCTCAGAAACTACTTTGCAATGTGTGCGTTCAACACACAGACTTTAAACTTACTTTTGGCGGAGCAGTTCTGAAACAGTCTTTTTGTACAGTCTGCAAGTGGATATTTGGAGCGCTTTAAGGCCTACGCTGAAAAAAGAGATAACTTCAATCAAAAAGTAGAAAGAAGCATTCTCAGAAACCTCTTTGTGATGTGTGTATTGAACTCACAGAGTTGAACCTTCCTTTTGATAGAGGAGTTTTGAAATACTCTTTTTGTAGGATCTGCAAGTGAATAGTTGGAATGATTTGAGGCCTATGATGGTAAAGGAAATATCTTCACATAAAGACGATAGAGAAGCATTCTCGGAAACTTCCTTGTGATGTGTGCATTCAACTCACAGAGTTGAACCTTCCTTCTGATAGTGCAGTTTTGAAACACTCGTTTTGTATCATCTGCAAGTGGATACTTGGAGCGCTTTGAAGCCTATACTGGAAAAGTAAATGTCTTCTCATAAAAACTATACAGAAGCAATCTCCGAAACCACCTTGTGATGTGTGTATTCAACTCAGAGAGTTGAACCTTCCTTTTTTTAGAGCAGTTTTGAAACACTCTTTTTGCAAAATCTGCAAGTGAATACTTGGATCGCTTTGAAGCCTCTGCAGGGTAAAGGAAATATCTTCACATAAAAACAAAACAGAAGCATTGTCAGAAACTTCTTTATGATGTGTGCATTCAATTCACAGAGTTGAACCTTCCTTTTGATAGAGCAGTTTTGAAACACTCCTTTTGTAGTGTGTGCAAGTAGACATTTGGAGCTCTTTCAGGCCTGTGCTAGAAAAGGAAATATCTTCACACAAAAACTAGACAGAAGTATTCTCAGAAACGTCTTTGTGATGCATGCATTCAAAACACGGAGTTGAACCTTCCTTTTGAAAGAACAGTTTTGAAACACTCTTATTGTAGAATCTGCATGTGGATATTTGCAGCGCTTTGAGGCCTATGCTAGAAAAGAAAATATCTTCGCATAAAAATGAGACAGAAGCATTCTCAGAAACTTTTTTGTGATGTGTGCATTAAACTCACAGTGTTGAACCTGCCTTTTGACAGAGCAGTTTTGAAACACTCTTTTTGTAGAATCTGCAGGTGGATATTTGGAGTGCTTTGAGGACAATGCTGTATAAGGAAATGTCTTCACATAGAACCTAGACAGAAACATTATCAGAAACTTCTTTGTGATGTGTGCTTCCAAATCACAGAGTTGAACCTTCCTTTTGATATAGCAGGTTTGGAACACACTTTTTGTGGAATCTGCAAGTGAATTTTGGGAGCGCTTTGAGGACTATGCTGGAAAAGGAAATATATTCACATAAAAACTAGAAAGAGGCATTCTCAAAAACTTCTCTGTGATGTGTGCGCTAAACTCACAAAGTTGAACATCCCTTTTGCTAGAGCAGTTTTGAAACACTGTTTTTGTAAAATCTGCAAGTGAATATTTGGAGTGATTGAGACCTCTGCTGGAAAATCGTATAACTTCAAATAAGAACGGGACAGAAGTATTCTCAGAAACATCTTTGTGATGTCTGCATTCAATTCGCGGAGTTGAAACATCCTTTTGGTAGAGCAGTTTTGAAACTGTCTTTTTGTGGAAGCTACAAGTGGATCTTTGGAACGCTTTGAGGCTTAGGCTGGAAAAGCTAATAACTTCACATAAAAAGTAGAGAGAAGCATTCTCAGAAACTTCTTTGTGATGAGTGCATTCAAGTGTACATTTGGAGTGCTTTGAGGCCTTTGCTGGAAAAGGAAATAACTTCACATAAAAATTAGACAGAAGCATGCTCAGAAACTTCTTTGTGATGTGTGCATTCAACTCACAGAGTTGGATCTTCCTTTTCTTAGAGCGGTTTTGAAACAAGATTTTTGTAGAATATTCAAGTGGACATTTGGAGGGCTTTGAGGCCTATGCTGGAAAAGGAAATAACTTCACATAAAAACTAGACAGAAGCATTCTCAGAAACGTATTTGTTATGAGTCCATTCAACTCACAGAGTTGAACCTTCGTTTTGATAGGGCAGTTTTGAAACACTCTTTTTGTAGAATCTTCAAGTGGACATTTTTAGTGCTTTGACGATATGCTGGAAAAGGAAATATCTTCACATAAAAACTACACAGAAGCATTCTCAGAAACTTCTTTGTGATGTGTGCTTTCAACTCACAGATGTAAACATTTCTTTTGATAGAGTAGTTTTGAAACACTCTTTTTGTAGAATCTGCAAGTGGATATATGGAGCGCTTTGAAGCCTATGCTGGGAAAGGAAATATCTTCACATAAAAACTATACAGAAGCATTCTCAGCAACTTCCTTGTGATTTGTGCATTCAACTCGGAGAGTTGAACCGTCCTTTTGTTAGAGCAGTGTGGGAACACTCTTTTTGTAGAATCTGCAAGTGGATATTTGGAGCACTTCGAAGCCTAAGCTGGAAAAGGAAACAACTTCACATAAAAACTAGAAGGAAGCATTCTCACAAACTTTTTTGTGATGTGTGCATCCAACTCAGCGAGTTTAACCTTCCTTTTGATAGAGCAGTTTTGAAATACTCTTTTTGTAGAATGTGCAAGTAGACATTTGGAGCTCTTTCAGGCCTGTGCTGGAATAGAAAAGATCTTCACACGAAAACTAGACAGAAGCATTCTCAGAAACTTCTTTGTGATGTGTGCATTCCACTCACAGAGTTGAACCTTCCTTTTGATAGAGCAATTCTGAAACACTCTTTTTGTAGAATCCGCAAGTGGATATTTGGAGCGCTTTGAGGCCTATGCTGGAAAAGGAAATATTTTCACGTAAAAACAAGACGGAAGCACTCTATCAAACTTCTTTGTGATGTTTACATTCAACTCACAGAGTTGAACCTTCCCTTGAATAGAGCGGTTTTGAAAGAATCTTTTTGTAGTATATGCAACTAGATATTTGGAGCGCTTTGAGTCCTATGAGGGAAATGGAAATATTTTTAGATGAAAACTAGACAGAGGCATTCTCAGAAACATATTTGTTACGAGTGAATTCAAGTCACAGAGTTGAACCTTCCTTTTGGCAGGGCGGTTTTGAAACCCTCTTTTTATTGACTCTTCCATTGGAGATTTAGAGCGCTTTGACGCAATGCTGGAAAAGGAAATATCTTCACATAAAAACTAGACAGATACATTCCCAGAAACTTCTTTTTGATGTGTGCTTTCAACTCACAGAGTTGAACCTTTCTTTTGATAGAGCAGTTTTGAAACCCTCTCTTTGAAGAATCTTCATGTGGACATTTGGATATCTTTGAGGCCTATGCTGGAAAAGGAAATATCTTCACATAAAAACAAGACAGAAGCATTCTCAGAAACTACTTTGCAATGTGTGCGTTCAACACACAGACTTTAAACTTACTTTTGGCGGAGCAGTTCTGAAACAGTCTTTTTGTACAGTCTGCAAGTGGATATTTGGTGCGCTTTAAGGCCTACGCTGAAAAAAGAGATAACTTCAATCAAAAAGTAGAAAGAAGCATTCTCAGAAACCTCTTTGTGATGTGTGTATTGAACTCACAGAGTTGAACCTTCCTTTTGAGAGAGGAGTTTTGAAATACTCTTTTTGTAGGATCTGCAAGTGAATAGTTGGAATGATTTGAGGCCTATGATGGTAAAGGAAATATCTTCCCATAAAAACGATAGAGAAGCATTCTCGGAAACTTCCTTGTGATGTGTGCATTCAACTCACAGAGTTGAACCTTCCTTCTGATAGTGCAGTTTTGAAACACTCGTTTTGTATCATCTGCAAGTGGATACTTGGAGCGCTTTGAAGCCTATACTGGAAAAGTAAATGTCTTCTCATAAAAACTATACAGAAGCAATCTCCGAAACCACCTTGTGATGTGTGTATTCAACTCAGAGAGTTGAACCTTCCTTTTTTTAGAGCAGTTTTGAAACACTCTTTTTGCAAAATCTGCAAGTGAATACTTGGATCGCTTTGAAGCCTCTGCAGGGTAAAGGAAATATCTTCACATAAAAACAAAACAGAAGCATTGTCAGAAACTTCTTTATGATGTGTGCATTCAATTCACAGAGTTGAACCTTCCTTTTGATAGAGCAGTTTTGAAACACTCCTTTTGTAGTGTGTGCAAGTAGACATTTGGAGCTCTTTCAGGCCTGTGCTGGAAAAGGAAATATCTTCACACAAAAACTAGACAGAAGTATTCCCAGAAACGTCTTTGTGGTGCATGCATTCAAAACACGGAGTTGAACCTTCCTTTTGAAAGAACAGTTTTGAAACACTCTTATTGTAGAATCTGCATGTGGATATTAGGAGCGCTTTGAGGCCTATGCTAGAAAAGAAAATATCTTCGCATAAAAATGAGACAGAAGCATTCTCAGAAACTTTTTTGTGATGTGTGCATTAAACTCACAGTGTTGAACCTGCCTTTTGACAGAGCAGTTTTGAAACACTCATTTTGTAGAATCTGCAGGTGGATATTTGGAGTGCTTTGAGGACAATGCTATATAAGGAAATGTCTTCACATAAAACCTAGACAGAAACATTATCAGAAACTTCTTTGTGATGTGTGCTTCCAAATCACAGAGTTGAACCTTCCTTTTGATATAGCAGGTTTGGAACACACTTTTTGTGGAATCTGCAAGTGAATTTTGGGAGCGCTTTGAGGACTATGCTGGAAAAGGAAATATATTCACATAAAAACTAGAAAGAGGCATTCTCAAAAACTTCTCTGTGATGTGTGCGCTAAACTCACAATGTTGAACATCTCTTTTGCTAGAGCAGTTTTGAAACACTGTTTTTGTAAAATCTGCAATGAATATTTGGAGTGATTGAGACCTCTGCTGGAAAATCGTATAACTTCAAATAAGAACGGGACAGAAGTATTCTCAGAAACATCTTTGTGATGTCTGCATTCAACTCGCGGAGTTGAAACTTCCTTTTGGTAGAGCAGTTTTGAAACTGTCTTTTTGTGGAAGCTACAAGTGGATATTTGGAACGCTTTGAGGCTTAGGCTGGAAAAGCTAATAACTTCACATAAAAAGTAGAGAGAAGCATTCTCAGAAACTTCTTTGTGATGAGTGCATTCAAGTGTACATTTGGAGTGCTTTGTGGCCTTTGCTGGAAAAGGAAATAACTTCACATAAAAATTAGACAGAAGCATGCTCAGAAACTTCTTTGTGATGTGTGCATTCAACTCACAGAGTTGGATCTTCCTTTTCTTAGAGCGGTTTTGAAAGAAGATTTTTGTACAATATTCAAGTGGACATTTGGAGGGCTTTGAGGCCTATGCTGGAAAAGGAAATAACTTCACATAAAAACTAGACAGAAGCATTCTCAGAAACGTATTTGTTATGAGTCCATTCAACTCACAGAGTTGAACCTTCGTTTTGATAGGGCAGTTTTGAAACACTCTTTTTGTAGAATCTTCAAGTGGACATTTTTAGTGCTTTGACGATATGCTGGAAAAGGAAATATCTTCACATAAAAACTACACAGAAGCATTCTCAGAAACTTCTTTGTGATGTGTGCTTTCAACTCACAGATGTAAACATTTCTTTTGATAGAGTAGTTTTGAAACACTCTTTTTGTAGAATCTGCAAGTGGATATATGGAGCGCTTTGAAGCCTATGCTGGAAAAGGAAATATCTTCACATAAAAACTATACAGAAGCATTCTCAGCAACTTCCTTGTGATTTGTGCATTCAACTCGGAGAGTTGAACCGTCCTTTTGTTAGAGCAGTTTGGGAACACTCTTTTTGTAGAATCTGCAAGTGGATATTTGGAGCACTTCGAAGCCTAAGCTGGAAAAGGAAATAACTTCACATAAAAACTAGAAGGAAGCATTCTCACAAACTTTTTTGTGATGTGTGCATTCAACTCAGCGAGTTTAACCTTCCTTTTGATAGAGCAGTTTTGAAACACTCTTTTTGTAGAATGTGCAAGTAGACATTTGGAGCTCTTTCAGGCCTGTGCTGGAATAGAAAAGATCTTCACACGAAAACTAGACAGAAGCATTCTCAGAAACTTCTTTGTGATGTGTGCATTCCAATCACAGAGTTGAACCTTCCTTTTGATAGAGCAATTCTGAAACACTCTTTTTGTAGAATCCGCAAGTGGATATTTGGAGCGCTTTGAGGCGTATGCTGGAAAAGGAAATATTTTCACGTAAAAACAAGACGGAAGCACTCTATCAAACTTCTTTGTGATGTTTACATTCAACTCACAGAGTTGAACCTTCCCTTCAATAGAGCGGTTTTGAAAGAATCTTTTTTTAGTATATGCAACTAGATATTTGGAGCGCTCTGATTCCTATGAGGGAAATGGAAATATTTTTAGATAAAAACTAGAGAGAGGCATTCTCAGAAACATATTTGTTACGAGTGAATTCAAGTCACAGAGTTGAACCTTCCTTTTGGCAGAGCGGTTTGGAAACCCTCTTTTTATTGACTCTTCCATTGGAGATTTAGAGCGCTTTGACGCAATGCTGGAAAAGGAAATATCTTCGCATAAAAACTAGAGAGATGCATTCCCAGAAACTTCTTTTTGATGTGTGCTTTCAACTCACAGAGTTGAACCTTTCTTTTGATAGAGCAGTTTTGAAACCCTCTCTTTGAAGAATCTTCATGTGGACATTTGGATATCTTTGAGGCCTATGCTGGAAAAGGAAATATCTTCACATAAAAACAAGACAGAAGCATTCTCAGAAACTACTTTGCAATGTGTGCGTTCAACACACAGACTTTAAACTTACTTTTGGCGGAGCAGTTCTGAAACAGTCTTTTTGTACAGTCTGCAAGTGGATATTTGGAGCGCTTTAAGGCCTACGCTGAAAAAAGAAATAACTTCAATCAAAAAGTAGAAAGAAGCATTCTCAGAAACCTCTTTGTGATGTGTGTATTGAACTCACAGAGTTGAACCTTCCTTTTGATAGAGGAGTTTTGGAATACTCTTTTTGTAGGATCTGCAAGTGAATAGTTGGAATGATTTGAGGCCTATGATGGTAAAGGAAATATCTTCACATAAAAACGATAGAGAAGCATTCTCGGAAACTTCCTTGTGATGTGTGCATTCAACTCACAGAGTTGAACCTTCCTTCTGATAGTGCAGTTTTGAAACACTCGTTTTGTATCATCTGCAAGTGGATACTTGGAGCGCTTTGAAGCCTATACTGGAAAAGTAAATGTCTTCTCATAAAAACTATACAGAAGCAATCTCCGAAACCACCTTGTGATGTGGGTATTCAACTCAGAGAGTTGAACCTTCCTTTTTTTAGAGCAGTTTTGAAACACTCTTTTTGCAAAATCTGCAAGTGAATACTTGGATCGCTTTGAAGCCTCTGCAGGGTAAAGGAAATATCTTCACATAAAAACAAAACAGAAGCATGGTCAGAAACTACTTTATGACGTGTGCATTCAATTCACAGAGTTGAACCTTCCTTTTGATAGAGCAGTTTTGACACACTCCTTTTGTAGTGTGTGCAAGTAGACATTTGGAGCTCTTTCAGGCCTGTGCTGGAAAAGGAAATATCTTCACACAAAAACCAGACAGAAGTATTCTCAGAAACGTCTTTGTGATGCATGCATTCAAAACACGGAGTTGAACCTTCCTTTTGATAGAACAGTTTTGAAACACTCTTATTGTAGAATCTGCATGTGGATATTTGGAGCGCTTTGAGGCCTATGCTAGAAAAGAAAATATCTTCGCATAAAAATGAGACAGAAGCATTCTCAGAAACTTTTTTGTGATGTGTGCATTAAACTCACAGTGTTGAACCTGCCTTTTGACAGAGCAGTTTTGAGACACTCTTTTTGTAGAATCTGCAGGTGGATATTTGGAGTGCTTTGAGGACAATGCTATATAAGGAAATGTCTTCACATAAAACCTAGACAGAAACATTATCAGAAACTTCTTTGTGATGTGTGATTCCAAATCACAGAGTTGAACCTTCCTTTTGATATAGCAGGTTTGGAACACACTTTTTGTGGAATCTGCAAGTGAATTTTGGGAGCGCTTTGAGGACTATGCTGGAAAAAGAAATATATTCACATAAAAACTAGAAAGAGGCATTCTCAAAAACTTCTCTGTGATGTGTGCGCTAAACTCACAAAGTGGAACATCCCTTTTGCTAGAGCAGTTTGGAAACACTGTTTTTGTAAAATCTGCAAGTGAATATTTGGAGTGATTGAGACCTCTGCTGGAAAATCATATAACTTCAAATACGAACGGGACAGAAGTATTCTCAGAAACATCTTTGTGATGTCTGCATTCAATTCGCGGAGTTGAAACATCCTTTTGGTAGAGCAGTTTTGAAACTGTCTTTTTGTGGAAGCTACAAGTGGATCTTTGGAACGCTTTGAGGCTTAGGCTGGAAAAGCTAATAACTTCACATAAAAAGTAGAGAGAAGCATTCTCAGAAACTTCTTTGTGATGAGTGCATTCAAGTGTACATTTGGAGTGCTTTGAGGCCTTTGCTGGAAAAGGAAATAACTTCACATAAAAATTAGACAGAAGCATGCTCAGAAACTTCTTTGTGATGTGTGCATTCAACTCACAGAGTTGGATCTTCCTTTTCTTAGAGCGGTTTTGAAACAAGATTTTTGTACAATATTCAAGTGGACATTTGGAGGGCTTTGAGGCCTATGATGGAAAAAGAAATAACTTCACATAAAAACTAGACAGAAGCATTCTCAGAAACGTATTTGTTATGTGTCCATTCAACTCACAGAGTTGAACCTTCGTTTTGATAGGGCAGTTTTGAAACACTCTTTTTGTAGAATCTTCAAGTGGACATTTTTAGTGCTTTGACGATATGCTGGAAAAGGAAATATCTTCACATAAAAACTACACAGAAGCATTCTCAGAAACTTCTTTGTGATGTGTGCTTTCAACTCACAGATGTAAACATTTCTTTTGATAGAGTAGTTTTGAAACACTCTTTTTGTAGAATCTGCAAGTGGATATATGGAGCGTTTTGAAGCCTATGCTGGGAAAGGAAATATCTTCACATAAAAACTATACAGAAGCATTCTCAGCAACTTCCTTGTGATTTGTGCATTCAACTCGGAGAGTTGAACCGTCCTTTTGTTAGAGCAGTTTGGGAACACTCTTTTTGTAGAATCTGCAAGTGGATATTTGGAGCACTTCGAAGCCTAAGCTGGAAAAGGAAACAACTTCACATAAAAACTAGAAGGAAGCATTCTCACAAACTTTTTTGTGATGCGTGCATTCAACTCAGCGAGTTTAACCTTCCTTTTGATAGAGCAGTTTTGAAACACTCTTTTTGTAGAATGTGCAAGTAGACATTTGGAGCTCTTTCAGGCCTGTGCTGGAATAGAAAAGATCTTCACACGAAAACTAGACAGAAGCATTCTCAGAAACTTCTTTGTGATGTGTGCATTCCACTCACAGAGTTGAACCTTCCTTTTGATAGAGCAATTCTGAAACACACTTTTTGTAGAATCCGCAAGTGGATATTTGGAGCGCTTTGAGGCCTATGCTGGAAAAGGAAATATTTTCACGTAAAAACAAGACGGAAGCACTCTATCAAACTTCTTTGTGATGTTTACATTCAACTCACAGAGTTGAACCTTCCCTTGAATAGAGCGGTTTTGAAAGAATCTTTTTTTAATATATGCAACTAGATATTTGGAGCGCTTTGAGTCCTATGAGGGAAATGGAAATATTTTTAGATAAAAACTAGACAGAGGCATTCTCAGAAACATATTTGTTACGAGTGAATTCAAGTCACAGAGTTGAACCTTCCTTTTGGCAGAGCGGTTTTGAAACCCTCTTTTTATTGACTCTTCCATTGGAGATTTAGAGCGCTTTGACGCAATGCTGGAAAAGGAAATATCTTCGCATAAAAACTAGAGAGATGCATTCCCAGAAACTTCTTTTTGATGTGTGCTTTCAACTCACAGAGTTGAACCTTTCTTTTGATAGAGCAGTTTTGAAACCCTCTCTTTGAAGAATCTTCATGTGGACATTTGGATATCTTTGAGGCCTATGCTGGAAAAGGAAATATCTTCACATAAAAACAAGACAGACGCATTCTCAGAAACTACTTTGCAATGTGTGCGTTCAACACACAGACTTTAAACTTACTTTTGGCGGAGCAGTTCTGAAACAGTCTTTTTGTACAGTCTGCAAGTGGATATTTGGAGCGCTTTAAGGCCTACGCTGAAAAAAGAAATAACTTCAATCAAAAAGTAGAAAGAAGCATTCTCAGAAACCTCTTTGTGATGTGTGTATTGAACTCACAGAGTTGAACCTTCCTTTTGATAGAGGAGTTTTGAAATACTCTTTTTGTAGGATCTGCAAGTGAATAGTTGGAATGATTTGAGGCCTATGATGGTAAAGGAAATATCTTCCCATAAAAACGATAGAGAAGCATTCTCGGAAACTTCCTTGTGATGTGTGCATTCAACTCACAGAGTTGAACCTTCCTTCTGATAGTGCAGTTTTGAAACACTCGTTTTGTATCATCTGCAAGTGGATACTTGGAGCGCTTTGAAGCCTATACTGGAAAAGTAAATGTCTTCTCATAAAAACTATACAGAAGCAATCTCCGAAACCACCTTGTGATGTGTGTATTCAACTCAGAGAGTTGAACCTTCCTTTTTTTAGAGCAGTTTTGAAACACTCTTTTTGCAAAATCTGCAAGTGAATACTTGGATCGCTTTGAAGCCTCTGCAGGGTAAAGGAAATATCTTCACATAAAAACAAAACAGAAGCATTGTCAGAAACTTCTTTATGACGTGTGCATTCAATTCACAGAGTTGAACCTTCCTTTTGATAGACCAGTTTTGACACACTCCTTTTGTAGTGTGTGCAAGTAGACATTTGGAGCTCTTTCAGGCCTGTGCTGGAAAAGGAAATAACTTCACACAAAAACTAGACAGAAGTATTCTCAGAAACTTCTTTGTGATGCATGCATTCAAAACACGGAGTTGAACCTTCCTTTTGATAGAACAGTTTTGAAACACTCTTATTGTAGAATCTGCATGTGGATATTTGGAGCGCTTTGAGGCCTATGCTAGAAAAGAAAATATCTTCGCATAAAAATGACACAGAAGCATTCTCAGAAACTTTTTTGTGATGTGTGCATTAAACTCACAGTGTTGAACCTGCCTTTTGACAGAGCAGTTTTGAAACACTCTTTTTGTAGAATCTGCAGTTGGATATTTGGAGTGCTTTGAGGACAATGCTATATAAGGAAATGTCTTCACATAAAACCTAGACAGAAACATTATCAGAAACTTCTTTGTGATGTGTGCTTCCAAATCACAGAGTTGAACCTTCCTTTTGATATAGCAGGTTTGGAACACACTTTTTGTGGAATCTGCAAGTGAATTTTGGGAGCGCTTTGAGGACTATGCTGGAAAAGGAAATATATTCACATAAAAACTAGAAAGAGGCATTCTCAAAAACTTCTCTGTGATGTGTGCGCTAAACTCACAAAGTGGAACATCCCTTTTGCTAGAGCAGTTTGGAAACACTGTTTTTGTAAAATCTGCAAGTGAATATTTGGAGTGATTGAGACCTCTGCTGGAAAATCATATAACTTCAAATACGAACGGGACAGAAGTATTCTCAGAAACATCTTTGTGATGTCTGCATTCAATTCGCGGAGTTGAAACATCCTTTTGGTAGAGCAGTTTTGAAACTGTCTTTTTGTGGAAGCTACAAGTGGATCTTTGGAACGCTTTGAGGCTTAGGCTGGAAAAGCTAATAACTTCACATAAAAAGTAGAGAGAAGCATTCTCAGAAACTTCTTTGTGATGAGTGCATTCAAGTGTACATTTGGAGTGCTTTGAGGTCTTTGCTGGAAAAGGAAATAACTTCACATAAAAATTAGACAGAAGCATGCTCAGAAACTTCTTTGTGATGTGTGCATTCAACTCACAGAGTTGGATCTTCCTTTTCTTAGAGCGGTTTTGAAACAAGATTTTTGTACAATATTCAAGTGGACATTTGGAGGGCTTTGAGGCCTATGATGGAAAAAGAAATAACTTCACATAAAAACTAGACAGAAGCATTCTCAGAAACGTATTTGTTATGTGTCCATTCAACTCACAGAGTTGAACCTTCGTTTTGATAGGGCAGTTTTGAAACACTCTTTTTGTAGAATCTTCAAGTGGACATTTTTAGTGCTTTGACGATATGCTGGAAAAGGAAATATCTTCACATAAAAACTACACAGAAGCATTCTCAGAAACTTCTTTGTGATGTGTGCTTTCAACTCACAGATGTAAACATTTCTTTTGATAGAGTAGTTTTGAAACACTCTTTTTGTAGAATCTGCAAGTGGATATATGGAGCGTTTTGAAGCCTATGCTGGGAAAGGAAATATCTTCACATAAAAACTATACAGAAGCATTCTCAGCAACTTCCTTGTGATTTGTGCATTCAACTCGGAGAGTTGAACCGTCCTTTTGTTAGAGCAGTTTGGGAACACTCTTTTTGTAGAATCTGCAAGTGGATATTTGGAGCACTTCGAAGCCTAAGCTGGAAAAGGAAACAACTTCACATAAAAACTAGAAGGAAGCATTCTCACAAACTTTTTTGTGATGCGTGCATTCAACTCAGCGAGTTTAACCTTCCTTTTGATAGAGCAGTTTTGAAACACTCTTTTTGTAGAATGTGCAAGTAGACATTTGGAGCTCTTTCAGGCCTGTGCTGGAATAGAAAAGATCTTCACACGAAAACTAGACAGAAGCATTCTCAGAAACTTCTTTGTGATGTGTGCATTCCACTCACAGAGTTGAACCTTCCTTTTGATAGAGCAATTCTGAAACACACTTTTTGTAGAATCCGCAAGTGGATATTTGGAGCGCTTTGAGGCCTATGCTGGAAAAGGAAATATTTTCACGTAAAAACAAGACGGAAGCACTCTATCAAACTTCTTTGTGATGTTTACATTCAACTCACAGAGTTGAACCTTCCCTTGAATAGAGCGGTTTTGAAAGAATCTTTTTTTAATATATGCAACTAGATATTTGGAGCGCTTTGAGTCCTATGAGGGAAATGGAAATATTTTTAGATAAAAACTAGACAGAGGCATTCTCAGAAACATATTTGTTACGAGTGAATTCAAGTCACAGAGTTGAACCTTCCTTTTGGCAGAGCGGTTTTGAAACCCTCTTTTTATTGACTCTTCCATTGGAGATTTAGAGCGCTTTGACGCAATGCTGGAAAAGGAAATATCTTCGCATAAAAACTAGAGAGATGCATTCCCAGAAACTTCTTTTTGATGTGTGCTTTCAACTCACAGAGTTGAACCTTTCTTTTGATAGAGCAGTTTTGAAACCCTCTCTTTGAAGAATCTTCATGTGGACATTTGGATATCTTTGAGGCCTATGCTGGAAAAGGAAATATCTTCACATAAAAACAAGACAGAAGCATTCTCAGAAACTACTTTGCAATGTGTGCGTTCAACACACAGACTTTAAACTTACTTTTGGCGGAGCAGTTCTGAAACGGTCTTTTTGTACAGTCTGCAAGTGGATATTTGGAGCGCTTTAAGGCCTACGCTGAAAAAAGAAATAACTTCAATCAAAAAGTAGAAAGAAGCATTCTCAGAAACCTCTTTGTGATGTGTGTATTGAACTCACAGAGTTGAACCTTCCTTTTGATAGAGGAGTTTTGAAATACTCTTTTTGTAGGATCTGCAAGTGAATAGTTGGAATGATTTGAGGCCTATGATGGTAAAGGAAATATCTTCCCATAAAAACGATAGAGAAGCATTCTCGGAAACTTCCTTGTGATGTGTGCATTCAACTCACAGAGTTGAACCTTCCTTCTGATAGTGCAGTTTTGAAACACTCGTTTTGTATCATCTGCAAGTGGATACTTGGAGCGCTTTGAAGCCTATACTGGAAAAGTAAATGTCTTCTCATAAAAACTATACAGAAGCAATCTCCGAAACCACCTTGTGATGTGTGTATTCAACTCAGAGAGTTGAACCTTCCTTTTTTTAGAGCAGTTTTGAAACACTCTTTTTGCAAAATCTGCAAGTGAATACTTGGATCGCTTTGAAGCCTCTGCAGGGTAAAGGAAATATCTTCACATAAAAACAAAACAGAAGCATTGTCAGAAACTTCTTTATGACGTGTGCATTCAATTCACAGAGTTGAACCTTCCTTTTGATAGACCAGTTTTGACACACTCCTTTTGTAGTGTGTGCAAGTAGACATTTGGAGCTCTTTCAGGCCTGTGCTGGAAAAGGAAATATCTTCACACAAAAACTAGACAGAAGTATTCTCAGAAACTTCTTTCTGATGCATGCATTCAAAACACGGAGTTGGACCTTCCTTTTGATAGAACAGTTTTGAAACACTCTTATTGTAGAATCTGCATGTGGATATTTGGAGCGCTTTGAGGCCTATGCTAGAAAAGAAAATATCTTCGCATAAAAATGACACAGAAGCATTCTCAGAAACTTTTTTGTGATGTGTGCAATAAACTCACAGTGTTGAACCTGCCTTTTGACAGAGCAGTTTTGAAACACTCTTTTTGTAGAATCTGCAGTTGGATATTTGGAGTGCTTTGAGGACAATGCTATATAAGGAAATGTCTTCACATAAAACCTAGACAGAAACATTATCAGAAACTTCTTTGTGATGTGTGCTTCCAAATCACAGAGTTGAACCTTCCTTTTGATATAGCAGGTTTGGAACACACTTTTTGTGGAATCTGCAAGTGAATTTTGGGAGCGCTTTGAGGACTATGCTGGAAAAGGAAATATATTCACATAAAAACTAGAAAGAGGCATTCTCAAAAACTTCTCTGTGATGTGTGCGCTAAACTCACAAAGTTGAACATCCCTTTTGCTAGAGCAGTTTTGAAACACTGTTTTTGTAAAATCTGCAAGTGAATATTTGGAGTGATTGAGACCTCTGCTTTAAAATCGTATAACTTCAAATAAGAACGGGACAGAAGTATTCTCAGAAACATCTTTGTGATGTCTGCATTCAACTCGCGGAGTTGAAGCTTCCTTTTGGTAGAGCAGTTTTGAAACTGTCTTTTTCTGGAAGCTACAAGTGGATATTTGGAACGCTTTGAGGCTTATGCTGGAAAAGCTAATAACTTCACATAAAAAGTAGAGAGAAGCATTCTCAGAAACTTCTTTGTGATGAGTGCATTCAAGTGTACATTTGGAGTGCTTTGAGGCCTTTGCTGGAAAAGGAAATAACTTCACATAAAAATTAGACAGAAGCATGTTCAGAAACTTCTTTGTGATGTGTGCATTCAACTCACAGAGTTGGATCTTCCTTTTCTTAGAGCGGTTTTGAAACAAGATTTTTGTAGAATATTCAAGTGGACATTTGGAGGGCTTTGAGGCCTATGCTGGAAAAGGAAATAACTTCACATAAAAACTAGACAGAAGCATTCTCAGAAACGTATTTGTTATGAGTCCATTCAACTCACAGAGTTGAACCTTCGTTTTGATAGGGCAGTTTTGAAACACTCTTTTTGTAGAATCTTCAAGTGGACATTTTTAGTGTTTTGACGATATGCTGGAAAAGGAAATATCTTCACATAAAAACTACACAGAAACATTCTCAGAAACTTCTTTGTGATGTGTGCTTTCAACTCACAGATGTAAACATTTCTTTTGATAGAGTAGTTTTGAAACACTCTTTTTGTAGAATCTGCAAGTGGATATATGGAGCGCTTTGAAGCCTATGCTGGGAAAGGAAATATCTTCACATAAAAACTATACAGAAGCATTCTCAGCAACTTCCTTGTGATTTGTGCATTCAACTCGGAGAGTTGAACCGTCCTTTTGTTAGAGCAGTTTGGGAACACTCTTTTTGTAGAATCTGCAAGTGGATATTTGGAGCACTTTGAAGCCTAAGCTGGAAAAGGAAACAACTTCACATAAAAACTAGAAGGAAGCATTCTCACAAACTTTTTTGTGATGTGTGCATTCAACTCAGCGAGTTTAACCTTACTTTTGATAGAGCAGTTTTGAAACACTCTTTTTGTAGAATGTGCAAGTAGACATTTGGAGCTCTTTCAGGCCCGTGCTGGAATAGAAAAGATCTTCACACGGAAACTAGACAGAAGCATTCTCAGAAACTTCTTTGTGATGTGTGCATTCCACTCACAGAGTTGAACCTTCCTTTTGATAGAGCAATTCTGAAACACTCTTTTTGTAGAATCCGCAAGTGGATATTTGGAGCGCTTTGAGGCCTATGCTGGAAAAGGAAATATTTTCACGTAAAAACAAGACGGAAGCACTCTATCAAACTTCTTTGTGATGTTTACATTCAACTCACAGATTTGAACCTTCCCTTGAATAGAGCGGTTTTGAAAGAATCTTTTTGTAGTATATGCAACTAGATATTTGGAGCGCTTTGAGTCCTATGAGGGAAATGGAAATATTTTTAGATGAAAACTAGACAGAGGCATTCTCAGAAACATATTTGTTACGAGTGAATTCAAGTCACAGAGTTGAACCTTCCTTTTGGCAGAGCGGTTTTGAAACCCTCTTTTTATTGACTCTTCCATTGGAGATTTAGAGCGCTTTGACGCAATGCTGGAAAAGGAAATATCTTCACATAAAAACTAGACAGATGCATTCCCAGAAACTTCTTTTTGATGTGTGCTTTCAACTCACAGAGTTGAAGATTTCTTTTGATAGAGCAGTTTTGAAACCCTCTCTTTGAAGAATCTTCATGTGGACATTTGGATATCTTTGAGGCCTATGCTGGAAAAGGAAATATCTTCACATAAAAACAAGACAGAAGCATTCTCAGAAACTACTTTGCAGTGTGTGCGTTCAACACACAGACTTTAAACTTACTTTTGGCGGAGCAGTTCTGAAACAGTCTTTTTGTACAGTCTGCAAGTGGATATTTGGAGCGCTTTAAGGCCTACGCTGAAAAAAGAAATAACTTCAATCAAAAAGTAGAAAGAAGCATTCTCAGAAACCTCTTTGTGATGTGTGTATTGAACTCACAGAGTTGAACCTTCCTTTTGAGAGAGGAGTTTTGAAATACTCTTTTTGTAGGATCTGCAAGTGAATAGTTGGAATGATTTGAGGCCTATGATGGTAAAGGAAATATCTTCACATAAAAACGATAGAGAAGCATTCTCGGAAACTTCCTTGTGATGTGTGCATTCAACTCACAGAGTTGAACCTTCCTTCTGATAGTGCAGTTTTGAAACACTCGTTTTGTATCATCTGCAAGTGGATACTTGGAGCGCTTTGAAGCCTATACTGGAAAAGTAAATGTCTTCTCATAAAAACTATACAGAAGCAATCTCCGAAACCACCTTGTGATGTGTGTATTCAACTCAGAGAGTTGAACCTTCCTTTTTTTAGAGCAGTTTTGAAACACTCTTTTTGCAAAATCTGCAAGTGAATACTTGGATCGCTTTGAAGCCTCTGCAGGGTAAAGGAAATACCTTCACATAAAAACAAAACAGAAGCATTGTCAGAAACTTCTTTATGATGTGTGCATTCAATTCACAGAGTTGAACCTTCCTTTTGATAGAGCAGTTTTGAAACACTCCTTTTGTAGTGTGTGCAAGTAGACATTTGGAGCTCTTTCAGGCCTGTGCTGGAAAAGGAAATATCTTCACACAAAAACTAGACAGAAGTATTCTCAGAAACTTCTTTGTGATGCATGCATTCAAAACACGGAGTTGAACCTTCCTTTTGATAGAACAGTTTTGAAACACTCTTATTGTAGAATCTGCATGTGGATATTTGGAGCGCTTTGAGGCCTATGCTAGATAAGAAAATATCTTCGCATAAAAATGAGACACAAGCATTCTCAGAAACTTTTTTGTGATGTGTGCATTAAACTCACAGTGTTGAACCTGCCTTTTGACAGAGCAGTTTTGAAACACTCTTTTTGTAGAATCTGCAGGTGGATATTTGGAGTGCTTTGAGGACAATGCTATATAAGGAAATGTCTTCACATAAAACCTAGACAGAAACATTATCAGAAACTTCTTTGTGATGTGTGCTTCCAAATCACAGAGTTGAACCTTCCTTTTGATATAGCAGGTTTGGAACACACTTTTTGTGGAATCTGCAAGTGAATTTTGGGAGCGTTTTGAGGACTATGCTGGAAAAGGAAATATATTCACATAAAAACTAGAAAGAGGCATTCTCAAAAACTTCTCTGTGATGTGTGCGCTAAACTCACAAAGTTGAACATCCCTTTTGCTACAGCAGTTTTGAAACACTGTTTTTGTAAAATCTGCAAGTGAATATTTGGAGTGATTGAGACCTCTGCTGGAAAATCGTATAACTTTAAATAAGAACGGGACAGAAGTATTCTCAGAAACATCTTTGTGATGTCTGCATTCAACTCGCGGAGTTGAAACTTCCTTTTGGTAGAGCAGTTTTGAAACTGTCTTTTTGTGGAAGCTACAAGTGGATATTTGGAACGCTTTGAGGCTTAGGCTGGAAAAGCTAATAACTTCACATAAAAAGTAGAGAGAAGCATTCTCAGAAACTTCTTTGTGATGAGTGCATTCAAGTGTACATTTGGAGTGCTTTGAGGCCTTTGCTGGAAAAGGAAATAACTTCACATAAAAATTAGACAGAAGCATGCTCAGAAACTTCTTTGTGATGTGTGCATTCAACTCACAGAGTTGGATCTTCCTTTTCTTAGAGCGGTTTTGAAACAAGATTTTTGTAGAATATTCAAGTGGACATTTGGAGGGCTTTGAGGCCTATGCTGGAAAAGGAAATAACTTCACATAAAAACTAGACAGAAGCATTCTCAGAAACGTATTTGTTATGAGTCCATTCAACTCACAGAGTTGAACCTTCGTTTTGATAGGGCAGTTTTGAAACACTCTTTTTGTAGAATCTTCAAGTGGACATTTTTAGTGCTTTGACGATATGCTGGAAAAGGAAATATCTTCACATAAAAACTACACAGAAGCATTCTCAGAAACTTCTTTGTGATGTGTGCTTTCAACTCACAGATGTAAACATTTCTTTTGATAGAGTAGTTTTGAAACACTCTTTTTGTAGAATCTGCAAGTGGATATATGGAGCGCTTTGAAGCCTATGCTGGGAAAGGAAATATCTTCACATAAAAACTATACAGAAGCATTCTCAGCAACTTCCTTGTGATTTGTGCATTCAACTCGGAGAGTTGAACCGTCCTTTTGTTAGAGCAGTTTGGGAACACTCTTTTTGTAGAATCTGCAAGTGGATATTTGGAGCACTTCGAAGCCTAAGCTAGAAAAGGAAACAACTTCACATAAAAACTAGAAGGAAGCATTCTCACAAACTTTTTTGTGATGTGTGCATTCAACTCAGCGAGTTTAACCTTCCTTTTGATAGAGCAGTTTTGAAACACTCTTTTTGTAGAATGTGCAAGTAGACATTTGGAGCTCTTTCAGGCCTGTGCTGGAATAGAAAAGATCTTCACACGAAAACTAGACAGAAGCATTCTCAGAAACTTCTTTGTGATGTGTGCATTCCACTCACAGAGTTGAACCTTCCTTTTGATAGAGCAATTCTGAAACACTCTTTTTGTAGAATCCGCAAGTGGATATTTGGAGCGCTTTGAGGCCTATGCTGGAAAAGGAAATATTTTCACGTAAAAACAAGGCGGAAGCATTCTGTCAAACTTCTTTGTGATGTTTACATTCAACTCACAGAGTTGAACCTTCCCTTGAATAGAGCGGTTTTGAAAGAATCTTTTTTGTAGTATATGCAAGTAGATATTTGGAGCGCTTTGAGTCCTATGAGGGAAATGGAAATATTTTTAGATAAAAACTAGACAGAGGCATTCTCAGAAACATATTTGTTACGAGTGAATTCAAGTCACAGAGTTGAACCGTCCTTTTGGCAGAGCGGTTTTGAAACCCTCTTTTTATTGACACTTCCATTGGAGATTTAGAGCGCTTTGACGCAATGCTGGAAAAGGAAATATCTTCACATAAAAACTAGACAGATGCATTCCCAGAAACTTCTTTTTGATGTGTGCTTTCAACTCACAGAGTTGAACCTTTCTTTTGATAGAGCAGTTTTGAAACCCTCTCTTTGAAGAATCTTCATGTGGACATTTGGATATCTTTGAGGCCTATGCTGGAAAAGGAAATATCTTCACATAAAAACAAGACAGAAGCATTCTCAGAAACTACTTTGCAGTGTGTGCGTTCAACACACAGACTTTAAACTTACTTTTGGCGGAGCAGTTCTGAAACAGTCTTTTTGTACAGTCTGCAAGTGGATATTTGGAGCGCTTTAAGGCCTACGCTGAAAAAAGAAATAACTTCAATCAAAAAGTAGAAAGAAGCATTCTCAGAAACCTCTTTGTGATGTGTGTATTGAACTCACAGAGTTGAACCTTCCTTTTGATAGAGGAGTTTTGAAATACTCTTTTTGTAGGATCTGCAAGTGAATAGTTGGAATGATTTGAGGCCTATGATGGTAAAGGAAATATCTTCACATAAAAACGATAGAGAAGCATTCTCGGAAACTTCCTTGTGATGTGTGCATTCAACTCACAGAGTTGAACCTTCCTTCTGATAGTGCAGTTTTGAAACACTCGTTTTGTATCATCTGCAAGTGGATACTTGGAGCGCTTTGAAGCCTATACTGGAAAAGTAAATGTCTTCTCATAAAAACTATACAGAAGCAATCTCCGAAACCACCTTGTGATGTGTGTATTCAACTCAGAGAGTTGAACCTTCCTTTTTTTAGAGCAGTTTTGAAACACTCTTTTTGCAAAATCTGCAAGTGAATACTTGGATCCCTTTGAAGCCTCTGCAGGGTAAAGGAAATATCTTCACATAAAAACAAAACAGAAGCATCGTCAGAAACTTCTTTATGATGTGTGCATTCAATTCACAGAGTTGAACCTTCCTTTTGATAGAGCAGTTTTGAAACACCCCTTTTGTAGGGTGTGCAAGTAGACATTTGGAGCTCTTTCAGGCCTGTGCTGGAAAAGGAAATATCTTCACTCAAAAACTAGACAGAAGTATTCTCAGAAACGTCTTTGTGATGCATGCATTCAAAACACGGAGTTGAACCTTCCTTTTGATAGAACAGTTTTGAAACACTCTTATTGTAGAATCTGCATGTGGATATTTGGAGCGCTTTGAGGCCTATGCTAGAAACGAAAATATCTTCGCATAAAAATGAGACAGAAGCATTCTCAGAAACTTTTTTGTGATGTGTGCATTAAACTCACAGTGTTGAACCTGCCTTTTGACAGAGCAGTTTTGAAACACTCTTTTTGTAGAATCTGCAGGTGGATATTTGGAGTGCTTTTAGGACAATGCTATATAAGGAAATGTCTTCACATAAAACCTAGACAGAAACATTTTCAGAAACTTCTTTGTGATGTGTGCTTCCAAATCACAGAGTTGAACCTTCCTTTTGATATAGCAGGTTTGGAACACACTTTTTGTGGAATCTGCAAGTGAATTTTGGGAGCGCTTTGAGGACTATGCTGGAAAAGGAAATATATTCACATAAAAACTAGAAAGAGGCATTCTCAAAAACTTCTCTGTGATGTGTGCGCTAAACTCACAAAGTTGAACATCCCTTTTGCTAGAGCAGTATTGAAACACTGTTTTTGTAAAATCTGCAAGTGAATATTTGGAGTGATTGAGACCTGTGCTGGAAAATCGTATAACTTCAAATAAGAACGGGACAGAAGTATTCTCAGAAACATCTTTGTGATGTCTGCATTCAACTCGCGGAGTTGAAACTTCCTTTTGGTAGAGCAGTTTTGAAACTGTCTTTTTGTGGAAGCTACAAGTGGATATTTGGAACGCTTTGAGGCTTATGCTGGAAAAGCTAATAACTTCACATAAAAAGTAGAGAGAAGCATTCTCAGAAACTTCTTTGTGATGAGTGCATTCAAGTGTACATTTGGAGTGCTTTGAGGCCTTTACTGGAAAAGGATATAACTTCACATAAAAATTAGACAGAAGCATGCTCAGAAGCTTCTTTGTGATGTGTGCATTCAACTCACAGAGTTGGATCATCCTTTTCTTAGAGCGGTTTTGAAACAATATTTTTGTAGAATATTCAAGTGGACATTTGGAGGGCTTTGAGGCCTATGCTGGAAAAGGAAATAACTTCACATAAAAACTAGACAGAAGCATTCTCAGAAACGTATTTGTTATGAGTCCATTCAACTCACAGAGTTGAACCTTCGTTTTCATAGGGCAGTTTTGAAACACTCTTTTTGTAGAATCTTCAAGTGGACATTTTTAGTGCTTTGACGATATGCTGGAAAAGGAAATATCTTCACATAAAAACTACACAGAAGCATTCTCAGAAACTTCTTTGTGATGTGTGCTTTCAACTCACAGATGTAAACATTTCTTTTGATAGAGTAGTTTTGAAACACTCTTTTTGTAGAATCTGCAAGTGGATATATGGAGCGCTTTGAAGCCTATGCTGGAAAAGGAAATATCTTCACATAAAAACTATACAGAAGCATTCTCAGCAACTTCCTTGTGATTTGTGCATTCAACTCGGAGAGTTGAACCGTCCTTTTGTTAGAGCAGTTTGGGAACACTCTTTTTGTAGAATCTGCAAGTGGATATT
The DNA here is from genome assembly GCF_028885655.2 of Pongo abelii. Lineage (NCBI taxonomy): Eukaryota > Metazoa > Chordata > Mammalia > Primates > Hominidae > Pongo > Pongo abelii. Next base: position 26,050,853 of record NC_072005.2, read on the forward strand.
TGGAGCACTTCGAAGCCTAAGCTGGAAAAGGAAACAACTTCACATAAAAACTAGAAGGAAGCATTCTCACAAACTTTTTTGTGATGTGTGCATTCAACTCAGCGAGTTTAACCTTCCTTTTGATAGAGCAGTTTTGAAACACTCTTTTTGTAGAATGTGCAAGTAGACATTTGGAGCTCTTTCAGGCCTGTGCTGGAATAGAAAAGATCTTCACACGAAAACTAGACAGAAGCATTCTCAGAAACTTCTTTGTGATGTGTGCATTCCACTCACAGAGTTGAACCTTCCTTTTGATAGAGCAATTCTGAAACACTCTTTCTGTAGAATCCGCAAGTGGATATTTGGAGCGCTTTGAGGCCTATGCTGGAAAAGGAAATATTTTCACGTAAAAACAAGGCGGAAGCACTCTATCAAACTTCTTTGTGATGTTTACATTCAACTCACAGAGTTGAACCTTCCCTTGAATAGAGCGGTTTTTAAAGAATCTTTTTGTAGTATATGCAAGTAGATATTTGGAGCGCTTTGAGTCCTATGAGGGAAATGGAAATATTTTTAGATAAAAACTAGACAGAGGCATTCTCAGAAACATATTTGTTACGAGTGAATTCAAGTCACAGAGTTGAACCTTCCTTTTGGCAGAGCGGTTTTGAAACCCTCTTTTTATTGACTCTTCCATTGGAGATTTAGAGCGCTTTGACGCAATGCTGGAAAAGGAAATATCTTCACATAAAAACTAGACAGATGCATTCCCAGAAACTTCTTTTTGATGTGTGCTTTCAACTCACAGAGTTGAACCTTTGTTTTGATAGAGCAGTTTTGAAACCCTCTCTTTGAAGAATCTTCATGTGGACATTTGGATATCTTTGAGGCCTATGCTGGAAAAGGAAATATCTTCACATAAAAACAAGACAGAAGCATTCTCAGAAACTACTTTGCAATCTGTGCGTTCAACACACAGACTTTAAACTTACTTTTGGCGGAGCAGTTCTGAAACAGTCTTTTTGTACAGTGTGCAAGTGGGTATTTGGAGCGCTTTAAGGCCTACGCTGAAAAAAGAAATAACTTCAATCAAAAAGTAGAAAGAAGCATTCTCAGAAACCTCTTTGTGATGTGTGTATTGAACTCACAGAGTTGAACCTTCCTTTTGATAGAGGAGTTTTGAAATACTCTTTTTGTAGGATCTGCAAGTGAATAGTTGGAATGATTTGAGGCCTATGATGGTAAAGGAAATATCTTCACATAAAAACGATAGAGAAGCATTCTCGGAAACTTCCTTGTGATGTGTGCATTCAACTCACAGAGTTGAACCTTCCTTCTGATAGTGCAGTTTTGAAACACTCGTTTTGTATCATCTGCAAGTGGATACTTGGAGCGCTTTGAAGCCTATACTGGAAAAGTAAATGTCTTCTCATAAAAACTATACAGAAGCAATCTCCGAAACCACCTTGTGATGTGTGTATTCAACTCAGAGAGTTGAACCTTCCTTTTTTTAGAGCAGTTTTGAAACACTCTTTTTGCAAAATCTGCAAGTGAATACTTGGATCGCTTTGAAGCCTCTGCAGGGTAAAGGAAATATCTTCACATAAAAACAAAACAGAAGCATCGTCAGAAACTTCTTTATGACGTGTGCATTCAATTCACAGAGTTGAACCTTCCTTTTGATAGAGCAGTTTTGAAACACTCCTTTTGTGGTGTGTGCAAGTAGACATTTGGAGCTCTTTCAGGCCTGTGCTGGAAAAGGAAATATCTTCACACAAAAACTAGACAGAAGTATTCTCAGAAACGTCTTTGTGATGCATGCATTCAAAACACGGAGTTGAACCTTCCTATTGATAGAACAGTTTTGAAACACTCTTATTGTAGAATCTGCATGTGGATATTTGGAGCGCTTTGAGGCCTATGCTAGAAAAGAAAATATCTTCGCATAAAAATGAGACAGAAGCATTCTCAGAAACTTTTTTGTGATGTGTGCATTAAACTCACAGTGTTGAACCTGCCTTTTGACAGAGCAGTTTTGAAACACTCTTTTTGTAGAATCTGCAGGTGGATATTTGGAGTGCTTTGAGGACATGCTATATAAGGAAATGTCTTCACATAAAACCTAGACAGAAACATTATCAGAAACTTCTTTGTGATGTGTGCTTCCAAATCACAGAGTTGAACCTTCCTTTTGATATAGCAGGTTGGGAACACACTTTTTGTGGAATCTGCAAGTGAATTTTGGGAGCGCTTTGAGGACTATGCTGGAAAAGGAAATATATTCACATAAAAACTAGAAAGAGGCATTCTCAAAAACTTCTCTGTGATGTGTGCACTAAACTCACAAAGTTGAACATCCCTTTTGCTAGAGAAGTTTTGAAACACTGTTTTTGTAAAATCTGCAAGTGAATATTTGGAGTGATTGAGACCTCTGCTGGAAAATCGTATAACTTCAAATAAGAACGGGACAGAAGTATTCTCAGAAACATCTTTGTGATGTCTGTATTCAACTCGCGGAGTTGAAACTTCCTTTTGGTAGAGCAGTTTTGAAACTGTCTTTTTGTGGAAGCTACAAGTGGATATTTGGAACGCTTTGAGGCTTATGCTGGAAAAGCTAATAACTTCACATAAAAAGTAGAGAGAAGCATTCTCAGAAACTTCTTTGGGATGAGTGCATTCAAGCGTACATTTGGAGTGCTTTGAGGCCTTTGCTGGAAAAGGAAATGACTTCACATAAAAATTAGACAGAAGCATGCTCAGAAACTTCTTTGTGATGTGTGCATTCAACTCACAGAGTTGGATCTTCCTTTTCTTAGAGCGGTTTTGAAACAAGATTTTTGTAGAATATTCAAGTGGACATTTGGAGGGCTTTGAGGCCTATGCTGGAAAAGGAAATAACTTCACATAAAAACTAGACAGAAGCATTCTCAGAAACGTATTTGTTATGAGTCCATTCAGCTCACAGAGTTGAACCTTCGTTTTGATAGGGCAGTTTTGAAACACTCTTTTTGTAGAATCTTCAAGTGGACATTTTTAGTGCTTTGACGATATGCTGGGAAAGGAAATATCTTCACATAAAAACTACACAGAAGCATTCTCAGAAACTTCTTTGTGATGTGTGCTTTCAACTCACAGATGTAAACATTTCTTTTGATAGAGTAGTTTTGAAACACTCTTTTTGTAGAATCTGCAAGTGGATATATGGAGCGCTTTGAAGCCTATGCTGGAAAAGGAAATATCTTCACATAAAAACTATACAGAAGCATTCTCAGCAACTTCCTTGTGATTTGTGCATTCAACTCGGAGAGTTGAACCGTCCTTTTGTTAGAGCAGTTTGGGAACACTCTTTTTGTAGAATCTGCAAGTGGATATTTGGAGTACTTCGAAGCCTAAGCTGGAAAAGGAAACAACTTCACATAAAAACTAGAAGGAAGCATTCTCACAAACTTTTTTGTGATGTGTGCATTCAACTCAGCGAGGTTAACCTTACTTTTGATAGAGCAGTTTTGAAACACTCTTTTTGTAGAATGTGCAAGTAGACATTTGGAGCTCCTTCAGGCCTGTGCTGGAATAGAAAAGTTCTTCACACGAAAACTAGACAGAAGCATTCTCAGAAACTTCTTTGTGATGTGTGCATTCCACTCACAGAGTTGAACCTTCCTTTTGATAGAGCAATTCTGAAACACTCTTTTTGTAGAATCCGCAAGTGGATATTTGGAGCGCTTTGAGGCCTATGCTGGAAAAGGAAATATTTTCACGTAAAAACAAGGCGGAAGCACTCTATCAAACTTCTCTGTGATGTTTACATTCAACTCACAGAGTTGAACCTTCCCTTGAATAGAGCGGTTTTGAAAGAATCTTTTTGTAGTATATGCAACTAGATATTTGGAGCGCTTTGAGTCCTATGAGGGAAATGGAAATATTTTTAGATGAAAACTAGACAGAGGCATTCTCAGAAACATATTTGTTACGAGTGAATTCAAGTCACAGAGTTGAACCTTCCTTTTGGCAGAGCGGTTTTGAAACCCTCTTTTTATTGACTCTTCCATTGGAGATTTAGAGCGCTTTGACGCAATGCTGGAAAAGGAAATATCTTCACATAAAAACTAGACAGATGCATTCCCAGAAACTTCTTTTTGATGTGTGCTTTCAACTCACAGAGTTGAAGCTTTCTTTTGATAGAGCAGTTTTGAAACCCTCTCTTTGAAGGATCTTCATGTGGACATTTGGATATCTTTGAGGCCTATGCTGGAAAAGGAAATATCTTCACATAAAAACAAGACAGAAGCATTCTCAGAAACTACTTTGCAATGTGTGCGTTCAACACACAGACTTTAAACTTACTTTTGGCGGAGCAGTTCTGAAACAGTCTTTTTGTACAGTGTGCAAGTGGGTATTTGGAGCGCTTTAAGGCCTACGCTGAAAAAAGAAATAACTTCAATCAAAAAGTGGAAAGAAGCATTCTCAGAAACCTCTTTGTGATGTGTGTATTGAACTCACAGAGTTGAACCTTCCTTTTGATAGAGGAGTTTTGAAATACTCTTTTTGTAGGATCTGCAAGTGAATAGTTGGAATGATTTGAGGCCTATGATGGTAAAGGAAATATCTTCACATAAAAACGATAGAGAAGCATTCTCGGAAACTTCCTTGTGATGTGTGCATTCAACTCACAGAGTTGAACCTTCCTTCTGATAGTGCAGTTTTGAAACACTCGTTTTGTATCATCTGCAAGTGGATACTTGGAGCGCTTTGAAGCCTATACTGGAAAAGTAAATGTCTTCTCATAAAAACTATACAGAAGCAATCTCCGAAACCACCTTGTGATGTGTGTATTCAACTCAGAGAGTTGAACCTTCCTTTTTTTAGAGCAGTTTTGAGACACTCTTTTTGCAAAATCTGCAAGTGAATACTTGGATCGCTTTGAAGCCTCTGCAGGGTAAAGGAAATATCTTCACATAAAAACAAAACAGAAGCATTGTCAGAAACCTCTTTATGATGTGTGCATTCAATTCACAGAGTTGAACCTTCCTTTCGATAGAGCAGTTTTGAAACACTCCTTTTGTAGTGTGTGCAAGTAGACATTTGGAGCTCTTTCAGGCCTGTGCTGGAAAAGGAAATATCTTCACACAAAAACTAGACAGAAGTATTCTCAGAAACGTCTTTGTGATGCATGCATTCAAAACACGGAGTTGAACCTTCCTTTTGATAGAACAGTTTTGAAACACTCTTATTGTAGAATCTGCATGTGGATATTTGGAGCGCTTTGAGGCCTATGCTAGAAAAGAAAATATCTTCGCATAAAAATGAGACAGAAGCATTCTCAGAAACTTTTTTGTGATGTGTGCATTAAACTCACAGTGTTGAACCTGCCTTTTGACAGAGCAGTTTTGAAACACTCTTTTTGTAGAATCTGCAGGTGGATATTTGGAGTGCTTTGAGGACAATGCTATATAAGGAAATGTCTTCACATAAAACCTAGACAGAAACATTATCAGAAACTTCTTTGTGATGTGTGCTTCCAAATCACAGAGTTGAACCTTCCTTTTGATATAGCAGGTTGGGAACACACTTTTTGTGGAATCTGCAAGTGAATTTTGGGAGCGCTTTGAGGACTATGCTGGAAAAGGAAATATATTCACATAAAAACTAGAAAGAGGCATTCTCAAAAACTTCTCTGTGATGTGTGCGCTAAACTCACAAAGTTGAACATCCCTTTTGCTAGAGCAGTTTTGAAACACTGTTTTTGTAAAATCTGCAAGTGAATATTTGGAGTGATTGAGACCTCTGCTGGAAAATCATATAACTTCAAATAAGAACGGGACAGAAGTATTCTCAGAAACATCTTTGTGATGTCTGCATTCAACTCGCGGAGTTGAAACTTCCTTTTGGTAGAGCAGTTTTGAAACTGTCTTTTTGTGGAAGCTACAAGTGGATATTTGGAACGCTTTGAGGCTTATGCTGGAAAAGCTAATAACTTCACATAAAAAGTAGAGAGAAGCATTCTCAGAAACTTCTTTGGGATGAGTGCATTCAAGTGTACATTTGGAGTGCTTTGAGGCCTTTGCTGGAAAAGGAAATAACTTCACATAAAAATTAGACAGAAGCATGCTCAGAAACTTCTTTGTGATGTGTGCATTCAACTCACAGAGTTGGATCTTCCTTTTCTTAGAGCGGTTTTGAAACAAGATTTTTGTAGAATATTCAAGTGGACATTTGGAGGGCTTTGAGGCCTATGCTGGAAAAGGAAATAACTTCACATAAAAACTAGACAGAAGCATTCTCAGAAACGTATTTGTTATGAGTCCATTCAGCTCACAGAGTTGAACCTTCGTTTTGATAGGGCAGTTTTGAAACACTCTTTTTGTAGAATCTTCAAGTGGACATTTTTAGTGCTTTGACGATATGCTGGGAAAGGAAATATCTTCACATAAAAACTACACAGAAGCATTCTCAGAAACTTCTTTGTGATGTGTGCTTTCAACTCACAGATGTAAACATTTCTTTTGATAGAGTAGTTTTGAAACACTCTTTTTGTAGAATCTGCAAGTGGATATATGGAGCGCTTTGAAGCCTATGCTGGAAAAGGAAATATTTTCACATAAAAACTATACAGAAGCATTCTCAGCAACTTCCTTGTGATTTGTGCATTCAACTCGGAGAGTTGAACCGTCCTTTTGTTAGAGCAGTTTGGGAACACTCTTTTTGTAGAATCTGCAAGTGGATATTTGGAGTACTTCGAAGCCTAAGCTGGAAAAGGAAACAACTTCACATAAAAACTAGAAGGAAGCATTCTCACAAACTTTTTTGTGATGTGTGCATTCAACTCAGCGAGGTTAACCTTAGTTTTGATAGAGCAGTTTTGAAACACTCTTTTTGTAGAATGTGCAAGTAGACATTTGGAGCTCTTTCAGGCCTGTGCTGGAATAGAAAAGATCTTCACACGAAAACTAGACAGAAGCATTCTCAGAAACTTCTTTGTGATGTGTGCATTCCACTCACAGAGTTGAACCTTCCTTTTGATAGAGCAATTCTGAAACACTCTTTTTGTAGAATCCGCAAGTGGATATTTGGAGCGCTTTGAGGCCTATGCTGGAAAAGGAAATATTTTCACGTAAAAACAAGGCGGAAGCACTCTATCAAACTTCTCTGTGATGTTTACATTCAACTCACAGAGTTGAAACTTCCCTTGAATAGAGCGGTTTTGAAAGAATCTTTTTGTAGTATATGCAACTAGATATTTGGAGCGCTTTGAGTCCTATGAGGGAAATGGAAATATTTTTAGATGAAAACTAGACAGAGGCATTCTCAGAAACATATTTGTTACGAGTGAATTCAAGTCACAGAGTTGAAGCTTCCTTTTGGCAGAGCGGTTTTGAAACCCTCTTTTTATTGACTCTTCCATTGGAGATTTAGAGCGCTTTGACGCAATGCTGGAAAAGGAAATATCTTCACATAAAAACTAGACAGATGCATTCCCAGAAACTTCTTTTTGATGTGTGCTTTCAACTCACAGAGTTGAACCTTTCTTTTGATAGAGCAGTTTTGAAACCCTCTCTTTGAAGAATCTTCATGTGGACATTTGGATATCTTTGAGGCCTATGCAGGAAAAGGAAATATCTTCACATAAAAACAAGACAGAAGCATTCTCAGAAACTACTTTGCAATGTGTGCGTTCAACACACAGACTTTAAACTTACTTTTGGCGGAGCAGTTCTGAAACAGTCTTTTTGTACAGTCTGCAAGTGGATATTTGGAGCGCTTTAAGGCCTACGCTGAAAAAAGAAATAACTTCAATCAAAAAGTAGAAAGAAGCATTCTCAGAAACCTCTTTGTGATGTGTGTATTGAACTCACAGAGTTGAACCTTCCTTTTGATAGAGGAGTTTTGAAATACTCTTTTTGTAGGATCTGCAAGTGAATAGTTGGAATGATTTGAGGCCTATGATGGTAAAGGAAATATCTTCACATAAAAACGATAGAGAAGCATTCTCGGAAACTTCCTTGTGATGTGTGCATTCAACTCACAGAGTTGAACCTTCCTTCTGATAGTGCAGTTTTGAAACACTCGTTTTGTATCATCTGCAAGTGGATACTTGGAGCGCTTTGAAGCCTATACTGGAAAATTAAATGTCTTCTCATAAAAACTATACAGAAGCAATCTCCGAAACCACCTTGTGATGTGTGTATTCAACTCAGAGAGTTGAACCTTCCTTTTTTTAGAGCAGTTTTGAAACAGTCTTTTTGCAAAATCTGCAAGTGAATACTTGGATCCCTTTGAAGCCTCTGCAGGGTAAAGGAAATATCTTCACATAAAAACAAAACAGAAGCATCGTCAGAAACTTCTTTATGATGTGTGCATTCAATTCACAGAGTTGAACCTTCCTTTTGATAGAGCAGTTTTGAAACACTCCTTTTGTAGTGTGTGCAAGTAGACATTTGGAGCTCTTTCAGGCCTGTGCTGGAAAAGGAAATATCTTCACTCAAAAACTAGACAGAAGTATTCTCAGAAACGTCTTTGTGATGCATGCATTGAAAACACGGAGTTGAACCTTCCTTTTGATAGAACAGTTTTGAAACACTCTTATTGTAGAATCTGCATGTGGATATTTGGAGCGCTTTGAGGCCTATGCTAGAAAAGAAAATATCTTCGCATAAAAATGAGACAGAAGCATTCTGAGAAGCTTTTTTGTGATGTGTGCATTAAACTCACAGTGTTGAACCTGCCTTTTGACAGAGCAGTTTTGAAACACTCTTTTTGTAGAATCTGCAGGTGGATATTTGGAGTGCTTTGAGGACAATGCTATATAAGGAAATGTCTTCACATAAAACCTAGACAGAAACATTATCAGAAACTTCTTTGTGATGTGTGCTTCCAAATCACAGGGTTGAACCTTCCTTTTGATATAGCAGGTTGGGAACACACTTTTTGTGGAATCTGCAAGTGAATTTTGGGAGCGCTTTGAGGACTATGCTGGAAAAGGAAATATATTCACATAAAAACTAGAAAGAGGCATTCTCAAAAACTTCTCTGTGATGTGTGCGCTAAACTCACAAAGTTGAACATCCCTTTTGCTAGAGCAGTTTTGAAACACTGTTTTTGTAAAATCTGCAAGTGAATATTTGGAGTGATTGAGACCTCTGCTGGAAAATCGTATAACTTCAAATAAGAACGGGACAGAAGTATTCTCACAAACATCTTTGTGATGTCTGCATTCAACTCGTGGAGTTGAAACTTCCTTTTGGTAGAGCAGTTTTGAAACTGTCTTTTTGTGGAAGCTACAAGTGGATATTTGGAACGCTTTGAGGCTTATGCTGGAAAAGCTAATAACTTCACATAAAAAGTAGAGAGAAGCATTCTCAGAAACTTCTTTGGGATGAGTGCATTCAAGTGTACATTTGGAGTGCTTTGAGGCCTTTGCTGGAAAAGGAAATGACTTCACATAAAAATTAGACAGAAGCATGCTCAGAAACTTCTTTGTGATGTGTGCATTCAACTCACAGAGTTGGATCTTCCTTTTCTTAGAGCGGTTTTGAAACAAGATTTTTGTAGAATATTCAAGTGGACATTTGGAGGGCTTTGAGGCCTATGCTGGAAAACGAAATAACTTCACATAAAAACTAGACAGAAGCATTCTCAGAAACGTATTTGTTATGAGTCCATTCAGCTCACAGAGTTGAACCTTCGTTTTGATAGGGCAGTTTTGAAACACTCTTTTTGTAGAATCTTCAAGTGGACATTTTTAGTGCTTTGACGATATGCTGGGAAAGGAAATATCTTCACATAAAAACTACACAGAAGCATTCTCAGAAACTTCTTTGTGATGTGTGCTTTCAACTCACAGATGTAAACATTTCTTTTGATAGAGTAGTTTTGAAACACTCTTTTTGTAGAATCTGCAAGTGGATATATGGAGCGCTTTGAAGCCTATGCTGGAAAAGGAAATATCTTCACATAAAAACTATACAGAAGCATTCTCAGCAACTTCCTTGTGATTTGTGCATTCAACTCGGAGAGTTGAACCGTCCTTTTGTTAGAGCAGTTTGGGAACACTCTTTTTGTAGAATCTGCAAGTGGATATTTGGAGCACTTCGAAGCCTAAGCTGGAAAAGGAAACAACTTCACATAAAAACTAGAAGGAAGCATTCTCACAAACTTCTCTGTGATGTGTGCATTCAACTCAGGGAGTTTAACCTTAGTTTTGATAGAGCAGTTTTGAAACACTCTTTTTGTAGAATGTGCAAGTAGACATTTGGAGCTCTTTCAGGCCTGTGCTGGAATAGAAAAGATCTTCACACGAAAACTAGACAGAAGCATTCTCAGAAACTTCTTTGTGATGTGTGCATTCCACTCACAGAGTTGAACCTTCCTTTTGATAGAGCAATTCTGAAACACTCTTTTTGTAGAATCCGCAAGTGGATATTTGGAGCGCTTTGAGGCCTATGCTGGAAAAGGAAATATTTTCACGTAAAAACAAGGCGGAAGCACTCTATCAAACTTCTTTGTGTTGTTTACATTCAACTCACAGAGTTGAACCTTCCCTTGAATAGAGCGGTTTTGAAAGAATCTTTTTGTAGTATATGCAACTAGATATTTGGAGCGCTTTGAGTCCTATGAGGGAAATGGAAATATTGTTAGATGAAAACTAGACAGAGGCATTCTCAGAAACATATTTGTTACGAGTGAATTCAAGTCACAGAGTTGAAGCTTCCTTTTGGCAGAGCGGTTTTGAAACCCTCTTTTTATTGACTCTTCCATTGGAGATTTAGAGCGCTTTGATGCAATGCTGGAAAAGGAAATATCTTCACATAAAAACTAGACAGATGCATTCCCAGAAACTTCTTTTTGATGTGTGCTTTCAACTCACAGAGTTGAACCTTTCTTTTGATAGAGCAGTTTTGAAACCCTCTCTTTGAAGAATCTTCATGTGGACATTTGGATATCTTTGAGGCCTATGCAGGAAAAGGAAATATCTTCACATAAAAACAAGACAGAAGCATTCTCAGAAACTACTTTGCAATGTGTGCGTTCAACACACAGACTTTAAACTTACTTTTGGCGGAGCAGTTCTGAAACAGTCTTTTTGTACAGTCTGCAAGTGGATATTTGGAGCGCTTTAAGGCCTACGCTGAAAAAAGAAATAACTTCAATCAAAAAGTAGAAAGAAGCATTCTCAGAAACCTCTTTGTGATGTGTGTATTGAACTCACAGAGTTGAACCTTCCTTTTGATAGAGGAGTTTTGAAATACTCTTTTTGTAAGATCTGCAAGTGAATAGTTGGAATGATTTGAGGCCTATGATGGTAAAGGAAATATCTTCACATAAAAACGATAGAGAAGCATTCTCGGAAACTTCCTTGTGATGTGTGCATTCAACTCACAGAGTTGAACCTTCCTTCTGATAGTGCAGTTTTGAAACACTCGTTTTGTATCATCTGCAAGTGGATACTTGGAGCGCTTTGAAGCCTATACTGGAAAAGTAAATGTCTTCTCATAAAAACTATACAGAAGCAATCTCCGAAACCACCTTGTGATGTGTGTATTCAACTCAGAGAGTTGAACCTTCCTTTTTTTAGAGCAGTTTTGAAACACTCTTTTTGCAAAATCTGCAAGTGAATACTTGGATCGCTTTGAAGCCTCTGCAGGGTAAAGGAAATATCTTCACATAAAAACAAAACAGAAGCATTGTCAGAAACGTCTTTATGATGTGTGCATTCAATTCACAGAGTTGAACCTTCCTTTCGATAGAGCAGTTTTGAATCACTCCTTTTGTAGTGTGTGCAAGTAGACATTTGGAGCTCTTTCAGGCCTGTGCTGGAAAAGGAAATATCTTCACACAAAAACTAGACAGAAGTATTCTCAGAAACGTCTTTGTGATGCATGCATTCTAAACACGGAGTTGAACCTTCCTTTTGATAGAACAGTTTTGAAACACTCTTATTGTAGAATCTGCATGTGGATATTTGGAGCGCTTTGAGGCCTATGCTAGAAAAGAAAATATCTTCGCATAAAAATGAGACAGAAGCATTCTCAGAAACTTTTTTGTGATGTGTGCCTTAAACTCACAGTGTTGAACCTGCCTTTTGACAGAGCAGTTTTGAAACACTCTTTTTGTATAATCTGCAGGTGGATATTTGGAGTGCTTTGAGGACAATGCTATATAAGGAAATGTCTTCACATAAAACCTAGACAGAAACATTATCAGAAACTTCTTTGTGATGTGTGCTTCCAAATCACAGAGTTGAACCTTCCTTTTGATATAGCAGGTTTGGAACACACTTTTTGTGGAATCTGCAAGTGAATTTTGGGAGCGCTTTGAGGACTATGCTGGAAAAGGAAATATATTCACATAAAAACTAGAAAGAGGCATTCTCAAAAACTTCTCTGTGATGTGTGCGCTAAACTCACAAAGTTGAACATCCCTTTTGCTAGAGCAGTTTTGAAACACTGTTTTTGTAAAATCTGCAAGTGAATATTTGGAGTGATTGAGACCTGTGCTGGAAAATCGTACAACTTCAAATAAGAACGGGACAGAAGTATTCTCAGAAACATCTTTGTGATGTCTGCATTCAACTCGCGGAGTTGAAACTTCCTTTTGGTAGAGCAGTTTTGAAACTGTCTTTTTGTGGAAGCTACAAGTGGATATTTGGAAGGCTTTGAGGCTTATGCTGGAAAAGCTAATAACTTCACATAAAAAGTAGAGAGAAGCATTCTCAGAAACTTCTTTGTGATGAGTGCATTCAAGTGTACATTTGGAGTGCTTTGAGGCCTTTGCTGGAAAAGGAAATAACTTCACATAAAAATTAGACAGAAGCATTCTCAGAAACTTCTTTGTGATGTGTGCATTCAACTCACAGAGTTGGATCTTCCTTTTCTTAGAGCAGTTTTGAAACAATATTTTTGTAGAATATTCAAGTGGACATTTGGAGGGCTTTGAGGCCTATGCTGGAAAAGGAAATAACTTCACATAAAAACTAGACAGAAGCATTCTCAGAAACGTATTTGTTATGAGTCCATTCAACTCACAGTGTTGAACCTTCGTTTTGATAGGGCAGTTTTGAAACACTCTTTTTGTAGAATCTTCAAGTGGACATTTTTAGTGCTTTGACGATATGCTGGAAAAGGAAATATCTTCACATGAAAACTAGACAGAAGCATTCTCAGAAACTTCTTTGTGATGTGTGCTTTCAACTCACAGATGTAAACATTTCTTTTGAAAGAGTAGTTTTGAAACACTCTTTTTGTAGAATCTGCAAGTGGATATATGGAGCGCTTTGAAGCCTATGCTGGAAAAGGAAATATCTTCACATAAAAACTATACAGAAGCATTCTCAGCAACTTCCTTGTGATTTGTGCATTCAACTCGGAGAGTTGAACCGTCCTTTTGTTAGAGCAGTTTGGGAACACTCTTTTTGTAGAATCTGCAAGTGGATATTTGGAGCACTTTGAAGCCTAAGCTGGAAAAGGAAACAACTTCACATAAAAACTAGAAGGAAGCATTCTCACAAACTTTTTTGTGATGTGTGCATTCAACTCAGCGAGTTTAACCTTACTTTTGATAGAGCAGTTTTGAAACACTCTTTTTGTAGAATGTGCAAGTAGACATTTGGACCTCCTTCAGGCCTGTGCTGGAATAGAAAAGATCTTCACACAAAAACTAGACAGAAGCATTCTCAGAAACTTCTTTGTGATGTGTGCATTCCACTCACAGAGTTGAACCTTCCTTTTGATAGAGCAATTCTGAAACACTCTTTTTGTAGAATCCGCAAGTGGATATTTGGAGCGCTTTGAGGCCTATGCTGGAAAAGGAAATATTTTCACGTAAAAACAAGACCGAAGCACTCTATCAAACTTCTTTGTGATGTTTACATTCAACTCACAGAGTTGAACCTTCCCTTGAATAGAGCGGTTTTGAAAGAATCTTTTTGTAGTATATGCAACTAGATATTTGGAGCCCTTTGAGTCCTATGAGGGAAATGGAAATATTTTTAGATAAAAACTAGACAGAGGCATTCTCAGAAACATATTTATTACGAGTGAATTCAAGTCACAGAGTTGAACCTTCCTTTTGGCAGAGCGGTTTTGAAACCCTCTTTTTATTGAATCTTCCATTGGAGATTTAGAGCGCTTTGACGCAATGCTGGAAAAGGAAATATCTTCACATAAAAACTAGACGGATGCATTCCCAGAAACTACTTTTTGATGTGTGCTTTCAACTCACAGAGTTGAACCTTTCTTTTGATAGAGCAGTTTTGAAACCCTCTCTTTGAAGAATCTTCATGTGGACATTTGGATATCTTTGAGGCCTATGCTGGAAAAGGAAATATCTTCACATAAAAACAAGACAGAAGCATTCTCAGAAACTGCTTTGCAATGTGTGCGTTCAACACTCAGACTTTAAACTTACTTTTGGCGGAGCAGTTCTGAAACAGTCTTTTTGTACAGTCTGCAAGTGGATATTTGGAGCGCTTTAAGGCCTACGCTGAAAAAAGAAATAACTTCAATCAAAAAGTAGAAAGAAGCATTCTCAGAAACCTCTTTGTGATGTGTGTATTGAACTCACAGAGTTGAACCTTCCTTTTGATAGAGGAGTTTTGAAATACTCTTTTTGTAGGATCTGCAAGTGAATAGTTGGAATGATTTGAGGCCTATGATGGTAAAGGAAATATCTTCACATAAAAACGATAGAGAAGCATTCTCGGAAACTTCCTTGTGATGTGTGCATTCAACTCACAGAGTTGTACCTTCCTTGTGATAGTGCAGTTTTGAAACACTCGTTTTGTATCATCTGCAAGTGGATACTTGGAGCGCTTTGAAGCCTATACTGGAAAAGTAAATGTCTTCTCATAAAAACTATACAGAAGCAATCTCCGAAACCACCTTGTGATGTGTGTATTCAACGCAGAGAGTTGAACCTTCCTTTTTTTAGAGCAGTTTTGAAACACTCTTTTTGCAAAATCTGAAAGTGAATACTTGGATCGCTTTGAAGCCTCTGCAGGGTAAAGGAAATATCTTCACATAAAAACAAAACAGAAGCATTGTCAGAAACTTCTTTATGATGTGTGCATTCAATTCACAGAGTTGAACCTTCCTTTTGATAGAGCAGTTTTGAAACACTGCTTTTGCAGTGTGTGCAAGTAGACATTTGGAGCTCTTTCAGGCCTGTGCTGGAAAAGGAAATATCTTCACACAAAAACTAGACAGAAGTATTCTCAGAAACTTCTTTGTGATGCATGCATTCAAAACACGGAGTTGAACCTTCCTTTTGATAGAACAGTTTTGAAACACTCTTATTGTAGAATCTGCATGTGGATATTTGGAGCGCTTTGAGGCCTATGCTAGAAAAGAAAATATCTTCGCATAAAAATTAGACAGAAGCATTCTCAGAAACATTTTTGTGATGTGTGCATTAAACTCACAGTGTTGAACCTGCCTTTTGATAGAGCAGTTTTGAAACACTCTTTTTGTAGAATCTGCAGGTGGATATTTGGAGTGCTTTGAGGACAATGCTATATAAGGAAATGTCTTCACATAAAACCTAGACAGAAACACTATCAGAAACACCTTTGTGATGTGTGCTTCCAAATCACTGAGATGAACCTTCCTTTTGATATAGCAGGTTTGGAACACACTTTTTGTGGAATCTGCAAGTGAATTTTGGGAGTGCTTTGAGGACTATGCTGGAAAAGGAAATATATTCACATAAAAACTAGAAAGAGGCATTCTCAAAAACTTCTCTGTGATGTGTGCGCTAAACTCACAAAGTTGAACATCCCTTTTGCTAGAGCAGTGTTGAAACACTGTTTTTGTAAAATCTGCAAGTGAATATTTGGGGTGATTGAGACCTCTGCTGGAAAATCGTAAAACTTCAAATAAGAACGGGACAGAAGTATTCTCAGAAACATCTTTGTGATGTCTGCATTCAACTCGCGGAGTTGAAACTTCCTTTTGGTAGAGCAGTTTTGAAACTGTCTTTTGGTGGAAGCTACAAGTGGATATTTGGAAGGCTTTGAGGCTTATGCTGGAAAAGCTAATAACTTCACATAAAAAGTAGAGAGAAGCATTCTCAGAAACTTCTTTGTGATGAGTGCATTCAAGTGTACATTTGGAGTGCTTTGAGGCCTTTGCTGGAAAAGGAAATAACTTCACATAAAAATTAGACAGAAGCATTCTCAGAAACTTCTTTGTGATGTGTGCATTCAACTCACAGAGTTGGATCTTCCTTTTCTTAGAGCGGTTTTGAAACAATATTTTTTAGAATATTCAAGTGGACATTTGGAGGGCTTTGAGGCCTATGCTGGAAAAGGAAATAACTTCACATAAAAACTAGACAGAAGCACTCTCAGGAACTTCTTTATAATGTGTGCATAAAACTCACACAGTTGAATCTTCCTTTTGATAGAGGAGTTTTGAAACACTGTTTTTCTAGAATATTCAAGTGGACATTTGGTGGGCTTTGAGGCCTATTCTGGAAAAGGAAATATCTTCACATAAAAACTAGACAGAAGTACTCTCAGGAACTTCTTTATGATGTGTGCATTCAACTCACAGAGTTGAACCTTTCTTTTGATAGAGCAGTTTTGAAGTACTCTTTTTGTAGAATATGCAAGCGGGGGTTTGGAGCGCTTTAAGTCCTATGCTGGAAAAGGAAACATTTTCAGATAAAAACTAGACAGAAGCATTCTCTCAAGCTTCTCTGTGATGTTTGCATTCAACTCGCAGAGTTGAACCTTGCTTTTGATAGAGCAGTTTTGAAACACTCTTTTTGTAGGATCTGCAACGATATATTTGGAGCGATTTGAGGCCTATGATGGAAAAGGAAATATCTTCACATAAAAACTAGACAGAAGCATTCTCAGAAACGTATTCGTTATGAGTCCATTCAACTCACAGAGTTGAACCTTCGTTTTGATAGGGCAGTTTTGAAACACTCTTTTTGTAGAATCTTCAAGTGGACATTTTTAGTGCTTTGACGATATGCTGGAAAAGGAAATATCTTCACATAAAAACTAGACAGAAGCATTCTCAGAAACTTCTTTGTGATGTGTGCTTTCAACTCACAGATGTAAACATTTCTTTTGAAAGAGTAGTTTTGAAACACTCTTTTTGTAGAATCTGCAAGTGGATATATGGAGCGCTTTGAAGCCTATGCTGGAAAAGGAAATATCTTCACCTAAAAACTATACAGAAGCATTCTCAGCAACTTCCTTGTGATTTGTGCATTCAACTCGGAGAGTTGAACCGTCCTTTTGTTAGAGCAGTTTGGGAACACTCTTTTTGTAGAATCTGCAAGTGGATATTTGGAGCACTTTGAAGCCTAAGCTGGAAAAGGAAACAACTTCACATAAAAACTAGAAGGAAGCATTCTCACAAACTTTTTTGTGATGTGTGCATTCAACTCAGCGAGTTTAACCTTACTTTTGATAGAGCAGTTTTGAAACACTCTTTTTGTAGAATGTGCAAGTAGACATTTGGACCTCCTTCAGGCCTGTGCTGGAATAGAAAAGAACTTCACACAAAAACTAGACAGAAGCATTCTCAGAAACTTCTTTGTGATGTGTGCATTCCACTCACAGAGTTGAACCTTCCTTTTGATAGAGCAATTCTGAAACACTCTTTTTGTAGAATCCGCAAGTGGATATTTGGAGCGCTTTGAGGCCTATGCTGGAAAAGGGAATATTTTCACGTAAAAACAAGACCGAAGCACTCTATCAAACTTCTTTGTGATGTTTACATTCAACTCACAGAGTTGAACCTTCCCTTGAATAGAGCGGTTTTGAAAGAATCTTTTTGTAGTATATGCAACTAGATATTTGGAGCGCTTTGAGTCCTATGAGGGAAATGGAAATATTTTTAGATAAAAACTAGACAGAGGCATTCTCAGAAACATATTTGTTACGAGTGAATTCAAGTCACAGAGTTGAACCTTCCTTTTGGCAGAGCGGTTTTGAAACCCTCTTTTTATTGAATCTTCCATTGGAGATTTAGAGCGCTTTGACGCAATGCTGGAAAAGGAAATATCTTCACATAAAAACTTGACGGATGTATTCCCAGAAACTTCTTTTTGATGTGTGCTTTCAACTCACAGAGTTGAACCTTTCTTTTGATAGAGCAGTTTTGAAACCCTCTCTTTGAAGAATCTTCATGTGGACATTTGGATATCTTTGAGGCCTATGCTGGAAAAGGAAATATCTTCACATAAAAACAAGACAGAAGCATTCTCAGAAACTACTTTGCAATGTGTGCGTTCAACACACAGACTTTAAACTTACTTTTGGCGGAGCAGTTCTGAAACAGTCTTTTTGTACCGTCTGCAAGTGGATATTTGGAGCGCTTTAAGGCCTACGCTGAAAAAAGAAATAACTTCAATCAAAAAGTAGAAAGAAGCATTCTCAGAAACCTCTTTGTGATGTGTGTATTGAACTCACAGAGTTGAACCTTTCTTTTGATAGAGGAGTTTTGAAATACTCTTTTTGTAGGATCTGCAAGTGAATAGTTGGGATGATTTGAGGCCTATGATGGTAAAGGAAATATCTTCACATAAAAACGATAGAGAAGCATTCTCGGAAACTTCCTTGTGATGTGTGCATTCAACTCACAGAGTTGAACCTTCCTTCTGATAGTGCAGTTTTGAAACACTCGTTTTGTATCATCTGCAAGTGGATACTTGGAGCGCTTTGAAGCCTATACTGGAAAAGTAAATGTCTTCTCATAAAAACTATACAGAAGCAATCTCCGAAACCACCTTGTGATGTGTGTATTCAACTCAGAGAGTTGAACCTTCCTTTTTTTGAGCAGTTTTGAAACACTCTTTTTGCAAAATCTGCAAGTGAATACTTGGATCGCTTTGAAGCCTCTGCAGGGTAAAGGAAATATCTTCACATAAAAACAAAACAGAAGCATTGTCAGAAACTTCTTTATGATGTGTGCATTCAATTCACAGAGTTGAACCTTCCTTTCGATAGAGCAGTTTTGAAACACTCCTTTTGTAGTGTGTGCAAGTAGACATTTGGAGCTCTTTCAGGCCTGTGCTGGAAAAGGAAATATCTTCACACAAAAACTAGACAGAAGTATTCTCAGAAACTTCTTTGTGATGCATGCATTCAAAACACGGAGTTGAACCTTCCTTTTGATAGAACAGTTTTGAAACACTCTTATTGTAGAATCTGCATGTGGATATTTGGAGCGCTTTGAGGCCTATGCTAGAAAAGAAAATATCTTCGCATAAAAATTAGACAGAAGCATTCTCAGAAACTTTTTTGTGATGTGTGCATTAAACTCACAGTGTTGAACCTGCCTTTTGATATAGCAGTTTTGAAACACTCTTTTTGTAGAATCTGCAGGTGGATATTTGGAGTGCTTTGAGGACAATGCTATATAAGGAAATGTCTTTACATAAAACCTAGACAGAAACATTATCAGAAACTTCTTTGTGATGTGTGCATCCAAATCACTGAGTTGAACCTTCCTTTTGATATAGCAGGTTTGGAACACACTTTTTGTGGAATCTGCAAGTGAATTTTGGGAGCGCTTTGAGGGCTATGCTGGAAAAGGAAATATATTCACATAAAAACTAGAAAGAGGCATTCTCAAAAACTTCTCTGTGATGTGTGCGCTAAACTCACAAAGTTGAACATCCCTTTTGCTAGAGCAGTTTTGAAACACTGTTTTTGTAAAATCTGCAAGTGAATATTTGGAGTGATTGAGACCTCTGCTGGAAAATCATATAACTTCAAATAAGAACGGGACAGAAGTATTCTCAGAAACATCTTTGTGATGTCTGCATTCAACTCGCGGAGTTGAAACTTCCTTTTGGTAGAGCAGTTTTGAAACTGTCTTTTTGTGGAAGCTACAAGTGGATATTTGGAAGGCTTTGAGGCTTATGCTGGAAAAGCTAATAACTTCACATAAAAAGTAGAGAGAAGCATTCTCAGAAACTTCTTTGTGATGAGTGCATTCAAGTGTACATTTGGAGTGCTTTGAGGCCTTTGCTGGAAAAGGAAATAACTTCACATAAAAATTAGACAGAAGCATTCTCAGAAACTTCTTTGTGATGTGTGCATTCAACTCACAGAGTTGGATCTTCCTTTTCTTAGAGCGGTTTTGAAACAAGATTTTTGTAGAATATTAAAGTGGACATTTGGAGGGCTTTGAGGCCTATGCTGGAAAAGGAAATAACTTCCAATAAAAACTAGACAGAAGCATTCTCAGAAACGTATTTGTTATGAGTCCATTCAACTCACAGTGTTGAACCTTCGTTTTGATAGGGCAGTTTTGAAACACTCTTTTTGTAGAATCTTCAAGTGGACATTTTTAGTGCTTTGACGATATGCTGGAAAAGGAAATATCTTCACATAAAAACTTGACAGAAGCATTCTCAGAAACTTCTTTGTGATGTGTGCTTTCAACTCACAGATGTAAACATTTCTTTTGAAAGAGTAGTTTTGAAACACTCTTTTTGTAGAATCTGCAAGTGGATATATGGAGCGCTTTGAAGCCTATGCTGGAAAAGGAAATATCTTCACATAAAAACTATACAGAAGCATTCTCAGCAACTTCCTTGTGATTTGTGCATTCAACTCGGAGAGTTGAACCGTCCTTTTGTTAGAGCAGTTTGGGAACACTCTTTTTGTAGAATCTGCAAGTGGATATTTGGAGCACTTTGAAGCCTAAGCTGGAAAAGGAAACAACTTCACATAAAAACTAGAAGGAAGCATTCTCACAAACTTTCTTGTGATGTGTGCATTCAACTCAGCGAGTTTAACCTTACTTTTGATAGAGCAGTTTTGAAACACTCTTTTTGTAGAATGTGCAAGTAGACATTTGGACCTCCTTCAGGCCTGTGCTGGAATAGAAAAGATCTTCACACAAAAACTAGACAGAAGCATTCTCAGAAACTTCTTTGTGATGTGTGCATTCCACTCACAGAGTTGAACCTTCCTTTTGATAGAGCAATTCTGAAACACTCTTTTTGTAGAATCCGCAAGTGGATATTTGGAGCGCTTTGAGGCCTATGCTGGAAAAGGAAATATTTTCGCGTAAAAACAAGACCGAAGCACTCTATCAAACTTCTTTGTGATGTTTACATTCAACTCACAGAGTTGAACCTTCCCTTGAATAGAGCGGTTTTGAAAGAATCTTTTTGTAGTATATGCAACTAGATATTTGGAGCGCTTTGAGTCCTATGAGGGAAATGGAAATATTTTTAGATAAAAACTAGACAGAGGCATTCTCAGAAACATATTTGTTACGAGTGAATTCAAGTCACAGAGTTGAACCTTCCTTTTTTCAGAGCGGTTTTGAAACCCTCTTTTTATTGAATCTTCCATTGGAGATTTAGAGCGCTTTGACGCAATGCTGGAAAAGGAAATATCTTCACATAAAAACTAGACGGATGCATTCCCAGAAACTACTTTTTGATGTGTGCTTTCAACTCACAGAGTTGAACCTTTCTTTTGATAGAGCAGTTTTGAAACCCTCTCTTTGAAGAATCTTCATGTGGACATTTGGATATCTTTGAGGCCTATGCTGGAAAAGGAAATATCTTCACATAAAAACAAGACAGAAGCATTCTCAGAAACTGCTTTGCAATGTGTGCGTTCAACACTCAGACTTTAAACTTACTTTTGGCGGAGCAGTTCTGAAACAGTCTTTTTGTACAGTCTGCAAGTGGATATTTGGAGCGCTTTAAGGCCTACGCTGAAAAAAGAAATAACTTCAATCAAAAAGTAGAAAGAAGCATTCTCAGAAACCTTTTTGTGATGTGTGTATTGAACTCACAGAGTTGAACCTTCCTTTTGATAGAGGAGTTTTGAAATACTCTTTTTGTAGGATCTGCAAGTGAATAGTTGGAATGATTTGAGGCCTATGATGGTAAAGGAAATATCTTCACATAAAAACGATAGAGAAGCATTCTCGGAAACTTCCTTGTGATGTGTGCATTCAACCCACAGAGTTGAACCTTCCTTCTGATAGTGCAGTTTTGAAACACTCGTTTTGTATCATCTGCAAGTGGATACTTGGAGCGCTTTGAAGCCTATACTGGAAAAGTAAATGTCTTCTCATAAAAACTATACAGAAGCAATCTCCGAAACCACCTTGTGATGTGTGTATTCAACTCAGAGAGTTGAACCTTCCTTTTTTTAGAGCAGTTTTGAAACACTCTTTTTGCAAAATCTGCAAGTGAATACTTGGATCGCTTTGAAGCCTCTGCACGGTAAAGGAAATATCTTCACATAAAAACAAAACAGAAGCATTGTCAGAAACTTCTTTATGATGTGTGCATTCAATTCACAGAGTTGAACCTTCCTTTCGATAGAGCAGTTTTGAAACACTCCTTTTGTAGTGTGTGCAAGTAGACATTTGGAGCTCTTTCAGGCCTGTGCTGGAAAAGGAAATATCTTCACACAAAAACTAGACAGAAGTATTCTCAGAAACTTCTTTGTGATGCATGCATTCAAAACACGGAGTTGAACCTTCCTTTTGATAGAACAGTTTTGAAACACTCTTATTGTAGAATCTGCATGTGGATATTTGGAGCGCTTTGAGGCCTATGCTAGAAAAGAAAATATCTTCGCATAAAAATGAGACAGAAGCATTCTCAGAAACTTTTTTGTGATGTGTGCATTAAACTCACAGTGTTGAACCTGCCTTTTGATAGAGCAGTTTTGAAACACTCTTTTTGTAGAATCTGCAGGTGGATATTTGGAGTGCTTTGAGGACAATGCTATATAAGGAAATGTCTTCACATAAAACCTAGACAGAAACATTGTCAGAAACTTCTTTGTGATGTGTGCTTCCAAATCACAGAGTTGAACCTTCTTTTTGATATAGCAGGTTTGGAACACACTTTTTGTGGAATCTGCAAGTGAATTTTGGGAGCCCTTTGAGGACTATGCTGGAAAAGGAAATATATTCACATAAAAACTAGAAAGAGGCATTCTCAAAAACTTCTCTGTGATGTGTGCGCTAAACTCACAAAGTTGAACATCCCTTTTGCTAGAGCAGTTTTGAAACACTGTTTTTGTAAAATCTGCAAGTGAATATTTGGAGTGATTGAGACCTCTGCTGGAAAATCATATAACTTCAAATAAGAACGGGACAGAAGTATTCTCAGAAACATCTTTGTGATGTCTGCATTCAACTCGCGGAGTTGAAACTTCCTTTTGGTAGAGCAGTTTTGAAACTGTCTTTTTGTGGAAGCTACAAGTGGATATTTGGAAGGCTTTGAGGCTTATGCTGGAAAAGCTAATAACTTCACATAAAAAGTAGAGAGAAGCATTCTCAGAAACTTCTTTGTGATGAGTGCATTCAAGTGTACATTTGGAGTGCTTTGAGGCCTTTGCTGGAAAAGGAAATAACTTCACATAAAAATTAGACAGAAGCATTCTCAGAAACTTCTTTGTGATGTGTGCATTCAACTCACAGAGTTGGATCTTCCTTTTCTTAGAGCGGTTTTGAAACAAGATTTTTGTAGAATATTCAAGTGGACATTTGGAGGGCTTTGAGGCCTATGCTAGAAAAGGAAATAACTTCACATAAAAACTAGACAGAAGCACTCTCAGGAACTTCTTTATAATGTGTGCATAAAACTCACACAGTTGAATCTTCCTTTTGATAGAGGAGTTTTGAAACACTAGTTTTCTAGAATATTCAAGTGTATATTTGGTGGGCTTTGAGGCCTATTCTGGAAAAGGAAATATCTTCACATAAAAACTAGACAGAAGTACTCTCAGGAACTTCTTTATGATGTGTGCATTCAACTCACAGAGTTGAACCTTTCTTTTGATAGAGCAGTTTTGAAATACTCTTTTTGTAGAATATGCAAGCGGGGGTTTGGAGCGCTTTAAGTCCTATGCTGGAAAAGGAAACATTTTCAGATAAAAACTAGACAGAAGCATTCTCTCAAGCTTCTCTGTGATGTTTGCATTCAACTCGCAGAGTTGAACCTTGCTTTTGATAGAGCAGTTTTGAAACACTCTTTTTGTAGGATCTGCAACGATATATTTGGAGCGATTTGAGGCCTATGATGGAAAAGGAAATATCTTCACATAAAAACTAGACAGAAGCATTCTCAGAAACGTTTTTGTTATGAGTCCATTCAACTCACAGAGTTGAACCTTCGTTTTGATAGGGCAGTTTTGAAACACTCTTTTTGTAGAATCTTCAAGTGGACATTTTTAGTGCTTTGACGATATGCTGGAAAAGGAAATATCTTCACATAAAAACTACACAGAAGCATTCTCAGAAACTTCTTTGTGATGTGTGCTTTCAACTCACAGATGTAAATATTTCTTTGGATAGAGTAGTTTTGAAACACTCTTTTTGTAGAATCTGCAAGTGGATATATGGAGCGCTTTGAAGCCTATGCTGGAAAAGGAAATCTCTTCACATAAAAACTATACAGAAGCATTCTCAGCAACTTCCTTGTGATTTGTGCATTCAACTCGGAGAGTTTAACCGTCCTTTTGTTAGAGCAGTTTGGGAACACTCTTTTTGTAGAATCTGCAAGTGGATATTTGGAGCACTTTGAAGCCTAAGCTGGAAAAGGAAACAACTTCACATAAAAACTAGAAGGAAGCATTCTCACAAACTTTTTTGTGATGTGTGCATTCAACTCAGCGAGTTTAACCTTACTTTTGATAGAGCAGTTTTGAAACACTCTTTTTGTAGAATGTGCAAGTAGACATTTGGAGCTCTTTCAGGCCTGCGCTGGAATAGAAAAGATCTTCACACAAAAACTAGACAGAAGCATTCTCAGAAACTTTTTTGTGATGTGTGCATTCCACTCACAGAGTTGAACCTTCCTTTTGATAGAGCAGTTTTGAAACACTCTTTTTGTAGAATCTGCAGGTAGATATTTGGAGTGCTTTGAGGACAATGCTATATAAGGAAATGTCTTCACATAAAACCTAGACAGAAACATTATCAGAAACTTCTTTGTGATGTGTGCTTCCAAATCACTGAGTTGAACCTTCCTTTTGATATAGCAGGTTTGGAACACACTTTTTGTGGAATCTGCAAGTGAATTTTGGGAGCGCTTTGAGGGCTATGCTGGAAAAGGAAATATATTCACATAAAAACTAGAAAGAGGTATTCTCAAAAACTTCTCTGTGATGTGTGCGCTAAACTCACAAAGTTGAACATCCCTTTTGCTAGAGCAGTTTTGAAACACTGTTTTTGTAAAATCTGCAAGTGAATATTTGGAGTGATTGAGACCTCTGCTGGAAAATCATATAACTTCAAATAAGAACGGGACAGAAGTATTCTCAGAAACATCTTTGTGATGTCTGCATTCAACTCGCGGAGTTGAAACTTCCTTTTGGTAGAGCAGTTTTGAAACTGTCTTTTTGTGGAAGCTACAAGTGGATATTTGGAAGGCTTTGAGGCTTATGCTGGAAAAGCTAATAACTTCACATAAAAAGTAGAGAGAAGCATTCTCAGAAACTTCTTTGTGATGAGTGCATTCAAGTGTACATTTGGAGTGCTTTGAGGCCTTTGCTGGAAAACGAAATAACTTCACATAAAAATTAGACAGAAGCATTCTCAGAAACTTCTTTGTGATGTGTGCATTCAACTCACAGAGTTGGATCTTCCTTTTCTTAGAGCAGTTTTGAAACAATATTTTTGTAGAATATTCAAGTGGACATTTGGAGGGCTTTGAGGCCTATGCTGGAAAAGGAAATAACTTCACATAAAAACTAGACAGAAGCATTCTCAGAAACGTATTTGTTATGAGTCCATTCAACTCACAGTGTTGAACCTTCGTTTTGATAGGGCAGTTTTGAAACACTCTTTTTGTAGAATCTTCAAGTGGACATTTTTAGTGCTTTGACGATATGCAGGAAAAGGAAATATCTTCACATAAAAACAAGACAGAAGCATTCTCAGAAACTGCTTTGCAATGTGTGCGTTCAACACTCAGACTTTAAACTTACTTTTGGCGGAGCAGTTCTGAAACAGTCTTTTTGTACAGTCTGCAAGTGGATATTTGGAGCGCTTTAAGGCCTACGCTGAAAAAAGAAATAACTTCAATCAAAAAGTAGAAAGAAGCATTCTCAGAAACCTCTTTGTGATGTGTGTATTGAACTCACAGAGTTGAACCTTCCTTTTGATAGAGGAGTTTTGAAATACTCTTTTTGTAGGATCTGCAAGTGAATAGTTGGAATGATTTGAGGCCTATGATGGTAAAGGAAATATCTTCACATAAAAACGATAGAGAAGCATTCTCGGAAACTTCCTTGTGATGTGTGCATTCAACTCACAGAGTTGTACCTTCCTTCTGATAGTGCAGTTTTGAAACACTCGTTTTGTATCATCTGCAAGTGGATACTTGGAGCGCTTTGAAGCCTATACTGGAAAAGTAAATGTCTTCTCATAAAAACTATACAGAAGCAATCTCCCAAACCACCTTGTGATGTGTGTATTCAACTCAGAGAGTTGAACCTTCCTTTTTTTAGAGCAGTTTTGAAACACTCTTTTTGCAAAATCTGCAAGTGAATACTTGGATCGCTTTGAAGCCTCTGCACGGTAAAGGAAATATCTTCACATAAAAACAAAACAGAAGCATTGTCAGAAACTTCTTTATGATGTGTGCATTCAATTCACAGAGTTGAACCTTCCTTTCGAGAGAGCAGTTTTGAAACACTCCTTTTGTAGTGTGTGCAAGTAGACATTTGGAGCTCTTTCAGGCCTGTGCTGGAAAAGGAAATATCTTCACACAAAAACTAGACAGAAGTATTCTCAGAAACTTCTTTGTGATGCATGCATTCAAAACACGGAGTTGAACCTTCCTTTTGATAGAACAGTTTTGAAACACTCTTATTGTAGAATCTGCATGTGGATATTTGGAGCGCTTTGAGGCCTATGCTAGAAAAGAAAATATCTTCGCATAAAAATGAGACAGAAGCATTCTCAGAAACTTTTTTGTGATGTGTGCATTAAACTCACAGTGTTGAACCTGCCTTTTGATAGAGCAGTTTTGAAACACTCTTTTTGTAGAATCTGCAGGTGGATATTTGGAGTGCTTTGAGGACAATGCTATATAAGGAAATGTCTTCACATAAAACCTAGACAGAAACATTGTCAGAAACTTCTTTGTGATGTGTGCTTCCAAATCACAGAGTTGAACCTTCTTTTTGATATAGCAGGTTTGGAACACACTTTTTGTGGAATCTGCAAGTGAATTTTGGGAGCGCTTTGAGGACTATGCTGGAAAAGGAAATATATTCACATAAAAACTAGAAAGAGGCATTCTCAAAAACTTCTCTGTGATGTGTGCGCTAAACTCACAAAGTTGAACATCCCTTTTGCTAGAGCAGTTTTGAAACACTGTTTTTGTAAAATCTGCAAGTGAATATTTGGAGTGATTGAGACCTCTGCTGGAAAATCATATAACTTCAAATAAGAACGGGACAGAAGTATTCTCAGAAACATCTTTGTGATGTCTGCATTCAACTCGCGGAGTTGAAACTTCCTTTTGGTAGAGCAGTTTTGAAACTGTCTTTTTGTGGAAGCTACAAGTGGATATTTGGAAGGCTTTGAGGCTTATGCTGGAAAAGCTAATAACTTCACATAAAAAGTGGAGAGAAGCATTCTCAGAAACTTCTTTGTGATGAGTGCATTCAAGTGTACATTTGGAGTGCTTTGAGGCCTTTGCTGGAAAAGGAAATAACTTCACATAAAAATTAGACAGAAGCATTCTCAGAAACTTCTTTGTGATGTGTGCATTCAACTCACAGAGTTGGATCTTCCTTTTCTTAGAGCGGTTTTGAAACAAGATTTTTGTAGAATATTCAAGTGGACATTTGGAGGGCTTTGAGGCCTATGCTAGAAAAGGAAATAACTTCACATAAAAACTAGACAGAAGCACTCTCAGGAACTTCTTTATAATGTGTGCATAAAACTCACACAGTTGAATCTTCCTTTTGATAGAGGAGTTTTGAAACACTAGTTTTCTAGAATATTCAAGTGTATATTTGGTGGGCTTTGAGGCCTATTCTGGAAAAGGAAATATCTTCACATAAAAACTAGACAGAAGTACTCTCAGGAACTTCTTTATGATGTGTGCATTCAACTCACAGAGTTGAACCTTTCTTTTGATAGAGCAGTTTTGAAATACTCTTTTTGTAGAATATGCAAGCGGGGGTTTGGAGCGCTTTAAGTCCTATGCTGGAAAAGGAAACATTTTCAGATAAAAACTAGACAGAAGCATTCTCTCAAGCTTCTCTGTGATGTTTGCATTCAACTCGCAGAGTTGAACCTTGCTTTTGATAGAGCAGTTTTGAAACACTCTTTTTGTAGGATCTGCAACGATATATTTGGAGCGATTTGAGGCCTATGATGGAAAAGGAAATATCTTCACATAAAAACTAGACAGAAGCATTCTCAGAAACGTTTTTGTTATGAGTCCATTCAACTCACAGAGTTGAACCTTCGTTTTGATAGGGCAGTTTTGAAACACTCTTTTTGTAGAATCTTCAAGTGGACATTTTTAGTGCTTTGACGATATGCTGGAAAAGGAAATATCTTCACATAAAAACTACACAGAAGCATTCTCAGAAACTTCTTTGTGATGTGTGCTTTCAACTCACGGATGTAAATATTTCTTTGGATAGAGTAGTTTTGAAACACTCTTTTTGTAGAATCTGCAAGTGGATATATGGAGCGCTTTGAAGCCTATGCTGGAAAAGGAAATCTCTTCACATAAAAACTATACAGAAGCATTCTCAGCAACTTCCTTGTGATTTGTGCATTCAACTCGGAGAGTTTAACCGTCCTTTTGTTAGAGCAGTTTGGGAACACTCTTTTTGTAGAATCTGCAAGTGGATATTTGGAGCACTTTGAAGCCTAAGCTGGAAAAGGAAACAACTTCACATAAAAACTAGAAGGAAGCATTCTCACAAACTTTTTTGTGATGTGTGCATTCAACTCAGCGAGTTTAACCTTACTTTTGATAGAGCAGTTTTGAAACACTCTTTTTGTAGAATGTGCAAGTAGACATTTGGAGCTCTTTCAGGCCTGCGCTGGAATAGAAAAGATCTTCACACAAAAACTAGACAGAAGCATTCTCAGAAACTTTTTTGTGATGTGTGCATTCCACTCACAGAGTTGAACCTTCCTTTTGATAGAGCAGTTTTGAAACACTCTTTTTGTAGAATCTGCAGGTAGATATTTGGAGTGCTTTGAGGACAATGCTATATAAGGAAATGTCTTCACATAAAACCTAGACAGAAACATTATCAGAAACTTCTTTGTGATGTGTGCTTCCAAATCACTGAGTTGAACCTTCCTTTTGATATAGCAGGTTTGGAACACACTTTTTGTGGAATCTGCAAGTGAATTTTGGGAGCGCTTTGAGGGCTATGCTGGAAAAGGAAATATATTCACATAAAAACTAGAAAGAGGTATTCTCAAAAACTTCTCTGTGATGTGTGCGCTAAACTCACAAAGTTGAACATCCCTTTTGCTAGAGCAGTTTTGAAACACTGTTTTTGTAAAATCTGCAAGTGAATATTTGGAGTGATTGAGACCTCTGCTGGAAAATCATATAACTTCAAATAAGAACGGGACAGAAGTATTCTCAGAAACATCTTTGTGATGTCTGCATTCAACTCGCGGAGTTGAAACTTCCTTTTGGTAGAGCAGTTTTGAAACTGTCTTTTTGTGGAAGCTACAAGTGGATATTTGGAAGGCTTTGAGGCTTATGCTGGAAAAGCTAATAACTTCACATAAAAAGTAGAGAGAAGCATTCTCAGAAACTTCTTTGTGATGAGTGCATTCAAGTGTACATTTGGAGTGCTTTGAGGCCTTTGCTGGAAAACGAAATAACTTCACATAAAAATTAGACAGAAGCATTCTCAGAAACTTCTTTGTGATGTGTGCATTCAACTCACAGAGTTGGATCTTCCTTTTCTTAGAGCAGTTTTGAAACAATATTTTTGTAGAATATTCAAGTGGACATTTGGAGGGCTTTGAGGCCTATGCTGGAAAAGGAAATAACTTCACATAAAAACTAGACAGAAGCATTCTCAGAAACGTATTTGTTATGAGTCCATTCAACTCACAGTGTTGAACCTTCGTTTTGATAGGGCAGTTTTGAAACACTCTTTTTGTAGAATCTTCAAGTGGACATTTTTAGTGCTTTGACGATATGCAGGAAAAGGAAATATCTTCACATAAAAACAAGACAGAAGCATTCTCAGAAACTGCTTTGCAATGTGTGCGTTCAACACTCAGACTTTAAACTTACTTTTGGCGGAGCAGTTCTGAAACAGTCTTTTTGTACAGTCTGCAAGTGGATATTTGGAGCGCTTTAAGGCCTACGCTGAAAAAAGAAATAACTTCAATCAAAAAGTAGAAAGAAGCATTCTCAGAAACCTCTTTGTGATGTGTGTATTGAACTCACAGAGTTGAACCTTCCTTTTGATAGAGGAGTTTTGAAATACTCTTTTTGTAGGATCTGCAAGTGAATAGTTGGAATGATTTGAGGCCTATGATGGTAAAGGAAATATCTTCACATAAAAACGATAGAGAAGCATTCTCGGAAACTTCCTTGTGATGTGTGCATTCAACTCACAGAGTTGTACCTTCCTTCTGATAGTGCAGTTTTGAAACACTCGTTTTGTATCATCTGCAAGTGGATACTTGGAGCGCTTTGAAGCCTATACTGGAAAAGTAAATGTCTTCTCATAAAAACTATACAGAAGCAATCTCCCAAACCACCTTGTGATGTGTGTATTCAACTCAGAGAGTTGAACCTTCCTTTTTTTAGAGCAGTTTTGAAACACTCTTTTTGCAAAATCTGCAAGTGAATACTTGGATCGCTTTGAAGCCTCTGCACGGTAAAGGAAATATCTTCACATAAAAACAAAACAGAAGCATTGTCAGAAACTTCTTTATGATGTGTGCATTCAATTCACAGAGTTGAACCTTCCTTTCGAGAGAGCAGTTTTGAAACACTCCTTTTGTAGTGTGTGCAAGTAGACATTTGGAGCTCTTTCAGGCCTGTGCTGGAAAAGGAAATATCTTCACACAAAAACTAGACAGAAGTATTCTCAGAAACTTCTTTGTGATGCATGCATTCAAAACACGGAGTTGAACCT
The DNA here is from genome assembly GCF_028885655.2 of Pongo abelii. Lineage (NCBI taxonomy): Eukaryota > Metazoa > Chordata > Mammalia > Primates > Hominidae > Pongo > Pongo abelii. The sequence continues at coordinate 26,081,931 of NC_072005.2, forward strand.
TCCTTTTGATAGAACAGTTTTGAAACACTCTTATTGTAGAATCTGCATGTGGATATTTGGAGCGCTTTGAGGCCTATGCTAGAAAAGAAAATATCTTCGCATAAAAATTAGGCAGAAGCATTCTCAGAAACTTTTTTGTGATGTGTGCATTAAACTCACAGTGTTGAACCTGCCTTTTGATAGAGCAGTTTTGAAACACTCTTTTTGTAGAATCTGCAGGTGGATATTTGGAGTGCTTTGAGGACAATGCTATATAAGGAAATGTCTTCACATAAAACCTAGACAGAAACACTATCAGAAACTTCTTTGTGATGTGTGCTTCCAAATCACTGAGTTGAACCTTCCTTTTGATATAACAGGTTTGGAACACACTTTTTGTGGAATCTGCAAGTGAATTTTGGGAGCGCTTTGAGGACTATGCTGGAAAAGGAAATATATTCACATAAAAACTAGAAAGAGGCATTCTCAAAAACTTCTCTGTGATGTGTGCGCTAAACTCACAAAGTTGAACATCCCTTTTGCTAGAGCAGTGTTGAAACACTGTTTTTGTAAAATCTGCAAGTGAATATTTGGAGTGATTGAGACCTCTGCTGGAAAATCATATAACTTCAAATAAGAACGGGACAGAAGTATTCTCAGAAACATCTTTGTGATGTCTGCATTCAACTCGCGGAGTTGAAACTTCCTTTTGGTAGAGCAGTTTTGAAACTGTCTTTTTGTGGAAGCTACAAGTGGATATTTGGATGGCTTTGAGGCTTATGCTGGAAAAGCTAATAACTTCACATAAAAAGTAGAGAGAAGCATTCTCAGAAACTTCTTTGTGATGAGTGCATTCAAGTGTACATTTGGAGTGCTTTGAGGCCTTTGCTGGAAAAGGAAATAACTTCACATAAAAATTAGACAGAAGCATTCTCAGGAACTTCTTTGTGATGTGTGCATTCAACTCACAGAGTTGGATCTTCCTTTTCTTAGAGCGGTTTTGAAACAATATTTTTGTAGAATATTCAAGTGGACATTTGGAGGGCTTTGAGGCCTATGCTGGAAAAGGAAATAACTTCACATAAAAACTAGACAGAAGCACTCTCAGGAACTTCTTTATAATGTGTGCATAAAACTCACACAGTTGAATCTTCCTTTTGATAGAGGAGTTTTGAATAACAGTTTTTCTAGAATATTCAAGTGGATATTTGGTGGGCTTTGAGGCCTATTCTGGAAAAGGAAATATCTTCACATAAAAACTAGACAGAAGTACTCTCAGGAACTTCTTTATGATGTGTGCATTCAACTCACAGAGTTGAACCTTGCTTTTGATAGAGCAGTTTTGAAACACTCTTTTTGTAGGATCTGCAACGATATATTTGGAGCGATTTGAGGCCTATGATGGAAAAGGAAATATCTTCACATAAAAACTAGACAGAAGCATTCTCAGAAACGTTTTTGTTATGAGTCCATTCAACTCACAGAGTTGAACCTTCGTTTTGATAGGGCAGTTTTGAAACACTCTTTTTGTAGAATCTTCAAGTGGACATTTTTAGTGCTTTGACGATATGCTGGAAAAGGAAATATCTTCACATAAAAACTACACAGAAGCATTCTCAGAAACTTCTTTGTGATGTGTGCTTTCAACTCACAGATGTAAATATTTCTTTGGATAGAGTAGTTTTGAAACACTCTTTTTGTAGAATCTGCAAGTGGATATATGGAGCGCTTTGAAGCCTATGCTGGAAAAGGAAATCTCTTCACATAAAAACTATACAGAAGCATTCTCAGCAACTTCCTTGTGATTTGTGCATTCAACTCGGAGAGTTTAACCGTCCTTTTGTTAGAGCAGTTTGGGAACACTCTTTTTGTAGAATCTGCAAGTGGATATTTGGAGCACTTTGAAGCCTAAGCTGGAAAAGGAAACAACTTCACATAAAAACTAGAAGGAAGCATTCTCACAAACTTTTTTGTGATGTGTGCATTCAACTCAGCGAGTTTAACCTTACTTTTGATAGAGCAGTTTTGAAACACTCTTTTTGTAGAATGTGCAAGTAGACATTTGGAGCTCTTTCAGGCCTGCGCTGGAATAGAAAAGATCTTCACACAAAAACTAGACAGAAGCATTCTCAGAAACTTTTTTGTGATGTGTGCATTCCACTCACAGAGTTGAACCTTCCTTTTGATAGAGCAGTTTTGAAACACTCTTTTTGTAGAATCTGCAGGTAGATATTTGGAGTGCTTTGAGGACAATGCTATATAAGGAAATGTCTTCACATAAAACCTAGACAGAAACATTATCAGAAACTTCTTTGTGATGTGTGCTTCCAAATCACTGAGTTGAACCTTCCTTTTGATATAGCAGGTTTGGAACACACTTTTTGTGGAATCTGCAAGTGAATTTTGGGAGCGCTTTGAGGGCTATGCTGGAAAAGGAAATATATTCACATAAAAACTAGAAAGAGGTATTCTCAAAAACTTCTCTGTGATGTGTGCGCTAAACTCACAAAGTTGAACATCCCTTTTGCTAGAGCAGTTTTGAAACACTGTTTTTGTAAAATCTGCAAGTGAATATTTGGAGTGATTGAGACCTCTGCTGGAAAATCATATAACTTCAAATAAGAACGGGACAGAAGTATTCTCAGAAACATCTTTGTGATGTCTGCATTCAACTCGCGGAGTTGAAACTTCCTTTTGGTAGAGCAGTTTTGAAACTGTCTTTTTGTGGAAGCTACAAGTGGATATTTGGAAGGCTTTGAGGCTTATGCTGGAAAAGCTAATAACTTCACATAAAAAGTAGAGAGAAGCATTCTCAGAAACTTCTTTGTGATGAGTGCATTCAAGTGTACATTTGGAGTGCTTTGAGGCCTTTGCTGGAAAACGAAATAACTTCACATAAAAATTAGACAGAAGCATTCTCAGAAACTTCTTTGTGATGTGTGCATTCAACTCACAGAGTTGGATCTTCCTTTTCTTAGAGCAGTTTTGAAACAATATTTTTGTAGAATATTCAAGTGGACATTTGGAGGGCTTTGAGGCCTATGCTGGAAAAGGAAATAACTTCACATAAAAACTAGACAGAAGCATTCTCAGAAACGTATTTGTTATGAGTCCATTCAACTCACAGTGTTGAACCTTCGTTTTGATAGGGCAGTTTTGAAACACTCTTTTTGTAGAATCTTCAAGTGGACATTTTTAGTGCTTTGACGATATGCAGGAAAAGGAAATATCTTCACATAAAAACAAGACAGAAGCATTCTCAGAAACTGCTTTGCAATGTGTGCGTTCAACACTCAGACTTTAAACTTACTTTTGGCGGAGCAGTTCTGAAACAGTCTTTTTGTACAGTCTGCAAGTGGATATTTGGAGCGCTTTAAGGCCTACGCTGAAAAAAGAAATAACTTCAATCAAAAAGTAGAAAGAAGCATTCTCAGAAACCTCTTTGTGATGTGTGTATTGAACTCACAGAGTTGAACCTTCCTTTTGATAGAGGAGTTTTGAAATACTCTTTTTGTAGGATCTGCAAGTGAATAGTTGGAATGATTTGAGGCCTATGATGGTAAAGGAAATATCTTCACATAAAAACGATAGAGAAGCATTCTCGGAAACTTCCTTGTGATGTGTGCATTCAACTCACAGAGTTGTACCTTCCTTCTGATAGTGCAGTTTTGAAACACTCGTTTTGTATCATCTGCAAGTGGATACTTGGAGCGCTTTGAAGCCTATACTGGAAAAGTAAATGTCTTCTCATAAAAACTATACAGAAGCAATCTCCCAAACCACCTTGTGATGTGTGTATTCAACTCAGAGAGTTGAACCTTCCTTTTTTTAGAGCAGTTTTGAAACACTCTTTTTGCAAAATCTGCAAGTGAATACTTGGATCGCTTTGAAGCCTCTGCACGGTAAAGGAAATATCTTCACATAAAAACAAAACAGAAGCATTGTCAGAAACTTCTTTATGATGTGTGCATTCAATTCACAGAGTTGAACCTTCCTTTCGAGAGAGCAGTTTTGAAACACTCCTTTTGTAGTGTGTGCAAGTAGACATTTGGAGCTCTTTCAGGCCTGTGCTGGAAAAGGAAATATCTTCACACAAAAACTAGACAGAAGTATTCTCAGAAACTTCTTTGTGATGCATGCATTCAAAACACGGAGTTGAACCTTCCTTTTGATAGAACAGTTTTGAAACACTCTTATTGTAGAATCTGCATGTGGATATTTGGAGCGCTTTGAGGCCTATGCTAGAAAAGAAAATATCTTCGCATAAAAATTAGGCAGAAGCATTCTCAGAAACTTTTTTGTGATGTGTGCATTAAACTCACAGTGTTGAACCTGCCTTTTGATAGAGCAGTTTTGAAACACTCTTTTTGTAGAATCTGCAGGTGGATATTTGGAGTGCTTTGAGGACAATGCTATATAAGGAAATGTCTTCACATAAAACCTAGACAGAAACACTATCAGAAACTTCTTTGTGATGTGTGCTTCCAAATCACTGAGTTGAACCTTCCTTTTGATATAACAGGTTTGGAACACACTTTTTGTGGAATCTGCAAGTGAATTTTGGGAGCGCTTTGAGGACTATGCTGGAAAAGGAAATATATTCACATAAAAACTAGAAAGAGGCATTCTCAAAAACTTCTCTGTGATGTGTGCGCTAAACTCACAAAGTTGAACATCCCTTTTGCTAGAGCAGTGTTGAAACACTGTTTTTGTAAAATCTGCAAGTGAATATTTGGAGTGATTGAGACCTCTGCTGGAAAATCATATAACTTCAAATAAGAACGGGACAGAAGTATTCTCAGAAACATCTTTGTGATGTCTGCATTCAACTCGCGGAGTTGAAACTTCCTTTTGGTAGAGCAGTTTTGAAACTGTCTTTTTGTGGAAGCTACAAGTGGATATTTGGATGGCTTTGAGGCTTATGCTGGAAAAGCTAATAACTTCACATAAAAAGTAGAGAGAAGCATTCTCAGAAACTTCTTTGTGATGAGTGCATTCAAGTGTACATTTGGAGTGCTTTGAGGCCTTTGCTGGAAAAGGAAATAACTTCACATAAAAATTAGACAGAAGCATTCTCAGGAACTTCTTTGTGATGTGTGCATTCAACTCACAGAGTTGGATCTTCCTTTTCTTAGAGCGGTTTTGAAACAATATTTTTGTAGAATATTCAAGTGGACATTTGGAGGGCTTTGAGGCCTATGCTGGAAAAGGAAATAACTTCACATAAAAACTAGACAGAAGCACTCTCAGGAACTTCTTTATAATGTGTGCATAAAACTCACACAGTTGAATCTTCCTTTTGATAGAGGAGTTTTGAATAACAGTTTTTCTAGAATATTCAAGTGGATATTTGGTGGGCTTTGAGGCCTATTCTGGAAAAGGAAATATCTTCACATAAAAACTAGACAGAAGTACTCTCAGGAACTTCTTTATGATGTGTGCATTCAACTCACAGAGTTGAACCTTTCTTTTGATAGAGCAGTTTTGAAATACTCTTTTTGTAGAATATGCAAGCGGGGGTTTGGAGCGCTTTAAGTCCTATGCTGGAAAAGGAAACATTTTCAGATAAAAACTAGACAGAAGCATTCTCTCAAGCTTCTCTGTGATGTTTGCATTCAACTCGCAGAGTTGAACCTTGCTTTTGATAGAGCAGTTTTGAAACACTCTTTTTGTAGGATCTGCAACGATATATTTGGAGCGATTTGAGGCCTATGATGGAAAAGGAAATATCTTCACATAAAAACTAGACAGAAGCATTCTCAGAAACTTCTTTGTGATGTGTGCATTCAACTCAGAGAGTTGGATCTTCCTTTTCTTAGAGCGGTTTTGAAACAATATTTTTGTAGAATATTCAAGTGGACATTTGGAGGGCTTTGAGGCCTATGCTGGAAAAGGAAATAACTTCACATAAAAACTAGACAGAAGCATTCTCAGAAACGTATTTGCTATGAGTCCATTCAACTCACAGTGTTGAACCTTCGTTTTGATAGGGCAGTTTTGAAACACTCTTTTTTTTTTTTTTTTTTTTTTTTTTTTGGATTTATTTTATTTTATTTTATTTTATTTTATTTTTTTCTTTTATTATTATTATTATTATTATCATTATTATACTTTAGGTTTTATGGTACATGTGCGCAATGTGCAGGTAAGTTACATATGTATACATGTGCCATGCTGGTGCGCTGCACCCACCAACTTGTCATCTAGCATTAGGTATATCTCCCAATGCTATCCCTCCCCCCTCCCCCCACCCCACAACAGTCCCCAAAGTGTGATGTTCCCCTTCCTGTGTCCATGTGTTCTCATTGTTCAATTCCCACCTATGAGTGAGAATATGCGGTGTTTGGTTTTTTGTTCTTGCGATAGTTTACTGAGAATGATGATTTCCAGTTTCATCCATGTCCCTACAAAGGACGTGAACTCATCATTTTTTATGGCTGCATAGTATTCCATGGTGTATATGGGCCACATTTTCTTAATCCAGTCTATCATTGCTGGACATTTGGGTTGGTTCCAAGTCTTTACTATTGTGAATAATGCGGCAATAAACATACGTGTGCATGTGTCTTTATAGCAGCATGATTTATAGTCCTTTGGGTATATACCCAGTAATGGGATGGCTGGGTCGAATGGAATTTCTAGTTCTAGATCCCTGAGGAATCGCCACACTGACTTCCACAAGGGTTGAACTAGTTTACAGTCCCACCAACAGTGTAAAAGTGTTCCTATTTCTCCACATCCTCTCCAGCACCTGTTGTTTCCTGACTTTTTAATGATTGCCATTCTAACTGGTGTGAGATGGTATCTCATTGTGGTTTTGATTTGCATTTCTCTGATGGCCAGTGATGGTGAGCATTTTTTCATGTGTTTTTTGGCTGCATAAATGTCTTCTTTTGAGAAGTGTCTGTTCATGTCCTTCGCCCACTTTTTGATGGGGTTGTTTGTTTTTTTCTTGTAAATTTGTTGGAGTTCATTGTAGATTCTGGATATTAGCCCTTTGTCAGATGAGTAGGTTGCGAAAATTTTCTCCCATTTTGTAGGTTGCCTGTTCACTCTGATGGTAGTTTCCTTTGCTGTGCAGAAGCTCTTTAGTTTAATTAGATCCCATTTGTCAATTTTGGCTTTTGTTGCCATTGCTTTTGGTGTTTTAGACATGAAGTCCTTGCCCATGCCTATGTCCTGAATGGTAATGCCTAGGTTTTCTTCTAGGGTTTTTATGGTTTTAGGTCTAACATTTAAGTCTTTAATCCATCTTGAATTGATTTTTGTATAAGGTGTAAGGAAGGGATCCAGTTTCAGCTTTCTACATATGGCTAGCCAGTTTTCCCAGCACCATTTATTAAATAGGGAATCCTTTCCCCATTTCTTGTTTTTGTCAGGTTTGTCAAAGATCAGATACTTGTAGATATGTGGCATTATTTCTGACGGCTCTGTTCTGTTCCATTGATCTATATCTCTGTTTTGGTACCAGTACCATGCTGTTTTGGTTACTGTAGCCTTGTAGTATAGTTTGAAGTCAGGTAGTAGAATCTTCAAGTGGACATTTTTAGTGCTTTGACGATATGCTGGAAAAGGAAATATCTTCACATAAAAACTACACAGAAGCATTCTCAGAAACTTCTTTGTGATGTGTGCTTTCAACTCACAGATGTAAACATTTCTTTTGAAAGAGTAGTTTTGAAACACTCTTTTTGTAGAATCTGCAAGTGGATATATGGAGCGCTTTGAAGCCTATGCTGGAAAAGGAAATATCTTCACATAAAAACTATACAGAAGCATTCTCAGCAACTTCCTTGTGATTTGTGCATTCAACTCGGAGAGTTGAACCGTCCTTTTGTTAGAGCAGTTTGGGAACACTCTTTTTGTAGAATCTGCAAGTGGATATTTGGAGCACTTTGAAGCCTAAGCTGGAAAAGGAAACAACTTCACATAAAAACTAGAAGGAAGCATTCTCACAAACTTTTTTGTGATGTGTGCATTCAACTCAGCGAGTTTAACCTTACTTCTGATAGAGCAGTTTTGAAACACTCTTTTTGTAGAATGTGCAAGTAGACATTTGGACCTCCTTCATTCCTGTGCTGGAATAGAAAAGATCTTCACACAAAAACTAGACAGAAGCATTCTCAGAAACTTCTTTGTGATGTGTGCATTCCACTCACAGAGTTGAACCTTCCTTTTGATAGAGCAATTCTGAAACACTCTTTTTGTAGAATCCGCAAGTGGATATTTGGAGCGCTTTGAGGCCTATGCTGGAAAAGGAAATATTTTCACGTAAAAACAAGACCGAAGCACTCTATCAAACTTCTTTGTGATGTTTACATTCAACTCACAGAGTTGAACCTTCCCTTGAATAGAGCGGTTTTGAAAGAATCTTTTTGTAGTATATGCAACTAGATATTTGGAGCGCTTTGAGTCCTATGAGGGAAATGGAAATATTTTTAGATAAAAACTAGACAGAGGCATTCTCAGAAACATATTTATTACGAGTGAATTCGAGTCACAGAGTTGAACCTTCCTTTTGGCAGAGCGGTTTTGAAACCCTCTTTTTATTGAATCTTCCATTGGAGATTTAGAGCGCTTTGACGCAATGCTGGAAAAGGAAATATCTTCACATAAAAACTAGACGGATGCATTCCCAGAAACTTCTTTTTGATGTGTGCTTTCAACTCACAGAGTTGAACCTTTCTTTTGATAGAGCAGTTTTGAAACCCTCTCTTTGAAGAATCTTCATGTGGACATTTGGATATCTTTGAGGCCTATGCTGGAAAAGGAAATATCTTCACATAAAAACAAGACAGAAGCATTCTCAGAAACTGCTTTGCAATGTGTGCGTTCAACACTCAGACTTTAAACTTACTTTTGGCGGAGCAGTTCTGAAACAGTCTTTTTGTACAGTCTGCAAGTGGATATTTGGAGCGCTTTAAGGCCTACGCTGAAAAAAGAAATAACTTCAATCAAAAACTAGAAAGAAGCATTCTCAGAAACCTCTTTGTGATGTGTGTATTGAACTCACAGGGTTGAACCTTCCTTTTGATAGAGGAGTTTTGAAATACTCTTTTTGTAGGATCTGCAAGTGAATAGTTGGAATGATTTGAGGCCTATGATGGTAAAGGAAATATCTTCACATAAAAACGATAGAGAAGCATTCTCGGAAACTTCCTTGTGATGTGTGCATTCAACTCACAGAGTTGTACCTTCCTTCTGATAGTGCAGTTTTGAAACACTCGTTTTGTATCATCTGCAAGTGGATACTTGGAGCGCTTTGAAGCCTATACTGGAAAAGTAAATGTCTTCTCATAAAAACTATACAGAAGCAATCTCCGAAACCACCTTGTGATGTGTGTATTCAACGCAGAGAGTTGAACCTTCCTTTTTTTAGAGCAGTTTTGAAACACTCTTTTTGCAAAATCTGCAAGTGAATACTTGGATCGCTTTGAAGCCTCTGCAGGGTAAAGGAATTATCTTCACATAAAAACAAAACAGAAGCATTGTCAGAAACTTCTTTATGATGTGTGCATTCAATTCACAGAGTTGAACCTTCCTTTCGATAGAGCAGTTTTGAAACACTCCTTTTGTAGTGTGTGCAAATAGACATTTGGAGCTCCTTCAGGCCTGTGCTGGAAAAGGAAATATCTTCACACAAAAACTAGACAGAAGTATTCTCAGAAACTTCTTTGTGATGCATGCATTCAAAACACGGAGTGGAACCTTCCTTTTGATAGAACAGTTTTGAAACACTCTTATTGTAGAATCTGCATGTGGATATTTGGAGCGCTTTGAGGCCTATGCTAGAAAAGAAAATATCTTCACATAAAAATTAGACAGAAGCATTCTCAGAAGCTTTTTTGTGATGTGTGCATTAAACTCACAGTGTTGAACCTGCCTTTTGATAGAGCAGTTTTGAAACACTCTTTTTGTAGAATCTGCAGGTGGATATTTGGAGTGCTTTGAGGACAATGCTATATAGGGAAATGTCTTCACATAAAACCTAGACAGAAACATTGTCAGAAACTTCTTTGTGATGTGTGCTTCCAAATCACAGAGTTGAACCTTCCTTTTGATATAGCAGGTTTGGAACACACCTTTTGTGGAATCTGCAAGTGAATTTTAGGAGCGCTTTGAGGACTATGCTGGAAAAGGAAATATATTCACATAAAAACTAGAAAGAGGCATTCTCAAAAACTTCTCTGTGATGTGTGCGCTAAACTCACAAAGTTGAACATCCCTTTTGCTAGAGCAGTGTTGAAACACTGTTTTTTTAAAATCTGCAAGTGAATATTTGGAGTGATTGAGACCTCTGCTGGAAAATCATATAACTTCAAATAAGAGCGGGACAGAAGTATTCTCAGAAACATCTTTGTGATGTCTGCATTCAACTCGCGGAGTTGAAACTTCCTTTTGGTAGAGCAGTTTTGAAACTGTCTTTTTGTGGAAGCTACAAGTGGATATTTGGAAGGCTTTGAGGCTTATGCTGGAAAAGCTAATAACTTCACATAAAAAGTAGAGAGAAGCATTCTCAGAAACTTCTTTGTGATGAGTGCATTCAAGTGTACATTTGGAGTGCTTTGAGGCCTTTGCTGGAAAAGGAAATAACTTCACATAAAAATTAGACAGAAGCATTCTCAGAAACTTCTTTGTGATGTGTGCATTCAACTCACAGAGTTGGATCTTCCTTTTCTTAGAGCGGTTTTGAAACAAGATTTTTGTAGAATATTCAAGTGGATATTTGGTGGGCTTTGAGGCCTATTCTGGATAAGGAAATATCTTCACATAAAAACTAGACAGAAGTACTCTCAGGAACTTCTTTATGATGTGTGCATTCAACTCACAGAGTTGAACCTTTCTTTTGATAGAGCAGTTTTGAAATACTCTTTTTGTAGAATATGCAAGCGGGGGTTTGGAGCGCTTTAAGTCCTATGCTGGAAAAGGAAACATTTTCAGATAAAAACTAGACAGAAGCATTCTCTCAAGCTTCTCTGTGATGTTTGCATTCAACTCGCAGAGTTGAACCTTGCTTTTGATAGAGCAGTTTTGAAACACTCTTTTTGTAGGATCTGCAACGATATATTTGGAGCGATTTGAGGCCTATGATGGAAAAGGAAATATCTTCACATAAAAACTAGACAGAAGCATTCTCAGAAACGTATTTGTTATGAGTCCATTCAACTCACAGAGTTGAACCTTCGTTTTCATAGGGCAGTTTTGAAACACTCTTTTTGTAGAATCTTCAAGTGGACATTTTTAGTGCTTTGACGATATGCTGGAAAAGGAAATATCTTCACATAAAAACTACACAGAAGCATTCTCAGAAACTTCTTTGTGATGTGTGCTTTCAACTCACAGATGTAAACATTTCTTTGGATAGAGTAGTTTTGAAACACTCTTTTTGTAGAATCTGCAAGTGGATATACGGAGCGCTTTGAAGCCTATGCTGGAAAAGGAAATATCTTCACATAAAAACTATACAGAAGCATTCTCAGCAACTTCCTTGTGATTTGTGCATTCAACTCGGAGAGTTGAACCGTCCTTTTGTTAGAGCAGTTTGGGAACACTCTTTTTGTAGAATCTGCAAGTGGATATTTGGAGCACTTTGAAGCCTAAGCTGGAAAAGGAAACAACTTCACATAAAAACTAGAAGGAAGCATTCTCACAAACTTTTTTGTGATGTGTGCATTCAACTCAGCGAGTTTAACCTTACTTTTGATAGAGCAGTTTTGAAACACTCTTTTTGTAGAATGTGCAAGTAGACATTTGGAGCTCTTTCAGGCCTGTGCTGGAATAGAAAAGATCTTCACACAAAAACTAGACAGAAGCATTCTCAGAAACTTCTTTGTGATGTGTGCATTCCACTCACAGAGTTGAACCTTCCTTTTGATAGAGCAATTCTGAAACACTCTTTTTGTAGAATCCGCAAGTTTATATTTGGAGCACTTTGAGGCCTATGCTGGAAAAGGAAATATTTTCACGTAAAAACAAGACCGAAGCACTCTATCAAACTTCTTTGTGATGTTTACATTCAACTCACAGAGTTGAACCTTCCCTTGAATAGAGCAGTTTTGAAAGAATCTTTTTGTAGTATATGCAACTAGATATTTGGAGCGCTTTGAGTCCTATGAGGGAAATGGAAATATTTTTAGATAAAAACTAGACAGAGGCATTCTCAGAAACATATTTGTTACGAGTGAATTCAAGTCACAGAGTTGAACCTTCCTTTTGGCAGAGCGGTTTTGAAACCCTCTTTTTATTGAATCTTCCATTGGAGATTTAGAGCGCTTTGACGCAATGCTGGAAAAGGAAATATCTTCACATAAAAACTAGACGGATGCATTCCCAGAAACTTCTTTTTGATGTGTGCTTTCAACTCACAGAGTTGAACCTTTCTTTTGATAGAGCAGTTTTGAAACCCTCTCTTTGAAGAATCTTCATGTGGACATTTGGATATCTTTGAGGCCTATGCTGGAAAAGGAAATATCTTCACATAAAAACAAGACAGAAGCATTCTCAGAAACTACTTTGCAATGTGTGCGTTCAACACACAGACTTTAAACTTCCTTTTGGCGGAGCAGTTCTGAAACGGTCTTTTTGTACAGTCTGCAAGTGGATATTTGGAGCGCTTTAAGGCCTACGCTGAAAAAAGAAATAACTTCAATCAAAAAGTAGAAAGAAGCATTCTCAGAAACCTCTTTGTGATGTGTGTATTGAACTCACAGAGTTGAACCTTCCTTTTGATAGAGGAGTTTTGAGATACTCTTTTTGTAGGATCTGCAAGTGAATAGTTGGAATGATTTGAGGCCTATGATGGTAAAGGAAATATCTTCACATAAAAACGATAGAGAAGCATTCTCGGAAACTTCCTTGTGATGTGTGCATTCAACTCACAGAGTTGAACCTTCCTTCTGATAGTGCAGTTTTGAAACACTCGTTTTGTATCATCTGCAAGTGGATACTTGGAGCGCTTTGAAGCCTATACTGGAAAAGTAAATGTCTTCTCATAAAAACTATACAGAAGCAATCTCCGAAACCACCTTGTGATGTGTGTATTCAACTCAGAGAGTTGAACCTTCCTTTTTTTAGAGCAGTTTTGAGACACTCTTTTTGCAAAATCTGCAAGTGAATACTTGGATCGCTTTGAAGCCTCTGCAGGGTAAAGGAAATATCTTCACATAAAAACAAAACAGAAGCATTGTCAGAAACCTCTTTATGATGTGTGCATTCAATTCACAGAGTTGAACCTTCCTTTCGATAGAGCAGTTTTGAAACACTCCTTTTGTAGTGTGTGCAAGTAGACATTTGGAGCTCCTTCAGGCCTGTGCTGGAAAAGGAAATATCTTCACACAAAAACTAGACAGAAGTATTCTCAGAAACTTCTTTGCGATGCATGCATTCAAAACACGGAGTTGAACCTTCCTTTTGATAGAACAGTTTTGAAACACTCTTATTGTAGAATCTGCATGTGGATATTTGGAGCGCTTTGAGGCCTATGCTAGAAAAGAAAATATCTTCACATAAAAATTAGACAGAAGCATTCTCAGAAACTTTTTTGTGATGTGTGCATTAAACTCACAGTGTTGAACCTGCCTTTTTATAGAGCAGTTTTGAAACACTCTTTTTGTAGAATCTGCAGGTGGATATTTGGAGTGCTTTGAGGACAATGCTATATAAAGAAATGTCTTCACATAAAACCTAGACAGAAACACTATCAGAAACTTCTTTGTGATGTGTGCTTCCAAATCACAGAGTTGAACCTTCCTTTTGATATAGCAGGTTTGGAACACACCTTTTGTGGAATCTGCAAGTGAATTTTAGGAGCGCTTTGAGGACTATGCTGGAAAAGGAAATATATTCACATAAAAACTAGAAAGAGGCATTCTCAAAAACTTCTCTGTGATGTGTGCGCTAAACTCACAAAGTTGAACATCCCTTTTGCTAGAGCAGTGTTGAAACACTGTTTTTGTAAAATCTGCAAGTGAATATTTGGAGTGATTGAGACCTCTGCTGGAAAATCATATAACTTCAAATAAGAGCGGGACAGAAGTATTCTCAGAAACATCTTTGTGATGTCTGCATTCAACTCGCGGAGTTGAAACTTCCTTTTGGTAGAGCAGTTTTGAAACTGTCTTTTTGTGGAAGCTACAAGTGGATATTTGGAAGGCTTTGAGGCTTATGCTGGAAAAGCTAATAACTTCACATAAAAAGTAGAGAGAAGCATTCTCAGAAACTTCTTTGTGATGAGTGCATTCAAGTGTACATTTGGAGTGCTTTGAGGCCTTTGCTGGAAAAGGAAATAACTTCACATAAAAATTAGACAGAAGCATTCTCAGAAACTTCTTTGTGATGTGTGCATTCAACTCACAGAGTTGGATCTTCCTTTTCTTAGAGCGGTTTTGAAACAAGATTTTTGTAGAATATTCAAGTGGATATTTGGTGGGCTTTGAGGCCTATTCTGGATAAGGAAATATCTTCACATAAAAACTAGACAGAAGTACTCTCAGGAACTTCTTTATGATGTGTGCATTCAACTCACAGAGTTGAACCTTTCTTTTGATAGAGCAGTTTTGAAATACTCTTTTTGTAGAATATGCAAGCGGGGGTTTGGAGCGCTTTAAGTCCTATGCTGGAAAAGGAAACATTTTCAGATAAAAACTAGACAGAAGCATTCTCTCAAGCTTCTCTGTGATGTTTGCATTCAACTCGCAGAGTTGAACCTTGCTTTTGATAGAGCAGTTTTGAAACACTCTTTTTGTAGGATCTGCAACGATATATTTGGAGCGATTTGAGGCCTATGATGGAAAAGGAAATATCTTCACATAAAAACTAGACAGAAGCATTCTCAGAAACGTATTTGTTATGAGTCCATTCAACTCACAGAGTTGAACCTTCGTTTTCATAGGGCAGTTTTGAAACACTCTTTTTGTAGAATCTTCAAGTGGACATTTTTAGTGCTTTGACGATATGCTGGAAAAGGAAATATCTTCACATAAAAACTACACAGAAGCATTCTCAGAAACTTCTTTGTGATGTGTGCTTTCAACTCACAGATGTAAACATTTCTTTGGATAGAGTAGTTTTGAAACACTCTTTTTGTAGAATCTGCAAGTGGATATACGGAGCGCTTTGAAGCCTATGCTGGAAAAGGAAATATCTTCACATAAAAACTATACAGAAGCATTCTCAGCAACTTCCTTGTGATTTGTGCATTCAACTCGGAGAGTTGAACCGTCCTTTTGTTAGAGCAGTTTGGGAACACTCTTTTTGTAGAATCTGCAAGTGGATATTTGGAGCACTTTGAAGCCTAAGCTGGAAAAGGAAACAACTTCACATAAAAACTAGAAGGAAGCATTCTCACAAACTTTTTTGTGATGTGTGCATTCAACTCAGCGAGT
Organism: Pongo abelii; assembly: GCF_028885655.2. NCBI lineage: Eukaryota > Metazoa > Chordata > Mammalia > Primates > Hominidae > Pongo > Pongo abelii. Next base: position 26,097,293 of record NC_072005.2, read on the forward strand.
TTAACCTTACTTTTGATAGAGCAGTTTTGAAACACTCTTTTTGTAGAATGTGCAAGTAGACATTTGGAGCTCTTTCAGGCCTGTGCTGGAATAGAAAAGATCTTCACACAAAAACTAGACAGAAGCATTCTCAGAAACTTCTTTGTGATGTGTGCATTCCACTCACAGAGTTGAACCTTCCTTTTGATAGAGCAATTCTGAAACACTCTTTTTGTAGAATCCGCAAGTTTATATTTGGAGCACTTTGAGGCCTATGCTGGAAAAGGAAATATTTTCACGTAAAAACAAGACCGAAGCACTCTATCAAACTTCTTTGTGATGTTTACATTCAACTCACAGAGTTGAACCTTCCCTTGAATAGAGCAGTTTTGAAAGAATCTTTTTGTAGTATATGCAACTAGATATTTGGAGCGCTTTGAGTCCTATGAGGGAAATGGAAATATTTTTAGATAAAAACTAGACAGAGGCATTCTCAGAAACATATTTGTTACGAGTGAATTCAAGTCACAGAGTTGAACCTTCCTTTTGGCAGAGCGGTTTTGAAACCCTCTTTTTATTGAATCTTCCATTGGAGATTTAGAGCGCTTTGACGCAATGCTGGAAAAGGAAATATCTTCACATAAAAACTAGACGGATGCATTCCCAGAAACTTCTTTTTGATGTGTGCTTTCAACTCACAGAGTTGAACCTTTCTTTTGATAGAGCAGTTTTGAAACCCTCTCTTTGAAGAATCTTCATGTGGACATTTGGATATCTTTGAGGCCTATGCTGGAAAAGGAAATATCTTCACATAAAAACAAGACAGAAGCATTCTCAGAAACTACTTTGCAATGTGTGCGTTCAACACACAGACTTTAAACTTCCTTTTGGCGGAGCAGTTCTGAAACGGTCTTTTTGTACAGTCTGCAAGTGGATATTTGGAGCGCTTTAAGGCCTACGCTGAAAAAAGAAATAACTTCAATCAAAAAGTAGAAAGAAGCATTCTCAGAAACCTCTTTGTGATGTGTGTATTGAACTCACAGAGTTGAACCTTCCTTTTGATAGAGGAGTTTTGAGATACTCTTTTTGTAGGATCTGCAAGTGAATAGTTGGAATGATTTGAGGCCTATGATGGTAAAGGAAATATCTTCACATAAAAACGATAGAGAAGCATTCTCGGAAACTTCCTTGTGATGTGTGCATTCAACTCACAGAGTTGAACCTTCCTTCTGATAGTGCAGTTTTGAAACACTCGTTTTGTATCATCTGCAAGTGGATACTTGGAGCGCTTTGAAGCCTATACTGGAAAAGTAAATGTCTTCTCATAAAAACTATACAGAAGCAATCTCCGAAACCACCTTGTGATGTGTGTATTCAACTCAGAGAGTTGAACCTTCCTTTTTTTAGAGCAGTTTTGAGACACTCTTTTTGCAAAATCTGCAAGTGAATACTTGGATCGCTTTGAAGCCTCTGCAGGGTAAAGGAAATATCTTCACATAAAAACAAAACAGAAGCATTGTCAGAAACCTCTTTATGATGTGTGCATTCAATTCACAGAGTTGAACCTTCCTTTCGATAGAGCAGTTTTGAAACACTCCTTTTGTAGTGTGTGCAAGTAGACATTTGGAGCTCCTTCAGGCCTGTGCTGGAAAAGGAAATATCTTCACACAAAAACTAGACAGAAGTATTCTCAGAAACTTCTTTGTGATGCATGCATTCAAAACACGGAGTTGAATCTTCCTTTTGATAGAACAGTTTTGAAACACTCTTATTGTAGAATCTGCATGTGGATATTTGGAGCGCTTTGAGGCCTATGCTAGAAAAGAAAATATCTTCACATAAAAATTAGACAGAAGCATTCTCAGAAACTTTTTTGTGATGTGTGCATTAAACTCACAGTGTTGAACCTGCCTTTTTATAGAGCAGTTTTGAAACACTCTTTTTGTAGAATCTGCAGGTGGATATTTGGAGTGCTTTGAGGACAATGCTATATAAAGAAATGTCTTCACATAAAACCTAGACAGAAACACTATCAGAAACTTCTTTGTGATGTGTGCTTCCAAATCACAGAGTTGAACCTTCCTTTTGATATAGCAGGTTTGGAACACACTTTTTGTGGAATCTGCAAGTGAATTTTGGGAGCGCTTTGAGGACTATGCTGGGAAAGGAAATATATTCACATAAAAACTAGAAAGAGGCATTCTCAAAAACTTCTCTGTGATGTGTGCGCTAAACTCACAAAGTTGAACATCCCTTTTGCTAGAGCAGTGTTGAAACACTGTTTTTGTAAAATCTGCAAGTGAATATGTGGAGTGATTGAGACCTCTGCTGGAAAATCATATAACTTCAAAGAAGAACGGGACAGAAGTATTCTCAGAAACATCTTTGTGATGTCTGCATTCAACTCGCGGAGTTGAAACTTCCTTTTGGTAGAGCAGTTTTGAAACTGTCTTTTTGTGGAAGCTACAAGTGGATATTTGGAAGGCTTTGAGGCTTATGCTGGAAAAGCTAATAACTTCACATAAAAAGTAGAGAGAAGCATTCTCAGAAACTTCTTTGTGATGAGTGCACTCAAGTGTACATTTGGAGTGCTTTGAGGCCTTTGCTGGAAAAGGAAATAACTTCACATAAAAATTAGACAGAAGCATTCTCAGAAACTTCTTTGTGATGTGTGCATTCAACTCACAGAGTTGGATCTTCCTTTTCTTAGAGCGGTTTTGAAACAAGATTTTTGTAGAATATTCAAGTGGACATTTGGAGGGCTTTGAGGCCTATGCTGGAAAAGGAAATAACTTCACATAAAAACTAGACAGAAGCACTCTCAGGAACTTCTTTATAATGTGTGCATAAAACTCACACAGTTGAATCTTCCTTTTGATAGAGGAGTTTTGAAACACTATTTTTCTAGAATATTCAAGTGGACATTTGGTGGGCTTTGAGGCCTATTCTGGAAAAGGAAATATCTTCACATAAAAACTAGACAGAAGTACTCTCAGGAACTTCTTTATGATGTGTGCATTCAACTCACAGAGTTGAACCTTTCTTTTGATAGAGCAGTTTTGAAATACTCTTTTTGTAGAATACGCAAGCGGGGGTTTGGAGCGCTTTAAGTCCTATGCTGGAAAAGGAAACATTTTCAGATAAAAACTAGACAGAAGCATTCTCTCAAGCTTCTCTGTGATGTTTGCATTCAGCTCGCAGAGTTGAACCTTGCTTTTGATAGAGCAGTTTTGAAACACTCTTTTTGTAGGATCTGCAACGATATATTTGGAGCGATTTGAGGCCTATGATGGAAAAGGAAATATCTTCACATAAAAACTAGACAGAAGCATTCTCAGAAACGTATTGGTTATGAGTCCATTCAACTCACAGAGTTGAACCTTCGTTTTGATAGGGCAGTTTTGAAACACTCTTTTTGTAGAATCTTCAAGTGGACATTTTTAGTGCTTTGACGATATGCTGGAAAAGGAAATATCTTCACATAAAAACTACACAGAAGCATTCTCAGAAACTTCTTTGTGATGTGTGCTTTCAACTCACAGATGTAAACATTTCTTTGGATAGAGTAGTTTTGAAACACTCTTTTTGTAGAATCTGCAAGTGGATATACGGAGCGCTTTGAAGCCTATGCTGGAAAAGGAAATCTCTTCACATAAAAACTATACAGAAGCATTCTCAGCAACTTCCTTGTGATTTGTGCATTCAACTCGGAGAGTTGAACCGTCCTTTTGTTAGAGCAGTTTGGGAACACTCTTTTTGTAGAATCTGCAAGTGGATATTTGGAGCACTTTGAAGCCTAAGCTGGAAAAGGAAACAACTTCACATAAAAACTAGAAGGAAGCATTCTCACAAACTTTTTTGTGATGTGTGCATTCAACTCAGCGAGTTTAACCTTACTTTTGATAGAGCAGTTTTGAAACACTCTTTTTGTAGAATGTGCAAGTAGACATTTGGAGCTCTTTCAGGCCTGTGCTGGAATAGAAAAGATCTTCACACAAAAACTAGACAGAAGCATTCTCAGAAACTTCTTTGTGATGTGTGCATTCCACTCACAGAGTTGAACCTTCCTTTTGATAGAGCAATTCTGAAACACTCTTTTTGTAGAATCCGCAAGTTTATATTTGGAGCACTTTGAGGCCTATGCTGGAAAAGGAAATATTTTCACGTAAAAACAAGACCGAAGCACTCTATCAAACTTCTTTGTGATGTTTACATTCAACTCACAGAGTTGAACCTTCCCTTGAATAGAGCAGTTTTGAAAGAATCTTTTTGTAGTATATGCAACTAGATATTTGGAGCGCTTTGAGTCCTATGAGGGAAATGGAAATATTTTTAGATAAAAACTAGACAGAGGCATTCTCAGAAACATATTTGTTACGAGTGAATTCAAGTCACAGAGTTGAACCTTCCTTTTGGCAGAGCGGTTTTGAAACCCTCTTTTTATTGAATCTTCCATTGGAGATTTAGAGCGCTTTGACGCAATGCTGGAAAAGGAAATATCTTCACATAAAAACTAGACGGATGCATTCCCAGAAACTTCTTTTTGATGTGTGCTTTCAACTCACAGAGTTGAACCTTTCTTTTGATAGAGCAGTTTTGAAACCCTCTCTTTGAAGAATCTTCATGTGGACATTTGGATATCTTTGAGGCCTATGCTGGAAAAGGAAATATCTTCACATAAAAACAAGACAGAAGCATTCTCAGAAACTACTTTGCAATGTGTGCGTTCAACACACAGACTTTAAACTTCCTTTTGGCGGAGCAGTTCTGAAACGGTCTTTTTGTACAGTCTGCAAGTGGATATTTGGAGCGCTTTAAGGCCTACGCTGAAAAAAGAAATAACTTCAATCAAAAAGTAGAAAGAAGCATTCTCAGAAACCTCTTTGTGATGTGTGTATTGAACTCACAGAGTTGAACCTTCCTTTTGATAGAGGAGTTTTGAGATACTCTTTTTGTAGGATCTGCAAGTGAATAGTTGGAATGATTTGAGGCCTATGATGGTAAAGGAAATATCTTCACATAAAAACGATAGAGAAGCATTCTCGGAAACTTCCTTGTGATGTGTGCATTCAACTCACAGAGTTGAACCTTCCTTCTGATAGTGCAGTTTTGAAACACTCGTTTTGTATCATCTGCAAGTGGATACTTGGAGCGCTTTGAAGCCTATACTGGAAAAGTAAATGTCTTCTCATAAAAACTATACAGAAGCAATCTCCGAAACCACCTTGTGATGTGTGTATTCAACTCAGAGAGTTGAACCTTCCTTTTTTTAGAGCAGTTTTGAGACACTCTTTTTGCAAAATCTGCAAGTGAATACTTGGATCGCTTTGAAGCCTCTGCAGGGTAAAGGAAATATCTTCACATAAAAACAAAACAGAAGCATTGTCAGAAACCTCTTTATGATGTGTGCATTCAATTCACAGAGTTGAACCTTCCTTTCGATAGAGCAGTTTTGAAACACTCCTTTTGTAGTGTGTGCAAGTAGACATTTGGAGCTCCTTCAGGCCTGTGCTGGAAAAGGAAATATCTTCACACAAAAACTAGACAGAAGTATTCTCAGAAACTTCTTTGTGATGCATGCATTCAAAACACGGAGTTGAACCTTCCTTTTGATAGAACAGTTTTGAAACACTCTTATTGTAGAATCTGCATGTGGATATTTGGAGCGCTTTGAGGCCTATGCTAGAAAAGAAAATATCTTCACATAAAAATTAGACAGAAGCATTCTCAGAAACTTTTTTGTGATGTGTGCATTAAACTCACAGTGTTGAACCTGCCTTTTTATAGAGCAGTTTTGAAACACTCTTTTTGTAGAATCTGCAGGTGGATATTTGGAGTGCTTTGAGGACAATGCTATATAAAGAAATGTCTTCACATAAAACCTAGACAGAAACACTATCAGAAACTTCTTTGTGATGTGTGCTTCCAAATCACAGAGTTGAACCTTCCTTTTGATATAGCAGGTTTGGAACACACTTTTTGTGGAATCCGCAAGTGAATTTTGGGAGCGCTTTGAGGACTATGCTGGGAAAGGAAATATATTCACATAAAAACTAGAAAGAGGCATTCTCAAAAACTTCTCTGTGATGTGTGCGCTAAACTCACAAAGTTGAACATCCCTTTTGCTAGAGCAGTGTTGAAACACTGTTTTTGTAAAATCTGCAAGTGAATATGTGGAGTGATTGAGACCTCTGCTGGAAAATCATATAACTTCAAAGAAGAACGGGACAGAAGTATTCTCAGAAACATCTTTGTGATGTCTGCATTCAACTCGCGGAGTTGAAACTTCCTTTTGGTAGAGCAGTTTTGAAACTGTCTTTTTGTGGAAGCTACAAGTGGATATTTGGAAGGCTTTGAGGCTTATGCTGGAAAAGCTAATAACTTCACATAAAAAGTAGAGAGAAGCATTCTCAGAAACTTCTTTGTGATGAGTGCACTCAAGTGTACATTTGGAGTGCTTTGAGGCCTTTGCTGGAAAAGGAAATAACTTCACATAAAAATTAGACAGAAGCATTCTCAGAAACTTCTTTGTGATGTGTGCATTCAACTCACAGAGTTGGATCTTCCTTTTCTTAGAGCGGTTTTGAAACAAGATTTTTGTAGAATATTCAAGTGGACATTTGGAGGGCTTTGAGGCCTATGCTGGAAAAGGAAATAACTTCACATAAAAACTAGACAGAAGCACTCTCAGGAACTTCTTTATAATGTGTGCATAAAACTCACACAGTTGAATCTTCCTTTTGATAGAGGAGTTTTGAAACACTATTTTTCTAGAATATTCAAGTGGACATTTGGTGGGCTTTGAGGCCTATTCTGGAAAAGGAAATATCTTCACATAAAAACTAGACAGAAGTACTCTCAGGAACTTCTTTATGATGTGTGCATTCAACTCACAGAGTTGAACCTTTCTTTTGATAGAGCAGTTTTGAAATACTCTTTTTGTAGAATACGCAAGCGGGGGTTTGGAGCGCTTTAAGTCCTATGCTGGAAAAGGAAACATTTTCAGATAAAAACTAGACAGAAGCATTCTCTCAAGCTTCTCTGTGATGTTTGCATTCAGCTCGCAGAGTTGAACCTTGCTTTTGATAGAGCAGTTTTGAAACACTCTTTTTGTAGGATCTGCAACGATATATTTGGAGCGATTTGAGGCCTATGATGGAAAAGGAAATATCTTCACATAAAAACTAGACAGAAGCATTCTCAGAAACGTATTGGTTATGAGTCCATTCAACTCACAGAGTTGAACCTTCGTTTTGATAGGGCAGTTTTGAAACACTCTTTTTGTAGAATCTTCAAGTGGACATTTTTAGTGCTTTGACGATATGCTGGAAAAGGAAATATCTTCACATAAAAACTACACAGAAGCATTCTCAGAAACTTCTTTGTGATGTGTGCTTTCAACTCACAGATGTAAACATTTCTTTGGATAGAGTAGTTTTGAAACACTCTTTTTGTAGAATCTGCAAGTGGATATACGGAGCGCTTTGAAGCCTATGCTGGAAAAGGAAATCTCTTCACATAAAAACTATACAGAAGCATTCTCAGCAACTTCCTTGTGATTTGTGCATTCAACTCGGAGAGTTGAACCGTCCTTTTGTTAGAGCAGTTTGGGAACACTCTTTTTGTAGAATCTGCAAGTGGATATTTGGAGCACTTTGAAGCCTAAGCTGGAAAAGGAAACAACTTCACATAAAAACTAGAAGGAAGCATTCTCACAAACTTTTTTGTGATGTGTGCATTCAACTCAGCGAGTTTAACCTTACTTTTGATAGAGCAGTTTTGAAACACTCTTTTTGTAGAATGTGCAAGTAGACATTTGGAGCTCTTTCAGGCCTGTGCTGGAATAGAAAAGATCTTCACACAAAAACTAGACAGAAGCATTCTCAGAAACTTCTTTGTGATGTGTGCATTCCACTCACAGAGTTGAACCTTCCTTTTGATAGAGCAATTCTGAAACACTCTTTTTGTAGAATCCGCAAGTTTATATTTGGAGCACTTTGAGGCCTATGCTGGAAAAGGAAATATTTTCACGTAAAAACAAGACCGAAGCACTCTATCAAACTTCTTTGTGATGTTTACATTCAACTCACAGAGTTGAACCTTCCCTTGAATAGAGCAGTTTTGAAAGAATCTTTTTGTAGTATATGCAACTAGATATTTGGAGCGCTTTGAGTCCTATGAGGGAAATGGAAATATTTTTAGATAAAAACTAGACAGAGGCATTCTCAGAAACATATTTGTTACGAGTGAATTCAAGTCACAGAGTTGAACCTTCCTTTTGGCAGAGCGGTTTTGAAACCCTCTTTTTATTGAATCTTCCATTGGAGATTTAGAGCGCTTTGACGCAATGCTGGAAAAGGAAATATCTTCACATAAAAACTAGACGGATGCATTCCCAGAAACTTCTTTTTGATGTGTGCTTTCAACTCACAGAGTTGAACCTTTCTTTTGATAGAGCAGTTTTGAAACCCTCTCTTTGAAGAATCTTCATGTGGACATTTGGATATCTTTGAGGCCTATGCTGGAAAAGGAAATATCTTCACATAAAAACAAGACAGAAGCATTCTCAGAAACTACTTTGCAATGTGTGCGTTCAACACACAGACTTTAAACTTCCTTTTGGCGGAGCAGTTCTGAAACGGTCTTTTTGTACAGTCTGCAAGTGGATATTTGGAGCGCTTTAAGGCCTACGCTGAAAAAAGAAATAACTTCAATCAAAAAGTAGAAAGAAGCATTCTCAGAAACCTCTTTGTGATGTGTGTATTGAACTCACAGAGTTGAACCTTCCTTTTGATAGAGGAGTTTTGAGATACTCTTTTTGTAGGATCTGCAAGTGAATAGTTGGAATGATTTGAGGCCTATGATGGTAAAGGAAATATCTTCACATAAAAACGATAGAGAAGCATTCTCGGAAACTTCCTTGTGATGTGTGCATTCAACTCACAGAGTTGAACCTTCCTTCTGATAGTGCAGTTTTGAAACACTCGTTTTGTATCATCTGCAAGTGGATACTTGGAGCGCTTTGAAGCCTATACTGGAAAAGTAAATGTCTTCTCATAAAAACTATACAGAAGCAATCTCCGAAACCACCTTGTGATGTGTGTATTCAACTCAGAGAGTTGAACCTTCCTTTTTTTAGAGCAGTTTTGAGACACTCTTTTTGCAAAATCTGCAAGTGAATACTTGGATCGCTTTGAAGCCTCTGCAGGGTAAAGGAAATATCTTCACATAAAAACAAAACAGAAGCATTGTCAGAAACCTCTTTATGATGTGTGCATTCAATTCACAGAGTTGAACCTTCCTTTCGATAGAGCAGTTTTGAAACACTCCTTTTGTAGTGTGTGCAAGTAGACATTTGGAGCTCCTTCAGGCCTGTGCTGGAAAAGGAAATATCTTCACACAAAAACTAGACAGAAGTATTCTCAGAAACTTCTTTGTGATGCATGCATTCAAAACACGGAGTTGAACCTTCCTTTTGATAGAACAGTTTTGAAACACTCTTATTGTAGAATCTGCATGTGGATATTTGGAGCGCTTTGAGGCCTATGCTAGAAAAGAAAATATCTTCACATAAAAATTAGACAGAAGCATTCTCAGAAACTTTTTTGTGATGTGTGCATTAAACTCACAGTGTTGAACCTGCCTTTTTATAGAGCAGTTTTGAAACACTCTTTTTGTAGAATCTGCAGGTGGATATTTGGAGTGCTTTGAGGACAATGCTATATAAAGAAATGTCTTCACATAAAACCTAGACAGAAACACTATCAGAAACTTCTTTGTGATGTGTGCTTCCAAATCACAGAGTTGAACCTTCCTTTTGATATAGCAGGTTTGGAACACACTTTTTGTGGAATCTGCAAGTGAATTTTGGGAGCGCTTTGAGGACTATGCTGGGAAAGGAAATATATTCACATAAAAACTAGAAAGAGGCATTCTCAAAAACTTCTCTGTGATGTGTGCGCTAAACTCACAAAGTTGAACATCCCTTTTGCTAGAGCAGTGTTGAAACACTGTTTTTGTAAAATCTGCAAGTGAATATGTGGAGTGATTGAGACCTCTGCTGGAAAATCATATAACTTCAAAGAAGAACGGGACAGAAGTATTCTCAGAAACATCTTTGTGATGTCTGCATTCAACTCGCGGAGTTGAAACTTCCTTTTGGTAGAGCAGTTTTGAAACTGTCTTTTTGTGGAAGCTACAAGTGGATATTTGGAAGGCTTTGAGGCTTATGCTGGAAAAGCTAATAACTTCACATAAAAAGTAGAGAGAAGCATTCTCAGAAACTTCTTTGTGATGAGTGCACTCAAGTGTACATTTGGAGTGCTTTGAGGCCTTTGCTGGAAAAGGAAATAACTTCACATAAAAATTAGACAGAAGCATTCTCAGAAACTTCTTTGTGATGTGTGCATTCAACTCACAGAGTTGGATCTTCCTTTTCTTAGAGCGGTTTTGAAACAAGATTTTTGTAGAATATTCAAGTGGACATTTGGAGGGCTTTGAGGCCTATGCTGGAAAAGGAAATAACTTCACATAAAAACTAGACAGAAGCACTCTCAGGAACTTCTTTATAATGTGTGCATAAAACTCACACAGTTGAATCTTCCTTTTGATAGAGGAGTTTTGAAACACTATTTTTCTAGAATATTCAAGTGGACATTTGGTGGGCTTTGAGGCCTATTCTGGAAAAGGAAATATCTTCACATAAAAACTAGACAGAAGTACTCTCAGGAACTTCTTTATGATGTGTGCATTCAACTCACAGAGTTGAACCTTTCTTTTGATAGAGCAGTTTTGAAATACTCTTTTTGTAGAATACGCAAGCGGGGGTTTGGAGCGCTTTAAGTCCTATGCTGGAAAAGGAAACATTTTCAGATAAAAACTAGACAGAAGCATTCTCTCAAGCTTCTCTGTGATGTTTGCATTCAGCTCGCAGAGTTGAACCTTGCTTTTGATAGAGCAGTTTTGAAACACTCTTTTTGTAGGATCTGCAACGATATATTTGGAGCGATTTGAGGCCTATGATGGAAAAGGAAATATCTTCACATAAAAACTAGACAGAAGCATTCTCAGAAACGTATTGGTTATGAGTCCATTCAACTCACAGAGTTGAACCTTCGTTTTGATAGGGCAGTTTTGAAACACTCTTTTTGTAGAATCTTCAAGTGGACATTTTTAGTGCTTTGACGATATGCTGGAAAAGGAAATATCTTCACATAAAAACTACACAGAAGCATTCTCAGAAACTTCTTTGTGATGTGTGCTTTCAACTCACAGATGTAAACATTTCTTTGGATAGAGTAGTTTTGAAACACTCTTTTTGTAGAATCTGCAAGTGGATATACGGAGCGCTTTGAAGCCTATGCTGGAAAAGGAAATCTCTTCACATAAAAACTATACAGAAGCATTCTCAGCAACTTCCTTGTGATTTGTGCATTCAACTCGGAGAGTTGAACCGTCCTTTTGTTAGAGCAGTTTGGGAACACTCTTTTTGTAGAATCTGCAAGTGGATATTTGGAGCACTTTGAAGCCTAAGCTGGAAAAGGAAACAACTTCACCTAAAAACTAGAAGGAAGCATTCTCACAAACTTTTTTGTGATGTGTGCATTCAACTCAGCGAGTTTAACCTTACTTTTGATAGAGCAGTTTTGAAACACTCTTTTTGTAGAATGTGCAAGTAGACATTTGGAGCTCTTTCAGGCCTGTGCTGGAATAGAAAAGATCTTCACACAAAAACTAGACAGAAGCATTCTCAGAAACTTCTTTGTGATGTGTGCATTCCACTCACAGAGTTGAACCTTCCTTTTGATAGAGCAATTCTGAAACACTCTTTTTGTAGAATCCGCAAGTTTATATTTGGAGCACTTTGAGGCCTATGCTGGAAAAGGAAATATTTTCACGTAAAAACAAGACCGAAGCACTCTATCAAACTTCTTTGTGATGTTTACATTCAACTCACAGAGTTGAACCTTCCCTTGAATAGAGCAGTTTTGAAAGAATCTTTTTGTAGTATATGCAACTAGATATTTGGAGCGCTTTGAGTCCTATGAGGGAAATGGAAATATTTTTAGATAAAAACTAGACAGAGGCATTCTCAGAAACATATTTGTTACGAGTGAATTCAAGTCACAGAGTTGAACCTTCCTTTTGGCAGAGCGGTTTTGAAACCCTCTTTTTATTGAATCTTCCATTGGAGATTTAGAGCGCTTTGACGCAATGCTGGAAAAGGAAATATCTTCACATAAAAACTAGACGGATGCATTCCCAGAAACTTCTTTTTGATGTGTGCTTTCAACTCACAGAGTTGAACCTTTCTTTTGATAGAGCAGTTTTGAAAACCTCTCTTTGAAGAATCTTCATGTGGACATTTGGATATCTTTGAGGCCTATGCTGGAAAAGGAAATATCTTCACATAAAAACAAGACAGAAGCATTCTCAGAAACTACTTTGCAATGTGTGCGTTCAACACACAGACTTTAAACTTCCTTTTGGCGGAGCAGTTCTGAAACGGTCTTTTTGTACAGTCTGCAAGTGGATATTTGGAGCGCTTTAAGGCCTACGCTGAAAAAAGAAATAACTTCAATCAAAAAGTAGAAAGAAGCATTCTCAGAAACCTCTTTGTGATGTGTGTATTGAACTCACAGAGTTGAACCTTCCTTTTGATAGAGGAGTTTTGAGATACTCTTTTTGTAGGATCTGCAAGTGAATAGTTGGAATGATTTGAGGCCTATGATGGTAAAGGAAATATCTTCACATAAAAACGATAGAGAAGCATTCTCGGAAACTTCCTTGTGATGTGTGCATTCAACTCACAGAGTTGAACCTTCCTTCTGATAGTGCAGTTTTGAAACACTCGTTTTGTATCATCTGCAAGTGGATACTTGGAGCGCTTTGAAGCCTATACTGGAAAAGTAAATGTCTTCTCATAAAAACTATACAGAAGCAATCTCCGAAACCACCTTGTGATGTGTGTATTCAACTCAGAGAGTTGAACCTTCCTTTTTTTAGAGCAGTTTTGAGACACTCTTTTTGCAAAATCTGCAAGTGAATACTTGGATCGCTTTGAAGCCTCTGCAGGGTAAAGGAAATATCTTCACATAAAAACAAAACAGAAGCATTGTCAGAAACCTCTTTATGATGTGTGCATTCAATTCACAGAGTTGAACCTTCCTTTCGATAGAGCAGTTTTGAAACACTCCTTTTGTAGTGTGTGCAAGTAGACATTTGGAGCTCCTTCAGGCCTGTGCTGGAAAAGGAAATATCTTCACACAAAAACTAGACAGAAGTATTCTCAGAAACTTCCTTGTGATGCATGCATTCAAAACACGGAGTTGAACCTTCCTTTTGATAGAACAGTTTTGAAACACTCTTATTGTAGAATCTGCATGTGGATATTTGGAGCGCTTTGAGGCCTATGCTAGAAAAGAAAATATCTTCACATAAAAATTAGACAGAAGCATTCTCAGAAACTTTTTTGTGATGTGTGCATTAAACTCACAGTGTTGAACCTGCCTTTTTATAGAGCAGTTTTGAAACACTCTTTTTGTAGAATCTGCAGGTGGATATTTGGAGTGCTTTGAGGACAATGCTATATAAAGAAATGTCTTCACATAAAACCTAGACAGAAACACTATCAGAAACTTCTTTGTGATGTGTGCTTCCAAATCACAGAGTTGAACCTTCCTTTTGATATAGCAGGTTTGGAACACACTTTTTGTGGAATCTGCAAGTGAATTTTGGGAGCGCTTTGAGGACTATGCTGGGAAAGGAAATATATTCACATAAAAACTAGAAAGAGGCATTCTCAAAAACTTCTCTGTGATGTGTGCGCTAAACTCACAAAGTTGAACATCCCTTTTGCTAGAGCAGTGTTGAAACACTGTTTTTGTAAAATCTGCAAGTGAATATGTGGAGTGATTGAGACCTCTGCTGGAAAATCATATAACTTCAAAGAAGAACGGGACAGAAGTATTCTCAGAAACATCTTTGTGATGTCTGCATTCAACTCGCGGAGTTGAAACTTCCTTTTGGTAGAGCAGTTTTGAAACTGTCTTTTTGTGGAAGCTACAAGTGGATATTTGGAAGGCTTTGAGGCTTATGCTGGAAAAGCTAATAACTTCACATAAAAAGTAGAGAGAAGCATTCTCAGAAACTTCTTTGTGATGAGTGCACTCAAGTGTACATTTGGAGTGCTTTGAGGCCTTTGCTGGAAAAGGAAATAACTTCACATAAAAATTAGACAGAAGCATTCTCAGAAACTTCTTTGTGATGTGTGCATTCAACTCACAGAGTTGGACCTTCCTTTTCTTAGAGCGGTTTTGAAACAAGATTTTTGTAGAATATTCAAGTGGACATTTGGAGGGCTTTGAGGCCTATGCTGGAAAAGGAAATAACTTCACATAAAAACTAGACAGAAGCACTCTCAGGAACTTCTTTATAATGTGTGCATAAAACTCACACAGTTGAATCTTCCTTTTGATAGAGGAGTTTTGAAACACTATTTTTCTAGAATATTCAAGTGGACATTTGGTGGGCTTTGAGGCCTATTCTGGAAAAGGAAATATCTTCACATAAAAACTAGACAGAAGTACTCTCAGGAACTTCTTTATGATGTGTGCATTCAACTCACAGAGTTGAACCTTTCTTTTGATAGAGCAGTTTTGAAATACTCTTTTTGTAGAATACGCAAGCGGGGGTTTGGAGCGCTTTAAGTCCTATGCTGGAAAAGGAAACATTTTCAGATAAAAACTAGACAGAAGCATTCTCTCAAGCTTCTCTGTGATGTTTGCATTCAGCTCGCAGAGTTGAACCTTGCTTTTGATAGAGCAGTTTTGAAACACTCTTTTTGTAGGATCTGCAACGATATATTTGGAGCGATTTGAGGCCTATGATGGAAAAGGAAATATCTTCACATAAAAACTAGACAGAAGCATTCTCAGAAACGTATTGGTTATGAGTCCATTCAACTCACAGAGTTGAACCTTCGTTTTGATAGGGCAGTTTTGAAACACTCTTTTTGTAGAATCTTCAAGTGGACATTTTTAGTGCTTTGACGATATGCTGGAAAAGGAAATATCTTCACATAAAAACTACACAGAAGCATTCTCAGAAACTTCTTTGTGATGTGTGCTTTCAACTCACAGATGTAAACATTTCTTTGGATAGAGTAGTTTTGAAACACTCTTTTTGTAGAATCTGCAAGTGGATATACGGAGCGCTTTGAAGCCTATGCTGGAAAAGGAAATCTCTTCACATAAAAACTATACAGAAGCATTCTCAGCAACTTCCTTGTGATTTGTGCATTCAACTCGGAGAGTTGAACCGTCCTTTTGTTAGAGCAGTTTGGGAACACTCTTTTTGTAGAATCTGCAAGTGGATATTTGGAGCACTTTGAAGCCTAAGCTGGAAAAGGAAACAACTTCACCTAAAAACTAGAAGGAAGCATTCTCACAAACTTTTTTGTGATGTGTGCATTCAACTCAGCGAGTTTAACCTTACTTTTGATAGAGCAGTTTTGAAACACTCTTTTTGTAGAATGTGCAAGTAGACATTTGGAGCTCTTTCAGGCCTGTGCTGGAATAGAAAAGATCTTCACACAAAAACTAGACAGAAGCATTCTCAGAAACTTCTTTGTGATGTGTGCATTCCACTCACAGAGTTGAACCTTCCTTTTGATAGAGCAATTCTGAAACACTCTTTTTGTAGAATCCGCAAGTTTATATTTGGAGCACTTTGAGGCCTATGCTGGAAAAGGAAATATTTTCACGTAAAAACAAGACCGAAGCACTCTATCAAACTTCTTTGTGATGTTTACATTCAACTCACAGAGTTGAACCTTCCCTTGAATAGAGCAGTTTTGAAAGAATCTTTTTGTAGTATATGCAACTAGATATTTGGAGCGCTTTGAGTCCTATGAGGGAAATGGAAATATTTTTAGATAAAAACTAGACAGAGGCATTCTCAGAAACATATTTGTTACGAGTGAATTCAAGTCACAGAGTTGAACCTTCCTTTTGGCAGAGCGGTTTTGAAACCCTCTTTTTATTGAATCTTCCATTGGAGATTTAGAGCGCTTTGACGCAATGCTGGAAAAGGAAATATCTTCACATAAAAACTAGACGGATGCATTCCCAGAAACTTCTTTTTGATGTGTGCTTTCAACTCACAGAGTTGAACCTTTCTTTTGATAGAGCAGTTTTGAAAACCTCTCTTTGAAGAATCTTCATGTGGACATTTGGATATCTTTGAGGCCTATGCTGGAAAAGGAAATATCTTCACATAAAAACAAGACAGAAGCATTCTCAGAAACTACTTTGCAATGTGTGCGTTCAACACACAGACTTTAAACTTCCTTTTGGCGGAGCAGTTCTGAAACGGTCTTTTTGTACAGTCTGCAAGTGGATATTTGGAGCGCTTTAAGGCCTACGCTGAAAAAAGAAATAACTTCAATCAAAAAGTAGAAAGAAGCATTCTCAGAAACCTCTTTGTGATGTGTGTATTGAACTCACAGAGTTGAACCTTCCTTTTGATAGAGGAGTTTTGAGATACTCTTTTTGTAGGATCTGCAAGTGAATAGTTGGAATGATTTGAGGCCTATGATGGTAAAGGAAATATCTTCACATAAAAACGATAGAGAAGCATTCTCGGAAACTTCCTTGTGATGTGTGCATTCAACTCACAGAGTTGAACCTTCCTTCTGATAGTGCAGTTTTGAAACACTCGTTTTGTATCATCTGCAAGTGGATACTTGGAGCGCTTTGAAGCCTATACTGGAAAAGTAAATGTCTTCTCATAAAAACTATACAGAAGCAATCTCCGAAACCACCTTGTGATGTGTGTATTCAACTCAGAGAGTTGAACCTTCCTTTTTTTAGAGCAGTTTTGAGACACTCTTTTTGCAAAATCTGCAAGTGAATACTTGGATCGCTTTGAAGCCTCTGCAGGGTAAAGGAAATATCTTCACATAAAAACAAAACAGAAGCATTGTCAGAAACCTCTTTATGATGTGTGCATTCAATTCACAGAGTTGAACCTTCCTTTCGATAGAGCAGTTTTGAAACACTCCTTTTGTAGTGTGTGCAAGTAGACATTTGGAGCTCCTTCAGGCCTGTGCTGGAAAAGGAAATATCTTCACACAAAAACTAGACAGAAGTATTCTCAGAAACTTCCTTGTGATGCATGCATTCAAAACACGGAGTTGAACCTTCCTTTTGATAGAACAGTTTTGAAACACTCTTATTGTAGAATCTGCATGTGGATATTTGGAGCGCTTTGAGGCCTATGCTAGAAAAGAAAATATCTTCACATAAAAATTAGACAGAAGCATTCTCAGAAACTTTTTTGTGATGTGTGCATTAAACTCACAGTGTTGAACCTGCCTTTTTATAGAGCAGTTTTGAAACACTCTTTTTGTAGAATCTGCAGGTGGATATTTGGAGTGCTTTGAGGACAATGCTATATAAAGAAATGTCTTCACATAAAACCTAGACAGAAACACTATCAGAAACTTCTTTGTGATGTGTGCTTCCAAATCACAGAGTTGAACCTTCCTTTTGATATAGCAGGTTTGGAACACACTTTTTGTGGAATCTGCAAGTGAATTTTGGGAGCGCTTTGAGGACTATGCTGGGAAAGGAAATATATTCACATAAAAACTAGAAAGAGGCATTCTCAAAAACTTCTCTGTGATGTGTGCGCTAAACTCACAAAGTTGAACATCCCTTTTGCTAGAGCAGTGTTGAAACACTGTTTTTGTAAAATCTGCAAGTGAATATGTGGAGTGATTGAGACCTCTGCTGGAAAATCATATAACTTCAAAGAAGAACGGGACAGAAGTATTCTCAGAAACATCTTTGTGATGTCTGCATTCAACTCGCGGAGTTGAAACTTCCTTTTGGTAGAGCAGTTTTGAAACTGTCTTTTTGTGGAAGCTACAAGTGGATATTTGGAAGGCTTTGAGGCTTATGCTGGAAAAGCTAATAACTTCACATAAAAAGTAGAGAGAAGCATTCTCAGAAACTTCTTTGTGATGAGTGCACTCAAGTGTACATTTGGAGTGCTTTGAGGCCTTTGCTGGAAAAGGAAATAACTTCACATAAAAATTAGACAGAAGCATTCTCAGAAACTTCTTTGTGATGTGTGCATTCAACTCACAGAGTTGGACCTTCCTTTTCTTAGAGCGGTTTTGAAACAAGATTTTTGTAGAATATTCAAGTGGACATTTGGAGGGCTTTGAGGCCTATGCTGGAAAAGGAAATAACTTCACATAAAAACTAGACAGAAGCACTCTCAGGAACTTCTTTATAATGTGTGCATAAAACTCACACAGTTGAATCTTCCTTTTGATAGAGGAGTTTTGAAACACTATTTTTCTAGAATATTCAAGTGGACATTTGGTGGGCTTTGAGGCCTATTCTGGAAAAGGAAATATCTTCACATAAAAACTAGACAGAAGTACTCTCAGGAACTTCTTTATGATGTGTGCATTCAACTCACAGAGTTGAACCTTTCTTTTGATAGAGCAGTTTTGAAATACTCTTTTTGTAGAATACGCAAGCGGAGGTTTGGAGCGCTTTAAGTCCTATGCTGGAAAAGGAAACATTTTCAGATAAAAACTAGACAGAAGCATTCTCTCAAGCTTCTCTGTGATGTTTGCATTCAGCTCGCAGAGTTGAACCTTGCTTTTGATAGAGCAGTTTTGAAACACTCTTTTTGTAGGATCTGCAACGATATATTTGGAGCGATTTGAGGCCTATGATGGAAAAGGAAATATCTTCACATAAAAACTAGACAGAAGCATTCTCAGAAACGTATTGGTTATGAGTCCATTCAACTCACAGAGTTGAACCTTCGTTTTGATAGGGCAGTTTTGAAACACTCTTTTTGTAGAATCTTCAAGTGGACATTTTTAGTGCTTTGACGATATGCTGGAAAAGGAAATATCTTCACATAAAAACTACACAGAAGCATTCTCAGAAACTTCTTTGTGATGTGTGCTTTCAACTCACAGATGTAAACATTTCTTTTGATAGAGTAGTTTTGAAACACTCTTTTTGTAGAATCTGCAAGTGGATATACGGAGCGCTTTGAAGCCTATGCTGGAAAAGGAAATCTCTTCACATAAAAACTATACAGAAGCATTCTCAGCAACTTCCTTGTGATTTGTGCATTCAACTCGGAGAGTTGAACCGTCCTTTTGTTAGAGCAGTTTGGGAACACTCTTTTTGTAGAATCTGCAAGTGGATATTTGGAGCACTTTGAAGCCTAAGCTGGAAAAGGAAACAACTTCACATAAAAACTAGAAGGAAGCATTCTCACAAACTTTTTTGTGATGTGTGCATTCAACTCAGCGAGTTTAACCTTACTTTTGATAGAGCAGTTTTGAAACACTCTTTTTGTAGAATGTGCAAGTAGACATTTGGAGCTCTTTCAGGCCTGTGCTGGAATAGAAAAGATCTTCACACAAAAACTAGACAGAAGCATTCTCAGAAACTTCTTTGTGATGTGTGCATTCCACTCACAGAGTTGAACCTTCCTTTTGATAGAGCAATTCTGAAACACTCTTTTTGTAGAATCCGCAAGTTTATATTTGGAGCACTTTGAGGCCTATGCTGGAAAAGGAAATATTTTCACGTAAAAACAAGACCGAAGCACTCTATCAAACTTCTTTGTGATGTTTACATTCAACTCACAGAGTTGAACCTTCCCTTGAATAGAGCAGTTTTGAAAGAATCTTTTTGTAGTATATGCAACTAGATATTTGGAGCGCTTTGAGTCCTATGAGGGAAATGGAAATATTTTTAGATAAAAACTAGACAGAGGCATTCTCAGAAACATATTTGTTACGAGTGAATTCAAGTCACAGAGTTGAACCTTCCTTTTGGCAGAGCGGTTTTGAAACCCTCTTTTTATTGAATCTTCCATTGGAGATTTAGAGCGCTTTGACGCAATGCTGGAAAAGGAAATATCTTCACATAAAAACTAGACGGATGCATTCCCAGAAACTTCTTTTTGATGTGTGCTTTCAACTCACAGAGTTGAACCTTTCTTTTGATAGAGCAGTTTTGAAAACCTCTCTTTGAAGAATCTTCATGTGGACATTTGGATATCTTTGAGGCCTATGCTGGAAAAGGAAATATCTTCACATAAAAACAAGACAGAAGCATTCTCAGAAACTACTTTGCAATGTGTGCGTTCAACACACAGACTTTAAACTTCCTTTTGGCGGAGCAGTTCTGAAACGGTCTTTTTGTACAGTCTGCAAGTGGATATTTGGAGCGCTTTAAGGCCTACGCTGAAAAAAGAAATAACTTCAATCAAAAAGTAGAAAGAAGCATTCTCAGAAACCTCTTTGTGATGTGTGTATTGAACTCACAGAGTTGAACCTTCCTTTTGATAGAGGAGTTTTGAGATACTCTTTTTGTAGGATCTGCAAGTGAATAGTTGGAATGATTTGAGGCCTATGATGGTAAAGGAAATATCTTCACATAAAAACGATAGAGAAGCATTCTCGGAAACTTCCTTGTGATGTGTGCATTCAACTCACAGAGTTGAACCTTCCTTCTGATAGTGCAGTTTTGAAACACTCGTTTTGTATCATCTGCAAGTGGATACTTGGAGCGCTTTGAAGCCTATACTGGAAAAGTAAATGTCTTCTCATAAAAACTATACAGAAGCAATCTCCGAAACCACCTTGTGATGTGTGTATTCAACTCAGAGAGTTGAACCTTCCTTTTTTTAGAGCAGTTTTGAGACACTCTTTTTGCAAAATCTGCAAGTGAATACTTGGATCGCTTTGAAGCCTCTGCAGGGTAAAGGAAATATCTTCACATAAAAACAAAACAGAAGCATTGTCAGAAACCTCTTTATGATGTGTGCATTCAATTCACAGAGTTGAACCTTCCTTTCGATAGAGCAGTTTTGAAACACTCCTTTTGTAGTGTGTGCAAGTAGACATTTGGAGCTCCTTCAGGCCTGTGCTGGAAAAGGAAATATCTTCACACAAAAACTAGACAGAAGTATTCTCAGAAACTTCTTTGTGATGCATGCATTCAAAACACGGAGTTGAACCTTCCTTTTGATAGAACAGTTTTGAAACACTCTTATTGTAGAATCTGCATGTGGATATTTGGAGCGCTTTGAGGCCTATGCTAGAAAAGAAAATATCTTCACATAAAAATTAGACAGAAGCATTCTCAGAAACTTTTTTGTGATGTGTGCATTAAACTCACAGTGTTGAACCTGCCTTTTTATAGAGCAGTTTTGAAACACTCTTTTTGTAGAATCTGCAGGTGGATATTTGGAGTGCTTTGAGGACAATGCTATATAAAGAAATGTCTTCACATAAAACCTAGACAGAAACACTATCAGAAACTTCTTTGTGATGTGTGCTTCCAAATCACAGAGTTGAACCTTCCTTTTGATATAGCAGGTTTGGAACACACTTTTTGTGGAATCTGCAAGTGAATTTTGGGAGCGCTTTGAGGACTATGCTGGGAAAGGAAATATATTCACATAAAAACTAGAAAGAGGCATTCTCAAAAACTTCTCTGTGATGTGTGCGCTAAACTCACAAAGTTGAACATCCCTTTTGCTAGAGCAGTGTTGAAACACTGTTTTTGTAAAATCTGCAAGTGAATATTTGGAGTGATTGAGACCTCTGCTGGAAAATCATATAACTTCAAAGAAGAACGGGACAGAAGTATTCTCAGAAACATCTTTGTGATGTCTGCATTCAACTCGCGGAGTTGAAACTTCCTTTTGGTAGAGCAGTTTTGAAACTGTCTTTTTGTGGAAGCTACAAGTGGATATTTGGAAGGCTTTGAGGCTTATGCTGGAAAAGCTAATAACTTCACATAAAAAGTAGAGAGAAGCATTCTCAGAAACTTCTTTGTGATGAGTGCACTCAAGTGTACATTTGGAGTGCTTTGAGGCCTTTGCTGGAAAAGGAAATAACTTCACATAAAAATTAGACAGAAGCATTCTCAGAAACTTCTTTGTGATGTGTGCATTCAACTCACAGAGTTGGATCTTCCTTTTCTTAGAGCGGTTTTGAAACAAGATTTTTGTAGAATATTCAAGTGGACATTTGGAGGGCTTTGAGGCCTATGCTGGAAAAGGAAATAACTTCACATAAAAACTAGACAGAAGCACTCTCAGGAACTTCTTTATGATGTGTGCATTCAACTCACAGAGTTGAACCTTTCTTTTGATAGAGCAGTTTTGAAATACTCTTTTTGTAGAATACGCAAGCGGGGGTTTGGAGCGCTTTAAGTCCTATGCTGGAAAAGGAAACATTTTCAGATAAAAACTAGACAGAAGCATTCTCTCAAGCTTCTCTGTGATGTTTGCATTCAACTCGCAGAGTTGAACCTTGCTTTTGATAGAGCAGTTTTGAAACACTCTTTTTGTAGGATCTGCAACGATATATTTGGAGCGATTTGAGGCCTATGATGGAAAAGGAAATATCTTCACATAAAAACTAGACAGAAGCATTCTCAGAAACGTATTTGTTATGAGTCCATTCAACTCACAGAGTTGAACCTTCGTTTTGATAGGGCAGTTTTGAAACACTCTTTTTGTAGAATCTTCAAGTGGACATTTTTAGTGCTTTGACGATATGCTGGAAAAGGAAATATCTTCACATAAAAACTACACAGAAGCATTCTCAGAAACTTCTTTGTGATGTGTGCTTTCAACTCACAGATGTAAACATTTCTT
Source organism: Pongo abelii (assembly GCF_028885655.2). Classification (NCBI taxonomy): domain Eukaryota; kingdom Metazoa; phylum Chordata; class Mammalia; order Primates; family Hominidae; genus Pongo; species Pongo abelii. The sequence goes on from NC_072005.2 coordinate 26,119,988, forward strand.
TTGATAGAGTAGTTTTGAAACACTCTTTTTGTAGAATCTGCAAGTGGATATACGGAGCGCTTTGAAGCCTATGCTGGAAAAGGAAATCTCTTCACATAAAAACTATACAGAAGCATTCTCAGCAACTTCCTTGTGATTTGTGCATTCAACTCGGAGAGTTGAACCGTCCTTTTGTTAGAGCAGTTTGGGAACACTCTTTTTGTAGAATCTGCAAGTGGATATTTGGAGCACTTTGAAGCCTAAGCTGGAAAAGGAAACAACTTCACATAAAAACTAGAAGGAAGCATTCTCACAAACTTTTTTGTGATGTGTGCATTCAACTCAGCGAGTTTAACCTTACTTTTGATAGAGCAGTTTTGAAACACTCTTTTTGTAGAATGTGCAAGTAGACATTTGGAGCTCTTTCAGGCCTGTGCTGGAATAGAAAAGATCTTCACACAAAAACTAGACAGAAGCATTCTCAGAAACTTCTTTGTGATGTGTGCATTCCACTCACAGAGTTGAACCTTCCTTTTGATAGAGCAATTCTGAAACACTCTTTTTGTAGAATCCGCAAGTGGATATTTGGAGCACTTTGAGGCCTATGCTGGAAAAGGAAATATTTTCACGTAAAAACAAGACCGAAGCACTCTATCAAACTTCTTTGTGATGTTTACATTCAACTCACAGAGTTGAACCTTCCCTTGAATAGAGCAGTTTTGAAAGAATCTTTTTGTAGTATATGCAACTAGATATTTGGAGCGCTTTGAGTCCTATGAGGGAAATGGAAATATTTTTAGATAAAAACTAGACAGAGGCATTCTCAGAAACATATTTGTTACGAGTGAATTCAAGTCACAGAGTTGAACCTTCCTTTTGGCAGAGCGGTTTTGAAACCCTCTTTTTATTGAATCTTCCATTGGAGATTTAGAGCGCTTTGACGCAATGCTGGAAAAGGAAATATCTTCACATAAAAACTAGACGGATGCATTCCCAGAAACTTCTTTTTGATGTGTGCTTTCAACTCACAGAGTTGAACCTTTCTTTTGATAGAGCAGTTTTGAAACCCTCTCTTTGAAGAATCTTCATGTGGACATTTGGATATCTTTGAGGCCTATGCTGGAAAAGGAAATATCTTCACATAAAAACAAGACAGAAGCATTCTCAGAAACTACTTTGCAATGTGTGCGTTCAACACACAGACTTTAAACTTCCTCTTGGCGGAGCAGTTCTGAAACAGTCTTTTTGTGCAGTCTGCAAGTGCATATTTGGAGCGCTTTAAGGCCTACGCTGAAAAAAGAAATAACTTCAATCAAAAAGTAGAAAGAAGCATTCTCAGAAACCTCTTTGTGATGTGTGTATTGAACTCACAGAGTTGCACCTTCCTTTTGATAGAGGAGGTTTGAGATACTCTTTTTGTATTATCTGCAAGTGAATAGTTGGAATGATTTGAGGCCTATGATGGTAAAGGAAATATCTTCACATAAAAACGATAGAGAAGCATTCTCGGAAACTTCCTTGTGATGTGTGCATTCAACTCACAGAGTTGAACCTTCCTTCTGATAGTGCAGTTTTGAAACACTCGTTTTGTATCATCTGCAAGTGGATACTTGGAGCGCTTTGAAGCCTATACTGGAAAAGTAAATGTCTTCTCATGAAAACTATACAGAAGCAATCTCCGAAACCACCTTGTGATGTGTGTATTCAACTCAGAGAGTTGAACCTTCCTTTTTTTAGAGCAGTTTTGAGACACTCTTTTTGCAAAATCTGCAAGTGAATACTTGGATCGCTTTGAAGCCTCTGCAGGGTAAAGGAAATATCTTCACATAAAAACAAAACAGAAGCATTGTCAGAAACTTCTTTATGATGTGTGCATTCAATTCACAGAGTTGAACCTTCCTTTCGATAGAGCAGTTTTGAAACACTCCTTTTGTAGTGTGTGCAAGTAGACATTTGGAGCTCCTTCAGGCCTGTGCTGGAAAAGGAAATATCTTCACACAAAAACTAGACAGAAGTATTCTCAGAAACTTCTTTGTGATGCATGCATTCAAAACACGGAGTTGAACCTTCCTTTTGATAGAACAGTTTTGAAACACTCTTATTGTAGAATCTGCATGTGGATATTTGGAGCGCTTTGAGGCCTATGCTAGAAAAGAAAATATCTTCGCATAAAAATGAGACAGAAGCATTCTCAGAAACTTTTTTGTGATGTGTGCATTAAACTCACAGTGTTGAACCTGCCTTTTGATAGAGCAGTTTTGAAACACTCTTTTTGTAGAATCTGCAGGTGGATATTTGGAGTGCTTTGAGGACAATGCTATATAAGGAAATGTCTTCACATAAAACCTAGACAGAAACATTGTCAGAAACTTCTTTGTGATGTGTGCTTCCAAATCACAGAGTTGAACCTTCCTTTTGATATAGCAGGTTGGGAACACACTTTTTGTGGAATCTGCAAGTGAATTTTGGGAGCGCTTTGAGGACTATGCTGGAAAAGGAAATATATTCACATAAAAACTAGAAAGAGGCATTCTCAGAAACTTCTCTGTGATGTGTGCGCTAAACTCACAAAGTTGAACATCCCTTTTGCTAGAGCAGTTTTGAAACACTGTTTTTGTAAAATCTGCAAGTGAATATTTGGAGTGATTGAGACCTCTGCTGGAAAATCATATAACTTCAAGGAAGAACGGGACAGAAGTATTCTCAGAAACATCTTTGTGATGTCTGCATTCAACTCGCGGAGTTGAAACTTCCTTTTGGTAGAGCAGTTTTGAAACTGTCTTTTTGTGGAAGCTACAAGTGGATATTTGGAAGGCTTTGAGGCTTATGCTGGAAAAGCTAATAACTTCACATAAAAAGTAGAGAGAAGCATTCTCAGAAACTTCTTTGTGATGAGTGCACTCAAGTGTACATTTGGAGTGCTTTGAGGCCTTTGCTGGAAAAGGAAATAACTTCACATAAAAATTAGACAGAAGCATTCTCAGAAACTTCTTTGTGATGTGTGCATTCAACTCACAGAGTTGGATCTTCCTTTTCTTAGAGCGGTTTTGAAACAAGATTTTTGTAGAATATTCAAGTGGACATTTGGAGGGCTTTGAGGCCTATGCTGGAAAAGGAAATAACTTCACATAAAAACTAGACAGAAGCACTCTCAGGAACTTCTTTATAATGTGTGCATAAAACTCACACAGTTGAATCTTCCTTTTGATAGAGGAGTTTTGAAACACTATTTTTCTAGAATATTCAAGTGGACATTTGGTGGGCTTTGAGGCCTATTCTGGAAAAGGAAATATCTTCACATAAAAACTAGACAGAAGTACTCTCAGGAACTTCTTTATGATGTGTGCATTCAACTCACAGAGTTGAACCTTTCTTTTGATAGAGCAGTTTTGAAATACTCTTTTTGTAGAATACGCAAGCGGGGGTTTGGAGCGCTTTAAGTCCTATGCTGGAAAAGGAAACATTTTCAGATAAAAACTAGACAGAAGCATTCTCTCAAGCTTCTCTGTGATGTTTGCATTCAACTCGCAGAGTTGAACCTTGCTTTTGATAGAGCAGTTTTGAAACACTCTTTTTGTAGGATCTGCAACGATATATTTGGAGCGATTTGAGGCCTATGATGGAAAAGGAAATATCTTCACATAAAAACTAGACAGAAGCATTCTCAGAAACGTATTGGTTATGAGTCCATTCAACTCACAGAGTTGAACCTTCGTTTTGATAGGGCAGTTTTGAAACACTCTTTTTGTAGAATCTTCAAGTGGACATTTTTAGTGCTTTGACGATATGCTGGAAAAGGAAATATCTTCACATAAAAACTACACAGAAGCATTCTCAGAAACTTCTTTGTGATGTGTGCTTTCAACTCACAGATGTAAACATTTCTTTTGATAGAGTAGTTTTGAAACACTCTTTTTGTAGAATCTGCAAGTGGATATACGGAGCGCTTTGAAGCCTATGCTGGAAAAGGAAATCTCTTCACATAAAAACTATACAGAAGCATTCTCAGCAACTTCCTTGTGATTTGTGCATTCAACTCGGAGAGTTGAACCGTCCTTTTGTTAGAGCAGTTTGGGAACACTCTTTTTGTAGAATCTGCAAGTGGATATTTGGAGCACTTTGAAGCCTAAGCTGGAAAAGGAAACAACTTCACATAAAAACTAGAAGGAAGCATTCTCACAAACTTTTTTGTGATGTGTGCATTCAACTCAGCGAGTTTAACCTTACTTTTGATAGAGCAGTTTTGAAACACTCTTTTTGTAGAATGTGCAAGTAGACATTTGGAGCTCTTTCAGGCCTGTGCTGGAATAGAAAAGATCTTCACACAAAAACTAGACAGAAGCATTCTCAGAAACTTCTTTGTGATGTGTGCATTCCACTCACAGAGTTGAACCTTCCTTTTGATAGAGCAATTCTGAAACACTCTTTTTGTAGAATCCGCAAGTGGATATTTGGAGCACTTTGAGGCCTATGCTGGAAAAGGAAATATTTTCACGTAAAAACAAGACCGAAGCACTCTATCAAACTTCTTTGTGATGTTTACATTCAACTCACAGAGTTGAACCTTCCCTTGAATAGAGCAGTTTTGAAAGAATCTTTTTGTAGTATATGCAACTAGATATTTGGAGCGCTTTGAGTCCTATGAGGGAAATGGAAATATTTTTAGATAAAAACTAGACAGAGGCATTCTCAGAAACATATTTGTTACGAGTGAATTCAAGTCACAGAGTTGAACCTTCCTTTTGGCAGAGCGGTTTTGAAACCCTCTTTTTATTGAATCTTCCATTGGAGATTTAGAGCGCTTTGACGCAATGCTGGAAAAGGAAATATCTTCACATAAAAACTAGACGGATGCATTCCCAGAAACTTCTTTTTGATGTGTGCTTTCAACTCACAGAGTTGAACCTTTCTTTTGATAGAGCAGTTTTGAAACCCTCTCTTTGAAGAATCTTCATGTGGACATTTGGATATCTTTGAGGCCTATGCTGGAAAAGGAAATATCTTCACATAAAAACAAGACAGAAGCATTCTCAGAAACTACTTTGCAATGTGTGCGTTCAACACACAGACTTTAAACTTCCTTTTGGTGGAGCAGTTCTGAAACAGTCTTTTTGTACAGTCTGCAAGTGCATATTTGGAGCGCTTTAAGGCCTACGCTGAAAAAAGAAATAACTTCAATCAAAAAGTAGAAAGAAGCATTCTCAGAAACCTCTTTGTGATGTGTGTATTGAACTCACAGTGTTGAACCTTCCTTTTGATAGAGGAGGTTTGAGATACTCTTTTTGTAGGATCTGCAAGTGAATAGTTGGAATGATTTGAGGCCTATGATGGTAATGGAAATATCTTCACATAAAAACGATAGAGAAGCATTCTCGGAAACTTCCTTGTGATGTGTGCATTCAACTCACAGAGTTGAACCTTCCTTCTGATAGTGCAGTTTTGAAACACTCGTTTTGTATCATCTGCAAGTGGATACTTGGAGCGCTTTGAAGCCTATACTGGAAAATAAATGTCTTCTCATGAAAACTATACAGAAGCAATCTCCGAAACCACCCTGTGATGTGTGTATTCAACTCAGAGAGTTGAACCTTCCTTTTTTTAGAGCAGTTTTGAGACACTCTTTTTGCAAAATCTGCAAGTGAATACTTGGATCGCTTTGAAGCCTCTGCAGGGTAAAGGAAATATCTTCACATAAAAACAAAACAGAAGCATTGTCAGAAACTTCTTTATGATGTGTGCATTCAATTCACAGAGTTGAACCTTCCTTTCGATAGAGCAGTTTTGAAACACTCCTTTTGTAGTGTGTGCAAGTAGACATTTGGAGCTCCTTCAGGCCTGTGCTGGAAAAGGAAATATCTTCACACAAAAACTAGACAGAAGTATTCTCAGAAACTTCTTTGTGATGCATGCATTCAAAACACGGAGTTGAACCTTCCTTTTGATAGAACAGTTTTGAAACACTCTTATTGTAGAATCTGCATGTGGATATTTGGAGCGCTTTGAGGCCTATGCTAGAAAAGAAAATATCTTCGCATAAAAATGAGACAGAAGCATTCTCAGAAACTTTTTTGTGATGTGTGCATTAAACTCACAGTGTTGAACCTGCCTTTTGATAGAGCAGTTTTGAAACACTCTTTTTGTAGAATCTGCAGGTGGATATTTGGAGTGCTTTGAGGACAATGCTATATAAGGAAATGTCTTCACATAAAACCTAGACAGAAACATTGTCAGAAACTTCTTTGTGATGTGTGCTTCCAAATCACAGAGTTGAACCTTCCTTTTGATATAGCAGGTTGGGAACACACTTTTTGTGGAATCTGCAAGTGAATTTTGGAAGCGCTTTGAGGACTATGCTGGAAAAGGAAATATATTCACATAAAAACTAGAAAGAGGCATTCTCAAAAACTTCTCTGTGATGTGTGCGCTAAACTCACAAAGTTGAACATCCCTTTTGCTAGAGCAGTTTTGAAACACTGTTTTTGTAAAATCTGCAAGTGAATATTTGGAGTGATTGAGACCTCTGCTGGAAAATCATATAACTTCAAAGAAGAACGGGACAGAAGTATTCTCAGAAACATCTTTGTGATGTCTGCATTCAACTCGCGGAGTTGAAACTTCCTTTTGGTAGAGCAGTTTTGAAACTGTCTTTTTGTGGAAGCTACAAGTGGATATTTGGAAGGCTTTGAGGCTTATGCTGGAAAAGCTAATAACTTCACATAAAAAGTAGAGAGAAGCATTCTCAGAAACTTCTTTGTGATGAGTGCATTCAAGTGTACATTTGGAGTGCTTTGAGGCCTTTGCTGGAAAAGGAAATAACTTCACATAAAAATTAGACAGAAGCATTCTCAGAAACTTCTTTGTGATGTGTGCATTCAACTCACAGAGTTGGATCTTCCTTTTCTTAGAGCGGTTTTGAAACAAGATTTTTGTAGAATATTCAAGTGGACATTTGGAGGGCTTTGAGGCCTATGCTGGAAAAGGAAATAACTTCACATAAAAACTAGACATAAGCACTCTCAGGAACTTCTTTATAATGTGTGCATAAAACTCACACAGTTGAATCTTCCTTTTGATAGAGGAGTTTTGAAACACTATTTTTCTAGAATATTCAAGTGGACATTTGGTGGGCTTTGAGGCCTATTCTGGAAAAGGAAATATCTTCACATAAAAACTAGACAGAAGTACTCTCAGGAACTTCTTTATGATGTGTGCATTCAACTCACAGAGTTGAACCTTTCTTTTGATAGAGCAGTTTTGAAATACTCTTTTTGTAGAATACGCAAGCGGGGGTTTGGAGCGCTTTAAGTCCTATGCTGGAAAAGGAAACATTTTCAGATAAAAACTAGACAGAAGCATTCTCTCAAGCTTCTCTGTGATGTTTGCATTCAACTCGCAGAGTTGAACCTTGCTTTTGATAGAGCAGTTTTGAAACACTCTTTTTGTAGGATCTGCAACGATATATTTGGAGCGATTTGAGGCCTATGATGGAAAAGGAAATATCTTCACATAAAAACTAGACAGAAGCATTCTCAGAAACGTATTGGTTATGAGTCCATTCAACTCACAGAGTTGAACCTTCGTTTTGATAGGGCAGTTTTGAAACACTCTTTTTGTAGAATCTTCAAGTGGACATTTTTAGTGCTTTGACGATATGCTGGAAAAGGAAATATCTTCACATAAAAACTACACAGAAGCATTCTCAGAAACTTCTTTGTGATGTGTGCTTTCAACTCACAGATGTAAACATTTCTTTGGATAGAGTAGTTTTGAAACACTCTTTTTGTAGAATCTGCAAGTGGATATACGGAGCGCTTTGAAGCCTATGCTGGAAAAGGAAATCTCTTCACATAAAAACTATACAGAAGCATTCTCAGCAACTTCCTTGTGATTTGTGCATTCAACTCGGAGAGTTGAACCGTCCTTTTGTTAGAGCAGTTTGGGAACACTCTTTTTGTAGAATCTGCAAGTGGATATTTGGAGCACTTTGAAGCCTAAGCTGGAAAAGGAAACAACTTCACATAAAAACTAGAAGGAACCATTCTCACAAACTTTTTTGTGATGTGTGCATTCAACTCAGCGAGTTTAACCTTACTTTTGATAGAGCAGTTTTGAAACACTCTTTTTGTAGAATGTGCAAGTAGACATTTGGAGCTCTTTCAGGCCTGTGCTGGAATAGAAAAGATCTTCACACAAAAACTAGACAGAAGCATTTTCAGAAACTTCTTTGTGATGTGTGCATTCCACTCACAGAGTTGAACCTTCCTTTTGATAGAGCAATTCTGAAACACTCTTTTTGTAGAATCCGCAAGTGGATATTTGGAGCACTTTGAGGCCTATGCTGGAAAAGGAAATATTTTCACGTAAAAACAAGACCGAAGCACTCTATCAAACTTCTTTGTGATGTTTACATTCAACTCACAGAGTTGAACCTTCCCTTGAATAGAGCAGTTTTGAAAGAATCTTTTTGTAGTATATGCAACTAGATATTTGGAGCGCTTTGAGTCCTATGAGGGAAATGGAAATATTTTTAGATAAAAACTAGACAGAGGCATTCTCAGAAACATATTTGTTACGAGTGAATTCAAGTCACAGAGTTGAACCTTCCTTTTGGCAGAGCGGTTTTGAAACCCTCTTTTTATTGAATCTTCCATTGGAGATTTAGAGCGCTTTGACGCAATGCTGGAAAAGGAAATATCTTCACATAAAAACTAGACGGATGCATTCCCAGAAACTTCTTTTTGATGTGTGCTTTCAACTCACAGAGTTGAACCTTTCTTTTGATAGAGCAGTTTTGAAACCCTCTCTTTGAAGAATCTTCATGTGGACATTTGGATATCTTTGAGGCCTATGCTGGAAAAGGAAATATCTTCACATAAAAACAAGACAGAAGCATTCTCAGAAACTACTTTGCAATGTGTGCGTTCAACACACAGACTTTAAACTTCCTTTTGGCGGAGCAGTTCTGAAACAGTCTTTTTGTACCGTCTGCAAGTGGATATTTGGAGCGCTTTAAGGCCTACGCTGAAAAAAGAAATAACTTCAATCAAAAAGTAGAAAGAAGCATTCTCAGAAACCTCTTTGTGATGTGTGTATTGAACTCACAGAGTTGAACCTTCCTTTTGATAGAGGAGTTTTGAAATACTCTTTTTGTAGGATCTGCAAGTGAATAGTTGGAATGATTTGAGGCCTATGATGGTAAAGGAAATATCTTCACATAAAAACGATAGAGAAGCATTCTCGGAAACTTCCTTGTGATGTGTGCATTCAACTCACAGAGTTGAACCTTCCTTCTGATAGTGCAGTTTTGAAACACTCGTTTTGTATCATCTGCAAGTGGATACTTGGAGCGCTTTGAAGCCTATACTGGAAAAGTAAATGTCTTCTCATAAAAACTATACAGAAGCAATCTCCGAAACCACCTTGTGATGTGTGTATTCAACTCAGAGAGTTGAACCTTCCTTTTTTTAGAGCAGTTTTGAAACACTCTTTTTGCAAAATCTGCAAGTGAATACTTGGATCGCTTTGAAGCCTCTGCACGGTAAAGGAAATATCTTCACATAAAAACAAAACAGAAGCATTGTCAGAAACTTCTTTATGATGTGTGCATTCAATTCACAGAGTTGAACCTTCCTTTCGATAGAGCAGTTTTGAAACACTCCTTTTGTAGTGTGTGCAAGTAGACATTTGGAGCTCTTTCAGGCCTGTGCTGGAAAAGGAAATATCTTCACACAAAAACTAGACAGAAGTATTCTCAGAAACTACTTTGTGATGCATGCATTCAAAACACGGAGTTGAACCTTCCTTTTGATAGAACAGTTTTGAAACACTCTTATTGTAGAATCTGCATGTGGATATTTGGAGCGCTTTGAGGCCTATGCTAGAAAAGAAAATATCTTCGCATAAAAATGAGACAGAAGCATTCTCAGAAACTTTTTTGTGATGTGTGCATTAAACTCACAGTGTTGAACCTGCCTTTTGATAGAGCAGTTTTGAAACACTCTTTTTGTAGAATCTGCAGGTGGATATTTGGAGTGCTTTGAGGACAATGCTATATAAGGAAATGTCTTCACATAAAACCTAGACAGAAACATTGTCAGAAACTTCTTTGTGATGTGTGCTTCCAAATCACAGAGTTGAACCTTCCTTTTGATATAGCAGGTTTGGAACACACTTTTTGTGGAATCTGCAAGTGAATTTTGGGAGCGCTTTGAGGACTATGCTGGAAAAGGAAATATATTCACATAAAAACTAGAAAGAGGCATTCTCAAAAACTTCTCTGTGATGTGTGCGCTAAACTCACAAAGTTGAACATCCCTTTTGCTAGAGCAGTTTTGAAACACTGTTTTTGTAAAATCTGCAAGTGAATATTTGGAGTGATTGAGACCTCTGCTGGAAAATCATATAACTTCAAATAAGAACGGGACAGAAGTATTCTCAGAAACATCTTTGTGATGTCTGCATTCAACTCGCGGAGTTGAAACTTCCTTTTGGTAGAGCAGTTTTGAAACTGTCTTTTTGTGGAAGCTACAAGTGGATATTTGGAAGGCTTTGAGACTTATGCTGGAAAAGCTAATAACTTCACATAAAAAGTAGAGAGAAGCATTCTCAGAAACTTCTTTGTGATGAGTGCATTCAAGTGTACATTTGGAGTGCTTTGAGGCCTTTGCTGGAAAAGGAAATAACTTCACATAAAAATTAGACAGAAGCATTCTCAGAAACTTCTTTGTGATGTGTGCATTCAACTCACAGAGTTGGATCTTCCTTTTCTTAGAGCGGTTTTGAAACAAGATTTTTGTAGAATATTCAAGTGGACATTTGGAGGGCTTTGAGGCCTATGCTGGAAAAGGAAATAACTTCACATAAAAACTAGACAGAAGCACTCTCAGGAACTTCTTTATAATGTGTGCATAAAACTCACACTGTTGAATCTTCCTTTTGATAGAGGAGTTTTGAAACACTAGTTTTCTAGAATATTCAAGTGGATATTTGGTGGGCTTTGAGGCCTATTCTGGAAAAGGAAATATCTTCACATAAAAACTAGACAGAAGTACTCTCAGGAACTTCTTTATGATGTGTGCATTCAACTCACAGAGTTGAACCTTTCTTTTGATAGAGCAGTTTTGAAATACTCTTTTTGTAGAATATGCAAGCGGGGGTTTGGAGCGCTTTAAGTCCTATGCTGGAAAAGGAAACATTTTCAGATAAAAACTAGACAGAAGCATTCTCTCAAGCTTCTCTGTGATGTTTGCATTCAACTCGCAGAGTTGAACCTTGCTTTTGATAGAGCAGTTTTGAAACACTCTTTTTGTAGGATCTGCAACGATATATTTGGAGCGATTTGAGGCCTATGATGGAAAAGGAAATATCTTCACATAAAAACTAGACAGATGCATTCTCAGAAACGTATTTGTTATGAGTCCATTCAACTCACAGAGTTGAACCTTCGTTTTCATAGGGCAGTTTTGAAACACTCTTTTTGTAGAATCTTCAAGTGGACATTTTTAGTGCTTTGACGATATGCTGGAAAAGGAAATATCTTCACATAAAAACTACACAGAAGCATTCTCAGAAACTTCTTTGTGATGTGTGCTTTCAACTCACAGATGTAAACATTTCTTTGGATAGAGTAGTTTTGAAACACTCTTTTTGTAGAATCTGCAAGTGGATATATGGAGCGCTTTGAAGCCTATGCTGGAAAAGGAAATCTCTTCACATAAAAACTATACAGAAGCATTCTCAGCAACTTCCTTTTGATTTGTGCATTCAACTCGGAGAGTTGAACCTTCCTTTTGTTAGAGCAGTTTGGGAACACTCTTTTTGTAGAATCTGCAAGTGGATATTGGGAGCACTTTGAAGCCTAAGCTGGAAAAGGAAACAACTTCACATAAAAACTAGAAGGAAGCATTCTCACAAACTTTTTTGTGATGTGTGCATTCAACTCAGCGAGTTTAACCTTACTTTTGATAGAGCAGTTTTGAAACACTCTTTTTGTAGAATGTGCAAGTAGACATTTGGAGCTCTTTCAGGCCTGTGCTGGAATAGAAAAGATCTTCACACAAAAACTAGACAGAAGCATTCTCAGAAACTTCTTTGTGATGTGTGCATTCCACTCACAGAGTTGAACCTTCCTTTTGATAGAGCAGTTTTGAAACACTCTTTTTGTAGAATCTGCAGGTAGATATTTGGAGTGCTTTGAGGACAATGCTATATAAGGAAATGTCTTCACATAAAACCTAGACAGAAACATTATCAGAAACTTCTTTGTGATGTGTGCTTCCAAATCACTGAGTTGAACCTTCCTTTTGATATAGCAGGTTTGGAACACACTTTTTGTGGAATCTGCAAGTGAATTTTGGGAGCGCTTTGAGGGCTATGCTGGAAAAGGAAATATATTCACATAAAAACTAGAAAGAGGCATTCTCAAAAACTTCTCTGTGATGTGTGCGCTAAACTCACAAAGTTGAACATCCCTTTTGCTAGAGCAGTTTTGAAACACTGTTTTTGTAAAATCTGCAAGTGAATATTTGGAGTGATTGAGACCTCTGCTGGAAAATCATATAACTTCAAATAAGAACGGGACAGAAGTATTCTCAGAAACATCTTTGTGATGTCTGCATTCAACTCGCGGAGTTGAAACTTCCTTTTGGTAGAGCAGTTTTGAAACTGTCTTTTTGTGGAAGCTACAAGTGGATATTTGGAAGGCTTTGAGGCTTATGCTGGAAAAGCTAATAACTTCACATAAAAAGTAGAGAGAAGCATTCTCAGAAACTTCTTTGTGATGAGTGCATTCAAGTGTACATTTGGAGTGCTTTGAGGCCTTTGCTGGAAAAGGAAATAACTTCACATAAAAATTAGACAGAAGCATTCTCAGAAACTTCTTTGTGATGTGTGCATTCAACTCACAGAGTTGGATCTTCCTTTTCTTAGAGCAGTTTTGAAACAATATTTTTGTAGAATATTCAAGTGGACATTTGGAGGGCTTTGAGGCCTATGCTGGAAAAGGAAATAACTTCACATAAAAACTAGACAGAAGCATTCTCAGAAACGTATTTGTTATGAGTCCATTCAACTCACAGTGTTGAACCTTCGTTTTGATAGGGCAGTTTTGAAACACTCTTTTTGTAGAATCTTCAAGTGGACATTTTTAGTGCTTTGACGATATGCTGGAAAAGGAAATATCTTCACATAAAAACTAGACAGAAGCATTCTCAGAAACTTCTTTGTGATGTGTGCTTTCAACTCACAGATGTAAACATTTCTTTTGAAAGAGTAGTTTTGAAACACTCTTTTTGTAGAATCTGCAAGTGGATATATGGAGCGCTTTGAAGCCTATGCTGGAAAAGGAAATATCTTCACATAAAAACTATACAGAAGCATTCTCAGCAACTTCCTTGTGATTTGTGCATTCAACTCGGAGTGTTGAACCGTCCTTTTGTTAGAGCAGTTTGGGAACACTCTTTTTGTAGAATCTGCAAGTGGATATTTGGAGCACTTTGAAGCCTAAGCTGGAAAAGGAAACAACTTCACATAAAAACTAGAAGGAAGCATTCTCACAAACTTTTTTGTGATGTGTGCATTCAACTCAGCGAGTTTAACCTTACTTTTGATAGAGCAGTTTTGAAACACTCTTTTTGTAGAATGTGCAAGTAGACATTTGGAGATCTTTCAGGCCTGTGCTGGAATAGAAAAGATCTTCACACAAAAACTAGACAGAAGCATTCTCAGAAACTTCTTTGTGATGTGTGCATTCCACTCACAGAGTTGAACCTTCCTTTTGATAGAGCAATTCTGAAACACTCTTTTTGTAGAATCCGCAAGTGGATATGTGGAGCGCTTTGAGGCCTATGCTGGAAAAGGAAATATTTTCACGTAAAAACAAGACCGAAGCACTCTATCAAACTTCTTTGTGATGTTTACATTCAACTCACAGAGTTGAACCTTCCCTTGAATAGAGCGGTTTTGAAAGAATCTTTTTGTAGTATATGCAACTAGATATTTGGAGCGCTTTGAGTCCTATGAGGGAAATGGAAATATTTTTAGATAGAAACTAGACAGAGGCATTCTCAGAAACATATTTATTACGAGTGAATTCAAGTCACAGAGTTGAACCTTCCTTTTGGCAGAGCGGTTTTGAAACCCTCTTTTTATTGAATCTTCCATTGGAGATTTAGAGCGCTTTGACGCAATGCTGGAAAAGGAAATATCTTCACATAAAAACTAGACGGATGCATTCCCAGAAACTACTTTTTGATGTGTGCTTTCAACTCACAGAGTTGAACCTTTCTTTTGATAGAGCAGTTTTGAAACCCTCTCTTTGAAGAATCTTCATGTGGACATTTGGATATCTTTGAGGCCTATGCTGGAAAAGGAAATATCTTCACATAAAAACAAGACAGAAGCATTCTCAGAAACTGCTTTGCAATGTGTGCGTTCAACACTCAGACTTTAAACTTACTTTTGGCGGAGCAGTTCTGAAACAGTCTTTTTGTACAGTCTGCAAGTGGATATTTGGAGCGCTTTAAGGCCTACGCTGAAAAAAGAAATAACTTCAATCAAAAAGTAGAAAGAAGCATTCTCAGAAACCTCTTTGTGATGTGTGTATTGAACTCACAGAGTTGAACCTTCCTTTTGATAGAGGAGTTTTGAAATACTCTTTTTGTAGGATCTGCAAGTGAATAGTTGGAATGATTTGAGGCCTATGATGGTAAAGGAAATATCTTCACATAAAAACGATAGAGAAGCATTCTCGGAAACTTCCTTGTGATGTGTGCATTCAACTCACAGAGTTGTACCTTCCTTCTGATAGTGCAGTTTTGAAACACTCGTTTTGTATCATCTGCAAGTGGATACTTGGAGCGCTTTGAAGCCTATACTGGAAAAGTAAATGTCTTCTCATAAAAACTATACAGAAGCAATCTCCCAAACCACCTTGTGATGTGTGTATTCAACTCAGAGAGTTGAACCTTCCTTTTTTTAGAGCAGTTTTGAAACACTCTTTTTGCAAAATCTGCAAGTGAATACTTGGATAGCTTTGAAGCCTCTGCACGGTAAAGGAAATATTTTCACATAAAAACAAAACAGAAGCATTGTCAGAAACTTCTTTATGATGTGTGCATTCAATTCACAGAGTTGAACCTTCCTTTCGAGAGAGCAGTTTTGAAACACTCCTTTTGTAGTGTGTGCAAGTAGACATTTGGAGCTCTTTCAGGCCTGTGCTGGAAAAGGAAATATCTTCACACAAAAACTAGACAGAAGTATTCTCAGAAACTTCTTTGTGATGCATGCATTCAAAACACGGAGTTGAACCTTCCTTTTGATAGAACAGTTTTGAAACACTCTTGTTGTAGAATCTGCATGTGGATATTTGGAGCGCTTTGAGGCCTATGCTAGAAAAGAAAATATCTTCGCATAAAAATGAGACAGAAGCATTCTCAGAAACTTTTTTGTGATGTGTGCATTAAACTCACAGTGTTGAACCTGCCTTTTGATAGAGCAGTTTTGAAACACTCTTTTTGTAGAATCTGCAGGTGGATATTTGGAGTGCTTTGAGGACAATGCTATATAAAGAAATGTCTTCACATAAAACCTAGACAGAAACACTATCAGAAACTTCTTTGTGATGTGTGCTTCCAAATCACAGAGTTGAACCTTCCTTTTGATATAGCAGGTTTGGAACACACTTTTTGTGGAATCTGCAAGTGAATTTTGGGAGCGCTTTGAGAACTATGCTGGAAAAGAAATATATTCACATAAAAACTAGAAAGAGGCATTCTCAAAAACTTCTCTGTGATGTGTGCGCTAAACTCACAAAGTTGAACATCCCTTTTGCTAGAGCAGTGTTGAAACACTGTTTTTGTAAAATCTGCAAGTGAATATGTGGAGTGATTGAGACCTCTGCTGGAAAATCATATAACTTCAAAGAAGAACGGGACAGAAGTATTCTCAGAAACATCTTTGTGATGTCTGCATTCAACTCGCGGAGTTGAAACTTCCTTTTGGTAGAGCAGTTTTGAAACTGTCTTTTTGTGGAAGCTACAAGTGGATATTTGGAAGGCTTTGAGGCTTATGCTGGAAAAGCTAATAACTTCACATAAAAAGTAGAGAGAAGCATTCTCAGAAACTTCTTTGTGATGAGTGCACTCAAGTGTACATTTGGAGTGCTTTGAGGCCTTTGCTGGAAAAGGAAATAACTTCACATAAAAATTAGACAGAAGCATTCTCAGAAACTTCTTTGTGATGTGTGCATTCAACTCACAGAGTTGGATCTTCCTTTTCTTAGAGCGGTTTTGAAACAAGATTTTTGTAGAATATTCAAGTGGACATTTGGGGGGCTTTGAGGCCTATGCTGGAAAAGGAAATAACTTCACATAAAAACTAGACAGAAGCACTCTCAGGAACTTCTTTATAATGTGTGCATAAAACTCACACAGTTGAATCTTCCTTTTGATAGAGGAGTTTTGAAACACTATTTTTCTAGAATATTCAAGTGGACATTTGGTGGGCTTTGAGGCCTATTCTGGAAAAGGAAATATCTTCACATAAAAACTAGACAGAAGTACTCTCAGGAACTTCTTTATGATGTGTGCATTCAACTCACAGAGTTGAACCTTTCTTTTGATAGAGCAGTTTTGAAATACTCTTTTTGTAGAATACGCAAGCGGGGGTTTGGAGCGCTTTAAGTCCTATGCTGGAAAAGGAAACATTTTCAGATAAAAACTAGACAGAAGCATTCTCTCAAGCTTCTCTGTGATGTTTGCATTCAGCTCGCAGAGTTGAACCTTGCTTTTGATAGAGCAGTTTTGAAACACTCTTTTTGTAGGATCTGCAACGATATATTTGGAGCGATTTGAGGCCTATGATGGAAAAGGAAATATCTTCACATAAAAACTAGACAGAAGCATTCTCAGAAACGTATTGGTTATGAGTCCATTCAACTCACAGAGTTGAACCTTCGTTTTGATAGGGCAGTTTTGAAACACTCTTTTTGTAGAATCTTCAAGTGGACATTTTTAGTGCTTTGACGATATGCTGGAAAAGGAAATATCTTCACATAAAAACTACACAGAAGCATTCTCAGAAACTTCTTTGTGATGTGTGCTTTCAACTCACAGATGTAAACATTTCTTTTGATAGAGTAGTTTTGAAACACTCTTTTTGTAGAATCTGCAAGTGGATATACGGAGCGCTTTGAAGCCTATGCTGGAAAAGGAAATCTCTTCACATAAAAACTATACAGAAGCATTCTCAGCAACTTCCTTGTGATTTGTGCATTCAACTCGGAGAGTTGAACCGTCCTTTTGTTAGAGCAGTTTGGGAACACTCTTTTTGTAGAATCTGCAAGTGGATATTTGGAGCACTTTGAAGCCTAAGCTGGAAAAGGAAACAACTTCACATAAAAACTAGAAGGAAGCATTCTCACAAACTTTTTTGTGATGTGTGCATTCAACTCAGCGAGTTTAACCTTACTTTTGATAGAGCAGTTTTGAAACACTCTTTTTGTAGAATGTGCAAGTAGACATTTGGAGCTCTTTCAGGCCTGTGCTGGAATAGAAAAGATCTTCACACAAAAACTAGACAGAAGCATTCTCAGAAACTTCTTTGTGATGTGTGCATTCCACTCACAGAGTTGAACCTTCCTTTTGATAGAGCAATTCTGAAACACTCTTTTTGTAGAATCCGCAAGTGGATATTTGGAGCACTTTGAGGCCTATGCTGGAAAAGGAAATATTTTCACGTAAAAACAAGACCGAAGCACTCTATCAAACTTCTTTGTGATGTTTACATTCAACTCACAGAGTTGCACCTTCCCTTGAATAGAGCAGTTTTGAAAGAATCTTTTTGTAGTATATGCAACTAGATATTTGGAGCGCTTTGAGTCCTATGAGGGAAATGGAAATATTTTTAGATAAAAACTAGACAGAGGCATTCTCAGAAACATATTTGTTACGAGTGAATTCAAGTCACAGAGTTGAACCTTCCTTTTGGCAGAGCGGTTTTGAAACCCTCTTTTTATTGAATCTTCCATTGGAGATTTAGAGCGCTTTGACGCAATGCTGGAAAAGGAAATATCTTCACATAAAAACTAGACGGATGCATTCCCAGAAACTTCTTTTTGATGTGTGCTTTCAACTCACAGAGTTGAACCTTTCTTTTGATAGAGCAGTTTTGAAACCCTCTCTTTGAAGAATCTTCATGTGGACATTTGGATATCTTTGAGGCCTATGCTGGAAAAGGAAATATCTTCACATAAAAACAAGACAGAAGCATTCTCAGAAACTACTTTGCAATGTGTGCGTTCAACACACAGACTTTAAACTTCCTTTTGGCGGAGCAGTTCTGAAACGGTCTTTTTGTACAGTCTGCAAGTGCATATTTGGAGCGCTTTAAGGCCTACGCTGAAAAAAGAAATAACTTCAATCAAAAAGTAGAAAGAAGCATTCTCAGAAACCTCTTTGTGATGTGTGTATTGAACTCACAGAGTTGAACCTTCCTTTTGATAGAGGAGGTTTGAGATACTCTTTTTGTAGGATCTGCAAGTGAATAGTTGGAATGATTTGAGGCCTATGATGGTAAAGGAAATATCTTCACATAAAAACGATAGAGAAGCATTCTCGGAAACTTCCTTGTGATGTGTGCATTCAACTCACAGAGTTGAACCTTCCTTCTGATAGTGCAGTTTTGAAACACTCGTTTTGTATCATCTGCAAGTGGATACTTGGAGCGCTTTGAAGCCTATACTGGAAAAGTAAATGTCTTCTCATGAAAACTATACAGAAGCAATCTCCGAAACCTCCTTGTGATGTGTGTATTCAACTCAGAGAGTTGAACCTTCCTTTTTTTAGAGCAGTTTTGAGACACTCTTTTTGCAAAATCTGCAAGTGAATACTTGGATCGCTTTGAAGCCTCTGCAGGGTAAAGGAAATATCTTCACATAAAAACAAAACAGAAGCATTGTCAGAAACTTCTTTATGATGTGTGCATTCAATTCACAGAGTTGAACCTTCCTTTCGATAGAGCAGTTTTGAAACACTCCTTTTGTAGTGTGTGCAAGTAGACATTTGGAGCTCCTTCAGGCCTGTGCTGGAAAAGGAAATATCTTCACACAAAAACTAGACAGAAGTATTCTCAGAAACTTCTTTGTGATGCATGCATTCAAAACACGGAGTTGAACCTTCCTTTTGATAGAACAGTTTTGAAACACTCTTATTGTAGAATCTGCATGTGGATATTTGGAGCGCTTTGGGGCCTATGCTAGAAAAGAAAATATCTTCGCATAAAAATGAGACAGAAGCATTCTCAGAAACTTTTTTGTGATGTGTGCATTAAACTCACAGTGTTGAACCTGCCTTTTGATAGAGCAGTTTTGAAACACTCTTTTTGTAGAATCTGCAGGTGGATATTTGGAGTGCTTTGAGGACAATGCTATATAAGGAAATGTCTTCACATAAAACCTAGACAGAAACATTGTCAGAAACTTCTTTGTGATGTGTGCTTCCAAATCACAGAGTTGAACCTTCCTTTTGATATAGCAGGTTGGGAACACACTTTTTGTGGAATCTGCAAGTGAATTTTGGGAGCGCTTTGAGGACTATGCTGGAAAAGGAAATATATTCACATAAAAACTAGAAAGAGGCATTCTCAGAAACTTCTCTGTGATGTGTGCGCTAAACTCACAAAGTTGAACATCCCTTTTGCTAGAGCAGTTTTGAAACACTGTTTTTGTAAAATCTGCAAGTGAATATTTGGAGTGATTGAGACCTCTGCTGGAAAATCATATAACTTCAAGGAAGAACGGGACAGAAGTATTCTCAGAAACATCTTTGTGATGTCTGCATTCAACTCGCGGAGTTGAAACTTCCTTTTGGTAGAGCAGTTTTGAAACTGTCTTTTTGTGGAAGCTACAAGTGGATATTTGGAAGGCTTTGAGGCTTATGCTGGAAAAGCTAATAACTTCACATAAAAAGTAGAGAGAAGCATTCTCAGAAACTTCTTTGTGATGAGTGCACTCAAGTGTACATTTGGAGTGCTTTGAGGCCTTTGCTGGAAAAGGAAATAACTTCACATAAAAATTAGACAGAAGCATTCTCAGAAACTTCTTTGTGATGTGTGCATTCAACTCACAGAGTTGGATCTTCCTTTTCTTAGAGCGGTTTTGAAACAAGATTTTTGTAGAATATTCAAGTGGACATTTGGAGGGCTTTGAGGCCTATGCTGGAAAAGGAAATAACTTCACATAAAAACTAGACAGAAGCACTCTCAGGAACTTCTTTATAATGTGTGCATAAAACTCACACAGTTGAATCTTCCTTTTGATAGAGGAGTTTTGAAACACTATTTTTCTAGAATATTCAAGTGGACATTTGGTGGGCTTTGAGGCCTATTCTGGAAAAGGAAATATCTTCACATAAAAACTAGACAGAAGTACTCTCAGGAACTTCTTTATGATGTGTGCATTCAACTCACAGAGTTGAACCTTTCTTTTGATAGAGCAGTTTTGAAATACTCTTTTTGTAGAATACGCAAGCGGGGGTTTGGAGCGCTTTAAGTCCTATGCTGGAAAAGGAAACATTTTCAGATAAAAACTAGACAGAAGCATTCTCTCAAGCTTCTCTGTGATGTTTGCATTCAACTCGCAGAGTTGAACCTTGCTTTTGATAGAGCAGTTTTGAAACACTCTTTTTGTAGGATCTGCAACGATATATTTGGAGCGATTTGAGGCCTATGATGGAAAAGGAAATATCTTCACATAAAAACTAGACAGAAGCATTCTCAGAAACGTATTGGTTATGAGTCCATTCAACTCACAGAGTTGAACCTTCGTTTTGATAGGGCAGTTTTGAAACACTCTTTTTGTAGAATCTTCAAGTGGACATTTTTAGTGCTTTGACGATATGCTGGAAAAGGAAATATCTTCACATAAAAACTACACAGAAGCATTCTCAGAAACTTCTTTGTGATGTGTGCTTTCAACTCACAGATGTAAACATTTCTTTGGATAGAGTAGTTTTGAAACACTCTTTTTGTAGAATCTGCAAGTGGATATACGGAGCGCTTTGAAGCCTATGCTGGAAAAGGAAATCTCTTCACATAAAAACTATACAGAAGCATTCTCAGCAACTTCCTTGTGATTTGTGCATTCAACTCGGAGAGTTGAACCGTCCTTTTGTTAGAGCAGTTTGGGAACACTCTTTTTGTAGAATCTGCAAGTGGATATTTGGAGCACTTTGAAGCCTAAGCTGGAAAAGGAAACAACTTCACATAAAAACTAGAAGGAAGCATTCTCACAAACTTTTTTGTGATGTGTGCATTCAACTCAGCGAGTTTAACCTTACTTTTGATAGAGCAGTTTTGAAACACTCTTTTTGTAGAATGTGCAAGTAGACATTTGGAGCTCTTTCAGGCCTGTGCTGGAATAGAAAAGATCTTCACACAAAAACTAGACAGAAGCATTCTCAGAAACTTCTTTGTGATGTGTGCATTCCACTCACAGAGTTGAACCTTCCTTTTGATAGAGCAATTCTGAAACACTCTTTTTGTAGAATCCGCAAGTGGATATTTGGAGCACTTTGAGGCCTATGCTGGAAAAGGAAATATTTTCACGTAAAAACAAGACCGAAGCACTCTATCAAACTTCTTTGTGATGTTTACATTCAACTCACAGAGTTGAACCTTCCCTTGAATAGAGCAGTTTTGAAAGAATCTTTTTGTAGTATATGCAACTAGATATTTGGAGCGCTTTGAGTCCTATGAGGGAAATGGAAATATTTTTAGATAAAAACTAGACAGAGGCATTCTCAGAAACATATTTGTTACGAGTGAATTCAAGTCACAGAGTTGAACCTTCCTTTTGGCAGAGCGGTTTTGAAACCCTCTTTTTATTGAATCTTCCATTGGAGATTTAGAGCGCTTTGACGCAATGCTGGAAAAGGAAATATCTTCACATAAAAACTAGACGGATGCATTCCCAGAAACTTCTTTTTGATGTGTGCTTTCAACTCACAGAGTTGAACCTTTCTTTTGATAGAGCAGTTTTGAAACCCTCTCTTTGAAGAATCTTCATGTGGACATTTGGATATCTTTGAGGCCTATGCTGGAAAAGGAAATATCTTCACATAAAAACAAGACAGAAGCATTCTCAGAAACTACTTTGCAATGTGTGCGTTCAACACACAGACTTTAAACTTCCTTTTGGCGGAGCAGTTCTGAAACAGTCTTTTTGTACAGTCTGCAAGTGCATATTTGGAGCGCTTTAAGGCCTACGCTGAAAAAAGAAATAACTTCAATCAAAAAGTAGAAAGAAGCATTCTCAGAAACCTCTTTGTGATGTGTGTATTGAACTCACAGAGTTGAACCTTCCTTTTGATAGAGGAGGTTTGAGATACTCTTTTTGTAGGATCTGCAAGTGAATAGTTGGAATGATTTGAGGCCTATGATGGTAAAGGAAATATCTTCACATAAAAACGATAGAGAAGCATTCTCGGAAACTTCCTTGTGATGTGTGCATTCAACTCACAGAGTTGAACCTTCCTTCTGATAGTGCAGTTTTGAAACACTCGTTTTGTATCATCTGCAAGTGGATACTTGGAGCGCTTTGAAGCCTATACTGGAAAAGTAAATGTCTTCTCATGAAAACTATACAGAAGCAATCTCCGAAACCACCTTGTGATGTGTGTATTCAACTCAGAGAGTTGAACCTTCCTTTTTTTAGAGCAGTTTTGAGACACTCTTTTTGCAAAATCTGCAAGTGAATACTTGGATCGCTTTGAAGCCTCTGCAGGGTAAAGGAAATATCTTCACATAAAAACAAAACAGAAGCATTGTCAGAAACTTCTTTATGATGTGTGCATTCAATTCACAGAGTTGAACCTTCCTTTCGATAGAGCAGTTTTGAAACACTCCTTTTGTAGTGTGTGCAAGTAGACATTTGGAGCTCCTTCAGGCCTGTGCTGGAAAAGGAAATATCTTCACACAAAAACTAGACAGAAGTATTCTCAGAAACTTCTTTGTGATGCATGCATTCAAAACACGGAGTTGAACCTTCCTTTTGATAGAACAGTTTTGAAACACTCTTATTGTAGAATCTGCATGTGGATATTTGGAGCGCTTTGAGGCCTATGCTAGAAAAGAAAATATCTTCGCATAAAAATGAGACAGAAGCATTCTCAGAAACTTTTTTGTGATGTGTGCATTAAACTCACAGTGTTGAACCTGCCTTTTGATAGAGCAGTTTTGAAACACTCTTTTTGTAGAATCTGCAGGTGGATATTTGGAGTGCTTTGAGGACAATGCTATATAAGGAAATGTCTTCACATAAAACCTAGACAGAAACATTGTCAGAAACTTCTTTGTGATGTGTGCTTCCAAATCACAGAGTTGAACCTTCCTTTTGATATAGCAGGTTGGGAACACACTTTTTGTGGAATCTGCAAGTGAATTTTGGGAGCGCTTTGAGGACTATGCTGGAAAAGGAAATATATTCACATAAAAACTAGAAAGAGGCATTCTCAGAAACTTCTCTGTGATGTGTGCGCTAAACTCACAAAGTTGAACATCCCTTTTGCTAGAGCAGTTTTGAAACACTGTTTTTGTAAAATCTGCAAGTGAATATTTGGAGTGATTGAGACCTCTGCTGGAAAATCATATAACTTCAAGGAAGAACGGGACAGAAGTATTCTCAGAAACATCTTTGTGATGTCTGCATTCAACTCGCGGAGTTGAAACTTCCTTTTGGTAGAGCAGTTTTGAAACTGTCTTTTTGTGGAAGCTACAAGTGGATATTTGGAAGGCTTTGAGGCTTATGCTGGAAAAGCTAATAACTTCACATAAAAAGTAGAGAGAAGCATTCTCAGAAACTTCTTTGTGATGAGTGCACTCAAGTGTACATTTGGAGTGCTTTGAGGCCTTTGCTGGAAAAGGAAATAACTTCACATAAAAATTAGACAGAAGCATTCTCAGAAACTTCTTTGTGATGTGTGCATTCAACTCACAGAGTTGGATCTTCCTTTTCTTAGAGCGGTTTTGAAACAAGATTTTTGTAGAATATTCAAGTGGACATTTGGAGGGCTTTGAGGCCTATGCTGGAAAAGGAAATAACTTCACATAAAAACTAGACAGAAGCACTCTCAGGAACTTCTTTATAATGTGTGCATAAAACTCACACAGTTGAATCTTCCTTTTGATAGAGGAGTTTTGAAACACTATTTTTCTAGAATATTCAAGTGGACATTTGGTGGGCTTTGAGGCCTATTCTGGAAAAGGAAATATCTTCACATAAAAACTAGACAGAAGTACTCTCAGGAACTTCTTTATGATGTGTGCATTCAACTCACAGAGTTGAACCTTTCTTTTGATAGAGCAGTTTTGAAATACTCTTTTTGTAGAATACGCAAGCGGGGGTTTGGAGCGCTTTAAGTCCTATGCTGGAAAAGGAAACATTTTCAGATAAAAACTAGACAGAAGCATTCTCTCAAGC
The DNA here is from genome assembly GCF_028885655.2 of Pongo abelii. Lineage (NCBI taxonomy): Eukaryota > Metazoa > Chordata > Mammalia > Primates > Hominidae > Pongo > Pongo abelii. The sequence goes on from NC_072005.2 coordinate 26,144,439, forward strand.
TTCTCTGTGATGTTTGCATTCAACTCGCAGAGTTGAACCTTGCTTTTGATAGAGCAGTTTTGAAACACTCTTTTTGTAGGATCTGCAACGATATATTTGGAGCGATTTGAGGCCTATGATGGAAAAGGAAATATCTTCACATAAAAACTAGACAGAAGCATTCTCAGAAACGTATTTGTTATGAGTCCATTCAACTCACAGAGTTGAACCTTCGTTTTCATAGGGCAGTTTTGAAACACTCTTTTTGTAGAATCTTCAAGTGGACATTTTTAGTGCTTTGACGATATGCTGGAAAAGGAAGTATCTTCACATAAAAACTACACAGAAGCATTCTCAGAAACTTCTTTGTGATGTGTGCTTTCAACTCACAGATGTAAACATTTCTTTGGATAGAGTAGTTTTGAAACACTCTTTTTGTAGAATCTGCAAGTGGATATATGGAGCGCTTTGAAGCCTATGCTGGAAAAGGAAATATCTTCACATAAAAACTATACAGAAGCATTCTCAGCAACTTCCTTGTGATTTGTGCATTCAACTCGGAGAGTTGAACCGTCCTTTTGTTAGAGCAGTTTGGGAACACTCTTTTTGTAGAATCTGCAAGTGGATATTTGGAGCACTTTGAAGCCTAAGCTGGAAAAGGAAACAACTTCACATAAAAACTAGAAGGAAGCATTCTCACAAACTTTTTTGTGATGTGTGCATTCAACTCAGCGAGTTTAACCTTACTTTTGATAGAGCAGTTTTGAAACACTCTTTTTGTAGAATGTGCAAGTAGACATTTGGAGCTCTTTCAGGCCTGTGCTGGAATAGAAAAGATCTTCACACAAAAACTAGACAGAAGCATTCTCAGAAACTTCTTTGTGATGTGTGCATTCCACTCACAGAGTTGAACCTTCCTTTTGATAGACCAATTCTGAAACACTCTTTTTGTAGAATCCGCAAGTTTATATTTGGAGCACTTTGAGGCCTATGCTGGAAAAGGAAATATTTTCACGTAAAAACAAGACCGAAGCACTCTATCAAACTTCTTTGTGATGTTTACATTCAACTCACAGAGTTGCACCTTCCCTTGAATAGAGCAGTTTTGAAAGAATCTTTTTGTAGTATATGCAACTAGATATTTGGAGCGCTTTGAGTCCTATGAGGGAAATGGAAATATTTTTAGATAAAAACTAGACAGAGGCATTCTCAGAAACATATTTGTTACGAGTGAATTCAAGTCACAGAGTTGAACCTTCCTTTTGGCAGAGCGGTTTTGAAACCCTCTTTTTATTGAATCTTCCATTGGAGATTTAGAGCGCTTTGACGCAATGCTGGAAAAGGAAATATCTTCACATAAAAACTAGACGGATGCATTCCCAGAAACTTCTTTTTGATGTGTGCTTTCAACTCACAGAGTTGAACCTTTCTTTTGATAGAGCAGTTTTGAAACCCTCTCTTTGAAGAATCTTCATGTGGACATTTGGATATCTTTGAGGCCTATGCTGGAAAAGGAAATATCTTCACATAAAAACAAGACAGAAGCATTCTCAGAAACTACTTTGCAATGTGAGCGTTCAACACACAGACTTTAAACTTCCTTTTGGCGGAGCAGTTCTGAAACAGTCTTTTTGTACAGTCTGCAAGTGCATATTTGGAGCGCTTTAAGGCCTACGCTGAAAAAAGAAATAACTTCAATCAAAAAGTAGAAAGAAGCATTCTCAGAAACCTCTTTGTGATGTGTGTATTGAACTCACAGAGTTGAACCTTCCTTTTGATAGAGGAGGTTTGAGATACTCTTTTTGTAGGATCTGCAAGTGAATAGTTGGAATGATTTGAGGCCTATGATGGTAAAGGAAATATCTTCACATAAGAACGATAGAGAAGCATTCTCGGAAACTTCCTTGTGATGTGTGCATTCAACTCACAGAGTTGAACCTTCCTTCTGATAGTGCAGTTTTGAAACACTCGTTTTGTATCATCTGCAAGTGGATACTTGGAGCGCTTTGAAGCCTATACTGGAAAAGTAAATGTCTTCTCATGAAAACTATACAGAAGCAATCTCCGAAACCACCTTGTGATGTGTGCATTCAACTCAGAGAGTTGAACCTTCCTTTTTTTAGAGCAGTTTTGAGACACTCTTTTTGCAAAATCTGCAAGTGAATACTTGGATCGCTTTGAAGCCTCTGCAGGGTAAAGGAAATATCTTCACATAAAAACTAAACAGAAGCATTGTCAGAAACTTCTTTATGATGTGTGCATTCAATTCACAGAGTTGAACCTTCCTTTCGATAGAGCAGTTTTGAAACACTCCTTTTGTAGTGTGTGCAAGTAGACATTTGGAGCTCCTTCAGGCCTGTGCTGGAAAAGGAAATATCTTCACACAAAAACTAGACAGAAGTATTCTCAGAAACTGCTTTGTGATGCATGCATTCAAAACACGGAGTTGAACCTTCCTTTTGATAGAACAGTTTTGAAACACTCTTATTGTAGAATCTGCATGTGGATATTTGGAGCGCTTTGAGGCCTATGCTAGAAAAGAAAATATCTTCGCATAAAAATGAGACAGAAGCATTCTCAGAAACTTTTTTGTGATGTGTGCATTAAACTCACAGTGTTGAACCTGCCTTTTGATAGAGCAGTTTTGAAACACTCTTTTTGTAGAATCTGCAGGTGGATATTTGGAGTGCTTTGAGGACAATGCTATATAAGGAAATGTCTTCACATAAAACCTAGACAGAAACATTGTCAGAAACTTCTTTGTGATGTGTGCTTCCAAATCACAGAGTTGAACCTTCCTTTTGATATAGCAGGTTGGGAACACACTTTTTGTGGAATCTGCAAGTGAATTTTGGGAGCGCTTTGAGGACTATGCTGGAAAAGGAAATATATTCACATAAAAACTAGAAAGAGGCATTCTCAGAAACTTCTCTGTGATGTGTGCGCTAAACTCACAAAGTTGAACATCCCTTTTGCTAGAGCAGTTTTGAAACACTGTTTTTGTAAAATCTGCAAGTGAATATTTGGAGTGATTGAGACCTCTGCTGGAAAATCATATAACTTCAAGGAAGAACGGGACAGAAGTATTCTCAGAAACATCTTTGTGATGTCTGCATTCAACTCGCGGAGTTGAAACTTCCTTTTGGTAGAGCAGTTTTGAAACTGTCTTTTTGTGGAAGCTACAAGTGGATATTTGGAAGGCTTTGAGGCTTATGCTGGAAAAGCTAATAACTTCACATAAAAAGTAGAGAGAAGCATTCTCAGAAACTTCTTTGTGATGAGTGCACTCAAGTGTACATTTGGAGTGCTTTGAGGCCTTTGCTGGAAAAGGAAATAACTTCACATAAAAATTAGACAGAAGCATTCTCAGAAACTTCTTTGTGATGTGTGCATTCAACTCACAGAGTTGGATCTTCCTTTTCTTAGAGCGGTTTTGAAACAAGATTTTTGTAGAATATTCAAGTGGACATTTGGAGGGCTTTGAGGCCTATGCTGGAAAAGGAAATAACTTCACATAAAAACCAGACAGAAGCACTCTCAGGAACTTCTTTATAATGTGTGCATAAAACTCACACAGTTGAATCTTCCTTTTGATAGAGGAGTTTTGAAACACTATTTTTCTAGAATATTCAAGTGGACATTTGGTGGGCTTTGAGGCCTATTCTGGAAAAGGAAATATCTTCACATAAAAACTAGACAGAAGTACTCTCAGGAACTTCTTTATGATGTGTGCATTCAACTCACAGAGTTGAACCTTTCTTTTGATAGAGCAGTTTTGAAATACTCTTTTTGTAGAATACGCAAGCGGGGGTTTGGAGCGCTTTAAGTCCTATGCTGGAAAAGGAAACATTTTCAGATAAAAACTAGACAGAAGCATTCTCTCAAGCTTCTCTGTGATGTTTGCATTCAACTCGCAGAGTTGAACCTTGCTTTTGATAGAGCAGTTTTGAAACACTCTTTTTGTAGGATCTGCAACGATATATTTGGAGCGATTTGAGGCCTATGATGGAAAAGGAAATATCTTCACATAAAAACTAGACAGAAGCATTCTCAGAAACGTATTGGTTATGAGTCCATTCAACTCACAGAGTTGAACCTTCGTTTTGATAGGGCAGTTTTGAAACACTCTTTTTGTAGAATCTTCAAGTGGACATTTTTAGTGCTTTGACGATATGCTGGAAAAGGAAATATCTTCACATAAAAACTACACAGAAGCATTCTCAGAAACTTCTTTGTGATGTGTGCTTTCAACTCACAGATGTAAACATTTCTTTGGATAGAGTAGTTTTGAAACACTCTTTTTGTAGAATCTGCAAGTGGATATACGGAGCGCTTTGAAGCCTATGCTGGAAAAGGAAATCTCTTCACATAAAAACTATACAGAAGCATTCTCAGCAACTTCCTTGTGATTTGTGCATTCAACTCGGAGAGTTGAACCGTCCTTTTGTTAGAGCAGTTTGGGAACACTCTTTTTGTAGAATCTGCAAGTGGATATTTGGAGCACTTTGAAGCCTAAGCTGGAAAAGGAAACAACTTCACATAAAAACTAGAAGGAAGCATTCTCACAAACTTTTTTGTGATGTGTGCATTCAACTCAGCGAGTTTAACCTTACTTTTGATAGAGCAGTTTTGAAACACTCTTTTTGTAGAATGTGCAAGTAGACATTTGGAGCTCTTTCAGGCCTGTGCTGGAATAGAAAAGATCTTCACACAAAAACTAGACAGAAGCATTCTCAGAAACTTCTTTGTGATGTGTGCATTCCACTCACAGAGTTGAACCTTCCTTTTGATAGAGCAATTCTGAAACACTCTTTTTGTAGAATCCGCAAGTTTATATTTGGAGCACTTTGAGGCCTATGCTGGAAAAGGAAATATTTTCACGTAAAAACAAGACCGAAGCACTCTATCAAACTTCTTTGTGATGTTTACATTCAACTCACAGAGTTGAACCTTCCCTTGAATAGAGCAGTTTTGAAAGAATCTTTTTGTAGTATATGCAACTAGATATTTGGAGCGCTTTGAGTCCTATGAGGGAAATGGAAATATTTTTAGATAAAAACTAGACAGAGGCATTCTCAGAAACATATTTGTTACGAGTGAATTCAAGTCACAGAGTTGAACCTTCCTTTTGGCAGAGCGGTTTTGAAACCCTCTTTTTATTGAATCTTCCATTGGAGATTTAGAGCGCTTTGACGCAATGCTGGAAAAGGAAATATCTTCACATAAAAACTAGACGGATGCATTCCCAGAAACTTCTTTTTGATGTGTGCTTTCAACTCACAGAGTTGAACCTTTCTTTTGATAGAGCAGTTTTGAAAACCTCTCTTTGAAGAATCTTCATGTGGACATTTGGATATCTTTGAGGCCTATGCTGGAAAAGGAAATATCTTCACATAAAAACAAGACAGAAGCATTCTCAGAAACTACTTTGCAATGTGTGCGTTCAACACACAGACTTTAAACTTCCTTTTGGCGGAGCAGTTCTGAAACGGTCTTTTTGTACAGTCTGCAAGTGGATATTTGGAGCGCTTTAAGGCCTACCCTGAAAAAAGAAATAACTTCAATCAAAAAGTAGAAAGAAGCATTCTCAGAAACCTCTTTGTGATGTGTGTATTGAACTCACAGAGTTGAACCTTCCTTTTGATAGAGGAGTTTTGAGATACTCTTTTTGTAGGATCTGCAAGTGAATAGTTGGAATGATTTGAGGCCTATGATGGTAAAGGAAATATCTTCACATAAAAACGATAGAGAAGCATTCTCGGAAACTTCCTTGTGATGTGTGCATTCAACTCACAGAGTTGAACCTTCCTTCTGATAGTGCAGTTTTGAAACACTCGTTTTGTATCATCTGCAAGTGGATACTTGGAGCGCTTTGAAGCCTATACTGGAAAAGTAAATGTCTTCTCATAAAAACTATACAGAAGCAATCTCCGAAACCACCTTGTGATGTGTGTATTCAACTCAGAGAGTTGAACCTTCCTTTTTTTAGAGCAGTTTTGAGACACTCTTTTTGCAAAATCTGCAAGTGAATACTTGGATCGCTTTGAAGCCTCTGCAGGGTAAAGGAAATATCTTCACATAAAAACAAAACAGAAGCATTGTCAGAAACCTCTTTATGATGTGTGCATTCAATTCACAGAGTTGAACCTTCCTTTCGATAGAGCAGTTTTGAAACACTCCTTTTGTAGTGTGTGCAAGTAGACATTTGGAGCTCCTTCAGGCCTGTGCTGGAAAAGGAAATATCTTCACACAAAAACTAGACAGAAGTATTCTCAGAAACTTCTTTGTGATGCATGCATTCAAAACACGGAGTTGAACCTTCCTTTTGATAGAACAGTTTTGAAACACTCTTATTGTAGAATCTGCATGTGGATATTTGGAGCGCTTTGAGGCCTATGCTAGAAAAGAAAATATCTTCACATAAAAATTAGACAGAAGCATTCTCAGAAACTTTTTTGTGATGTGTGCATTAAACTCACAGTGTTGAACCTGCCTTTTTATAGAGCAGTTTTGAAACACTCTTTTTGTAGAATCTGCAGGTGGATATTTGGAGTGCTTTGAGGACAATGCTATATAAAGAAATGTCTTCACATAAAACCTAGACAGAAACACTATCAGAAACTTCTTTGTGATGTGTGCTTCCAAATCACAGAGTTGAACCTTCCTTTTGATATAGCAGGTTTGGAACACACTTTTTGTGGAATCTGCAAGTGAATTTTGGGAGCGCTTTGAGGACTATGCTGGGAAAGGAAATATATTCACATAAAAACTAGAAAGAGGCATTCTCAAAAACTTCTCTGTGATGTGTGCGCTAAACTCACAAAGTTGAACATCCCTTTTGCTAGAGCAGTGTTGAAACACTGTTTTTGTAAAATCTGCAAGTGAATATTTGGAGTGATTGAGACCTCTGCTGGAAAATCATATAACTTCAAAGAAGAACGGGACAGAAGTATTCTCAGAAACATCTTTGTGATGTCTGCATTCAACTCGCGGAGTTGAAACTTCCTTTTGGTAGAGCAGTTTTGAAACTGTCTTTTTGTGGAAGCTACAAGTGGATATTTGGAAGGCTTTGAGGCTTATGCTGGAAAAGCTAATAACTTCACATAAAAAGTAGAGAGAAGCATTCTCAGAAACTTCTTTGTGATGAGTGCACTCAAGTGTACATTTGGAGTGCTTTGAGGCCTTTGCTGGAAAAGGAAATAACTTCACATAAAAATTAGACAGAAGCATTCTCAGAAACTTCTTTGTGATGTGTGCATTCAACTCACAGAGTTGGATCTTCCTTTTCTTAGAGCGGTTTTGAAACAAGATTTTTGTAGAATATTCAAGTGGACATTTGGAGGGCTTTGAGGCCTATGCTGGAAAAGGAAATAACTTCACATAAAAACTAGACAGAAGCACTCTCAGGAACTTCTTTATAATGTGTGCATAAAACTCACACAGTTGAATCTTCCTTTTGATAGAGGAGTTTTGAAACACTATTTTTCTAGAATATTCAAGTGGACATTTGGTGGGCTTTGAGGCCTATTCTGGAAAAGGAAATATCTTCACATAAAAACTAGACAGAAGTACTCTCAGGAACTTCTTTATGATGTGTGCATTCAACTCACAGAGTTGAACCTTTCTTTTGATAGAGCAGTTTTGAAATACTCTTTTTGTAGAATACGCAAGCGGGGGTTTGGAGCGCTTTAAGTCCTATGCTGGAAAAGGAAACATTTTCAGATAAAAACTAGACAGAAGCATTCTCTCAAGCTTCTCTGTGATGTTTGCATTCAACTCGCAGAGTTGAACCTTGCTTTTGATAGAGCAGTTTTGAAACACTCTTTTTGTAGGATCTGCAACGATATATTTGGAGCGATTTGAGGCCTATGATGGAAAAGGAAATATCTTCACATAAAAACTAGACAGAAGCATTCTCAGAAACGTATTTGTTATGAGTCCATTCAACTCACAGAGTTGAACCTTCGTTTTCATAGGGCATTTTTGAAACACTCTTTTTGTAGAATCTTCAAGTGGACATTTTTAGTGCTTTGACGATATGCTGGAAAAGGAAGTATCTTCACATAAAAACTACACAGAAGCATTCTCAGAAACTTCTTTGTGATGTGTGCTTTCAACTCACAGATGTAAACATTTCTTTGGATAGAGTAGTTTTGAAACACTCTTTTTGTAGAATCTGCAAGTGGATATATGGAGCGCTTTGAAGCCTATGCTGGAAAAGGAAATATCTTCACATAAAAACTATACAGAAGCATTCTCAGCAACTTCCTTGTGATTTGTGCATTCAACTCGGAGAGTTGAACCGTCCTTTTGTTAGAGCAGTTTGGGAACACTCTTTTTGTAGAATCTGCAAGTGGATATTTGGAGCACTTTGAAGCCTAAGCTGGAAAAGGAAACAACTTCACATAAAAACTAGAAGGAAGCATTCTCACAAACTTTTTTGTGATGTGTGCATTCAACTCAGCGAGTTTAACCTTACTTTTGATAGAGCAGTTTTGAAACACTCTTTTTGTAGAATGTGCAAGTAGACATTTGGAGCTCTTTCAGGCCTGTGCTGGAATAGAAAAGATCTTCACACAAAAACTAGACAGAAGCATTCTCAGAAACTTCTTTGTGATGTGTGCATTCCACTCACAGAGTTGAACCTTCCTTTTGATAGAGCAATTCTGAAACACTCTTTTTGTAGAATCCGCAAGTTTATATTTGGAGCACTTTGAGGCCTATGCTGGAAAAGGAAATATTTTCACGTAAAAACAAGACCGAAGCACTCTATCAAACTTCTTTGTGATGTTTACATTCAACTCACAGAGTTGCACCTTCCCTTGAATAGAGCAGTTTTGAAAGAATCTTTTTGTAGTATATGCAACTAGATATTTGGAGCGCTTTGAGTCCTATGAGGGAAATGGAAATATTTTTAGATAAAAACTAGACAGAGGCATTCTCAGAAACATATTTGTTACGAGTGAATTCAAGTCACAGAGTTGAACCTTCCTTTTGGCAGAGCGGTTTTGAAACCCTCTTTTTATTGAATCTTCCATTGGAGATTTAGAGCGCTTTGACGCAATGCTGGAAAAGGAAATATCTTCACATAAAAACTAGACGGATGCATTCCCAGAAACTTCTTTTTGATGTGTGCTTTCAACTCACAGAGTTGAACCTTTCTTTTGATAGAGCAGTTTTGAAACCCTCTCTTTGAAGAATCTTCATGTGGACATTTGGATATCTTTGAGGCCTATGCTGGAAAAGGAAATATCTTCACATAAAAACAAGACAGAAGCATTCTCAGAAACTACTTTGCAATGTGTGCGTTCAACACACAGACTTTAAACTTCCTTTTGGCGGAGCAGTTCTGAAACGGTCTTTTTGTACAGTCTGCAAGTGGATATTTGGAGCGCTTTAAGGCCTACGCTGAAAAAAGAAATAACTTCAATCAAAAAGTAGAAAGAAGCATTCTCAGAAACCTCTTTGTGATGTGTGTATTGAACTCACAGAGTTGAACCTTCCTTTTGATAGAGGAGTTTTGAGATACTCTTTTTGTAGGATCTGCAAGTGAATAGTTGGAATGATTTGAGGCCTATGATGGTAAAGGAAATATCTTCACATAAAAACGATAGAGAAGCATTCTCGGAAACTTCCTTGTGATGTGTGCATTCAACTCACAGAGTTGAACCTTCCTTCTGATAGTGCAGTTTTGAAACACTCGTTTTGTATCATCTGCAAGTGGATACTTGGAGCGCTTTGAAGCCTATACTGGAAAAGTAAATGTCTTCTCATGAAAACTATACAGAAGCAATCTCCGAAACCTCCTTGTGATGTGTGTATTCAACTCAGAGAGTTGAACCTTCCTTTTTTTAGAGCAGTTTTGAGACACTCTTTTTGCAAAATCTGCAAGTGAATACTTGGATCGCTTTGAAGCCTCTGCAGGGTAAAGGAAATATCTTCACATAAAAACAAAACAGAAGCATTGTCAGAAACTTCTTTATGATGTGTGCATTCAATTCACAGAGTTGAACCTTCCTTTCGATAGAGCAGTTTTGAAACACTCCTTTTGTAGTGTGTGCAAGTAGACATTTGGAGCTCCTTCAGGCCTGTGCTGGAAAAGGAAATATCTTCACACAAAAACTAGACAGAAGTATTCTCAGAAACTTCTTTGTGATGCATGCATTCAAAACACGGAGTTGAACCTTCCTTTTGATAGAACAGTTTTGAAACACTCTTATTGTAGAATCTGCATGTGGATATTTGGAGCGCTTTGAGGCCTATGCTAGAAAAGAAAATATCTTCGCATAAAAATGAGACAGAAGCATTCTCAGAAACTTTTTTGTGATGTGTGCATTAAACTCACAGTGTTGAACCTGCCTTTTGATAGAGCAGTTTTGAAACACTCTTTTTGTAGAATCTGCAGGTGGATATTTGGAGTGCTTTGAGGACAATGCTATATAAGGAAATGTCTTCACATAAAACCTAGACAGAAACATTGTCAGAAACTTCTTTGTGATGTGTGCTTCCAAATCACAGAGTTGAACCTTCCTTTTGATATAGCAGGTTGGGAACACACTTTTTGTGGAATCTGCAAGTGAATTTTGGGAGCGCTTTGAGGACTATGCTGGAAAAGGAAATATATTCACATAAAAACTAGAAAGAGGCATTCTCAGAAACTTCTCTGTGATGTGTGCGCTAAACTCACAAAGTTGAACATCCCTTTTGCTAGAGCAGTTTTGAAACACTGTTTTTGTAAAATCTGCAAGTGAATATTTGGAGTGATTGAGACCTCTGCTGGAAAATCATATAACTTCAAGGAAGAACGGGACAGAAGTATTCTCAGAAACATCTTTGTGATGTCTGCATTCAACTCGCGGAGTTGAAACTTCCTTTTGGTAGAGCAGTTTTGAAACTGTCTTTTTGTGGAAGCTACAAGTGGATATTTGGAAGGCTTTGAGGCTTATGCTGGAAAAGCTAATAACTTCACATAAAAAGTAGAGAGAAGCATTCTCAGAAACTTCTTTGTGATGAGTGCACTCAAGTGTACATTTGGAGTGCTTTGAGGCCTTTGCTGGAAAAGGAAATAACTTCACATAAAAATTAGACAGAAGCATTCTCAGAAACTTCTTTGTGATGTGTGCATTCAACTCACAGAGTTGGATCTTCCTTTTCTTAGAGCGGTTTTGAAACAAGATTTTTGTAGAATATTCAAGTGGACATTTGGAGGGCTTTGAGGCCTATGCTGGAAAAGGAAATAACTTCACATAAAAACTAGACAGAAGCACTCTCAGGAACTTCTTTATAATGTGTGCATAAAACTCACACAGTTGAATCTTCCTTTTGATAGAGGAGTTTTGAAACACTATTTTTCTAGTATATTCAAGTGGACATTTGGTGGGCTTTGAGGCCTATTCTGGAAAAGGAAATATCTTCACATAAAAACTAGACAGAAGTACTCTCAGGAACTTCTTTATGATGTGTGCATTCAACTCACAGAGTTGAACCTTTCTTTTGATAGAGCAGTTTTGAAATACTCTTTTTGTAGAATACGCAAGCGGGGGTTTGGAGCGCTTTAAGTCCTATGCTGGAAAAGGAAACATTTTCAGATAAAAACTAGACAGAAGCATTCTCTCAAGCTTCTCTGTGATGTTTGCATTCAACTCGCAGAGTTGAACCTTGCTTTTGATAGAGCAGTTTTGAAACACTCTTTTTGTAGGATCTGCAACGATATATTTGGAGCGATTTGAGGCCTATGATGGAAAAGGAAATATCTTCACATAAAAACTAGACAGAAGCATTCTCAGAAACGTATTGGTTATGAGTCCATTCAACTCACAGAGTTGAACCTTCGTTTTGATAGGGCAGTTTTGAAACACTCTTTTTGTAGAATCTTCAAGTGGACATTTTTAGTGCTTTGACGATATGCTGGAAAAGGAAATATCTTCACATAAAAACTAGACAGAAGCATTCTCAGAAACTTCTTTGTGATGTGTGCTTTCAACTCACAGATGTAAACATTTCTTTTGATAGAGTAGTTTTGAAACACTCTTTTTGTAGAATCTGCAAGTGGATATACGGAGCGCTTTGAAGCCTATGCTGGAAAAGGAAATCTCTTCACATAAAAACTATACAGAAGCATTCTCAGCAACTTCCTTGTGATTTGTGCATTCAACTCGGAGAGTTGAACCGTCCTTTTGTTAGAGCAGTTTGGGAACACTCTTTTTGTAGAATCTGCAAGTGGATATTTGGAGCACTTTGAAGCCTAAGCTGGAAAAGGAAACAACTTCACATAAAAACTAGAAGGAAGCATTCTCACAAACTTTTTTGTGATGTGTGCATTCAACTCAGCGAGTTTAACCTTACTTTTGATAGAGCAGTTTTGAAACACTCTTTTTGTAGAATGTGCAAGTAGACATTTGGAGCTCTTTCAGGCCTGTGCTGGAATAGAAAAGATCTTCACACAAAAACTAGACAGAAGCATTCTCAGAAACTTCTTTGTGATGTGTGCATTCCACTCACAGAGTTGAACCTTCCTTTTGATAGAGCAATTCTGAAACACTCTTTTTGTAGAATCCGCAAGTGGATATTTGGAGCACTTTGAGGCCTATGCTGGAAAAGGAAATATTTTCACGTAAAAACAAGACCGAAGCACTCTATCAAACTTCTTTGTGATGTTTACATTCAACTCACAGAGTTGAACCTTCCCTTGAATAGAGCAGTTTTGAAAGAATCTTTTTGTAGTATATGCAACTAGATATTTGGAGCGCTTTGAGTCCTATGAGGGAAATGGAAATATTTTTAGATAAAAACTAGACAGAGGCATTCTCAGAAACATATTTGTTACGAGTGAATTCAAGTCACAGAGTTGAACCTTCCTTTTGGCAGAGCGGTTTTGAAACCCTCTTTTTATTGAATCTTCCATTGGAGATTTAGAGCGCTTTGACGCAATGCTGGAAAAGGAAATATCTTCACATAAAAACTAGACGGATGCATTCCCAGAAACTTCTTTTTGATGTGTGCTTTCAACTCACAGAGTTGAACCTTTCTTTTGATAGAGCAGTTTTGAAACCCTCTCTTTGAAGAATCTTCATGTGGACATTTGGATATCTTTGAGGCCTATGCTGGAAAAGGAAATATCTTCACATAAAAACAAGACAGAAGCATTCTCAGAAACTACTTTGCAATGTGTGCGTTCAACACACAGACTTTAAACTTCCTTTTGGCGGAGCAGTTCTGAAACAGTCTTTTTGTACAGTCTGCAAGTGCATATTTGGAGCGCTTTAAGGCCTACGCTGAAAAAAGAAATAACTTCAATCAAAAAGTAGAAAGAAGCATTCTCAGAAACCTCTTTGTGATGTGTGTATTGAACTCACAGAGTTGAACCTTCCTTTTGATAGAGGAGGTTTGAGATACTCTTTTTGTAGGATCTGCAAGTGAATAGTTGGAATGATTTGAGGCCTATGATGGTAAAGGAAATATCTTCACATAAAAACGATAGAGAAGCATTCTCGGAAACTTCCTTGTGATGTGTGCATTCAACTCACAGAGTTGAACCTTCCTTCTGATAGTGCAGTTTTGAAACACTCGTTTTGTATCATCTGCAAGTGGATACTTGGAGCTCTTTGAAGCCTATACTGGAAAATAAATGTCTTCTCATGAAAACTATACAGAAGCAATCTCCGAAACCACCCTGTGATGTGTGTATTCAACTCAGAGAGTTGAACCTTCCTTTTTTTAGAGCAGTTTTGAGACACTCTTTTTGCAAAATCTTCAAGTGAATACTTGGATCGCTTTGAAGCCTCTGCAGGGTAAAGGAAATATCTTCACATAAAAACAAAACAGAAGCATTGTCAGAAACTTCTTTATGATGTGTGCATTCAATTCACAGAGTTGAACCTTCCTTTCGATAGAGCAGTTTTGAAACACTCCTTTTGTAGTGTGTGCAAGTAGACATTTGGAGCTCCTTCAGGCCTGTGCTGGAAAAGGAAATATCTTCACACAAAAACTAGACAGAAGTATTCTCAGAAACTTCTTTGTGATGCATGCATTCAAAACACGGAGTTGAACCTTCCTTTTGATAGAACAGTTTTGAAACACTCTTATTGTAGAATCTGCATGTGGATATTTGGAGCGCTTTGAGGCCTATGATAGAAAAGAAAATATCTTCGCATAAAAATGAGACAGAAGCATTCTCAGAAACTTTTTTGTGATGTGTGCATTAAACTCACAGTGTTAAACCTGCCTTTTGATAGAGCAGTTTTGAAACACTCTTTTTGTAGAATCTGCAGGTGGATATTTGGAGTGCTTTGAGGACAATGCTATATAAGGAAATGTCTTCACATAAAACCTAGACAGAAACACTATCAGAAACTTCTTTGTGATGTGTGCTTCCAAATCACAGAGTTGAACCTTCCTTTTGATATAGCAGGTTGGGAACACACTTTTTGTGGAATCTGCAAGTGAATTTTGGGAGCGCTTTGAGGACTATGCTGGAAAAGGAAATATATTCACATAAAAACTAGAAAGAGGCATTCTCAAAATCTTCTCTGTGATGTGTGCGCTAAACTCACAAAGTTGAACATCCCTTTTGCTAGAGCAGTTTTGAAACACTGTTTTTGTAAAATCTGCAAGTGAATATTTGGAGTGATTGAGACCTCTGCTGGAAAATCATATAACTTCAAAGAAGAACGGGACAGAAGTATTCTCAGAAACATCTTTGTGATGTCTGCATTCAACTCGCGGAGTTGAAACTTCCTTTTGGTAGAGCAGTTTTGAAACTGTCTTTTTGTGGAAGCTACAAGTGGATATTTGGAAGGCTTTGAGGCTTATGCTGGAAAAGCTAATAACTTCACATAAAAAGTAGAGAGAAGCATTCTCAGAAACTTCTTTGTGATGAGTGCATTCAAGTGTACATTTGGAGTGCTTTGAGGCCTTTGCTGGAAAAGGAAATAACTTCACATAAAAATTAGACAGAAGCATTCTCAGAAACTTCTTTGTGATGTGTGCATTCAACTCACAGAGTTGGATCTTCCTTTTCTTAGAGCGGTTTTGAAACAAGATTTTTGTAGAATATTCAAGTGGACATTTGGAGGGCTTTGAGGCCTATGCTGGAAAAGGAAATAACTTCACATAAAAACTAGACAGAAGCACTCTCAGGAACTTCTTTATAATGTGTGCATAAAACTCACACAGTTGAATCTTCCTTTTGATAGAGGAGTTTTGAAACACTATTTTTCTAGAATATTCAAGTGGACATTTGGTGGGCTTTGAGGCCTATTCTGGAAAACGAAATATCTTCACATAAAAACTAGACAGAAGTACTCTCAGGAACTTCTTTATGATGTGTGCATTCAACTCACAGAGTTGAACCTTTCTTTTGATAGAGCAGTTTTGAAATACTCTTTTTGTAGAATACGCAAGCGGGGGTTTGGAGCGCTTTAAGTCCTATGCTGGAAAAGGAAACATTTTCAGATAAAAACTAGACAGAAGCATTCTCTCAAGCTTCTCTGTGATGTTTGCATTCAACTCGCAGAGTTGAACCTTGCTTTTGATAGAGCAGTTTTGAAACACTCTTTTTGTAGGATCTGCAACGATATATTTGGAGCGATTTGAGGCCTATGATGGAAAAGGAAATATCTTCACATAAAAACTAGACAGAAGCATTCTCAGAAACGTATTGGTTATGAGTCCATTCAACTCACAGAGTTGAACCTTCGTTTTGATAGGGCAGTTTTGAAACACTCTTTTTGTAGAATCTTCAAGTGGACATTTTTAGTGCTTTGACGATATGCTGGAAAAGGAAATATCTTCACATAAAAACTACACAGAAGCATTCTCAGAAACTTCTTTGTGATGTGTGCTTTCAACTCACTGATGTAAACATTTCTTTGGATAGAGTAGTTTTGAAACACTCTTTTTGTAGAATCTGCAAGTGGATATACGGAGCGCTTTGAAGCCTATGCTGGAAAAGGAAATCTCTTCACATAAAAACTATACAGAAGCATTCTCAGCAACTTCCTTGTGATTTGTGCATTCAACTCGGAGAGTTGAACCGTCCTTTCGTTAGAGCAGTTTGGGAACACTCTTTTTGTAGAATCTGCAAGTGGATATTTGGAGCACTTTGAAGCCTAAGCTGGAAAAGGAAACAACTTCACATAAAAACTAGAAGGAAGCATTCTCACAAACTTTTTTGTGATGTGTGCATTCAACTCAGCGAGTTTAACCTTACTTTTGATAGAGCAGTTTTGAAACACTCTTTTTGTAGAATGTGCAAGTAGACATTTGGAGCTCTTTCAGGCCTGTGCTGGAATAGAAAAGATCTTCACACAAAAACTAGACAGAAGCATTCTCAGAAACTTCTTTGTGATGTGTGCATTCCACTCACAGAGTTGAACCTTCCTTTTGATAGAGCAATTCTGAAACACTCTTTTTGTAGAATCCGCAAGTGGATATTTGGAGCACTTTGAGGCCTATGCTGGAAAAGGAAATATTTTCACGTAAAAACAAGACCGAAGCACTCTATCAAACTTCTTTGTGATGTTTACATTCAACTCACAGAGTTGAACCTTCCCTTGAATAGAGCAGTTTTGAAAGAATCTTTTTGTAGTATATGCAACTAGATATTTGGAGCGCTTTGAGTCCTATGAGGGAAATGGAAATATTTTTAGATAAAAACTAGACAGAGGCATTCTCAGAAACATATTTGTTACGAGTGAATTCAAGTCACAGAGTTGAACCTTCCTTTTGGCAGAGCGGTTTTGAAACCCTCTTTTTATTGAATCTTCCATTGGAGATTTAGAGCGCTTTGACGCAATGCTGGAAAAGGAAATATCTTCACATAAAAACTAGACGGATGCATTCCCAGAAACTTCTTTTTGATGTGTGCTTTCAACTCACAGAGTTGAACCTTTCTTTTGATAGAGCAGTTTTGAAACCCTCTCTTTGAAGAATCTTCATGTGGACATTTGGATATCTTTGAGGCCTATGCTGGAAAAGGAAATATCTTCACATAAAAACAAGACAGAAGCATTCTCAGAAACTACTTTGCAATGTGTGCGTTCAACACACAGACTTTAAACTTCCTTTTGGTGGAGCAGTTCTGAAACAGTCTTTTTGTACAGTCTGCAAGTGCATATTTGGAGCGCTTTAAGGCCTACGCTGAAAAAAGAAATAACTTCAATCAAAAAGTAGAAAGAAGCATTCTCAGAAACCTCTTTGTGATGTGTGTATTGAACTCACAGTGTTGAACCTTCCTTTTGATAGAGGAGGTTTGAGATACTCTTTTTGTAGGATCTGCAAGTGAATAGTTGGAATGATTTGAGGCCTATGATGGTAATGGAAATATCTTCACATAAAAACGATAGAGAAGCATTCTCGGAAACTTCCTTGTGATGTGTGCATTCAACTCACAGAGTTGAACCTTCCTTCTGATAGTGCAGTTTTGAAACACTCGTTTTGTATCATCTGCAAGTGGATACTTGGAGCGCTTTGAAGCCTATACTGGAAAACAAATGTCTTCTCATGAAAACTATACAGAAGCAATCTCCGAAACCACCCTGTGATGTGTGTATTCAACTCAGAGAGTTGAACCTTCCTTTTTTTAGAGCAGTTTTGAGACACTCTTTTTGCAAAATCTGCAAGTGAATACTTGGATCGCTTTGAAGCCTCTGCAGGGTAAAGGAAATATCTTCACATAAAAACAAAACAGAAGCATTGTCAGAAACTTCTTTATGATGTGTGCATTCAATTCACAGAGTTGAACCTTCCTTTCGATAGAGCAGTTTTGAAACACTCCTTTTGTAGTGTGTGCAAGTAGACATTTGGAGCTCCTTCAGGCCTGTGCTGGAAAAGGAAATATCTTCACACAAAAACTAGACAGAAGTATTCTCAGAAACTTCTTTGTGATGCATGCATTCAAAACACGGAGTTGAACCTTCCTTTTGATAGAACAGTTTTGAAACACTCTTATTGTAGAATCTGCATGTGGATATTTGGAGCGCTTTGAGGCCTATGCTAGAAAAGAAAATATCTTCGCATAAAAATGAGACAGAAGCATTCTCAGAAACTTTTTTGTGATGTGTGCATTAAACTCACAGTGTTGAACCTGCCTTTTGATAGAGCAGTTTTGAAACACTCTTTTTGTAGAATCTGCAGGTGGATATTTGGAGTGCTTTGAGGACAATGCTATATAAGGAAATGTCTTCACATAAAACCTAGACAGAAACATTGTCAGAAACTTCTTTGTGATGTGTGCTTCCAAATCACAGAGTTGAACCTTCCTTTTGATATAGCAGGTTGGGAACACACTTTTTGTGGAATCTGCAAGTGAATTTTGGGAGCGCTTTGAGGACTATGCTGGAAAAGGAAATATATTCACATAAAAACTAGAAAGAGGCATTCTCAAAAACTTCTCTGTGATGTGTGCGCTAAACTCACAAAGTTGAACATCCCTTTTGCTAGAGCAGTTTTGAAACACTGTTTTTGTAAAATCTGCAAGTGAATATTTGGAGTGATTGAGACCTCTGCTGGAAAATCATATAACTTCAAAGAAGAACGGGACAGAAGTATTCTCAGAAACATCTTTGTGATGTCTGCATTCAACTCGCGGAGTTGAAACTTCCTTTTGGTAGAGCAGTTTTGAAACTGTCTTTTTGTGGAAGCTACAAGTGGATATTTGGAAGGCTTTGAGGCTTATGCTGGAAAAGCTAATAACTTCACATAAAAAGTAGAGAGAAGCATTCTCAGAAACTTCTTTGTGATGAGTGCACTCAAGTGTACATTTGGAGTGCTTTGAGGCCTTTGCTGGAAAAGGAAATAACTTCACATAAAAATTAGACAGAAGCATTCTCAGAAACTTCTTTGTGATGTGTGCATTCAACTCACAGAGTTGGATCTTCCTTTTCTTAGAGCGGTTTTGAAACAAGATTTTTGTAGAATATTCAAGTGGACATTTGGAGGGCTTTGAGGCCTATGCTGGAAAAGGAAATAACTTCACATAAAAACCAGACAGAAGCACTCTCAGGAACTTCTTTATAATGTGTGCATAAAACTCACACAGTTGAATCTTCCTTTTGATAGAGGAGTTTTGAAACACTATTTTTCTAGAATATTCAAGTGGACATTTGGTGGGCTTTGAGGCCTATTCTGGAAAAGGAAATATCTTCACATAAAAACTAGACAGAAGTACTCTCAGGAACTTCTTTATGATGTGTGCATTCAACTCACAGAGTTGAACCTTTCTTTTGATAGAGCAGTTTTGAAATACTCTTTTTGTAGAATACGCAAGCGGGGGTTTGGAGCGCTTTAAGTCCTATGCTGGAAAAGGAAACATTTTCAGATAAAAACTAGACAGAAGCATTCTCTCAAGCTTCTCTGTGATGTTTGCATTCAACTCGCAGAGTTGAACCTTGCTTTTGATAGAGCAGTTTTGAAACACTCTTTTTGTAGGATCTGCAACGATATATTTGGAGCGATTTGAGGCCTATGATGGAAAAGGAAATATCTTCACATAAAAACTAGACAGAAGCATTCTCAGAAACGTATTGGTTATGAGTCCATTCAACTCACAGAGTTGAACCTTCGTTTTGATAGGGCAGTTTTGAAACACTCTTTTTGTAGAATCTTCAAGTGGACATTTTTAGTGCTTTGACGATATGCTGGAAAAGGAAATATCTTCACATAAAAACTACACAGAAGCATTCTCAGAAACTTCTTTGTGATGTGTGCTTTCAACTCACAGATGTAAACATTTCTTTGGATAGAGTAGTTTTGAAACACTCTTTTTGTAGAATCTGCAAGTGGATATACGGAGCGCTTTGAAGCCTATGCTGGAAAAGGAAATCTCTTCACATAAAAACTATACAGAAGCATTCTCAGCAACTTCCTTGTGATTTGTGCATTCAACTCGGAGAGTTGAACCGTCCTTTTGTTAGAGCAGTTTGGGAACACTCTTTTTGTAGAATCTGCAAGTGGATATTTGGAGCACTTTGAAGCCTAAGCTGGAAAAGGAAACAACTTCACATAAAAACTAGAAGGAAGCATTCTCACAAACTTTTTTGTGATGTGTGCATTCAACTCAGCGAGTTTAACCTTACTTTTGATAGAGCAGTTTTGAAACACTCTTTTTGTAGAATGTGCAAGTAGACATTTGGAGCTCTTTCAGGCCTGTGCTGGAATAGAAAAGATCTTCACACAAAAACTAGACAGAAGCATTCTCAGAAACTTCTTTGTGATGTGTGCATTCCACTCACAGAGTTGAACCTTCCTTTTGATAGAGCAATTCTGAAACACTCTTTTTGTAGAATCCGCAAGTTTATATTTGGAGCACTTTGAGGCCTATGCTGGAAAAGGAAATATTTTCACGTAAAAACAAGACCGAAGCACTCTATCAAACTTCTTTGTGATGTTTACATTCAACTCACAGAGTTGAACCTTCCCTTGAATAGAGCAGTTTTGAAAGAATCTTTTTGTAGTATATGCAACTAGATATTTGGAGCGCTTTGAGTCCTATGAGGGAAATGGAAATATTTTTAGATAAAAACTAGACAGAGGCATTCTCAGAAACATATTTGTTACGAGTGAATTCAAGTCACAGAGTTGAACCTTCCTTTTGGCAGAGCGGTTTTGAAACCCTCTTTTTATTGAATCTTCCATTGGAGATTTAGAGCGCTTTGACGCAATGCTGGAAAAGGAAATATCTTCACATAAAAACTAGACGGATGCATTCCCAGAAACTTCTTTTTGATGTGTGCTTTCAACTCACAGAGTTGAACCTTTCTTTTGATAGAGCAGTTTTGAAAACCTCTCTTTGAAGAATCTTCATGTGGACATTTGGATATCTTTGAGGCCTATGCTGGAAAAGGAAATATCTTCACATAAAAACAAGACAGAAGCATTCTCAGAAACTACTTTGCAATGTGTGCGTTCAACACACAGACTTTAAACTTCCTTTTGGCGGAGCAGTTCTGAAACGGTCTTTTTGTACAGTCTGCAAGTGGATATTTGGAGCGCTTTAAGGCCTACCCTGAAAAAAGAAATAACTTCAATCAAAAAGTAGAAAGAAGCATTCTCAGAAACCTCTTTGTGATGTGTGTATTGAACTCACAGAGTTGAACCTTCCTTTTGATAGAGGAGTTTTGAGATACTCTTTTTGTAGGATCTGCAAGTGAATAGTTGGAATGATTTGAGGCCTATGATGGTAAAGGAAATATCTTCACATAAAAACGATAGAGAAGCATTCTCGGAAACTTCCTTGTGATGTGTGCATTCAACTCACAGAGTTGAACCTTCCTTCTGATAGTGCAGTTTTGAAACACTCGTTTTGTATCATCTGCAAGTGGATACTTGGAGCGCTTTGAAGCCTATACTGGAAAAGTAAATGTCTTCTCGTAAAAACTATACAGAAGCAATCTCCGAAACCACCTTGTGATGTGTGTATTCAACTCAGAGAGTTGAACCTTCCTTTTTTTAGAGCAGTTTTGAGACACTCTTTTTGCAAAATCTGCAAGTGAATACTTGGATCGCTTTGAAGCCTCTGCAGGGTAAAGGAAATATCTTCACATAAAAACAAAACAGAAGCATTGTCAGAAACCTCTTTATGATGTGTGCATTCAATTCACAGAGTTGAACCTTCCTTTCGATAGAGCAGTTTTGAAACACTCCTTTTGTAGTGTGTGCAAGTAGACATTTGGAGCTCCTTCAGGCCTGTGCTGGAAAAGGAAATATCTTCACACAAAAACTAGACAGAAGTATTCTCAGAAACTTCTTTGTGATGCATGCATTCAAAACACGGAGTTGAACCTTCCTTTTGATAGAACAGTTTTGAAACACTCTTATTGTAGAATCTGCATGTGGATATTTGGAGCGCTTTGAGGCCTATGCTAGAAAAGAAAATATCTTCACATAAAAATTAGACAGAAGCATTCTCAGAAACTTTTTTGTGATGTGTGCATTAAACTCACAGTGTTGAACCTGCCTTTTTATAGAGCAGTTTTGAAACACTCTTTTTGTAGAATCTGCAGGTGGATATTTGGAGTGCTTTGAGGACAATGCTATATAAAGAAATGTCTTCACATAAAACCTAGACAGAAACACTATCAGAAACTTCTTTGTGATGTGTGCTTCCAAATCACAGAGTTGAACCTTCCTTTTGATATAGCAGGTTTGGAACACACTTTTTGTGGAATCTGCAAGTGAATTTTGGGAGCGCTTTGAGGACTATGCTGGGAAAGGAAATATATTCACATAAAAACTAGAAAGAGGCATTCTCAAAAACTTCTCTGTGATGTGTGCGCTAAACTCACAAAGTTGAACATCCCTTTTGCTAGAGCAGTGTTGAAACACTGTTTTTGTAAAATCTGCAAGTGAATATTTGGAGTGATTGAGACCTCTGCTGGAAAATCATATAACTTCAAAGAAGAACGGGACAGAAGTATTCTCAGAAACATCTTTGTGATGTCTGCATTCAACTCGCGGAGTTGAAACTTCCTTTTGGTAGAGCAGTTTTGAAACTGTCTTTTTGTGGAAGCTACAAGTGGATATTTGGAAGGCTTTGAGGCTTATGCTGGAAAAGCTAATAACTTCACATAAAAAGTAGAGAGAAGCATTCTCAGAAACTTCTTTGTGATGAGTGCACTCAAGTGTACATTTGGAGTGCTTTGAGGCCTTTGCTGGAAAAGGAAATAACTTCACATAAAAATTAGACAGAAGCATTCTCAGAAACTTCTTTGTGATGTGTGCATTCAACTCACAGAGTTGGATCTTCCTTTTCTTAGAGCGGTTTTGAAACAAGATTTTTGTAGAATATTCAAGTGGACATTTGGAGGGCTTTGAGGCCTATGCTGGAAAAGGAAATAACTTCACATAAAAACTAGACAGAAGCACTCTCAGGAACTTCTTTATAATGTGTGCATAAAACTCACACAGTTGAATCTTCCTTTTGATAGAGGAGTTTTGAAACACTATTTTTCTAGAATATTCAAGTGGACATTTGGTGGGCTTTGAGGCCTATTCTGGAAAAGGAAATATCTTCACATAAAAACTAGACAGAAGTACTCTCAGGAACTTCTTTATGATGTGTGCATTCAACTCACAGAGTTGAACCTTTCTTTTGATAGAGCAGTTTTGAAATACTCTTTTTGTAGAATACGCAAGCGGGGGTTTGGAGCGCTTTAAGTCCTATGCTGGAAAAGGAAACATTTTCAGATAAAAACTAGACAGAAGCATTCTCTCAAGCTTCTCTGTGATGTTTGCATTCAACTCGCAGAGTTGAACCTTGCTTTTGATAGAGCAGTTTTGAAACACTCTTTTTGTAGGATCTGCAACGATATATTTGGAGCGATTTGAGGCCTATGATGGAAAAGGAAATATCTTCACATAAAAACTAGACAGAAGCATTCTCAGAAACGTATTTGTTATGAGTCCATTCAACTCACAGAGTTGAACCTTCGTTTTCATAGGGCATTTTTGAAACACTCTTTTTGTAGAATCTTCAAGTGGACATTTTTAGTGCTTTGACGATATGCTGGAAAAGGAAGTATCTTCACATAAAAACTACACAGAAGCATTCTCAGAAACTTCTTTGTGATGTGTGCTTTCAACTCACAGATGTAAACATTTCTTTGGATAGAGTAGTTTTGAAACACTCTTTTTGTAGAATCTGCAAGTGGATATATGGAGCGCTTTGAAGCCTATGCTGGAAAAGGAAATATCTTCACATAAAAACTATACAGAAGCATTCTCAGCAACTTCCTTGTGATTTGTGCATTCAACTCGGAGAGTTGAACCGTCCTTTTGTTAGAGCAGTTTGGGAACACTCTTTTTGTAGAATCTGCAAGTGGATATTTGGAGCACTTTGAAGCCTAAGCTGGAAAAGGAAACAACTTCACATAAAAACTAGAAGGAAGCATTCTCACAAACTTTTTTGTGATGTGTGCATTCAACTCAGCGAGTTTAACCTTACTTTTGATAGAGCAGTTTTGAAACACTCTTTTTGTAGAATGTGCAAGTAGACATTTGGAGCTCTTTCAGGCCTGTGCTGGAATAGAAAAGATCTTCACACAAAAACTAGACAGAAGCATTCTCAGAAACTTCTTTGTGATGTGTGCATTCCACTCACAGAGTTGAACCTTCCTTTTGATAGAGCAATTCTGAAACACTCTTTTTGTAGAATCCGCAAGTTTATATTTGGAGCACTTTGAGGCCTATGCTGGAAAAGGAAATATTTTCACGTAAAAACAAGACCGAAGCACTCTATCAAACTTCTTTGTGATGTTTACATTCAACTCACAGAGTTGCACCTTCCCTTGAATAGAGCAGTTTTGAAAGAATCTTTTTGTAGTATATGCAACTAGATATTTGGAGCGCTTTGAGTCCTATGAGGGAAATGGAAATATTTTTAGATAAAAACTAGACAGAGGCATTCTCAGAAACATATTTGTTACGAGTGAATTCAAGTCACAGAGTTGAACCTTCCTTTTGGCAGAGCGGTTTTGAAACCCTCTTTTTATTGAATCTTCCATTGGAGATTTAGAGCGCTTTGACGCAATGCTGGAAAAGGAAATATCTTCACATAAAAACTAGACGGATGCATTCCCAGAAACTTCTTTTTGATGTGTGCTTTCAACTCACAGAGTTGAACCTTTCTTTTGATAGAGCAGTTTTGAAACCCTCTCTTTGAAGAATCTTCATGTGGACATTTGGATATCTTTGAGGCCTATGCTGGAAAAGGAAATATCTTCACATAAAAACAAGACAGAAGCATTCTCAGAAACTACTTTGCAATGTGTGCGTTCAACACACAGACTTTAAACTTCCTTTTGGCGGAGCAGTTCTGAAACGGTCTTTTTGTACAGTCTGCAAGTGGATATTTGGAGCGCTTTAAGGCCTACGCTGAAAAAAGAAATAACTTCAATCAAAAAGTAGAAAGAAGCATTCTCAGAAACCTCTTTGTGATGTGTGTATTGAACTCACAGAGTTGAACCTTCCTTTTGATAGAGGAGTTTTGAGATACTCTTTTTGTAGGATCTGCAAGTGAATAGTTGGAATGATTTGAGGCCTATGATGGTAAAGGAAATATCTTCACATAAAAACGATAGAGAAGCATTCTCGGAAACTTCCTTGTGATGTGTGCATTCAACTCACAGAGTTGAACCTTCCTTCTGATAGTGCAGTTTTGAAACACTCGTTTTGTATCATCTGCAAGTGGATACTTGGAGCGCTTTGAAGCCTATACTGGAAAAGTAAATGTCTTCTCATGAAAACTATACAGAAGCAATCTCCGAAACCTCCTTGTGATGTGTGTATTCAACTCAGAGAGTTGAACCTTCCTTTTTTTAGAGCAGTTTTGAGACACTCTTTTTGCAAAATCTGCAAGTGAATACTTGGATCGCTTTGAAGCCTCTGCAGGGTAAAGGAAATATCTTCACATAAAAACAAAACAGAAGCATTGTCAGAAACTTCTTTATGATGTGTGCATTCAATTCACAGAGTTGAACCTTCCTTTCGATAGAGCAGTTTTGAAACACTCCTTTTGTAGTGTGTGCAAGTAGACATTTGGAGCTCCTTCAGGCCTGTGCTGGAAAAGGAAATATCTTCACACAAAAACTAGACAGAAGTATTCTCAGAAACTTCTTTGTGATGCATGCATTCAAAACACGGAGTTGAACCTTCCTTTTGATAGAACAGTTTTGAAACACTCTTATTGTAGAATCTGCATGTGGATATTTGGAGCGCTTTGAGGCCTATGCTAGAAAAGAAAATATCTTCGCATAAAAATGAGACAGAAGCATTCTCAGAAACTTTTTTGTGATGTGTGCATTAAACTCACAGTGTTGAACCTGCCTTTTGATAGAGCAGTTTTGAAACACTCTTTTTGTAGAATCTGCAGGTGGATATTTGGAGTGCTTTGAGGACAATGCTATATAAGGAAATGTCTTCACATAAAACCTAGACAGAAACATTGTCAGAAACTTCTTTGTGATGTGTGCTTCCAAATCACAGAGTTGAACCTTCCTTTTGATATAGCAGGTTGGGAACACACTTTTTGTGGAATCTGCAAGTGAATTTTGGGAGCGCTTTGAGGACTATGCTGGAAAAGGAAATATATTCACATAAAAACTAGAAAGAGGCATTCTCAGAAACTTCTCTGTGATGTGTGCGCTAAACTCACAAAGTTGAACATCCCTTTTGCTAGAGCAGTTTTGAAACACTGTTTTTGTAAAATCTGCAAGTGAATATTTGGAGTGATTGAGACCTCTGCTGGAAAATCATATAACTTCAAGGAAGAACGGGACAGAAGTATTCTCAGAAACATCTTTGTGATGTCTGCATTCAACTCGCGGAGTTGAAACTTCCTTTTGGTAGAGCAGTTTTGAAACTGTCTTTTTGTGGAAGCTACAAGTGGATATTTGGAAGGCTTTGAGGCTTATGCTGGAAAAGCTAATAACTTCACATAAAAAGTAGAGAGAAGCATTCTCAGAAACTTCTTTGTGATGAGTGCACTCAAGTGTACATTTGGAGTGCTTTGAGGCCTTTGCTGGAAAAGGAAATAACTTCACATAAAAATTAGACAGAAGCATTCTCAGAAACTTCTTTGTGATGTGTGCATTCAACTCACAGAGTTGGATCTTCCTTTTCTTAGAGCGGTTTTGAAACAAGATTTTTGTAGAATATTCAAGTGGACATTTGGAGGGCTTTGAGGCCTATGCTGGAAAAGGAAATAACTTCACATAAAAACTAGACAGAAGCACTCTCAGGAACTTCTTTATAATGTGTGCATAAAACTCACACAGTTGAATCTTCCTTTTGATAGAGGAGTTTTGAAACACTATTTTTCTAGTATATTCAAGTGGACATTTGGTGGGCTTTGAGGCCTATTCTGGAAAAGGAAATATCTTCACATAAAAACTAGACAGAAGTACTCTCAGGAACTTCTTTATGATGTGTGCATTCAACTCACAGAGTTGAACCTTTCTTTTGATAGAGCAGTTTTGAAATACTCTTTTTGTAGAATACGCAAGCGGGGGTTTGGAGCGCTTTAAGTCCTATGCTGGAAAAGGAAACATTTTCAGATAAAAACTAGACAGAAGCATTCTCTCAAGCTTCTCTGTGATGTTTGCATTCAACTCGCAGAGTTGAACCTTGCTTTTGATAGAGCAGTTTTGAAACACTCTTTTTGTAGGATCTGCAACGATATATTTGGAGCGATTTGAGGCCTATGATGGAAAAGGAAATATCTTCACATAAAAACTAGACAGAAGCATTCTCAGAAACGTATTGGTTATGAGTCCATTCAACTCACAGAGTTGAACCTTCGTTTTGATAGGGCAGTTTTGAAACACTCTTTTTGTAGAATCTTCAAGTGGACATTTTTAGTGCTTTGACGATATGCTGGAAAAGGAAATATCTTCACATAAAAACTAGACAGAAGCATTCTCAGAAACTTCTTTGTGATGTGTGCTTTCAACTCACAGATGTAAACATTTCTTTTGATAGAGTAGTTTTGAAACACTCTTTTTGTAGAATCTGCAAGTGGATATACGGAGCGCTTTGAAGCCTATGCTGGAAAAGGAAATCTCTTCACATAAAAACTATACAGAAGCATTCTCAGCAACTTCCTTGTGATTTGTGCATTCAACTCGGAGAGTTGAACCGTCCTTTTGTTAGAGCAGTTTGGGAACACTCTTTTTGTAGAATCTGCAAGTGGATATTTGGAGCACTTTGAAGCCTAAGCTGGAAAAGGAAACAACTTCACATAAAAACTAGAAGGAAGCATTCTCACAAACTTTTTTGTGATGTGTGCATTCAACTCAGCGAGTTTAACCTTACTTTTGATAGAGCAGTTTTGAAACACTCTTTTTGTAGAATGTGCAAGTAGACATTTGGAGCTCTTTCAGGCCTGTGCTGGAATAGAAAAGATCTTCACACAAAAACTAGACAGAAGCATTCTCAGAAACTTCTTTGTGATGTGTGCATTCCACTCACAGAGTTGAACCTTCCTTTTGATAGAGCAATTCTGAAACACTCTTTTTGTAGAATCCGCAAGTGGATATTTGGAGCACTTTGAGGCCTATGCTGGAAAAGGAAATATTTTCACGTAAAAACAAGACCGAAGCACTCTATCAAACTTCTTTGTGATGTTTACATTCAACTCACAGAGTTGAACCTTCCCTTGAATAGAGCAGTTTTGAAAGAATCTTTTTGTAGTATATGCAACTAGATATTTGGAGCGCTTTGAGTCCTATGAGGGAAATGGAAATATTTTTAGATAAAAACTAGACAGAGGCATTCTCAGAAACATATTTGTTACGAGTGAATTCAAGTCACAGAGTTGAACCTTCCTTTTGGCAGAGCGGTTTTGAAACCCTCTTTTTATTGAATCTTCCATTGGAGATTTAGAGCGCTTTGACGCAATGCTGGAAAAGGAAATATCTTCACATAAAAACTAGACGGATGCATTCCCAGAAACTTCTTTTTGATGTGTGCTTTCAACTCACAGAGTTGAACCTTTCTTTTGATAGAGCAGTTTTGAAACCCTCTCTTTGAAGAATCTTCATGTGGACATTTGGATATCTTTGAGGCCTATGCTGGAAAAGGAAATATCTTCACATAAAAACAAGACAGAAGCATTCTCAGAAACTACTTTGCAATGTGTGCGTTCAACACACAGACTTTAAACTTCCTTTTGGCGGAGCAGTTCTGAAACAGTCTTTTTGTACAGTCTGCAAGTGCATATTTGGAGCGCTTTAAGGCCTACGCTGAAAAAAGAAATAACTTCAATCAAAAAGTAGAAAGAAGCATTCTCAGAAACCTCTTTGTGATGTGTGTATTGAACTCACAGAGTTGAACCTTCCTTTTGATAGAGGAGGTTTGAGATACTCTTTTTGTAGGATCTGCAAGTGAATAGTTGGAATGATTTGAGGCCTATGATGGTAAAGGAAATATCTTCACATAAAAACGATAGAGAAGCATTCTCGGAAACTTCCTTGTGATGTGTGCATTCAACTCACAGAGTTGAACCTTCCTTCTGATAGTGCAGTTTTGAAACACTCGTTTTGTATCATCTGCAAGTGGATACTTGGAGCTCTTTGAAGCCTATACTGGAAAATAAATGTCTTCTCATGAAAACTATACAGAAGCAATCTCCGAAACCACCCTGTGATGTGTGTATTCAACTCAGAGAGTTGAACCTTCCTTTTTTTAGAGCAGTTTTGAGACACTCTTTTTGCAAAATCTTCAAGTGAATACTTGGATCGCTTTGAAGCCTCTGCAGGGTAAAGGAAATATCTTCACATAAAAACAAAACAGAAGCATTGTCAGAAACTTCTTTATGATGTGTGCATTCAATTCACAGAGTTGAACCTTCCTTTCGATAGAGCAGTTTTGAAACACTCCTTTTGTAGTGTGTGCAAGTAGACATTTGGAGCTCCTTCAGGCCTGTGCTGGAAAAGGAAATATCTTCACACAAAAACTAGACAGAAGTATTCTCAGAAACTTCTTTGTGATGCATGCATTCAAAACACGGAGTTGAACCTTCCTTTTGATAGAACAGTTTTGAAACACTCTTATTGTAGAATCTGCATGTGGATATTTGGAGCGCTTTGAGGCCTATGATAGAAAAGAAAATATCTTCGCATAAAAATGAGACAGAAGCATTCTCAGAAACTTTTTTGTGATGTGTGCATTAAACTCACAGTGTTAAACCTGCCTTTTGATAGAGCAGTTTTGAAACACTCTTTTTGTAGAATCTGCAGGTGGATATTTGGAGTGCTTTGAGGACAATGCTATATAAGGAAATGTCTTCACATAAAACCTAGACAGAAACACTATCAGAAACTTCTTTGTGATGTGTGCTTCCAAATCACAGAGTTGAACCTTCCTTTTGATATAGCAGGTTGGGAACACACTTTTTGTGGAATCTGCAAGTGAATTTTGGGAGCGCTTTGAGGACTATGCTGGAAAAGGAAATATATTCACATAAAAACTAGAAAGAGGCATTCTCAAAATCTTCTCTGTGATGTGTGCGCTAAACTCACAAAGTTGAACATCCCTTTTGCTAGAGCAGTTTTGAAACACTGTTTTTGTAAAATCTGCAAGTGAATATTTGGAGTGATTGAGACCTCTGCTGGAAAATCATATAACTTCAAAGAAGAACGGGACAGAAGTATTCTCAGAAACATCTTTGTGATGTCTGCATTCAACTCGCGGAGTTGAAACTTCCTTTTGGTAGAGCAGTTTTGAAACTGTCTTTTTGTGGAAGCTACAAGTGGATATTTGGAAGGCTTTGAGGCTTATGCTGGAAAAGCTAATAACTTCACATAAAAAGTAGAGAGAAGCATTCTCAGAAACTTCTTTGTGATGAGTGCATTCAAGTGTACATTTGGAGTGCTTTGAGGCCTTTGCTGGAAAAGGAAATAACTTCACATAAAAATTAGACAGAAGCATTCTCAGAAACTTCTTTGTGATGTGTGCATTCAACTCACAGAGTTGGATCTTCCTTTTCTTAGAGCGGTTTTGAAACAAGATTTTTGTAGAATATTCAAGTGGACATTTGGAGGGCTTTGAGGCCTATGCTGGAAAAGGAAATAACTTCACATAAAAACTAGACAGAAGCACTCTCAGGAACTTCTTTATAATGTGTGCATAAAACTCACACAGTTGAATCTTCCTTTTGATAGAGGAGTTTTGAAACACTATTTTTCTAGAATATTCAAGTGGACATTTGGTGGGCTTTGAGGCCTATTCTGGAAAACGAAATATCTTCACATAAAAACTAGACAGAAGTACTCTCAGGAACTTCTTTATGATGTGTGCATTCAACTCACAGAGTTGAACCTTTCTTTTGATAGAGCAGTTTTGAAATACTCTTTTTGTAGAATACGCAAGCGGGGGTTTGGAGCGCTTTAAGTCCTATGCTGGAAAAGGAAACATTTTCAGATAAAAACTAGACAGAAGCATTCTCTCAAGCTTCTCTGTGATGTTTGCATTCAACTCGCAGAGTTGAACCTTGCTTTTGATAGAGCAGTTTTGAAACACTCTTTTTGTAGGATCTGCAACGATATATTTGGAGCGATTTGAGGCCTATGATGGAAAAGGAAATATCTTCACATAAAAACTAGACAGAAGCATTCTCAGAAACGTATTGGTTATGAGTCCATTCAACTCACAGAGTTGAACCTTCGTTTTGATAGGGCAGTTTTGAAACACTCTTTTTGTAGAATCTTCAAGTGGACATTTTTAGTGCTTTGACGATATGCTGGAAAAGGAAATATCTTCACATAAAAACTACACAGAAGCATTCTCAGAAACTTCTTTGTGATGTGTGCTTTCAACTCACTGATGTAAACATTTCTTTGGATAGAGTAGTTTTGAAACACTCTTTTTGTAGAATCTGCAAGTGGATATACGGAGCGCTTTGAAGCCTATGCTGGAAAAGGAAATCTCTTCACATAAAAACTATACAGAAGCATTCTCAGCAACTTCCTTGTGATTTGTGCATTCAACTCGGAGAGTTGAACCGTCCTTTCGTTAGAGCAGTTTGGGAACACTCTTTTTGTAGAATCTGCAAGTGGATATTTGGAGCACTTTGAAGCCTAAGCTGGAAAAGGAAACAACTTCACATAAAAACTAGAAGGAAGCATTCTCACAAACTTTTTTGTGATGTGTGCATTCAACTCAGCGAGTTTAACCTTACTTTTGATAGAGCAGTTTTGAAACACTCTTTTTGTAGAATGTGCAAGTAGACATTTGGAGCTCTTTCAGGCCTGTGCTGGAATAGAAAAGATCTTCACACAAAAACTAGACAGAAGCATTCTCAGAAACTTCTTTGTGATGTGTGCATTCCACTCACAGAGTTGAACCTTCCTTTTGATAGAGCAATTCTGAAACACTCTTTTTGTAGAATCCGCAAGTGGATATTTGGAGCACTTTGAGGCCTATGCTGGAAAAGGAAATATTTTCACGTAAAAACAAGACCGAAGCACTCTATCAAACTTCTTTGTGATGTTTACATTCAACTCACAGAGTTGAACCTTCCCTTGAATAGAGCAGTTTTGAAAGAATCTTTTTGTAGTATATGCAACTAGATATTTGGAGCGCTTTGAGTCCTATGAGGGAAATGGAAATATTTTTAGATAAAAACTAGACAGAGGCATTCTCAGAAACATATTTGTTACGAGTGAATTCAAGTCACAGAGTTGAACCTTCCTTTTGGCAGAGCGGTTTTGAAACCCTCTTTTTATTGAATCTTCCATTGGAGATTTAGAGCGCTTTGACGCAATGCTGGAAAAGGAAATATCTTCACATAAAAACTAGACGGATGCATTCCCAGAAACTTCTTTTTGATGTGTGCTTTCAACTCACAGAGTTGAACCTTTCTTTTGATAGAGCAGTTTTGAAACCCTCTCTTTGAAGAATCTTCATGTGGACATTTGGATATCTTTGAGGCCTATGCTGGAAAAGGAAATATCTTCACATAAAAACAAGACAGAAGCATTCTCAGAAACTACTTTGCAATGTGTGCGTTCAACACACAGACTTTAAACTTCCTTTTGGTGGAGCAGTTCTGAAACAGTCTTTTTGTACAGTCTGCAAGTGCATATTTGGAGCGCTTTAAGGCCTACGCTGAAAAAAGAAATAACTTCAATCAAAAAGTAGAAAGAAGCATTCTCAGAAACCTCTTTGTGATGTGTGTATTGAACTCACAGTGTTGAACCTTCCTTTTGATAGAGGAGGTTTGAGATACTCTTTTTGTAGGATCTGCAAGTGAATAGTTGGAATGATTTGAGGCCTATGATGGTAATGGAAATATCTTCACATAAAAACGATAGAGAAGCATTCTCGGAAACTTCCTTGTGATGTGTGCATTCAACTCACAGAGTTGAACCTTCCTTCTGATAGTGCAGTTTTGAAACACTCGTTTTGTATCATCTGCAAGTGGATACTTGGAGCGCTTTGAAGCCTATACTGGAAAACAAATGTCTTCTCATGAAAACTATACAGAAGCAATCTCCGAAACCACCCTGTGATGTGTGTATTCAACTCAGAGAGTTGAACCTTCCTTTTTTTAGAGCAGTTTTGAGACACTCTTTTTGCAAAATCTGCAAGTGAATACTTGGATCGCTTTGAAGCCTCTGCAGGGTAAAGGAAATATCTTCACATAAAAACAAAACAGAAGCATTGTCAGAAACTTCTTTATGATGTGTGCATTCAATTCACAGAGTTGAACCTTCCTTTCGATAGAGCAGTTTTGAAACACTCCTTTTGTAGTGTGTGCAAGTAGACATTTGGAGCTCCTTCAGGCCTGTGCTGGAAAAGGAAATATCTTCACACAAAAACTAGACAGAAGTATTCTCAGAAACTTCTTTGTGATGCATGCATTCAAAACACGGAGTTGAACCTTCCTTTTGATAGAACAGTTTTGAAACACTCTTATTGTAGAATCTGCATGTGGATATTTGGAGCGCTTTGAGGCCTATGCTAGAAAAGAAAATATCTTCGCATAAAAATGAGACAGAAGCATTCTCAGAAACTTTTTTGTGATGTGTGCATTAAACTCACAGTGTTGAACCTGCCTTTTGATAGAGCAGTTTTGAAACACTCTTTTTGTAGAATCTGCAGGTGGATATTTGGAGTGCTTTGAGGACAATGCTATATAAGGAAATGTCTTCAC
This sequence comes from Pongo abelii, assembly GCF_028885655.2. NCBI lineage: Eukaryota > Metazoa > Chordata > Mammalia > Primates > Hominidae > Pongo > Pongo abelii. Next base: position 26,178,067 of record NC_072005.2, read on the forward strand.
ATAAAACCTAGACAGAAACATTGTCAGAAACTTCTTTGTGATGTGTGCTTCCAAATCACAGAGTTGAACCTTCCTTTTGATATAGCAGGTTGGGAACACACTTTTTGTGGAATCTGCAAGTGAATTTTGGGAGCGCTTTGAGGACTATGCTGGAAAAGGAAATATATTCACATAAAAACTAGAAAGAGGCATTCTCAAAAACTTCTCTGTGATGTGTGCGCTAAACTCACAAAGTTGAACATCCCTTTTGCTAGAGCAGTTTTGAAACACTGTTTTTGTAAAATCTGCAAGTGAATATTTGGAGTGATTGAGACCTCTGCTGGAAAATCATATAACTTCAAAGAAGAACGGGACAGAAGTATTCTCAGAAACATCTTTGTGATGTCTGCATTCAACTCGCGGAGTTGAAACTTCCTTTTGGTAGAGCAGTTTTGAAACTGTCTTTTTGTGGAAGCTACAAGTGGATATTTGGAAGGCTTTGAGGCTTATGCTGGAAAAGCTAATAACTTCACATAAAAAGTAGAGAGAAGCATTCTCAGAAACTTCTTTGTGATGAGTGCACTCAAGTGTACATTTGGAGTGCTTTGAGGCCTTTGCTGGAAAAGGAAATAACTTCACATAAAAATTAGACAGAAGCATTCTCAGAAACTTCTTTGTGATGTGTGCATTCAACTCACAGAGTTGGATCTTCCTTTTCTTAGAGCGGTTTTGAAACAAGATTTTTGTAGAATATTCAAGTGGACATTTGGAGGGCTTTGAGGCCTATGCTGGAAAAGGAAATAACTTCACATAAAAACTAGACAGAAGCACTCTCAGGAACTTCTTTATAATGTGTGCATAAAACTCACACAGTTGAATCTTCCTTTTGATAGAGGAGTTTTGAAACACTATTTTTCTAGAATATTCAAGTGGACATTTGGTGGGCTTTGAGGCCTATTCTGGAAAACGAAATATCTTCACATAAAAACTAGACAGAAGTACTCTCAGGAACTTCTTTATGATGTGTGCATTCAACTCACAGAGTTGAACCTTTCTTTTGATAGAGCAGTTTTGAAATACTCTTTTTGTAGAATACGCAAGCGGGGGTTTGGAGCGCTTTAAGTCCTATGCTGGAAAAGGAAACATTTTCAGATAAAAACTAGACAGAAGCATTCTCTCAAGCTTCTCTGTGATGTTTGCATTCAACTCGCAGAGTTGAACCTTGCTTTTGATAGAGCAGTTTTGAAACACTCTTTTTGTAGGATCTGCAACGATATATTTGGAGCGATTTGAGGCCTATGATGAAAAAGGAAATATCTTCACATAAAAACTAGACAGAAGCATTCTCAGAAACGTATTGGTTATGAGTCCATTCAACTCACAGAGTTGAACCTTCGTTTTGATAGGGCAGTTTTGAAACACTCTTTTTGTAGAATCTTCAAGTGGACATTTTTAGTGCTTTGACGATATGCTGGAAAAGGAAATATCTTCACATAAAAACTACACAGAAGCATTCTCAGAAACTTCTTTGTGATGTGTGCTTTCAACTCACAGATGTAAACATTTCTTTGGATAGAGTAGTTTTGAAACACTCTTTTTGTAGAATCTGCAAGTGGATATACGGAGCGCTTTGAAGCCTATGCTGGAAAAGGAAATCTCTTCACATAAAAACTATACAGAAGCATTCTCAGCAACTTCCTTGTGATTTGTGCATTCAACTCGGAGAGTTGAACCGTCCTTTTGTTAGAGCAGTTTGGGAACACTCTTTTTGTAGAATCTGCAAGTGGATATTTGGAGCACTTTGAAGCCTAAGCTGGAAAAGGAAACAACTTCACATAAAAACTAGAAGGAACCATTCTCACAAACTTTTTTGTGATGTGTGCATTCAACTCAGCGAGTTTAACCTTACTTTTGATAGAGCAGTTTTGAAACACTCTTTTTGTAGAATGTGCAAGTAGACATTTGGAGCTCTTTCAGGCCTGTGCTGGAATAGAAAAGATCTTCACACAAAAACTAGACAGAAGCATTTTCAGAAACTTCTTTGTGATGTGTGCATTCCACTCACAGAGTTGAACCTTCCTTTTGATAGAGCAATTCTGAAACACTCTTTTTGTAGAATCCGCAAGTGGATATTTGGAGCACTTTGAGGCCTATGCTGGAAAAGGAAATATTTTCACGTAAAAACAAGACCGAAGCACTCTATCAAACTTCTTTGTGATGTTTACATTCAACTCACAGAGTTGAACCTTCCCTTGAATAGAGCAGTTTTGAAAGAATCTTTTTGTAGTATATGCAACTAGATATTTGGAGCGCTTTGAGTCCTATGAGGGAAATGGAAATATTTTTAGATAAAAACTAGACAGAGGCATTCTCAGAAACATATTTGTTACGAGTGAATTCAAGTCACAGAGTTGAACCTTCCTTTTGGCAGAGCGGTTTTGAAACCCTCTTTTTATTGAATCTTCCATTGGAGATTTAGAGCGCTTTGACGCAATGCTGGAAAAGGAAATATCTTCACATAAAAACTAGACGGATGCATTCCCAGAAACTTCTTTTTGATGTGTGCTTTCAACTCACAGAGTTGAACCTTTCTTTTGATAGAGCAGTTTTGAAACCCTCTCTTTGAAGAATCTTCATGTGGACATTTGGATATCTTTGAGGCCTATGCTGGAAAAGGAAATATCTTCACATAAAAACAAGACAGAAGCATTCTCAGAAACTACTTTGCAATGTGTGCGTTCAACACACAGACTTTAAACTTCCTTTTGGCGGAGCAGTTCTGAAACAGTCTTTTTGTACCGTCTGCAAGTGGATATTTGGAGCGCTTTAAGGCCTACGCTGAAAAAAGAAATAACTTCAATCAAAAAGTAGAAAGAAGCATTCTCAGAAACCTCTTTGTGATGTGTGTATTGAACTCACAGAGTTGAACCTTCCTTTTGATAGAGGAGTTTTGAAATACTCTTTTTGTAGGATCTGCAAGTGAATAGTTGGAATGATTTGAGGCCTATGATGGTAAAGGAAATATCTTCACATAAAAACGATAGAGAAGCATTCTCGGAAACTTCCTTGTGATGTGTGCATTCAACCCACAGAGTTGAACCTTCCTTCTGATAGTGCAGTTTTGAAACACTCGTTTTGTATCATCTGCAAGTGGATACTTGGAGCGCTTTGAAGCCTATACTGGAAAAGTAAATGTCTTCTCATAAAAACTATACAGAAGCAATCTCCGAAACCACCTTGTGATGTGTGTATTCAACTCAGAGAGTTGAACCTTCCTTTTTTTAGAGCAGTTTTGAAACACTCTTTTTGCAAAATCTGCAAGTGAATACTTGGATCGCTTTGAAGCCTCTGCACGGTAAAGGAAATATCTTCACATAAAAACAAAACAGAAGCATTGTCAGAAACTTCTTTATGATGTGTGCATTCAGTTCACAGAGTTGAACCTTCCTTTCGATAGAGCAGTTTTGAAACACTCCTTTTGTAGTGTGTGCAAGTAGACATTTGGAGCTCTTTCAGGCCTGTGCTGGAAAAGGAAATATCTTCACACAAAAACTAGACAGAAGTATTCTCAGAAACTACTTTGTGATGCATGCATTCAAAACACGGAGTTGAACCTTCCTTTTGATAGAACAGTTTTGAAACACTCTTGTTGTAGAATCTGCATGTGGATATTTGGAGCGCTTTGAGGCCTATGCTAGAAAAGAAAATATCTTCGCATAAAAATGAGACAGAAGCATTCTCAGAAACTTTTTTGTGATGTGTGCATTAAACTCACAGTGTTGAACCTGCCTTTTGATAGAGCAGTTTTGAAACACTCTTTTTGTAGAATCTGCAGGTGGATATTTGGAGTGCTTTGAGGACAATGCTATATAAGGAAATGTCTTCACATAAAACCTAGACAGAAACATTGTCAGAAACTTCTTTGTGATGTGTGCTTCCAAATCACAGAGTTGAACCTTCCTTTTGATATAGCAGGTTTGGAACACACTTTTTGTGGAATCTGCAAGTGAATTTTGGGAGCGCTTTGAGGACTATGCTGGAAAAGGAAATATATTCACATAAAAACTAGAAAGAGGCATTCTCAAAAACTTCTCTGTGATGTGTGCGCTAAACTCACAAAGTTGAACATCCCTTTTGCTAGAGCAGTTTTGAAACACTGTTTTTGTAAAATCTGCAAGTGAATATTTGGAGTGATTGAGACCTCTGCTGGAAAATCATATAACTTCAAATAAGAACGGGACAGAAGTATTCTCAGAAACATCTTTGTGATGTCTGCATTCAACTCGCGGAGTTGAAACTTCCTTTTGGTAGAGCAGTTTTGAAACTGTCTTTTTGTGGAAGCTACAAGTGGATATTTGGAAGGCTTTGAGGCTTATGCTGGAAAAGCTAATAACTTCACATAAAAAGTAGAGAGAAGCATTCTCAGAAACTTCTTTGTGATGAGTGCATTCAAGTGTACATTTGGAGTGCTTTGAGGCCTTTGCTGGAAAAGGAAATAACTTCACATAAAAATTAGACAGAAGCATTCTCAGAAACTTCTTTGTGATGTGTGCATTCAACTCACAGAGTTGGATCTTCCTTTTCTTAGAGCGGTTTTGAAACAAGATTTTTGTAGAATATTCAAGTGGACATTTGGAGGGCTTTGAGGCCTATGCTGGAAAAGGAAATAACTTCACATAAAAACTAGACAGAAGCACTCTCAGGAACTTCTTTATAATGTGTGCATAAAACTCACACTGTTGAATCTTCCTTTTGATAGAGGAGTTTTGAAACACTAGTTTTCTAGAATATTCAAGTGGATATTTGGTGGGCTTTGAGGCCTATTCTGGAAAAGGAAATATCTTCACATAAAAACTAGACAGAAGTACTCTCAGGAACTTCTTTATGATGTGTGCATTCAACTCACAGAGTTGAACCTTTCTTTTGATAGAGCAGTTTTGAAATACTCTTTTTGTAGAATATGCAAGCGGGGGTTTGGAGCGCTTTAAGTCCTATGCTGGAAAAGGAAACATTTTCAGATAAAAACTAGACAGAAGCATTCTCTCAAGCTTCTCTGTGATGTTTGCATTCAACTCGCAGAGTTGAACCTTGCTTTTGATAGAGCAGTTTTGAAACACTCTTTTTGTAGGATCTGCAACGATATATTTGGAGCGATTTGAGGCCTATGATGGAAAAGGAAATATCTTCACATAAAAACTAGACAGAAGCATTCTCAGAAACGTATTTGTTATGAGTCCATTCAACTCACAGAGTTGAACCTTCGTTTTCATAGGGCAGTTTTGAAACACTCTTTTTGTAGAATCTTCAAGTGGACATTTTTAGTGCTTTGACGATATGCTGGAAAAGGAAATAACTTCACATAAAAACTACACAGAAGCATTCTCAGAAACTTCTTTGTGATGTGTGCTTTCAACTCACAGATGTAAACATTTCTTTGGATAGAGTAGTTTTGAAACACTCTTTTTGTAGAATCTGCAAGTGGATATATGGAGCGCTTTGAAGCCTATGCTGGAAAAGGAAATCTCTTCACATAAAAACTATACAGAAGCATTCTCAGCAACTTCCTTGTGATTTGTGCATTCAACTCGGAGAGTTGAACCGTCCTTTTGTTAGAGCAGTTTGGGAACACTCTTTTTGTAGAATCTGCAAGTGGATATTGGGAGCACTTTGAAGCCTAAGCTGGAAAAGGAAACAACTTCACATAAAAACTAGAAGGAAGCATTCTCACAAACTTTTTTGTGATGTGTGCATTCAACTCAGCGAGTTTAACCTTACTTTTGATAGAGCAGTTTTGAAACACTCTTTTTGTAGAATGTGCAAGTAGACATTTGGAGCTCTTTCAGGCCTGTGCTGGAATAGAAAAGATCTTCACACAAAAACTAGACAGAAGCATTCTCAGAAACTTCTTTGTGATGTGTGCATTCCACTCACAGAGTTGAACCTTCCTTTTGATAGAGCAGTTTTGAAACACTCTTTTTGTAGAATCTGCAGGTAGATATTTGGAGTGCTTTGAGGACAATGCTATATAAGGAAATGTCTTCACATAAAACCTAGACAGAAACATTATCAGAAACTTCTTTGTGATGTGTGCTTCCAAATCACTGAGTTGAACCTTCCTTTTGATATAGCAGGTTTGGAACACACTTTTTGTGGAATCTGCAAGTGAATTTTGGGAGCGCTTTGAGGGCTATGCTGGAAAAGGAAATATATTCACATAAAAACTAGAAAGAGGCATTCTCAAAAACTTCTCTGTGATGTGTGCGCTAAACTCACAAAGTTGAACATCCCTTTTGCTAGAGCAGTTTTGAAACACTGTTTTTGTAAAATCTGCAAGTGAATATTTGGAGTGATTGAGACCTCTGCTGGAAAATCATATAACTTCAAATAAGAACGGGACAGAAGTATTCTCAGAAACATCTTTGTGATGTCTGCATTCAACTCGCGGAGTTGAAACTTCCTTTTGGTAGAGCAGTTTTGAAACTGTCTTTTTGTGGAAGCTACAAGTGGATATTTGGAAGGCTTTGAGGCTTATGCTGGAAAAGCTAATAACTTCACATAAAAAGTAGAGAGAAGCATTCTCAGAAACTTCTTTGTGATGAGTGCATTCAAGTGTACATTTGGAGTGCTTTGAGGCCTTTGCTGGAAAAGGAAATAACTTCACATAAAAATTAGACAGAAGCATTCTCAGAAACTTCTTTGTGATGTGTGCATTCAACTCACAGAGTTGGATCTTCCTTTTCTTAGAGCAGTTTTGAAACAATATTTTTGTAGAATATTCAAGTGGACATTTGGAGGGCTTTGAGGCCTATGCTGGAAAAGGAAATAACTTCACATAAAAACTAGACAGAAGCATTCTCAGAAACGTATTTGTTATGAGTCCATTCAACTCACAGTGTTGAACCTTCGTTTTGATAGGGCAGTTTTGAAACACTCTTTTTGTAGAATCTTCAAGTGGACATTTTTAGTGCTTTGACGATATGCTGGAAAAGGAAATATCTTCACATAAAAACTAGACAGAAGCATTCTCAGAAACTTCTTTGTGATGTGTGCTTTCAACTCACAGATGTAAACATTTCTTTTGAAAGAGTAGTTTTGAAACACTCTTTTTGTAGAATCTGCAAGTGGATATATGGAGCGCTTTGAAGCCTATGCTGGAAAAGGAAATATCTTCACATAAAAACTATACAGAAGCATTCTCAGCAACTTCCTTGTGATTTGTGCATTCAACTCGGAGTGTTGAACCGTCCTTTTGTTAGAGCAGTTTGGGAACACTCTTTTTGTAGAATCTGCAAGTGGATATTTGGAGCACTTTGAAGCCTAAGATGGAAAAGGAAACAACTTCACATAAAAACTAGAAGGAAGCATTCTCACAAACTTTTTTGTGATGTGTGCATTCAACTCAGCGAGTTTAACCTTACTTTTGATAGAGCAGTTTTGAAACACTCTTTTTGTAGAATGTGCAAGTAGACATTTGGAGATCTTTCAGGCCTGTGCTGGAATAGAAAAGATCTTCACACAAAAACTAGACAGAAGCATTCTCAGAAACTTCTTTGTGATGTGTGCATTCCACTCACAGAGTTGAACCTTCCTTTTGATAGAGCAATTCTGAAACACTCTTTTTGTAGAATCCGCAAGTGGATATGTGGAGCGCTTTGAGGCCTATGCTGGAAAAGGAAATATTTTCACGTAAAAACAAGACCGAAGCACTCTATCAAACTTCTTTGTGATGTTTACATTCAACTCACAGAGTTGAACCTTCCCTTGAATAGAGCGGTTTTGAAAGAATCTTTTTGTAGTATATGCAACTAGATATTTGGAGCGCTTTGAGTCCTATGAGGGAAATGGAAATATTTTTAGATAGAAACTAGACAGAGGCATTCTCAGAAACATATTTGTTACGAGTGAATTCAAGTCACAGAGTTGAACCTTCCTTTTGGCAGAGCGGTTTTGAAACCCTCTTTTTATTGAATCTTCCATTGGAGATTTAGAGCGCTTTGACGCAATGCTGGAAAAGGAAATATCTTCACATAAAAACTAGACGGATGCATTCCCAGAAACTTCTTTTTGATGTGTGCTTTCAACTCACAGAGTTGAACCTTTCTTTTGATAGAGCAGTTTTGAAACCCTCTCTTTGAAGAATCTTCATGTGGACATTTGGATATCTTTGAGGCCTATGCTGGAAAAGGAAATATCTTCACATAAAAACAAGACAGAAGCATTCTCAGAAACTACTTTGCAATGTGTGCGTTCAACACACAGACTTTAAACTTCCTTTTGGCGGAGCAGTTCTGAAACGGTCTTTTTGTACAGTCTGCAAGTGGATATTTGGAGCGCTTTAAGGCCTACGCTGAAAAAAGAAATAACTTCAATCAAAAAGTAGAAAGAAGCATTCTCAGAAACCTCTTTGTGATGTGTGTATTGAACTCACAGAGTTGAACCTTCCTTTTGATAGAGGAGTTTTGAGATACTCTTTTTGTAGGATCTGCAAGTGAATAGTTGGAATGATTTGAGGCCTATGATGGTAAAGGAAATATCTTCACATAAAAACGATAGAGAAGCATTCTCGGAAACTTCCTTGTGATGTGTGCATTCAACTCACAGAGTTGAACCTTCCTTCTGATAGTGCAGTTTTGAAACACTCGTTTTGTATCATCTGCAAGTGGATACTTGGAGCGCTTTGAAGCCTATACTGGAAAAGTAAATGTCTTCTCATAAAAACTATACAGAAGCAATCTCCGAAACCACCTTGTGATGTGTGTATTCAACTCAGAGAGTTGAACCTTCCTTTTTTTAGAGCAGTTTTGAGACACTCTTTTTGCAAAATCTGCAAGTGAATACTTGGATCCCTTTGAAGCCTCTGCAGGGTAAAGGAAATATCTTCACATAAAAACAAAACAGAAGCATTGTCAGAAACCTCTTTATGATGTGTGCATTCAATTCACAGAGTTGAACCTTCCTTTCGAGAGAGCAGTTTTGAAACACTCCTTTTGTAGTGTGTGAACGTAGACATTTGGAGCTCCTTCAGGCCTGTGCTGGAAAAGGAAATATCTTCACACAAAAACTAGACAGAAGTATTCTCAGAAACTTCTTTGTGATGCATGCATTCAAAACACGGAGTTGAACCTTCCTTTTGATAGAACAGTTTTGAAACACTCTTATTGTAGAATCTGCATGTGGATATTTGGAGCGCTTTGAGGCCTATGCTAGAAAAGAAAATATCTTCACATAAAAATTAGACAGAAGCATTCTCAGAAACTTTTTTGTGATGTGTGCATTAAACTCACAGTGTTGAACCTGCCTTTTTATAGAGCAGTTTTGAAACACTCTTTTTGTAGAATCTGCAGGTGGATATTTGGAGTGCTTTGAGGACAATGCTATATAAAGAAATGTCTTCACATAAAACCTAGACAGAAACACTATCAGAAACTTCTTTGTGATGTGTGCTTCCAAATCACAGAGTTGAACCTTCCTTTTGATATAGCAGGTTTGGAACACACTTTTTGTGGAATCTGCAAGTGAATTTTGGGAGCGCTTTGAGGACTATGCTGGGAAAGGAAATATATTCACATAAAAACTAGAAAGAGGCATTCTCAAAAACTTCTCTGTGATGTGTGCGCTAAACTCACAAAGTTGAACATCCCTTTTGCTAGAGCAGTGTTGAAACACTGTTTTTGTAAAATCTGCAAGTGAATATTTGGAGTGATTGAGACCTCTGCTGGAAAATCATATAACTTCAAAGAAGAACGGGACAGAAGTATTCTCAGAAACATCTTTGTGATGTCTGCATTCAACTCGCGGATTTGAAACTTCCTTTTGGTAGAGCAGTTTTGAAACTGTCTTTTTGTGGAAGCTACAAGTGGATATTTGGAAGGCTTTGAGGCTTATGCTGGAAAAGCTAATAACTTCACATAAAAAGTAGAGAGAAGCATTCTCAGAAACTTCTTTGTGATGAGTGCACTCAAGTGTACATTTGGAGTGCTTTGAGGCCTTTGCTGGAAAAGGAAATAACTTCACATAAAAATTAGACAGAAGCATTCTCAGAAACTTCTTTGTGATGTGTGCATTCAACTCACAGAGTTGGATCTTCCTTTTCTTAGAGCGGTTTTGAAACAAGATTTTTGTAGAATATTCAAGTGGACATTTGGAGGGCTTTGAGGCCTATGCTGGAAAAGGAAATAACTTCACATAAAAACTAGACAGAAGCACTCTCAGGAACTTCTTTATAATGTGTGCATAAAACTCACACAGTTGAATCTTCCTTTTGATAGAGGAGTTTTGAAACACTATTTTTCTAGAATATTCAAGTGGACATTTGGTGGGCTTTGAGGCCTATTCTGGAAAAGGAAATATCTTCACATAAAAACTAGACAGAAGTACTCTCAGGAACTTCTTTATGATGTGTGCATTCAACTCACAGAGTTGAACCTTTCTTTTGATAGAGCAGTTTTGAAATACTCTTTTTGTAGAATACGCAAGCGGGGGTTTGGAGCGCTTTAAGTCCTATGCTGGAAAAGGAAACATTTTCAGATAAAAACTAGACAGAAGCATTCTCTCAAGCTTCTCTGTGATGTTTGCATTCAACTCGCAGAGTTGAACCTTGCTTTTGATAGAGCAGTTTTGAAACACTCTTTTTGTAGGATCTGCAACGATATATTTGGAGCGATTTGAGGCCTATGATGGAAAAGGAAATATCTTCACATAAAAACTAGACAGAAGCATTCTCAGAAACGTATTGGTTATGAGTCCATTCAACTCACAGAGTTGAACCTTCGTTTTGATAGGGCAGTTTTGAAACACTCTTTTTGTAGAATCTTCAAGTGGACATTTTTAGTGCTTTGACGATATGCTGGAAAAGGAAATATCTTCACATAAAAACTACACAGAAGCATTCTCAGAAACTTCTTTGTGATGTGTGCTTTCAACTCACAGATGTAAACATTTCTTTGGATAGAGTAGTTTTGAAACACTCTTTTTGTAGAATCTGCAAGTGGATATACGGAGCGCTTTGAAGCCTATGCTGGAAAAGGAAATCTCTTCACATAAAAACTATACAGAAGCATTCTCAGCAACTTCCTTGTGATTTGTGCATTCAACTCGGAGAGTTGAACCGTCCTTTTGTTAGAGCAGTTTGGGAACACTCTTTTTGTAGAATCTGCAAGTGGATATTTGGAGCACTTTGAAGCCTAAGCTGGAAAAGGAAACAACTTCACATAAAAACTAGAAGGAACCATTCTCACAAACTTTTTTGTGATGTGTGCATTCAACTCAGCGAGTTTAACCTTACTTTTGATAGAGCAGTTTTGAAACACTCTTTTTGTAGAATGTGCAAGTAGACATTTGGAGCTCTTTCAGGCCTGTGCTGGAATAGAAAAGATCTTCACACAAAAACTAGACAGAAGCATTTTCAGAAACTTCTTTGTGATGTGTGCATTCCACTCACAGAGTTGAACCTTCCTTTTGATAGAGCAATTCTGAAACACTCTTTTTGTAGAATCCGCAAGTGGATATTTGGAGCACTTTGAGGCCTATGCTGGAAAAGGAAATATTTTCACGTAAAAACAAGACCGAAGCACTCTATCAAACTTCTTTGTGATGTTTACATTCAACTCACAGAGTTGAACCTTCCCTTGAATAGAGCAGTTTTGAAAGAATCTTTTTGTAGTATATGCAACTAGATATTTGGAGCGCTTTGAGTCCTATGAGGGAAATGGAAATATTTTTAGATAAAAACTAGACAGAGGCATTCTCAGAAACATATTTGTTACGAGTGAATTCAAGTCACAGAGTTGAACCTTCCTTTTGGCAGAGCGGTTTTGAAACCCTCTTTTTATTGAATCTTCCATTGGAGATTTAGAGCGCTTTGACGCAATGCTGGAAAAGGAAATATCTTCACATAAAAACTAGACGGATGCATTCCCAGAAACTTCTTTTTGATGTGTGCTTTCAACTCACAGAGTTGAACCTTTCTTTTGATAGAGCAGTTTTGAAACCCTCTCTTTGAAGAATCTTCATGTGGACATTTGGATATCTTTGAGGCCTATGCTGGAAAAGGAAATATCTTCACATAAAAACAAGACAGAAGCATTCTCAGAAACTACTTTGCAATGTGTGCGTTCAACACACAGACTTTAAACTTCCTTTTGGCGGAGCAGTTCTGAAACAGTCTTTTTGTACCGTCTGCAAGTGGATATTTGGAGCGCTTTAAGGCCTACGCTGAAAAAAGAAATAACTTCAATCAAAAAGTAGAAAGAAGCATTCTCAGAAACCTCTTTGTGATGTGTGTATTGAACTCACAGAGTTGAACCTTCCTTTTGATAGAGGAGTTTTGAAATACTCTTTTTGTAGGATCTGCAAGTGAATAGTTGGAATGATTTGAGGCCTATGATGGTAAAGGAAATATCTTCACATAAAAACGATAGAGAAGCATTCTCGGAAACTTCCTTGTGATGTGTGCATTCAACCCACAGAGTTGAACCTTCCTTCTGATAGTGCAGTTTTGAAACACTCGTTTTGTATCATCTGCAAGTGGATACTTGGAGCGCTTTGAAGCCTATACTGGAAAAGTAAATGTCTTCTCATAAAAACTATACAGAAGCAATCTCCGAAACCACCTTGTGATGTGTGTATTCAACTCAGAGAGTTGAACCTTCCTTTTTTTAGAGCAGTTTTGAAACACTCTTTTTGCAAAATCTGCAAGTGAATACTTGGATCGCTTTGAAGCCTCTGCACGGTAAAGGAAATATCTTCACATAAAAACAAAACAGAAGCATTGTCAGAAACTTCTTTATGATGTGTGCATTCAATTCACAGAGTTGAACCTTCCTTTCGATAGAGCAGTTTTGAAACACTCCTTTTGTAGTGTGTGCAAGTAGACATTTGGAGCTCTTTCAGGCCTGTGCTGGAAAAGGAAATATCTTCACACAAAAACTAGACAGAAGTATTCTCAGAAACTACTTTGTGATGCATGCATTCAAAACACGGAGTTGAACCTTCCTTTTGATAGAACAGTTTTGAAACACTCTTGTTGTAGAATCTGCATGTGGATATTTGGAGCGCTTTGAGGCCTATGCTAGAAAAGAAAATATCTTCGCATAAAAATGAGACAGAAGCATTCTCAGAAACTTTTTTGTGATGTGTGCATTAAACTCACAGTGTTGAACCTGCCTTTTGATAGAGCAGTTTTGAAACACTCTTTTTGTAGAATCTGCAGGTGGATATTTGGAGTGCTTTGAGGACAATGCTATATAAGGAAATGTCTTCACATAAAACCTAGACAGAAACATTGTCAGAAACTTCTTTGTGATGTGTGCTTCCAAATCACAGAGTTGAACCTTCCTTTTGATATAGCAGGTTTGGAACACACTTTTTGTGGAATCTGCAAGTGAATTTTGGGAGCGCTTTGAGGACTATGCTGGAAAAGGAAATATATTCACATAAAAACTAGAAAGAGGCATTCTCAAAAACTTCTCTGTGATGTGTGCGCTAAACTCACAAAGTTGAACATCCCTTTTGCTAGAGCAGTTTTGAAACACTGTTTTTGTAAAATCTGCAAGTGAATATTTGGAGTGATTGAGACCTCTGCTGGAAAATCATATAACTTCAAATAAGAACGGGACAGAAGTATTCTCAGAAACATCTTTGTGATGTCTGCATTCAACTCGCGGAGTTGAAACTTCCTTTTGGTAGAGCAGTTTTGAAACTGTCTTTTTGTGGAAGCTACAAGTGGATATTTGGAAGGCTTTGAGGCTTATGCTGGAAAAGCTAATAACTTCACATAAAAAGTAGAGAGAAGCATTCTCAGAAACTTCTTTGTGATGAGTGCATTCAAGTGTACATTTGGAGTGCTTTGAGGCCTTTGCTGGAAAAGGAAATAACTTCACATAAAAATTAGACAGAAGCATTCTCAGAAACTTCTTTGTGATGTGTGCATTCAACTCACAGAGTTGGATCTTCCTTTTCTTAGAGCGGTTTTGAAACAAGATTTTTGTAGAATATTCAAGTGGACATTTGGAGGGCTTTGAGGCCTATGCTGGAAAAGGAAATAACTTCACATAAAAACTAGACAGAAGCACTCTCAGGAACTTCTTTATAATGTGTGCATAAAACTCACACTGTTGAATCTTCCTTTTGATAGAGGAGTTTTGAAACACTAGTTTTCTAGAATATTCAAGTGGATATTTGGTGGGCTTTGAGGCCTATTCTGGAAAAGGAAATATCTTCACATAAAAACTAGACAGAAGTACTCTCAGGAACTTCTTTATGATGTGTGCATTCAACTCACAGAGTTGAACCTTTCTTTTGATAGAGCAGTTTTGAAATACTCTTTTTGTAGAATATGCAAGCGGGGGTTTGGAGCGCTTTAAGTCCTATGCTGGAAAAGGAAACATTTTCAGATAAAAACTAGACAGAAGCATTCTCTCAAGCTTCTCTGTGATGTTTGCATTCAACTCGCAGAGTTGAACCTTGCTTTTGATAGAGCAGTTTTGAAACACTCTTTTTGTAGGATCTGCAACGATATATTTGGAGCGATTTGAGGCCTATGATGGAAAAGGAAATATCTTCACATAAAAACTAGACAGAAGCATTCTCAGAAACGTATTTGTTATGAGTCCATTCAACTCACAGAGTTGAACCTTCGTTTTCATAGGGCAGTTTTGAAACACTCTTTTTGTAGAATCTTCAAGTGGACATTTTTAGTGCTTTGACGATATGCTGGAAAAGGAAATAACTTCACATAAAAACTACACAGAAGCATTCTCAGAAACTTCTTTGTGATGTGTGCTTTCAACTCACAGATGTAAACATTTCTTTGGATAGAGTAGTTTTGAAACACTCTTTTTGTAGAATCTGCAAGTGGATATATGGAGCGCTTTGAAGCCTATGCTGGAAAAGGAAATCTCTTCACATAAAAACTATACAGAAGCATTCTCAGCAACTTCCTTGTGATTTGTGCATTCAACTCGGAGAGTTGAACCGTCCTTTTGTTAGAGCAGTTTGGGAACACTCTTTTTGTAGAATCTGCAAGTGGATATTGGGAGCACTTTGAAGCCTAAGCTGGAAAAGGAAACAACTTCACATAAAAACTAGAAGGAAGCATTCTCACAAACTTTTTTGTGATGTGTGCATTCAACTCAGCGAGTTTAACCTTACTTTTGATAGAGCAGTTTTGAAACACTCTTTTTGTAGAATGTGCAAGTAGACATTTGGAGCTCTTTCAGGCCTGTGCTGGAATAGAAAAGATCTTCACACAAAAACTAGACAGAAGCATTCTCAGAAACTTCTTTGTGATGTGTGCATTCCACTCACAGAGTTGAACCTTCCTTTTGATAGAGCAGTTTTGAAACACTCTTTTTGTAGAATCTGCAGGTAGATATTTGGAGTGCTTTGAGGACAATGCTATATAAGGAAATGTCTTCACATAAAACCTAGACAGAAACATTATCAGAAACTTCTTTGTGATGTGTGCTTCCAAATCACTGAGTTGAACCTTCCTTTTGATATAGCAGGTTTGGAACACACTTTTTGTGGAATCTGCAAGTGAATTTTGGGAGCGCTTTGAGGGCTATGCTGGAAAAGGAAATATATTCACATAAAAACTAGAAAGAGGCATTCTCAAAAACTTCTCTGTGATGTGTGCGCTAAACTCACAAAGTTGAACATCCCTTTTGCTAGAGCAGTTTTGAAACACTGTTTTTGTAAAATCTGCAAGTGAATATTTGGAGTGATTGAGACCTCTGCTGGAAAATCATATAACTTCAAAGAAGAACGGGACAGAAGTATTCTCAGAAACATCTTTGTGATGTCTGCATTCAACTCGCGGAGTTGAAACTTCCTTTTGGTAGAGCAGTTTTGAAACTGTCTTTTTGTGGAAGCTACAAGTGGATATTTGGAAGGCTTTGAGGCTTATGCTGGAAAAGCTAATAACTTCACATAAAAAGTAGAGAGAAGCATTCTCAGAAACTTCTTTGTGATGAGTGCATTCAAGTGTACATTTGGAGTGCTTTGAGGCCTTTGCTGGAAAAGGAAATAACTTCACATAAAAATTAGACAGAAGCATTCTCAGAAACTTCTTTGTGATGTGTGCATTCAACTCACAGAGTTGGATCTTCCTTTTCTTAGAGCAGTTTTGAAACAATATTTTTGTAGAATATTCAAGTGGACATTTGGAGGGCTTTGAGGCCTATGCTGGAAAAGGAAATAACTTCACATAAAAACTAGACAGAAGCATTCTCAGAAACGTATTTGTTATGAGTCCATTCAACTCACAGTGTTGAACCTTCGTTTTGATAGGGCAGTTTTGAAACACTCTTTTTGTAGAATCTTCAAGTGGACATTTTTAGTGCTTTGACGATATGCTGGAAAAGGAAATATCTTCACATAAAAACTAGACAGAAGCATTCTCAGAAACTTCTTTGTGATGTGTGCTTTCAACTCACAGATGTAAACATTTCTTTTGAAAGAGTAGTTTTGAAACACTCTTTTTGTAGAATCTGCAAGTGGATATATGGAGCGCTTTGAAGCCTATGCTGGAAAAGGAAATATCTTCACATAAAAACTATACAGAAGCATTCTCAGCAACTTCCTTGTGATTTGTGCATTCAACTCGGAGTGTTGAACCGTCCTTTTGTTAGAGCAGTTTGGGAACACTCTTTTTGTAGAATCTGCAAGTGGATATTTGGAGCACTTTGAAGCCTAAGATGGAAAAGGAAACAACTTCACATAAAAACTAGAAGGAAGCATTCTCACAAACTTTTTTGTGATGTGTGCATTCAACTCAGCGAGTTTAACCTTACTTTTGATAGAGCAGTTTTGAAACACTCTTTTTGTAGAATGTGCAAGTAGACATTTGGAGATCTTTCAGGCCTGTGCTGGAATAGAAAAGATCTTCACACAAAAACTAGACAGAAGCATTCTCAGAAACTTCTTTGTGATGTGTGCATTCCACTCACAGAGTTGAACCTTCCTTTTGATAGAGCAATTCTGAAACACTCTTTTTGTAGAATCCGCAAGTGGATATGTGGAGCGCTTTGAGGCCTATGCTGGAAAAGGAAATATTTTCACGTAAAAACAAGACCGAAGCACTCTATCAAACTTCTTTGTGATGTTTACATTCAACTCACAGAGTTGAACCTTCCCTTGAATAGAGCGGTTTTGAAAGAATCTTTTTGTAGTATATGCAACTAGATATTTGGAGCGCTTTGAGTCCTATGAGGGAAATGGAAATATTTTTAGATAGAAACTAGACAGAGGCATTCTCAGAAACATATTTGTTACGAGTGAATTCAAGTCACAGAGTTGAACCTTCCTTTTGGCAGAGCGGTTTTGAAACCCTCTTTTTATTGAATCTTCCATTGGAGATTTAGAGCGCTTTGACGCAATGCTGGAAAAGGAAATATCTTCACATAAAAACTAGACGGATGCATTCCCAGAAACTTCTTTTTGATGTGTGCTTTCAACTCACAGAGTTGAACCTTTCTTTTGATAGAGCAGTTTTGAAACCCTCTCTTTGAAGAATCTTCATGTGGACATTTGGATATCTTTGAGGCCTATGCTGGAAAAGGAAATATCTTCACATAAAAACAAGACAGAAGCATTCTCAGAAACTACTTTGCAATGTGTGCGTTCAACACACAGACTTTAAACTTCCTTTTGGCGGAGCAGTTCTGAAACGGTCTTTTTGTACAGTCTGCAAGTGGATATTTGGAGCGCTTTAAGGCCTACGCTGAAAAAAGAAATAACTTCAATCAAAAAGTAGAAAGAAGCATTCTCAGAAACCTCTTTGTGATGTGTGTATTGAACTCACAGAGTTGAACCTTCCTTTTGATAGAGGAGTTTTGAGATACTCTTTTTGTAGGATCTGCAAGTGAATAGTTGGAATGATTTGAGGCCTATGATGGTAAAGGAAATATCTTCACATAAAAACGATAGAGAAGCATTCTCGGAAACTTCCTTGTGATGTGTGCATTCAACTCACAGAGTTGAACCTTCCTTCTGATAGTGCAGTTTTGAAACACTCGTTTTGTATCATCTGCAAGTGGATACTTGGAGCGCTTTGAAGCCTATACTGGAAAAGTAAATGTCTTCTCATAAAAACTATACAGAAGCAATCTCCGAAACCACCTTGTGATGTGTGTATTCAACTCAGAGAGTTGAACCTTCCTTTTTTTAGAGCAGTTTTGAGACACTCTTTTTGCAAAATCTGCAAGTGAATACTTGGATCCCTTTGAAGCCTCTGCAGGGTAAAGGAAATATCTTCACATAAAAACAAAACAGAAGCATTGTCAGAAACCTCTTTATGATGTGTGCATTCAATTCACAGAGTTGAACCTTCCTTTCGAGAGAGCAGTTTTGAAACACTCCTTTTGTAGTGTGTGAACGTAGACATTTGGAGCTCCTTCAGGCCTGTGCTGGAAAAGGAAATATCTTCACACAAAAACTAGACAGAAGTATTCTCAGAAACTTCTTTGTGATGCATGCATTCAAAACACGGAGTTGAACCTTCCTTTTGATAGAACAGTTTTGAAACACTCTTATTGTAGAATCTGCATGTGGATATTTGGAGCGCTTTGAGGCCTATGCTAGAAAAGAAAATATCTTCACATAAAAATTAGACAGAAGCATTCTCAGAAACTTTTTTGTGATGTGTGCATTAAACTCACAGTGTTGAACCTGCCTTTTTATAGAGCAGTTTTGAAACACTCTTTTTGTAGAATCTGCAGGTGGATATTTGGAGTGCTTTGAGGACAATGCTATATAAAGAAATGTCTTCACATAAAACCTAGACAGAAACACTATCAGAAACTTCTTTGTGATGTGTGCTTCCAAATCACAGAGTTGAACCTTCCTTTTGATATAGCAGGTTGGGAACACACTTTTTGTGGAATCTGCAAGT
The DNA here is from genome assembly GCF_028885655.2 of Pongo abelii. Classification (NCBI taxonomy): domain Eukaryota; kingdom Metazoa; phylum Chordata; class Mammalia; order Primates; family Hominidae; genus Pongo; species Pongo abelii. Next base: position 26,196,938 of record NC_072005.2, read on the forward strand.
GAATTTTGGGAGCGCTTTGAGGACTATGCTGGGAAAGGAAATATATTCACATAAAAACTAGAAAGAGGCATTCTCAAAAACTTCTCTGTGATGTGTGCGCTAAACTCACAAAGTTGAACATCCCTTTTGCTAGAGCAGTGTTGAAACACTGTTTTTGTAAAATCTGCAAGTGAATATTTGGAGTGATTGAGACCTCTGCTGGAAAATCATATAACTTCAAAGAAGAACGGGACAGAAGTATTCTCAGAAACATCTTTGTGATGTCTGCATTCAACTCGCGGAGTTGAAACTTCCTTTTGGTAGAGCAGTTTTGAAACTGTCTTTTTGTGGAAGCTACAAGTGGATATTTGGAAGGCTTTGAGGCTTATGCTGGAAAAGCTAATAACTTCACATAAAAAGTAGAGAGAAACATTCTCAGAAACTTCTTTGTGATGAGTGCACTCAAGTGTACATTTGGAGTGCTTTGAGGCCTTTGCTGGAAAAGGAAATAACTTCACATAAAAATTAGACAGAAGCATTCTCAGAAACTTCTTTGTGATGTGTGCATTCAACTCACAGAGTTGGATCTTCCTTTTCTTAGAGCGGTTTTGAAACAAGATTTTTGTAGAATATTCAAGTGGACATTTGGAGGGCTTTGAGGCCTATGCTGGAAAAGGAAATAACTTCACATAAAAACTAGACAGAAGCACTCTCAGGAACTTCTTTATAATGTGTGCATAAAACTCACACAGTTGAATCTTCCTTTTGATAGAGGAGTTTTGAAACACTATTTTTCTAGAATATTCAAGTGGACATTTGGTGGGCTTTGAGGCCTATTCTGGAAAAGGAAATATCTTCACATAAAAACTAGACAGAAGTACTCTCAGGAACTTCTTTATGATGTGTGCATTCAACTCACAGAGTTGAACCTTTCTTTTGATAGAGCAGTTTTGAAATACTCTTTTTGTAGAATACGCAAGCGGGGGTTTGGAGCGCTTTAAGTCCTATGCTGGAAAAGGAAACATTTTCAGATAAAAACTAGACAGAAGCATTCTCTCAAGCTTCTCTGTGATGTTTGCATTCAACTCGCAGAGTTGAACCTTGCTTTTGATAGAGCAGTTTTGAAACACTCTTTTTGTAGGATCTGCAACGATATATTTGGAGCGATTTGAGGCCTATGATGGAAAAGGAAATATCTTCACATAAAAACTAGACAGAAGCATTCTCAGAAACGTATTGGTTATGAGTCCATTCAACTCACAGAGTTGAACCTTCGTTTTGATAGGGCAGTTTTGAAACACTCTTTTTGTAGAATCTTCAAGTGGACATTTTTAGTGCTTTGACGATATGCTGGAAAAGGAAATATCTTCACATAAAAACTAGACAGAAGCATTCTCAGAAACTTCTTTGTGATGTGTGCTTTCAACTCACAGATGTAAACATTTCTTTTGATAGAGTAGTTTTGAAACACTCTTTTTGTAGAATCTGCAAGTGGATATACGGAGCGCTTTGAAGCCTATGCTGGAAAAGGAAATCTCTTCACATAAAAACTATACAGAAGCATTCTCAGCAACTTCCTTGTGATTTGTGCATTCAACTCGGAGAGTTGAACCGTCCTTTTGTTAGAGCAGTTTGGGAACACTCTTTTTGTAGAATCTGCAAGTGGATATTTGGAGCACTTTGAAGCCTAAGCTGGAAAAGGAAACAACTTCACCTAAAAACTAGAAGGAAGCATTCTCACAAACTTTTTTGTGATGTGTTCATTCAACTCAGCGAGTTTAACCTTACTTTTGATAGAGCAGTTTTGAAACACTCTTTTTGTAGAATGTGCAAGTAGACATTTGGAGCTCTTTCAGGCCTGTGCTGGAATAGAAAAGATCTTCACACAAAAACTAGACAGAAGCATTCTCAGAAACTTCTTTGTGATGTGTGCATTCCACTCACAGAGTTGAACCTTCCTTTTGATAGAGCAATTCTGAAACACTCTTTTTGTAGAATCCGCAAGTGGATATTTGGAGCACTTTGAGGCCTATGCTGGAAAAGGAAATATTTTCACGTAAAAACAAGACCGAAGCACTCTATCAAACTTCTTTGTGATATTTACATTCAACTCACAGAGTTGAACCTTCCCTTGAATAGAGCAGTTTTGAAAGAATCTTTTTGTAGTATATGCAACTAGATATTTGGAGCGCTTTGAGTCCTATGAGGGAAATGGAAATATTTTTAGATAAAAACTAGACAGAGGCATTCTCAGAAACATATTTGTTACGAGTGAATTCAAGTCACAGAGTTGAACCTTCCTTTTGGCAGAGCGGTTTTGAAACCCTCTTTTTATTGAATCTTCCATTGGAGATTTAGAGCGCTTTGACGCAATGCTGGAAAAGGAAATATCTTCACATAAAAACTAGACGGATGCATTCCCAGAAACTTCTTTTTGATGTGTGCTTTCAACTCACAGAGTTGAACCTTTCTTTTGATAGAGCAGTTTTGAAACCCTCTCTTTGAAGAATCTTCATGTGGACATTTGGATATCTTTGAGGCCTATGCTGGAAAAGGAAATATCTTCACATAAAAACAAGACAGAAGCATTCTCAGAAACTACTTTGCAATGTGTGCGTTCAACACACAGACTTTAAACTTCCTTTTGGCGGAGCAGTTCTGAAACAGTCTTTTTGTACAGTCTGCAAGTGCATATTTGGAGCGCTTTAAGGCCTACGCTGAAAAAAGAAATAACTTCAATCAAAAAGTAGAAAGAAGCATTCTCAGAAACCTCTTTGTGATGTGTGTATTGAACTCACAGTGTTGAACCTTCCTTTTGATAGAGGAGGTTTGAGATACTCTTTTTGTAGGATCTGCAAGTGAATAGTTGGAATGATTTGAGGCCTATGATGGTAATGGAAATATCTTCACATAAAAACGATAGAGAAGCATTCTCGGAAACTTCCTTGTGATGTGTGCATTCAACTCACAGAGTTGAACCTTCCTTCTGATAGTGCAGTTTTGAAACACTCGTTTTGTATCATCTGCAAGTGGATACTTGGAGCGCTTTGAAGCCTATACTGGAAAATAAATGTCTTCTCATGAAAACTATACAGAAGCAATCTCCGAAACGACCCTGTGATGTGTGTATTCAACTCAGAGAGTTGAACCTTCCCTTTTTTAGAGCAGTTTTGAGACACTCTTTTTGCAAAATCTGCAAGTGAATACTTGGATCGCTTTGAAGCCTCTGCAGGGTAAAGGAAATATCTTCACATGAAAACAAAACAGAAGCATTGTCAGAAACTTCTTTATGATGTGTGCATTCCATTCACAGAGTTGAACCTTCCTTTCGATAGAGCAGTTTTGAAACACTCCTTTTGTAGTGTGTGCAAGTAGACATTTGGAGCTCCTTCAGGCCTGTGCTGGAAAAGGAAATATCTTCACACAAAAACTAGACAGAAGTATTCTCAGAAACTTCTTTGTGATGCATGCATTCAAAACACGGAGTTGAACCTTCCTTTTGATAGAACAGTTTTGAAACACTCTTATTGTAGAATCTGCATGTGGATATTTGGAGCGCTTTGAGGCCTATGATAGAAAAGAAAATATCTTCGCATAAAAATGAGACAGAAGCATTCTCAGAAACTTTTTTGTGATGTGTGCATTAAACTCACAGTGTTGAACCTGCCTTTTGATAGAGCAGTTTTGAAACACTCTTTTTGTAGAATCTGCAGGTGGATATTTGGAGTGCTTTGAGGACAATGCTATATAAGGAAATGTCTTCACATAAAACCTAGACAGAAACACTATCAGAAACTTCTTTGTGATGTGTGCTTCCAAATCACAGAGTTGAACCTTCCTTTTGATATAGCAGGTTGGGAACACACTTTTTGTGGAATCTGCAAGTGAATTTTGGGAGCGCTTTGAGGACTATGCTGGAAAAGGAAATATATTCACATAAAAACTAGAAAGAGGCATTCTCAAAATCTTCTCTGTGATGTGTGCGCTAAACTCACAAAGTTGAACATCCCTTTTGCTAGAGCAGTTTTGAAACACTGTTTTTGTAAAATCTGCAAGTGAATATTTGGAGTGATTGAGACCTCTGCTGGAAAATCATATAACTTCAAAGAAGAACGGGACAGAAGTATTCTCAGAAACATCTTTGTGATGTCTGCATTCAACTCGCGGAGTTGAAACTTCCTTTTGGTAGAGCAGTTTTGAAACTGTCTTTTTGTGGAAGCTACAAGTGGATATTTGGAAGGCTTTGAGGCTTATGCTGGAAAAGCTAATAACTTCACATAAAAAGTAGAGAGAAGCATTCTCAGAAACTTCTTTGTGATGAGTGCATTCAAGTGTACATTTGGAGTGCTTTGAGGCCTTTGCTGGAAAAGGAAATAACTTCACATAAAAATTAGACAGAAGCATTCTCAGAAACTTCTTTGTGATGTGTGCATTCAACTCACAGAGTTGGATCTTCCTTTTCTTAGAGCGGTTTTGAAACAAGATTTTTGTAGAATATTCAAGTGGACATTTGGAGGGCTTTGAGGCCTATGCTGGAAAAGGAAATAACTTCACATAAAAACTAGACAGAAGCACTCTCAGGAACTTCTTTATAATGTGTGCATAAAACTCACACAGTTGAATCTTCCTTTTGATAGAGGAGTTTTGAAACACTATTTTTCTAGAATATTCAAGTGGACATTTGGTGGGCTTTGAGGCCTATTCTGGAAAACGAAATATCTTCACATAAAAACTAGACAGAAGTACTCTCAGGAACTTCTTTATGATGTGTGCATTCAACTCACAGAGTTGAACCTTTCTTTTGATAGAGCAGTTTTGAAATACTCTTTTTGTAGAATACGCAAGCGGGGGTTTGGAGCGCTTTAAGTCCTATGCTGGAAAAGGAAACATTTTCAGATAAAAACTAGACAGAAGCATTCTCTCAAGCTTCTCTGTGATGTTTGCATTCAACTCGCAGAGTTGAACCTTGCTTTTGATAGAGCAGTTTTGAAACACTCTTTTTGTAGGATCTGCAACGATATATTTGGAGCGATTTGAGGCCTATGATGGAAAAGGAAATATCTTCACATAAAAACTAGACAGAAGCATTCTCAGAAACGTATTGGTTATGAGTCCATTCAACTCACAGAGTTGAACCTTCGTTTTGATAGGGCAGGTTTGAAACACTCTTTTTGTAGAATCTTCAAGTGGACATTTTTAGTGCTTTGACGATATGCTGGAAAAGGAAATATCTTCACATAAAAACTACACAGAATCATTCTCAGAAACTTCTTTGTGATGTGTGCTTTCAACTCACAGATGTAAACATTTCTTTGGATAGAGTAGTTTTGAAACACTCTTTTTGTAGAATCTGCAAGTGGATATACGGAGCGCTTTGAAGCCTATGCTGGAAAAGGAAATCTCTTCACATAAAAACTATACAGAAGCATTCTCCGCAACTTCCTTGTGATTTGTGCATTCAACTCGGAGAGTTGAACCGTCCTTTCGTTAGAGCAGTTTGGGAACACTCTTTTTGTAGAATCTGCAAGTGGATATTTGGAGCAATTTGAAGCCTAAGCTGGAAAAGGAAACAACTTCACATAAAAACTAGAAGGAAGCATTCTCACAAACTTTTTTGTGATGTGTTCATTCAACTCAGCGAGTTTAACCTTACTTTTGATAGAGCAGTTTTGAAACACTCTTTTTGTAGAATGTGCAAGTAGACATTTGGAGCTCTTTCAGGCCTGTGCTGGAATAGAAAAGATCTTCACACAAAAACTAGACAGAAGCATTCTCAGAAACTTCTTTGTGATGTGTGCATTCCACTCACAGAGTTGAACCTTCCTTTTGATAGAGCAATTCTGAAACACTCTTTTTGTAGAATCCGCAAGTGGATATTTGGAGCACTTTGAGGCCTATGCTGGAAAAGGAAATATTTTCACGTAAAAACAAGACCGAAGCACTCTATCAAACTTCTTTGTGATGTTTACATTCCACTCACAGAGTTGAACCTTCCTTTTGATAGAGCAGTTTTGAAACACTCTTTTTGTAGAATCTGCAGGTAGATATTTGGAGTGCTTTGAGGACAATGCTATATAAGGAAATGTCTTCACATAAAACCTAGACAGAAACATTATCAGAAACTTCTTTGTGATGTGTGCTTCCAAATCACTGAGTTGAACCTTCCTTTTGATATAGCAGGTTTGGAACACACTTTTTGTGGAATCTGCAAGTGAATTTTGGGAGCGCTTTGAGGACTATGCTGGAAAAGGAAATATATTCACATAAAAACTAGAAAGAGGCATTCTCAAAAACTTCTCTGTGATGTGTGCGCTAAACTCACAAAGTTGAACATCCCTTTTGCTAGAGCAGTTTTGAAACACTGTTTTTGTAAAATCTGCAAGTGAATATTTGGAGTGATTGAGACCTCTGCTGGAAAATCATATAACTTCAAAGAAGAACGGGACAGAAGTATTCTCAGAAACATCTTTGTGATGTCTGCATTCAACTCGCGGAGTTGAAACTTCCTTTTGGTAGAGCAGTTTTGAAACTGTCTTTTTGTGGAAGCTACAAGTGGATATTTGGAAGGCTTTGAGGCTTATGCTGGAAAAGCTAATAACTTCACATAAAAAGTAGAGAGAAGCATTCTCAGAAACTTCTTTGTGATGAGTGCATTCAAGTGTACATTTGGAGTGCTTTGAGGCCTTTGCTGGAAAAGGAAATAACTTCACATAAAAATTAGACAGAAGCATTCTCAGAAACTTCTTTGTGATGTGTGCATTCAACTCACAGAGTTGGATCTTCCTTTTCTTAGAGCAGTTTTGAAACAATATTTTTGTAGAATATTCAAGTGGACATTTGGAGGGCTTTGAGGCCTATGCTGGAAAAGGAAATAACTTCACATAAAAACTAGACAGAAGCATTCTCAGAAACGTATTTGTTATGAGTCCATTCAACTCACAGTGTTGAACCTTCGTTTTGATAGGGCAGTTTTGAAACACTCTTTTTGTAGAATCTTCAAGTGGACATTTTTAGTGCTTTGACGATATGCTGGAAAAGGAAATATCTTCACATAAAAACTAGACAGAAGCATTCTCAGAAACTTCTTTGTGATGTGTGCTTTCAACTCACAGATGTAAACATTTCTTTTGAAAGAGTAGTTTTGAAACACTCTTTTTGTAGAATCTGCAAGTGGATATATGGAGCGCTTTGAAGCCTATGCTGGAAAAGGAAATATCTTCACATAAAAACTATACAGAAGCATTCTCAGCAACTTCCTTGTGATTTGTGCATTCAACTCGGAGTGTTGAACCGTCCTTTTGTTAGAGCAGTTTGGGAACACTCTTTTTGTAGAATCTGCAAGTGGATATTTGGAGCACTTTGAAGCCTAAGCTGGAAAAGGAAACAACTTCACATAAAAACTAGAAGGAAGCATTCTCACAAACTTTTTTGTGATGTGTGCATTCAACTCAGCGAGTTTAACCTTACTTTTGATAGAGCAGTTTTGAAACACTCTTTTTGTAGAATGTGCAAGTAGACATTTGGAGATCTTTCAGGCCTGTGCTGGAATAGAAAAGATCTTCACACAAAAACTAGACAGAAGCATTCTCAGAAACTTCTTTGTGATGTGTGCATTCCACTCACAGAGTTGAACCTTCCTTTTGATAGAGCAATTCTGAAACACTCTTTTTGTAGAATCCGCAAGTGGATATGTGGAGCGCTTTGAGGCCTATGCTGGAAAAGGAAATATTTTCACGTAAAAACAAGACCGAAGCACTCTATCAAACTTCTTTGTGATGTTTACATTCAACTCACAGAGTTGAACCTTCCCTTGAATAGAGCGGTTTTGAAAGAATCTTTTTGTAGTATATGCAACTAGATATTTGGAGCGCTTTGAGTCCTATGAGGGAAATGGAAATATTTTTAGATAGAAACTAGACAGAGGCATTCTCAGAAACATATTTGTTACGAGTGAATTCAAGTCACAGAGTTGAACCTTCCTTTTGGCAGAGCGGTTTTGAAACCCTCTTTTTATTGAATCTTCCATTGGAGATTTAGAGCGCTTTGACGCAATGCTGGAAAAGGAAATATCTTCACATAAAAACTAGACGGATGCATTCCCAGAAACTTCTTTTTGATGTGTGCTTTCAACTCACAGAGTTGAACCTTTCTTTTGATAGAGCAGTTTTGAAACCCTCTCTTTGAAGAATCTTCATGTGGACATTTGGATATCTTTGAGGCCTATGCTGGAAAAGGAAATATCTTCACATAAAAACAAGACAGAAGCATTCTCAGAAACTACTTTGCAATGTGTGCGTTCAACACACAGACTTTAAACTTCCTTTTGGCGGAGCAGTTCTGAAACGGTCTTTTTGTACAGTCTGCAAGTGGATATTTGGAGCGCTTTAAGGCCTACGCTGAAAAAAGAAATAACTTCAATCAAAAAGTAGAAAGAAGCATTCTCAGAAACCTCTTTGTGATGTGTGTATTGAACTCACAGAGTTGAACCTTCCTTTTGATAGAGGAGTTTTGAGATACTCTTTTTGTAGGATCTGCAAGTGAATAGTTGGAATGATTTGAGGCCTATGATGGTAAAGGAAATATCTTCACATAAAAACGATAGAGAAGCATTCTCGGAAACTTCCTTGTGATGTGTGCATTCAACTCACAGAGTTGAACCTTCCTTCTGATAGTGCAGTTTTGAAACACTCGTTTTGTATCATCTGCAAGTGGATACTTGGAGCGCTTTGAAGCCTATACTGGAAAAGTAAATGTCTTCTCATAAAAACTATACAGAAGCAATCTCCGCAACCACCTTGTGATGTGTGTATTCAACTCAGAGAGTTGAACCTTCCTTTTTTTAGAGCAGTTTTGAGACACTCTTTTTGCAAAATCTGCAAGTGAATACTTGGATCCCTTTGAAGCCTCTGCAGGGTAAAGGAAATATCTTCACATAAAAACAAAACAGAAGCATTGTCAGAAACCTCTTTATGATGTGTGCATTCAATTCACAGAGTTGAACCTTCCTTTCGAGAGAGCAGTTTTGAAACACTCCTTTTGTAGTGTGTGCACGTAGACATTTGGAGCTCCTTCAGGCCTGTGCTGGAAAAGGAAATATCTTCACACAAAAACTAGACAGAAGTATTCTCAGAAACTTCTTTGTGATGCATGCATTCAAAACACGGAGTTGAACCTTCCTTTTGATAGAACAGTTTTGAAACACTCTTATTGTAGAATCTGCATGTGGATATTTGGAGCGCTTTGAGGCCTATGCTAGAAAAGAAAATATCTTCACATAAAAATTAGACAGAAGCATTCTCAGAAACTTTTTTGTGATGTGTGCATTAAACTCACAGTGTTGAACCTGCCTTTTTATAGAGCAGTTTTGAAACACTCTTTTTGTAGAATCTGCAGGTGGATATTTGGAGTGCTTTGAGGACAATGCTATATAAAGAAATGTCTTCACATAAAACCTAGACAGAAACACTATCAGAAACTTCTTTGTGATGTGTGCTTCCAAATCACAGAGTTGAACCTTCCTTTTGATATAGCAGGTTTGGAACACACTTTTTGTGGAATCTGCAAGTGAATTTTGGGAGCGCTTTGAGGACTATGCTGGGAAAGGAAATATATTCACATAAAAACTAGAAAGAGGCATTCTCAAAAACTTCTCTGTGATGTGTGCGCTAAACTCACAAAGTTGAACATCCCTTTTGCTAGAGCAGTGTTGAAACACTGTTTTTGTAAAATCTGCAAGTGAATATTTGGAGTGATTGAGACCTCTGCTGGAAAATCATATAACTTCAAAGAAGAACGGGACAGAAGTATTCTCAGAAACATCTTTGTGATGTCTGCATTCAACTCGCGGATTTGAAACTTCCTTTTGGTAGAGCAGTTTTGAAACTGTCTTTTTGTGGAAGCTACAAGTGGATATTTGGAAGGCTTTGAGGCTTATGCTGGAAAAGCTAATAACTTCACATAAAAAGTAGAGAGAAGCATTCTCAGAAACTTCTTTGTGATGAGTGCACTCAAGTGTACATTTGGAGTGCTTTGAGGCCTTTGCTGGAAAAGGAAATAACTTCACATAAAAATTAGACAGAAGCATTCTCAGAAACTTCTTTGTGATGTGTGCATTCAACTCACAGAGTTGGATCTTCCTTTTCTTAGAGCGGTTTTGAAACAAGATTTTTGTAGAATATTCAAGTGGACATTTGGAGGGCTTTGAGGCCTATGCTGGAAAAGGAAATAACTTCACATAAAAACTAGACAGAAGCACTCTCAGGAACTTCTTTATAATGTGTGCATAAAACTCACACAGTTGAATCTTCCTTTTGATAGAGGAGTTTTGAAACACTATTTTTCTAGAATATTCAAGTGGACATTTGGTGGGCTTTGAGGCCTATTCTGGAAAAGGAAATATCTTCACATAAAAATTAGACAGAAGTACTCTCAGGAACTTCTTTATGATGTGTGCATTCAACTCACAGAGTTGAACCTTTCTTTTGATAGAGCAGTTTTGAAATACTCTTTTTGTAGAATACGCAAGCGGGGGTTTGGAGCGCTTTAAGTCCTATGCTGGAAAAGGAAACATTTTCAGATAAAAACTAGACAGAAGCATTCTCTCAAGCTTCTCTGTGATGTTTGCATTCAACTCGCAGAGTTGAACCTTGCTTTTGATAGAGCAGTTTTGAAACACTCTTTTTGTAGGATCTGCAACGATATATTTGGAGCGATTTGAGGCCTATGATGGAAAAGGAAATATCTTCACATAAAAACTAGACAGAAGCATTCTCAGAAACGTATTGGTTATGAGTCCATTCAACTCACAGAGTTGAACCTTCGTTTTGATAGGGCAGTTTTGAAACACTCTTTTTGTAGAATCTTCAAGTGGACATTTTTAGTGCTTTGACGATATGCTGGAAAAGGAAATATCTTCACATAAAAACTACACAGAAGCATTCTCAGAAACTTCTTTGTGATGTGTGCTTTCAACTCACAGATGTAAACATTTCTTTTGATAGAGTAGTTTTGAAACACTCTTTTTGTAGAATCTGCAAGTGGATATACGGAGCGCTTTGAAGCCTATGCTGGAAAAGGAAATCTCTTCACATAAAAACTATACAGAAGCATTCTCAGCAACTTCCTTGTGATTTGTGCATTCAACTCGGAGAGTTGAACCGTCCTTTTGTTAGAGCAGTTTGGGAACACTCTTTTTGTAGAATCTGCAAGTGGATATTTGGAGCACTTTGAAGCCTAAGCTGGAAAAGGAAACAACTTCACCTAAAAACTAGAAGGAAGCATTCTCACAAACTTTTTTGTGATGTGTTCATTCAACTCAGCGAGTTTAACCTTACTTTTGATAGAGCAGTTTTGAAACACTCTTTTTGTAGAATGTGCAAGTAGACATTTGGAGCTCTTTCAGGCCTGTGCTGGAATAGAAAAGATCTTCACACAAAAACTAGACAGAAGCATTCTCAGAAACTTCTTTGTGATGTGTGCATTCCACTCACAGAGTTGAACCTTCCTTTTGATAGAGCAATTCTGAAACACTCTTTTTGTAGAATCCGCAAGTGGATATTTGGAGCACTTTGAGGCCTATGCTGGAAAAGGAAATATTTTCACGTAAAAACAAGACCGAAGCACTCTATCAAACTTCTTTGTGATATTTACATTCAACTCACAGAGTTGAACCTTCCCTTGAATAGAGCAGTTTTGAAAGAATCTTTTTGTAGTATATGCAACTAGATATTTGGAGCGCTTTGAGTCCTATGAGGGAAATGGAAATATTTTTAGATAAAAACTAGACAGAGGCATTCTCAGAAACATATTTGTTACGAGTGAATTCAAGTCACAGAGTTGAACCTTCCTTTTGGCAGAGCGGTTTTGAAACCCTCTTTTTATTGAATCTTCCATTGGAGATTTAGAGCGCTTTGACGCAATGCTGGAAAAGGAAATATCTTCACATAAAAACTAGACGGATGCATTCCCAGAAACTTCTTTTTGATGTGTGCTTTCAACTCACAGAGTTGAACCTTTCTTTTGATAGAGCAGTTTTGAAACCCTCTCTTTGAAGAATCTTCATGTGGACATTTGGATATCTTTGAGGCCTATGCTGGAAAAGGAAATATCTTCACATAAAAACAAGACAGAAGCATTCTCAGAAACTACTTTGCAATGTGTGCGTTCAACACACAGACTTTAAACTTCCTTTTGGCGGAGCAGTTCTGAAACAGTCTTTTTGTACAGTCTGCAAGTGCATATTTGGAGCGCTTTAAGGCCTACGCTGAAAAAAGAAATAACTTCAATCAAAAAGTAGAAAGAAGCATTCTCAGAAACCTCTTTGTGATGTGTGTATTGAACTCACAGTGTTGAACCTTCCTTTTGATAGAGGAGGTTTGAGATACTCTTTTTGTAGGATCTGCAAGTGAATAGTTGGAATGATTTGAGGCCTATGATGGTAATGGAAATATCTTCACATAAAAACGATAGAGAAGCATTCTCGGAAACTTCCTTGTGATGTGTGCATTCAACTCACAGAGTTGAACCTTCCTTCTGATAGTGCAGTTTTGAAACACTCGTTTTGTATCATCTGCAAGTGGATACTTGGAGCGCTTTGAAGCCTATACTGGAAAATAAATGTCTTCTCATGAAAACTATACAGAAGCAATCTCCGAAACCACCCTGTGATGTGTCTATTCAACTCAGAGAGTTGAACCTTCCTTTTTTTAGAGCAGTTTTGAGACACTCTTTTTGCAAAATCTGCAAGTGAATACTTGGATCGCTTTGAAGCCTCTGCAGGGTAAAGGAAATATCTTCACATGAAAACAAAACAGAAGCATTGTCAGAAACTTCTTTATGATGTGTGCATTCCATTCACAGAGTTGAACCTTCCTTTCGATAGAGCAGTTTTGAAACACTCCTTTTGTAGTGTGTGCAAGTAGACATTTGGAGCTCCTTCAGGCCTGTGCTGGAAAAGGAAATATCTTCACACAAAAACTAGACAGAAGTATTCTCAGAAACTTCTTTGTGATGCATGCATTCAAAACACGGAGTTGAACCTTCCTTTTGATAGAACAGTTTTGAAACACTCTTATTGTAGAATCTGCATGTGGATATTTGGAGCGCTTTGAGGCCTATGATAGAAAAGAAAATATCTTCGCATAAAAATGAGACAGAAGCATTCTCAGAAACTTTTTTGTGATGTGTGCATTAAACTCACAGTGTTGAACCTGCCTTTTGATAGAGCAGTTTTGAAACACTCTTTTTGTAGAATCTGCAGGTGGATATTTGGAGTGCTTTGAGGACAATGCTATATAAGGAAATGTCTTCACATAAAACCTAGACAGAAACACTATCAGAAACTTCTTTGTGATGTGTGCTTCCAAATCACAGAGTTGAACCTTCCTTTTGATATAGCAGGTTGGGAACACACTTTTTGTGGAATCTGCAAGTGAATTTTGGGAGCGCTTTGAGGACTATGCTGGAAAAGGAAATATATTCACATAAAAACTAGAAAGAGGCATTCTCAAAATCTTCTCTGTGATGTGTGCGCTAAACTCACAAAGTTGAACATCCCTTTTGCTAGAGCAGTTTTGAAACACTGTTTTTGTAAAATCTGCAAGTGAATATTTGGAGTGATTGAGACCTCTGCTGGAAAATCATATAACTTCAAAGAAGAACGGGACAGAAGTATTCTCAGAAACATCTTTGTGATGTCTGCATTCAACTCGCGGAGTTGAAACTTCCTTTTGGTAGAGCAGTTTTGAAACTGTCTTTTTGTGGAAGCTACAAGTGGATATTTGGAAGGCTTTGAGGCTTATGCTGGAAAAGCTAATAACTTCACATAAAAAGTAGAGAGAAGCATTCTCAGAAACTTCTTTGTGATGAGTGCATTCAAGTGTACATTTGGAGTGCTTTGAGGCCTTTGCTGGAAAAGGAAATAACTTCACATAAAAATTAGACAGAAGCATTCTCAGAAACTTCTTTGTGATGTGTGCATTCAACTCACAGAGTTGGATCTTCCTTTTCTTAGAGCGGTTTTGAAACAAGATTTTTGTAGAATATTCAAGTGGACATTTGGAGGGCTTTGAGGCCTATGCTGGAAAAGGAAATAACTTCACATAAAAACTAGACAGAAGCACTCTCAGGAACTTCTTTATAATGTGTGCATAAAACTCACACAGTTGAATCTTCCTTTTGATAGAGGAGTTTTGAAACACTATTTTTCTAGAATATTCAAGTGGACATTTGGTGGGCTTTGAGGCCTATTCTGGAAAAGGAAATATCTTCACATAAAAACTAGACAGAAGTACTCTCAGGAACTTCTTTATGATGTGTGCATTCAACTCACAGAGTTGAACCTTTCTTTTGATAGAGCAGTTTTGAAATACTCTTTTTGTAGAATACGCAAGCGGGGGTTTGGAGCGCTTTAAGTCCTATGCTGGAAAAGGAAACATTTTCAGATAAAAACTAGACAGAAGCATTCTCTCAAGCTTCTCTGTGATGTTTGCATTCAACTCGCAGAGTTGAACCTTGCTTTTGATAGAGCAGTTTTGAAACACTCTTTTTGTAGGATCTGCAACAATATATTTGGAGCGATTTGAGGCCTATGATGGAAAAGGAAATATCTTCACATAAAAACTAGACAGAAGCATTCTCAGAAACGTATTGGTTATGAGTCCATTCAACTCACAGAGTTGAACCTTCGTTTTGATAGGGCAGTTTTGAAACACTCTTTTTGTAGAATCTTCAAGTGGACATTTTTAGTGCTTTGACGATATGCTGGAAAAGGAAATATCTTCACATAAAAACTACACAGAATCATTCTCAGAAACTTCTTTGTGATGTGTGCTTTCAACTCACAGATGTAAACACTTCTTTGGATAGAGTAGTTTTGAAACACTCTTTTTGTAGAATCTGCAAGTGGATATACGGAGCGCTTTGAAGCCTATGCTGGAAAAGGAAATCTCTTCACATAAAAACTATACAGAAGCATTCTCAGCAACTTCCTTGTGATTTGTGCATTCAACTCGGAGAGTTGAACCGTCCTTTCGTTAGAGCAGTTTGGGAACACTCTTTTTGTAGAATCTGCAAGTGGATATTTGGAGCACTTTGAAGCCTAAGCTGGAAAAGGAAACAACTTCACATAAAAACTAGAAGGAAGCATTCTCACAAACTTTTTTGTGATGTGTTCATTCAACTCAGCGAGTTTAACCTTACTTTTGATAGAGCAGTTTTGAAACACTCTTTTTGTAGAATGTGCAAGTAGACATTTGGAGCTCTTTCAGGCCTGTGCTGGAATAGAAAAGATCTTCACACAAAAACTAGACAGAAGCATTCTCAGAAACTTCTTTGTGATGTGTGCATTCGACTCACAGAGTTGAACCTTCCTTTTGATAGAGCAATTCTGAAACACTCTTTTTGTAGAATCCGCAAGTGGATATTTGGAGCACTTTGAGGCCTATGCTGGAAAAGGAAATATTTTCACGTAAAAACAAGACCGAAGCACTCTATCAAACTTCTTTGTGATGTTTACATTCAACTCACAGAGTTGAACCTTCCCTTGAATAGAGCAGTTTTGAAAGAATCTTTTTGTAGTATATGCAACTAGATATTTGGAGCGCTTTGAGTCCTATGAGGGAAATGGAAATATTTTTAGATAAAAACTAGACAGAGGCATTCTCAGAAACATATTTGTTACGAGTGAATTCAAGTCACAGAGTTGAACCTTCCTTTTGGCAGAGCGGTTTTGAAACCCTCTTTTTATTGAATCTTCCATTGGAGATTTAGAGCGCTTTGACGCAATGCTGGAAAAGGAAATATCTTCACATAAAAACTAGACGGATGCATTCCCAGAAACTTCTTTTTGATGTGTGCTTTCAACTCACAGAGTTGAACCTTTCTTTTGATAGAGCAGTTTTGAAACCCTCTCTTTGAAGAATCTTCATGTGGACATTTGGATATCTTTGAGGCCTATGCTGGAAAAGGAAATATCTTCACATAAAAACAAGACAGAAGCATTCTCAGAAACTACTTTGCAATGTGTGCGTTCAACACACAGACTTTAAACTTCCTTTTGGTGGAGCAGTTCTGAAACAGTCTTTTTGTACAGTCTGCAAGTGCATATTTGGAGCGCTTTAAGGCCTACGCTGAAAAAAGAAATAACTTCAATCAAAAAGTAGAAAGAAGCATTCTCAGAAACCTCTTTGTGATGTGTGTATTGAACTCACAGTGTTGAACCTTCCTTTTGATAGAGGAGGTTTGAGATACTCTTTTTGTAGGATCTGCAAGTGAATAGTTGGAATGATTTGAGGCCTATGATGGTAATGGAAATATCTTCACATAAAAACGATAGAGAAGCATTCTCGGAAACTTCCTTGTGATGTGTGCATTCAACTCACAGAGTTGAACCTTCCTTCTGATAGTGCAGTTTTGAAACACTCGTTTTGTATCATCTGCAAGTGGATACTTGGAGCGCTTTGAAGCCTATACTGGAAAATAAATGTCTTCTCATGAAAACTATACAGAAGCAATCTCCGAAACCACCCTGTGATGTGTGTATTCAACTCAGAGAGTTGAACCTTCCTTTTTTTAGAACAGTTTTGAGACACTCTTTTTGCAAAATCTGCAAGTGAATACTTGGATCGCTTTGAAGCCTCTGCAGGGTAAAGGAAATATCTTCACATAAAAACAAAACAGAAGCATTGTCAGAAACTTCTTTATGATGTGTGCATTCAATTCACAGAGTTGAACCTTCCTTTCGATAGAGCAGTTTTGAAACACTCCTTTTGTAGTGTGTGCAAGTAGACATTTGGAGCTCCTTCAGGCCTGTGCTGGAAAAGGAAATATCTTCACACAAAAACTAGACAGAAGTATTCTCAGAAACTTCTTTGTGATGCATGCATTCAAAACACGGAGTTGAACCTTCCTTTTGATAGAACAGTTTTGAAACACTCTTATTGTAGAATCTGCATGTGGATATTTGGAGCGCTTTGAGGCCTATGATAGAAAAGAAAATATCTTCGCATAAAAATGAGACAGAAGCATTCTCAGAAACTTTTTTGTGATGTGTGCATTAAACTCACAGTGTTGAACCTGCCTTTTGATAGAGCAGTTTTGAAACACTCTTTTTGTAGAATCTGCAGGTGGATATTTGGAGTGCTTTGAGGACAATGCTATATAAGGAAATGTCTTCACATAAAACCTAGACAGAAACACTATCAGAAACTTCTTTGTGATGTGTGCTTCCAAATCACAGAGTTGAACCTTCCTTTTGATATAGCAGGTTGGGAACACACTTTTTGTGGAATCTGCAAGTGAATTTTGGGAGCGCTTTGAGGACTATGCTGGAAAAGGAAATATATTCACATAAAAACTAGAAAGAGGCATTCTCAAAATCTTCTCTGTGATGTGTGCGCTAAACTCACAAAGTTGAACATCCCTTTTGCTAGAGCAGTTTTGAAACACTGTTTTTGTAAAATCTGCAAGTGAATATTTGGAGTGATTGAGACCTCTGCTGGAAAATCATATAACTTCAAAGAAGAACGGGACAGAAGTATTCTCAGAAACATCTTTGTGATGTCTGCATTCAACTCGCGGAGTTGAAACTTCCTTTTGGTAGAGCAGTTTTGAAACTGTCTTTTTGTGGAAGCTACAAGTGGATATTTGGAAGGCTTTGAGGCTTATGCTGGAAAAGCTAATAACTTCACATAAAAAGTAGAGAGAAGCATTCTCAGAAACTTCTTTGTGATGAGTGCATTCAAGTGTACATTTGGAGTGCTTTGAGGCCTTTGCTGGAAAAGGAAATAACTTCACATAAAAATTAGACAGAAGCATTCTCAGAAACTTCTTTGTGATGTGTGCATTCAACTCACAGAGTTGGATCTACCTTTTCTTAGAGCGGTTTTGAAACAAGATTTTTGTAGAATATTCAAGTGGACATTTGGAGGGCTTTGAGGCCTATGCTGGAAAAGGAAATAACTTCACATAAAAACTAGACAGAAGCACTCTCAGGAACTTCTTTATAATGTGTGCATAAAACTCACACAGTTGAATCTTCCTTTTGATAGAGGAGTTTTGAAACACTATTTTTCTAGAATATTCAAGTGGACATTTGGTGGGCTTTGAGGCCTATTCTGGAAAAGGAAATATCTTCACATAAAAACTAGACAGAAGTACTCTCAGGAACTTCTTTATGATGTGTGCATTCAACTCACAGAGTTGAACCTTTCTTTTGATAGAGCAGTTTTGAAATACTCTTTTTGTAGAATACGCAAGCGGGGGTTTGGAGCGCTTTAAGTCCTATGCTGGAAAAGGAAACATTTTCAGATAAAAACTAGACAGAAGCATTCTCTCAAGCTTCTCTGTGATGTTTGCATTCAACTCGCAGAGTTGAACCTTGCTTTTGATAGAGCAGTTTTGAAACACTCTTTTTGTAGGATCTGCAACGATATATTTGGAGCGATTTGAGGCCTATGATGGAAAAGGAAATATCTTCACATAAAAACTAGACAGAAGCATTCTCAGAAACGTATTGGTTATGAGTCCATTCAACTCACAGAGTTGAACCTTCGTTTTGATAGGGCAGTTTTGAAACACTCTTTTTGTAGAATCTTCAAGTGGACATTTTTAGTGCTTTGACGATATGCTGGAAAAGGAAATATCTTCACATAAAAACTACACAGAATCATTCTCAGAAACTTCTTTGTGATGTGTGCTTTCAACTCACAGATGTAAACATTTCTTTGGATAGAGTAGTTTTGAAACACTCTTTTTGTAGAATCTGCAAGTGGATATACGGAGCGCTTTGAAGCCTATGCTGGAAAAGGAAATCTCTTCACATAAAAACTATACAGAAGCATTCTCAGCAACTTCCTTGTGATTTGTGCATTCAACTCGGAGAGTTGAACCGTCCTTTTGTTAGAGCAGTTTGGGAACACTCTTTTTGTAGAATCTGCAAGTGGATATTTGGAGCACTTTGAAGCCTAAGCTGGAAAAGGAAACAACTTCACATAAAAACTAGAAGGAAGCATTCTCACAAACTTTTTTGTGATGTGTTCATTCAACTCAGCGAGTTTAACCTTACTTTTGATAGAGCAGTTTTGAAACACTCTTTTTGTAGAATGTGCAAGTAGACATTTGGAGCTCTTTCAGGCCTGTGCTGGAATAGAAAAGATCTTCACACAAAAACTAGACAGAAGCATTCTCAGAAACTTCTTTGTGATGTGTGCATTCCACTCACAGAGTTGAACCTTCCTTTTGATAGAGCAATTCTGAAACACTCTTTTTGTAGAATCCGCAAGTGGATATTTGGAGCACTTTGAGGCCTATGCTGGAAAAGGAAATATTTTCACGTAAAAACAAGACCGAAGCACTCTATCAAACTTCTTTGTGATGTTTACATTCAACTCACAGAGTTGAACCTTCCCTTGAATAGAGCAGTTTTGAAAGAATCTTTTTGTAGTATATGCAACTAGATATTTGGAGCGCTTTGAGTCCTATGAGGGAAATGGAAATATTTTTAGATAAAAACTAGACAGAGGCATTCTCAGAAACATATTTGTTACGAGTGAATTCAAGTCACAGAGTTGAACCTTCCTTTTGGCAGAGCGGTTTTGAAACCCTCTTTTTATTGAATCTTCCATTGGAGATTTAGAGCGCTTTGACGCAATGCTGGAAAAGGAAATATCTTCACATAAAAACTAGACGGATGCATTCCCAGAAACTTCTTTTTGATGTGTGCTTTCAACTCACAGAGTTGAACCTTTCTTTTGATAGAGCAGTTTTGAAACCCTCTCTTTGAAGAATCTTCATGTGGACATTTGGATATCTTTGAGGCCTATGCTGGAAAAGGAAATATCTTCACATAAAAACAAGACAGAAGCATTCTCAGAAACTACTTTGCAATGTGTGCGTTCAACACACAGACTTTAAACTTCCTTTTGGTGGAGCAGTTCTGAAACAGTCTTTTTGTACAGTCTGCAAGTGCATATTTGGAGCGCTTTAAGGCCTATGCTGAAAAAAGAAATAACTTCAATCAAAAAGTAGAAAGAAGCATTCTCAGAAACCTCTTTGTGATGTGTGTATTGAACTCACAGTGTTGAACCTTCCTTTTGATAGAGGAGGTTTGAGATACTCTTTTTGTAGGATCTGCAAGTGAATAGTTGGAATGATTTGAGGCCTATGATGGTAATGGAAATATCTTCACATAAAAACGATAGAGAAGCATTCTCGGAAACTTCCTTGTGATGTGTGCATTCAACTCACAGAGTTGAACCTTCCTTCTGATAGTGCAGTTTTGAAACACTCGTTTTGTATCATCTGCAAGTGGATACTTGGAGCGCTTTGAAGCCTATACTGGAAAATAAATGTCTTCTCATGAAAACTATACAGAAGCAATCTCCGAAACCACCCTGTGATGTGTGTATTCAACTCAGAGAGTTGAACCTTCCTTTTTTTAGAGCAGTTTTGAGACACTCTTTTTGCAAAATCTGCAAGTGAATACTTGGATCGCTTTGAAGCCTCTGCAGGGTAAAGGAAATATCTTCACATAAAAACAAAACAGAAGCATTGTCAGAAACTTCTTTATGATGTGTGCATTCAATTCACAGAGTTGAACCTTCCTTTCGATAGAGCAGTTTTGAAACACTCCTTTTGTAGTGTGTGCAAGTAGACATTTGGAGCTCCTTCAGGCCTGTGCTGGAAAAGGAAATATCTTCACACAAAAACTAGACAGAAGTATTCTCAGAAACTTCTTTGTGATGCATGCATTCAAAACACGGAGTTGAACCTTCCTTTTGATAGAACAGTTTTGAAACACTCTTATTGTAGAATCTGCATGTGGATATTTGGAGCGCTTTGAGGCCTATGCTAGAAAAGAAAATATCTTCGCATAAAAATGAGACAGAAGCATTCTCAGAAACTTTTTTGTGATGTGTGCATTAAACTCACAGTGTTGAACCTGCCTTTTGATAGAGCAGTTTTGAAACACTCTTTTTGTAGAATCTGCAGGTGGATATTTGGAGTGCTTTGAGGACAATGCTATATAAGGAAATGTCTTCACATAAAACCTAGACAGAAACACTATCAGAAACTTCTTTGTGATGTGTGCTTCCAAATCACAGAGTTGAACCTTCCTTTTGATATAGCAGGTTGGGAACACACTTTTTGTGGAATCTGCAAGTGAATTTTGGGAGCGCTTTGAGGACTATGCTGGAAAAGGAAATATATTCACATAAAAACTAGAAAGAGGCATTCTCAAAATCTTCTCTGTGATGTGTGCGCTAAACTCACAAAGTTGAACATCCCTTTTGCTAGAGCAGTTTTGAAACACTGTTTTTGTAAAATCTGCAAGTGAATATTTGGAGTGATTGAGACCTCTGCTGGAAAATCATATAACTTCAAAGAAGAACGGGACAGAAGTATTCTCAGAAACATCTTTGTGATGTCTGCATTCAACTCGCGGAGTTGAAACTTCCTTTTGGTAGAGCAGTTTTGAAACTGTCTTTTTGTGGAAGCTACAAGTGGATATTTGGAAGGCTTTGAGGCTTATGCTGGAAAAGCTAATAACTTCACATAAAAAGTAGAGAGAAGCATTCTCAGAAACTTCTTTGTGATGAGTGCACTCAAGTGTACATTTGGAGTGCTTTGAGGCCTTTGCTGGAAAAGGAAATAACTTCACATAAAAATTAGACAGAAGCATTCTCAGAAACTTCTTTGTGATGTGTGCATTCAACTCACAGAGTTGGATCTTCCTTTTCTTAGAGCGGTTTTGAAACAAGATTTTTGTAGAATATTCAAGTGGACATTTGGAGGGCTTTGAGGCCTATGCTGGAAAAGGAAATAACTTCACATAAAAACTAGACAGAAGCACTCTCAGGAACTTCTTTATAATGTGTGCATAAAACTCACACAGTTGAATCTTCCTTTTGATAGAGGAGTTTTGAAACACTATTTTTCTAGAATATTCAAGTGGACATTTGGTGGGCTTTGAGGCCTATTCTGGAAAACGAAATATCTTCACATAAAAACTAGACAGAAGTACTCTCAGGAACTTCTTTATGATGTGTGCATTCAACTCACAGAGTTGAACCTTTCTTTTGATAGAGCAGTTTTGAAATACTCTTTTTGTAGAATACGCAAGCGGGGGTTTGGAGCGCTTTAAGTCCTATGCTGGAAAAGGAAACATTTTCAGATAAAAACTAGACAGAAGCATTCTCTCAAGCTTCTCTGTGATGTTTGCATTCAACTCGCAGAGTTGAACCTTGCTTTTGATAGAGCAGTTTTGAAACACTCTTTTTGTAGGATCTGCAACGATATATTTGGAGCGATTTGAGGCCTATGATGGAAAAGGAAATATCTTCACATAAAAACTAGACAGAAGCATTCTCAGAAACGTATTGGTTATGAGTCCATTCAACTCACAGAGTTGAACCTTCGTTTTGATAGGGCAGTTTTGAAACACTCTTTTTGTAGAATCTTCAAGTGGACATTTTTAGTGCTTTGACGATATGCTGGAAAAGGAAATATCTTCACATAAAAACTACACAGAATCATTCTCAGAAACTTCTTTGTGATGTGTGCTTTCAACTCACAGATGTAAACATTTCTTTGGATAGAGTAGTTTTGAAACACTCTTTTTGTAGAATCTGCAAGTGGATATACGGAGCGCTTTGAAGCCTATGCTGGAAAAGGAAATCTCTTCACATAAAAACTATACAGAAGCATTCTCAGCAACTTCCTTGTGATTTGTGCATTCAACTCGGAGAGTTGAACCGTCCTTTTGTTAGAGCAGTTTGGGAACACTCTTTTTGTAGAATCTGCAAGTGGATATTTGGAGCACTTTGAAGCCTAAGCTTGAAAAGGAAACAACTTCACATAAAAACTAGAAGGAAGCATTCTCACAAACTTTTTTGTGATGTGTGCATTCAACTCAGCGAGTTTAACCTTACTTTTGATAGAGCAGTTTTGAAACACTCTTTTTGTAGAATGTGCAAGTAGACATTTGGAGCTCTTTCAGGCCTGTGCTGGAATAGAAAAGATCTTCACACAAAAACTAGACAGAAGCATTCTCAGAAACTTCTTTGTGATGTGTGCATTCCACTCACAGAGTTGAACCTTCCTTTTGATAGAGCAATTCTGAAACACTCTTTTTGTAGAATCCGCAAGTGGATATTTGGAGCACTTTGAGGCCTACGCTGGAAAAGGAAATATTTTCACGTAAAAACAAGACCGAAGCACTCTATCAAACTTCTTTGTGATGTTTACATTCAACTCACAGAGTTGAACCTTCCCTTGAATAGAGCAGTTTTGAAAGAATCTTTTTGTAGTATATGCAACTAGATATTTGGAGCGCTTTGAGTCCTATGAGGGAAAAGGAAATATTTTTACATAAAAACTAGACAGAGGCATTCTCAGAAACATATTTGTTACGAGTGAATTCAAGTCACAGAGTTGAACCTTCCTTTTGGCAGAGCGGTTTTGAAACCCTCTTTTTATTGAATCTTCCATTGGAGATTTAGAGCGCTTTGACGCAATGCTGGAAAAGGAAATGTCTTCACATAAAAACTAGACGGATGCATTCCCAGAAACTTCTTTTGGATGTGTGCTTTCAACTCACAGAGTTGAACCTTTCTTTTGATAGAGCAGTTTTGAAACCCTCTCTTTGAAGAATCTTCATGTGGACATTTGGATATCTTTGAGGCCTATGCTGGAAAAGGAAATATCTCCACATAAAAACAAGACAGAAGCATTCTCAGAAACTACTTTGCAATGTGTGCGTTCAACACACAGACTTTAAACTTCCTTTTGGCGGAGCAGTTCTGAAACAGTCTTTTTGTACAGCCTGCAAGTGCATATTTGGAGCGCTTTAAGGCCTACGCTGAAAAGAGAAATAACTTCAATCAAAAAGTAGAAAGAAGCATTCTCAGAAACCTCTTTGTGATGTGTGTATTGAACTCACAGAGTTGAACCTTCCTTTTGATAGAGGAGGTTTGAGATACTCTTTTTGTAGGATCTGCAAGTGAATAGTTGGAATGATTTGAGGCCTATGATGGCAAAGGAAATATCTTCACATAAAAACGATAGAGAAGCATTCTCGGAAACTTCCTTGTGATGTGTGCATTCAACTCACAGAGTTGAACCTTCCTTCTGATAGTGCAGTTTTGAAACACTCGTTTTGTATCATCTGCAAGTGGATACTTGGAGCGCTTTGAAGCCTATACTGGAAAATAAATGTCTTCTCATGAAAACTATACAGAAGCAATCTCCGAAACCACCCTGTGATGTGTGTATTCAACTCAGAGAGTTGAACCTTCCTTTTTTTAGAGCAGTTTTGAGACACTCTTTTTGCAAAATCTGCAAGTGAATACTTGGATCGCTTTGAAGCCTCTGCAGGGTAAAGGAAATATCTTCACATAAAAACAAAACAGAAGCATTGTCAGAAACTTCTTTATGATGTGTGCATTCAATTCACAGAGTTGAACCTTCCTTTCGATAGAGCAGTTTTGAAACACTCCTTTTGTAGTGTGTGCAAGTAGACATTTGGAGCTCCTTCAGGCCTGTGCTGGAAAAGGAAATATCTTCACACAAAAACTAGACAGAAGTATTCTCAGAAACTTCTTTGTGATGCATGCATTCAAAACACGGAGTTGAACCTTCCTTTTGATAGAACAGTTTTGAAACACTCTTATTGTAGAATCTGCATGTGGATATTTGGATCGCTTTGAGGCCTATGCTAGAAAAGAAAATATCTTCGCATAAAAATGAGACAGAAGCATTCTCAGAAACTTTTTTGTGATGTGTGCATTAAACTCACAGTGTTGAACCTGCCTTTTGATAGAGCAGTTTTGAAACACTCTTTTTGTAGAATCTGCAGGTGGATATTTGGAGTGCTTTGAGGACAATGCTATATAAGGAAATGTCTTCACAGAAAACCTAGACAGAAACATTATCAGAAACTTCTTTGTGATGTGTGCTTCCAAATCACAGAGTTGAACCTTCCTTTTGATATAGCAGGTTGGGAACACACTTTTTGTGGAATCTGCAAGTGAATTTTGGGAGCGCTTTGAGGACTATGCTGGAAAAGGAAATATATTCACATAAAAACTAGAAAGAGGCATTCTCAAAAACTTCTCTGTGATGTGTGCGCTAAACTCACAAAGTTGAACATCCCTTTTGCTAGAGCAGTTTTGAAACCCTGTTTTTGTAAAATCTGCAAGTGAATATTTGGAGTGATTGAGACCTCTGCTGGAAAATCATATAACTTCAAAGAAGAACGGGACAGAAGTATTCTCAGAAACATCTTTGTGATGTCTGCATTCAACTCGCGGAGTTGAAACTTCCTTTTGGTAGAGCAGTTTTGAAACTATCTTTTTGTGGAAGCTACAAGTGGATATTTGGAAGGCTTTGAGGCTTATGCTGGAAAAGCTAATAACTTCACATAAAAAGTAGAGAGAAGCATTCTCAGAAACTTCTTTGTGATGAGTGCATTCAAGTGTACATTTGGAGTGCTTTGAGGCCTTTGCTGGAAAAGGAAATAACTTCACATAAAAATTAGACAGAAGCATTCTCAGAAACTTCTTTGTGATGTGTGCATTCAACTCACAGAGTTGGATCTTCCTTTTCTTAGAGCGGTTTTGAAACAATATTTTTGTAGAATATTCAAGTGGACATTTGGAGGGCTTTGAGGCCTATGCTGGAAAAGGAAATAACTTCATATAAAAACTAGACAGAAGCATTCTCAGAAACGTATTTGTTATGAGTCCATTCAACTCACAGAGTTGAACCTTCGTTTTGACAGGGCAGTTTTGAAACACTCTTTTTGTAGAATCTTCAAGTGGACATTTTTAGTGCTTTGACGATATGCTGGAAAAGGAAATATGTTCACATAAAAACTAGACAGAAGCATTCTCAGAAACTTCTTTGTGATGTGTGCTTTCAACTCACAGATGTAAACATTTCTTTTGAAAGAGTAGTTTTGAAACACTCTTTTTGTAGAATCTGCAAGTGGATATATGAGGAGCTTTGAAGCCTATGCTGGAAAAGGAAACATCTTCACATAAAAACTATACAGAAGCATTCTCAGCAACTTCCTTGTGATTTGTGCATTCAACTCGGAGTGTTGAACCGTCCGTTTGTTAGAGCAGTTTGGGAACACTCTTTTTGTAGAATCTGCAAGTGGATATTTGGAGCACTTTGAAGCCTAAGCTGGAAAAGGAAACAACTTCACATAAAAACTAGAAGGAAGCATTCTCACAAACTTTTTTGTGATGTGTGCATTCAACTCAGCGAGTTTAACCTTACTTTTGATAGAGCAGTTTTGAAACACTCTTTTTGTAGAATGTGCAAGTAGACATTTGGACCTCCTTCAGGCCTGTGCTGGAATAGAAAAGATCTTCACACAAAAACTAGACAGAAGCATTCTCAGAAACTTCTTTGTGATGTGTGCATTCCACTCACACAGTTGAACCTTCCTTTTGATAGAGCAATTCTGAAACACTCTTTTTGTAGAATCCGCAAGTGGATATTTGGAGCGCTTTGAGGCCTATGCTGGAAAAGGAAATATTTTCACGTAAAAACAAGACCGAAGCACTCTATCAAACTTCTTTGTGATGTTTACATTCAACTCACAGAGTTGAACCTTCCCTTGAATAGAGCGGTTTTGAAAGAATCTTTTTGTAGTACATGCAACTAGATATTTGGAGCGCTTTGAATCCTATGAGGGAAATGGAAATATTTTTAGATAAAAACTAGACAGAGGCATTCTCAGAAACATATTTGTTACGAGTGAATTCAAGTCACAGAGTTGAACCTTCCTTTTGGCAGAGCGGTTTTGAAACCCTCTTTTTATTGAATCTTCCATTGGAGATTTAGAGCGCTTTGACGCAATGCTGGAAAAGGAAATATCTTCACATAAAAACTAGACGGATGCATTCCCAGAAACTTCTTTTGGATGTGTGCTTTCAACTCACAGAGTTGAACCTTTCTTTTGATAGAGCAGTTTTGAAACCCTCTCTTTGAAGAATCTTCATGTGGACATTTGGATATCTTTGAGGCCTATGCTGGAAAAGGAAATATCTTCACATAAAAACAAGACAGAAGCATTCTCAGAAACTACTTTGCCATGTGTGCGTTCAACACACAGACTTTAAACTTCCTTTTGGCGGAGCAGTTCTGAAACAGTCTTTTTGTACAGTCTGCAAGTGCATATTTGGAGCGCTTTAAGGCCTACGCTGAAAAAAGAAATAACTTCAATCAAAAAGTAGAAAGAAGCATTCTCAGAAACCTCTTTGTGATGTGTGTATTGAACTCACAGAGTTGAACCTTCCTTTTGATAGAGGAGTTTTGAGATACTCTTTTTGTAGGATCTGCAAGTGAATAGTTGGAATGATTTGAGGCCTATGATGGTAAAGGAAATATCTTCACATAAAAACGATAGAGAAGCATTCTCGGAAACTTCCTTGTGATGTGTGCATTCAACTCACAGAGTTGAACCTTCCTTCTGATAGTGCAGTTTTGAAACACTCGTTTTGTATCATCTGCAAGTGGATACTTGGAGCGCTTTGAAGCCTATACTGGAAAAGTAAATGTCTTCTCATGAAAACTATACAGAAGCAATCTCCGAAACCACCTTGTGATGTGTGTATTCAACTCAGAGAGTTGAACCTTCCTTTTTTTAGAGCAGTTTTGAGACACTCTTTTTGCAAAATCTGCAAGTGAATACTTGGATCGCTTTGAAGCCTCTGCAGGGTAAAGGAAATATCTTCACATAAAAACAAAACAGAAGCATTGTCAGAAACTTCTTTATGATGTGTGCATTCAATTCACAGAGTTGAACCTTCCTTTCGATAGAGCAGTTTTGAAACACTCCTTTTGTAGTGTGTGCAAGTAGACATTTGGAGCTCCTTCAGGCCTGTGCTGGAAAAGGAAATATCTTCACACAAAAACTAGACAGAAGTATTCTCAGAAACTTCTTTGTGATGCATGCATTCAAAACACGGAGTTGAACCTTCCTTTTGATAGAACAGTTTTGAAACACTCTTATTGTAGAATCTGCAAGTGGATATTTGGAGCGCTTTGAGGCCTATGATAGAAAAGAAAATATCTTCGCATAAAAATGAGACAGAAGCATTCTCAGAAACTTTTTTGTGATGTGTGCATTAAACTCACAGTGTTGAACCTGCCTTTTGATAGAGCAGTTTTGAAACACTCTTTTTGTAGAATCTGCAGGTGGATATTTGGAGTGCTTTGAGGACAATGCTATATAAGGAAATGTCTTCACAGAAAACCTAGACAGAAACACTATCAGAAACTTCTTTGTGATGTGTGCTTCCAAATCACAGAGTTGAACCTTCCTTTTGATATAGCAGGTTGGGAACACACTTTTTGTGGAATCTGCAAGTGAATTTTGGGAGCGCTTTGAGGACTATGCTGGAAAAGGAAATATATTCACCTAAAAACTAGAAAGAGGCATTCTCAAAAACTTCTCTGTGATGTGTGCGCTAAACTCACAAAGTTGAACATCCCTTTTGCTAGAGCAGTTTTGAAACACTGTTTTTGTAAAATCTGCAAGTGAATATTTGGAGTGATTGAGACCTCTGCTGGAAAATCATATAACTTCAAAGAAGAACGGGACAGAAGTATTCTCAGAAACATCTTTGTGATGTCTGCATTCAACTCGCGGAGTTGAAACTTCCTTTTGGTAGAGCAGTTTTGAAACTGTCTTTTTGTGGAAGCTACAAGTGGATATTTGGAAGGCTTTGAGGCTTATGCTGGAAAAGCTAATAACTTCACATAAAAAGTAGAGAGAAGCATTCTCAGAAACTTCTTTGTGATGAGTGCATTCAAGTGTACATTTGGAGTGCTTTGAGGCCTTTGCTGGAAAAGGAAATAACTTCACATAAAAATTAGACAGAAGCATTCTCAGAAACTTCTTTGTGATGTGTGCATTCAACTCACAGAGTTGGATCTTCCTTTTCTTAGAGCGGTTTTGAAACAAGATTTTTGTAGAATATTCAAGTGGACATTTGGAGGGCTTTGAGGCCTATGCTGGAAAAGGAAATAACTTCATATAAAAACTAGACAGAAGCATTCTCAGAAACGTATTTGTTATGAGTCCATTCAACTCACAGAGTTGAACCTTCGTTTTGACAGGGCAGTTTTGAAACACTCTTTTTGTAGAATCTTCAAGTGGACATTTTTAGTGCTTTGACGATATGCTGGAAAAGGAAATATGTTCACATAAAAACTAGACAGAAGCATTCTCAGAAACTTCTTTGTGATGTGTGCTTTCAACTCACAGATGTAAACATTTCTTTTGAAAGAGTAGTTTTGAAACACTCTTTTTGTAGAATCTGCAAGTGGATATATGAGGAGCTTTGAAGCCTATGCTGGAAAAGGAAACATCTTCACATAAAAACTATACAGAAGCATTCTCAGCAACTTCCTTGTGATTTGTGCATTCAACTCGGAGTGTTGAACCGTCCGTTTGTTAGAGCAGTTTGGGAACACTCTTTTTGTAGAATCTGCAAGTGGATATTTGGAGCACTTTGAAGCCTAAGCTGGAAAAGGAAACAACTTCACATAAAAACTAGAAGGAAGCATTCTCACAAACTTTTTTGTGATGTGTGCATTCAACTCAGCGAGTTTAACCTTACTTTTGATAGAGCAGTTTTGAAACACTCTTTTTGTAGAATGTGCAAGTAGACATTTGGACCTCCTTCAGGCCTGTGCTGGAATAGAAAAGATCTTCACACAAAAACTAGACAGAAGCATTCTCAGAAACTTCTTTGTGATGTGTGCATTCCACTCACACAGTTGAACCTTCCTTTTGATAGAGCAATTCTGAAACACTCTTTTTGTAGAATCCGCAAGTGGATATTTGGAGCGCTTTGAGGCCTATGCTGGAAAAGGAAATATTTTCACGTAAAAACAAGACCGAAGCACTCTATCAAACTTCTTTGTGATGTTTACATTCAACTCACAGAGTTGAACCTTCCCTTGAATAGAGCGGTTTTGAAAGAATCTTTTTGTAGTACATGCAACTAGATATTTGGAGCGCTTTGAATCCTATGAGGGAAATGGAAATATTTTTAGATAAAAACTAGACAGAGGCATTCTCAGAAACATATTTGTTACGAGTGAATTCAAGTCACAGAGTTGAACCTTCCTTTTGGCAGAGCGGTTTTGAAACCCTCTTTTTATTGAATCTTCCATTGGAGATTTAGAGCGCTTTGACGCAATGCTGGAAAAGGAAATATCTTCACATAAAAACTAGACGGATGCATTCCCAGAAACTTCTTTTGGATGTGTGCTTTCAACTCACAGAGTTGAACCTTTCTTTTGATAGAGCAGTTTTGAAACCCTCTCTTTGAAGAATCTTCATGTGGACATTTGGATATCTTTGAGGCCTATGCTGGAAAAGGAAATATCTTCACATAAAAACAAGACAGAAGCATTCTCAGAAACTACTTTGCCATGTGTGCGTTCAACACACAGACTTTAAACTTCCTTTTGGCGGAGCAGTTCTGAAACAGTCTTTTTGTACAGTCTGCAAGTGCATATTTGGAGCGCTTTAAGGCCTACGCTGAAAAAAGAAATAACTTCAATCAAAAAGTAGAAAGAAGCATTCTCAGAAACCTCTTTGGGATGTGTGTATTGAACTCACAGAGTTGAACCTTCCTTTTGATAGAGGAGTTTTGAGATACTCTTTTTGTAGGATCTGCAAGTGAATAGTTGGAATGATTTGAGGCCTATGATGGTAAAGGAAATATCTTCACATAAAAACGATAGAGAAGCATTCTCGGAAACTTCCTTGTGATGTGTGCATTCAACTCACAGAGTTGAACCTTCCTTCTGATAGTGCAGTTTTGAAACACTCGTTTTGTATCATCTGCAAGTGGATACTTGGAGCGCTTTGAAGCCTATACTGGAAAAGTAAATGTCTTCTCATGAAAACTATACAGAAGCAATCTCCGAAACCACCTTGTGATGTGTGTATTCAACTCAGAGAGTTGAACCTTCCTTTTTTTAGAGCAGTTTTGAGACACTCTTTTTGCAAAATCTGCAAGTGAATACTTGGATCGCTTTGAAGCCTCTGCAGGGTAAAGGAAATATCTTCACATAAAAACAAAACAGAAGCATTGTCAGAAACTTCTTTATGATGTGTGCATTCAATTCACAGAGTTGAACCTTCCTTTCGATAGAGCAGTTTTGAAACACTCCTTTTGTAGTGTGTGCAAGTAGACATTTGGAGCTCCTTCAGGCCTGTGCTGGAAAAGGAAATATCTTCACACAAAAACTAGACAGAAGTATTCTCAGAAACTTCTTTGTGATGCATGCATTCAAAACACGGAGTTGAACCTTCCTTTTGATAGAACAGTTTTGAAACACTCTTATTGTAGAATCTGCAAGTGGATATTTGGAGCGCTTTGAGGCCTATGATAGAAAAGAAAATATCTTCGCATAAAAATGAGACAGAAGCATTCTCAGAAACTTTTTTGTGATGTGTGCATTAAACTCACAGTGTTGAACCTGCCTTTTGATAGAGCAGTTTTGAAACACTCTTTTTGTAGAATCTGCAGGTGGATATTTGGAGTGCTTTGAGGACAATGCTATATAAGGAAATGTCTTCACAGAAAACCTAGACAGAAACACTATCAGAAACTTCTTTGTGATGTGTGCTTCCAAATCACAGAGTTGAACCTTCCTTTTGATATAGCAGGTTGGGAACACACTTTTTGTGGAATCTGCAAGTGAATTTTGGGAGCGCTTTGAGGACTATGCTGGAAAAGGAAATATATTCACCTAAAAACTAGAAAGAGGCATTCTCAAAAACTTCTCTGTGATGTGTGCGCTAAACTCACAAAGTTGAACATCCCTTTTGCTAGAGCAGTTTTGAAACACTGTTTTTGTAAAATCTGCAAGTGAATATTTGGAGTGATTGAGACCTCTGCTGGAAAATCATATAACTTCAAAGAAGAACGGGACAGAAGTATTCTCAGAAACATCTTTGTGATGTCTGCATTCAACTCGCGGAGTTGAAACTTCCTTTTGGTAGAGCAGTTTTGAAACTGTCTTTTTGTGGAAGCTACAAGTGGATATTTGGAAGGCTTTGAGGCTTATGCTGGAAAAGCTAATAACTTCACATAAAAAGTAGAGAGAAGCATTCTCAGAAACTTCTTTGTGATGAGTGCATTCAAGTGTACATTTGGAGTGCTTTGAGGCCTTTGCTGGAAAAGGAAATAACTTCACATAAAAATTAGACAGAAGCATTCTCAGAAACTTCTTTGTGATGTGTGCATTCAACTCACAGAGTTGGATCTTCCTTTTCTTAGAGCGGTTTTGAAACAAGATTTTTGTAGAATATTCAAGTGGACATTTGGAGGGCTTTGAGGCCTATGCTGGAAAAGGAAATAACTTCACATAAAAACTAGACAGAAGCACTCTCAGGAACTTCTTTATAATGTGTGCATAAAACTCACACAGTTGAATCTTCCTTTTGATAGAGGAGTTTTGAAACACTATTTTTCTAGAATATTCAAGTGGACATTTGGTGGGCTTTGAGGCCTATTCTGGAAAAGGAAATATCTTCACATAAAAACTAGACAGAAGTACTCTCAGGAACTTCTTTATGATGTGTGCATTCAACTCACAGAGTTGAACCTTTCTTTTGATAGAGCAGTTTTGAAATACTCTTTTTGTAGAATACGCAAGCGGGGGTTTGGAGCGCTTTAAGTCCTATGCTGGAAAAGGAAACATTTTCAGATAAAAACTAGACAGAAGCATTCTCTCAAGCTTCTCTGTGATGTTTGCATTCAACTCGCAGAGTTGAACCTTGCTTTTGATAGAGCAGTTTTGAAACACTCTTTTTGTAGGATCTGCAACGATATATTTGGAGCGATTTGAGGCCTATGATGGAAAAGGAAATATCTTCACATAAAAACTAGACAGAAGCATTCTCAGAAACGTATTTGTTATGAGTCCATTCAACTCACAGAGTTGAACCTTCGTTTTCATAGGGCATTTTTGAAACACTCTTTTTGTAGAATCTTCAAGTGGACATTTTTAGTGCTTTGACGATATGCTGGAAAAGGAAGTATCTTCACATAAAAACTACACAGAAGCATTCTCAGAAACTTCTTTGTGATGTGTGCTTTCAACTCACAGATGTAAACATTTCTTTGGATAGAGTAGTTTTGAAACACTCTTTTTGTAGAATCTGCAAGTGGATATATGGAGCGCTTTGAAGCCTATGCTGGAAAAGGAAATATCTTCACATAAAAACTATACAGAAGCATTCTCAGCAACTTCCTTGTGATTTGTGCATTCAACTCGGAGAGTTGAACCGTCCTTTTGTTAGAGCAGTTTGGGAACACTCTTTTTGTAGAATCTGCAAGTGGATATTTGGAGCACTTTGAAGCCTAAGCTGGAAAAGGAAACAACTTCACATAAAAACTAGAAGGAAGCATTCTCACAAACTTTTTTGTGATGTGTGCATTCAACTCAGCGAGTTTAACCTTACTTTTGATAGAGCAGTTTTGAAACACTCTTTTTGTAGAATGTGCAAGTAGACATTTGGAGCTCTTTCAGGCCTGTGCTGGAATAGAAAAGATCTTCACACAAAAACTAGACAGAAGCATTCTCAGAAACTTCTTTGTGATATGTGCATTCCACTCACAGAGTTGAACCTTCCTTTTGATAGAGCAATTCTGAAACACTCTTTTTGTAGAATCCGCAAGTTTATATTTGGAGCACTTTGAGGCCTATGCTGGAAAAGGAAATATTTTCACGTAAAAACAAGACCGAAGCACTCTATCAAACTTCTTTGTGATGTTTACATTCAACTCACAGAGTTGCACCTTCCCTTGAATAGAGCAGTTTTGAAAGAATCTTTTTGTAGTATATGCAACTAGATATTTGGAGCGCTTTGAGTCCTATGAGGGAAATGGAAATATTTTTAGATAAAAACTAGACAGAGGCATTCTCAGAAACATATTTGTTACGAGTGAATTCAAGTCACAGAGTTGAACCTTCCTTTTGGCAGAGCGGTTTTGAAACCCTCTTTTTATTGAATCTTCCATTGGAGATTTAGAGCGCTTTGACGCAATGCTGGAAAAGGAAATATCTTCACATAAAAACTAGACGGATGCATTCCCAGAAACTTCTTTTTGATGTGTGCTTTCAACTCACAGAGTTGAACCTTTCTTTTGATAGAGCAGTTTTGAAACCCTCTCTTTGAAGAATCTTCATGTGGACATTTGGATATCTTTGAGGCCTATGCTGGAAAAGGAAATATCTTCACATAAAAACAAGACAGAAGCATTCTCAGAAACTACTTTGCAATGTGTGCGTTCAACACACAGACTTTAAACTTCCTTTTGGCGGAGCAGTTCTGAAACGGTCTTTTTGTACAGTCTGCAAGTGGATATTTGGAGCGCTTTAAGGCCTACGCTGAAAAAAGAAATAACTTCAATCAAAAAGTAGAAAGAAGCATTCTCAGAAACCTCTTTGTGATGTGTGTATTGAACTCACAGAGTTGAACCTTCCTTTTGATAGAGGAGTTTTGAGATACTCTTTTTGTAGGATCTGCAAGTGAATAGTTGGAATGATTTGAGGCCTATGATGGTAAAGGAAATATCTTCACATAAAAACGATAGAGAAGCATTCTCGGAAACTTCCTTGTGATGTGTGCATTCAACTCACAGAGTTGAACCTTCCTTCTGATAGTGCAGTTTTGAAACACTCGTTTTGTATCATCTGCAAGTGGATACTTGGAGCGCTTTGAAGCCTATACTGGAAAAGTAAATGTCTTCTCATGAAAACTATACAGAAGCAATCTCCGAAACCTCCTTGTGATGTGTGTATTCAACTCAGAGAGTTGAACCTTCCTTTTTTTAGAGCAGTTTTGAGACACTCTTTTTGCAAAATCTGCAAGTGAATACTTGGATCGCTTTGAAGCCTCTGCAGGGTAAAGGAAATATCTTCACATAAAAACAAAACAGAAGCATTGTCAGAAACTTCTTTATGATGTGTGCATTCAATTCACAGAGTTGAACCTTCCTTTCGATAGAGCAGTTTTGAAACACTCCTTTTGTAGTGTGTGCAAGTAGACATTTGGAGCTCCTTCAGGCCTGTGCTGGAAAAGGAAATATCTTCACACAAAAACTAGACAGAAGTATTCTCAGAAACTTCTTTGTGATGCATGCATTCAAAACACGGAGTTGAACCTTCCTTTTGATAGAACAGTTTTGAAACACTCTTATTGTAGAATCTGCATGTGGATATTTGGAGCGCTTTGAGGCCTATGCTAGAAAAGAAAATATCTTCGCATAAAAATGAGACAGAAGCATTCTCAGAAACTTTTTTGTGATGTGTGCATTAAACTCACAGTGTTGAACCTGCCTTTTGATAGAGCAGTTTTGAAACACTCTTTTTGTAGAATCTGCAGGTGGATATTTGGAGTGCTTTGAGGACAATGCTATATAAGGAAATGTCTTCACATAAAACCTAGACAGAAACATTGTCAGAAACTTCTTTGTGATGTGTGCTTCCAAATCACAGAGTTGAACCTTCCTTTTGATATAGCAGGTTGGGAACACACTTTTTGTGGAATCTGCAAGTGAATTTTGGGAGCGCTTTGAGGACTATGCTGGAAAAGGAAATATATTCACATAAAAACTAGAAAGAGGCATTCTCAGAAACTTCTCTGTGATGTGTGCGCTAAACTCACAAAGTTGAACATCCCTTTTGCTAGAGCAGTTTTGAAACACTGTTTTTGTAAAATCTGCAAGTGAATATTTGGAGTGATTGAGACCTCTGCTGGAAAATCATATAACTTCAAGGAAGAACGGGACAGAAGTATTCTCAGAAACATCTTTGTGATGTCTGCATTCAACTCGCGGAGTTGAAACTTCCTTTTGGTAGAGCAGTTTTGAAACTGTCTTTTTGTGGAAGCTACAAGTGGATATTTGGAAGGCTTTGAGGCTTATGCTGGAAAAGCTAATAACTTCACATAAAAAGTAGAGAGAAGCATTCTCAGAAACTTCTTTGTGATGAGTGCACTCAAGTGTACATTTGGAGTGCTTTGAGGCCTTTGCTGGAAAAGGAAATAACTTCACATAAAAATTAGACAGAAGCATTCTCAGAAACTTCTTTGTGATGTGTGCATTCAACTCACAGAGTTGGATCTTCCTTTTCTTAGAGCGGTTTTGAAACAAGATTTTTGTAGAATATTCAAGTGGACATTTGGAGGGCTTTGAGGCCTATGCTGGAAAAGGAAATAACTTCACATAAAAACTAGACAGAAGCACTCTCAGGAACTTCTTTATAATGTGTGCATAAAACTCACACAGTTGAATCTTCCTTTTGATAGAGGAGTTTTGAAACACTATTTTTCTAGTATATTCAAGTGGACATTTGGTGGGCTTTGAGGCCTATTCTGGAAAAGGAAATATCTTCACATAAAAACTAGACAGAAGTACTCTCAGGAACTTCTTTATGATGTGTGCATTCAACTCACAGAGTTGAACCTTTCTTTTGATAGAGCAGTTTTGAAATACTCTTTTTGTAGAATACGCAAGCGGGGGTTTGGAGCGCTTTAAGTCCTATGCTGGAAAAGGAAACATTTTCAGATAAAAACTAGACAGAAGCATTCTCTCAAGCTTCTCTGTGATGTTTGCATTCAACTCGCAGAGTTGAACCTTGCTTTTGATAGAGCAGTTTTGAAACACTCTTTTTGTAGGATCTGCAACGATATATTTGGAGCGATTTGAGGCCTATGATGGAAAAGGAAATATCTTCACATAAAAACTAGACAGAAGCATTCTCAGAAACGTATTGGTTATGAGTCCATTCAACTCACAGAGTTGAACCTTCGTTTTGATAGGGCAGTTTTGAAACACTCTTTTTGTAGAATCTTCAAGTGGACATTTTTAGTGCTTTGACGATATGCTGGAAAAGGTAATATCTTCACATAAAAACTAGACAGAAGCATTCTCAGAAACTTCTTTGTGATGTGTGCTTTCAACTCACAGATGTAAACATTTCTTTTGATAGAGTAGTTTTGAAACACTCTTTTTGTAGAATCTGCAAGTGGATATACGGAGCGCTTTGAAGCCTATGCTGGAAAAGGAAATCTCTTCACATAAAAACTATACAGAAGCATTCTCAGCAACTTCCTTGTGATTTGTGCATTCAACTCGGAGAGTTGAACCGTCCTTTTGTTAGAGCAGTTTGGGAACACTCTTTTTGTAGAATCTGCAAGTGGATATTTGGAGCACTTTGAAGCCTAAGCTGGAAAAGGAAACAACTTCACATAAAAACTAGAAGGAAGCATTCTCACAAACTTTTTTGTGATGTGTGCATTCAACTCAGCGAGTTTAACCTTACTTTTGATAGAGCAGTTTTGAAACACTCTTTTTGTAGAATGTGCAAGTAGACATTTGGAGCTCTTTCAGGCCTGTGCTGGAATAGAAAAGATCTTCACACAAAAACTAGACAGAAGCATTCTCAGAAACTTCTTTGTGATGTGTGCATTCCACTCACAGAGTTGAACCTTCCTTTTGATAGAGCAATTCTGAAACACTCTTTTTGTAGAATCCGCAAGTGGATATTTGGAGCACTTTGAGGCCTATGCTGGAAAAGGAAATATTTTCACGTAAAAACAAGACCGAAGCACTCTATCAAACTTCTTTGTGATGTTTACATTCAACTCACAGAGTTGAACCTTCCCTTGAATAGAGCAGTTTTGAAAGAATCTTTTTGTAGTATATGCAACTAGATATTTGGAGCGCTTTGAGTCCTATGAGGGAAATGGAAATATTTTTAGATAAAAACTAGACAGAGGCATTCTCAGAAACATATTTGTTACGAGTGAATTCAAGTCACAGAGTTGAACCTTCCTTTTGGCAGAGCGGTTTTGAAACCCTCTTTTTATTGAATCTTCCATTGGAGATTTAGAGCGCTTTGACGCAATGCTGGAAAAGGAAATATCTTCACATAAAAACTAGACGGATGCATTCCCAGAAACTTCTTTTTGATGTGTGCTTTCAACTCACAGAGTTGAACCTTTCTTTTGATAGAGCAGTTTTGAAACCCTCTCTTTGAAGAATCTTCATGTGGACATTTGGATATCTTTGAGGCCTATGCTGGAAAAGGAAATATCTTCACATAAAAACAAGACAGAAGCATTCTCAGAAACTACTTTGCAATGTGTGCGTTCAACACACAGACTTTAAACTTCCTTTTGGCGGAGCAGTTCTGAAACAGTCTTTTTGTACAGTCTGCAAGTGCATATTTGGAGCGCTTTAAGGCCTACGCTGAAAAAAGAAATAACTTCAATCAAAAAGTAGAAAGAAGCATTCTCAGAAACCTCTTTGTGATGTGTGTATTGAACTCACAGAGTTGAACCTTCCTTTTGATAGAGGAGGTTTGAGATACTCTTTTTGTAGGATCTGCAAGTGAATAGTTGGAATGATTTGAGGCCTATGATGGTAAAGGAAATATCTTCACATAAAAACGATAGAGAAGCATTCTCGGAAACTTCCTTGTGATGTGTGCATTCAACTCACAGAGTTGAACCTTCCTTCTGATAGTGCAGTTTTGAAACACTCGTTTTGTATCATCTGCAAGTGGATACTTGGAGCTCTTTGAAGCCTATACTGGAAAATAAATGTCTTCTCATGAAAACTATACAGAAGCAATCTCCGAAACCACCCTGTGATGTGTGTATTCAACTCAGAGAGTTGAACCTTCCTTTTTTTAGAGCAGTTTTGAGACACTCTTTTTGCAAAATCTTCAAGTGAATACTTGGATCGCTTTGAAGCCTCTGCAGGGTAAAGGAAATATCTTCACATAAAAACAAAACAGAAGCATTGTCAGAAACTTCTTTATGATGTGTGCATTCAATTCACAGAGTTGAACCTTCCTTTCGATAGAGCAGTTTTGAAACACTCCTTTTGTAGTGTGTGCAAGTAGACATTTGGAGCTCCTTCAGGCCTGTGCTGGAAAAGGAAATATCTTCACACAAAAACTAGACAGAAGTATTCTCAGAAACTTCTTTGTGATGCATGCATTCAAAACACGGAGTTGAACCTTCCTTTTGATAGAACAGTTTTGAAACACTCTTATTGTAGAATCTGCATGTGGATATTTGGAGCGCTTTGAGGCCTATGATAGAAAA
Organism: Pongo abelii; assembly: GCF_028885655.2. Taxonomy (NCBI): domain Eukaryota; kingdom Metazoa; phylum Chordata; class Mammalia; order Primates; family Hominidae; genus Pongo; species Pongo abelii. Next base: position 26,236,074 of record NC_072005.2, read on the forward strand.
GAAAATATCTTCGCATAAAAATGAGACAGAAGCATTCTCAGAAACTTTTTTGTGATGTGTGCATTAAACTCACAGTGTTAAACCTGCCTTTTGATAGAGCAGTTTTGAAACACTCTTTTTGTAGAATCTGCAGGTGGATATTTGGAGTGCTTTGAGGACAATGCTATATAAGGAAATGTCTTCACATAAAACCTAGACAGAAACACTATCAGAAACTTCTTTGTGATGTGTGCTTCCAAATCACAGAGTTGAACCTTCCTTTTGATATAGCAGGTTGGGAACACACTTTTTGTGGAATCTGCAAGTGAATTTTGGGAGCGCTTTGAGGACTATGCTGGAAAAGGAAATATATTCACATAAAAACTAGAAAGAGGCATTCTCAAAATCTTCTCTGTGATGTGTGCGCTAAACTCACAAAGTTGAACATCCCTTTTGCTAGAGCAGTTTTGAAACACTGTTTTTGTAAAATCTGCAAGTGAATATTTGGAGTGATTGAGACCTCTGCTGGAAAATCATATAACTTCAAAGAAGAACGGGACAGAAGTATTCTCAGAAACATCTTTGTGATGTCTGCATTCAACTCGCGGAGTTGAAACTTCCTTTTGGTAGAGCAGTTTTGAAACTGTCTTTTTGTGGAAGCTACAAGTGGATATTTGGAAGGCTTTGAGGCTTATGCTGGAAAAGCTAATAACTTCACATAAAAAGTAGAGAGAAGCATTCTCAGAAACTTCTTTGTGATGAGTGCATTCAAGTGTACATTTGGAGTGCTTTGAGGCCTTTGCTGGAAAAGGAAATAACTTCACATAAAAATTAGACAGAAGCATTCTCAGAAACTTCTTTGTGATGTGTGCATTCAACTCACAGAGTTGGATCTTCCTTTTCTTAGAGCGGTTTTGAAACAAGATTTTTGTAGAATATTCAAGTGGACATTTGGAGGGCTTTGAGGCCTATGCTGGAAAAGGAAATAACTTCACATAAAAACTAGACAGAAGCACTCTCAGGAACTTCTTTATAATGTGTGCATAAAACTCACACAGTTGAATCTTCCTTTTGATAGAGGAGTTTTGAAACACTATTTTTCTAGAATATTCAAGTGGACATTTGGTGGGCTTTGAGGCCTATTCTGGAAAACGAAATATCTTCACATAAAAACTAGACAGAAGTACTCTCAGGAACTTCTTTATGATGTGTGCATTCAACTCACAGAGTTGAACCTTTCTTTTGATAGAGCAGTTTTGAAATACTCTTTTTGTAGAATACGCAAGCGGGGGTTTGGAGCGCTTTAAGTCCTATGCTGGAAAAGGAAACATTTTCAGATAAAAACTAGACAGAAGCATTCTCTCAAGCTTCTCTGTGATGTTTGCATTCAACTCGCAGAGTTGAACCTTGCTTTTGATAGAGCAGTTTTGAAACACTCTTTTTGTAGGATCTGCAACGATATATTTGGAGCGATTTGAGGCCTATGATGGAAAAGGAAATATCTTCACATAAAAACTAGACAGAAGCATTCTCAGAAACGTATTGGTTATGAGTCCATTCAACTCACAGAGTTGAACCTTCGTTTTGATAGGGCAGTTTTGAAACACTCTTTTTGTAGAATCTTCAAGTGGACATTTTTAGTGCTTTGACGATATGCTGGAAAAGGAAATATCTTCACATAAAAACTACACAGAAGCATTCTCAGAAACTTCTTTGTGATGTGTGCTTTCAACTCACAGATGTAAACATTTCTTTGGATAGAGTAGTTTTGAAACACTCTTTTTGTAGAATCTGCAAGTGGATATACGGAGCGCTTTGAAGCCTATGCTGGAAAAGGAAATCTCTTCACATAAAAACTATACAGAAGCATTCTCAGCAACTTCCTTGTGATTTGTGCATTCAACTCGGAGAGTTGAACCGTCCTTTCGTTAGAGCAGTTTGGGAACACTCTTTTTGTAGAATCTGCAAGTGGATATTTGGAGCACTTTGAAGCCTAAGCTGGAAAAGGAAACAACTTCACATAAAAACTAGAAGGAAGCATTCTCACAAACTTTTTTGTGATGTGTGCATTCAACTCAGCGAGTTTAACCTTACTTTTGATAGAGCAGTTTTGAAACACTCTTTTTGTAGAATGTGCAAGTAGACATTTGGAGCTCTTTCAGGCCTGTGCTGGAATAGAAAAGATCTTCACACAAAAACTAGACAGAAGCATTCTCAGAAACTTCTTTGTGATGTGTGCATTCCACTCACAGAGTTGAACCTTCCTTTTGATAGAGCAATTCTGAAACACTCTTTTTGTAGAATCCGCAAGTGGATATTTGGAGCACTTTGAGGCCTATGCTGGAAAAGGAAATATTTTCACGTAAAAACAAGACCGAAGCACTCTATCAAACTTCTTTGTGATGTTTACATTCAACTCACAGAGTTGAACCTTCCCTTGAATAGAGCAGTTTTGAAAGAATCTTTTTGTAGTATATGCAACTAGATATTTGGAGCGCTTTGAGTCCTATGAGGGAAATGGAAATATTTTTAGATAAAAACTAGACAGAGGCATTCTCAGAAACATATTTGTTACGAGTGAATTCAAGTCACAGAGTTGAACCTTCCTTTTGGCAGAGCGGTTTTGAAACCCTCTTTTTATTGAATCTTCCATTGGAGATTTAGAGCGCTTTGACGCAATGCTGGAAAAGGAAATATCTTCACATAAAAACTAGACGGATGCATTCCCAGAAACTTCTTTTTGATGTGTGCTTTCAACTCACAGAGTTGAACCTTTCTTTTGATAGAGCAGTTTTGAAACCCTCTCTTTGAAGAATCTTCATGTGGACATTTGGATATCTTTGAGGCCTATGCTGGAAAAGGAAATATCTTCACATAAAAACAAGACAGAAGCATTCTCAGAAACTACTTTGCAATGTGTGCGTTCAACACACAGACTTTAAACTTCCTTTTGGTGGAGCAGTTCTGAAACAGTCTTTTTGTACAGTCTGCAAGTGCATATTTGGAGCGCTTTAAGGCCTACGCTGAAAAAAGAAATAACTTCAATCAAAAAGTAGAAAGAAGCATTCTCAGAAACCTCTTTGTGATGTGTGTATTGAACTCACAGTGTTGAACCTTCCTTTTGATAGAGGAGGTTTGAGATACTCTTTTTGTAGGATCTGCAAGTGAATAGTTGGAATGATTTGAGGCCTATGATGGTAATGGAAATATCTTCACATAAAAACGATAGAGAAGCATTCTCGGAAACTTCCTTGTGATGTGTGCATTCAACTCACAGAGTTGAACCTTCCTTCTGATAGTGCAGTTTTGAAACACTCGTTTTGTATCATCTGCAAGTGGATACTTGGAGCGCTTTGAAGCCTATACTGGAAAACAAATGTCTTCTCATGAAAACTATACAGAAGCAATCTCCGAAACCACCCTGTGATGTGTGTATTCAACTCAGAGAGTTGAACCTTCCTTTTTTTAGAGCAGTTTTGAGACACTCTTTTTGCAAAATCTGCAAGTGAATACTTGGATCGCTTTGAAGCCTCTGCAGGGTAAAGGAAATATCTTCACATAAAAACAAAACAGAAGCATTGTCAGAAACTTCTTTATGATGTGTGCATTCAATTCACAGAGTTGAACCTTCCTTTCGATAGAGCAGTTTTGAAACACTCCTTTTGTAGTGTGTGCAAGTAGACATTTGGAGCTCCTTCAGGCCTGTGCTGGAAAAGGAAATATCTTCACACAAAAACTAGACAGAAGTATTCTCAGAAACTTCTTTGTGATGCATGCATTCAAAACACGGAGTTGAACCTTCCTTTTGATAGAACAGTTTTGAAACACTCTTATTGTAGAATCTGCATGTGGATATTTGGAGCGCTTTGAGGCCTATGCTAGAAAAGAAAATATCTTCGCATAAAAATGAGACAGAAGCATTCTCAGAAACTTTTTTGTGATGTGTGCATTAAACTCACAGTGTTGAACCTGCCTTTTGATAGAGCAGTTTTGAAACACTCTTTTTGTAGAATCTGCAGGTGGATATTTGGAGTGCTTTGAGGACAATGCTATATAAGGAAATGTCTTCACATAAAACCTAGACAGAAACATTGTCAGAAACTTCTTTGTGATGTGTGCTTCCAAATCACAGAGTTGAACCTTCCTTTTGATATAGCAGGTTGGGAACACACTTTTTGTGGAATCTGCAAGTGAATTTTGGGAGCGCTTTGAGGACTATGCTGGAAAAGGAAATATATTCACATAAAAACTAGAAAGAGGCATTCTCAAAAACTTCTCTGTGATGTGTGCGCTAAACTCACAAAGTTGAACATCCCTTTTGCTAGAGCAGTTTTGAAACACTGTTTTTGTAAAATCTGCAAGTGAATATTTGGAGTGATTGAGACCTCTGCTGGAAAATCATATAACTTCAAAGAAGAACGGGACAGAAGTATTCTCAGAAACATCTTTGTGATGTCTGCATTCAACTCGCGGAGTTGAAACTTCCTTTTGGTAGAGCAGTTTTGAAACTGTCTTTTTGTGGAAGCTACAAGTGGATATTTGGAAGGCTTTGAGGCTTATGCTGGAAAAGCTAATAACTTCACATAAAAAGTAGAGAGAAGCATTCTCAGAAACTTCTTTGTGATGAGTGCACTCAAGTGTACATTTGGAGTGCTTTGAGGCCTTTGCTGGAAAAGGAAATAACTTCACATAAAAATTAGACAGAAGCATTCTCAGAAACTTCTTTGTGATGTGTGCATTCAACTCACAGAGTTGGATCTTCCTTTTCTTAGAGCGGTTTTGAAACAAGATTTTTGTAGAATATTCAAGTGGACATTTGGAGGGCTTTGAGGCCTATGCTGGAAAAGGAAATAACTTCACATAAAAACTAGACAGAAGCACTCTCAGGAACTTCTTTATAATGTGTGCATAAAACTCACACAGTTGAATCTTCCTTTTGATAGAGGAGTTTTGAAACACTATTTTTCTAGAATATTCAAGTGGACATTTGGTGGGCTTTGAGGCCTATTCTGGAAAAGGAAATATCTTCACATAAAAACTAGACAGAAGTACTCTCAGGAACTTCTTTATGATGTGTGCATTCAACTCACAGAGTTGAACCTTTCTTTTGATAGAGCAGTTTTGAAATACTCTTTTTGTAGAATACGCAAGCGGGGGTTTGGAGCGCTTTAAGTCCTATGCTGGAAAAGGAAACATTTTCAGATAAAAACTAGACAGAAGCATTCTCTCAAGCTTCTCTGTGATGTTTGCATTCAACTCGCAGAGTTGAACCTTGCTTTTGATAGAGCAGTTTTGAAACACTCTTTTTGTAGGATCTGCAACGATATATTTGGAGCGATTTGAGGCCTATGATGGAAAAGGAAATATCTTCACATAAAAACTAGACAGAAGCATTCTCAGAAACGTATTGGTTATGAGTCCATTCAACTCACAGAGTTGAACCTTCGTTTTGATAGGGCAGTTTTGAAACACTCTTTTTGTAGAATCTTCAAGTGGACATTTTTAGTGCTTTGACGATATGCTGGAAAAGGAAATATCTTCACATAAAAACTACACAGAAGCATTCTCAGAAACTTCTTTGTGATGTGTGCTTTCAACTCACAGATGTAAACATTTCTTTGGATAGAGTAGTTTTGAAACACTCTTTTTGTAGAATCTGCAAGTGGATATACGGAGCGCTTTGAAGCCTATGCTGGAAAAGGAAATCTCTTCACATAAAAACTATACAGAAGCATTCTCAGCAACTTCCTTGTGATTTGTGCATTCAACTCGGAGAGTTGAACCGTCCTTTTGTTAGAGCAGTTTGGGAACACTCTTTTTGTAGAATCTGCAAGTGGATATTTGGAGCACTTTGAAGCCTAAGCTGGAAAAGGAAACAACTTCACATAAAAACTAGAAGGAACCATTCTCACAAACTTTTTTGTGATGTGTGCATTCAACTCAGCGAGTTTAACCTTACTTTTGATAGAGCAGTTTTGAAACACTCTTTTTGTAGAATGTGCAAGTAGACATTTGGAGCTCTTTCAGGCCTGTGCTGGAATAGAAAAGATCTTCACACAAAAACTAGACAGAAGCATTTTCAGAAACTTCTTTGTGATGTGTGCATTCCTCTCACAGAGTTGAACCTTCCTTTTGATAGAGCAATTCTGAAACACTCTTTTTGTAGAATCCGCAAGTGGATATTTGGAGCACTTTGAGGCCTATGCTGGAAAAGGAAATATTTTCACGTAAAAACAAGACCGAAGCACTCTATCAAACTTCTTTGTGATGTTTACATTCAACTCACAGAGTTGAACCTTCCCTTGAATAGAGCAGTTTTGAAAGAATCTTTTTGTAGTATATGCAACTAGATATTTGGAGCGCTTTGAGTCCTATGAGGGAAATGGAAATATTTTTAGATAAAAACTAGACAGAGGCATTCTCAGAAACATATTTGTTACGAGTGAATTCAAGTCACAGAGTTGAACCTTCCTTTTGGCAGAGCGGTTTTGAAACCCTCTTTTTATTGAATCTTCCATTGGAGATTTAGAGCGCTTTGACGCAATGCTGGAAAAGGAAATATCTTCACATAAAAACTAGACGGATGCATTCCCAGAAACTTCTTTTTGATGTGTGCTTTCAACTCACAGAGTTGAACCTTTCTTTTGATAGAGCAGTTTTGAAACCCTCTCTTTGAAGAATCTTCATGTGGACATTTGGATATCTTTGAGGCCTATGCTGGAAAAGGAAATATCTTCACATAAAAACAAGACAGAAGCATTCTCAGAAACTACTTTGCAATGTGTGCGTTCAACACACAGACTTTAAACTTCCTTTTGGCGGAGCAGTTCTGAAACAGTCTTTTTGTACCGTCTGCAAGTGGATATTTGGAGCGCTTTAAGGCCTACGCTGAAAAAAGAAATAACTTCAATCAAAAAGTAGAAAGAAGCATTCTCAGAAACCTCTTTGTGATGTGTGTATTGAACTCACAGAGTTGAACCTTCCTTTTGATAGAGGAGTTTTGAAATACTCTTTTTGTAGGATCTGCAAGTGAATAGTTGGAATGATTTGAGGCCTATGATGGTAAAGGAAATATCTTCACATAAAAACGATAGAGAAGCATTCTCGGAAACTTCCTTGTGATGTGTGCATTCAACCCACAGAGTTGAACCTTCCTTCTGATAGTGCAGTTTTGAAACACTCGTTTTGTATCATCTGCAAGTGGATACTTGGAGCGCTTTGAAGCCTATACTGGAAAAGTAAATGTCTTCTCATAAAAACTATACAGAAGCAATCTCCGAAACCACCTTGTGATGTGTGTATTCAACTCAGAGAGTTGAACCTTCCTTTTTTTAGAGCAGTTTTGAAACACTCTTTTTGCAAAATCTGCAAGTGAATACTTGGATCGCTTTGAAGCCTCTGCACGGTAAAGGAAATATCTTCACATAAAAACAAAACAGAAGCATTGTCAGAAACTTCTTTATGATGTGTGCATTCAATTCACAGAGTTGAACCTTCCTTTCGATAGAGCAGTTTTGAAACACTCCTTTTGTAGTGTGTGCAAGTAGACATTTGGAGCTCTTTCAGGCCTGTGCTGGAAAAGGAAATATCTTCACACAAAAACTAGACAGAAGTATTCTCAGAAACTACTTTGTGATGCATGCATTCAAAACACGGAGTTGAACCTTCCTTTTGATAGAACAGTTTTGAAACACTCTTGTTGTAGAATCTGCATGTGGATATTTGGAGCGCTTTGAGGCCTATGCTAGAAAAGAAAATATCTTCGCATAAAAATGAGACAGAAGCATTCTCAGAAACTTTTTTGTGATGTGTGCATTAAACTCACAGTGTTGAACCTGCCTTTTGATAGAGCAGTTTTGAAACACTCTTTTTGTAGAATCTGCAGGTGGATATTTGGAGTGCTTTGAGGACAATGCTATATAAGGAAATGTCTTCACATAAAACCTAGACAGAAACATTGTCAGAAACTTCTTTGTGATGTGTGCTTCCAAATCACAGAGTTGAACCTTCCTTTTGATATAGCAGGTTTGGAACACACTTTTTGTGGAATCTGCAAGTGAATTTTGGGAGCGCTTTGAGGACTATGCTGGAAAAGGAAATATATTCACATAAAAACTAGAAAGAGGCATTCTCAAAAACTTCTCTGTGATGTGTGCGCTAAACTCACAAAGTTGAACATCCCTTTTGCTAGAGCAGTTTTGAAACACTGTTTTTGTAAAATCTGCAAGTGAATATTTGGAGTGATTGAGACCTCTGCTGGAAAATCATATAACTTCAAATAAGAACGGGACAGAAGTATTCTCAGAAACATCTTTGTGATGTCTGCATTCAACTCGCGGAGTTGAAACTTCCTTTTGGTAGAGCAGTTTTGAAACTGTCTTTTTGTGGAAGCTACAAGTGGATATTTGGAAGGCTTTGAGGCTTATGCTGGAAAAGCTAATAACTTCACATAAAAAGTAGAGAGAAGCATTCTCAGAAACTTCTTTGTGATGAGTGCATTCAAGTGTACATTTGGAGTGCTTTGAGGCCTTTGCTGGAAAAGGAAATAACTTCACATAAAAATTAGACAGAAGCATTCTCAGAAACTTCTTTGTGATGTGTGCATTCAACTCACAGAGTTGGATCTTCCTTTTCTTAGAGCGGTTTTGAAACAAGATTTTTGTAGAATATTCAAGTGGACATTTGGAGGGCTTTGAGGCCTATGCTGGAAAAGGAAATAACTTCACATAAAAACTAGACAGAAGCACTCTCAGGAACTTCTTTATAATGTGTGCATAAAACTCACACTGTTGAATCTTCCTTTTGATAGAGGAGTTTTGAAACACTAGTTTTCTAGAATATTCAAGTGGATATTTGGTGGGCTTTGAGGCCTATTCTGGAAAAGGAAATATCTTCACATAAAAACTAGACAGAAGTACTCTCAGGAACTTCTTTATGATGTGTGCATTCAACTCACAGAGTTGAACCTTTCTTTTGATAGAGCAGTTTTGAAATACTCTTTTTGTAGAATATGCAAGCGGGGGTTTGGAGCGCTTTAAGTCCTATGCTGGAAAAGGAAACATTTTCAGATAAAAACTAGACAGAAGCATTCTCTCAAGCTTCTCTGTGATGTTTGCATTCAACTCGCAGAGTTGAACCTTGCTTTTGATAGAGCAGTTTTGAAACACTCTTTTTGTAGGATCTGCAACGATATATTTGGAGCGATTTGAGGCCTATGATGGAAAAGGAAATATCTTCACATAAAAACTAGACAGAAGCATTCTCAGAAACGTATTGGTTATGAGTCCATTCAACTCACAGAGTTGAACCTTCGTTTTGATAGGGCAGTTTTGAAACACTCTTTTTGTAGAATCTTCAAGTGGACATTTTTAGTGCTTTGACGATATGCTGGAAAAGGAAATATCTTCACATAAAAACTACACAGAAGCATTCTCAGAAACTTCTTTGTGATGTGTGCTTTCAACTCACAGATGTAAACATTTCTTTGGATAGAGTAGTTTTGAAACACTCTTTTTGTAGAATCTGCAAGTGGATATACGGAGCGCTTTGAAGCCTATGCTGGAAAAGGAAATCTCTTCACATAAAAACTATACAGAAGCATTCTCAGCAACTTCCTTGTGATTTGTGCATTCAACTCGGAGAGTTGAACCGTCCTTTCGTTAGAGCAGTTTGGGAACACTCTTTTTGTAGAATCTGCAAGTGGATATTTGGAGCACTTTGAAGCCTAAGCTGGAAAAGGAAACAACTTCACATAAAAACTAGAAGGAAGCATTCTCACAAACTTTTTTGTGATGTGTGCATTCAACTCAGCGAGTTTAACCTTACTTTTGATAGAGCAGTTTTGAAACACTCTTTTTGTAGAATGTGCAAGTAGACATTTGGAGCTCTTTCAGGCCTGTGCTGGAATAGAAAAGATCTTCACACAAAAACTAGACAGAAGCATTCTCAGAAACTTCTTTGTGATGTGTGCATTCCACTCACAGAGTTGAACCTTCCTTTTGATAGAGCAATTCTGAAACACTCTTTTTGTAGAATCCGCAAGTGGATATTTGGAGCACTTTGAGGCCTATGCTGGAAAAGGAAATATTTTCACGTAAAAACAAGACCGAAGCACTCTATCAAACTTCTTTGTGATGTTTACATTCAACTCACAGAGTTGAACCTTCCCTTGAATAGAGCAGTTTTGAAAGAATCTTTTTGTAGTATATGCAACTAGATATTTGGAGCGCTTTGAGTCCTATGAGGGAAATGGAAATATTTTTAGATAAAAACTAGACAGAGGCATTCTCAGAAACATATTTGTTACGAGTGAATTCAAGTCACAGAGTTGAACCTTCCTTTTGGCAGAGCGGTTTTGAAACCCTCTTTTTATTGAATCTTCCATTGGAGATTTAGAGCGCTTTGACGCAATGCTGGAAAAGGAAATATCTTCACATAAAAACTAGACGGATGCATTCCCAGAAACTTCTTTTTGATGTGTGCTTTCAACTCACAGAGTTGAACCTTTCTTTTGATAGAGCAGTTTTGAAACCCTCTCTTTGAAGAATCTTCATGTGGACATTTGGATATCTTTGAGGCCTATGCTGGAAAAGGAAATATCTTCACATAAAAACAAGACAGAAGCATTCTCAGAAACTACTTTGCAATGTGTGCGTTCAACACACAGACTTTAAACTTCCTTTTGGTGGAGCAGTTCTGAAACAGTCTTTTTGTACAGTCTGCAAGTGCATATTTGGAGCGCTTTAAGGCCTACGCTGAAAAAAGAAATAACTTCAATCAAAAAGTAGAAAGAAGCATTCTCAGAAACCTCTTTGTGATGTGTGTATTGAACTCACAGTGTTGAACCTTCCTTTTGATAGAGGAGGTTTGAGATACTCTTTTTGTAGGATCTGCAAGTGAATAGTTGGAATGATTTGAGGCCTATGATGGTAATGGAAATATCTTCACATAAAAACGATAGAGAAGCATTCTCGGAAACTTCCTTGTGATGTGTGCATTCAACTCACAGAGTTGAACCTTCCTTCTGATAGTGCAGTTTTGAAACACTCGTTTTGTATCATCTGCAAGTGGATACTTGGAGCGCTTTGAAGCCTATACTGGAAAACAAATGTCTTCTCATGAAAACTATACAGAAGCAATCTCCGAAACCACCCTGTGATGTGTGTATTCAACTCAGAGAGTTGAACCTTCCTTTTTTTAGAGCAGTTTTGAGACACTCTTTTTGCAAAATCTGCAAGTGAATACTTGGATCGCTTTGAAGCCTCTGCAGGGTAAAGGAAATATCTTCACATAAAAACAAAACAGAAGCATTGTCAGAAACTTCTTTATGATGTGTGCATTCAATTCACAGAGTTGAACCTTCCTTTCGATAGAGCAGTTTTGAAACACTCCTTTTGTAGTGTGTGCAAGTAGACATTTGGAGCTCCTTCAGGCCTGTGCTGGAAAAGGAAATATCTTCACACAAAAACTAGACAGAAGTATTCTCAGAAACTTCTTTGTGATGCATGCATTCAAAACACGGAGTTGAACCTTCCTTTTGATAGAACAGTTTTGAAACACTCTTATTGTAGAATCTGCATGTGGATATTTGGAGCGCTTTGAGGCCTATGCTAGAAAAGAAAATATCTTCGCATAAAAATGAGACAGAAGCATTCTCAGAAACTTTTTTGTGATGTGTGCATTAAACTCACAGTGTTGAACCTGCCTTTTGATAGAGCAGTTTTGAAACACTCTTTTTGTAGAATCTGCAGGTGGATATTTGGAGTGCTTTGAGGACAATGCTATATAAGGAAATGTCTTCACATAAAACCTAGACAGAAACATTGTCAGAAACTTCTTTGTGATGTGTGCTTCCAAATCACAGAGTTGAACCTTCCTTTTGATATAGCAGGTTGGGAACACACTTTTTGTGGAATCTGCAAGTGAATTTTGGGAGCGCTTTGAGGACTATGCTGGAAAAGGAAATATATTCACATAAAAACTAGAAAGAGGCATTCTCAAAAACTTCTCTGTGATGTGTGCGCTAAACTCACAAAGTTGAACATCCCTTTTGCTAGAGCAGTTTTGAAACACTGTTTTTGTAAAATCTGCAAGTGAATATTTGGAGTGATTGAGACCTCTGCTGGAAAATCATATAACTTCAAAGAAGAACGGGACAGAAGTATTCTCAGAAACATCTTTGTGATGTCTGCATTCAACTCGCGGAGTTGAAACTTCCTTTTGGTAGAGCAGTTTTGAAACTGTCTTTTTGTGGAAGCTACAAGTGGATATTTGGAAGGCTTTGAGGCTTATGCTGGAAAAGCTAATAACTTCACATAAAAAGTAGAGAGAAGCATTCTCAGAAACTTCTTTGTGATGAGTGCACTCAAGTGTACATTTGGAGTGCTTTGAGGCCTTTGCTGGAAAAGGAAATAACTTCACATAAAAATTAGACAGAAGCATTCTCAGAAACTTCTTTGTGATGTGTGCATTCAACTCACAGAGTTGGATCTTCCTTTTCTTAGAGCGGTTTTGAAACAAGATTTTTGTAGAATATTCAAGTGGACATTTGGAGGGCTTTGAGGCCTATGCTGGAAAAGGAAATAACTTCACATAAAAACTAGACAGAAGCACTCTCAGGAACTTCTTTATAATGTGTGCATAAAACTCACACAGTTGAATCTTCCTTTTGATAGAGGAGTTTTGAAACACTATTTTTCTAGAATATTCAAGTGGACATTTGGTGGGCTTTGAGGCCTATTCTGGAAAAGGAAATATCTTCACATAAAAACTAGACAGAAGTACTCTCAGGAACTTCTTTATGATGTGTGCATTCAACTCACAGAGTTGAACCTTTCTTTTGATAGAGCAGTTTTGAAATACTCTTTTTGTAGAATACGCAAGCGGGGGTTTGGAGCGCTTTAAGTCCTATGCTGGAAAAGGAAACATTTTCAGATAAAAACTAGACAGAAGCATTCTCTCAAGCTTCTCTGTGATGTTTGCATTCAACTCGCAGAGTTGAACCTTGCTTTTGATAGAGCAGTTTTGAAACACTCTTTTTGTAGGATCTGCAACGATATATTTGGAGCGATTTGAGGCCTATGATGGAAAAGGAAATATCTTCACATAAAAACTAGACAGAAGCATTCTCAGAAACGTATTGGTTATGAGTCCATTCAACTCACAGAGTTGAACCTTCGTTTTGATAGGGCAGTTTTGAAACACTCTTTTTGTAGAATCTTCAAGTGGACATTTTTAGTGCTTTGACGATATGCTGGAAAAGGAAATATCTTCACATAAAAACTACACAGAAGCATTCTCAGAAACTTCTTTGTGATGTGTGCTTTCAACTCACAGATGTAAACATTTCTTTGGATAGAGTAGTTTTGAAACACTCTTTTTGTAGAATCTGCAAGTGGATATACGGAGCGCTTTGAAGCCTATGCTGGAAAAGGAAATCTCTTCACATAAAAACTATACAGAAGCATTCTCAGCAACTTCCTTGTGATTTGTGCATTCAACTCGGAGAGTTGAACCGTCCTTTTGTTAGAGCAGTTTGGGAACACTCTTTTTGTAGAATCTGCAAGTGGATATTTGGAGCACTTTGAAGCCTAAGCTGGAAAAGGAAACAACTTCACATAAAAACTAGAAGGAACCATTCTCACAAACTTTTTTGTGATGTGTGCATTCAACTCAGCGAGTTTAACCTTACTTTTGATAGAGCAGTTTTGAAACACTCTTTTTGTAGAATGTGCAAGTAGACATTTGGAGCTCTTTCAGGCCTGTGCTGGAATAGAAAAGATCTTCACACAAAAACTAGACAGAAGCATTTTCAGAAACTTCTTTGTGATGTGTGCATTCCTCTCACAGAGTTGAACCTTCCTTTTGATAGAGCAATTCTGAAACACTCTTTTTGTAGAATCCGCAAGTGGATATTTGGAGCACTTTGAGGCCTATGCTGGAAAAGGAAATATTTTCACGTAAAAACAAGACCGAAGCACTCTATCAAACTTCTTTGTGATGTTTACATTCAACTCACAGAGTTGAACCTTCCCTTGAATAGAGCAGTTTTGAAAGAATCTTTTTGTAGTATATGCAACTAGATATTTGGAGCGCTTTGAGTCCTATGAGGGAAATGGAAATATTTTTAGATAAAAACTAGACAGAGGCATTCTCAGAAACATATTTGTTACGAGTGAATTCAAGTCACAGAGTTGAACCTTCCTTTTGGCAGAGCGGTTTTGAAACCCTCTTTTTATTGAATCTTCCATTGGAGATTTAGAGCGCTTTGACGCAATGCTGGAAAAGGAAATATCTTCACATAAAAACTAGACGGATGCATTCCCAGAAACTTCTTTTTGATGTGTGCTTTCAACTCACAGAGTTGAACCTTTCTTTTGATAGAGCAGTTTTGAAACCCTCTCTTTGAAGAATCTTCATGTGGACATTTGGATATCTTTGAGGCCTATGCTGGAAAAGGAAATATCTTCACATAAAAACAAGACAGAAGCATTCTCAGAAACTACTTTGCAATGTGTGCGTTCAACACACAGACTTTAAACTTCCTTTTGGCGGAGCAGTTCTGAAACAGTCTTTTTGTACCGTCTGCAAGTGGATATTTGGAGCGCTTTAAGGCCTACGCTGAAAAAAGAAATAACTTCAATCAAAAAGTAGAAAGAAGCATTCTCAGAAACCTCTTTGTGATGTGTGTATTGAACTCACAGAGTTGAACCTTCCTTTTGATAGAGGAGTTTTGAAATACTCTTTTTGTAGGATCTGCAAGTGAATAGTTGGAATGATTTGAGGCCTATGATGGTAAAGGAAATATCTTCACATAAAAACGATAGAGAAGCATTCTCGGAAACTTCCTTGTGATGTGTGCATTCAACCCACAGAGTTGAACCTTCCTTCTGATAGTGCAGTTTTGAAACACTCGTTTTGTATCATCTGCAAGTGGATACTTGGAGCGCTTTGAAGCCTATACTGGAAAAGTAAATGTCTTCTCATAAAAACTATACAGAAGCAATCTCCGAAACCACCTTGTGATGTGTGTATTCAACTCAGAGAGTTGAACCTTCCTTTTTTTAGAGCAGTTTTGAAACACTCTTTTTGCAAAATCTGCAAGTGAATACTTGGATCGCTTTGAAGCCTCTGCACGGTAAAGGAAATATCTTCACATAAAAACAAAACAGAAGCATTGTCAGAAACTTCTTTATGATGTGTGCATTCAATTCACAGAGTTGAACCTTCCTTTCGATAGAGCAGTTTTGAAACACTCCTTTTGTAGTGTGTGCAAGTAGACATTTGGAGCTCTTTCAGGCCTGTGCTGGAAAAGGAAATATCTTCACACAAAAACTAGACAGAAGTATTCTCAGAAACTACTTTGTGATGCATGCATTCAAAACACGGAGTTGAACCTTCCTTTTGATAGAACAGTTTTGAAACACTCTTGTTGTAGAATCTGCATGTGGATATTTGGAGCGCTTTGAGGCCTATGCTAGAAAAGAAAATATCTTCGCATAAAAATGAGACAGAAGCATTCTCAGAAACTTTTTTGTGATGTGTGCATTAAACTCACAGTGTTGAACCTGCCTTTTGATAGAGCAGTTTTGAAACACTCTTTTTGTAGAATCTGCAGGTGGATATTTGGAGTGCTTTGAGGACAATGCTATATAAGGAAATGTCTTCACATAAAACCTAGACAGAAACATTGTCAGAAACTTCTTTGTGATGTGTGCTTCCAAATCACAGAGTTGAACCTTCCTTTTGATATAGCAGGTTTGGAACACACTTTTTGTGGAATCTGCAAGTGAATTTTGGGAGCGCTTTGAGGACTATGCTGGAAAAGGAAATATATTCACATAAAAACTAGAAAGAGGCATTCTCAAAAACTTCTCTGTGATGTGTGCGCTAAACTCACAAAGTTGAACATCCCTTTTGCTAGAGCAGTTTTGAAACACTGTTTTTGTAAAATCTGCAAGTGAATATTTGGAGTGATTGAGACCTCTGCTGGAAAATCATATAACTTCAAATAAGAACGGGACAGAAGTATTCTCAGAAACATCTTTGTGATGTCTGCATTCAACTCGCGGAGTTGAAACTTCCTTTTGGTAGAGCAGTTTTGAAACTGTCTTTTTGTGGAAGCTACAAGTGGATATTTGGAAGGCTTTGAGGCTTATGCTGGAAAAGCTAATAACTTCACATAAAAAGTAGAGAGAAGCATTCTCAGAAACTTCTTTGTGATGAGTGCATTCAAGTGTACATTTGGAGTGCTTTGAGGCCTTTGCTGGAAAAGGAAATAACTTCACATAAAAATTAGACAGAAGCATTCTCAGAAACTTCTTTGTGATGTGTGCATTCAACTCACAGAGTTGGATCTTCCTTTTCTTAGAGCGGTTTTGAAACAAGATTTTTGTAGAATATTCAAGTGGACATTTGGAGGGCTTTGAGGCCTATGCTGGAAAAGGAAATAACTTCACATAAAAACTAGACAGAAGCACTCTCAGGAACTTCTTTATAATGTGTGCATAAAACTCACACTGTTGAATCTTCCTTTTGATAGAGGAGTTTTGAAACACTAGTTTTCTAGAATATTCAAGTGGATATTTGGTGGGCTTTGAGGCCTATTCTGGAAAAGGAAATATCTTCACATAAAAACTAGACAGAAGTACTCTCAGGAACTTCTTTATGATGTGTGCATTCAACTCACAGAGTTGAACCTTTCTTTTGATAGAGCAGTTTTGAAATACTCTTTTTGTAGAATATGCAAGCGGGGGTTTGGAGCGCTTTAAGTCCTATGCTGGAAAAGGAAACATTTTCAGATAAAAACTAGACAGAAGCATTCTCTCAAGCTTCTCTGTGATGTTTGCATTCAACTCGCAGAGTTGAACCTTGCTTTTGATAGAGCAGTTTTGAAACACTCTTTTTGTAGGATCTGCAACGATATATTTGGAGCGATTTGAGGCCTATGATGGAAAAGGAAATATCTTCACATAAAAACTAGACAGAAGCATTCTCAGAAACGTATTTGTTATGAGTCCATTCAACTCACAGAGTTGAACCTTCGTTTTCATAGGGCAGTTTTGAAACACTCTTTTTGTAGAATCTTCAAGTGGACATTTTTAGTGCTTTGACGATATGCTGGAAAAGGAAATAACTTCACATAAAAACTACACAGAAGCATTCTCAGAAACTTCTTTGTGATGTGTGCTTTCAACTCACAGATGTAAACATTTCTTTGGATAGAGTAGTTTTGAAACACTCTTTTTGTAGAATCTGCAAGTGGATATATGGAGCGCTTTGAAGCCTATGCTGGAAAAGGAAATCTCTTCACATAAAAACTATACAGAAGCATTCTCAGCAACTTCCTTGTGATTTGTGCATTCAACTCGGAGAGTTGAACCGTCCTTTTGTTAGAGCAGTTTGGGAACACTCTTTTTGTAGAATCTGCAAGTGGATATTGGGAGCACTTTGAAGCCTAAGCTGGAAAAGGAAACAACTTCACATAAAAACTAGAAGGAAGCATTCTCACAAACTTT
The DNA here is from genome assembly GCF_028885655.2 of Pongo abelii. Classification (NCBI taxonomy): domain Eukaryota; kingdom Metazoa; phylum Chordata; class Mammalia; order Primates; family Hominidae; genus Pongo; species Pongo abelii. The sequence goes on from NC_072005.2 coordinate 26,253,569, forward strand.
TTTGTGATGTGTGCATTCAACTCAGCGAGTTTAACCTTACTTTTGATAGAGCAGTTTTGAAACACTCTTTTTGTAGAATGTGCAAGTAGACATTTGGAGCTCTTTCAGGCCTGTGCTGGAATAGAAAAATCTTCACACAAAAACTAGACAGAAGCATTCTCAGAAACTTCTTTGTGATGTGTGCATTCCACTCACAGAGTTGAACCTTCCTTTTGATAGAGCAGTTTTGAAACACTCTTTTTGTAGAATCTGCAGGTAGATATTTGGAGTGCTTTGAGGACAATGCTATATAAGGAAATGTCTTCACATAAAACCTAGACAGAAACATTATCAGAAACTTCTTTGTGATGTGTGCTTCCAAATCACTGAGTTGAACCTTCCTTTTGATATAGCAGGTTTGGAACACACTTTTTGTGGAATCTGCAAGTGAATTTTGGGAGCGCTTTGAGGGCTATGCTGGAAAAGGAAATATATTCACATAAAAACTAGAAAGAGGCATTCTCAAAAACTTCTCTGTGATGTGTGCGCTAAACTCACAAAGTTGAACATCCCTTTTGCTAGAGCAGTTTTGAAACACTGTTTTTGTAAAATCTGCAAGTGAATATTTGGAGTGATTGAGACCTCTGCTGGAAAATCATATAACTTCAAATAAGAACGGGACAGAAGTATTCTCAGAAACATCTTTGTGATGTCTGCATTCAACTCGCGGAGTTGAAACTTCCTTTTGGTAGAGCAGTTTTGAAACTGTCTTTTTGTGGAAGCTACAAGTGGATATTTGGAAGGCTTTGAGGCTTATGCTGGAAAAGCTAATAACTTCACATAAAAAGTAGAGAGAAGCATTCTCAGAAACTTCTTTGTGATGAGTGCATTCAAGTGTACATTTGGAGTGCTTTGAGGCCTTTGCTGGAAAAGGAAATAACTTCACATAAAAATTAGACAGAAGCATTCTCAGAAACTTCTTTGTGATGTGTGCATTCAACTCACAGAGTTGGATCTTCCTTTTCTTAGAGCAGTTTTGAAACAATATTTTTGTAGAATATTCAAGTGGACATTTGGAGGGCTTTGAGGCCTATGCTGGAAAAGGAAATAACTTCACATAAAAACTAGACAGAAGCATTCTCAGAAACGTATTTGTTATGAGTCCATTCAACTCACAGTGTTGAACCTTCGTTTTGATAGGGCAGTTTTGAAACACTCTTTTTGTAGAATCTTCAAGTGGACATTTTTAGTGCTTTGACGATATGCTGGAAAAGGAAATATCTTCACATAAAAACTAGACAGAAGCATTCTCAGAAACTTCTTTGTGATGTGTGCTTTCAACTCACAGATGTAAACATTTCTTTTGAAAGAGTAGTTTTGAAACACTCTTTTTGTAGAATCTGCAAGTGGATATATGGAGCGCTTTGAAGCCTATGCTGGAAAAGGAAATATCTTCACATAAAAACTATACAGAAGCATTCTCAGCAACTTCCTTGTGATTTGTGCATTCAACTCGGAGTGTTGAACCGTCCTTTTGTTAGAGCAGTTTGGGAACACTCTTTTTGTAGAATCTGCAAGTGGATATTTGGAGCACTTTGAAGCCTAAGATGGAAAAGGAAACAACTTCACATAAAAACTAGAAGGAAGCATTCTCACAAACTTTTTTGTGATGTGTGCATTCAACTCAGCGAGTTTAACCTTACTTTTGATAGAGCAGTTTTGAAACACTCTTTTTGTAGAATGTGCAAGTAGACATTTGGAGGTCTTTCAGGCCTGTGCTGGAATAGAAAAGATCTTCACACAAAAACTAGACAGAAGCATTCTCAGAAACTTCTTTGTGATGTGTGCATTCCACTCACAGAGTTGAACCTTCCTTTTGATAGAGCAATTCTGAAACACTCTTTTTGTAGAATCCGCAAGTGGATATGTGGAGCGCTTTGAGGCCTATGCTGGAAAAGGAAATATTTTCACGTAAAAACAAGACCGAAGCACTCTATCAAACTTCTTTGTGATGTTTACATTCAACTCACAGAGTTGAACCTTCCCTTGAATAGAGCGGTTTTGAAAGAATCTTTTTGTAGTATATGCAACTAGATATTTGGAGCGCTTTGAGTCCTATGAGGGAAATGGAAATATTTTTAGATAGAAACTAGACAGAGGCATTCTCAGAAACATATTTGTTACGAGTGAATTCAAGTCACAGAGTTGAACCTTCCTTTTGGCAGAGCGGTTTTGAAACCCTCTTTTTATTGAATCTTCCATTGGAGATTTAGAGCGCTTTGACGCAATGCTGGAAAAGGAAATATCTTCACATAAAAACTAGACGGATGCATTCCCAGAAACTTCTTTTTGATGTGTGCTTTCAACTCACAGAGTTGAACCTTTCTTTTGATAGAGCAGTTTTGAAACCCTCTCTTTGAAGAATCTTCATGTGGACATTTGGATATCTTTGAGGCCTATGCTGGAAAAGGAAATATCTTCACATAAAAACAAGACAGAAGCATTCTCAGAAACTACTTTGCAATGTGTGCGTTCAACACACAGACTTTAAACTTCCTTTTGGCGGAGCAGTTCTGAAACGGTCTTTTTGTACAGTCTGCAAGTGGATATTTGGAGCGCTTTAAGGCCTACGCTGAAAAAAGAAATAACTTCAATCAAAAAGTAGAAAGAAGCATTCTCAGAAACCTCTTTGTGATGTGTGTATTGAACTCACAGAGTTGAACCTTCCTTTTGATAGAGGAGTTTTGAGATACTCTTTTTGTAGGATCTGCAAGTGAATAGTTGGAATGATTTGAGGCCTATGATGGTAAAGGAAATATCTTCACATAAAAACGATAGAGAAGCATTCTCGGAAACTTCCTTGTGATGTGTGCATTCAACTCACAGAGTTGAACCTTCCTTCTGATAGTGCAGTTTTGAAACACTCGTTTTGTATCATCTGCAAGTGGATACTTGGAGCGCTTTGAAGCCTATACTGGAAAAGTAAATGTCTTCTCATAAAAACTATACAGAAGCAATCTCCGAAACCACCTTGTGATGTGTGTATTCAACTCAGAGAGTTGAACCTTCCTTTTTTTAGAGCAGTTTTGAGACACTCTTTTTGCAAAATCTGCAAGTGAATACTTGGATCCCTTTGAAGCCTCTGCAGGGTAAAGGAAATATCTTCACATAAAAACAAAACAGAAGCATTGTCAGAAACCTCTTTATGATGTGTGCATTCAATTCACAGAGTTGAACCTTCCTTTCGAGAGAGCAGTTTTGAAACACTCCTTTTGTAGTGTGTGAACGTAGACATTTGGAGCTCCTTCAGGCCTGTGCTGGAAAAGGAAATATCTTCACACAAAAACTAGACAGAAGTATTCTCAGAAACTTCTTTGTGATGCATGCATTCAAAACACGGAGTTGAACCTTCCTTTTGATAGAACAGTTTTGAAACACTCTTATTGTAGAATCTGCATGTGGATATTTGGAGCGCTTTGAGGCCTATGATAGAAAAGAAAATATCTTCGCATAAAAATGAGACAGAAGCATTCTCAGAAACTTTTTTGTGATGTGTGCATTAAACTCACAGTGTTAAACCTGCCTTTTGATAGAGCAGTTTTGAAACACTCTTTTTGTAGAATCTGCAGGTGGATATTTGGAGTGCTTTGAGGACAATGCTATATAAGGAAATGTCTTCACATAAAACCTAGACAGAAACACTATCAGAAACTTCTTTGTGATGTGTGCTTCCAAATCACAGAGTTGAACCTTCCTTTTGATATAGCAGGTTGGGAACACACTTTTTGTGGAATCTGCAAGTGAATTTTGGGAGCGCTTTGAGGACTATGCTGGAAAAGGAAATATATTCACATAAAAACTAGAAAGAGGCATTCTCAAAATCTTCTCTGTGATGTGTGCGCTAAACTCACAAAGTTGAACATCCCTTTTGCTAGAGCAGTTTTGAAACACTGTTTTTGTAAAATCTGCAAGTGAATATTTGGAGTGATTGAGACCTCTGCTGGAAAATCATATAACTTCAAAGAAGAACGGGACAGAAGTATTCTCAGAAACATCTTTGTGATGTCTGCATTCAACTCGCGGAGTTGAAACTTCCTTTTGGTAGAGCAGTTTTGAAACTGTCTTTTTGTGGAAGCTACAAGTGGATATTTGGAAGGCTTTGAGGCTTATGCTGGAAAAGCTAATAACTTCACATAAAAAGTAGAGAGAAGCATTCTCAGAAACTTCTTTGTGATGAGTGCATTCAAGTGTACATTTGGAGTGCTTTGAGGCCTTTGCTGGAAAAGGAAATAACTTCACATAAAAATTAGACAGAAGCATTCTCAGAAACTTCTTTGTGATGTGTGCATTCAACTCACAGAGTTGGATCTTCCTTTTCTTAGAGCGGTTTTGAAACAAGATTTTTGTAGAATATTCAAGTGGACATTTGGAGGGCTTTGAGGCCTATGCTGGAAAAGGAAATAACTTCACATAAAAACTAGACAGAAGCACTCTCAGGAACTTCTTTATAATGTGTGCATAAAACTCACACAGTTGAATCTTCCTTTTGATAGAGGAGTTTTGAAACACTATTTTTCTAGAATATTCAAGTGGACATTTGGTGGGCTTTGAGGCCTATTCTGGAAAACGAAATATCTTCACATAAAAACTAGACAGAAGTACTCTCAGGAACTTCTTTATGATGTGTGCATTCAACTCACAGAGTTGAACCTTTCTTTTGATAGAGCAGTTTTGAAATACTCTTTTTGTAGAATACGCAAGCGGGGGTTTGGAGCGCTTTAAGTCCTATGCTGGAAAAGGAAACATTTTCAGATAAAAACTAGACAGAAGCATTCTCTCAAGCTTCTCTGTGATGTTTGCATTCAACTCGCAGAGTTGAACCTTGCTTTTGATAGAGCAGTTTTGAAACACTCTTTTTGTAGGATCTGCAACGATATATTTGGAGCGATTTGAGGCCTATGATGGAAAAGGAAATATCTTCACATAAAAACTAGACAGAAGCATTCTCAGAAACGTATTGGTTATGAGTCCATTCAACTCACAGAGTTGAACCTTCGTTTTGATAGGGCAGTTTTGAAACACTCTTTTTGTAGAATCTTCAAGTGGACATTTTTAGTGCTTTGACGATATGCTGGAAAAGGAAATATCTTCACATAAAAACTACACAGAAGCATTCTCAGAAACTTCTTTGTGATGTGTGCTTTCAACTCACAGATGTAAACATTTCTTTGGATAGAGTAGTTTTGAAACACTCTTTTTGTAGAATCTGCAAGTGGATATACGGAGCGCTTTGAAGCCTATGCTGGAAAAGGAAATCTCTTCACATAAAAACTATACAGAAGCATTCTCAGCAACTTCCTTGTGATTTGTGCATTCAACTCGGAGAGTTGAACCGTCCTTTCGTTAGAGCAGTTTGGGAACACTCTTTTTGTAGAATCTGCAAGTGGATATTTGGAGCACTTTGAAGCCTAAGCTGGAAAAGGAAACAACTTCACATAAAAACTAGAAGGAAGCATTCTCACAAACTTTTTTGTGATGTGTGCATTCAACTCAGCGAGTTTAACCTTACTTTTGATAGAGCAGTTTTGAAACACTCTTTTTGTAGAATGTGCAAGTAGACATTTGGAGCTCTTTCAGGCCTGTGCTGGAATAGAAAAGATCTTCACACAAAAACTAGACAGAAGCATTCTCAGAAACTTCTTTGTGATGTGTGCATTCCACTCACAGAGTTGAACCTTCCTTTTGATAGAGCAATTCTGAAACACTCTTTTTGTAGAATCCGCAAGTGGATATTTGGAGCACTTTGAGGCCTATGCTGGAAAAGGAAATATTTTCACGTAAAAACAAGACCGAAGCACTCTATCAAACTTCTTTGTGATGTTTACATTCAACTCACAGAGTTGAACCTTCCCTTGAATAGAGCAGTTTTGAAAGAATCTTTTTGTAGTATATGCAACTAGATATTTGGAGCGCTTTGAGTCCTATGAGGGAAATGGAAATATTTTTAGATAAAAACTAGACAGAGGCATTCTCAGAAACATATTTGTTACGAGTGAATTCAAGTCACAGAGTTGAACCTTCCTTTTGGCAGAGCGGTTTTGAAACCCTCTTTTTATTGAATCTTCCATTGGAGATTTAGAGCGCTTTGACGCAATGCTGGAAAAGGAAATATCTTCACATAAAAACTAGACGGATGCATTCCCAGAAACTTCTTTTTGATGTGTGCTTTCAACTCACAGAGTTGAACCTTTCTTTTGATAGAGCAGTTTTGAAACCCTCTCTTTGAAGAATCTTCATGTGGACATTTGGATATCTTTGAGGCCTATGCTGGAAAAGGAAATATCTTCACATAAAAACAAGACAGAAGCATTCTCAGAAACTACTTTGCAATGTGTGCGTTCAACACACAGACTTTAAACTTCCTTTTGGTGGAGCAGTTCTGAAACAGTCTTTTTGTACAGTCTGCAAGTGCATATTTGGAGCGCTTTAAGGCCTACGCTGAAAAAAGAAATAACTTCAATCAAAAAGTAGAAAGAAGCATTCTCAGAAACCTCTTTGTGATGTGTGTATTGAACTCACAGTGTTGAACCTTCCTTTTGATAGAGGAGGTTTGAGATACTCTTTTTGTAGGATCTGCAAGTGAATAGTTGGAATGATTTGAGGCCTATGATGGTAATGGAAATATCTTCACATAAAAACGATAGAGAAGCATTCTCGGAAACTTCCTTGTGATGTGTGCATTCAACTCACAGAGTTGAACCTTCCTTCTGATAGTGCAGTTTTGAAACACTCGTTTTGTATCATCTGCAAGTGGATACTTGGAGCGCTTTGAAGCCTATACTGGAAAACAAATGTCTTCTCATGAAAACTATACAGAAGCAATCTCCGAAACCACCCTGTGATGTGTGTATTCAACTCAGAGAGTTGAACCTTCCTTTTTTTAGAGCAGTTTTGAGACACTCTTTTTGCAAAATCTGCAAGTGAATACTTGGATCGCTTTGAAGCCTCTGCAGGGTAAAGGAAATATCTTCACATAAAAACAAAACAGAAGCATTGTCAGAAACTTCTTTATGATGTGTGCATTCAATTCACAGAGTTGAACCTTCCTTTCGATAGAGCAGTTTTGAAACACTCCTTTTGTAGTGTGTGCAAGTAGACATTTGGAGCTCCTTCAGGCCTGTGCTGGAAAAGGAAATATCTTCACACAAAAACTAGACAGAAGTATTCTCAGAAACTTCTTTGTGATGCATGCATTCAAAACACGGAGTTGAACCTTCCTTTTGATAGAACAGTTTTGAAACACTCTTATTGTAGAATCTGCATGTGGATATTTGGAGCGCTTTGAGGCCTATGCTAGAAAAGAAAATATCTTCGCATAAAAATGAGACAGAAGCATTCTCAGAAACTTTTTTGTGATGTGTGCATTAAACTCACAGTGTTGAACCTGCCTTTTGATAGAGCAGTTTTGAAACACTCTTTTTGTAGAATCTGCAGGTGGATATTTGGAGTGCTTTGAGGACAATGCTATATAAGGAAATGTCTTCACATAAAACCTAGACAGAAACATTGTCAGAAACTTCTTTGTGATGTGTGCTTCCAAATCACAGAGTTGAACCTTCCTTTTGATATAGCAGGTTGGGAACACACTTTTTGTGGAATCTGCAAGTGAATTTTGGGAGCGCTTTGAGGACTATGCTGGAAAAGGAAATATATTCACATAAAAACTAGAAAGAGGCATTCTCAAAAACTTCTCTGTGATGTGTGCGCTAAACTCACAAAGTTGAACATCCCTTTTGCTAGAGCAGTTTTGAAACACTGTTTTTGTAAAATCTGCAAGTGAATATTTGGAGTGATTGAGACCTCTGCTGGAAAATCATATAACTTCAAAGAAGAACGGGACAGAAGTATTCTCAGAAACATCTTTGTGATGTCTGCATTCAACTCGCGGAGTTGAAACTTCCTTTTGGTAGAGCAGTTTTGAAACTGTCTTTTTGTGGAAGCTACAAGTGGATATTTGGAAGGCTTTGAGGCTTATGCTGGAAAAGCTAATAACTTCACATAAAAAGTAGAGAGAAGCATTCTCAGAAACTTCTTTGTGATGAGTGCACTCAAGTGTACATTTGGAGTGCTTTGAGGCCTTTGCTGGAAAAGGAAATAACTTCACATAAAAATTAGACAGAAGCATTCTCAGAAACTTCTTTGTGATGTGTGCATTCAACTCACAGAGTTGGATCTTCCTTTTCTTAGAGCGGTTTTGAAACAAGATTTTTGTAGAATATTCAAGTGGACATTTGGAGGGCTTTGAGGCCTATGCTGGAAAAGGAAATAACTTCACATAAAAACTAGACAGAAGCACTCTCAGGAACTTCTTTATAATGTGTGCATAAAACTCACACAGTTGAATCTTCCTTTTGATAGAGGAGTTTTGAAACACTATTTTTCTAGAATATTCAAGTGGACATTTGGTGGGCTTTGAGGCCTATTCTGGAAAAGGAAATATCTTCACATAAAAACTAGACAGAAGTACTCTCAGGAACTTCTTTATGATGTGTGCATTCAACTCACAGAGTTGAACCTTTCTTTTGATAGAGCAGTTTTGAAATACTCTTTTTGTAGAATACGCAAGCGGGGGTTTGGAGCGCTTTAAGTCCTATGCTGGAAAAGGAAACATTTTCAGATAAAAACTAGACAGAAGCATTCTCTCAAGCTTCTCTGTGATGTTTGCATTCAACTCGCAGAGTTGAACCTTGCTTTTGATAGAGCAGTTTTGAAACACTCTTTTTGTAGGATCTGCAACGATATATTTGGAGCGATTTGAGGCCTATGATGGAAAAGGAAATATCTTCACATAAAAACTAGACAGAAGCATTCTCAGAAACGTATTGGTTATGAGTCCATTCAACTCACAGAGTTGAACCTTCGTTTTGATAGGGCAGTTTTGAAACACTCTTTTTGTAGAATCTTCAAGTGGACATTTTTAGTGCTTTGACGATATGCTGGAAAAGGAAATATCTTCACATAAAAACTACACAGAAGCATTCTCAGAAACTTCTTTGTGATGTGTGCTTTCAACTCACAGATGTAAACATTTCTTTGGATAGAGTAGTTTTGAAACACTCTTTTTGTAGAATCTGCAAGTGGATATACGGAGCGCTTTGAAGCCTATGCTGGAAAAGGAAATCTCTTCACATAAAAACTATACAGAAGCATTCTCAGCAACTTCCTTGTGATTTGTGCATTCAACTCGGAGAGTTGAACCGTCCTTTTGTTAGAGCAGTTTGGGAACACTCTTTTTGTAGAATCTGCAAGTGGATATTTGGAGCACTTTGAAGCCTAAGCTGGAAAAGGAAACAACTTCACATAAAAACTAGAAGGAACCATTCTCACAAACTTTTTTGTGATGTGTGCATTCAACTCAGCGAGTTTAACCTTACTTTTGATAGAGCAGTTTTGAAACACTCTTTTTGTAGAATGTGCAAGTAGACATTTGGAGCTCTTTCAGGCCTGTGCTGGAATAGAAAAGATCTTCACACAAAAACTAGACAGAAGCATTTTCAGAAACTTCTTTGTGATGTGTGCATTCCTCTCACAGAGTTGAACCTTCCTTTTGATAGAGCAATTCTGAAACACTCTTTTTGTAGAATCCGCAAGTGGATATTTGGAGCACTTTGAGGCCTATGCTGGAAAAGGAAATATTTTCACGTAAAAACAAGACCGAAGCACTCTATCAAACTTCTTTGTGATGTTTACATTCAACTCACAGAGTTGAACCTTCCCTTGAATAGAGCAGTTTTGAAAGAATCTTTTTGTAGTATATGCAACTAGATATTTGGAGCGCTTTGAGTCCTATGAGGGAAATGGAAATATTTTTAGATAAAAACTAGACAGAGGCATTCTCAGAAACATATTTGTTACGAGTGAATTCAAGTCACAGAGTTGAACCTTCCTTTTGGCAGAGCGGTTTTGAAACCCTCTTTTTATTGAATCTTCCATTGGAGATTTAGAGCGCTTTGACGCAATGCTGGAAAAGGAAATATCTTCACATAAAAACTAGACGGATGCATTCCCAGAAACTTCTTTTTGATGTGTGCTTTCAACTCACAGAGTTGAACCTTTCTTTTGATAGAGCAGTTTTGAAACCCTCTCTTTGAAGAATCTTCATGTGGACATTTGGATATCTTTGAGGCCTATGCTGGAAAAGGAAATATCTTCACATAAAAACAAGACAGAAGCATTCTCAGAAACTACTTTGCAATGTGTGCGTTCAACACACAGACTTTAAACTTCCTTTTGGCGGAGCAGTTCTGAAACAGTCTTTTTGTACCGTCTGCAAGTGGATATTTGGAGCGCTTTAAGGCCTACGCTGAAAAAAGAAATAACTTCAATCAAAAAGTAGAAAGAAGCATTCTCAGAAACCTCTTTGTGATGTGTGTATTGAACTCACAGAGTTGAACCTTCCTTTTGATAGAGGAGTTTTGAAATACTCTTTTTGTAGGATCTGCAAGTGAATAGTTGGAATGATTTGAGGCCTATGATGGTAAAGGAAATATCTTCACATAAAAACGATAGAGAAGCATTCTCGGAAACTTCCTTGTGATGTGTGCATTCAACCCACAGAGTTGAACCTTCCTTCTGATAGTGCAGTTTTGAAACACTCGTTTTGTATCATCTGCAAGTGGATACTTGGAGCGCTTTGAAGCCTATACTGGAAAAGTAAATGTCTTCTCATAAAAACTATACAGAAGCAATCTCCGAAACCACCTTGTGATGTGTGTATTCAACTCAGAGAGTTGAACCTTCCTTTTTTTAGAGCAGTTTTGAAACACTCTTTTTGCAAAATCTGCAAGTGAATACTTGGATCGCTTTGAAGCCTCTGCACGGTAAAGGAAATATCTTCACATAAAAACAAAACAGAAGCATTGTCAGAAACTTCTTTATGATGTGTGCATTCAATTCACAGAGTTGAACCTTCCTTTCGATAGAGCAGTTTTGAAACACTCCTTTTGTAGTGTGTGCAAGTAGACATTTGGAGCTCTTTCAGGCCTGTGCTGGAAAAGGAAATATCTTCACACAAAAACTAGACAGAAGTATTCTCAGAAACTACTTTGTGATGCATGCATTCAAAACACGGAGTTGAACCTTCCTTTTGATAGAACAGTTTTGAAACACTCTTGTTGTAGAATCTGCATGTGGATATTTGGAGCGCTTTGAGGCCTATGCTAGAAAAGAAAATATCTTCGCATAAAAATGAGACAGAAGCATTCTCAGAAACTTTTTTGTGATGTGTGCATTAAACTCACAGTGTTGAACCTGCCTTTTGATAGAGCAGTTTTGAAACACTCTTTTTGTAGAATCTGCAGGTGGATATTTGGAGTGCTTTGAGGACAATGCTATATAAGGAAATGTCTTCACATAAAACCTAGACAGAAACATTGTCAGAAACTTCTTTGTGATGTGTGCTTCCAAATCACAGAGTTGAACCTTCCTTTTGATATAGCAGGTTTGGAACACACTTTTTGTGGAATCTGCAAGTGAATTTTGGGAGCGCTTTGAGGACTATGCTGGAAAAGGAAATATATTCACATAAAAACTAGAAAGAGGCATTCTCAAAAACTTCTCTGTGATGTGTGCGCTAAACTCACAAAGTTGAACATCCCTTTTGCTAGAGCAGTTTTGAAACACTGTTTTTGTAAAATCTGCAAGTGAATATTTGGAGTGATTGAGACCTCTGCTGGAAAATCATATAACTTCAAATAAGAACGGGACAGAAGTATTCTCAGAAACATCTTTGTGATGTCTGCATTCAACTCGCGGAGTTGAAACTTCCTTTTGGTAGAGCAGTTTTGAAACTGTCTTTTTGTGGAAGCTACAAGTGGATATTTGGAAGGCTTTGAGGCTTATGCTGGAAAAGCTAATAACTTCACATAAAAAGTAGAGAGAAGCATTCTCAGAAACTTCTTTGTGATGAGTGCATTCAAGTGTACATTTGGAGTGCTTTGAGGCCTTTGCTGGAAAAGGAAATAACTTCACATAAAAATTAGACAGAAGCATTCTCAGAAACTTCTTTGTGATGTGTGCATTCAACTCACAGAGTTGGATCTTCCTTTTCTTAGAGCGGTTTTGAAACAAGATTTTTGTAGAATATTCAAGTGGACATTTGGAGGGCTTTGAGGCCTATGCTGGAAAAGGAAATAACTTCACATAAAAACTAGACAGAAGCACTCTCAGGAACTTCTTTATAATGTGTGCATAAAACTCACACTGTTGAATCTTCCTTTTGATAGAGGAGTTTTGAAACACTAGTTTTCTAGAATATTCAAGTGGATATTTGGTGGGCTTTGAGGCCTATTCTGGAAAAGGAAATATCTTCACATAAAAACTAGACAGAAGTACTCTCAGGAACTTCTTTATGATGTGTGCATTCAACTCACAGAGTTGAACCTTTCTTTTGATAGAGCAGTTTTGAAATACTCTTTTTGTAGAATATGCAAGCGGGGGTTTGGAGCGCTTTAAGTCCTATGCTGGAAAAGGAAACATTTTCAGATAAAAACTAGACAGAAGCATTCTCTCAAGCTTCTCTGTGATGTTTGCATTCAACTCGCAGAGTTGAACCTTGCTTTTGATAGAGCAGTTTTGAAACACTCTTTTTGTAGGATCTGCAACGATATATTTGGAGCGATTTGAGGCCTATGATGGAAAAGGAAATATCTTCACATAAAAACTAGACAGAAGCATTCTCAGAAACGTATTTGTTATGAGTCCATTCAACTCACAGAGTTGAACCTTCGTTTTCATAGGGCAGTTTTGAAACACTCTTTTTGTAGAATCTTCAAGTGGACATTTTTAGTGCTTTGACGATATGCTGGAAAAGGAAATAACTTCACATAAAAACTACACAGAAGCATTCTCAGAAACTTCTTTGTGATGTGTGCTTTCAACTCACAGATGTAAACATTTCTTTGGATAGAGTAGTTTTGAAACACTCTTTTTGTAGAATCTGCAAGTGGATATATGGAGCGCTTTGAAGCCTATGCTGGAAAAGGAAATCTCTTCACATAAAAACTATACAGAAGCATTCTCAGCAACTTCCTTGTGATTTGTGCATTCAACTCGGAGAGTTGAACCGTCCTTTTGTTAGAGCAGTTTGGGAACACTCTTTTTGTAGAATCTGCAAGTGGATATTGGGAGCACTTTGAAGCCTAAGCTGGAAAAGGAAACAACTTCACATAAAAACTAGAAGGAAGCATTCTCACAAACTTTTTTGTGATGTGTGCATTCAACTCAGCGAGTTTAACCTTACTTTTGATAGAGCAGTTTTGAAACACTCTTTTTGTAGAATGTGCAAGTAGACATTTGGAGCTCTTTCAGGCCTGTGCTGGAATAGAAAAGATCTTCACACAAAAACTAGACAGAAGCATTCTCAGAAACTTCTTTGTGATGTGTGCATTCCACTCACAGAGTTGAACCTTCCTTTTGATAGAGCAGTTTTGAAACACTCTTTTTGTAGAATCTGCAGGTAGATATTTGGAGTGCTTTGAGGACAATGCTATATAAGGAAATGTCTTCACATAAAACCTAGACAGAAACATTATCAGAAACTTCTTTGTGATGTGTGCTTCCAAATCACTGAGTTGAACCTTCCTTTTGATATAGCAGGTTTGGAACACACTTTTTGTGGAATCTGCAAGTGAATTTTGGGAGCGCTTTGAGGGCTATGCTGGAAAAGGAAATATATTCACATAAAAACTAGAAAGAGGCATTCTCAAAAACTTCTCTGTGATGTGTGCGCTAAACTCACAAAGTTGAACATCCCTTTTGCTAGAGCAGTTTTGAAACACTGTTTTTGTAAAATCTGCAAGTGAATATTTGGAGTGATTGAGACCTCTGCTGGAAAATCATATAACTTCAAATAAGAACGGGACAGAAGTATTCTCAGAAACATCTTTGTGATGTCTGCATTCAACTCGCGGAGTTGAAACTTCCTTTTGGTAGAGCAGTTTTGAAACTGTCTTTTTGTGGAAGCTACAAGTGGATATTTGGAAGGCTTTGAGGCTTATGCTGGAAAAGCTAATAACTTCACATAAAAAGTAGAGAGAAGCATTCTCAGAAACTTCTTTGTGATGAGTGCATTCAAGTGTACATTTGGAGTGCTTTGAGGCCTTTGCTGGAAAAGGAAATAACTTCACATAAAAATTAGACAGAAGCATTCTCAGAAACTTCTTTGTGATGTGTGCATTCAACTCACAGAGTTGGATCTTCCTTTTCTTAGAGCAGTTTTGAAACAATATTTTTGTAGAATATTCAAGTGGACATTTGGAGGGCTTTGAGGCCTATGCTGGAAAAGGAAATAACTTCACATAAAAACTAGACAGAAGCATTCTCAGAAACGTATTTGTTATGAGTCCATTCAACTCACAGTGTTGAACCTTCGTTTTGATAGGGCAGTTTTGAAACACTCTTTTTGTAGAATCTTCAAGTGGACATTTTTAGTGCTTTGACGATATGCTGGAAAAGGAAATATCTTCACATAAAAACTAGACAGAAGCATTCTCAGAAACTTCTTTGTGATGTGTGCTTTCAACTCACAGATGTAAACATTTCTTTTGAAAGAGTAGTTTTGAAACACTCTTTTTGTAGAATCTGCAAGTGGATATATGGAGCGCTTTGAAGCCTATGCTGGAAAAGGAAATATCTTCACATAAAAACTATACAGAAGCATTCTCAGCAACTTCCTTGTGATTTGTGCATTCAACTCGGAGTGTTGAACCGTCCTTTTGTTAGAGCAGTTTGGGAACACTCTTTTTGTAGAATCTGCAAGTGGATATTTGGAGCACTTTGAAGCCTAAGATGGAAAAGGAAACAACTTCACATAAAAACTAGAAGGAAGCATTCTCACAAACTTTTTTGTGATGTGTGCATTCAACTCAGCGAGTTTAACCTTACTTTTGATAGAGCAGTTTTGAAACACTCTTTTTGTAGAATGTGCAAGTAGACATTTGGAGATCTTTCAGGCCTGTGCTGGAATAGAAAAGATCTTCACACAAAAACTAGACAGAAGCATTCTCAGAAACTTCTTTGTGATGTGTGCATTCCACTCACAGAGTTGAACCTTCCTTTTGATAGAGCAATTCTGAAACACTCTTTTTGTAGAATCCGCAAGTGGATATGTGGAGCGCTTTGAGGCCTATGCTGGAAAAGGAAATATTTTCACGTAAAAACAAGACCGAAGCACTCTATCAAACTTCTTTGTGATGTTTACATTCAACTCACAGAGTTGAACCTTCCCTTGAATAGAGCGGTTTTGAAAGAATCTTTTTGTAGTATATGCAACTAGATATTTGGAGCGCTTTGAGTCCTATGAGGGAAATGGAAATATTTTTAGATAGAAACTAGACAGAGGCATTCTCAGAAACATATTTGTTACGAGTGAATTCAAGTCACAGAGTTGAACCTTCCTTTTGGCAGAGCGGTTTTGAAACCCTCTTTTTATTGAATCTTCCATTGGAGATTTAGAGCGCTTTGACGCAATGCTGGAAAAGGAAATATCTTCACATAAAAACTAGACGGATGCATTCCCAGAAACTTCTTTTTGATGTGTGCTTTCAACTCACAGAGTTGAACCTTTCTTTTGATAGAGCAGTTTTGAAACCCTCTCTTTGAAGAATCTTCATGTGGACATTTGGATATCTTTGAGGCCTATGCTGGAAAAGGAAATATCTTCACATAAAAACAAGACAGAAGCATTCTCAGAAACTACTTTGCAATGTGTGCGTTCAACACACAGACTTTAAACTTCCTTTTGGCGGAGCAGTTCTGAAACGGTCTTTTTGTACAGTCTGCAAGTGGATATTTGGAGCGCTTTAAGGCCTACGCTGAAAAAAGAAATAACTTCAATCAAAAAGTAGAAAGAAGCATTCTCAGAAACCTCTTTGTGATGTGTGTATTGAACTCACAGAGTTGAACCTTCCTTTTGATAGAGGAGTTTTGAGATACTCTTTTTGTAGGATCTGCAAGTGAATAGTTGGAATGATTTGAGGCCTATGATGGTAAAGGAAATATCTTCACATAAAAACGATAGAGAAGCATTCTCGGAAACTTCCTTGTGATGTGTGCATTCAACTCACAGAGTTGAACCTTCCTTCTGATAGTGCAGTTTTGAAACACTCGTTTTGTATCATCTGCAAGTGGATACTTGGAGCGCTTTGAAGCCTATACTGGAAAAGTAAATGTCTTCTCATAAAAACTATACAGAAGCAATCTCCGAAACCACCTTGTGATGTGTGTATTCAACTCAGAGAGTTGAACCTTCCTTTTTTTAGAGCAGTTTTGAGACACTCTTTTTGCAAAATCTGCAAGTGAATACTTGGATCCCTTTGAAGCCTCTGCAGGGTAAAGGAAATATCTTCACATAAAAACAAAACAGAAGCATTGTCAGAAACCTCTTTATGATGTGTGCATTCAATTCACAGAGTTGAACCTTCCTTTCAAGAGAGCAGTTTTGAAACACTCCTTTTGTAGTGTGTGAACGTAGACATTTGGAGCTCCTTCAGGCCTGTGCTGGAAAAGGAAATATCTTCACACAAAAACTAGACAGAAGTATTCTCAGAAACTTCTTTGTGATGCATGCATTCAAAACACGGAGTTGAACCTTCCTTTTGATAGAACAGTTTTGAAACACTCTTATTGTAGAATCTGCATGTGGATATTTGGAGCGCTTTGAGGCCTATGCTAGAAAAGAAAATATCTTCACATAAAAATTAGACAGAAGCATTCTCAGAAACTTTTTTGTGATGTGTGCATTAAACTCACAGTGTTGAACCTGCCTTTTTATAGAGCAGTTTTGAAACACTCTTTTTGTAGAATCTGCAGGTGGATATTTGGAGTGCTTTGAGGACAATGCTATATAAAGAAATGTCTTCACATAAAACCTAGACAGAAACACTATCAGAAACTTCTTTGTGATGTGTGCTTCCAAATCACAGAGTTGAACCTTCCTTTTGATATAGCAGGTTTGGAACACACTTTTTGTGGAATCTGCAAGTGAATTTTGGGAGCGCTTTGAGGACTATGCTGGGAAAGGAAATATATTCACATAAAAACTAGAAAGAGGCATTCTCAAAAACTTCTCTGTGATGTGTGCGCTAAACTCACAAAGTTGAACATCCCTTTTGCTAGAGCAGTGTTGAAACACTGTTTTTGTAAAATCTGCAAGTGAATATTTGGAGTGATTGAGACCTCTGCTGGAAAATCATATAACTTCAAAGAAGAACGGGACAGAAGTATTCTCAGAAACATCTTTGTGATGTCTGCATTCAACTCGCGGATTTGAAACTTCCTTTTGGTAGAGCAGTTTTGAAACTGTCTTTTTGTGGAAGCTACAAGTGGATATTTGGAAGGCTTTGAGGCTTATGCTGGAAAAGCTAATAACTTCACATAAAAAGTAGAGAGAAGCATTCTCAGAAACTTCTTTGTGATGAGTGCACTCAAGTGTACATTTGGAGTGCTTTGAGGCCTTTGCTGGAAAAGGAAATAACTTCACATAAAAATTAGACAGAAGCATTCTCAGAAACTTCTTTGTGATGTGTGCATTCAACTCACAGAGTTGGATCTTCCTTTTCTTAGAGCGGTTTTGAAACAAGATTTTTGTAGAATATTCAAGTGGACATTTGGAGGGCTTTGAGGCCTATGCTGGAAAAGGAAATAACTTCACATAAAAACTAGACAGAAGCACTCTCAGGAACTTCTTTATAATGTGTGCATAAAACTCACACAGTTGAATCTTCCTTTTGATAGAGGAGTTTTGAAACACTATTTTTCTAGAATATTCAAGTGGACATTTGGTGGGCTTTGAGGCCTATTCTGGAAAAGGAAATATCTTCACATAAAAACTAGACAGAAGTACTCTCAGGAACTTCTTTATGATGTGTGCATTCAACTCACAGAGTTGAACCTTTCTTTTGATAGAGCAGTTTTGAAATACTCTTTTTGTAGAATACGCAAGCGGGGGTTTGGAGCGCTTTAAATCCTATGCTGGAAAAGGAAACATTTTCAGATAAAAACTAGACAGAAGCATTCTCTCAAGCTTCTCTGTGATGTTTGCATTCAACTCGCAGAGTTGAACCTTGCTTTTGATAGAGCAGTTTTGAAACACTCTTTTTGTAGGATCTGCAACGATATATTTGGAGCGATTTGAGGCCTATGATGGAAAAGGAAATATCTTCACATAAAAACTAGACAGAAGCATTCTCAGAAACGTATTGGTTATGAGTCCATTCAACTCACAGAGTTGAACCTTCGTTTTGATAGGGCAGTTTTGAAACACTCTTTTTGTAGAATCTTCAAGTGGACATTTTTAGTGCTTTGACGATATGCTGGAAAAGGAAATATCTTCACATAAAAACTACACAGAAGCATTCTCAGAAACTTCTTTGTGATGTGTGCTTTCAACTCACAGATGTAAACATTTCCTTTGATAGAGTAGTTTTGAAACACTCTTTTTGTAGAATCTGCAAGTGGATATACGGAGCGCTTTGAAGCCTATGCTGGAAAAGGAAATCTCTTCACATAAAAACTATACAGAAGCATTCTCAGCAACTTCCTTGTGATTTGTGCATTCAACTCGGAGAGTTGAACCGTCCTTTTGTTAGAGCAGTTTGGGAACACTCTTTTTGTAGAATCTGCAAGTGGATATTTGGAGCACTTTGAAGCCTAAGCTGGAAAAGGAAACAACTTCACATAAAAACTAGAAGGAAGCATTCTCACAAACTTTTTTGTGATGTGTGCATTCAACTCAGCGAGTTTAATCTTACTTTTGATAGAGCAGTTTTGAAACACTCTTTTTGTAGAATGTGCAAGTAGACATTTGGAGCTCTTTCAGGCCTGTGCTGGAATAGAAAAGATCTTCACACAAAAACTAGACAGAAGCATTCTCAGAAACTTCTTTGTGATGTGTGCATTCCACTCACAGAGTTGAACCTTCCTTTTGATAGAGCAATTCTGAAACACTCTTTTTGTAGAATCCGCAAGTGGATATTTGGAGCACTTTGAGGCCTATGCTGGAAAAGGAAATATTTTCACGAAAAAACAAGACCGAAGCACTCTATCAAACTTCTTTGTGATGTTTACATTCAACTCACAGAGTTGAACCGTCCCTTGAATAGAGCAGTTTTGAAAGAATCTTTTTGTAGTATATGCAACTAGATATTTGGAGCGCTTTGAGTCCTATGAGGGAAATGGAAATATTTTTAGATAAAAACTAGACAGAGGCATTCTCAGAAACATATTTGTTACGAGTGAATTCAAGTCACAGAGTTGAACCTTCCTTTTGGCAGAGCGGTTTTGAAACCCTCTTTTTATTGAATCTTCCATTGGAGATTTAGAGCGCTTTGACGCAATGCTGGAAAAGGAAATATCTTCACATAAAAACTAGACGGATGCATTCCCAGAAACTTCTTTTTGATGTGTGCTTTCAACTCACAGAGTTGAACCTTTCTTTTGATAGAGCAGTTTTGAAACCCTCTCTTTGAAGAATCTTCATGTGGACATTTGGATATCTTTGAGGCCTATGCTGGAAAAGGAAATATCTTCACATAAAAACAAGACAGAAGCATTCTCAGAAACAACTTTGCAATGTGTGCGTTCAACACACAGACTTTAAACTTCCTTTTGGCGGAGCAGTTCTGAAACAGTCTTTTTGTACAGTCTGCAAGTGCATATTTGGAGCGCTTTAAGGCCTACGCTGAAAAAAGAAATAACTTCAATCAAAAAGTAGAAAGAAGCATTCTCAGAAACCTCTTTGTGATGTGTGTATTGAACTCACAGAGTTGAACCTTCCTTTTGATAGAGGAGGTTTGAGATACTCTTTTTGTAGGATCTGCAAGTGAATAGTTGGAATGATTTGAGGCCTATGATGGTAAAGGAAATATCTTCACATAAAAACGATAGAGAAGCATTCTCGGAAACTTCCTTGTGATGTGTGCATTCAACTCACAGAGTTGAACCTTCCTTCTGATAGTGCAGTTTTGAAACACTCGTTTTGTATCATCTGCAAGTGGATACTTGGAGCGCTTTGAAGCCTATACTGGAAAAGTAAATGTCTTCTCATGAAAACTATACAGAAGCAATCTCCGAAACCACCTTGTGATGTGTGTATTCAACTCAGAGAGTTGAACCTTCCTTTTTTTAGAGCAGTTTTGAGACACTCTTTTTGCAAAATCTGCAAGTGAATACTTGGATCGCTTTGAAGCCTCTGCAGGGTAAAGGAAATATCTTCACATAAAAACAAAACAGAAGCATTGTCAGAAACTTCTTTATGATGTGTGCATTCAATTCACAGAGTTGAACCTTCCTTTCGATAGAGCAGTTTTGAAACACTCCTTTTGTAGTGTGTGCAAGTAGACATTTGGAGCTCCTTCAGGCCTGTGCTGGAAAAGGAAATATCTTCACACAAAAACTAGACAGAAGTATTCTCAGAAACTTCTTTGTGATGCATGCATTCAAAACACGGAGTTGAACCTTCCTTTTGATAGAACAGTTTTGAAACACTCTTATTGTAGAATCTGCATGTGGATATTTGGAGCGCTTTGAGGCCTATGCTAGAAAAGAAAATATCTTCGCATAAAAATGAGACAGAAGCATTCTCAGAAACTTTTTTGTGATGTGTGCATTAAACTCACAGTGTTGAACCTGCCTTTTGATAGAGCAGTTTTGAAACACTCTTTTTGTAGAATCTGCAGGTGGATATTTGGAGTGCTTTGAGGACAATGCTATATAAGGAAATGTCTTCACATAAAACTTAGACAGAAACATTGTCAGAAACTTCTTTGTGATGTGTGCTTCCAAATCACAGAGTTGAACCTTCCTTTTGATATAGCAGGTTGGGAACACACTTTTTGTGGAATCTGCAAGTGAATTTTGGGAGCGCTTTGAGGACTATGCTGGAAAAGGAAATATATTCACATAAAAACTAGAAAGAGGCATTCTCAGAAACTTCTCTGTGATGTGTGCGCTAAACTCACAAAGTTGAACATCCCTATTGCTAGAGCAGTTTTGAAACACTGTTTTTGTAAAATCTGCAAGTGAATATTTGGAGTGATTGAGACCTCTGCTGGAAAATCATATAACTTCAAGGAAGAACGGGACAGAAGTATTCTCAGAAACATCTTTGTGATGTCTGCATTCAACTCGCGGAGTTGAAACTTCCTTTTGGTAGAGCAGTTTTGAAACTGTCTTTTTGTGGAAGCTACAAGTGGATATTTGGAAGGCTTTGAGGCTTATGCTGGAAAAGCTAATAACTTCACATAAAAAGTAGAGAGAAGCATTCTCAGAAACTTCTTTGTGATGAGTGCACTCAAGTGTACATTTGGAGTGCTTTGAGGCCTTTGCTGGAAAAGGAAATAACTTCACATAAAAATTAGACAGAAGCATTCTCAGAAACTTCTTTGTGATGTGTGCATTCAACTCACAGAGTTGGATCTTCCTTTTCTTAGAGCGGTTTTGAAACAAGATTTTTGTAGAATATTCAAGTGGACATTTGGAGGGCTTTGAGGCCTATGCTGGAAAAGGAAATAACTTCACATAAAAACTAGACAGAAGCACTCTCAGGAACTTCTTTATAATGTGTGCATAAAACTCACACAGTTGAATCTTCCTTTTGATAGAGGAGTTTTGAAACACTATTTTTCTAGAATATTCAAGTGGACATTTGGTGGGCTTTGAGGCCTATTCTGGAAAAGGAAATATCTTCACATAAAAATTAGACAGAAGTACTCTCAGGAACTTCTTTATGATGTGTGCATTCAACTCACAGAGTTGAACCTTTCTTTTGATAGAGCAGTTTTGAAATACTCTTTTTGTAGAATACGCAAGCGGGGGTTTGGAGCGCTTTAAGTCCTATGCTGGAAAAGGAAACATTTTCAGATAAAAACTAGACAGAAGCATTCTCTCAAGCTTCTCTGTGATGTTTGCATTCAACTCGCAGAGTTGAACCTTGCTTTTGATAGAGCAGTTTTGAAACACTCTTTTTGTAGGATCTGCAACGATATATTTGGAGCGATTTGAGGCCTATGATGGAAAAGGAAATATCTTCACATAAAAACTAGACAGAAGCATTCTCAGAAACGTATTGGTTATGAGTCCATTCAACTCACAGAGTTGAACCTTCGTTTTGATAGGGCAGTTTTGAAACACTCTTTTTGTAGAATCTTCAAGTGGACATTTTTAGTGCTTTGACGATATGCTGGAAAAGGAAATATCTTCACATAAAAACTACACAGAAGCATTCTCAGAAACTTCTTTGTGATGTGTGCTTTCAACTCACAGATGTAAACATTTCTTTTGATAGAGTAGTTTTGAAACACTCTTTTTGTAGAATCTGCAAGTGGATATACGGAGCGCTTTGAAGCCTATGCTGGAAAAGGAAATCTCTTCACATAAAAACTATACAGAAGCATTCTCAGCAACTTCCTTGTGATTTGTGCATTCAACTCGGAGAGTTGAACCGTCCTTTTGTTAGAGCAGTTTGGGAACACTCTTTTTGTAGAATCTGCAAGTGGATATTTGGAGCACTTTGAAGCCTAAGCTGGAAAAGGAAACAACTTCACCTAAAAACTAGAAGGAAGCATTCTCACAAACTTTTTTGTGATGTGTTCATTCAACTCAGCGAGTTTAACCTTACTTTTGATAGAGCAGTTTTGAAACACTCTTTTTGTAGAATGTGCAAGTAGACATTTGGAGCTCTTTCAGGCCTGTGCTGGAATAGAAAAGATCTTCACACAAAAACTAGACAGAAGCATTCTCAGAAACTTCTTTGTGATGTGTGCATTCCACTCACAGAGTTGAACCTTCCTTTTGATAGAGCAATTCTGAAACACTCTTTTTGTAGAATCCGCAAGTGGATATTTGGAGCACTTTGAGGCCTATGCTGGAAAAGGAAATATTTTCACGTAAAAACAAGACCGAAGCACTCTATCAAACTTCTTTGTGATATTTACATTCAACTCACAGAGTTGAACCTTCCCTTGAATAGAGCAGTTTTGAAAGAATCTTTTTGTAGTATATGCAACTAGATATTTGGAGCGCTTTGAGTCCTATGAGGGAAATGGAAATATTTTTAGATAAAAACTAGACAGAGGCATTCTCAGAAACATATTTGTTACGAGTGAATTCAAGTCACAGAGTTGAACCTTCCTTTTGGCAGAGCGGTTTTGAAACCCTCTTTTTATTGAATCTTCCATTGGAGATTTAGAGCGCTTTGACGCAATGCTGGAAAAGGAAATATCTTCACATAAAAACTAGACGGATGCATTCCCAGAAACTTCTTTTTGATGTGTGCTTTCAACTCACAGAGTTGAACCTTTCTTTTGATAGAGCAGTTTTGAAACCCTCTCTTTGAAGAATCTTCATGTGGACATTTGGATATCTTTGAGGCCTATGCTGGAAAAGGAAATATCTTCACATAAAAACAAGACAGAAGCATTCTCAGAAACTACTTTGCAATGTGTGCGTTCAACACACAGACTTTAAACTTCCTTTTGGCGGAGCAGTTCTGAAACAGTCTTTTTGTACAGTCTGCAAGTGCATATTTGGAGCGCTTTAAGGCCTACGCTGAAAAAAGAAATAACTTCAATCAAAAAGTAGAAAGAAGCATTCTCAGAAACCTCTTTGTGATGTGTGTATTGAACTCACAGTGTTGAACCTTCCTTTTGATAGAGGAGGTTTGAGATACTCTTTTTGTAGGATCTGCAAGTGAATAGTTGGAATGATTTGAGGCCTATGATGGTAATGGAAATATCTTCACATAAAAACGATAGAGAAGCATTCTCGGAAACTTCCTTGTGATGTGTGCATTCAACTCACAGAGTTGAACCTTCCTTCTGATAGTGCAGTTTTGAAACACTCGTTTTGTATCATCTGCAAGTGGATACTTGGAGCGCTTTGAAGCCTATACTGGAAAATAAATGTCTTCTCATGAAAACTATACAGAAGCAATCTCCGAAACCACCCTGTGATGTGTGTATTCAACTCAGAGAGTTGAACCTTCCTTTTTTTAGAGCAGTTTTGAGACACTCTTTTTGCAAAATCTGCAAGTGAATACTTGGATCGCTTTGAAGCCTCTGCAGGGTAAAGGAAATATCTTCACATGAAAACAAAACAGAAGCATTGTCAGAAACTTCTTTATGATGTGTGCATTCCATTCACAGAGTTGAACCTTCCTTTCGATAGAGCAGTTTTGAAACACTCCTTTTGTAGTGTGTGCAAGTAGACATTTGGAGCTCCTTCAGGCCTGTGCTGGAAAAGGAAATATCTTCACACAAAAACTAGACAGAAGTATTCTCAGAAACTTCTTTGTGATGCATGCATTCAAAACACGGAGTTGAACCTTCCTTTTGATAGAACAGTTTTGAAACACTCTTATTGTAGAATCTGCATGTGGATATTTGGAGCGCTTTGAGGCCTATGATAGAAAAGAAAATATCTTCGCATAAAAATGAGACAGAAGCATTCTCAGAAACTTTTTTGTGATGTGTGCATTAAACTCACAGTGTTGAACCTGCCTTTTGATAGAGCAGTTTTGAAACACTCTTTTTGTAGAATCTGCAGGTGGATATTTGGAGTGCTTTGAGGACAATGCTATATAAGGAAATGTCTTCACATAAAACCTAGACAGAAACACTATCAGAAACTTCTTTGTGATGTGTGCTTCCAAATCACAGAGTTGAACCTTCCTTTTGATATAGCAGGTTGGGAACACACTTTTTGTGGAATCTGCAAGTGAATTTTGGGAGCGCTTTGAGGACTATGCTGGAAAAGGAAATATATTCACATAAAAACTAGAAAGAGGCATTCTCAAAATCTTCTCTGTGATGTGTGCGCTAAACTCACAAAGTTGAACATCCCTTTTGCTAGAGCAGTTTTGAAACACTGTTTTTGTAAAATCTGCAAGTGAATATTTGGAGTGATTGAGACCTCTGCTGGAAAATCATATAACTTCAAAGAAGAACGGGACAGAAGTATTCTCAGAAACATCTTTGTGATGTCTGCATTCAACTCGCGGAGTTGAAACTTCCTTTTGGTAGAGCAGTTTTGAAACTGTCTTTTTGTGGAAGCTACAAGTGGATATTTGGAAGGCTTTGAGGCTTATGCTGGAAAAGCTAATAACTTCACATAAAAAGTAGAGAGAAGCATTCTCAGAAACTTCTTTGTGATGAGTGCATTCAAGTGTACATTTGGAGTGCTTTGAGGCCTTTGCTGGAAAAGGAAATAACTTCACATAAAAATTAGACAGAAGCATTCTCAGAAACTTCTTTGTGATGTGTGCATTCAACTCACAGAGTTGGATCTTCCTTTTCTTAGAGCGGTTTTGAAACAAGATTTTTGTAGAATATTCAAGTGGACATTTGGAGGGCTTTGAGGCCTATGCTGGAAAAGGAAATAACTTCACATAAAAACTAGACAGAAGCACTCTCAGGAACTTCTTTATAATGTGTGCATAAAACTCACACAGTTGAATCTTCCTTTTGATAGAGGAGTTTTGAAACACTATTTTTCTAGAATATTCAAGTGGACATTTGGTGGGCTTTGAGGCCTATTCTGGAAAACGAAATATCTTCACATAAAAACTAGACAGAAGTACTCTCAGGAACTTCTTTATGATGTGTGCATTCAACTCACAGAGTTGAACCTTTCTTTTGATAGAGCAGTTTTGAAATACTCTTTTTGTAGAATACGCAAGCGGGGGTTTGGAGCGCTTTAAGTCCTATGCTGGAAAAGGAAACATTTTCAGATAAAAACTAGACAGAAGCATTCTCTCAAGCTTCTCTGTGATGTTTGCATTCAACTCGCAGAGTTGAACCTTGCTTTTGATAGAGCAGTTTTGAAACACTCTTTTTGTAGGATCTGCAACGATATATTTGGAGCGATTTGAGGCCTATGATGGAAAAGGAAATATCTTCACATAAAAACTAGACAGAAGCATTCTCAGAAACGTATTGGTTATGAGTCCATTCAACTCACAGAGTTGAACCTTCGTTTTGATAGGGCAGTTTTGAAACACTCTTTTTGTAGAATCTTCAAGTGGACATTTTTAGTGCTTTGACGATATGCTGGAAAAGGAAATATCTTCACATAAAAACTACACAGAATCATTCTCAGAAACTTCTTTGTGATGTGTGCTTTCAACTCACAGATGTAAACATTTCTTTGGATAGAGTAGTTTTGAAACACTCTTTTTGTAGAATCTGCAAGTGGATATACGGAGCGCTTTGAAGCCTATGCTGGAAAAGGAAATCTCTTCACATAAAAACTATACAGAAGCATTCTCAGCAACTTCCTTGTGATTTGTGCATTCAACTCGGAGAGTTGAACCGTCCTTTCGTTAGAGCAGTTTGGGAACACTCTTTTTGTAGAATCTGCAAGTGGATATTTGGAGCACTTTGAAGCCTAAGCTGGAAAAGGAAACAACTTCACATAAAAACTAGAAGGAAGCATTCTCACAAACTTTTTTGTGATGTGTTCATTCAACTCAGCGAGTTTAACCTTACTTTTGATAGAGCAGTTTTGAAACACTCTTTTTGTAGAATGTGCAAGTAGACATTTGGAGCTCTTTCAGGCCTGTGCTGGAATAGAAAAGATCTTCACACAAAAACTAGACAGAAGCATTCTCAGAAACTTCTTTGTGATGTGTGCATTCCACTCACAGAGTTGAACCTTCCTTTTGATAGAGCAATTCTGAAACACTCTTTTTGTAGAATCCGCAAGTGGATATTTGGAGCACTTTGAGGCCTATGCTGGAAAAGGAAATATTTTCACGTAAAAACAAGACCGAAGCACTCTATCAAACTTCTTTGTGATGTTTACATTCCACTCACAGAGTTGAACCTTCCTTTTGATAGAGCAGTTTTGAAACACTCTTTTTGTAGAATCTGCAGGTAGATATTTGGAGTGCTTTGAGGACAATGCTATATAAGGAAATGTCTTCACATAAAACCTAGACAGAAACATTATCAGAAACTTCTTTGTGATGTGTGCTTCCAAATCACTGAGTTGAACCTTCCTTTTGATATAGCAGGTTTGGAACACACTTTTTGTGGAATCTGCAAGTGAATTTTGGGAGCGCTTTGAGGACTATGCTGGAAAAGGAAATATATTCACATAAAAACTAGAAAGAGGCATTCTCAAAAACTTCTCTGTGATGTGTGCGCTAAACTCACAAAGTTGAACATCCCTTTTGCTAGAGCAGTTTTGAAACACTGTTTTTGTAAAATCTGCAAGTGAATATTTGGAGTGATTGAGACCTCTGCTGGAAAATCATATAACTTCAAAGAAGAACGGGACAGAAGTATTCTCAGAAACATCTTTGTGATGTCTGCATTCAACTCGCGGAGTTGAAACTTCCTTTTGGTAGAGCAGTTTTGAAACTGTCTTTTTGTGGAAGCTACAAGTGGATATTTGGAAGGCTTTGAGGCTTATGCTGGAAAAGCTAATAACTTCACATAAAAAGTAGAGAGAAGCATTCTCAGAAACTTCTTTGTGATGAGTGCATTCAAGTGTACATTTGGAGTGCTTTGAGGCCTTTGCTGGAAAAGGAAATAACTTCACATAAAAATTAGACAGAAGCATTCTCAGAAACTTCTTTGTGATGTGTGCATTCAACTCACAGAGTTGGATCTTCCTTTTCTTAGAGCAGTTTTGAAACAATATTTTTGTAGAATATTCAAGTGGACATTTGGAGGGCTTTGAGGCCTATGCTGGAAAAGGAAATAACTTCACATAAAAACTAGACAGAAGCATTCTCAGAAACGTATTTGTTATGAGTCCATTCAACTCACAGTGTTGAACCTTCGTTTTGATAGGGCAGTTTTGAAACACTCTTTTTGTAGAATCTTCAAGTGGACATTTTTAGTGCTTTGACGATATGCTGGAAAAGGAAATATCTTCACATAAAAACTAGACAGAAGCATTCTCAGAAACTTCTTTGTGATGTGTGCTTTCAACTCACAGATGTAAACATTTCTTTTGAAAGAGTAGTTTTGAAACACTCTTTTTGTAGAATCTGCAAGTGGATATATGGAGCGCTTTGAAGCCTATGCTGGAAAAGGAAATATCTTCACATAAAAACTATACAGAAGCATTCTCAGCAACTTCCTTGTGATTTGTGCATTCAACTCGGAGTGTTGAACCGTCCTTTTGTTAGAGCAGTTTGGGAACACTCTTTTTGTAGAATCTGCAAGTGGATATTTGGAGCACTTTGAAGCCTAAGCTGGAAAAGGAAACAACTTCACATAAAAACTAGAAGGAAGCATTCTCACAAACTTTTTTGTGATGTGTGCATTCAACTCAGCGAGTTTAACCTTACTTTTGATAGAGCAGTTTTGAAACACTCTTTTTGTAGAATGTGCAAGTAGACATTTGGAGATCTTTCAGGCCTGTGCTGGAATAGAAAAGATCTTCACACAAAAACTAGACAGAAGCATTCTCAGAAACTTCTTTGTGATGTGTGCATTCCACTCACAGAGTTGAACCTTCCTTTTGATAGAGCAATTCTGAAACACTCTTTTTGTAGAATCCGCAAGTGGATATGTGGAGCGCTTTGAGGCCTATGCTGGAAAAGGAAATATTTTCACGTAAAAACAAGACCGAAGCACTCTATCAAACTTCTTTGTGATGTTTACATTCAACTCACAGAGTTGAACCTTCCCTTGAATAGAGCGGTTTTGAAAGAATCTTTTTGTAGTATATGCAACTAGATATTTGGAGCGCTTTGAGTCCTATGAGGGAAATGGAAATATTTTTAGATAGAAACTAGACAGAGGCATTCTCAGAAACATATTTGTTACGAGTGAATTCAAGTCACAGAGTTGAACCTTCCTTTTGGCAGAGCGGTTTTGAAACCCTCTTTTTATTGAATCTTCCATTGGAGATTTAGAGCGCTTTGACGCAATGCTGGAAAAGGAAATATCTTCACATAAAAACTAGACGGATGCATTCCCAGAAACTTCTTTTTGATGTGTGCTTTCAACTCACAGAGTTGAACCTTTCTTTTGATAGAGCAGTTTTGAAACCCTCTCTTTGAAGAATCTTCATGTGGACATTTGGATATCTTTGAGGCCTATGCTGGAAAAGGAAATATCTTCACATAAAAACAAGACAGAAGCATTCTCAGAAACTACTTTGCAATGTGTGCGTTCAACACACAGACTTTAAACTTCCTTTTGGCGGAGCAGTTCTGAAACGGTCTTTTTGTACAGTCTGCAAGTGGATATTTGGAGCGCTTTAAGGCCTACGCTGAAAAAAGAAATAACTTCAATCAAAAAGTAGAAAGAAGCATTCTCAGAAACCTCTTTGTGATGTGTGTATTGAACTCACAGAGTTGAACCTTCCTTTTGATAGAGGAGTTTTGAGATACTCTTTTTGTAGGATCTGCAAGTGAATAGTTGGAATGATTTGAGGCCTATGATGGTAAAGGAAATATCTTCACATAAAAACGATAGAGAAGCATTCTCGGAAACTTCCTTGTGATGTGTGCATTCAACTCACAGAGTTGAACCTTCCTTCTGATAGTGCAGTTTTGAAACACTCGTTTTGTATCATCTGCAAGTGGATACTTGGAGCGCTTTGAAGCCTATACTGGAAAAGTAAATGTCTTCTCATAAAAACTATACAGAAGCAATCTCCGCAACCACCTTGTGATGTGTGTATTCAACTCAGAGAGTTGAACCTTCCTTTTTTTAGAGCAGTTTTGAGACACTCTTTTTGCAAAATCTGCAAGTGAATACTTGGATCCCTTTGAAGCCTCTGCAGGGTAAAGGAAATATCTTCACATAAAAACAAAACAGAAGCATTGTCAGAAACCTCTTTATGATGTGTGCATTCAATTCACAGAGTTGAACCTTCCTTTCGAGAGAGCAGTTTTGAAACACTCCTTTTGTAGTGTGTGCACGTAGACATTTGGAGCTCCTTCAGGCCTGTGCTGGAAAAGGAAATATCTTCACACAAAAACTAGACAGAAGTATTCTCAGAAACTTCTTTGTGATGCATGCATTCAAAACACGGAGTTGAACCTTCCTTTTGATAGAACAGTTTTGAAACACTCTTATTGTAGAATCTGCATGTGGATATTTGGAGCGCTTTGAGGCCTATGCTAGAAAAGAAAATATCTTCACATAAAAATTAGACAGAAGCATTCTCAGAAACTTTTTTGTGATGTGTGCATTAAACTCACAGTGTTGAACCTGCCTTTTTATAGAGCAGTTTTGAAACACTCTTTTTGTAGAATCTGCAGGTGGATATTTGGAGTGCTTTGAGGACAATGCTATATAAAGAAATGTCTTCACATAAAACCTAGACAGAAACACTATCAGAAACTTCTTTGTGATGTGTGCTTCCAAATCACAGAGTTGAACCTTCCTTTTGATATAGCAGGTTTGGAACACACTTTTTGTGGAATCTGCAAGTGAATTTTGGGAGCGCTTTGAGGACTATGCTGGGAAAGGAAATATATTCACATAAAAACTAGAAAGAGGCATTCTCAAAAACTTCTCTGTGATGTGTGCGCTAAACTCACAAAGTTGAACATCCCTTTTGCTAGAGCAGTGTTGAAACACTGTTTTTGTAAAATCTGCAAGTGAATATTTGGAGTGATTGAGACCTCTGCTGGAAAATCATATAACTTCAAAGAAGAACGGGACAGAAGTATTCTCAGAAACATCTTTGTGATGTCTGCATTCAACTCGCGGATTTGAAACTTCCTTTTGGTAGAGCAGTTTTGAAACTGTCTTTTTGTGGAAGCTACAAGTGGATATTTGGAAGGCTTTGAGGCTTATGCTGGAAAAGCTAATAACTTCACATAAAAAGTAGAGAGAAGCATTCTCAGAAACTTCTTTGTGATGAGTGCACTCAAGTGTACATTTGGAGTGCTTTGAGGCCTTTGCTGGAAAAGGAAATAACTTCACATAAAAATTAGACAGAAGCATTCTCAGAAACTTCTTTGTGATGTGTGCATTCAACTCACAGAGTTGGATCTTCCTTTTCTTAGAGCGGTTTTGAAACAAGATTTTTGTAGAATATTCAAGTGGACATTTGGAGGGCTTTGAGGCCTATGCTGGAAAAGGAAATAACTTCACATAAAAACTAGACAGAAGCACTCTCAGGAACTTCTTTATAATGTG
This sequence comes from Pongo abelii, assembly GCF_028885655.2. Lineage (NCBI taxonomy): Eukaryota > Metazoa > Chordata > Mammalia > Primates > Hominidae > Pongo > Pongo abelii. The sequence goes on from NC_072005.2 coordinate 26,284,714, forward strand.
TGCATAAAACTCACACAGTTGAATCTTCCTTTTGATAGAGGAGTTTTGAAACACTATTTTTCTAGAATATTCAAGTGGACATTTGGTGGGCTTTGAGGCCTATTCTGGAAAAGGAAATATCTTCACATAAAAATTAGACAGAAGTACTCTCAGGAACTTCTTTATGATGTGTGCATTCAACTCACAGAGTTGAACCTTTCTTTTGATAGAGCAGTTTTGAAATACTCTTTTTGTAGAATACGCAAGCGGGGGTTTGGAGCGCTTTAAGTCCTATGCTGGAAAAGGAAACATTTTCAGATAAAAACTAGACAGAAGCATTCTCTCAAGCTTCTCTGTGATGTTTGCATTCAACTCGCAGAGTTGAACCTTGCTTTTGATAGAGCAGTTTTGAAACACTCTTTTTGTAGGATCTGCAACGATATATTTGGAGCGATTTGAGGCCTATGATGGAAAAGGAAATATCTTCACATAAAAACTAGACAGAAGCATTCTCAGAAACGTATTGGTTATGAGTCCATTCAACTCACAGAGTTGAACCTTCGTTTTGATAGGGCAGTTTTGAAACACTCTTTTTGTAGAATCTTCAAGTGGACATTTTTAGTGCTTTGACGATATGCTGGAAAAGGAAATATCTTCACATAAAAACTACACAGAAGCATTCTCAGAAACTTCTTTGTGATGTGTGCTTTCAACTCACAGATGTAAACATTTCTTTTGATAGAGTAGTTTTGAAACACTCTTTTTGTAGAATCTGCAAGTGGATATACGGAGCGCTTTGAAGCCTATGCTGGAAAAGGAAATCTCTTCACATAAAAACTATACAGAAGCATTCTCAGCAACTTCCTTGTGATTTGTGCATTCAACTCGGAGAGTTGAACCGTCCTTTTGTTAGAGCAGTTTGGGAACACTCTTTTTGTAGAATCTGCAAGTGGATATTTGGAGCACTTTGAAGCCTAAGCTGGAAAAGGAAACAACTTCACCTAAAAACTAGAAGGAAGCATTCTCACAAACTTTTTTGTGATGTGTTCATTCAACTCAGCGAGTTTAACCTTACTTTTGATAGAGCAGTTTTGAAACACTCTTTTTGTAGAATGTGCAAGTAGACATTTGGAGCTCTTTCAGGCCTGTGCTGGAATAGAAAAGATCTTCACACAAAAACTAGACAGAAGCATTCTCAGAAACTTCTTTGTGATGTGTGCATTCCACTCACAGAGTTGAACCTTCCTTTTGATAGAGCAATTCTGAAACACTCTTTTTGTAGAATCCGCAAGTGGATATTTGGAGCACTTTGAGGCCTATGCTGGAAAAGGAAATATTTTCACGTAAAAACAAGACCGAAGCACTCTATCAAACTTCTTTGTGATATTTACATTCAACTCACAGAGTTGAACCTTCCCTTGAATAGAGCAGTTTTGAAAGAATCTTTTTGTAGTATATGCAACTAGATATTTGGAGCGCTTTGAGTCCTATGAGGGAAATGGAAATATTTTTAGATAAAAACTAGACAGAGGCATTCTCAGAAACATATTTGTTACGAGTGAATTCAAGTCACAGAGTTGAACCTTCCTTTTGGCAGAGCGGTTTTGAAACCCTCTTTTTATTGAATCTTCCATTGGAGATTTAGAGCGCTTTGACGCAATGCTGGAAAAGGAAATATCTTCACATAAAAACTAGACGGATGCATTCCCAGAAACTTCTTTTTGATGTGTGCTTTCAACTCACAGAGTTGAACCTTTCTTTTGATAGAGCAGTTTTGAAACCCTCTCTTTGAAGAATCTTCATGTGGACATTTGGATATCTTTGAGGCCTATGCTGGAAAAGGAAATATCTTCACATAAAAACAAGACAGAAGCATTCTCAGAAACTACTTTGCAATGTGTGCGTTCAACACACAGACTTTAAACTTCCTTTTGGCGGAGCAGTTCTGAAACAGTCTTTTTGTACAGTCTGCAAGTGCATATTTGGAGCGCTTTAAGGCCTACGCTGAAAAAAGAAATAACTTCAATCAAAAAGTAGAAAGAAGCATTCTCAGAAACCTCTTTGTGATGTGTGTATTGAACTCACAGTGTTGAACCTTCCTTTTGATAGAGGAGGTTTGAGATACTCTTTTTGTAGGATCTGCAAGTGAATAGTTGGAATGATTTGAGGCCTATGATGGTAATGGAAATATCTTCACATAAAAACGATAGAGAAGCATTCTCGGAAACTTCCTTGTGATGTGTGCATTCAACTCACAGAGTTGAACCTTCCTTCTGATAGTGCAGTTTTGAAACACTCGTTTTGTATCATCTGCAAGTGGATACTTGGAGCGCTTTGAAGCCTATACTGGAAAATAAATGTCTTCTCATGAGAACTATACAGAAGCAATCTCCGAAACCACCCTGTGATGTGTCTATTCAACTCAGAGAGTTGAACCTTCCTTTTTTTAGAGCAGTTTTGAGACACTCTTTTTGCAAAATCTGCAAGTGAATACTTGGATCGCTTTGAAGCCTCTGCAGGGTAAAGGAAATATCTTCACATGAAAACAAAACAGAAGCATTGTCAGAAACTTCTTTATGATGTGTGCATTCCATTCACAGAGTTGAACCTTCCTTTCGATAGAGCAGTTTTGAAACACTCCTTTTGTAGTGTGTGCAAGTAGACATTTGGAGCTCCTTCAGGCCTGTGCTGGAAAAGGAAATATCTTCACACAAAAACTAGACAGAAGTATTCTCAGAAACTTCTTTGTGATGCATGCATTCAAAACACGGAGTTGAACCTTCCTTTTGATAGAACAGTTTTGAAACACTCTTATTGTAGAATCTGCATGTGGATATTTGGAGCGCTTTGAGGCCTATGATAGAAAAGAAAATATCTTCGCATAAAAATGAGACAGAAGCATTCTCAGAAACTTTTTTGTGATGTGTGCATTAAACTCACAGTGTTGAACCTGCCTTTTGATAGAGCAGTTTTGAAACACTCTTTTTGTAGAATCTGCAGGTGGATATTTGGAGTGCTTTGAGGACAATGCTATATAAGGAAATGTCTTCACATAAAACCTAGACAGAAACACTATCAGAAACTTCTTTGTGATGTGTGCTTCCAAATCACAGAGTTGAACCTTCCTTTTGATATAGCAGGTTGGGAACACACTTTTTGTGGAATCTGCAAGTGAATTTTGGGAGCGCTTTGAGGACTATGCTGGAAAAGGAAATATATTCACATAAAAACTAGAAAGAGGCATTCTCAAAATCTTCTCTGTGATGTGTGCGCTAAACTCACAAAGTTGAACATCCCTTTTGCTAGAGCAGTTTTGAAACACTGTTTTTGTAAAATCTGCAAGTGAATATTTGGAGTGATTGAGACCTCTGCTGGAAAATCATATAACTTCAAAGAAGAACGGGACAGAAGTATTCTCAGAAACATCTTTGTGATGTCTGCATTCAACTCGCGGAGTTGAAACTTCCTTTTGGTAGAGCAGTTTTGAAACTGTCTTTTTGTGGAAGCTACAAGTGGATATTTGGAAGGCTTTGAGGCTTATGCTGGAAAAGCTAATAACTTCACATAAAAAGTAGAGAGAAGCATTCTCAGAAACTTCTTTGTGATGAGTGCATTCAAGTGTACATTTGGAGTGCTTTGAGGCCTTTGCTGGAAAAGGAAATAACTTCACATAAAAATTAGACAGAAGCATTCTCAGAAACTTCTTTGTGATGTGTGCATTCAACTCACAGAGTTGGATCTTCCTTTTCTTAGAGCGGTTTTGAAACAAGATTTTTGTAGAATATTCAAGTGGACATTTGGAGGGCTTTGAGGCCTATGCTGGAAAAGGAAATAACTTCACATAAAAACTAGACAGAAGCACTCTCAGGAACTTCTTTATAATGTGTGCATAAAACTCACACAGTTGAATCTTCCTTTTGATAGAGGAGTTTTGAAACACTATTTTTCTAGAATATTCAAGTGGACATTTGGTGGGCTTTGAGGCCTATTCTGGAAAACGAAATATCTTCACATAAAAACTAGACAGAAGTACTCTCAGGAACTTCTTTATGATGTGTGCATTCAACTCACAGAGTTGAACCTTTCTTTTGATAGAGCAGTTTTGAAATACTCTTTTTGTAGAATACGCAAGCGGGGGTTTGGAGCGCTTTAAGTCCTATGCTGGAAAAGGAAACATTTTCAGATAAAAACTAGACAGAAGCATTCTCTCAAGCTTCTCTGTGATGTTTGCATTCAACTCGCAGAGTTGAACCTTGCTTTTGATAGAGCAGTTTTGAAACACTCTTTTTGTAGGATCTGCAACAATATATTTGGAGCGATTTGAGGCCTATGATGGAAAAGGAAATATCTTCACATAAAAACTAGACAGAAGCATTCTCAGAAACGTATTGGTTATGAGTCCATTCAACTCACAGAGTTGAACCTTCGTTTTGATAGGGCAGTTTTGAAACACTCTTTTTGTAGAATCTTCAAGTGGACATTTTTAGTGCTTTGACGATATGCTGGAAAAGGAAATATCTTCACATAAAAACTACACAGAATCATTCTCAGAAACTTCTTTGTGATGTGTGCTTTCAACTCACAGATGTAAACACTTCTTTGGATAGAGTAGTTTTGAAACACTCTTTTTGTAGAATCTGCAAGTGGATATACGGAGCGCTTTGAAGCCTATGCTGGAAAAGGAAATCTCTTCACATAAAAACTATACAGAAGCATTCTCAGCAACTTCCTTGTGATTTGTGCATTCAACTCGGAGAGTTGAACCGTCCTTTCGTTAGAGCAGTTTGGGAACACTCTTTTTGTAGAATCTGCAAGTGGATATTTGGAGCACTTTGAAGCCTAAGCTGGAAAAGGAAACAACTTCACATAAAAACTAGAAGGAAGCATTCTCACAAACTTTTTTGTGATGTGTTCATTCAACTCAGCGAGTTTAACCTTACTTTTGATAGAGCAGTTTTGAAACACTCTTTTTGTAGAATGTGCAAGTAGACATTTGGAGCTCTTTCAGGCCTGTGCTGGAATAGAAAAGATCTTCACACAAAAACTAGACAGAAGCATTCTCAGAAACTTCTTTGTGATGTGTGCATTCCACTCACAGAGTTGAACCTTCCTTTTGATAGAGCAATTCTGAAACACTCTTTTTGTAGAATCCGCAAGTGGATATTTGGAGCACTTTGAGGCCTATGCTGGAAAAGGAAATATTTTCACGTAAAAACAAGACCGAAGCACTCTATCAAACTTCTTTGTGATGTTTACATTCAACTCACAGAGTTGAACCTTCCCTTGAATAGAGCAGTTTTGAAAGAATCTTTTTGTAGTATATGCAACTAGATATTTGGAGCGCTTTGAGTCCTATGAGGGAAATGGAAATATTTTTAGATAAAAACTAGACAGAGGCATTCTCAGAAACATATTTGTTACGAGTGAATTCAAGTCACAGAGTTGAACCTTCCTTTTGGCAGAGCGGTTTTGAAACCCTCTTTTTATTGAATCTTCCATTGGAGATTTAGAGCGCTTTGACGCAATGCTGGAAAAGGAAATATCTTCACATAAAAACTAGACGGATGCATTCCCAGAAACTTCTTTTTGATGTGTGCTTTCAACTCACAGAGTTGAACCTTTCTTTTGATAGAGCAGTTTTGAAACCCTCTCTTTGAAGAATCTTCATGTGGACATTTGGATATCTTTGAGGCCTATGCTGGAAAAGGAAATATCTTCACATAAAAACAAGACAGAAGCATTCTCAGAAACTACTTTGCAATGTGTGCGTTCAACACACAGACTTTAAACTTCCTTTTGGTGGAGCAGTTCTGAAACAGTCTTTTTGTACAGTCTGCAAGTGCATATTTGGAGCGCTTTAAGGCCTACGCTGAAAAAAGAAATAACTTCAATCAAAAAGTAGAAAGAAGCATTCTCAGAAACCTCTTTGTGATGTGTGTATTGAACTCACAGTGTTGAACCTTCCTTTTGATAGAGGAGGTTTGAGATACTCTTTTTGTAGGATCTGCAAGTGAATAGTTGGAATGATTTGAGGCCTATGATGGTAATGGAAATATCTTCACATAAAAACGATAGAGAAGCATTCTCGGAAACTTCCTTGTGATGTGTGCATTCAACTCACAGAGTTGAACCTTCCTTCTGATAGTGCAGTTTTGAAACACTCGTTTTGTATCATCTGCAAGTGGATACTTGGAGCGCTTTGAAGCCTATACTGGAAAATAAATGTCTTCTCATGAAAACTATACAGAAGCAATCTCCGAAACCACCCTGTGATGTGTGTATTCAACTCAGAGAGTTGAACCTTCCTTTTTTTAGAACAGTTTTGAGACACTCTTTTTGCAAAATCTGCAAGTGAATACTTGGATCGCTTTGAAGCCTCTGCAGGGTAAAGGAAATATCTTCACATAAAAACAAAACAGAAGCATTGTCAGAAACTTCTTTATGATGTGTGCATTCAATTCACAGAGTTGAACCTTCCTTTCGATAGAGCAGTTTTGAAACACTCCTTTTGTAGTGTGTGCAAGTAGACATTTGGAGCTCCTTCAGGCCTGTGCTGGAAAAGGAAATATCTTCACACAAAAACTAGACAGAAGTATTCTCAGAAACTTCTTTGTGATGCATGCATTCAAAACACGGAGTTGAACCTTCCTTTTGATAGAACAGTTTTGAAACACTCTTATTGTAGAATCTGCATGTGGATATTTGGAGCGCTTTGAGGCCTATGATAGAAAAGAAAATATCTTCGCATAAAAATGAGACAGAAGCATTCTCAGAAACTTTTTTGTGATGTGTGCATTAAACTCACAGTGTTGAACCTGCCTTTTGATAGAGCAGTTTTGAAACACTCTTTTTGTAGAATCTGCAGGTGGATATTTGGAGTGCTTTGAGGACAATGCTATATAAGGAAATGTCTTCACATAAAACCTAGACAGAAACACTATCAGAAACTTCTTTGTGATGTGTGCTTCCAAATCACAGAGTTGAACCTTCCTTTTGATATAGCAGGTTGGGAACACACTTTTTGTGGAATCTGCAAGTGAATTTTGGGAGCGCTTTGAGGACTATGCTGGAAAAGGAAATATATTCACATAAAAACTAGAAAGAGGCATTCTCAAAATCTTCTCTGTGATGTGTGCGCTAAACTCACAAAGTTGAACATCCCTTTTGCTAGAGCAGTTTTGAAACACTGTTTTTGTAAAATCTGCAACTGAATATTTGGAGTGATTGAGACCTCTGCTGGAAAATCATATAACTTCAAAGAAGAACGGGACAGAAGTATTCTCAGAAACATCTTTGTGATGTCTGCATTCAACTCGCGGAGTTGAAACTTCCTTTTGGTAGAGCAGTTTTGAAACTGTCTTTTTGTGGAAGCTACAAGTGGATATTTGGAAGGCTTTGAGGCTTATGCTGGAAAAGCTAATAACTTCACATAAAAAGTAGAGAGAAGCATTCTCAGAAACTTCTTTGTGATGAGTGCATTCAAGTGTACATTTGGAGTGCTTTGAGGCCTTTGCTGGAAAAGGAAATAACTTCACATAAAAATTAGACAGAAGCATTCTCAGAAACTTCTTTGTGATGTGTGCATTCAACTCACAGAGTTGGATCTACCTTTTCTTAGAGCGGTTTTGAAACAAGATTTTTGTAGAATATTCAAGTGGACATTTGGAGGGCTTTGAGGCCTATGCTGGAAAAGGAAATAACTTCACATAAAAACTAGACAGAAGCACTCTCAGGAACTTCTTTATAATGTGTGCATAAAACTCACACAGTTGAATCTTCCTTTTGATAGAGGAGTTTTGAAACACTATTTTTCTAGAATATTCAAGTGGACATTTGGTGGGCTTTGAGGCCTATTCTGGAAAAGGAAATATCTTCACATAAAAACTAGACAGAAGTACTCTCAGGAACTTCTTTATGATGTGTGCATTCAACTCACAGAGTTGAACCTTTCTTTTGATAGAGCAGTTTTGAAATACTCTTTTTGTAGAATACGCAAGCGGGGGTTTGGAGCGCTTTAAGTCCTATGCTGGAAAAGGAAACATTTTCAGATAAAAACTAGACAGAAGCATTCTCTCAAGCTTCTCTGTGATGTTTGCATTCAACTCGCAGAGTTGAACCTTGCTTTTGATAGAGCAGTTTTGAAACACTCTTTTTGTAGGATCTGCAACGATATATTTGGAGCGATTTGAGGCCTATGATGGAAAAGGAAATATCTTCACATAAAAACTAGACAGAAGCATTCTCAGAAACGTATTGGTTATGAGTCCATTCAACTCACAGAGTTGAACTTTCGTTTTGATAGGGCAGTTCTGAAACACTCTTTTTGTAGAATCTTCAAGTGGACATTTTTAGTGCTTTGACGATATGCTGGAAAAGGAAATATCTTCACATAAAAACTACACAGAATCATTCTCAGAAACTTCTTTGTGATGTGTGCTTTCAACTCACAGATGTAAACATTTCTTTGGATAGAGTAGTTTTGAAACACTCTTTTTGTAGAATCTGCAAGTGGATATACGGAGCGCTTTGAAGCCTATGCTGGAAAAGGAAATCTCTTCACATAAAAACTATACAGAAGCATTCTCAGCAACTTCCTTGTGATTTGTGCATTCAACTCGGAGAGTTGAACCGTCCTTTTGTTAGAGCAGTTTGGGAACACTCTTTTTGTAGAATCTGCAAGTGGATATTTGGAGCACTTTGAAGCCTAAGCTGGAAAAGGAAACAACTTCACATAAAAACTAGAAGGAAGCATTCTCACAAACTTTTTTGTGATGTGTTCATTCAACTCAGCGAGTTTAACCTTACTTTTGATAGAGCAGTTTTGAAACACTCTTTTTGTAGAATGTGCAAGTAGACATTTGGAGCTCTTTCAGGCCTGTGCTGGAATAGAAAAGATCTTCACACAAAAACTAGACAGAAGCATTCTCAGAAACTTCTTTGTGATGTGTGCATTCCACTCACAGAGTTGAACCTTCCTTTTGATAGAGCAATTCTGAAACACTCTTTTTGTAGAATCCGCAAGTGGATATTTGGAGCACTTTGAGGCCTATGCTGGAAAAGGAAATATTTTCACGTAAAAACAAGACCGAAGCACTCTATCAAACTTCTTTGTGATGTTTACATTCAACTCACAGAGTTGAACCTTCCCTTGAATAGAGCAGTTTTGAAAGAATCTTTTTGTAGTATATGCAACTAGATATTTGGAGCGCTTTGAGTCCTATGAGGGAAATGGAAATATTTTTAGATAAAAACTAGACAGAGGCATTCTCAGAAACATATTTGTTACGAGTGAATTCAAGTCACAGAGTTGAACCTTCCTTTTGGCAGAGCGGTTTTGAAACCCTCTTTTTATTGAATCTTCCATTGGAGATTTAGAGCGCTTTGACGCAATGCTGGAAAAGGAAATATCTTCACATAAAAACTAGACGGATGCATTCCCAGAAACTTCTTTTTGATGTGTGCTTTCAACTCACAGAGTTGAACCTTTCTTTTGATAGAGCAGTTTTGAAACCCTCTCTTTGAAGAATCTTCATGTGGACATTTGGATATCTTTGAGGCCTATGCTGGAAAAGGAAATATCTTCACATAAAAACAAGACAGAAGCATTCTCAGAAACTACTTTGCAATGTGTGCGTTCAACACACAGACTTTAAACTTCCTTTTGGTGGAGCAGTTCTGAAACAGTCTTTTTGTACAGTCTGCAAGTGCATATTTGGAGCGCTTTAAGGCCTACGCTGAAAAAAGAAATAACTTCAATCAAAAAGTAGAAAGAAGCATTCTCAGAAACCTCTTTGTGATGTGTGTATTGAACTCACAGTGTTGAACCTTCCTTTTGATAGAGGAGGTTTGAGATACTCTTTTTGTAGGATCTGCAAGTGAATAGTTGGAATGATTTGAGGCCTATGATGGTAATGGAAATATCTTCACATAAAAACGATAGAGAAGCATTCTCGGAAACTTCCTTGTGATGTGTGCATTCAACTCACAGAGTTGAACCTTCCTTCTGATAGTGCAGTTTTGAAACACTCGTTTTGTATCATCTGCAAGTGGATACTTGGAGCGCTTTGAAGCCTATACTGGAAAATAAATGTCTTCTCATGAAAACTATACAGAAGCAATCTCCGAAACCACCCTGTGATGTGTGTATTCAACTCAGAGAGTTGAACCTTCCTTTTTTTAGAGCAGTTTTGAGACACTCTTTTTGCAAAATCTGCAAGTGAATACTTGGATCGCTTTGAAGCCTCTGCAGGGTAAAGGAAATATCTTCACATAAAAACAAAACAGAAGCATTGTCAGAAACTTCTTTATGATGTGTGCATTCAATTCACAGAGTTGAACCTTCCTTTCGATAGAGCAGTTTTGAAACACTCCTTTTGTAGTGTGTGCAAGTAGACATTTGGAGCTCCTTCAGGCCTGTGCTGGAAAAGGAAATATCTTCACACAAAAACTAGACAGAAGTATTCTCAGAAACTTCTTTGTGATGCATGCATTCAAAACACGGAGTTGAACCTTCCTTTTGATAGAACAGTTTTGAAACACTCTTATTGTAGAATCTGCATGTGGATATTTGGAGCGCTTTGAGGCCTATGCTAGAAAAGAAAATATCTTCGCATAAAAATGAGACAGAAGCATTCTCAGAAACTTTTTTGTGATGTGTGCATTAAACTCACAGTGTTGAACCTGCCTTTTGATAGAGCAGTTTTGAAACACTCTTTTTGTAGAATCTGCAGGTGGATATTTGGAGTGCTTTGAGGACAATGCTATATAAGGAAATGTCTTCACATAAAACCTAGACAGAAACACTATCAGAAACTTCTTTGTGATGTGTGCTTCCAAATCACAGAGTTGAACCTTCCTTTTGATATAGCAGGTTGGGAACACACTTTTTGTGGAATCTGCAAGTGAATTTTGGGAGCGCTTTGAGGACTATGCTGGAAAAGGAAATATATTCACATAAAAACTAGAAAGAGGCATTCTCAAAATCTTCTCTGTGATGTGTGCGCTAAACTCACAAAGTTGAACATCCCTTTTGCTAGAGCAGTTTTGAAACACTGTTTTTGTAAAATCTGCAAGTGAATATTTGGAGTGATTGAGACCTCTGCTGGAAAATCATATAACTTCAAAGAAGAACGGGACAGAAGTATTCTCAGAAACATCTTTGTGATGTCTGCATTCAACTCGCGGAGTTGAAACTTCCTTTTGGTAGAGCAGTTTTGAAACTGTCTTTTTGTGGAAGCTACAAGTGGATATTTGGAAGGCTTTGAGGCTTATGCTGGAAAAGCTAATAACTTCACATAAAAAGTAGAGAGAAGCATTCTCAGAAACTTCTTTGTGATGAGTGCACTCAAGTGTACATTTGGAGTGCTTTGAGGCCTTTGCTGGAAAAGGAAATAACTTCACATAAAAATTAGACAGAAGCATTCTCAGAAACTTCTTTGTGATGTGTGCATTCAACTCACAGAGTTGGATCTTCCTTTTCTTAGAGCGGTTTTGAAACAAGATTTTTGTAGAATATTCAAGTGGACATTTGGAGGGCTTTGAGGCCTATGCTGGAAAAGGAAATAACTTCACATAAAAACTAGACAGAAGCACTCTCAGGAACTTCTTTATAATGTGTGCATAAAACTCACACAGTTGAATCTTCCTTTTGATAGAGGAGTTTTGAAACACTATTTTTCTAGAATATTCAAGTGGACATTTGGTGGGCTTTGAGGCCTATTCTGGAAAACGAAATATCTTCACATAAAAACTAGACAGAAGTACTCTCAGGAACTTCTTTATGATGTGTGCATTCAACTCACAGAGTTGAACCTTTCTTTTGATAGAGCAGTTTTGAAATACTCTTTTTGTAGAATACGCAAGCGGGGGTTTGGAGCGCTTTAAGTCCTATGCTGGAAAAGGAAACATTTTCAGATAAAAACTAGACAGAAGCATTCTCTCAAGCTTCTCTGTGATGTTTGCATTCAACTCGCAGAGTTGAACCTTGCTTTTGATAGAGCAGTTTTGAAACACTCTTTTTGTAGGATCTGCAACGATATATTTGGAGCGATTTGAGGCCTATGATGGAAAAGGAAATATCTTCACATAAAAACTAGACAGAAGCATTCTCAGAAACGTATTGGTTATGAGTCCATTCAACTCACAGAGTTGAACCTTCGTTTTGATAGGGCAGTTTTGAAACACTCTTTTTGTAGAATCTTCAAGTGGACATTTTTAGTGCTTTGACGATATGCTGGAAAAGGAAATATCTTCACATAAAAACTACACAGAAGCATTCTCAGAAACTTCTTTGTGATGTGTGCTTTCAACTCACAGATGTAAACATTTCTTTGGATAGAGTAGTTTTGAAACACTCTTTTTGTAGAATCTGCAAGTGGATATACGGAGCGCTTTGAAGCCTATGCTGGAAAAGGAAATCTCTTCACATAAAAACTATACAGAAGCATTCTCAGCAACTTCCTTGTGATTTGTGCATTCAACTCGGAGAGTTGAACCGTCCTTTTGTTAGAGCAGTTTGGGAACACTCTTTTTGTAGAATCTGCAAGTGGATATTTGGAGCACTTTGAAGCCTAAGCTTGAAAAGGAAACAACTTCACATAAAAACTAGAAGGAAGCATTCTCACAAACTTTTTTGTGATGTGTGCATTCAACTCAGCGAGTTTAACCTTACTTTTGATAGAGCAGTTTTGAAACACTCTTTTTGTAGAATGTGCAAGTAGACATTTGGAGCTCTTTCAGGCCTGTGCTGGAATAGAAAAGATCTTCACACAAAAACTAGACAGAAGCATTCTCAGAAACTTCTTTGTGATGTGTGCATTCCACTCACAGAGTTGAACCTTCCTTTTGATAGAGCAATTCTGAAACACTCTTTTTGTAGAATCCGCAAGTGGATATTTGGAGCACTTTGAGGCCTACGCTGGAAAAGGAAATATTTTCACGTAAAAACAAGACCGAAGCACTCTATCAAACTTCTTTGTGATGTTTACATTCAACTCACAGAGTTGAACCTTCCCTTGAATAGAGCAGTTTTGAAAGAATCTTTTTGTAGTATATGCAACTAGATATTTGGAGCGCTTTGAGTCCTATGAGGGAAACGGAAATATTTTTACATAAAAACTAGACAGAGGCATTCTCAGAAACATATTTGTTACGAGTGAATTCAAGTCACAGAGTTGAACCTTCCTTTTGGCAGAGCGGTTTTGAAACCCTCTTTTTATTGAATCTTCCATTGGAGATTTAGAGCGCTTTGACGCAATGCTGGAAAAGGAAATGTCTTCACATAAAAACTAGACGGATGCATTCCCAGAAACTTCTTTTGGATGTGTGCTTTCAACTCACAGAGTTGAACCTTTCTTTTGATAGAGCAGTTTTGAAACCCTCTCTTTGAAGAATCTTCATGTGGACATTTGGATATCTTTGAGGCCTATGCTGGAAAAGGAAATATCTCCACATAAAAACAAGACAGAAGCATTCTCAGAAACTACTTTGCAATGTGTGCGTTCAACACACAGACTTTAAACTTCCTTTTGGCGGAGCAGTTCTGAAACAGTCTTTTTGTACAGCCTGCAAGTGCATATTTGGAGCGCTTTAAGGCCTACGCTGAAAAGAGAAATAACTTCAATCAAAAAGTAGAAAGAAGCATTCTCAGAAACCTCTTTGTGATGTGTGTATTGAACTCACAGAGTTGAACCTTCCTTTTGATAGAGGAGGTTTGAGATACTCTTTTTGTAGGATCTGCAAGTGAATAGTTGGAATGATTTGAGGCCTATGATGGCAAAGGAAATATCTTCACATAAAAACGATAGAGAAGCATTCTCGGAAACTTCCTTGTGATGTGTGCATTCAACTCACAGAGTTGAACCTTCCTTCTGATAGTGCAGTTTTGAAACACTCGTTTTGTATCATCTGCAAGTGGATACTTGGAGCGCTTTGAAGCCTATACTGGAAAATAAATGTCTTCTCATGAAAACTATACAGAAGCAATCTCCGAAACCACCCTGTGATGTGTGTATTCAACTCAGAGAGTTGAACCTTCCTTTTTTTAGAGCAGTTTTGAGACACTCTTTTTGCAAAATCTGCAAGTGAATACTTGGATCGCTTTGAAGCCTCTGCAGGGTAAAGGAAATATCTTCACATAAAAACAAAACAGAAGCATTGTCAGAAACTTCTTTATGATGTGTGCATTCAATTCACAGAGTTGAACCTTCCTTTCGATAGAGCAGTTTTGAAACACTCCTTTTGTAGTGTGTGCAAGTAGACATTTGGAGCTCCTTCAGGCCTGTGCTGGAAAAGGAAATATCTTCACACAAAAACTAGACAGAAGTATTCTCAGAAACTTCTTTGTGATGCATGCATTCAAAACACGGAGTTGAACCTTCCTTTTGATAGAACAGTTTTGAAACACTCTTATTGTAGAATCTGCATGTGGATATTTGGATCGCTTTGAGGCCTATGCTAGAAAAGAAAATATCTTCGCATAAAAATGAGACAGAAGCATTCTCAGAAACTTTTTTGTGATGTGTGCATTAAACTCACAGTGTTGAACCTGCCTTTTGATAGAGCAGTTTTGAAACACTCTTTTTGTAGAATCTGCAGGTGGATATTTGGAGTGCTTTGAGGACAATGCTATATAAGGAAATGTCTTCACAGAAAACCTAGACAGAAACATTATCAGAAACTTCTTTGTGATGTGTGCTTCCAAATCACAGAGTTGAACCTTCCTTTTGATATAGCAGGTTGGGAACACACTTTTTGTGGAATCTGCAAGTGAATTTTGGGAGCGCTTTGAGGACTATGCTGGAAAAGGAAATATATTCACATAAAAACTAGAAAGAGGCATTCTCAAAAACTTCTCTGTGATGTGTGCGCTAAACTCACAAAGTTGAACATCCCTTTTGCTAGAGCAGTTTTGAAACCCTGTTTTTGTAAAATCTGCAAGTGAATATTTGGAGTGATTGAGACCTCTGCTGGAAAATCATATAACTTCAAAGAAGAACGGGACAGAAGTATTCTCAGAAACATCTTTGTGATGTCTGCATTCAACTCGCGGAGTTGAAACTTCCTTTTGGTAGAGCAGTTTTGAAACTATCTTTTTGTGGAAGCTACAAGTGGATATTTGGAAGGCTTTGAGGCTTATGCTGGAAAAGCTAATAACTTCACATAAAAAGTAGAGAGAAGCATTCTCAGAAACTTCTTTGTGATGAGTGCATTCAAGTGTACATTTGGAGTGCTTTGAGGCCTTTGCTGGAAAAGGAAATAACTTCACATAAAAATTAGACAGAAGCATTCTCAGAAACTTCTTTGTGATGTGTGCATTCAACTCACAGAGTTGGATCTTCCTTTTCTTAGAGCGGTTTTGAAACAATATTTTTGTAGAATATTCAAGTGGACATTTGGAGGGCTTTGAGGCCTATGCTGGAAAAGGAAATAACTTCATATAAAAACTAGACAGAAGCATTCTCAGAAACGTATTTGTTATGAGTCCATTCAACTCACAGAGTTGAACCTTCGTTTTGACAGGGCAGTTTTGAAACACTCTTTTTGTAGAATCTTCAAGTGGACATTTTTAGTGCTTTGACGATATGCTGGAAAAGGAAATATGTTCACATAAAAACTAGACAGAAGCATTCTCAGAAACTTCTTTGTGATGTGTGCTTTCAACTCACAGATGTAAACATTTCTTTTGAAAGAGTAGTTTTGAAACACTCTTTTTGTAGAATCTGCAAGTGGATATATGAGGAGCTTTGAAGCCTATGCTGGAAAAGGAAACATCTTCACATAAAAACTATACAGAAGCATTCTCAGCAACTTCCTTGTGATTTGTGCATTCAACTCGGAGTGTTGAACCGTCCGTTTGTTAGAGCAGTTTGGGAACACTCTTTTTGTAGAATCTGCAAGTGGATATTTGGAGCACTTTGAAGCCTAAGCTGGAAAAGGAAACAACTTCACATAAAAACTAGAAGGAAGCATTCTCACAAACTTTTTTGTGATGTGTGCATTCAACTCAGCGAGTTTAACCTTACTTTTGATAGAGCAGTTTTGAAACACTCTTTTTGTAGAATGTGCAAGTAGACATTTGGACCTCCTTCAGGCCTGTGCTGGAATAGAAAAGATCTTCACACAAAAACTAGACAGAAGCATTCTCAGAAACTTCTTTGTGATGTGTGCATTCCACTCACACAGTTGAACCTTCCTTTTGATAGAGCAATTCTGAAACACTCTTTTTGTAGAATCCGCAAGTGGATATTTGGAGCGCTTTGAGGCCTATGCTGGAAAAGGAAATATTTTCACGTAAAAACAAGACCGAAGCACTCTATCAAACTTCTTTGTGATGTTTACATTCAACTCACAGAGTTGAACCTTCCCTTGAATAGAGCGGTTTTGAAAGAATCTTTTTGTAGTACATGCAACTAGATATTTGGAGCGCTTTGAATCCTATGAGGGAAATGGAAATATTTTTAGATAAAAACTAGACAGAGGCATTCTCAGAAACATATTTGTTACGAGTGAATTCAAGTCACAGAGTTGAACCTTCCTTTTGGCAGAGCGGTTTTGAAACCCTCTTTTTATTGAATCTTCCATTGGAGATTTAGAGCGCTTTGACGCAATGCTGGAAAAGGAAATATCTTCACATAAAAACTAGACGGATGCATTCCCAGAAACTTCTTTTGGATGTGTGCTTTCAACTCACAGAGTTGAACCTTTCTTTTGATAGAGCAGTTTTGAAACCCTCTCTTTGAAGAATCTTCATGTGGACATTTGGATATCTTTGAGGCCTATGCTGGAAAAGGAAATATCTTCACATAAAAACAAGACAGAAGCATTCTCAGAAACTACTTTGCCATGTGTGCGTTCAACACACAGACTTTAAACTTCCTTTTGGCGGAGCAGTTCTGAAACAGTCTTTTTGTACAGTCTGCAAGTGCATATTTGGAGCGCTTTAAGGCCTACGCTGAAAAAAGAAATAACTTCAATCAAAAAGTAGAAAGAAGCATTCTCAGAAACCTCTTTGTGATGTGTGTATTGAACTCACAGAGTTGAACCTTCCTTTTGAGAGAGGAGTTTTGAGATACTCTTTTTGTAGGATCTGCAAGTGAATAGTTGGAATGATTTGAGGCCTATGATGGTAAAGGAAATATCTTCACATAAAAACGATAGAGAAGCATTCTCGGAAACTTCCTTGTGATGTGTGCATTCAACTCACAGAGTTGAACCTTCCTTCTGATAGTGCAGTTTTGAAACACTCGTTTTGTATCATCTGCAAGTGGATACTTGGAGCGCTTTGAAGCCTATACTGGAAAAGTAAATGTCTTCTCATGAAAACTATACAGAAGCAATCTCCGAAACCACCTTGTGATGTGTGTATTCAACTCAGAGAGTTGAACCTTCCTTTTTTTAGAGCAGTTTTGAGACACTCTTTTTGCAAAATCTGCAAGTGAATACTTGGATCGCTTTGAAGCCTCTGCAGGGTAAAGGAAATATCTTCACATAAAAACAAAACAGAAGCATTGTCAGAAACTTCTTTATGATGTGTGCATTCAATTCACAGAGTTGAACCTTCCTTTCGATAGAGCAGTTTTGAAACACTCCTTTTGTAGTGTGTGCAAGTAGACATTTGGAGCTCCTTCAGGCCTGTGCTGGAAAAGGAAATATCTTCACACAAAAACTAGACAGAAGTATTCTCAGAAACTTCTTTGTGATGCATGCATTCAAAACACGGAGTTGAACCTTCCTTTTGATAGAACAGTTTTGAAACACTCTTATTGTAGAATCTGCAAGTGGATATTTGGAGCGCTTTGAGGCCTATGATAGAAAAGAAAATATCTTCGCATAAAAATGAGACAGAAGCATTCTCAGAAACTTTTTTGTGATGTGTGCATTAAACTCACAGTGTTGAACCTGCCTTTTGATAGAGCAGTTTTGAAACACTCTTTTTGTAGAATCTGCAGGTGGATATTTGGAGTGCTTTGAGGACAATGCTATATAAGGAAATGTCTTCACAGAAAACCTAGACAGAAACACTATCAGAAACTTCTTTGTGATGTGTGCTTCCAAATCACAGAGTTGAACCTTCCTTTTGATATAGCAGGTTGGGAACACACTTTTTGTGGAATCTGCAAGTGAATTTTGGGAGCGCTTTGAGGACTATGCTGGAAAAGGAAATATATTCACCTAAAAACTAGAAAGAGGCATTCTCAAAAACTTCTCTGTGATGTGTGCGCTAAACTCACAAAGTTGAACATCCCTTTTGCTAGAGCAGTTTTGAAACACTGTTTTTGTAAAATCTGCAAGTGAATATTTGGAGTGATTGAGACCTCTGCTGGAAAATCATATAACTTCAAAGAAGAACGGGACAGAAGTATTCTCAGAAACATCTTTGTGATGTCTGCATTCAACTCGCGGAGTTGAAACTTCCTTTTGGTAGAGCAGTTTTGAAACTGTCTTTTTGTGGAAGCTACAAGTGGATATTTGGAAGGCTTTGAGGCTTATGCTGGAAAAGCTAATAACTTCACATAAAAAGTAGAGAGAAGCATTCTCAGAAACTTCTTTGTGATGAGTGCATTCAAGTGTACATTTGGAGTGCTTTGAGGCCTTTGCTGGAAAAGGAAATAACTTCACATAAAAATTAGACAGAAGCATTCTCAGAAACTTCTTTGTGATGTGTGCATTCAACTCACAGAGTTGGATCTTCCTTTTCTTAGAGCGGTTTTGAAACAAGATTTTTGTAGAATATTCAAGTGGACATTTGGAGGGCTTTGAGGCCTATGCTGGAAAAGGAAATAACTTCATATAAAAACTAGACAGAAGCATTCTCAGAAACGTATTTGTTATGAGTCCATTCAACTCACAGAGTTGAACCTTCGTTTTGACAGGGCAGTTTTGAAACACTCTTTTTGTAGAATCTTCAAGTGGACATTTTTAGTGCTTTGACGATATGCTGGAAAAGGGAATATGTTCACATAAAAACTAGACAGAAGCATTCTCAGAAACTTCTTTGTGATGTGTGCTTTCAACTCACAGATGTAAACATTTCTTTTGAAAGAGTAGTTTTGAAACACTCTTTTTGTAGAATCTGCAAGTGGATATATGAGGAGCTTTGAAGCCTATGCTGGAAAAGGAAACATCTTCACATAAAAACTATACAGAAGCATTCTCAGCAACTTCCTTGTGATTTGTGCATTCAACTCGGAGTGTTGAACCGTCCGTTTGTTAGAGCAGTTTGGGAACACTCTTTTTGTAGAATCTGCAAGTGGATATTTGGAGCACTTTGAAGCCTAAGCTGGAAAAGGAAACAACTTCACATAAAAACTAGAAGGAAGCATTCTCACAAACTTTTTTGTGATGTGTGCATTCAACTCAGCGAGTTTAACCTTACTTTTGATAGAGCAGTTTTGAAACACTCTTTTTGTAGAATGTGCAAGTAGACATTTGGACCTCCTTCAGGCCTGTGCTGGAATAGAAAAGATCTTCACACAAAAACTAGACAGAAGCATTCTCAGAAACTTCTTTGTGATGTGTGCATTCCACTCACACAGTTGAACCTTCCTTTTGATAGAGCAATTCTGAAACACTCTTTTTGTAGAATCCGCAAGTGGATATTTGGAGCGCTTTGAGGCCTATGCTGGAAAAGGAAATATTTTCACGTAAAAACAAGACCGAAGCACTCTATCAAACTTCTTTGTGATGTTTACATTCAACTCACAGAGTTGAACCTTCCCTTGAATAGAGCGGTTTTGAAAGAATCTTTTTGTAGTACATGCAACTAGATATTTGGAGCGCTTTGAATCCTATGAGGGAAATGGAAATATTTTTAGATAAAAACTAGACAGAGGCATTCTCAGAAACATATTTGTTACGAGTGAATTCAAGTCACAGAGTTGAACCTTCCTTTTGGCAGAGCGGTTTTGAAACCCTCTTTTTATTGAATCTTCCATTGGAGATTTAGAGCGCTTTGACGCAATGCTGGAAAAGGAAATATCTTCACATAAAAACTAGACGGATGCATTCCCAGAAACTTCTTTTGGATGTGTGCTTTCAACTCACAGAGTTGAACCTTTCTTTTGATAGAGCAGTTTTGAAACCCTCTCTTTGAAGAATCTTCATGTGGACATTTGGATATCTTTGAGGCCTATGCTGGAAAAGGAAATATCTTCACATAAAAACAAGACAGAAGCATTCTCAGAAACTACTTTGCCATGTGTGCGTTCAACACACAGACTTTAAACTTCCTTTTGGCGGAGCAGTTCTGAAACAGTCTTTTTGTACAGTCTGCAAGTGCATATTTGGAGCGCTTTAAGGCCTACGCTGAAAAAAGAAATAACTTCAATCAAAAAGTAGAAAGAAGCATTCTCAGAAACCTCTTTGTGATGTGTGTATTGAACTCACAGAGTTGAACCTTCCTTTTGATAGAGGAGTTTTGAGATACTCTTTTTGTAGGATCTGCAAGTGAATAGTTGGAATGATTTGAGGCCTATGATGGTAAAGGAAATATCTTCACATAAAAACGATAGAGAAGCATTCTCGGAAACTTCCTTGTGATGTGTGCATTCAACTCACAGAGTTGAACCTTCCTTCTGATAGTGCAGTTTTGAAACACTCGTTTTGTATCATCTGCAAGTGGATACTTGGAGCGCTTTGAAGCCTATACTGGAAAAGTAAATGTCTTCTCATGAAAACTATACAGAAGCAATCTCCGAAACCACCTTGTGATGTGTGTATTCAACTCAGAGAGTTGAACCTTCCTTTTTTTAGAGCAGTTTTGAGACACTCTTTTTGCAAAATCTGCAAGTGAATACTTGGATCGCTTTGAAGCCTCTGCAGGGTAAAGGAAATATCTTCACATAAAAACAAAACAGAAGCATTGTCAGAAACTTCTTTATGATGTGTGCATTCAATTCACAGAGTTGAACCTTCCTTTCGATAGAGCAGTTTTGAAACACTCCTTTTGTAGTGTGTGCAAGTAGACATTTGGAGCTCCTTCAGGCCTGTGCTGGAAAAGGAAATATCTTCACACAAAAACTAGACAGAAGTATTCTCAGAAACTTCTTTGTGATGCATGCATTCAAAACACGGAGTTGAACCTTCCTTTTGATAGAACAGTTTTGAAACACTCTTATTGTAGAATCTGCAAGTGGATATTTGGAGCGCTTTGAGGCCTATGATAGAAAAGAAAATATCTTCGCATAAAAATGAGACAGAAGCATTCTCAGAAACTTTTTTGTGATGTGTGCATTAAACTCACAGTGTTGAACCTGCCTTTTGATAGAGCAGTTTTGAAACACTCTTTTTGTAGAATCTGCAGGTGGATATTTGGAGTGCTTTGAGGACAATGCTATATAAGGAAATGTCTTCACAGAAAACCTAGACAGAAACACTATCAGAAACTTCTTTGTGATGTGTGCTTCCAAATCACAGAGTTGAACCTTCCTTTTGATATAGCAGGTTGGGAACACACTTTTTGTGGAATCTGCAAGTGAATTTTGGGAGCGCTTTGAGGACTATGCTGGAAAAGGAAATATATTCACCTAAAAACTAGAAAGAGGCATTCTCAAAAACTTCTCTGTGATGTGTGCGCTAAACTCACAAAGTTGAACATCCCTTTTGCTAGAGCAGTTTTGAAACACTGTTTTTGTAAAATCTGCAAGTGAATATTTGGAGTGATTGAGACCTCTGCTGGAAAATCATATAACTTCAAAGAAGAACGGGACAGAAGTATTCTCAGAAACATCTTTGTGATGTCTGCATTCAACTCGCGGAGTTGAAACTTCCTTTTGGTAGAGCAGTTTTGAAACTGTCTTTTTGTGGAAGCTACAAGTGGATATTTGGAAGGCTTTGAGGCTTATGCTGGAAAAGCTAATAACTTCACATAAAAAGTAGAGAGAAGCATTCTCAGAAACTTCTTTGTGATGAGTGCATTCAAGTGTACATTTGGAGTGCTTTGAGGCCTTTGCTGGAAAAGGAAATAACTTCACATAAAAATTAGACAGAAGCATTCTCAGAAACTTCTTTGTGATGTGTGCATTCAACTCACAGAGTTGGATCTTCCTTTTCTTAGAGCGGTTTTGAAACAAGATTTTTGTAGAATATTCAAGTGGACATTTGGAGGGCTTTGAGGCCTATGCTGGAAAAGGAAATAACTTCATATAAAAACTAGACAGAAGCATTCTCAGAAACGTATTTGTTATGAGTCCATTCAACTCACAGAGTTGAACCTTCGTTTTGACAGGGCAGTTTTGAAACACTCTTTTTGTAGAATCTTCAAGTGGACATTTTTAGTGCTTTGACGATATGCTGGAAAAGGGAATATGTTCACATAAAAACTAGACAGAAGCATTCTCAGAAACTTCTTTGTGATGTGTGCTTTCAACTCACAGATGTAAACATTTCTTTTGAAAGAGTAGTTTTGAAACACTCTTTTTGTAGAATCTGCAAGTGGATATATGAGGAGCTTTGAAGCCTATGCTGGAAAAGGAAACATCTTCACATAAAAACTATACAGAAGCATTCTCAGCAACTTCCTTGTGATTTGTGCATTCAACTCGGAGTGTTGAACCGTCCGTTTGTTAGAGCAGTTTGGGAACACTCTTTTTGTAGAATCTGCAAGTGGATATTTGGAGCACTTTGAAGCCTAAGCTGGAAAAGGAAACAACTTCACATAAAAACTAGAAGGAAGCATTCTCACAAACTTTTTTGTGATGTGTGCATTCAACTCAGCGAGTTTAACCTTACTTTTGATAGAGCAGTTTTGAAACACTCTTTTTGTAGAATGTGCAAGTAGACATTTGGACCTCCTTCAGGCCTGTGCTGGAATAGAAAAGATCTTCACACAAAAACTAGACAGAAGCATTCTCAGAAACTTCTTTGTGATGTGTGCATTCCACTCACACAGTTGAACCTTCCTTTTGATAGAGCAATTCTGAAACACTCTTTTTGTAGAATCCGCAAGTGGATATTTGGAGCGCTTTGAGGCCTATGCTGGAAAAGGAAATATTTTCACGTAAAAACAAGACCGAAGCACTCTATCAAACTTCTTTGTGATGTTTACATTCAACTCACAGAGTTGAACCTTCCCTTGAATAGAGCGGTTTTGAAAGAATCTTTTTGTAGTACATGCAACTAGATATTTGGAGCGCTTTGAATCCTATGAGGGAAATGGAAATATTTTTAGATAAAAACTAGACAGAGGCATTCTCAGAAACATATTTGTTACGAGTGAATTCAAGTCACAGAGTTGAACCTTCCTTTTGGCAGAGCGGTTTTGAAACCCTCTTTTTATTGAATCTTCCATTGGAGATTTAGAGCGCTTTGACGCAATGCTGGAAAAGGAAATATCTTCACATAAAAACTAGACGGATGCATTCCCAGAAACTTCTTTTGGATGTGTGCTTTCAACTCACAGAGTTGAACCTTTCTTTTGATAGAGCAGTTTTGAAACCCTCTCTTTGAAGAATCTTCATGTGGACATTTGGATATCTTTGAGGCCTATGCTGGAAAAGGAAATATCTTCACATAAAAACAAGACAGAAGCATTCTCAGAAACTACTTTGCCATGTGTGCGTTCAACACACAGACTTTAAACTTCCTTTTGGCGGAGCAGTTCTGAAACAGTCTTTTTGTACAGTCTGCAAGTGCATATTTGGAGCGCTTTAAGGCCTACGCTGAAAAAAGAAATAACTTCAATCAAAAAGTAGAAAGAAGCATTCTCAGAAACCTCTTTGTGATGTGTGTATTGAACTCACAGAGTTGAACCTTCCTTTTGATAGAGGAGTTTTGAGATACTCTTTTTGTAGGATCTGCAAGTGAATAGTTGGAATGATTTGAGGCCTATGATGGTAAAGGAAATATCTTCACATAAAAACGATAGAGAAGCATTCTCGGAAACTTCCTTGTGATGTGTGCATTCAACTCACAGAGTTGAACCTTCCTTCTGATAGTGCAGTTTTGAAACACTCGTTTTGTATCATCTGCAAGTGGATACTTGGAGCGCTTTGAAGCCTATACTGGAAAAGTAAATGTCTTCTCATGAAAACTATACAGAAGCAATCTCCGAAACCACCTTGTGATGTGTGTATTCAACTCAGAGAGTTGAACCTTCCTTTTTTTAGAGCAGTTTTGAGACACTCTTTTTGCAAAATCTGCAAGTGAATACTTGGATCGCTTTGAAGCCTCTGCAGGGTAAAGGAAATATCTTCACATAAAAACAAAACAGAAGCATTGTCAGAAACTTCTTTATGATGTGTGCATTCAATTCACAGAGTTGAACCTTCCTTTCGATAGAGCAGTTTTGAAACACTCCTTTTGTAGTGTGTGCAAGTAGACATTTGGAGCTCCTTCAGGCCTGTGCTGGAAAAGGAAATATCTTCACACAAAAACTAGACAGAAGTATTCTCAGAAACTTCTTTGTGATGCATGCATTCAAAACACGGAGTTGAACCTTCCTTTTGATAGAACAGTTTTGAAACACTCTTATTGTAGAATCTGCAAGTGGATATTTGGAGCGCTTTGAGGCCTATGATAGAAAAGAAAATATCTTCGCATAAAAATGAGACAGAAGCATTCTCAGAAACTTTTTTGTGATGTGTGCATTAAACTCACAGTGTTGAACCTGCCTTTTGATAGAGCAGTTTTGAAACACTCTTTTTGTAGAATCTGCAGGTGGATATTTGGAGTGCTTTGAGGACAATGCTATATAAGGAAATGTCTTCACAGAAAACCTAGACAGAAACACTATCAGAAACTTCTTTGTGATGTGTGCTTCCAAATCACAGAGTTGAACCTTCCTTTTGATATAGCAGGTTGGGAACACACTTTTTGTGGAATCTGCAAGTGAATTTTGGGAGCGCTTTGAGGACTATGCTGGAAAAGGAAATATATTCACCTAAAAACTAGAAAGAGGCATTCTCAAAAACTTCTCTGTGATGTGTGCGCTAAACTCACAAAGTTGAACATCCCTTTTGCTAGAGCAGTTTTGAAACACTGTTTTTGTAAAATCTGCAAGTGAATATTTGGAGTGATTGAGACCTCTGCTGGAAAATCATATAACTTCAAAGAAGAACGGGACAGAAGTATTCTCAGAAACATCTTTGTGATGTCTGCATTCAACTCGCGGAGTTGAAACTTCCTTTTGGTAGAGCAGTTTTGAAACTGTCTTTTTGTGGAAGCTACAAGTGGATATTTGGAAGGCTTTGAGGCTTATGCTGGAAAAGCTAATAACTTCACATAAAAAGTAGAGAGAAGCATTCTCAGAAACTTCTTTGTGATGAGTGCATTCAAGTGTACATTTGGAGTGCTTTGAGGCCTTTGCTGGAAAAGGAAATAACTTCACATAAAAATTAGACAGAAGCATTCTCAGAAACTTCTTTGTGATGTGTGCATTCAACTCACAGAGTTGGATCTTCCTTTTCTTAGAGCGGTTTTGAAACAAGATTTTTGTAGAATATTCAAGTGGACATTTGGAGGGCTTTGAGGCCTATGCTGGAAAAGGAAATAACTTCACATAAAAACTAGACAGAAGCACTCTCAGGAACTTCTTTATAATGTGTGCATAAAACTCACACAGTTGAATCTTCCTTTTGATAGAGGAGTTTTGAAACACTATTTTTCTAGAATATTCAAGTGGACATTTGGTGGGCTTTGAGGCCTATTCTGGAAAACGAAATATCTTCACATAAAAACTAGACAGAAGTACTCTCAGGAACTTCTTTATGATGTGTGCATTCAACTCACAGAGTTGAACCTTTCTTTTGATAGAGCAGTTTTGAAATACTCTTTTTGTAGAATACGCAAGCGGGGGTTTGGAGCGCTTTAAGTCCTATGCTGGAAAAGGAAACATTTTCAGATAAAAACTAGACAGAAGAATTCTCTCAAGCTTCTCTGTGATGTTTGCATTCAACTCGCAGAGTTGAACCTTGCTTTTGATAGAGCAGTTTTGAAACACTCTTTTTGTAGGATCTGCAACGATATATTTGGAGCGATTTGAGGCCTATGATGGAAAAGGAAATATCTTCACATAAAAACTAGACAGAAGCATTCTCAGAAACGTATTGGTTATGAGTCCATTCAACTCACAGAGTTGAACCTTCGTTTTGATAGGGCAGTTTTGAAACACTCTTTTTGTAGAATCTTCAAGTGGACATTTTTAGTGCTTTGACGATATGCTGGAAAAGGAAATATCTTCACATAAAAACTACACAGAAGCATTCTCAGAAACTTCTTTGTGATGTGTGCTTTCAACTCACAGATGTAAACATTTCTTTGGATAGAGTAGTTTTGAAACACTCTTTTTGTAGAATCTGCAAGTGGATATACGGAGCGCTTTGAAGCCTATGCTGGAAAAGGAAATCTCTTCACATAAAAACTATACAGAAGCATTCTCAGCAACTTCCTTGTGATTTGTGCATTCAACTCGGAGAGTTGAACCGTCCTTTTGTTAGAGCAGTTTGGGAACACTCTTTTTGTAGAATCTGCAAGTGGATATTTGGAGCACTTTGAAGCCTAAGCTGGAAAAGGAAACAACTTCACATAAAAACTAGAAGGAAGCATTCTCACAAACTTTTTTGTGATGTGTGCATTCAACTCAGCGAGTTTAACCTTACTTTTGATAGAGCAGTTTTGAAACACTCTTTTTGTAGAATGTGCAAGTAGACATTTGGAGCTCTTTCAGGCCTGTGCTGGAATAGAAAAGATCTTCACACAAAAACTAGACAGAAGCATTCTCAGAAACTTCTTTGTGATGTGTGCATTCCACTCACAGAGTTGAACCTTCCTTTTGATAGAGCAATTCTGAAACACTCTTTTTGTAGAATCCGCAAGTGGATATTTGGAGCACCTTGAGGCCTACGCTGGAAAAGGAAATATTTTCACGTAAAAACAAGACCGAAGCACTCTATCAAACTTCTTTGTGATGTTTACATTCAACTCACAGAGTTGAACCTTCCCTTGAATAGAGCAGTTTTGAAAGAATCTTTTTGTAGTATATGCAACTAGATATTTGGAGCGCTTTGAGTCCTATGAGGGAAATGGAAATATTTTTAGATAAAAACTAGACAGAGGCATTCTCAGAAACATATTTGTTACGAGTGAATTCAAGTCACAGAGTTGAACCTTCCTTTTGGCAGAGCGGTTTTGAAACCCTCTTTTTATTGAATCTTCCATTGGAGATTTAGAGCGCTTTGACGCAATGCTGGAAAAGGAAATATCTTCACATAAAAACTAGACGGATGCATTCCCAGAAACTTCTTTTGGATGTGTGCTTTCAACTCACAGAGTTGAACCTTTCTTTTGATAGAGCAGTTTTGAAACCCTCTCTTTGAAGAATCTTCATGTGGACATTTGGATATCTTTGAGGCCTATGCTGGAAAAGGAAATATCTCCACATAAAAACAAGACAGAAGCATTCTCAGAAACTACTTTGCAATGTGTGCGTTCAACACACAGACTTTAAACTTCCTTTTGGCGGAGCAGTTCTGAAACAGTCTTTTTGTACAGCCTGCAAGTGCATATTTGGAGCGCTTTAAGGCCTACGCTGAAAAAAGAAATAACTTCAATCAAAAAGTAGAAAGAAGCATTCTCAGAAACCTCTTTGTGATGTGTGTATTGAACTCACAGAGTTGAACCTTCCTTTTGATAGAGGAGGTTTGAGATACTCTTTTTGTAGGATCTGCAAGTGAATAGTTGGAATGATTTGAGGCCTATGATGGCAAAGGAAATATCTTCACATAAAAACGATAGAGAAGCATTCTCGGAAACTTCCTTGTGATGTGTGCATTCAACTCACAGAGTTGAACCTTCCTTCTGATAGTGCAGTTTTGAAACACTCGTTTTGTATCATCTGCAAGTGGATACTTGGAGCGCTTTGAAGCCTATACTGGAAAATAAATGTCTTCTCATGAAAACTATACAGAAGCAATCTCCGAAACCACCCTGTGATGTGTGTATTCAACTCAGAGAGTTGAACCTTCCTTTTTTTAGAGCAGTTTTGAGACACTCTTTTTGCAAAATCTGCAAGTGAATACTTGGATCGCTTTGAAGCCTCTGCAGGGTAAAGGAAATATCTTCACATAAAAACAAAACAGAAGCATTGTCAGAAACTTCTTTATGATGTGTGCATTCAATTCACAGAGTTGAACCTTCCTTTCGATAGAGCAGTTTTGAAACACTCCTTTTGTAGTGTGTGCAAGTAGACATTTGGAGCTCCTTCAGGCCTGTGCTGGAAAAGGAAATATCTTCACACAAAAACTAGACAGAAGTATTCTCAGAAACTTCTTTGTGATGCATGCATTCAAAACACGGAGTTGAACCTTCCTTTTGATAGAACAGTTTTGAAACACTCTTATTGTAGAATCTGCATGTGGATATTTGGAGCGCTTTGAGGCCTATGATAGAAAAGAAAATATCTTCGCATAAAAATGAGACAGAAGCATTCTCAGAAACTTTTTTGTGATGTGTGCATTAAACTCACAGTGTTGAACCTGCCTTTTGATAGAGCAGTTTTGAAACACTCTTTTTGTAGAATCTGCAGGTGGATATTTGGAGTGCTTTGAGGACAATGCTATATAAGGAAATGTCTTCACAGAAAACCTAGACAGAAACACTATCAGAAACTTCTTTGTGATGTGTGCTTCCAAATCACAGAGTTGAACCTTCCTTTTGATATAGCAGGTTGGGAACACACTTTTTGTGGAATCTGCAAGTGAATTTTGGGAGCGCTTTGAGGACTATGCTGGAAAAGGAAATATATTCACCTAAAAACTAGAAAGAGGCATTCTCAAAAACTTCTCTGTGATGTGTGCGCTAAACTCACAAAGTTGAACATCCCTTTTGCTAGAGCAGTTTTGAAACACTGTTTTTGTAAAATCTGCAAGTGAATATTTGGAGTGATTGAGACCTCTGCTGGAAAATCATATAACTTCAAAGAAGAACGGGACAGAAGTATTCTCAGAAACATCTTTGTGATGTCTGCATTCAACTCGCGGAGTTGAAACTTCCTTTTGGTAGAGCAGTTTTGAAACTGTCTTTTTGTGGAAGCTACAAGTGGATATTTGGAAGGCTTTGAGGCTTATGCTGGAAAAGCTAATAACTTCACATAAAAAGTAGAGAGAAGCATTCTCAGAAACTTCTTTGTGATGAGTGCATTCAAGTGTACATTTGGAGTGCTTTGAGGCCTTTGCTGGAAAAGGAAATAACTTCACATAAAAATTAGACAGAAGCATTCTCAGAAACTTCTTTGTGATGTGTGCATTCAACTCACAGAGTTGGATCTTCCTTTTCTTAGAGCGGTTTTGAAACAAGATTTTTGTAGAATATTCAAGTGGACATTTGGAGGGCTTTGAGGCCTATGCTGGAAAAGGAAATAACTTCACATAAAAACTAGACAGAAGCACTCTCAGGAACTTCTTTATAATGTGTGCATAAAACTCACACAGTTGAATCTTCCTTTTGATAGAGGAGTTTTGAAACACTATTTTTCTAGAATATTCAAGTGGACATTTGGTGGGCTTTGAGGCCTATTCTGGAAAAGGAAATATCTTCACATAAAAACTAGACAGAAGTACTCTCAGGAACTTCTTTATGATGTGTGCATTCAACTCACAGAGTTGAACCTTTCTTTTGATAGAGCAGTTTTGAAATACTCTTTTTGTAGAATACGCAAGCGGGGGTTTGGAGCGCTTTAAGTCCTATGCTGGAAAAGGAAACATTTTCAGATAAAAACTAGACAGAAGCATTCTCTCAAGCTTCTCTGTGATGTTTGCATTCAACTCGCAGAGTTGAACCTTGCTTTTGATAGAGCAGTTTTGAAACACTCTTTTTGTAGGATCTGCAACGATATATTTGGAGCGATTTGAGGCCTATGATGGAAAAGGAAATATCTTCACATAAAAACTAGACAGAAGCATTCTCAGAAACGTATTGGTTATGAGTCCATTCAACTCACAGAGTTGAACCTTCGTTTTGATAGGGCAGTTTTGAAACACTCTTTTTGTAGAATCTTCAAGTGGACATTTTTAGTGCTTTGACGATATGCTGGAAAAGGAAATATCTTCACATAAAAACTACACAGAATCATTCTCAGAAACTTCTTTGTGATGTGTGCTTTCAACTCACAGATGTAAACATTTCTTTGGATAGAGTAGTTTTGAAACACTCTTTTTGTAGAATCTGCAAGTGGATATACGGAGCGCTTTGAAGCCTATGCTGGAAAAGGAAATCTCTTCACATAAAAACTATACAGAAGCATTCTCAGCAACTTCCTTGTGATTTGTGCATTCAACTCGGAGAGTTGAACCGTCCTTTTGTTAGAGCAGTTTGGGAACACTCTTTTTGTAGAATCTGCAAGTGGATATTTGGAGCACTTTGAAGCCTAAGCTGGAAAAGGAAACAACTTCACATAAAAACTAGAAGGAAGCATTCTCACAAACTTTTTTGTGATGTGTTCATTCAACTCAGCGAGTTTAACCTTACTTTTGATAGAGCAGTTTTGAAACACTCTTTTTGTAGAATGTGCAAGTAGACATTTGGAGCTCTTTCAGGCCTGTGCTGGAATAGAAAAGATCTTCACACAAAAACTAGACAGAAGCATTCTCAGAAACTTCTTTGTGATGTGTGCATTCCACTCACAGAGTTGAACCTTCCTTTTGATAGAGCAATTCTGAAACACTCTTTTTGTAGAATCCGCAAGTGGATATTTGGAGCACTTTTAGGCCTATGCTGGAAAAGGAAATATTTTCACGTAAAAACAAGACCGAAGCACTCTATCAAACTTCTTTGTGATGTTTACATTCAACTCACAGAGTTGAACCTTCCCTTGAATAGAGCAGTTTTGAAAGAATCTTTTTGTAGTATATGCAACTAGATATTTGGAGCGCTTTGAGTCCTATGAGGGAAATGGAAATATTTTTAGATAAAAACTAGACAGAGGCATTCTCAGAAACATATTTGTTACGAGTGAATTCAAGTCACAGAGTTGAACCTTCCTTTTGGCAGAGCGGTTTTGAAACCCTCTTTTTATTGAATCTTCCATTGGAGATTTAGAGCGCTTTGACGCAATGCTGGAAAAGGAAATATCTTCACATAAAAACTAGACGGATGCATTCCCAGAAACTTCTTTTTGATGTGTGCTTTCAACTCACAGAGTTGAACCTTTCTTTTGATAGAGCAGTTTTGAAACCCTCTCTTTGAAGAATCTTCATGTGGACATTTGGATATCTTTGAGGCCTATGCTGGAAAAGGAAATATCTTCACATAAAAACAAGACAGAAGCATTCTCAGAAACTACTTTGCAATGTGTGCGTTCAACACACAGACTTTAAACTTCCTTTTGGTGGAGCAGTTCTGAAACAGTCTTTTTGTACAGTCTGCAAGTGTATATTTGGAGCGCTTTAAGGCCTACGCTGAAAAAAGAAATAACTTCAATCAAAAAGTAGAAAGAAGCATTCTCAGAAACCTCTTTGTGATGTGTGTATTGAACTCACAGTGTTGAACCTTCCTTTTGATAGAGGAGTTTTGAGATACTCTTTTTGTAGGATCTGCAAGTGAATAGTTGGAATGATTTGAGGCCTATGATGGTAATGGAAATATCTTCACATAAAAACGATAGAGAAGCATTCTCGGAAACTTCCTTGTGATGTGTGCATTCAACTCACAGAGTTGAACCTTCCTTCTGATAGTGCAGTTTTGAAACACTCGTTTTGTATCATCTGCAAGTGGATACTTGGAGCGCTTTGAAGCCTATACTGGAAAATAAATGTCTTCTCATGAAAACTATACAGAAGCAATCTCCGAAACCACCCTGTGATGTGTGTATTCAACTCAGAGAGTTGAACCTTCCTTTTTTTAGAGCAGTTTTGAGACACTCTTTTTGCAAAATCTGCAAGTGAATACTTGGATCGCTTTGAAGCCTCTGCAGGGTAAAGGAAATATCTTCACATAAAAACAAAACAGAAGCATTGTCAGAAACTTCTTTATGATGTGTGCATTCAATTCACAGAGTTGAACCTTCCTTTCGATAGAGCAGTTTTGAA
The DNA here is from genome assembly GCF_028885655.2 of Pongo abelii. Lineage (NCBI taxonomy): Eukaryota > Metazoa > Chordata > Mammalia > Primates > Hominidae > Pongo > Pongo abelii. The sequence goes on from NC_072005.2 coordinate 26,316,711, forward strand.
ACACTCCTTTTGTAGTGTGTGCAAGTAGACATTTGGAGCTCCTTCAGGCCTGTGCTGGAAAAGGAAATATCTTCACACAAAAACTAGACAGAAGTATTCTCAGAAACTTCTTTGTGATGCATGCATTCAAAACACGGAGTTGAACCTTCCTTTTGATAGAACAGTTTTGAAACACTCTTATTGTAGAATCTGCATGTGGATATTTGGAGCGCTTTGAGGCCTATGCTAGAAAAGAAAATATCTTCGCATAAAAATGAGACAGAAGCATTCTCAGAAACTTTTTTGTGATGTGTGCATTAAACTCACAGTGTTGAACCTGCCTTTTGATAGAGCAGTTTTGAAACACTCTTTTTGTAGAATCTGCAGGTGGATATTTGGAGTGCTTTGAGGACAATGCTATATAAGGAAATGTCTTCACATAAAACCTAGACAGAAACACTATCAGAAACTTCTTTGTGATGTGTGCTTCCAAATCACAGAGTTGAACCTTCCTTTTGATATAGCAGGTTGGGAACACACTTTTTGTGGAATCTGCAAGTGAATTTTGGGAGCGCTTTGAGGACTATGCTGGAAAAGGAAATATATTCACATAAAAACTAGAAAGAGGCATTCTCAAAAACTTCTCTGTGATGTGTGCGCTAAACTCACAAAGTTGAACATCCCTTTTGCTAGAGCAGTTTTGAAACACTGTTTTTGTAAAATCTGCAAGTGAATATTTGGAGTGATTGAGACCTCTGCTGGAAAATCATATAACTTCAAAGAAGAACGGGACAGAAGTATTCTCAGAAACATCTTTGTGATGTCTGCATTCAACTCGCGGAGTTGAAACTTCCTTTTGGTAGAGCAGTTTTGAAACTGTCTTTTTGTGGAAGCTACAAGTGGATATTTGGAAGGCTTTGAGGCTTATGCTGGAAAAGCTAATAACTTCACATAAAAAGTAGAGAGAAGCATTCTCAGAAACTTCTTTGTGATGAGTGCACTCAAGTGTACATTTGAAGTGCTTTGAGGCCTTTGCTGGAAAAGGAAATAACTTCACATAAAAATTAGACAGAAGCATTCTCAGAAACTTCTTTGTGATGTGTGCATTCAACTCACAGAGTTGGATCTTCCTTTTCTTAGAGCGGTTTTGAAACAATATTTTTGTAGAATATTCAAGTGGACATTTGGAGGGCTTTGAGGCCTATGCTGGAAAAGGAAATAACTTCATATAAAAACTAGACAGAAGCATTCTCAGAAACGTATTTGTTATGAGTCCATTCAACTCACAGAGTTGAACCTTCGTTTTGACAGGGCAGTTTTGAAACACTCTTTTTGTAGAATCTTCAAGTGGACATTTTTAGTGCTTTGACGATATGCTGGAAAAGGAAATATCTTCACATAAAAACTAGACAGAAGCATTCTCAGAAACTTCTTTGTGATGTGTGCTTTCAACTCACAGATGTAAACATTTCTTTTGAAAGAGTAGTTTTGAAACACTCTTTTTGTAGAATCTGCAAGTGGATATATGAGGAGCTTTGAAGCCTATGCTGGAAAAGGAAATATCTTCACATAAAAACTATACAGAAGCATTCTCAGCAACTTCCTTGTGATTTGTGCATTCAACTCGGAGTGTTGAACCGTCCTTTTGTTAGAGCAGTTTGGGAACACTCTTTTTGTAGAATCTGCAAGTGGATATTTGGAGCACTTTGAAGCCTAAGCTGGAAAAGGAAACAACTTCACATAAAAACTAGAAGGAAGCATTCTCACAAACTTTTTTGTGATGTGTGCATTCAACTCAGCGAGTTTAACCTTACTTTTGATAGAGCAGTTTTGAAACACTCTTTTTGTAGAATGTGCAAGTAGACATTTGGACCTCCTTCAGGCCTGTGCTGGAATAGAAAAGATCTTCACACAAAAACTAGACAGAAGCATTCTCAGAAACTTCTTTGTGATGTGTGCATTCCACTCACACAGTTGAACCTTCCTTTTGATAGAGCAATTCTGAAACACTCTTTTTGTAGAATCCGCAAGTGGATATTTGGAGCGCTTTGAGGCCTATGCTGGAAAAGGAAATATTTTCACGTAAAAACAAGACCGAAGCACTCTATCAAACTTCTTTGTGATGTTTACATTCAACTCACAGAGTTGAACCTTCCCTTGAATAGAGCGGTTTTGAAAGAATCTTTTTGTAGTACATGCAACTAGATATTTGGAGCGCTTTGAATCCTATGAGGGAAATGGAAATATTTTTAGATAAAAACTAGACAGAGGCATTCTCAGAAACATATTTGTTAAGAGTGAATTCAAGTCACAGAGTTGAACCTTCCTTTTGGCAGAGCGGTTTTGAAACCCTCTTTTTATTGAATCTTCCATTGGAGATTTAGAGCGCTTTGACGCAATGCTGGAAAAGGAAATATCTTCACATAAAAACTAGACGGATGCATTCCCAGAAACTTCTTTTGGATGTGTGCTTTCAACTCACAGAGTTGAACCTTTCTTTTGATAGAGCAGTTTTGAAACCCTCTCTTTGAAGAATCTTCATGTGGACATTTGGATATCTTTGAGGCCTATGCTGGAAAAGGAAATATCTTCACATAAAAACAAGACAGAAGCATTCTCAGAAACTACTTTGCCATGTGTGCGTTCAACACACAGACTTTAAACTTCCTTTTGGCGGAGCAGTTCTGAAACAGTCTTTTTGTACAGTCTGCAAGTGCATATTTGGAGCGCTTTAAGGCCTACGCTGAAAAAAGAAATAACTTCAATCAAAAAGTAGAAAGAAGCATTCTCAGAAACCTCTTTGTGATGTGTGTATTGAACTCACAGAGTTGAACCTTCCTTTTGATAGAGGAGTTTTGAGATACTCTTTTTGTAGGATCTGCAAGTGAATAGTTGGAATGATTTGAGGCCTATGATGGTAAAGGAAATATCTTCACATAAAAACGATAGAGAAGCATTCTCGGAAACTTCCTTGTGATGTGTGCATTCAACTCACAGAGTTGAACCTTCCTTCTGATAGTGCAGTTTTGAAACACTCGTTTTGTATCATCTGCAAGTGGATACTTGGAGCGCTTTGAAGCCTATACTGGCAATGTAAATGTCTTCTCATGAAAACTATACAGAAGCAATCTCCGAAACCACCTTGTGATGTGTGTATTCAACTCAGACAGTTGAACCTTCCTTTTTTTAGAGCAGTTTTGAGACACTCTTTTTGCAAAATCTGCAAGTGAATACTTGGATCGCTTTGAAGCCTCTGCAGGGTAAAGGAAATATCTTCACATAAAAACAAAACAGAAGCATTGTCAGAAACTTCTTTATGATGTGTGCATTCAATTCACAGAGTTGAACCTTCCTTTCGATAGAGCAGTTTTGAAACACTCCTTTTGTAGTGTGTGCAAGTAGACATTTGGAGCTCCTTCAGGCCTGTGCTGGAAAAGGAAATATCTTCACACAAAAACTAGACAGAAGTATTCTCAGAAACTTCTTTGTGATGCATGCATTCAAAACACGGAGTTGAACCTTCCTTTTGATAGAACAGTTTTGAAACACTCTTATTGTAGAATCTGCATGTGGATATTTGGAGCGCTTTGAGGCCTATGCTAGAAAAGAAAATATCTTCGCATAAAAATGAGACAGAAGCATTCTCAGAAACTTTTTTGTGATGTGTGCATTAAACTCACAGTGTTGAACCTGCCTTTTGATAGAGCAGTTTTGAAACACTCTTTTTGTAGAATCTGCAGGTGGATATTTGGAGTGCTTTGAGGACAATGCTATATAAGGAAATGTCTTCACAGAAAACCTAGACAGAAACACTATCAGAAACTTCTTTGTGATGTGTGCTTCCAAATCACAGAGTTGAACCTTCCTTTTGATATAGCAGGTTGGGAACACACTTTTTGTGGAATCTGCAAGTGAATTTTGGGAGCGCTTTGAGGACTATGCTGGAAAAGGAAATATATTCACATAAAAACTAGAAAGAGGCATTCTCAAAAACTTCTCTGTGATGTGTGCGCTAAACTCACAAAGTTGAACATCCCTTTTGCTAGAGCAGTTTTGAAACACTGTTTTTGTAAAATCTGCAAGTGAATATTTGGAGTGATTGAGACCTCTGCTGGAAAATCATATAACTTCAAAGAAGAACGGGACAGAAGTATTCTCAGAAACATCTTTGTGATGTCTGCATTCAACTCGCGGAGTTGAAACTTCCTTTTGGTAGAGCAGTTTTGAAACTGTCTTTTTGTGGAAGCTACAAGTGGATATTTGGAAGGCTTTGAGGCTTATGCTGGAAAAGCTAATAACTTCACATAAAAAGTAGAGAGAAGCATTCTCAGAAACTTCTTTGTGATGAGTGCACTCAAGTGTACATTTGGAGTGCTTTGAGGCCTTTGCTGGAAAAGGAAATAACTTCACATAAAAATTAGACAGAAGCATTCTCAGAAACTTCTTTGTGATGTGTGCATTCAACTCACAGAGTTGGATCTTCCTTTTCTTAGAGCGGTTTTGAAACAAGATTTTTGTAGAATATTCAAGTGGACATTTGGAGGGCTTTGAGGCCTATGCTGGAAAAGGAAATAACTTCACATAAAAACTAGACAGAAGCACTCTCAGGAACTTCTTTATAATGTGTGCATAAAACTCACACAGTTGAATCTTCCTTTTGATAGAGGAGTTTTGAAACACTATTTTTCTAGAATATTCAAGTGGACATTTTGTGGGCTTTGAGGCCTATTCTGGAAAAGGAAATATCTTCACATAAAAACTAGACAGAAGTACTCTCAGGAACTTCTTTATGATGTGTGCATTCAACTCACAGAGTTGAACCTTTCTTTTGATAGAGCAGTTTTGAAATACTCTTTTTGTAGAATACGCAAGCGGGGGTTTGGAGCGCTTTAAGTCCTATGCTGGAAAAGGAAACATTTTCAGATAAAAACTAGACAGAAGCATTCTCTCAAGCTTCTCTGTGATGTTTGCATTCAACTCGCAGAGTTGAACCTTGCTTTTGATAGAGCAGTTTTGAAACACTCTTTTTGTAGGATCTGCAACGATATATTTGGAGCGATTTGAGGCCTATGATGGAAAAGGAAATATCTTCACATAAAAACTAGACAGAAGCATTCTCAGAAACGTATTGGTTATGAGTCCATTCAACTCACAGAGTTGAACCTTCGTTTTCATAGGTCAGTTTTGAAACACTCTTTTTGTAGAATCTTCAAGTGGACATTTTTAGTGCTTTGACGATATGCTGGAAAAGGAAATATCTTCACATAAAAACTACACAGAAGCATTCTCAGAAACTTCTTTGTGATGTGTGCTTTCAACTCACAGATGTAAACATTTCTTTGGATAGAGTAGTTTTGAAACACTCTTTTTGTAGAATCTGCAAGTGGATATTTGGAGCGCTTTGAAGCCTATGCTGGAAAAGGAAATCTCTTCACATGAAAACTATACAGAAGTATTCTCAGCAACTTCCTTGTGATTTGTGCATTCAACTCGGAGAGTTGAACCGTCCTTTTGTTAGAGCAGTTTGGGAACACTCTTTTTGTAGAATCTGCAAGTGGATATTTGGAGCACTTTGAAGCCTAAGCTGGTAAAGGAAACAACTTCACATAAAAACTAGAAGGAAGCATTCTCACAAACTTTTTTGTGATGTGTGCATTCAACTCAGCGAGTTTAACCTTACTTTTGATAGAGCAGTTTTGAAACACTCTTTTTGTAGAATGTGCAAGTAGACATTTGGAGCTCTTTCAGGCCTGTGCTGGAATAGAAAAGATCTTCACACAAAAACTAGACAGAAGCATTCTCAGAAACTTCTTTGTGATGTGTGCATTCCACTCACAGAGTTGAACCTTCCTTTTGATAGAGCAATTCTGAAACACTCTTTTTGTAGAATCCGCAATTGGATATTTGGAGCACTTTGAGGCCTATGCTGGAAAAGGAAATATTTTCACGTAAAAACAAGACCGAAGCACTCTATCAAACTTCTTTGTGATGTTTACATTCAACTCACAGAGTTGAACCTTCCCTTGAATAGAGCAGTTTTGAAAGAATCTTTTTGTAGTATATGCATCTAGATATTTGGAGCGCTTTGAGTCCTATGAGGGAAATGGAAATATTTTTAGATAAAAACTAGACAGAGGCATTCTCAGAAACATATTTGTTACGAGTGAATTCAAGTCACAGAGTTGAACCTTCCTTTTGGCAGAGCGGTTTTGAAACCCTCTTTTTATTGAATCTTCCATTGGAGATTTAGAGCGCTTTGACGCAATGCTGGAAAAGGAAATATCTTCACATAAAAACTAGACGGATGCATTCCCAGAAACTTCTTTTTGATGTGTGCTTTCAACTCACAGAGTTGAACCTTTCTTTTGATGGAGCAGTTTTGAAGCCCTTTCTTTGAAGAATCTTCATGTGGACATTTGGATATCTTTGAGGCCTATGCTGGAAAAGGAAATATCTTCACATAAAAACAAGACAGAAGCATTCTCAGAAACTACTTTGCAATGTGTGCGTTCAACACACAGACTTTAAACTTCCTTTTGGTGGAGCAGTTCTTAAACAGTCTTTTTGTACAGTCTGCAAGTGGATATTTGGAGCGCTTTAAGGCCTACGCTGAAAAAAGAAATAACTTCAATCAAAAAGTAGAAAGAAGCATTCTCAGAAACCTCTTTGTGATGTGTGTATTGAACTCACAGAGTTGAACCTTCCTTTTGATAGAGGAGGTTTGAGATACTCTTTTTGTAGGATCTGCAAGTGAATAGTTGGAATGATTTGAGGCCTATGATGGCAAAGGAAATATCTTCACATAAAAACGATAGAGAAGCATTCTCGGAAACTTCCTTGTGATGTGTGCATTCAACTCACAGAGTTGAACCTTCCTTCTGATAGTGCAGTTTTGAAACACTCGTTTTGTATCATCTGCAAGTGGATACTTGGAGCGCTTTGAAGCCTATACTGGAAAAGTAAATGTCTTCTCATGAAAACTATACAGAAGCAATCTCCGAAACCACCTTGTGATGTGTGTATTCAACTCAGAGAGTTGAACCTTCCTTTTTTTAGAGCAGTTTTGAGACACTCTTTTTGCAAAATCTGCAAGTGAATACTTGGATCGCTTTGAAGCCTCTGCAGGGTAAAGGAAATATCTTCACATAAAAACAAAACAGAAGCATTGTCAGAAACTTCTTTATGATGTGTGCATTCAATTCACAGAGTTGAACCTTCCTTTCGATAGAGCAGTTTTGAAACACTCCTTTTGTAGTGTGTGCAAGTAGACATTTGGAGCTCTTTCAGGCCTGTGCTGGAAAAGGAAATATCTTCACACAAAAACTAGACAGAAGTATTCTCAGAAACTTCTTGGTGATGCATGCATTCAAAACACGGAGTTGAACCTTCCTTTTGATAGAACAGTTTTGAAACACTCTTATTGTAGAATCTGCATGTGGATATTTGGAGCGCTTTGAGGCCTATGCTAGAAAAGAAAATATCTTCGCATAAAAATGAGACAGAAGCATTCTCAGAAACTTTTTTGTGATGTGTGCATTAAACTCACAGTGTTGAACCTGCCTTTTGATAGAGCAGTTTTGAAACACTCTTTTTGTAGAATCTGCAGGTGGATATTTGGAGTGCTTTGAGGACAATGCTATATAAGGAAATGTCTTCACATAAAACCTAGACAGAAACATTGTCAGAAACTTCTTTGTGATGTGTGCTTCCAAATCACAGAGTTTAACCTTCCTTTTGATAGAGCAGGTTGGGAACACACTTTTTGTGGAATCTGCAAGTGAATTTTGGGAGCGCTTTGAGGACTATGCTGGAAAAGGAAATATATTCACATAAAAACTAGAAAGAGGCATTCTCAAAAACTTCTCTGTGATGTGTGCGCTAAACTCACAAAGTTGAACATCCCTTTTGCTAGAGCAGTTTTGAAACACTGTTTTTGTAAAATCTGCAAGTGAATATTTGGAGTGATTGAGACCTCTGCTGGAAAATCATATAACTTCAAAGAAGAACGGGACAGAAGTATTCTCAGAAACAACTTTGTGATGTCTGCATTCAACTCGCGGAGTTGAAACTTCCTTTTGGTAGAGCAGTTTTGAAACTGTCTTTTTGTGGAAGCTACAAGTGGATACTTGGAAGGCTTTGAGGCTTATGCTGGAAAAGCTAATAACTTCACATAAAAAGTAGAGAGAAGCATTCTCAGAAACTTCTTTGTGATGAGTGCATTCAAGTGTACATTTGGAGTGCTTTGAGGCCTTTGCTGGAAAAGGAAATAACTTCACATAAAAATTAGACAGAAGCATTCTCAGAAACTTCTTTGTGATGTGTGCATTCAACTCACAGAGTTGGATCTTCCTTTTCTTAGAGCGGTTTTGAAACAAGATTTTTGTAGAATATTCAAGTGGACATTTGGAGGGCTTTGAGGCCTATGCTGGAAAAGGAAATAACTTCACATAAAAACTAGACAGAAGCACTCTCAGGAACTTCTTTATAATGTGTGCATAAAACTCACACAGTTGAATCTTCCTTTTGATAGAGGAGTTTTGAAACACTATTTTTCTAGAATATTCAAGTGGACATTTGGTGGGCTTTGAGGCCTATTCTGGAAAAGGAAATATCTTCACATAAAAACTAGACAGAAGTACTCTCAGGAACTTCTTTATGATGTGTGCATTCAACTCACAGAGTTGAACCTTTCTTTTGATAGAGCAGTTTTGAAATACTCTTTTTGTAGAATATGCAAGCGGGGGTTTGGAACGCTTTAAGTCCTATGCTGGAAAAGGAAACATTTTCAGATAAAAACTAGACAGAAGCATTCTCTCAAGCTTCTCTGTGATGTTTGCATTCAACTCGCAGAGTTGAACCTTGCTTTTGATAGAGCAGTTTTGAAACACTCTTTTTGTAGGATCTGCAACGATATATTTGGAGCGATTTGAGGCCTATGATGGAAAAGGAAATATCTTCACATAAAAACTAGACAGAAGCATTCTCAGAAACGTATTGGTTATGAGTCCATTCAACTCACAGAGTTGAACCTTCGTTTTCATAGGTCAGTTTTGAAACACTCTTTTTGTAGAATCTTCAAGTGGACATTTTTAGTGCTTTGACGATATGCTGGAAAAGGAAATATCTTCACATAAAAACTACACAGAAGCATTCTCAGAAACTTCTTTGTGATGTGTGCTTTCAACTCACAGATGTAAACATTTCTTTGGATAGAGTAGTTTTGAAACACTCTTTTTGTAGAATCTGCAAGTGGATATTTGGAGCGCTTTGAAGCCTATGCTGGAAAAGGAAATCTCTTCACATGAAAACTATACAGAAGTATTCTCAGCAACTTCCTTGTGATTTGTGCATTCAACTCGGAGAGTTGAACCGTCCTTTTGTTAGAGCAGTTTGGGAACACTCTTTTTGTAGAATCTGCAAGTGGATATTTGGAGCACTTTGAAGCCTAAGCTGGTAAAGGAAACAACTTCACATAAAAACTAGAAGGAAGCATTCTCACAAACTTTTTTGTGATGTGTGCATTCAACTCAGCGAGTTTAACCTTACTTTTGATAGAGCAGTTTTGAAACACTCTTTTTGTAGAATGTGCAAGTAGACATTTGGAGCTCTTTCAGGCCTGTGCTGGAATAGAAAAGATCTTCACACAAAAACTAGACAGAAGCATTCTCAGAAACTTCTTTGTGATGTGTGCATTCCACTCACAGAGTTGAACCTTCCTTTTGATAGAGCAATTCTGAAACACTCTTTTTGTAGAATCCGCAATTGGATATTTGGAGCACTTTGAGGCCTATGCTGGAAAAGGAAATATTTTCACGTAAAAACAAGACCGAAGCACTCTATCAAACTTCTTTGTGATGTTTACATTCAACTCACAGAGTTGAACCTTCCCTTGAATAGAGCAGTTTTGAAAGAATATTTTTGTAGTATATGCAACTAGATATTTGGAGCGCTTTGAGTCCTATGAGGGAAATGGAAATATTTTTAGATAAAAACTAGACAGAGGCATTCTCAGAAACATATTTGTTACGAGTGAATTCAAGTCACAGAGTTGAACCTTCCTTTTGGCAGAGCGGTTTTGAAACCCTCTTTTTATTGAATCTTCCATTGGAGATTTAGAGCGCTTTGACGCAATGCTGGAAAAGGAAATATCTTCACATAAAAACTAGACGGATGCATTCCCAGAAACTTCTTTTTGATGTGTGCTTTCAACTCACAGAGTTGAACCTTTCTTTTGATAGAGCAGTTTTGAAACCCTCTCTTTGAAGAATCTTCATGTGGACATTTGGATATCTTTGAGGCCTATGCTGGAAAAGGAAATATCTTCACATAAAAACAAGACAGAAGCATTCTCAGAAACTACTTTGCAATGTGTGCGTTCAACACACAGACTTTAAACTTCCTTTTGGCGGAGCAGTTCTGAAACGGTCTTTTTGTACAGTCTGCAAGTGGATATTTGGAGCGCTTTAAGGCCTACGCTGAAAAAAGAAATAACTTCAATCAAAAAGTAGAAAGAAGCATTCTCAGAAACCTCTTTGTGATGTGTGTATTGAACTCACAGAGTTGAACCTTCCTTTGGATAGAGGAGGTTTGAGATACTCTTTTTGTAGGATCTGCAAGTGAATAGTTGGAATGATTTGAGGCCTATGATGGTAAAGGAAATATCTTCACATAAAAACGATAGAGAAGCATTCTCGGAAACTTCCTTGTGATGTGTGCATTCAACTCACAGAGTTGAACCTTCCTTCTGATAGTGCAGTTTTGAAACACTCGTTTTGTATCATCTGCAAGTGGATAATTGGAGCGCTTTGAAGCCTATACTGGAAAAGTAAATGTCTTCTCATAAAAACTATACAGAAGCAATCTCCGAAACCACCTTGTGATGTGTGTATTCAACTCAGAGAGTTGAACCTTCCTTTTTTTAGAGCAGTTTTGAAACACTCTTTTTGCAAAATCTGCAAGTGAATACTTTGATCGCTTTGAAGCCATAGCAGGGTAAAGGAAATATCTTCACATAAAAACAAAACAGAAGCATTGTCAGAAACTTCTTTATGATGTGTGCATTCAATTCACAGAGGTGAACCTTCCTTTTGATAGAGCAGTTTTGAAACACTGTTTTGTAGTGTGTGCAAGTAGACATTTGGAGCTCTTTCAGGCCTGTGCTGGAAAAGGAAATATCTTCACACAAAAACTAGACAGAAGTATTCTCAGAAACTTCTTTGTGATGCATGCATTCAAAACACGGAGTTGAACCTTCCTTTTGATAGAACAGTTTTGAAACACTCTTATTGTAGAATCTGCATGTGGATATTTGGAGCGCTTTGAGGCCTATGCTAGAAAAGAAAATATCTTCGCATAAAAATGAGACAGAAGCATTCTCAGAAACTTTTTTGTGATGTGTGCATTAAACTCACAGTGTTGAACCTGCCTTTTGATAGAGCAGTTTTGAAACACTCTTTTTGTAGAATCTGCAGGTGGATATTTGGAGTGCTTTGAGGACAATGCTATATAAGGAAATGTCTTCACATAAAACCTAGACAGAAACATTGTCAGAAACTTCTTTGTGATGTGTGCTTCCAAATCACAGAGTTGAACCTTCCTTTTGATATAGCAGGTTGGGAACACACTTTTTGTGGAATCTGCAAGTGAATTTTGGGAGCGCTTTGAGGACTATGCTGGAAAAGGAAATATATTCACATAAAAACTAGAAAGAGGCATTCTCAAAAACTTCTCTGTGATGTGTGCGCTAAACTCACAAAGTTGAACATCCCTTTTGCTAGAGCAGTTTTGAAACACTGTTTTTGTAAAATCTGCAAGTGAATATTTGGAGTGATTGAGACCTCTGCTGGAAAATCATATAACTTCAAAGAAGAACGGGACAGAAGTATTCTCAGAAACATCTTTGTGATGTCTGCATTCAACTCGCGGAGTTGAAACTTCCTTTTGGTAGAGCAGTTTTGAAACTGTCTTTTTGTGGAAGCTACAAGTGGATATTTGGAAGGCTTTGAGGCTTATGCTGGAAAAGCTAATAACTTCACATAAAAAGTAGAGAGAAGCATTCTCAGAAACTTCTTTGTGATGAGTGCATTCAAGTGTACATTTGGAGTGCTTTGAGGCCTTTGCTGGAAAAGGAAATAACTTCACATAAAAATTAGACAGAAGCATTCTCAGAAACTTCTTTGTGATGTGTGCATTCAACTCACAGAGTTGGATCTTCCTTTTCTTAGAGCGGTTTTGAAACAAGATTTTTGTAGAATATTCAAGTGGACATTTGGAGGGCTTTGAGGCCTATGCTGGAAAAGGAAATAACTTCACATAAAAACTAGACAGAAGCACTCTCAGGAACTTCTTTATAATGTGTGCATAAAACTCACACAGTTGAATCTTCCTTTTGATAGAGGAGTTTTGAAACACTATTTTTCTAGAATATTCAAGTGGACATTTGGTGGGCTTTGAGGCCTATTCTGGAAAAGGAAATATCTTCACATAAAAACTAGACAGAAGTACTCTCAGGAACTTCTTTATGATGTGTGCATTCAACTCACAGAGTTGAACCTTTCTTTTGATAGAGCAGTTTTGAAATACTCCTTTGTAGAATACGCAAGCGGGGGTTTGGAGCGCTTTAAGTCCTATGCTGGAAAAGGAAACATTTTCAGATAAAAACTAGACAGAAGCATTCTCTCAAGCTTCTCTGTGATGTTTGCATTCAACTCGCAGAGTTGAACCTTGCTTTTGATAGAGCAGTTTTGAAACACTCTTTTTGTAGGATCTGCAACGATATATTTGGAGCGATTTGAGGCCTATGATGGAAAAGGAAATATCTTCACATAAAAACTAGACAGAAGCATTCTCAGAAACGTATTGGTTATGAGTCCATTCAACTCACAGAGTTGAACCTTCGTTTTGATAGGGCAGTTTTGAAACACTCTTTTTGTAGAATCTTCAAGTGGACATTTTTAGTGCTTTGACGATATGCTGGAAAAGGAAATATCTTCACATAAAAACTACACAGAAGCATTCTCAGAAACTTCTTTGTGATGTGTGCTTTCAACTCACAGATGTAAACATTTCTTTTGATAGAGTAGTTTTGAAACACTCTTTTTGTAGAATCTGCAAGTGGATATACGGAGCGCTTTGAAGCCTATGCTGGAAAAGGAAATCTCTTCACATAAAAACTATACAGAAGCATTCTCAGCAACTTCCTTGTGATTTGTGCATTCAACTCGGAGAGTTGAACCGTCCTTTTGTTAGAGCAGTTTGGGAACACTCTTTTTGTAGAATCTGCAAGTGGATATTTGGAGCACTTTGAAGCCTAAGCTGGAAAAGGAAACAACTTCACATAAAAACTAGAAGGAAGCATTCTCACAAACTTTTTTGTGATGTGTGAATTCAACTCAGCGAGTTTAACCTTACTTTTGATAGAGCAGTTTTGAAACACTCTTTTTGTAGAATGTGCAAGTAGACATTTGGAGCTCTTTCAGGCCTGTGCTGGAATAGAAAAGATCTTCACACAAAAACTAGACAGAAGCATTCTCAGAAACTTCTTTGTGATGTGTGCATTCCACTCACAGAGTTGAACCTTCCTTTTGATAGAGCAATTCTGAAACACTCTTTTTGTAGAATCCGCAAGTGGATATTTGGAGCACTTTGAGGCCTATGCTGGAAAAGGAAATATTTTCACGTAAAAACAAGACCGAAGCACTCTATCAAACTTCTTTGTGATGTTTACATTCAACTCACAGAGTTGAACCTTCCCTTGAATAGAGCAGTTTTGAAAGAATCTTTTTGTAGTATATGCAACTAGATATTTGGAACGCTTTGAGTCCTATGAGGGAAATGGAAATATTTTTAGATAAAAACTAGACAGAGGCATTCTCAGAAACATATTTGTTACGAGTGAATTCAAGTCACAGAGTTGAACCTTCCTTTTGGCAGAGCGGTTTTGAAACCCTCTTTTTATTGAATCTTCCATTGGAGATTTAGAGCGCTTTGATGCAATGCTGGAAAAGGAAATATCTTCACATAAAAACTAGACGGATGCATTCCCAGAAACTTCTTTTTGATGTGTGCTTTCAACTCACAGAGTTGAACCTTTCTTTTGATAGAGCAGTTTTGAAACCCACTCTTTGAAGAATCTTCATGTGGACATTTGGATATCTTTGAGGCCTATGCTGGAAAAGGAAATATCTTCACATAAAAACAAGACAGAAGCATTCTCAGAAACTACTTTGCAATGTGTGCGTTCAACACACAGACTTTAAACTTCCTTTTGGCGGAGCAGTTCTGAAACAGTCTGTTTGTACAGTCTGCAAGTGGATATTTGGAGCGCTTTAAGGCCTACGCTGAAAAAAGAAATAACTTCAAACAAAAAGTAGAAAGAAGCATTCTCAGAAACCTCTTTGTGATGTGTGTATTGAACTCACAGAGTTGAACATTCCTTTTGAGAGAGGAGTTTTGAGATACTCTTTTTGTAGGATCTGCAAGTGAATAGTTGGAATGATTTGAGGCCTATGATGGTAAAGGAAATATCTTCACATAAAAACTATAGAGAAGCATTCTCGGAAACTTCCTTGTGATGTGTGCATTCAACTCACAGAGTTGAACCTTCCTTCTGATAGTGCAGTTTTGAAACACTCGTTTTGTATCATCTGCAAGTGGATACTTGGAGCGCTTTGAAGCCTATACTGGAAAAGTAAATGTCTTCTCATGAAAACTATACAGAAGCAATCTCCGAAACCACCTTGTGATGTGTGTATTCAACTCAGAGAGTTGAACCTTCCTTTTTTTAGAGCAGTTTTGAGACACTCTTTTTGCAAAATCTGCAAGTGAATACTTGGATCGCTTTGAAGCCTCTGCAGGGTATACGAAATATCTTCACATAAAAACAAAACAGAAGCATTGTCAGAAACTTCTTTATGATGTGTGCATTCAATTCACAGAGTTGAACCTTCCTTTCGATAGAGCAGTTTTGAAACACTCCTTTTGTAGTGTGTGCAAGTAGACATTTGGAGCTCCTTCAGGCCTGTGCTGGAAAAGGAAATATCTTCACACAAAAACTAGCCAGAAGTATTCTCAGAAACTTCTTGGTGATGCATGCATTCAAAACACGGAGTTGAACCTTCCTTTTGATAGAACAGTTTTGAAACACTCTTATTGTAGAATCTGCATGTGGATATTTGGAGCGCTTTGAGGCCTATGCTAGAAAAGAAAATATCTTCGCATAAAAATGAGACAGAAGCATTCTCAGAAACTTTTTTGTGATGTGTGCATTAAACTCACAGTGTTGAACCTGCCTTTTGATAGAGCAGTTTTGAAACACTCTTTTTGTAGAATCTGCAGGTGGATATTTGGAGTGCTTTGAGGACAATGCTATATAAGGAAATGTCTTCACATAAAACCTAGACAGAAACATTGTCAGAAACTTCTTTGTGATGTGTGCTTCCAAATCACAGAGTTGAACCTTCCTTTTGATATAGCAGGTTGGGAACACACTTTTTGTGGAATCTGCAAGTGAATTTTGGGAGCGCTTTGAGGACTATGCTGGAAAAGGAAATATATTCACATAAAAACTAGAAAGAGGCATTCTCAGAAACTTCTCTGTGATGTGTGCGCTAAACTCACAAAGTTGAACATCCCTTTGGCTAGAGCAGTTTTGAAACACTGTTTTCGTAAAATCTGCAAGTGAATATTTGGAGTGATTGAGACCTCTGCTGGAAAATCATATAACTTCAAGGAAGAACGGGACAGAAGTATTCTCAGAAACATCTTTGTGATGTCTGCATTCAACTCGCGGAGTTGAAACTTCCTTTTGGTAGAGCAGTTTTGAAACTGTCTTTTTGTGGAAGCTACAAGTGGATATTTGGAAGGCTTTGAGGCTTATGCTGGAAAAGCTAATAACTTCACATAAAAAGTAGAGAGAAGCATTCTCAGAAACTTCTTTGTGATGAGTGCACTCAAGTGTACATTTGGAGTGCTTTGAGGCCTTTGCTGGAAAAGGAAATAACTTCACATAAAAATTAGACAGAAGCATTCTCAGAAACTTCTTTGTGATGTGTGCATTCAACTCACAGAGTTGGATCTTCCTTTTCTTAGAGCGGTTTTGAAACAAGATTTTTGTAGAATATTCAAGTGGACATTTGGAGGGCTTTGAGGCCTATGCTGGAAAAGGAAATAACTTCACATAAAAACTAGACAGAAGCACTCTCAGGAACTTCTTTATAATGTGTGCATAAAACTCACACAGTTGAATCTTCCTTTTGATAGAGGAGTTTTGAAACACTATTTTTCTAGAATATTCAAGTGGACATTTGGTGGGCTTTGAGGCCTATTCTGGAAAAGGAAATATCTTCACATAAAAACTAGACAGAAGTACTCTCAGGAACTTCTTTATGATGTGTGCATTCAACTCGCAGAGTTGAACCTTTCTTTTGATAGAGCAGTTTTGAAATACTCTTTTTGTAGAATACGCAAGCGGGGGTTTGGAGCGCTTTAAGTCCTATGCTGGAAAAGGAAACATTTTCAGATAAAAACTAGACAGAAGCATTCTCTCAAGCTTCTCTGTGATGTTTGCATTCAACTCGCAGAGTTGAACCTTGCTTTTGATAGAGCAGTTTTGAAACACTCTTTTTGTAGGATCTGCAACGATATATTTGGAGCGATTTGAGGCCTATGATGGAAAAGGAAATATCTTCACATAAAAACTAGACAGAAGCATTCTCAGAAACGTATTGGTTATGAGTCCATTCAACTCACAGAGTTGAACCTTCGTTTTGATAGGGCAGTTTTGAAACACTCTTTTTGTAGAATCTTCAAGTGGACATTTTTAGTGCTTTGACGATATGCTGGAAAAGGAAATATCTTCACATAAAAACTACACAGAAGCATTCTCAGAAACTTCTTTGTGATGTGTGCTTTCAACTCACAGATGTAAACATTTCTTTTGATAGAGTAGTTTTGAAACACTCTTTTTGTAGAATCTGCAAGTGGATATACGGAGCGCTTTGAAGCCTATGCTGGAAAATTAAATCTCTTCACATAAAAACTATACAGAAGCGTTCTCAGCAACTTCCTTGTGATTTGTGCATTCAACTCGGAGAGTTGAACCGTCCTTTTGTTAGAGCAGTTTGGGAACACTCTTTTTGTAGAATCTGCAAGTGGATATTTGGAGCACTTTGAAGCCTAAGCTGGAAAAGGAAACAACTTCACATAAAAACTAGAAGGAAGCATTCTCACAAACTTTTTTGTGATGTGTGCATTCAACTCAGCGAGTTTAACCTTACTTTTGATAGAGCAGTTTTGAAACACTCTTTTTGTAGAATGTGCAAGTAGACATTTGGAGCTCTTTCAGGCCTGTGCTGGAATAGAAAAGATCTTCACACAAAAACTAGACAGAAGCATTCTCAGAAACTTCTTTGTGATGTGTGCATTCCACTCACAGAGTTGAACCTTCCTTTTGATAGAGCAATTCTGAAACACTCTTTTTGTAGAATCCGCAAGTGGATATTTGGAGCACTTTGAGGCCTATGCTGGAAAAGGAAATATTTTCACGTAAAAACAAGACCGAAGCACTCTATCAAACTTCTTTGTGATGTTTACATTCAACTCACAGAGTTGAACCTTCCCTTGAATAGAGCAGTTTTGAAAGAATCTTTTTGTAGTATATGCAACTAGATATTTGGAGCGCTTTGAGTCCTATGAGGGAAATGGAAATATTTTTAGATAAAAACTAGACAGAGGCATTCTCAGAAACATATTTGTTACGAGTGAATTCAAGTCACAGAGTTGAACCTTCCTTTTGGCAGAGCGGTTTTGAAACCCTCTTTTTATTGAATCTTCCATTGGAGATTTAGAGCGCTTTGACGCAATGCTGGAAAAGGAAATATCTTCACATAAAAACTAGACGGATGCATTCCCAGAAACTTCTTTTTGATGTGTGCTTTCAACTCACAGAGTTGAACCTTTCTTTTGATAGAGCAGTTTTGAAACCCTCTCTTTGAAGAATCTTCATGTGGACATTTGGATATCTTTGAGGCCTATGCTGGAAAAGGAAATATCTTCACATAAAAACAAGACAGAAGCATTCTCAGAAACTACTTTGCAATGTGTGCGTTCAACACACAGACTTTAAACTTCCTTTTGGTGGAGCAGTTCTGAAACAGTCTTTTTGTACAGTCTGCAAGTGCATATTTGGAGCGCTTTAAGGCCTACGCTGAAAAAAGAAATAACTTCAATCAAAAAGTAGAAAGAAGCATTCTCAGAAACCTCTTTGTGATGTGTGTATTGAACTCACAGAGTTGAACCTTCCTTTTGATAGAGGAGTTTTGAGATACTCTTTTTGTAGGATCTGCAAGTGAATAGTTGGAATGATTTGAGGCCTATGATGGTAAAGGAAATATCTTCACATAAAAACGATAGAGAAGCATTCTCGGAAACTTCCTTGTGATGTGTGCATTCAACTCACAGAGTTGAACCTTCCTTCTGATAGTGCAGTTTTGAAACACTCGTTTTGTATCATCTGCAAGTGGATACTTGGAGCGCTTTGAAGCCTATACTGGAAAATAAATGTCTTCTCATGAAAACTACACAGAAGCAATCTCCGAAACCACCGTGTGATGTGTGTATTCAACTCAGAGAGTTGAACCTTCCTTTTTTTTGAGCAGTTTTGAGACACTCTTTTTGCAAAATCTGCAAGTGAATACTTGGATCGCTTTGAAGCCTCTGCAGGGTAAAGGAAATATCTTCACATAAAAACAAAACAGAAGCATTGTCAGAAACTTCTTTATGATGTGTGCATTCAATTCACAGAGTTGAACCTTCCTTTCGATAGAGCAGTTTTGAAACACTCCTTTTGTAGTGTGTGCAAGTAGACATTTGGAGCTCCTTCAGGCCTGTGCTGGAAAAGGAAATATCTTCACACAAAAACTAGACAGAAGTATTCTCAGAAACTTCTTTGTGATGCATGCATTCAAAACACGGAGTTGAACCTTCCTTTTGATAGAACAGTTTTGAAACACTCTTATTGTAGAATCTGCATGTGGATATTTGGAGCGCTTTGAAGCCTATGCTAGAAAAGAAAATATCTTCGCATAAAAATGAGACAGAAGCATTCTCAGAAACTTTTTTGTGATGTGTGCATTAAACTCACAGTGTTGAACCTGCCTTTTGATAGAGCAGTTTTGAAACACTCTTTTTGTAGAATCTGCAGGTGGATATTTGGAGTGCTTTGAGGACAATGCTATATAAGGAAATGTCTTCACATAAAACCTAGACAGAAACATTGTCAGAAACTTCTTTGTGATGTGTGCTTCCAAATCACAGAGTTGAACCTTCCTTTTGATATAGCAGGTTGGGAACACACTTTTTGTGGAATCTGCAAGTGAATTTTGGGAGCGCTTTGAGGACTATGCTGGAAAAGGAAATATATTCACATAAAAACTAGAAAGAGGCATTCTCAGAAACTTCTCTGTGATGTGTGCGCTAAACTCACAAAGTTGAACATCCCTTTGGCTAGAGCAGTTTTGAAACACTGTTTTCGTAAAATCTGCAAGTGAATATTTGGAGTGATTGAGACCTCTGCTGGAAAATCATATAACTTCAAGGAAGAACGGGACAGAAGTATTCTCAGAAACATCTTTGTGATGTCTGCATTCAACTCGCGGAGTTGAAACTTCCTTTTGGTAGAGCAGTTTTGAAACTGTCTTTTTGTGGAAGCTACAAGTGGATATTTGGAAGGCTTTGAGGCTTATGCTGGAAAAGCTAATAACTTCACATAAAAAGTAGAGAGAAGCATTCTCAGAAACTTCTTTGTGATGAGTGCACTCAAGTGTACATTTGGAGTGCTTTGAGGCCTTTGCTGGAAAAGGAAATAACTTCACATAAAAATTAGACAGAAGCATTCTCAGAAACTTCTTTGTGATGTGTGCATTCAACTCACAGAGTTGGATCTTCCTTTTCTTAGAGCGGTTTGGAAACAAGATTTTTGTAGAATATTCAAGTGGACATTTGGAGGGCTTTGAGGCCTATGCTGGAAAAGGAAATAACTTCACATAAAAACTAGACAGAAGCACTCTCAGGAACTTCTTTATAATGTGTGCATAAAACTCACACAGTTGAATCTTCCTTTTGATAGAGGAGTTTTGAAACACTATTTTTCTAGAATATTCAAGTGGACATTTGGTGGGCTTTGAGGCCTATTCTGGAAAACGAAATATCTTCACATAAAAACTAGACAGAAGTACTCTCAGGAACTTCTTTATGATGTGTGCATTCAACTCGCAGAGTTGAACCTTTCTTTTGATAGAGCAGTTTTGAAATACTCTTTTTGTAGAATACGCAAGCGGGGGTTTGGAGCGCTTTAAGTCCTATGCTGGAAAAGGAAACATTTTCAGATAAAAACTAGACAGAAGCATTCTCTCAAGCTTCTCTGTGATGTTTGCATTCAACTCGCAGAGTTGAACCTTGCTTTTGATAGAGCAGTTTTGAAACACTCTTTTTGTAGGATCTGCAACGATATATTTGGAGCGATTTGAGGCCTATGATGGAAAAGGAAATATCTTCACATAAAAACTAGACAGAAGCATTCTCAGAAACGTATTGGTTATGAGTCCATTCAACTCACAGAGTTGAACCTTCGTTTTGATAGGGCAGTTTTGAAACACTCTTTTTGTAGAATCTTCAAGTGGACATTTTTAGTGCTTTGACGATATGCTGGAAAAGGAAATATCTTCACATAAAAACTAGACAGAAGCATTCTCAGAAACTTCTTTGTGATGTGTGCTTTCAACTCACAGATGTAAACATTTCTTTTGATAGAGTAGTTTTGAAACACTCTTTTTGTAGAATCTGCAAGTGGATATACGGAGCGCTTTGAAGCCTATGCTGGAAAATTAAATCTCTTCACATAAAAACTATACAGAAGCGTTCTCAGCAACTTCCTTGTGATTTGTGCATTCAACTCGGAGAGTTGAACCGTCCTTTTGTTAGAGCAGTTTGGGAACACTCTTTTTGTAGAATCTGCAAGTGGATATTTGGAGCACTTTGAAGCCTAAGCTGGAAAAGGAAACAACTTCACATAAAAACTAGAAGGAAGCATTCTCACAAACTTTTTTGTGATGTGTGCATTCAACTCAGCGAGTTTAACCTTACTTTTGATAGAGCAGTTTTGAAACACTCTTTTTGTAGAATGTGCAAGTAGACATTTGGAGCTCTTTCAGGCCTGTGCTGGAATAGAAAAGATCTTCACACAAAAACTAGACAGAAGCATTCTCAGAAACTTCTTTGTGATGTGTGCATTCCACTCACAGAGTTGAACCTTCCTTTTGATAGAGCAATTCTGAAACACTCTTTTTGTAGAATCCGCAAGTGGATATTTGGAGCACTTTGAGGCCTATGCTGGAAAAGGAAATATTTTCACGTAAAAACAAGACCGAAGCACTCTATCAAACTTCTTTGTGATGTTTACATTCAACTCACAGAGTTGAACCTTCCCTTGAATAGAGCAGTTTTGAAAGAATCTTTTTGTAGTATATGCAACTAGATATTTGGAGCGCTTTGAGTCCTATGAGGGAAATGGAAATATTTTTAGATAAAAACTAGACAGAGGCATTCTCAGAAACATATTTGTTACGAGTGAATTCAAGTCACAGAGTTGAACCTTCCTTTTGGCAGAGCGGTTTTGAAACCCTCTTTTTATTGAATCTTCCATTGGAGATTTAGAGCGCTTTGACGCAATGCTGGAAAAGGAAATATCTTCACATAAAAACTAGACGGATGCATTCCCAGAAACTTCTTTTTGATGTGTGCTTTCAACTCACAGAGTTGAACCTTTCTTTTGATAGAGCAGTTTTGAAACCCTCTCTTTGAAGAATCTTCATGTGGACATTTGGATATCTTTGAGGCCTATGCTGGAAAAGGAAATATCTTCACATAAAAACAAGACAGAAGCATTCTCAGAAACTACTTTGCAATGTGTGCGTTCAACACACAGACTTTAAACTTCCTTTTGGTGGAGCAGTTCTGAAACAGTCTTTTTGTACAGTCTGCAAGTGCATATTTGGAGCGCTTTAAGGCCTACGCTGAAAAAAGAAATAACTTCAATCAAAAAGTAGAAAGAAGCATTCTCAGAAACCTCTTTGTGATGTGTGTATTGAACTCACAGAGTTGAACCTTCCTTTTGATAGAGGAGTTTTGAGATACTCTTTTTGTAGGATCTGCAAGTGAATAGTTGGAATGATTTGAGGCCTATGATGGTAAAGGAAATATCTTCACATAAAAACGATAGAGAAGCATTCTCGGAAACTTCCTTGTGATGTGTGCATTCAACTCACAGAGTTGAACCTTCCTTCTGATAGTGCAGTTTTGAAACACTCGTTTTGTATCATCTGCAAGTGGATACTTGGAGCGCTTTGAAGCCTATACTGGAAAATAAATGTCTTCTCATGAAAACTACACAGAAGCAATCTCCGAAACCACCGTGTGATGTGTGTATTCAACTCAGAGAGTTGAACCTTCCTTTTTTTAGAGCAGTTTTGAGACACTCTTTTTGCAAAATCTGCAAGTGAATACTTGGATCGCTTTGAAGCCTCTGCAGGGTAAAGGAAATATCTTCACATAAAAACAAAACAGAAGCATTGTCAGAAACTTCTTTATGATGTGTGCATTCAATTCACAGAGTTGAACCTTCCTTTCGATAGAGCAGTTTTGAAACACTCCTTTTGTAGTGTGTGCAAGTAGACATTTGGAGCTCCTTCAGGCCTGTGCTGGAAAAGGAAATATCTTCACACAAAAACTAGACAGAAGTATTCTCAGAAACTTCTTTGTGATGCATGCATTCAAAACACGGAGTTGAACCTTCCTTTTGATAGAACAGTTTTGAAACACTCTTATTGTAGAATCTGCATGTGGATATTTGGAGCGCTTTGAAGCCTATGCTAGAAAAGAAAATATCTTCGCATAAAAATGAGACAGAAGCATTCTCAGAAACTTTTTTGTGATGTGTGCATTAAACTCACAGTGTTGAACCTGCCTTTTGATAGAGCAGTTTTGAAACACTCTTTTTGTAGAATCTGCAGGTGGATATTTGGAGTGCTTTGAGGACAATGCTATATAAGGAAATGTCTTCACATAAAACCTAGACAGAAACACTATCAGAAACTTCTTTGTGATGTGTGCTTCCAAATCACAGAGTTGAACCTTCCTTTTGATATAGCAGGTTGGGAACACACTTTTTGTGGAATCTGCAAGTGAATTTTGGGAGCGCTTTGAGGACTATGCTGGAAAAGGAAATATATTCACATAAAAACTAGAAAGAGGCATTCTCAAAAACTTCTCTGTGATGTGTGCGCTAAACTCACAAAGTTGAACATCCCTTTTGCTAGAGCAGTTTTGAAACACTGTTTTTGTAAAATCTGCAAGTGAATATTTGGAGTGATTGAGACCTCTGCTGGAAAATCATATAACTTCAAAGAAGAACGGGACAGAAGTATTCTCAGAAACATCTTTGTGATGTCTGCATTCAACTCGCGGAGTTGAAACTTCCTTTTGGTAGAGCAGTTTTGAAACTGTCTTTTTGTGGAAGCTACAAGTGGATATTTGGAAGGCTTTGAGGCTTATGCTGGAAAAGCTAATAACTTCACATAAAAAGTAGAGAGAAGCATTCTCAGAAACTTCTTTGTGATGAGTGCATTCAAGTGTACATTTGGAGTGCTTTGAGGCCTTTGCTGGAAAAGGAAATAACTTCACATAAAAATTAGACAGAAGCATTCTCAGAAACTTCTTTGTGATGTGTGCATTCAACTCACAGAGTTGGATCTTCCTTTTCTTAGAGCGGTTTTGAAACAAGATTTTTGTAGAATATTCAAGTGGACATTTGGAGGGCTTTGAGGCCTATGCTGGAAAAGGAAATAACTTCACATAAAAACTAGACAGAAGCACTCTCAGGAACTTCTTTATAATGTGTGCATAAAACTCACACAGTTGAATCTTCCTTTTGATAGAGGAGTTTTGAAACACTATTTTTCTAGAATATTCAAGTGGACATTTGGTGGGCTTTGAGGCCTATTCTGGAAAACGAAATATCTTCACATAAAAACTAGACAGAAGTACTCTCAGGAACTTCTTTATGATGTGTGCATTCAACTCACAGAGTTGAACCTTTCTTTTGATAGAGCAGTTTTGAAATACTCTTTTTGTAGAATACGCAAGCGGGGGTTTGGAGCGCTTTAAGTCCTATGCTGGAAAAGGAAACATTTTCAGATAAAAACTAGACAGAAGCATTCTCTCAAGCTTCTCTGTGATGTTTGCATTCAACTCGCAGAGTTGAACCTTGCTTTTGATAGAGCAGTTTTGAAACACTCTTTTTGTAGGATCTGCAACGATATATTTGGAGCGATTTGAGGCCTATGATGGAAAAGGAAATATCTTCACATAAAAACTAGACAGAAGCATTCTCAGAAACGTATTGGTTATGAGTCCATTCAACTCACAGAGTTGAACCTTCGTTTTGATAGGGCAGTTTTGAAACACTCTTTTTGTAGAATCTTCAAGTGGACATTTTTAGTGCTTTGACGATATGCTGGAAAAGGAAATATCTTCACATAAAAACTACACAGAAGCATTCTCAGAAACTTCTTTGGGATGTGTGCTTTCAACTCACAGATGTAAACATTTCTTTTGATAGAGTAGTTTTGAAACACTCTTTTTGTAGAATCTGCAAGTGGATATACGGAGCGCTTTGAAGCCTATGCTGGAAAAGGAAATCTCTTCACATAAAAACTATACAGAAGCATTCTCAGCAACTTCCTTGTGATTTGTGCATTCAACTCGGAGAGTTGAACCGTCCTTTTGTTAGAGCAGTTTGGGAACACTCTTTTTGTAGAATCTGCAAGTGGATATTTGGAGCACTTTGAAGCCTAAGCTGGAAAAGGAAACAACTTCACATAAAAACTAGAAGGAAGCATTCTCACAAACTTTTTTGTGATGTGTGAATTCAACTCAGCGAGTTTAACCTTACTTTTGATAGAGCAGTTTTGAAACACTCTTTTTGTAGAATGTGCAAGTAGACATTTGGAGCTCTTTCAGGCCTGTGCTGGAATAGAAAAGATCTTCACACAAAAACTAGACAGAAGCATTCTCAGAAACTTCTTTGTGATGTGTGCATTCCACTCACAGAGTTGAACCTTCCTTTTGATAGAGCAATTCTGAAACACTCTTTTTGTAGAATCCGCAAGTGGATATTTGGAGCACTTTGAGGCCTATGCTGGAAAAGGAAATATTTTCACGTAAAAACAAGACCGAAGCACTCTATCAAACTTCTTTGTGATGTTTACATTCAACTCACAGAGTTGAACCTTCCCTTGAATAGAGCAGTTTTGAAAGAATCTTTTTGTAGTATATGCAACTAGATATTTGGAACGCTTTGAGTCCTATGAGGGAAATGGAAATATTTTTAGATAAAAACTAGACAGAGGCATTCTCAGAAACATATTTGTTACGAGTGAATTCAAGTCACAGAGTTGAACCTTCCTTTTGGCAGAGCGGTTTTGAAACCCTCTTTTTATTGAATCTTCCATTGGAGATTTAGAGCGCTTTGACGCAATGCTGGAAAAGGAAATATCTTCACATAAAAACTAGACGGATGCATTCCCAGAAACTTCTTTTTGATGTGTGCTTTCAACTCACAGAGTTGAACCTTTCTTTTGATAGAGCAGTTTTGAAACCCACTCTTTGAAGAATCTTCATGTGGACATTTGGATATCTTTGAGGCCTATGCTGGAAAAGGAAATATCTTCACATAAAAACAAGACAGAAGCATTCTCAGAAACTACTTTGCAATGTGTGCGTTCAACACACAGACTTTAAACTTCCTTTTGGCGGAGCAGTTCTGAAACAGTCTGTTTGTACAGTCTGCAAGTGGATATTTGGAGCGCTTTAAGGCCTACGCTGAAAAAAGAAATAACTTCAAACAAAAAGTAGAAAGAAGCATTCTCAGAAACCTCTTTGTGATGTGTGTATTGAACTCACAGAGTTGAACATTCCTTTTGAGAGAGGAGTTTTGAGATACTCTTTTTGTAGGATCTGCAAGTGAATAGTTGGAATGATTTGAGGCCTATGATGGTAAAGGAAATATCTTCACATAAAAACTATAGAGAAGCATTCTCGGAAACTTCCTTGTGATGTGTGCATTCAACTCACAGAGTTGAACCTTCCTTCTGATAGTGCAGTTTTGAAACACTCGTTTTGTATCATCTGCAAGTGGATACTTGGAGCGCTTTGAAGCCTATACCGGAAAAGTAAATGTCTTCTCATGAAAACTATACAGAAGCAATCTCCGAAACCACCTTGTGATGTGTGTATTCAACTCAGAGAGTTGAACCTTCCTTTTTTTAGAGCAGTTTTGGGACACTCTTTTTGCAAAATCTGCAAGTGAATACTTGGATCGCTTTGAAGCCTCTGCAGGGTATACGAAATATCTTCACATAAAAACAAAACAGAAGCATTGTCAGAAACTTCTTTATGATGTGTGCATTCAATTCACAGAGTTGAACCTTCCTTTCGATAGAGCAGTTTTGAAACACTCCTTTTGTAGTGTGTGCAAGTAGACATTTGGAGCTCCTTCAGGCCTGTGCTGGAAAAGGAAATATCTTCACACAAAAACTAGCCAGAAGTATTCTCAGAAACTTCTTGGTGATGCATGCATTCAAAACACGGAGTTGAACCTTCCTTTTGATAGAACAGTTTTGAAACACTCTTATTGTAGAATCTGCATGTGGATATTTGGAGCGCTTTGAGGCCTATGCTAGAAAAGAAAATATCTTCGCATAAAAATGAGACAGAAGCATTCTCAGAAACTTTTTTGTGATGTGTGCATTAAACTCACAGTGTTGAACCTGCCTTTTGATAGAGCAGTTTTGAAACACTCTTTTTGTAGAATCTGCAGGTGGATATTTGGAGTGCTTTGAGGACAATGCTATATAAGGAAATGTCTTCACATAAAACCTAGACAGAAACATTGTCAGAAACTTCTTTGTGATGTGTGCTTCCAAATCACAGAGTTGAACCTTCCTTTTGATATAGCAGGTTGGGAACACACTTTTTGTGGAATCTGCAAGTGAATTTTGGGAGCGCTTTGAGGACTATGCTGGAAAAGGAAATATATTCACATAAAAACTAGAAAGAGGCATTCTCAGAAACTTCTCTGTGATGTGTGCGCTAAACTCACAAAGTTGAACATCCCTTTGGCTAGAGCAGTTTTGAAACACTGTTTTCGTAAAATCTGCAAGTGAATATTTGGAGTGATTGAGACCTCTGCTGGAAAATCATATAACTTCAAGGAAGAACGGGACAGAAGTATTCTCAGAAACATCTTTGTGATGTCTGCATTCAACTCGCGGAGTTGAAACTTCCTTTTGGTAGAGCAGTTTTGAAACTGTCTTTTTGTGGAAGCTACAAGTGGATATTTGGAAGGCTTTGAGGCTTATGCTGGAAAAGCTAATAACTTCACATAAAAAGTAGAGAGAAGCATTCTCAGAAACTTCTTTGTGATGAGTGCACTCAAGTGTACATTTGGAGTGCTTTGAGGCCTTTGCTGGAAAAGGAAATAACTTCACATAAAAATTAGACAGAAGCATTCTCAGAAACTTCTTTGTGATGTGTGCATTCAACTCACAGAGTTGGATCTTCCTTTTCTTAGAGCGGTTTTGAAACAAGATTTTTGTAGAATATTCAAGTGGACATTTGGAGGGCTTTGAGGCCTATGCTGGAAAAGGAAATAACTTCACATAAAAACTAGACAGAAGCACTCTCAGGAACTTCTTTATAATGTGTGCATAAAACTCACACAGTTGAATCTTCCTTTTGATAGAGGAGTTTTGAAACACTATTTTTCTAGAATATTCAAGTGGACATTTGGTGGGCTTTGAGGCCTATTCTGGAAAAGGAAATATCTTCACATAAAAACTAGACAGAAGTACTCTCAGGAACTTCTTTATGATGTGTGCATTCAACTCACAGAGTTGAACCTTTCTTTTGATAGAGCAGTTTTGAAATACTCTTTTTGTAGAATACGCAAGCGGGGGTTTGGAGCGCTTTAAGTCCTATGCTGGAAAAGGAAACATTTTCAGATAAAAACTAGACAGAAGCATTCTCTCAAGCTTCTCTGTGATGTTTGCATTCAACTCGCAGAGTTGAACCTTGCTTTTGATAGAGCAGTTTTGAAACACTCTTTTTGTAGGATCTGCAACGATATATTTGGAGCGATTTGAGGCCTATGATGGAAAAGGAAATATCTTCACATAAAAACTAGACAGAAGCATTCTCAGAAACGTATTGGTTATGAGTCCATTCAACTCACAGAGTTGAACCTTCGTTTTGATAGGGCAGTTTTGAAACACTCTTTTTGTAGAATCTTCAAGTGGACATTTTTAGTGCTTTGACGATATGCTGGAAAAGGAAATATCTTCACATAAAAACTACACAGAAGCATTCTCAGAAACTTCTTTGTGATGTGTGCTTTCAACTCACAGATGTAAACATTTCTTTTGATAGAGTAGTTTTGAAACACTCTTTTTGTAGAATCTGCAAGTGGATATACGGAGCGCTTTGAAGCCTATGCTGGAAAATTAAATCTCTTCACATAAAAACTATACAGAAGCGTTCTCAGCAACTTCCTTGTGATTTGTGCATTCAACTCGGAGAGTTGAACCGTCCTTTTGTTAGAGCAGTTTGGGAACACTCTTTTTGTAGAATCTGCAAGTGGATATTTGGAGCACTTTGAAGCCTAAGCTGGAAAAGGAAACAACTTCACATAAAAACTAGAAGGAAGCATTCTCACAAACTTTTTTGTGATGTGTGCATTCAACTCAGCGAGTTTAACCTTACTTTTGATAGAGCAGTTTTGAAACACTCTTTTTGTAGAATGTGCAAGTAGACATTTGGAGCTCTTTCAGGCCTGTGCTGGAATAGAAAAGATCTTCACACAAAAACTAGACAGAAGCATTCTCAGAAACTTCTTTGTGATGTGTGCATTCCACTCACAGAGTTGAACCTTCCTTTTGATAGAGCAATTCTGAAACACTCTTTTTGTAGAATCCGCAAGTGGATATTTGGAGCACTTGGAGGCCTATGCTGGAAAAGGAAATATTTTCACGTAAAAACAAGACCGAAGCACTCTATCAAACTTCTTTGTGATGTTTACATTCAACTCACAGAGTTGAACCTTCCCTTGAATAGAGCAGTTTTGAAAGAATCTTTTTGTAGTATATGCAACTAGATATTTGGAGCGCTTTGAGTCCTATGAGGGAAATGGAAATATTTTTAGATAAAAACTAGACAGAGGCATTCTCAGAAACATATTTGTTACGAGTGAATTCAAGTCACAGAGTTGAACCTTCCTTTTGGCAGAGCGGTTTTGAAACCCTCTTTTTATTGAATCTTCCATTGGAGATTTAGAGCGCTTTGACGCAATGCTGGAAAAGGAAATATCTTCACATAAAAACTAGACGGATGCATTCCCAGAAACTTCTTTTTGATGTGTGCTTTCAACTCACAGAGTTGAACCTTTCTTTTGATAGAGCAGTTTTGAAACCCTCTCTTTGAAGAATCTTCATGTGGACATTTGGATATCTTTGAGGCCTATGCTGGAAAAGGAAATATCTTCACATAAAAACAAGACAGAAGCATTCTCAGAAACTACTTTGCAATGTGTGCGTTCAACACACAGACTTTAAACTTCCTTTTGGTGGAGCAGTTCTGAAACAGTCTTTTTGTACAGTCTGCAAGTGCATATTTGGAGCGCTTTAAGGCCTACGCTGAAAAAAGAAATAACTTCAATCAAAAAGTAGAAAGAAGCATTCTCAGAAACCTCTTTGTGATGTGTGTATTGAACTCACAGAGTTGAACCTTCCTTTTGATAGAGGAGTTTTGAGATACTCTTTTTGTAGGATCTGCAAGTGAATAGTTGGAATGATTTGAGGCCTATGATGGTAAAGGAAATATCTTCACATAAAAACGATAGAGAAGCATTCTCGGAAACTTCCTTGTGATGTGTGCATTCAACTCACAGAGTTGAACCTTCCTTCTGATAGTGCAGTTTTGAAACACTCGTTTTGTATCATCTGCAAGTGGATACTTGGAGCGCTTTGAAGCCTATACTGGAAAATAAATGTCTTCTCATGAAAACTATACAGAAGCAATCTCCGAAACCACCCTGTGATGTGTGTATTCAACTCAGAGAGTTGAACCTTCCTTTTTTTAGAGCAGTTTTGAGACACTCTTTTTGCAAAATCTGCAAGTGAATACTTGGATCGCTTTGAAGCCTCTGCAGGGTAAAGGAAATATCTTCACATAAAAACAAAACAGAAGCATTGTCAGAAACTTCTTTATGATGTGTGCATTCAATTCACAGAGTTGAACCTTCCTTTCGATAGAGCAGTTTTGAAACACTCCTTTTGTAGTGTGTGCAAGTAGACATTTGGAGCTCCTTCAGGCCTGTGCTGGAAAAGGAAATATCTTCACACAAAACTAGACAGAAGTATTCTCAGAAACTTCTTGGTGATGCATGCATTCAAAACACGGAGTTGAACCTTCCTTTTGATAGAACAGTTTTGAAACACTCTTATTGTAGAATCTGCATGTGGATATTTGGAGCGCTTTGAGGCCTATGCTAGAAAAGAAAATATCTTCGCATAAAAATGAGACAGAAGCATTCTCAGAAACTTTTTTGTGATGTGTGCATTAAACTCACAGTGTTGAACCTGCCTTTTGATAGAGCAGTTTTGAAACACTCTTTTTGTAGAATCTGCAGGTGGATATTTGGAGTGCTTTGAGGACAATGCTATATAAGGAAATGTCTTCACATAAAACCTAGACAGAAACACTATCAGAAACTTCTTTGTGATGTGTGCTTCCAAATCACAGAGTTGAACCTTCCTTTTGATATAGCAGGTTGGGAACACACTTTTTGTGGAATCTGCAAGTGAATTTTGGGAGCGCTTTGAGGACTATGCTGGAAAAGGAAATATATTCACATAAAAACTAGAAAGAGGCATTCTCAGAAACTTCTCTGTGATGTGTGCGCTAAACTCACAAAGTTGAACATCCCTTTGGCTAGAGCAGTTTTGAAACACTGTTTTCGTAAAATCTGCAAGTGAATATTTGGAGTGATTGAGACCTCTGCTGGAAAATCATATAACTTCAAGGAAGAACGGGACAGAAGTATTCTCAGAAACATCTTTGTGATGTCTGCATTCAACTCGCGGAGTTGAAACTTCCTTTTGGTAGAGCAGTTTTGAAACTGTCTTTTTGTGGAAGCTACAAGTGGATATTTGGAAGGCTTTGAGGCTTATGCTGGAAAAGCTAATAACTTCACATAAAAAGTAGAGAGAAGCATTCTCAGAAACTTCTTTGTGATGAGTGCACTCAAGTGTACATTTGGAGTGCTTTGAGGCCTTTGCTGGAAAAGGAAATAACTTCACATAAAAATTAGACAGAAGCATTCTCAGAAACTTCTTTGTGATGTGTGCATTCAACTCACAGAGTTGGATCTTCCTTTTCTTAGAGCGGTTTGGAAACAAGATTTTTGTAGAATATTCAAGTGGACATTTGGAGGGCTTTGAGGCCTATGCTGGAAAAGGAAATAACTTCACATAAAAACTAGACAGAAGCACTCTCAGGAACTTCTTTATAATGTGTGCATAAAACTCACACAGTTGAATCTTCCTTTTGATAGAGGAGTTTTGAAACACTATTTTTCTAGAATATTCAAGTGGACATTTGGTGGGCTTTGAGGCCTATTCTGGAAAACGAAATATCTTCACATAAAAACTAGACAGAAGTACTCTCAGGAACTTCTTTGTGATGTGTGCATTCAACTCACAGAGTTGAACCTTTCTTTTGATAGAGCAGTTTTGAAATACTCTTTTTGTAGAATACGCAAGCGGGGGTTTGGAGCGCTTTAAGTCCTATGCTGGAAAAGGAAACATTTTCAGATAAAAACTAGACAGAAGCATTCTCTCAAGCTTCTCTGTGATGTTTGCATTCAACTCGCAGAGTTGAACCTTGCTTTTGATAGAGCAGTTTTGAAACACTCTTTTTGTAGGATCTGCAACGATATATTTGGAGCGATTTGAGGCCTATGATGGAAAAGGAAATATCTTCACATAAAAACTAGACAGAAGCATTCTCAGAAACGTATTGGTTATGAGTCCATTCAACTCACAGAGTTGAACCTTCGTTTTGATAGGGCAGTTTTGAAACACTCTTTTTGTAGAATCTTCAAGTGGACATTTTTAGTGCTTTGACGATATGCTGGAAAAGGAAATATCTTCACATAAAAACAAAACAGAAGCATTGTCAGAAACTTCTTTATGATGTGTGCATTCAATTCACAGAGTTGAACCTTCCTTTCGATAGAGCAGTTTTGAAACACTCCTTTTGTAGTGTGTGCAAGTAGACATTTGGAGCTCCTTCAGGCCTGTGCTGGAAAAGGAAATATCTTCACACAAAAACTAGCCAGAAGTATTCTCAGAAACTTCTTGGTGATGCATGCATTCAAAACACGGAGTTGAACCTTCCTTTTGATAGAACAGTTTTGAAACACTCTTATTGTAGAATCTGCATGTGGATATTTGGAGCGCTTTGAGGCCTATGCTAGAAAAGAAAATATCTTCGCATAAAAATGAGACAGAAGCATTCTCAGAAACTTTTTTGTGATGTGTGCATTAAACTCACAGTGTTGAACCTGCCTTTTGATAGAGCAGTTTTGAAACACTCTTTTTGTAGAATCTGCAGGTGGATATTTGGAGTGCTTTGAGGACAATGCTATATAAGGAAATGTCTTCACATAAAACCTAGACAGAAACATTGTCAGAAACTTCTTTGTGATGTGTGCTTCCAAATCACAGAGTTGAACCTTCCTTTTGATATAGCAGGTTGGGAACACACTTTTTGTGGAATCTGCAAGTGAATTTTGGGAGCGCTTTGAGGACTATGCTGGAAAAGGAAATATATTCACATAAAAACTAGAAAGAGGCATTCTCAGAAACTTCTCTGTGATGTGTGCGCTAAACTCACAAAGTTGAACATCCCTTTGGCTAGAGCAGTTTTGAAACACTGTTTTCGTAAAATCTGCAAGTGAATATTTGGAGTGATTGAGACCTCTGCTGGAAAATCATATAACTTCAAGGAAGAACGGGACAGAAGTATTCTCAGAAACATCTTTGTGATGTCTGCATTCAACTCGCGGAGTTGAAACTTCCTTTTGGTAGAGCAGTTTTGAAACTGTCTTTTTGTGGAAGCTACAAGTGGATATTTGGAAGGCTTTGAGGCTTATGCTGGAAAAGCTAATAACTTCACATAAAAAGTAGAGAGAAGCATTCTCAGAAACTTCTTTGTGATGAGTGCACTCAAGTGTACATTTGGAGTGCTTTGAGGCCTTTGCTGGAAAAGGAAATAACTTCACATAAAAATTAGACAGAAGCATTCTCAGAAACTTCTTTGTGATGTGTGCATTCAACTCACAGAGTTGGATCTTCCTTTTCTTAGAGCGGTTTTGAAACAAGATTTTTGTAGAATATTCAAGTGGACATTTGGAGGGCTTTGAGGCCTATGCTGGAAAAGGAAATAACTTCACATAAAAACTAGACAGAAGCACTCTCAGGAACTTCTTTATAATGTGTGCATAAAACTCACACAGTTGAATCTTCCTTTTGATAGAGGAGTTTTGAAACACTATTTTTCTAGAATATTCAAGTGGACATTTGGTGGGCTTTGAGGCCTATTCTGGAAAAGGAAATATCTTCACATAAAAACTAGACAGAAGTACTCTCAGGAACTTCTTTATGATGTGTGCATTCAACTCACAGAGTTGAACCTTTCTTTTGATAGAGCAGTTTTGAAATACTCTTTTTGTAGAATACGCAAGCGGGGGTTTGGAGCGCTTTAAGTCCTATGCTGGAAAAGGAAACATTTTCAGATAAAAACTAGACAGAAGCATTCTCTCAAGCTTCTCTGTGATGTTTGCATTCAACTCGCAGAGTTGAACCTTGCTTTTGATAGAGCAGTTTTGAAACACTCTTTTTGTAGGATCTGCAACGATATATTTGGAGCGATTTGAGGCCTATGATGGAAAAGGAAATATCTTCACATAAAAACTAGACAGAAGCATTCTCAGAAACGTATTGGTTATGAGTCCATTCAACTCACAGAGTTGAACCTTCGTTTTGATAGGGCAGTTTTGAAACACTCTTTTTGTAGAATCTTCAAGTGGACATTTTTAGTGCTTTGACGATATGCTGGAAAAGGAAATATCTTCACATAAAAACTACACAGAAGCATTCTCAGAAACTTCTTTGTGATGTGTGCTTTCAACTCACAGATGTAAACATTTCTTTTGATAGAGTAGTTTTGAAACACTCTTTTTGTAGAATCTGCAAGTGGATATACGGAGCGCTTTGAAGCCTATGCTGGAAAATTAAATCTCTTCACATAAAAACTATACAGAAGCGTTCTCAGCAACTTCCTTGTGATTTGTGCATTCAACTCGGAGAGTTGAACCGTCCTTTTGTTAGAGCAGTTTGGGAACACTCTTTTTGTAGAATCTGCAAGTGGATATTTGGAGCACTTTGAAGCCTAAGCTGGAAAAGGAAACAACTTCACATAAAAACTAGAAGGAAGCATTCTCACAAACTTTTTTGTGATGTGTGCATTCAACTCAGCGAGTTTAACCTTACTTTTGATAGAGCAGTTTTGAAACACTCTTTTTGTAGAATGTGCAAGTAGACATTTGGAGCTCTTTCAGGCCTGTGCTGGAATAGAAAAGATCTTCACACAAAAACTAGACAGAAGCATTCTCAGAAACTTCTTTGTGATGTGTGCATTCCACTCACAGAGTTGAACCTTCCTTTTGATAGAGCAATTCTGAAACACTCTTTTTGTAGAATCCGCAAGTGGATATTTGGAGCACTTTGAGGCCTATGCTGGAAAAGGAAATATTTTCACGTAAAAACAAGACCGAAGCACTCTATCAAACTTCTTTGTGATGTTTACATTCAACTCACAGAGTTGAACCTTCCCTTGAATAGAGCAGTTTTGAAAGAATCTTTTTGTAGTATATGCAACTAGATATTTGGAGCGCTTTGAGTCCTATGAGGGAAATGGAAATATTTTTAGATAAAAACTAGACAGAGGCATTCTCAGAAACATATTTGTTACGAGTGAATTCAAGTCACAGAGTTGAACCTTCCTTTTGGCAGAGCGGTTTTGAAACCCTCTTTTTATTGAATCTTCCATTGGAGATTTAGAGCGCTTTGACGCAATGCTGGAAAAGGAAATATCTTCACATAAAAACTAGACGGATGCATTCCCAGAAACTTCTTTTTGATGTGTGCTTTCAACTCACAGAGTTGAACCTTTCTTTTGATAGAGCAGTTTTGAAACCCTCTCTTTGAAGAATCTTCATGTGGACATTTGGATATCTTTGAGGCCTATGCTGGAAAAGGAAATATCTTCACATAAAAACAAGACAGAAGCATTCTCAGAAACTACTTTGCAATGTGTGCGTTCAACACACAGACTTTAAACTTCCTTTTGGTGGAGCAGTTCTGAAACAGTCTTTTTGTACAGTCTGCAAGTGCATATTTGGAGCGCTTTAAGGCCTACGCTGAAAAAAGAAATAACTTCAATCAAAAAGTAGAAAGAAGCATTCTCAGAAACCTCTTTGTGATGTGTGTATTGAACTCACAGAGTTGAACCTTCCTTTTGATAGAGGAGTTTTGAGATACTCTTTTTGTAGGATCTGCAAGTGAATAGTTGGAATGATTTGAGGCCTATGATGGTAAAGGAAATATCTTCACATAAAAACGATAGAGAAGCATTCTCGGAAACTTCCTTGTGATGTGTGCATTCAACTCACAGAGTTGAACCTTCCTTCTGATAGTGCAGTTTTGAAACACTCGTTTTGTATCATCTGCAAGTGGATACTTGGAGCGCTTTGAAGCCTATACTGGAAAATAAATGTCTTCTCATGAAAACTATACAGAAGCAATCTCCGAAACCACCCTGTGATGTGTGTATTCAACTCAGAGAGTTGAACCTTCCTTTTTTTAGAGCAGTTTTGAGACACTCTTTTTGCAAAATCTGCAAGTGAATACTTGGATCGCTTTGAAGCCTCTGCAGGGTAAAGGAAATATCTTCACATAAAAACAAAACAGAAGCATTGTCAGAAACTTCTTTATGATGTGTGCATTCAATTCACAGAGTTGAACCTTCCTTTCGATAGAGCAGTTTTGAAACACTCCTTTTGTAGTGTGTGCAAGTAGACATTTGGAGCTCCTTCAGGCCTGTGCTGGAAAAGGAAATATCTTCACACAAAACTAGACAGAAGTATTCTCAGAAACTTCTTGGTGATGCATGCATTCAAAACACGGAGTTGAACCTTCCTTTTGATAGAACAGTTTTGAAACACTCTTATTGTAGAATCTGCATGTGGATATTTGGAGCGCTTTGAGGCCTATGCTAGAAAAGAAAATATCTTCGCATAAAAATGAGACAGAAGCATTCTCAGAAACTTTTTTGTGATGTGTGCATTAAACTCACAGTGTTGAACCTGCCTTTTGATAGAGCAGTTTTGAAACACTCTTTTTGTAGAATCTGCAGGTGGATATTTGGAGTGCTTTGAGGACAATGCTATATAAGGAAATGTCTTCACATAAAACCTAGACAGAAACACTATCAGAAACTTCTTTGTGATGTGTGCTTCCAAATCACAGAGTTGAACCTTCCTTTTGATATAGCAGGTTGGGAACACACTTTTTGTGGAATCTGCAAGTGAATTTTGGGAGCGCTTTGAGGACTATGCTGGAAAAGGAAATATATTCACATAAAAACTAGAAAGAGGCATTCTCAGAAACTTCTCTGTGATGTGTGCGCTAAACTCACAAAGTTGAACATCCCTTTGGCTAGAGCAGTTTTGAAACACTGTTTTCGTAAAATCTGCAAGTGAATATTTGGAGTGATTGAGACCTCTGCTGGAAAATCATATAACTTCAAGGAAGAACGGGACAGAAGTATTCTCAGAAACATCTTTGTGATGTCTGCATTCAACTCGCGGAGTTGAAACTTCCTTTTGGTAGAGCAGTTTTGAAACTGTCTTTTTGTGGAAGCTACAAGTGGATATTTGGAAGGCTTTGAGGCTTATGCTGGAAAAGCTAATAACTTCACATAAAAAGTAGAGAGAAGCATTCTCAGAAACTTCTTTGTGATGAGTGCACTCAAGTGTACATTTGGAGTGCTTTGAGGCCTTTGCTGGAAAAGGAAATAACTTCACATAAAAATTAGACAGAAGCATTCTCAGAAACTTCTTTGTGATGTGTGCATTCAACTCACAGAGTTGGATCTTCCTTTTCTTAGAGCGGTTTGGAAACAAGATTTTTGTAGAATATTCAAGTGGACATTTGGAGGGCTTTGAGGCCTATGCTGGAAAAGGAAATAACTTCACATAAAAACTAGACAGAAGCACTCTCAGGAACTTCTTTATAATGTGTGCATAAAACTCACACAGTTGAATCTTCCTTTTGATAGAGGAGTTTTGAAACACTATTTTTCTAGAATATTCAAGTGGACATTTGGTGGGCTTTGAGGCCTATTCTGGAAAACGAAATATCTTCACATAAAAACTAGACAGAAGTACTCTCAGGAACTTCTTTGTGATGTGTGCATTCAACTCACAGAGTTGAACCTTTCTTTTGATAGAGCAGTTTTGAAATACTCTTTTTGTAGAATACGCAAGCGGGGGTTTGGAGCGCTTTAAGTCCTATGCTGGAAAAGGAAACATTTTCAGATAAAAACTAGACAGAAGCATTCTCTCAAGCTTCTCTGTGATGTTTGCATTCAACTCGCAGAGTTGAACCTTGCTTTTGATAGAGCAGTTTTGAAACACTCTTTTTGTAGGATCTGCAACGATATATTTGGAGCGATTTGAGGCCTATGATGGAAAAGGAAATATCTTCACATAAAAACTAGACAGAAGCATTCTCAGAAACGTATTGGTTATGAGTCCATTCAACTCACAGAGTTGAACCTTCGTTTTGATAGGGCAGTTTTGAAACACTCTTTTTGTAGAATCTTCAAGTGGACATTTTTAGTGCTTTGACGATATGCTGGAAAAGGAAATATCTTCACATAAAAACTACACAGAAGCATTCTCAGAAACTTCTTTGTGATGTGTGCTTTCAACTCACAGATGTAAACATTTCTTTTGATAGAGTAGTTTTGAAACACTCTTTTTGTAGAATCTGCAAGTGGATATACGGAGCGCTTTGAAGCCTATGCTGGAAAATTAAATCTCTTCACATAAAAACTATACAGAAGCGTTCTCAGCAACTTCCTTGTGATTTGTGCATTCAACTCGGAGAGTTGAACCGTCCTTTTGTTAGAGCAGTTTGGGAACACTCTTTTTGTAGAATCTGCAAGTGGATATTTGGAGCACTTTGAAGCCTAAGCTGGAAAAGGAAACAACTTCACATAAAAACTAGAAGGAAGCATTCTCACAAACTTTTTTGTGATGTGTGCATTCAACTCAGCGAGTTTAACCTTACTTTTGATAGAGCAGTTTTGAAACACTCTTTTTGTAGAATGTGCAAGTAGACATTTGGAGCTCTTTCAGGCCTGTGCTGGAATAGAAAAGATCTTCACACAAAAACTAGACAGAAGCATTCTCAGAAACTTCTTTGTGATGTGTGCATTCCACTCACAGAGTTGAACCTTCCTTTTGATAGAGCAATTCTGAAACACTCTTTTTGTAGAATCCGCAAGTGGATATTTGGAGCACTTTGAGGCCTATGCTGGAAAAGGAAATATTTTCACGTAAAAACAAGACCGAAGCACTCTATCAAACTTCTTTGTGATGTTTACATTCAACTCACAGAGTTGAACCTTCCCTTGAATAGAGCAGTTTTGAAAGAATCTTTTTGTAGTATATGCAACTAGATATTTGGAACGCTTTGAGTCCTATGAGGGAAATGGAAATATTTTTAGATAAAAACTAGACAGAGGCATTCTCAGAAACATATTTGTTACGAGTGAATTCAAGTCACAGAGTTGAACCTTCCTTTTGGCAGAGCGGTTTTGAAACCCTCTTTTTATTGAATCTTCCATTGGAGATTTAGAGCGCTTTGACGCAATGCTGGAAAAGGAAATATCTTCACATAAAAACTAGACGGATGCATTCCCAGAAACTTCTTTTTGATGTGTGCTTTCAACTCACAGAGTTGAACCTTTCTTTTGATAGAGCAGTTTTGAAACCCACTCTTTGAAGAATCTTCATGTGGACATTTGGATATCTTTGAGGCCTATGCTGGAAAAGGAAATATCTTCACATAAAAACAAGACAGAAGCATTCTCAGAAACTACTTTGCAATGTGTGCGTTCAACACACAGACTTTAAACTTCCTTTTGGCGGAGCAGTTCTGAAACAGTCTGTTTGTACAGTCTGCAAGTGGATATTTGGAGCGCTTTAAGGCCTACGCTGAAAAAAGAAATAACTTCAAACAAAAAGTAGAAAGAAGCATTCTCAGAAACCTCTTTGTGATGTGTGTATTGAACTCACAGAGTTGAACATTCCTTTTGAGAGAGGAGTTTTGAGATACTCTTTTTGTAGGATCTGCAAGTGAATAGTTGGAATGATTTGAGGCCTATGATGGTAAAGGAAATATCTTCACATAAAAACTATAGAGAGGCATTCTCGGAAACTTCCTTGTGATGTGTGCATTCAACTCACAGAGTTGAACCTTCCTTCTGATAGTGCAGTTTTGAAACACTCGTTTTGTATCATCTGCAAGTGGATACTTGGAGCGCTTTGAAGCCTATACCGGAAAAGTAAATGTCTTCTCATGAAAACTATACAGAAGCAATCTCCGAAACCACCTTGTGATGTGTGTATTCAACTCAGAGAGTTGAACCTTCCTTTTTTTAGAGCAGTTTTGAGACACTCTTTTTGCAAAATCTGCAAGTGAATACTTGGATCGCTTTGAAGCCTCTGCAGGGTATACGAAATATCTTCACATAAAAACAAAACAGAAGCATTGTCAGAAACTTCTTTATGATGTGTGCATTCAATTCACAGAGTTGAACCTTCCTTTCGATAGAGCAGTTTTGAAACACTCCTTTTGTAGTGTGTGCAAGTAGACATTTGGAGCTCCTTCAGGCCTGTGCTGGAAAAGGAAATATCTTCACACAAAAACTAGCCAGAAGTATTCTCAGAAACTTCTTGGTGATGCATGCATTCAAAACACGGAGTTGAACCTTCCTTTTGATAGAACAGTTTTGAAACACTCTTATTGTAGAATCTGCATGTGGATATTTGGAGCGCTTTGAGGCCTATGCTAGAAAAGAAAATATCTTCGCATAAAAATGAGACAGAAGCATTCTCAGAAACTTTTTTGTGATGTGTGCATTAAACTCACAGTGTTGAACCTGCCTTTTGATAGAGCAGTTTTGAAACACTCTTTTTGTAGAATCTGCAGGTGGATATTTGGAGTGCTTTGAGGACAATGCTATATAAGGAAATGTCTTCACATAAAACCTAGACAGAAACATTGTCAGAAACTTCTTTGTGATGTGTGCTTCCAAATCACAGAGTTGAACCTTCCTTTTGATATAGCAGGTTGGGAACACACTTTTTGTGGAATCTGCAAGTGAATTTTGGGAGCGCTTTGAGGACTATGCTGGAAAAGGAAATATATTCACATAAAAACTAGAAAGAGGCATTCTCAGAAACTTCTCTGTGATGTGTGCGCTAAACTCACAAAGTTGAACATCCCTTTGGCTAGAGCAGTTTTGAAACACTGTTTTCGTAAAATCTGCAGGTGAATATTTGGAGTGATTGAGACCTCTGCTGGAAAATCATATAACTTCAAGGAAGAACGGGACAGAAGTATTCTCAGAAACATCTTTGTGATGTCTGCATTCAACTCGCGGAGTTGAAACTTCCTTTTGGTAGAGCAGTTTTGAAACTGTCTTTTTGTGGAAGCTACAAGTGGATATTTGGAAGGCTTTGAGGCTTATGCTGGAAAAGCTAATAACTTCACATAAAAAGTAGAGAGAAGCATTCTCAGAAACTTCTTTGTGATGAGTGCACTCAAGTGTACATTTGGAGTGCTTTGAGGCCTTTGCTGGAAAAGGAAATAACTTCACATAAAAATTAGACAGAAGCATTCTCAGAAACTTCTTTGTGATGTGTGCATTCAACTCACAGAGTTGGATCTTCCTTTTCTTAGAGCGGTTTGGAAACAAGATTTTTGTAGAATATTCAAGTGGACATTTGGAGGGCTTTGAGGCCTATGCTGGAAAAGGAAATAACTTCACATAAAAACTAGACAGAAGCACTCTCAGGAACTTCTTTATAATGTGTGCATAAAACTCACACAGTTGAATCTTCCTTTTGATAGAGGAGTTTTGAAACACTATTTTTCTAGAATATTCAAGTGGACATTTGGTGGGCTTTGAGGCCTATTCTGGAAAACGAAATATCTTCACATAAAAACTAGACAGAAGTACTCTCAGGAACTTCTTTATGATGTGTGCATTCAACTCACAGAGTTGAACCTTTCTTTTGATAGAGCAGTTTTGAAATACTCTTTTTGTAGAATACGCAAGCGGGGGTTTGGAGCGCTTTAAGTCCTATGCTGGAAAAGGAAACATTTTCAGATAAAAACTAGACAGAAGCATTCTCTCAAGCTTCTCTGTGATGTTTGCATTCAACTCGCAGAGTTGAACCTTGCTTTTGATAGAGCAGTTTTGAAACACTCTTTTTGTAGGATCTGCAACGATATATTTGGAGCGATTTGAGGCCTATGATGGAAAAGGAAATATCTTCACATAAAAACTAGACAGAAGCATTCTCAGAAACGTATTGGTTATGAGTCCATTCAACTCACAGAGTTGAACCTTCGTTTTGATAGGGCAGTTTTGAAACACTCTTTTTGTAGAATCTTCAAGTGGACATTTTTAGTGCTTTGACGATATGCTGGAAAAGGAAATATCTTCACATAAAAACTACACAGAAGCATTCTCAGAAACTTCTTTGTGATGTGTGCTTTCAACTCACAGATGTAAACATTTCTTTTGATAGAGTAGTTTTGAAACACTCTTTTTGTAGAATCTGCAAGTGGATATACGGAGCGCTTTGAAGCCTATGCTGGAAAAGGAAATCTCTTCACATAAAAACTATACAGAAGCGTTCTCAGCAACTTCCTTGTGATTTGTGCATTCAACTCGGAGAGTTGAACCGTCCTTTTGTTAGAGCAGTTTGGGAACACTCTTTTTGTAGAATCTGCAAGTGGATATTTGGAGCACTTTGAAGCCTAAGCTGGAAAAGGAAACAACTTCACATAAAAACTAGAAGGAAGCATTCTCACAAACTTTTTTGTGATGTGTGCATTCAACTCAGCGAGTTTAACCTTACTTTTGATAGAGCAGTTTTGAAACACTCTTTTTGTAGAATGTGCAAGTAGACATTTGGAGCTCTTTCAGGCCTGTGCTGGAATAGAAAAGATCTTCACACAAAAACTAGACAGAAGCATTCTCAGAAACTTCTTTGTGATGTGTGCATTCCACTCACAGAGTTGAACCTTCCTTTTGATAGAGCAATTCTGAAACACTCTTTTTGTAGAATCCGCAAGTGGATATTTGGAGCACTTGGAGGCCTATGCTGGAAAAGGAAATATTTTCACGTAAAAACAAGACCGAAGCACTCTATCAAACTTCTTTGTGATGTTTACATTCAACTCACAGAGTTGAACCTTCCCTTGAATAGAGCAGTTTTGAAAGAATCTTTTTGTAGTATATGCAACTAGATATTTGGAGCGCTTTGAGTCCTATGAGGGAAATGGAAATATTTTTAGATAAAAACTAGACAGAGGCATTCTCAGAAACATATTTGTTACGAGTGAATTCAAGTCACAGAGTTGAACCTTCCTTTTGGCAGAGCGGTTTTGAAACCCTCTTTTTATTGAATCTTCCATTGGAGATTTAGAGCGCTTTGACGCAATGCTGGAAAAGGAAATATCTTCACATAAAAACTAGACGGATGCATTCCCAGAAACTTCTTTTTGATGTGTGCTTTCAACTCACAGAGTTGAACCTTTCTTTTGATAGAGCAGTTTTGAAACCCTCTCTTTGAAGAATCTTCATGTGGACATTTGGATATCTTTGAGGCCTATGCTGGAAAAGGAAATATCTTCACATAAAAACAAGACAGAAGCATTCTCAGAAACTACTTTGCAATGTGTGCGTTCAACACACAGACTTTAAACTTCCTTTTGGTGGAGCAGTTCTGAAACAGTCTTTTTGTACAGTCTGCAAGTGCATATTTGGAGCGCTTTAAGGCCTACGCTGAAAAAAGAAATAACTTCAATCAAAAAGTAGAAAGAAGCATTCTCAGAAACCTCTTTGTGATGTGTGTATTGAACTCACAGAGTTGAACCTTCCTTTTGATAGAGGAGTTTTGAGATACTCTTTTTGTAGGATCTGCAAGTGAATAGTTGGAATGATTTGAGGCCTATGATGGTAAAGGAAATATCTTCACATAAAAACGAT
The DNA here is from genome assembly GCF_028885655.2 of Pongo abelii. Classification (NCBI taxonomy): domain Eukaryota; kingdom Metazoa; phylum Chordata; class Mammalia; order Primates; family Hominidae; genus Pongo; species Pongo abelii. The sequence continues at coordinate 26,360,274 of NC_072005.2, forward strand.
AGAGAAGCATTCTCGGAAACTTCCTTGTGATGTGTGCATTCAACTCACAGAGTTGAACCTTCCTTCTGATAGTGCAGTTTTGAAACACTCGTTTTGTATCATCTGCAAGTGGATACTTGGAGCGCTTTGAAGCCTATACTGGAAAATAAATGTCTTCTCATGAAAACTATACAGAAGCAATCTCCGAAACCACCCTGTGATGTGTGTATTCAACTCAGAGAGTTGAACCTTCCTTTTTTTAGAGCAGTTTTGAGACACTCTTTTTGCAAAATCTGCAAGTGAATACTTGGATCGCTTTGAAGCCTCTGCAGGGTAAAGGAAATATCTTCACATAAAAACAAAACAGAAGCATTGTCAGAAACTTCTTTATGATGTGTGCATTCAATTCACAGAGTTGAACCTTCCTTTCGATAGAGCAGTTTTGAAACACTCCTTTTGTAGTGTGTGCAAGTAGACATTTGGAGCTCCTTCAGGCCTGTGCTGGAAAAGGAAATATCTTCACACAAAACTAGACAGAAGTATTCTCAGAAACTTCTTTGTGATGCATGCATTCAAAACACGGAGTTGAACCTTCCTTTTGATAGAACAGTTTTGAAACACTCTTATTGTAGAATCTGCATGTGGATATTTGGAGCGCTTTGAGGCCTATGCTAGAAAAGAAAATATCTTCGCATAAAAATGAGACAGAAGCATTCTCAGAAACTTTTTTGTGATGTGTGCATTAAACTCACAGTGTTGAACCTGCCTTTTGATAGAGCAGTTTTGAAACACTCTTTTTGTAGAATCTGCAGGTGGATATTTGGAGTGCTTTGAGGACAATGCTATATAAGGAAATGTCTTCACATAAAACCTAGACAGAAACACTATCAGAAACTTCTTTGTGATGTGTGCTTCCAAATCACAGAGTTGAACCTTCCTTTTGATATAGCAGGTTGGGAACACACTTTTTGTGGAATCTGCAAGTGAATTTTGGGAGCGCTTTGAGGACTATGCTGGAAAAGGAAATATATTCACATAAAAACTAGAAAGAGGCATTCTCAGAAACTTCTCTGTGATGTGTGCGCTAAACTCACAAAGTTGAACATCCCTTTGGCTAGAGCAGTTTTGAAACACTGTTTTCGTAAAATCTGCAAGTGAATATTTGGAGTGATTGAGACCTCTGCTGGAAAATCATATAACTTCAAGGAAGAACGGGACAGAAGTATTCTCAGAAACATCTTTGTGATGTCTGCATTCAACTCGCGGAGTTGAAACTTCCTTTTGGTAGAGCAGTTTTGAAACTGTCTTTTTGTGGAAGCTACAAGTGGATATTTGGAAGGCTTTGAGGCTTATGCTGGAAAAGCTAATAACTTCACATAAAAAGTAGAGAGAAGCATTCTCAGAAACTTCTTTGTGATGAGTGCACTCAAGTGTACATTTGGAGTGCTTTGAGGCCTTTGCTGGAAAAGGAAATAACTTCACATAAAAATTAGACAGAAGCATTCTCAGAAACTTCTTTGTGATGTGTGCATTCAACTCACAGAGTTGGATCTTCCTTTTCTTAGAGCGGTTTGGAAACAAGATTTTTGTAGAATATTCAAGTGGACATTTGGAGGGCTTTGAGGCCTATGCTGGAAAAGGAAATAACTTCACATAAAAACTAGACAGAAGCACTCTCAGGAACTTCTTTATAATGTGTGCATAAAACTCACACAGTTGAATCTTCCTTTTGATAGAGGAGTTTTGAAACACTATTTTTCTAGAATATTCAAGTGGACATTTGGTGGGCTTTGAGGCCTATTCTGGAAAAGGAAATATCTTCACATAAAAACTAGACAGAAGTACTCTCAGGAACTTCTTTATGATGTGTGCATTCAACTCACAGAGTTGAACCTTTCTTTTGATAGAGCAGTTTTGAAATACTCTTTTTGTAGAATACGCAAGCGGGGGTTTGGAGCGCTTTAAGTCCTATGCTGGAAAAGGAAACATTTTCAGATAAAAACTAGACAGAAGCATTCTCTCAAGCTTCTCTGTGATGTTTGCATTCAACTCGCAGAGTTGAACCTTGCTTTTGATAGAGCAGTTTTGAAACACTCTTTTTGTAGGATCTGCAACGATATATTTGGAGCGATTTGAGGCCTATGATGGAAAAGGAAATATCTTCACATAAAAACTAGACAGAAGCATTCTCAGAAACGTATTGGTTATGAGTCCATTCAACTCACAGAGTTGAACCTTCGTTTTGATAGGGCAGTTTTGAAACACTCTTTTTGTAGAATCTTCAAGTGGACATTTTTAGTGCTTTGACGATATGCTGGAAAAGGAAATATCTTCACATAAAAACTACACAGAAGCATTCTCAGAAACTTCTTTGTGATGTGTGCTTTCAACTCACAGATGTAAACATTTCTTTTGATAGAGTAGTTTTGAAACACTCTTTTTGTAGAATCTGCAAGTGGATATACGGAGCGCTTTGAAGCCTATGCTGGAAAAGGAAATCTCTTCACATAAAAACTATACAGAAGCGTTCTCAGCAACTTCCTTGTGATTTGTGCATTCAACTCGGAGAGTTGAACCGTCCTTTTGTTAGAGCAGTTTGGGAACACTCTTTTTGTAGAATCTGCAAGTGGATATTTGGAGCACTTTGAAGCCTAAGCTGGAAAAAGAAACAACTTCACATAAAAACTAGAAGGAAGCATTCTCACAAACTTTTTTGTGATGTGTGCATTCAACTCAGCGAGTTTAACCTTACTTTTGATAGAGCAGTTTTGAAACACTCTTTTTGTAGAATGTGCAAGTAGACATTTGGAGCTCTTTCAGGCCTGTGCTGGAATAGAAAAGATCTTCACACAAAAACTAGACAGAAGCATTCTCAGAAACTTCTTTGTGATGTGTGCATTCCACTCACAGAGTTGAACCTTCCTTTTGATAGAGCAATTCTGAAACACTCTTTTTGTAGAATCCGCAAGTGGATATTTGGAGCACTTTGAGGCCTATGCTGGAAAAGGAAATATTTTCACGTAAAAACAAGACCGAAGCACTCTATCAAACTTCTTTGTGATGTTTACATTCAACTCACAGAGTTGAACCTTCCCTTGAATAGAGCAGTTTTGAAAGAATCTTTTTGTAGTATATGCAACTAGATATTTCGGGCGCTTTGAGTCCTATGAGGGAAATGGAAATATTTTTAGATAAAAACTAGACAGAGGCATTCTCAGAAACATATTTGTTACGAGTGAATTCAAGTCACAGAGTTGAACCTTCCTTTTGGCAGAGCGGTTTTGAAACCCTCTTTTTATTGAATCTTCCATTGGAGATTTAGAGCGCTTTGACGCAATGCTGGAAAAGGAAATATCTTCACATAAAAACTAGACGGATGCATTCCCAGAAACTTCTTTTTGATGTGTGCTTTCAACTCACAGAGTTGAACCTTTCTTTTGATAGAGCAGTTTTGAAACCCTCTCTTTGAAGAATCTTCATGTGGACATTTGGATATCTTTGAGGCCTATGCTGGAAAAGGAAATATCTTCACATAAAAACAAGACAGAAGCATTCTCAGAAACTACTTTGCAATGTGTGCGTTCAACACACAGACTTTAAACTTCCTTTTGGTGGAGCAGTTCTGAAACAGTCTTTTTGTACAGTCTGCAAGTGCATATTTGGAGCGCTTTAAGGCCTACGCTGAAAAAAGAAATAACTTCAATCAAAAAGTAGAAAGAAGCATTCTCAGAAACCTCTTTGTGATGTGTGTATTGAACTCACAGAGTTGAACCTTCCTTTTGATAGAGGAGTTTTGAGATACTCTTTTTGTAGGATCTGCAAGTGAATAGTTGGAATGATTTGAGGCCTATGATGGTAAAGGAAATATCTTCACATAAAAACGATAGAGAAGCATTCTCGGAAACTTCCTTGTGATGTGTGCATTCAACTCACAGAGTTGAACCTTCCTTCTGATAGTGCAGTTTTGAAACACTCGTTTTGTATCATCTGCAAGTGGATACTTGGAGCGCTTTGAAGCCTATACTGGAAAATAAATGTCTTCTCATGAAAACTATACAGAAGCAATCTCCGAAACCACCCTGTGATGTGTGTATTCAACTCAGAGAGTTGAACCTTCCTTTTTTTAGAGCAGTTTTGAGACACTCTTTTTGCAAAATCTGCAAGTGAATACTTGGATCGCTTTGAAGCCTCTGCAGGGTAAAGGAAATATCTTCACATAAAAACAAAACAGAAGCATTGTCAGAAACTTCTTTATGATGTGTGCATTCAATTCACAGAGTTGAACCTTCCTTTCGATAGAGCAGTTTTGAAACACTCCTTTTGTAGTGTGTGCAAGTAGACATTTGGAGCTCCTTCAGGCCTGTGCTGGAAAAGGAAATATCTTCACACAAAAACTAGACAGAAGTATTCTCAGAAACTTCTTGGTGATGCATGCATTCAAAACACGGAGTTGAACCTTCCTTTTGATAGAACAGTTTTGAAACACTCTTATTGTAGAATCTGCATGTGGATATTTGGAGCGCTTTGAGGCCTATGCTAGAAAAGAAAATATCTTCGCATAAAAATGAGACAGAAGCATTCTCTGAAACTTCTTTGTGATGTGTGCATTCAACTCACAGAGTTGGATCTTCCTTTTCTTAGAGCGGTTTTGAAACAAGATTTTTGTAGAATATTCAAGTGGACATTTGGAGGGCTTTGAGGCCTATGCTGGAAAAGGAAATAACTTCACATAAAAACTAGACAGAAGCACTCTCAGGAACTTCTTTATAATGTGTGCATAAAACTCACACAGTTGAATCTTCCTTTTGATAGAGGAGTTTTGAAACACTATTTTTCTAGAATATTCAAGTGGACATTTGGTGGGCTTTGAGGCCTATTCTGGAAAAGGAAATATCTTCACATAAAAACTAGACAGAAGTACTCTCAGGAACTTCTTTATGATGTGTGCATTCAACTCACAGAGTTGAACCTTTCTTTTGACAGAGCAGTTTTGAAATACTCTTTTTGTAGAATACGCAAGCGGGGGTTTGGAGCGCTTTAAGTCCTATGCTGGAAAAGGAAACATTTTCAGATAAAAACTAGACAGAAGCATTCTCTCAAGCTTCTCTGTGATGTTTGCATTCAACTCGCAGAGTTGAACCTTGCTTTTGATAGAGCAGTTTTGAAACACTCTTTTTGTAGGATCTGCAACGATATATTTGGAGCGATTTGAGGCCTATGATGGAAAAGGAAATATCTTCACATAAAAACTAGACAGAAGCATTCTCAGAAACGTATTGGTTATGAGTCCATTCAACTCACAGAGTTGAACCTTCGTTTTGATAGGGCAGTTTTGAAACACTCTTTTTGTAGAATCTTCAAGTGGACATTTTTAGTGCTTTGACGATATGCTGGAAAAGGAAATATCTTCACATAAAAACTACACAGAAGCATTCTCAGAAACTTCTTTGTGATGTGTGCTTTCAACTCACAGATGTAAACATTTCTTTTGATAGAGTAGTTTTGAAACACTCTTTTTGTAGAATCTGCAAGTGGATATACGGAGCGCTTTGAAGCCTATGCTGGAAAATTAAATCTCTTCACATAAAAACTATACAGAAGCGTTCTCAGCAACTTCCTTGTGATTTGTGCATTCAACTCGGAGAGTTGAACCGTCCTTTTGTTAGAGCAGTTTGGGAACACTCTTTTTGTAGAATCTGCAAGTGGATATTTGGAGCACTTTGAAGCCTAAGCTGGAAAAGGAAACAACTTCACATAAAAACTAGAAGGAAGCATTCTCACAAACTTTTTTGTGATGTGTGCATTCAACTCAGCGAGTTTAACCTTACTTTTGATAGAGCAGTTTTGAAACACTCTTTTTGTAGAATGTGCAAGTAGACATTTGGAGCTCTTTCAGGCCTGTGCTGGAATAGAAAAGATCTTCACACAAAAACTAGACAGAAGCATTCTCAGAAACTTCTTTGTGATGTGTGCATTCCACTCACAGAGTTGAACCTTCCTTTTGATAGAGCAATTCTGAAACACTCTTTTTGTAGAATCCGCAAGTGGATATTTGGAGCACTTTGAGGCCTATGCTGGAAAAGGAAATATTTTCACGTAAAAACAAGACCGAAGCACTCTATCAAACTTCTTTGTGATGTTTACATTCAACTCACAGAGTTGAACCTTCCCTTGAATAGAGCAGTTTTGAAAGAATCTTTTTGTAGTATATGCAACTAGATATTTGGAGCGCTTTGAGTCCTATGAGGGAAATGGAAATATTTTTAGATAAAAACTAGACAGAGGCATTCTCAGAAACATATTTGTTACGAGTGAATTCAAGTCACAGAGTTGAACCTTCCTTTTGGCAGAGCGGTTTTGAAACCCTCTTTTTATTGAATCTTCCATTGGAGATTTAGAGCGCTTTGACGCAATGCTGGAAAAGGAAATATCTTCACATAAAAACTAGACGGATGCATTCCCAGAAACTTCTTTTTGATGTGTGCTTTCAACTCACAGAGTTGAACCTTTCTTTTGATAGAGCAGTTTTGAAACCCTCTCTTTGAAGAATCTTCATGTGGACATTTGGATATCTTTGAGGCCTATGCTGGAAAAGGAAATATCTTCACATAAAAACAAGACAGAAGCATTCTCAGAAACTACTTTGCAATGTGTGCGTTCAACACACAGACTTTAAACTTCCTTTTGGTGGAGCAGTTCTGAAACAGTCTTTTTGTACAGTCTGCAAGTGCATATTTGGAGCGCTTTAAGGCCTACGCTGAAAAAAGAAATAACTTCAATCAAAAAGTAGAAAGAAGCATTCTCAGAAACCTCTTTGTGATGTGTGTATTGAACTCACAGAGTTGAACCTTCCTTTTGATAGAGGAGTTTTGAGATACTCTTTTTGTAGGATCTGCAAGTGAATAGTTGGAATGATTTGAGGCCTATGATGGTAAAGGAAATATCTTCACATAAAAACGATAGAGAAGCATTCTCGGAAACTTCCTTGTGATGTGTGCATTCAACTCACAGAGTTGAACCTTCCTTCTGATAGTGCAGTTTTGAAACACTCGTTTTGTATCATCTGCAAGTGGATACTTGGAGCGCTTTGAAGCCTATACTGGAAAATAAATGTCTTCTCATGAAAACTATACAGAAGCAATCTCCGAAACCACCCTGTGATGTGTGTATTCAACTCAGAGAGTTGAACCTTCCTTTTTTTAGAGCAGTTTTGAGACACTCTTTTTGCAAAATCTGCAAGTGAATACTTGGATCGCTTTGAAGCCTCTGCAGGGTAAAGGAAATATCTTCACATAAAAACAAAACAGAAGCATTGTCAGAAACTTCTTTATGATGTGTGCATTCAATTCACAGAGTTGAACCTTCCTTTCGATAGAGCAGTTTTGAAACACTCCTTTTGTAGTGTGTGCAAGTAGACATTTGGAGCTCCTTCAGGCCTGTGCTGGAAAAGGAAATATCTTCACACAAAACTAGACAGAAGTATTCTCAGAAACTTCTTTGTGATGCATGCATTCAAAACACGGAGTTGAACCTTCCTTTTGATAGAACAGTTTTGAAACACTCTTATTGTAGAATCTGCATGTGGATATTTGGAGCGCTTTGAGGCCTATGCTAGAAAAGAAAATATCTTCGCATAAAAATGAGACAGAAGCATTCTCAGAAACTTTTTTGTGATGTGTGCATTAAACTCACAGTGTTGAACCTGCCTTTTGATAGAGCAGTTTTGAAACACTCTTTTTGTAGAATCTGCAGGTGGATATTTGGAGTGCTTTGAGGACAATGCTATATAAGGAAATGTCTTCACATAAAACCTAGACAGAAACACTATCAGAAACTTCTTTGTGATGTGTGCTTCCAAATCACAGAGTTGAACCTTCCTTTTGATATAGCAGGTTGGGAACACACTTTTTGTGGAATCTGCAAGTGAATTTTGGGAGCGCTTTGAGGACTATGCTGGAAAAGGAAATATATTCACATAAAAACTAGAAAGAGGCATTCTCAGAAACTTCTCTGTGATGTGTGCGCTAAACTCACAAAGTTGAACATCCCTTTGGCTAGAGCAGTTTTGAAACACTGTTTTCGTAAAATCTGCAAGTGAATATTTGGAGTGATTGAGACCTCTGCTGGAAAATCATATAACTTCAAGGAAGAACGGGACAGAAGTATTCTCAGAAACATCTTTGTGATGTCTGCATTCAACTCGCGGAGTTGAAACTTCCTTTTGGTAGAGCAGTTTTGAAACTGTCTTTTTGTGGAAGCTACAAGTGGATATTTGGAAGGCTTTGAGGCTTATGCTGGAAAAGCTAATAACTTCACATAAAAAGTAGAGAGAAGCATTCTCAGAAACTTCTTTGTGATGAGTGCACTCAAGTGTACATTTGGAGTGCTTTGAGGCCTTTGCTGGAAAAGGAAATAACTTCACATAAAAATTAGACAGAAGCATTCTCAGAAACTTCTTTGTGATGTGTGCATTCAACTCACAGAGTTGGATCTTCCTTTTCTTAGAGCGGTTTTGAAACAAGATTTTTGTAGAATATTCAAGTGGACATTTGGAGGGCTTTGAGGCCTATGCTGGAAAAGGAAATAACTTCACATAAAAACTAGACAGAAGCACTCTCAGGAACTTCTTTATAATGTGTGCATAAAACTCACACAGTTGAATCTTCCTTTTGATAGAGGAGTTTTGAAACACTATTTTTCTAGAATATTCAAGTGGACATTTGGTGGGCTTTGAGGCCTATTCTGGAAAACGAAATATCTTCACATAAAAACTAGACAGAAGTACTCTCAGGAACTTCTTTATGATGTGTGCATTCAACTCACAGAGTTGAACCTTTCTTTTGATAGAGCAGTTTTGAAATACTCTTTTTGTAGAATACGCAAGCGGGGGTTTGGAGCGCTTTAAGTCCTATGCTGGAAAAGGAAACATTTTCAGATAAAAACTAGACAGAAGCATTCTCTCAAGCTTCTCTGTGATGTTTGCATTCAACTCGCAGAGTTGAACCTTGCTTTTGATAGAGCAGTTTTGAAACACTCTTTTTGTAGGATCTGCAACGATATATTTGGAGCGATTTGAGGCCTATGATGGAAAAGGAAATATCTTCACATAAAAACTAGACAGAAGCATTCTCAGAAACGTATTGGTTATGAGTCCATTCAACTCACAGAGTTGAACCTTCGTTTTGATAGGGCAGTTTTGAAACACTCTTTTTGTAGAATCTTCAAGTGGACATTTTTAGTGCTTTGACGATATGCTGGAAAAGGAAATATCTTCACATAAAAACTACACAGAAGCATTCTCAGAAACTTCTTTGTGATGTGTGCTTTCAACTCACAGATGTAAACATTTCTTTTGATAGAGTAGTTTTGAAACACTCTTTTTGTAGAATCTGCAAGTGGATATACGGAGCGCTTTGAAGCCTATGCTGGAAAAGGAAATCTCTTCACATAAAAACTATACAGAAGCGTTCTCAGCAACTTCCTTGTGATTTGTGCATTCAACTCGGAGAGTTGAACCGTCCTTTTGTTAGAGCAGTTTGGGAACACTCTTTTTGTAGAATCTGCAAGTGGATATTTGGAGCACTTTGAAGCCTAAGCTGGAAAAGGAAACAACTTCACATAAAAACTAGAAGGAAGCATTCTCACAAACTTTTTTGTGATGTGTGCATTCAACTCAGCGAGTTTAACCTTACTTTTGATAGAGCAGTTTTGAAACACTCTTTTTGTAGAATGTGCAAGTAGACATTTGGAGCTCTTTCAGGCCTGTGCTGGAATAGAAAAGATCTTCACACAAAAACTAGACAGAAGCATTCTCAGAAACTTCTTTGTGATGTGTGCATTCCACTCACAGAGTTGAACCTTCCTTTTGATAGAGCAATTCTGAAACACTCTTTTTGTAGAATCCGCAAGTGGATATTTGGAGCACTTTGAGGCCTATGCTGGAAAAGGAAACATTTTCACGTAAAAACAAGACCGAAGCACTCTATCAAACTTCTTTGTGATGTTTACATTCAACTCACAGAGTTGAACCTTCCCTTGAATAGAGCAGTTTTGAAAGAATCTTTTTGTAGTATATGCAACTAGATATTTGGAGCGCTTTGAGTCCTATGAGGGAAATGGAAATATTTTTAGATAAAAACTAGACAGAGGCATTCTCAGAAACATATTTGTTACGAGTGAATTCAAGTCACAGAGTTGAACCTTCCTTTTGGCAGAGCGGTTTTGAAACCCTCTTTTTATTGAATCTTCCATTGGAGATTTAGAGCGCTTTGACGCAATGCTGGAAAAGGAAATATCTTCACATAAAAACTAGACGGATGCATTCCCAGAAACTTCTTTTTGATGTGTGCTTTCAACTCACAGAGTTGAACCTTTCTTTTGATAGAGCAGTTTTGAAACCCTCTCTTTGAAGAATCTTCATGTGGACATTTGGATATCTTTGAGGCCTATGCTGGAAAAGGAAATATCTTCACATAAAAACAAGACAGAAGCATTCTCAGAAACTACTTTGCAATGTGTGCGTTCAACACACAGACTTTAAACTTCCTTTTGGTGGAGCAGTTCTGAAACAGTCTTTTTGTACAGTCTGCAAGTGCATATTTGGAGCGCTTTAAGGCCTACGCTGAAAAAAGAAATAACTTCAATCAAAAAGTAGAAAGAAGCATTCTCAGAAACCTCTTTGTGATGTGTGTATTGAACTCACAGAGTTGAACCTTCCTTTTGATAGAGGAGTTTTGAGATACTCTTTTTGTAGGATCTGCAAGTGAATAGTTGGAATGATTTGAGGCCTATGATGGTAAAGGAAATATCTTCACATAAAAACGATAGAGAAGCATTCTCGGAAACTTCCTTGTGATGTGTGCATTCAACTCACAGAGTTGAACCTTCCTTCTGATAGTGCAGTTTTGAAACACTCGTTTTGTATCATCTGCAAGTGGATACTTGGAGCGCTTTGAAGCCTATACTGGAAAATAAATGTCTTCTCATGAAAACTATACAGAAGCAATCTCCGAAACCACCCTGTGATGTGTGTATTCAACTCAGAGAGTTGAACCTTCCTTTTTTTAGAGCAGTTTTGAGACACTCTTTTTGCAAAATCTGCAAGTGAATACTTGGATCGCTTTGAAGCCTCTGCAGGGTAAAGGAAATATCTTCACATAAAAACAAAACAGAAGCATTGTCAGAAACTTCTTTATGATGTGTGCATTCAATTCACAGAGTTGAACCTTCCTTTCGATAGAGCAGTTTTGAAACACTCCTTTTGTAGTGTGTGCAAGTAGACATTTGGAGCTCCTTCAGGCCTGTGCTGGAAAAGGAAATATCTTCACACAAAACTAGACAGAAGTATTCTCAGAAACTTCTTTGTGATGCATGCATTCAAAACACGGAGTTGAACCTTCCTTTTGATAGAACAGTTTTGAAACACTCTTATTGTAGAATCTGCATGTGGATATTTGGAGCGCTTTGAGGCCTATGCTAGAAAAGAAAATATCTTCGCATAAAAATGAGACAGAAGCATTCTCAGAAACTTTTTTGTGATGTGTGCATTAAACTCACAGTGTTGAACCTGCCTTTTGATAGAGCAGTTTTGAAACACTCTTTTTGTAGAATCTGCAGGTGGATATTTGGAGTGCTTTGAGGACAATGCTATATAAGGAAATGTCTTCACATAAAACCTAGACAGAAACACTATCAGAAACTTCTTTGTGATGTGTGCTTCCAAATCACAGAGTTGAACCTTCCTTTTGATATAGCAGGTTGGGAACACACTTTTTGTGGAATCTGCAAGTGAATTTTGGGAGCGCTTTGAGGACTATGCTGGAAAAGGAAATATATTCACATAAAAACTAGAAAGAGGCATTCTCAGAAACTTCTCTGTGATGTGTGCGCTAAACTCACAAAGTTGAACATCCCTTTGGCTAGAGCAGTTTTGAAACACTGTTTTCGTAAAATCTGCAAGTGAATATTTGGAGTGATTGAGACCTCTGCTGGAAAATCATATAACTTCAAGGAAGAACGGGACAGAAGTATTCTCAGAAACATCTTTGTGATGTCTGCATTCAACTCGCGGAGTTGAAACTTCCTTTTGGTAGAGCAGTTTTGAAACTGTCTTTTTGTGGAAGCTACAAGTGGATATTTGGAAGGCTTTGAGGCTTATGCTGGAAAAGCTAATAACTTCACATAAAAAGTAGAGAGAAGCATTCTCAGAAACTTCTTTGTGATGAGTGCACTCAAGTGTACATTTGGAGTGCTTTGAGGCCTTTGCTGGAAAAGGAAATAACTTCACATAAAAATTAGACAGAAGCATTCTCAGAAACTTCTTTGTGATGTGTGCATTCAACTCACAGAGTTGGATCTTCCTTTTCTTAGAGCGGTTTTGAAACAAGATTTTTGTAGAATATTCAAGTGGACATTTGGAGGGCTTTGAGGCCTATGCTGGAAAAGGAAATAACTTCACATAAAAACTAGACAGAAGCACTCTCAGGAACTTCTTTATAATGTGTGCATAAAACTCACACAGTTGAATCTTCCTTTTGATAGAGGAGTTTTGAAACACTATTTTTCTAGAATATTCAAGTGGACATTTGGTGGGCTTTGAGGCCTATTCTGGAAAACGAAATATCTTCACATAAAAACTAGACAGAAGTACTCTCAGGAACTTCTTTATGATGTGTGCATTCAACTCACAGAGTTGAACCTTTCTTTTGATAGAGCAGTTTTGAAATACTCTTTTTGTAGAATACGCAAGCGGGGGTTTGGAGCGCTTTAAGTCCTATGCTGGAAAAGGAAACATTTTCAGATAAAAACTAGACAGAAGCATTCTCTCAAGCTTCTCTGTGATGTTTGCATTCAACTCGCAGAGTTGAACCTTGCTTTTGATAGAGCAGTTTTGAAACACTCTTTTTGTAGGATCTGCAACGATATATTTGGAGCGATTTGAGGCCTATGATGGAAAAGGAAATATCTTCACATAAAAACTAGACAGAAGCATTCTCAGAAACGTATTGGTTATGAGTCCATTCAACTCACAGAGTTGAACCTTCGTTTTGATAGGGCAGTTTTGAAACACTCTTTTTGTAGAATCTTCAAGTGGACATTTTTAGTGCTTTGACGATATGCTGGAAAAGGAAATATCTTCACATAAAAACTACACAGAAGCATTCTCAGAAACTTCTTTGTGATGTGTGCTTTCAACTCACAGATGTAAACATTTCTTTTGATAGAGTAGTTTTGAAACACTCTTTTTGTAGAATCTGCAAGTGGATATACGGAGCGCTTTGAAGCCTATGCTGGAAAAGGAAATCTCTTCACATAAAAACTATACAGAAGCGTTCTCAGCAACTTCCTTGTGATCTGTGCATTCAACTCGGAGAGTTGAACCGTCCTTTTGTTAGAGCAGTTTGGGAACACTCTTTTTGTAGAATCTGCAAGTGGATATTTGGAGCACTTTGAAGCCTAAGCTGGAAAAGGAAACAACTTCACATAAAAACTAGAAGGAAGCATTCTCACAAACTTTTTTGTGATGTGTGCATTCAACTCAGCGAGTTTAACCTTACTTTTGATAGAGCAGTTTTGAAACACTCTTTTTGTAGAATGTGCAAGTAGACATTTGGAGCTCTTTCAGGCCTGTGCTGGAATAGAAAAGATCTTCACACAAAAACTAGACAGAAGCATTCTCAGAAACTTCTTTGTGATGTGTGCATTCCACTCACAGAGTTGAACCTTCCTTTTGATAGAGCAATTCTGAAACACTCTTTTTGTAGAATCCGCAAGTGGATATTTGGAGCACTTTGAGGCCTATGCTGGAAAAGGAAACATTTTCACGTAAAAACAAGACCGAAGCACTCTATCAAACTTCTTTGTGATGTTTACATTCAACTCACAGAGTTGAACCTTCCCTTGAATAGAGCAGTTTTGAAAGAATCTTTTTGTAGTATATGCAACTAGATATTTGGAGCGCTTTGAGTCCTATGAGGGAAATGGAAATATTTTTAGATAAAAACTAGACAGAGGCATTCTCAGAAACATATTTGTTACGAGTGAATTCAAGTCACAGAGTTGAACCTTCCTTTTGGCAGAGCGGTTTTGAAACCCTCTTTTTATTGAATCTTCCATTGGAGATTTAGAGCGCTTTGACGCAATGCTGGAAAAGGAAATATCTTCACATAAAAACTAGACGGATGCATTCCCAGAAACTTCTTTTTGATGTGTGCTTTCAACTCACAGAGTTGAACCTTTCTTTTGATAGAGCAGTTTTGAAACCCTCTCTTTGAAGAATCTTCATGTGGACATTTGGATATCTTTGAGGCCTATGCTGGAAAAGGAAATATCTTCACATAAAAACAAGACAGAAGCATTCTCAGAAACTACTTTGCAATGTGTGCGTTCAACACACAGACTTTAAACTTCCTTTTGGCGGAGCAGTTCTGAAACAGTCTTTTTGTACAGTCTGCAAGTGGATATTTGGAGCGCTTTAAGGCCTACGCTGAAAAAAGAAATAACTTCAATCAAAAAGTAGAAAGAAGCATTCTCAGAAACCTCTTTGTGATGTGTGTATTGAACTCACAGAGTTGAACCTTCCTTTTGATAGAGGAGTTTTGAGATACTCTTTTTGTAGGATCTGCAAGTGAATAGTTGGAATGATTTGAGGCCTATGATGGTAAAGGAAATATCTTCACATAAAAACGATAGAGAAGCATTCTCGGAAACTTCCTTGTGATGTGTGCATTCAACTCACAGAGTTGAACCTTCCTTCTGATAGTGCAGTTTTGAAACACTCGTTTTGTATCATCTGCAAGTGGATACTTGGAGCGCTTTGAAGCCTATACTGGAAAATAAATGTCTTCTCATGAAAACTATACAGAAGCAATCTCCGAAACCACCCTGTGATGTGTGTATTCAACTCAGAGAGTTGAACCTTCCTTTTTTTAGAGCAGTTTTGAGACACTCTTTTTGCAAAATCTGCAAGTGAATACTTGGATCGCTTTGAAGCCTCTGCAGGGTAAAGGAAATATCTTCACATAAAAACAAAACAGAAGCATTGTCAGAAACTTCTTTATGATGTGTGCATTCAATTCACAGAGTTGAACCTTCCTTTCGATAGAGCAGTTTTGAAACACTCCTTTTGTAGTGTGTGCAAGTAGACATTTGGAGCTCCTTCAGGCCTGTGCTGGAAAAGGAAATATCTTCACACAAAAACTAGACAGAAGTATTCTCAGAAACTTCTTTGTGATGCATGCATTCAAAACACGGAGTTGAACCTTCCTTTTGATAGAACAGTTTTGAAACACTCTTATTGTAGAATCTGCATGTGGATATTTGGAGCGCTTTGAGGCCTATGCTAGAAAAGAAAATATCTTCGCATAAAAATGAGACAGAAGCATTCTCAGAAACTTTTTTGTGATGTGTGCATTAAACTCACAGTGTTGAACCTGCCTTTTGATAGAGCGGTTTTGAAACACTCTTTTTGTAGAATCTGCAGGTGGATATTTGGAGTGCTTTGAGGACAATGCTATATAAGGAAATGTCTTCACATAAAACCTAGACAGAAACACTATCAGAAACTTCTTTGTGATGTGTGCTTCCAAATCACAGAGTTGAACCTTCCTTTTGATATAGCAGGTTGGGAACACACTTTTTGTGGAATCTGCAATTGAATTTTGGGAGCGCTTTGAGGACTATGCTGGAAAAGGAAATATATTCACATAAAAACTAGAAAGAGGCATTCTCAAAAACTTCTCTGTGATGTGTGGGCTAAACTCACAAAGTTGAACATCCCTTTTGCTAGAGGAGTTTTGAAACACTGTTTTTGTAAAATCTGCAAGTGAATATTTGGAGTGATTGAGACCTCTGCTGGAAAATCATATAACTTCAAAGAAGAACGGGACAGAAGTATTCTCAGAAACATCTTTGTGATGTCTGCATTCAACTCGCGGAGTTGAAACTTCCTTTTGGTAGAGCAGTTTTGAAACTGTCTTTTTGTGGAAGCTACAAGTGGATATTTGGAAGGCTTTGAGGCTTATGCTGGAAAAGCTAATAACTTCACATAAAAAGTAGAGAGAAGCATTCTCAGAAACTTCTTTGTGATGAGTGCACTCAAGTGTACATTTGGAGTGCTTTGAGGCCTTTGCTGGAAAAGGAAATAACTTCACATAAAAATTAGACAGAAGCATTCTCAGAAACTTCTTTGTGATGTGTGCATTCAACTCACAGAGTTGGATCTTCCTTTTCTTAGAGCGGTTTGGAAACAAGATTTTTGTAGAATATTCAAGTGGACATTTGGAGGGCTTTGAGGCCTATGCTGGAAAAGGAAATAACTTCACATAAAAACTAGACAGAAGCACTCTCAGGAACTTCTTTATAATGTGTGCATAAAACTCACACAGTTGAATCTTCCTTTTGATAGAGGAGTTTTGAAACACTATTTTTCTAGAATATTCAAGTGGACATTTGGTGGGCTTTGAGGCCTATTCTGGAAAAGGAAATATCTTCACATAAAAACTAGACAGAAGTACTCTCAGGAACTTCTTTATGATGTGTGCATTCAACTCACAGAGTTGAACCTTTCTTTTGATAGAGCAGTTTTGAAATACTCTTTTTGTAGAATACGCAAGCGGGGGTTTGGAGCGCTTTAAGTCCTATGCTGGAAAAGGAAACATTTTCAGATAAAAACTAGACAGAAGCATTCTCTCAAGCTTCTCTGTGATGTTTGCATTCAACTCGCAGAGTTGAACCTTGCTTTTGATAGAGCAGTTTTGAAACACTCTTTTTGTAGGATCTGCAACGATATATTTGGAGCGATTTGAGGCCTATGATGGAAAAGGAAATATCTTCACATAAAAACTAGACAGAAGCATTCTCAGAAACGTATTGGTTATGAGTCCATTCAACTCACAGAGTTGAACCTTCGTTTTGATAGGGCAGTTTTGAAACACTCTTTTTGTAGAATCTTCAAGTGGACATTTTTAGTGCTTTGACGATATGCTGGAAAAGGAAATATCTTCACATAAAAACTACACAGAAGCATTCTCAGAAACTTCTTTGTGATGTGTGCTTTCAACTCACAGATGTAAACATTTCTTTTGATAGAGTAGTTTTGAAACACTCTTTTTGTAGAATCTGCAAGTGGATATACGGAGCGCTTTGAAGCCTATGCTGGAAAATTAAATCTCTTCACATAAAAACTATACAGAAGCGTTCTCAGCAACTTCCTTGTGATTTGTGCATTCAACTCGGAGAGTTGAACCGTCCTTTTGTTAGAGCAGTTTGGGAACACTCTTTTTGTAGAATCTGCAAGTGGATATTTGGAGCACTTTGAAGCCTAAGCTGGAAAAGGAAACAACTTCACATAAAAACTAGAAGGAAGCATTCTCACAAACTTTTTTGTGATGTGTGCATTCAACTCAGCGAGTTTAACCTTACTTTTGATAGAGCAGTTTTGAAACACTCTTTTTGTAGAATGTGCAAGTAGACATTTGGAGCTCTTTCAGGCCTGTGCTGGAATAGAAAAGATCTTCACACAAAAACTAGACAGAAGCATTCTCAGAAACTTCTTTGTGATGTGTGCATTCCACTCACAGAGTTGAACCTTCCTTTTGATAGAGCAATTCTGAAACACTCTTTTTGTAGAATCCGCAAGTGGATATTTGGAGCAATTTGAGGCCTATGCTGGAAAAGGAAATATTTTCACGTAAAAACAAGACCGAAGCACTCTATCAAACTTCTTTGTGATGTTTACATTCAACTCACAGAGTTGAACCTTCCCTTGAATAGAGCAGTTTTGAAAGAATCTTTTTGTAGTATATGCAACTAGATATTTGGAACGCTTTGAGTCCTATGAGGGAAATGGAAATATTTTTAGATAAAAACTAGACAGAGGCATTCTCAGAAACATATTTGTTACGAGTGAATTCAAGTCACAGAGTTGAACCTTCCTTTTGGCAGAGCGGTTTTGAAACCCTCTTTTTATTGAATCTTCCATTGGAGATTTAGAGCGCTTTGACGCAATGCTGGAAAAGGAAATATCTTCACATAAAAACTAGACGGATGCATTCCCAGAAACTTCTTTTTGATGTGTGCTTTCAACTCACAGAGTTGAACCTTTCTTTTGATAGAGCAGTTTTGAAACCCTCTCTTTGAAGAATCTTCATGTGGACATTTGGATATCTTTGAGGCCTATGCTGGAAAAGGAAATATCTTCACATAAAAACAAGACAGAAGCATTCTCAGAAACTACTTTGCAATGTGTGCGTTCAACACACAGACTTTAAACTTCCTTTTGGCGGAGCAGTTCTGAAACAGTCTTTTTGTACAGTCTGCAAGTGGATATTTGGAGCGCTTTAAGGCCTACGCTGAAAAAAGAAATAACTTCAATCAAAAAGTAGAAAGAAGCATTCTCAGAAACCTCTTTGTGATGTGTGTATTGAACTCACAGAGTTGAACCTTCCTTTTGATAGAGGAGTTTTGAGATACTCTTTTTGTAGGATCTGCAAGTGAATAGTTGGAATGATTTGAGGCCTATGATGGTAAAGGAAATATCTTCACATAAAAACGATAGAGAAGCATTCTCGGAAACTTCCTTGTGATGTGTGCATTCAACTCACAGAGTTGAACCTTCCTTCTGATAGTGCAGTTTTGAAACACTCGTTTTGTATCATCTGCAAGTGGATACTTGGAGCGCTTTGAAGCCTATACTGGAAAATAAATGTCTTCTCATGAAAACTATACAGAAGCAATCTCCGAAACCACCCTGTGATGTGTGTATTCAACTCAGAGAGTTGAACCTTCCTTTTTTTAGAGCAGTTTTGAGACACTCTTTTTGCAAAATCTGCAAGTGAATACTTGGATCGCTTTGAAGCCTCTGCAGGGTAAAGGAAATATCTTCACATAAAAACAAAACAGAAGCATTGTCAGAAACTTCTTTATGATGTGTGCATTCAATTCACAGAGTTGAACCTTCCTTTCGATAGAGCAGTTTTGAAACACTCCTTTTGTAGTGTGTGCAAGTAGACATTTGGAGCTCCTTCAGGCCTGTGCTGGAAAAGGAAATATCTTCACACAAAAACTAGACAGAAGTATTCTCAGAAACTTCTTTGTGATGCATGCATTCAAAACACGGAGTTGAACCTTCCTTTTGATAGAACAGTTTTGAAACACTCTTATTGTAGAATCTGCATGTGGATATTTGGAGCGCTTTGAGGCCTATGCTAGAAAAGAAAATATCTTCGCATAAAAATGAGACAGAAGCATTCTCAGAAACTTTTTTGTGATGTGTGCATTAAACTCACAGTGTTGAACCTGCCTTTTGATAGAGCGGTTTTGAAACACTCTTTTTGTAGAATCTGCAGGTGGATATTTGGAGTGCTTTGAGGACAATGCTATATAAGGAAATGTCTTCACATAAAACCTAGACAGAAACACTATCAGAAACTTCTTTGTGATGTGTGCTTCCAAATCACAGAGTTGAACCTTCCTTTTGATATAGCAGGTTGGGAACACACTTTTTGTGGAATCTGCAATTGAATTTTGGGAGCGCTTTGAGGACTATGCTGGAAAAGGAAATATATTCACATAAAAACTAGAAAGAGGCATTCTCAAAAACTTCTCTGTGATGTGTGGGCTAAACTCACAAAGTTGAACATCCCTTTTGCTAGAGGAGTTTTGAAACACTGTTTTTGTAAAATCTGCAAGTGAATATTTGGAGTGATTGAGACCTCTGCTGGAAAATCATATAACTTCAAAGAAGAACGGGACAGAAGTATTCTCAGAAACATCTTTGTGATGTCTGCATTCAACTCGCGGAGTTGAAACTTCCTTTTGGTAGAGCAGTTTTGAAACTGTCTTTTTGTGGAAGCTACAAGTGGATATTTGGAAGGCTTTGAGGCTTATGCTGGAAAAGCTAATAACTTCACATAAAAAGTAGAGAGAAGCATTCTCAGAAACTTCTTTGTGATGAGTGCACTCAAGTGTACATTTGGAGTGCTTTGAGGCCTTTGCTGGAAAAGGAAATAACTTCACATAAAAATTAGACAGAAGCATTCTCAGAAACTTCTTTGTGATGTGTGCATTCAACTCACAGAGTTGGATCTTCCTTTTCTTAGAGCGGTTTGGAAACAAGATTTTTGTAGAATATTCAAGTGGACATTTGGAGGGCTTTGAGGCCTATGCTGGAAAAGGAAATAACTTCACATAAAAACTAGACAGAAGCACTCTCAGGAACTTCTTTATAATGTGTGCATAAAACTCACACAGTTGAATCTTCCTTTTGATAGAGGAGTTTTGAAACACTATTTTTCTAGAATATTCAAGTGGACATTTGGTGGGCTTTGAGGCCTATTCTGGAAAAGGAAATATCTTCACATAAAAACTAGACAGAAGTACTCTCAGGAACTTCTTTATGATGTGTGCATTCAACTCACAGAGTTGAACCTTTCTTTTGATAGAGCAGTTTTGAAATACTCTTTTTGTAGAATACGCAAGCGGGGGTTTGGAGCGCTTTAAGTCCTATGCTGGAAAAGGAAACATTTTCAGATAAAAACTAGACAGAAGCATTCTCTCAAGCTTCTCTGTGATGTTTGCATTCAACTCGCAGAGTTGAACCTTGCTTTTGATAGAGCAGTTTTGAAACACTCTTTTTGTAGGATCTGCAACGATATATTTGGAGCGATTTGAGGCCTATGATGGAAAAGGAAATATCTTCACATAAAAACTAGACAGAAGCATTCTCAGAAACGTATTGGTTATGAGTCCATTCAACTCACAGAGTTGAACCTTCGTTTTGATAGGGCAGTTTTGAAACACTCTTTTTGTAGAATCTTCAAGTGGACATTTTTAGTGCTTTGACGATATGCTGGAAAAGGAAATATCTTCACATAAAAACTACACAGAAGCATTCTCAGAAACTTCTTTGTGATGTGTGCTTTCAACTCACAGATGTAAACATTTCTTTTGATAGAGTAGTTTTGAAACACTCTTTTTGTAGAATCTGCAAGTGGATATACGGAGCGCTTTGAAGCCTATGCTGGAAAATTAAATCTCTTCACATAAAAACTATACAGAAGCGTTCTCAGCAACTTCCTTGTGATTTGTGCATTCAACTCGGAGAGTTGAACCGTCCTTTTGTTAGAGCAGTTTGGGAACACTCTTTTTGTAGAATCTGCAAGTGGATATTTGGAGCACTTTGAAGCCTAAGCTGGAAAAGGAAACAACTTCACATAAAAACTAGAAGGAAGCATTCTCACAAACTTTTTTGTGATGTGTGCATTCAACTCAGCGAGTTTAACCTTACTTTTGATAGAGCAGTTTTGAAACACTCTTTTTGTAGAATGTGCAAGTAGACATTTGGAGCTCTTTCAGGCCTGTGCTGGAATAGAAAAGATCTTCACACAAAAACTAGACAGAAGCATTCTCAGAAACTTCTTTGTGATGTGTGCATTCCACTCACAGAGTTGAACCTTCCTTTTGATAGAGCAATTCTGAAACACTCTTTTTGTAGAATCCGCAAGTGGATATTTGGAGCACTTTGAGGCCTATGCTGGAAAAGGAAATATTTTCACGTAAAAACAAGACCGAAGCACTCTATCAAACTTCTTTGTGATGTTTACATTCAACTCACAGAGTTGAACCTTCCCTTGAATAGAGCAGTTTTGAAAGAATCTTTTTGTAGTATATGCAACTAGATATTTGGAACGCTTTGAGTCCTATGAGGGAAATGGAAATATTTTTAGATAAAAACTAGACAGAGGCATTCTCAGAAACATATTTGTTACGAGTGAATTCAAGTCACAGAGTTGAACCTTCCTTTTGGCAGAGCGGTTTTGAAACCCTCTTTTTATTGAATCTTCCATTGGAGATTTAGAGCGCTTTGACGCAATGCTGGAAAAGGAAATATCTTCACATAAAAACTAGACGGATGCATTCCCAGAAACTTCTTTTTGATGTGTGCTTTCAACTCACAGAGTTGAACCTTTCTTTTGATAGAGCAGTTTTGAAACCCACTCTTTGAAGAATCTTCATGTGGACATTTGGATATCTTTGAGGCCTATGCTGGAAAAGGAAATATCTTCACATAAAAACAAGACAGAAGCATTCTCAGAAACTACTTTGCAATGTGTGCGTTCAACACACAGACTTTAAACTTCCTTTTGGCGGAGCAGTTCTGAAACAGTCTGTTTGTACAGTCTGCAAGTGGATATTTGGAGCGCTTTAAGGCCTACGCTGAAAAAAGAAATAACTTCAAACAAAAAGTAGAAAGAAGCATTCTCAGAAACCTCTTTGTGATGTGTGTATTGAACTCACAGAGTTGAACCTTCCTTTTGAGAGAGGAGTTTTGAGATACTCTTTTTGTAGGATCTGCAAGTGAATAGTTGGAATGATTTGAGGCCTATGATGGTAAAGGAAATATCTTCACATAAAAACTATAGAGAAGCATTCTCGGAAACTTCCTTGTGATGTGTGCATTCAACTCACAGAGTTGAACCTTCCTTCTGATAGTGCAGTTTTGAAACACTCGTTTTGTATCATCTGCAAGTGGATACTTGGAGCGCTTTGAAGCCTATACCGGAAAAGTAAATGTCTTCTCATGAAAACTATACAGAAGCAATCTCCGAAACCACCTTGTGATGTGTGTATTCAACTCAGAGAGTTGAACCTTCCTTTTTTTAGAGCAGTTTTGAGACACTCTTTTTGCAAAATCTGCAAGTGAATACTTGGATCGCTTTGAAGCCTCTGCAGGGTATACGAAATATCTTCACATAAAAACAAAACAGAAGCATTGTCAGAAACTTCTTTATGATGTGTGCATTCAATTCACAGAGTTGAACCTTCCTTTCGATAGAGCAGTTTTGAAACACTCCTTTTGTAGTGTGTGCAAGTAGACATTTGGAGCTCCTTCAGGCCTGTGCTGGAAAAGGAAATATCTTCACACAAAAACTAGCCAGAAGTATTCTCAGAAACTTCTTGGTGATGCATGCATTCAAAACACGGAGTTGAACCTTCCTTTTGATAGAACAGTTTTGAAACACTCTTATTGTAGAATCTGCATGTGGATATTTGGAGCGCTTTGAGGCCTATGCTAGAAAAGAAAATATCTTCGCATAAAAATGAGACAGAAGCATTCTCAGAAACTTTTTTGTGATGTGTGCATTAAACTCACAGTGTTGAACCTGCCTTTTGATAGAGCAGTTTTGAAACACTCTTTTTGTAGAATCTGCAGGTGGATATTTGGAGTGCTTTGAGGACAATGCTATATAAGGAAATGTCTTCACATAAAACCTAGACAGAAACATTGTCAGAAACTTCTTTGTGATGTGTGCTTCCAAATCACAGAGTTGAACCTTCCTTTTGATATAGCAGGTTGGGAACACACTTTTTGTGGAATCTGCAAGTGAATTTTGGGAGCGCTTTGAGGACTATGCTGGAAAAGGAAATATATTCACATAAAAACTAGAAAGAGGCATTCTCAGAAACTTCTCTGTGATGTGTGCGCTAAACTCACAAAGTTGAACATCCCTTTGGCTAGAGCAGTTTTGAAACACTGTTTTCGTAAAATCTGCAGGTGAATATTTGGAGTGATTGAGACCTCTGCTGGAAAATCATATAACTTCAAGGAAGAACGGGACAGAAGTATTCTCAGAAACATCTTTGTGATGTCTGCATTCAACTCGCGGAGTTGAAACTTCCTTTTGGTAGAGCAGTTTTGAAACTGTCTTTTTGTGGAAGCTACAAGTGGATATTTGGAAGGCTTTGAGGCTTATGCTGGAAAAGCTAATAACTTCACATAAAAAGTAGAGAGAAGCATTCTCAGAAACTTCTTTGTGATGAGTGCACTCAAGTGTACATTTGGAGTGCTTTGAGGCCTTTGCTGGAAAAGGAAATAACTTCACATAAAAATTAGACAGAAGCATTCTCAGAAACTTCTTTGTGATGTGTGCATTCAACTCACAGAGTTGGATCTTCCTTTTCTTAGAGCGGTTTTGAAACAAGATTTTTGTAGAATATTCAAGTGGACATTTGGAGGGCTTTGAGGCCTATGCTGGAAAAGGAAATAACTTCACATAAAAACTAGACAGAAGCACTCTCAGGAACTTCTTTATAATGTGTGCATAAAACTCACACAGTTGAATCTTCCTTTTGATAGAGGAGTTTTGAAACACTATTTTTCTAGAATATTCAAGTGGACATTTGGTGGGCTTTGAGGCCTATTCTGGAAAAGGAAATATCTTCACATAAAAACTAGACAGAAGTACTCTCAGGAACTTCTTTATGATGTGTGCATTCAACTCACAGAGTTGAACCTTTCTTTTGATAGAGCAGTTTTGAAATACTCTTTTTGTAGAATACGCAAGCGGGGGTTTGGAGCGCTTTAAGTCCTATGCTGGAAAAGGAAACATTTTCAGATAAAAACTAGACAGAAGCATTCTCTCAAGCTTCTCTGTGATGTTTGCATTCAACTCGCAGAGTTGAACCTTGCTTTTGATAGAGCAGTTTTGAAACACTCTTTTTGTAGGATCTGCAACGATATATTTGGAGCGATTTGAGGCCTATGATGGAAAAGGAAATATCTTCACATAAAAACTAGACAGAAGCATTCTCAGAAACGTATTGGTTATGAGTCCATTCAACTCACAGAGTTGAACCTTCGTTTTGATAGGGCAGTTTTGAAACACTCTTTTTGTAGAATCTTCAAGTGGACATTTTTAGTGCTTTGACGATATGCTGGAAAAGGAAATATCTTCACATAAAAACTACACAGAAGCATTCTCAGAAACTTCTTTGTGATGTGTGCTTTCAACTCACAGATGTAAACATTTCTTTTGATAGAGTAGTTTTGAAACACTCTTTTTGTAGAATCTGCAAGTGGATATACGGAGCGCTTTGAAGCCTATGCTGGAAAATTAAATCTCTTCACATAAAAACTATACAGAAGCGTTCTCAGCAACTTCCTTGTGATTTGTGCATTCAACTCGGAGAGTTGAACCGTCCTTTTGTTAGAGCAGTTTGGGAACACTCTTTTTGTAGAATCTGCAAGTGGATATTTGGAGCACTTTGAAGCCTAAGCTGGAAAAGGAAACAACTTCACATAAAAACTAGAAGGAAGCATTCTCACAAACTTTTTTGTGATGTGTGCATTCAACTCAGCGAGTTTAACCTTACTTTTGATAGAGCAGTTTTGAAACACTCTTTTTGTAGAATGTGCAAGTAGACATTTGGAGCTCTTTCAGGCCTGTGCTGGAATAGAAAAGATCTTCACACAAAAACTAGACAGAAGCATTCTCAGAAACTTCTTTGTGATGTGTGCATTCCACTCACACAGTTGAACCTTCCTTTTGATAGAGCAATTCTGAAACACTCTTTTTGTAGAATCCGCAAGTGGATATTTGGAGCACTTTGAGGCCTATGCTGGAAAAGGAAATATTTTCACGTAAAAACAAGACCGAAGCACTCTATCAAACTTCTTTGTGATGTTTACATTCAACTCACAGAGTTGAACCTTCCCTTGAATAGAGCAGTTTTGAAAGAATCTTTTTGTAGTATATGCAACTAGATATTTGGAGCGCTTTGAGTCCTATGAGGGAAATGGAAATATTTTTAGATAAAAACTAGACAGAGGCATTCTCAGAAACATATTTGTTACGAGTGAATTCAAGTCACAGAGTTGAACCTTCCTTTTGGCAGAGCGGTTTTGAAACCCTCTTTTTATTGAATCTTCCATTGGAGATTTAGAGCGCTTTGACGCAATGCTGGAAAAGGAAATATCTTCACATAAAAACTAGACGGATGCATTCCCAGAAACTTCTTTTTGATGTGTGCTTTCAACTCACAGAGTTGAACCTTTCTTTTGATAGAGCAGTTTTGAAACCCTCTCTTTGAAGAATCTTCATGTGGACATTTGGATATCTTTGAGGCCTATGCTGGAAAAGGAAATATCTTCACATAAAAACAAGACAGAAGCATTCTCAGAAACTACTTTGCAATGTGTGCGTTCAACACACAGACTTTAAACTTCCTTTTGGTGGAGCAGTTCTGAAACAGTCTTTTTGTACAGTCTGCAAGTGCATATTTGGAGCGCTTTAAGGCCTACGCTGAAAAAAGAAATAACTTCAATCAAAAAGTAGAAAGAAGCATTCTCAGAAACCTCTTTGTGATGTGTGTATTGAACTCACAGAGTTGAACCTTCCTTTTGATAGAGGAGTTTTGAGATACTCTTTTTGTAGGATCTGCAAGTGAATAGTTGGAATGATTTGAGGCCTATGATGGTAAAGGAAATATCTTCACATAAAAACGATAGAGAAGCATTCTCGGAAACTTCCTTGTGATGTGTGCATTCAACTCACAGAGTTGAACCTTCCTTCTGATAGTGCAGTTTTGAAACACTCGTTTTGTATCATCTGCAAGTGGATACTTGGAGCGCTTTGAAGCCTATACTGGAAAATAAATGTCTTCTCATGAAAACTATACAGAAGCAATCTCCGAAACCACCGTGTGATGTGTGTATTCAACTCAGAGAGTTGAACCTTCCTTTTTTTAGAGCAGTTTTGAGACACTCTTTTTGCAAAATCTGCAAGTGAATACTTGGATCGCTTTGAAGCCTCTGCAGGGTAAAGGAAATATCTTCACATAAAAACAAAACAGAAGCATTGTCAGAAACTTCTTTATGATGTGTGCATTCAATTCACAGAGTTGAACCTTCCTTTCGATAGAGCAGTTTTGAAACACTCCTTTTGTAGTGTGTGCAAGTAGACATTTGGAGCTCCTTCAGGCCTGTGCTGGAAAAGGAAATATCTTCACACAAAACTAGACAGAAGTATTCTCAGAAACTTCTTTGTGATGCATGCATTCAAAACACGGAGTTGAACCTTCCTTTTGATAGAACAGTTTTGAAACACTCTTATTGTAGAATCTGCATGTGGATATTTGGAGCGCTTTGAGGCCTATGCTAGAAAAGAAAATATCTTCGCATAAAAATGAGACAGAAGCATTCTCAGAAACTTTTTTGTGATGTGTGCATTAAACTCACAGTGTTGAACCTGCCTTTTGATAGAGCAGTTTTGAAACACTCTTTTTGTAGAATCTGCAGGTGGATATTTGGAGTGCTTTGAGGACAATGCTATATAAGGAAATGTCTTCACATAAAACCTAGACAGAAACACTATCAGAAACTTCTTTGTGATGTGTGCTTCCAAATCACAGAGTTGAACCTTCCTTTTGATATAGCAGGTTGGGAACACACTTTTTGTGGAATCTGCAAGTGAATTTTGGGAGCGCTTTGAGGACTATGCTGGAAAAGGAAATATATTCACATAAAAACTAGAAAGAGGCATTCTCAGAAACTTCTCTGTGATGTGTGCGCTAAACTCACAAAGTTGAACATCCCTTTGGCTAGAGCAGTTTTGAAACACTGTTTTCGTAAAATCTGCAAGTGAATATTTGGAGTGATTGAGACCTCTGCTGGAAAATCATATAACTTCAAGGAAGAACGGGACAGAAGTATTCTCAGAAACATCTTTGTGATGTCTGCATTCAACTCGCGGAGTTGAAATTTCCTTTTGGTAGAGCAGTTTTGAAACTGTCTTTTTGTGGAAGCTACAAGTGGATATTTGGAAGGCTTTGAGGCTTATGCTGGAAAAGCTAATAACTTCACATAAAAAGTAGAGAGAAGCATTCTCAGAAACTTCTTTGTGATGAGTGCACTCAAGTGTACATTTGGAGTGCTTTGAGGCCTTTGCTGGAAAAGGAAATAACTTCACATAAAAATTAGACAGAAGCATTCTCAGAAACTTCTTTGTGATGTGTGCATTCAACTCACAGAGTTGGATCTTCCTTTTCTTAGAGCGGTTTGGAAACAAGATTTTTGTAGAATATTCAAGTGGACATTTGGAGGGCTTTGAGGCCTATGCTGGAAAAGGAAATAACTTCACATAAAAACTAGACAGAAGCACTCTCAGGAACTTCTTTATAATGTGTGCATAAAACTCACACAGTTGAATCTTCCTTTTGATAGAGGAGTTTTGAAACACTATTTTTCTAGAATATTCAAGTGGACATTTGGTGGGCTTTGAGGCCTATTCTGGAAAACGAAATATCTTCACATAAAAACTAGACAGAAGTACTCTCAGGAACTTCTTTATGATGTGTGCATTCAACTCACAGAGTTGAACCTTTCTTTTGATAGAGCAGTTTTGAAATACTCTTTTTGTAGAATACGCAAGCGGGGGTTTGGAGCGCTTTAAGTCCTATGCTGGAAAAGGAAACATTTTCAGATAAAAACTAGACAGAAGCATTCTCTCAAGCTTCTCTGTGATGTTTGCATTCAACTCGCAGAGTTGAACCTTGCTTTTGATAGAGCAGTTTTGAAACACTCTTTTTGTAGGATCTGCAACGATATATTTGGAGCGATTTGAGGCCTATGATGGAAAAGGAAATATCTTCACATAAAAACTAGACAGAAGCATTCTCAGAAACGTATTGGTTATGAGTCCATTCAACTCACAGAGTTGAACCTTCGTTTTGATAGGGCAGTTTTGAAACACTCTTTTTGTAGAATCTTCAAGTGGACATTTTTAGTGCTTTGACGATATGCTGGAAAAGGAAATATCTTCACATAAAAACTACACAGAAGCATTCTCAGAAACTTCTTTGTGATGTGTGCTTTCAACTCACAGATGTAAACATTTCTTTTGATAGAGTAGTTTTGAAACACTCTTTTTGTAGAATCTGCAAGTGGATATACGGAGCGCTTTGAAGCCTATGCTGGAAAAGGAAATCTCTTCACATAAAAACTATACAGAAGCGTTCTCAGCAACTTCCTTGTGATTTGTGCATTCAACTCGGAGAGTTGAACCGTCCTTTTGTTAGAGCAGTTTGGGAACACTCTTTTTGTAGAATCTGCAAGTGGATATTTGGAGCACTTTGAAGCCTAAGCTGGAAAAGGAAACAACTTCACATAAAAACTAGAAGGAAGCATTCTCACAAACTTTTTTGTGATGTGTGCATTCAACTCAGCGAGTTTAACCTTACTTTTGATAGAGCAGTTTTGAAACACTCTTTTTGTAGAATGTGCAAGTAGACATTTGGAGCTCTTTCAGGCCTGTGCTGGAATAGAAAAGATCTTCACACAAAAACTAGACAGAAGCATTCTCAGAAACTTCTTTGTGATGTGTGCATTCCACTCACAGAGTTGAACCTTCCTTTTGATAGAGCAATTCTGAAACACTCTTTTTGAAGAATCCGCAAGTGGATATTTGGAGCACTTTGAGGCCTATGCTGGAAAAGGAAATATTTTCACGTAAAAACAAGACCGAAGCACTCTATCAAACTTCTTTGTGATGTTTACATTCAACTCACAGAGTTGAACCTTCCCTTGAATAGAGCAGTTTTGAAAGAATCTTTTTGTAGTATATGCAACTAGATATTTGGGGCGCTTTGAGTCCTATGAGGGAAATGGAAATATTTTTAGATAAAAACTAGACAGAGGCATTCTCAGAAACATATTTGTTACGAGTGAATTCAAGTCACAGAGTTGAACCTTCCTTTTGGCAGAGCGGTTTTGAAACCCTCTTTTTATTGAATCTTCCATTGGAGATTTAGAGCGCTTTGACGCAATGCTGGAAAAGGAAATATCTTCACATAAAAACTAGACGGATGCATTCCCAGAAACTTCTTTTTGATGTGTGCTTTCAACTCACAGAGTTGAACCTTTCTTTTGATAGAGCAGTTTTGAAACCCTCTCTTTGAAGAATCTTCATGTGGACATTTGGATATCTTTGAGGCCTATGCTGGAAAAGGAAATATCTTCACATAAAAACAAGACAGAAGCATTCTCAGAAACTACTTTGCAATGTGTGCGTTCAACACACAGACTTTAAACTTCCTTTTGGTGGAGCAGTTCTGAAACAGTCTTTTTGTACAGTCTGCAAGTGCATATTTGGAGCGCTTTAAGGCCTACGCTGAAAAAAGAAATAACTTCAATCAAAAAGTAGAAAGAAGCATTCTCAGAAACCTCTTTGTGATGTGTGTATTGAACTCACAGAGTTGAACCTTCCTTTTGATAGAGGAGTTTTGAGATACTCTTTTTGTAGGATCTGCAAGTGAATAGTTGGAATGATTTGAGGCCTATGATGGTAAAGGAAATATCTTCACATAAAAACGATAGAGAAGCATTCTCGGAAACTTCCTTGTGATGTGTGCATTCAACTCACAGAGTTGAACCTTCCTTCTGATAGTGCAGTTTTGAAACACTCGTTTTGTATCATCTGCAAGTGGATACTTGGAGCGCTTTGAAGCCTATACTGGAAAATAAATGTCTTCTCATGAAAACTATACAGAAGCAATCTCCGAAACCACCCTGTGATGTGTGTATTCAACTCAGAGAGTTGAACCTTCCTTTTTTTAGAGCAGTTTTGAGACACTCTTTTTGCAAAATCTGCAAGTGAATACTTGGATCGCTTTGAAGCCTCTGCAGGGTAAAGGAAATATCTTCACATAAAAACAAAACAGAAGCATTGTCAGAAACTTCTTTATGATGTGTGCATTCAATTCACAGAGTTGAACCTTCCTTTCGATAGAGCAGTTTTGAAACACTCCTTTTGTAGTGTGTGCAAGTAGACATTTGGAGCTACTTCAGGCCTGTGCTGGAAAAGGAAATATCTTCACACAAAAACTAGACAGAAGTATTCTCAGAAACTTCTTGGTGATGCATGCATTCAAAACACGGAGTTGAACCTTCCTTTTGATAGAACAGTTTTGAAACACTCTTATTGTAGAATCTGCATGTGGATATTTGGAGCGCTTTGAGGCCTATGCTAGAAAAGAAAATATCTTCGCATAAAAATGAGACAGAAGCATTCTCAGAAACTTCTTTGTGATGTGTGCATTCAACTCACAGAGTTGGATCTTCCTTTTCTTAGAGCGGTTTTGAAACAAGATTTTTGTAGAATATTCAAGTGGACATTTGGAGGGCTTTGAGGCCTATGCTGGAAAAGGAAATAACTTCACATAAAAACTAGACAGAAGCACTCTCAGGAACTTCTTTATAATGTGTGCATAAAACTCACACAGTTGAATCTTCCTTTTGATAGAGGAGTTTTGAAACACTATTTTTCTAGAATATTCAAGTGGACATTTGGTGGGCTTTGAGGCCTATTCTGGAAAAGGAAATATCTTCACATAAAAACTAGACAGAAGTACTCTCAGGAACTTCTTTATGATGTGTGCATTCAACTCACAGAGTTGAACCTTTCTTTTGACAGAGCAGTTTTGAAATACTCTTTTTGTAGAATACGCAAGCGGGGGTTTGGAGCGCTTTAAGTCCTATGCTGGAAAAGGAAACATTTTCAGATAAAAACTAGACAGAAGCATTCTCTCAAGCTTCTCTGTGATGTTTGCATTCAACTCGCAGAGTTGAACCTTGCTTTTGATAGAGCAGTTTTGAAACACTCTTTTTGTAGGATCTGCAACGATATATTTGGAGCGATTTGAGGCCTATGATGGAA
The DNA here is from genome assembly GCF_028885655.2 of Pongo abelii. Lineage (NCBI taxonomy): Eukaryota > Metazoa > Chordata > Mammalia > Primates > Hominidae > Pongo > Pongo abelii. The sequence goes on from NC_072005.2 coordinate 26,391,743, forward strand.
AAGGAAATATCTTCACATAAAAACTAGACAGAAGCATTCTCAGAAACGTATTGGTTATGAGTCCATTCAACTCACAGAGTTGAACCTTCGTTTTGATAGGGCAGTTTTGAAACACTCTTTTTGTAGAATCTTCAAGTGGACATTTTTAGTGCTTTGACGATATGCTGGAAAAGGAAATATCTTCACATAAAAACTACACAGAAGCATTCTCAGAAACTTCTTTGTGATGTGTGCTTTCAACTCACAGATGTAAACATTTCTTTTGATAGAGTAGTTTTGAAACACTCTTTTTGTAGAATCTGCAAGTGGATATACGGAGCGCTTTGAAGCCTATGCTGGAAAATTAAATCTCTTCACATAAAAACTATACAGAAGCGTTCTCAGCAACTTCCTTGTGATTTGTGCATTCAACTCGGAGAGTTGAACCGTCCTTTTGTTAGAGCAGTTTGGGAACACTCTTTTTGTAGAATCTGCAAGTGGATATTTGGAGCACTTTGAAGCCTAAGCTGGAAAAGGAAACAACTTCACATAAAAACTAGAAGGAAGCATTCTCACAAACTTTTTTGTGATGTGTGCATTCAACTCAGCGAGTTTAACCTTACTTTTGATAGAGCAGTTTTGAAACACTCTTTTTGTAGAATGTGCAAGTAGACATTTGGAGCTCTTTCAGGCCTGTGCTGGAATAGAAAAGATCTTCACACAAAAACTAGACAGAAGCATTCTCAGAAACTTCTTTGTGATGTGTGCATTCCACTCACAGAGTTGAACCTTCCTTTTGATAGAGCAATTCTGAAACACTCTTTTTGTAGAATCCGCAAGTGGATATTTGGAGCACTTTGAGGCCTATGCTGGAAAAGGAAATATTTTCACGTAAAAACAAGACCGAAGCACTCTATCAAACTTCTTTGTGATGTTTACATTCAACTCACAGAGTTGAACCTTCCCTTGAATAGAGCAGTTTTGAAAGAATCTTTTTGTAGTATATGCAACTAGATATTTGGAGCGCTTTGAGTCCTATGAGGGAAATGGAAATATTTTTAGATAAAAACTAGACAGAGGCATTCTCAGAAACATATTTGTTACGAGTGAATTCAAGTCACAGAGTTGAACCTTCCTTTTGGCAGAGCGGTTTTGAAACCCTCTTTTTATTGAATCTTCCATTGGAGATTTAGAGCGCTTTGACGCAATGCTGGAAAAGGAAATATCTTCACATAAAAACTAGACGGATGCATTCCCAGAAACTTCTTTTTGATGTGTGCTTTCAACTCACAGAGTTGAACCTTTCTTTTGATAGAGCAGTTTTGAAACCCTCTCTTTGAAGAATCTTCATGTGGACATTTGGATATCTTTGAGGCCTATGCTGGAAAAGGAAATATCTTCACATAAAAACAAGACAGAAGCATTCTCAGAAACTACTTTGCAATGTGTGCGTTCAACACACAGACTTTAAACTTCCTTTTGGTGGAGCAGTTCTGAAACAGTCTTTTTGTACAGTCTGCAAGTGCATATTTGGAGCGCTTTAAGGCCTACGCTGAAAAAAGAAATAACTTCAATCAAAAAGTAGAAAGAAGCATTCTCAGAAACCTCTTTGTGATGTGTGTATTGAACTCACAGAGTTGAACCTTCCTTTTGATAGAGGAGTTTTGAGATACTCTTTTTGTAGGATCTGCAAGTGAATAGTTGGAATGATTTGAGGCCTATGATGGTAAAGGAAATATCTTCACATAAAAACGATAGAGAAGCATTCTCGGAAACTTCCTTGTGATGTGTGCATTCAACTCACAGAGTTGAACCTTCCTTCTGATAGTGCAGTTTTGAAACACTCGTTTTGTATCATCTGCAAGTGGATACTTGGAGCGCTTTGAAGCCTATACTGGAAAATAAATGTCTTCTCATGAAAACTATACAGAAGCAATCTCCGAAACCACCCTGTGATGTGTGTATTCAACTCAGAGAGTTGAACCTTCCTTTTTTTAGAGCAGTTTTGAGACACTCTTTTTGCAAAATCTGCAAGTGAATACTTGGATCGCTTTGAAGCCTCTGCAGGGTAAAGGAAATATCTTCACATAAAAACAAAACAGAAGCATTGTCAGAAACTTCTTTATGATGTGTGCATTCAATTCACAGAGTTGAACCTTCCTTTCGATAGAGCAGTTTTGAAACACTCCTTTTGTAGTGTGTGCAAGTAGACATTTGGAGCTCCTTCAGGCCTGTGCTGGAAAAGGAAATATCTTCACACAAAACTAGACAGAAGTATTCTCAGAAACTTCTTTGTGATGCATGCATTCAAAACACGGAGTTGAACCTTCCTTTTGATAGAACAGTTTTGAAACACTCTTATTGTAGAATCTGCATGTGGATATTTGGAGCGCTTTGAGGCCTATGCTAGAAAAGAAAATATCTTCGCATAAAAATGAGACAGAAGCATTCTCAGAAACTTTTTTGTGATGTGTGCATTAAACTCACAGTGTTGAACCTGCCTTTTGATAGAGCAGTTTTGAAACACTCTTTTTGTAGAATCTGCAGGTGGATATTTGGAGTGCTTTGAGGACAATGCTATATAAGGAAATGTCTTCACATAAAACCTAGACAGAAACACTATCAGAAACTTCTTTGTGATGTGTGCTTCCAAATCACAGAGTTGAACCTTCCTTTTGATATAGCAGGTTGGGAACACACTTTTTGTGGAATCTGCAAGTGAATTTTGGGAGCGCTTTGAGGACTATGCTGGAAAAGGAAATATATTCACATAAAAACTAGAAAGAGGCATTCTCAGAAACTTCTCTGTGATGTGTGCGCTAAACTCACAAAGTTGAACATCCCTTTGGCTAGAGCAGTTTTGAAACACTGTTTTCGTAAAATCTGCAAGTGAATATTTGGAGTGATTGAGACCTCTGCTGGAAAATCATATAACTTCAAGGAAGAACGGGACAGAAGTATTCTCAGAAACATCTTTGTGATGTCTGCATTCAACTCGCGGAGTTGAAACTTCCTTTTGGTAGAGCAGTTTTGAAACTGTCTTTTTGTGGAAGCTACAAGTGGATATTTGGAAGGCTTTGAGGCTTATGCTGGAAAAGCTAATAACTTCACATAAAAAGTAGAGAGAAGCATTCTCAGAAACTTCTTTGTGATGAGTGCACTCAAGTGTACATTTGGAGTGCTTTGAGGCCTTTGCTGGAAAAGGAAATAACTTCACATAAAAATTAGACAGAAGCATTCTCAGAAACTTCTTTGTGATGTGTGCATTCAACTCACAGAGTTGGATCTTCCTTTTCTTAGAGCGGTTTTGAAACAAGATTTTTGTAGAATATTCAAGTGGACATTTGGAGGGCTTTGAGGCCTATGCTGGAAAAGGAAATAACTTCACATAAAAACTAGACAGAAGCACTCTCAGGAACTTCTTTATAATGTGTGCATAAAACTCACACAGTTGAATCTTCCTTTTGATAGAGGAGTTTTGAAACACTATTTTTCTAGAATATTCAAGTGGACATTTGGTGGGCTTTGAGGCCTATTCTGGAAAACGAAATATCTTCACATAAAAACTAGACAGAAGTACTCTCAGGAACTTCTTTATGATGTGTGCATTCAACTCACAGAGTTGAACCTTTCTTTTGATAGAGCAGTTTTGAAATACTCTTTTTGTAGAATACGCAAGCGGGGGTTTGGAGCGCTTTAAGTCCTATGCTGGAAAAGGAAACATTTTCAGATAAAAACTAGACAGAAGCATTCTCTCAAGCTTCTCTGTGATGTTTGCATTCAACTCGCAGAGTTGAACCTTGCTTTTGATAGAGCAGTTTTGAAACACTCTTTTTGTAGGATCTGCAACGATATATTTGGAGCGATTTGAGGCCTATGATGGAAAAGGAAATATCTTCACATAAAAACTAGACAGAAGCATTCTCAGAAACGTATTGGTTATGAGTCCATTCAACTCACAGAGTTGAACCTTCGTTTTGATAGGGCAGTTTTGAAACACTCTTTTTGTAGAATCTTCAAGTGGACATTTTTAGTGCTTTGACGATATGCTGGAAAAGGAAATATCTTCACATAAAAACTACACAGAAGCATTCTCAGAAACTTCTTTGTGATGTGTGCTTTCAACTCACAGATGTAAACATTTCTTTTGATAGAGTAGTTTTGAAACACTCTTTTTGTAGAATCTGCAAGTGGATATACGGAGCGCTTTGAAGCCTATGCTGGAAAAGGAAATCTCTTCACATAAAAACTATACAGAAGCGTTCTCAGCAACTTCCTTGTGATTTGTGCATTCAACTCGGAGAGTTGAACCGTCCTTTTGTTAGAGCAGTTTGGGAACACTCTTTTTGTAGAATCTGCAAGTGGATATTTGGAGCACTTTGAAGCCTAAGCTGGAAAAGGAAACAACTTCACATAAAAACTAGAAGGAAGCATTCTCACAAACTTTTTTGTGATGTGTGCATTCAACTCAGCGAGTTTAACCTTACTTTTGATAGAGCAGTTTTGAAACACTCTTTTTGTAGAATGTGCAAGTAGACATTTGGAGCTCTTTCAGGCCTGTGCTGGAATAGAAAAGATCTTCACACAAAAACTAGACAGAAGCATTCTCAGAAACTTCTTTGTGATGTGTGCATTCCACTCACAGAGTTGAACCTTCCTTTTGATAGAGCAATTCTGAAACACTCTTTTTGTAGAATCCGCAAGTGGATATTTGGAGCACTTTGAGGCCTATGCTGGAAAAGGAAACATTTTCACGTAAAAACAAGACCGAAGCACTCTATCAAACTTCTTTGTGATGTTTACATTCAACTCACAGAGTTGAACCTTCCCTTGAATAGAGCAGTTTTGAAAGAATCTTTTTGTAGTATATGCAACTAGATATTTGGAGCGCTTTGAGTCCTATGAGGGAAATGGAAATATTTTTAGATAAAAACTAGACAGAGGCATTCTCAGAAACATATTTGTTACGAGTGAATTCAAGTCACAGAGTTGAACCTTCCTTTTGGCAGAGCGGTTTTGAAACCCTCTTTTTATTGAATCTTCCATTGGAGATTTAGAGCGCTTTGACGCAATGCTGGAAAAGGAAATATCTTCACATAAAAACTAGACGGATGCATTCCCAGAAACTTCTTTTTGATGTGTGCTTTCAACTCACAGAGTTGAACCTTTCTTTTGATAGAGCAGTTTTGAAACCCTCTCTTTGAAGAATCTTCATGTGGACATTTGGATATCTTTGAGGCCTATGCTGGAAAAGGAAATATCTTCACATAAAAACAAGACAGAAGCATTCTCAGAAACTACTTTGCAATGTGTGCGTTCAACACACAGACTTTAAACTTCCTTTTGGTGGAGCAGTTCTGAAACAGTCTTTTTGTACAGTCTGCAAGTGGATATTTGGAGCGCTTTAAGGCCTACGCTGAAAAAAGAAATAACTTCAATCAAAAAGTAGAAAGAAGCATTCTCAGAAACCTCTTTGTGATGTGTGTATTGAACTCACAGAGTTGAACCTTCCTTTTGATAGAGGAGTTTTGAGATACTCTTTTTGTAGGATCTGCAAGTGAATAGTTGGAATGATTTGAGGCCTATGATGGTAAAGGAAATATCTTCACATAAAAACGATAGAGAAGCATTCTCAGAAACTTCCTTGTGATGTGTGCATTCAACTCACAGAGTTGAACCTTCCTTCTGATAGTGCAGTTTTGAAACACTCGTTTTGTATCATCTGCAAGTGGATACTTGGAGCGCTTTGAAGCCTATACTGGAAAATAAATGTCTTCTCATGAAAACTATACAGAAGCAATCTCCGAAACCACCCTGTGATGTGTGTATTCAACTCAGAGAGTTGAACCTTCCTTTTTTTAGAGCAGTTTTGAGACACTCTTTTTGCAAAATCTGCAAGTGAATACTTGGATCGCTTTGAAGCCTCTGCAGGGTAAAGGAAATATCTTCACATAAAAACAAAACAGAAGCATTGTCAGAAACTTCTTTATGATGTGTGCATTCAATTCACAGAGTTGAACCTTCCTTTCGATAGAGCAGTTTTGAAACACTCCTTTTGTAGTGTGTGCAAGTAGACATTTGGAGCTCCTTCAGGCCTGTGCTGGAAAAGGAAATATCTTCACACAAAAACTAGACAGAAGTATTCTCAGAAACTTCTTTGTGATGCATGCATTCAAAACACGGAGTTGAACCTTCCTTTTGATAGAACAGTTTTGAAACACTCTTATTGTAGAATCTGCATGTGGATATTTGGAGCGCTTTGAGGCCTATGCTAGAAAAGAAAATATCTTCGCATAAAAATGAGACAGAAGCATTCTCAGAAACTTTTTTGTGATGTGTGCATTAAACTCACAGTGTTGAACCTGCCTTTTGATAGAGCGGTTTTGAAACACTCTTTTTGTAGAATCTGCAGGTGGATATTTGGAGTGCTTTGAGGACAATGCTATATAAGGAAATGTCTTCACATAAAACCTAGACAGAAACACTATCAGAAACTTCTTTGTGATGTGTGCTTCCAAATCACAGAGTTGAACCTTCCTTTTGATATAGCAGGTTGGGAACACACTTTTTGTGGAATCTGCAATTGAATTTTGGGAGCGCTATGAGGACTATGCTGGAAAAGGAAATATATTCACATAAAAACTAGAAAGAGGCATTCTCAAAAACTTCTCTGTGATGTGTGGGCTAAACTCACAAAGTTGAACATCCCTTTTGCTAGAGGAGTTTTGAAACACTGTTTTTGTAAAATCTGCAAGTGAATATTTGGAGTGATTGAGACCTCTGCTGGAAAATCATATAACTTCAAAGAAGAACGGGACAGAAGTATTCTCAGAAACATCTTTGTGATGTCTGCATTCAACTCGCGGAGTTGAAACTTCCTTTTGGTAGAGCAGTTTTGAAACTGTCTTTTTGTGGTAGCTACAAGTGGATATTTGGAAGGCTTTGAGGCTTATGCTGGAAAAGCTAATAACTTCACATAAAAAGTAGAGAGAAGCATTCTCAGAAACTTCTTTGTGATGAGTGCATTCAAGTGTACTTTTGGAGTGCTTTGAGGCCTTTGCTGGAAAAGGAAATAACTTCACATAAAAATTAGACAGAAGCATTCTCAGAAACTTCTTTGTGATGTGTGCATTCAACTCACAGAGTTGGATCTTCCTTTTCTTAGAGCGGTTTTGAAACAAGATTTTTGTAGTATATTCAAGTGGACATTTGGAGGGCTTTGAGGCCTATGCTGGAAAAGGAAATAACTTCACATAAAAACTAGACATAAGCACTCTCAGGAACTTCTTTATAATGTGTGCATAAAACTCACACAGTTGAATCTTCCTTTTGATAGAGGAGTTTTGAAACACTATTTTTCTAGAATATTCAAGTGGACATTTGGTGGGCTTTGAGGCCTATTCTGGAAAAGGAAATATCTTCACATAAAAACTAGACAGAAGTACTCTCAGGAACTTCTTTATGATGTGTGCATTCAACTCACAGAGTTGAACCTTTCTTTTGATAGAGCAGTTTTGAAATACTCTTTTTGTAGAATATGCAAGCGGGGGTTTGGAGCGCTTTAAGTCCTATGCTGGAAAAGGAAACATTTTCAGATAAAAACTAGACAGAAGCATTCTCTCAAGCTTCTCTGTGATGTTTGCATTCAACTCGCAGAGTTGAACCTTGCTTTTGATAGAGCAGTTTTGAAACACTCTTTTTGTAGGATCTGCAACGATATATTTGGAGCGATTTGAGGCCTATGATGGAAAAGGAAATATCTTCACATAAAAACTAGACAGAAGCATTCTCAGAAACGTATTGGTTATGAGTCCATTCAACTCACAGAGTTGAACCTTCGTTTTGATAGGGCAGTTTTGAAACACTCTTTTTGTAGAATCTTCAAGTGGACATTTTTAGTGCTTTGACGATATGCTGGAAAAGGAAATATCTTCACATAAAAACTACACAGAAGCATTCTCAGAAACTTCTTTGTGATGTGTGCTTTCAACTCACAGATGTAAACATTTCTTTTGATGGAGTAGTTTTGAAACACTCTTTTTGTAGAATCTGCAAGTGGATATACGGAGCGCTTTGGAGCCTATGCTGGAAAAGGAAATCTCTTCACATAAAAACTATACAGAAGCATTCTCAGCAACTTCCTTGTGATTTGTGCATTCAACTCGGAGAGTTGAACCGTCCTTTTGTTAGAGCAGTTTGGGAACACTCTTTTTGTAGAATCTGCAAGTGGATATTTGGAGCACTTTGAAGCCTAAGCTGGAAAAGGAAACAACTTCACATAAAAACTAGAAGGAAGCATTCTCACAAACTTTTTTGTGATGTGTGCATTCAACTCAGCGAGTTTAACCTTACTTTTGATAGAGCAGTTTTGAAACACTCTTTTTGTAGAATGTGCAAGTAGACATTTGGAGCTCTTTCAGGTCTGTGCTGGAATAGAAAAGATCTTCACACAAAAACTAGACAGAAGCATTCTCAGAAACTTCTTTGTGATGTGTGCATTCCACTCACAGAGTTGAACCTTCCTTTTGATAGAGCAATTCTGAAACACTCTTTTTGTAGAATCCGCAAGTGGATATTTGGAGCACTTTGAGGCCTATGCTGGAAAAGGAAATATTTTCACGTAAAAACAAGACCGAAGCACTCTATCAAACTTCTTTGTGATGTTTACATTCAACTCACAGAGTTGAACCTTCCCTTGAATAGAGCAGTTTTGAAAGAATCTTTTTGTAGTATATGCAACTAGATATTTGGAGCGCTTTGAGTCCTATGAGGGAAATGGAAGTATTTTTAGATAAAAACTAGACAGAGGCATTCTCAGAAACATATTTGTTACGAGTGAATTCAAGTCACAGAGTTGAACCTTCCTTTTGGCAGAGCGGTTTTGAAACCCTCTTTTTATTGAATCTTCCATTGGAGATTTAGAGCGCTTTGATGCAATGCTGGAAAAGGAAATATCTTCACATAAAAACTAGACGGATGCATTCCCAGAAACTTCTTTTTGATGTGTGCTTTCAACTCACAGAGTTGAACCTTTCTTTTGATAGAGCAGTTTTGAAACCCTCTCTTTGAAGAATCTTCATGTGGACATTTGGATATCTTTGAGGCCTATGCTGGAAAAGGAAATATCTTCACATAAAAACAAGACAGAAGCATTCTCAGAAACTACTTTGCAATGTGTGCGTTCAACACACAGACTTTAAACTTCCTTTTGGCGGAGCAGTTCTGAAACACTCTTTTTGTACAGTCTGCAAGTGGATATTTGGAGCGCTTTAAGGCCTACGCTGAAAAAAGAAATAACTTCAATCAAAAAGTAGAAAGAAGCATTCTCAGAAACCTCTTTGTGATGTGTGTATTGAACTCACAGAGTTGAACCTTCCTTTTGATAGAGGAGTTTTGAGATACTCTTTTTGTAGGATCTGCAAGTGAATAGTTGGAATGATTTGAGGCCTATGATGGTAAAGGAAATATCTTCACATAAAAACGATAGAGAAGCATTCTCGGAAACTTCCCTGTGATGTGTGCATTCAACTCACAGAGTTGAACCTTCCTTCTGATAGTGCAGTTTTGAAACACTCGTTTTGTATCATCTGCAAGTGGATACTTGGAGCGCTTTGAAGCCTATACTGGAAAATAAATGTCTTCTCATGAAAACTATACAGAAGCAATCTCCGAAACCACCCTGTGATGTGTGTATTCAACTCAGAGAGTTGAACCTTCCTTTTTTTAGAGCAGTTTTGAGACACTCTTTTAGCAAAATCTGCAAGTGAATACTTGGATCGCTTTGAAGCCTCTGCAGGGTAAAGGAAATATCTTCACATAAAAACAAAACAGAAGCATTGTCAGAAACTTCTTTATGATGTGTGCATTCAATTCACAGAGTTGAACCTTCCTTTCGATAGAGCAGTTTTGAAACACTCCTTTTGTAGTGTGTGCAAGTAGACATTTGGAGCTCCTTCAGGCCTGTGCTGGAAAAGGAAATATCTTCACACAAAAACTAGACAGAAGTATTCTCAGAAACTTCTTTGTGATGCATGCATTCAAAACACGGAGTTGAACCTTCCTTTTGATAGAACAGTTTTGAAACACTCTTATTGTAGAATCTGCATGTGGATATTTGGAGCGCTTTGAGGCCTATGCTAGAAAAGAAAATATCTTCGCATAAAAATGAGACAGAAGCATTCTCAGAAACTTTTTTGGGATGTGTGCATTAAACTCACAGTGTTGAACCTGCCTTTTGATAGAGCAGTTTTGAAACACTCTTTTTGTAGAATCTGCAGGTGGATATTTGGAGTGCCTTGAGGACAATGCTATATAAGGCAATGTCTTCACATAAAACCTAGACAGAAACACTATCAGAAACTTCTTTGTGATGTGTGCTTCCAAATCACAGAGTTGAACCTTCCTTTTGATATAGCAGGTTGGGAACACACTTTTTGTGGAATCTGCAAGTGAATTTTGGGAGCGCTTTGAGGACTATGCTGGAAAAGGAAATATATTCACCTAAAAACTAGAAAGAGGCATTCTCAAAAACTTCTCTGTGATGTGTGCGCTAAACTCACAAAGTTGAACATCCCTTTTGCTAGAGCAGTTTTGAAACACTGTTTTTGTAAAATCTGCAAGTGAATATTTGGAGTGATTGAGACCTCTGCTGGAAAATCATATAACTTCAAAGAAGAACGGGACAGAAGTATTCTCAGAAACATCTTTGTGATGTCTGCATTCAACTCGCGGAGTTGAAACTTCCTTTTGGTAGAGCAGTTTTGAAACTGTCTTTTTGTGGAAGCTACAAGTGGATATTTGGAAGGCTTTGAGGCTTATGCTGGAAAAGCTAATAACTTCACATAAAAAGTAGAGAGAAGCATTCTCAGAAACTTCTTTGTGATGAGTGCATTCAAGTGTACATTTGGAGTGCTTTGAGGCCTTTGCTGGAAAAGGAAATAACTTCACATAAAAATTAGACAGAAGCATTCTCAGAAACTTCTTTGTGATGTGTGCATTCAACTCACAGAGTTGGATCTTCCTTTTCTTAGAGCGGTTTTGAAACAAGATTTTTGTAGAATATTCAAGTGGACATTTGGAGGGCTTTGAGGCCTATGCTGGAAAAGGAAATAACTTCACATAAAAACTAGACAGAAGCACTCTCAGGAACTTCTTTATAATGTGTGCATAAAACTCACACAGTTGAATCTTCCTTTTGATAGAGGAGTTTTGAAACACTATTTTTCTAGAATATTCAAGTGGACATTTGGTGGGCTTTGAGGCCTATTCTGGAAAAGGAAATATCTTCACATAAAAACTAGACAGAAGTACTCTCAGGAACTTCTTTATGATGTGTGCATTCAACTCACAGAGTTGAACCTTTCTTTTGATAGAGCAGTTTTGAAATACTCTTTTTGTAGAATACGCAAGCGGGGGTTTGGAGCGCTTTAAGTCCTATGCTGGAAAAGGAAACATTTTCAGATAAAAACTAGACAGAAGCATTCTCTCAAGCTTCTCTGTGATGTTTGCATTCAACTCGCAGAGTTGAACCTTGCTTTTGATAGAGCAGTTTTGAAACACTCTTTTTGTAGGATCTGCAACGATATATTTGGAGCGATTTGAGGCCTATGATGGAAAAGGAAATATCTTCACATAAAAACTAGACAGAAGCATTCTCAGAAACGTATTGGTTATGAGTCCATTCAACTCACAGAGTTGAACCTTCGTTTTGATAGGGCAGTTTTGAAACACTCTTTTTGTAGAATCTTCAAGTGGACATTTTTAGTGCTTTGACGATATGCTGGAAAAGGAAATATCTTCACATAAAAACTACACAGAAGCATTCTCAGAAACTTCTTTGTGATGTGTGCTTTCAACTCACAGACGTAAACATTTCTTTTGATAGAGTAGTTTTGAAACACTCTTTTTGTAGAATCTGCAAGTGGATGTACGGAGCGCTTTGAAGCCTATGCTGGAAAAGGAAATCTCTTCACATAAAAACTATACAGAAGCATTCTCAGCAACTTCCTTGTGATTTGTGCATTCAACTCGGAGAGTTGAACCGTCCTTTTGTTAGAGCAGTTTGGGAACACTCTTTTTGTAGAATCTGCAAGTGGATATTTGGAGCACTTTGAAGCCTAAGCTGGAAAAGGAAACAACTTCACATAAAAACTAGAAGGAAGCATTCTCACAAACTTTTTTGTGATGTGTGCATTCAACTCAGCGAGTTTAACCTTACTTTTGATAGAGCAGTTTTGAAACACTCTTTTTGTAGAATGTGCAAGTTGACATTTGGAGCTCTTTCAGGCCTGTGCTGGAATAGAAAAGATCTTCACACAAAAACTAGACAGAAGCATTCTCAGAAACTTCTTTGTGATGTGTGCATTCCACTCACAGAGTTGAACCTTCCTTTTGATAGAGCAATTCTGAAACACTCTTTTTGTAGAATCCGCAAGTGGATATTTGGAGCACTTTGAGGCCTATGCTGGAAAGGGAAACATTTTCACGTAAAAACAAGACCGAAGCACTCTATCAAACTTCTTTGTGATGTTTACATTCAACTCACAGAGTTGAACCTTCCCTTGAATAGAGCAGTTTTGAAAGAATCTTTTTGTAGTATATGCAACTAGATATTTGGAGCGCTTTGAGTCCTATGAGGGAAATGGAAATATTTTTAGATAAAAACTAGACAGAGGCATTCTCAGAAACATATTTGTTACGAGTGAATTCAAGTCACAGAGTTGAACCTTCCTTTTGGCAGAGCGGTTTTGAAACCCTCTTTTTATTGAATCTTCCATTGGAGATTTAGAGCGCTTTGACGCAATGCTGGAAAAGGAAATATCTTCACATAAAAACTAGACGGATGCATTCCCAGAAACTTCTTTTTGATGTGTGCTTTCAACTCACAGAGTTGAACCTTTCTTTTGATAGAGCAGTTTTGAAACCCTCTCTTTGAAGAATCTTCATGTGGACATTTGGATATCTTTGAGGCCTATGCTGGAAAAGGAAATATCTTCACATAAAAACAAGACAGAAGCATTCTCAGAAACTACTTTGCAATGTGTGCGTTCAACACACAGACTTTAAACTTCCTTTTGGCGGAGCAGTTCTGAAACACTCTTTTTGTACAGTCTGCAAGTGGATATTTGGAGCGCTTTAAGGCCTACGCTGAAAAAAGAAATAACTTCAATCAAAAAGTAGAAAGAAGCATTCTCAGAAACCTCTTTGTGATGTGTGTATTGAACTCACAGAGTTGAACCTTCCTTTTGATAGAGGAGTTTTGAGATACTCTTTTTGTAGGATCTGCAAGTGAATAGTTGGAATGATTTGAGGCCTATGATGGTAAAGGAAATATCTTCACATAAAAACGATAGAGAAGCATTCTCGGAAACTTCCTTGTGATGTGTGCATTCAACTCACAGAGTTGAACCTTCCTTCTGATAGTGCAGTTTTGAAACACTTGTTTTGTATCATCTGCAAGTGGATACTTGGAGCGCTTTGAAGCCTATACTGGAAAATAAATGTCTTCTCATGAAAACTATACAGAAGCAATCTCCGAAACCACCCTGTGATGTGTGTATTCAACTCAGAGAGTTGAACCTTCCTTTTTTTAGAGCAGTTTTGAGACACTCTTTTAGCAAAATCTGCAAGTGAATACTTGGATCGCTTTGAAGCCTCTGCAGGGTAAAGGAAATATCTTCACATAAAAACAAAACAGAAGCATTGTCAGAAACTTCTTTATGATGTGTGCATTCAATTCACAGAGTTGAACCTTCCTTTCGATAGAGCAGTTTTGAAACACTCCTTTTGTAGTGTGTGCAAGTAGACATTTGGAGCTCCTTCAGGCCTGTGCTGGAAAAGGAAATATCTTCACACAAAAACTAGACAGAAGTATTCTCAGAAACTTCTTTGTGATGCATGCATTCAAAACACGGAGTTGAACCTTCCTTTTGATAGAACAGTTTTGAAACACTCTTATTGTAGAATCTGCATGTGGATATTTGGAGCGCTTTGAGGCCTATGCTAGAAAAGAAAATATCTTCGCATAAAAATGAGACAGAAGCATTCTCAGAAACTTTTTTGTGATGTGTGCATTAAACTCACAGTGTTGAACCTGCCTTTTGATAGAGCAGTTTTGAAACACTCTTTTTGTAGAATCTGCAGGTGGATATTTGGAGTGCCTTGAGGACAATGCTATATAAGGCAATGTCTTCACATAAAACCTAGACAGAAACACTATCAGAAACTTCTTTGTGATGTGTGCTTCCAAATCACAGAGTTGAACCTTCCTTTTGATATAGCAGGTTGGGAACACACTTTTTGTGGAATCTGCAAGTGAATTTTGGGAGCGCTTTGAGGACTATGCTGGAAAAGGAAATATATTCACCTAAAAACTAGAAAGAGGCATTCTCAAAAACTTCTCTGTGATGTGTGCGCTAAACTCACAAAGTTGAACATCCCTTTTGCTAGAGCAGTTTTGAAACACTGTTTTTGTAAAATCTGCAAGTGAATATTTGGAGTGATTGAGACCTCTGCTGGAAAATCATATAACTTCAAAGAAGAACGGGACAGAAGTATTCTCAGAAACATCTTTGTGATGTCTGCATTCAACTCGCGGAGTTGAAACTTCCTTTTGGTAGAGCAGTTTTGAAACTGTCTTTTTGTGGAAGCTACAAGTGGATATTTGGAAGGCTTTGAGGCTTATGCTGGAAAAGCTAATAACTTCACATAAAAAGTAGAGAGAAGCATTCTCAGAAACTTCTTTGTGATGAGTGCATTGAAGTGTACATTTGGAGTGCTTTGAGGCCTTTGCTGGAAAAGGAAATAACTTCACATAAAAATTAGACAGAAGCATTCTCAGAAACTTCTTTGTGATGTGTGCATTCAACTCACAGAGTTGGATCTTCCTTTTCTTAGAGCGGTTTTGAAACAAGATTTTTGTAGAATATTCAAGTGGACATTTGGAGGGCTTTGAGGCCTATGCTGGAAAAGGAAATAACTTCACATAAAAACTAGACAGAAGCACTCTCAGGAACTTCTTTATAATGTGTGCATAAAACTCACACAGTTGAATCTTCCTTTTGATAGAGGAGTTTTGAAACACTATTTTTCTAGAATATTCAAGTGGACATTTGGTGGGCTTTGAGGCCTATTCTTTAAAAGGAAATATCTTCACATAAAAACTAGACAGAAGTACTCTCAGGAACTTCTTTA
This sequence comes from Pongo abelii, assembly GCF_028885655.2. NCBI lineage: Eukaryota > Metazoa > Chordata > Mammalia > Primates > Hominidae > Pongo > Pongo abelii. The sequence continues at coordinate 26,406,914 of NC_072005.2, forward strand.
TGATGTGTGCATTCAACTCACAGAGTTGAACCTTTCTTTTGATAGAGCAGTTTTGAAATACTCTTTTTGTAGAATACGCAAGCGGGGGTTTGGAGCGCTTTAAGTCCTATGCTGGAAAAGGAAACATTTTCAGATAAAAACTAGACAGAAGCATTCTCTCAAGCTTCTCTGTGATGTTTGCATTCAACTCGCAGAGTTGAACCTTGCTTTTGATAGAGCAGTTTTGAAACACTCTTTTTGTAGGATCTGCAACGATATATTTGGAGCGATTTGAGGCCTATGATGGAAAATTAAATATCTTCACATAAAAACTAGACAGAAGCATTCTCAGAAACGTATTGGTTATGAGTCCATTCAACTCACAGAGTTGAACCTTCGTTTTGATAGGGCAGTTTTGAAACACTCTTTTTGTAGAATCTTCAAGTGGACATTTTTAGTGCTTTGACGATATGCTGGAAAAGGAAATATCTTCACATAAAAACTACACAGAAGCATTCTCAGAAACTTCTTTGTGATGTGTGCTTTCAACTCACAGATGTAAACATTTCTTTTGATAGAGTAGTTTTGAAACACTCTTTTTGTAGAATCTGCAAGTGGATATACGGAGCGCTTTGAAGCCTATGCTGGAAAACGAAATCTCTTCACATAAAAACTATACAGAAGCATTCTCAGCAACTTCCTTGTGATTTGTGCATTCAACTCGGAGAGTTGAACCGTCCTTTTGTTAGAGCAGTTTGGGAACACTCTTTTTGTAGAATCTGCAAGTGGATATTTGGAGCACTTTGAAGCCTAAGCTGGAAAAGGAAACAACTTCACATAAAAACTAGAAGGAAGCATTCTCACAAACTTTTTTGTGATGTGTGCATTCAACTCAGCGAGTTTAACCTTACTTTTGATAGAGCAGTTTTGAAACACTCTTTTTGTAGAATGTGCAAGTAGACATTTGGAGCTCTTTCAGGCCTGTGCTGGAATAGAAAAGATCTTCACACAAAAACTAGACAGAAGCATTCTCAGAAACTTCTTTGTGATGTGTGCATTCCACTCACAGAGTTGAACCTTCCTTTTGATAGAGCAATTCTGAAACACTCTTTTTGTAGAATCCGCAAGTGGATATTTGGAGCACTTTGAGGCCTATGCTGGAAAAGGAAATATTTTCACGTAAAAACAAGACCGAAGCACTCTATCAAACTTCTTTGTGATGTTTACATTCAACTCACAGAGTTGAACCTTCCCTTGAATAGAGCAGTTTTGAAAGAATCTTTTTGTAGTATATGCAACTAGATATTTGGAGCGCTTTGAGTCCTATGAGGGAAATGGAAATATTTTTAGATAAAAACTAGACAGAGGCATTCTCAGAAACATATTTGTTACGAGTGAATTCAAGTCACAGAGTTGAACCTTCCTTTTGGCAGAGCGGTTTTGAAACCCTCTTTTTATTGAATCTTCCATTGGAGATTTAGAGCGCTTTGACGCAATGCTGGAAAAGGAAATATCTTCACATAAAAACTAGACGGATGCATTCCCAGAAACTTCTTTTTGATGTGTGCTTTCAACTCACAGAGTTGAACCTTTCTTTTGATAGAGCAGTTTTGAAACCCTCTCTTTGAAGAATCTTCATGTGGACATTTGGATATCTTTGAGGCCTATGCTGGAAAAGGAAATATCTTCACATAAAAACAAGACAGAAGCATTCTCAGAAACTACTTTGCAATGTGTGCGTTCAACACACAGACTTTAAACTTCCTTTTGGCGGAGCAGTTCTGAAACAGTCTTTTTGTACCGTCTGCAAGTGCATATTTGGAGCGCTTTAAGGCCTACGCTGAAAAAAGAAATAACTTCAATCAAAAAGTAGAAAGAAGCATTCTCAGAAACCTCTTTGTGATGTGTGTATTGAACTCACAGAGTTGAACCTTCCTTTTGATAGAGGAGGTTTGAGATACTCTTTTTGTAGGATCTGCAAGTGAATAGTTGGAATGATTTGAGGCCTATGATGGTAAAGGAAATATCTTCACATAAAAACGATAGAGAAGCATTCTCGGAAACTTCCTTGTGATGTGTGCATTCAACTCACAGAGTTGAACCTTCCTTCTGATAGTGCAGTTTTGAAACACTCGTTTTGTATCATCTGCAAGTGGATACTTGGAGCGCTTTGAAGCCTATACTGGAAAATAAATGTCTTCTCATGAAAACTATACAGAAGCAATCTCCGAAACCACCCTGTGATGTGTGTATTCAACTCAGAGAGTTGAACCTTCCTTTTTTTAGAGCAGTTTTGAGACACTCTTTTTGCAAAATCTGCAAGTGAATACTTGGATCGCTTTGAAGCCTCTGCAGGGTAAAGGAAATATCTTCACATAAAAACAAAACAGAAGCATTGTCAGAAACTTCTTTATGATGTGTGCATTCAATTCACAGAGTTGAACCTTCCTTTCGATAGAGCAGTTTTGAAACACTCCTTTTGTAGTGTGTGCAAGTAGACATTTGGAGCTCCTTCAGGCCTGTGCTGGAAAAGGAAATATCTTCACACAAAAACTAGACAGAAGTATTCTCAGAAACTTCTTTGTGATGCATGCATTCAAAACACGGAGTTGAACCTTCCTTTTGATAGAACAGTTTTGAAACACTCTTATTGTAGAATCTGCATGTGGATATTTGGAGCGCTTTGAGGCCTATGCTAGAAAAGAAAATATCTTCGCATAAAAATGAGACAGAAGCATTCTCAGAAACTTTTTTGTGATGTGTGCATTAAACTCACAGTGTTGAACCTGCCTTTTGATAGAGCAGTTTTGAAACACTCTTTTTGTAGAATCTGCAGGTGGATATTTGGAGTGCTTTGAGGACAATGCTATATAAGGAAATGTCTTCACATAAAACCTAGACAGAAACACTATCAGAAACTTCTTTGTGATGTGTGCTTCCAAATCACAGAGTTGAACCTTCCTTTTGATATAGCAGGTTGGGAACACACTTTTTGTGGAATCTGCAAGTGAATTTTGGGAGCGCTCTGAGGACTATGCTGGAAAAGGAAATATATTCACATAAAAACTAGAAAGAGGCATTCTCAAAAACTTCTCTGTGATGTGTGCGCTAAACTCACAAAGTTGAACATCCCTTTTGCTAGAGCAGTTTTGAAACACTGTTTTTGTAAAATCTGCAAGTGAATATTTGGAGTGATTGAGACCTCTGCTGGAAAATCATATAACTTCAAAGAAGAACGGGACAGAAGTATTCTCAGAAACATCTTTGTGATGTCTGCATTCAACTCGCGGAGTTGAAACTTCCTTTTGGTAGAGCAGTTTTGAAACTGTCTTTTTGTGGAAGCTACAAGTGGATATTTGGAAGGCTTTGAGGCTTATGCTGGAAAAGCTAATAACTTCACATAAAAAGTAGAGAGAAGCATTCTCAGAAACTTCTTTGTGATGAGTGCATTCAAGTGTACATTTGGAGTGCTTTGAGGCCTTTGCTGGAAAAGGAAATAACTTCACATAAAAATTAGACAGAAGCATTCTCAGAAACTTCTTTGTGATGTGTGCATTCAACTCACAGAGTTGGATCTTCCTTTTCTTAGAGCGGTTTTGAAACAAGATTTTTGTAGAATATTCAAGTGGACATTTGGAGGGCTTTGAGGCCTATGCTGGAAAAGGAAATAACTTCACATAAAAACTAGACAGAAGCACTCTCAGGAACTTCTTTATAATGTGTGCATAAAACTCACACAGTTGAATCTTCCTTTTGATAGAGGAGTTTTGAAACACTATTTTTCTAGAATATTCAAGTGGACATTTGGTGGGCTTTGAGGCCTATTCTGGAAAAGGAAATATCTTCACATAAAAACTAGACAGAAGTACTCTCAGGAACTTCTTTATGATGTGTGCATTCAACTCACAGAGTTGAACCTTTCTTTTGATAGAGCAGTTTTGAAATACTCTTTTTGTAGAATACGCAAGCGGGGGTTTGGAGCGCTTTAAGTCCTATGCTGGAAAAGGAAACATTTTCAGATAAAAACTAGACAGAAGCATTCTCTCAAGCTTCTCTGTGATGTTTGCATTCAACTCGCAGAGTTGAACCTTGCTTTTGATAGAGCAGTTTTGAAACACTCTTTTTGTAGGATCTGCAACGATATATTTGGAGCGATTTGAGGCCTATGATGGAAAAGGAAATATCTTCACATAAAAACTAGACAGAAGCATTCTCAGAAACGTATTGGTTATGAGTCCATTCAACTCACAGAGTTGAACCTTCGTTTTGATAGGGCAGTTTTGAAACACTCTTTTTGTAGAATCTTCAAGTGGACATTTTTAGTGCTTTGACGATATGCTGGAAAAGGAAATATCTTCACATAAAAACTACACAGAAGCATTCTCAGAAACTTCTTTGTGATGTGTGCTTTCAACTCACAGATGTAAACATTTCTTTTGATAGAGTAGTTTTGAAACACTCTTTTTGTAGAATCTGCAAGTGGATATACGGAGCGCTTTGAAGCCTATGCTGGAAAAGGAAATCTCTTCACATAAAAACTATACAGAAGCATTCTCAGCAACTTCCTTGTGATTTGTGCATTCAACTCGGAGAGTTGAACCGTCCTTTTGTTAGAGCAGTTTGGGAACACTCTTTTTGTAGAATCTGCAAGTGGATATTTGGAGCACTTTGAAGCCTAAGCTGGAAAAGGAAACAACTTCACATAAAAACTAGAAGGAAGCATTCTCACAAACTTTTTTGTGATGTGTGCATTCAACTCAGCGAGTTTAACCTTACTTTTGATAGAGCAGTTTTGAAACACTCTTTTTGTAGAATGTGCAAGTAGACATTTGGAGCTCTTTCAGGCCTGTGCTGGAATAGAAAAGATCTTCACACAAAAACTAGACAGAAGCATTCTCAGAAACTTCTTTGTGATGTGTGCATTCCACTCACAGAGTTGAACCTTCCTTTTGATAGAGCAATTCTGAAACACTCTTTTTGTAGAATCCGCAAGTGGATATTTGGAGCACTTTGAGGCCTATGCTGGAAAAGGAAATATTTTCACGTAAAAACAAGACCGAAGCACTCTATCAAACTTCTTTGTGATGTTTACATTCAACTCACAGAGTTGAACCTTCCCTTGAATAGAGCAGTTTTGAAAGAATCTTTTTGTAGTATATGCAACTAGATATTTGGAGCGCTTTGAGTCCTATGAGGGAAATGGAAATATTTTTAGATAAAAACTAGACAGAGGCATTCTCAGAAACATATTTGTTACGAGTGAATTCAAGTCACAGAGTTGAACCTTCCTTTTGGCAGAGCGGTTTTGAAACCCTCTTTTTATTGAATCTTCCATTGGAGATTTAGAGCGCTTTGACGCAATGCTGGAAAAGGAAATATCTTCACATAAAAACTAGACGGATGCATTCCCAGAAACTTCTTTTTGATGTGTGCTTTCAACTCACAGAGTTGAACCTTTCTTTTGATAGAGCAGTTTTGAAACCCTCTCTTTGAAGAATCTTCATGTGGACATTTGGATATCTTTGAGGCCTATGCTGGAAAAGGAAATATCTTCACATAAAAACAAGACAGAAGCATTCTCAGAAACTACTTTGCAATGTGTGCGTTCAACACACAGACTTTAAACTTCCTTTTGGCGGAGCAGTTCTGAAACAGTCTTTTTGTACAGTCTGCAAGTGCATATTTGGAGCGCTTTAAGGCCTACGCTGAAAAAAGAAATAACTTCAATCAAAAAGTAGAAAGAAGCATTCTCAGAAACCTCTTTGTGATGTGTGTATTGAACTCACAGAGTTGAACCTTCCTTTTGATAGAGGAGGTTTGAGATACTCTTTTTGTAGGATCTGCAAGTGAATAGTTGGAATGATTTGAGGCCTATGATGGTAAAGGAAATATCTTCACATAAAAACGATAGAGAAGCATTCTCGGAAACTTCCTTGTGATGTGTGCATTCAACTCACAGAGTTGAACCTTCCTTCTGATAGTGCAGTTTTGAAACACTCGTTTTGTATCATCTGCAAGTGGATACTTGGAGCGCTTTGAAGCCTATACTGGAAAATAAATGTCTTCTCATGAAAACTATACAGAAGCAATCTCCGAAACCACCCTGTGATGTGTGTATTCAACTCAGAGAGTTGAACCTTCCTTTTTTTAGAGCAGTTTTGAGACACTCTTTTTGCAAAATCTGCAAGTGAATACTTGGATCGCTTTGAAGCCTCTGCAGGGTAAAGGAAATATCTTCACATAAAAACAAAACAGAAGCATTGTCAGAAACTTCTTTATGATGTGTGCATTCAATTCACAGAGTTGAACCTTCCTTTCGATAGAGCAGTTTTGAAACACTCCTTTTGTAGTGTGTGCAAGTAGACATTTGGAGCTCCTTCAGGCCTGTGCTGGAAAAGGAAATATCTTCACACAAAAACTAGACAGAAGTATTCTCAGAAACTACTTTGTGATGCATGCATTCAAAACACGGAGTTGAACCTTCCTTTTGATAGAACAGTTTTGAAACACTCTTATTGTAGAATCTGCATGTGGATATTTGGAGCGCTTTGAGGCCTATGCTAGAAAAGAAAATATCTTCGCATAAAAATGAGACAGAAGCATTCTCAGAAACTTCTTTGTGATGTGTGCATTCAACTCACAGAGTTGGATCTTCCTTTTCTTAGAGCGGTTTTGAAACAAGATTTTTGTAGAATATTCAAGTGGACATTTGGAGGGCTTTGAGGCCTATGCTGGAAAAGGAAATAACTTCACATAAAAACTAGACAGAAGCACTCTCAGGAACTTCTTTATAATGTGTGCATAAAACTCACACAGTTGAATCTTCCTTTTGATAGAGGAGTTTTGAAACACTATTTTTCTAGAATATTCAAGTGGACATTTGGTGGGCTTTGAGGCCTATTCTGGAAAAGGAAATATCTTCACATAAAAACTAGACAGAAGTACTCTCAGGAACTTCTTTATGATGTGTGCATTCAACTCACAGAGTTGAACCTTTCTTTTGATAGAGCAGTTTTGAAATACTCTTTTTGTAGAATACGCAAGCGGGGGTTTGGAGCGCTTTAAGTCCTATGCTGGAAAAGGAAACATTTTCAGATAAAAACTAGACAGAAGCATTCTCTCAAGCTTCTCTGTGATGTTTGCATTCAACTCGCAGAGTTGAACCTTGCTTTTGATAGAGCAGTTTTGAAACACTCTTTTTGTAGGATCTGCAACGATATATTTGGAGCGATTTGAGGCCTATGATGGAAAAGGAAATATCTTCACATAAAAACTAGACAGAAGCATTCTCAGAAACGTATTGGTTATGAGTCCATTCAACTCACAGAGTTGAACCTTCGTTTTGATAGGGCAGTTTTGAAACACTCTTTTTGTAGAATCTTCAAGTGGACATTTTTAGTGCTTTGACGATATGCTGGAAAAGGAAATATCTTCACATAAAAACTACACAGAAGCATTCTCAGAAACTTCTTTGTGATGTGTGCTTTCAACTCACAGATGTAAACATTTCTTTTGATAGAGTAGTTTTGAAACACTCTTTTCGTAGAATCTGCAAGTGGATATACGGAGCGCTTTGAAGCCTATGCTGGAAAAGGAAATCTCTTCACATAAAAACTATACAGAACCATTCTCAGCAACTTCCTTGTGATTTGTGCATTCAACTCGGAGAGTTGAACCGTCCTTTTGTTAGAGCAGTTTGGGAACACTCTTTTTGTAGAATCTGCAAGTGGATATTTGGAGCACTTTGAAGCCTAAGCTGGAAAAGGAAACAACTTCACCTAAAAACTAGAAGGAAGCATTCTCACAAACTTTTTTGTGATGTGTGCATTCAACTCAGCGAGTTAAACCTTACTTTTGATAGAGCAGTTTTGAAACACTCTTTTTGTAGAATGTGCAAGTAGACATTTGGAGCTCTTTCAGGCCTGTGCTGGAATAGAAAAGATCTTCACACAAAAACTAGACAGAAGCATTCTCAGAAACTTCTTTGTGATGTGTGCATTCCACTCACAGAGTTGAACCTTCCTTTTGATAGAGCAATTCTGAAACACTCTTTTTGTAGAATCCGCAAGTGGATATTTGGAGCACTTTGAGGCCTATGCTGGAAAAGGAAATATTTTCACGTAAAAACAAGACCGAAGCACTCTATCAAACTTCTTTGTGATGTTTACATTCAACTCACAGAGTTGAACCTTCCCTTGAATAGAGCAGTTTTGAAAGAATCTTTTTGTAGTATATGCAACTAGATATTTGGAGCGCTTTGAGTCCTATGAGGGAAATGGAAATATTTTTAGATAAAAACTAGACAGAGGCATTCTCAGAAACATATTTGTTACGAGTGAATTCAAGTCACAGAGTTGAACCTTCCTTTTGGCAGAGCGGTTTTGAAACCCTCTTTTTATTGAATCTTCCATTGGAGATTTAGAGCGCTTTGACGCAATGCTGGAAAAGGAAATATCTTCACATAAAAACTAGACGGATGCATTCCCAGAAACTTCTTTTTGATGTGTGCTTTCAACTCACAGAGTTGAACCTTTCTTTTGATAGAGCAGTTTTGAAACCCTCTCTTTGAAGAATCTTCATGTGGACATTTGGATATCTTTGAGGCCTATGCTGGAAAAGGAAATATCTTCACATAAAAACAAGGCAGAAGCATTCTCAGAAACTACTTTGCAATGTGTGCGTTCAACACACAGACTTTCAACTTCCTTTTGGCGGAGCAGTTCTGAAACAGTCTTTTTGTACAGTCTGCAAGTGCATATTTGGAGCGCTTTAAGGCCTACGCTGAAAAAAGAAATAACTTCAATCAAAAAGTAGAAAGAAGCATTCTCAGAAACCTCTTTGTGATGTGTGTATTGAACTCACAGAGTTGAACCTTCCTTTTGATAGAGGAGTTTTGAGATACTCTTTTTGTAGGATCTGCAAGTGAATAGTTGGAATGATTTGAGGCCTATGATGGTAAAGGAAATATCTTCACATAAAAACGATAGAGAAGCATTCTCGGAAACTTCCTTGTGATGTGTGCATTCAACTCACAGAGTTGAACCTTCCTTCTGATAGTGCAGTTTTGAAACACTCGTTTTGTATCATCTGCAAGTGGATACTTGGAGCGCTTTGAAGCCTATACTGGAAAATAAATGTCTTCTCATGAAAACTATACAGAAGCAATCTCCGAAACCACCCTGTGATGTGTGTATTCAACTCAGAGAGTTGAACCTTCCTTTTTTTAGAGCAGTTTTGAGACACTCTTTTTGCAAAATCTGCAAGTGAATACTTGGATCGCTTTGAAGCCTCTGCAGGGTAAAGGAAATATCTTCACATAAAAACAAAACAGAAGCATTGTCAGAAACTTCTTTATGATGTGTGCATTCAATTCACAGAGTTGAACCTTCCTTTCGATAGAGCAGTTTTGAAACACTCCTTTTGTAGTGTGTGCAAGTAGACATTTGGAGCTCCTTCAGGCCTGTGCTGGAAAAGGAAATATCTTCACACAAAAACTAGACAGAAGTATTCTCAGAAACTTCTTGGTGATGCATGCATTCAAAACACGGAGTTGAACCTTCCTTTTGATAGAACAGTTTTGAAACACTCTTATTGTAGAATCTGCATGTGGATATTTGGAGCGCTTTGAGGCCTATGCTAGAAAAGAAAATATCTTCGCATAAAAATGAGACAGAAGCATTCTCAGAAACTTCTTTGTGATGTGTGCATTCAACTCACAGAGTTGGATCTTCCTTTTCTTAGAGCGGTTTTGAAACAAGATTTTTGTAGAATATTCAAGTGGACATTTGGAGGGCTTTGAGGCCTATGCTGGAAAAGGAAATAACTTCACATAAAAACTAGACAGAAGCACTCTCAGGAACTTCTTTATAATGTGTGCATAAAACTCACACAGTTGAATCTTCCTTTTGATAGAGGAGTTTTGAAACACTATTTTTCTAGAATATTCAAGTGGACATTTGGTGGGCTTTGAGGCCTATTCTGGAAAAGGAAATATCTTCACATAAAAACTAGACAGAAGTACTCTCAGGAACTTCTTTATGATGTGTGCATTCAACTCACAGAGTTGAACCTTTCTTTTGATAGAGCAGTTTTGAAATACTCTTTTTGTAGAATACGCAAGCGGGGGTTTGGAGCGCTTTAAGTCCTATGCTGGAAAAGGAAACATTTTCAGATAAAAACTAGACAGAAGCATTCTCTCAAGCTTCTCTGTGATGTTTGCATTCAACTCGCAGAGTTGAACCTTGCTTTTGATAGAGCAGTTTTGAAACACTCTTTTTGTAGGATCTGCAACGATATATTTGGAGCGATTTGAGGCCTATGATGGAAAAGGAAATATCTTCACATAAAAACTAGACAGAAGCATTCTCAGAAACGTATTGGTTATGAGTCCATTCAACTCACAGAGTTGAACCTTCGTTTTGATAGGGCAGTTTTGAAACACTCTTTTTGTAGAATCTTCAAGTGGACATTTTTAGTGCTTTGACGATATGCTGGAAAAGGAAATATCTTCACATAAAAACTACACAGAAGCATTCTCAGAAACTTCTTTGTGATGTGTGCTTTCAACTCACAGATGTAAACATTTCTTTTGATAGAGTAGTTTTGAAACACTCTTTTTGTAGAATCTGCAAGTGGATATACGGAGCGCTTTGAAGCCTATGCTGGAAAAGGAAATCTCTTCACATAAAAACTATACAGAAGCATTCTCAGCAACTTCCTTGTGATTTGTGCATTCAACTCGGAGAGTTGAACCGTCCTTTTGTTAGAGCAGTTTGGGAACACTCTTTTTGTAGAATCTGCAAGTGGATATTTGGAGCACTTTGAAGCCTAAGCTGGAAAAGGAAACAACTTCACCTAAAAACTAGAAGGAAGCATTCTCACAAACTTTTTTGTGATGTGTGCATTCAACTCAGCGAGTTAAACCTTACTTTTGATAGAGCAGTTTTGAAACACTCTTTTTGTAGAATGTGCAAGTAGACATTTGGAGCTCTTTCAGGCCTGTGCTGGAATAGAAAAGATCTTCACACAAAAACTAGACAGAAGCATTCTCAGAAACTTCTTTGTGATGTGTGCATTCCACTCACAGAGTTGAACCTTCCTTTTGATAGAGCAATTCTGAAACACTCTTTTTGTAGAATCCGCAAGTGGATATTTGGAGCACTTTGAGGCCTATGCTGGAAAAGGAAATATTTTCACGTAAAAACAAGACCGAAGCACTCTATCAAACTTCTTTGTGATGTTTACATTCAACTCACAGAGTTGAACCTTCCCTTGAATAGAGCAGTTTTGAAAGAATCTTTTTGTAGTATATGCAACTAGATATTTGGAGCGCTTTGAGTCCTATGAGGGAAATGGAAATATTTTTAGATAAAAACTAGACAGAGGCATTCTCAGAAACATATTTGTTACGAGTGAATTCAAGTCACAGAGTTGAACCTTCCTTTTGGCAGAGCGGTTTTGAAACCCTCTTTTTATTGAATCTTCCATTGGAGATTTAGAGCGCTTTGACGCAATGCTGGAAAAGGAAATATCTTCACATAAAAACTAGACGGATGCATTCCCAGAAACTTCTTTTTGATGTGTGCTTTCAACTCACAGAGTTGAACCTTTCTTTTGATAGAGCAGTTTTGAAACCCTCTCTTTGAAGAATCTTCATGTGGACATTTGGATATCTTTGAGGCCTATGCTGGAAAAGGAAATATCTTCACATAAAAACAAGACAGAAGCATTCTCAGAAACTAATTTGCAATGTGTGCGTTCAACACACAGACTTTAAACTTCCTTTTGGCGGAGCAGTTCTGAAACAGTCTTTTTATACAGTCTGCAAGTGCATATTTGGAGCGCTTTAAGGCCTACGCTGAAAAAAGAAATAACTTCAATCAAAAAGTAGAAAGAAGCATTCTCAGAAACCTCTTTGTGATGTGTGTATTGAACTCACAGAGTTGAACCTTCCTTTTGATAGAGGAGGTTTGAGATACTCTTTTTGTAGGATCTGCAAGTGAATAGTTGGAATGATTTGAGGCCTATGATGGTAAAGGAAATATCTTCACATAAAAACGATAGAGAAGCATTCTCGGAAACTTCCTTGTGATGTGTGCATTCAACTCACAGAGTTGAACCTTCCTTCTGATAGTGCAGTTTTGAAACACTCGTTTTGTATCATCTGCAAGTGGATACTTGGAGCGCTTTGAAGCCTATACTGGAAAATAAATGTCTTCTCATGAAAACTATACAGAAGCAATCTCCGAAACCACCCTGTGATGTGTGTATTCAACTCAGAGAGTTGAACCTTCCTTTTTTTAGAGCAGTTTTGAGACACTCTTTTTGCAAAATCTGCAAGTGAATACTTGGATCGCTTTGAAGCCTCTGCAGGGTAAAGGAAATATCTTCACATAAAAACAAAACAGAAGCATTGTCAGAAACTTCTTTATGATGTGTGCATTCAATTCACAGAGTTGAACCTTCCTTTCGATAGAGCAGTTTTGAAACACTCCTTTTGTAGTGTGTGCAAGTAGACATTTGGAGCTCCTTCAGGCCTGTGCTGGAAAAGGAAATATCTTCACACAAAAACTAGACAGAAGTATTCTCAGAAACTTCTTGGTGATGCATGCATTCAAAACACGGAGTTGAACCTTCCTTTTGATAGAACAGTTTTGAAACACTCTTATTGTAGAATCTGCATGTGGATATTTGGAGCGCTTTGAGGCCTATGCTAGAAAAGAAAATATCTTCGCATAAAAATGAGACAGAAGCATTCTCAGAAACTTCTTTGTGATGTGTGCATTCAACTCACAGAGTTGGATCTTCCTTTTCTTAGAGCGGTTTTGAAACAAGATTTTTGTAGAATATTCAAGTGGACATTTGGAGGGCTTTGAGGCCTATGCTGGAAAAGGAAATAACTTCACATAAAAACTAGACAGAAGCACTCTCAGGAACTTCTTTATAATGTGTGCATAAAACTCACACAGTTGAATCTTCCTTTTGATAGAGGAGTTTTGAAACACTATTTTTCTAGAATATTCAAGTGGACATTTGGTGGGCTTTGAGGCCTATTCTGGAAAAGGAAATATCTTCACATAAAAACTAGACAGAAGTACTCTCAGGAACTTCTTTATGATGTGTGCATTCAACTCACAGAGTTGAACCTTTCTTTTGATAGAGCAGTTTTGAAATACTCTTTTTGTAGAATACGCAAGCGGGGGTTTGGAGCGCTTTAAGTCCTATGCTGGAAAAGGAAACATTTTCAGATAAAAACTAGACAGAAGCATTCTCTCAAGCTTCTCTGTGATGTTTGCATTCAACTCGCAGAGTTGAACCTTGCTTTTGATAGAGCAGTTTTGAAACACTCTTTTTGTAGGATCTGCAACGATATATTTGGAGCGATTTGAGGCCTATGATGGAAAAGGAAATATCTTCACATAAAAACTAGACAGAAGCATTCTCAGAAACGTATTGGTTATGAGTCCATTCAACTCACAGAGTTGAACCTTCGTTTTGATAGGGCAGTTTTGAAACACTCTTTTTGTAGAATCTTCAAGTGGACATTTTTAGTGCTTTGACGATATGCTGGAAAAGGAAATATCTTCACATAAAAACTACACAGAAGCATTCTCAGAAACTTCTTTGTGATGTGTGCTTTCAACTCACAGATGTAAACATTTCTTTTGATAGAGTAGTTTTGAAACACTCTTTTCGTAGAATCTGCAAGTGGATATACGGAGCGCTTTGAAGCCTATGCTGGAAAAGGAAATCTCTTCACATAAAAACTATACAGAACCATTCTCAGCAACTTCCTTGTGATTTGTGCATTCAACTCGGAGAGTTGAACCGTCCTTTTGTTAGAGCAGTTTGGGAACACTCTTTTTGTAGAATCTGCAAGTGGATATTTGGAGCACTTTGAAGCCTAAGCTGGAAAAGGAAACAACTTCACCTAAAAACTAGAAGGAAGCATTCTCACAAACTTTTTTGTGATGTGTGCATTCAACTCAGCGAGTTAAACCTTACTTTTGATAGAGTAGTTTTGAAACACTCTTTTTGTAGAATGTGCAAGTAGACATTTGGAGCTCTTTCAGGCCTGTGCTGGAATAGAAAAGATCTTCACACAAAAACTAGACAGAAGCATTCTCAGAAACTTCTTTGTGATGTGTGCATTCCACTCACAGAGTTGAACCTTCCTTTTGATAGAGCAATTCTGAAACACTCTTTTTGTAGAATCCGCAAGTGGATATTTGGAGCACTTTGAGGCCTATGCTGGAAAAGGAAATATTTTCACGTAAAAACAAGACCGAAGCACTCTATCAAACTTCTTTGTGATGTTTACATTCAACTCACAGAGTTGAACCTTCCCTTGAATAGAGCAGTTTTGAAAGAATCTTTTTGTAGTATATGCAACTAGATATTTGGAGCGCTTTGAGTCCTATGAGGGAAATGGAAATATTTTTAGATAAAAACTAGACAGAGGCATTCTCAGAAACATATTTGTTACGAGTGAATTCAAGTCACAGAGTTGAACCTTCCTTTTGGCAGAGCGGTTTTGAAACCCTCTTTTTATTGAATCTTCCATTGGAGATTTAGAGCGCTTTGACGCAATGCTGGAAAAGGAAATATCTTCACATAAAAACTAGACGGATGCATTCCCAGAAACTTCTTTTTGATGTGTGCTTTCAACTCACAGAGTTGAACCTTTCTTTTGATAGAGCAGTTTTGAAACCCTCTCTTTGAAGAATCTTCATGTGGACATTTGGATATCTTTGAGGCCTATGCTGGAAAAGGAAATATCTTCACATAAAAACAAGACAGAAGCATTCTCAGAAACTACTTTGCAATGTGTGCGTTCAACACACAGACTTTAAACTTCCTTTTGGCGGAGCAGTTCTGAAACAGTCTTTTTGTACAGTCTGCAAGTGCATATTTGGAGCGCTTTAAGGCCTACGCTGAAAAAAGAAATAACTTCAATCAAAAAGTAGAAAGAAGCATTCTCAGAAACCTCTTTGTGATGTGTGTATTGAACTCACAGAGTTGAACCTTCCTTTTGATAGAGGAGTTTTGAGATACTCTTTTTGTAGGATCTGCAAGTGAATAGTTGGAATGATTTGAGGCCTATGATGGTAAAGGAAATATCTTCACATAAAAACGATAGAGAAGCATTCTCGGAAACTTCCTTGTGATGTGTGCATTCAACTCACAGAGTTGAACCTTCCTTCTGATAGTGCAGTTTTGAAACACTCGTTTTGTATCATCTGCAAGTGGATACTTGGAGCGCTTTGAAGCCTATACTGGAAAATAAATGTCTTCTCATGAAAACTATACAGAAGCAATCTCCGAAACCACCCTGTGATGTGTGTATTCAACTCAGAGAGTTGAACCTTCCTTTTTTTAGAGCAGTTTTGAGACACTCTTTTTGCAAAATCTGCAAGTGAATACTTGGATCGCTTTGAAGCCTCTGCAGGGTAAAGGAAATATCTTCACATAAAAACAAAACAGAAGCATTGTCAGAAACTTCTTTATGATGTGTGCATTCAATTCACAGAGTTGAACCTTCCTTTCGATAGAGCAGTTTTGAAACACTCCTTTTGTAGTGTGTGCAAGTAGACATTTGGAGCTCCTTCAGGCCTGTGCTGGAAAAGGAAATATCTTCACACAAAAACTAGACAGAAGTATTCTCAGAAACTTCTTGGTGATGCATGCATTCAAAACACGGAGTTGAACCTTCCTTTTGATAGAACAGTTTTGAAACACTCTTATTGTAGAATCTGCATGTGGATATTTGGAGCGCTTTGAGGCCTATGCTAGAAAAGAAAATATCTTCGCATAAAAATGAGACAGAAGCATTCTCAGAAACTTCTTTGTGATGTGTGCATTCAACTCACAGAGTTGGATCTTCCTTTTCTTAGAGCGGTTTTGAAACAAGATTTTTGTAGAATATTCAAGTGGACATTTGGAGGGCTTTGAGGCCTATGCTGGAAAAGGAAATAACTTCACATAAAAACTAGACAGAAGCACTCTCAGGAACTTCTTTATAATGTGTGCATAAAACTCACACAGTTGAATCTTCCTTTTGATAGAGGAGTTTTGAAACACTATTTTTCTAGAATATTCAAGTGGACATTTGGTGGGCTTTGAGGCCTATTCTGGAAAAGGAAATATCTTCACATAAAAACTAGACAGAAGTACTCTCAGGAACTTCTTTATGATGTGTGCATTCAACTCACAGAGTTGAACCTTTCTTTTGATAGAGCAGTTTTGAAATACTCTTTTTGTAGAATACGCAAGCGGGGGTTTGGAGCGCTTTAAGTCCTATGCTGGAAAAGGAAACATTTTCAGATAAAAACTAGACAGAAGCATTCTCTCAAGCTTCTCTGTGATGTTTGCATTCAACTCGCAGAGTTGAACCTTGCTTTTGATAGAGCAGTTTTGAAACACTCTTTTTGTAGGATCTGCAACGATATATTTGGAGCGATTTGAGGCCTATGATGGAAAAGGAAATATCTTCACATAAAAACTAGACAGAAGCATTCTCAGAAACGTATTGGTTATGAGTCCATTCAACTCACAGAGTTGAACCTTCGTTTTGATAGGGCAGTTTTGAAACACTCTTTTTGTAGAATCTTCAAGTGGACATTTTTAGTGCTTTGACGATATGCTGGAAAAGGAAATATCTTCACATAAAAACTACACAGAAGCATTCTCAGAAACTTCTTTGTGATGTGTGCTTTCAACTCACAGATGTAAACATTTCTTTTGATAGAGTAGTTTTGAAACACTCTTTTTGTAGAATCTGCAAGTGGATATACGGAGCGCTTTGAAGCCTATGCTGGAAAATTAAATCTCTTCACATAAAAACTATACAGAAGCGTTCTCAGCAACTTCCTTGTGATTTGTGCATTCAACTCGGAGAGTTGAACCGTCCTTTTGTTAGAGCAGTTTGGGAACACTCTTTTTGTAGAATCTGCAAGTGGATATTTGGAGCACTTTGAAGCCTAAGCTGGAAAAGGAAACAACTTCACCTAAAAACTAGAAGGAAGCATTCTCACAAACTTTTTTGTGATGTGTGCATTCAACTCAGCGAGTTAAACCTTACTTTTGATAGAGCAGTTTTGAAACACTCTTTTTGTAGAATGTGCAAGTAGACATTTGGAGCTCTTTCAGGCCTGTGCTGGAATAGAAAAGATCTTCACACAAAAACTAGACAGAAGCATTCTCAGAAACTTCTTTGTGATGTGTGCATTCCACTCACAGAGTTGAACCTTCCTTTTGATAGAGCAATTCTGAAACACTCTTTTTGTAGAATCCGCAAGTGGATATTTGGAGCACTTTGAGGCCTATGCTGGAAAAGGAAATATTTTCACGTAAAAACAAGACCGAAGCACTCTATCAAACTTCTTTGTGATGTTTACATTCAACTCACAGAGTTGAACCTTCCCTTGAATAGAGCAGTTTTGAAAGAATCTTTTTGTAGTATATGCAACTAGATATTTGGAGCGCTTTGAGTCCTATGAGGGAAATGGAAATATTTTTAGATAAAAACTAGACAGAGGCATTCTCAGAAACATATTTGTTACGAGTGAATTCAAGTCACAGAGTTGAACCTTCCTTTTGGCAGAGCGGTTTTGAAACCCTCTTTTTATTGAATCTTCCATTGGAGATTTAGAGCGCTTTGACGCAATGCTGGAAAAGGAAATATCTTCACATAAAAACTAGACGGATGCATTCCCAGAAACTTCTTTTTGATGTGTGCTTTCAACTCACAGAGTTGAACCTTTCTTTTGATAGAGCAGTTTTGAAACCCTCTCTTTGAAGAATCTTCATGTGGACATTTGGATATCTTTGAGGCCTATGCTGGAAAAGGAAATATCTTCACATAAAAACAAGACAGAAGCATTCTCAGAAACTACTTTGCAATGTGTGCGTTCAACACACAGACTTTAAACTTCCTTTTGGCGGAGCAGTTCTGAAACAGTCTTTTTGTACAGTCTGCAAGTGCATATTTGGAGCGCTTTAAGGCCTACGCTGAAAAAAGAAATAACTTCAATCAAAAAGTAGAAAGAAGCATTCTCAGAAACCTCTTTGTGATGTGTGTATTGAACTCACAGAGTTGAACCTTCCTTTTGATAGAGGAGTTTTGAGATACTCTTTTTGTAGGATCTGCAAGTGAATAGTTGGAATGATTTGAGGCCTATGATGGTAAAGGAAATATCTTCACATAAAAACGATAGAGAAGCATTCTCGGAAACTTCCTTGTGATGTGTGCATTCAACTCACAGAGTTGAACCTTCCTTCTGATAGTGCAGTTTTGAAACACTCGTTTTGTATCATCTGCAAGTGGATACTTGGAGCGCTTTGAAGCCTATACTGGAAAATAAATGTCTTCTCATGAAAACTATACAGAAGCAATCTCCGAAACCACCCTGTGATGTGTGTATTCAACTCAGAGAGTTGAACCTTCCTTTTTTTAGAGCAGTTTTGAGACACTCTTTTTGCAAAATCTGCAAGTGAATACTTGGATCGCTTTGAAGCCTCTGCAGGGTAAAGGAAATATCTTCACATAAAAACAAAACAGAAGCATTGTCAGAAACTTCTTTATGATGTGTGCATTCAATTCACAGAGTTGAACCTTCCTTTCGATAGAGCAGTTTTGAAACACTCCTTTTGTAGTGTGTGCAAGTAGACATTTGGAGCTCCTTCAGGCCTGTGCTGGAAAAGGAAATATCTTCACACAAAAACTAGACAGAAGTATTCTCAGAAACTTCTTGGTGATGCATGCATTCAAAACACGGAGTTGAACCTTCCTTTTGATAGAACAGTTTTGAAACACTCTTATTGTAGAATCTGCATGTGGATATTTGGAGCGCTTTGAGGCCTATGCTAGAAAAGAAAATATCTTCGCATAAAAATGAGACAGAAGCATTCTCAGAAACTTCTTTGTGATGTGTGCATTCAACTCACAGAGTTGGATCTTCCTTTTCTTAGAGCGGTTTTGAAACAAGATTTTTGTAGAATATTCAAGTGGACATTTGGAGGGCTTTGAGGCCTATGCTGGAAAAGGAAATAACTTCACATAAAAACTAGACAGAAGCACTCTCAGGAACTTCTTTATAATGTGTGCATAAAACTCACACAGTTGAATCTTCCTTTTGATAGAGGAGTTTTGAAACACTATTTTTCTAGAATATTCAAGTGGACATTTGGTGGGCTTTGAGGCCTATTCTGGAAAAGGAAATATCTTCACATAAAAACTAGACAGAAGTACTCTCAGGAACTTCTTTATGATGTGTGCATTCAACTCACAGAGTTGAACCTTTCTTTTGATAGAGCAGTTTTGAAATACTCTTTTTGTAGAATACGCAAGCGGGGGTTTGGAGCGCTTTAAGTCCTATGCTGGAAAAGGAAACATTTTCAGATAAAAACTAGACAGAAGCATTCTCTCAAGCTTCTCTGTGATGTTTGCATTCAACTCGCAGAGTTGAACCTTGCTTTTGATAGAGCAGTTTTGAAACACTCTTTTTGTAGGATCTGCAACGATATATTTGGAGCGATTTGAGGCCTATGATGGAAAAGGAAATATCTTCACATAAAAACTAGACAGAAGCATTCTCAGAAACGTATTGGTTATGAGTCCATTCAACTCACAGAGTTGAACCTTCGTTTTGATAGGGCAGTTTTGAAACACTCTTTTTGTAGAATCTTCAAGTGGACATTTTTAGTGCTTTGACGATATGCTGGAAAAGGAAATATCTTCACATAAAAACTACACAGAAGCATTCTCAGAAACTTCTTTGTGATGTGTGCTTTCAACTCACAGATGTAAACATTTCTTTTGATAGAGTAGTTTTGAAACACTCTTTTTGTAGAATCTGCAAGTGGATATACGGAGCGCTTTGAAGCCTATGCTGGAAAAGGAAATCTCTTCACATAAAAACTATACAGAAGCATTCTCAGCAACTTCCTTGTGATTTGTGCATTCAACTCGGAGAGTTGAACCGTCCTTTTGTTAGAGCAGTTTGGGAACACTCTTTTTGTAGAATCTGCAAGTGGATATTTGGAGCACTTTGAAGCCTAAGCTGGAAAAGGAAACAACTTCACCTAAAAACTAGAAGGAAGCATTCTCACAAACTTTTTTGTGATGTGTGCATTCAACTCAGCGAGTTAAACCTTACTTTTGATAGAGCAGTTTTGAAACACTCTTTTTGTAGAATGTGCAAGTAGACATTTGGAGCTCTTTCAGGCCTGTGCTGGAATAGAAAAGATCTTCACACAAAAACTAGACAGAAGCATTCTCAGAAACTTCTTTGTGATGTGTGCATTCCACTCACAGAGTTGAACCTTCCTTTTGATAGAGCAATTCTGAAACACTCTTTTTGTAGAATCCGCAAGTGGATATTTGGAGCACTTTGAGGCCTATGCTGGAAAAGGAAATATTTTCACGTAAAAACAAGACCGAAGCACTCTATCAAACTTCTTTGTGATGTTTACATTCAACTCACAGAGTTGAACCTTCCCTTGAATAGAGCAGTTTTGAAAGAATCTTTTTGTAGTATATGCAACTAGATATTTGGAGCGCTTTGAGTCCTATGAGGGAAATGGAAATATTTTTAGATAAAAACTAGACAGAGGCATTCTCAGAAACATATTTGTTACGAGTGAATTCAAGTCACAGAGTTGAACCTTCCTTTTGGCAGAGCGGTTTTGAAACCCTCTTTTTATTGAATCTTCCATTGGAGATTTAGAGCGCTTTGACGCAATGCTGGAAAAGGAAATATCTTCACATAAAAACTAGACGGATGCATTCCCAGAAACTTCTTTTTGATGTGTGCTTTCAACTCACAGAGTTGAACCTTTCTTTTGATAGAGCAGTTTTGAAACCCTCTCTTTGAAGAATCTTCATGTGGACATTTGGATATCTTTGAGGCCTATGCTGGAAAAGGAAATATCTTCACATAAAAACAAGACAGAAGCATTCTCAGAAACTAATTTGCAATGTGTGCGTTCAACACACAGACTTTAAACTTCCTTTTGGCGGAGCAGTTCTGAAACAGTCTTTTTATACAGTCTGCAAGTGCATATTTGGAGCGCTTTAAGGCCTACGCTGAAAAAAGAAATAACTTCAATCAAAAAGTAGAAAGAAGCATTCTCAGAAACCTCTTTGTGATGTGTGTATTGAACTCACAGAGTTGAACCTTCCTTTTGATAGAGGAGGTTTGAGATACTCTTTTTGTAGGATCTGCAAGTGAATAGTTGGAATGATTTGAGGCCTATGATGGTAAAGGAAATATCTTCACATAAAAACGATAGAGAAGCATTCTCGGAAACTTCCTTGTGATGTGTGCATTCAACTCACAGAGTTGAACCTTCCTTCTGATAGTGCAGTTTTGAAACACTCGTTTTGTATCATCTGCAAGTGGATACTTGGAGCGCTTTGAAGCCTATACTGGAAAATAAATGTCTTCTCATGAAAACTATACAGAAGCAATCTCCGAAACCACCCTGTGATGTGTGTATTCAACTCAGAGAGTTGAACCTTCCTTTTTTTAGAGCAGTTTTGAGACACTCTTTTTGCAAAATCTGCAAGTGAATACTTGGATCGCTTTGAAGCCTCTGCAGGGTAAAGGAAATATCTTCACATAAAAACAAAACAGAAGCATTGTCAGAAACTTCTTTATGATGTGTGCATTCAATTCACAGAGTTGAACCTTCCTTTCGATAGAGCAGTTTTGAAACACTCCTTTTGTAGTGTGTGCAAGTAGACATTTGGAGCTCCTTCAGGCCTGTGCTGGAAAAGGAAATATCTTCACACAAAAACTAGACAGAAGTATTCTCAGAAACTTCTTGGTGATGCATGCATTCAAAACACGGAGTTGAACCTTCCTTTTGATAGAACAGTTTTGAAACACTCTTATTGTAGAATCTGCATGTGGATATTTGGAGCGCTTTGAGGCCTATGCTAGAAAAGAAAATATCTTCGCATAAAAATGAGACAGAAGCATTCTCAGAAACTTCTTTGTGATGTGTGCATTCAACTCACAGAGTTGGATCTTCCTTTTCTTAGAGCGGTTTTGAAACAAGATTTTTGTAGAATATTCAAGTGGACATTTGGAGGGCTTTGAGGCCTATGCTGGAAAAGGAAATAACTTCACATAAAAACTAGACAGAAGCACTCTCAGGAACTTCTTTATAATGTGTGCATAAAACTCACACAGTTGAATCTTCCTTTTGATAGAGGAGTTTTGAAACACTATTTTTCTAGAATATTCAAGTGGACATTTGGTGGGCTTTGAGGCCTATTCTGGAAAAGGAAATATCTTCACATAAAAACTAGACAGAAGTACTCTCAGGAACTTCTTTATGATGTGTGCATTCAACTCACAGAGTTGAACCTTTCTTTTGATAGAGCAGTTTTGAAATACTCTTTTTGTAGAATACGCAAGCGGGGGTTTGGAGCGCTTTAAGTCCTATGCTGGAAAAGGAAACATTTTCAGATAAAAACTAGACAGAAGCATTCTCTCAAGCTTCTCTGTGATGTTTGCATTCAACTCGCAGAGTTGAACCTTGCTTTTGATAGAGCAGTTTTGAAACACTCTTTTTGTAGGATCTGCAACGATATATTTGGAGCGATTTGAGGCCTATGATGGAAAAGGAAATATCTTCACATAAAAACTAGACAGAAGCATTCTCAGAAACGTATTGGTTATGAGTCCATTCAACTCACAGAGTTGAACCTTCGTTTTGATAGGGCAGTTTTGAAACACTCTTTTTGTAGAATCTTCAAGTGGACATTTTTAGTGCTTTGACGATATGCTGGAAAAGGAAATATCTTCACATAAAAACTACACAGAAGCATTCTCAGAAACTTCTTTGTGATGTGTGCTTTCAACTCACAGATGTAAACATTTCTTTTGATAGAGTAGTTTTGAAACACTCTTTTTGTAGAATCTGCAAGTGGATATACGGAGCGCTTTGAAGCCTATGCTGGAAAAGGAAATCTCTTCACATAAAAACTATACAGAAGCATTCTCAGCAACTTCCTTGTGATTTGTGCATTCAACTCGGAGAGTTGAACCGTCCTTTTGTTAGAGCAGTTTGGGAACACTCTTTTTGTAGAATCTGCAAGTGGATATTTGGAGCACTTTGAAGCCTAAGCTGGAAAAGGAAACAACTTCACCTAAAAACTAGAAGGAAGCATTCTCACAAACTTTTTTGTGATGTGTGCATTCAACTCAGCGAGTTAAACCTTACTTTTGATAGAGCAGTTTTGAAACACTCTTTTTGTAGAATGTGCAAGTAGACATTTGGAGCTCTTTCAGGCCTGTGCTGGAATAGAAAAGATCTTCACACAAAAACTAGACAGAAGCATTCTCAGAAACTTCTTTGTGATGTGTGCATTCCACTCACAGAGTTGAACCTTCCTTTTGATAGAGCAATTCTGAAACACTCTTTTTGTAGAATCCGCAAGTGGATATTTGGAGCACTTTGAGGCCTATGCTGGAAAAGGAAATATTTTCACGTAAAAACAAGACCGAAGCACTCTATCAAACTTCTTTGTGATGTTTACATTCAACTCACAGAGTTGAACCTTCCCTTGAATAGAGCAGTTTTGAAAGAATCTTTTTGTAGTATATGCAACTAGATATTTGGAGCGCTTTGAGTCCTATGAGGGAAATGGAAATATTTTTAGATAAAAACTAGACAGAGGCATTCTCAGAAACATATTTGTTACGAGTGAATTCAAGTCACAGAGTTGAACCTTCCTTTTGGCAGAGCGGTTTTGAAACCCTCTTTTTATTGAATCTTCCATTGGAGATTTAGAGCGCTTTGACGCAATGCTGGAAAAGGAAATATCTTCACATAAAAACTAGACGGATGCATTCCCAGAAACTTCTTTTTGATGTGTGCTTTCAACTCACAGAGTTGAACCTTTCTTTTGATAGAGCAGTTTTGAAACCCTCTCTTTGAAGAATCTTCATGTGGACATTTGGATATCTTTGAGGCCTATGCTGGAAAAGGAAATATCTTCACATAAAAACAAGACAGAAGCATTCTCAGAAACTAATTTGCAATGTGTGCGTTCAACACACAGACTTTAAACTTCCTTTTGGCGGAGCAGTTCTGAAACAGTCTTTTTATACAGTCTGCAAGTGCATATTTGGAGCGCTTTAAGGCCTACGCTGAAAAAAGAAATAACTTCAATCAAAAAGTAGAAAGAAGCATTCTCAGAAACCTCTTTGTGATGTGTGTATTGAACTCACAGAGTTGAACCTTCCTTTTGATAGAGGAGGTTTGAGATACTCTTTTTGTAGGATCTGCAAGTGAATAGTTGGAATGATTTGAGGCCTATGATGGTAAAGGAAATATCTTCACATAAAAACGATAGAGAAGCATTCTCGGAAACTTCCTTGTGATGTGTGCATTCAACTCACAGAGTTGAACCTTCCTTCTGATAGTGCAGTTTTGAAACACTCGTTTTGTATCATCTGCAAGTGGATACTTGGAGCGCTTTGAAGCCTATACTGGAAAATAAATGTCTTCTCATGAAAACTATACAGAAGCAATCTCCGAAACCACCCTGTGATGTGTGTATTCAACTCAGAGAGTTGAACCTTCCTTTTTTTAGAGCAGTTTTGAGACACTCTTTTTGCAAAATCTGCAAGTGAATACTTGGATCGCTTTGAAGCCTCTGCAGGGTAAAGGAAATATCTTCACATAAAAACAAAACAGAAGCATTGTCAGAAACTTCTTTATGATGTGTGCATTCAATTCACAGAGTTGAACCTTCCTTTCGATAGAGCAGTTTTGAAACACTCCTTTTGTAGTGTGTGCAAGTAGACATTTGGAGCTCCTTCAGGCCTGTGCTGGAAAAGGAAATATCTTCACACAAAAACTAGACAGAAGTATTCTCAGAAACTTCTTGGTGATGCATGCATTCAAAACACGGAGTTGAACCTTCCTTTTGATAGAACAGTTTTGAAACACTCTTATTGTAGAATCTGCATGTGGATATTTGGAGCGCTTTGAGGCCTATGCTAGAAAAGAAAATATCTTCGCATAAAAATGAGACAGAAGCATTCTCAGAAACTTCTTTGTGATGTGTGCATTCAACTCACAGAGTTGGATCTTCTTAGATCTTTTCTTAGAGCGGTTTTGAAACAAGATTTTTGTAGAATATTCAAGTGGACATTTGGAGGGCTTTGAGGCCTATGCTGGAAAAGGAAATAACTTCACATAAAAACTAGACAGAAGCACTCTCAGGAACTTCTTTATAATGTGTGCATAAAACTCACACAGTTGAATCTTCCTTTTGATAGAGGAGTTTTGAAACACTATTTTTCTAGAATATTCAAGTGGACATTTGGTGGGCTTTGAGGCCTATTCTGGAAAAGGAAATATCTTCACATAAAAACTAGACAGAAGTACTCTCAGGAACTTCTTTATGATGTGTGCATTCAACTCACAGAGTTGAACCTTTCTTTTGATAGAGCAGTTTTGAAATACTCTTTTTGTAGAATACGCAAGCGGGGGTTTGGAGCGCTTTAAGTCCTATGCTGGAAAAGGAAACATTTTCAGATAAAAACTAGACAGAAGCATTCTCTCAAGCTTCTCTGTGATGTTTGCATTCAACTCGCAGAGTTGAACCTTGCTTTTGATAGAGCAGTTTTGAAACACTCTTTTTGTAGGATCTGCAACGATATATTTGGAGCGATTTGAGGCCTATGATGGAAAAGGAAATATCTTCACATAAAAACTAGACAGAAGCATTCTCAGAAACGTATTGGTTATGAGTCCATTCAACTCACAGAGTTGAACCTTCGTTTTGATAGGGCAGTTTTGAAACACTCTTTTTGTAGAATCTTCAAGTGGACATTTTTAGTGCTTTGACGATATGCTGGAAAAGGAAATATCTTCACATAAAAACTACACAGAAGCATTCTCAGAAACTTCTTTGTGATGTGTGCTTTCAACTCACAGATGTAAACATTTCTTTTGATAGAGTAGTTTTGAAACACTCTTTTTGTAGAATCTGCAAGTGGATATACGGAGCGCTTTGAAGCCTATGCTGGAAAAGGAAATCTCTTCACATAAAAACTATACAGAAGCATTCTCAGCAACTTCCTTGTGATTTGTGCATTCAACTCGGAGAGTTGAACCGTCCTTTTGTTAGAGCAGTTTGGGAACACTCTTTTTGTAGAATCTGCAAGTGGATATTTGGAGCACTTTGAAGCCTAAGCTGGAAAAGGAAACAACTTCACCTAAAAACTAGAAGGAAGCATTCTCACAAACTTTTTTGTGATGTGTGCATTCAACTCAGCGAGTTAAACCTTACTTTTGATAGAGCAGTTTTGAAACACTCTTTTTGTAGAATGTGCAAGTAGACATTTGGAGCTCTTTCAGGCCTGTGCTGGAATAGAAAAGATCTTCACACAAAAACTAGACAGAAGCATTCTCAGAAACTTCTTTGTGATGTGTGCATTCCACTCACAGAGTTGAACCTTCCTTTTGATAGAGCAATTCTGAAACACTCTTTTTGTAGAATCCGCAAGTGGATATTTGGAGCACTTTGAGGCCTATGCTGGAAAAGGAAATATTTTCACGTAAAAACAAGACCGAAGCACTCTATCAAACTTCTTTGTGATGTTTACATTCAACTCACAGAGTTGAACCTTCCCTTGAATAGAGCAGTTTTGAAAGAATCTTTTTGTAGTATATGCAACTAGATATTTGGAGCGCTTTGAGTCCTATGAGGGAAATGGAAATATTTTTAGATAAAAACTAGACAGAGGCATTCTCAGAAACATATTTGTTACGAGTGAATTCAAGTCACAGAGTTGAACCTTCCTTTTGGCAGAGCGGTTTTGAAACCCTCTTTTTATTGAATCTTCCATTGGAGATTTAGAGCGCTTTGACGCAATGCTGGAAAAGGAAATATCTTCACATAAAAACTAGACGGATGCATTCCCAGAAACTTCTTTTTGATGTGTGCTTTCAACTCACAGAGTTGAACCTTTCTTTTGATAGAGCAGTTTTGAAACCCTCTCTTTGAAGAATCTTCATGTGGACATTTGGATATCTTTGAGGCCTATGCTGGAAAAGGAAATATCTTCACATAAAAACAAGACAGAAGCATTCTCAGAAACTAATTTGCAATGTGTGCGTTCAACACACAGACTTTAAACTTCCTTTTGGCGGAGCAGTTCTGAAACAGTCTTTTTATACAGTCTGCAAGTGCATATTTGGAGCGCTTTAAGGCCTACGCTGAAAAAAGAAATAACTTCAATCAAAAAGTAGAAAGAAGCATTCTCAGAAACCTCTTTGTGATGTGTGTATTGAACTCACAGAGTTGAACCTTCCTTTTGATAGAGGAGGTTTGAGATACTCTTTTTGTAGGATCTGCAAGTGAATAGTTGGAATGATTTGAGGCCTATGATGGTAAAGGAAATATCTTCACATAAAAACGATAGAGAAGCATTCTCGGAAACTTCCTTGTGATGTGTGCATTCAACTCACAGAGTTGAACCTTCCTTCTGATAGTGCAGTTTTGAAACACTCGTTTTGTATCATCTGCAAGTGGATACTTGGAGCGCTTTGAAGCCTATACTGGAAAATAAATGTCTTCTCATGAAAACTATACAGAAGCAATCTCCGAAACCACCCTGTGATGTGTGTATTCAACTCAGAGAGTTGAACCTTCCTTTTTTTAGAGCAGTTTTGAGACACTCTTTTTGCAAAATCTGCAAGTGAATACTTGGATCGCTTTGAAGCCTCTGCAGGGTAAAGGAAATATCTTCACATAAAAACAAAACAGAAGCATTGTCAGAAACTTCTTTATGATGTGTGCATTCAATTCACAGAGTTGAACCTTCCTTTCGATAGAGCAGTTTTGAAACACTCCTTTTGTAGTGTGTGCAAGTAGACATTTGGAGCTCCTTCAGGCCTGTGCTGGAAAAGGAAATATCTTCACACAAAAACTAGACAGAAGTATTCTCAGAAACTTCTTGGTGATGCATGCATTCAAAACACGGAGTTGAACTTTCCTTTTGATAGAACAGTTTTGAAACACTCTTATTGTAGAATCTGCATGTGGATATTTGGAGCGCTTTGAGGCCTATGCTAGAAAAGAAAATATCTTCGCATAAAAATGAGACAGAAGCATTCTCAGAAACTTTTTTGTGATGTGTGCATTAAACTCACAGTGTTGAACCTGCCTTTTGATAGAGCAGTTTTGAAACACTCTTTTTGTAGAATCTGCAGGTGGATATTTGGAGTGCTTTGAGGACAATGCTATATAAGGAAATGTCTTCACATAAAACCTAGACAGAAACACTATCAGAAACTTCTTTGTGATGTGTGCTTCCAAATCACAGAGTTGAACCTTCCTTTTGATATAGCAGGTTGGGAACACACTTTTTGTGGAATCTGCAAGTGAATTTTGGGAGCGCTTTGAGGACTATGCTGGAAAAGGAAATATATTCACATAAAAACTAGAAAGAGGCATTCTCAAAAACTTCTCTGTGATGTGTGCGCTAAACTCACAAAGTTGAACATCCCTTTTGCTAGAGCAGTTTTGAAACACTGTTTTTGTAAAATCTGCAAGTGAATATTTGGAGTGATTGAGACCTCTGCTGGAAAATCATATAACTTCAAAGAAGAACGGGACAGAAGTATTCTCAGAAACATCTTTGTGATGTCTGCATTCAACTCGCGGAGTTGAAACTTCCTTTTGGTAGAGCAGTTTTGAAACTGTCTTTTTGTGGAAGCTACAAGTGGATATTTGGAAGGCTTTGAGGCTTATGCTGGAAAAGCTAATAACTTCACATAAAAAGTAGAGAGAAGCATTCTCAGAAACTTCTTTGTGATGAGTGCATTCAAGTGTACATTTGGAGTGCTTTGAGGCCTTTGCTGGAAAAGGAAATAACTTCACATAAAAATTAGACAGAAGCATTCTCAGAAACTTCTTTGTGATGTGTGCATTCAACTCACAGAGTTGGATCTTCCTTTTCTTAGAGCGGTTTTGAAACAAGATTTTTGTAGAATATTCAAGTGGACATTTGGAGGGCTTTGAGGCCTATGCTGGAAAAGGAAATAACTTCACATAAAAACTAGACAGAAGCACTCTCAGGAACTTCTTTATAATGTGTGCATAAAACTCACACAGTTGAATCTTCCTTTTGATAGAGGAGTTTTGAAACACTATTTTTCTAGAATATTCAAGTGGACATTTGGTGGGCTTTGAGGCCTATTCTGGAAAAGGAAATATCTTCACATAAAAACTAGACAGAAGTACTCTCAGGAACTTCTTTATGATGTGTGCATTCAACTCACAGAGTTGAACCTTTCTTTTGATAGAGCAGTTTTGAAATACTCTTTTTGTAGAATACGCAAGCGGGGGTTTGGAGCGCTTTAAGTCCTATGCTGGAAAAGGAAACATTTTCAGATAAAAACTAGACAGAAGCATTCTCTCAAGCTTCTCTGTGATGTTTGCATTCAACTCGCAGAGTTGAACCTTGCTTTTGATAGAGCAGTTTTGAAACACTCTTTTTGTAGGATCTGCAACGATATATTTGGAGCGATTTGAGGCCTATGATGGAAAAGGAAATATCTTCACATAAAAACTAGACAGAAGCATTCTCAGAAACGTATTGGTTATGAGTCCATTCAACTCACAGAGTTGAACCTTCGTTTTGATAGGGCAGTTTTGAAACACTCTTTTTGTAGAATCTTCAAGTGGACATTTTTAGTGCTTTGACGATATGCTGGAAAAGGAAATATCTTCACATAAAAACTACACAGAAGCATTCTCAGAAACTTCTTTGTGATGTGTGCTTTCAACTCACAGATGTAAACATTTCTTTTGATAGAGTAGTTTTGAAACACTCTTTTCGTAGAATCTGCAAGTGGATATACGGAGCGCTTTGAAGCCTATGCTGGAAAAGGAAATCTCTTCACATAAAAACTATACAGAAGCATTCTCAGCAACTTCCTTGTGATTTGTGCATTCAACTCGGAGAGTTGAACCGTCCTTTTGTTAGAGCAGTTTGGGAACACTCTTTTTGTAGAATCTGCAAGTGGATATTTGGAGCACTTTGAAGCCTAAGCTGGAAAAGGAAACAACTTCACCTAAAAACTAGAAGGAAGCATTCTCACAAACTTTTTTGTGATGTGTGCATTCAACTCAGCGAGTTAAACCTTACTTTTGATAGAGCAGTTTTGAAACACTCTTTTTGTAGAATGTGCAAGTAGACATTTGGAGCTCTTTCAGGCCTGTGCTGGAATAGAAAAGATCTTCACACAAAAACTAGACAGAAGCATTCTCAGAAACTTCTTTGTGATGTGTGCATTCCACTCACAGAGTTGAACCTTCCTTTTGATAGAGCAATTCTGAAACACTCTTTTTGTAGAATCCGCAAGTGGATATTTGGAGCACTTTGAGGCCTATGCTGGAAAAGGAAATATTTTCACGTAAAAACAAGACCGAAGCACTCTATCAAACTTCTTTGTGATGTTTACATTCAACTCACAGAGTTGAACCTTCCCTTGAATAGAGCAGTTTTGAAAGAATCTTTTTGTAGTATATGCAACTAGATATTTGGAGCGCTTTGAGTCCTATGAGGGAAATGGAAATATTTTTAGATAAAAACTAGACAGAGGCATTCTCAGAAACATATTTGTTACGAGTGAATTCAAGTCACAGAGTTGAACCTTCCTTTTGGCAGAGCGGTTTTGAAACCCTCTTTTTATTGAATCTTCCATTGGAGATTTAGAGCGCTTTGACGCAATGCTGGAAAAGGAAATATCTTCACATAAAAACTAGACGGATGCATTCCCAGAAACTTCTTTTTGATGTGTGCTTTCAACTCACAGAGTTGAACCTTTCTTTTGATAGAGCAGTTTTGAAACCCTCTCTTTGAAGAATCTTCATGTGGACATTTGGATATCTTTGAGGCCTATGCTGGAAAAGGAAATATCTTCACATAAAAACAAGACAGAAGCATTCTCAGAAACTACTTTGCAATGTGTGCGTTCAACACACAGACTTTAAACTTCCTTTTGGCGGAGCAGTTCTGAAACAGTCTTTTTGTACAGTCTGCAAGTGCATATTTGGAGCGCTTTAAGGCCTACGCTGAAAAAAGAAATAACTTCAATCAAAAAGTAGAAAGAAGCATTCTCAGAAACCTCTTTGTGATGTGTGTATTGAACTCACAGAGTTGAACCTTCCTTTTGATAGAGGAGTTTTGAGATACTCTTTTTGTAGGATCTGCAAGTGAATAGTTGGAATGATTTGAGGCCTATGATGGTAAAGGAAATATCTTCACATAAAAACGA
The DNA here is from genome assembly GCF_028885655.2 of Pongo abelii. Taxonomy (NCBI): domain Eukaryota; kingdom Metazoa; phylum Chordata; class Mammalia; order Primates; family Hominidae; genus Pongo; species Pongo abelii. Next base: position 26,438,204 of record NC_072005.2, read on the forward strand.
TAGAGAAGCATTCTCGGAAACTTCCTTGTGATGTGTGCATTCAACTCACAGAGTTGAACCTTCCTTCTGATAGTGCAGTTTTGAAACACTCGTTTTGTATCATCTGCAAGTGGATACTTGGAGCGCTTTGAAGCCTATACTGGAAAATAAATGTCTTCTCATGAAAACTATACAGAAGCAATCTCCGAAACCACCCTGTGATGTGTGTATTCAACTCAGAGAGTTGAACCTTCCTTTTTTTAGAGCAGTTTTGAGACACTCTTTTTGCAAAATCTGCAAGTGAATACTTGGATCGCTTTGAAGCCTCTGCAGGGTAAAGGAAATATCTTCACATAAAAACAAAACAGAAGCATTGTCAGAAACTTCTTTATGATGTGTGCATTCAATTCACAGAGTTGAACCTTCCTTTCGATAGAGCAGTTTTGAAACACTCCTTTTGTAGTGTGTGCAAGTAGACATTTGGAGCTCCTTCAGGCCTGTGCTGGAAAAGGAAATATCTTCACACAAAAACTAGACAGAAGTATTCTCAGAAACTTCTTGGTGATGCATGCATTCAAAACACGGAGTTGAACCTTCCTTTTGATAGAACAGTTTTGAAACACTCTTATTGTAGAATCTGCATGTGGATATTTGGAGCGCTTTGAGGCCTATGCTAGAAAAGAAAATATCTTCGCATAAAAATGAGACAGAAGCATTCTCAGAAACTTCTTTGTGATGTGTGCATTCAACTCACAGAGTTGGATCTTCCTTTTCTTAGAGCGGTTTTGAAACAAGATTTTTGTAGAATATTCAAGTGGACATTTGGAGGGCTTTGAGGCCTATGCTGGAAAAGGAAATAACTTCACATAAAAACTAGACAGAAGCACTCTCAGGAACTTCTTTATAATGTGTGCATAAAACTCACACAGTTGAATCTTCCTTTTGATAGAGGAGTTTTGAAACACTATTTTTCTAGAATATTCAAGTGGACATTTGGTGGGCTTTGAGGCCTATTCTGGAAAAGGAAATATCTTCACATAAAAACTAGACAGAAGTACTCTCAGGAACTTCTTTATGATGTGTGCATTCAACTCACAGAGTTGAACCTTTCTTTTGATAGAGCAGTTTTGAAATACTCTTTTTGTAGAATACGCAAGCGGGGGTTTGGAGCGCTTTAAGTCCTATGCTGGAAAAGGAAACATTTTCAGATAAAAACTAGACAGAAGCATTCTCTCAAGCTTCTCTGTGATGTTTGCATTCAACTCGCAGAGTTGAACCTTGCTTTTGATAGAGCAGTTTTGAAACACTCTTTTTGTAGGATCTGCAACGATATATTTGGAGCGATTTGAGGCCTATGATGGAAAAGGAAATATCTTCACATAAAAACTAGACAGAAGCATTCTCAGAAACGTATTGGTTATGAGTCCATTCAACTCACAGAGTTGAACCTTCGTTTTGATAGGGCAGTTTTGAAACACTCTTTTTGTAGAATCTTCAAGTGGACATTTTTAGTGCTTTGACGATATGCTGGAAAAGGAAATATCTTCACATAAAAACTACACAGAAGCATTCTCAGAAACTTCTTTGTGATGTGTGCTTTCAACTCACAGATGTAAACATTTCTTTTGATAGAGTAGTTTTGAAACACTCTTTTTGTAGAATCTGCAAGTGGATATACGGAGCGCTTTGAAGCCTATGCTGGAAAAGGAAATCTCTTCACATAAAAACTATACAGAAGCATTCTCAGCAACTTCCTTGTGATTTGTGCATTCAACTCGGAGAGTTGAACCGTCCTTTTGTTAGAGCAGTTTGGGAACACTCTTTTTGTAGAATCTGCAAGTGGATATTTGGAGCACTTTGAAGCCTAAGCTGGAAAAGGAAACAACTTCACCTAAAAACTAGAAGGAAGCATTCTCACAAACTTTTTTGTGATGTGTGCATTCAACTCAGCGAGTTTAACCTTACTTTTGATAGAGCAGTTTTGAAACACTCTTTTTGTAGAATGTGCAAGTAGACATTTGGAGCTCTTTCAGGCCTGTGCTGGAATAGAAAAGATCTTCACACAAAAACTAGACAGAAGCATTCTCAGAAACTTCTTTGTGATGTGTGCATTCCACTCACAGAGTTGAACCTTCCTTTTGATAGAGCAATTCTGAAACACTCTTTTTGTAGAATCCGCAAGTGGATATTTGGAGCACTTTGAGGCCTATGCTGGAAAAGGAAATATTTTCACGTAAAAACAAGACCGAAGCACTCTATCAAACTTCTTCGTGATGTTTACATTCAACTCACAGAGTTGAACCTTCCCTTGAATAGAGCAGTTTTGAAAGAATCTTTTTGTAGTATATGCAACTAGATATTTGGAGCGCTTTGAGTCCTATGAGGGAAATGGAAATATTTTTAGATAAAAACTAGACAGAGGCATTCTCAGAAACATATTTGTTACGAGTGAATTCAAGTCACAGAGTTGAACCTTCCTTTTGGCAGAGCGGTTTTGAAACCCTCTTTTTATTGAATCTTCCATTGGAGATTTAGAGCGCTTTGACGCAATGCTGGAAAAGGAAATATCTTCACATAAAAACTAGACGGATGCATTCCCAGAAACTTCTTTTTGATGTGTGCTTTCAACTCACAGAGTTGAACCTTTCTTTTGATAGAGCAGTTTTGAAACCCTCTCTTTGAAGAATCTTCATGTGGACATTTGGATATCTTTGAGGCCTATGCTGGAAAAGGAAATATCTTCACATAAAAACAAGACAGAAGCATTCTCAGAAACTAATTTGCAATGTGTGCGTTCAACACACAGACTTTAAACTTCCTTTTGGCGGAGCAGTTCTGAAACAGTCTTTTTATACAGTCTGCAAGTGCATATTTGGAGCGCTTTAAGGCCTACGCTGAAAAAAGAAATAACTTCAATCAAAAAGTAGAAAGAAGCATTCTCAGAAACCTCTTTGTGATGTGTGTATTGAACTCACAGAGTTGAACCTTCCTTTTGATAGAGGAGGTTTGAGATACTCTTTTTGTAGGATCTGCAAGTGAATAGTTGGAATGATTTGAGGCCTATGATGGTAAAGGAAATATCTTCACATAAAAACGATAGAGAAGCATTCTCGGAAACTTCCTTGTGATGTGTGCATTCAACTCACAGAGTTGAACCTTCCTTCTGATAGTGCAGTTTTGAAACACTCGTTTTGTATCATCTGCAAGTGGATACTTGGAGCGCTTTGAAGCCTATACTGGAAAATAAATGTCTTCTCATGAAAACTATACAGAAGCAATCTCCGAAACCACCCTGTGATGTGTGTATTCAACTCAGAGAGTTGAACCTTCCTTTTTTTAGAGCAGTTTTGAGACACTCTTTTTGCAAAATCTGCAAGTGAATACTTGGATCGCTTTGAAGCCTCTGCAGGGTAAAGGAAATATCTTCACATAAAAACAAAACAGAAGCATTGTCAGAAACTTCTTTATGATGTGTGCATTCAATTCACAGAGTTGAACCTTCCTTTCGATAGAGCAGTTTTGAAACACTCCTTTTGTAGTGTGTGCAAGTAGACATTTGGAGCTCCTTCAGGCCTGTGCTGGAAAAGGAAATATCTTCACACAAAAACTAGACAGAAGTATTCTCAGAAACTTCTTGGTGATGCATGCATTCAAAACACGGAGTTGAACCTTCCTTTTGATAGAACAGTTTTGAAACACTCTTATTGTAGAATCTGCATGTGGATATTTGGAGCGCTTTGAGGCCTATGCTAGAAAAGAAAATATCTTCGCATAAAAATGAGACAGAAGCATTCTCAGAAACTTTTTTGTGATGTGTGCATTAAACTCACAGTGTTGAACCTGCCTTTTGATAGAGCAGTTTTGAAACACTCTTTTTGTAGAATCTGCAGGTGGATATTTGGAGTGCTTTGAGGACAATGCTATATAAGGAAATGTCTTCACATAAAACCTAGACAGAAACACTATCAGAAACTTCTTTGTGATGTGTGCTTCCAAATCACAGAGTTGAACCTTCCTTTTGATATAGCAGGTTGGGAACACACTTTTTGTGGAATCTGCAAGTGAATTTTGGGAGCGCTTTGAGGACTATGCTGGAAAAGGAAATATATTCACATAAAAACTAGAAAGAGGCATTCTCAAAAACTTCTCTGTGATGTGTGCGCTAAACTCACAAAGTTGAACATCCCTTTTGCTAGAGCAGTTTTGAAACACTGTTTTTGTAAAATCTGCAAGTGAATATTTGGAGTGATTGAGACCTCTGCTGGAAAATCATATAACTTCAAAGAAGAACGGGACAGAAGTATTCTCAGAAACATCTTTGTGATGTCTGCATTCAACTCGCGGAGTTGAAACTTCCTTTTGGTAGAGCAGTTTTGAAACTGTCTTTTTGTGGAAGCTACAAGTGGATATTTGGAAGGCTTTGAGGCTTATGCTGGAAAAGCTAATAACTTCACATAAAAAGTAGAGAGAAGCATTCTCAGAAACTTCTTTGTGATGAGTGCATTCAAGTGTACATTTGGAGTGCTTTGAGGCCTTTGCTGGAAAAGGAAATAACTTCACATAAAAATTAGACAGAAGCATTCTCAGAAACTTCTTTGTGATGTGTGCATTCAACTCACAGAGTTGGATCTTCCTTTTCTTAGAGCGGTTTTGAAACAAGATTTTTGTAGAATATTCAAGTGGACATTTGGAGGGCTTTGAGGCCTATGCTGGAAAAGGAAATAACTTCACATAAAAACTAGACAGAAGCACTCTCAGGAACTTCTTTATAATGTGTGCATAAAACTCACACAGTTGAATCTTCCTTTTGATAGAGGAGTTTTGAAACACTATTTTTCTAGAATATTCAAGTGGACATTTGGTGGGCTTTGAGGCCTATTCTGGAAAAGGAAATATCTTCACATAAAAACTAGACAGAAGTACTCTCAGGAACTTCTTTATGATGTGTGCATTCAACTCACAGAGTTGAACCTTTCTTTTGATAGAGCAGTTTTGAAATACTCTTTTTGTAGAATACGCAAGCGGGGGTTTGGAGCGCTTTAAGTCCTATGCTGGAAAAGGAAACATTTTCAGATAAAAACTAGACAGAAGCATTCTCTCAAGCTTCTCTGTGATGTTTGCATTCAACTCGCAGAGTTGAACCTTGCTTTTGATAGAGCAGTTTTGAAACACTCTTTTTGTAGGATCTGCAACGATATATTTGGAGCGATTTGAGGCCTATGATGGAAAAGGAAATATCTTCACATAAAAACTAGACAGAAGCATTCTCAGAAACGTATTGGTTATGAGTCCATTCAACTCACAGAGTTGAACCTTCGTTTTGATAGGGCAGTTTTGAAACACTCTTTTTGTAGAATCTTCAAGTGGACAATTTTAGTGCTTTGACGATATGCTGGAAAAGGAAATATCTTCACATAAAAACTACACAGAAGCATTCTCAGAAACTTCTTTGTGATGTGTGCTTTCAACTCACAGATGTAAACATTTCTTTTGATAGAGTAGTTTTGAAACACTCTTTTTGTAGAATCTGCAAGTGGATATACGGAGCGCTTTGAAGCCTATGCTGGAAAAGGAAATCTCTTCACATAAAAACTATACAGAAGCATTCTCAGCAACTTCCTTGTGATTTGTGCATTCAACTCGGAGAGTTGAACCGTCCTTTTGTTAGAGCAGTTTGGGAACACTCTTTTTGTAGAATCTGCAAGTGGATATTTGGAGCACTTTGAAGCCTAAGCTGGAAAAGGAAACAACTTCACATAAAAACTAGAAGGAAGCATTCTCACAAACTTTTTTGTGATGTGTGCATTCAACTCAGCGAGTTTAACCTTACTTTTGATAGAGCAGTTTTGAAACACTCTTTTTGTAGAATGTGCAAGTAGACATTTGGAGCTCTTTCAGGCCTGTGCTGGAATAGAAAAGATCTTCACACAAAAACTAGACAGAAGCATTCTCAGAAACTTCTTTGTGATGTGTGCATTCCACTCACAGAGTTGAACCTTCCTTTTGATAGAGCAATTCTGAAACACTCTTTTTGTAGAATCCGCAAGTGGATATTTGGAGCACTTTGAGGCCTATGCTGGAAAAGGAAATATTTTCACGTAAAAACAAGACCGAAGCACTCTATCAAACTTCTTTGTGATGTTTACATTCAACTCACAGAGTTGAACCTTCCCTTGAATAGAGCAGTTTTGAAAGAATCTTTTTGTAGTATATGCAACTAGATATTTGGAGCGCTTTGAGTCCTATGAGGGAAATGGAAATATTTTTAGATAAAAACTAGACAGAGGCATTCTCAGAAACATATTTGTTACGAGTGAATTCAAGTCACAGAGTTGAACCTTCCTTTTGGCAGAGCGGTTTTGAAACCCTCTTTTTATTGAATCTTCCATTGGAGATTTAGAGCGCTTTGACGCAATGCTGGAAAAGGAAATATCTTCACATAAAAACTAGACGGATGCATTCCCAGAAACTTCTTTTTGATGTGTGCTTTCAACTCACAGAGTTGAACCTTTCTTTTGATAGAGCAGTTTTGAAACCCTCTCTTTGAAGAATCTTCATGTGGACATTTGGATATCTTTGAGGCCTATGCTGGAAAAGGAAATATCTTCACATAAAAACAAGACAGAAGCATTCTCAGAAACTACTTTGCAATGTGTGCGTTCAACACACAGACTTTAAACTTCCTTTTGGCGGAGCAGTTCTGAAACAGTCTTTTTGTACAGTCTGCAAGTGCATATTTGGAGCGCTTTAAGGCCTACGCTGAAAAAAGAAATAACTTCAATCAAAAAGTAGAAAGAAGCATTCTCAGAAACCTCTTTGTGATGTGTGTATTGAACTCACAGAGTTGAACCTTCCTTTTGATAGAGGAGGTTTGAGATACTCTTTTTGTAGGATCTGCAAGTGAATAGTTGGAATGATTTGAGGCCTATGATGGTAAAGGAAATATCTTCACATAAAAACGATAGAGAAGCATTCTCGGAAACTTCCTTGTGATGTGTGCATTCAACTCACAGAGTTGAACCTTCCTTCTGATAGTGCAGTTTTGAAACACTCGTTTTGTATCATCTGCAAGTGGATACTTGGAGCGCTTTGAAGCCTATACTGGAAAATAAATGTCTTCTCATGAAAACTATACAGAAGCAATCTCCGAAACCACCCTGTGATGTGTGTATTCAACTCAGAGAGTTGAACCTTCCTTTTTTTAGAGCAGTTTTGAGACACTCTTTTTGCAAAATCTGCAAGTGAATACTTGGATCGCTTTGAAGCCTCTGCAGGGTAAAGGAAATATCTTCACATAAAAACAAAACAGAAGCATTGTCAGAAACTTCTTTATGATGTGTGCATTCAATTCACAGAGTTGAACCTTCCTTTCGATAGAGCAGTTTTGAAACACTCCTTTTGTAGTGTGTGCAAGTAGACATTTGGAGCTCCTTCAGGCCTGTGCTGGAAAAGGAAATATCTTCACACAAAAACTAGACAGAAGTATTCTCAGAAACTTCTTGGTGATGCATGCATTCAAAACACGGAGTTGAACCTTCCTTTTGATAGAACAGTTTTGAAACACTCTTATTGTAGAATCTGCATGTGGATATTTGGAGCGCTTTGAGGCCTATGCTAGAAAAGAAAATATCTTCGCATAAAAATGAGACAGAAGCATTCTCAGAAACTTCTTTGTGATGTGTGCATTCAACTCACAGAGTTGGATCTTCCTTTTCTTAGAGCGGTTTTGAAACAAGATTTTTGTAGAATATTCAAGTGGACATTTGGAGGGCTTTGAGGCCTATGCTGGAAAAGGAAATAACTTCACATAAAAACTAGACAGAAGCACTCTCAGGAACTTCTTTATAATGTGTGCATAAAACTCACACAGTTGAATCTTCCTTTTGATAGAGGAGTTTTGAAACACTATTTTTCTAGAATATTCAAGTGGACATTTGGTGGGCTTTGAGGCCTATTCTGGAAAAGGAAATATCTTCACATAAAAACTAGACAGAAGTACTCTCAGGAACTTCTTTATGATGTGTGCATTCAACTCACAGAGTTGAACCTTTCTTTTGATAGAGCAGTTTTGAAATACTCTTTTTGTAGAATACGCAAGCGGGGGTTTGGAGCGCTTTAAGTCCTATGCTGGAAAAGGAAACATTTTCAGATAAAAACTAGACAGAAGCATTCTCTCAAGCTTCTCTGTGATGTTTGCATTCAACTCGCAGAGTTGAACCTTGCTTTTGATAGAGCAGTTTTGAAACACTCTTTTTGTAGGATCTGCAACGATATATTTGGAGCGATTTGAGGCCTATGATGGAAAAGGAAATATCTTCACATAAAAACTAGACAGAAGCATTCTCAGAAACGTATTGGTTATGAGTCCATTCAACTCACAGAGTTGAACCTTCGTTTTGATAGGGCAGTTTTGAAACACTCTTTTTGTAGAATCTTCAAGTGGACATTTTTAGTGCTTTGACGATATGCTGGAAAAGGAAATATCTTCACATAAAAACTACACAGAAGCATTCTCAGAAACTTCTTTGTGATGTGTGCTTTCAACTCACAGATGTAAACATTTCTTTTGATAGAGTAGTTTTGAAACACTCTTTTCGTAGAATCTGCAAGTGGATATACGGAGCGCTTTGAAGCCTATGCTGGAAAAGGAAATCTCTTCACATAAAAACTATACAGAAGCATTCTCAGCAACTTCCTTGTGATTTGTGCATTCAACTCGGAGAGTTGAACCGTCCTTTTGTTAGAGCAGTTTGGGAACACTCTTTTTGTAGAATCTGCAAGTGGATATTTGGAGCACTTTGAAGCCTAAGCTGGAAAAGGAAACAACTTCACCTAAAAACTAGAAGGAAGCATTCTCACAAACTTTTTTGTGATGTGTGCATTCAACTCAGCGAGTTTAACCTTACTTTTGATAGAGCAGTTTTGAAACACTCTTTTTGTAGAATGTGCAAGTAGACATTTGGAGCTCTTTCAGGCCTGTGCTGGAATAGAAAAGATCTTCACACAAAAACTAGACAGAAGCATTCTCAGAAACTTCTTTGTGATGTGTGCATTCCACTCACAGAGTTGAACCTTCCTTTTGATAGAGCAATTCTGAAACACTCTTTTTGTAGAATCCGCAAGTGGATATTTGGAGCACTTTGAGGCCTATGCTGGAAAAGGAAATATTTTCACGTAAAAACAAGACCGAAGCACTCTATCAAACTTCTTTGTGATGTTTACATTCAACTCACAGAGTTGAACCTTCCCTTGAATAGAGCAGTTTTGAAAGAATCTTTTTGTAGTATATGCAACTAGATATTTGGAGCGCTTTGAGTCCTATGAGGGAAATGGAAATATTTTTAGATAAAAACTAGACAGAGGCATTCTCAGAAACATATTTGTTACGAGTGAATTCAAGTCACAGAGTTGAACCTTCCTTTTGGCAGAGCGGTTTTGAAACCCTCTTTTTATTGAATCTTCCATTGGAGATTTAGAGCGCTTTGACGCAATGCTGGAAAAGGAAATATCTTCACATAAAAACTAGACGGATGCATTCCCAGAAACTTCTTTTTGATGTGTGCTTTCAACTCACAGAGTTGAACCTTTCTTTTGATAGAGCAGTTTTGAAACCCTCTCTTTGAAGAATCTTCATGTGGACATTTGGATATCTTTGAGGCCTATGCTGGAAAAGGAAATATCTCCACATAAAAACAAGACAGAAGCATTCTCAGAAACTACTTTGCAATGTGTGCGTTCAACACACAGACTTTCAACTTCCTTTTGGCGGAGCAGTTCTGAAACAGTCTTTTTGTACAGTCTGCAAGTGCATATTTGGAGCGCTTTAAGGCCTACGCTGAAAAAAGAAATAACTTCAATCAAAAAGTAGAAAGAAGCATTCTCAGAAACCTCTTTGTGATGTGTGTATTGAACTCACAGAGTTGAACCTTCCTTTTGATAGAGGAGGTTTGAGATACTCTTTTTGTAGGATCTGCAAGTGAATAGTTGGAATGATTTGAGGCCTATGATGGTAAAGGAAATATCTTCACATAAAAACGATAGAGAAGCATTCTCGGAAACTTCCTTGTGATGTGTGCATTCAACTCACAGAGTTGAACCTTCCTTCTGATAGTGCAGTTTTGAAACACTCGTTTTGTATCATCTGCAAGTGGATACTTGGAGCGCTTTGAAGCCTATACTGGAAAATAAATGTCTTCTCATGAAAACTATACAGAAGCAATCTCCGAAACCACCCTGTGATGTGTGTATTCAACTCAGAGAGTTGAACCTTCCTTTTTTTAGAGCAGTTTTGAGACACTCTTTTTGCAAAATCTGCAAGTGAATACTTGGATCGCTTTGAAGCCTCTGCAGGGTAAAGGAAATATCTTCACATAAAAACAAAACAGAAGCATTGTCAGAAACTTCTTTATGATGTGTGCATTCAATTCACAGAGTTGAACCTTCCTTTCGATAGAGCAGTTTTGAAACACTCCTTTTGTAGTGTGTGCAAGTAGACATTTGGAGCTCCTTCAGGCCTGTGCTGGAAAAGGAAATATCTTCACACAAAAACTAGACAGAAGTATTCTCAGAAACTTCTTGGTGATGCATGCATTCAAAACACGGAGTTGAACCTTCCTTTTGATAGAACAGTTTTGAAACACTCTTATTGTAGAATCTGCATGTGGATATTTGGAGCGCTTTGAGGCCTATGCTAGAAAAGAAAATATCTTCGCATAAAAATGAGACAGAAGCATTCTCAGAAACTTCTTTGTGATGTGTGCATTCAACTCACAGAGTTGGATCTTCCTTTTCTTAGAGCGGTTTTGAAACAAGATTTTTGTAGAATATTCAAGTGGACATTTGGAGGGCTTTGAGGCCTATGCTGGAAAAGGAAATAACTTCACATAAAAACTAGACAGAAGCACTCTCAGGAACTTCTTTATAATGTGTGCATAAAACTCACACAGTTGAATCTTCCTTTTGATAGAGGAGTTTTGAAACACTATTTTTCTAGAATATTCAAGTGGACATTTGGTGGGCTTTGAGGCCTATTCTGGAAAAGGAAATATCTTCACATAAAAACTAGACAGAAGTACTCTCAGGAACTTCTTTATGATGTGTGCATTCAACTCACAGAGTTGAACCTTTCTTTTGATAGAGCAGTTTTGAAATACTCTTTTTGTAGAATACGCAAGCGGGGGTTTGGAGCGCTTTAAGTCCTATGCTGGAAAAGGAAACATTTTCAGATAAAAACTAGACAGAAGCATTCTCTCAAGCTTCTCTGTGATGTTTGCATTCAACTCGCAGAGTTGAACCTTGCTTTTGATAGAGCAGTTTTGAAACACTCTTTTTGTAGGATCTGCAACGATATATTTGGAGCGATTTGAGGCCTATGATGGAAAAGGAAATATCTTCACATAAAAACTAGACAGAAGCATTCTCAGAAACGTATTGGTTATGAGTCCATTCAACTCACAGAGTTGAACCTTCGTTTTGATAGGGCAGTTTTGAAACACTCTTTTTGTAGAATCTTCAAGTGGACATTTTTAGTGCTTTGACGATATGCTGGAAAAGGAAATATCTTCACATAAAAACTACACAGAAGCATTCTCAGAAACTTCTTTGTGATGTGTGCTTTCAACTCACAGATGTAAACATTTCTTTTGATAGAGTAGTTTTGAAACACTCTTTTTGTAGAATCTGCAAGTGGATATACGGAGCGCTTTGAAGCCTATGCTGGAAAAGGAAATCTCTTCACATAAAAACTATACAGAAGCATTCTCAGCAACTTCCTTGTGATTTGTGCATTCAACTCGGAGAGTTGAACCGTCCTTTTGTTAGAGCAGTTTGGGAACACTCTTTTTGTAGAATCTGCAAGTGGATATTTGGAGCACTTTGAAGCCTAAGCTGGAAAAGGAAACAACTTCACATAAAAACTAGAAGGAAGCATTCTCACAAACTTTTTTGTGATGTGTGCATTCAACTCAGCGAGTTTAACCTTACTTTTGATAGAGCAGTTTTGAAACACTCTTTTTGTAGAATGTGCAAGTAGACATTTGGAGCTCTTTCAGGCCTGTGCTGGAATAGAAAAGATCTTCACACAAAAACTAGACAGAAGCATTCTCAGAAACTTCTTTGTGATGTGTGCATTCCACTCACAGAGTTGAACCTTCCTTTTGATAGAGCAATTCTGAAACACTCTTTTTGTAGAATCCGCAAGTGGATATTTGGAGCACTTTGAGGCCTATGCTGGAAAAGGAAATATTTTCACGTAAAAACAAGACCGAAGCACTCTATCAAACTTCTTTGTGATGTTTACATTCAACTCACAGAGTTGAACCTTCCCTTGAATAGAGCAGTTTTGAAAGAATCTTTTTGTAGTATATGCAACTAGATATTTGGAGCGCTTTGAGTCCTATGAGGGAAATGGAAATATTTTTAGATAAAAACTAGACAGAGGCATTCTCAGAAACATATTTGTTACGAGTGAATTCAAGTCACAGAGTTGAACCTTCCTTTTGGCAGAGCGGTTTTGAAACCCTCTTTTTATTGAATCTTCCATTGGAGATTTAGAGCGCTTTGACGCAATGCTGGAAAAGGAAATATCTTCACATAAAAACTAGACGGATGCATTCCCAGAAACTTCTTTTTGATGTGTGCTTTCAACTCACAGAGTTGAACCTTTCTTTTGATAGAGCAGTTTTGAAACCCTCTCTTTGAAGAATCTTCATGTGGACATTTGGATATCTTTGAGGCCTATGCTGGAAAAGGAAATATCTCCACATAAAAACAAGACAGAAGCATTCTCAGAAACTACTTTGCAATGTGTGCGTTCAACACACAGACTTTCAACTTCCTTTTGGCGGAGCAGTTCTGAAACAGTCTTTTTGTACAGTCTGCAAGTGCATATTTGGAGCGCTTTAAGGCCTACGCTGAAAAAAGAAATAACTTCAATCAAAAAGTAGAAAGAAGCATTCTCAGAAACCTCTTTGTGATGTGTGTATTGAACTCACAGAGTTGAACCTTCCTTTTGATAGAGGAGGTTTGAGATACTCTTTTTGTAGGATCTGCAAGTGAATAGTTGGAATGATTTGAGGCCTATGATGGTAAAGGAAATATCTTCACATAAAAACGATAGAGAAGCATTCTCGGAAACTTCCTTGTGATGTGTGCATTCAACTCACAGAGTTGAACCTTCCTTCTGATAGTGCAGTTTTGAAACACTCGTTTTGTATCATCTGCAAGTGGATACTTGGAGCGCTTTGAAGCCTATACTGGAAAATAAATGTCTTCTCATGAAAACTATACAGAAGCAATCTCCGAAACCACCCTGTGATGTGTGTATTCAACTCAGAGAGTTGAACCTTCCTTTTTTTAGAGCAGTTTTGAGACACTCTTTTTGCAAAATCTGCAAGTGAATACTTGGATCGCTTTGAAGCCTCTGCAGGGTAAAGGAAATATCTTCACATAAAAACAAAACAGAAGCATTGTCAGAAACTTCTTTATGATGTGTGCATTCAATTCACAGAGTTGAACCTTCCTTTCGATAGAGCAGTTTTGAAACACTCCTTTTGTAGTGTGTGCAAGTAGACATTTGGAGCTCCTTCAGGCCTGTGCTGGAAAAGGAAATATCTTCACACAAAAACTAGACAGAAGTATTCTCAGAAACTTCTTGGTGATGCATGCATTCAAAACACGGAGTTGAACCTTCCTTTTGATAGAACAGTTTTGAAACACTCTTATTGTAGAATCTGCATGTGGATATTTGGAGCGCTTTGAGGCCTATGCTAGAAAAGAAAATATCTTCGCATAAAAATGAGACAGAAGCATTCTCAGAAACTTCTTTGTGATGTGTGCATTCAACTCACAGAGTTGGATCTTCCTTTTCTTAGAGCGGTTTTGAAACAAGATTTTTGTAGAATATTCAAGTGGACATTTGGAGGGCTTTGAGGCCTATGCTGGAAAAGGAAATAACTTCACATAAAAACTAGACAGAAGCACTCTCAGGAACTTCTTTATAATGTGTGCATAAAACTCACACAGTTGAATCTTCCTTTTGATAGAGGAGTTTTGAAACACTATTTTTCTAGAATATTCAAGTGGACATTTGGTGGGCTTTGAGGCCTATTCTGGAAAAGGAAATATCTTCACATAAAAACTAGACAGAAGTACTCTCAGGAACTTCTTTATGATGTGTGCATTCAACTCACAGAGTTGAACCTTTCTTTTGATAGAGCAGTTTTGAAATACTCTTTTTGTAGAATACGCAAGCGGGGGTTTGGAGCGCTTTAAGTCCTATGCTGGAAAAGGAAACATTTTCAGATAAAAACTAGACAGAAGCATTCTCTCAAGCTTCTCTGTGATGTTTGCATTCAACTCGCAGAGTTGAACCTTGCTTTTGATAGAGCAGTTTTGAAACACTCTTTTTGTAGGATCTGCAACGATATATTTGGAGCGATTTGAGGCCTATGATGGAAAAGGAAATATCTTCACATAAAAACTAGACAGAAGCATTCTCAGAAACGTATTGGTTATGAGTCCATTCAACTCACAGAGTTGAACCTTCGTTTTGATAGGGCAGTTTTGAAACACTCTTTTTGTAGAATCTTCAAGTGGACATTTTTAGTGCTTTGACGATATGCTGGAAAAGGAAATATCTTCACATAAAAACTACACAGAAGCATTCTCAGAAACTTCTTTTTGATGTGTGCTTTCAACTCACAGATGTAAACATTTCTTTTGATAGAGTAGTTTTGAAACACTCTTTTTGTAGAATCTGCAAGTGGATATACGGAGCGCTTTGAAGCCTATGCTGGAAAAGGAAATCTCTTCACATAAAAACTATACAGAAGCATTCTCAGCAACTTCCTTGTGATTTGTGCATTCAACTCGGAGAGTTGAACCGTCCTTTTGTTAGAGCAGTTTGGGAACACTCTTTTTGTAGAATCTGCAAGTGGATATTTGGAGCACTTTGAAGCCTAAGCTGGAAAAGGAAACAACTTCACATAAAAACTAGAAGGAAGCATTCTCACAAACTTTTTTGTGATGTGTGCATTCAACTCAGCGAGTTTAACCTTACTTTTGATAGAGCAGTTTTGAAACACTCTTTTTGTAGAATGTGCAAGTAGACATTTGGAGCTCTTTCAGGCCTGTGCTGGAATAGAAAAGATCTTCACACAAAAACTAGACAGAAGCATTCTCAGAAACTTCTTTGTGATGTGTGCATTCCACTCACAGAGTTGAACCTTCCTTTTGATAGAGCAATTCTGAAACACTCTTTTTGTAGAATCCGCAAGTGGATATTTGGAGCACTTTGAGGCCTATGCTGGAAAAGGAAATATTTTCACGTAAAAACAAGACCGAAGCACTCTATCAAACTTCTTTGTGATGTTTACATTCAACTCACAGAGTTGAACCTTCCCTTGAATAGAGCAGTTTTGAAAGAATCTTTTTGTAGTATATGCAACTAGATATTTGGAGCGCTTTGAGTCCTATGAGGGAAATGGAAATATTTTTAGATAAAAACTAGACAGAGGCATTCTCAGAAACATATTTGTTACGAGTGAATTCAAGTCACAGAGTTGAACCTTCCTTTTGGCAGAGCGGTTTTGAAACCCTCTTTTTATTGAATCTTCCATTGGAGATTTAGAGCGCTTTGACGCAATGCTGGAAAAGGAAATATCTTCACATAAAAACTAGACGGATGCATTCCCAGAAACTTCTTTTTGATGTGTGCTTTCAACTCACAGAGTTGAATCTTTCTTTTGATAGAGCAGTTTTGAAACCCTCTCTTTGAAGAATCTTCATGTGGACATTTGGATATCTTTGAGGCCTATGCTGGAAAAGGAAATATCTCCACATAAAAACAAGACAGAAGCATTCTCAGAAACTACTTTGCAATGTGTGCGTTCAACACACAGACTTTAAACTTCCTTTTGGCGGAGCAGTTCTGAAACAGTCTTTTTGTACAGTCTGCAAGTGCATATTTGGAGCGCTTTAAGGCCTACGCTGAAAAAAGAAATAACTTCAATCAAAAAGTAGAAAGAAGCATTCTCAGAAACCTCTTTGTGATGTGTGTATTGAACTCACAGAGTTGAACCTTCCTTTTGATAGAGGAGGTTTGAGATACTCTTTTTGTAGGATCTGCAAGTGAATAGTTGGAATGATTTGAGGCCTATGATGGTAAACGAAATATCTTCACATAAAAACGATAGAGAAGCATTCTCGGAAACTTCCTTGTGATGTGTGCATTCAACTCACAGAGTTGAACCTTCCTTCTGATAGTGCAGTTTTGAAACACTCGTTTTGTATCATCTGCAAGTGGATACTTGGAGCGCTTTGAAGCCTATACTGGAAAATAAATGTCTTCTCATGAAAACTATACAGAAGCAATCCCCGAAACCACCCTGTGATGTGTGTATTCAACTCAGAGAGTTGAACCTTCCTTTTTTTAGAGCAGTTTTGAGACACTCTTTTTGCAAAATCTGCAAGTGAATACTTGGATCGCTTTGAAGCCTCTGCAGGGTAAAGGAAATATCTTCACATAAAAACAAAACAGAAGCATTGTCAGAAACTTCTTTATGATGTGTGCATTCAATTCACAGAGTTGAACCTTCCTTTCGATAGAGCAGTTTTGAAACACTCCTTTTGTAGTGTGTGCAAGTAGACATTTGGAGCTCCTTCAGGCCTGTGCTGGAAAAGGAAATATCTTCACACAAAAACTAGACAGAAGTATTCTCAGAAACTTCTTGGTGATGCATGCATTCAAAACACGGAGTTGAACCTTCCTTTTGATAGAACAGTTTTGAAACACTCTTATTGTAGAATCTGCATGTGGATATTTGGAGCGCTTTGAGGCCTATGCTAGAAAAGAAAATATCTTCGCATAAAAATGAGACAGAAGCATTCTCAGAAACTTCTTTGTGATGTGTGCATTCAACTCACAGAGTTGGATCTTCCTTTTCTTAGAGCGGTTTTGAAACAAGATTTTTGTAGAATATTCAAGTGGACATTTGGAGGGCTTTGAGGCCTATGCTGGAAAAGGAAATAACTTCACATAAAAACTAGACAGAAGCACTCTCAGGAACTTCTTTATAATGTGTGCATAAAACTCACACAGTTGAATCTTCCTTTTGATAGAGGAGTTTTGAAACACTATTTTTCTAGAATATTCAAGTGGACATTTGGTGGGCTTTGAGGCCTATTCTGGAAAAGGAAATATCTTCACATAAAAACTAGACAGAAGTACTCTCAGGAACTTCTTTATGATGTGTGCATTCAACTCACAGAGTTGAACCTTTCTTTTGATAGAGCAGTTTTGAAATACTCTTTTTGTAGAATACGCAAGCAGGGGTTTGGAGCGCTTTAAGTCCTATGCTGGAAAAGGAAACATTTTCAGATAAAAACTAGACAGAAGCATTCTCTCAAGCTTCTCTGTGATGTTTGCATTCAACTCGCAGAGTTGAACCTTGCTTTTGATAGAGCAGTTTTGAAACACTCTTTTTGTAGGATCTGCAACGATATATTTGGAGCGATTTGAGGCCTATGATGGAAAAGGAAATATCTTCACATAAAAACTAGACAGAAGCATTCTCAGAAACGTATTGGTTATGAGTCCATTCAACTCACAGAGTTGAACCTTCGTTTTGATAGGGCAGTTTTGAAACACTCTTTTTGTAGAATCTTCAAGTGGACATTTTTAGTGCTTTGACGATATGCTGGAAAAGGAAATATCTTCACATAAAAACTACACAGAAGCATTCTCAGAAACTTCTTTGTGATGTGTGCTTTCAACTCACAGATGTAAACATTTCTTTTGATAGAGTAGTTTTGAAACACTCTTTTTGTAGAATCTGCAAGTGGATATACGGAGCGCTTTGAAGCCTATGCTGGAAAAGGAAATCTCTTCACATAAAAACTATACAGAAGCATTCTCAGCAACTTCCTTGTGATTTGTGCATTCAACTCGGAGAGTTGAACCGTCCTTTTGTTAGAGCAGTTTGGGAACACTCTTTTTGTAGAATCTGCAAGTGGATATTTGGAGCACTTTGAAGCCTAAGCTGGAAAAGGAAACAACTTCACATAAAAACTAGAAGGAAGCATTCTCACAAACTTTTTTGTGATGTGTGCATTCAACTCAGCGATTTTAACCTTACTTTTGATAGAGCAGTTTTGAAACACTCTTTTTGTAGAATGTGCAAGTAGACATTTGGAGCTCTTTCAGGCCTGTGCTGGAATAGAAAAGATCTTCACACAAAAACTAGACAGAAGCATTCTCAGAAACTTCTTTGTGATGTGTGCATTCCACTCACAGAGTTGAACCTTCCTTTTGATAGAGCAATTCTGAAACACTCTTTTTGTAGAATCCGCAAGTGGATATTTGGAGCACTTTGAGGCCTATGCTGGAAAAGGAAATATTTTCACGTAAAAACAAGACCGAAGCACTCTATCAAACTTCTTTGTGATGTTTACATTCAACTCACAGAGTTGAACCTTCCCTTGAATAGAGCAGTTTTGAAAGAATCTTTTTGTAGTATATGCAACTAGATATTTGGAGCGCTTTGAGTCCTATGAGGGAAATGGAAATATTTTTAGATAAAAACTAGACAGAGGCATTCTCAGAAACATATTTGTTACGAGTGAATTCAAGTCACAGAGTTGAACCTTCCTTTTGGCAGAGCGGTTTTGAAACCCTCTTTTTATTGAATCTTCCATTGGAGATTTAGAGCGCTTTGACGCAATGCTGGAAAAGGAAATATCTTCACATAAAAACTAGACGGATGCATTCCCAGAAACTTCTTTTTGATGTGTGCTTTCAACTCACAGAGTTGAACCTTTCTTTTGATAGAGCAGTTTTGAAACCCTCTCTTTGAAGAATCTTCATGTGGACATTTGGATATCTTTGAGGCCTATGCTGGAAAAGGAAATATCTCCACATAAAAACAAGACAGAAGCATTCTCAGAAACTACTTTGCAATGTGTGCGTTCAACACACAGACTTTTAACTTGCTTTTGGCGGAGCAGTTCTGAAACAGTCTTTTTGTACAGTCTGCAAGTGCATATTTGGAGCGCTTTAAGGCCTATGCTGAAAAAAGAAATAACTTCAATCAAAAAGTAGAAAGAAGCATTCTCAGAAACCTCTTTGTGATGTGTGTATTGAACTCACAGAGTTGAACCTTCCTTTTGATAGAGGAGGTTTGAGATACTCTTTTTGTAGGATCTGCAAGTGAATAGTTGGAATGATTTGAGGCCTATGATGGTAAAGGAAATATCTTCACATAAAAACGATAGAGAAGCATTCTCGGAAACTTCCTTGTGATGTGTGCATTCAACTCACAGAGTTGAACCTTCCTTCTGATAGTGCAGTTTTGAAACACTCGTTTTGTATCATCTGCAAGTGGATACTTGGAGCGCTTTGAAGCCTATACTGGAAAATAAATGTCTTCTCATGAAAACTATACAGAAGAAATCTCCGAAACCACCCTGTGATGTGTGTATTCAACTCAGAGAGTTGAACCTTCCTTTTTTTAGAGCAGTTTTGAGACACTCTTTTTGCAAAATCTGCAAGTGAATACTTGGATCGCTTTGAAGCCTCTGCAGGGTAAAGGAAATATCTTCACATAAAAACAAAACAGAAGCATTGTCAGAAACTTCTTTATGATGTGTGCATTCAATTCACAGAGTTGAACCTTTCTTTCGATAGAGCAGTTTTGAAACACTCCTTTTGTAGTGTGTGCAAGTAGACATTTGGAGCTCCTTCAGGCCTGTGCTGGAAAAGGAAATATCTTCACACAAAAACTAGACAGAAGTATTCTCAGAAACTTCTTTGTGATGCATGCATTCAAAACACGGAGTTGAACCTTCCTTTTGATAGAACAGTTTTGAAACACTCTTATTGTAGAATCTGCATGTGGATATTTGGAGCGCTTTGAGGCCTATGCTAGAAAAGAAAATATCTTCGCATAAAAATGAGACAGAAGCATTCTCAGAAACTTTTTTGTGATGTGTGCATTAAACTCACAGTGTTGAACCTGCCTTTTGATAGAGCAGTTTTGAAACACTCTTTTTGTAGAATCTGCAGGTGGATATTTGGAATGCTTTGAGGACAATGCTATATAAGGAAATGTCTTCACATAAAACCTAGACAGAAACACTATCAGAAACTTCTTTGTGATGTGTGCTTCCAAATCACAGAGTTGAACCTTCCTTTTGATATAGCAGGTTGGGAACACACTTTTTGTGGAATCTGCAAGTGAATTTTGGGAGCGCTTTGAGGACTATGCTGGAAAAGGAAATATATTCACCTAAAAACTAGAAAGAGGCATTCTCAAAAACTTCTCTGTGATGTGTGCGCTAAACTCACAAAGTTGAACATCCCTTTTGCTAGAGCAGTTTTGAAACACTGTTTTTGTAAAATCTGCAAGTGAATATTTGGAGTGATTGAGACCTCTGCTGGAAAATCATATAACTTCAAAGAAGAACGGGACAGAAGTATTCTCAGAAACATCTTTGTGATGTCTGCATTCAACTCGCGGAGTTGAAACTTCCTTTTGGTAGAGCAGTTTTGAAACTGTCTTTTTGTGGAAGCTACAAGTGGATATTTGGAAGGCTTTGAGGCTTATGCTGGAAAAGCTAATAACTTCACATAAAAAGTAGAGAGAAGCATTCTCAGAAACTTCTTTGTGATGAGTGCATTCAAGTGTACATTTGGAGTGCTTTGAGGCCTTTGCTGGAAAAGGAAATAACTTCACATAAAAATTAGACAGAAGCATTCTCAGAAACTTCTTTGTGATGTGTGCATTCAACTCACAGAGTTGGATCTTCCTTTTCTTAGAGCGGTTTTGAAACAAGATTTTTGTAGAATATTCAAGTGGACATTTGGAGGGCTTTGAGGCCTATGCTGGAAAAGGAAATAACTTCACATAAAAACTAGACAGAAGCACTCTCAGGAACTTCTTTATAATGTGTGCATAAAACTCACACAGTTGAATCTTCCTTTTGATAGAGGAGTTTTGAAACACTATTTTTCTAGAATATTCAAGTGGACATTTGGTGGGCTTTGAGGCCTATTCGGGAAAACGAAATATCTTCACATAAAAACTAGACAGAAGTACTCTCAGGAACTTCTTTATGATGTGTGCATTCAACTCACAGAGTTGAACCTTTCTTTTGATAGAGCAGTTTTGAAATACTCTTTTTGTAGAATACGCAAGCGGGGGTTTGGAGCGCTTTAAGTCCTATGCTGGAAAAGGAAACATTTTCAGATAAAAACTAGACAGAAGCATTCTCTCAAGCTTCTCTGTGATGTTTGCATTCAACTCGCAGAGTTGAACCTTGCTTTTGATAGAGCAGTTTTGAAACACTCTTTTTGTAGGATCTGCAACGATATATTTGGAGCGATTTGAGGCCTATGATGGAAAAGGAAATATCTTCACATAAAAACTAGACAGAAGCATTCTCAGAAACGTATTGGTTATGAGTCCATTCAACTCACAGAGTTGAACCTTCGTTTTGATAGGGCAGTTTTGAAACACTCTTTTTGTAGAATCTTCAAGTGGACATTTTTAGTGCTTTGACGATATGCTGGAAAAGGAAATATCTTCACATAAAAACTACACAGAAGCATTCTCAGAAACTTCTTTGTGATGTGTGCTTTCAACTCACAGATGTAAACATTTCTTTTGATAGAGTAGTTTTGAAACACTCTTTTCGTAGAATCTGCAAGTGGATATACGGAGCGCTTTGAAGCCTATGCTGGAAAAGGAAATCTCTTCACATAAAAACTATACAGAAGCATTCTCAGCAACTTCCTTGTGATTTGTGCATTCAACTCGGAGAGTTGAACCGTCCTTTTGTTAGAGCAGTTTGGGAACACTCTTTTTGTAGAATCTGCAAGTGGATATTTGGAGCACTTTGAAGCCTAAGCTGGAAAAGGAAACAACTTCACATAAAAACTAGAAGGAAGCATTCTCACAAACTTTTTTGTGATGTGTGCATTCAACTCAGCGAGTTTAACCTTACTTTTGATAGAGCAGTTTTGAAACACTCTTTTTGTAGAATGTGCAAGTAGACATTTGGAGCTCTTTCAGGCCTGTGCTGGAATAGAAAAGATCTTCACACAAAAACTAGACAGAAGCATTCTCAGAAACTTCTTTGTGATGTGTGCATTCCACTCACAGAGTTGAACCTTCCTTTTGATAGAGCAATTCTGAAACACTCTTTTTGTAGAATCCGCAAGTGGATATTTGGAGCACTTTGAGGCCTATGCTGGAAAAGGAAATATTTTCACGTAAAAACAAGACCGAAGCACTCTATCAAACTTCTTTGTGATGTTTACATTCAACTCACAGAGTTGAACCTTCCCTTGAATAGAGCAGTTTTGAAAGAATCTTTTTGTAGTATATGCAACTAGATATTTGGAGCGCTTTGAGTCCTATGAGGGAAATGGAAATATTTTTAGATAAAAACTAGACAGAGGCATTCTCAGAAACATATTTGTTACGAGTGAATTCAAGTCACAGAGTTGAACCTTCCTTTTGGCAGAGCGGTTTTGAAACCCTCTTTTTATTGAATCTTCCATTGGAGATTTAGAGCGCTTTGACGCAATGCTGGAAAAGGAAATATCTTCACATAAAAACTAGACGGATGCATTCCCAGAAACTTCTTTTTGATGTGTGCTTTCAACTCACAGAGTTGAACCTTTCTTTTGATAGAGCAGTTTTGAAACCCTCTCTTTGAAGAATCTTCATGTGGACATTTGGATATCTTTGAGGCCTATGCTGGAAAAGGAAATATCTCCACATAAAAACAAGACAGAAGCATTCTCAGAAACTACTTTGCAATGTGTGCGTTCAACACACAGACTTTTAACTTCCTTTTGGCGGAGCAGTTCTGAAACAGTCTTTTTGTACAGTCTGCAAGTGCATATTTGGAGCGCTTTAAGGCCTATGCTGAAAAAAGAAATAACTTCAATCAAAAAGTAGAAAGAAGCATTCTCAGAAACCTCTTTGTGATGTGTGTATTGAACTCACAGAGTTGAACCTTCCTTTTGATAGAGGAGGTTTGAGATACTCTTATTGTAGGATCTGCAAGTGAATAGTTGGAATGATTTGAGGCCTATGATGGTAAAGGAAATATCTTCACATAAAAACGATAGAGAAGCATTCTCGGAAACTTCCTTGTGATGTGTGCATTCAACTCACAGAGTTGAACCTTCCTTCTGATAGTGCAGTTTTGAAACACTCGTTTTGTATCATCTGCAAGTGGATACTTGGAGCGCTTTGAAGCCTATACTGGAAAATAAATGTCTTCTCATGAAAACTATACAGAAGCAATCTCCGAAACCACCCTGTGATGTGTGTATTCAACTCAGAGAGTTGAACCTTCCTTTTTTTAGAGCAGTTTTGAGACACTCTTTTTGCAAAATCTGCAAGTGAATACTTGGATCGCTTTGAAGCCTCTGCAGGGTAAAGGAAATATCTTCACATAAAAACAAAACAGAAGCATTGTCAGAAACTTCTTTATGATGTGTGCATTCAATTCACAGAGTTGAACCTTTCTTTCGATAGAGCAGTTTTGAAACACTCCTTTTGTAGTGTGTGCAAGTAGACATTTGGAGCTCCTTCAGGCCTGTGCTGGAAAAGGAAATATCTTCACACAAAAACTAGACAGAAGTACTCTCAGAAACTTCTTTGTGATGCATGCATTCAAAACACGGAGTTGAACCTTCCTTTTGATAGAACAGTTTTGAAACACTCTTATTGTAGAATCTGCATGTGGATATTTGGAGCGCTTTGAGGCCTATGCTAGAAAAGAAAATATCTTCGCATAAAAATGAGACAGAAGCATTCTCAGAAACTTTTTTGTGATGTGTGCATTAAACTCACAGTGTTGAACCTGCCTTTTGATAGAGCAGTTTTGAAACACTCTTTTTGTAGAATCTGCAGGTGGATATTTGGAATGCTTTGAGGACAATGCTATATAAGGAAATGTCTTCACATAAAACCTAGACAGAAACACTATCAGAAACTTCTTTGTGATGTGTGCTTCCAAATCACAGAGTTGAACCTTCCTTTTGATATAGCAGGTTGGGAACACACTTTTTGTGGAATCTGCAAGTGAATTTTGGGAGCGCTTTGAGGACTATGCTGGAAAAGGAAATATATTCACCTAAAAACTAGAAAGAGGCATTCTCAAAAACTTCTCTGTGATGTGTGCGCTAAACTCACAAAGTTGAACATCCCTTTTGCTAGAGCAGTTTTGAAACACTGTTTTTGTAAAATCTGCAAGTGAATATTTGGAGTGATTGAGACCTCTGCTGGAAAATCATATAACTTCAAAGAAGAACGGGACAGAAGTATTCTCAGAAACATCTTTGTGATGTCTGCATTCAACTCGCGGAGTTGAAACTTCCTTTGGGTAGAGCAGTTTTGAAACTGTCTTTTTGTGGAAGCTACAAGTGGATATTTGGAAGGCTTTGAGGCTTATGCTGGAAAAGCTAATAACTTCACATAAAAAGTAGAGAGAAGCATTCTCAGAAACTTCTTTGTGATGAGTGCATTCAAGTGTACATTTGGAGTGCTTTGAGGCCTTTGCTGGAAAAGGAAATAACTTCACATAAAAATTAGACAGAAGCATTCTCAGAAACTTCTTTGTGATGTGTGCATTCAACTCACAGAGTTGGATCTTCCTTTTCTTAGAGCGGTTTTGAAACAAGATTTTTGTAGAATATTCAAGTGGACATTTGGAGGGCTTTGAGGCCTATGCTGGAAAAGGAAATAACTTCACATAAAAACTAGACAGAAGCACTCTCAGGAACTTCTTTATAATGTGTGCATAAAACTCACACAGTTGAATCTTCCTTTTGATAGAGGAGTTTTGAAACACTATTTTTCTAGAATATTCAAGTGGACATTTGGTGGGCTTTGAGGCCTATTCTGGAAAAGGAAATATCTTCACATAAAAACTAGACAGAAGTACTCTCAGGAACTTCTTTATGATGTGTGCATTCAACTCACAGAGTTGAACCTTTCTTTTGATAGAGCAGTTTTGAAATACTCTTTTTGTAGAATACGCAAGCGGGGGTTTGGAGCGCTTTAAGTCCTATGCTGGAAAAGGAAACATTTTCAGATAAAAACTAGACAGAAGCATTCTCTCAAGCTTCTCTGTGATGTTTGCATTCAACTCGCAGAGTTGAACCTTGCTTTTGATAGAGCAGTTTTGAAACACTCTTTTTGTAGGATCTGCAACGATATATTTGGAGCGATTTGAGGCCTATGATGGAAAAGGAAATATCTTCACATAAAAACTAGACAGAAGCATTCTCAGAAACGTATTGGTTATGAGTCCATTCAACTCACAGAGTTGAACCTTCGTTTTGATAGGGCAGTTTTGAAACACTCTTTTTGTAGAATCTTCAAGTGGACATTTTTAGTGCTTTGACGATATGCTGGAAAAGGAAATATCTTCACATAAAAACTACACAGAAGCATTCTCAGAAACTTCTTTGTGATGTGTGCTTTCAACTCACAGATGTAAACATTTCTTTTGATAGAGTAGTTTTGAAACACTCTTTTTGTAGAATCTGCAAGTGGATATACGGAGCGCTTTGAAGCCTATGCTGGAAAAGGAAATCTCTTCACATAAAAACTATACAGAAGCATTCTCAGCAACTTCCTTGTGATTTGTGCATTCAACTCGGAGAGTTGAACCGTCCTTTTGTTAGAGCAGTTTGGGAACACTCTTTTTGTAGAATCTGCAAGTGGATATTTGGAGCACTTTGAAGCCTAAGCTGGAAAAGGAAACAACTTCACCTAAAAACTAGAAGGAAGCATTCTCACAAACTTTTTTGTGATGTGTGCATTCAACTCAGCGAGTTTAACCTTACTTTTGATAGAGCAGTTTTGAAACACTCTTTTTGTAGAATGTGCAAGTAGACATTTGGAGCTCTTTCAGGCCTGTGCTGGAATAGAAAAGATCTTCACACAAAAACTAGACAGAAGCATTCTCAGAAACTTCTTTGTGATGTGTGCATTCCACTCACAGAGTGGAACCTTCCTTTTGATAGAGCAATTCTGAAACACTCTTTTTGTAGAATCCGCAAGTGGATATTTGGAGCACTTTGAGGCCTATGCTGGAAAAGGAAATATTTTCACGTAAAAACAAGACCGAAGCACTCTATCAAACTTCTTTGTGATGTTTACATTCAACTCACAGAGTTGAACCTTCCCTTGAATAGAGCAGTTTTGAAAGAATCTTTTTGTAGTATATGCAACTAGATATTTGGAGCGCTTTGAGTCCTATGAGGGAAATGGAAATATTTTTAGATAAAAACTAGACAGAGGCATTCTCAGAAACATATTTGTTACGAGTGAATTCAAGTCACAGAGTTGAACCTTCCTTTTGGCAGAGCGGTTTTGAAACCCTCTTTTTATTGAATCTTCCATTGGAGATTTAGAGCGCTTTGACGCAATGCTGGAAAAGGAAATATCTTCACATAAAAACTAGACGGATGCATTCCCAGAAACTTCTTTTTGATGTGTGCTTTCAACTCACAGAGTTGAACCTTTCTTTTGATAGAGCAGTTTTGAAACCCTCTCTTTGAAGAATCTTCATGTGGACATTTGGATATCTTTGAGGCCTATGCTGGAAAAGGAAATATCTCCACATAAAAACAAGACAGAAGCATTCTCAGAAACTACTTTGCAATGTGTGCGTTCAACACACAGACTTTTAACTTCCTTTTGGCGGAGCAGTTCTGAAACAGTCTTTTTGTACAGTCTGCAAGTGCATATTTGGAGCGCTTTAAGGCCTACGCTGAAAAAAGAAATAACTTCAATCAAAAAGTAGAAAGAAGCATTCTCAGAAACCTCTTTGTGATGTGTGTATTGAACTCACAGAGTTGAACCTTCCTTTTGATAGAGGAGGTTTGAGATACTCTTTTTGTAGGATCTGCAAGTGAATAGTTGGAATGATTTGAGGCCTATGATGGTAAAGGAAATATCTTCACATAAAAACGATAGAGAAGCATTCTCGGAAACTTCCTTGTGATGTGTGCATTCAACTCACAGAGTTGAACCTTCCTTCTGATAGTGCAGTTTTGAAACACTCGTTTTGTATCATCTGCAAGTGGATACTTGGAGCGCTTTGAAGCCTATACTGGAAAATAAATGTCTTCTCATGAAAACTATACAGAAGCAATCACCGAAACCACCCTGTGATGTGTGTATTCAACTCAGAGAGTTGAACCTTCCTTTTTTTAGAGCAGGTTTGAGACACTCTTTTTGCAAAATCTGCAAGTGAATACTTGGATCGCTTTGAAGCCTCTGCAGGGTAAAGGAAATATCTTCACATAAAAACAAAACAGAAGCATTGTCAGAAACTTCTTTATGATGTGTGCATTCAATTCACAGAGTTGAACCTTCCTTTCGATAGAGCAGTTTTGAAACACTCCTTTTGTAGTGTGTGCAAGTAGACATTTGGAGCTCCTTCAGGCCTGTGCTGGAAAAGGAAATATCTTCACACAAAAACTAGACAGAAGTATTCTCAGAAACTTCTTTGTGATGCATGCATTCAAAACACGGAGTTGAACCTTCCTTTTGATAGAACAGTTTTGAAACACTCTTATTGTAGAATCTGCATGTGGATATTTGGAGCGCTTTGAGGCCTATGCTAGAAAAGAAAATATCTTCGCATAAAAATGAGACAGAAGCATTCTCAGAAACTTTTTTGTGATGTGTGCATTAAACTCACAGTGTTGAACCTGCCTTTTGATAGAGCAGTTTTGAAACACTCTTTTTGTAGAATCTGCAGGTGGATATTTGTAGTGCTTTGAGGACAATGCTATATAAGGAAATGTCTTCACATAAAACCTAGACAGAAACACTATCAGAAACTTCTTTGTGATGTGTGCTTCCAAATCACAGAGTTGAACCTTCCTTTTGATATAGCAGGTTGGGAACACACTTTTTGTGGAATCTGCAAGTGAATTTTGGGAGCGCTTTGAGGACTATGCTGGAAAAGGAAATATATTCACCTAAAAACTAGAAAGAGGCATTCTCAAAAACTTCTCTGTGATGTGTGCGCTAAACTCACAAAGTTGAACATCCCTTTTGCTAGAGCAGTTTTGAAACACTGTTTTTGTAAAATCTGCAAGTGAATATTTAGAGTGATTGAGACCTCTGCTGGAAAATCATATAACTTCAAAGAAGAACGGGACAGAAGTATTCTCAGAAACATCTTTGTGATGTCTGCATTCAACTCGCGGAGTTGAAACTTCCTTTTGGTAGAGCAGTTTTGAAACTGTCTTTTTGTGGAAGCTACAAGTGGATATTTGGAAGGCTTTGAGGCTTATGCTGGAAAAGCTAATAACTTCACATAAAAAGTAGAGAGAAGCATTCTCAGAAACTTCTTTGTGATGAGTGCATTGAAGTGTACATTTGGAGTGCTTTGAGGCCTTTGCTGGAAAAGGAAATAACTTCACATAAAAATTAGACAGAAGCATTCTCAGAAACTTCTTTGTGATGTGTGCATTCAACTCACAGAGTTGGATCTTCCTTTTCTTAGAGCGGTTTTGAAACAAGATTTTTGTAGAATATTCAAGTGGACATTTGGAGGGCTTTGAGGCCTATGCTGGAAAAGGAAATAACTTCACATAAAAACTAGACAGAAGCACTCTCAGGAACTTCTTTATAATGTGTGCATAAAACTCACACAGTTGAATCTTCCTTTTGATAGAGGAGTTTTGAAACACTATTTTTCTAGAATATTCAAGTGGACATTTGGTGGGCTTTGAGGCCTATTCTGGAAAAGGAAATATCTTCACATAAAAACTAGACAGAAGTACTCTCAGGAACTTCTTTATGATGTGTGCATTCAACTCACAGAGTTGAACCTTTCTTTTGATAGAGCAGTTTTGAAATACTCTTTTTGTAGAATACGCAAGCGGGGGTTTGGAGCGCTTTAAGTCCTATGCTGGAAAAGGAAACATTTTCAGATAAAAACTAGACAGAAGCATTCTCTCAAGCTTCTCTGTGATGTTTGCATTCAACTCGCAGAGTTGAACCTTGCTTTTGATAGAGCAGTTTTGAAACACTCTTTTTGTAGGATCTGCAACGATATATTTGGAGCGATTTGAGGCCTATGATGGAAAAGGAAATATCTTCACATAAAAACTAGACAGAAGCATTCTCAGAAACGTATTGGTTATGAGTCCATTCAACTCACAGAGTTGAACCTTCGTTTTGATAGGGCAGTTTTGAAACACTCTTTTTGTAGAATCTTCAAGTGGACATTTTTAGTGCTTTGACGATATGCTGGAAAAGGAAATATCTTCACATAAAAACTACACAGAAGCATTCTCAGAAACTTCTTTGTGATGTGTGCTTTCAACTCACAGATGTAAACATTTCTTTTGATAGAGTAGTTTTGAAACACTCTTTTTGTAGAATCTGCAAGTGGATATACGGAGCGCTTTGAAGCCTATGCTGGAAAAGGAAATCTCTTCACATAAAAACTATACAGAAGCATTCTCAGCAACTTCCTTGTGATTTGTGCATTCAACTCGGAGAGTTGAACCGTCCTTTTGTTAGAGCAGTTTGGGAACACTCTTTTTGTAGAATCTGCAAGTGGATATTTGGAGCACTTTGAAGCCTAAGCTGGAAAAGGAAACAACTTCACCTAAAAACTAGAAGGAAGCATTCTCACAAACTTTTTTGTGATGTGTGCATTCAACTCAGCGAGTTTAACCTTACTTTTGATAGAGCAGTTTTGAAACACTCTTTTTGTAGAATGTGCAAGTAGACATTTGGAGCTCTTTCAGGCCTGTGCTGGAATAGAAAAGATCTTCACACAAAAACTAGACAGAAGCATTCTCAGAAACTTCTTTGTGATGTGTGCATTCCACTCACAGAGTGGAACCTTCCTTTTGATAGAGCAATTCTGAAACACTCTTTTTGTAGAATCCGCAAGTGGATATTTGGAGCACTTTGAGGCCTATGCTGGAAAAGGAAATATTTTCACGTAAAAACAAGACCGAAGCACTCTATCAAACTTCTTTGTGATGTTTACATTCAACTCACAGAGTTGAACCTTCCCTTGAATAGAGCAGTTTTGAAAGAATCTTTTTGTAGTATATGCAACTAGATATTTGGAGCGCTTTGAGTCCTATGAGGGAAATGGAAATATTTTTAGATAAAAACTAGACAGAGGCATTCTCAGAAACATATTTGTTACGAGTGAATTCAAGTCACAGAGTTGAACCTTCCTTTTGGCAGAGCGGTTTTGAAACCCTCTTTTTATTGAATCTTCCATTGGAGATTTAGAGCGCTTTGACGCAATGCTGGAAAAGGAAATATCTTCACATAAAAACTAGACGGATGCATTCCCAGAAACTTCTTTTTGATGTGTGCTTTCAACTCACAGAGTTGAACCTTTCTTTTGATAGAGCAGTTTTGAAACCCTCTCTTTGAAGAATCTTCATGTGGACATTTGGATATCTTTGAGGCCTATGCTGGAAAAGGAAATATCTCCACATAAAAACAAGACAGAAGCATTCTCAGAAACTACTTTGCAATGTGTGCGTTCAACACACAGACTTTAAACTTCCTTTTGGCGGAGCAGTTCTGAAACAGTCTTTTTGTACAGTCTGCAAGTGCATATTTGGAGCGCTTTAAGGCCTACGCTGAAAAAAGAAATAACTTCAATCAAAAAGTAGAAAGAAGCATTCTCAGAAACCTCTTTGTGATGTGTGTATTGAACTCACAGAGTTGAACCTTCCTTTTGATAGAGGAGGTTTGAGATACTCTTTTTGTAGGATCTGCAAGTGAATAGTTGGAATGATTTGAGGCCTATGATGGTAAAGGAAATATCTTCACATAAAAACGATAGAGAAGCATTCTCGGAAACTTCCTTGTGATGTGTGCATTCAACTCACAGAGTTGAACCTTCCTTCTGATAGTGCAGTTTTGAAACACTCGTTTTGTATCATCTGCAAGTGGATACTTGGAGCGCTTTGAAGCCTATACTGGAAAATAAATGTCTTCTCATGAAAACTATACAGAAGCAATCTCCGAAACCACCCTGTGATGTGTGTATTCAACTCAGAGAGTTGAACCTTCCTTTTTTTAGAGCAGTTTTGAGACACTCTTTTTGCAAAATCTGCAAGTGAATACTTGGATCGCTTTGAAGCCTCTGCAGGGTAAAGGAAATATCTTCACATAAAAACAAAACAGAAGCATTGTCAGAAACTTCTTTATGATGTGTGCATTCAATTCACAGAGTTGAACCTTCCTTTCGATAGAGCAGTTTTGAAACACTCCTTTTGTAGTGTGTGCAAGTAGACATTTGGAGCTCCTTCAGGCCTGTGCTGGAAAAGGAAATATCTTCACACAAAAACTAGACAGAAGTATTCTCAGAAACTTCTTGGTGATGCATGCATTCAAAACACGGAGTTGAACCTTCCTTTTGATAGAACAGTTTTGAAACACTCTTATTGTAGAATCTGCATGTGGATATTTGGAGCGCTTTGAGGCCTATGCTAGAAAAGAAAATATCTTCGCATAAAAATGAGACAGAAGCATTCTCAGAAACTTTTTTGTGATGTGTGCATTCAACTCACAGAGTTGGATCTTCCTTTTCTTAGAGCGGTTTTGAAACAAGATTTTTGTAGAATATTCAAGTGGACATTTGGAGGGCTTTGAGGCCTATGCTGGAAAAGGAAATAACTTCACATAAAAACTAGACAGAAGCACTCTCAGGAACTTCTTTATAATGTGTGCATAAAACTCACACAGTTGAATCTTCCTTTTGATAGAGGAGTTTTGAAACACTATTTTTCTAGAATATTCAAGTGGACATTTGGTGGGCTTTGAGGCCTATTCTGGAAAAGGAAATATCTTCACATAAAAACCAGACAGAAGTACTCTCAGGAACTTCTTTATGATGTGTGCATTCAACTCACAGAGTTGAACCTTTCTTTTGATAGAGCAGTTTTGAAATACTCTTTTTGTAGAATACGCAAGCGGGGGTTTGGAGCGCTTTAAGTCCTATGCTGGAAAAGGAAACATTTTCAGATAAAAACTAGACAGAAGCATTCTCTCAAGCTTCTCTGTGATGTTTGCATTCAACTCGCAGAGTTGAACCTTGCTTTTGATAGAGCAGTTTTGAAACACTCTTTTTGTAGGATCTGCAACGATATATTTGGAGCGATTTGAGGCCTATGATGGAAAAGGAAATATCTTCACATAAAAACTAGACAGAAGCATTCTCAGAAACGTATTGGTTATGAGTCCATTCAACTCACAGAGTTGAACCTTCGTTTTGATAGGGCAGTTTTGAAACACTCTTTTTGTAGAATCTTCAAGTGGACATTTTTAGTGCTTTGACGATATGCTGGAAAAGGAAATATCTTCACATAAAAACTACACAGAAGCATTCTCAGAAACTTCTTTGTGATGTGTGCTTTCAACTCACAGATGTAAACATTTCTTTGGATAGAGTAGTTTTGAAACACTCTTTTTGTAGAATCTGCAAGTGGATATACGGAGCGCTTTGAAGCCTATGCTGGAAAAGGAAATCTCTTCACATAAAAACTATACAGAAGCATTCTCAGCAACTTCCTTGTGATTTGTGCATTCAACTCGGAGAGTTGAACCGTCCTTTTGTTAGAGCAGTTTGGGAACACTCTTTTTGTAGAATCTGCAAGTGGATATTTGGAGCACTTTGAAGCCTAAGCTGGAAAAGGAAACAACTTCACATAAAAACTAGAAGGAAGCATTCTCACAAACTTTTTTGTGATGTGTGCATTCAACTCAGCGAGTTTAACCTTACTTTTGATAGAGCAGTTTTGAAACACTCTTTTTGTAGAATGTGCAAGTAGACATTTGGAGCTCTTTCAGGCCTGTGCTGGAATAGAAAAGATCTTCACACAAAAACTAGACAGAAGCATTCTCAGAAACTTCTTTGTGATGTGTGCATTCCACTCACAGAGTTGAACCTTCCTTCTGATAGTGCAGTTTTGAAACACTCGTTTTGTATCATCTGCAAGTGGATACTTGGAGCGCTTTGAAGCCTATACTGGAAAATAAATGTCTTCTCATGAAAACTATACAGAAGCAATCTCCGAAACCACCCTGTGATGTGTGTATTCAACTCAGAGAGTTGAACCTTCCTTTTTTTAGAGCAGTTTTGAGACACTCTTTTTGCAAAATCTGCAAGTGAATACTTGGATCGCTTTGAAGCCTCTGCAGGGTAAAGGAAATATCTTCACATAAAAACAAAACAGAAGCATTGTCAGAAACTTCTTTATGATGTGTGCATTCAATTCACAGAGTTGAACCTTCCTTTCGATAGAGCAGTTTTGAAACACTCCTTTTGTAGTGTGTGCAAGTAGACATTTGGAGCTCCTTCAGGCCTGTGCTGGAAAAGGAAATATCTTCACACAAAAACTAGACAGAAGTATTCTCAGAAACTTCTTGGTGATGCATGCATTCAAAACACGGAGTTGAACCTTCCTTTTGATAGAACAGTTTTGAAACACTCTTATTGTAGAATCTGCATGTGGATATTTGGAGCGCTTTGAGGCCTATGCTAGAAAAGAAAATATCTTCGCATAAAAATGAGACAGAAGCATTCTCAGAAACTTCTTTGTGATGTGTGCATTCAACTCACAGAGTTGGATCTTCCTTTTCTTAGAGCGGTTTTGAAACAAGATTTTTGTAGAATATTCAAGTGGACATTTGGAGGGCTTTCAGGCCTATGCTGGAAAAGGAAATAACTTCACATAAAAACTAGACAGAAGCACTCTCAGGAACTTCTTTATAATGTGTGCATAAAACTCACACAGTTGAATCTTCCTTTTGATAGAGGAGTTTTGAAACACTATTTTTCTAGAATATTCAAGTGGACATTTGGTGGGCTTTGAGGCCTATTCTGGAAAAGGAAATATCTTCACATAAAAACTAGACAGAAGTACTCTCAGGAACTTCTTTATGATGTGTGCATTCAACTCACAGAGTTGAACCTTTCTTTTGATAGAGCAGTTTTGAAATACTCTTTTTGTAGAATACGCAAGCGGGGGTTTGGAGCGCTTTAAGTCCTATGCTGGAAAAGGAAACATTTTCAGATAAAAACTAGACAGAAGCATTCTCTCAAGCTTCTCTGTGATGTTTGCATTCAACTCGCAGAGTTGAACCTTGCTTTTGATAGAGCAGTTTTGAAACACTCTTTTTGTAGGATCTGCAACGATATATTTGGAGCGATTTGAGGCCTATGATGGAAAAGGAAATATCTTCACATAAAAACTAGACAGAAGCATTCTCAGAAACGTATTGGTTATGAGTCCATTCAACTCACAGAGTTGAACCTTCGTTTTGATAGGGCAGTTTTGAAACACTCTTTTTGTAGAATCTTCAAGTGGACATTTTTAGTGCTTTGACGATATGCTGGAAAAGGAAATATCTTCACATAAAAACTACACAGAAGCATTCTCAGAAACTTCTTTGTGATGTGTGCTTTCAACTCACAGATGTAAACATTTCTTTTGATAGAGTAGTTTTGAAACACTCTTTTTGTAGAATCTGCAAGTGGATATACGGAGCGCTTTGAAGCCTATGCTGGAAAAGGAAATCTCTTCACATAAAAACTATACAGAAGCATTCTCAGCAACTTCCTTGTGATTTGTGCATTCAACTCGGAGAGTTGAACCGTCCTTTTGTTAGAGCAGTTTGGGAACACTCTTTTTGTAGAATCTGCAAGTGGATATTTGGAGCACTTTGAAGCCTAAGCTGGAAAAGGAAACAACTTCACCTAAAAACTAGAAGGAAGCATTCTCACAAACTTTTTTGTGATGTGTGCATTCAACTCAGCGAGTTTAACCTTACTTTTGATAGAGCAGTTTTGAAACACTCTTTTTGTAGAATGTGCAAGTAGACATTTGGAGCTCTTTCAGGCCTGTGCTGGAATAGAAAAGATCTTCACACAAAAACTAGACAGAAGCATTCTCAGAAACTTCTTTGTGATGTGTGCATTCCACTCACAGAGTTGAACCTTCCTTTTGATAGAGCAATTCTGAAACACTCTTTTTGTAGAATCCGCAAGTGGATATTTGGAGCACTTTGAGGCCTATGCTGGAAAAGGAAATATTTTCACGTAAAAACAAGACCGAAGCACTCTATCAAACTTCTTTGTGATGTTTACATTCAACTCACAGAGTTGAACCTTCCCTTGAATAGAGCAGTTTTGAAAGAATCTTTTTGTAGTATATGCAACTAGATATTTGGAGCGCTTTGAGTCCTATGAGGGAAATGGAAATATTTTTAGATAAAAACTAGACAGAGGCATTCTCAGAAACATATTTGTTACGAGTGAATTCAAGTCACAGAGTTGAACCTTCCTTTTGGCAGAGCGGTTTTGAAACCCTCTTTTTATTGAATCTTCCATTGGAGATTTAGAGCGCTTTGACGCAATGCTGGAAAAGGAAATATCTTCACATAAAAACTAGACGGATGCATTCCCAGAAACTTCTTTTTGATGTGTGCTTTCAACTCACAGAGTTGAACCTTTCTTTTGATAGAGCAGTTTTGAAACCCTCTCTTTGAAGAATCTTCATGTGGACATTTGGATATCTTTGAGGCCTATGCTGGAAAAGGAAATATCTTCACATAAAAACAAGACAGAAGCATTCTCAGAAACTACTTTGCAATGTGTGCGTTCAACACACAGACTTTAAACTTCCTTTTGGCGGAGCAGTTCTGAAACAGTCTTTTTGTACTGTCTGCAAGTGCATATTTGGAGCGCTTTAAGGCCTACGCTGAAAAAAGAAATAACTTCAATCAAAAAGTAGAAAGAAGCATTCTCAGAAACCTCTTTGTGATGTGTGTATTGAACTCACAGAGTTGAGCCTTCCTTTTGATAGAGGAGTTTTGAGATACTCTTTTTGTAGGATCTGCAAGTGAATAGTTGGAATGATTTGAGGCCTATGATGGTAAAGGAAATATCTTCACATAAAAACGATAGAGAAGCATTCTCGGAAACTTCCTTGTGATGTGTGCATTCAACTCACAGAGTTGAACCTTCCTTCTGATAGTGCAGTTTTGAAACACTCGTTTTGTATCATCTGCAAGTGGATACTTGGAGCGCTTTGAAGCCTATACTGGAAAATAAATGTCTTCTCATGAAAACTATACAGAAGCAATCTCCGAAACCACCCTGTGATGTGTGTATTCAACTCAGAGAGTTGAACCTTCCTTTTTTTAGAGCAGGTTTGAGACACTCTTTTTGCAAAATCTGCAAGTGAATACTTGGATCGCTTTGAAGCCTCTGCAGGGTAAAGGAAATATCTTCACATAAAAACAAAACAGAAGCATTGTCAGAAACTTCTTTATGATGTGTGCATTCAATTCACAGAGTTGAACCTTCCTTTCGATAGAGCAGTTTTGAAACACTCCTTTTGTAGTGTGTGCAAGTAGACATTTGGAGCTCCTTCAGGCCTGTGCTGGAAAAGGAAATATCTTCACACAAAAACTAGACAGAAGTATTCTCAGAAACTTCTTTGTGATGCATGCATTCAAAACACGGAGTTGAACCTTCCTTTTGATAGAACAGTTTTGAAACACTCTTATTGTAGAATCTGCATGTGGATATTTGGAGCGCTTTGAGGCCTATGCTAGAAAAGAAAATATCTTCGCATAAAAATGAGACAGAAGCATTCTCAGAAACTTTTTTGTGATGTGTGCATTAAACTCACAGTGTTGAACCTGCCTTTTGATAGAGCAGTTTTGAAACACTCTTTTTGTAGAATCTGCAGGTGGATATTTGGAGTGCTTTGAGGACAATGCTATATAAGGAAATGTCTTCACATAAAACCTAGACAGAAACACTATCAGAAACTTCTTTGTGATGTGTGCTTCCAAATCACAGAGTTGAACCTTCCTTTTGATATAGCAGGTTGGGAACACACTTTTTGTGGAATCTGCAAGTGAATTTTGGGAGCGCTTTGAGGACTATGCTGGAAAAGGAAATATATTCACCTAAAAACTAGAAAGAGGCATTCTCAAAAACTTCTCTGTGATGTGTGCGCTAAACTCACAAAGTTGAACATCCCTTTTGCTAGAGCAGTTTTGAAACACTGTTTTTGTAAAATCTGCAAGTGAATATTTAGAGTGATTGAGACCTCTGCTGGAAAATCATATAACTTCAAAGAAGAACGGGACAGAAGTATTCTCAGAAACATCTTTGTGATGTCTGCATTCAACTCGCGGAGTTGAAACTTCCTTTTGGTAGAGCAGTTTTGAAACTGTCTTTTTGTGGAAGCTACAAGTGGATATTTGGAAGGCTTTGAGGCTTATGCTGGAAAAGCTAATAACTTCACATAAAAAGTAGAGAGAAGCATTCTCAGAAACTTCTTTGTGATGAGTGCATTGAAGTGTACATTTGGAGTGCTTTGAGGCCTTTGCTGGAAAAGGAAATAACTTCACATAAAAATTAGACAGAAGCATTCTCAGAAACTTCTTTGTGATGTGTGCATTCAACTCACAGAGTTGGATCTTCCTTTTCTTAGAGCGGTTTTGAAACAAGATTTTTGTAGAATATTCAAGTGGACATTTGGAGGGCTTTGAGGCCTATGCTGGAAAAGGAAATAACTTCACATAAAAACTAGACAGAAGCACTCTCAGGAACTTCTTTATAATGTGTGCATAAAACTCACACAGTTGAATCTTCCTTTTGATAGAGGAGTTTTGAAACACTATTTTTCTAGAATATTCAAGTGGACATTTGGTGGGCTTTGAGGCCTATTCTGGAAAAGGAAATATCTTCACATAAAAACTAGACAGATGTACTCTCAGGAACTTCTTTATGATGTGTGCATTCAACTCACAGAGTTGAACCTTTCTTTTGATAGAGCAGTTTTGAAATACTCTTTTTGTAGAATACGCAAGCGGGGGTTTGGAGCGCTTTAAGTCCTATGCTGGAAAAGGAAACATTTTCAGATAAAAACTAGACAGAAGCATTCTCTCAAGCTTCTCTGTGATGTTTGCATTCAACTCGCAGAGTTGAACCTTGCTTTTGATAGAGCAGTTTTGAAACACTCTTTTTGTAGGATCTGCAACGATATATTTGGAGCGATTTGAGGCCTATGATGGAAAAGGAAATATCTTCACATAAAAACTAGACAGAAGCATTCTCAGAAACGTATTGGTTATGAGTCCATTCAACTCACAGAGTTGAACCTTCGTTTTGATAGGGCAGTTTTGAAACACTCTTTTTGTAGAATCTTCAAGTGGACATTTTTAGTGCTTTGACGATATGCTGGAAAAGGAAATATCTTCACATAAAAACTACACAGAAGCATTCTCAGAAACTTCTTTGTGATGTGTGCTTTCAACTCACAGATGTAAACATTTCTTTTGATAGAGTAGTTTTGAAACACTCTTTTCGTAGAATCTGCAAGTGGATATACGGAGCGCTTTGAAGCCTATGCTGGAAAAGGAAATCTCTTCACATAAAAACTATACAGAAGCATTCTCAGCAACTTCCTTGTGATTTGTGCATTCAACTCGGAGAGTTGAACCGTCCTTTTGTTAGAGCAGTTTGGGAACACTCTTTTTGTAGAATCTGCAAGTGGATATTTGGAGCACTTTGAAGCCTAAGCTGGAAAAGGAAACAACTTCACCTAAAAACTAGAAGGAAGCATTCTCACAAACTTTTTTGTGATGTGTGCATTCAACTCAGCGAGTTTAACCTTACTTTTGATAGAGCAGTTTTGAAACACTCTTTTTGTAGAATGTGCAAGTAGACATTTGGAGCTCTTTCAGGCCTGTGCTGGAATAGAAAAGATCTTCACACAAAAACTAGACAGAAGCATTCTCAGAAACTTCTTTGTGATGTGTGCATTCCACTCACAGAGTTGAACCTTCCTTTTGATAGAGCAATTCTGAAACACTCTTTTTGTAGAATCCGCAAGTGGATATTTGGAGCACTTTGAGGCCTATGCTGGAAAAGGAAATATTTTCACGTAAAAACAAGACCGAAGCACTCTATCAAACTTCTTTGTGATGTTTACATTCAACTCACAGAGTTGAACCTTCCCTTGAATAGAGCAGTTTTGAAAGAATCTTTTTGTAGTATATGCAACTAGATATTTGGAGCGCTTTGAGTCCTATGAGGGAAATGGAAATATTTTTAGATAAAAACTAGACAGAGGCATTCTCAGAAACATATTTGTTACGAGTGAATTCAAGTCACAGAGTTGAACCTTCCTTTTGGCAGAGCGGTTTTGAAACCCTCTTTTTATTGAATCTTCCATTGGAGATTTAGAGCGCTTTGACGCAATGCTGGAAAAGGAAATATCTTCACATAAAAACTAGACGGATGCATTCCCAGAAACTTCTTTTTGATGTGTGCTTTCAACTCACAGAGTTGAACCTTTCTTTTGATAGAGCAGTTTTGAAACCCTCTCTTTGAAGAATCTTCATGTGGACATTTGGATATCTTTGAGGCCTATGCTGGAAAAGGAAATATCTTCACATAAAAACAAGACAGAAGCATTCTCAGAAACTACTTTGCAATGTGTGCGTTCAACACACAGACTTTAAACTTCCTTTTGGCGGAGCAGTTCTGAAACAGTCTTTTTGTACTGTCTGCAAGTGCATATTTGGAGCGCTTTAAGGCCTACGCTGAAAAAAGAAATAACTTCAATCAAAAAGTAGAAAGAAGCATTCTCAGAAACCTCTTTGTGATGTGTGTATTGAACTCACAGAGTTGAGCCTTCCTTTTGATAGAGGAGTTTTGAGATACTCTTTTTGTAGGATCTGCAAGTGAATAGTTGGAATGATTTGAGGCCTATGATGGTAAAGGAAATATCTTCACATAAAAACGATAGAGAAGCATTCTCGGAAACTTCCTTGTGATGTGTGCATTCAACTCACAGAGTTGAACCTTCCTTCTGATAGTGCAGTTTTGAAACACTCGTTTTGTATCATCTGCAAGTGGATACTTGGAGCGCTTTGAAGCCTATACTGGAAAATAAATGTCTTCTCATGAAAACTATACAGAAGCAATCTCCGAAACCACCCTGTGATGTGTGTATTCAACTCAGAGAGTTGAACCTTCCTTTTTTTAGAGCAGGTTTGAGACACTCTTTTTGCAAAATCTGCAAGTGAATACTTGGATCGCTTTGAAGCCTCTGCAGGGTAAAGGAAATATCTTCACATAAAAACAAAACAGAAGCATTGTCAGAAACTTCTTTATGATGTGTGCATTCAATTCACAGAGTTGAACCTTCCTTTCGATAGAGCAGTTTTGAAACACTCCTTTTGTAGTGTGTGCAAGTAGACATTTGGAGCTCCTTCAGGCCTGTGCTGGAAAAGGAAATATCTTCACACAAAAACTAGACAGAAGTATTCTCAGAAACTTCTTTGTGATGCATGCATTCAAAACACGGAGTTGAACCTTCCTTTTGATAGAACAGTTTTGAAACACTCTTATTGTAGAATCTGCATGTGGATATTTGGAGCGCTTTGAGGCCTATGCTAGAAAAGAAAATATCTTCGCATAAAAATGAGACAGAAGCATTCTCAGAAACTTTTTTGTGATGTGTGCATTAAACTCACAGTGTTGAACCTGCCTTTTGATAGAGCAGTTTTGAAACACTCTTTTTGTAGAATCTGCAGGTGGATATTTGGAGTGCTTTGAGGACAATGCTATATAAGGAAATGTCTTCACATAAAACCTAGACAGAAACACTATCAGAAACTTCTTTGTGATGTGTGCTTCCAAATCACAGAGTTGAACCTTCCTTTTGATATAGCAGGTTGGGAACACACTTTTTGTGGAATCTGCAAGTGAATTTTGGGAGCGCTTTGAGGACTATGCTGGAAAAGGAAATATATTCACCTAAAAACTAGAAAGAGGCATTCTCAAAAACTTCTCTGTGATGTGTGCGCTAAACTCACAAAGTTGAACATCCCTTTTGCTAGAGCAGTTTTGAAACACTGTTTTTGTAAAATCTGCAAGTGAATATTTAGAGTGATTGAGACCTCTGCTGGAAAATCATATAACTTCAAAGAAGAACGGGACAGAAGTATTCTCAGAAACATCTTTGTGATGTCTGCATTCAACTCGCGGAGTTGAAACTTCCTTTTGGTAGAGCAGTTTTGAAACTGTCTTTTTGTGGAAGCTACAAGTGGATATTTGGAAGGCTTTGAGGCTTATGCTGGAAAAGCTAATAACTTCACATAAAAAGTAGAGAGAAGCATTCTCAGAAACTTCTTTGTGATGAGTGCATTGAAGTGTACATTTGGAGTGCTTTGAGGCCTTTGCTGGAAAAGGAAATAACTTCACATAAAAATTAGACAGAAGCATTCTCAGAAACTTCTTTGTGATGTGTGCATTCAACTCACAGAGTTGGATCTTCCTTTTCTTAGAGCGGTTTTGAAACAAGATTTTTGTAGAATATTCAAGTGGACATTTGGAGGGCTTTGAGGCCTATGCTGGAAAAGGAAATAACTTCACATAAAAACTAGACAGAAGCACTCTCAGGAACTTCTTTATAATGTGTGCATAAAACTCACACAGTTGAATCTTCCTTTTGATAGAGGAGTTTTGAAACACTATTTTTCTAGAATATTCAAGTGGACATTTGGTGGGCTTTGAGGCCTATTCTGGAAAAGGAAATATCTTCACATAAAAACTAGACAGATGTACTCTCAGGAACTTCTTTATGATGTGTGCATTCAACTCACAGAGTTGAACCTTTCTTTTGATAGAGCAGTTTTGAAATACTCTTTTTGTAGAA
Source organism: Pongo abelii (assembly GCF_028885655.2). Taxonomy (NCBI): domain Eukaryota; kingdom Metazoa; phylum Chordata; class Mammalia; order Primates; family Hominidae; genus Pongo; species Pongo abelii. The sequence goes on from NC_072005.2 coordinate 26,479,953, forward strand.
TACGCAAGCGGGGGTTTGGAGCGCTTTAAGTCCTATGCTGGAAAAGGAAACATTTTCAGATAAAAACTAGACAGAAGCATTCTCTCAAGCTTCTCTGTGATGTTTGCATTCAACTCGCAGAGTTGAACCTTGCTTTTGATAGAGCAGTTTTGAAACACTCTTTTTGTAGGATCTGCAACGATATATTTGGAGCGATTTGAGGCCTATGATGGAAAAGGAAATATCTTCACATAAAAACTAGACAGAAGCATTCTCAGAAACGTATTGGTTATGAGTCCATTCAACTCACAGAGTTGAACCTTCGTTTTGATAGGGCAGTTTTGAAACACTCTTTTTGTAGAATCTTCAAGTGGACATTTTTAGTGCTTTGACGATATGCTGGAAAAGGAAATATCTTCACATAAAAACTACACAGAAGCATTCTCAGAAACTTCTTTGTGATGTGTGCTTTCAACTCACAGATGTAAACATTTCTTTTGATAGAGTAGTTTTGAAACACTCTTTTTGTAGAATCTGCAAGTGGATATACGGAGCGCTTTGAAGCCTATGCTGGAAAAGGAAATCTCTTCACATAAAAACTATACAGAAGCATTCTCAGCAACTTCCTTGTGATTTGTGCATTCAACTCGGAGAGTTGAACCGTCCTTTTGTTAGAGCAGTTTGGGAACACTCTTTTTGTAGAATCTGCAAGTGGATATTTGGAGCACTTTGAAGCCTAAGCTGGAAAAGGAAACAACTTCACCTAAAAACTAGAAGGAAGCATTCTCACAAACTTTTTTGTGATGTGTGCATTCAACTCAGCGAGTTTAACCTTACTTTTGATAGAGCAGTTTTGAAACACTCTTTTTGTAGAATGTGCAAGTAGACATTTGGAGCTCTTTCAGGCCTGTGCTGGAATAGAAAAGATCTTCACACAAAAACTAGACAGAAGCATTCTCAGAAACTTCTTTGTGATGTGTGCATTCCACTCACAGAGTGGAACCTTCCTTTTGATAGAGCAATTCTGAAACACTCTTTTTGTAGAATCCGCAAGTGGATATTTGGAGCACTTTGAGGCCTATGCTGGAAAAGGAAATATTTTCACGTAAAAACAAGACCGAAGCACTCTATCAAACTTCTTTGTGATGTTTACATTCAACTCACAGAGTTGAACCTTCCCTTGAATAGAGCAGTTTTGAAAGAATCTTTTTGTAGTATATGCAACTAGATATTTGGAGCGCTTTGAGTCCTATGAGGGAAATGGAAATATTTTTAGATAAAAACTAGACAGAGGCATTCTCAGAAACATATTTGTTACGAGTGAATTCAAGTCACAGAGTTGAACCTTCCTTTTGGCAGAGCGGTTTTGAAACCCTCTTTTTATTGAATCTTCCATTGGAGATTTAGAGCGCTTTGACGCAATGCTGGAAAAGGAAATATCTTCACATAAAAACTAGACGGATGCATTCCCAGAAACTTCTTTTTGATGTGTGCTTTCAACTCACAGAGTTGAACCTTTCTTTTGATAGAGCAGTTTTGAAACCCTCTCTTTGAAGAATCTTCATGTGGACATTTGGATATCTTTGAGGCCTATGCTGGAAAAGGAAATATCTCCACATAAAAACAAGACAGAAGCATTCTCAGAAACTACTTTGCAATGTGTGCGTTCAACACACAGACTTTCAACTTCCTTTTGGCGGAGCAGTTCTGAAACAGTCTTTTTGTACAGTCTGCAAGTGCATATTTGGAGCGCTTTAAGGCCTACGCTGAAAAAAGAAATAACTTCAATCAAAAAGTAGAAAGAAGCATTCTCAGAAACCTCTTTGTGATGTGTGTATTGAACTCACAGAGTTGAACCTTCCTTTTGATAGAGGAGGTTTGAGATACTCTTTTTGTAGGATCTGCAAGTGAATAGTTGGAATGATTTGAGGCCTATGATGGTAAAGGAAATATCTTCACATAAAAACGATAGAGAAGCATTCTCGGAAACTTCCTTGTGATGTGTGCATTCAACTCACAGAGTTGAACCTTCCTTCTGATAGTGCAGTTTTGAAACACTCGTTTTGTATCATCTGCAAGTGGATACTTGGAGCGCTTTGAAGCCTATACTGGAAAATAAATGTCTTCTCATGAAAACTATACAGAAGCAATCTCCGAAACCACCCTGTGATGTGTGTATTCAACTCAGAGAGTTGAACCTTCCTTTTTTTAGAGCAGTTTTGAGACACTCTTTTTGCAAAATCTGCAAGTGAATACTTGGATCGCTTTGAAGCCTCTGCAGGGTAAAGGAAATATCTTCACATAAAAACAAAACAGAAGCATTGTCAGAAACTTCTTTATGATGTGTGCATTCAATTCACAGAGTTGAACCTTCCTTTCGATAGAGCAGTTTTGAAACACTCCTTTTGTAGTGTGTGCAAGTAGACATTTGGAGCTCCTTCAGGCCTGTGCTGGAAAAGGAAATATCTTCACACAAAAACTAGACAGAAGTATTCTCAGAAACTTCTTGGTGATGCATGCATTCAAAACACGGAGTTGAACCTTCCTTTTGATAGAACAGTTTTGAAACACTCTTATTGTAGAATCTGCATGTGGATATTTGGAGCGCTTTGAGGCCTATGCTAGAAAAGAAAATATCTTCGCATAAAAATGAGACAGAAGCATTCTCAGAAACTTCTTTGTGATGTGTGCATTCAACTCACAGAGTTGGATCTTCCTTTTCTTAGAGCGGTTTTGAAACAAGATTTTTGTAGAATATTCAAGTGGACATTTGGAGGGCTTTGAGGCCTATGCTGGAAAAGGAAATAACTTCACATAAAAACTAGACAGAAGCACTCTCAGGAACTTCTTTATAATGTGTGCATAAAACTCACACAGTTGAATCTTCCTTTTGATAGAGGAGTTTTGAAACACTATTTTTCTAGAATATTCAAGTGGACATTTGGTGGGCTTTGAGGCCTATTCTGGAAAACGAAATATCTTCACATAAAAACTAGACAGAAGTACTCTCAGGAACTTCTTTATGATGTGTGCATTCAACTCACAGAGTTGAACCTTTCTTTTGATAGAGCAGTTTTGAAATACTCTTTTTGTAGAATACGCAAGCAGGGGTTTGGAGCGCTTTAAGTCCTATGCTGGAAAAGGAAACATTTTCAGATAAAAACTAGACAGAAGCATTCTCTCAAGCTTCTCTGTGATGTTTGCATTCAACTCGCAGAGTTGAACCTTGCTTTTGATAGAGCAGTTTTGAAACACTCTTTTTGTAGGATCTGCAACGATATATTTGGAGCGATTTGAGGCCTATGATGGAAAAGGAAATATCTTCACATAAAAACTAGACAGAAGCATTCTCAGAAACGTATTGGTTATGAGTCCATTCAACTCACAGAGTTGAACCTTCGTTTTGATAGGGCAGTTTTGAAACACTCTTTTTGTAGAATCTTCAAGTGGACATTTTTAGTGCTTTGACGATATGCTGGAAAAGGAAATATCTTCACATAAAAACTACACAGAAGCATTCTCAGAAACTTCTTTGTGATGTGTGCTTTCAACTCACAGATGTAAACATTTCTTTTGATAGAGTAGTTTTGAAACACTCTTTTTGTAGAATCTGCAAGTGGATATACGGAGCGCTTTGAAGCCTATGCTGGAAAAGGAAATCTCTTCACATAAAAACTATACAGAAGCATTCTCAGCAACTTCCTTGTGATTTGTGCATTCAACTCGGAGAGTTGAACCGTCCTTTTGTTAGAGCAGTTTGGGAACACTCTTTTTGTAGAATCTGCAAGTGGATATTTGGAGCACTTTGAAGCCTAAGCTGGAAAAGGAAACAACTTCACATAAAAACTAGAAGGAAGCATTCTCACAAACTTTTTTGTGATGTGTGCATTCAACTCAGCGAGTTTAACCTTACTTTTGATAGAGCAGTTTTGAAACACTCTTTTTGTAGAATGTGCAAGTAGACATTTGGAGCTCTTTCAGGCCTGTGCTGGAATAGAAAAGATCTTCACACAAAAACTAGACAGAAGCATTCTCAGAAACTTCTTTGTGATGTGTGCATTCCACTCACAGAGTTGAACCTTCCTTTTGATAGAGCAATTCTGAAACACTCTTTTTGTAGAATCCGCAAGTGGATATTTGGAGCACTTTGAGGCCTATGCTGGAAAAGGAAATATTTTCACGTAAAAACAAGACCGAAGCACTCTATCAAACTTCTTTGTGATGTTTACATTCAACTCACAGAGTTGAACCTTCCCTTGAATAGAGCAGTTTTGAAAGAATCTTTTTGTAGTATATGCAACTAGATATTTGGAGCGCTTTGAGTCCTATGAGGGAAATGGAAATATTTTTAGATAAAAACTAGACAGAGGCATTCTCAGAAACATATTTGTTACGAGTGAATTCAAGTCACAGAGTTGAACCTTCCTTTTGGCAGAGCGGTTTTGAAACCCTCTTTTTATTGAATCTTCCATTGGAGATTTAGAGCGCTTTGACGCAATGCTGGAAAAGGAAATATCTTCACATAAAAACTAGACGGATGCATTCCCAGAAACTTCTTTTTGATGTGTGCTTTCAACTCACAGAGTTGAACCTTTCTTTTGATAGAGCAGTTTTGAAACCCTCTCTTTGAAGAATCTTCATGTGGACATTTGGATATCTTTGAGGCCTATGCTGGAAAAGGAAATATCTCCACATAAAAACAAGACAGAAGCATTCTCAGAAACTACTTTGCAATGTGTGCGTTCAACACACAGACTTTAAACTTCCTTTTGGCGGAGCAGTTCTGAAACAGTCTTTTTGTACAGTCTGCAAGTGCATATTTGGAGCGCTTTAAGGCCTACGCTGAAAAAAGAAATAACTTCAATCAAAAAGTAGAAAGAAGCATTCTCAGAAACCTCTTTGTGATGTGTGTATTGAACTCACAGAGTTGAACCTTCCTTTTGATAGAGGAGGTTTGAGATACTCTTTTTGTAGGATCTGCAAGTGAATAGTTGGAATGATTTGAGGCCTATGATGGTAAAGGAAATATCTTCACATAAAAACGATAGAGAAGCATTCTCGGAAACTTCCTTGTGATGTGTGCATTCAACTCACAGAGTTGAACCTTCCTTCTGATAGTGCAGTTTTGAAACACTCGTTTTGTATCATCTGCAAGTGGATACTTGGAGCGCTTTGAAGCCTATACTGGAAAATAAATGTCTTCTCATGAAAACTATACAGAAGCAATCTCCGAAACCACCCTGTGATGTGTGTATTCAACTCAGAGAGTTGAACCTTCCTTTTTTTAGAGCAGTTTTGAGACACTCTTTTTGCAAAATCTGCAAGTGAATACTTGGATCGCTTTGAAGCCTCTGCAGGGTAAAGGAAATATCTTCACATAAAAACAAAACAGAAGCATTGTCAGAAACTTCTTTATGATGTGTGCATTCAATTCACAGAGTTGAACCTTCCTTTCGATAGAGCAGTTTTGAAACACTCCTTTTGTAGTGTGTGCAAGTAGACATTTGGAGCTCCTTCAGGCCTGTGCTGGAAAAGGAAATATCTTCACACAAAAACTAGACAGAAGTATTCTCAGAAACTTCTTGGTGATGCATGCATTCAAAACACGGAGTTGAACCTTCCTTTTGATAGAACAGTTTTGAAACACTCTTATTGTAGAATCTGCATGTGGATATTTGGAGCGCTTTGAGGCCTATGCTAGAAAAGAAAATATCTTCGCATAAAAATGAGACAGAAGCATTCTCAGAAACTTCTTTGTGATGTGTGCATTCAACTCACAGAGTTGGATCTTCCTTTTCTTAGAGCGGTTTTGAAACAAGATTTTTGTAGAATATTCAAGTGGACATTTGGAGGGCTTTGAGGCCTATGCTGGAAAAGGAAATAACTTCACATAAAAACTAGACAGAAGCACTCTCAGGAACTTCTTTATAATGTGTGCATAAAACTCACACAGTTGAATCTTCCTTTTGATAGAGGAGTTTTGAAACACTATTTTTCTAGAATATTCAAGTGGACATTTGGTGGGCTTTGAGGCCTATTCTGGAAAAGGAAATATCTTCACATAAAAACCAGACAGAAGTACTCTCAGGAACTTCTTTATGATGTGTGCATTCAACTCACAGAGTTGAACCTTTCTTTTGATAGAGCAGTTTTGAAATACTCTTTTTGTAGAATACGCAAGCGGGGGTTTGGAGCGCTTTAAGTCCTATGCTGGAAAAGGAAACATTTTCAGATAAAAACTAGACAGAAGCATTCTCTCAAGCTTCTCTGTGATGTTTGCATTCAACTCGCAGAGTTGAACCTTGCTTTTGATAGAGCAGTTTTGAAACACTCTTTTTGTAGGATCTGCAACGATATATTTGGAGCGATTTGAGGCCTATGATGGAAAAGGAAATATCTTCACATAAAAACTAGACAGAAGCATTCTCAGAAACGTATTGGTTATGAGTCCATTCAACTCACAGAGTTGAACCTTCGTTTTGATAGGGCAGTTTTGAAACACTCTTTTTGTAGAATCTTCAAGTGGACATTTTTAGTGCTTTGACGATATGCTGGAAAAGGAAATATCTTCACATAAAAACTACACAGAAGCATTCTCAGAAACTTCTTTGTGATGTGTGCTTTCAACTCACAGATGTAAACATTTCTTTTGATAGAGTAGTTTTGAAACACTCTTTTCGTAGAATCTGCAAGTGGATATACGGAGCGCTTTGAAGCCTATGCTGGAAAAGGAAATCTCTTCACATAAAAACTATACAGAAGCATTCTCAGCAACTTCCTTGTGATTTGTGCATTCAACTCGGAGAGTTGAACCGTCCTTTTGTTAGAGCAGTTTGGGAACACTCTTTTTGTAGAATCTGCAAGTGGATATTTGGAGCACTTTGAAGCCTAAGCTGGAAAAGGAAACAACTTCACCTAAAAACTAGAAGGAAGCATTCTCACAAACTTTTTTGTGATGTGTGCATTCAACTCAGCGAGTTTAACCTTACTTTTGATAGAGCAGTTTTGAAACACTCTTTTTGTAGAATGTGCAAGTAGACATTTGGAGCTCTTTCAGGCCTGTGCTGGAATAGAAAAGATCTTCACACAAAAACTAGACAGAAGCATTCTCAGAAACTTCTTTGTGATGTGTGCATTCCACTCACAGAGTTGAACCTTCCTTTTGATAGAGCAATTCTGAAACACTCTTTTTGTAGAATCCGCAAGTGGATATTTGGAGCACTTTGAGGCCTATGCTGGAAAAGGAAATATTTTCACGTAAAAACAAGACCGAAGCACTCTATCAAACTTCTTTGTGATGTTTACATTCAACTCACAGAGTTGAACCTTCCCTTGAATAGAGCAGTTTTGAAAGAATCTTTTTGTAGTATATGCAACTAGATATTTGGAGCGCTTTGAGTCCTATGAGGGAAATGGAAATATTTTTAGATAAAAACTAGACAGAGGCATTCTCAGAAACATATTTGTTACGAGTGAATTCAAGTCACAGAGTTGAACCTTCCTTTTGGCAGAGCGGTTTTGAAACCCTCTTTTTATTGAATCTTCCATTGGAGATTTAGAGCGCTTTGACGCAATGCTGGAAAAGGAAATATCTTCACATAAAAACTAGACGGATGCATTCCCAGAAACTTCTTTTTGATGTGTGCTTTCAACTCACAGAGTTGAACCTTTCTTTTGATAGAGCAGTTTTGAAACCCTCTCTTTGAAGAATCTTCATGTGGACATTTGGATATCTTTGAGGCCTATGCTGGAAAAGGAAATAACTTCACATAAAAACAAGACAGAAGCATTCTCAGAAACTACTTTGCAATGTGTGCGTTCAACACACAGACTTTAAACTTCCTTTTGGCGGAGCAGTTCTGAAACAGTCTTTTTGTACTGTCTGCAAGTGCATATTTGGAGCGCTTTAAGGCCTACGCTGAAAAAAGAAATAACTTCAATCAAAAAGTAGAAAGAAGCATTCTCAGAAACCTCTTTGTGATGTGTGTATTGAACTCACAGAGTTGAGCCTTCCTTTTGATAGAGGAGTTTTGAGATACTCTTTTTGTAGGATCTGCAAGTGAATAGTTGGAATGATTTGAGGCCTATGATGGTAAAGGAAATATCTTCACATAAAAACGATAGAGAAGCATTCTCGGAAACTTCCTTGTGATGTGTGCATTCAACTCACAGAGTTGAACCTTCCTTCTGATAGTGCAGTTTTGAAACACTCGTTTTGTATCATCTGCAAGTGGATACTTGGAGCGCTTTGAAGCCTATACTGGAAAATAAATGTCTTCTCATGAAAACTATACAGAAGCAATCTCCGAAACCACCCTGTGATGTGTGTATTCAACTCAGAGAGTTGAACCTTCCTTTTTTTAGAGCAGTTTTGAGACACTCTTTTTGCAAAATCTGCAAGTGAATACTTGGATCGCTTTGAAGCCTCTGCAGGGTAAAGGAAATATCTTCACATAAAAACAAAACAGAAGCATTGTCAGAAACTTCTTTATGATGTGTGCATTCAATTCACAGAGTTGAACCTTCCTTTCGATAGAGCAGTTTTGAAACACTCCTTTTGTAGTGTGTGCAAGTAGACATTTGGAGCTCCTTCAGGCCTGTGCTGGAAAAGGAAATATCTTCACACAAAAACTAGACAGAAGTATTCTCAGAAACTTCTTGGTGATGCATGCATTCAAAACACGGAGTTGAACCTTCCTTTTGATAGAACAGTTTTGAAACACTCTTATTGTAGAATCTGCATGTGGATATTTGGAGCGCTTTGAGGCCTATGCTAGAAAAGAAAATATCTTCGCATAAAAATGAGACAGAAGCATTCTCAGAAACTTCTTTGTGATGTGTGCATTCAACTCACAGAGTTGGATCTTCCTTTTCTTAGAGCGGTTTTGAAACAAGATTTTTGTAGAATATTCAAGTGGACATTTGGAGGGCTTTGAGGCCTATGCTGGAAAAGGAAATAACTTCACATAAAAACTAGACAGAAGCACTCTCAGGAACTTCTTTATAATGTGTGCATAAAACTCACACAGTTGAATCTTCCTTTTGATAGAGGAGTTTTGAAACACTATTTTTCTAGAATATTCAAGTGGACATTTGGTGGGCTTTGAGGCCTATTCTGGAAAAGGAAATATCTTCACATAAAAACTAGACAGAAGTACTCTCAGGAACTTCTTTATGATGTGTGCATTCAACTCACAGAGTTGAACCTTTCTTTTGATAGAGCAGTTTTGAAATACTCTTTTTGTAGAATACGCAAGCGGGGGTTTGGAGCGCTTTAAGTCCTATGCTGGAAAAGGAAACATTTTCAGATAAAAACTAGACAGAAGCATTCTCTCAAGCTTCTCTGTGATGTTTGCATTCAACTCGCAGAGTTGAACCTTGCTTTTGATAGAGCAGTTTTGAAACACTCTTTTTGTAGGATCTGCAACGATATATTTGGAGCGATTTGAGGCCTATGATGGAAAAGGAAATATCTTCACATAAAAACTAGACAGAAGCATTCTCAGAAACGTATTGGTTATGAGTCCATTCAACTCACAGAGTTGAACCTTCGTTTTGATAGGGCAGTTTTGAAACACTCTTTTTGTAGAATCTTCAAGTGGACATTTTTAGTGCTTTGACGATATGCTGGAAAAGGAAATATCTTCACATAAAAACTACACAGAAGCATTCTCAGAAACTTCTTTGTGATGTGTGCTTTCAACTCACAGATGTAAACATTTCTTTTGATAGAGTAGTTTTGAAACACTCTTTTCGTAGAATCTGCAAGTGGATATACGGAGCGCTTTGAAGCCTATGCTGGAAAAGGAAATCTCTTCACATAAAAACTATACAGAAGCATTCTCAGCAACTTCCTTGTGATTTGTGCATTCAACTCGGAGAGTTGAACCGTCCTTTTGTTAGAGCAGTTTGGGAACACTCTTTTTGTAGAATCTGCAAGTGGATATTTGGAGCACTTTGAAGCCTAAGCTGGAAAAGGAAACAACTTCACCTAAAAACTAGAAGGAAGCATTCTCACAAACTTTTTTGTGATGTGTGCATTCAACTCAGCGAGTTTAACCTTACTTTTGATAGAGCAGTTTTGAAACACTCTTTTTGTAGAATGTGCAAGTAGACATTTGGAGCTCTTTCAGGCCTGTGCTGGAATAGAAAAGATCTTCACACAAAAACTAGACAGAAGCATTCTCAGAAACTTCTTTGTGATGTGTGCATTCCACTCACAGAGTTGAACCTTCCTTTTGATAGAGCAATTCTGAAACACTCTTTTTGTAGAATCCGCAAGTGGATATTTGGAGCACTTTGAGGCCTATGCTGGAAAAGGAAATATTTTCACGTAAAAACAAGACCGAAGCACTCTATCAAACTTCTTTGTGATGTTTACATTCAACTCACAGAGTTGAACCTTCCCTTGAATAGAGCAGTTTTGAAAGAATCTTTTTGTAGTATATGCAACTAGATATTTGGAGCGCTTTGAGTCCTATGAGGGAAATGGAAATATTTTTAGATAAAAACTAGACAGAGGCATTCTCAGAAACATATTTGTTACGAGTGAATTCAAGTCACAGAGTTGAACCTTCCTTTTGGCAGAGCGGTTTTGAAACCCTCTTTTTATTGAATCTTCCATTGGAGATTTAGAGCGCTTTGACGCAATGCTGGAAAAGGAAATATCTTCACATAAAAACTAGACGGATGCATTCCCAGAAACTTCTTTTTGATGTGTGCTTTCAACTCACAGAGTTGAACCTTTCTTTTGATAGAGCAGTTTTGAAACCCTCTCTTTGAAGAATCTTCATGTGGACATTTGGATATCTTTGAGGCCTATGCTGGAAAAGGAAATAACTTCACATAAAAACAAGACAGAAGCATTCTCAGAAACTACTTTGCAATGTGTGCGTTCAACACACAGACTTTAAACTTCCTTTTGGCGGAGCAGTTCTGAAACAGTCTTTTTGTACTGTCTGCAAGTGCATATTTGGAGCGCTTTAAGGCCTACGCTGAAAAAAGAAATAACTTCAATCAAAAAGTAGAAAGAAGCATTCTCAGAAACCTCTTTGTGATGTGTGTATTGAACTCACAGAGTTGAGCCTTCCTTTTGATAGAGGAGTTTTGAGATACTCTTTTTGTAGGATCTGCAAGTGAATAGTTGGAATGATTTGAGGCCTATGATGGTAAAGGAAATATCTTCACATAAAAACGATAGAGAAGCATTCTCGGAAACTTCCTTGTGATGTGTGCATTCAACTCACAGAGTTGAACCTTCCTTCTGATAGTGCAGTTTTGAAACACTCGTTTTGTATCATCTGCAAGTGGATACTTGGAGCGCTTTGAAGCCTATACTGGAAAATAAATGTCTTCTCATGAAAACTATACAGAAGCAATCTCCGAAACCACCCTGTGATGTGTGTATTCAACTCAGAGAGTTGAACCTTCCTTTTTTTAGAGCAGTTTTGAGACACTCTTTTTGCAAAATCTGCAAGTGAATACTTGGATCGCTTTGAAGCCTCTGCAGGGTAAAGGAAATATCTTCACATAAAAACAAAACAGAAGCATTGTCAGAAACTTCTTTATGATGTGTGCATTCAATTCACAGAGTTGAACCTTCCTTTCGATAGAGCAGTTTTGAAACACTCCTTTTGTAGTGTGTGCAAGTAGACATTTGGAGCTCCTTCAGGCCTGTGCTGGAAAAGGAAATATCTTCACACAAAAACTAGACAGAAGTATTCTCAGAAACTTCTTGGTGATGCATGCATTCAAAACACGGAGTTGAACCTTCCTTTTGATAGAACAGTTTTGAAACACTCTTATTGTAGAATCTGCATGTGGATATTTGGAGCGCTTTGAGGCCTATGCTAGAAAAGAAAATATCTTCGCATAAAAATGAGACAGAAGCATTCTCAGAAACTTCTTTGTGATGTGTGCATTCAACTCACAGAGTTGGATCTTCCTTTTCTTAGAGCGGTTTTGAAACAAGATTTTTGTAGAATATTCAAGTGGACATTTGGAGGGCTTTGAGGCCTATGCTGGAAAAGGAAATAACTTCACATAAAAACTAGACAGAAGCACTCTCAGGAACTTCTTTATAATGTGTGCATAAAACTCACACAGTTGAATCTTCCTTTTGATAGAGGAGTTTTGAAACACTATTTTTCTAGAATATTCAAGTGGACATTTGGTGGGCTTTGAGGCCTATTCTGGAAAAGGAAATATCTTCACATAAAAACTAGACAGAAGTACTCTCAGGAACTTCTTTATGATGTGTGCATTCAACTCACAGAGTTGAACCTTTCTTTTGATAGAGCAGTTTTGAAATACTCTTTTTGTAGAATACGCAAGCGGGGGTTTGGAGCGCTTTAAGTCCTATGCTGGAAAAGGAAACATTTTCAGATAAAAACTAGACAGAAGCATTCTCTCAAGCTTCTCTGTGATGTTTGCATTCAACTCGCAGAGTTGAACCTTGCTTTTGATAGAGCAGTTTTGAAACACTCTTTTTGTAGGATCTGCAACGATATATTTGGAGCGATTTGAGGCCTATGATGGAAAAGGAAATATCTTCACATAAAAACTAGACAGAAGCATTCTCAGAAACGTATTGGTTATGAGTCCATTCAACTCACAGAGTTGAACCTTCGTTTTGATAGGGCAGTTTTGAAACACTCTTTTTGTAGAATCTTCAAGTGGACATTTTTAGTGCTTTGACGATATGCTGGAAAAGGAAATATCTTCACATAAAAACTACACAGAAGCATTCTCAGAAACTTCTTTGTGATGTGTGCTTTCAACTCACAGATGTAAACATTTCTTTTGATAGAGTAGTTTTGAAACACTCTTTTCGTAGAATCTGCAAGTGGATATACGGAGCGCTTTGAAGCCTATGCTGGAAAAGGAAATCTCTTCACATAAAAACTATACAGAAGCATTCTCAGCAACTTCCTTGTGATTTGTGCATTCAACTCGGAGAGTTGAACCGTCCTTTTGTTAGAGCAGTTTGGGAACACTCTTTTTGTAGAATCTGCAAGTGGATATTTGGAGCACTTTGAAGCCTAAGCTGGAAAAGGAAACAACTTCACATAAAAACTAGAAGGAAGCATTCTCACAAACTTTTTTGTGATGTGTGCATTCAACTCAGCGAGTTTAACCTTACTTTTGATAGAGCAGTTTTGAAACACTCTTTTTGTAGAATGTGCAAGTAGACATTTGGAGCTCTTTCAGGCCTGTGCTGGAATAGAAAAGATCTTCACACAAAAACTAGACAGAAGCATTCTCAGAAACTTCTTTGTGATGTGTGCATTCCACTCACAGAGTTGAACCTTCCTTTTGATAGAGCAATTCTGAAACACTCTTTTTGTAGAATCCGCAAGTGGATATTTGGAGCACTTTGAGGCCTATGCTGGAAAAGGAAATATTTTCACGTAAAAACAAGACCGAAGCACTCTATCAAACTTCTTTGTGATGTTTACATTCAACTCACAGAGTTGAACCTTCCCTTGAATAGAGCAGTTTTGAAAGAATCTTTTTGTAGTATATGCAACTAGATATTTGGAGCGCTTTGAGTCCTATGAGGGAAATGGAAATATTTTTAGATAAAAACTAGACAGAGGCATTCTCAGAAACATATTTGTTACGAGTGAATTCAAGTCACAGAGTTGAACCTTCCTTTTGGCAGAGCGGTTTTGAAACCCTCTTTTTATTGAATCTTCCATTGGAGATTTAGAGCGCTTTGACGCAATGCTGGAAAAGGAAATATCTTCACATAAAAACTAGACGGATGCATTCCCAGAAACTTCTTTTTGATGTGTGCTTTCAACTCACAGAGTTGAACCTTTCTTTTGATAGAGCAGTTTTGAATCCCTCTCTTTGAAGAATCTTCATGTGGACATTTGGATATCTTTGAGGCCTATGCTGGAAAAGGAAATATCTTCACATAAAAACAAGACAGAAGCATTCTCAGAAACTACTTTGCAATGTGTGCGTTCAACACACAGACTTTAAACTTCCTTTTGGCGGAGCAGTTCTGAAACAGTCTTTTTGTACAGTCTGCAAGTGCATATTTGGAGCGCTTTAAGGCCTACGCTGAAAAAAGAAATAACTTCAATCAAAAAGTAGAAAGAAGCATTCTCAGAAACCTCTTTGTGATGTGTGTATTGAACTCACAGAGTTGAACCTTCCTTTTGATAGAGGAGTTTTGAGATACTCTTTTTGTAGGATCTGCAAGTGAATAGTTGGAATGATTTGAGGCCTATGATGGTAAAGGAAATATCTTCACATAAAAACGATAGAGAAGCATTCTCGGAAACTTCCTTGTGATGTGTGCATTCAACTCACAGAGTTGAACCTTCCTTCTGATAGTGCAGTTTTGAAACACTCGTTTTGTATCATCTGCAAGTGGATACTTGGAGCGCTTTGAAGCCTATACTGGAAAATAAATGTCTTCTCATGAAAACTATACAGAAGCAATCTCCGAAACCACCCTGTGATGTGTGTATTCAACTCAGAGAGTTGAACCTTCCTTTTTTTAGAGCAGTTTTGAGACACTCTTTTTGCAAAATCTGCAAGTGAATACTTGGATCGCTTTGAAGCCTCTGCAGGGTAAAGGAAATATCTTCACATAAAAACAAAACAGAAGCATTGTCAGAAACTTCTTTATGATGTGTGCATTCAATTCACAGAGCTGAACCTTCCTTTCGATAGAGCAGTTTTGAAACACTCCTTTTGTAGTGTGTGCAAGTAGACATTTGGAGCTCCTTCAGGCCTGTGCTGGAAAAGGAAATATCTTCACACAAAAACTAGACAGAAGTATTCTCAGAAACTTCTTTGTGATGCATGCATTCAAAACACGGAGTTGAACCTTCCTTTTGATAGAACAGTTTTGAAACACTCTTATTGTAGAATCTGCATGTGGATATTTGGAGCGCTTTGAGGCCTATGCTAGAAAAGAAAATATCTTCGCATAAAAATGAGACAGAAGCATTCTCAGAAACTTCTTTGTGATGTGTGCATTCAACTCACAGAGTTGGATCTTCCTTTTCTTAGAGCGGTTTTGAAACAAGATTTTTGTAGAATATTCAAGTGGACATTTGGAGGGCTTTGAGGCCTATGCTGGAAAAGGAAATAACTTCACATAAAAACTAGACAGAAGCACTCTCAGGAACTTCTTTATAATGTGTGCATAAAACTCACACAGTTGAATCTTCCTTTTGATAGAGGAGTTTTGAAACACTATTTTTCTAGAATATTCAAGTGGACATTTGGTGGGCTTTGAGGCCTATTCTGGAAAACGAAATATCTTCACATAAAAACTAGACAGATGTACTCTCAGGAACTTCTTTATGATGTGTGCATTCAACTCACAGAGTTGAACCTTTCTTTTGATAGAGCAGTTTTGAAATACTCTTTTTGTAGAATACGCAAGCGGGGGTTTGGAGCGCTTTAAGTCCTATGCTGGAAAAGGAAGCATTTTCAGATAAAAACTAGACAGAAGCATTCTCTCAAGCTTCTCTGTGATGTTTGCATTCAACTCGCAGAGTTGAACCTTGCTTTTGATAGAGCAGTTTTGAAACACTCTTTTTGTAGGATCTGCAACGATATATTTGGAGCGATTTGAGGCCTATGATGGAAAAGGAAATATCTTCACATAAAAACTAGACAGAAGCATTCTCAGAAACGTATTGGTTATGAGTCCATTCAACTCACAGAGTTGAACCTTCGTTTTGATAGGGCAGTTTTGAAACACTCTTTTTGTAGAATCTTCAAGTGGACATTTTTAGTGCTTTGACGATATGCTGGAAAAGGAAATATCTTCACATAAAAACTACACAGAAGCATTCTCAGAAACTTCTTTGTGATGTGTGCTTTCAACTCACAGATGTAAACATTTCTTTGGATAGAGTAGTTTTGAAACACTCTTTTTGTAGAATCTGCAAGTGGATATACGGAGCGCTTTGAAGCCTATGCTGGAAAAGGAAATCTCTTCACATAAAAACTATACAGAAGCATTCTCAGCAACTTCCTTGTGATTTGTGCATTCAACTCGGAGAGTTGAACCGTCCTTTTGTTAGAGCAGTTTGGGAACACTCTTTTTGTAGAATCTGCAAGTGGATATTTGGAGCACTTTGAAGCCTAAGCTGGAAAAGGAAACAACTTCACCTAAAAACTAGAAGGAAGCATTCTCACAAACTTTTTTGTGATGTGTGCATTCAACTCAGCGAGTTTAACCTTACTTTTGATAGAGCAGTTTTGAAACACTCTTTTTGTAGAATGTGCAAGTAGACATTTGGAGCTCTTTCAGGCCTGTGCTGGAATAGAAAAGATCTTCACACAAAAACTAGACAGAAGCATTCTCAGAAACTTCTTTGTGATGTGTGCATTCCACTCACAGAGTTGAACCTTCCTTTTGATAGAGCAATTCTGAAACACTCTTTTTGTAGAATCCGCAAGTGGATATTTGGAGCACTTTGAGGCCTATGCTGGAAAAGGAAATATTTTCACGTAAAAACAAGACCGAAGCACTCTATCAAACTTCTTTGTGATGTTTACATTCAACTCACAGAGTTGAACCTTCCCTTGAATAGAGCAGTTTTGAAAGAATCTTTTTGTAGTATATGCAACTAGATATTTGGAGCGCTTTGAGTCCTATGAGGGAAATGGAAATATTTTTAGATAAAAACTAGACAGAGGCATTCTCAGAAACATATTTGTTACGAGTGAATTCAAGTCACAGAGTTGAACCTTCCTTTTGGCAGAGCGGTTTTGAAACCCTCTTTTTATTGAATCTTCCATTGGAGATTTAGAGCGCTTTGACGCAATGCTGGAAAAGGAAATATCTTCACATAAAAACTAGACGGATGCATTCCCAGAAACTTCTTTTTGATGTGTGCTTTCAACTCACAGAGTTGAACCTTTCTTTTGATAGAGCAGTTTTGAAACCCTCTCTTTGAAGAATCTTCATGTGGACATTTGGATATCTTTGAGGCCTATGCTGGAAAAGGAAATATCTTCACATAAAAACAAGACAGAAGCATTCTCAGAAACTACTTTGCAATGTGTGCGTTCAACACACAGACTTTAAACTTCCTTTTGGCGGAGCAGTTCTGAAACAGTCTTTTTGTACAGTCTGCAAGTGCATATTTGGAGCGCTTTAAGGCCTACGCTGAAAAAAGAAATAACTTCAATCAAAAAGTAGAAAGAAGCATTCTCAGAAACCTCTTTGTGATGTGTGTATTGAACTCACAGAGTTGAACCTTCCTTTTGATAGAGGAGTTTTGAGATACTCTTTTTGTAGGATCTGCAAGTGAATAGTTGGAATGATTTGAGGCCTATGATGGTAAAGGAAATATCTTCACATAAAAACGATAGAGAAGCATTCTCGGAAACTTCCTTGTGATGTGTGCATTCAACTCACAGAGTTGAACCTTCCTTCTGATAGTGCAGTTTTGAAACACTCGTTTTGTATCATCTGCAAGTGGATACTTGGAGCGCTTTGAAGCCTATACTGGAAAATAAATGTCTTCTCATGAAAACTATACAGAAGCAATCTCCGAAACCACCCTGTGATGTGTGTATTCAACTCAGAGAGTTGAACCTTCCTTTTTTTAGAGCAGTTTTGAGACACTCTTTTTGCAAAATCTGCAAGTGAATACTTGGATCGCTTTGAAGCCTCTGCAGGGTAAAGGAAATATCTTCACATAAAAACAAAACAGAAGCATTGTCAGAAACTTCTTTATGATGTGTGCATTCAATTCACAGAGCTGAACCTTCCTTTCGATAGAGCAGTTTTGAAACACTCCTTTTGTAGTGTGTGCAAGTAGACATTTGGAGCTCCTTCAGGCCTGTGCTGGAAAAGGAAATATCTTCACACAAAAACTAGACAGAAGTATTCTCAGAAACTTCTTTGTGATGCATGCATTCAAAACACGGAGTTGAACCTTCCTTTTGATAGAACAGTTTTGAAACACTCTTATTGTAGAATCTGCATGTGGATATTTGGAGCGCTTTGAGGCCTATGCTAGAAAAGAAAATATCTTCGCATAAAAATGAGACAGAAGCATTCTCAGAAACTTCTTTGTGATGTGTGCATTCAACTCACAGAGTTGGATCTTCCTTTTCTTAGAGCGGTTTTGAAACAAGATTTTTGTAGAATATTCAAGTGGACATTTGGAGGGCTTTGAGGCCTATGCTGGAAAAGGAAATAACTTCACATAAAAACTAGACAGAAGCACTCTCAGGAACTTCTTTATAATGTGTGCATAAAACTCACACAGTTGAATCTTCCTTTTGATAGAGGAGTTTTGAAACACTATTTTTCTAGAATATTCAAGTGGACATTTGGTGGGCTTTGAGGCCTATTCTGGAAAACGAAATATCTTCACATAAAAACTAGACAGATGTACTCTCAGGAACTTCTTTATGATGTGTGCATTCAACTCACAGAGTTGAACCTTTCTTTTGATAGAGCAGTTTTGAAATACTCTTTTTGTAGAATACGCAAGCGGGGGTTTGGAGCGCTTTAAGTCCTATGCTGGAAAAGGAAACATTTTCAGATAAAAACTAGACAGAAGCATTCTCTCAAGCTTCTCTGTGATGTTTGCATTCAACTCGCAGAGTTGAACCTTGCTTTTGATAGAGCAGTTTTGAAACACTCTTTTTGTAGGATCTGCAACGATATATTTGGAGCGATTTGAGGCCTATGATGGAAAAGGAAATATCTTCACATAAAAACTAGACAGAAGCATTCTCAGAAACGTATTGGTTATGAGTCCATTCAACTCACAGAGTTGAACCTTCGTTTTGATAGGGCAGTTTTGAAACACTCTTTTTGTAGAATCTTCAAGTGGACATTTTTAGTGCTTTGACGATATGCTGGAAAAGGAAATATCTTCACATAAAAACTACACAGAAGCATTCTCAGAAACTTCTTTGTGATGTGTGCTTTCAACTCACAGATGTAAACATTTCTTTGGATAGAGTAGTTTTGAAACACTCTTTTTGTAGAATCTGCAAGTGGATATACGGAGCGCTTTGAAGCCTATGCTGGAAAAGGAAATCTCTTCACATAAAAACTATACAGAAGCATTCTCAGCAACTTCCTTGTGATTTGTGCATTCAACTCGGAGAGTTGAACCGTCCTTTTGTTAGAGCAGTTTGGGAACACTCTTTTTGTAGAATCTGCAAGTGGATATTTGGAGCACTTTGAAGCCTAAGCTGGAAAAGGAAACAACTTCACATAAAAACTAGAAGGAAGCATTCTCACAAACTTTTTTGTGATGTGTGCATTCAACTCAGCGAGTTTAACCTTACTTTTGATAGAGCAGTTTTGAAACACTCTTTTTGTAGAATGTGCAAGTAGACATTTGGAGCTCTTTCAGGCCTGTGCTGGAATAGAAAAGATCTTCACACAAAAACTAGACAGAAGCATTCTCAGAAACTTCTTTGTGATGTGTGCATTCCACTCACAGAGTTGAACCTTCCTTTTGATAGAGCAATTCTGAAACACTCTTTTTGTAGAATCCGCAAGTGGATATTTGGAGCACTTTGAGGCCTATGCTGGAAAAGGAAATATTTTCACGTAAAAACAAGACCGAAGCACTCTATCAAACTTCTTTCTGATGTTTACATTCAACTCACAGAGTTGAACCTTCCCTTGAATAGAGCAGTTTTGAAAGAATCTTTTTGTAGTATATGCAACTAGATATTTGGAGCGCTTTGAGTCCTATGAGGGAAATGGAAATGTTTTTAGATAAAAACTAGACAGAGGCATTCTCAGAAACATATTTGTTACGAGTGAATTCAAGTCACAGAGTTGAACCTTCCTTTTGGCAGAGCGGTTTTGAAACCCTCTTTTTATTGAATCTTCCATTGGAGATTTAGAGCGCTTTGACGCAATGCTGGAAAAGGAAATATCTTCACATAAAAACTAGACGGATGCATTCCCAGAAACTTCTTTTTGATGTGTGCTTTCAACTCACAGAGTTGAACCTTTCTTTTGATAGAGCAGTTTTGAAACCCTCTCTTTGAAGAATCTTCATGTGGACATTTGGATATCTTTGAGGCCTATGCTGGAAAAGGAAATATCTTCACATAAAAACAAGACAGAAGCATTCTCAGAAACTACTTTGCAATGTGTGCGTTCAACACACAGACTTTCAACTTCCTTTTGGTGGAGCAGTTCTGAAACAGTCTTTTTGTACAGTCTGCAAGTGGATATTTGGAGCGCTTTAAGGCCTACGCTGAAAAAAGAAATAACTTCAATCAAAAAGTAGAAAGAAGCATTCTCAGAAACCTCTTTGTGATGTGTGTATTGAACTCACAGAGTTGAACCTTCCTTTTGATAGAGGAGGTTTGAGATACTCTTTTTGTAGGATCTGCAAGTGAATAGTTGGAATGATTTGAGGCCTATGATGGTAAAGGAAATATCTTCACATAAAAACGATAGAGAAGCATTCTCGGAAACTTCCTTGTGATGTGTGCATTCAACTCACAGAGTTGAACCTTCCTTCTGATAGTGCAGTTTTGAAACACTCGTTTTGTATCATCTGCAAGTGGATACTTGGAGCGCTTTGAAGCCTATACTGGAAAATAAATGTCTTCTCATGAAAACTATACAGAAGCAATCTCCGAAACCACCCTGTGATGTGTGTATTCAACTCAGAGAGTTGAACCTTCCTTTTTTTAGAGCAGTTTTGAGACACTCTTTTTGCAAAATCTGCAAGTGAATACTTGGATCGCTTTGAAGCCTCTGCAGGGTAAAGGAAATATCTTCACATAAAAACAAAACAGAAGCATTGTCAGAAACTTCTTTATGATGAGTGCATTCAATTCACAGAGTTGAACCTTCCTTTCGATAGAGCAGTTTTGAAACACTCCTTTTGTAGTGTGTGCAAGTAGACATTTGGAGCTCCTTCAGGCCTGTGCTGGAAAAGGAAATATCTTCACACAAAAACTAGACAGAAGTATTCTCAGAAACTTCTTGGTGATGCATGCATTCAAAACACGGAGTTGAACCTTCCTTTTGATAGAACAGTTTTGAAACACTATTATTGTAGAATCTGCATGTGGATATTTGGAGCGCTTTGAGGCCTATGCTAGAAAAGAAAATATCTTCGCATAAAAATGAGACAGAAGCATTCTCAGAAACTTCTTTGTGATGTGTGCATTCGACTCACAGAGTTGGATCTTCCTTTTCTTAGAGCGGTTTTGAAACAAGATTTTTGTAGAATATTCAAGTGGACATTTGGAGGGCTTTGAGGCCTATGCTGGAAAAGGAAATAACTTCACATAAAAACTAGACAGAAGCACTCTCAGGAACTTCTTTATAATGTGTGCATAAAACTCACACAGTTGAATCTTCCTTTTGATAGAGGAGCTTTGAAACACTATTTTTCTAGAATATTCAAGTGGACATTTGGTGGGCTTTGAGGCCTATTCTGGAAAACGAAATATCTTCACATAAAAACTAGACAGATGTACTCTCAGGAACTTCTTTATGATGTGTGCATTCAACTCACAGAGTTGAACCTTTCTTTTGATAGAGAAGTTTTGAAATACTCTTTTTGTAGAATACGCAAGCGGGGGTTTGGAGCGCTTTAAGTCCTATGCTGGAAAAGGAAACATTTTCAGATAAAAACTAGACAGAAGCATTCTCTCAAGCTTCTCTGTGATGTTTGCATTCAACTCGCAGAGTTGAACCTTGCTTTTGATAGAGCAGTTTTGAAACACTCTTTTTGTAGGATCTGCAACGATATATTTGGAGCGATTTGAGGCCTATGATGGAAAAGGAAATATCTTCACATAAAAACTAGACAGAAGCATTCTCAGAAACGTATTGGTTATGAGTCCATTCAACTCACAGAGTTGAACCTTCGTTTTGATAGGGCAGTTTTGAAACACTCTTTTTGTAGAATCTTCAAGTGGACATTTTTAGTGCTTTGACGATATGCTGGAAAAGGAAATATCTTCACATAAAAACTACACAGAAGCATTCTCAGAAACTTCTTTGTGATGTGTGCTTTCAACTCACAGATGTAAACATTTCTTTTGATAGAGTAGTTTTGAAACACTCTTTTTGTAGAATCTGCAAGTGGATATACGGAGCGCTTTGAAGCCTATGCTGGAAAAGGAAATCTCTTCACATAAAAACAAGACAGAAGCATTCTCAGAAACTACTTTGCAATGTGTGCGTTCAACACACAGACTTTAAACTTCCTTTTGGCGGAGCAGTTCTGAAACAGTCTTTTTGTACAGTCTGCAAGTGCATATTTGGAGCGCTTTAAGGCCTACGCTGAAAAAAGAAATAACTTCAATCAAAAAGTAGAAAGAAGCATTCTCAGAAACCTCTTTGTGATGTGTGTATTGAACTCACAGAGTTGAACCTTCCTTTTGATAGAGGAGTTTTGAGATACTCTTTTTGTAGGATCTGCAAGTGAATAGTTGGAATGATTTGAGGCCTATGATGGTAAAGGAAATATCTTCACATAAAAACGATAGAGAAGCATTCTCGGAAACTTCCTTGTGATGTGTGCATTCAACTCACAGAGTTGAACCTTCCTTCTGATAGTGCAGTTTTGAAACACTCGTTTTGTATCATCTGCAAGTGGATACTTGGAGCGCTTTGAAGCCTATACTGGAAAATAAATGTCTTCTCATGAAAACTATACAGAAGCAATCTCCGAAACCACCCTGTGATGTGTGTATTCAACTCAGAGAGTTGAACCTTCCTTTTTTTAGAGCAGTTTTGAGACACTCTTTTTGCAAAATCTGCAAGTGAATACTTGGATCGCTTTGAAGCCTCTGCAGGGTAAAGGAAATATCTTCACATAAAAACAAAACAGAAGCATTGTCAGAAACTTCTTTATGATGTGTGCATTCAATTCACAGAGCTGAACCTTCCTTTCGATAGAGCAGTTTTGAAACACTCCTTTTGTAGTGTGTGCAAGTAGACATTTGGAGCTCCTTCAGGCCTGTGCTGGAAAAGGAAATATCTTCACACAAAAACTAGACAGAAGTATTCTCAGAAACTTCTTTGTGATGCATGCATTCAAAACACGGAGTTGAACCTTCCTTTTGATAGAACAGTTTTGAAACACTCTTATTGTAGAATCTGCATGTGGATATTTGGAGCGCTTTGAGGCCTATGCTAGAAAAGAAAATATCTTCGCATAAAAATGAGACAGAAGCATTCTCAGAAACTTCTTTGTGATGTGTGCATTCAACTCACAGAGTTGGATCTTCCTTTTCTTAGAGCGGTTTTGAAACAAGATTTTTGTAGAATATTCAAGTGGACATTTGGAGGGCTTTGAGGCCTATGCTGGAAAAGGAAATAACTTCACATAAAAACTAGACAGAAGCACTCTCAGGAACTTCTTTATAATGTGTGCATAAAACTCACACAGTTGAATCTTCCTTTTGATAGAGGAGTTTTGAAACACTATTTTTCTAGAATATTCAAGTGGACATTTGGTGGGCTTTGAGGCCTATTCTGGAAAACGAAATATCTTCACATAAAAACTAGACAGATGTACTCTCAGGAACTTCTTTATGATGTGTGCATTCAACTCACAGAGTTGAACCTTTCTTTTGATAGAGCAGTTTTGAAATACTCTTTTTGTAGAATACGCAAGCGGGGGTTTGGAGCGCTTTAAGTCCTATGCTGGAAAAGGAAACATTTTCAGATAAAAACTAGACAGAAGCATTCTCTCAAGCTTCTCTGTGATGTTTGCATTCAACTCGCAGAGTTGAACCTTGCTTTTGATAGAGCAGTTTTGAAACACTCTTTTTGTAGGATCTGCAACGATATATTTGGAGCGATTTGAGGCCTATGATGGAAAAGGAAATATCTTCACATAAAAACTAGACAGAAGCATTCTCAGAAACGTATTGGTTATGAGTCCATTCAACTCACAGAGTTGAACCTTCGTTTTGATAGGGCAGTTTTGAAACACTCTTTTTGTAGAATCTTCAAGTGGACATTTTTAGTGCTTTGACGATATGCTGGAAAAGGAAATATCTTCACATAAAAACTACACAGAAGCATTCTCAGAAACTTCTTTGTGATGTGTGCTTTCAACTCACAGATGTAAACATTTCTTTGGATAGAGTAGTTTTGAAACACTCTTTTTGTAGAATCTGCAAGTGGATATACGGAGCGCTTTGAAGCCTATGCTGGAAAAGGAAATCTCTTCACATAAAAACTATACAGAAGCATTCTCAGCAACTTCCTTGTGATTTGTGCATTCAACTCGGAGAGTTGAACCGTCCTTTTGTTAGAGCAGTTTGGGAACACTCTTTTTGTAGAATCTGCAAGTGGATATTTGGAGCACTTTGAAGCCTAAGCTGGAAAAGGAAACAACTTCACCTAAAAACTAGAAGGAAGCATTCTCACAAACTTTTTTGTGATGTGTGCATTCAACTCAGCGAGTTTAACCTTACTTTTGATAGAGCAGTTTTGAAATACTCTTTTTGTAGAATGTGCAAGTAGACATTTGGAGCTCTTTCAGGCCTGTGCTGGAATAGAAAAGATCTTCACACAAAAACTAGACAGAAGCATTCTCAGAAACTTCTTTGTGATGTGTGCATTCCACTCACAGAGTTGAACCTTCCTTTTGATAGAGCAATTCTGAAACACTCTTTTTGTAGAATCCGCAAGTGGATATTTGGAGCACTTTGAGGCCTATGCTGGAAAAGGAAATATTTTCACGTAAAAAGAAGACCGAAGCACTCTATCAAACTTCTTTGTGATGTTTACATTCAACTCACAGAGTTGAACCTTCCCTTGAATAGAGCAGTTTTGAAAGAATCTTTTTGTAGTATATGCAACTAGATATTTGGAGCGCTTTGAGTCCTATGAGGGAAATGGAAATATTTTTAGATAAAAACTAGACAGAGGCATTCTCAGAAACATATTTGTTACGAGTGAATTCAAGTCACAGAGTTGAACCTTCCTTTTGGCAGAGCGGTTTTGAAACCCTCTTTTTATTGAATCTTCCATTGGAGATTTAGAGCGCTTTGACGCAATGCTGGAAAAGGAAATATCTTCACATAAAAACTAGACGGATGCATTCCCAGAAACTTCTTTTTGATGTGTGCTTTCAACTCACAGAGTTGAACCTTTCTTTTGATAGAGCAGTTTTGAAACCCTCTCTTTGAAGAATCTTCATGTGGACATTTGGATATCTTTGAGGCCTATGCTGGAAAAGGAAATATCTTCACATAAAAACAAGACAGAAGCATTCTCAGAAACTACTTTGCAATGTGTGCGTTCAACACACAGACTTTAAACTTCCTTTTGGCGGAGCAGTTCTGAAACAGTCTTTTTGTACAGTCTGCAAGTGCATATTTGGAGCGCTTTAAGGCCTACGCTGAAAAAAGAAATAACTTCAATCAAAAAGTAGAAAGAAGCATTCTCAGAAACCTCTTTGTGATGTGTGTATTGAACTCACAGAGTTGAGCCTTCCTTTTGATAGAGGAGTTTTGAGATACTCTTTTTGTAGGATCTGCAAGTGAATAGTTGGAATGATTTGAGGCCTATGATGGTAAAGGAAATATCTTCACATAAAAACGATAGAGAAGCATTCTCGGAAACTTCCTTGTGATGTGTGCATTCAACTCACAGAGTTGAACCTTCCTTCTGATAGTGCAGTTTTGAAACACTCGTTTTGTATCATCTGCAAGTGGATACTTGGAGCGCTTTGAAGCCTATACTGGAAAATAAATGTCTTCTCATGAAAACTATACAGAAGCAATCTCCGAAACCACCCTGTGATGTGTGTATTCAACTCAGAGAGTTGAACCTTCCTTTTTTTAGAGCAGTTTTGAGACACTCTTTTTGCAAAATCTGCAAGTGAATACTTGGATCGCTTTGAAGCCTCTGCAGGGTAAAGGAAATATCTTCACATAAAAACAAAACAGAAGCATTGTCAGAAACTTCTTTATGATGTGTGCATTCAATTCACAGAGCTGAACCTTCCTTTCGATAGAGCAGTTTTGAAACACTCCTTTTGTAGTGTGTGCAAGTAGACATTTGGAGCTCCTTCAGGCCTGTGCTGGAAAAGGAAATATCTTCACACAAAAACTAGACAGAAGTATTCTCAGAAACTTCTTTGTGATGCATGCATTCAAAACACGGAGTTGAACCTTCCTTTTGATAGAACAGTTTTGAAACACTCTTATTGTAGAATCTGCATGTGGATATTTGGAGCGCTTTGAGGCCTATGCTAGAAAAGAAAATATCTTCGCATAAAAATGAGACAGAAGCATTCTCAGAAACTTCTTTGTGATGTGTGCATTCAACTCACAGAGTTGGATCTTCCTTTTCTTAGAGCGGTTTTGAAACAAGATTTTTGTAGAATATTCAAGTGGACATTTGGAGGGCTTTGAGGCCTATGCTGGAAAAGGAAATAACTTCACATAAAAACTAGACAGAAGCACTCTCAGGAACTTCTTTATAATGTGTGCATAAAACTCACACAGTTGAATCTTCCTTTTGATAGAGGAGTTTTGAAACACTATTTTTCTAGAATATTCAAGTGGACATTTGGTGGGCTTTGAGGCCTATTCTGGAAAACGAAATATCTTCACATAAAAACTAGACAGATGTACTCTCAGGAACTTCTTTATGATGTGTGCATTCAACTCACAGAGTTGAACCTTTCTTTTGATAGAGCAGTTTTGAAATACTCTTTTTGTAGAATACGCAAGCGGGGGTTTGGAGCGCTTTAAGTCCTATGCTGGAAAAGGAAACATTTTCAGATAAAAACTAGACAGAAGCATTCTCTCAAGCTTCTCTGTGATGTTTGCATTCAACTCGCAGAGTTGAACCTTGCTTTTGATAGAGCAGTTTTGAAACACTCTTTTTGTAGGATCTGCAACGATATATTTGGAGCGATTTGAGGCCTATGATGGAAAAGGAAATATCTTCACATAAAAACTAGACAGAAGCATTCTCAGAAACGTATTGGTTATGAGTCCATTCAACTCACAGAGTTGAACCTTCGTTTTGATAGGGCAGTTTTGAAACACTCTTTTTGTAGAATCTTCAAGTGGACATTTTTAGTGCTTTGACGATATGCTGGAAAAGGAAATATCTTCACATAAAAACTACACAGAAGCATTCTCAGAAACTTCTTTGTGATGTGTGCTTTCAACTCACAGATGTAAACATTTCTTTGGATAGAGTAGTTTTGAAACACTCTTTTTGTAGAATCTGCAAGTGGATATACGGAGCGCTTTGAAGCCTATGCTGGAAAAGGAAATCTCTTCACATAAAAACTATACAGAAGCATTCTCAGCAACTTCCTTGTGATTTGTGCATTCAACTCGGAGAGTTGAACCGTCCTTTTGTTAGAGCAGTTTGGGAACACTCTTTTTGTAGAATCTGCAAGTGGATATTTGGAGCACTTTGAAGCCTAAGCTGGAAAAGGAAACAACTTCACATAAAAACTAGAAGGAAGCATTCTCACAAACTTTTTTGTGATGTGTGCATTCAACTCAGCGAGTTTAACCTTACTTTTGATAGAGCAGTTTTGAAACACTCTTTTTGTAGAATGTGCAAGTAGACATTTGGAGCTCTTTCAGGCCTGTGCTGGAATAGAAAAGATCTTCACACAAAAACTAGACAGAAGCATTCTCAGAAACTTCTTTGTGATGTGTGCATTCCACTCACAGAGTTGAACCTTCCTTTTGATAGAGCAATTCTGAAACACTCTTTTTGTAGAATCCGCAAGTGGATATTTGGAGCACTTTGAGGCCTATGCTGGAAAAGGAAATATTTTCACGTAAAAACAAGACCGAAGCACTCTATCAAACTTCTTTCTGATGTTTACATTCAACTCACAGAGTTGAACCTTCCCTTGAATAGAGCAGTTTTGAAAGAATCTTTTTGTAGTATATGCAACTAGATATTTGGAGCGCTTTGAGTCCTATGAGGGAAATGGAAATGTTTTTAGATAAAAACTAGACAGAGGCATTCTCAGAAACATATTTGTTACGAGTGAATTCAAGTCACAGAGTTGAACCTTCCTTTTGGCAGAGCGGTTTTGAAACCCTCTTTTTATTGAATCTTCCATTGGAGATTTAGAGCGCTTTGACGCAATGCTGGAAAAGGAAATATCTTCACATAAAAACTAGACGGATGCATTCCCAGAAACTTCTTTTTGATGTGTGCTTTCAACTCACAGAGTTGAACCTTTCTTTTGATAGAGCAGTTTTGAAACCCTCTCTTTGAAGAATCTTCATGTGGACATTTGGATATCTTTGAGGCCTATGCTGGAAAAGGAAATATCTTCACATAAAAACAAGACAGAAGCATTCTCAGAAACTACTTTGCAATGTGTGCGTTCAACACACAGACTTTCAACTTCCTTTTGGTGGAGCAGTTCTGAAACAGTCTTTTTGTACAGTCTGCAAGTGGATATTTGGAGCGCTTTAAGGCCTACGCTGAAAAAAGAAATAACTTCAATCAAAAAGTAGAAAGAAGCATTCTCAGAAACCTCTTTGTGATGTGTGTATTGAACTCACAGAGTTGAACCTTCCTTTTGATAGAGGAGGTTTGAGATACTCTTTTTGTAGGATCTGCAAGTGAATAGTTGGAATGATTTGAGGCCTATGATGGTAAAGGAAATATCTTCACATAAAAACGATAGAGAAGCATTCTCGGAAACTTCCTTGTGATGTGTGCATTCAACTCACAGAGTTGAACCTTCCTTCTGATAGTGCAGTTTTGAAACACTCGTTTTGTATCATCTGCAAGTGGATACTTGGAGCGCTTTGAAGCCTATACTGGAAAATAAATGTCTTCTCATGAAAACTATACAGAAGCAATCTCCGAAACCACCCTGTGATGTGTGTATTCAACTCAGAGAGTTGAACCTTCCTTTTTTTAGAGCAGTTTTGAGACACTCTTTTTGCAAAATCTGCAAGTGAATACTTGGATCGCTTTGAAGCCTCTGCAGGGTAAAGGAAATATCTTCACATAAAAACAAAACAGAAGCATTGTCAGAAACTTCTTTATGATGAGTGCATTCAATTCACAGAGTTGAACCTTCCTTTCGATAGAGCAGTTTTGAAACACTCCTTTTGTAGTGTGTGCAAGTAGACATTTGGAGCTCCTTCAGGCCTGTGCTGGAAAAGGAAATATCTTCACACAAAAACTAGACAGAAGTATTCTCAGAAACTTCTTGGTGATGCATGCATTCAAAACACGGAGTTGAACCTTCCTTTTGATAGAACAGTTTTGAAACACTCTTATTGTAGAATCTGCATGTGGATATTTGGAGCGCTTTGAGGCCTATGCTAGAAAAGAAAATATCTTCGCATAAAAATGAGACAGAAGCATTCTCAGAAACTTCTTTGTGATGTGTGCATTCGACTCACAGAGTTGGATCTTCCTTTTCTTAGAGCGGTTTTGAAACAAGATTTTTGTAGAATATTCAAGTGGACATTTGGAGGGCTTTGAGGCCTATGCTGGAAAAGGAAATAACTTCACATAAAAACTAGACAGAAGCACTCTCAGGAACTTCTTTATAATGTGTGCATAAAACTCACACAGTTGAATCTTCCTTTTGATAGAGGAGCTTTGAAACACTATTTTTCTAGAATATTCAAGTGGACATTTGGTGGGCTTTGAGGCCTATTCTGGAAAACGAAATATCTTCACATAAAAACTAGACAGATGTACTCTCAGGAACTTCTTTATGATGTGTGCATTCAACTCACAGAGTTGAACCTTTCTTTTGATAGAGAAGTTTTGAAATACTCTTTTTGTAGAATACGCAAGCGGGGGTTTGGAGCGCTTTAAGTCCTATGCTGGAAAAGGAAACATTTTCAGATAAAAACTAGACAGAAGCATTCTCTCAAGCTTCTCTGTGATGTTTGCATTCAACTCGCAGAGTTGAACCTTGCTTTTGATAGAGCAGTTTTGAAACACTCTTTTTGTAGGATCTGCAACGATATATTTGGAGCGATTTGAGGCCTATGATGGAAAAGGAAATATCTTCACATAAAAACTAGACAGAAGCATTCTCAGAAACGTATTGGTTATGAGTCCATTCAACTCACAGAGTTGAACCTTCGTTTTGATAGGGCAGTTTTGAAACACTCTTTTTGTAGAATCTTCAAGTGGACATTTTTAGTGCTTTGACGATATGCTGGAAAAGGAAATATCTTCACATAAAAACTACACAGAAGCATTCTCAGAAACTTCTTTGTGATGTGTGCTTTCAACTCACAGATGTAAACATTTCTTTTGATAGAGTAGTTTTGAAACACTCTTTTTGTAGAATCTGCAAGTGGATATACGGAGCGCTTTGAAGCCTATGCTGGAAAAGGAAATCTCTTCACATAAAAACTATACAGAAGCATTCTCAGCAACTTCCTTGTGATTTGTGCATTCAACTCGGAGAGTTGAACCGTCCTTTTGTTAGAGCAGTTTGGGAACACTCTTTTTGTAGAATCTGCAAGTGGATATTTGGAGCACTTTGAAGCCTAAGCTGGAAAAGGAAACAACTTCACATAAAAACTAGAAGGAAGCATTCTCACAAACTTTTTTGTGATGTGTGCATTCAACTCAGCGAGTTTAACCTTACTTTTGATAGAGCAGTTTTGAAACACTCTTTTTGTAGAATGTGCAAGTAGACATTTGGAGCTCTTTCAGGCCTGTGCTGGAATAGAAAAGATCTTCACACAAAAACTAGACAGAAGCATTCTCAGAAACTTCTTTGTGATGTGTGCATTCCACTCACAGAGTTGAACCTTCCTTTTGATAGAGCAATTCTGAAACACTCTTTTTGTAGAATCCGCAAGTGGATATTTGGAGCACTTGGAGGCCTATGCTGGAAAAGGAAATATTTTCACGTAAAAACAAGACCGAAGCACTCTATCAAACTTCTTTGTGATGTTTACATTCAACTCACAGAGTTGAACCTTCCCTTGAATAGAGCAGTTTTGAAAGAATCTTTTTGTAGTATATGCAACTAGATATTTGGAGCGCTTTGAGTCCTATGAGGGAAATGGAAATATTTTTAGATAAAAACTAGACAGAGGCATTCTCAGAAACATATTTGTTACGAGTGAATTCAAGTCACAGAGTTGAACCTTCCTTTTGGCAGAGCGGTTTTGAAACCCTCTTTTTATTGAATCTTCCATTGGAGATTTAGAGCGCTTTGACGCAATGCTGGAAAAGGAAATATCTTCACATAAAAACTAGACGGATGCATTCCCAGAAACTTCTTTTTGATGTGTGCTTTCAACTCACAGAGTTGAACCTTTCTTTTGATAGAGCAGTTTTGAAACCCTCTCTTTGAAGAATCTTCATGTGGACATTTGGATATCTTTGAGGCCTATGCTGGAAAAGGAAATATCTTCACATAAAAACAAGACAGAAGCATTCTCAGAAACTACTTTGCAATGTGTGCGTTCAACACACAGACTTTAAACTTCCTTTTGGCGGAGCAGTTCTGAAACAGTCTTTTTGTACAGTCTGCAAGTGGATATTTGGAGCGCTTTAAGGCTTACGCTGAAAAAAGAAATAACTTCAATCAAAAAGTAGAAAGAAGCATTCTCAGAAACCTCTTTGTGATGTGTGTATTGAACTCACAGAGTTGAACCTTCCTTTTGATAGAGGAGTTTTGAGATACTCTTTTTGTGGGATCTGCAAGTGAATAGTTGGAATGATTTGAGGCCTATGATGGTAAAGGAAATATCTTCACATAAAAACGATAGAGAAGCATTCTCGGAAACTTCCTTGTGATGTGTGCATTCAACTCACAGAGTTGAACCTTCCTTCTGATAGTGCAGTTTTGAAACACTCGTTTTGTATCATCTGCAAGTGGATACTTGGAGCGCTTTGAAGCCTATACTGGAAAAGTAAATGTCTTCTCATGAAAACTATACAGAAGCAATCTCCGAAACCACCCTGTGATGTGAGTATTCAACTCAGAGAGTTGAACCTTCCTTTTTTTAGAGCAGTTTTGAGACACTCTTTTTGCAAAATCTGCAAGTGAATACTTGGATCGCTTTGAAGCCTCTGCAGGGTAAAGGAAATATCTTCACATAAAAACAAAACAGAAGCATTGTCAGAAACTTCTTTATGATGTGTGCATTCAATTCACAGAGTTGAACCTTCCTTTCGATAGAGCAGTTTTGAAACACTCCTTTTGTAGTGTGTGCAAGTAGACATTTGGAGCTCCTTCAGGCCTGTGCTGGAAAAGGAAATATCTTCACACAAAAACTAGACAGAAGTATTCTCAGAAACTTCTTGGTGATGCATGCATTCAAAACACGGAGTTGAACCTTCCTTTTGATAGAACAGTTTTGAAACACTCTTATTGTAGAATCTGCATGTGGATATTTGGAGCGCTTTGAGGCCTATGCTAGAAAAGAAAATATCTTCGCATAAAAATGAGACAGGAGCATTCTCAGAAACTTCTTTGTGATGTGTGCATTCAACTCACAGAGTTGGATCTTCCTTTTCTTAGAGCGGTTTTGAAACAAGATTTTTGTAGAATATTCAAGTGGACATTTGGAGGGCTTTGAGGCCTATGCTGGAAAAGGAAATAACTTCACATAAAAACTAGACAGAAGCACTCTCAGGAACTTCTTTATAATGTGTGCATAAAACTCACACAGTTGAATCTTCCTTTTGATAGAGGAGTTTTGAAACACTATTTTTCTAGAATATTCAAGTGGACATTTGGTGGGCTTTGAGGCCTATTCTGGAAAACGAAATATCTTCACATAAAAACTAGACAGATGTACTCTCAGGAACTTCTTTATGATGTGTGCATTCAGCTCACAGAGTTGAACCTTTCTTTTGATAGAGCAGTTTTGAAATACTCTTTTTGTAGAATACGCAAGCGGGGGTTTGGAGCGCTTTAAGTCCTATGCTGGAAAAGGAAACATTTTCAGATAAAAACTAGACAGAAGCATTCTCTCAAGCTTCTCTGTGATGTTTGCATTCAACTCGCAGAGTTGAACCTTGCTTTTGATAGAGCAGTTTTGAAACACTCTTTTTGTAGGATCTGCAACGATATATTTGGAGCGATTTGAGGCCTATGATGGAAAAGGAAATATCTTCACATAAAAACTAGACAGAAGCATTCTCAGAAACGTATTGGTTATGAGTCCATTCAACTCACAGAGTTGAACCTTCGTTTTGATAGGGCAGTTTTGAAACACTCTTTTTGTAGAATCTTCAAGTGGACATTTTTAGTGCTTTGACGATATGCTGGAAAAGGAAATATCTTCACATAAAAACTACACAGAAGCATTCTCAGAAACTTCTTTGTGATGTGTGCTTTCAACTCACAGATGTAAACATTTCTTTGGATAGAGTAGTTTTGAAACACTCTTTTTGTAGAATCTGCAAGTGGATATACGGAGCGCTTTGAAGCCTATGCTGGAAAAGGAAATCTCTTCACATAAAAACTATACAGAAGCATTCTCAGCAACTTCCTTGTGATTTGTGCATTCAACTCGGAGAGTTGAACCGTCCTTTTGTTAGAGCAGTTTGGGAACACTCTTTTTGTAGAATCTGCAAGTGGATATTTGGAGCACTTTGAAGCCTAAGCTGGAAAAGGAAACAACTTCACATAAAAACTAGAAGGAAGCATTCTCACAAACTTTTTTGTGATGTGTGCATTCAACTCAGCGAGTTTAACCTTACTTTTGATAGAGCAGTTTTGAAACACTCTTTTTGTAGAATGTGCAAGTAGACATTTGGAGCTCTTTCAGGCCTGTGCTGGAATAGAAAAGATCTTCACACAAAAACTAGACAGAAGCATTCTCAGAAACTTCTTTGTGATGTGTGCATTCCACTCACAGAGTTGAACCTTCCTTTTGATAGAGCAATTCTGAAACACTCTTTTTGTAGAATCCGCAAGTGGATATTTGGAGCACTTTGAGGCCTATGCTGGAAAAGGAAATATTTTCACGTAAAAACAAGACCGAAGCACTCTATCAAACTTCTTTGTGATGTTTACATTCAACTCACAGAGTTGAACCTTCCCTTGAATAGAGCAGTTTTGAAAGAATCTTTTTGTAGTATATGCAACTAGATATTTGGAGCGCTTTGAGTCCTATGAGGGAAATGGAAATATTTTTAGATAAAAACTAGACAGAGGCATTCTCAGAAACATATTTGTTACGAGTGAATTCAAGTCACAGAGTTGAACCTTCCTTTTGGCAGAGCGGTTTTGAAACCCTCTTTTTATTGAATCTTCCATTGGAGATTTAGAGCGCTTTGACGCAATGCTGGAAAAGGAAATATCTTCACATAAAAACTAGACGGATGCATTCCCAGAAACTTCTTTTTGATGTGTGCTTTCAACTCACAGAGTTGAACCTTTCTTTTGATAGAGCAGTTTTGAAACCCTCTCTTTGAAGAATCTTCATGTGGACATTTGGATATCTTTGAGGCCTATGCTGGAAAAGGAAATATCTTCACATAAAAACAAGACAGAAGCATTCTCAGAAACTACTTTGCAATGTGTGCGTTCAACACACAGACTTTAAACTTCCTTTTGGCGGAGCAGTTCTGAAACAGTCTTTTTGTACAGTCTGCAAGTGGATATTTGGAGCGCTTTAAGGCTTACGCTGAAAAAAGAAATAACTTCAATCAAAAAGTAGAAAGAAGCATTCTCAGAAACCTCTTTGTGATGTGTGTATTGAACTCACAGAGTTGAACCTTCCTTTTGATAGAGGAGTTTTGAGATACTCTTTTTGTGGGATCTGCAAGTGAATAGTTGGAATGATTTGAGGCCTATGATGGTAAAGGAAATATCTTCACATAAAAACGATAGAGAAGCATTCTCGGAAACTTCCTTGTGATGTGTGCATTCAACTCACAGAGTTGAACCTTCCTTCTGATAGTGCAGTTTTGAAACACTCGTTTTGTATCATCTGCAAGTGGATACTTGGAGCGCTTTGAAGCCTATACTGGAAAAGTAAATGTCTTCTCATGAAAACTATACAGAAGCAATCTCCGAAACCACCCTGTGATGTGTGTATTCAACTCAGAGAGTTGAACCTTCCTTTTTTTAGAGCAGTTTTGAGACACTCTTTTTGCAAAATCTGCAAGTGAATACTTGGATCGCTTTGAAGCCTCTGCAGGGTAAAGGAAATATCTTCACATAAAAACAAAACAGAAGCATTGTCAGAAACTTCTTTATGATGTGTGCATTCAATTCACAGAGTTGAACCTTCCTTTCGATAGAGCAGTTTTGAAACACTCCTTTTGTAGTGTGTGCAAGTAGACATTTGGAGCTCCTTCAGGCCTGTGCTGGAAAAGGAAATATCTTCACACAAAAACTAGACAGAAGTATTCTCAGAAACTTCTTGGTGATGCATGCATTCAAAACACGGAGTTGAACCTTCCTTTTGATAGAACAGTTTTGAAACACTCTTATTGTAGAATCTGCATGTGGATATTTGGAGCGCTTTGAGGCCTATGCTAGAAAAGAAAATATCTTCGCATAAAAATGAGACAGGAGCATTCTCAGAAACTTCTTTGTGATGTGTGCATTCAACTCACAGAGTTGGATCTTCCTTTTCTTAGAGCGGTTTTGAAACAAGATTTTTGTAGAATATTCAAGTGGACATTTGGAGGGCTTTGAGGCCTATGCTGGAAAAGGAAATAACTTCACATAAAAACTAGACAGAAGCACTCTCAGGAACTTCTTTATAATGTGTGCATAAAACTCACACAGTTGAATCTTCCTTTTGATAGAGGAGTTTTGAAACACTATTTTTCTAGAATATTCAAGTGGACATTTGGTGGGCTTTGAGGCCTATTCTGGAAAACGAAATATCTTCACATAAAAACTAGACAGATGTACTCTCAGGAACTTCTTTATGATGTGTGCATTCAGCTCACAGAGTTGAACCTTTCTTTTGATAGAGCAGTTTTGAAATACTCTTTTTGTAGAATACGCAAGCGGGGGTTTGGAGCGCTTTAAGTCCTATGCTGGAAAAGGAAACATTTTCAGATAAAAACTAGACAGAAGCATTCTCTCAAGCTTCTCTGTGATGTTTGCATTCAACTCGCAGAGTTGAACCTTGCTTTTGATAGAGCAGTTTTGAAACACTCTTTTTGTAGGATCTGCAACGATATATTTGGAGCGATTTGAGGCCTATGATGGAAAAGGAAATATCTTCACATAAAAACTAGACAGAAGCATTCTCAGAAACGTATTGGTTATGAGTCCATTCAACTCACAGAGTTGAACCTTCGTTTTGATAGGGCAGTTTTGAAACACTCTTTTTGTAGAATCTTCAAGTGGACATTTTTAGTGCTTTGACGATATGCTGGAAAAGGAAATATCTTCACATAAAAACTACACAGAAGCATTCTCAGAAACTTCTTTGTGATGTGTGCTTTCAACTCACAGATGTAAACATTTCTTTGGATAGAGTAGTTTTGAAACACTCTTTTTGTAGAATCTGCAAGTGGATATACGGAGCGCTTTGAAGCCTATGCTGGAAAAGGAAATCTCTTCACATAAAAACTATACAGAAGCATTCTCAGCAACTTCCTTGTGATTTGTGCATTCAACTCGGAGAGTTGAACCGTCCTTTTGTTAGAGCAGTTTGGGAACACTCTTTTTGTAGAATCTGCAAGTGGATATTTGGAGCACTTTGAAGCCTAAGCTGGAAAAGGAAACAACTTCACCTAAAAACTAGAAGGAAGCATTCTCACAAACTTTTTTGTGATGTGTGCATTCAACTCAGCGAGTTTAACCTTACTTTTGATAGAGCAGTTTTGAAACACTCTTTTTGTAGAATGTGCAAGTAGACATTTGGAGCTCTTTCAGGCCTGTGCTGGAATAGAAAAGATCTTCACACAAAAACTAGACAGAAGCATTCTCAGAAACTTCTTTGTGATGTGTGCATTCCACTCACAGAGTTGAACCTTCCTTTTGATAGAGCAATTCTGAAACACTCTTTTTGTAGAATCCGCAAGTGGATATTTGGAGCACTTTGAGGCCTATGCTGGAAAAGGAAATATTTTCACGTAAAAACAAGACCGAAGCACTCTATCAAACTTCTTTGTGATGTTTACATTCAACTCACAGAGTTGAACCTTCCCTTGAATAGAGCAGTTTTGAAAGAATCTTTTTGTAGTATATGCAACTAGATATTTGGAGCGCTTTGAGTCCTATGAGGGAAATGGAAATATTTTTAGATAAAAACTAGACAGAGGCATTCTCAGAAACATATTTGTTACGAGTGAATTCAAGTCACAGAGTTGAACCTTCCTTTTGGCAGAGCGGTTTTGAAACCCTCTTTTTATTGAATCTTCCATTGGAGATTTAGAGCGCTTTGACGCAATGCTGGAAAAGGAAATATCTTCACATAAAAACTAGACGGATGCATTCCCAGAAACTTCTTTTTGATGTGTGCTTTCAACTCACAGAGTTGAACCTTTCTTTTGATAGAGCAGTTTTGAAACCCTCTCTTTGAAGAATCTTCATGTGGACATTTGGATATCTTTGAGGCCTATGCTGGAAAAGGAAATATCTCCACATAAAAACAAGACAGAAGCATTCTCAGAAACTACTTTGCAATGTGTGCGTTCAACACACAGACTTTCAACTTCCTTTTGGCGGAGCAGTTCTGAAACAGTCTTTTTGTACTGTCTGCAAGTGCATATTTGGAGCGCTTTAAGGCCTACGCTGAAAAAAGAAATAACTTCAATCAAAAAGTAGAAAGAAGCATTCTCAGAAACCTCTTTGTGATGTGTGTATTGAACTCACAGAGTTGAGCCTTCCTTTTGATAGAGGAGTTTTGAGATACTCTTTTTGTAGGATCTGCAAGTGAATAGTTGGAATGATTTGAGGCCTATGATGGTAAAGGAAATATCTTCACATAAAAACGATAGAGAAGCATTCTCGGAAACTTCCTTGTGATGTGTGCATTCAACTCACAGAGTTGAACCTTCCTTCTGATAGTGCAGTTTTGAAACACTCGTTTTGTATCATCTGCAAGTGGATACTTGGAGCGCTTTGAAGCCTATACTGGAAAATAAATGTCTTCTCATGAAAACTATACAGAAGCAATCTCCGAAACCACCCTGTGATGTGTGTATTCAACTCAGAGAGTTGAACCTTCCTTTTTTTAGAGCAGTTTTGAGACACTCTTTTTGCAAAATCTGCAAGTGAATACTTGGATCGCTTTGAAGCCTCTGCAGGGTAAAGGAAATATCTTCACATAAAAACAAAACAGAAGCATTGTCAGAAACTTCTTTATGATGTGTGCATTCAATTCACAGAGTTGAACCTTCCTTTCGATAGAGCAGTTTTGAAACACTCCTTTTGTAGTGTGTGCAAGTAGACATTTGGAGCTCCTTCAGGCCTGTGCTGGAAAAGGAAATATCTTCACACAAAAACTAGACAGAAGTATTCTCAGAAACTTCTTTGTGATGCATGCATTCAAAACACGGAGTTGAACCTTCCTTTTGATAGAACAGTTTTGAAACACTCTTATTGTAGAATCTGCATGTGGATATTTGGAGCGCTTTGAGGCCTATGCTAGAAAAGAAAATATCTTCGCATAAAAATGAGACAGAAGCATTCTCAGAAACTTCTTTGTGATGTGTGCATGCAACTCACAGAGTTGGATCTTCCTTTTCTTAGAGCGGTTTTGAAACAAGATTTTTGTAGAATATTCAAGTGGACATTTGGAGGGCTTTGAGGCCTATGCTGGAAAAGGAAATAACTTCACATAAAAACTAGACAGAAGCACTCTCAGGAACTTCTTTATAATGTGTGCATAAAACTCACACAGTTGAATCTTCCTTTTGATAGAGGAGTTTTGAAACACTATTTTTCTAGAATATTCAAGTGGACATTTGGTGGGCTTTGAGGCCTATTCTGGAAAAGGAAATATCTTCACATAAAAACTAGACAGAAGTACTCTCAGGAACTTCTTTATGATGTGTGCATTCAACTCACAGAGTTGAACCTTTCTTTTGATAGAGCAGTTTTGAAATACTCTTTTTGTAGAATACGCAAGCGGGGGTTTGGAGCGCTTTAAGTCCTATGCTGGAAAAGGAAACATTTTCAGATAAAAACTAGACAGAAGCATTCTCTCAAGCTTCTCTGTGATGTTTGCATTCAACTCGCAGAGTTGAACCTTGCTTTTGATAGAGCAGTTTTGAAACACTCTTTTTGTAGGATCTGCAACGATATATTTGGAGCGATTTGAGGCCTATGATGGAAAAGGAAATATCTTCACATAAAAACTAGACAGAAGCATTCTCAGAAACGTATTGGTTATGAGTCCATTCAACTCACAGAGTTGAACCTTCGTTTTGATAGGGCAGTTTTGAAACACTCTTTTTGTAGAATCTTCAAGTGGACATTTTTAGTGCTTTGACGATATGCTGGAAAAGGAAATATCTTCACATAAAAACTACACAGAAGCATTCTCAGAAACTTCTTTGTGATGTGTGCTTTCAACTCACAGATGTAAACATTTCTTTTGATAGAGTAGTTTTGAAACACTCTTTTTGTAGAATCTGCAAGTGGATATACGGAGCGCTTTGAAGCCTATGCTGGAAAAGGAAATCTCTTCACATAAAAACTATACAGAAGCATTCTCAGCAACTTCCTTGTGATTTGTGCATTCAACTCGGAGAGTTGAACCGTCCTTTTGTTAGAGCAGTTTGGGAACACTCTTTTTGTAGAATCTGCAAGTGGATATTTGGAGCACTTTGAAGCCTAAGCTGGAAAAGGAAACAACTTCACATAAAAACTAGAAGGAAGCATTCTCACAAACTTTTTTGTGATGTGTGCATTCAACTCAGCGAGTTTAACCTTACTTTTGATAGAGCAGTTTTGAAACACTCTTTTTGTAGAATGTGCAAGTAGACATTTGGAGCTCTTTCAGGCCTGTGCTGGAATAGAAAAGATCTTCACACAAAAACTAGACAGAAGCATTCTCAGAAACTTCTTTGTGATGTGTGCATTCCACTCACAGAGTTGAACCTTCCTTTTGATAGAGCAATTCTGAAACACTCTTTTTGTAGAATCCGCAAGTGGATATTTGGAGCACTTTGAGGCCTATGCTGGAAAAGGAAATATTTTCACGTAAAAACAAGACCGAAGCACTCTATCAAACTTCTTTGTGATGTTTACATTCAACTCACAGAGTTGAACCTTCCCTTGAATAGAGCAGTTTTGAAAGAATCTTTTTGTAGTATATGCAACTAGATATTTGGAGCGCTTTGAGTCCTATGAGGGAAATGGAAATATTTTTAGATAAAAACTAGACAGAGGCATTCTCAGAAACATATTTGTTACGAGTGAATTCAAGTCACAGAGTTGAACCTTCCTTTTGGCAGAGCGGTTTTGAAACCCTCTTTTTATTGAATCTTCCATTGGAGATTTAGAGCGCTTTGACGCAATGCTGGAAAAGGAAATATCTTCACATAAAAACTAGACGGATGCATTCCCAGAAACTTCTTTTTGATGTGTGCTTTCAACTCACAGAGTTGAACCTTTCTTTTGATAGAGCAGTTTTGAAACCCTCTCTTTGAAGAATCTTCATGTGGACATTTGGATATCTTTGAGGCCTATGCTGGAAAAGGAAATATCTCCACATAAAAACAAGACAGAAGCATTCTCAGAAACTACTTTGCAATGTGTGCGTTCAACACACAGACTTTCAACTTCCTTTTGGCGGAGCAGTTCTGAAACAGTCTTTTTGTACTGTCTGCAAGTGCATATTTGGAGCGCTTTAAGGCCTACGCTGAAAAAAGAAATAACTTCAATCAAAAAGTAGAAAGAAGCATTCTCAGAAACCTCTTTGTGATGTGTGTATTGAACTCACAGAGTTGAGCCTTCCTTTTGATAGAGGAGTTTTGAGATACTCTTTTTGTAGGATCTGCAAGTGAATAGTTGGAATGATTTGAGGCCTATGATGGTAAAGGAAATATCTTCACATAAAAACGATAGAGAAGCATTCTCGGAAACTTCCTTGTGATGTGTGCATTCAACTCACAGAGTTGAACCTTCCTTCTGATAGTGCAGTTTTGAAACACTCGTTTTGTATCATCTGCAAGTGGATACTTGGAGCGCTTTGAAGCCTATACTGGAAAATAAATGTCTTCTCATGAAAACTATACAGAAGCAATCTCCGAAACCACCCTGTGATGTGTGTATTCAACTCAGAGAGTTGAACCTTCCTTTTTTTAGAGCAGTTTTGAGACACTCTTTTTGCAAAATCTGCAAGTGAATACTTGGATCGCTTTGAAGCCTCTGCAGGGTAAAGGAAATATCTTCACATAAAAACAAAACAGAAGCATTGTCAGAAACTTCTTTATGATGTGTGCATTCAATTCACAGAGTTGAACCTTCCTTTCGATAGAGCAGTTTTGAAACACTCCTTTTGTAGTGTGTGCAAGTAGACATTTGGAGCTCCTTCAGGCCTGTGCTGGAAAAGGAAATATCTTCACACAAAAACTAGACAGAAGTATTCTCAGAAACTTCTTGGTGATGCATGCATTCAAAACACGGAGTTGAACCTTCCTTTTGATAGAACAGTTTTGAAACACTCTTATTGTAGAATTTGCATGTGGATATTTGGAGCGCTTTGAGGCCTATGCTAGAAAAGAAAATATCTTCGCATAAAAATGAGACAGAAGCATTCTCAGAAACTTTTTTGTGATGTGTGCATTAAACTCACAGTGTTGAACCTGCCTTTTGATAGAGCAGTTTTGAAACACTCTTTTTGTAGAATCTGCAGGTGGATATTTGGAGTGCTTTGAGGACAATGCTATATAAGGAAATGTCTTCACATAAAACCTAGACAGAAACACTATCAGAAACTTCTTTGTGATGTGTGCTTCCAAATCACAGAGTTGAACCTTCCTTTTGATATAGCAGGTTGGGAACACACTTTTTGTGGAATCTGCAAGTGAATTTTGGGAGCGCTTTGAGGACTATGCTGGAAAAGGAAATATATTCACATAAAAACTAGAAAGAGGCATTCTCAAAAACTTCTCTGTGATGTGTGCGCTAAACTCACAAAGTTGAACATCCCTTTTGCTAGAGCAGTTTTGAAACACTGTTTTTGTAAAATCTGCAAGTGAATATTTGGAGTGATTGAGACCTCTGCTGGAAAATCATATAACTTCAAAGAAGAACGGGACAGAAGTATTCTCAGAAACATCTTTGTGATGTCTGCATTCAACTCGCGGAGTTGAAACTTCCTTTTGTTAGAGCAGTTTTGAAACTGTCTTTTTATGGAAGCTACAAGTGGATATTTGGAAGGCTTTGAGGCTTATGCTGGAAAAGCTAATAACTTCACATAAAAAGTAGAGAGAAGCATTCTCAGAAACTTCTTTGTGATGAGTGCATTGAAGTGTACATTTGGAGTGCTTTGAGGCCTTTGCTGGAAAAGGAAATAACTTCACATAAAAATTAGACAGAAGCATTCTCAGAAACTTCTTTGTGATGTGTGCATTCAACTCACAGAGTTGGATCTTCCTTTTCTTAGAGCGGTTTGGAAACAAGATTTTTGTAGAATATTCAAGTGGACATTTGGAGGGCTTTGAGGCCTATGCTGGAAAAGGAAATAACTTCACATAAAAACTAGACAGAAGCACTCTCAGGAACTTCTTTATAACGTGTGCATAAAACTCACACAGTTGAATCTTCCTTTTGATAGAGGAGTTTTGAAACACTATTTTTCTAGAATATTCAAGTGGACATTTGGTGGGCTTTGAGGCCTATTCTGGAAAACGAAATATCTTCACATAAAAACTAGACAGAAGTACTCTCAGGAACTTCTCTATGATGTGTGCATTCAACTCACAGAGTTGAACCTCTCTTTTGATAGAGCAGTTTTGAAATACTCTTTTTGTAGAATACGCAAGCGGGGGTTTGGAGCGCTTTAAGTCCTATGCTGGAAAAGGAAACATTTTCAGATAAAAACTAGACAGAAGCATTCTCTC
This sequence comes from Pongo abelii, assembly GCF_028885655.2. Taxonomy (NCBI): domain Eukaryota; kingdom Metazoa; phylum Chordata; class Mammalia; order Primates; family Hominidae; genus Pongo; species Pongo abelii. Next base: position 26,522,869 of record NC_072005.2, read on the forward strand.
AAGCTTCTCTGTGATGTTTGCATTCAACTCGCAGAGTTGAACCTTGCTTTTGATAGAGCAGTTTTGAAACACTCTTTTTGTAGGATCTGCAACGATATATTTGGAGCGATTTGAGGCCTATGATGGAAAAGGAAATATCTTCACATAAAAACTAGACAGAAGCATTCTCAGAAACGTATTGGTTATGAGTCCATTCAACTCACAGAGTTGAACCTTCGTTTTGATAGGGCAGTTTTGAAACACTCTTTTTGTAGAATCTTCAAGTGGACATTTTTAGTGCTTTGACGATATGCTGGAAAAGGAAATATCTTCACATAAAAACTACACAGAAGCATTCTCAGAAACTTCTTTGTGATGTGTGCTTTCAACTCACAGATGTAAACATTTCTTTTGATAGAGTAGTTTTGAAACACTCTTTTTGTAGAATCTGCAAGTGGATATACGGAGCGCTTTGAAGCCTATGCTGGAAAAGGAAATCTCTTCACATAAAAACTATACAGAAGCATTCTCAGCAACTTCCTTGTGATTTGTGCATTCAACTCGGAGAGTTGAACCGTCCTTTTGTTAGAGCAGTTTGGGAACACTCTTTTTGTAGAATCTGCAAGTGGATATTTGGAGCACTTTGAAGCCTAAGCTGGAAAAGGAAACAACTTCACCTAAAAACTAGAAGGAAGCATTCTCACAAACTTTTTTGTGATGTGTGCATTCAACTCAGCGAGTTTAACCTTACTTTTGATAGAGCAGTTTTGAAACACTCTTTTTGTAGAATGTGCAAGTAGACATTTGGAGCTCTTTCAGGCCTGTGCTGGAATAGAAAAGATCTTCACACAAAAACTAGACAGAAGCATTCTCAGAAACTTCTTTGTGATGTGTGCATTCCACTCACAGAGTTGAACCTTCCTTTTGATAGAGCAATTCTGAAACACTCTTTTTGTAGAATCCGCAAGTGGATATTTGGAGCACTTTGAGGCCTATGCTGGAAAAGGAAATATTTTCACGTAAAAACAAGACCGAAGCACTCTATCAAACTTCTTTGTGATGTTTACATTCAACTCACAGAGTTGAACCTTCCCTTGAATAGAGCAGTTTTGAAAGAATCTTTTTGTAGTATATGCAACTAGATATTTGGAGCGCTTTGAGTCCTATGAGGGAAATGGAAATATTTTTAGATAAAAACTAGACAGAGGCATTCTCAGAAACATATTTGTTACGAGTGAATTCAAGTCACAGAGTTGAACCTTCCTTTTGGCAGAGCGGTTTTGAAACCCTCTTTTTATTGAATCTTCCATTGGAGATTTAGAGCGCTTTGACGCAATGCTGGAAAAGGAAATATCTTCACATAAAAACTAGACGGATGCATTCCCAGAAACTTCTTTTTGATGTGTGCTTTCAACTCACAGAGTTGAACCTTTCTTTTGATAGAGCAGTTTTGAAACCCTCTCTTTGAAGAATCTTCATGTGGACATTTGGATATCTTTGAGGCCTATGCTGGAAAAGGAAATATCTCCACATAAAAACAAGACAGAAGCATTCTCAGAAACTACTTTGCAATGTGTGCGTTCAACACACAGACTTTCAACTTCCTTTTGGCGGAGCAGTTCTGAAACAGTCTTTTTGTACAGTCTGCAAGTGCATATTTGGAGCGCTTTAAGGCCTACGCTGAAAAAAGAAATAACTTCAATCAAAAAGTAGAAAGAAGCATTCTCAGAAACCTCTTTGTGATGTGTGTATTGAACTCACAGAGTTGAACCTTCCTTTTGATAGAGGAGGTTTGAGATACTCTTTTTGTAGGATCTGCAAGTGAATAGTTGGAATGATTTGAGGCCTATGATGGTAAAGGAAATATCTTCACATAAAAACGATAGAGAAGCATTCTCGGAAACTTCCTTGTGATGTGTGCATTCAACTCACAGAGTTGAACCTTCCTTCTGATAGTGCAGTTTTGAAACACTCGTTTTGTATCATCTGCAAGTGGATACTTGGAGCGCTTTGAAGCCTATACTGGAAAATAAATGTCTTCTCATGAAAACTATACAGAAGCAATCTCCGAAACCACCCTGTGATGTGTGTATTCAACTCAGAGAGTTGAACCTTCCTTTTTTTAGAGCAGTTTTGAGACACTCTTTTTGCAAAATCTGCAAGTGAATACTTGGATCGCTTTGAAGCCTCTGCAGGGTAAAGGAAATATCTTCACATAAAAACAAAACAGAAGCATTGTCAGAAACTTCTTTATGATGTGTGCATTCAATTCACAGAGTTGAACCTTCCTTTCGATAGAGCAGTTTTGAAACACTCCTTTTGTAGTGTGTGCAAGTAGACATTTGGAGCTCCTTCAGGCCTGTGCTGGAAAAGGAAATATCTTCACACAAAAACTAGACAGAAGTATTCTCAGAAACTTCTTGGTGATGCATGCATTCAAAACACGGAGTTGAACCTTCCTTTTGATAGAACAGTTTTGAAACACTCTTATTGTAGAATCTGCATGTGGATATTTGGAGCGCTTTGAGGCCTATGCTAGAAAAGAAAATATCTTCGCATAAAAATGAGACAGAAGCATTCTCAGAAACTTCTTTGTGATGTGTGCATTCAACTCACAGAGTTGGATCTTCCTTTTCTTAGAGCGGTTTTGAAACAAGATTTTTGTAGAATATTCAAGTGGACATTTGGAGGGCTTTGAGGCCTATGCTGGAAAAGGAAATAACTTCACATAAAAACTAGACAGAAGCACTCTCAGGAACTTCTTTATAATGTGTGCATAAAACTCACACAGTTGAATCTTCCTTTTGATAGAGGAGTTTTGAAACACTATTTTTCTAGAATATTCAAGTGGACATTTGGTGGGCTTTGAGGCCTATTCTGGAAAAGGAAATATCTTCACATAAAAACTAGACAGAAGTACTCTCAGGAACTTCTTTATGATGTGTGCATTCAACTCACAGAGTTGAACCTTTCTTTTGATAGAGCAGTTTTGAAATACTCTTTTTGTAGAATACGCAAGCGGGGGTTTGGAGCGCTTTAAGTCCTATGCTGGAAAAGGAAACATTTTCAGATAAAAACTAGACAGAAGCATTCTCTCAAGCTTCTCTGTGATGTTTGCATTCAACTCGCAGAGTTGAACCTTGCTTTTGATAGAGCAGTTTTGAAACACTCTTTTTGTAGGATCTGCAACGATATATTTGGAGCGATTTGAGGCCTATGATGGAAAAGGAAATATCTTCACATAAAAACTAGACAGAAGCATTCTCAGAAACGTATTGGTTATGAGTCCATTCAACTCACAGAGTTGAACCTTCGTTTTGATAGGGCAGTTTTGAAACACTCTTTTTGTAGAATCTTCAAGTGGACATTTTTAGTGCTTTGACGATATGCTGGAAAAGGAAATATCTTCACATAAAAACTACACAGAAGCATTCTCAGAAACTTCTTTTTGATGTGTGCTTTCAACTCACAGATGTAAACATTTCTTTTGATAGAGTAGTTTTGAAACACTCTTTTTGTAGAATCTGCAAGTGGATATACGGAGCGCTTTGAAGCCTATGCTGGAAAAGGAAATCTCTTCACATAAAAACTATACAGAAGCATTCTCAGCAACTTCCTTGTGATTTGTGCATTCAACTCGGAGAGTTGAACCGTCCTTTTGTTAGAGCAGTTTGGGAACAATCTTTTTGTAGAATCTGCAAGTGGATATTTGGAGCACTTTGAAGCCTAAGCTGGAAAAGGAAACAACTTCACATAAAAACTAGAAGGAAGCATTCTCACAAACTTTTTTGTGATGTGTGCATTCAACTCAGCGAGTTTAACCTTACTTTTGATAGAGCAGTTTTGAAACACTCTTTTTGTAGAATGTGCAAGTAGACATTTGGAGCTCTTTCAGGCCTGTGCTGGAATAGAAAAGATCTTCACACAAAAACTAGACAGAAGCATTCTCAGAAACTTCTTTGTGATGTGTGCATTCCACTCACAGAGTTGAACCTTCCTTTTGATAGAGCAATTCTGAAACACTCTTTTTGTAGAATCCGCAAGTGGATATTTGGAGCACTTGGAGGCCTATGCTGGAAAAGGAAATATTTTCACGTAAAAACAAGACCGAAGCACTCTATCAAACTTCTTTCTGATGTTTACATTCAACTCACAGAGTTGAACCTTCCCTTGAATAGAGCAGTTTTGAAAGAATCTTTTTGTAGTATATGCAACTAGATATTTGGAGCGCTTTGAGTCCTATGAGGGAAATGGAAATATTTTTAGATAAAAACTAGACAGAGGCATTCTCAGAAACATATTTGTTACGAGTGAATTCAAGTCACAGAGTTGAACCTTCCTTTTGGCAGAGCGGTTTTGAAACCCTCTTTTTATTGAATCTTCCATTGGAGATTTAGAGCGCTTTGACGCAATGCTGGAAAAGGAAATATCTTCACATAAAAACTAGACGGATGCATTCCCAGAAACTTCTTTTTGATGTGTGCTTTCAACTCACAGAGCTGAATCTTTCTTTTGATAGAGCAGTTTTGAAACCCTCTCTTTGAAGAATCTTCATGTGGACATTTGGATATCTTTGAGGCCTATGCTGGAAAAGGAAATATCTCCACATAAAAACAAGACAGAAGCATTCTCAGAAACTACTTTGCAATGTGTGCGTTCAACACACAGACTTTCAACTTCCTTTTGGCGGAGCAGTTCTGAAACAGTCTTTTTGTACAGTCTGCAAGTGCATATTTGGAGCGCTTTAAGGCCTACGCTGAAAAAAGAAATAACTTCAATCAAAAAGTAGAAAGAAGCATTCTCAGAAACCTCTTTGTGATGTGTGTATTGAACTCACAGAGTTGAACCTTCCTTTTGATAGAGGAGGTTTGAGATACTCTTTTTGTAGGATCTGCAAGTGAATAGTTGGAATGATTTGAGGCCTATGATGGTAAACGAAATATCTTCACATAAAAACGATAGAGAAGCATTCTCGGAAACTTCCTTGTGATGTGTGCATTCAACTCACAGAGTTGAACCTTCCTTCTGATAGTGCAGTTTTGAAACACTCGTTTTGTATCATCTGCAAGTGGATACTTGGAGCGCTTTGAAGCCTATACTGGAAAATAAATGTCTTCTCATGAAAACTATACAGAAGCAATCTCCGAAACCACCCTGTGATGTGTGTATTCAACTCAGAGAGTTGAACCTTCCTTTTTTTAGAGCAGTTTTGAGACACTCTTTTTGCAAAATCTGCAAGTGAATACTTGGATCGCTTTGAAGCCTCTGCAGGGTAAAGGAAATATCTTCACATAAAAACAAAACAGAAGCATTGTCAGAAACTTCTTTATGATGTGTGCATTCAATTCACAGAGTTGAACCTTCCTTTCGATAGAGCAGTTTTGAAACACTCCTTTTGTAGTGTGTGCAAGTAGACATTTGGAGCTCCTTCAGGCCTGTGCTGGAAAAGGAAATATCTTCACACAAAAACTAGACAGAAGTATTCTCAGAAACTTCTTGGTGATGCATGCATTCAAAACACGGAGTTGAACCTTCCTTTTGATAGAACAGTTTTGAAACACTCTTATTGTAGAATCTGCATGTGGATATTTGGAGCGCTTTGAGGCCTATGCTAGAAAAGAAAATATCTTCGCATAAAAATGAGACAGAAGCATTCTCAGAAACTTCTTTGTGATGTGTGCATTCAACTCACAGAGTTGGATCTTCCTTTTCTTAGAGCGGTTTTGAAACAAGATTTTTGTAGAATATTCAAGTGGACATTTGGAGGGCTTTGAGGCCTATGCTGGAAAAGGAAATAACTTCACATAAAAACTAGACAGAAGCACTCTCAGGAACTTCTTTATAATGTGTGCATAAAACTCACACAGTTGAATCTTCCTTTTGATAGAGGAGTTTTGAAACACTATTTTTCTAGAATATTCAAGTGGACATTTGGTGGGCTTTGAGGCCTATTCTGGAAAAGGAAATATCTTCACATAAAAACTAGACAGAAGTACTCTCAGGAACTTCTTTATGATGTGTGCATTCAACTCACAGAGTTGAACCTTTCTTTTGATAGAGCAGTTTTGAAATACTCTTTTTGTAGAATACGCAAGCAGGGGTTTGGAGCGCTTTAAGTCCTATGCTGGAAAAGGAAACATTTTCAGATAAAAACTAGACAGAAGCATTCTCTCAAGCTTCTCTGTGATGTTTGCATTCAACTCGCAGAGTTGAACCTTGCTTTTGATAGAGCAGTTTTGAAACACTCTTTTTGTAGGATCTGCAACGATATATTTGGAGCGATTTGAGGCCTATGATGGAAAAGGAAATATCTTCACATAAAAACTAGACAGAAGCATTCTCAGAAACGTATTGGTTATGAGTCCATTCAACTCACAGAGTTGAACCTTCGTTTTGATAGGGCAGTTTTGAAACACTCTTTTTGTAGAATCTTCAAGTGGACATTTTTAGTGCTTTGACGATATGCTGGAAAAGGAAATATCTTCACATAAAAACTACACAGAAGCATTCTCAGAAACTTCTTTGTGATGTGTGCTTTCAACTCACAGATGTAAACATTTCTTTGGATAGAGTAGTTTTGAAACACTCTTTTCGTAGAATCTGCAAGTGGATATACGGAGCGCTTTGAAGCCTATGCTGGAAAAGGAAATCTCTTCACATAAAAACTATACAGAAGCATTCTCAGCAACTTCCTTGTGATTTGTGCATTCAACTCGGAGAGTTGAACCGTCCTTTTGTTAGAGCAGTTTGGGAACACTCTTTTTGTAGAATCTGCAAGTGGATATTTGGAGCACTTTGAAGCCTAAGCTGGAAAAGGAAACAACTTCACATAAAAACTAGAAGGAAGCATTCTCACAAACTTTTTGTGATGTGTGCATTCAACTCAGCGAGTTTAACCTTACTTTTGATAGAGCAGTTTTGAAACACTCTTTTTGTAGAATGTGCAAGTAGACATTTGGAGCTCTTTCAGGCCTGTGCTGGAATAGAAAAGATCTTCACACAAAAACTAGACAGAAGCATTCTCAGAAACTTCTTTGTGATGTGTGCATTCCACTCACAGAGTTGAACCTTCCTTTTGATAGAGCAATTCTGAAACACTCTTTTTGTAGAATCCGCAAGTGGATATTTGGAGCACTTGGAGGCCTATGCTGGAAAAGGAAATATTTTCACGTAAAAACAAGACCGAAGCACTCTATCAAACTTCTTTGTGATGTTTACATTCAACTCACAGAGTTGAACCTTCCCTTGAATAGAGCAGTTTTGAAAGAATCTTTTTGTAGTATATGCAACTAGATATTTGGAGCGCTTTGAGTCCTATGAGGGAAATGGAAATATTTTTAGATAAAAACTAGACAGAGGCATTCTCAGAAACATATTTGTTACGAGTGAATTCAAGTCACAGAGTTGAACCTTCCTTTTGGCAGAGCGGTTTTGAAACCCTCTTTTTATTGAATCTTCCATTGGAGATTTAGAGCGCTTTGACGCAATGCTGGAAAAGGAAATATCTTCACATAAAAACTAGACGGATGCATTCCCAGAAACTTCTTTTTGATGTGTGCTTTCAACTCACAGAGTTGAACCTTTCTTTTGATAGAGCAGTTTTGAAACCCTCTCTTTGAAGAATCTTCATGTGGACATTTGGATATCTTTGAGGCCTATGCTGGAAAAGGAAATATCTCCACATAAAAACAAGACAGAAGCATTCTCAGAAACTACTTTGCAATGTGTGCGTTCAACACACAGACTTTTAACTTCCTTTTGGCGGAGCAGTTCTGAAACAGTCTTTTTGTACAGTCTGCAAGTGCATATTTGGAGCGCTTTAAGGCCTATGCTGAAAAAAGAAATAACTTCAATCAAAAAGTAGAAAGAAGCATTCTCAGAAACCTCTTTGTGATGTGTGTATTGAACTCACAGAGTTGAACCTTCCTTTTGATAGAGGAGGTTTGAGATACTCTTTTTGTAGGATCTGCAAGTGAATAGTTGGAATGATTTGAGGCCTATGATGGTAAAGGAAATATCTTCACATAAAAACGATAGAGAAGCATTCTCGGAAACTTCCTTGTGATGTGTGCATTCAACTCACAGAGTTGAACCTTCCTTCTGATAGTGCAGTTTTGAAACACTCGTTTTGTATCATCTGCAAGTGGATACTTGGAGCGCTTTGAAGCCTATACTGGAAAATAAATGTCTTCTCATGAAAACTATACAGAAGCAATCTCCGAAACCACCCTGTGATGTGTGTATTCAACTCAGAGAGTTGAACCTTCCTTTTTTTAGAGCAGTTTTGAGACACTCTTTTTGCAAAATCTGCAAGTGAATACTTGGATCGCTTTGAAGCCTCTGCAGGGTAAAGGAAATATCTTCACATAAAAACAAAACAGAAGCATTGTCAGAAACTTCTTTATGATGTGTGCATTCAATTCACAGAGTTGAACCTTTCTTTCGATAGAGCAGTTTTGAAACACTCCTTTTGTAGTGTGTGCAAGTAGACATTTGGAGCTCCTTCAGGCCTGTGCTGGAAAAGGAAATATCTTCACACAAAAACTAGACAGAAGTATTCTCAGAAACTTCTTTGTGATGCATGCATTCAAAACACGGAGTTGAACCTTCCTTTTGATAGAACAGTTTTGAAACACTCTTATTGTAGAATCTGCATGTGGATATTTGGAGCGCTTTGAGGCCTATGCTAGAAAAGAAAATATCTTCGCATAAAAATGAGACAGAAGCATTCTCAGAAACTTTTTTGTGATGTGTGCATTAAACTCACAGTGTTGAACCTGCCTTTTGATAGAGCAGTTTTGAAACACTCTTTTTGTAGAATCTGCAGGTGGATATTTGGAATGCTTTGAGGACAATGCTATATAAGGAAATGTCTTCACATAAAACCTAGACAGAAACACTATCAGAAACTTCTTTGTGATGTGTGCTTCCAAATCACAGAGTTGAACCTTCCTTTTGATATAGCAGGTTGGGAACACACTTTTTGTGGAATCTGCAAGTGAATTTTGGGAGCGCTTTGAGGACTATGCTGGAAAAGGAAATATATTCACCTAAAAACTAGAAAGAGGCATTCTCAAAAACTTCTCTGTGATGTGTGCGCTAAACTCACAAAGTTGAACATCCCTTTTGCTAGAGCAGTTTTGAAACACTGTTTTTGTAAAATCTGCAAGTGAATATTTGGAGTGATTGAGACCTCTGCTGGAAAATCATATAACTTCAAAGAAGAACGGGACAGAAGTATTCTCAGAAACATCTTTGTGATGTCTGCATTCAACTCGCGGAGTTGAAACTTCCTTTTGGTAGAGCAGTTTTGAAACTGTCTTTTTGTGGAAGCTACAAGTGGATATTTGGAAGGCTTTGAGGCTTATGCTGGAAAAGCTAATAACTTCACATAAAAAGTAGAGAGAAGCATTCTCAGAAACTTCTTTGTGATGAGTGCATTCAAGTGTACATTTGGAGTGCTTTGAGGCCTTTGCTGGAAAAGGAAATAACTTCACATAAAAATTAGACAGAAGCATTCTCAGAAACTTCTTTGTGATGTGTGCATTCAACTCACAGAGTTGGATCTTCCTTTTCTTAGAGCGGTTTTGAAACAAGATTTTTGTAGAATATTCAAGTGGACATTTGGAGGGCTTTGAGGCCTATGCTGGAAAAGGAAATAACTTCACATAAAAACTAGACAGAAGCACTCTCAGGAACTTCTTTATAATGTGTGCATAAAACTCACACAGTTGAATCTTCCTTTTGATAGAGGAGTTTTGAAACACTATTTTTCTAGAATATTCAAGTGGACATTTGGTGGGCTTTGAGGCCTATTCTGGAAAAGGAAATATCTTCACATAAAAACTAGACAGAAGTACTCTCAGGAACTTCTTTATGATGTGTGCATTCAACTCACAGAGTTGAACCTTTCTTTTGATAGAGCAGTTTTGAAATACTCTTTTTGTAGAATACGCAAGCGGGGGTTTGGAGCGCTTTAAGTCCTATGCTGGAAAAGGAAACATTTTCAGATAAAAACTAGACAGAAGCATTCTCTCAAGCTTCTCTGTGATGTTTGCATTCAACTCGCAGAGTTGAACCTTGCTTTTGATAGAGCAGTTTTGAAACACTCTTTTTGTAGGATCTGCAACGATATATTTGGAGCGATTTGAGGCCTATGATGGAAAAGGAAATATCTTCACATAAAAACTAGACAGAAGCATTCTCAGAAACGTATTGGTTATGAGTCCATTCAACTCACAGAGTTGAACCTTCGTTTTGATAGGGCAGTTTTGAAACACTCTTTTTGTAGAATCTTCAAGTGGACATTTTTAGTGCTTTGACGATATGCTGGAAAAGGAAATATCTTCACATAAAAACTACACAGAAGCATTCTCAGAAACTTCTTTGTGATGTGTGCTTTCAACTCACAGATGTAAACATTTCTTTGGATAGAGTAGTTTTGAAACACTCTTTTCGTAGAATCTGCAAGTGGATATACGGAGCGCTTTGAAGCCTATGCTGGAAAAGGAAATCTCTTCACATAAAAACTATACAGAAGCATTCTCAGCAACTTCCTTGTGATTTGTGCATTCAACTCGGAGAGTTGAACCGTCCTTTTGTTAGAGCAGTTTGGGAACACTCTTTTTGTAGAATCTGCAAGTGGATATTTGGAGCACTTTGAAGCCTAAGCTGGAAAAGGAAACAACTTCACATAAAAACTAGAAGGAAGCATTCTCACAAACTTTTTTGTGATGTGTGCATTCAACTCAGCGAGTTTAACCTTACTTTTGATAGAGCAGTTTTGAAACACTCTTTTTGTAGAATGTGCAAGTAGACATTTGGAGCTCTTTCAGGCCTGTGCTGGAATAGAAAAGATCTTCACACAAAAACTAGACAGAAGCATTCTCAGAAACTTCTTTGTGATGTGTGCATTCCACTCACAGAGTTGAACCTTCCTTTTGATAGAGCAATTCTGAAACACTCTTTTTGTAGAATCCGCAAGTGGATATTTGGAGCACTTGGAGGCCTATGCTGGAAAAGGAAATATTTTCACGTAAAAACAAGACCGAAGCACTCTATCAAACTTCTTTGTGATGTTTACATTCAACTCACAGAGTTGAACCTTCCCTTGAATAGAGCAGTTTTGAAAGAATCTTTTTGTAGTATATGCAACTAGATATTTGGAGCGCTTTGAGTCCTATGAGGGAAATGGAAATATTTTTAGATAAAAACTAGACAGAGGCATTCTCAGAAACATATTTGTTACGAGTGAATTCAAGTCACAGAGTTGAACCTTCCTTTTGGCAGAGCGGTTTTGAAACCCTCTTTTTATTGAATCTTCCATTGGAGATTTAGAGCGCTTTGACGCAATGCTGGAAAAGGAAATATCTTCACATAAAAACTAGACGGATGCATTCCCAGAAACTTCTTTTTGATGTGTGCTTTCAACTCACAGAGTTGAACCTTTCTTTTGATAGAGCAGTTTTGAAACCCTCTCTTTGAAGAATCTTCATGTGGACATTTGGATATCTTTGAGGCCTATGCTGGAAAAGGAAATATCTCCACATAAAAACAAGACAGAAGCATTCTCAGAAACTACTTTGCAATGTGTGCGTTCAACACACAGACTTTTAACTTCCTTTTGGCGGAGCAGTTCTGAAACAGTCTTTTTGTACAGTCTGCAAGTGCATATTTGGAGCGCTTTAAGGCCTATGCTGAAAAAAGAAATAACTTCAATCAAAAAGTAGAAAGAAGCATTCTCAGAAACCTCTTTGTGATGTGTGTATTGAACTCACAGAGTTGAACCTTCCTTTTGATAGAGGAGGTTTGAGATACTCTTTTTGTAGGATCTGCAAGTGAATAGTTGGAATGATTTGAGGCCTATGATGGTAAAGGAAATATCTTCACATAAAAACGATAGAGAAGCATTCTCGGAAACTTCCTTGTGATGTGTGCATTCAACTCACAGAGTTGAACCTTCCTTCTGATAGTGCAGTTTTGAAACACTCGTTTTGTATCATCTGCAAGTGGATACTTGGAGCGCTTTGAAGCCTATACTGGAAAATAAATGTCTTCTCATGAAAACTATACAGAAGCAATCTCCGAAACCACCCTGTGATGTGTGTATTCAACTCAGAGAGTTGAACCTTCCTTTTTTTAGAGCAGTTTTGAGACACTCTTTTTGCAAAATCTGCAAGTGAATACTTGGATCGCTTTGAAGCCTCTGCAGGGTAAAGGAAATATCTTCACATAAAAACAAAACAGAAGCATTGTCAGAAACTTCTTTATGATGTGTGCATTCAATTCACAGAGTTGAACCTTTCTTTCGATAGAGCAGTTTTGAAACACTCCTTTTGTAGTGTGTGCAAGTAGACATTTGGAGCTCCTTCAGGCCTGTGCTGGAAAAGGAAATATCTTCACACAAAAACTAGACAGAAGTATTCTCAGAAACTTCTTTGTGATGCATGCATTCAAAACACGGAGTTGAACCTTCCTTTTGATAGAACAGTTTTGAAACACTCTTATTGTAGAATCTGCATGTGGATATTTGGAGCGCTTTGAGGCCTATGCTAGAAAAGAAAATATCTTCGCATAAAAATGAGACAGAAGCATTCTCAGAAACTTTTTTGTGATGTGTGCATTAAACTCACAGTGTTGAACCTGCCTTTTGATAGAGCAGTTTTGAAACACTCTTTTTGTAGAATCTGCAGGTGGATATTTGGAATGCTTTGAGGACAATGCTATATAAGGAAATGTCTTCACATAAAACCTAGACAGAAACACTATCAGAAACTTCTTTGTGATGTGTGCTTCCAAATCACAGAGTTGAACCTTCCTTTTGATATAGCAGGTTGGGAACACACTTTTTGTGGAATCTGCAAGTGAATTTTGGGAGCGCTTTGAGGACTATGCTGGAAAAGGAAATATATTCACCTAAAAACTAGAAAGAGGCATTCTCAAAAACTTCTCTGTGATGTGTGCGCTAAACTCACAAAGTTGAACATCCCTTTTGCTAGAGCAGTTTTGAAACACTGTTTTTGTAAAATCTGCAAGTGAATATTTGGAGTGATTGAGACCTCTGCTGGAAAATCATATAACTTCAAAGAAGAACGGGACAGAAGTATTCTCAGAAACATCTTTGTGATGTCTGCATTCAACTCGCGGAGTTGAAACTTCCTTTTGGTAGAGCAGTTTTGAAACTGTCTTTTTGTGGAAGCTACAAGTGGATATTTGGAAGGCTTTGAGGCTTATGCTGGAAAAGCTAATAACTTCACATAAAAAGTAGAGAGAAGCATTCTCAGAAACTTCTTTGTGATGAGTGCATTCAAGTGTACATTTGGAGTGCTTTGAGGCCTTTGCTGGAAAAGGAAATAACTTCACATAAAAATTAGACAGAAGCATTCTCAGAAACTTCTTTGTGATGTGTGCATTCAACTCACAGAGTTGGATCTTCCTTTTCTTAGAGCGGTTTTGAAACAAGATTTTTGTAGAATATTCAAGTGGACATTTGGAGGGCTTTGAGGCCTATGCTGGAAAAGGAAATAACTTCACATAAAAACTAGACAGAAGCACTCTCAGGAACTTCTTTATAATGTGTGCATAAAACTCACACAGTTGAATCTTCCTTTTGATAGAGGAGTTTTGAAACACTATTTTTCTAGAATATTCAAGTGGACATTTGGTGGGCTTTGAGGCCTATTCTGGAAAAGGAAATATCTTCACATAAAAACTAGACAGAAGTACTCTCAGGAACTTCTTTATGATGTGTGCATTCAACTCACAGAGTTGAACCTTTCTTTTGATAGAGCAGTTTTGAAATACTCTTTTTGTAGAATACGCAAGCGGGGGTTTGGAGCGCTTTAAGTCCTATGCTGGAAAAGGAAACATTTTCAGATAAAAACTAGACAGAAGCATTCTCTCAAGCTTCTCTGTGATGTTTGCATTCAACTCGCAGAGTTGAACCTTGCTTTTGATAGAGCAGTTTTGAAACACTCTTTTTGTAGGATCTGCAACGATATATTTGGAGCGATTTGAGGCCTATGATGGAAAAGGAAATATCTTCACATAAAAACTAGACAGAAGCATTCTCAGAAACGTATTGGTTATGAGTCCATTCAACTCACAGAGTTGAACCTTCGTTTTGATAGGGCAGTTTTGAAACACTCTTTTTGTAGAATCTTCAAGTGGACATTTTTAGTGCTTTGACGATATGCTGGAAAAGGAAATATCTTCACATAAAAACTACACAGAAGCATTCTCAGAAACTTCTTTGTGATGTGTGCTTTCAACTCACAGATGTAAACATTTCTTTGGATAGAGTAGTTTTGAAACACTCTTTTCGTAGAATCTGCAAGTGGATATACGGAGCGCTTTGAAGCCTATGCTGGAAAAGGAAATCTCTTCACATAAAAACTATACAGAAGCATTCTCAGCAACTTCCTTGTGATTTGTGCATTCAACTCGGAGAGTTGAACCGTCCTTTTGTTAGAGCAGTTTGGGAACACTCTTTTTGTAGAATCTGCAAGTGGATATTTGGAGCACTTTGAAGCCTAAGCTGGAAAAGGAAACAACTTCACATAAAAACTAGAAGGAAGCATTCTCACAAACTTTTTTGTGATGTGTGCATTCAACTCAGCGAGTTTAACCTTACTTTTGATAGAGCAGTTTTGAAACACTCTTTTTGTAGAATGTGCAAGTAGACATTTGGAGCTCTTTCAGGCCTGTGCTGGAATAGAAAAGATCTTCACACAAAAACTAGACAGAAGCATTCTCAGAAACTTCTTTGTGATGTGTGCATTCCACTCACAGAGTTGAACCTTCCTTTTGATAGAGCAATTCTGAAACACTCTTTTTGTAGAATCCGCAAGTGGATATTTGGAGCACTTGGAGGCCTATGCTGGAAAAGGAAATATTTTCACGTAAAAACAAGACCGAAGCACTCTATCAAACTTCTTTGTGATGTTTACATTCAACTCACAGAGTTGAACCTTCCCTTGAATAGAGCAGTTTTGAAAGAATCTTTTTGTAGTATATGCAACTAGATATTTGGAGCGCTTTGAGTCCTATGAGGGAAATGGAAATATTTTTAGATAAAAACTAGACAGAGGCATTCTCAGAAACATATTTGTTACGAGTGAATTCAAGTCACAGAGTTGAACCTTCCTTTTGGCAGAGCGGTTTTGAAACCCTCTTTTTATTGAATCTTCCATTGGAGATTTAGAGCGCTTTGACGCAATGCTGGAAAAGGAAATATCTTCACATAAAAACTAGACGGATGCATTCCCAGAAACTTCTTTTTGATGTGTGCTTTCAACTCACAGAGTTGAACCTTTCTTTTGATAGAGCAGTTTTGAAACCCTCTCTTTGAAGAATCTTCATGTGGACATTTGGATATCTTTGAGGCCTATGCTGGAAAAGGAAATATCTTCACATAAAAACAAGACAGAAGCATTCTCAGAAACTACTTTGCAATGTGTGCGTTCAACACACAGACTTTAAACTTCCTTTTGGCGGAGCAGTTCTGAAACAGTCTTTTTGTACAGTCTGCAAGTGGATATTTGGAGCGCTTTAAGGCCTACGCTGAAAAAAGAAATAACTTCAATCAAAAAGTAGAAAGAAGCATTCTCAGAAACCTCTTTGTGATGTGTGTATTGAACTCACAGAGTTGAACCTTCCTTTTGATAGAGGAGGTTTGAGATACTCTTTTTGTAGGATCTGCAAGTGAATAGTTGGAATGATTTGAGGCCTATGATGGTAAAGGAAATATCTTCACATAAAAACGATAGAGAAGCATTCTCGGAAACTTCCTTGTGATGTGTGCATTCAACTCACAGAGTTGAACCTTCCTTCTGATAGTGCAGTTTTGAAACACTCGTTTTGTATCATCTGCAAGTGGATACTTGGAGCGCTTTCAAGCCTATACTGGAAAATAAATGTCTTCTCATGAAAACTATACAGAAGCAATCTCCGAAACCACCCTGTGATGTGTGTATTCAACTCAGAGAGTTGAACCTTCCTTTTTTTAGAGCAGTTTTGAGACACTCTTTTTGCAAAATCTGCAAGTGAATACTTGGATCGCTTTGAAGCCTCTGCAGGGTAAAGGAAATATCTTCACATAAAAACAAAACAGAAGCATTGTCAGAAACTTCTTTATGATGTGTGCATTCAATTCACAGAGTTGAACCTTCCTTTCGATAGAGCAGTTTTGAAACACTCCTTTTGTAGTGTGTGCAAGTAGACATTTGGAGCTCCTTCAGGCCTGTGCTGGAAAAGGAAATATCTTCACACAAAAACTAGACAGAAGTATTCTCAGAAACTTCTTGGTGATGCATGCATTCAAAACACGGAGTTGAACCTTCCTTTTGATAGAACAGTTTTGAAACAATCTTATTGTAGAATCTGCATGTGGATATTTGGAGCGCTTTGAGGCCTATGCTAGAAAAGAAAATATCTTCGCATAAAAATGAGACAGAAGCATTCTCAGAAACTTCTTTGTGATGTGTGCATTCAACTCACAGAGTTGGATCTTCCTTTTCTTAGAGCGGTTTTGAAACAAGATTTTTGTAGAATATTCAAGTGGACATTTGGAGGGCTTTGAGGCCTATGCTGGAAAAGGAAATAACTTCACATAAAAACTAGACAGAAGCACTCTCAGGAACTTCTTTATAATGTGTGCATAAAACTCACACAGTTGAATCTTCCTTTTGATAGAGGAGTTTTGAAACACTATTTTTCTAGAATATTCAAGTGGACATTTGGTGGGCTTTGAGGCCTATTCTGGAAAACGAAATATCTTCACATAAAAACTAGACAGAAGTACTCTCAGGAACTTCTTTATGATGTGTGCATTCAACTCACAGAGTTGAACCTTTCTTTTGATAGAGCAGTTTTGAAATACTCTTTTTGTAGAATACGCAAGCGGGGGTTTGGAGCGCTTTAAGTCCTATGCTGGAAAAGGAAACATTTTCAGATAAAAACTAGACAGAAGCATTCTCTCAAGCTTCTCTGTGATGTTTGCATTCAACTCGCAGAGTTGAACCTTGCTTTTGATAGAGCAGTTTTGAAACACTCTTTTTGTAGGATCTGCAACGATATATTTGGAGCGATTTGAGGCCTATGATGGAAAAGGAAATATCTTCACATAAAAACTAGACAGAAGCATTCTCAGAAACGTATTGGTTATGAGTCCATTCAACTCACAGAGTTGAACCTTCGTTTTGATAGGGCAGTTTTGAAACACTCTTTTTGTAGAATCTTCAAGTGGACATTTTTAGTGCTTTGACGATATGCTGGAAAAGGAAATATCTTCACATAAAAACTACACAGAAGCATTCTCAGAAACTTCTTTGTGATGTGTGCTTTCAACTCACAGATGTAAACATTTCTTTTGATAGAGTAGTTTTGAAACACTCTTTTTGTAGAATCTGCAAGTGGATATACGGAGCGCTTTGAAGCCTATGCTGGAAAAGGAAATCTCTTCACATAAAAACTATACAGAAGCATTCTCAGCAACTTCCTTGTGATTTGTGCATTCAACTCGGAGAGTTGAACCGTCCTTTTGTTAGAGCAGTTTGGGAACACTCTTTTTGTAGAATCTGCAAGTGGATATTTGGAGCACTTTGAAGCCTAAGCTGGAAAAGGAAACAACTTCACATAAAAACTAGAAGGAAGCATTCTCACAAACTTTTTTGTGATGTGTGCATTCAACTCAGCGAGTTTAACCTTACTTTTGATAGAGCAGTTTTGAAACACTCTTTTTGTAGAATGTGCAAGTAGACATTTGGAGCTCTTTCAGGCCTGTGCTGGAATAGAAAAGATCTTCACACAAAAACTAGACAGAAGCATTCTCAGAAACTTCTTTGTGATGTGTGCATTCCACTCACAGAGTTGAACCTTCCTTTTGATAGAGCAATTCTGAAACACTCTTTTTGTAGAATCCGCAAGTGGATATTTGGAGCACTTTGAGGCCTATGCTGGAAAAGGAAATATTTTCACGTAAAAACAAGACCGAAGCACTCTATCAAACTTCTTTGTGATGTTTACATTCAACTCACAGAGTTGAACCTTCCCTTGAATAGAGCAGTTTTGAAAGAATCTTTTTGTAGTATATGCAACTAGATATTTGGAGCGCTTTGAGTCCTATGAGGGAAATGGAAATATTTTTAGATAAAAACTAGACAGAGGCATTCTCAGAAACATATTTGTTACGAGTGAATTCAAGTCACAGAGTTGAACCTTCCTTTTGGCAGAGCGGTTTTGAAACCCTCTTTTTATTGAATCTTCCATTGGAGATTTAGAGCGCTTTGACGCAATGCTGGAAAAGGAAATATCTTCACATAAAAACTAGACGGATGCATTCCCAGAAACTTCTTTTTGATGTGTGCTTTCAACTCACAGAGTTGAACCTTTCTTTTGATAGAGCAGTTTTGAAACCCTCTCTTTGAAGAATCTTCATGTGGACATTTGGATATCTTTGAGGCCTATGCTGGAAAAGGAAATATCTTCACATAAAAACAAGACAGAAGCATTCTCAGAAACTACTTTGCAATGTGTGCGTTCAACACACAGACTTTAAACTTCCTTTTGGCGGAGCAGTTCTGAAACAGTCTTTTTGTACAGTCTGCAAGTGGATATTTGGAGCGCTTTAAGGCCTACGCTGAAAAAAGAAATAACTTCAATCAAAAAGTAGAAAGAAGCATTCTCAGAAACCTCTTTGTGATGTGTGTATTGAACTCACAGAGTTGAACCTTCCTTTTGATAGAGGAGGTTTGTGATACTCTTTTTGTAGGATCTGCAAGTGAATAGTTGGAATGATTTGAGGCCTATGATGGTAAAGGAAATATCTTCACATAAAAACGATAGAGAAGCATTCTCGGAAACTTCCTTGTGATGTGTGCATTCAACTCACAGAGTTGAACCTTCCTTCTGATAGTGCAGTTTTGAAACACTCGTTTTGTATCATCTGCAAGTGGATACTTGGAGCGCTTTGAAGCCTATACTGGAAAATAAATGTCTTCTCATGAAAACTATACAGAAGCAATCTCCGAAACCACCCTGTGATGTGTGTATTCAACTCAGAGAGTTGAACCTTCCTTTTTTTAGAGCAGGTTTGAGACACTCTTTTTGCAAAATCTGCAAGTGAATACTTGGATCGCTTTGAAGCCTCTGCAGGGTAAAGGAAATATCTTCACATAAAAACAAAACAGAAGCATTGTCAGAAACTTCTTTATGATGTGTGCATTCAATTCACAGAGTTGAACCTTCCTTTCGATAGAGCAGTTTTGAAACACTCCTTTTGTAGTGTGTGCAAGTAGACATTTGGAGCTCCTTCAGGCCTGTGCTGGAAAAGGAAATATCTTCACACAAAAACTAGACAGAAGTATTCTCAGAAACTTCTTGGTGATGCATGCATTCAAAACACGGAGTTGAACCTTCCTTTTGATAGAACAGTTTTGAAACACTCTTATTGTAGAATCTGCATGTGGATATTTGGAGCGCTTTGAGGCCTATGCTAGAAAAGAAAATATCTTCGCATAAAAATGAGACAGAAGCATTCTCAGAAACTTCTTTGTGATGTGTGCATTCAACTCACAGAGTTGGATCTTCCTTTTCTTAGAGCGGTTTTGAAACAAGATTTTTGTAGAATATTCAAGTGGACATTTGGAGGGCTTTGAGGCCTATGCTGGAAAAGGAAATAACTTCACATAAAAACTAGACAGAAGCACTCTCAGGAACTTCTTTATAATGTGTGCATAAAACTCACACAGTTGAATCTTCCTTTTGATAGAGGAGTTTTGAAACACTATTTTTCTAGAATATTCAAGTGGACATTTGGTGGGCTTTGAGGCCTATTCTGGAAAAGGAAATATCTTCACATAAAAACTAGACAGAAGTACTCTCAGGAACTTCTTTATGATGTGTGCATTCAACTCACAGAGTTGAACCTTTCTTTTGATAGAGCAGTTTTGAAATACTCTTTTTGTAGAATACGCAAGCGGGGGTTTGGAGCGCTTTAAGTCCTATGCTGGAAAAGGAAACATTTTCAGATAAAAACTAGACAGAAGCATTCTCTCAAGCTTCTCTGTGATGTTTGCATTCAACTCGCAGAGTTGAACCTTGCTTTTGATAGAGCAGTTTTGAAACACTCTTTTTGTAGGATCTGCAACGATATATTTGGAGCGATTTGAGGCCTATGATGGAAAAGGAAATATCTTCACATAAAAACTAGACAGAAGCATTCTCAGAAACGTATTGGTTATGAGTCCATTCAACTCACAGAGTTGAACCTTCGTTTTGATAGGGCAGTTTTGAAACACTCTTTTTGTAGAATCTTCAAGTGGACATTTTTAGTGCTTTGACGATATGCTGGAAAAGGAAATATCTTCACATAAAAACTACACAGAAGCATTCTCAGAAACTTCTTTGTGATGTGTGCTTTCAACTCACAGATGTAAACATTTCTTTTGATAGAGTAGTTTTGAAACACTCTTTTTGTAGAATCTGCAAGTGGATATACGGAGCGCTTTGAAGCCTATGCTGGAAAAGGAAATCTCTTCACATAAAAACTATACAGAAGCATTCTCAGCAACTTCCTTGTGATTTGTGCATTCAACTCGGAGAGTTGAACCGTCCTTTTGTTAGAGCAGTTTGGGAACACTCTTTTTGTAGAATCTGCAAGTGGATATTTGGAGCACTTTGAAGCCTAAGCTGGAAAAGGAAACAACTTCACCTAAAAACTAGAAGGAAGCATTCTCACAAACTTTTTTGTGATGTGTGCATTCAACTCAGCGAGTTTAACCTTACTTTTGATAGAGCAGTTTTGAAACACTCTTTTTGTAGAATGTGCAAGTAGACATTTGGAGCTCTTTCAGGCCTGTGCTGGAATAGAAAAGATCTTCACACAAAAACTAGACAGAAGCATTCTCAGAAACTTCTTTGTGATGTGTGCATTCCACTCACAGAGTTGAACCTTCCTTTTGATAGAGCAATTCTGAAACACTCTTTTTGTAGAATCCGCAAGTGGATATTTGGAGCACTTTGAGGCCTATGCTGGAAAAGGAAATATTTTCACGTAAAAACAAGACCGAAGCACTCTATCAAACTTCTTTCTGATGTTTACATTCAACTCACAGAGTTGAACCTTCCCTTGAATAGAGCAGTTTTGAAAGAATCTTTTTGTAGTATATGCAACTAGATATTTGGAGCGCTTTGAGTCCTATGAGGGAAATGGAAATATTTTTAGATAAAAACTAGACAGAGGCATTCTCAGAAACATATTTGTTACGAGTGAATTCAAGTCACAGAGTTGAACCTTCCTTTTGGCAGAGCGGTTTTGAAACCCTCTTTTTATTGAATCTTCCATTGGAGATTTAGAGCGCTTTGACGCAATGCTGGAAAAGGAAATATCTTCACATAAAAACTAGACGGATGCATTCCCAGAAACTTCTTTTTGATGTGTGCTTTCAACTCACAGAGTTGAACCTTTCTTTTGATAGAGCAGTTTTGAAACCCTCTCTTTGAAGAATCTTCATGTGGACATTTGGATATCTTTGAGGCCTATGCTGGAAAAGGAAATATCTTCACATAAAAACAAGACAGAAGCATTCTCAGAAACTACTTTGCAATGTGTGCGTTCAACACACAGACTTTAAACTTCCTTTTGGCGGAGCAGTTCTGAAACAGTCTTTTTGTACTGTCTGCAAGTGCATATTTGGAGCGCTTTAAGGCCTACGCTGAAAAAAGAAATAACTTCAATCAAAAAGTAGAAAGAAGCATTCTCAGAAACCTCTTTGTGATGTGTGTATTGAACTCACAGAGTTGAGCCTTCCTTTTGATAGAGGAGTTTTGAGATACTCTTTTTGTAGGATCTGCAAGTGAATAGTTGGAATGATTTGAGGCCTATGATGGTAAAGGAAATATCTTCACATAAAAACGATAGAGAAGCATTCTCGGAAACTTCCTTGTGATGTGTGCATTCAACTCACAGAGTTGAACCTTCCTTCTGATAGTGCAGTTTTGAAACACTCGTTTTGTATCATCTGCAAGTGGATACTTGGAGCGCTTTGAAGCCTATACTGGAAAATAAATGTCTTCTCATGAAAACTATACAGAAGCAATCTCCGAAACCACCCTGTGATGTGTGTATTCAACTCAGAGAGTTGAACCTTCCTTTTTTTAGAGCAGGTTTGAGACACTCTTTTTGCAAAATCTGCAAGTGAATACTTGGATCGCTTTGAAGCCTCTGCAGGGTAAAGGAAATATCTTCACATAAAAACAAAACAGAAGCATTGTCAGAAACTTCTTTATGATGTGTGCATTCAATTCACAGAGTTGAACCTTCCTTTCGATAGAGCAGTTTTGAAACACTCCTTTTGTAGTGTGTGCAAGTAGACATTTGGAGCTCCTTCAGGCCTGTGCTGGAAAAGGAAATATCTTCACACAAAAACTAGACAGAAGTATTCTCAGAAACTTCTTTGTGATGCATGCATTCGAAACACGGAGTTGAACCTTCCTTTTGATAGAACAGTTTTGAAACACTCTTATTGTAGAATCTGCATGTGGATATTTGGAGCGCTTTGAGGCCTATGCTAGAAAAGAAAATATCTTCGCATAAAAATGAGACAGAAGCATTCTCAGAAACTTTTTTGTGATGTGTGCATTAAACTCACAGTGTTGAACCTGCCTTTTGATAGAGCAGTTTTGAAACACTCTTTTTGTAGAATCTGCAGGTGGATATTTGGAGTGCTTTGAGGACAATGCTATATAAGGAAATGTCTTCACATAAAACCTAGACAGAAACACTATCAGAAACTTCTTTGTGATGTGTGCTTCCAAATCACAGAGTTGAACCTTCCTTTTGATATAGCAGGTTGGGAACACACTTTTTGTGGAATCTGCAAGTGAATTTTGGGAGCGCTTTGAGGACTATGCTGGAAAAGGAAATATATTCACCTAAAAACTAGAAAGAGGCATTCTCAAAAACTTCTCTGTGATGTGTGCGCTAAACTCACAAAGTTGAACATCCCTTTTGCTAGAGCAGTTTTGAAACACTGTTTTTGTAAAATCTGCAAGTGAATATTTAGAGTGATTGAGACCTCTGCTGGAAAATCATATAACTTCAAAGAAGAACGGGACAGAAGTATTCTCAGAAACATCTTTGTGATGTCTGCATTCAACTCGCGGAGTTGAAACTTCCTTTTGGTAGAGCAGTTTTGAAACTGTCTTTTTGTGGAAGCTACAAGTGGATATTTGGAAGGCTTTGAGGCTTATGCTGGAAAAGCTAATAACTTCACATAAAAAGTAGAGAGAAGCATTCTCAGAAACTTCTTTGTGATGAGTGCATTGAAGTGTACATTTGGAGTGCTTTGAGGCCTTTGCTGGAAAAGGAAATAACTTCACATAAAAATTAGACAGAAGCATTCTCAGAAACTTCTTTGTGATGTGTGCATTCAACTCACAGAGTTGGATCTTCCTTTTCTTAGAGCGGTTTTGAAACAAGATTTTTGTAGAATATTCAAGTGGACATTTGGAGGGCTTTGAGGCCTATGCTGGAAAAGGAAATAACTTCACATAAAAACTAGACAGAAGCACTCTCAGGAACTTCTTTATAATGTGTGCATAAAACTCACACAGTTGAATCTTCCTTTTGATAGAGGAGTTTTGAAACACTATTTTTCTAGAATATTCAAGTGGACATTTGGTGGGCTTTGAGGCCTATTCTGGAAAAGGAAATATCTTCACATAAAAACTAGACAGAAGTACTCTCAGGAACTTCTTTATGATGTGTGCATTCAACTCACAGAGTTGAACCTTTCTTTTGATAGAGCAGTTTTGAAATACTCTTTTTGTAGAATACGCAAGCGGGGGTTTGGAGCGCTTTAAGTCCTATGCTGGAAAAGGAAACATTTTCAGATAAAAACTAGACAGAAGCATTCTCTCAAGCTTCTCTGTGATGTTTGCATTCAACTCGCAGAGTTGAACCTTGCTTTTGATAGAGCAGTTTTGAAACACTCTTTTTGTAGGATCTGCAACGATATATTTGGAGCGATTTGAGGCCTATGATGGAAAAGGAAATATCTTCACATAAAAACTAGACAGAAGCATTCTCAGAAACGTATTGGTTATGAGTCCATTCAACTCACAGAGTTGAACCTTCGTTTTGATAGGGCAGTTTTGAAACACTCTTTTTGTAGAATCTTCAAGTGGACATTTTTAGTGCTTTGACGATATGCTGGAAAAGGAAATATCTTCACATAAAAACTACACAGAAGCATTCTCAGAAACTTCTTTGTGATGTGTGCTTTCAACTCACAGATGTAAACATTTCTTTTGATAGAGTAGTTTTGAAACACTCTTTTTGTAGAATCTGCAAGTGGATATACGGAGCGCTTTGAAGCCTATGCTGGAAAAGGAAATCTCTTCACATAAAAACTATACAGAAGCATTCTCAGCAACTTCCTTGTGATTTGTGCATTCAACTCGGAGAGTTGAACCGTCCTTTTGTTAGAGCAGTTTGGGAACACTCTTTTTGTAGAATCTGCAAGTGGATATTTGGAGCACTTTGAAGCCTAAGCTGGAAAAGGAAACAACTTCACCTAAAAACTAGAAGGAAGCATTCTCACAAACTTTTTGTGATGTGTGCATTCAACTCAGCGAGTTTAACCTTACTTTTGATAGAGCAGTTTTGAAACACTCTTTTTGTAGAATGTGCAAGTAGACATTTGGAGCTCTTTCAGGCCTGTGCTGGAATAGAAAAGATCTTCACACAAAAACTAGACAGAAGCATTCTCAGAAACTTCTTTGTGATGTGTGAATTCCACTCACAGAGTGGAACCTTCCTTTTGATAGAGCAATTCTGAAACACTCTTTTTGTAGAATCCGCAAGTGGATATTTGGAGCACTTTGAGGCCTATGCTGGAAAAGGAAATATTTTCACGTAAAAACAAGACCGAAGCACTCTATCAAACTTCTTTGTGATGTTTACATTCAACTCACAGAGTTGGACCTTCCCTTGAATAGAGCAGTTTTGAAAGAATCTTTTTGTAGTATATGCAACTAGATATTTGGAGCGCTTTGAGTCCTATGAGGGAAATGGAAATATTTTTAGATAAAAACTAGACAGAGGCATTCTCAGAAACATATTTGTTACGAGTGAATTCAAGTCACAGAGTTGAACCTTCCTTTTGGCAGAGCGGTTTTGAAACCCTCTTTTTATTGAATCTTCCATTGGAGATTTAGAGCGCTTTGACGCAATGCTGGAAAAGGAAATATCTTCACATAAAAACTAGACGGATGCATTCCCAGAAACTTCTTTTTGATGTGTGCTTTCAACTCACAGAGTTGAACCTTTCTTTTGATAGAGCAGTTTTGAAACCCTCTCTTTGAAGAATCTTCATGTGGACATTTGGATATCTTTGAGGCCTATGCTGGAAAAGGAAATATCTCCACATAAAAACAAGACAGAAGCATTCTCAGAAACTACTTTGCAATGTGTGCGTTCAACACACAGACTTTAAACTTCCTTTTGGCGGAGCAGTTCTGAAACAGTCTTTTTGTACAGTCTGCAAGTGCATATTTGGAGCGCTTTAAGGCCTACGCTGAAAAAAGAAATAACTTCAATCAAAAAGTAGAAAGAAGCATTCTCAGAAACCTCTTTGTGATGTGTGTATTGAACTCACAGAGTTGAACCTTCCTTTTGATAGAGGAGGTTTGAGATACTCTTTTTGTAGGATCTGCAAGTGAATAGTTGGAATGATTTGAGGCCTATGATGGTAAAGGAAATATCTTCACATAAAAACGATAGAGAAGCATTCTCGGAAACTTCCTTGTGATGTGTGCATTCAACTCACAGAGTTGAACCTTCCTTCTGATAGTGCAGTTTTGAAACACTCGTTTTGTATCATCTGCAAGTGGATACTTGGAGCGCTTTGAAGCCTATACTGGAAAATAAATGTCTTCTCATGAAAACTATACAGAAGCAATCTCCGAAACCACCCTGTGATGTGTGTATTCAACTCAGAGAGTTGAACCTTCCTTTTTTTAGAGCAGTTTTGAGACACTCTTTTTGCAAAATCTGCAAGTGAATACTTGGATCGCTTTGAAGCCTCTGCAGGGTAAAGGAAATATCTTCACATAAAAACAAAACAGAAGCATTGTCAGAAACTTCTTTATGATGTGTGCATTCAATTCACAGAGTTGAACCTTCCTTTCGATAGAGCAGTTTTGAAACACTCCTTTTGTAGTGTGTGCAAGTAGACATTTGGAGCTCCTTCAGGCCTGTGCTGGAAAAGGAAATATCTTCACACAAAAACTAGACAGAAGTATTCTCAGAAACTTCTTGGTGATGCATGCATTCAAAACACGGAGTTGAACCTTCCTTTTGATAGAACAGTTTTGAAACACTCTTATTGTAGAATCTGCATGTGGATATTTGGAGCGCTTTGAGGCCTATGCTAGAAAAGAAAATATCTTCGCATAAAAATGAGACAGAAGCATTCTCAGAAACTTCTTTGTGATGTGTGCATTCAACTCACAGAGTTGGATCTTCCTTTTCTTAGAGCGGTTTTGAAACAAGATTTTTGTAGAATATTCAAGTGGACATTTGGAGGGCTTTGAGGCCTATGCTGGAAAAGGAAATAACTTCACATAAAAACTAGACAGAAGCACTCTCAGGAACTTCTTTATAATGTGTGCATAAAACTCACACAGTTGAATCTTCCTTTTGATAGAGGAGTTTTGAAACACTATTTTTCTAGAATATTCAAGTGGACATTTGGTGGGCTTTGAGGCCTATTCTGGAAAAGGAAATATCTTCACATAAAAACTAGACAGAAGTACTCTCAGGAACTTCTTTATGATGTGTGCATTCAACTCACAGAGTTGAACCTTTCTTTTGATAGAGCAGTTTTGAAATACTCTTTTTGTAGAATACGCAAGCGGGGGTTTGGAGCGCTTTAAGTCCTATGCTGGAAAAGGAAACATTTTCAGATAAAAACTAGACAGAAGCATTCTCTCAAGCTTCTCTGTGATGTTTGCATTCAACTCGCAGAGTTGAACCTTGCTTTTGATAGAGCAGTTTTGAAACACTCTTTTTGTAGGATCTGCAACGATATATTTGGAGCGATTTGAGGCCTATGATGGAAAAGGAAATATCTTCACATAAAAACTAGACAGAAGCATTCTCAGAAACGTATTGGTTATGAGTCCATTCAACTCACAGAGTTGAACCTTCGTTTTGATAGGGCAGTTTTGAAACACTCTTTTTGTAGAATCTTCAAGTGGACATTTTTAGTGCTTTGACGATATGCTGGAAAAGGAAATATCTTCACATAAAAACTACACAGAAGCATTCTCAGAAACTTCTTTGTGATGTGTGCTTTCAACTCACAGATGTAAACATTTCTTTTGATAGAGTAGTTTTGAAACACTCTTTTTGTAGAATCTGCAAGTGGATATACGGAGCGCTTTGAAGCCTATGCTGGAAAAGGAAATCTCTTCACATAAAAACTATACAGAAGCATTCTCAGCAACTTCCTTGTGATTTGTGCATTCAACTCGGAGAGTTGAACCGTCCTTTTGTTAGAGCAGTTTGGGAACACTCTTTTTGTAGAATCTGCAAGTGGATATTTGGAGCACTTTGAAGCCTAAGCTGGAAAAGGAAACAACTTCACCTAAAAACTAGAAGGAAGCATTCTCACAAACTTTTTGTGATGTGTGCATTCAACTCAGCGAGTTTAACCTTACTTTTGATAGAGCAGTTTTGAAACACTCTTTTTGTAGAATGTGCAAGTAGACATTTGGAGCTCTTTCAGGCCTGTGCTGGAATAGAAAAGATCTTCACACAAAAACTAGACAGAAGCATTCTCAGAAACTTCTTTGTGATGTGTGAATTCCACTCACAGAGTGGAACCTTCCTTTTGATAGAGCAATTCTGAAACACTCTTTTTGTAGAATCCGCAAGTGGATATTTGGAGCACTTTGAGGCCTATGCTGGAAAAGGAAATATTTTCACGTAAAAACAAGACCGAAGCACTCTATCAAACTTCTTTGTGATGTTTACATTCAACTCACAGAGTTGGACCTTCCCTTGAATAGAGCAGTTTTGAAAGAATCTTTTTGTAGTATATGCAACTAGATATTTGGAGCGCTTTGAGTCCTATGAGGGAAATGGAAATATTTTTAGATAAAAACTAGACAGAGGCATTCTCAGAAACATATTTGTTACGAGTGAATTCAAGTCACAGAGTTGAACCTTCCTTTTGGCAGAGCGGTTTTGAAACCCTCTTTTTATTGAATCTTCCATTGGAGATTTAGAGCGCTTTGACGCAATGCTGGAAAAGGAAATATCTTCACATAAAAACTAGACGGATGCATTCCCAGAAACTTCTTTTTGATGTGTGCTTTCAACTCACAGAGTTGAACCTTTCTTTTGATAGAGCAGTTTTGAAACCCTCTCTTTGAAGAATCTTCATGTGGACATTTGGATATCTTTGAGGCCTATGCTGGAAAAGGAAATATCTCCACATAAAAACAAGACAGAAGCATTCTCAGAAACTACTTTGCAATGTGTGCGTTCAACACACAGACTTTAAACTTCCTTTTGGCGGAGCAGTTCTGAAACAGTCTTTTTGTACAGTCTGCAAGTGCATATTTGGAGCGCTTTAAGGCCTACGCTGAAAAAAGAAATAACTTCAATCAAAAAGTAGAAAGAAGCATTCTCAGAAACCTCTTTGTGATGTGTGTATTGAACTCACAGAGTTGAACCTTCCTTTTGATAGAGGAGGTTTGAGATACTCTTTTTGTAGGATCTGCAAGTGAATAGTTGGAATGATTTGAGGCCTATGATGGTAAAGGAAATATCTTCACATAAAAACGATAGAGAAGCATTCTCGGAAACTTCCTTGTGATGTGTGCATTCAACTCACAGAGTTGAACCTTCCTTCTGATAGTGCAGTTTTGAAACACTCGTTTTGTATCATCTGCAAGTGGATACTTGGAGCGCTTTGAAGCCTATACTGGAAAATAAATGTCTTCTCATGAAAACTATACAGAAGCAATCTCCGAAACCACCCTGTGATGTGTGTATTCAACTCAGAGAGTTGAACCTTCCTTTTTTTAGAGCAGTTTTGAGACACTCTTTTTGCAAAATCTGCAAGTGAATACTTGGATCGCTTTGAAGCCTCTGCAGGGTAAAGGAAATATCTTCACATAAAAACAAAACAGAAGCATTGTCAGAAACTTCTTTATGATGTGTGCATTCAATTCACAGAGTTGAACCTTCCTTTCGATAGAGCAGTTTTGAAACACTCCTTTTGTAGTGTGTGCAAGTAGACATTTGGAGCTCCTTCAGGCCTGTGCTGGAAAAGGAAATATCTTCACACAAAAACTAGACAGAAGTATTCTCAGAAACTTCTTGGTGATGCATGCATTCAAAACACGGAGTTGAACCTTCCTTTTGATAGAACAGTTTTGAAACACTCTTATTGTAGAATCTGCATGTGGATATTTGGAGCGCTTTGAGGCCTATGCTAGAAAAGAAAATATCTTCGCATAAAAATGAGACAGAAGCATTCTCAGAAACTTCTTTGTGATGTGTGCATTCAACTCACAGAGTTGGATCTTCCTTTTCTTAGAGCGGTTTTGAAACAAGATTTTTGTAGAATATTCAAGTGGACATTTGGAGGGCTTTGAGGCCTATGCTGGAAAAGGAAATAACTTCACATAAAAACTAGACAGAAGCACTCTCAGGAACTTCTTTATAATGTGTGCATAAAACTCACACAGTTGAATCTTCCTTTTGATAGAGGAGTTTTGAAACACTATTTTTCTAGAATATTCAAGTGGACATTTGGTGGGCTTTGAGGCCTATTCTGGAAAAGGAAATATCTTCACATAAAAACTAGACAGAAGTACTCTCAGGAACTTCTTTATGATGTGTGCATTCAACTCACAGAGTTGAACCTTTCTTTTGATAGAGCAGTTTTGAAATACTCTTTTTGTAGAATACGCAAGCGGGGGTTTGGAGCGCTTTAAGTCCTATGCTGGAAAAGGAAACATTTTCAGATAAAAACTAGACAGAAGCATTCTCTCAAGCTTCTCTGTGATGTTTGCATTCAACTCGCAGAGTTGAACCTTGCTTTTGATAGAGCAGTTTTGAAACACTCTTTTTGTAGGATCTGCAACGATATATTTGGAGCGATTTGAGGCCTATGATGGAAAAGGAAATATCTTCACATAAAAACTAGACAGAAGCATTCTCAGAAACGTATTGGTTATGAGTCCATTCAACTCACAGAGTTGAACCTTCGTTTTGATAGGGCAGTTTTGAAACACTCTTTTTGTAGAATCTTCAAGTGGACATTTTTAGTGCTTTGACGATATGCTGGAAAAGGAAATATCTTCACATAAAAACTACACAGAAGCATTCTCAGAAACTTCTTTGTGATGTGTGCTTTCAACTCACAGATGTAAACATTTCTTTTGATAGAGTAGTTTTGAAACACTCTTTTCGTAGAATCTGCAAGTGGATATACGGAGCGCTTTGAAGCCTATGCTGGAAAAGGAAATCTCTTCACATAAAAACTATACAGAAGCATTCTCAGCAACTTCCTTGTGATTTGTGCATTCAACTCGGAGAGTTGAACCGTCCTTTTGTTAGAGCAGTTTGGGAACACTCTTTTTGTAGAATCTGCAAGTGGATATTTGGAGCACTTTGAAGCCTAAGCTGGAAAAGGAAACAACTTCACATAAAAACTAGAAGGAAGCATTCTCACAAACTTTTTTGTGATGTGTGCATTCAACTCAGCGAGTTTAACCTTACTTTTGATAGAGCAGTTTTGAAACACTCTTTTTGTAGAATGTGCAAGTAGACATTTGGAGCTCTTTCAGGCCTGTGCTGGAATAGAAAAGATCTTCACACAAAAACTAGACAGAAGCATTCTCAGAAACTTCTTTGTGATGTGTGCATTCCACTCACAGAGTTGAACCTTCCTTTTGATAGAGCAATTCTGAAACACTCTTTTTGTAGAATCCGCAAGTGGATATTTGGAGCACTTTGAGGCCTATGCTGGAAAAGGAAATATTTTCACGTAAAAACAAGACCGAAGCACTCTATCAAACTTCTTTGTGATGTTTACATTCAACTCACAGAGTTGAACCTTCCCTTGAATAGAGCAGTTTTGAAAGAATCTTTTTGTAGTATATGCAACTAGATATTTGGAGCGCTTTGAGTCCTATGAGGGAAATGGAAATATTTTTAGATAAAAACTAGACAGAGGCATTCTCAGAAACATATTTGTTACGAGTGAATTCAAGTCACAGAGTTGAACCTTCCTTTTGGCAGAGCGGTTTTGAAACCCTCTTTTTATCGAATCTTCCATTGGAGATTTAGAGCGCTTTGACGCAATGCTGGAAAAGGAAATATCTTCACATAAAAACTAGACGGATGCATTCCCAGAAACTTCTTTTTGATGTGTGCTTTCAACTCACAGAGTTGAACCTTTCTTTTGATAGAGCAGTTTTGAAACCCTCTCTTTGAAGAATCTTCATGTGGACATTTGGATATCTTTGAGGCCTATGCTGGAAAAGGAAATATCTTCACATAAAAACAAGACAGAAGCATTCTCAGAAACTACTTTGCAATGTGTGCGTTCAACACACAGACTTTAAACTTCCTTTTGGCAGAGCAGTTCTGAAACAGCCTTTTTGTACAGTCTGCAAGTGCATATTTGGAGCGCTTTAAGGCCTACGCTGAAAAAAGAAATAACTTCAATCAAAAAGTAGAAAGAAGCATTCTCAGAAACCTCTTTGTGATGTGTGTATTGAACTCACAGAGTTGAACCTTCCTTTGGATAGAGGAGTTTTGAGATACTCTTTTTGTAGGATCTGCAAGTGAATAGTTGGAATGATTTGAGGCCTATGATGGTAAAGGAAATATCTTCACATAAAAACGATAGAGAAGCATTCTCGGAAACTTCCTTGTGATGTGTGCATTCAACTCACAGAGTTGAACCTTCCTTCTGATAGTGCAGTTTTGAAACACTCGTTTTGTATCATCTGCAAGTGGATACTTGGAGCGCTTTCAAGCCTATACTGGAAAATAAATGTCTTCTCATGAAAACTATACAGAAGCAATCTCCGAAACCACCCTGTGATGTGTGTATTCAACTCAGAGAGTTGAACCTTCCTTTTTTTAGAGCAGGTTTGAGACACTCTTTTTGCAAAATCTGCAAGTGAATACTTGGATCGCTTTGAAGCCTCTGCAGGGTAAAGGAAATATCTTCACATAAAAACAAAACAGAAGCATTGTCAGAAACTTCTTTATGATGTGTGCATTCAGTTCACAGAGTTGAACCTTCCTTTCGATAGAGCAGTTTTGAAACACTCCTTTTGTAGTGTGTGCAAGTAGACATTTGGAGCTCCTTCAGGCCTGTGCTGGAAAAGGAAATATCTTCACACAAAAACTAGACAGAAGTATTCTCAGAAACTTCTTGGTGATGCATGCATTCAAAACACGGAGTTGAACCTTCCTTTTGATAGAACAGTTTTGAAACACTCTTATTGTAGAATCTGCATGTGGATATTTGGAGCGCTTTGAGGCCTATGCTAGAAAAGAAAATATCTTCGCATAAAAATGAGACAGAAGCATTCTCAGAAACTTTTTTGTGATGTGTGCATTAAACTCACAGTGTTGAACCTGCCTTTTGATAGAGCAGTTTTGAAACACTCTTTTTGTAGAATCTGCAGGTGGATATTTGGAGTGCTTTGAGGACAATGCTATATAAGGAAATGTCTTCACATAAAACCTAGACAGAAACACTATCAGAAACTTCTTTGTGATGTGTGCTTCCAAATCACAGAGTTGAACCTTCCTTTTGATATAGCAGGTTGGGAACACACTTTTTGTGGAATCTGCAAGTGAATTTTGGGAGCGCTTTGAGGACTATGCTGGAAAAGGAAATATATTCACATAAAAACTAGAAAGAGGCATTCTCAAAATCTTCTCTGTGATGTGTGCGCTAAACTCACAAAGTTGAACATCCCTTTTGCTAGAGCACTTTTGAAACACTGTTTTTGTAAAATCTGCAAGTGAATATTTGGAGTGATTGAGACCTCTGCTGGAAAATCATATAACTTCAAAGAAGAACGGGACAGAAGTATTCTCAGAAACATCTTTGTGATGTCTGCATTCAACTCGCGGAGTTGAAACTTCCTTTTCGTAGAGCAGTTTTGAAACTGTCTTTTTGTGGAAGCTACAAGTGGATATTTGGAAGGCTTTGAGGCTTATGCTGGAAAAGCTAATAACTTCACATAAAAAGTAGAGAGAAGCATTCTCAGAAACTTCTTTGTGATGAGTGCATTCAAGTGTACATTTGGAGTGCTTTGAGGCCTTTGCTGGAAAAGGAAATAACTTCACATAAAAATTAGACAGAAGCATTCTCAGAAACTTCTTTGTGATGTGTGCATTCAACTCACAGAGTTGGATCTTCCTTTTCTTAGAGCGGTTTTGAAACAAGATTTTTGTAGAATATTCAAGTGGACATTTGGAGGGCTTTGAGGCCTATGCTGGAAAAGGAAATAACTTCACATAAAAACTAGACAGAAGCACTCTCAGGAACTTCTTTATAATGTGTGCATAAAACTCACACAGTTGAATCTTCCTTTTGATAGAGGAGTTTTGAAACACTATTTTTCTAGAATATTCAAGTGGACATTTGGTGGGCTTTGAGGCCTATTCTGGAAAACGAAATATCTTCACATAAAAACTAGACAGATGTACTCTCAGGAACTTCTTTATGATGTGTGCATTCAACTCACAGAGTTGAACCTTTCTTTTGATAGAGAAGTTTTGAAATACTCTTTTTGTAGAATACGCAAGCGGGGGTTTGGAGCACTTTAAGTCCTATGCTGGAAAAGGAAACATTTTCAGATAAAAACTAGACAGAAGCATTCTCTCAAGCTTCTCTGTGATGTTTGCATTCAACTCGCAGAGTTGAACCTTGCTTTTGATAGAGCAGTTTTGAAACACTCTTTTTGTAGGATCTGCAACGATATATTTGGAGCGATTTGAGGCCTATGATGGAAAAGGAAATATCTTCACATAAAAACTAGACAGAAGCATTCTCAGAAACGTATTGGTTATGAGTTCATTCAACTCACAGAGTTGAACCTTCGTTTTGATAGGGCAGTTTTGAAACACTCTTTTTGTAGAATCTTCAAGTGGACATTTTTAGTGCTTTGACGATATGCTGGAAAAGGAAATATCTTCACATAAAAACTACACAGAAGCATTCTCAGAAACTTCTTTGTGATGTGTGCTTTCAACTCACAGATGTAAACATTTCTTTGGATAGAGTAGTTTTGAAACACTCTTTTTGTAGAATCTGCAAGTGGATATACGGAGCGCTTTGAAGCCTATGCTGGAAAAGGAAATCTCTTCACATAAAAACTATACAGAAGCATTCTCAGCAACTTCCTTGTGATTTGTGCATTCAACTCGGAGAGTTGAACCGTCCTTTTGTTAGAGCAGTTTGGGAACACTCTTTTTGTAGAATCTGCAAGTGGATATTTGGAGCACTTTGAAGCCTAAGCTGGAAAAGGAAACAACTTCACATAAAAACTAGAAGGAAGCATTCTCACAAAGTTTTTTGTGATCTGTGCATTCAACTCAGCGAGTTTAACCTTACTTTTGATAGAGCAGTTTTGAAACACTCTTTTTGTAGAATGTGCAAGTAGACATTTGGAGCTCTTTCAGGCCTGTGCTGGAATAGAAAAGATCTTCACACAAAAACTAGACAGAAGCATTCTCAGAAACTTCTTTGTGATGTGTGCATTCCACTCACAGAGTTGAACCTTCCTTTTGATAGAGCAATTCTGAAACACTCTTTTTGTAGAATCCGCAAGTGGATATTTGGAGCACTTTGAGGCCTATGCTGGAAAAGGAAATATTTTCACGTAAAAACAAGACCGAAGCACTCTATCAAACTTCTTTGTGATGTTTACATTCAACTCACAGAGTTGAACCTTCCCTTGAATAGAGCAGTTTTGAAAGAATCTTTTTGTAGTATATGCAACTAGATATTTGGAGCGCTTTGAGTCCTATGAGGGAAATGGAAATATTTTTAGATAAAAACTAGACAGAGGCATTCTCAGAAACATATTTGTTACGAGTGAATTCAAGTCACAGAGTTGAACCTTCCTTTTGGCAGAGCGGTTTTGAAACCCTCTTTTTATTGAATCTTCCATTGGAGATTTAGAGCGCTTTGACGCAATGCTGGAAAAGGAAATATCTTCACATAAAAACTAGACGGATGCATTCCCAGAAACTTCTTTTTGATGTGTGCTTTCAACTCACAGAGTTGAACCTTTCTTTTGATAGAGCAGTTTTGAAACCCTCTCTTTGAAGAATCTTCATGTGGACATTTGGATATCTTTGAGGCCTATGCTGGAAAAGGAAATATCTTCACATAAAAACAAGACAGAAGCATTCTCAGAAACTACTTTGCAATGTGTGCGTTCAACACACAGACTTTCAACTTCCTTTTGGTGGAGCAGTTCTGAAACAGTCTTTTTGTACAGTCTGCAAGTGGATATTTGGAGCGCTTTAAGGCCTACGCTGAAAAAAGAAATAACTTCAATCAAAAAGTAGAAAGAAGCATTCTCAGAAACCTCTTTGTGATGTGTGTATTGAACTCACAGAGTTGAACCTTCCTTTTGATAGAGGAGGTTTGAGATACTCTTTTTGTAGGATCTGCAAGTGAATAGTTGGAATGATTTGAGGCCTATGATGGTAAAGGAAATATCTTCACATAAAAACGATAGAGAAGCATTCTCGGAAACTTCCTTGTGATGTGTGCATTCAACTCACAGAGTTGAACCTTCCTTCTGATAGTGCAGTTTTGAAACACTCGTTTTGTATCATCTGCAAGTGGATACTTGGAGCGCTTTCAAGCCTATACTGGAAAATAAATGTCTTCTCATGAAAACTATACAGAAGCAATCTCCGAAACCACCCTGTGATGTGTGTATTCAACTCAGAGAGTTGAACCTTCCTTTTTTTAGAGCAGTTTTGAGACACTCTTTTTGCAAAATCTGCAAGTGAATACTTGGATCGCTTTGAAGCCTCTGCAGGGTAAAGGAAATATCTTCACATAAAAACAAAACAGAAGCATTGTCA
Source organism: Pongo abelii (assembly GCF_028885655.2). Taxonomy (NCBI): domain Eukaryota; kingdom Metazoa; phylum Chordata; class Mammalia; order Primates; family Hominidae; genus Pongo; species Pongo abelii. The sequence goes on from NC_072005.2 coordinate 26,559,002, forward strand.
GAAACTTCTTTATGATGTGTGCATTCAATTCACAGAGTTGAACCTTCCTTTCGATAGAGCAGTTTTGAAACACTCCTTTTGTAGTGTGTGCAAGTAGACATTTGGAGCTCCTTCAGGCCTGTGCTGGAAAAGGAAATATCTTCACACAAAAACTAGACAGAAGTATTCTCAGAAACTTCTTTGTGATGCATGCATTCAAAACACGGAGTTGAACCTTCCTTTTGATAGAACAGTTTTGAAACAATCTTATTGTAGAATCTGCATGTGGATATTTGGAGCGCTTTGAGGCCTATGCTAGAAAAGAAAATATCTTCGCATAAAAATGAGACAGAAGCATTCTCAGAAACTTCTTTGTGATGTGTGCATTCAACTCACAGAGTTGGATCTTCCTTTTCTTAGAGCGGTTTTGAAACAAGATTTTTGTAGAATATTCAAGTGGACATTTGGAGGGCTTTGAGGCCTATGCTGGAAAAGGAAATAACTTCACATAAAAACTAGACAGAAGCACTCTCAGGAACTTCTTTATAATGTGTGCATAAAACTCACACAGTTGAATCTTCCTTTTGATAGAGGAGTTTTGAAACACTATTTTTCTAGAATATTCAAGCGGACATTTGGTGGGCTTTGAGGCCTATTCTGGAAAAGGAAATATCTTCACATAAAAACTAGACAGATGTACTCTCAGGAACTTCTTTATGATGTGTGCATTCAACTCACAGAGTTGAACCTTTCTTTTGATAGAGAAGTTTTGAAATACTCTTTTTGTAGAATACGCAAGCGGGGGTTTGGAGCGCTTTAAGTCCTATGCTGGAAAAGGAAACATTTTCAGATAAAAACTAGACAGAAGCATTCTCTCAAGCTTCTCTGTGATGTTTGCATTCAACTCGCAGAGTTGAACCTTGCTTTTGATAGAGCAGTTTTGAAACACTCTTTTTGTAGGATCTGCAACGATATATTTGGAGCGATTTGAGGCCTATGATGGAAAAGGAAATATCTTCACATAAAAACTAGACAGAAGCATTCTCAGAAACGTATTGGTTATGAGTCCATTCAACTCACAGAGTTGAACCTTCGTTTTGATAGGGCAGTTTTGAAACACTCTTTTTGTAGAATCTTCAAGTGGACATTTTTAGTGCTTTGACGATATGCTGGAAAAGGAAATATCTTCACATAAAAACTACACAGAAGCATTCTCAGAAACTTCTTTGTGATGTGTGCTTTCAACTCACAGATGTAAACATTTCTTTTGATAGAGTAGTTTTGAAACACTCTTTTTGTAGAATCTGCAAGTGGATATACGGAGCGCTTTGAAGCCTATGCTGGAAAAGGAAATCTCTTCACATAAAAACTATACAGAAGCATTCTCAGCAACTTCCTTGTGATTTGTGCATTCAACTCGGAGAGTTGAACCGTCCTTTTGTTAGAGCAGTTTGGGAACACTCTTTTTGTAGAATCTGCAAGTGGATATTTGGAGCACTTTGAAGCCTAAGCTGGAAAAGGAAACAACTTCACCTAAAAACTAGAAGGAAGCATTCTCACAAACTTTTTTGTGATGTGTGCATTCAACTCAGCGAGTTTAACCTTACTTTTGATAGAGCAGTTTTGAAACACTCTTTTTGTAGAATGTGCAAGTAGACATTTGGAGCTCTTTCAGGCCTGTGCTGGAATAGAAAAGATCTTCACACAAAAACTAGACAGAAGCATTCTCAGAAACTTCTTTGTGATGTGTGCATTCCACTCACAGAGTTGAACCTTCCTTTTGATAGAGCAATTCTGAAACACTCTTTTTGTAGAATCCGCAAGTGGATATGTGGAGCACTTTGAGGCCTATGCTGGAAAAGGAAATATTTTCACGTAAAAACAAGACCGAAGCACTCTATCAAACTTCTTTGTGATGTTTACATTCAACTCACAGAGTTGAACCTTCCCTTGAATAGAGCAGTTTTGAAAGAATCTTTTTGTAGTATATGCAACTAGATATTTGGAGCGCTTTGAGTCCTATGAGGGAAATGGAAATATTTTTAGATAAAAACTAGACAGAGGCATTCTCAGAAACATATTTGTTACGAGTGAATTCAAGTCACAGAGTTGAACCTTCCTTTTGGCAGAGCGGTTTTGAAACCCTCTTTTTATTGAATCTTCCATTGGAGATTTAGAGCGCTTTGACGCAATGCTGGAAAAGGAAATATCTTCACATAAAAACTAGACGGATGCATTCCCAGAAACTTCTTTTTGATGTGTGCTTTCAACTCACAGAGTTGAACCTTTCTTTTGATAGAGCAGTTTTGAAACCCTCTTTTTGAAGAATCTTCATGTGGACATTTGGATATCTTTGAGGCCTATGCTGGAAAAGGAAATATCTTCACATAAAAACAAGACAGAAGCATTCTCAGAAACTACTTTGCAATGTGTGCGTTCAACACACAGACTTTAAACTTCCTTTTGGCGGAGCAGTTCTGAAACAGTCTTTTTGTACAGTCTGCAAGTGGATATTTGGAGCGCTTTAAGGCCTACGCTGAAAAAAGAAATAACTTCAATCAAAAAGTAGAAAGAAGCATTCTCAGAAACCTCTTTGTGATGTGTGTATTGAACTCACAGAGTTGAACCTTCCTTTTGATAGAGGAGGTTTGAGATACTCTTTTTGTAGGATCTGCAAGTGAATAGTTGGAATGATTTGAGGCCTATGATGGTAAACGAAATATCTTCACATAAAAACGATAGAGAAGCATTCTCGGAAACTTCCTTGTGATGTGTGCATTCAACTCACAGAGTTGAACCTTCCTTCTGATAGTGCAGTTTTGAAACACTCGTTTTGTATCATCTGCAAGTGGATACTTGGAGCGCTTTGAAGCCTATACTGGAAAATAAATGTCTTCTCATGAAAACTATACAGAAGCAATCTCCGAAACCACCCTGTGATGTGTGTATTCAACTCAGAGAGTTGAACCTTCCTTTTCTTAGAGCAGGTTTGAGACACTCTTTTTGCAAAATCTGCAAGTGAATACTTGGATCGCTTTGAAGCCTCTGCAGGGTAAAGGAAATATCTTCACATAAAAACAAAACAGAAGCATTGTCAGAAACTTCTTTATGATGTGTGCATTCAATTCACAGAGTTGAACCTTCCTTTCGATAGAGCAGTTTTGAAACACTCCTTTTGTAGTGTGTGCAAGTAGACATTTGGAGCTCCTTCAGGCCTGTGCTGGAAAAGGAAATATCTTCACACAAAAACTAGACAGAAGTATTCTCAGAAACTACTTGGTGATGCATGCATTCAAAACACGGAGTTGAACCTTCCTTTTGATAGAACAGTTTTGAAACAATCTTATTGTAGAATCTGCATGTGGATATTTGGAGCGCTTTGAGGCCTATGCTAGAAAAGAAAATATCTTCGCATAAAAATGAGACAGAAGCATTCTCAGAAACTTCTTTGTGATGTGTGCATTCAACTCACAGAGTTGGATCTTCCTTTTCTTAGAGCGGTTTTGAAACAAGATTTTTGTAGAATATTCAAGTGGACATTTGGAGGGCTTTGAGGCCTATGCTGGAAAAGGAAATAACTTCACATAAAAACTAGACAGAAGCACTCTCAGGAACTTCTTTATAATGTGTGCATAAAACTCACACAGTTGAATCTTCCTTTTGATAGAGGAGTTTTGAAACACTATTTTTCTAGAATATTCAAGTGGACATTTGGTGGGCTTTGAGGCCTATTCTGGAAAACGAAATATCTTCACATAAAAACTAGACAGAAGTACTCTCAGGAACTTCTTTATGATGTGTGCATTCAACTCACAGAGTTGAACCTTTCTTTTGATAGAGCAGTTTTGAAATACTCTTTTTGTAGAATACGCAAGCGGGGGTTTGGAGCGCTTTAAGTCCTATGCTGGAAAAGGAAACATTTTCAGATAAAAACTAGACAGAAGCATTCTCTCAAGCTTCTCTGTGATGTTTGCATTCAACTCGCAGAGTTGAACCTTGCTTTTGATAGAGCAGTTTTGAAACACTCTTTTTGTAGGATCTGCAACGATATATTTGGAGCGATTTGAGGCCTATGATGGAAAAGGAAATATCTTCACATAAAAACTAGACAGAAGCATTCTCAGAAACGTATTGGTTATGAGTCCATTCAACTCACAGAGTTGAACCTTCGTTTTGATAGGGCAGTTTTGAAACACTCTTTTTGTAGAATCTTCAAGTGGACATTTTTAGTGCTTTGACGATATGCTGGAAAAGGAAATATCTTCACATAAAAACTACACAGAAGCATTCTCAGAAACTTCTTTGTGATGTGTGCTTTCAACTCACAGATGTAAACATTTCTTTTGATAGAGTAGTTTTGAAACACTCTTTTTGTAGAATCTGCAAGTGGATATACGGAGCGCTTTGAAGCCTATGCTGGAAAAGGAAATCTCTTCACATAAAAACTATACAGAAGCATTCTCAGCAACTTCCTTGTGATTTGTGCATTCAACTCGGAGAGTTGAACCGTCCTTTTGTTAGAGCAGTTTGGGAACACTCTTTTTGTAGAATCTGCAAGTGGATATTTGGAGCACTTTGAAGCCTAAGCCGGAAAAGGAAACAACTTCACATAAAAACTAGAAGGAAGCATTCTCACTAACTTTTTTGTGATGTGTGCATTCAACTCAGCGAGTTTAACCTTACTTTTGATAGAGCAGTTTTGAAACACTCTTTTTGTAGAATGTGCAAGTAGACATTTGGAGCTCTTTCAGGCCTGTGCTGGAATAGAAAAGATCTTCACACAAAAACTAGACAGAAGCATTCTCAGAAACTTCTTTGTGATGTGTGCATTCCACTCACAGAGTTGAACCTTCCTTTTGATAGAGCAATTCTGAAGCACTCTTTTTGTAGAATCCGCAAGTGGATATTTGGAGCACTTTGAGGCCTATGCTGGAAAAGGAAATATTTTCACGTAAAAACAAGACCGAAGCACTCTATCAAACTTCTTTGTGATGTTTACATTCAACTCACAGAGTTGAACCTTCCCTTGAATAGAGCAGTTTTGAAAGAATCTTTTTGTAGTATATGCAACTAGATATTTGGAGCGCTTTGAGTCCTATGAGGGAAATGGAAATATTTTTAGATAAAAACTAGACAGAGGCATTCTCAGAAACATATTTGTTACGAGTGAATTCAAGTCACAGAGTTGAACCTTCCTTTTGGCAGAGCGGTTTTGAAACCCTCTTTTTATTGAATCTTCCATTGGAGATTTAGAGCGCTTTGACGCAATGCTGGAAAAGGAAATATCTTCACATAAAAACTAGACGGATGCATTCCCAGAAACTTCTTTTTGATGTGTGCTTTCAACTCACAGAGTTGAACCTTTCTTTTGATAGAGCAGTTTTGAAACCCTCTCTTTGAAGAATCTTCATGTGGACATTTGGATATCTTTGAGGCCTATGCTGGAAAAGGAAATATCTTCACATAAAAACAAGACAGAAGCATTCTCAGAAACTACTTTGCAATGTGTGCGTTCAACACACAGACTTTCAACTTCCTTTTGGCGGAGCAGTTCTGAAACAGTCTTTTTGTACAGTCTGCAAGTGGATATTTGGAGCGCTTTAAGGCCTACGCTGAAAAAAGAAATAACTTCAATCAAAAAGTAGAAAGAAGCATTCTCAGAAACCTCTTTGTGATGTGTGTATTGAACTCACAGAGTTGAACCTTCCTTTTGATAGAGGAGGTTTGTGATACTCTTTTTGTAGGATCTGCAAGTGAATAGTTGGAATGATTTGAGGCCTATGATGGTAAAGGAAATATCTTCACATAAAAACGATAGAGAAGCATTCTCGGAAACTTCCTTGTGATGTGTGCATTCAACTCACAGAGTTGAACCTTCCTTCTGATAGTGCAGTTTTGAAACACTCGTTTTGTATCATCTGCAAGTGGATACTTGGAGCGCTTTGAAGCCTATACTGGAAAATAAATGTCTTCTCATGAAAACTATACAGAAGCAATCTCCGAAACCACCCTGTGATGTGTGTATTCAACTCAGAGAGTTGAACCTTCCTTTTCTTAGAGCAGGTTTGAGACACTCTTTTTGCAAAATCTGCAAGTGAATACTTGGATCGCTTTGAAGCCTCTGCAGGGTAAAGGAAATATCTTCACATAAAAACAAAACAGAAGCATTGTCAGAAACTTCTTTATGATGTGTGCATTCAATTCACAGAGTTGAACCTTCCTTTCGATAGAGCAGTTTTGAAACACTCCTTTTGTAGTGTGTGCAAGTAGACATTTGGAGCTCCTTCAGGCCTGTGCTGGAAAAGGAAATATCTTCACACAAAAACTAGACAGAAGTATTCTCAGAAACTTCTTGGTGATGCATGCATTCAAAACACGGAGTTGAACCTTCCTTTTGATAGAACAGTTTTGAAACACTCTTATTGTAGAATCTGCATGTGGATATTTGGAGCGCTTTGAGGCCTATGCTAGAAAAGAAAATATCTTCGCATAAAAATGAGACAGAAGCATTCTCAGAAACTTTTTTGTGATGTGTGCATTAAACTCACAGTGTTGAACCTGCCTTTTGATAGAGCAGTTTTGAAACACTCTTTTTGTAGAATCTGCAGGTGGATATTTGGAGTGCTTTGAGGACAATGCTATATAAGGAAATGTCTTCACATAAAACCTAGACAGAAACACTATCAGAAACTTCTTTGTGATGTGTGCTTCCAAATCACAGAGTTGAACCTTCCTTTTGATATAGCAGGTTGGGAACACACTTTTTGTGGAATCTGCAAGTGAATTTTGGGAGCGCTTTGAGGACTATGCTGGAAAAGGAAATATATTCACATAAAAACTAGAAAGAGGCATTCTCAAAATCTTCTCTGTGATGTGTGCGCTAAACTCACAAAGTTGAACATCCCTTTTGCTAGAGCACTTTTGAAACACTGTTTTTGTAAAATCTGCAAGTGAATATTTGGAGTGATTGAGACCTCTGCTGGAAAATCATATAACTTCAAAGAAGAACGGGACAGAAGTATTCTCAGAAACATCTTTGTGATGTCTGCATTCAACTCGCGGAGTTGAAACTTCCTTTTCGTAGAGCAGTTTTGAAACTGTCTTTTTGTGGAAGCTACAAGTGGATATTTGGAAGGCTTTGAGGCTTATGCTGGAAAAGCTAATAACTTCACATAAAAAGTAGAGAGAAGCATTCTCAGAAACTTCTTTGTGATGAGTGCATTCAAGTGTACATTTGGAGTGCTTTGAGGCCTTTGCTGGAAAAGGAAATAACTTCACATAAAAATTAGACAGAAGCATTCTCAGAAACTTCTTTGTGATGTGTGCATTCAACTCACAGAGTTGGATCTTCCTTTTCTTAGAGCGGTTTTGAAACAAGATTTTTGTAGAATATTCAAGTGGACATTTGGAGGGCTTTGAGGCCTATGCTGGAAAAGGAAATAACTTCACATAAAAACTAGACAGAAGCACTCTCAGGAACTTCTTTATAATGTGTGCATAAAACTCACACAGTTGAATCTTCCTTTTGATAGAGGAGTTTTGAAACACTATTTTTCTAGAATATTCAAGTGGACATTTGGTGGGCTTTGAGGCCTATTCTGGAAAACGAAATATCTTCACATAAAAACTAGACAGATGTACTCTCAGGAACTTCTTTATGATGTGTGCATTCAACTCACAGAGTTGAACCTTTCTTTTGATAGAGAAGTTTTGAAATACTCTTTTTGTAGAATACGCAAGCGGGGGTTTGGAGCGCTTTAAGTCCTATGCTGGAAAAGGAAACATTTTCAGATAAAAACTAGACAGAAGCATTCTCTCAAGCTTCTCTGTGATGTTTGCATTCAACTCGCAGAGTTGAACCTTGCTTTTGATAGAGCAGTTTTGAAACACTCTTTTTGTAGGATCTGCAACGATATATTTGGAGCGATTTGAGGCCTATGATGGAAAAGGAAATATCTTCACATAAAAACTAGACAGAAGCATTCTCAGAAACGTATTGGTTATGAGTTCATTCAACTCACAGAGTTGAACCTTCGTTTTGATAGGGCAGTTTTGAAACACTCTTTTTGTAGAATCTTCAAGTGGACATTTTTAGTGCTTTGACGATATGCTGGAAAAGGAAATATCTTCACATAAAAACTACACAGAAGCATTCTCAGAAACTTCTTTGTGATGTGTGCTTTCAACTCACAGATGTAAACATTTCTTTGGATAGAGTAGTTTTGAAACACTCTTTTTGTAGAATCTGCAAGTGGATATACGGAGCGCTTTGAAGCCTATGCTGGAAAAGGAAATCTCTTCACATAAAAACTATACAGAAGCATTCTCAGCAACTTCCTTGTGATTTGTGCATTCAACTCGGAGAGTTGAACCGTCCTTTTGTTAGAGCAGTTTGGGAACACTCTTTTTGTAGAATCTGCAAGTGGATATTTGGAGCACTTTGAAGCCTAAGCTGGAAAAGGAAACAACTTCACATAAAAACTAGAAGGAAGCATTCTCACAAAGTTTTTTGTGATCTGTGCATTCAACTCAGCGAGTTTAACCTTACTTTTGATAGAGCAGTTTTGAAACACTCTTTTTGTAGAATGTGCAAGTAGACATTTGGAGCTCTTTCAGGCCTGTGCTGGAATAGAAAAGATCTTCACACAAAAACTAGACAGAAGCATTCTCAGAAACTTCTTTGTGATGTGTGCATTCCACTCACAGAGTTGAACCTTCCTTTTGATAGAGCAATTCTGAAACACTCTTTTTGTAGAATCCGCAAGTGGATATGTGGAGCACTTTGAGGCCTATGCTGGAAAAGGAAATATTTTCACGTAAAAACAAGACCGAAGCACTCTATCAAACTTCTTTGTGATGTTTACATTCAACTCACAGAGTTGAACCTTCCCTTGAATAGAGCAGTTTTGAAAGAATCTTTTTGTAGTATATGCAACTAGATATTTGGAGCGCTTTGAGTCCTATGAGGGAAATGGAAATATTTTTAGATAAAAACTAGACAGAGGCATTCTCAGAAACATATTTGTTACGAGTGAATTCAAGTCACAGAGTTGAACCTTCCTTTTGGCAGAGCGGTTTTGAAACCCTCTTTTTATTGAATCTTCCATTGGAGATTTAGAGCGCTTTGACGCAATGCTGGAAAAGGAAATATCTTCACATAAAAACTAGACGGATGCATTCCCAGAAACTTCTTTTTGATGTGTGCTTTCAACTCACAGAGTTGAACCTTTCTTTTGATAGAGCAGTTTTGAAACCCTCTTTTTGAAGAATCTTCATGTGGACATTTGGATATCTTTGAGGCCTATGCTGGAAAAGGAAATATCTTCACATAAAAACAAGACAGAAGCATTCTCAGAAACTACTTTGCAATGTGTGCGTTCAACACACAGACTTTAAACTTCCTTTTGGCGGAGCAGTTCTGAAACAGTCTTTTTGTACAGTCTGCAAGTGGATATTTGGAGCGCTTTAAGGCCTACGCTGAAAAAAGAAATAACTTCAATCAAAAAGTAGAAAGAAGCATTCTCAGAAACCTCTTTGTGATGTGTGTATTGAACTCACAGAGTTGAACCTTCCTTTTGATAGAGGAGGTTTGAGATACTCTTTTTGTAGGATCTGCAAGTGAATAGTTGGAATGATTTGAGGCCTATGATGGTAAACGAAATATCTTCACATAAAAACGATAGAGAAGCATTCTCGGAAACTTCCTTGTGATGTGTGCATTCAACTCACAGAGTTGAACCTTCCTTCTGATAGTGCAGTTTTGAAACACTCGTTTTGTATCATCTGCAAGTGGATACTTGGAGCGCTTTGAAGCCTATACTGGAAAATAAATGTCTTCTCATGAAAACTATACAGAAGCAATCTCCGAAACCACCCTGTGATGTGTGTATTCAACTCAGAGAGTTGAACCTTCCTTTTCTTAGAGCAGGTTTGAGACACTCTTTTTGCAAAATCTGCAAGTGAATACTTGGATCGCTTTGAAGCCTCTGCAGGGTAAAGGAAATATCTTCACATAAAAACAAAACAGAAGCATTGTCAGAAACTTCTTTATGATGTGTGCATTCAATTCACAGAGTTGAACCTTCCTTTCGATAGAGCAGTTTTGAAACACTCCTTTTGTAGTGTGTGCAAGTAGACATTTGGAGCTCCTTCAGGCCTGTGCTGGAAAAGGAAATATCTTCACACAAAAACTAGACAGAAGTATTCTCAGAAACTACTTGGTGATGCATGCATTCAAAACACGGAGTTGAACCTTCCTTTTGATAGAACAGTTTTGAAACAATCTTATTGTAGAATCTGCATGTGGATATTTGGAGCGCTTTGAGGCCTATGCTAGAAAAGAAAATATCTTCGCATAAAAATGAGACAGAAGCATTCTCAGAAACTTCTTTGTGATGTGTGCATTCAACTCACAGAGTTGGATCTTCCTTTTCTTAGAGCGGTTTTGAAACAAGATTTTTGTAGAATATTCAAGTGGACATTTGGAGGGCTTTGAGGCCTATGCTGGAAAAGGAAATAACTTCACATAAAAACTAGACAGAAGCACTCTCAGGAACTTCTTTATAATGTGTGCATAAAACTCACACAGTTGAATCTTCCTTTTGATAGAGGAGTTTTGAAACACTATTTTTCTAGAATATTCAAGTGGACATTTGGTGGGCTTTGAGGCCTATTCTGGAAAAGGAAATATCTTCACATAAAAACTAGACAGAAGTACTCTCAGGAACTTCTTTATGATGTGTGCATTCAACTCACAGAGTTGAACCTTTCTTTTGATAGAGCAGTTTTGAAATACTCTTTTTGTAGAATACGCAAGCGGGGGTTTGGAGCGCTTTAAGTCCTATGCTGGAAAAGGAAACATTTTCAGATAAAAACTAGACAGAAGCATTCTCTCAAGCTTCTCTGTGATGTTTGCATTCAACTCGCAGAGTTGAACCTTGCTTTTGATAGAGCAGTTTTGAAACACTCTTTTTGTAGGATCTGCAACGATATATTTGGAGCGATTTGAGGCCTATGATGGAAAAGGAAATATCTTCACATAAAAACTAGACAGAAGCATTCTCAGAAACGTATTGGTTATGAGTCCATTCAACTCACAGAGTTGAACCTTCGTTTTGATAGGGCAGTTTTGAAACACTCTTTTTGTAGAATCTTCAAGTGGACATTTTTAGTGCTTTGACGATATGCTGGAAAAGGAAATATCTTCACATAAAAACTACACAGAAGCATTCTCAGAAACTTCTTTGTGATGTGTGCTTTCAACTCACAGATGTAAACATTTCTTTTGATAGAGTAGTTTTGAAACACTCTTTTTGTAGAATCTGCAAGTGGATATACGGAGCGCTTTGAAGCCTATGCTGGAAAAGGAAATCTCTTCACATAAAAACTATACAGAAGCATTCTCAGCAACTTCCTTGTGATTTGTGCATTCAACTCGGAGAGTTGAACCGTCCTTTTGTTAGAGCAGTTTGGGAACACTCTTTTTGTAGAATCTGCAAGTGGATATTTGGAGCACTTTGAAGCCTAAGCCGGAAAAGGAAACAACTTCACATAAAAACTAGAAGGAAGCATTCTCACTAACTTTTTTGTGATGTGTGCATTCAACTCAGCGAGTTTAACCTTACTTTTGATAGAGCAGTTTTGAAACACTCTTTTTGTAGAATGTGCAAGTAGACATTTGGAGCTCTTTCAGGCCTGTGCTGGAATAGAAAAGATCTTCACACAAAAACTAGACAGAAGCATTCTCAGAAACTTCTTTGTGATGTGTGCATTCCACTCACAGAGTTGAACCTTCCTTTTGATAGAGCAATTCTGAAGCACTCTTTTTGTAGAATCCGCAAGTGGATATTTGGAGCACTTTGAGGCCTATGCTGGAAAAGGAAATATTTTCACGTAAAAACAAGACCGAAGCACTCTATCAAACTTCTTTGTGATGTTTACATTCAACTCACAGAGTTGAACCTTCCCTTGAATAGAGCAGTTTTGAAAGAATCTTTTTGTAGTATATGCAACTAGATATTTGGAGCGCTTTGAGTCCTATGAGGGAAATGGAAATATTTTTAGATAAAAACTAGACAGAGGCATTCTCAGAAACATATTTGTTACGAGTGAATTCAAGTCACAGAGTTGAACCTTCCTTTTGGCAGAGCGGTTTTGAAACCCTCTTTTTATTGAATCTTCCATTGGAGATTTAGAGCGCTTTGACGCAATGCTGGAAAAGGAAATATCTTCACATAAAAACTAGACGGATGCATTCCCAGAAACTTCTTTTTGATGTGTGCTTTCAACTCACAGAGTTGAACCTTTCTTTTGATAGAGCAGTTTTGAAACCCTCTCTTTGAAGAATCTTCATGTGGACATTTGGATATCTTTGAGGCCTATGCTGGAAAAGGAAATATCTTCACATAAAAACAAGACAGAAGCATTCTCAGAAACTACTTTGCAATGTGTGCGTTCAACACACAGACTTTCAACTTCCTTTTGGCGGAGCAGTTCTGAAACAGTCTTTTTGTACAGTCTGCAAGTGGATATTTGGAGCGCTTTAAGGCCTACGCTGAAAAAAGAAATAACTTCAATCAAAAAGTAGAAAGAAGCATTCTCAGAAACCTCTTTGTGATGTGTGTATTGAACTCACAGAGTTGAACCTTCCTTTTGATAGAGGAGGTTTGTGATACTCTTTTTGTAGGATCTGCAAGTGAATAGTTGGAATGATTTGAGGCCTATGATGGTAAAGGAAATATCTTCACATAAAAACGATAGAGAAGCATTCTCGGAAACTTCCTTGTGATGTGTGCATTCAACTCACAGAGTTGAACCTTCCTTCTGATAGTGCAGTTTTGAAACACTCGTTTTGTATCATCTGCAAGTGGATACTTGGAGCGCTTTGAAGCCTATACTGGAAAATAAATGTCTTCTCATGAAAACTATACAGAAGCAATCTCCGAAACCACCCTGTGATGTGTGTATTCAACTCAGAGAGTTGAACCTTCCTTTTCTTAGAGCAGGTTTGAGACACTCTTTTTGCAAAATCTGCAAGTGAATACTTGGATCGCTTTGAAGCCTCTGCAGGGTAAAGGAAATATCTTCACATAAAAACAAAACAGAAGCATTGTCAGAAACTTCTTTATGATGTGTGCATTCAATTCACAGAGTTGAACCTTCCTTTCGATAGAGCAGTTTTGAAACACTCCTTTTGTAGTGTGTGCAAGTAGACATTTGGAGCTCCTTCAGGCCTGTGCTGGAAAAGGAAATATCTTCACACAAAAACTAGACAGAAGTATTCTCAGAAACTTCTTGGTGATGCATGCATTCAAAACACGGAGTTGAACCTTCCTTTTGATAGAACAGTTTTGAAACACTCTTATTGTAGAATCTGCATGTGGATATTTGGAGCGCTTTGAGGCCTATGCTAGAAAAGAAAATATCTTCGCATAAAAATGAGACAGAAGCATTCTCAGAAACTTTTTTGTGATGTGTGCATTAAACTCACAGTGTTGAACCTGCCTTTTGATAGAGCAGTTTTGAAACACTCTTTTTGTAGAATCTGCAGGTGGATATTTGGAGTGCTTTGAGGACAATGCTATATAAGGAAATGTCTTCACATAAAACCTAGACAGAAACACTATCAGAAACTTCTTTGTGATGTGTGCTTCCAAATCACAGAGTTGAACCTTCCTTTTGATATAGCAGGTTGGGAACACACTTTTTGTGGAATCTGCAAGTGAATTTTGGGAGCGCTTTGAGGACTATGCTGGAAAAGGAAATATATTCACATAAAAACTAGAAAGAGGCATTCTCAAAATCTTCTCTGTGATGTGTGCGCTAAACTCACAAAGTTGAACATCCCTTTTGCTAGAGCACTTTTGAAACACTGTTTTTGTAAAATCTGCAAGTGAATATTTGGAGTGATTGAGACCTCTGCTGGAAAATCATATAACTTCAAAGAAGAACGGGACAGAAGTATTCTCAGAAACATCTTTGTGATGTCTGCATTCAACTCGCGGAGTTGAAACTTCCTTTTCGTAGAGCAGTTTTGAAACTGTCTTTTTGTGGAAGCTACAAGTGGATATTTGGAAGGCTTTGAGGCTTATGCTGGAAAAGCTAATAACTTCACATAAAAAGTAGAGAGAAGCATTCTCAGAAACTTCTTTGTGATGAGTGCATTCAAGTGTACATTTGGAGTGCTTTGAGGCCTTTGCTGGAAAAGGAAATAACTTCACATAAAAATTAGACAGAAGCATTCTCAGAAACTTCTTTGTGATGTGTGCATTCAACTCACAGAGTTGGATCTTCCTTTTCTTAGAGCGGTTTTGAAACAAGATTTTTGTAGAATATTCAAGTGGACATTTGGAGGGCTTTGAGGCCTATGCTGGAAAAGGAAATAACTTCACATAAAAACTAGACAGAAGCACTCTCAGGAACTTCTTTATAATGTGTGCATAAAACTCACACAGTTGAATCTTCCTTTTGATAGAGGAGTTTTGAAACACTATTTTTCTAGAATATTCAAGTGGACATTTGGTGGGCTTTGAGGCCTATTCTGGAAAACGAAATATCTTCACATAAAAACTAGACAGATGTACTCTCAGGAACTTCTTTATGATGTGTGCATTCAACTCACAGAGTTGAACCTTTCTTTTGATAGAGAAGTTTTGAAATACTCTTTTTGTAGAATACGCAAGCGGGGGTTTGGAGCGCTTTAAGTCCTATGCTGGAAAAGGAAACATTTTCAGATAAAAACTAGACAGAAGCATTCTCTCAAGCTTCTCTGTGATGTTTGCATTCAACTCGCAGAGTTGAACCTTGCTTTTGATAGAGCAGTTTTGAAACACTCTTTTTGTAGGATCTGCAACGATATATTTGGAGCGATTTGAGGCCTATGATGGAAAAGGAAATATCTTCACATAAAAACTAGACAGAAGCATTCTCAGAAACGTATTGGTTATGAGTTCATTCAACTCACAGAGTTGAACCTTCGTTTTGATAGGGCAGTTTTGAAACACTCTTTTTGTAGAATCTTCAAGTGGACATTTTTAGTGCTTTGACGATATGCTGGAAAAGGAAATATCTTCACATAAAAACTACACAGAAGCATTCTCAGAAACTTCTTTGTGATGTGTGCTTTCAACTCACAGATGTAAACATTTCTTTGGATAGAGTAGTTTTGAAACACTCTTTTTGTAGAATCTGCAAGTGGATATACGGAGCGCTTTGAAGCCTATGCTGGAAAAGGAAATCTCTTCACATAAAAACTATACAGAAGCATTCTCAGCAACTTCCTTGTGATTTGTGCATTCAACTCGGAGAGTTGAACCGTCCTTTTGTTAGAGCAGTTTGGGAACACTCTTTTTGTAGAATCTGCAAGTGGATATTTGGAGCACTTTGAAGCCTAAGCTGGAAAAGGAAACAACTTCACATAAAAACTAGAAGGAAGCATTCTCACAAAGTTTTTTGTGATCTGTGCATTCAACTCAGCGAGTTTAACCTTACTTTTGATAGAGCAGTTTTGAAACACTCTTTTTGTAGAATGTGCAAGTAGACATTTGGAGCTCTTTCAGGCCTGTGCTGGAATAGAAAAGATCTTCACACAAAAACTAGACAGAAGCATTCTCAGAAACTTCTTTGTGATGTGTGCATTCCACTCACAGAGTTGAACCTTCCTTTTGATAGAGCAATTCTGAAACACTCTTTTTGTAGAATCCGCAAGTGGATATTTGGAGCACTTTGAGGCCTATGCTGGAAAAGGAAATATTTTCACGTAAAAACAAGACCGAAGCACTCTATCAAACTTCTTTGTGATGTTTACATTCAACTCACAGAGTTGAACCTTCCCTTGAATAGAGCAGTTTTGAAAGAATCTTTTTGTAGTATATGCAACTAGATATTTGGAGCGCTTTGAGTCCTATGAGGGAAATGGAAATATTTTTAGATAAAAACTAGACAGAGGCATTCTCAGAAACATATTTGTTACGAGTGAATTCAAGTCACAGAGTTGAACCTTCCTTTTGGCAGAGCGGTTTTGAAACCCTCTTTTTATTGAATCTTCCATTGGAGATTTAGAGCGCTTTGACGCAATGCTGGAAAAGGAAATATCTTCACATAAAAACTAGACGGATGCATTCCCAGAAACTTCTTTTTGATGTGTGCTTTCAACTCACAGAGTTGAACCTTTCTTTTGATAGAGCAGTTTTGAAACCCTCTCTTTGAAGAATCTTCATGTGGACATTTGGATATCTTTGAGGCCTATGCTGGAAAAGGAAATATCTTCACATAAAAACAAGACAGAAGCATTCTCAGAAACTACTTTGCAATGTGTGCGTTCAACACACAGACTTTCAACTTCCTTTTGGTGGAGCAGTTCTGAAACAGTCTTTTTGTACAGTCTGCAAGTGGATATTTGGAGCGCTTTAAGGCCTACGCTGAAAAAAGAAATAACTTCAATCAAAAAGTAGAAAGAAGCATTCTCAGAAACCTCTTTGTGATGTGTGTATTGAACTCACAGAGTTGAACCTTCCTTTTGATAGAGGAGGTTTGAGATACTCTTTTTGTAGGATCTGCAAGTGAATAGTTGGAATGATTTGAGGCCTATGATGGTAAAGGAAATATCTTCACATAAAAACGATAGAGAAGCATTCTCGGAAACTTCCTTGTGATGTGTGCATTCAACTCACAGAGTTGAACCTTCCTTCTGATAGTGCAGTTTTGAAACACTCGTTTTGTATCATCTGCAAGTGGATACTTGGAGCGCTTTCAAGCCTATACTGGAAAATAAATGTCTTCTCATGAAAACTATACAGAAGCAATCTCCGAAACCACCCTGTGATGTGTGTATTCAACTCAGAGAGTTGAACCTTCCTTTTTTTAGAGCAGTTTTGAGACACTCTTTTTGCAAAATCTGCAAGTGAATACTTGGATCGCTTTGAAGCCTCTGCAGGGTAAAGGAAATATCTTCACATAAAAACAAAACAGAAGCATTGTCAGAAACTTCTTTATGATGTGTGCATTCAATTCACAGAGTTGAACCTTCCTTTCGATAGAGCAGTTTTGAAACACTCCTTTTGTAGTGTGTGCAAGTAGACATTTGGAGCTCCTTCAGGCCTGTGCTGGAAAAGGAAATATCTTCACACAAAAACTAGACAGAAGTATTCTCAGAAACTTCTTTGTGATGCATGCATTCAAAACACGGAGTTGAACCTTCCTTTTGATAGAACAGTTTTGAAACAATCTTATTGTAGAATCTGCATGTGGATATTTGGAGCGCTTTGAGGCCTATGCTAGAAAAGAAAATATCTTCGCATAAAAATGAGACAGAAGCATTCTCAGAAACTTCTTTGTGATGTGTGCATTCAACTCACAGAGTTGGATCTTCCTTTTCTTAGAGCGGTTTTGAAACAAGATTTTTGTAGAATATTCAAGTGGACATTTGGAGGGCTTTGAGGCCTATGCTGGAAAAGGAAATAACTTCACATAAAAACTAGACAGAAGCACTCTCAGGAACTTCTTTATAATGTGTGCATAAAACTCACACAGTTGAATCTTCCTTTTGATAGAGGAGTTTTGAAACACTATTTTTCTAGAATATTCAAGTGGACATTTGGTGGGCTTTGAGGCCTATTCTGGAAAAGGAAATATCTTCACATAAAAACTAGACAGATGTACTCTCAGGAACTTCTTTATGATGTGTGCATTCAACTCACAGAGTTGAACCTTTCTTTTGATAGAGCAGTTTTGAAATACTCTTTTTGTAGAATACGCAAGCGGGGGTTTGGAGCGCTTTAAGTCCTATGCTGGAAAAGGAAACATTTTCAGATAAAAACTAGACAGAAGCATTCTCTCAAGCTTCTCTGTGATGTTTGCATTCAACTCGCAGAGTTGAACCTTGCTTTTGATAGAGCAGTTTTGAAACACTCTTTTTGTAGGATCTGCAACGATATATTTGGAGCGATTTGAGGCCTATGATGGAAAAGGAAATATCTTCACATAAAAACTAGACAGAAGCATTCTCAGAAACGTATTGGTTATGAGTCCATTCAACTCACAGAGTTGAACCTTCGTTTTGATAGGGCAGTTTTGAAACACTCTTTTTGTAGAATCTTCAAGTGGACATTTTTAGTGCTTTGACGATATGCTGGAAAAGGAAATATCTTCACATAAAAACTACACAGAAGCATTCTCAGAAACTTCTTTGTGATGTGTGCTTTCAACTCACAGATGTAAACATTTCTTTTGATAGAGTAGTTTTGAAACACTCTTTTTGTAGAATCTGCAAGTGGATATACGGAGCGCTTTGAAGCCTATGCTGGAAAAGGAAATCTCTTCACATAAAAACTATACAGAAGCATTCTCAGCAACTTCCTTGTGATTTGTGCATTCAACTCGGAGAGTTGAACCGTCCTTTTGTTAGAGCAGTTTGGGAACACTCTTTTTGTAGAATCTGCAAGTGGATATTTGGAGCACTTTGAAGCCTAAGCTGGAAAAGGAAACAACTTCACATAAAAACTAGAAGGAAGCATTCTCACAAACTTTTTTGTGATGTGTGCATTCAACTCAGCGAGTTTAACCTTACTTTTGATAGAGCAGTTTTGAAACACTCTTTTTGTAGAATGTGCAAGTAGACATTTGGAGCTCTTTCAGGCCTGTGCTGGAATAGAAAAGATCTTCACACAAAAACTAGACAGAAGCATTCTCAGAAACTTCTTTGTGATGTGTGCATTCCACTCACAGAGTTGAACCTTCCTTTTGATAGAGCAATTCTGAAACACTCTTTTTGTAGAATCCGCAAGTGGATATTTGGAGCACTTTGAGGCCTATGCTGGAAAAGGAAATATTTTCACGTAAAAACAAGACCGAAGCACTCTATCAAACTTCTTTGTGATGTTTACATTCAACTCACAGAGTTGAACCTTCCCTTGAATAGAGCAGTTTTGAAAGAATCTTTTTGTAGTATATGCAACTAGATATTTGGAGCGCTTTGAGTCCTATGAGGGAAATGGAAATATTTTTAGATAAAAACTAGACAGAGGCATTCTCAGAAACATATTTGTTACGAGTGAATTCAAGTCACAGAGTTGAACCTTCCTTTTGGCAGAGCGGTTTTGAAACCCTCTTTTTATTGAATCTTCCATTGGAGATTTAGAGCGCTTTGACGCAATGCTGGAAAAGGAAATATCTTCACATAAAAACTAGACGGATGCATTCCCAGAAACTTCTTTTTGATGTGTGCTTTCAACTCACAGAGTTGAACCTTTCTTTTGATAGAGCAGTTTTGAAACCCTCTCTTTGAAGAATCTTCATGTGGACATTTGGATATCTTTGAGGCCTATGCTGGAAAAGGAAATATCTTCACATAAAAACAAGACAGAAGCATTCTCAGAAACTACTTTGCAATGTGTGCGTTCAACACACAGACTTTCAACTTCCTTTTGGCGGAGCAGTTCTGAAACAGTCTTTTTGTACAGTCTGCAAGTGGATATTTGGAGCGCTTTAAGGCCTACGCTGAAAAAAGAAATAACTTCAATCAAAAAGTAGAAAGAAGCATTCTCAGAAACCTCTTTGTGATGTGTGTATTGAACTCACAGAGTTGAACCTTCCTTTTGATAGAGGAGGTTTGTGATACTCTTTTTGTAGGATCTGCAAGTGAATAGTTGGAATGATTTGAGGCCTATGATGGTAAACGAAATATCTTCACATAAAAACGATAGAGAAGCATTCTCGGAAACTTCCTTGTGATGTGTGCATTCAACTCACAGAGTTGAACCTTCCTTCTGATAGTGCAGTTTTGAAACACTCGTTTTGTATCATCTGCAAGTGGATACTTGGAGCGCTTTCAAGCCTATACTGGAAAATAAATGTCTTCTCATGAAAACTATACAGAAGCAATCTCCGAAACCACCCTGTGATGTGTGTATTCAACTCAGAGAGTTGAACCTTCCTTTTCTTAGAGCAGGTTTGAGACACTCTTTTTGCAAAATCTGCAAGTGAATACTTGGATCGCTTTGAAGCCTCTGCAGGGTAAAGGAAATATCTTCACATAAAAACAAAACAGAAGCATTGTCAGAAACTTCTTTATGATGTGTGCATTCAATTCACAGAGTTGAACCTTCCTTTCGATAGAGCAGTTTTGAAACACTCCTTTTGTAGTGTGTGCAAGTAGACATTTGGAGCTCCTTCAGGCCTGTGCTGGAAAAGGAAATATCTTCACACAAAAACTAGACAGAAGTATTCTCAGAAACTTCTTGGTGATGCATGCATTCAAAACACGGAGTTGAACCTTCCTTTTGATAGAACAGTTTTGAAACACTCTTATTGTAGAATCTGCATGTGGATATTTGGAGCGCTTTGAGGCCTATGCTAGAAAAGAAAATATCTTCGCATAAAAATGAGACAGAAGCATTCTCAGAAACTTCTTTGTGATGTGTGCATTCAACTCACAGAGTTGGATCTTCCTTTTCTTAGAGCGGTTTTGAAACAAGATTTTTGTAGAATATTCAAGTGGACATTTGGAGGGCTTTGAGGCCTATGCTGGAAAAGGAAATAACTTCACATAAAAACTAGACAGAAGCACTCTCAGGAACTTCTTTATAATGTGTGCATAAAACTCACACAGTTGAATCTTCCTTTTGATAGAGGAGTTTTGAAACACTATTTTTCTAGAATATTCAAGTGGACATTTGGTGGGCTTTGAGGCCTATTCTGGAAAACGAAATATCTTCACATAAAAACTAGACAGAAGTACTCTCAGGAACTTCTTTATGATGTGTGCATTCAACTCACAGAGTTGAACCTTTCTTTTGATAGAGCAGTTTTGAAATACTCTTTTTGTAGAATACGCAAGCGGGGGTTTGGAGCGCTTTAAGTCCTATGCTGGAAAAGGAAACATTTTCAGATAAAAACTAGACAGAAGCATTCTCTCAAGCTTCTCTGTGATGTTTGCATTCAACTCGCAGAGTTGAACCTTGCTTTTGATAGAGCAGTTTTGAAACACTCTTTTTGTAGGATCTGCAACGATATATTTGGAGCGATTTGAGGCCTATGATGGAAAAGGAAATATCTTCACATAAAAACTAGACAGAAGCATTCTCAGAAACGTATTGGTTATGAGTCCATTCAACTCACAGAGTTGAACCTTCGTTTTGATAGGGCAGTTTTGAAACACTCTTTTTGTAGAATCTTCAAGTGGACATTTTTAGTGCTTTGACGATATGCTGGAAAAGGAAATATCTTCACATAAAAACTACACAGAAGCATTCTCAGAAACTTCTTTGTGATGTGTGCTTTCAACTCACAGATGTAAACATTTCTTTTGATAGAGTAGTTTTGAAACACTCTTTTTGTAGAATCTGCAAGTGGATATACGGAGCGCTTTGAAGCCTATGCTGGAAAAGGAAATCTCTTCACATAAAAACTATACAGAAGCATTCTCAGCAACTTCCTTGTGATTTGTGCATTCAACTCGGAGAGTTGAACCGTCCTTTTGTTAGAGCAGTTTGGGAACACTCTTTTTGTAGAATCTGCAAGTGGATATTTGGAGCACTTTGAAGCCTAAGCTGGAAAAGGAAACAACTTCACATAAAAACTAGAAGGAAGCATTCTCACTAACTTTTTTGTGATGTGTGCATTCAACTCAGCGAGTTTAACCTTACTTTTGATAGAGCAGTTTTGAAACACTCTTTTTGTAGAATGTGCAAGTAGACATTTGGAGCTCTTTCAGGCCTGTGCTGGAATAGAAAAGATCTTCACACAAAAACTAGACAGAAGCATTCTCAGAAACTTCTTTGTGATGTGTGCATTCCACTCACAGAGTTGAACCTTCCTTTTGATAGAGCAATTCTGAAGCACTCTTTTTGTAGAATCCGCAAGTGGATATTTGGAGCACTTTGAGGCCTATGCTGGAAAAGGAAATATTTTCACGTAAAAACAAGACCGAAGCACTCTATCAAACTTCTTTGTGATGTTTACATTCAACTCACAGAGTTGAACCTTCCCTTGAATAGAGCAGTTTTGAAAGAATCTTTTTGTAGTATATGCAACTAGATATTTGGAGCGCTTTGAGTCCTATGAGGGAAATGGAAATATTTTTAGATAAAAACTAGACAGAGGCATTCTCAGAAACATATTTGTTACGAGTGAATTCAAGTCACAGAGTTGAACCTTCCTTTTGGCAGAGCGGTTTTGAAACCCTCTTTTTATTGAATCTTCCATTGGAGATTTAGAGCGCTTTGACGCAATGCTGGAAAAGGAAATATCTTCACATAAAAACTAGACGGATGCATTCCCAGAAACTTCTTTTTGATGTGTGCTTTCAACTCACAGAGTTGAACCTTTCTTTTGATAGAGCAGTTTTGAAACCCTCTCTTTGAAGAATCTTCATGTGGACATTTGGATATCTTTGAGGCCTATGCTGGAAAAGGAAATATCTTCACATAAAAACAAGACAGAAGCATTCTCAGAAACTACTTTGCAATGTGTGCGTTCAACACACAGACTTTCAACTTCCTTTTGGCGGAGCAGTTCTGAAACAGTCTTTTTGTACAGTCTGCAAGTGGATATTTGGAGCGCTTTAAGGCCTACGCTGAAAAAAGAAATAACTTCAATCAAAAAGTAGAAAGAAGCATTCTCAGAAACCTCTTTGTGATGTGTGTATTGAACTCACAGAGTTGAACCTTCCTTTTGATAGAGGAGGTTTGTGATACTCTTTTTGTAGGATCTGCAAGTGAATAGTTGGAATGATTTGAGGCCTATGATGGTAAAGGAAATATCTTCACATAAAAACGATAGAGAAGCATTCTCGGAAACTTCCTTGTGATGTGTGCATTCAACTCACAGAGTTGAACCTTCCTTCTGATAGTGCAGTTTTGAAACACTCGTTTTGTATCATCTGCAAGTGGATACTTGGAGCGCTTTGAAGCCTATACTGGAAAATAAATGTCTTCTCATGAAAACTATACAGAAGCAATCTCCGAAACCACCCTGTGATGTGTGTATTCAACTCAGAGAGTTGAACCTTCCTTTTCTTAGAGCAGGTTTGAGACACTCTTTTTGCAAAATCTGCAAGTGAATACTTGGATCGCTTTGAAGCCTCTGCAGGGTAAAGGAAATATCTTCACATAAAAACAAAACAGAAGCATTGTCAGAAACTTCTTTATGATGTGTGCATTCAATTCACAGAGTTGAACCTTCCTTTCGATAGAGCAGTTTTGAAACACTCCTTTTGTAGTGTGTGCAAGTAGACATTTGGAGCTCCTTCAGGCCTGTGCTGGAAAAGGAAATATCTTCACACAAAAACTAGACAGAAGTATTCTCAGAAACTTCTTGGTGATGCATGCATTCAAAACACGGAGTTGAACCTTCCTTTTGATAGAACAGTTTTGAAACACTCTTATTGTAGAATCTGCATGTGGATATTTGGAGCGCTTTGAGGCCTATGCTAGAAAAGAAAATATCTTCGCATAAAAATGAGACAGAAGCATTCTCAGAAACTTCTTTGTGATGTGTGCATTCAACTCACAGAGTTGGATCTTCCTTTTCTTAGAGCGGTTTTGAAACAAGATTTTTGTAGAATATTCAAGTGGACATTTGGAGGGCTTTGAGGCCTATGCTGGAAAAGGAAATAACTTCACATAAAAACTAGACAGAAGCACTCTCAGGAACTTCTTTATAATGTGTGCATAAAACTCACACAGTTGAATCTTCCTTTTGATAGAGGAGTTTTGAAACACTATTTTTCTAGAATATTCAAGTGGACATTTGGTGGGCTTTGAGGCCTATTCTGGAAAAGGAAATATCTTCACATAAAAACTAGACAGAAGTACTCTCAGGAACTTCTTTATGATGTGTGCATTCAACTCACAGAGTTGAACCTTTCTTTTGATAGAGCAGTTTTGAAATACTCTTTTTGTAGAATACGCAAGCGGGGGTTTGGAGCGCTTTAAGTCCTATGCTGGAAAAGGAAACATTTTCAGATAAAAACTAGACAGAAGCATTCTCTCAAGCTTCTCTGTGATGTTTGCATTCAACTCGCAGAGTTGAACCTTGCTTTTGATAGAGCAGTTTTGAAACACTCTTTTTGTAGGATCTGCAACGATATATTTGGAGCGATTTGAGGCCTATGATGGAAAAGGAAATATCTTCACATAAAAACTAGACAGAAGCATTCTCAGAAACGTATTGGTTATGAGTCCATTCAACTCACAGAGTTGAACCTTCGTTTTGATAGGGCAGTTTTGAAACACTCTTTTTGTAGAATCTTCAAGTGGACATTTTTAGTGCTTTGACGATATGCTGGAAAAGGAAATATCTTCACATAAAAACTACACAGAAGCATTCTCAGAAACTTCTTTGTGATGTGTGCTTTCAACTCACAGATGTAAACATTTCTTTTGATAGAGTAGTTTTGAAACACTCTTTTTGTAGAATCTGCAAGTGGATATACGGAGCGCTTTGAAGCCTATGCTGGAAAAGGAAATCTCTTCACATAAAAACTATACAGAAGCATTCTCAGCAACTTCCTTGTGATTTGTGCATTCAACTCGGAGAGTTGAACCGTCCTTTTGTTAGAGCAGTTTGGGAACACTCTTTTTGTAGAATCTGCAAGTGGATATTTGGAGCACTTTGAAGCCTAAGCTGGAAAAGGAAACAACTTCACCTAAAAACTAGAAGGAAGCATTCTCACAAACTTTTTTGTGATGTGTGCATTCAACTCAGCGAGTTTAACCTTACTTTTGATAGAGCAGTTTTGAAACACTCTTTTTGTAGAATGTGCAAGTAGACATTTGGAGCTCTTTCAGGCCTGTGCTGGAATAGAAAAGATCTTCACACAAAAACTAGACAGAAGCATTCTCAGAAACTTCTTTGTGATGTGTGCATTCCACTCACAGAGTTGAACCTTCCTTTTGATAGAGCAATTCTGAAACACTCTTTTTGTAGAATCCGCAAGTGGATATTTGGAGCACTTTGAGGCCTATGCTGGAAAAGGAAATATTTTCACGTAAAAACAAGACCGAAGCACTCTATCAAACTTCTTTGTGATGTTTACATTCAACTCACAGAGTTGAACCTTCCCTTGAATAGAGCAGTTTTGAAAGAATCTTTTTGTAGTATATGCAACTAGATATTTGGAGCGCTTTGAGTCCTATGAGGGAAATGGAAATATTTTTAGATAAAAACTAGACAGAGGCATTCTCAGAAACATATTTGTTACGAGTGAATTCAAGTCACAGAGTTGAACCTTCCTTTTGGCAGAGCGGTTTTGAAACCCTCTTTTTATTGAATCTTCCATTGGAGATTTAGAGCGCTTTGACGCAATGCTGGAAAAGGAAATATCTTCACATAAAAACTAGACGGATGCATTCCCAGAAACTTCTTTTTGATGTGTGCTTTCAACTCACAGAGTTGAACCTTTCTTTTGATAGAGCAGTTTTGAAACCCTCTCTTTGAAGAATCTTCATGTGGACATTTGGATATCTTTGAGGCCTATGCTGGAAAAGGAAATATCTTCACATAAAAACAAGACAGAAGCATTCTCAGAAACTACTTTGCAATGTGTGCGTTCAACACACAGACTTTAAACTTCCTTTTGGCGGAGCAGTTCTGAAACAGTCTTTTTGTACTGTCTGCAAGTGCATATTTGGAGCGCTTTAAGGCCTACGCTGAAAAAAGAAATAACTTCAATCAAAAAGTAGAAAGAAGCATTCTCAGAAACCTCTTTGTGATGTGTGTATTGAACTCACAGAGTTGAGCCTTCCTTTTGATAGAGGAGTTTTGAGATACTCTTTTTGTAGGATCTGCAAGTGAATAGTTGGAATGATTTGAGGCCTATGATGGTAAAGGAAATATCTTCACATAAAAACGATAGAGAAGCATTCTCGGAAACTTCCTTGTGATGTGTGCATTCAACTCACAGAGTTGAACCTTCCTTCTGATAGTGCAGTTTTGAAACACTCGTTTTGTATCATCTGCAAGTGGATACTTGGAGCGCTTTGAAGCCTATACTGGAAAATAAATGTCTTCTCATGAAAACTATACAGAAGCAATCTCCGAAACCACCCTGTGATGTGTGTATTCAACTCAGAGAGTTGAACCTTCCTTTTTTTAGAGCAGGTTTGAGACACTCTTTTTGCAAAATCTGCAAGTGAATACTTGGATCGCTTTGAAGCCTCTGCAGGGTAAAGGAAATATCTTCACATAAAAACAAAACAGAAGCATTGTCAGAAACTTCTTTATGATGTGTGCATTCAATTCACAGAGTTGAACCTTCCTTTCGATAGAGCAGTTTTGAAACACTCCTTTTGTAGTGTGTGCAAGTAGACATTTGGAGCTCCTTCAGGCCTGTGCTGGAAAAGGAAATATCTTCACACAAAAACTAGACAGAAGTATTCTCAGAAACTTCTTTGTGATGCATGCATTCGAAACACGGAGTTGAACCTTCCTTTTGATAGAACAGTTTTGAAACACTCTTATTGTAGAATCTGCATGTGGATATTTGGAGCGCTTTGAGGCCTATGCTAGAAAAGAAAATATCTTCGCATAAAAATGAGACAGAAGCATTCTCAGAAACTTTTTTGTGATGTGTGCATTAAACTCACAGTGTTGAACCTGCCTTTTGATAGAGCAGTTTTGAAACACTCTTTTTGTAGAATCTGCAGGTGGATATTTGGAGTGCTTTGAGGACAATGCTATATAAGGAAATGTCTTCACATAAAACCTAGACAGAAACACTATCAGAAACTTCTTTGTGATGTGTGCTTCCAAATCACAGAGTTGAACCTTCCTTTTGATATAGCAGGTTGGGAACACACTTTTTGTGGAATCTGCAAGTGAATTTTGGGAGCGCTTTGAGGACTATGCTGGAAAAGGAAATATATTCACCTAAAAACTAGAAAGAGGCATTCTCAAAAACTTCTCTGTGATGTGTGCGCTAAACTCACAAAGTTGAACATCCCTTTTGCTAGAGCAGTTTTGAAACACTGTTTTTGTAAAATCTGCAAGTGAATATTTAGAGTGATTGAGACCTCTGCTGGAAAATCATATAACTTCAAAGAAGAACGGGACAGAAGTATTCTCAGAAACATCTTTGTGATGTCTGCATTCAACTCGCGGAGTTGAAACTTCCTTTTGGTAGAGCAGTTTTGAAACTGTCTTTTTGTGGAAGCTACAAGTGGATATTTGGAAGGCTTTGAGGCTTATGCTGGAAAAGCTAATAACTTCACATAAAAAGTAGAGAGAAGCATTCTCAGAAACTTCTTTGTGATGAGTGCATTGAAGTGTACATTTGGAGTGCTTTGAGGCCTTTGCTGGAAAAGGAAATAACTTCACATAAAAATTAGACAGAAGCATTCTCAGAAACTTCTTTGTGATGTGTGCATTCAACTCACAGAGTTGGATCTTCCTTTTCTTAGAGCGGTTTTGAAACAAGATTTTTGTAGAATATTCAAGTGGACATTTGGAGGGCTTTGAGGCCTATGCTGGAAAAGGAAATAACTTCACATAAAAACTAGACAGAAGCACTCTCAGGAACTTCTTTATAATGTGTGCATAAAACTCACACAGTTGAATCTTCCTTTTGATAGAGGAGTTTTGAAACACTATTTTTCTAGAATATTCAAGTGGACATTTGGTGGGCTTTGAGGCCTATTCTGGAAAAGGAAATATCTTCACATAAAAACTAGACAGAAGTACTCTCAGGAACTTCTTTATGATGTGTGCATTCAACTCACAGAGTTGAACCTTTCTTTTGATAGAGCAGTTTTGAAATACTCTTTTTGTAGAATACGCAAGCGGGGGTTTGGAGCGCTTTAAGTCCTATGCTGGAAAAGGAAACATTTTCAGATAAAAACTAGACAGAAGCATTCTCTCAAGCTTCTCTGTGATGTTTGCATTCAACTCGCAGAGTTGAACCTTGCTTTTGATAGAGCAGTTTTGAAACACTCTTTTTGTAGGATCTGCAACGATATATTTGGAGCGATTTGAGGCCTATGATGGAAAAGGAAATATCTTCACATAAAAACTAGACAGAAGCATTCTCAGAAACGTATTGGTTATGAGTCCATTCAACTCACAGAGTTGAACCTTCGTTTTGATAGGGCAGTTTTGAAACACTCTTTTTGTAGAATCTTCAAGTGGACATTTTTAGTGCTTTGACGATATGCTGGAAAAGGAAATATCTTCACATAAAAACTACACAGAAGCATTCTCAGAAACTTCTTTGTGATGTGTGCTTTCAACTCACAGATGTAAACATTTCTTTTGATAGAGTAGTTTTGAAACACTCTTTTTGTAGAATCTGCAAGTGGATATACGGAGCGCTTTGAAGCCTATGCTGGAAAAGGAAATCTCTTCACATAAAAACTATACAGAAGCATTCTCAGCAACTTCCTTGTGATTTGTGCATTCAACTCGGAGAGTTGAACCGTCCTTTTGTTAGAGCAGTTTGGGAACACTCTTTTTGTAGAATCTGCAAGTGGATATTTGGAGCACTTTGAAGCCTAAGCTGGAAAAGGAAACAACTTCACCTAAAAACTAGAAGGAAGCATTCTCACAAACTTTTTTGTGATGTGTGCATTCAACTCAGCGAGTTTAACCTTACTTTTGATAGAGCAGTTTTGAAACACTCTTTTTGTAGAATGTGCAAGTAGACATTTGGAGCTCTTTCAGGCCTGTGCTGGAATAGAAAAGATCTTCACACAAAAACTAGACAGAAGCATTCTCAGAAACTTCTTTGTGATGTGTGAATTCCACTCACAGAGTGGAACCTTCCTTTTGATAGAGCAATTCTGAAACACTCTTTTTGTAGAATCCGCAAGTGGATATTTGGAGCACTTTGAGGCCTATGCTGGAAAAGGAAATATTTTCACGTAAAAACAAGACCGAAGCACTCTATCAAACTTCTTTGTGATGTTTACATTCAACTCACAGAGTTGGACCTTCCCTTGAATAGAGCAGTTTTGAAAGAATCTTTTTGTAGTATATGCAACTAGATATTTGGAGCGCTTTGAGTCCTATGAGGGAAATGGAAATATTTTTAGATAAAAACTAGACAGAGGCATTCTCAGAAACATATTTGTTACGAGTGAATTCAAGTCACAGAGTTGAACCTTCCTTTTGGCAGAGCGGTTTTGAAACCCTCTTTTTATTGAATCTTCCATTGGAGATTTAGAGCGCTTTGACGCAATGCTGGAAAAGGAAATATCTTCACATAAAAACTAGACGGATGCATTCCCAGAAACTTCTTTTTGATGTGTGCTTTCAACTCACAGAGTTGAACCTTTCTTTTGATAGAGCAGTTTTGAAACCCTCTCTTTGAAGAATCTTCATGTGGACATTTGGATATCTTTGAGGCCTATGCTGGAAAAGGAAATATCTCCACATAAAAACAAGACAGAAGCATTCTCAGAAACTACTTTGAAATGTGTGCGTTCAACACACAGACTTTAAACTTCCTTTTGGCGGAGCAGTTCTGAAACAGTCTTTTTGTACAGTCTGCAAGTGCATATTTGGAGCGCTTTAAGGCCTACGCTGAAAAAAGAAATAACTTCAATCAAAAAGTAGAAAGAAGCATTCTCAGAAACCTCTTTGTGATGTGTGTATTGAACTCACAGAGTTGAACCTTCCTTTTGATAGAGGAGGTTTGAGATACTCTTTTTGTAGGATCTGCAAGTGAATAGTTGGAATGATTTGAGGCCTATGATGGTAAAGGAAATATCTTCACATAAAAACGATAGAGAAGCATTCTCGGAAACTTCCTTGTGATGTGTGCATTCAACTCACAGAGTTGAACCTTCCTTCTGATAGTGCAGTTTTGAAACACTCGTTTTGTATCATCTGCAAGTGGATACTTGGAGCGCTTTGAAGCCTATACTGGAAAATAAATGTCTTCTCATGAAAACTATACAGAAGCAATCTCCGAAACCACCCTGTGATGTGTGTATTCAACTCAGAGAGTTGAACCTTCCTTTTTTTAGAGCAGTTTTGAGACACTCTTTTTGCAAAATCTGCAAGTGAATACTTGGATCGCTTTGAAGCCTCTGCAGGGTAAAGGAAATATCTTCACATAAAAACAAAACAGAAGCATTGTCAGAAACTTCTTTATGATGTGTGCATTCAATTCACAGAGTTGAACCTTCCTTTCGATAGAGCAGTTTTGAAACACTCCTTTTGTAGTGTGTGCAAGTAGACATTTGGAGCTCCTTCAGGCCTGTGCTGGAAAAGGAAATATCTTCACACAAAAACTAGACAGAAGTATTCTCAGAAACTTCTTGGTGATGCATGCATTCAAAACACGGAGTTGAACCTTCCTTTTGATAGAACAGTTTTGAAACACTCTTATTGTAGAATCTGCATGTGGATATTTGGAGCGCTTTGAGGCCTATGCTAGAAAAGAAAATATCTTCGCATAAAAATGAGACAGAAGCATTCTCAGAAACTTCTTTGTGATGTGTGCATTCAACTCACAGAGTTGGATCTTCCTTTTCTTAGAGCGGTTTTGAAACAAGATTTTTGTAGAATATTCAAGTGGACATTTGGAGGGCTTTGAGGCCTATGCTGGAAAAGGAAATAACTTCACATAAAAACTAGACAGAAGCACTCTCAGGAACTTCTTTATAATGTGTGCATAAAACTCACACAGTTGAATCTTCCTTTTGATAGAGGAGTTTTGAAACACTATTTTTCTAGAATATTCAAGTGGACATTTGGTGGGCTTTGAGGCCTATTCTGGAAAACGAAATATCTTCACATAAAAACTAGACAGAAGTACTCTCAGGAACTTCTTTATGATGTGTGCATTCAACTCACAGAGTTGAACCTTTCTTTTGATAGAGCAGTTTTGAAATACTCTTTTTGTAGAATACGCAAGCAGGGGTTTGGAGCGCTTTAAGTCCTATGCTGGAAAAGGAAACATTTTCAGATAAAAACTAGACAGAAGCATTCTCTCAAGCTTCTCTGTGATGTTTGCATTCAACTCGCAGAGTTGAACCTTGCTTTTGATAGAGCAGTTTTGAAACACTCTTTTTGTAGGATCTGCAACGATATATTTGGAGCGATTTGAGGCCTATGATGGAAAAGGAAATATCTTCACATAAAAACTAGACAGAAGCATTCTCAGAAACGTATTGGTTATGAGTCCATTCAACTCACAGAGTTGAACCTTCGTTTTGATAGGGCAGTTTTGAAACACTCTTTTTGTAGAATCTTCAAGTGGACATTTTTAGTGCTTTGACGATATGCTGGAAAAGGAAATATCTTCACATAAAAACTACACAGAAGCATTCTCAGAAACTTCTTTGTGATGTGTGCTTTCAACTCACAGATGTAAACATTTCTTTTGATAGAGTAGTTTTGAAACACTCTTTTTGTAGAATCTGCAAGTGGATATACGGAGCGCTTTGAAGCCTATGCTGGAAAAGGAAATCTCTTCACATAAAAACTATACAGAAGCATTCTCAGCAACTTCCTTGTGATTTGTGCATTCAACTCGGAGAGTTGAACCGTCCTTTTGTTAGAGCAGTTTGGGAACACTCTTTTTGTAGAATCTGCAAGTGGATATTTGGAGCACTTTGAAGCCTAAGCTGGAAAAGGAAACAACTTCACATAAAAACTAGAAGGAAGCATTCTCACAAACTTTTTTGTGATGTGTGCATTCAACTCAGCGAGTTTAACCTTACTTTTGATAGAGCAGTTTTGAAACACTCTTTTTGTAGAATGTGCAAGTAGACATTTGGAGCTCTTTCAGGCCTGTGCTGGAATAGAAAAGATCTTCACACAAAAACTAGACAGAAGCATTCTCAGAAACTTCTTTGTGATGTGTGCATTCCACTCACAGAGTTGAACCTTCCTTTTGATAGAGCAATTCTGAAACACTCTTTTTGTAGAATCCGCAAGTGGATATTTGGAGCACTTTGAGGCCTATGCTGGAAAAGGAAATATTTTCACGTAAAAACAAGACCGAAGCACTCTATCAAACTTCTTTGTGATGTTTACATTCAACTCACAGAGTTGAACCTTCCCTTGAATAGAGCAGTTTTGAAAGAATCTTTTTGTAGTATATGCAACTAGATATTTGGAGCGCTTTGAGTCCTATGAGGGAAATGGAAATATTTTTAGATAAAAACTAGACAGAGGCATTCTCAGAAACATATTTGTTACGAGTGAATTCAAGTCACAGAGTTGAACCTTCCTTTCGGCAGAGCGGTTTTGAAACCCTCTTTTTATTGAATCTTCCATTGGAGATTTAGAGCGCTTTGACGCAATGCTGGAAAAGGAAATATCTTCACATAAAAACTAGACGGATGCATTCCCAGAAACTTCTTTTTGATGTGTGCTTTCAACTCACGGAGTTGAACCTTTCTTTTGATAGAGCAGTTTTGAAACCCTCTCTTTGAAGAATCTTCATGTGGACATTTGGATATCTTTGAGGCCTATGCTGGAAAAGGAAATATCTTCACATAAAAACAAGACAGAAGCATTCTCAGAAACTACTTTGCAATGTGTGCGTTCAACACACAGACTTTAAACTTCCTTTTGGCGGAGCAGTTCTGAAACAGTCTTTTTGTACTGTCTGCAAGTGCATATTTGGAGCGCTTTAAGGCCTACGCTGAAAAAAGAAATAACTTCAATCAAAAAGTAGAAAGAAGCATTCTCAGAAACCTCTTTGTGATGTGTGTATTGAACTCACAGAGTTGAGCCTTCCTTTTGATAGAGGAGTTTTGAGATACTCTTTTTGTAGGATCTGCAAGTGAATAGTTGGAATGATTTGAGGCCTATGATGGTAAAGGAAATATCTTCACATAAAAACGATAGAGAAGCATTCTCGGAAACTTCCTTGTGATGTGTGCATTCAACTCACAGAGTTGAACCTTCCTTCTGATAGTGCAGTTTTGAAACACTCGTTTTGTATCATCTGCAAGTGGATACTTGGAGCGCTTTGAAGCCTATACTGGAAAATAAATGTCTTCTCATGAAAACTATACAGAAGCAATCTCCGAAACCACCCTGTGATGTGTGTATTCAACTCAGAGAGTTGAACCTTCCTTTTTTTAGAGCAGTTTTGAGACACTCTTTTTGCAAAATCTGCAAGTGAATACTTGGATCGCTTTGAAGCCTCTGCAGGGTAAAGGAAATATCTTCACATAAAAACAAAACAGAAGCATTGTCAGAAACTTCTTTATGATGTGTGCATTCAATTCACAGAGTTGAACCTTCCTTTCGATAGAGCAGTTTTGAAACACTCCTTTTGTAGTGTGTGCAAGTAGACATTTGGAGCTCCTTCAGGCCTGTGCTGGAAAAGGAAATATCTTCACACAAAAACTAGACAGAAGTATTCTCAGAAACTTCTTGGTGATGCATGCATTCAAAACACGGAGTTGAACCTTCCTTTTGATAGAACAGTTTTGAAACACTCTTATTGTAGAATCTGCATGTGGATATTTGGAGCGCTTTGAGGCCTATGCTAGAAAAGAAAATATCTTCGCATAAAAATGAGACAGAAGCATTCTCAGAAACTTCTTTGTGATGTGTGCATTCAACTCACAGAGTTGGATCTTCCTTTTCTTAGAGCGGTTTTGAAACAAGATTTTTGTAGAATATTCAAGTGGACATTTGGAGGGCTTTGAGGCCTATGCTGGAAAAGGAAATAACTTCACATAAAAACTAGACAGAAGCACTCTCAGGAACTTCTTTATAATGTGTGCATAAAACTCACACAGTTGAATCTTCCTTTTGATAGAGGAGTTTTGAAACACTATTTTTCTAGAATATTCAAGTGGACATTTGGTGGGCTTTGAGGCCTATTCTGGAAAAGGAAATATCTTCACATAAAAACTAGACAGAAGTACTCTCAGGAACTTCTTTATGATGTGTGCATTCAACTCACAGAGTTGAACCTTTCTTTTGATAGAGCAGTTTTGAAATACTCTTTTTGTAGAATACGCAAGCGGGGGTTTGGAGCGCTTTAAGTCCTATGCTGGAAAAGGAAACATTTTCAGATAAAAACTAGACAGAAGCATTCTCTCAAGCTTCTCTGTGATGTTTGCATTCAACTCGCAGAGTTGAACCTTGCTTTTGATAGAGCAGTTTTGAAACACTCTTTTTGTAGGATCTGCAACGATATATTTGGAGCGATTTGAGGCCTATGATGGAAAAGGAAATATCTTCACATAAAAACTAGACAGAAGCATTCTCAGAAACGTATTGGTTATGAGTCCATTCAACTCACAGAGTTGAACCTTCGTTTTGATAGGGCAGTTTTGAAACACTCTTTTTGTAGAATCTTCAAGTGGACATTTTTAGTGCTTTGACGATATGCTGGAAAAGGAAATATCTTCACATAAAAACTACACAGAAGCATTCTCAGAAACTTCTTTGTGATGTGTGCTTTCAACTCACAGATGTAAACATTTCTTTTGATAGAGTAGTTTTGAAACACTCTTTTCGTAGAATCTGCAAGTGGATATACGGAGCGCTTTGAAGCCTATGCTGGAAAAGGAAATCTCTTCACATAAAAACTATACAGAAGCATTCTCAGCAACTTCCTTGTGATTTGTGCATTCAACTCGGAGAGTTGAACCGTCCTTTTGTTAGAGCAGTTTGGGAACACTCTTTTTGTAGAATCTGCAAGTGGATATTTGGAGCACTTTGAAGCCTAAGCTGGAAAAGGAAACAACTTCACCTAAAAACTAGAAGGAAGCATTCTCACAAACTTTTTTGTGATGTGTGCATTCAACTCAGCGAGTTTAACCTTACTTTTGATAGAGCAGTTTTGAAACACTCTTTTTGTAGAATGTGCAAGTAGACATTTGGAGCTCTTTCAGGCCTGTGCTGGAATAGAAAAGATCTTCACACAAAAACTAGACAGAAGCATTCTCAGAAACTTCTTTGTGATGTGTGCATTCCACTCACAGAGTTGAACCTTCCTTTTGATAGAGCAATTCTGAAACACTCTTTTTGTAGAATCCGCAAGTGGATATTTGGAGCACTTTGAGGCCTATGCTGGAAAAGGAAATATTTTCACGTAAAAACAAGACCGAAGCACTCTATCAAACTTCTTTGTGATGTTTACATTCAACTCACAGAGTTGAACCTTCCCTTGAATAGAGCAGTTTTGAAAGAATCTTTTTGTAGTATATGCAACTAGATATTTGGAGCGCTTTGAGTCCTATGAGGGAAATGGAAATATTTTTAGATAAAAACTAGACAGAGGCATTCTCAGAAACATATTTGTTACGAGTGAATTCAAGTCACAGAGTTGAACCTTCCTTTTGGCAGAGCGGTTTTGAAACCCTCTTTTTATCGAATCTTCCATTGGAGATTTAGAGCGCTTTGACGCAATGCTGGAAAAGGAAATATCTTCACATAAAAACTAGACGGATGCATTCCCAGAAACTTCTTTTTGATGTGTGCTTTCAACTCACAGAGTTGAACCTTTCTTTTGATAGAGCAGTTTTGAAACCCTCTCTTTGAAGAATCTTCATGTGGACATTTGGATATCTTTGAGGCCTATGCTGGAAAAGGAAATATCTTCACATAAAAACAAGACAGAAGCATTCTCAGAAACTACTTTGCAATGTGTGCGTTCAACACACAGACTTTAAACTTCCTTTTGGCGGAGCAGTTCTGAAACAGCCTTTTTGTACAGTCTGCAAGTGCATATTTGGAGCGCTTTAAGGCCTACGCTGAAAAAAGAAATAACTTCAATCAAAAAGTAGAAAGAAGCATTCTCAGAAACCTCTTTGTGATGTGTGTATTGAACTCACAGAGTTGAACCTTCCTTTGGATAGAGGAGTTTTGAGATACTCTTTTTGTAGGATCTGCAAGTGAATAGTTGGAATGATTTGAGGCCTATGATGGTAAAGGAAATATCTTCACATAAAAACGATAGAGAAGCATTCTCGGAAACTTCCTTGTGATGTGTGCATTCAACTCACAGAGTTGAACCTTCCTTCTGATAGTGCAGTTTTGAAACACTCGTTTTGTATCATCTGCAAGTGGATACTTGGAGCGCTTTCAAGCCTATACTGGAAAATAAATGTCTTCTCATGAAAACTATACAGAAGCAATCTCCGAAACCACCCTGTGATGTGTGTATTCAACTCAGAGAGTTGAACCTTCCTTTTTTTAGAGCAGGTTTGAGACACTCTTTTTGCAAAATCTGCAAGTGAATACTTGGATCGCTTTGAAGCCTCTGCAGGGTAAAGGAAATATCTTCACATAAAAACAAAACAGAAGCATTGTCAGAAACTTCTTTATGATGTGTGCATTCAGTTCACAGAGTTGAACCTTCCTTTCGATAGAGCAGTTTTGAAACACTCCTTTTGTAGTGTGTGCAAGTAGACATTTGGAGCTCCTTCAGGCCTGTGCTGGAAAAGGAAATATCTTCACACAAAAACTAGACAGAAGTATTCTCAGAAACTTCTTGGTGATGCATGCATTCAAAACACGGAGTTGAACCTTCCTTTTGATAGAACAGTTTTGAAACACTCTTATTGTAGAATCTGCATGTGGATATTTGGAGCGCTTTGAGGCCTATGCTAGAAAAGAAAATATCTTCGCATAAAAATGAGACAGAAGCATTCTCAGAAACTTTTTTGTGATGTGTGCATTAAACTCACAGTGTTGAACCTGCCTTTTGATAGAGCAGTTTTGAAACACTCTTTTTGTAGAATCTGCAGGTGGATATTTGGAGTGCTTTGAGGACAATGCTATATAAGGAAATGTCTTCACATAAAACCTAGACAGAAACACTATCAGAAACTTCTTTGTGATGTGTGCTTCCAAATCACAGAGTTGAACCTTCCTTTTGATATAGCAGGTTGGGAACACACTTTTTGTGGAATCTGCAAGTGAATTTTGGGAGCGCTTTGAGGACTATGCTGGAAAAGGAAATATATTCACCTAAAAACTAGAAAGAGGCATTCTCAAAATCTTCTCTGTGATGTGTGCGCTAAACTCACAAAGTTGAACATCCCTTTTGCTAGAGCACTTTTGAAACACTGTTTTTGTAAAATCTGCAAGTGAATATTTGGAGTGATTGAGACCTCTGCTGGAAAATCATATAACTTCAAAGAAGAACGGGACAGAAGTATTCTCAGAAACATCTTTGTGATGTCTGCATTCAACTCGCGGAGTTGAAACTTCCTTTTCGTAGAGCAGTTTTGAAACTGTCTTTTTGTGGAAGCTACAAGTGGATATTTGGAAGGCTTTGAGGCTTATGCTGGAAAAGCTAATAACTTCACATAAAAAGTAGAGAGAAGCATTCTCAGAAACTTCTTTGTGATGAGTGCATTCAAGTGTACATTTGGAGTGCTTTGAGGCCTTTGCTGGAAAAGGAAATAACTTCACATAAAAATTAGACAGAAGCATTCTCAGAAACTTCTTTGTGATGTGTGCATTCAACTCACAGAGTTGGATCTTCCTTTTCTTAGAGCGGTTTGGAAACAAGATTTTTGTAGAATATTCAAGTGGACATTTGGAGGGCTTTGAGGCCTATGCTGGAAAAGGAAATAACTTCACATAAAAACTAGACAGAAGCACTCTCAGGAACTTCTTTATAATGTGTGCATAAAACTCACACAGTTGAATCTTCCTTTTGATAGAGGAGTTTTGAAACACTATTTTTCTAGAATATTCAAGTGGACATTTGGTGGGCTTTGAGGCCTATTCTGGAAAAGGAAATATCTTCACATAAAAACTAGACAGAAGTACTCTCAGGAACTTCTTTATGATGTGTGCATTCAACTCACAGAGTTGAACCTTTCTTTTGATAGAGCAGTTTTGAAATACTCTTTTTGTAGAATACGCAAGCGGGGGTTTGGAGCGCTTTAAGTCCTATGCTGGAAAAGGAAACATTTTCAGATAAAAACTAGACAGAAGCATTCTCTCAAGCTTCTCTGTGATGTTTGCATTCAACTCGCAGAGTTGAACCTTGCTTTTGATAGAGCAGTTTTGAAACACTCTTTTTGTAGGATCTGCAACGATATATTTGGAGCGATTTGAGGCCTATGATGGAAAAGGAAATATCTTCACATAAAAACTAGACAGAAGCATTCTCAGAAACGTATTGGTTATGAGTCCATTCAACTCACAGAGTTGAACCTTCGTTTTGATAGGGCAGTTTTGAAACACTCTTTTTGTAGAATCTTCAAGTGGACATTTTTAGTGCTTTGACGATATGCTGGAAAAGGAAATATCTTCACATAAAAACTACACAGAAGCATTCTCAGAAACTTCTTTGTGATGTGTGCTTTCAACTCACAGATGTAAACATTTCTTTGGATAGAGTAGTTTTGAAACACTCTTTTTGTAGAATCTGCAAGTGGATATACGGAGCGCTTTGAAGCCTATGCTGGAAAAGGAAATCTCTTCACATAAAAACTATACAGAAGCATTCTCAGCAACTTCCTTGTGATTTGTGCATTCAACTCGGAGAGTTGAACCGTCCTTTTGTTAGAGCAGTTTGGGAACACTCTTTTTGTAGAATCTGCAAGTGGATATTTGGAGCACTTTGAAGCCTAAGCTGGAAAAGGAAACAACTTCACCTAAAAACTAGAAGGAAGCATTCTCACAAACTTTTTTGTGATGTGTGCATTCAACTCAGCGAGTTTAACCTTACTTTTGATAGAGCAGTTTTGAAACACTCTTTTTGTAGAATGTGCAAGTAGACATTTGGAGCTCTTTCAGGCCTGTGCTGGAATAGAAAAGATCTTCACACAAAAACTAGACAGAAGCATTCTCAGAAACTTCTTTGTGATGTGTGCATTCCACTCACAGAGTTGAACCTTCCTTTTGATAGAGCAATTCTGAAACACTCTTTTTGTAGAATCCGCAAGTGGATATTTGGAGCACTTTGAGGCCTATGCTGGAAAAGGAAATATTTTCACGTAAAAACAAGACCGAAGCACTCTATCAAACTTCTTTGTGATGTTTACATTCAACTCACAGAGTTGAACCTTCCCTTGAATAGAGCAGTTTTGAAAGAATCTTTTTGTAGTATATGCAACTAGATATTTGGAGCGCTTTGAGTCCTATGAGGGAAATGGAAATATTTTTAGATAAAAACTAGACAGAGGCATTCTCAGAAACATATTTGTTACGAGTGAATTCAAGTCACAGAGTTGAACCTTCCTTTTGGCAGAGCGGTTTTGAAACCCTCTTTTTATTGAATCTTCCATTGGAGATTTAGAGCGCTTTGACGCAATGCTGGAAAAGGAAATATCTTCACA
The DNA here is from genome assembly GCF_028885655.2 of Pongo abelii. Taxonomy (NCBI): domain Eukaryota; kingdom Metazoa; phylum Chordata; class Mammalia; order Primates; family Hominidae; genus Pongo; species Pongo abelii. The sequence goes on from NC_072005.2 coordinate 26,598,190, forward strand.
TAAAAACTAGACGGATGCATTCCCAGAAACTTCTTTTTGATGTGTGCTTTCAACTCACAGAGTTGAACCTTTCTTTTGATAGAGCAGTTTTGAAACCCTCTCTTTGAAGAATCTTCATGTGGACATTTGGATATCTTTGAGGCCTATGCTGGAAAAGGAAATATCTTCACATAAAAACAAGACAGAAGCATTCTCAGAAACTACTTTGCAATGTGTGCGTTCAACACACAGACTTTAAACTTCCTTTTGGCGGAGCAGTTCTGAAACAGTCTTTTTGTACAGTCTGCAAGTGCATATTTGCAGCGCTTTAAGGCCTACGCTGAAAAAAGAAATAACTTCAATCAAAAAGTAGAAAGAAGCATTCTCAGAAACCTCTTTGTGATGTGTGTATTGAACTCACAGAGTTGAACCTTCCTTTTGATAGAGGAGTTTTGAGATACTCTTTTTGTAGGATCTGCAAGTGAATAGTTGGAATGATTTGAGGCCTATGATGGTAAAGGAAATATCTTCACATAAAAACGATAGAGAAGCATTCTCGGAAACTTCCTTGTGATGTGTGCATTCAACTCACAGAGTTGAACCTTCCTTCTGATAGTGCAGTTTTGAAACACTCGTTTTGTATCATCTGCAAGTGGATACTTGGAGCGCTTTGAAGCCTATACTGGAAAATAAATGTCTTCTCATGAAAACTATACAGAAGCAATCTCCGAAACCACCCTGTGATGTGTGTATTCAACTCAGAGAGTTGAACCTTCCTTTTTTTAGAGCAGTTTTGAGACACTCTTTTTGCAAAATCTGCAAGTGAATACTTGGATCGCTTTGAAGCCTCTGCAGGGTAAAGGAAATATCTTCACATAAAAACAAAACAGAAGCATTGTCAGAAACTTCTTTATGATGTGTGCATTCAATTCACAGAGTTGAACCTTCCTTTCGATAGAGCAGTTTTGAAACACTCCTTTTGTAGTGTGTGCAAGTAGACATTTGGAGCTCCTTCAGGCCTGTGCTGGAAAAGGAAATATCTTCACACAAAAACTAGACAGAAGTATTCTCAGAAACTTCTTTGTGATGCATGCATTCAAAACACGGAGTTGAACCTTCCTTTTGATAGAACAGTTTTGAAACACTCTTATTGTAGAATCTGCATGTGGATATTTGGAGCGCTTTGAGGCCTATGCTAGAAAAGAAAATATCTTCGCATAAAAATGAGACAGAAGCATTCTCAGAAACTTCTTTGTGATGTGTGCATTCAACTCACAGAGTTGGATCTTCCTTTTCTTAGAGCGGTTTTGAAACAAGATTTTTGTAGAATATTCAAGTGGACATTTGGAGGGCTTTGAGGCCTATGCTGGAAAAGGAAATAACTTCACATAAAAACTAGACAGAAGCACTCTCAGGAACTTCTTTATAATGTGTGCATAAAACTCACACAGTTGAATCTTCCTTTTGATAGAGGAGTTTTGAAACACTATTTTTCTAGAATATTCAAGTGGACATTTGGTGGGCTTTGAGGCCTATTCTGGAAAACGAAATATCTTCACATAAAAACTAGACAGATGTACTCTCAGGAACTTCTTTATGATGTGTGCATTCAACTCACAGAGTTGAACCTTTCTTTTGATAGAGAAGTTTTGAAATACTCTTTTTGTAGAATACGCAAGCGGGGGTTTGGAGCGCTTTAAGTCCTATGCTGGAAAAGGAAACATTTTCAGATAAAAACTAGACAGAAGCATTCTCTCAAGCTTCTCTGTGATGTTTGCATTCAACTCGCAGAGTTGAACCTTGCTTTTGATAGAGCAGTTTTGAAACACTCTTTTTGTAGGATCTGCAACGATATATTTGGAGCGATTTGAGGCCTATGATGGAAAAGGAAATATCTTCACATAAAAACTAGACAGAAGCATTCTCAGAAACGTATTGGTTATGAGTTCATTCAACTCACAGAGTTGAACCTTCGTTTTGATAGGGCAGTTTTGAAACACTCTTTTTGTAGAATCTTCAAGTGGACATTTTTAGTGCTTTGACGATATGCTGGAAAAGGAAATATCTTCACATAAAAACTACACAGAAGCATTCTCAGAAACTTCTTTGTGATGTGTGCTTTCAACTCACAGATGTAAACATTTCTTTGGATAGAGTAGTTTTGAAACACTCTTTTTGTAGAATCTGCAAGTGGATATACGGAGCGCTTTGAAGCCTATGCTGGAAAAGGAAATCTCTTCACATAAAAACTATACAGAAGCATTCTCAGCAACTTCCTTGTGATTTGTGCATTCAACTCGGAGAGTTGAACCGTCCTTTTGTTAGAGCAGTTTGGGAACACTCTTTTTGTAGAATCTGCAAGTGGATATTTGGAGCACTTTGAAGCCTAAGCTGGAAAAGGAAACAACTTCACATAAAAACTAGAAGGAAGCATTCTCACAAACTTTTTTGTGATGTGTGCATTCAACTCAGCGAGTTTAACCTTACTTTTGATAGAGCAGTTTTGAAACACTCTTTTTGTAGAATGTGCAAGTAGACATTTGGAGCTCTTTCAGGCCTGTGCTGGAATAGAAAAGATCTTCACACAAAAACTAGACAGAAGCATTCTCAGAAACTTCTTTGTGATGTGTGCATTCCACTCACAGAGTTGAACCTTCCTTTTGATAGAGCAATTCTGAAACACTCTTTTTGTAGAATCCGCAAGTGGATATTTGGAGCACTTTGAGGCCTATGCTGGAAAAGGAAATATTTTCACGTAAAAACAAGACCGAAGCACTCTATCAAACTTCTTTGTGATGTTTACATTCAACTCACAGAGTTGAACCTTCCCTTGAATAGAGCAGTTTTGAAAGAATCTTTTTGTAGTATATGCAACTAGATATTTGGAGCGCTTTGAGTCCTATGAGGGAAATGGAAATGTTTTTAGATAAAAACTAGACAGAGGCATTCTCAGAAACATATTTGTTACGAGTGAATTCAAGTCACAGAGTTGAACCTTCCTTTTGGCAGAGCGGTTTTGAAACCCTCTTTTTATTGAATCTTCCATTGGAGATTTAGAGCGCTTTGACGCAATGCTGGAAAAGGAAATATCTTCACATAAAAACTAGACGGATGCATTCCCAGAAACTTCTTTTTGATGTGTGCTTTCAACTCACAGAGTTGAACCTTTCTTTTGATAGAGCAGTTTTGAAACCCTCTCTTTGAAGAATCTTCATGTGGACATTTGGATATCTTTGAGGCCTATGCTGGAAAAGGAAATATCTTCACATAAAAACAAGACAGAAGCATTCTCAGAAACTACTTTGCAATGTGTGCGTTCAACACACAGACTTTCAACTTCCTTTTGGTGGAGCATTTCTGAAACAGTCTTTTTGTACAGTCTGCAAGTGGATATTTGGAGCGCTTTAAGGCCTACGCTGAAAAAAGAAATAACTTCAATCAAAAAGTAGAAAGAAGCATTCTCAGAAACCTCTTTGTGATGTGTGTATTGAACTCACAGAGTTGAACCTTCCTTTTGATAGAGGAGGTTTGAGATACTCTTTTTGTAGGATCTGCAAGTGAATAGTTGGAATGATTTGAGGCCTATGATGGTAAAGGAAATATCTTCACATAAAAACGATAGAGAAGCATTCTCGGAAACTTCCTTGTGATGTGTGCATTCAACTCACAGAGTTGAACCTTCCTTCTGATAGTGCAGTTTTGAAACACTCGTTTTGTATCATCTGCAAGTGGATACTTGGAGCGCTTTCAAGCCTATACTGGAAAATAAATGTCTTCTCATGAAAACTATACAGAAGCAATCTCCGAAACCACCCTGTGATGTGTGTATTCAACTCAGAGAGTTGAACCTTCCTTTTTTTAGAGCAGTTTTGAGACACTCTTTTTGCAAAATCTGCAAGTGAATACTTGGATCGCTTTGAAGCCTCTGCAGGGTAAAGGAAATATCTTCACATAAAAACAAAACAGAAGCATTGTCAGAAACTTCTTTATGATGTGTGCATTCAATTCACAGAGTTGAACCTTCCTTTCGATAGAGCAGTTTTGAAACACTCCTTTTGTAGTGTGTGCAAGTAGACATTTGGAGCTCCTTCAGGCCTGTGCTGGAAAAGGAAATATCTTCACACAAAAACTAGACAGAAGTATTCTCAGAAACTTCTTTGTGATGCATGCATTCAAAACACGGAGTTGAACCTTCCTTTTGATAGAACAGTTTTGAAACAATCTTATTGTAGAATCTGCATGTGGATATTTGGAGCGCTTTGAGGCCTATGCTAGAAAAGAAAATATCTTCGCATAAAAATGAGACAGAAGCATTCTCAGAAACTTCTTTGTGATGTGTGCATTCAACTCACAGAGTTGGATCTTCCTTTTCTTAGAGCGGTTTTGAAACAAGATTTTTGTAGAATATTCAAGTGGACATTTGGAGGGCTTTGAGGCCTATGCTGGAAAAGGAAATAACTTCACATAAAAACTAGACAGAAGCACTCTCAGGAACTTCTTTATAATGTGTGCATAAAACTCACACAGTTGAATCTTCCTTTTGATAGAGGAGTTTTGAAACACTATTTTTCTAGAATATTCAAGTGGACATTTGGTGGGCTTTGAGGCCTATTCTGGAAAACGAAATATCTTCACATAAAAACTAGACAGATGTACTCTCAGGAACTTCTTTATGATGTGTGCATTCAACTCACAGAGTTGAACCTTTCTTTTGATAGAGCAGTTTTGAAATACTCTTTTTGTAGAATACGCAAGCGGGGGTTTGGAGCGCTTTAAGTCCTATGCTGGAAAAGGAAACATTTTCAGATAAAAACTAGACAGAAGCATTCTCTCAAGCTTCTCTGTGATGTTTGCATTCAACTCGCAGAGTTGAACCTTGCTTTTGATAGAGCAGTTTTGAAACACTCTTTTTGTAGGATCTGCAACGATATATTTGGAGCGATTTGAGGCCTATGATGGAAAAGGAAATATCTTCACATAAAAACTAGACAGAAGCATTCTCAGAAACGTATTGGTTATGAGTCCATTCAACTCACAGAGTTGAACCTTCGTTTTGATAGGGCAGTTTTGAAACACTCTTTTTGTAGAATCTTCAAGTGGACATTTTTAGTGCTTTGACGATATGCTGGAAAAGGAAATATCTTCACATAAAAACTACACAGAAGCATTCTCAGAAACTTCTTTGTGATGTGTGCTTTCAACTCACAGATGTAAACATTTCTTTTGATAGAGTAGTTTTGAAACACTCTTTTTGTAGAATCTGCAAGTGGATATACGGAGCGCTTTGAAGCCTATGCTGGAAAAGGAAATCTCTTCACATAAAAACTATACAGAAGCATTCTCAGCAACTTCCTTGTGATTTGTGCATTCAACTCGGAGAGTTGAACCGTCCTTTTGTTAGAGCAGTTTGGGAACACTCTTTTTGTAGAATCTGCAAGTGGATATTTGGAGCACTTTGAAGCCTAAGCTGGAAAAGGAAACAACTTCACCTAAAAACTAGAAGGAAGCATTCTCACAAACTTTTTTGTGATGTGTGCATTCAACTCAGCGAGTTTAACCTTACTTTTGATAGAGCAGTTTTGAAACACTCTTTTTGTAGAATGTGCAAGTAGACATTTGGAGCTCTTTCAGGCCTGTGCTGGAATAGAAAAGATCTTCACACAAAAACTAGACAGAAGCATTCTCAGAAACTTCTTTGTGATGTGTGCATTCCACTCACAGAGTTGAACCTTCCTTTTGATAGAGCAATTCTGAAACACTCTTTTTGTAGAATCCGCAAGTGGATATTTGGAGCACTTTGAGGCCTATGCTGGAAAAGGAAATATTTTCACGTAAAAACAAGACCGAAGCACTCTATCAAACTTCTTTGTGATGTTTACATTCAACTCACAGAGTTGAACCTTCCCTTGAATAGAGCAGTTTTGAAAGAATCTTTTTGTAGTATATGCAACTAGATATTTGGAGCGCTTTGAGTCCTATGAGGGAAATGGAAATATTTTTAGATAAAAACTAGACAGAGGCATTCTCAGAAACATATTTGTTACGAGTGAATTCAAGTCACAGAGTTGAACCTTCCTTTTGGCAGAGCGGTTTTGAAACCCTCTTTTTATTGAATCTTCCATTGGAGATTTAGAGCGCTTTGACGCAATGCTGGAAAAGGAAATATCTTCACATAAAAACTAGACGGATGCATTCCCAGAAACTTCTTTTTGATGTGTGCTTTCAACTCACAGAGTTGAACCTTTCTTTTGATAGAGCAGTTTTGAAACCCTCTCTTTGAAGAATCTTCATGTGGACATTTGGATATCTTTGAGGCCTATGCTGGAAAAGGAAATATCTTCACATAAAAACAAGACAGAAGCATTCTCAGAAACTACTTTGCAATGTGTGCGTTCAACACACAGACTTTCAACTTCCTTTTGGCGGAGCAGTTCTGAAACAGTCTTTTTGTACTGTCTGCAAGTGCATATTTGGAGCGCTTTAAGGCCTACGCTGAAAAAAGAAATAACTTCAATCAAAAAGTAGAAAGAAGCATTCTCAGAAACCTCTTTGTGATGTGTGTATTGAACTCACAGAGTTGAGCCTTCCTTTTGATAGAGGAGTTTTGAGATACTCTTTTTGTAGGATCTGCAAGTGAATAGTTGGAATGATTTGAGGCCTATGATGGTAAAGGAAATATCTTCACATAAAAACGATAGAGAAGCATTCTCGGAAACTTCCTTGTGATGTGTGCATTCAACTCACAGAGTTGAACCTTCCTTCTGATAGTGCAGTTTTGAAACACTCGTTTTGTATCATCTGCAAGTGGATACTTGGAGCGCTTTGAAGCCTATACTGGAAAATAAATGTCTTCTCATGAAAACTATACAGAAGCAATCTCCGAAACCACCCTGTGATGTGTGTATTCAACTCAGAGAGTTGAACCTTCCTTTTTTTAGAGCAGGTTTGAGACACTCTTTTTGCAAAATCTGCAAGTGAATACTTGGATCGCTTTGAAGCCTCTGCAGGGTAAAGGAAATATCTTCACATAAAAACAAAACAGAAGCATTGTCAGAAACTTCTTTATGATGTGTGCATTCAATTCACAGAGTTGAACCTTCCTTTCGATAGAGCAGTTTTGAAACACTCCTTTTGTAGTGTGTGCAAGTAGACATTTGGAGCTCCTTCAGGCCTGTGCTGGAAAAGGAAATATCTTCACACAAAAACTAGACAGAAGTATTCTCAGAAACTTCTTTGTGATGCATGCATTCAAAACACGGAGTTGAACCTTCCTTTTGATAGAACAGTTTTGAAACACTCTTATTGTAGAATCTGCATGTGGATATTTGGAGCGCTTTGAGGCCTATGCTAGAAAAGAAAATATCTTCGCATAAAAATGAGACAGAAGCATTCTCAGAAACTTTTTTGTGATGTGTGCATTAAACTCACAGTGTTGAACCTGCCTTTTGATAGAGCAGTTTTGAAACACTCTTTTTGTAGAATCTGCAGGTGGATATTTGGAGTGCTTTGAGGACAATGCTATATAAGGAAATGTCTTCACATAAAACCTAGACAGAAACACTATCAGAAACTTCTTTGTGATGTGTGCTTCCAAATCACAGAGTTGAACCTTCCTTTTGATATAGCAGGTTGGGAACACACTTTTTGTGGAATCTGCAAGTGAATTTTGGGAGCGCTTTGAGGACTATGCTGGAAAAGGAAATATATTCACCTAAAAACTAGAAAGAGGCATTCTCAAAAACTTCTCTGTGATGTGTGCGTTAAACTCACAAAGTTGAACATCCCTTTTGCTAGAGCAGTTTTGAAACACTGTTTTTGTAAAATCTGCAAGTGAATATTTAGAGTGATTGAGACCTCTGCTGGAAAATCATATAACTTCAAAGAAGAACGGGACAGAAGTATTCTCAGAAACATCTTTGTGATGTCTGCATTCAACTCGCGGAGTTGAAACTTCCTTTTGGTAGAGCAGTTTTGAAACTGTCTTTTTGTGGAAGCTACAAGTGGATATTTGGAAGGCTTTGAGGCTTATGCTGGAAAAGCTAATAACTTCACATAAAAAGTAGAGAGAAGCATTCTCAGAAACTTCTTTGTGATGAGTGCATTGAAGTGTACATTTGGAGTGCTTTGAGGCCTTTGCTGGAAAAGGAAATAACTTCACATAAAAATTAGACAGAAGCATTCTCAGAAACTTCTTTGTGATGTGTGCATTCAACTCACAGAGTTGGATCTTCCTTTTCTTAGAGCGGTTTTGAAACAAGATTTTTGTAGAATATTCAAGTGGACATTTGGAGGGCTTTGAGGCCTATGCTGGAAAAGGAAATAACTTCACATAAAAACTAGACAGAAGCACTCTCAGGAACTTCTTTATAATGTGTGCATAAAACTCACACAGTTGAATCTTCCTTTTGATAGAGGAGTTTTGAAACACTATTTTTCTAGAATATTCAAGTGGACATTTGGTGGGCTTTGAGGCCTATTCTGGAAAAGGAAATATCTTCACATAAAAACTAGACAGAAGTACTCTCAGGAACTTCTTTATGATGTGTGCATTCAACTCACAGAGTTGAACCTTTCTTTTGATAGAGCAGTTTTGAAATACTCTTTTTGTAGAATACGCAAGCGGGGGTTTGGAGCGCTTTAAGTCCTATGCTGGAAAAGGAAACATTTTCAGATAAAAACTAGACAGAAGCATTCTCTCAAGCTTCTCTGTGATGTTTGCATTCAACTCGCAGAGTTGAACCTTGCTTTTGATAGAGCAGTTTTGAAACACTCTTTTTGTAGGATCTGCAACGATATATTTGGAGCGATTTGAGGCCTATGATGGAAAAGGAAATATCTTCACATAAAAACTAGACAGAAGCATTCTCAGAAACGTATTGGTTATGAGTCCATTCAACTCACAGAGTTGAACCTTCGTTTTGATAGGGCAGTTTTGAAACACTCTTTTTGTAGAATCTTCAAGTGGACATTTTTAGTGCTTTGACGATATGCTGGAAAAGGAAATATCTTCACATAAAAACTACACAGAAGCATTCTCAGAAACTTCTTTGTGATGTGTGCTTTCAACTCACAGATGTAAACATTTCTTTTGATAGAGTAGTTTTGAAACACTCTTTTTGTAGAATCTGCAAGTGGATATACGGAGCGCTTTGAAGCCTATGCTGGAAAAGGAAATCTCTTCACATAAAAACTATACAGAAGCATTCTCAGCAACTTCCTTGTGATTTGTGCATTCAACTCGGAGAGTTGAACCGTCCTTTTGTTAGAGCAGTTTGGGAACACTCTTTTTGTAGAATCTGCAAGTGGATATTTGGAGCACTTTGAAGCCTAAGCTGGAAAAGGAAACAACTTCACCTAAAAACTAGAAGGAAGCATTCTCACAAACTTTTTTGTGATGTGTGCATTCAACTCAGCGAGTTTAACCTTACTTTTGATAGAGCAGTTTTGAAACACTCTTTTTGTAGAATGTGCAAGTAGACATTTGGAGCTCTTTCAGGCCTGTGCTGGAATAGAAAAGATCTTCACACAAAAACTAGACAGAAGCATTCTCAGAAACTTCTTTGTGATGTGTGCATTCCACTCACAGAGTTGAACCTTCCTTTTGATAGAGCAATTCTGAAACACTCTTTTTGTAGAATCCGCAAGTGGATATTTGGAGCACTTTGAGGCCTATGCTGGAAAAGGAAATATTTTCACGTAAAAACAAGACCGAAGCACTCTATCAAACTTCTTTGTGATGTTTACATTCAACTCACAGAGTTGAACCTTCCCTTGAATAGAGCAGTTTTGAAAGAATCTTTTTGTAGTATATGCAACTAGATATTTGGAGCGCTTTGAGTCCTATGAGGGAAATGGAAATATTTTTAGATAAAAACTAGACAGAGGCATTCTCAGAAACATATTTGTTACGAGTGAATTCAAGTCACAGAGTTGAACCTTCCTTTTGGCAGAGCGGTTTTGAAACCCTCTTTTTATTGAATCTTCCATTGGAGATTTAGAGCGCTTTGACGCAATGCTGGAAAAGGAAATATCTTCACATAAAAACTAGACGGATGCATTCCCAGAAACTTCCTTTTGATGTGTGCTTTCAACTCACAGAGTTGAACCTTTCTTTTGATAGAGCAGTTTTGAAACCCTCTCTTTGAAGAATCTTCATGTGGACATTTGGATATCTTTGAGGCCTATGCTGGAAAAGGAAATATCTTCACATAAAAACAAGACAGAAGCATTCTCAGAAACTACTTTGCAATGTGTGCGTTCAACACACAGACTTTAAACTTCCTTTTGGCGGAGCAGTTCTGAAACAGTCTTTTTGTACTGTCTGCAAGTGCATATTTGGAGCGCTTTAAGGCCTACGCTGAAAAAAGAAATAACTTCAATCAAAAAGTAGAAAGAAGCATTCTCAGAAACCTCTTTGTGATGTGTGTATTGAACTCACAGAGTTGAGCCTTCCTTTTGATAGAGGAGTTTTGAGATACTCTTTTTGTAGGATCTGCAAGTGAATAGTTGGAATGATTTGAGGCCTATGATGGTAAAGGAAATATCTTCACATAAAAACGATAGAGAAGCATTCTCGGAAACTTCCTTGTGATGTGTGCATTCAACTCACAGAGTTGAACCTTCCTTCTGATAGTGCAGTTTTGAAACACTCGTTTTGTATCATCTGCAAGTGGATACTTGGAGCGCTTTGAAGCCTATACTGGAAAATAAATGTCTTCTCATGAAAACTATACAGAAGCAATCTCCGAAACCACCCTGTGATGTGTGTATTCAACTCAGAGAGTTGAACCTTCCTTTTTTTAGAGCAGGTTTGAGACACTCTTTTTGCAAAATCTGCAAGTGAATACTTGGATCGCTTTGAAGCCTCTGCAGGGTAAAGGAAATATCTTCACATAAAAACAAAACAGAAGCATTGTCAGAAACTTCTTTATGATGTGTGCATTCAATTCACAGAGTTGAACCTTCCTTTCGATAGAGCAGTTTTGAAACACTCCTTTTGTAGTGTGTGCAAGTAGACATTTGGAGCTCCTTCAGGCCTGTGCTGGAAAAGGAAATATCTTCACACAAAAACTAGACAGAAGTATTCTCAGAAACTTCTTTGTGATGCATGCATTCAAAACACGGAGTTGAACCTTCCTTTTGATAGAACAGTTTTGAAACACTCTTATTGTAGAATCTGCATGTGGATATTTGGAGCGCTTTGAGGCCTATGCTAGAAAAGAAAATATCTTCGCATAAAAATGAGACAGAAGCATTCTCAGAAACTTTTTTGTGATGTGTGCATTAAACTCACAGTGTTGAACCTGCCTTTTGATAGAGCAGTTTTGAAACACTCTTTTTGTAGAATCTGCAGGTGGATATTTGGAGTGCTTTGAGGACAATGCTATATAAGGAAATGTCTTCACATAAAACCTAGACAGAAACACTATCAGAAACTTCTTTGTGATGTGTGCTTCCAAATCACAGAGTTGAACCTTCCTTTTGATATAGCAGGTTGGGAACACACTTTTTGTGGAATCTGCAAGTGAATTTTGGGAGCGCTTTGAGGACTATGCTGGAAAAGGAAATATATTCACATAAAAACTAGAAAGAGGCATTCTCAAAAACTTCTCTGTGATGTGTGCGTTAAACTCACAAAGTTGAACATCCCTTTTGCTAGAGCAGTTTTGAAACACTGTTTTTGTAAAATCTGCAAGTGAATATTTAGAGTGATTGAGACCTCTGCTGGAAAATCATATAACTTCAAAGAAGAACGGGACAGAAGTATTCTCAGAAACATCTTTGTGATGTCTGCATTCAACTCGCGGAGTTGAAACTTCCTTTTGGTAGAGCAGTTTTGAAACTGTCTTTTTGTGGAAGCTACAAGTGGATATTTGGAAGGCTTTGAGGCTTATGCTGGAAAAGCTAATAACTTCACATAAAAAGTAGAGAGAAGCATTCTCAGAAACTTCTTTGTGATGAGTGCATTGAAGTGTACATTTGGAGTGCTTTGAGGCCTTTGCTGGAAAAGGAAATAACTTCACATAAAAATGAGACAGAAGCATTCTCAGAAACTTCTTTGTGATGTGTGCATTCAACTCACAGAGTTGGATCTTCCTTTTCTTAGAGCGGTTTTGAAACAAGATTTTTGTAGAATATTCAAGTGGACATTTGGAGGGCTTTGAGGCCTATGCTGGAAAAGGAAATAACTTCACATAAAAACTAGACAGAAGCACTCTCAGGAACTTCTTTATAATGTGTGCATAAAACTCACACAGTTGAATCTTCCTTTTGATAGAGGAGTTTTGAAACACTATTTTTCTAGAATATTCAAGTGGACATTTGGTGGGCTTTGAGGCCTATTCTGGAAAAGGAAATATCTTCACATAAAAACTAGACAGAAGTACTCTCAGGAACTTCTTTATGATGTGTGCATTCAACTCACAGAGTTGAACCTTTCTTTTGATAGAGCAGTTTTGAAATACTCTTTTTGTAGAATACGCAAGCGGGGGTTTGGAGCGCTTTAAGTCCTATGCTGGAAAAGGAAACATTTTCAGATAAAAACTAGACAGAAGCATTCTCTCAAGCTTCTCTGTGATGTTTGCATTCAACTCGCAGAGTTGAACCTTGCTTTTGATAGAGCAGTTTTGAAACACTCTTTTTGTAGGATCTGCAACGATATATTTGGAGCGATTTGAGGCCTATGATGGAAAAGGAAATATCTTCACATAAAAACTAGACAGAAGCATTCTCAGAAACGTATTGGTTATGAGTCCATTCAACTCACAGAGTTGAACCTTCGTTTTGATAGGGCAGTTTTGAAACACTCTTTTTGTAGAATCTTCAAGTGGACATTTTTAGTGCTTTGACGATATGCTGGAAAAGGAAATATCTTCACATAAAAACTACACAGAAGCATTCTCAGAAACTTCTTTGTGATGTGTGCTTTCAACTCACAGATGTAAACATTTCTTTTGATAGAGTAGTTTTGAAACACTCTTTTTGTAGAATCTGCAAGTGGATATACGGAGCGCTTTGAAGCCTATGCTGGAAAAGGAAATCTCTTCACATAAAAACTATACAGAAGCATTCTCAGCAACTTCCTTGTGATTTGTGCATTCAACTCGGAGAGTTGAACCGTCCTTTTGTTAGAGCAGTTTGGGAACACTCTTTTTGTAGAATCTGCAAGTGGATATTTGGAGCACTTTGAAGCCTAAGCTGGAAAAGGAAACAACTTCACCTAAAAACTAGAAGGAAGCATTCTCACAAACTTTTTTGTGATGTGTGCATTCAACTCAGCGAGTTTAACCTTACTTTTGATAGAGCAGTTTTGAAACACTCTTTTTGTAGAATGTGCAAGTAGACATTTGGAGCTCTTTCAGGCCTGTGCTGGAATAGAAAAGATCTTCACACAAAAACTAGACAGAAGCATTCTCAGAAACTTCTTTGTGATGTGTGCATTCCACTCACAGAGTGGAACCTTCCTTTTGATAGAGCAATTCTGAAACACTCTTTTTGTAGAATCCGCAAGTGGATATTTGGAGCACTTTGAGGCCTATGCTGGAAAAGAAAATATTTTCACGTAAAAACAAGACCGAAGCACTCTATCAAACTTCTTTGTGATGTTTACATTCAACTCACAGAGTTGAACCTTCCCTTGAATAGAGCAGTTTTGAAAGAATCTTTTTGTAGTATATGCAACTAGATATTTGGAGCGCTTTGAGTCCTATGAGGGAAATGGAAATATTTTTAGATAAAAACTAGACAGAGGCATTCTCAGAAACATATTTGTTACGAGTGAATTCAAGTCACAGAGTTGAACCTTCCTTTTGGCAGAGCGGTTTTGAAACCCTCTTTTTATTGAATCTTCCATTGGAGATTTAGAGCGCTTTGACGCAATGCTGGAAAAGGAAATATCTTCACATAAAAACTAGACGGATGCATTCCCAGAAACTTCTTTTTGATGTGTGCTTTCAACTCACAGAGTTGAACCTTTCTTTTGATAGAGCAGTTTTGAAACCCTCTCTTTGAAGAATCTTCATGTGGACATTTGGATATCTTTGAGGCCTATGCTGGAAAAGGAAATATCTCCACATAAAAACAAGACAGAAGCATTCTCAGAAACTACTTTGCAATGTGTGCGTTCAACACACAGACTTTAAACTTCCTTTTGGCGGAGCAGTTCTGAAACAGTCTTTTTGTACAGTCTGCAAGTGCATATTTGGAGCGCTTTAAGGCCTACGCTGAAAAAAGAAATAACTTCAATCAAAAAGTAGAAAGAAGCATTCTCAGAAACCTCTTTGTGATGTGTGTATTGAACTCACAGAGTTGAACCTTCCTTTTGATAGAGGAGGTTTGAGATACTCTTTTTGTAGGATCTGCAAGTGAATAGTTGGAATGATTTGAGGCCTATGATGGTAAAGGAAATATCTTCACATAAAAACGATAGAGAAGCATTCTCGGAAACTTCCTTGTGATGTGTGCATTCAACTCACAGAGTTGAACCTTCCTTCTGATAGTGCAGTTTTGAAACACTCGTTTTGTATCATCTGCAAGTGGATACTTGGAGCGCTTTGAAGCCTATACTGGAAAATAAATGTCTTCTCATGAAAACTATACAGAAGCAATCTCCGAAACCACCCTGTGATGTGTGTATTCAACTCAGAGAGTTGAACCTTCCTTTTTTTAGAGCAGTTTTGAGACACTCTTTTTGCAAAATCTGCAAGTGAATACTTGGATCGCTTTGAAGCCTCTGCAGGGTAAAGGAAATATCTTCACATAAAAACAAAACAGAAGCATTGTCAGAAACTTCTTTATGATGTGTGCATTCAATTCACAGAGTTGAACCTTCCTTTCGATAGAGCAGTTTTGAAACACTCCTTTTGTAGTGTGTGCAAGTAGACATTTGGAGCTCCTTCAGGCCTGTGCTGGAAAAGGAAATATCTTCACACAAAAACTAGACAGAAGTATTCTCAGAAACTTCTTGGTGATGCATGCATTCAAAACACGGAGTTGAACCTTCCTTTTGATAGAACAGTTTTGAAACACTCTTATTGTAGAATCTGCATGTGGATATTTGGAGCGCTTTGAGGCCTATGCTAGAAAAGAAAATATCTTCGCATAAAAATGAGACAGAAGCATTCTCAGAAACTTCTTTGTGATGTGTGCATTCAACTCACAGAGTTGGATCTTCCTTTTCTTAGAGCGGTTTTGAAACAAGATTTTTGTAGAATATTCAAGTGGACATTTGGAGGGCTTGGAGGCCTATGCTGGAAAAGGAAATAACTTCACATAAAAACTAGACAGAAGCACTCTCAGGAACTTCTTTATAATGTGTGCATAAAACTCACACAGTTGAATCTTCCTTTTGATAGAGGAGTTTTGAAACACTATTTTTCTAGAATATTCAAGTGGACATTTGGTGGGCTTTGAGGCCTATTCTGGAAAAGGAAATATCTTCACATAAAAACCAGACAGAAGTACTCTCAGGAACTTCTTTATGATGTGTGCATTCAACTCACAGAGTTGAACCTTTCTTTTGATAGAGCAGTTTTGAAATACTCTTTTTGTAGAATACGCAAGCGGGGGTTTGGAGCGCTTTAAGTCCTATGCTGGAAAAGGAAACATTTTCAGATAAAAACTAGACAGAAGCATTCTCTCAAGCTTCTCTGTGATGTTTGCATTCAACTCGCAGAGTTGAACCTTGCTTTTGATAGAGCAGTTTTGAAACACACTTTTTGTAGGATCTGCAACGATATATTTGGAGCGATTTGAGGCCTATGATGGAAAAGGAAATATCTTCACATAAAAACTAGACAGAAGCATTCTCAGAAACGTATTGGTTATGAGTCCATTCAACTCACAGAGTTGAACCTTCGTTTTGATAGGGCAGTTTTGAAACACTCTTTTTGTAGAATCTTCAAGTGGACATTTTTAGTGCTTTGACGATATGCTGGAAAAGGAAATATCTTCACATAAAAACTACACAGAAGCATTCTCAGAAACTTCTTTGTGATGTGTGCTTTCAACTCACAGATGTAAACATTTCTTTGGATAGAGTAGTTTTGAAACACTCTTTTCGTAGAATCTGCAAGTGGATATACGGAGCGCTTTGAAGCCTATGCTGGAAAAGGAAATCTCTTCACATAAAAACTATACAGAAGCATTCTCAGCAACTTCCCTGTGATTTGTGCATTCAACTCGGAGAGTTGAACCGTCCTTTTGTTAGAGCAGTTTGGGAACACTCTTTTTGTAGAATCTGCAAGTGGATATTTGGAGCACTTTGAAGCCTAAGCTGGAAAAGGAAACAACTTCACCTAAAAACTAGAAGGAAGCATTCTCACAAACTTTTTTGTGATGTGTGCATTCAACTCAGCGAGTTTAACCTTACTTTTGATAGAGCAGTTTTGAAACACTCTTTTTGTAGAATGTGCAAGTAGACATTTGGAGCTCTTTCAGGCCTGTGCTGGAATAGAAAAGATCTTCACACAAAAACTAGACAGAAGCATTCTCAGAAACTTCTTTGTGATGTGTGCATTCCACTCACAGAGTGGAACCTTCCTTTTGATAGAGCAATTCTGAAACACTCTTTTTGTAGAATCCGCAAGTGGATATTTGGAGCACTTTGAGGCCTATGCTGGAAAAGAAAATATTTTCACGTAAAAACAAGACCGAAGCACTCTATCAAACTTCTTTGTGATGTTTACATTCAACTCACAGAGTTGAACCTTCCCTTGAATAGAGCAGTTTTGAAAGAATCTTTTTGTAGTATATGCAACTAGATATTTGGAGCGCTTTGAGTCCTATGAGGGAAATGGAAATATTTTTAGATAAAAACTAGACAGAGGCATTCTCAGAAACATATTTGTTACGAGTGAATTCAAGTCACAGAGTTGAACCTTCCTTTTGGCAGAGCGGTTTTGAAACCCTCTTTTTATTGAATCTTCCATTGGAGATTTAGAGCGCTTTGACGCAATGCTGGAAAAGGAAATATCTTCACATAAAAACTAGACGGATGCATTCCCAGAAACTTCTTTTTGATGTGTGCTTTCAACTCACAGAGTTGAACCTTTCTTTTGATAGAGCAGTTTTGAAACCCTCTCTTTGAAGAATCTTCATGTGGACATTTGGATATCTTTGAGGCCTATGCTGGAAAAGGAAATATCTCCACATAAAAACAAGACAGAAGCATTCTCAGAAACTACTTTGCAATGTGTGCGTTCAACACACAGACTTTAAACTTCCTTTTGGCGGAGCAGTTCTGAAACAGTCTTTTTGTACAGTCTGCAAGTGCATATTTGGAGCGCTTTAAGGCCTACGCTGAAAAAAGAAATAACTTCAATCAAAAAGTAGAAAGAAGCATTCTCAGAAACCTCTTTGTGATGTGTGTATTGAACTCACAGAGTTGAACCTTCCTTTTGATAGAGGAGGTTTGAGATACTCTTTTTGTAGGATCTGCAAGTGAATAGTTGGAATGATTTGAGGCCTATGATGGTAAAGGAAATATCTTCACATAAAAACGATAGAGAAGCATTCTCGGAAACTTCCTTGTGATGTGTGCATTCAACTCACAGAGTTGAACCTTCCTTCTGATAGTGCAGTTTTGAAACACTCGTTTTGTATCATCTGCAAGTGGATACTTGGAGCGCTTTGAAGCCTATACTGGAAAATAAATGTCTTCTCATGAAAACTATACAGAAGCAATCTCCGAAACCACCCTGTGATGTGTGTATTCAACTCAGAGAGTTGAACCTTCCTTTTTTTAGAGCAGTTTTGAGACACTCTTTTTGCAAAATCTGCAAGTGAATACTTGGATCGCTTTGAAGCCTCTGCAGGGTAAAGGAAATATCTTCACATAAAAACAAAACAGAAGCATTGTCAGAAACTTCTTTATGATGTGTGCATTCAATTCACAGAGTTGAACCTTCCTTTCGATAGAGCAGTTTTGAAACACTCCTTTTGTAGTGTGTGCAAGTAGACATTTGGAGCTCCTTCAGGCCTGTGCTGGAAAAGGAAATATCTTCACACAAAAACTAGACAGAAGTATTCTCAGAAACTTCTTGGTGATGCATGCATTCAAAACACGGAGTTGAACCTTCCTTTTGATAGAACAGTTTTGAAACACTCTTATTGTAGAATCTGCATGTGGATATTTGGAGCGCTTTGAGGCCTATGCTAGAAAAGAAAATATCTTCGCATAAAAATGAGACAGAAGCATTCTCAGAAACTTCTTTGTGATGTGTGCATTCAACTCACAGAGTTGGATCTTCCTTTTCTTAGAGCGGTTTTGAAACAAGATTTTTGTAGAATATTCAAGTGGACATTTGGAGGGCTTGGAGGCCTATGCTGGAAAAGGAAATAACTTCACATAAAAACTAGACAGAAGCACTCTCAGGAACTTCTTTATAATGTGTGCATAAAACTCACACAGTTGAATCTTCCTTTTGATAGAGGAGTTTTGAAACACTATTTTTCTAGAATATTCAAGTGGACATTTGGTGGGCTTTGAGGCCTATTCTGGAAAAGGAAATATCTTCACATAAAAACCAGACAGAAGTACTCTCAGGAACTTCTTTATGATGTGTGCATTCAACTCACAGAGTTGAACCTTTCTTTTGATAGAGCAGTTTTGAAATACTCTTTTTGTAGAATACGCAAGCGGGGGTTTGGAGCGCTTTAAGTCCTATGCTGGAAAAGGAAACATTTTCAGATAAAAACTAGACAGAAGCATTCTCTCAAGCTTCTCTGTGATGTTTGCATTCAACTCGCAGAGTTGAACCTTGCTTTTGATAGAGCAGTTTTGAAACACACTTTTTGTAGGATCTGCAACGATATATTTGGAGCGATTTGAGGCCTATGATGGAAAAGGAAATATCTTCACATAAAAACTAGACAGAAGCATTCTCAGAAACGTATTGGTTATGAGTCCATTCAACTCACAGAGTTGAACCTTCGTTTTGATAGGGCAGTTTTGAAACACTCTTTTTGTAGAATCTTCAAGTGGACATTTTTAGTGCTTTGACGATATGCTGGAAAAGGAAATATCTTCACATAAAAACTACACAGAAGCATTCTCAGAAACTTCTTTGTGATGTGTGCTTTCAACTCACAGATGTAAACATTTCTTTGGATAGAGTAGTTTTGAAACACTCTTTTCGTAGAATCTGCAAGTGGATATACGGAGCGCTTTGAAGCCTATGCTGGAAAAGGAAATCTCTTCACATAAAAACTATACAGAAGCATTCTCAGCAACTTCCCTGTGATTTGTGCATTCAACTCGGAGAGTTGAACCGTCCTTTTGTTAGAGCAGTTTGGGAACACTCTTTTTGTAGAATCTGCAAGTGGATATTTGGAGCACTTTGAAGCCTAAGCTGGAAAAGGAAACAACTTCACCTAAAAACTAGAAGGAAGCATTCTCACAAACTTTTTTGTGATGTGTGCATTCAACTCAGCGAGTTTAACCTTACTTTTGATAGAGCAGTTTTGAAACACTCTTTTTGTAGAATGTGCAAGTAGACATTTGGAGCTCTTTCAGGCCTGTGCTGGAATAGAAAAGATCTTCACACAAAAACTAGACAGAAGCATTCTCAGAAACTTCTTTGTGATGTGTGCATTCCACTCACAGAGTTGAACCTTCCTTTTGATAGAGCAATTCTGAAACACTCTTTTTGTAGAATCCGCAAGTGGATATTTGGAGCACTTTGAGGCCTATGCTGGAAAAGGAAATATTTTCACGTAAAAACAAGACCGAAGCACTCTATCAAACTTCTTTGTGATGTTTACATTCAACTCACAGAGTTGAACCTTCCCTTGAATAGAGCAGTTTTGAAAGAATCTTTTTGTAGTATATGCAACTAGATATTTGGAGCGCTTTGAGTCCTATGAGGGAAATGGAAATATTTTTAGATAAAAACTAGACAGAGGCATTCTCAGAAACATATTTGTTACGAGTGAATTCAAGTCACAGAGTTGAACCTTCCTTTTGGCAGAGCGGTTTTGAAACCCTCTTTTTATCGAATCTTCCATTGGAGATTTAGAGCGCTTTGACGCAATGCTGGAAAAGGAAATATCTTCACATAAAAACTAGACGGATGCATTCCCAGAAACTTCTTTTTGATGTGTGCTTTCAACTCACAGAGTTGAACCTTTCTTTTGATAGAGCAGTTTTGAAACCCTCTCTTTGAAGAATCTTCATGTGGACATTTGGATATCTTTGAGGCCTATGCTGGAAAAGGAAATATCTTCACATAAAAACAAGACAGAAGCATTCTCAGAAACTACTTTGCAATGTGTGCGTTCAACACACAGACTTTAAACTTCCTTTTGGCGGAGCAGTTCTGAAACAGCCTTTTTGTACAGTCTGCAAGTGCATATTTGGAGCGCTTTAAGGCCTACGCTGAAAAAAGAAATAACTTCAATCAAAAAGTAGAAAGAAGCATTCTCAGAAACCTCTTTGTGATGTGTGTATTGAACTCACAGAGTTGAACCTTCCTTTGGATAGAGGAGTTTTGAGATACTCTTTTTGTAGGATCTGCAAGTGAATAGTTGGAATGATTTGAGGCCTATGATGGTAAAGGAAATATCTTCACATAAAAACGATAGAGAAGCATTCTCGGAAACTTCCTTGTGATGTGTGCATTCAACTCACAGAGTTGAACCTTCCTTCTGATAGTGCAGTTTTGAAACACTCGTTTTGTATCATCTGCAAGTGGATACTTGGAGCGCTTTCAAGCCTATACTGGAAAATAAATGTCTTCTCATGAAAACTATACAGAAGCAATCTCCGAAACCACCCTGTGATGTGTGTATTCAACTCAGAGAGTTGAACCTTCCTTTTTTTAGAGCAGGTTTGAGACACTCTTTTTGCAAAATCTGCAAGTGAATACTTGGATCGCTTTGAAGCCTCTGCAGGGTAAAGGAAATATCTTCACATAAAAACAAAACAGAAGCATTGTCAGAAACTTCTTTATGATGTGTGCATTCAGTTCACAGAGTTGAACCTTCCTTTCGATAGAGCAGTTTTGAAACACTCCTTTTGTAGTGTGTGCAAGTAGACATTTGGAGCTCCTTCAGGCCTGTGCTGGAAAAGGAAATATCTTCACACAAAAACTAGACAGAAGTATTCTCAGAAACTTCTTGGTGATGCATGCATTCAAAACACGGAGTTGAACCTTCCTTTTGATAGAACAGTTTTGAAACACTCTTATTGTAGAATCTGCATGTGGATATTTGGAGCGCTTTGAGGCCTATGCTAGAAAAGAAAATATCTTCGCATAAAAATGAGACAGAAGCATTCTCAGAAACTTTTTTGTGATGTGTGCATTAAACTCACAGTGTTGAACCTGCCTTTTGATAGAGCAGTTTTGAAACACTCTTTTTGTAGAATCTGCAGGTGGATATTTGGAGTGCTTTGAGGACAATGCTATATAAGGAAATGTCTTCACATAAAACCTAGACAGAAACACTATCAGAAACTTCTTTGTGATGTGTGCTTCCAAATCACAGAGTTGAACCTTCCTTTTGATATAGCAGGTTGGGAACACACTTTTTGTGGAATCTGCAAGTGAATTTTGGGAGCGCTTTGAGGACTATGCTGGAAAAGGAAATATATTCACATAAAAACTAGAAAGAGGCATTCTCAAAATCTTCTCTGTGATGTGTGCGCTAAACTCACAAAGTTGAACATCCCTTTTGCTAGAGCACTTTTGAAACACTGTTTTTGTAAAATCTGCAAGTGAATATTTGGAGTGATTGAGACCTCTGCTGGAAAATCATATAACTTCAAAGAAGAACGGGACAGAAGTATTCTCAGAAACATCTTTGTGATGTCTGCATTCAACTCGCGGAGTTGAAACTTCCTTTTCGTAGAGCAGTTTTGAAACTGTCTTTTTGTGGAAGCTACAAGTGGATATTTGGAAGGCTTTGAGGCTTATGCTGGAAAAGCTAATAACTTCACATAAAAAGTAGAGAGAAGCATTCTCAGAAACTCCTTTGTGATGAGTGCATTCAAGTGTACATTTGGAGTGCTTTGAGGCCTTTGCTGGAAAAGGAAATAACTTCACATAAAAATTAGACAGAAGCATTCTCAGAAACTTCTTTGTGATGTGTGCATTCAACTCACAGAGTTGGATCTTCCTTTTCTTAGAGCGGTTTGGAAACAAGATTTTTGTAGAATATTCAAGTGGACATTTGGAGGGCTTTGAGGCCTATGCTGGAAAAGGAAATAACTTCACATAAAAACTAGACAGAAGCACTCTCAGGAACTTCTTTATAATGTGTGCATAAAACTCACACAGTTGAATCTTCCTTTTGATAGAGGAGTTTTGAAACACTATTTTTCTAGAATATTCAAGTGGACATTTGGTGGGCTTTGAGGCCTATTCTGGAAAAGGAAATATCTTCACATAAAAACTAGACAGAAGTACTCTCAGGAACTTCTTTATGATGTGTGCATTCAACTCACAGAGTTGAACCTTTCTTTTGATAGAGCAGTTTTGAAATACTCTTTTTGTAGAATACGCAAGCGGGGGTTTGGAGCGCTTTAAGTCCTATGCTGGAAAAGGAAACATTTTCAGATAAAAACTAGACAGAAGCATTCTCTCAAGCTTCTCTGTGATGTTTGCATTCAACTCGCAGAGTTGAACCTTGCTTTTGATAGAGCAGTTTTGAAACACTCTTTTTGTAGGATCTGCAACGATATATTTGGAGCGATTTGAGGCCTATGATGGAAAAGGAAATATCTTCACATAAAAACTAGACAGAAGCATTCTCAGAAACGTATTGGTTATGAGTCCATTCAACTCACAGAGTTGAACCTTCGTTTTGATAGGGCAGTTTTGAAACACTCTTTTTGTAGAATCTTCAAGTGGACATTTTTAGTGCTTTGACGATATGCTGGAAAAGGAAATATCTTCACATAAAAACTACACAGAAGCATTCTCAGAAACTTCTTTGTGATGTGTGCTTTCAACTCACAGATGTAAACATTTCTTTTGATAGAGTAGTTTTGAAACACTCTTTTTGTAGAATCTGCAAGTGGATATACGGAGCGCTTTGAAGCCTATGCTGGAAAAGGAAATCTCTTCACATAAAAACTATACAGAAGCATTCTCAGCAACTTCCTTGTGATTTGTGCATTCAACTCGGAGAGTTGAACCGTCCTTTTGTTAGAGCAGTTTGGGAACACTCTTTTTGTAGAATCTGCAAGTGGATATTTGGAGCACTTTGAAGCCTAAGCTGGAAAAGGAAACAACTTCACCTAAAAACTAGAAGGAAGCATTCTCACAAACTTTTTTGTGATGTGTGCATTCAACTCAGCGAGTTTAACCTTACTTTTGATAGAGCAGTTTTGAAACACTCTTTTTGTAGAATGTGCAAGTAGACATTTGGAGCTCTTTCAGGCCTGTGCTGGAATAGAAAAGATCTTCACACAAAAACTAGACAGAAGCATTCTCAGAAACTTCTTTGTGATGTGTGCATTCCACTCACAGAGTTGAACCTTCCTTTTGATAGAGCAATTCTGAAACACTCTTTTTGTAGAATCCGCAAGTGGATATTTGGAGCACTTTGAGGCCTATGCTGGAAAAGGAAATATTTTCACGTAAAAACAAGACCGAAGCACTCTATCAAACTTCTTTGTGATGTTTACATTCAACTCACAGAGTTGAACCTTCCCTTGAATAGAGCAGTTTTGAAAGAATCTTTTTGTAGTATATGCAACTAGATATTTGGAGCGCTTTGAGTCCTATGAGGGAAATGGAAATGTTTTTAGATAAAAACTAGACAGAGGCATTCTCAGAAACATATTTGTTACGAGTGAATTCAAGTCACAGAGTTGAACCTTCCTTTTGGCAGAGCGGTTTTGAAACCCTCTTTTTATTGAATCTTCCATTGGAGATTTAGAGCGCTTTGACGCAATGCTGGAAAAGGAAATATCTTCACATAAAAACTAGACGGATGCATTCCCAGAAACTTCTTTTTGATGTGTGCTTTCAACTCACAGAGTTGAACCTTTCTTTTGATAGAGCAGTTTTGAAACCCTCTCTTTGAAGAATCTTCATGTGGACATTTGGATATCTTTGAGGCCTATGCTGGAAAAGGAAATATCTTCACATAAAAACAAGACAGAAGCATTCTCAGAAACTACTTTGCAATGTGTGCGTTCAACACACAGACTTTAAACTTCCTTTTGGCGGAGCAGTTCTGAAACAGTCTTTTTGTACAGTCTGCAAGTGCATATTTGGAGCGCTTTAAGGCCTACGCTGAAAAAAGAAATAACTTCAATCAAAAAGTAGAAAGAAGCATTCTCAGAAACCCCTTTGTGATGTGTGTATTGAACTCACAGAGTTGAACCTTCCTTTTGATAGAGGAGTTTTGAGATACTCTTTTTGTAGGATCTGCAAGTGAATAGTTGGAATGATTTGAGGCCTATGATGGTAAAGGAAATATCTTCACATAAAAACGATAGAGAAGCATTCTCGGAAACTTCCTTGTGATGTGTGCATTCAACTCACAGAGTTGAACCTTCCTTCTGATAGTGCAGTTTTGAAACACTCGTTTTGTATCATCTGCAAGTGGATACTTGGAGCGCTTTGAAGCCTATACTGGAAAATAAATGTCTTCTCATGAAAACTATACAGAAGCAATCTCCGAAACCACCCTGTGATGTGTGTATTCAACTCAGAGAGTTGAACCTTCCTTTTTTTAGAGCAGTTTTGAGACACTCTTTTTGCAAAATCTGCAAGTGAATACTTGGATCGCTTTGAAGCCTCTGCAGGGTAAAGGAAATATCTTCACATAAAAACAAAACAGAAGCATTGTCAGAAACTTCTTTATGATGTGTGCATTCAATTCACAGAGTTGAACCTTCCTTTCGATAGAGCAGTTTTGAAACACTCCTTTTGTAGTGTGTGCAAGTAGACATTTGGAGCTCCTTCAGGCCTGTGCTGGAAAAGGAAATATCTTCACACAAAAACTAGACAGAAGTATTCTCAGAAACTTCTTTGTGATGCATGCATTCAAAACACGGAGTTGAACCTTCCTTTTGATAGAACAGTTTTGAAACACTCTTATTGTAGAATCTGCATGTGGATATTTGGAGCGCTTTGAGGCCTATGCTAGAAAAGAAAATATCTTCGCATAAAAATGAGACAGAAGCATTCTCAGAAACTTCTTTGTGATGTGTGCATTCAACTCACAGAGTTGGATCTTCCTTTTCTTAGAGCGGTTTTGAAACAAGATTTTTGTAGAATATTCAAGTGGACATTTGGAGGGCTTTGAGGCCTATGCTGGAAAAGGAAATAACTTCACATAAAAACTAGACAGAAGCACTCTCAGGAACTTCTTTATAATGTGTGCATAAAACTCACACAGTTGAATCTTCCTTTTGATAGAGGAGTTTTGAAACACTATTTTTCTAGAATATTCAAGTGGACATTTGGTGGGCTTTGAGGCCTATTCTGGAAAACGAAATATCTTCACATAAAAACTAGACAGATGTACTCTCAGGAACTTCTTTATGATGTGTGCATTCAACTCACAGAGTTGAACCTTTCTTTTGATAGAGAAGTTTTGAAATACTCTTTTTGTAGAATACGCAAGCGGGGGTTTGGAGCGCTTTAAGTCCTATGCTGGAAAAGGAAACATTTTCAGATAAAAACTAGACAGAAGCATTCTCTCAAGCTTCTCTGTGATGTTTGCATTCAACTCGCAGAGTTGAACCTTGCTTTTGATAGAGCAGTTTTGAAACACTCTTTTTGTAGGATCTGCAACGATATATTTGGAGCGATTTGAGGCCTATGATGGAAAAGGAAATATCTTCACATAAAAACTAGACAGAAGCATTCTCAGAAACGTATTGGTTATGAGTCCATTCAACTCACAGAGTTGAACCTTCGTTTTGATAGGGCAGTTTTGAAACACTCTTTTTGTAGAATCTTCAAGTGGACATTTTTAGTGCTTTGACGATATGCTGGAAAAGGAAATATCTTCACATAAAAACTACACAGAAGCATTCTCAGAAACTTCTTTGTGATGTGTGCTTTCAACTCACAGATGTAAACATTTCTTTGGATAGAGTAGTTTTGAAACACTCTTTTTGTAGAATCTGCAAGTGGATATATGGAGCGCTTTGAAGCCTATGCTGGAAAAGGAAATCTCTTCACATAAAAACTATACAGAAGCATTCTCAGCAACTTCCTTGTGATTTGTGCATTCAACTCGGAGAGTTGAACCGTCCTTTTGTTAGAGCAGTTTGGGAACACTCTTTTTGTAGAATCTGCAAGTGGATATTTGGAGCACTTTGAAGCCTAAGCTGGAAAAGGAAACAACTTCACCTAAAAACTAGAAGGAAGCATTCTCACAAACTTTTTTGTGATGTGTGCATTCAACTCAGCGAGTTTAACCTTACTTTTGATAGAGCAGTTTTGAAACACTCTTTTTGTAGAATGTGCAAGTAGACATTTGGAGCTCTTTCAGGCCTGTGCTGGAATAGAAAAGATCTTCACACAAAAACTAGACAGAAGCATTCTCAGAAACTTCTTTGTGATGTGTGCATTCCACTCACAGAGTTGAACCTTCCTTTTGATAGAGCAATTCTGAAACACTCTTTTTGTAGAATCCGCAAGTGGATATTTGGAGCACTTTGAGGCCTATGCTGGAAAAGGAAATATTTTCACGTAAAAACAAGACCGAAGCACTCTATCAAACTTCTTTGTGATGTTTACATTCAACTCACAGAGTTGAACCTTCCCTTGAATAGAGCAGTTTTGAAAGAATCTTTTTGTAGTATATGCAACTAGATATTTGGAGCGCTTTGAGTCCTATGAGGGAAATGGAAATGTTTTTAGATAAAAACTAGACAGAGGCATTCTCAGAAACATATTTGTTACGAGTGAATTCAAGTCACAGAGTTGAACCTTCCTTTTGGCAGAGCGGTTTTGAAACCCTCTTTTTATTGAATCTTCCATTGGAGATTTAGAGCGCTTTGACGCAATGCTGGAAAAGGAAATATCTTCACATAAAAACTAGACGGATGCATTCCCAGAAACTTCTTTTTGATGTGTGCTTTCAACTCACAGAGTTGAACCTTTCTTTTGATAGAGCAGTTTTGAAACCCTCTCTTTGAAGAATCTTCATGTGGACATTTGGATATCTTTGAGGCCTATGCTGGAAAAGGAAATATCTTCACATAAAAACAAGACAGAAGCATTCTCAGAAACTACTTTGCAATGTGTGCGTTCAACACACAGACTTTAAACTTCCTTTTGGCGGAGCAGTTCTGAAACAGTCTTTTTGTACAGTCTGCAAGTGCATATTTGGAGCGCTTTAAGGCCTACGCTGAAAAAAGAAATAACTTCAATCAAAAAGTAGAAAGAAGCATTCTCAGAAACCTCTTTGTGATGTGTGTATTGAACTCACAGAGTTGAACCTTCCTTTTGATAGAGGAGTTTTGAGATACTCTTTTTGTAGGATCTGCAAGTGAATAGTTGGAATGATTTGAGGCCTATGATGGTAAAGGAAATATCTTCACATAAAAACGATAGAGAAGCATTCTCGGAAACTTCCTTGTGATGTGTGCATTCAACTCACAGAGTTGAACCTTCCTTCTGATAGTGCAGTTTTGAAACACTCGTTTTGTATCATCTGCAAGTGGATACTTGGAGCGCTTTGAAGCCTATACTGGAAAATAAATGTCTTCTCATGAAAACTATACAGAAGCAATCTCCGAAACCACCCTGTGATGTGTGTATTCAACTCAGAGAGTTGAACCTTCCTTTTTTTAGAGCAGTTTTGAGACACTCTTTTTGCAAAATCTGCAAGTGAATACTTGGATCGCTTTGAAGCCTCTGCAGGGTAAAGGAAATATCTTCACATAAAAACAAAACAGAAGCATTGTCAGAAACTTCTTTATGATGTGTGCATTCAATTCACAGAGTTGAACCTTCCTTTCGATAGAGCAGTTTTGAAACACTCCTTTTGTAGTGTGTGCAAGTAGACATTTGGAGCTCCTTCAGGCCTGTGCTGGAAAAGGAAATATCTTCACACAAAAACTAGACAGAAGTATTCTCAGAAACTTCTTTGTGATGCATGCATTCAAAACACGGAGTTGAACCTTCCTTTTGATAGAACAGTTTTGAAACACTCTTATTGTAGAATCTGCATGTGGATATTTGGAGCGCTTTGAGGCCTATGCTAGAAAAGAAAATATCTTCGCATAAAAATGAGACAGAAGCATTCTCAGAAACTTCTTTGTGATGTGTGCATTCAACTCACAGAGTTGGATCTTCCTTTTCTTAGAGCGGTTTTGAAACAAGATTTTTGTAGAATATTCAAGTGGACATTTGGAGGGCTTTGAGGCCTATGCTGGAAAAGGAAATAACTTCACATAAAAACTAGACAGAAGCACTCTCAGGAACTTCTTTATAATGTGTGCATAAAACTCACACAGTTGAATCTTCCTTTTGATAGAGGAGTTTTGAAACACTATTTTTCTAGAATATTCAAGTGGACATTTGGTGGGCTTTGAGGCCTATTCTGGAAAACGAAATATCTTCACATAAAAACTAGACAGATGTACTCTCAGGAACTTCTTTATGATGTGTGCATTCAACTCACAGAGTTGAACCTTTCTTTTGATAGAGAAGTTTTGAAATACTCTTTTTGTAGAATACGCAAGTGGGGGTTTGGAGCGCTTTAAGTCCTATGCTGGAAAAGGAAACATTTTCAGATAAAAACTAGACAGAAGCATTCTCTCAAGCTTCTCTGTGATGTTTGCATTCAACTCGCAGAGTTGAACCTTGCTTTTGATAGAGCAGTTTTGAAACACTCTTTTTGTAGGATCTGCAACGATATATTTGGAGCGATTTGAGGCCTATGATGGAAAAGGAAATATCTTCACATAAAAACTAGACAGAAGCATTCTCAGAAACGTATTGGTTATGAGTCCATTCAACTCACAGAGTTGAACCTTCGTTTTGATAGGGCAGTTTTGAAACACTCTTTTTGTAGAATCTTCAAGTGGACATTTTTAGTGCTTTGACGATATGCTGGAAAAGGAAATATCTTCACATAAAAACTACACAGAAGCATTCTCAGAAACTTCTTTGTGATGTGTGCTTTCAACTCACAGATGTAAACATTTCTTTGGATAGAGTAGTTTTGAAACACTCTTTTTGTAGAATCTGCAAGTGGATATACGGAGCGCTTTGAAGCCTATGCTGGAAAAGGAAATCTCTTCACATAAAAACTATACAGAAGCATTCTCAGCAACTTCCTTGTGATTTGTGCATTCAACTCGGAGAGTTGAACCGTCCTTTTGTTAGAGCAGTTTGGGAACACTCTTTTTGTAGAATCTGCAAGTGGATATTTGGAGCACTTTGAAGCCTAAGCTGGAAAAGGAAACAACTTCACATAAAAACTAGAAGGAAGCATTCTCACAAACTTTTTTGTGATGTGTGCATTCAACTCAGCGAGTTTAACCTTACTTTTGATAGAGCAGTTTTGAAACACTCTTTTTGTAGAATGTGCAAGTAGACATTTGGAGCTCTTTCAGGCCTGTGCTGGAATAGAAAAGATCTTCACACAAAAACTAGACAGAAGCATTCTCAGAAACTTCTTTGTGATGTGTGCATTCCACTCACAGAGTTGAACCTTCCTTTTGATAGAGCAATTCTGAAACACTCTTTTTGTAGAATCCGCAAGTGGATATTTGGAGCACTTTGAGGCCTATGCTGGAAAAGGAAATATTTTCACGTAAAAACAAGACCGAAGCACTCTATCAAACTTCTTTGTGATGTTTACATTCAACTCACAGAGTTGAACCTTCCCTTGAATAGAGCAGTTTTGAAAGAATCTTTTTGTAGTATATGCAACTAGATATTTGGAGCGCTTTGAGTCCTATGAGGGAAATGGAAATGTTTTTAGATAAAAACTAGACAGAGGCATTCTCAGAAACATATTTGTTACGAGTGAATTCAAGTCACAGAGTTGAACCTTCCTTTTGGCAGAGCGGTTTTGAAACCCTCTTTTTATTGAATCTTCCATTGGAGATTTAGAGCGCTTTGACGCAATGCTGGAAAAGGAAATATCTTCACATAAAAACTAGACGGATGCATTCCCAGAAACTTCTTTTTGATGTGTGCTTTCAACTCACAGAGTTGAACCTTTCTTTTGATAGAGCAGTTTTGAAACCCTCTCTTTGAAGAATCTTCATGTGGACATTTGGATATCTTTGAGGCCTATGCTGGAAAAGGAAATATCTTCACATAAAAACAAGACAGAAGCATTCTCAGAAACTACTTTGCAATGTGTGCGTTCAACACACAGACTTTCAACTTCCTTTTGGTGGAGCAGTTCTGAAACAGTCTTTTTGTACAGTCTGCAAGTGCATATTTGGAGCGCTTTAAGGCCTACGCTGAAAAAAGAAATAACTGCAATCAAAAAGTAGAAAGAAGCATTCTCAGAAACCTCTTTGTGATGTGTGTATTGAACTCACAGAGTTGAACCTTCCTTTTGATAGAGGAGGTTTGAGATACTCTTTTTGTAGGATCTGCAAGTGAATAGTTGGAATGATTTGAGGCCTATGATGGTAAAGGAAATATCTTCACATAAAAACGATAGAGAAGCATTCTCGGAAACTTCCTTGTGATGTGTGCATTCAACTCACAGAGTTGAACCTTCCTTCTGATAGTGCAGTTTTGAAACACTCGTTTTGTATCATCTGCAAGTGGATACTTGGAGCGCTTTGAAGCCTATACTGGAAAATAAATGTCTTCTCATGAAAACTATACAGAAGCAATCTCCGAAACCACCCTGTGATGTGTGTATTCAACTCAGAGAGTTGAACCTTCCTTTTTTTAGAGCAGTTTTGAGACACTCTTTTTGCAAAATCTGCAAGTGAATACTTGGATCGCTTTGAAGCCTCTGCAGGGTAAAGGAAATATCTTCACATAAAAACAAAACAGAAGCATTGTCAGAAACTTCTTTATGATGAGTGCATTCAATTCACAGAGTTGAACCTTCCTTTCGATAGAGCAGTTTTGAAACACTCCTTTTGTAGTGTGTGCAAGTAGACATTTGGAGCTCCTTCAGGCCTGTGCTGGAAAAGGAAATATCTTCACACAAAAACTAGACAGAAGTATTCTCAGAAACTTCTTTGTGATGCATGCATTCAAAACACGGAGTTGAACCTTCCTTTTGATAGAACAGTTTTGAAACACTCTTATTGTAGAATCTGCATGTGGATATTTGGAGCGCTTTGAGGCCTATGCTAGAAAAGAAAATATCTTCGCATAAAAATGAGACAGAAGCATTCTCAGCAACTTCTTTGTGATGTGTGCATTCGACTCACAGAGTTGGATCTTCCTTTTCTTAGAGCGGTTTTGAAACAAGATTTTTGTAGAATATTCAAGTGGACATTTGGAGGGATTTGAGGCCTATGCTGGAAAAGGAAATAACTTCACATAAAAACTAGACAGAAGCACTCTCAGGAACTTCTTTATAATGTGTGCATAAAACTCACACAGTTGAATCTTCCTTTTGATAGAGGAGTTTTGAAACACTATTTTTCTAGAATATTCAAGTGGACATTTGGTGGGCTTTGAGGCCTATTCTGGAAAACGAAATATCTTCACATAAAAACTAGACAGATGTACTCTCAGGAACTTCTTTATGATGTGTGCATTGAACTCACAGAGTTGAACCTTTCTTTTGATAGAGAAGTTTTGAAATACTCTTTTTGTAGAATACGCAAGCGGGGGTTTGGAGCGCTTTAAGTCCTATGCTGGAAAAGGAAACATTTTCAGATAAAAACTAGACAGAAGCATTCTCTCAAGCTTCTCTGTGATGTTTGCATTCAACTCGCAGAGTTGAACCTTGCTTTTGATAGAGCAGTTTTGAAACACTCTTTTTGTAGGATCTGCAACGATATATTTGGAGCGATTTGAGGCCTATGATGGAAAAGGAAATATCTTCACATAAAAACTAGACAGAAGCATTCTCAGAAACGTATTGGTTATGAGTCCATTCAACTCACAGAGTTGAACCTTCGTTTTGATAGGGCAGTTTTGAAACACTCTTTTTGTAGAATCTTCAAGTGGACATTTTTAGTGCTTTGACGATATGCTGGAAAAGGAAATATCTTCACATAAAAACTACACAGAAGCATTCTCAGAAACTTCTTTGTGATGTGTGCTTTCAACTCACAGATGTAAACATTTCTTTTGATAGAGTAGTTTTGAAACACTCTTTTTGTAGAATCTGCAAGTGGATATACGGAGCGCTTTGAAGCCTATGCTGGAAAAGGAAATCTCTTCACATAAAAACTATACAGAAGCATTCTCAGCAACTTCCTTGTGATTTGTGCATTCAACTCGGAGAGTTGAACCGTCCTTTTGTTAGAGCAGTTTGGGAACACTCTTTTTGTAGAATCTGCAAGTGGATATTTGGAGCACTTTGAAGCCTAAGCTGGAAAAGGAAACAACTTCACATAAAAACTAGAAGGAAGCATTCTCACAAACTTTTTTGTGATGTGTGCATTCAACTCAGCGAGTTTAACCTTACTTTTGATAGAGCAGTTTTGAAACACTCTTTTTGTAGAATGTGCAAGTAGACATTTGGAGCTCTTTCAGGCCTGTGCTGGAATAGAAAAGATCTTCACACAAAAACTAGACAGAAGCATTCTCAGAAACTTCTTTGTGATGTGTGCATTCCACTCACAGAGTTGAACCTTCCTTTTGATAGAGCAATTCTGAAACACTCTTTTTGTAGAATCCGCAAGTGGATATTTGGAGCACTTTGAGGCCTATGCTGGAAAAGGAAATATTTTCACGTAAAAACAAGACCGAAGCACTCTATCAAACTTCTTTGTGATGTTTACATTCAACTCACAGAGTTGAACCTTCCCTTGAATAGAGCAGTTTTGAAAGAATCTTTTTGTAGTATATGCAACTAGATATTTGGAGCGCTTTGAGTCCTATGAGGGAAATGGAAATATTTTTAGATAAAAACTAGACAGAGGCATTCTCAGAAACATATTTGTTACGAGTGAATTCAAGTCACAGAGTTGAACCTTCCTTTTGGCAGAGCGGTTTTGAAACCCTCTTTTTATTGAATCTTCCATTGGAGATTTAGAGCGCTTTGACGCAATGCTGGAAAAGGAAATATCTTCACATAAAAACTAGACGGATGCATTCCCAGAAACTTCTTTTTGATGTGTGCTTTCAACTCACAGAGTTGAACCTTTCTTTTGATAGAGCAGTTTTGAAACCCTCTCTTTGAAGAATCTTCATGTGGACATTTGGATATCTTTGAGGCCTATGCTGGAAAAGGAAATATCTTCACATAAAAACAAGACAGAAGCATTCTCAGAAACTACTTTGCAATGTGTGCGTTCAACACACAGACTTTAAACTTCCTTTTGGCGGAGCAGTTCTGAAACAGTCTTTTTGTACAGTCTGCAAGTGGATATTTGGAGCGCTTTAAGGCTTACGCTGAAAAAAGAAATAACTTCAATCAAAAAGTAGAAAGAAGCATTCTCAGAAACCTCTTTGTGATGTGTGTATTGAACTCACAGAGTTGAACCTTCCTTTTGATAGAGGAGTTTTGAGATACTCTTTTTGTAGGATCTGCAAGTGAATAGTTGGAATGATTTGAGGCCTATGATGGTAAAGGAAATATCTTCACATAAAAACGATAGAGAAGCATTCTCGGAAACTTCCTTGTGATGTGTGCATTCAACTCACAGAGTTGAACCTTCCTTCTGATAGTGCAGTTTTGAAACACTCGTTTTGTATCATCTGCAAGTGGATACTTGGAGCGCTTTGAAGCCTATACTGGAAAATAAATGTCTTCTCATGAAAACTATACAGAAGCAATCTCCGAAACCACCCTGTGATGTGTGTATTCAACTCAGAGAGTTGAACCTTCCTTTTTTTAGAGCAGTTTTGAGACACTCTTTTTGCAAAATCTGCAAGTGAATACTTGGATCGCTTTGAAGCCTCTGCAGGGTAAAGGAAATATCTTCACATAAAAACAAAACAGAAGCATTGTCAGAAACTTCTTTATGATGAGTGCATTCAATTCACAGAGTTGAACCTTCCTTTCGATAGAGCAGTTTTGAAACACTCCTTTTGTAGTGTGTGCAAGTAGACATTTGGAGCTCCTTCAGGCCTGTGCTGGAAAAGGAAATATCTTCACACAAAAACTAGACAGAAGTATTCTCAGAAACTTCTTTGTGATGCATGCATTCAAAACACGGAGTTGAACCTTCCTTTTGATAGAACAGTTTTGAAACACTCTTATTGTAGAATCTGCATGTGGATATTTGGAGCGCTTTGAGGCCTATGCTAGAAAAGAAAATATCTTCGCATAAAAATGAGACAGAAGCATTCTCAGAAACTTCTTTGTGATGTGTGCATTCGACTCACAGAGTTGGATCTTCCTTTTCTTAGAGCGGTTTTGAAACAAGATTTTTGTAGAATATTCAAGTGGACATTTGGAGGGCTTTGAGGCCTATGCTGGAAAAGGAAATAACTTCACATAAAAACTAGACAGAAGCACTCTCAGGAACTTCTTTATAATGTGTGCATAAAACTCACACAGTTGAATCTTCCTTTTGATAGAGGAGTTTTGAAACACTATTTTTCTAGAATATTCAAGTGGACATTTGGTGGGCTTTGAGGCCTATTCTGGAAAACGAAATATCTTCACATAAAAACTAGACAGATGTACTCTCAGGAACTTCTTTATGATGTGTGCATTCAACTCACAGAGTTGAACCTTTCTTTTGATAGAGAAGTTTTGAAATACTCTTTTTGTAGAATACGCAAGCGGGGGTTTGGAGCGCTTTAAGTTCTATGCTGGAAAAGGAAACATTTTCAGATAAAAACTAGACAGAAGCATTCTCTCAAGCTTCTCTGTGATGTTTGCATTCAACTCGCAGAGTTGAACCTTGCTTTTGATAGAGCAGTTTTGAAACACTCTTTTTGTAGGATCTGCAACGATATATTTGGAGCGATTTGAGGCCTATGATGGCAAAGGAAATATCTTCACATAAAAACTAGACAGAAGCATTCTCAGAAACGTATTGGTTATGAGTCCATTCAACTCACAGAGTTGAACCTTCGTTTTGATAGGGCAGTTTTGAAACACTCTTTTTGTAGAATCTTCAAGTGGACATTTTTAATGCTTTGACGATATGCTGGAAAAGGAAATATCTTCACATAAAAACTACACAGAAGCATTCTCAGAAACTTCTTTGTGATGTGTGCCTTCAACTCACAGATGTAAACATTTCTTTTGATAGAGTAGTTTTGAAACACTCTTTTTGTAGAATCTGCAAGTGGATATACGGAGCGCTTTGAAGCCTATGCTGGAAAAGGAAATCTCTTCACATAAAAACTATACAGAAGCATTCTCAGCAACTTCCTTGTGATTTGTGCATTCAACTCGGAGAGTTGAACCGTCCTTTTGTTAGAGCAGTTTGGGAACACTCTTTTTGTAGAATCTGCAAGTGGATATTTGGAGCACTTTGAAGCCTAAGCTGGAAAAGGAAACAACTTCACCTAAAAACTAGAAGGAAGCATTCTCACAAACTTTTTTGTGATGTGTGCATTCAACTCAGCGAGTTTAACCTTACTTTTGATAGAGCAGTTTTGAAACACTCTTTTTGTAGAATGTGCAAGTAGACATTTGGAGCTCTTTCAGGCCTGTGCTGGAATAGAAAAGATCTTCACACAAAAACTAGACAGAAGCATTCTCAGAAACTTCTTTGTGATGTGTGCATTCCACTCACAGAGTTGAACCTTCCTTTTGATAGAGCAATTCTGAAACACTCTTTTTGTAGAATCCGCAAGTGGATATTTGGAGCACTTTGAGGCCTATGCTGGAAAAGGAAATATTTTCACGTAAAAACAAGACCGAAGCACTCTATCAAACTTCTTTGTGATGTTTACATTCAACTCACAGAGTTGAACCTTCCCTTGAATAGAGCAGTTTTGAAAGAATCTTTTTGTAGTATATGCAACTAGATATTTGGAGCGCTTTGAGTCCTATGAGGGAAATGGAAATATTTTTAGATAAAAACTAGACAGAGGCATTCTCAGAAACATATTTGTTACGAGTGAATTCAAGTCACAGAGTTGAACCTTCCTTTTGGCAGAGCGGTTTTGAAACCCTCTTTTTATTGAATCTTCCATTGGAGATTTAGAGCGCTTTGACGCAATGCTGGAAAAGGAAATATCTTCACATAAAAACTAGACGGATGCATTCCCAGAAACTTCTTTTTGATGTGTGCTTTCAACTCACAGAGTTGAACCTTTCTTTTGATAGAGCAGTTTTGAAACCCTCTCTTTGAAGAATCTTCATGTGGACATTTGGATATCTTTGAGGCCTATGCTGGAAAAGGAAATATCTTCACATAAAAACAAGACAGAAGCATTCTCAGAAACTACTTTGCAATGTGTGCGTTCAACACACAGACTTTAAACTTCCTTTTGGCGGAGCAGTTCTGAAACAGTCTTTTTGTACAGTCTGCAAGTGGATATTTGGAGCGCTTTAAGGCTTACGCTGAAAAAAGAAATAACTTCAATCAAAAAGTAGAAAGAAGCATTCTCAGAAACCTCTTTGTGATGTGTGTATTGAACTCACAGAGTTGAACCTTCCTTTTGATAGAGGAGTTTTGAGATACTCTTTTTGTAGGATCTGCAAGTGAATAGTTGGAATGATTTGAGGCCTATGATGGTAAAGGAAATATCTTCACATAAAAACGATAGAGAAGCATTCTCGGAAACTTCCTTGTGATGTGTGCATTCAACTCACAGAGTTGAACCTTCCTTCTGATAGTGCAGTTTTGAAACACTCGTTTTGTATCATCTGCAAGTGGATACTTGGAGCGCTTTGAAGCCTATACTGGAAAAGTAAATGTCTTCTCATGAAAACTATACAGAAGCAATCTCCGAAACCACCCTGTGATGTGTGTATTCAACTCAGAGAGTTGAACCTTCCTTTTTTTAGAGCAGTTTTGAGACACTCTTTTTGCAAAATCTGCAAGTGAATACTTGGATCGCTTTGAAGCCTCTGCAGGGTAAAGGAAATATCTTCACATAAAAACAAAACAGAAGCATTGTCAGAAACTTCTTTATGATGTGTGCATTCAATTCACAGAGTTGAACCTTCCTTTCGATAGAGCAGTTTTGAAACACTCCTTTTGTAGTGTGTGCAAGTAGACATTTGGAGCTCCTTCAGGCCTGTGCTGGAAAAGGAAATATCTTCACACAAAAACTAGACAGAAGTATTCTCAGAAACTTCTTTGTGATGCATGCATTCAAAACACGGAGTTGAACCTTCCTTTTGATAGAACAGTTTTGAAACACTCTTATTGTAGAATCTGCATGTGGATATTTGGAGCGCTTTGAGGCCTATGCTAGAAAAGAAAATATCTTCGCATAAAAATGAGACAGAAGCATTCTCAGAAACTTTTTTGTGATGTGTGCATTAAACTCACAGTGTTGAACCTGCCTTTTGATAGAGCAGTTTTGAAACACTCTTTTTGTAGAATCTGCAGGTGGATATTTGGAGTGCTTTGAGGACAATGCTATATAAGGAAATGTCTTCACAGAAAACCTAGACAGAAACATTATCAGAAACTTCTTTGTGATGTGTGCTTCCAAATCACAGAGTTGAACCTTCCTTTTGATAAAGCAGGTTGGGAACACACTTTTTGTGGAATCTGCAAGTGAATTTTGGGAGCGCTTTGAGGACTATGCTGGAAAAGGAAATATATTCACATAAAAACTAGAAAGAGGCATTCTCAAAAACTTCTCTGTGATGTGTGCGCTAAACTCACAAAGTTGAACATCCCTTTTGCTAGAGCAGTTTTGAAAC
This sequence comes from Pongo abelii, assembly GCF_028885655.2. Classification (NCBI taxonomy): domain Eukaryota; kingdom Metazoa; phylum Chordata; class Mammalia; order Primates; family Hominidae; genus Pongo; species Pongo abelii. The sequence goes on from NC_072005.2 coordinate 26,636,029, forward strand.
ACTGTTTTTGTAAAATCTGCAAGTGAATATTTGGAGTGATTGAGACCTCTGCTGGAAAATCATATAACTTCGAATAAGAACGCGACAGAAGTATTCTCAGAAACATCTTTGTGATGTCTGCATTCAACTCGCGGAGTTGAAACTTCCTTTTGGTAGAGCAGTCTTGAAACTGTCTTTTTGTGGAAGCTACAAGTGGATATTTGGAAGGCTTTGAGGCTTATGCTGGAAAAGCTAATAACTTCACATAAAAAGTAGAGAGAAGCATTCTCAGAAACTTCTTTGTGATGAGTGCATTCAAGTGTACATTTGGAGTGCTTTGAGGCCTTTGCTGGAAAAGGAAATAACTTCACATAAAAATTAGACAGAAGCATTCTCAGAAACTTCTTTGTGATGTGTGCATTCAACTCACAGAGTTGGATCTTCTTTTTCTTAGAGCGGTTTGGAAACAAGATTTTTGTAGAATATTCAAGTGGACATTTGGAGGGCTTTGAGGCCTATGCTGGAAAAGGAAATAACTTCACATAAAAACTAGACAGAAGCACTCTCAGGAACTTCTTTATAATGTGTGCATAAAACTCACACAGTTGAATCTTCCTTTTGATAGAGGAGTTTTGAAATACTATTTTTCTAGAATATTCAAGTGGACATTTGGTGGGCTTTGAGGCCTATTATGGAAAACGAAATATCTTCACATAAAAACTAGACAGATGTACTCTCAGGAACTTCTTTATGATGTGTGCATTCAACTCACAGAGTTGAACCTTTCTTTTGATAGAGAAGTTTTGAAATACTCTTTTTGTAGAATACGCAAGCGGGGGTTTGGAGCACTTTAAGTCCTATGCTGGAAAAGGAAACATTTTCAGATAAAAACTAGACAGAAGCATTCTCTCAAGCTTCTCTGTGATGTTTGCATTCAACTCGCAGAGTTGAACCTTGCTTTTGATAGAGCAGTTTTGAAACACTCTTTTTGTAGGATCTGCAACGATATATTTGGAGCGATTTGAGGCCTATGATGGAAAAGGAAATATCTTCACATAAAAACTAGACAGAAGCATTTTCAGAAACGTATTGGTTATGAGTCCATTCAACTCACAGAGTTGAACCTTCGTTTTGATAGGGCAGTTTTGAAACACTCTTTTTGTAGAATCTTCAAGTGGACATTTTTAGTGCTTTGACGATATGCTGGAAAAGGAAATATCTTCACATAAAAACTACACAGAAGCATTCTCAGAAACTTCTTTGTGATGTGTGCTTTCAACTCACAGATGTAAACATTTCTTTTGATAGAGTAGTTTTGAAACACTCTTTTTGTAGAATCTGCAAGTGGATATACGGAGCGCTTTGAAGCCTATGCTGGAAAAGGAAATCTCTTCACATAAAAACTATACAGAAGCATTCTCAGCAACTTCCTTGTGATTTGTGCATTCAACTCGGAGAGTTGAACCGTCCTTTTGTTAGAGCAGTTTGGGAACACTCTTTTTGTAGAATCTGCAAGTGGATATTTGGAGCACTTTGAAGCCTAAGCTGGAAAAGGAAACAACTTCACATAAAAACTAGAAGGAAGCATTCTCACAAACTTTTTTGTGATGTGTGCATTCAACTCAGCGAGTTTAACCTTACTTTTGATAGAGCAGTTTTGAAACACTCTTTTTGTAGAATGTGCAAGTAGACATTTGGAGCTCTTTCAGGCCTGTGCTGGAATAGAAAAGATCTTCACACAAAAACTAGACAGAAGCATTCTCAGAAACTTCTTTGTGATGTGTGCATTCCACTCACAGAGTTGAACCTTCCTTTTGATAGAGCAATTCTGAAACACTCTTTTTGTAGAATCCGCAAGTGGATATTTGGAGCACTTTGAGGCCTATGCTGGAAAAGGAAATATTTTCACGTAAAAACAAGACCGAAGCACTCTATCAAACTTCTTTGTGATGTTTACATTCAACTCACAGAGTTGAACCTTCCCTTGAATAGAGCAGTTTTGAAAGAATCTTTTTGTAGTATATGCAACTAGATATTTGGAGCGCTTTGAGTCCTATGAGGGAAATGGAAATATTTTTAGATAAAAACTAGACAGAGGCATTCTCAGAAACATATTTGTTACGAGTGAATTCAAGTCACAGAGTTGAACCTTCCTTTTGGCAGAGCGGTTTTGAAACCCTCTTTTTATTGAATCTTCCATTGGAGATTTAGAGCGCTTTGACGCAATGCTGGAAAAGGAAATATCTTCACATAAAAACTAGACGGATGCATTCCCAGAAACTTCTTTTTGATGTGTGCTTTCAACTCACAGAGTTGAACCTTTCTTTTGATAGAGCAGTTTTGAAACCCTCTCTTTGAAGAATCTTCATGTGGACATTTGGATATCTTTGAGGCCTATGCTGGAAAAGGAAATATCTTCACATAAAAACAAGACAGAAGCATTCTCAGAAACTACTTTGCAATGTGTGCGTTCAACACACAGACTTTAAACTTCCTTTTGGCGGAGCAGTTCTGAAACAGTCTTTTTGTACAGTCTGCAAGTGGATATTTGGAGCGCTTTAAGGCTTACGCTGAAAAAAGAAATAACTTCAATCAAAAAGTAGAAAGAAGCATTCTCAGAAACCTCTTTGTGATGTGTGTATTGAACTCACAGAGTTGAACCTTCCTTTTGATAGAGGAGTTTTGAGATACTCTTTTTGTAGGATCTGCAAGTGAATAGTTGGAATGATTTGAGGCCTATGATGGTAAAGGAAATATCTTCACATAAAAACGATAGAGAAGCATTCTCGGAAACTTCCTTGTGATGTGTGCATTCAACTCACAGAGTTGAACCTTCCTTCTGATAGTGCAGTTTTGAAACACTCGTTTTGTATCATCTGCAAGTGGATACTTGGAGCGCTTTGAAGCCTATACTGGAAAAGTAAATGTCTTCTCATGAAAACTATACAGAAGCAATCTCCGAAACCACCCTGTGATGTGTGTATTCAACTCAGAGAGTTGAACCTTCCTTTTTTTAGAGCAGTTTTGAGACACTCTTTTTGCAAAATCTGCAAGTGAATACTTGGATCGCTTTGAAGCCTCTGCAGGGTAAAGGAAATATCTTCACATAAAAACAAAACAGAAGCATTGTCAGAAACTTCTTTATGATGTGTGCATTCAATTCACAGAGTTGAACCTTCCTTTCGATAGAGCAGTTTTGAAACACTCCTTTTGTAGTGTGTGCAAGTAGACATTTGGAGCTCCTTCAGGCCTGTGCTGGAAAAGGAAATATCTTCACACAAAAACTAGACAGAAGTATTCTCAGAAACTTCTTTGTGATGCATGCATTCAAAACAAGGAGTTGAACCTTCCTTTTGATAGAACAGTTTTGAAACACTCTTATTGTAGAATCTGCATGTGGATATTTGGAGCGCTTTGAGGCCTATGCTAGAAAAGAAAATATCTTCGCATAAAAATGAGACAGAAGCATTCTCAGAAACTTTTTTGTGATGTGTGCATTAAACTCACAGTGTTGAACCTGCCTTTTGATAGAGCAGTTTTGAAACACTCTTTTTGTAGAATCTGCAGGTGGATATTTGGAGTGCTTTGAGGACAATGCTATATAAGGAAATGTCTTCACAGAAAACCTAGACAGAAACATTATCAGAAACTTCTTTGTGATGTGTGCTTCCAAATCACAGAGTTGAACCTTCCTTTTGATATAGCAGGTTGGGAACACACTTTTTGTGGAATCTGCAAGTGAATTTTGGGAGCGCTTTGAGGACTATGCTGGAAAAGGAAATATATTCACATAAAAACTAGAAAGAGGCATTCTCAAAAACTTCTCTGTGATGTGTGCGCTAAACTCACAAAGTTGAACATCCCTTTTGCTAGAGCAGTTTTGAAACACTGTTTTTGTAAAATCTGCAAGTGAATATTTGGAGTGATTGAGACCTCTGCTGGAAAATCATATAACTTCGAATAAGAACGCGACAGAAGTATTCTCAGAAACATCTTTGTGATGTCTGCATTCAACTCGCGGAGTTGAAACTTCCTTTTGGTAGAGCAGTCTTGAAACTGTCTTTTTGTGGAAGCTACAAGTGGATATTTGGAAGGCTTTGAGGCTTATGCTGGAAAAGCTAATAACTTCACATAAAAAGTAGAGAGAAGCATTCTCAGAAACTTCTTTGTGATGAGTGCATTCAAGTGTACATTTGGAGTGCTTTGAGGCCTTTGCTGGAAAAGGAAATAACTTCACATAAAAATTAGACAGAAGCATTCTCAGAAACTTCTTTGTGATGTGTGCATTCAACTCACAGAGTTGGATCTTCTTTTTCTTAGAGCGGTTTGGAAACAAGATTTTTGTAGAATATTCAAGTGGACATTTGGAGGGCTTTGAGGCCTATGCTGGAAAAGGAAATAACTTCACATAAAAACTAGACAGAAGCACTCTCAGGAACTTCTTTATAATGTGTGCATAAAACTCACACAGTTGAATCTTCCTTTTGATAGAGGAGTTTTGAAATACTATTTTTCTAGAATATTCAAGTGGACATTTGGTGGGCTTTGAGGCCTATTATGGAAAACGAAATATCTTCACATAAAAACTAGACAGATGTACTCTCAGGAACTTCTTTATGATGTGTGCATTCAACTCACAGAGTTGAACCTTTCTTTTGATAGAGAAGTTTTGAAATACTCTTTTTGTAGAATACGCAAGCGGGGGTTTGGAGCACTTTAAGTCCTATGCTGGAAAAGGAAACATTTTCAGATAAAAACTAGACAGAAGCATTCTCTCAAGCTTCTCTGTGATGTTTGCATTCAACTCGCAGAGTTGAACCTTGCTTTTGATAGAGCAGTTTTGAAACACTCTTTTTGTAGGATCTGCAACGATATATTTGGAGCGATTTGAGGCCTATGATGGAAAAGGAAATATCTTCACATAAAAACTAGACAGAAGCATTCTCAGAAACGTATTGTTTATGAGTCCATTCAACTCACAGAGTTGAACCTTCGTTTTGATAGGGCAGTTTTGAAACACTCTTTTTGTAGAATCTTCAAGTGGACATTTTTAGTGCTTTGACGATATGCTGGAAAAGGAAATATCTTCACATAAAAACTACACAGAAGCATTCTCAGAAACTTCTTTGTGATGTGTGCTTTCAACTCACAGATGTAAACATTTCTTTGGATAGAGTAGTTTTGAAACACTCTTTTTGTAGAATCTGCAAGTGGATATACGGAGCGCTTTGAAGCCTATGCTGGAAAAGGAAATCTCTTCACATAAAAACTATACAGAAGCATTCTCAGCAACTTCCTTGTGATTTGTGCATTCAACTCGGAGAGTTGAACCGTCCTTTTGTTAGAGCAGTTTGGGAACACTCTTTTTGTAGAATCTGCAAGTGGATATTTGGAGCACTTTGAAGCCTAAGCTGGAAAAGGAAACAACTTCACATAAAAACTAGAAGGAAGCATTCTCACAAACTTTTTTGTGATGTGTGCATTCAACTCAGCGAGTTTAACCTTACTTTTGATAGAGCAGTTTTGAAACACTCTTTTTGTAGAATGTGCAAGTAGACATTTGGAGCTCTTTCAGGCCTGTGCTGGAATAGAAAAGATCTTCACACAAAAACTAGACAGAAGCATTCTCAGAAACTTCTTTGTGATGTGTGCATTCCACTCACAGAGTTGAACCTTCCTTTTGATAGAGCAATTCTGAAACACTCTTTTTGTAGAATCCGCAAGTGGATATTTGGAGCACTTTGAGGCCTATGCTGGAAAAGGAAATATTTTCACGTAAAAACAAGACCGAAGCACTCTATCAAACTTCTTTGTGATGTTTACATTCAACTCACAGAGTTGAACCTTCCCTTGAATAGAGCAGTTTTGAAAGAATCTTTTTGTAGTATATGCAACTAGATATTTGGAGCGCTTTGAGTCCTATGAGGGAAATGGAAATATTTTTAGATAAAAACTAGACAGAGGCATTCTCAGAAACATATTTGTTACGAGTGAATTCAAGTCACAGAGTTGAACCTTCCTTTTGGCAGAGCGGTTTTGAAACCCTCTTTTTATTGAATCTTCCATTGGAGATTTAGAGCGCTTTGACGCAATGCTGGAAAAGGAAATATCTTCACATAAAAACTAGACGGATGCATTCCCAGAAACTTCTTTTTGATGTGTGCTTTCAACTCACAGAGTTGAACCTTTCTTTTGATAGAGCAGTTTTGAAACCCTCTCTTTGAAGAATCTTCATGTGGACATTTGGATATCTTTGAGGCCTATGCTGGAAAAGGAAATATCTTCACATAAAAACAAGACAGAAGCATTCTCAGAAACTACTTTGCAATGTGTGCGTTCAACACACAGACTTTCAACTTCCTTTTGGCGGAGCAGTTCTGAAACAGTCTTTTTGTACAGTCTGCAAGTGGATATTTGGAGCGCTTTAAGGCTTACGCTGAAAAAAGAAATAACTTCAATCAAAAAGTAGAAAGAAGCATTCTCAGAAACCTCTTTGTGATGTGTGTATTGAACTCACAGAGTTGAACCTTCCTTTTGATAGAGGAGTTTTGAGATACTCTTTTTGTAGGATCTGCAAGTGAATAGTTGGAATGATTTGAGGCCTATGATGGTAAAGGAAATATCTTCACATAAAAACGATAGAGAAGCATTCTCGGAAACTTCCTTGTGATGTGTGCATTCAACTCACAGAGTTGAACCTTCCTTCTGATAGTGCAGTTTTGAAACACTCGTTTTGTATCATCTGCAAGTGGATACTTGGAGCGCTTTGAAGCCTATACTGGAAAAGTAAATGTCTTCTCATGAAAACTATACAGAAGCAATCTCCGAAACCACCCTGTGATGTGTGTATTCAACTCAGAGAGTTGAACCTTCCTTTTTTTAGAGCAGTTTTGAGACACTCTTTTTGCAAAATCTGCAAGTGAATACTTGGATCGCTTTGAAGCCTCTGCAGGGTAAAGGAAATATCTTCACATAAAAACAAAACAGAAGCATTGTCAGAAACTTCTTTATGATGTGTGCATTCAATTCACAGAGTTGAACCTTCCTTTCGATAGAGCAGTTTTGAAACACTCCTTTTGTAGTGTGTGCAAGTAGACATTTGGAGCTCCTTCAGGCCTGTGCTGGAAAAGGAAATATCTTCACACAAAAACTAGACAGAAGTATTCTCAGAAACTTCTTTGTGATGCATGCATTCAAAACAAGGAGTTGAACCTTCCTTTTGATAGAACAGTTTTGAAACACTCTTATTGTAGAATCTGCATGTGGATATTTGGAGCGCTTTGAGGCCTATGCTAGAAAAGAAAATATCTTCGCATAAAAATGAGACAGAAGCATTCTCAGAAACTTTTTTGTGATGTGTGCATTAAACTCACAGTGTTGAACCTGCCTTTTGATAGAGCAGTTTTGAAACACTCTTTTTGTAGAATCTGCAGGTGGATATTTGGAGTGCTTTGAGGACAATGCTATATAAGGAAATGTCTTCACAGAAAACCTAGACAGAAACATTATCAGAAACTTCTTTGTGATGTGTGCTTCCAAATCACAGAGTTGAACCTTCCTTTTGATATAGCAGGTTGGGAACACACTTTTTGTGGAATCTGCAGGTGAATTTTGGGAGCGCTTTGAGGACTATGCTGGAAAAGGAAATATATTCACATAAAAACTAGAAAGAGGCATTCTCAAAAACTTCTCTGTGATGTGTGCGCTAAACTCACAAAGTTGAACATCCCTTTTGCTAGAGCAGTTTTGAAACACTGTTTTTGTAAAATCTGCAAGTGAATATTTGGAGTGATTGAGACCTCTGCTGGAAAATCATATAACTTCGAATAAGAACGCGACAGAAGTATTCTCAGAAACATCTTTGTGATGTCTGCATTCAACTCGCGGAGTTGAAACTTCCTTTTGGTAGAGCAGTTTTGAAACTGTCTTTTTGTGGAAGCTACAAGTGGATATTTGGAAGGCTTTGAGGCTTATGCTGGAAAAGCTAATAACTTCACATAAAAAGTAGAGAGAAGCATTCTCAGAAACTTCTTTGTGATGAGTGCATTCAAGTGTACATTTGGAGTGCTTTGAGGCCTTTGCTGGAAAAGGAAATAACTTCACATAAAAATTAGACAGAAGCATTCTCAGAAACTTCTTTGTGATGTGTGCATTCAACTCACAGAGTTGGATCTTCTTTTTCTTAGAGCGGTTTGGAAACAAGATTTTTGTAGAATATTCAAGTGGACATTTGGAGGGCTTTGAGGCCTATGCTGGAAAAGGAAATAACTTCACATAAAAACTAGACAGAAGCACTCTCAGGAACTTCTTTATAATGTGTGCATAAAACTCACACAGTTGAATCTTCCTTTTGATAGAGGAGTTTTGAAATACTATTTTTCTAGAATATTCAAGTGTACATTTGGTGGGCTTTGAGGCCTATTATGGAAAACGAAATATCTTCACATAAAAACTAGACAGATGTACTCTCAGGAACTTCTTTATGATGTGTGCATTCAACTCACAGAGTTGAACCTTTCTTTTGATAGAGAAGTTTTGAAATACTCTTTTTGTAGAATACGCAAGCGGGGGTTTGGAGCACTTTAAGTCCTATGCTGGAAAAGGAAACATTTTCAGATAAAAACTAGACAGAAGCATTCTCTCAAGCTTCTCTGTGATGTTTGCATTCAACTCGCAGAGTTGAACCTTGCTTTTGATAGAGCAGTTTTGAAACACTCTTTTTGTAGGATCTGCAACGATATATTTGGAGCGATTTGAGGCCTATGATGGAAAAGGAAATATCTTCACATAAAAACTAGACAGAAGCATTCTCAGAAACGTATTGGTTATGAGTCCATTCAACTCACAGAGTTGAACCTTCGTTTTGATAGGGCAGTTTTGAAACACTCTTTTTGTAGAATCTTCAAGTGGACATTTTTAGTGCTTTGACGATATGCTGGAAAAGGAAATATCTTCACATAAAAACTACACAGAAGCATTCTCAGAAACTTCTTTGTGATGTGTGCTTTCAACTCACAGATGTAAACATTTCTTTTGATAGAGTAGTTTTGAAACACTCTTTTTGTAGAATCTGCAAGTGGATATACGGAGCGCTTTGAAGCCTATGCTGGAAAAGGAAATCTCTTCACATAAAAACTATACAGAAGCATTCTCAGCAACTTCCTTGTGATTTGTGCATTCAACTCGGAGAGTTGAACCGTCCTTTTGTTAGAGCAGTTTGGGAACACTCTTTTTGTAGAATCTGCAAGTGGATATTTGGAGCACTTTGAAGCCTAAGCTGGAAAAGGAAACAACTTCACATAAAAACTAGAAGGAAGCATTCTCACAAACTTTTTTGTGATGTGTGCATTCAACTCAGCGAGTTTAACCTTACTTTTGATAGAGCAGTTTTGAAACACTCTTTTTGTAGAATGTGCAAGTAGACATTTGGAGCTCTTTCAGGCCTGTGCTGGAATAGAAAAGATCTTCACACAAAAACTAGACAGAAGCATTCTCAGAAACTTCTTTGTGATGTGTGCATTCCACTCACAGAGTTGAACCTTCCTTTTGATAGAGCAATTCTGAAACACTCTTTTTGTAGAATCCGCAAGTGGATATTTGGAGCACTTTGAGGCCTATGCTGGAAAAGGAAATATTTTCACGTAAAAACAAGACCGAAGCACTCTATCAAACTTCTTTGTGATGTTTACATTCAACTCACAGAGTTGAACCTTCCCTTGAATAGAGCAGTTTTGAAAGAATCTTTTTGTAGTATATGCAACTAGATATTTGGAGCGCTTTGAGTCCTATGAGGGAAATGGAAATATTTTTAGATAAAAACTAGACAGAGGCATTCTCAGAAACATATTTGTTACGAGTGAATTCAAGTCACAGAGTTGAACCTTCCTTTTGGCAGAGCGGTTTTGAAACCCTCTTTTTATTGAATCTTCCATTGGAGATTTAGAGCGCTTTGACGCAATGCTGGAAAAGGAAATATCTTCACATAAAAACTAGACGGATGCATTCCCAGAAACTTCTTTTTGATGTGTGCTTTCAACTCACAGAGTTGAACCTTTCTTTTGATAGAGCAGTTTTGAAACCCTCTCTTTGAAGAATCTTCATGTGGACATTTGGATATCTTTGAGGCCTATGCTGGAAAAGGAAATATCTTCACATAAAAACAAGACAGAAGCATTCTCAGAAACTACTTTGCAATGTGTGCGTTCAACACACAGACTTTAAACTTCCTTTTGGCGGAGCAGTTCTGAAACAGTCTTTTTGTACAGTCTGCAAGTGGATATTTGGAGCGCTTTAAGGCTTACGCTGAAAAAAGAAATAACTTCAATCAAAAAGTAGAAAGAAGCATTCTCAGAAACCTCTTTGTGATGTGTGTATTGAACTCACAGAGTTGAACCTTCCTTTTGATAGAGGAGTTTTGAGATACTCTTTTTGTAGGATCTGCAAGTGAATAGTTGGAATGATTTGAGGCCTATGATGGTAAAGGAAATATCTTCACATAAAAACGATAGAGAAGCATTCTCGGAAACTTCCTTGTGATGTGTGCATTCAACTCACAGAGTTGAACCTTCCTTCTGATAGTGCAGTTTTGAAACACTCGTTTTGTATCATCTGCAAGTGGATACTTGGAGCGCTTTGAAGCCTATACTGGAAAAGTAAATGTCTTCTCATGAAAACTATACAGAAGCAATCTCCGAAACCACCCTGTGATGTGTGTATTCAACTCAGAGAGTTGAACCTTCCTTTTTTTAGAGCAGTTTTGAGACACTCTTTTTGCAAAATCTGCAAGTGAATACTTGGATCGCTTTGAAGCCTCTGCAGGGTAAAGGAAATATCTTCACATAAAAACAAAACAGAAGCATTGTCAGAAACTTCTTTATGATGTGTGCATTCAATTCACAGAGTTGAACCTTCCTTTCGATAGAGCAGTTTTGAAACACTCCTTTTGTAGTGTGTGCAAGTAGACATTTGGAGCTCCTTCAGGCCTGTGCTGGAAAAGGAAATATCTTCACACAAAAACTAGACAGAAGTATTCTCAGAAACTTCTTTGTGATGCATGCATTCAAAACAAGGAGTTGAACCTTCCTTTTGATAGAACAGTTTTGAAACACTCTTATTGTAGAATCTGCATGTGGATATTTGGAGCGCTTTGAGGCCTATGCTAGAAAAGAAAATATCTTCGCATAAAAATGAGACAGAAGCATTCTCAGAAACTTTTTTGTGATGTGTGCATTAAACTCACAGTGTTGAACCTGCCTTTTGATAGAGCAGTTTTGAAACACTCTTTTTGTAGAATCTGCAGGTGGATATTTGGAGTGCTTTGAGGACAATGCTATATAAGGAAATGTCTTCACAGAAAACCTAGACAGAAACATTATCAGAAACTTCTTTGTGATGTGTGCTTCCAAATCACAGAGTTGAACCTTCCTTTTGATATAGCAGGTTGGGAACACACTTTTTGTGGAATCTGCAAGTGAATTTTGGGAGCGCTTTGAGGACTATGCTGGAAAAGGAAATATATTCACATAAAAACTAGAAAGAGGCATTCTCAAAAACTTCTCTGTGATGTGTGCGCTAAACTCACAAAGTTGAACATCCCTTTTGCTAGAGCAGTTTTGAAACACTGTTTTTGTAAAATCTGCAAGTGAATATTTGGAGTGATTGAGACCTCTGCTGGAAAATCATATAACTTCGAATAAGAACGCGACAGAAGTATTCTCAGAAACATCTTTGTGATGTCTGCATTCAACTCGCGGAGTTGAAACTTCCTTTTGGTAGAGCAGTCTTGAAACTGTCTTTTTGTGGAAGCTACAAGTGGATATTTGGAAGGCTTTGAGGCTTATGCTGGAAAAGCTAATAACTTCACATAAAAAGTAGAGAGAAGCATTCTCAGAAACTTCTTTGTGATGAGTGCATTCAAGTGTACATTTGGAGTGCTTTGAGGCCTTTGCTGGAAAAGGAAATAACTTCACATAAAAATTAGACAGAAGCATTCTCAGAAACTTCTTTGTGATGTGTGCATTCAACTCACAGAGTTGGATCTTCTTTTTCTTAGAGCGGTTTGGAAACAAGATTTTTGTAGAATATTCAAGTGGACATTTGGAGGGCTTTGAGGCCTATGCTGGAAAAGGAAATAACTTCACATAAAAACTAGACAGAAGCACTCTCAGGAACTTCTTTATAATGTGTGCATAAAACTCACACAGTTGAATCTTCCTTTTGATAGAGGAGTTTTGAAATACTATTTTTCTAGAATATTCAAGTGGACATTTGGTGGGCTTTGAGGCCTATTATGGAAAACGAAATATCTTCACATAAAAACTAGACAGATGTACTCTCAGGAACTTCTTTATGATGTGTGCATTCAACTCACAGAGTTGAACCTTTCTTTTGATAGAGAAGTTTTGAAATACTCTTTTTGTAGAATACGCAAGCGGGGGTTTGGAGCACTTTAAGTCCTATGCTGGAAAAGGAAACATTTTCAGATAAAAACTAGACAGAAGCATTCTCTCAAGCTTCTCTGTGATGTTTGCATTCAACTCGCAGAGTTGAACCTTGCTTTTGATAGAGCAGTTTTGAAACACTCTTTTTGTAGGATCTGCAACGATATATTTGGAGCGATTTGAGGCCTATGATGGAAAAGGAAATATCTTCACATAAAAACTAGACAGAAGCATTCTCAGAAACGTATTGGTTATGAGTCCATTCAACTCACAGAGTTGAACCTTCGTTTTGATAGGGCAGTTTTGAAACACTCTTTTTGTAGAATCTTCAAGTGGACATTTTTAGTGCTTTGACGATATGCTGGAAAAGGAAATATCTTCACATAAAAACTACACAGAAGCATTCTCAGAAACTTCTTTGTGATGTGTGCTTTCAACTCACAGATGTAAACATTTCTTTTGATAGAGTAGTTTTGAAACACTCTTTTTGTAGAATCTGCAAGTGGATATACGGAGCGCTTTGAAGCCTATGCTGGAAAAGGAAATCTCTTCACATAAAAACTATACAGAAGCATTCTCAGCAACTTCCTTGTGATTTGTGCATTCAACTCGGAGAGTTGAACCGTCCTTTTGTTAGAGCAGTTTGGGAACACTCTTTTTGTAGAATCTGCAAGTGGATATTTGGAGCACTTTGAAGCCTAAGCTGGAAAAGGAAACAACTTCACCTAAAAACTAGAAGGAAGCATTCTCACAAACTTTTTTGTGATGTGTGCATTCAACTCAGCGAGTTTAACCTTACTTTTGATAGAGCAGTTTTGAAACACTCTTTTTGTAGAATGTGCAAGTAGACATTTGGAGCTCTTTCAGGCCTGTGCTGGAATAGAAAAGATCTTCACACAAAAACTAGACAGAAGCATTCTCAGAAACTTCTTTGTGATGTGTGCATTCCACTCACAGAGTTGAACCTTCCTTTTGATAGAGCAATTCTGAAACACTCTTTTTGTAGAATCCGCAAGTGGATATTTGGAGCACTTTGAGGCCTATGCTGGAAAAGGAAATATTTTCACGTAAAAACAAGACCGAAGCACTCTATCAAACTTCTTTGTGATGTTTACATTCAACTCACAGAGTTGAACCTTCCCTTGAATAGAGCAGTTTTGAAAGAATCTTTTTGTAGTATATGCAACTAGATATTTGGAGCGCTTTGAGTCCTATGAGGGAAATGGAAATATTTTTAGATAAAAACTAGACAGAGGCATTCTCAGAAACATATTTGTTACGAGTGAATTCAAGTCACAGAGTTGAACCTTCCTTTTGGCAGAGCGGTTTTGAAACCCTCTTTTTATTGAATCTTCCATTGGAGATTTAGAGCGCTTTGACGCAATGCTGGAAAAGGAAATATCTTCACATAAAAACTAGACGGATGCATTCCCAGAAACTTCTTTTTGATGTGTGCTTTCAACTCACAGAGTTGAACCTTTCTTTTGATAGAGCAGTTTTGAAACCCTCTCTTTGAAGAATCTTCATGTGGACATTTGGATATCTTTGAGGCCTATGCTGGAAAAGGAAATATCTTCACATAAAAACAAGACAGAAGCATTCTCAGAAACTACTTTGCAATGTGTGCGTTCAACACACAGACTTTAAACTTCCTTTTGGCGGAGCAGTTCTGAAACAGTCTTTTTGTACAGTCTGCAAGTGGATATTTGGAGCGCTTTAAGGCTTACGCTGAAAAAAGAAATAACTTCAATCAAAAAGTAGAAAGAAGCATTCTCAGAAACCTCTTTGTGATGTGTGTATTGAACTCACAGAGTTGAACCTTCCTTTTGATAGAGGAGTTTTGAGATACTCTTTTTGTAGGATCTGCAAGTGAATACTTGGAATGATTTGAGGCCTATGATGGTAAAGGAAATATCTTCACATAAAAACGATAGAGAAGCATTCTCGGAAACTTCCTTGTGATGTGTGCATTCAACTCACAGAGTTGAACCTTCCTTCTGATAGTGCAGTTTTGAAACACTCGTTTTGTATCATCTGCAAGTGGATACTTGGAGCGCTTTGAAGCCTATACTGGAAAAGTAAATGTCTTCTCATGAAAACTATACAGAAGCAATCTCCGAAACCACCCTGTGATGTGTGTATTCAACTCAGAGAGTTGAACCTTCCTTTTTTTAGAGCAGTTTTGAGACACTCTTTTTGCAAAATCTGCAAGTGAATACTTGGATCGCTTTGAAGCCTCTGCAGGGTAAAGGAAATATCTTCACATAAAAACAAAACAGAAGCATTGTCAGAAACTTCTTTATGATGAGTGCATTCAATTCACAGAGTTGAACCTTCCTTTCGATAGAGCAGTTTTGAAACACTCCTTTTGTAGTGTGTGCAAGTAGACATTTGGAGCTCCTTCAGGCCTGTGCTGGAAAAGGAAATATCTTCACACAAAAACTAGACAGAAGTATTCTCAGAAACTTCTTGGTGATGCATGCATTCAAAACACGGAGTTGAACCTTCCTTTTGATAGAACAGTTTTGAAACACTCTTATTGTAGAATCTGCATGTGGATATTTGGAGCGCTTTGAGGCCTATGCTAGAAAAGAAAATATCTTCGCATAAAAATGAGACAGAAGCATTCTCAGAAACTTTTTTGTGATGTGTGCATTAAACTCACAGTGTTGAACCTGCCTTTTGATAGAGCAGTTTTGAAACACTCTTTTTGTAGAATCTGCAGGTGGATATTTGGAGTGCTTTGAGGACAATGCTATATAAGGAAATGTCTTCACAGAAAACCTAGACAGAAACATTATCAGAAACTTCTTTGTGATGTGTGCTTCCAAATCACAGAGTTGAACCTTCCTTTTGATATAGCAGGTTGGGAACACACTTTTTGTGGAATCTGCAAGTGAATTTTGGGAGCTCTTTGAGGACTATGCTGGAAAAGGAAATATATTCACATAAAAACTAGAAAGAGGCATTCTCAAAAACTTCTCTGTGATGTGTGCGCTAAACTCACAAAGTTGAACATCCCTTTTGCTAGAGCAGTTTTGAAACACTGTTTTTGTAAAATCTGCAAGTGAATATTTGGAGTGATTGAGACCTCTGCTGGAAAATCATATAACTTCAAAGAAGAACGGGACAGAAGTATTCTCAGAAACATCTTTGTGATGTCTGCATTCAACTCGCGGAGTTGAAACTTCCTTTTGGTAGAGCAGTCTTGAAACTGTCTTTTTGTGGAAGCTACAAGTGGATATTTGGAAGGCTTTGAGGCTTATGCTGGAAAAGCTAATAACTTCACATAAAAAGTAGAGAGAAGCATTCTCAGAAACTTCTTTGTGATGAGTGCATTCAAGTGTACATTTGGAGTGCTTTGAGGCCTTTGCTGGAAAAGGAAATAACTTCACATAAAAATTAGACAGAAGCATTCTCAGAAACTTCTTTGTGATGTGTGCATTCAACTCACAGAGTTGGATCTTCCTTTTCTTAGAGCGGTTTGGAAACAAGATTTTTGTAGAATATTCAAGTGGACATTTGGAGGGCTTTGAGGCGTATGCTGGAAAAGGAAATAACTTCACATAAAAACTAGACAGAAGCACTCTCAGGAACTTCTTTATAATGTGTGCATAAAACTCACACAGTTGAATCTTCCTTTTGATAGAGGAGTTTTGAAACACTATTTTTCTAGAATATTCAAGTGGACATTTGGTGGGCTTTGAGGCCTATTCTGGAAAAGGAAATATCTTCACATAAAAACTAGACAGAAGTACTCTCAGGAACTTCTTTATGATGTGTGCATTCAACTCACAGAGTTGAACCTTTCTTTTGATAGAGCAGTTTTGAAATACTCTTTTTGTAGAATATGCAAGCGGGGGTTTGGAGCGCTTTAAGTCCTATGCTGGAAAAGGAAACATTTTCAGATAAAAACTAGACAGAAGCATTCTCTCAAGCTTCTCTGTGATGTTTGCATTCAACTCGCAGAGTTGAACCTTGCTTTTGATAGAGCAGTTTTGAAACACTCTTTTTGTAGGATCTGCAACGATATATTTGGAGCGATTTGAGGCCTATGATGGAAAAGGAAATATCTTCACATAAAAACTAGACAGAAGCATTCTCAGAAACGTATTTGTTATGAGTCCATTCAACTCACAGAGTTGAACCTTCGTTTTGATAGGGCAGTTTTGAAACACTCTTTTTGTAGAATCTTCAAGTGGACATTTTTAGTGCTTTGACGATATGCTGGAAAAGGAAGTATCTTCACATAAAAACTACACAGAAGCATTCTCAGAAACTTCTTTGTGATGTGTGCTTTCAACTCACAGATGTAAACATTTCTTTTGATAGAGTAGTTTTGAAACACTCTTTTTGTAGAATCTGCAAGTGGATATATGGAGCGCTTTGAAGCCTATGCTGGAAAAGGAAATATCTTCACATAAAAACTATACAGAAGCATTCTCAGCAACTTCCTTGTGATTTGTGCATTCAACTCGGAGAGTTGAACCGTCCTTTTGTTAGAGCAGTTTGGGAACACTCTTTTTGTAGAATCTGCAAGTGGATATTTGGAGCACTTTGAAGCCTAAGCTGGAAAAGGAAACAACTTCACATAAAAACTAGAAGGAAGCATTCTCACAAACTTTTTTGTGATGTGTGCATTCAACTCAGCGAGTTTAACCTTACTTTTGATAGAGCAGTTTTGAAACACTCTTTTTGTAGAATGTGCAAGTAGACATTTGGAGCTCTTTCAGGCCTGTGCTGGAATAGAAAAGATCTTCACACAAAAACTAGACAGAAGCATTCTCAGAAACTTCTTTGTGATGTGTGCATTCCACTCACAGAGTTGAACCTTCCTTTTGATAGAGCAATTCTGAAACACTCTTTTTGTAGAATCCGCAAGTGGATATTTGGAGCACTTTGAGGCCTATGCTGGAAAAGGAAATATTTTCACGTAAAAACAAGACTGAAGCACTCTATCAAACTTCTTTGTGATGTTTACATTCAACTCACAGAGTTGAACCTTCCCTTGAATAGGGCAGTTTTGAAAGAATCTTTTTGTAGTATATGCAACTAGATATTTGGAGCGCTTTGAGTCCTATGAGGGAAGTGGAAATATTTTTAGATAAAAACTAGACAGAGGCATTCTCAGAAACATATTTGTTACGAGTGAATTCAAGTCACAGAGTTGAACCTTCCTTTTGGCAGAGCGGTTTTGAAACCCTCTTTTTATTGAATCTTCCATTGGAGATTTAGAGCGCTTTGACGCAATGCTGGAAAAGGAAATATCTTCACAAAAAAACTGGACGGATGCATTCCCAGAAACTTCTTTTTGATGCGTGCTTTCAACTCACAGAGTTGAACCTTTCTTTTGATAGAGCAGTTTTGAAACCCTCTCTTTGAAGAATCTTCATGTGGACATTTGGATATCTTTGAGGCCTATGCTGGAAAAGGAAATAACTTCACATAAAAACAAGACAGAAGCATTCTCAGAAACTACTTTGCAATGTGTGCGTTCAACACACAGACTTTAAACTTGCTTTTGGCGGAGCAGTTCTGAAACAGTCTTTTTGTACAGTCTGCAAGTGGATATTTGGAGCGCTTTAAGGCCTACGCTGAAAAAAGAAATAACTTCAATCAAAAAGTAGAAAGAAGCATTCTCAGAAACCTCTTTGTGATGTGTGTATTGAACTCACAGAGTTGAACCTTCCTTTTGATAGAGGAGTTTTGAGATACTCTTTTTGTAGGGTCTGCAAGTGAATAGTTGGAATGATTTGAGGCCTATGATGGTAAAGGAAATATCTTCACATAAAAACTATAGAGAAGCATTCTCGGAAACTTCCTTGTGATGTGTGCATTCAACTCACAGAGTTGAACCTTCCTTCTGATAGTGCAGTTTTGAAACACTCGTTTTGTATCATCTGCAAGTGGATACTTGGAGCGCTTTGAATCCTATACTGGAAATTAAATGTCTTCTCATAAAAACTATACAGAAGCAATCTCCGAAACCACCTTGTGATGTGTGTATTCAACTCAGAGAGTTGAACCTTCCTTTTTTTAGAGCAGTTTTGAGACACTCTTTTTGCAAAATCTGCAAGTGAATACTTGGATCGCTTTGAAGCCTCTGCAGGGTAAAGGAAATATCTTCACATAAAAACAAAACAGAAGCATTGTCAGAAACTTCTTTATGATGTGTGCATTCAATTCACAGAGTTGAACCTTCCTTTCGATAGAGCAGTTTTGAAACACTCCTTTTGTAGTGTGTGCAAGTAGACATTTGGAGCTCCTTCAGGCCTGTGCTGGAAAAGGAAATATCTTCACACAAAAACTAGACAGAAGTATTCTCAGAAACTTCTTGGTGATGCATGCATTCAAAACACGGAGTTGAACCTTCCTTTTGATAGAACAGTTTTGAAACACTCTTATTGTAGAATCTGCATGTGGATATTTGGAGCGCTTTGAGGCCTATGCTAGAAAAGAAAATATCTTCGCATAAAAATGAGACAGAAGCATTCTCAGAAACTTCTTTGTGATGTGTGCATTCGACTCACAGAGTTGGATCTTCCTTTTCTTAGAGCGGTTTTGAAACAAGATTTTTGTAGAATATTCAAGTGGACATTTGGAGGGCTTTGAGGCCTATGCTGGAAAAGGAAATAACTTCACATAAAAACTAGACAGAAGCACTCTCAGGAACTTCTTTATAATGTGTGCATAAAACTCACACAGTTGAATCTTCCTTTTGATAGAGGAGTTTTGAAACACTATTTTTCTAGAATATTCAAGTGGACATTTGGTGGGCTTTGAGGCCTATTCTGGAAAGCGAAATATCTTCACATAAAAACTAGACAGATGTACTCTCAGGAACTTCTTTATGATGTGTGCATTCAACTCACAGAGTTGAACCTTTCTTTTGATAGAGAAGTTTTGAAATACTCTTTTTGTAGAATACGCAAGCGGGGGTTTGGAGCGCTTTAAGTCCTATGCTGGAAAAGGAAACATTTTCAGATAAAAACTAGACAGAAGCATTCTCTCAAGCTTCTCTGTGATGTTTGCATTCAACTCGCAGAGTTGAACCTTGCTTTTGATAGAGCAGTTTTGAAACACTCTTTTTGTAGGATCTGCAACGATATATTTGGAGCGATTTGAGGCCTATGATGGAAAAGGAAATATCTTCACATAAAAACTAGACAGAAGCATTCTCAGAAACGTATTGTTTATGAGTCCATTCAACTCACAGAGTTGAACCTTCGTTTTGATAGGGCAGTTTTGAAACACTCTTTTTGTAGAATCTTCAAGTGGACATTTTTAGTGCTTTGACGATATGCTGGAAAAGGAAATATCTTCACATAAAAACTACACAGAAGCATTCTCAGAAACTTCTTTGTGATGTGTGCTTTCAACTCACAGATGTAAACATTTCTTTTGATAGAGTAGTTTTGAAACACTCTTTTTGTAGAATCTGCAAGTGGATATACGGAGCGCTTTGAAGCCTATGCTGGAAAAGGAAATCTCTTCACATAAAAACTATACAGAAGCATTCTCAGCAACTTCCTTGTGATTTGTGCATTCAACTCGGAGAGTTGAACCGTCCTTTTGTTAGAGCAGTTTGGGAACACTCTTTTTGTAGAATCTGCAAGTGGATATTTGGAGCACTTTGAAGCCTAAGCTGGAAAAGGAAACAACTTCACATAAAAACTAGAAGGAAGCATTCTCACAAACTTTTTTGTGATGTGTGCATTCAACTCAGCGAGTTTAACCTTACTTTTGATAGAGCAGTTTTGAAACACTCTTTTTGTAGAATGTGCAAGTAGACATTTGGAGCTCTTTCAGGCCTGTGCTGGAATAGAAAAGATCTTCACACAAAAACTAGACAGAAGCATTCTCAGAAACTTCTTTGTGATGTGTGCATTCCACTCACAGAGTTGAACCTTCCTTTTGATAGAGCAATTCTGAAACACTCTTTTTGTAGAATCCGCAAGTGGATATTTGGAGCACTTTGAGGCCTATGCTGGAAAAGGAAATATTTTCACGTAAAAACAAGACCGAAGCACTCTATCAAACTTCTTTGTGATGTTTACATTCAACTCACAGAGTTGAACCTTCCCTTGAATAGAGCAGTTTTGAAAGAATCTTTTTGTAGTATATGCAACTAGATATTTGGAGCGCTTTGAGTCCTATGAGGGAAATGGAAATATTTTTAGATAAAAACTAGACAGAGGCATTCTCAGAAACATATTTGTTACGAGTGAATTCAAGTCACAGAGTTGAACCTTCCTTTTGGCAGAGCGGTTTTGAAACCCTCTTTTTATTGAATCTTCCATTGGAGATTTAGAGCGCTTTGACGCAATGCTGGAAAAGGAAATATCTTCACATAAAAACTAGACGGATGCATTCCCAGAAACTTCTTTTTGATGTGTGCTTTCAACTCACAGAGTTGAACCTTTCTTTTGATAGAGCAGTTTTGAAACCCTCTCTTTGAAGAATCTTCATGTGGACATTTGGATATCTTTGAGGCCTATGCTGGAAAAGGAAATATCTTCACATAAAAACAAGACAGAAGCATTCTCAGAAACTACTTTGCAATGTGTGCGTTCAACACACAGACTTTCAACTTCCTTTTGGCGGAGCAGTTCTGAAACAGTCTTTTTGTACAGTCTGCAAGTGGATATTTGGAGCGCTTTAAGGCTTACGCTGAAAAAAGAAATAACTTCAATCAAAAAGTAGAAAGAAGCATTCTCAGAAACCTCTTTGTGATGTGTGTATTGAACTCACAGAGTTGAACCTTCCTTTTGATAGAGGAGTTTTGAGATACTCTTTTTGTAGGATCTGCAAGTGAATAGTTGGAATGATTTGAGGCCTATGATGGTAAAGGAAATATCTTCACATAAAAACGATAGAGAAGCATTCTCGGAAACTTCCTTGTGATGTGTGCATTCAACTCACAGAGTTGAACCTTCCTTCTGATAGTGCAGTTTTGAAACACTCGTTTTGTATCATCTGCAAGTGGATACTTGGAGCGCTTTGAAGCCTATACTGGAAAAGTAAATGTCTTCTCATGAAAACTATACAGAAGCAATCTCCGAAACCACCCTGTGATGTGTGTATTCAACTCAGAGAGTTGAACCTTCCTTTTTTTAGAGCAGTTTTGAGACACTCTTTTTGCAAAATCTGCAAGTGAATACTTGGATCGCTTTGAAGCCTCTGCAGGGTAAAGGAAATATCTTCACATAAAAACAAAACAGAAGCATTGTCAGAAACTTCTTTATGATGTGTGCATTCAATTCACAGAGTTGAACCTTCCTTTCGATAGAGCAGTTTTGAAACACTCCTTTTGTAGTGTGTGCAAGTAGACATTTGGAGCTCCTTCAGGCCTGTGCTGGAAAAGGAAATATCTTCACACAAAAACTAGACAGAAGTATTCTCAGAAACTTCTTGGTGATGCATGCATTCAAAACACGGAGTTGAACCTTCCTTTTGATAGAACAGTTTTGAAACACTCTTATTGTAGAATCTGCATGTGGATATTTGGAGCGCTTTGAGGCCTATGCTAGAAAAGAAAATATCTTCGCATAAAAATGAGACAGAAGCATTCTCAGAAACTTTTTTGTGATGTGTGCATTAAACTCACAGTGTTGAACCTGCCTTTTGATAGAGCAGTTTTGAAACACTCTTTTTGTAGAATCTGCAGGTGGATATTTGGAGTGCTTTGAGGACAATGCTATATAAGGAAATGTCTTCACAGAAAACCTAGACAGAAACATTATCAGAAACTTCTTTGTGATGTGTGCTTCCAAATCACAGAGTTGAATCTTCCTTTTGATATAGCAGGTTGGGAACACACTTTTTGTGGAATCTGCAAGTGAAATTTGGGAGCGCTTTGAGGACTATGCTGGAAAAGGAAATATATTCACATAAAAACTAGAAAGAGGCATTCTCAAAAACTTCTCTGTGATGTGTGCGCTAAACTCACAAAGTTGAGCATCCCTTTTGCTAGAGCAGTTTTGAAACACTGTTTTTGTAAAATCTGCAAGTGAATATTTGGAGTGATTGAGACCTCTGCTGGAAAATCATATAACTTCAAAGAAGAACGGGACAGAAGTATTCTCAGAAACATCTTTGTGATGTCTGCATTCAACTCGCGGAGTTGAAACTTCCTTTTGGTAGAGCAGTTTTGAAACTGTCTTTTTGTGGAAGCTACAAGTGGATATTTGGAAGGCTTTGAGGCTTATGCTGGAAAAGCTAATAACTTCACATAAAAAGTAGAGAGAAGCATTCTCAGAAACTTCTTTGTGATGAGTGCACTCAAGTGTACATTTGGAGTGCTTTGAGGCCTTTGCTGGAAAAGGAAATAACTTCACATAAAAATTAGACAGAAGCATTCTCAGAAACTTCTTTGTGATGTGTGCATTCAACTCACAGAGTTGGATCTTCCTTTTCTTAGAGCGGTTTGGAAACAAGATTTTTGTAGAATATTCAAGTGGACATTTGGAGGGCTTTGAGGCCTATGCTGGAAAAGGAAATAACTTCACATAAAAACTAGACAGAAGCACTCTCAGGAACTTCTTTATAATGTGTACATAAAACTCACACAGTTGAATCTTCCTTTTGATAGAGGAGTTTTGAAACTCTATTTTTCTAGAATATTCAAGTGGACATTTGGTGGGCTTTGAGGCCTATTCTGGAAAAGGAAATATCTTCACATAAAAACTAGACAGAAGTACTCTCAGGAACTTCTTTATGATGTGTGCATTCAACTCACAGAGTTGAACCTTTCTTTTGATAGAGCAGTTTTGAAATACTCTTTTTGTAGAATACGCAAGCGGGGGTTTGGAGCGCTTTAAGTCCTATGCTGGAAAAGGAAACATTTTCAGATAAAAACTAGACAGAAGCATTCTCTCAAGCTTCTCTGTGATGTTTGCATTCAACTCGCAGAGTTGAACCTTGCTTTTGATAGAGCAGTTTTGAAACACTCTTTTTGTAGGATCTGCAACGATATATTTGGAGCGATTTGAGGCCTATGATGGAAAAGGAAATATCTTCACATAAAAACTAGACAGAAGCATTCTCAGAAACGTATTGGTTATGAGTCCATTCAACTCACAGAGTTGAACCTTCGTTTTGATAGGGCAGTTTTGAAACACTCTTTTTGTAGAATCTTCAAGTGGACATTTTTAGTGCTTTGACGATATGCTGGAAAAGGAAATATCTTCACATAAAAACTACACAGAAGCATTCTCAGAAACTTCTTTGTGATGTGTGCTTTCAACTCACAGATGTAAACATTTCTTTTGATAGAGTAGTTTTGAAACACTCTTTTTGTAGAATCTGCAAGTGGATATACGGAGCGCTTTGAAGCCTATGCTGGAAAAGGAAATCTCTTCACATAAAAACTATACAGAAGCATTCTCAGCAACTTCCTTGTGATTTGTGCATTCAACTCGGAGAGTTGAACCGTCCTTTTGTTAGAGCAGTTTGGGAACACTCTTTTTGTAGAATCTGCAAGTGGATATTTGGAGCACTTTGAAGCCTAAGCTGGAAAAGGAAACAACTTCACATAAAAACTAGAAGGAAGCATTCTCACAAACTTTTTTGTGATGTGTGCATTCAACTCAGCGAGTTTAACCTTACTTTTGATAGAGCAGTTTTGAAACACTCTTTTTGTAGAATGTGCAAGTAGACATTTGGAGCTCTTTCAGGCCTGTGCTGGAATAGAAAAGATCTTCACACAAAAACTAGACAGAAGCATTCTCAGAAACTTCTTTGTGATGTGTGCATTCCACTCACAGAGTTGAACCTTCCTTTTGATAGAGCAATTCTGAAACACTCTTTTTGTAGAATCCGCAAGTGGATATTTGGAGCACTTTGAGGCCTATGCTGGAAAAGGAAATATTTTCACGTAAAAACAAGACCGAAGCACTCTATCAAACTTCTTTGTGATGTTTACATTCAACTCACAGAGTTGAACCTTCCCTTGAATAGAGCAGTTTTGAAAGAATCTTTTTGTAGTATATGCAACTAGATATTTGGAGCGCTTTGAGTCCTATGAGGGAAATGGAAACATTTTTAGATAAAAACTAGACAGAGGCATTCTCAGAAACATATTTGTTACGAGTGAATTCAAGTCACAGAGTTGAACCTTCCTTTTGGCAGAGCGGTTTTGAAACCCTCTTTTTATTGAATCTTCCATTGGAGATTTAGAGCGCTTTGACGCAATGATGGAAAAGGAAATATCTTCACATAAAAACTAGACGGATGCATTCCCAGAAACTTCTTTTTGATGTGTGCTTTCAACTCACAGAGTTGAACCTTTCTTTTGATAGAGCAGTTTTGAAACCCTCTCTTTGAAGAATCTTCATGTGGACATTTGGATATCTTTGAGGCCTATGCTGGAAAAGGAAATATCTTCACATAAAAACAAGACAGAAGCATTCTCAGAAACTACTTTGCAATGTGTGCGTTCAACACACAGACTTTCAACTTCCTTTTGGCGGAGCAGTTCTGAAACAGTCTTTTTGTACAGTCTGCAAGTGGCTATTTGGAGCGCTTTAAGGCCTACGCTGAAAAAAGAAATAACTTCAATCAAAAAGTAGAAAGAAGCATTCTCAGAAACCTCTTTTTGATGTGTGTATTGAACTCACAGAGTTGAACCTTCCTTTTGATAGAGGAGGTTTGAGATACTCTTTTTGTAGGATCTGCAAGTGAATAGTTGGAATGATTTGAGGCCTATGATGGTAAAGGAAATATCTTCACATAAAAACGATAGAGAAGCATTCTCGGAAACTTCCTTGTGATGTGTGCATTCAACTCACAGAGTTGAACCTTCCTTCTGATAGTGCAGTTTGGAAACACTCGTTTTGTATCATCTGCAAGTGGATACTTGGAGCGCTTTGAAGCCTATACTGGAAAAGTAAATGTCTTCTCATGAAAACTATACAGAAGCAATCTCCGAAACCACCTTGTGATGTGTGTATTCAACTCAGAGAGTTGAACCTTCCTTTTTTTAGAGCAGTTTTGAGACACTCTTTTTGCAAAATCTGCAAGTGAATACTTGGATGGCTTTGAAGCCTCTGCAGGGTAGAGGAAATATCTTCACATAAAAACAAAACAGAAGCATTGTCAGAAACTTCTTTATGATGTGTGCATTCAATTCACAGAGTTGAACCTTCCTTTCGATAGAGCAGTTTGGAAACACTCCTTTTGTAGTGTGTGCAAGTAGACGTTTGGAGCTCCTTCAGGCCTGTGCTGGAAAAGGAAATGTCTTCACACAAAAACTAGACAGAAGTATTCTCAGAAACTTCTTGGTGATGCATGCATTCAAAACACGGAGTTGAACCTTCCTTTTGATAGAACAGTTTTGAAACACTCTTATTGTAGAATCTGCATGTGGATATTTGGAGCGCTTTGAGGCCTATGCTAGAAAAGAAAATATCTTCGCATAAAAATGAGACAGAAGCATTCTCAGAAACTATTTTGTGATGTGTGCATTAAACTCACAGTGTTGAACCTGCCTTTTGATAGAGCAGTTTTGAAATACTCTTTTTGTAGAATCTGCAGGTGGATATTTGGAGTGCTTTGAGGACAATGCTATATAAGGAAATGTCTTCACAGAAAACCTAGACAGAAACATTATCAGAAACTTCTTTGTGATGTGTGCTTCCAAATCACAGAGTTGAACCTTCCTTTTGATATAGCAGGTTGGGAACACACTTTTTGTGGAATCTGCAAGTGAATTTTGGGAGCGCTTTGAGGACTATGCTGGAAAAGGAAATATATTCACATAAAAACTAGAAAGAGGCATTCTCAAAAACTTCTCTGTGATGTGTGCGCTAAACTCACAAAGCTGAACATCCCTTTTGCTAGAGCAGTTTGGAAACACTGTTTTTGTAAAATCTGCAAGTGAATATTTGGAGTGATTGAGACCTCTGCTGGAAAATCATATAACTTCAAGGAAGAACGGGAGAGAAGTATTCTCAGAAACATCTTTGTGATGTCTGCATTCAACTCGCGGAGTTGAAACTTCCTTTTGGTAGAGCAGTTTTGAAACTGTCTTTTTGTGGAAGCTACAAGTGGATATTTGGAAGGCTTTGAGGCTTATGCTGGAAAAGCTAATAACTTCACATAAAAAGTAGAGAGAAGCATTCTCAGAAACTTCTTTGTGATGAGTGCACTCAAGTGTACATTTGGAGTGCTTTAAGGCCTTTGCTGGAAAAGGAAATAACTTCACATAAAAATTAGACAGAAGCATTCTCAGAAACTTCTTTGTGATGTGTGCATTCAACTCACAGAGTTGGATCTTCCTTTTCTTAGAGCGGTTTTGAAACAAGATTTTTGTAGAATATTCAAGTGGACATTTGGAGGGCTTTGAGGCCTATGCTGGAAAAGGAAATAACTTCACATAAAAACTAGACAGAAGCACTCTCAGGAACTTCTTTATAATGTGTGCATAAAACTCACACAGTTGAATCTTCCTTTTGATAGAGGAGTTTTGAAACACTATTTTTCTAGAATATTCAAGTGGACATTTGGTGGGCTTTGAGGCCTATTCTGGAAAAGGAAATATCTTCACATAAAAACTAGACAGAAGTACTCTCAGGAACTTCTTTATGATGTGTGCATTCAACTCACAGAGTTGAACCTTTCTTTTGATAGAGCAGTTTTGAAATACTCTTTTTGTAGAATACGCATGCGGGGGTTTGGAGCGCTTTAAGTCCTATGCTGGAAAAGGAAACATTTTCAGATAAAAACTAGACAGAAGCATTCTCTCAAGCTTCTCTGTGATGTTTGCATTCAACTCGCAGAGTTGAACCTTGCTTTTGATAGAGCAGTTTTGAAACACTCTTTTTGTAGGATCTGCAACGATATATTTGGAGCGATTTGAGGCCTATGATGGCAAAGGAAATATCTTCACATAAAAACTAGACAGAAGCATTCTCAGAAACGTATTTGTTATGAGTCCATTCAACTCACAGAGTTGAACCTTCGTTTTGATAGGGCAGTTTTGAAACACTCTTTTTGTAGAATCTTCAAGTGGACATTTTTAGTGCTTTGACGATATGCTGGAAAAGGAAGTATCTTCACATAAAAACTACACAGAAGCATTCTCAGAAACTTCTTTGTGATGTGTGCTTTCAACTCACAGATGTAAACATTTCTTTTGATAGAGTAGTTTTGAAACACTCTTTTTGTAGAATCTGCAAGTGGATATATGGAGCGCTTTGAAGCCTATGCTGGAAAAGGAAATCTCTTCACATAAAAACTATACAGAAGCATTCTCAGCAACTTCCTTGTGATTTGTGCATTCAACTCGGAGAGTTGAACCGTCCTTTTGTTAGAGCAGTTTGGGAACACTCTTTTTGTAGAATCTGCAAGTGGATATTTGGAGCACTTTGAAGCCTAAGCTGGAAAAGGAAACAACTTCACATAAAAACTAGAAGGAAGCATTCTCACAAACTTTTTTGTGATGTGTGCATTCAACTCAGCGAGTTTAACCTTACTTTTGATAGAGCAGTTTTGAAACACTCTTTTTGTAGAATGTGCAAGTAGACATTTGGAGCTCTTTCAGGCCTGTGCTGGAATAGAAAAGATCTTCACACAAAAACTAGACAGAAGCATTCTCAGAAACTTCTTTGTGATGTGTGCATTCCACTCACAGAGTTGAACCTTCCTTTTGATAGAGCAATTCTGAAACACTCTTTTTGTAGAATCCGCAAGTGGATATTTGGAGCACTTTGAGGCCTATGCTGGAAAAGGAAATATTTTCACGTAAAAACAAGACCGAAGCACTCTATCAAACTTCTTTGTGATGTTTACATTCAACTCACAGAGTTGAACCTTCCCTTGAATAGGGCAGTTTTGAAAGAATCTTTTTGTAGTATATGCAACTAGATATTTGGAGCGCTTTGAGTCCTATGAGGGAAGTGGAAATATTTTTAGATAAAAACTAGACAGAGGCATTCTCAGAAACATATTTGTTACGAGTGAATTCAAGTCACAGAGTTGAACCTTCCTTTTGGCAGAGCGGTTTTGAAACCCTCTTTTTATTGAATCTTCCATTGGAGATTTAGAGCGCTTTGACGCAATGCTGGAAAAGGAAATATCTTCACAAAAAAACTGGACGGATGCATTCCCAGAAACTTCTTTTTGATGCGTGCTTTCAACTCACAGAGTTGAACCTTTCTTTTGATAGAGCAGTTTTGAAACCCTCTCTTTGAAGAATCTTCATGTGGACATTTGGATATCTTTGAGGCCTATGCTGGAAAAGGAAATATCTTCACATAAAAACAAGACAGAAGCATTCTCAGAAACTACTTTGCAATGTGTGCGTTCAACACACAGACTTTAAACTTGCTTTTGGCGGAGCAGTTCTGAAACAGTCTTTTTGTACAGTCTGCAAGTGGATATTTGGAGCGCTTTAAGGCCTACGCTGAAAAAAGAAATAACTTCAATCAAAAAGTAGAAAGAAGCATTCTCAGAAACCTCTTTGTGATGTGTGTATTGAACTCACAGAGTTGAACCTTCCTTTTGATAGAGGAGGTTTGAGATACTCTTTTTGTAGGATCTGCAAGTGAATAGTTGGAATGATTTGAGGCCTATGATGGTAAAGGAAATATCTTCACATAAAAACTATAGAGAAGCATTCTCGGAAACTTCCTTGTGATGTGTGCATTCAACTCACAGAGTTGAACCTTCCTTCTGATAGTGCAGTTTTGAAACACTCGTTTTGTATCATCTGCAAGTGGATACTTGGAGCGCTTTGAATCCTATACTGGAAATTAAATGTCTTCTCATAAAAACTATACAGAAGCAATCTCCGAAACCACCTTGTGATGTGTGTATTCAACTCAGAGAGTTGAACCTTCCTTTTTTTAGAGCAGTTTTGAGACACTCTTTTTGCAAAATCTGCAAGTGAATACTTGGATCGCTTTGAAGCCTCTGCAGGGTAAAGGAAATATCTTCACATAAAAACAAAACAGAAGCATTGTCAGAAACTTCTTTATGATGTGTGCATTCAATTCACAGAGTTGAACCTTCCTTTCGATAGAGCAGTTTTGAAACACTCCTTTTGTAGTGTGTGCAAGTAGACATTTGGAGCTCCTTCAGGCCTGTGCTGGAAAAGGAAATATCTTCACACAAAAACTAGACAGAAGTATTCTCAGAAACTTCTTGGTGATGCATGCATTCAAAACACGGAGTTGAACCTTCCTTTTGATAGAACAGTTTTGAAACACTCTTATTGTAGAATCTGCATGTGGATATTTGGAGCGCTTTGAGGCCTATGCTAGAAAAGAAAATATCTTCGCATAAAAATGAGACAGAAGCATTCTCAGAAACTTTTTTGTGATGTGTGCATTAAACTCACAGTGTTGAACCTGCCTTTTGATAGAGCAGTTTTGAAACACTCTTTTTGTAGAATCTGCAGGTGGATATTTGGAGTGCTTTGAGGACAATGCTATATAAGGAAATGTCTTCACAGAAAACCTAGACAGAAACATTATCAGAAACTTCTTTGTGATGTGTGCTTCCAAATCACAGAGTTGAATCTTCCTTTTGATATAGCAGGTTGGGAACACACTTTTTGTGGAATCTGCAAGTGAAATTTGGGAGCGCTTTGAGGACTATGCTGGAAAAGGAAATATATTCACATAAAAACTAGAAAGAGGCATTCTCAAAAACTTCTCTGTGATGTGTGCGCTAAACTCACAAAGTTGAGCATCCCTTTTGCTAGAGCAGTTTTGAAACACTGTTTTTGTAAAATCTGCAAGTGAATATTTGGAGTGATTGAGACCTCTGCTGGAAAATCATATAACTTCAAAGAAGAACGGGACAGAAGTATTCTCAGAAACATCTTTGTGATGTCTGCATTCAACTCGCGGAGTTGAAACTTCCTTTTGGTAGAGCAGTTTTGAAACTGTCTTTTTGTGGAAGCTACAAGTGGATATTTGGAAGGCTTTGAGGCTTATGCTGGAAAAGCTAATAACTTCACATAAAAAGTAGAGAGAAGCATTCTCAGAAACTTCTTTGTGATGAGTGCACTCAAGTGTACATTTGGAGGGCTTTGAGGCCTTTGCTGGAAAAGGAAATAACTTCACATAAAAATTAGACAGAAGCATTCTCAGAAACTTCTTTGTGATGTGTGCATTCAACTCACAGAGTTGGATCTTCCTTTTCTTAGAGCGGTTTGGAAACAAGATTTTTGTAGAATATTCAAGTGGACATTTGGAGGGCTTTGAGGCCTATGCTGGAAAAGGAAATAACTTCACATAAAAACTAGACAGAAGCACTCTCAGGAACTTCTTTATAATGTGTACATAAAACTCACACAGTTGAATCTTCCTTTTGATAGAGGAGTTTTGAAACTCTATTTTTCTAGAATATTCAAGTGGACATTTGGTGGGCTTTGAGGCCTATTCTGGAAAAGGAAATATCTTCACATAAAAACTAGACAGAAGTACTCTCAGGAACTTCTTTATGATGTGTGCATTCAACTCACAGAGTTGAACCTTTCTTTTGATAGAGCAGTTTTGAAATACTCTTTTTGTAGAATACGCAAGCGGGGGTTTGGAGCGCTTTAAGTCCTATGCTGGAAAAGGAAACATTTTCAGATAAAAACTAGACAGAAGCATTCTCTCAAGCTTCTCTGTGATGTTTGCATTCAACTCGCAGAGTTGAACCTTGCTTTTGATAGAGCAGTTTTGAAACACTCTTTTTGTAGGATCTGCAACGATATATTTGGAGCGATTTGAGGCCTATGATGGAAAAGGAAATATCTTCACATAAAAACTAGACAGAAGCATTCTCAGAAACGTATTGGTTATGAGTCCATTCAACTCACAGAGTTGAACCTTCGTTTTGATAGGGCAGTTTTGAAACACTCTTTTTGTAGAATCTTCAAGTGGACATTTTTAGTGCTTTGACGATATGCTGGAAAAGGAAATATCTTCACATAAAAACTACACAGAAGCATTCTCAGAAACTTCTTTGTGATGTGTGCTTTCAACTCACAGATGTAAACATTTCTTTTGATAGAGTAGTTTTGAAACACTCTTTTTGTAGAATCTGCAAGTGGATATACGGAGCGCTTTGAAGCCTATGCTGGAAAAGGAAATCTCTTCACATAAAAACTATACAGAAGCATTCTCAGCAACTTCCTTGTGATTTGTGCATTCAACTCGGAGAGTTGAACCGTCCTTTTGTTAGAGCAGTTTGGGAACACTCTTTTTGTAGAATCTGCAAGTGGATATTTGGAGCACTTTGAAGCCTAAGCTGGAAAAGGAAACAACTTCACCTAAAAACTAGAAGGAAGCATTCTCACAAACTTTTTTGTGATGTGTGCATTCAACTCAGCGAGTTTAACCTTACTTTTGATAGAGCAGTTTTGAAACACTCTTTTTGTAGAATGTGCAAGTAGACATTTGGAGCTCTTTCAGGCCTGTGCTGGAATAGAAAAGATCTTCACACAAAAACTAGACAGAAGCATTCTCAGAAACTTCTTTGTGATGTGTGCATTCCACTCACAGAGTTGAACCTTCCTTTTGATAGAGCAATTCTGAAACACTCTTTTTGTAGAATCCGCAAGTGGATATTTGGAGCACTTTGAGGCCTATGCTGGAAAAGGAAATATTTTCACGTAAAAACAAGACCGAAGCACTCTATCAAACTTCTTTGTGATGTTTACATTCAACTCACGGAGTTGAACCTTCCCTTGAATAGAGCAGTTTTGAAAGAATCTTTTTGTAGTATATGCAACTAGATATTTGGAGCGCTTTGAGTCCTATGAGGGAAATGGAAACATTTTTAGATAAAAACTAGACAGAGGCATTCTCAGAAACATATTTGTTACGAGTGAATTCAAGTCACAGAGTTGAACCTTCCTTTTGGCAGAGCGGTTTTGAAACCCTCTTTTTATTGAATCTTCCATTGGAGATTTAGAGCGCTTTGACGCAATGATGGAAAAGGAAATATCTTCACATAAAAACTAGACGGATGCATTCCCAGAAACTTCTTTTTGATGTGTGCTTTCAACTCACAGAGTTGAACCTTTCTTTTGATAGAGCAGTTTTGAAACCCTCTCTTTGAAGAATCTTCATGTGGACATTTGGATATCTTTGAGGCCTATGCTGGAAAAGGAAATATCTTCACATAAAAACAAGACAGAAGCATTCTCAGAAACTACTTTGCAATGTGTGCGTTCAACACACAGACTTTAAACTTCCTTTTGGCGGAGCAGTTCTGAAACAGTCTTTTTGTACAGTCTGCAAGTGGCTATTTGGAGCGCTTTAAGGCCTACGCTGAAAAAAGAAATAACTTCAATCAAAAAGTAGAAAGAAGCATTCTCAGAAACCTCTTTTTGATGTGTGTATTGAACTCACAGAGTTGAACCTTCCTTTTGATAGAGGAGGTTTGAGATACTCTTTTTGTAGGATCTGCAAGTGAATAGTTGGAATGATTTGAGGCCTATGATGGTAAAGGAAATATCTTCACATAAAAACGATAGAGAAGCATTCTCGGAAACTTCCTTGTGATGTGTGCATTCAACTCACAGAGTTGAACCTTCCTTCTGATAGTGCAGTTTGGAAACACTCGTTTTGTATCATCTGCAAGTGGATACTTGGAGCGCTTTGAAGCCTATACTGGAAAAGTAAATGTCTTCTCATGAAAACTATACAGAAGCAATCTCCGAAACCACCTTGTGATGTGTGTATTCAACTCAGAGAGTTGAACCTTCCTTTTTTTAGAGCAGTTTTGAGACACTCTTTTTGCAAAATCTGCAAGTGAATACTTGGATGGCTTTGAAGCCTCTGCAGGGTAAAGGAAATATCTTCACATAAAAACAAAACAGAAGCATTGTCAGAAACTTCTTTATGATGTGTGCATTCAATTCACAGAGTTGAACCTTCCTTTCGATAGAGCAGTTTGGAAACACTCCTTTTGTAGTGTGTGCAAGTAGACGTTTGGAGCTCCTTCAGGCCTGTGCTGGAAAAGGAAATGTCTTCACACAAAAACTAGACAGAAGTATTCTCAGAAACTTCTTGGTGATGCATGCATTCAAAACACGGAGTTGAACCTTCCTTTTGATAGAACAGTTTTGAAACACTCTTATTGTAGAATCTGCATGTGGATATTTGGAGCGCTTTGAGGCCTATGCTAGAAAAGAAAATATCTTCGCATAAAAATGAGACAGAAGCATTCTCAGAAACTATTTTGTGATGTGTGCATTAAACTCACAGTGTTGAACCTGCCTTTTGATAGAGCAGTTTTGAAATACTCTTTTTGTAGAATCTGCAGGTGGATATTTGGAGTGCTTTGAGGACAATGCTATATAAGGAAATGTCTTCACAGAAAACCTAGACAGAAACATTATCAGAAACTTCTTTGTGATGTGTGCTTCCAAATCACAGAGTTGAACCTTCCTTTTGATATAGCAGGTTGGGAACACACTTTTTGTGGAATCTGCAAGTGAATTTTGGGAGCGCTTTGAGGACTATGCTGGAAAAGGAAATATATTCACATAAAAACTAGAAAGAGGCATTCTCAAAAACTTCTCTGTGATGTGTGCGCTAAACTCACAAAGCTGAACATCCCTTTTGCTAGAGCAGTTTGGAAACACTGTTTTTGTAAAATCTGCAAGTGAATATTTGGAGTGATTGAGACCTCTGCTGGAAAATCATATAACTTCAAGGAAGAACGGGAGAGAAGTATTCTCAGAAACATCTTTGTGATGTCTGCATTCAACTCGCGGAGTTGAAACTTCCTTTTGGTAGAGCAGTTTTGAAACTGTCTTTTTGTGGAAGCTACAAGTGGATATTTGGAAGGCTTTGAGGCTTATGCTGGAAAAGCTAATAACTTCACATAAAAAGTAGAGAGAAGCATTCTCAGAAACTTCTTTGTGATGAGTGCACTCAAGTGTACATTTGGAGTGCTTTAAGGCCTTTGCTGGAAAAGGAAATAACTTCACATAAAAATTAGACAGAAGCATTCTCAGAAACTTCTTTGTGATGTGTGCATTCAACTCACAGAGTTGGATCTTCCTTTTCTTAGAGCGGTTTTGAAACAAGATTTTTGTAGAATATTCAAGTGGACATTTGGAGGGCTTTGAGGCCTATGCTGGAAAAGGAAATAACTTCACATAAAAACTAGACAGAAGCACTCTCAGGAACTTCTTTATAATGTGTGCATAAAACTCACACAGTTGAATCTTCCTTTTGATAGAGGAGTTTTGAAACACTATTTTTCTAGAATATTCAAGTGGACATTTGGTGGGCTTTGAGGCCTATTCTGGAAAAGGAAATATCTTCACATAAAAACTAGACAGAAGTACTCTCAGGAACTTCTTTATGATGTGTGCATTCAACTCACAGAGTTGAACCTTTCTTTTGATAGAGCAGTTTTGAAATACTCTTTTTGTAGAATACGCATGCGGGGGTTTGGAGCGCTTTAAGTCCTATGCTGGAAAAGGAAACATTTTCAGATAAAAACTAGACAGAAGCATTCTCTCAAGCTTCTCTGTGATGTTTGCATTCAACTCGCAGAGTTGAACCTTGCTTTTGATAGAGCAGTTTTGAAACACTCTTTTTGTAGGATCTGCAACGATATATTTGGAGCGATTTGAGGCCTATGATGGAAAAGGAAATATCTTCACATAAAAACTAGACAGAAGCATTCTCAGAAACGTATTTGTTATGAGTCCATTCAACTCACAGAGTTGAACCTTCGTTTTGATAGGGCAGTTTTCAAACACTCTTTTTGTAGAATCTTCAAGTGGACATTTTTAGTGCTTTGACGATATGCTGGAAAAGGAAATATCTTCACATAAAAACTACACAGAAGCATTCTCAGAAACTTCTTTGTGATGTGTGCTTTCAACTCACAGATGTAAACATTTCTTTTGATAGAGTAGTTTTGAAACACTCTTTTTGTAGAATCTGCAAGTGGATATATGGAGCGCTTTGAAGCCTATGCTGGAAAAGGAAATCTCTTCACATAAAAACTATACAGTAGCATTCTCAGCAACTTCCTTGTGATTTGTGCATTCAACTCGGAGAGTTGAACCGTCCTTTTGTTAGAGCAGTTTGGGAACACTCTTTTGTAGAATCTGCAAGTGGATATTTGGAGCACTTTGAAGCCTAAGCTGGAAAAGGAAACAACTTCACCTAAAAACTAGAAGGAAGCATTCTCACAAACTTTTTTGTGATGTGTGCATTCAACTCAGCGAGTTTAACCTTACTTTTGATAGAGCAGTTTTGAAACACTCTTTTTGTAGAATGTGCAAGTAGACATTTGGAGCTCTTTCAGGCCTGTGCTGGAATAGAAAAGATCTTCACACAAAAACTAGACAGAAGCATTCTCAGAAACTTCTTTGTGATGTGTGCATTCCACTCACAGAGTTGAACCTTCCTTTTGATAGAGCAATTCTGAAACACTCTTTTTGTAGAATCCGCAAGTGGATATTTGGAGCACTTTGAGGCCTATGCTGGAAAAGGAAATATTTTCACGTAAAAACAAGACCGAAGCACTCTATCAAACTTCTTTGTGATGTTTACATTCAACTCACAGAGTTGAACCTTCCCTTGAATAGAGCAGTTTTGAAAGAATCTTTTTGTAGTATATGCAACTAGATATTTGGAGCGCTTTGAGTCCTATGAGGGAAATGGAAATATTTTTAGATAAAAACTAGACAGAGGCATTCTCAGAAACATATTTGTTACGAGTGAATTCAAGTCACAGAGTTGAACCTTCCTTTTGGCAGAGCGGTTTTGAAACCCTCTTTTTATTGAATCTTCCATTGGAGATTTAGAGCGCTTTGACGCAATGCTGGAAAAGGAAATATCTTCACATAAAAACTAGACGGATGCATTCCCAGAAACTTCTTTTTGATGTGTGCTTTCAACTCACAGAGTTGAACCTTTCTTTTGATAGAGCAGTTTTGAAACCCTCTCTTTGAAGAATCTTCATGTGGACATTTGGATATCTTTGAGGCCTATGCTGGAAAAGGAAATATCTCCACATAAAAACAAGACAGAAGCATTCTCAGAAACTACTTTGCAATGTGTGCGTTCAACACACAGACTTTAAACTTCCTTTTGGCGGAGCAGTTCTGAAACAGTCTTTTTGTACAGCCTGCAAGTGCATATTTGGAGCGCTTTAAGGACTACGCTGAAAAAAGAAATAACTTCAATCAAAAAGTAGAAAGAAGCATTCTCAGAAACCTCTTTGTGATGTGTGTATTGAACTCACAGAGTTGAACCTTCCTTTTGATAGAGGAGTTTTGAGATACTCTTTTTGTAGGATCTGCAAGTGAATAGTTGGAATGATTTGAGGCCTATGATGGTAAAGGAAATATCTTCACATAAAAACGATAGAGAAGCATTCTCGGAAACTTCCTTGTGATGTGTGCATTCAACTCACAGAGTTGAACCTTCCTTCTGATAGTGCAGTTTTGAAACACTCGTTTTGTATCATCTGCAAGTGGATACTTGGAGCGCTTTGAAGCCTATACTGGAAAAGTAAATGTCTTCTCATGAAAACTATACAGAAGCAATCTCCGAAACCACCTTGTGATGTGTGTATTCAACTCAGAGAGTTGAACCTTCCTTTTTTTAGAGCAGTTTTGAGACACTCTTTTTGCAAAATCTGCAAGTGAATACTTGGATCGCTTTGAAGCCTCTGCAGGGTAAAGGAAATATCTTCACATAAAAACAAAACAGAAGCATTGTCAGAAACTTCTTTATGATGTGTGCATTCAATTCACAGAGTTGAACCTTCCTTTCGATAGAGCAGTTTTGAAACACTCCTTTTGTAGTGTGTGCAAGTAGACATTTGGAGCTCCTTCAGGCCTGTGCTGGAAAAGGAAATATCTTCACACAAAAACTAGACAGAAGTATTCTCAGAAACTTCTTGGTGATGCATGCATTCAAAACACGGAGTTGAACCTTCCTTTTGATAGAACAGTTTTGAAACACTCTTATTGTAGAATCTGCATGTGGATATTTGGAGCGCTTTGAGGCCTATGCTAGAAAAGAAAATATCTTCGCATAAAAATGAGACAGAAGCATTCTCAGAAACTTTTTTGTGATGTGTGCATTAATCTCACAGTGTTGAACCTCCCTTTTGATAGAGCAGTTTTGAAACACTCTTTTTGTAGAATCTGCAGGTGGATATTTGGAGTGCTTTGAGGACAATGCTATATAAGGAAATGTCTTCACAGAAAACCTAGACAGAAACATTGTCAGAAACTTCTTTGTGATGTGTGCTTCCAAATCACAGAGTTGAACCTTCCTTTTGATATAGCAGGTTGGGAACACACTTTTTGTGGAATCTGCAAGTGAATTTTGGGAGCGCTTTGAGGACTATGCTGGAAAAGGAAATATATTCACCTAAAAACTAGAAAGAGGCATTCTCAAAAACTTCTCTGTGATGTGTGCGCTAAACTCACAAAGTTGAACATCCCTTTTGCTAGAGCAGTTTTGAAACACTGTTTTTGTAAAATCTGCAAGTGAATATTTGGAGTGATTGAGACCTCTGCTGGAAAATCATATAACTTCAAGGAAGAACGGGAAAGAAGTATTCTCAGAAACATCTTTGTGATGTCTGCATTCAACTCGCGGAGTTGAAACTTCCTTTTGGTAGAGCAGTTTTGAAACTGTCTTTTTGTGGAAGCTACAAGTGGATATTTGGAAGGCTTTGAGGCTTATGCTGGAAAAGCTAATAACTTCACATAAAAAGTAGAGAGAAGCATTCTCAGAAACTTCTTTGTGATGAGTCCATTCAAGTGTACATTTGGAGTGCTTTGAGGCCTTTGCTGGAAAAGGAAATAACTTCACATAAAAATTAGACAGAAGCATTCTCAGAAACTTCTTTGTGATGTGTGCATTCAACTCACAGAGTTGGATCTTCCTTTTCTTAGAGCGGTTTTGAAACAAGATTTTTGTAGAATATTCAAGTGGACATTTGGAGGGCTTTGAGGCCTATGCTGGAAAAGGAAATAACTTCACATAAAAACTAGACAGAAGCACTCTCAGGAACTTCTTTATAATGTGTGCATAAAACTCACACAGTTGAATCTTCCTTTTGATAGAGGAGTTTTGAAACACTATTTTTCTAGAATATTCAAGTGGACATTTGGTGGGCTTTGAGGCCTATTCTGGAAAAGGAAATATCTTCACATAAAAACTAGACAGAAGTACTCTCAGGAACTTCTTTATGATGTGTGCATTCAACTCACAGAGTTGAACCTTTCTTTTGATAGAGCAGTTTTGAAATACTCTTTTTGTAGAATACGCAAGCGGGGGTTTGGAGCGCTTTAAGTCCTATGCTGGAAAAGGAAACATTTTCAGATAAAAACTAGACAGAAGCATTCTCTCAAGCTTCTCTGTGATGTTTGCATTCAACTCGCAGAGTTGAACCTTGCTTTTGATAGAGCAGTTTTGAAACACTCTTTTTGTAGGATCTGCAACGATATATTTGGAGCGATTTGAGGCCTATGATGGAAAAGGAAATATCTTCACATAAAAACTAGACAGAAGCATTCTCAGAAACGTATTGGTTATGAGTCCATTCAACTCACAGAGTTGAACCTTCGTTTTGATAGGGCAGTTTTGAAACACTCATTTTGTAGAATCTTCAAGTGGACATTTTTAGTGCTTTGACGCTATGCTGGAAAAGGAAATATCTTCACATAAAAACTACACAGAAGCATTCTCAGAAACTTCTTTGTGATGTGTGCTTTCAACTCACAGATGTAAACATTTCTTTTGATAGAGTAGTTTTGAAACACTCTTTTTGTAGAATCTGCAAGTGGATATACGGAGCGCTTTGAAGCCTATGCTGGAAAAGGAAATCTCTTCACATAAAAACTATACAGAAGCATTCTCAGCAACTTCCTTGTGATTTGTGCATTCAACTCGGAGAGTTGAACCGTCCTTTTGTTAGAGCAGTTTGGGAACACTCTTTTTGTAGAATCTGCAAGTGGATATTTGGAGCACTTTGAAGCCTAAGCTGGAAAAGGAAACAACTTCACATAAAAACTAGAAGGAAGCATTCTCACAAACTTTTTTGTGATGTGTGCATTCAACTCAGCGAGTTTAACCTTACTTTTGATAGAGCAGTTTTGAAACACTCTTTTTGTAGAATGTGCAAGTAGACATTTGGAGCTCTTTCAGGCCTGTGCTGGAATAGAAAAGATCTTCACACAAAAACTAGACAGAAGCATTCTCAGAAACTTCTTTGTGATGTGTGCATTCCACTCACAGAGTTGAACCTTCCTTTTGATAGAGCAATTCTGAAACACTCTTTTTGTAGAATCCGCAAGTGGATATTTGGAGCACTTTGAGGCCTATGCTGGAAAAGGAAATATTTTCACGTAAAAACAAGACCGAAGCACTCTATCAAACTTCTTTGTGATGTTTACATTCAACTCACAGAGTTGAACCTTCCCTTGAATAGAGCAGTTTTGAAAGAATCTTTTTGTAGTATATGCAACTAGATATTTGGAGCGCTTTGAGTCCTATGAGGGAAATGGAAATATTTTTAGATAAAAACTAGACAGAGGCATTCTCAGAAACATATTTGTTACGAGTGAATTCAAGTCACAGAGTTGAACCTTCCTTTTGGCAGAGCGGTTTTGAAACCCTCTTTTTATTGAATCTTCCATTGGAGATTTAGAGCGCTTTGACGCAATGCTGGAAAAGGAAATATCTTCACATAAAAACTAGACGGATGCATTCCCAGAAACTTCTTTTTGATGTGTGCTTTCAACTCACAGAGTTGAACCTTTCTTTTGATAGAGCAGTTTTGAAACCCTCTCTTTGAAGAATCTTCATGTGGACATTTGGATATCTTTGAGGCCTATGCTGGAAAAGGAAATATCTTCACATAAAAACAAGACAGAAGCATTCTCAGAAACTACTTTGCAATGTGTGCGTTCAACACACAGACTTTAAACTTCCTTTTGGCGGAGCAGTTCTGAAACAGTCTTTTTGTACAGCCTGCAAGTGCATATTTGGAGCGCTTTAAGGCCTACGCTGAAAAAAGAAATAACTTCAATCAAAAAGTAGAAAGAAGCATTCTCAGAAACCACTTTGTGATGTGTGTATTGAACTCACAGAGTTGAACCTTCCTTTTGATAGAGGAGTTTTGAGATACTCTTTTTGTAGGATCTGCAAGTGAATAGTTGGAACGATTTGAGGCCTATGATGGTAAAGGAAATATCTTCACATAAAAGCGATAGAGAAGCATTCTCGGAAACTTCCTTGTGATGTGTGCATTCAACTCACAGAGTTGAACCTTCCTTCTGATAGTGCAGTTTGGAAACACTCGTTTTGTATCATCTGCAAGTGGATACTTGGAGCGCTTTGAAGCCTATACTGGAAAAGTAAATGTCTTCTCATGAAAACTATACAGAAGCAATCTCCGAAACCACCTTGGAATGTGTGTATTCAACTCAGAGAGTGGAACCTTCCTTTTTTTAGAGCAGTTTTGAGACACTCTTTTTGCAAAATCTGCAAGTGAATACTTGGATCGCTTTGAAGCCTCTGCAGGGTAAAGGAAATATCTTCACATAAAAACAAAACAGAAGCATTGTCAGAAACTTCTTTATGATGTGTGCATTCAATTCACAGAGTTGAACCTTCCTTTCGATAGAGCAGTTTTGAAACACCCCTTTTGTAGTGTGTGCAAGTAGACGTTTGGAGCTCCTTCAGGCCTGTGCTGGAAAAGGAAATATCTTCACACAAAAACTAGACAGAAGTATTCTCAGAAACTTCTTGGTGATGCATGCATTCAAAACACGGAGTTGAACCTTCCTTTTGATAGAACAGTTTTGAAACACTCTTATTGTAGAATCTGCATGTGGATATTTGGAGCGCTTTGAGGCCTATGCTAGAAAAGAAAATATCTTCGCATAAAAATGAGACAGAAGCATTCTCAGAAACTTTTTTGTGATGTGTGCATTAAACTCATAGTGTTGAACCTGCCTTTTGATAGAGCAGTTTTGAAACACTCTTTTTGTAGAATCTGCAGGTGGATATTTGGAGTGCTTTGAGGACAATGCTATATAAGGAAATGTCTTCACAGAAAACCTAGACAGAAACATTATCAGAAACTTCTTTGTGATGTGTGCTTCCAAATCACAGAGTTGAACCTTCCTTTTGATATAGCAGGTTGGGAACACACTTTTTGTGGAATCTGCAAGTGAATTTTGGGAGCGCTTTGAGGACTATGCTGGAAAAGGAAATATATTCACATAAAAACTAGAAAGAGGCATTCTCAAAAACTTCTCTGTGATGTGTGCGCTAAACTCACAAAGTTGAACATCCCTTTTGCTAGAGCAGTTTTGAAACACTGTTTTTGTAAAATCTGCAAGTGAATATTTGGAGTGATTGAGACCTCTGCTGGAAAATCATATAACTTCAAAGAAGAACGGGACAGAAGTATTCTCAGAAACATCTTTGTGATGTCTGCATTCAACTCGCGGAGTTGAAACTTCCTTTTGGTAGAGCAGTTTTGAAACTGTCTTTTTGTGGAAGCTACAAGTGGATATTTGGAAGGCTTTGAGGCTTATGCTGGAAAAGCTAATAACTTCACATAAAAAGTAGAGAGAAGCATTCTCAGAAACTTCTTTGTGATGAGTGCACTCAAGTGTACATTTGGAGTGCTTTGAGGCCTTTGCTGGAAAAGGAAATAACTTCACATAAAAATTAGACAGAAGCATTCTCAGAAACTTCTTTGTGATGTGTGCATTCAACTCACAGAGTTGGATCTTCCTTTTCTTAGAGCGGTTTGGAAACAAGATTTTTGTAGAATATTCAAGTGGACATTTGGAGGGCTTTGAGGCCTATGCTGGAAAAGGAAATAACTTCACATAAAAACTAGACAGAAGCACTCTCAGGAACTTCTTTATAATGTGTGCATAAAACTCACACAGTTGAATCTTCCTTTTGATAGAGGAGTTTTGAAACACTATTTTTCTAGAATATTCAAGTGGACATTTGGTGGGCTTTGAGGCCTATTCTGGAAAAGGAAATATCTTCACATAAAAACTAGACAGAAGTACTCTCAGGAACTTCTTTATGATGTGTGCATTCAACTCACAGAGTTGAACCTTTCTTTTGATAGAGCAGTTTTGAAATACTCTTTTTGTAGAATACCCAAGCGGGGGTTTGGAGCGCTTTAAGTCCTATGCTGGAAAAGGAAACATTTTCAGATAAAAACTAGACAGAAGCATTCTCTCAAGCTTCTCTGTGATGTTTGCATTCAACTCGCAGAGTTGAACCTTGCTTTTGATAGAGCAGTTTTGAAACACTCTTTTTGTAGGATCTGCAACGATATATTTGGAGCGATTTGAGGCCTATGATGGAAAAGGAAATATCTTCACATAAAAACTAGACAGAAGCATTCTCAGAAACGTATTGGTTATGAGTCCATTCAACTCACAGAGTTGAACCTTCGTTTTGATAGGGCAGTTTTGAAACACTCTTTTTGTAGAATCTTCAAGTGGACATTTTTAGTGCTTTGACGATATGCTGGAAAAGGAAATATCTTCACATAAAAACTACACAGAAGCATTCTCAGAAACTTGTTTGTGATGTGTGCTTTCAACTCACAGATGTAAACATTTCTTTTGATAGAGTAGTTTTGAAACACTCTTTTTGTAGAATCTGCAAGTGGATATACGGAGCGCTTTGAAGCCTATGCTGGAAAAGGAAATCTCTTCACATAAAAACTATACAGAAGCATTCTCAGCAACTTCCTTGTGATTTGTGCATTCAACTCGGAGAGTTGAACCGTCCTTTTGTTAGAGCAGTTTGGGAACACTCTTTTTGTAGAATCTGCAAGTGGATATTTGGAGCACTTTGAAGCCTAAGCTGGAAAAGGAAACAACT
The DNA here is from genome assembly GCF_028885655.2 of Pongo abelii. Lineage (NCBI taxonomy): Eukaryota > Metazoa > Chordata > Mammalia > Primates > Hominidae > Pongo > Pongo abelii. Next base: position 26,679,305 of record NC_072005.2, read on the forward strand.
TCACATAAAAACTAGAAGGAAGCATTCTCACAAACTTTTTTGTGATGTGTGCATTCAACTCAGCGAGTTTAACCTTTCTTTTGATAGAGCAGTTTTGAAACACTCTTTTTGTAGAATGTGCAAGTAGACATTTGGAGCTCTTTCAGGCCTGTGCTGGAATAGAAAAGATCTTCACACAAAAACTAGACAGAAGCATTCTCAGAAACTTCTTTGTGATGTGTGCATTCCACTCACAGAGTTGAACCTTCCTTTTGATAGAGCAATTCTGAAACACTCTTTTTGTAGAATCCGCAAGTGGATATTTGGAGCACTTTGAGGCCTATGCTGGAAAAGAAAATATTTTCACGTAAAAACAAGACCGAAGCACTCTATCAAACTTCTTTGTGATGTTTACATTCAACTCACAGAGTTGAACCTTCCCTTGAATAGAGCAGTTTTGAAAGAATCTTTTTGTAGTATATGCAACTAGATATTTGGAGCGCTTTGAGTCCTATGAGGGAAATGGAAACATTTTTAGATAAAAACTAGACAGAGGCATTCTCAGAAACATATTTGTTACGAGTGAATTCAAGTCACAGAGTTGAACCTTCCTTTTGGCAGAGCGGTTTTGAAACCCTCTTTTTATTGAATCTTCCATTGGAGATTTAGAGCGCTTTGACGCAATGCTGGAAAAGGAAATATCTTCACATAAAAACTAGACGGATGCATTCCCAGAAACTTCTTTTTGATGTGTGCTTTCAACTCACAGAGTTGAACCTTTCTTTTGATAGAGCAGTTTTGAAACCCTCTCTTTGAAGAATCTTCATGTGGACATTTGGATATCTTTGAGGCCTATGCTGGAAAAGGAAATATCTTCACATAAAAACAAGACAGAAGCATTCTCAGAAACTACTTTGCAATGTGTGCGTTCAACACACAGACTTTAAACTTCCTTTTGGCGGAGCAGTTCTGAAACAGTCTTTTTGTACAGCCTGCAAGCGCATATTTGCAGCGCTTTAAGGCCTACGCTGAAAAAAGAAATAACTTCAATCAAAAAGTAGAAAGAAGCATTCTCAGAAACCTCTTTGTGATGTGTGTATTGAACTCACAGAGTTGAACCTTCCTTTTGATAGAGGAGTTTTGAGATACTCTTTTTGTAGGATCTGCAAGTGAATAGTTGGAACGATTTGAGGCCTATGATGGTAAAGGAAATATCTTCACATAAAAACGATAGAGAAGCATTCTCGGAAACTTCCTTGTGATGTGTGCATTCAACTCACAGAGTTGAACCTTCCTTCTGATAGTGCAGTTTGGAAACACTCGTTTTGTATCATCTGCAAGTGGATACTTGGAGCGCTTTGAAGCCTATACTGGAAAAGTAAATGTCTTCTCATGAAAACTATACAGAAGCAATCTCCGAAACCACCTTGTGATGTGTGTATTCAACTCAGAGAGTTGAACCTTCCTTTTTTTAGAGCAGTTTTGAGACACTCCTTTTGCAAAATCTGCAAGTGAATACTTGGATCGCTTTGAAGCCTCTGCAGGGTAAAGGAAATATCTTCACATAAAAACAAAACAGAAGCATTGTCAGAAACTTCTTTATGATGTGTGCATTCAATTCACAGAGTTGAACCTTCCTTTCGATAGAGCAGTTTGGAAACACTCCTTTTGTAGTGTGTGCAAGTAGACGTTTGGAGCTCCTTCAGGCCTGTGCTGGAAAAGGAAATATCTTCACACAAAAACTAGACAGAAGTATTCTCAGAAACTTCTTGGTGATGCATGCATTCAAAACACGGAGTTGAACCTTCCTTTTGATAGAACAGTTTTGAAACACTCTTATTGTAGCATCTGCATGTGGATATTTGGAGCGCTTTGAGGCCTATGCTAGAAAAGAAAATATCTTCGCATAAAAATGAGACAGAAGCATTCTCAGAAACTTTTTTGTGATGTGTGCATTAAACTCACAGTGTTGAACCTGCCTTTTGACAGAGCACTTTCGAAACACTCTTTTTGTAGAATCTGCAGGTGGATATTTGGAGTGCTTTGAGGACAATGCTATATAAGGAAATGTCTTCACAGAAAACCTAGACAGAAACATTATCAGAAACTTCTTTGTGATGTGTGCTTCCAAATCACAGAGTTGAACCTTCCTTTTGATATAGCAGGTTGGGAACACACTTTTTGTGGAATCTGCAAGTGAATTTTGGGAGCGCTTTGAGGACTATGCTGGAAAAGGAAATATATTCACATAAAAACTAGAAAGAGGCATTCTCAAAAACTTCTCTGTGATGTGTGCGCTAAACTCACAAAGTTGAACATCCCTTTTGCTAGAGCAGTTTTGAAACACTGTTTTTGTAAAATCTGCAAGTGAATATTTGGAGTGATTGAGACCTCTGCTGGAAAATCATATAACTTCAAAGAAGAACGGGACAGAAGTATTCTCAGAAACATCTTTGTGATGTCTGCATTCAACTCGCGGAGTTGAAACTTCCTTTTGGTAGAGCAGTTTTGAAACTGTCTTTTTGTGGAAGCTACAAGTGGATATTTGGAAGGCTTTGAGGCTTATGCTGGAAAAGCTAATAACTTCACATAAAAAGTAGAGAGAAGCATTCTCAGAAACTTCTTTGTGATGAGTGCACTCAAGTGTACATTTGGAGTGCTTTGAGGCCTTTGCTGGAAAAGGAAATAACTTCACATAAAAATTAGACAGAAGCATTCTCAGAAACTTCTTTGTGATGTGTGCATTCAACTCACAGAGTTGGATCTTCCTTTTCTTAGAGCGGTTTGGAAACAAGATTTTTGTAGAATATTCAAGTGGACATTTGGAGGGCTTTGAGGCCTATGCTGGAAAAGGAAATAACTTCACATAAAAACTAGACAGAAGCACTCTCAGGAACTTCTTTATAATGTGTGCATAAAACTCACACAGTTGAATCTTCCTTTTGATAGAGGAGTTTTGAAACACTATTTTTCTAGAATATTCAAGTGGACATTTGGTGGGCTTTGAGGCCTATTCTGGAAAAGGAAATATCTTCACATAAAAACTAGACAGAAGTACTCTCAGGAACTTCTTTATGATGTGTGCATTCAACTCACAGAGTTGAACCTTTCTTTTGATAGAGCAGTTTTGAAATACTCTTTTTGTAGAATACCCAAGCGGGGGTTTGGAGCGCTTTAAGTCCTATGCTGGAAAAGGAAACATTTTCAGATAAAAACTAGACAGAAGCATTCTCTCAAGCTTCTCTGTGATGTTTGCATTCAACTCGCAGAGTTGAACCTTGCTTTTGATAGAGCAGTTTTGAAACACTCTTTTTGTAGGATCTGCAACGATATATTTGGAGCGATTTGAGGCCTATGATGGAAAAGGAAATATCTTCACATAAAAACTAGACAGAAGCATTCTCAGAAACGTATTGGTTATGAGTCCATTCAACTCACAGAGTTGAACCTTCGTTTTGATAGGGCAGTTTTGAAACACTCTTTTTGTAGAATCTTCAAGTGGACATTTTTAGTGCTTTGACGATATGCTGGAAAAGGAAATATCTTCACATAAAAACTACACAGAAGCATTCTCAGAAACTTCTTTGTGATGTGTGCTTTCAACTCACAGATGTAAACATTTCTTTTGATAGAGTAGTTTTGAAACACTCTTTTTGTAGAATCTGCAAGTGGATATACGGAGCGCTTTGAAGCCTATGCTGGAAAAGGAAATCTCTTCACATAAAAACTATACAGAAGCATTCTCAGCAACTTCCTTGTGATTTGTGCATTCAACTCGGAGAGTTGAACCGTCCTTTTGTTAGAGCAGTTTGGGAACACTCTTTTTGTAGAATCTGCAAGTGGATATTTGGAGCACTTTGAAGCCTAAGCTGGAAAAGGAAACAACTTCACATAAAAACTAGAAGGAAGCATTCTCACAAACTTTTTTGTGATGTGTGCATTCAACTCAGCGAGTTTAACCTTTCTTTTGATAGAGCAGTTTTGAAACACTCTTTTTGTAGAATGTGCAAGTAGACATTTGGAGCTCTTTCAGGCCTGTGCTGGAATAGAAAAGATCTTCACACAAAAACTAGACAGAAGCATTCTCAGAAACTTCTTTGTGATGTGTGCATTCCACTCACAGAGTTGAACCTTCCTTTTGATAGAGCAATTCTGAAACACTCTTTTTGTAGAATCCGCAAGTGGATATTTGGAGCACTTTGAGGCCTATGCTGGAAAAGAAAATATTTTCACGTAAAAACAAGACCGAAGCACTCTATCAAACTTCTTTGTGATGTTTACATTCAACTCACAGAGTTGAACCTTCCCTTGAATAGAGCAGTTTTGAAAGAATCTTTTTGTAGTATATGCAACTAGATATTTGGAGCGCTTTGAGTCCTATGAGGGAAATGGAAACATTTTTAGATAAAAACTAGACAGAGGCATTCTCAGAAACATATTTGTTACGAGTGAATTCAAGTCACAGAGTTGAACCTTCCTTTTGGCAGAGCGGTTTTGAAACCCTCTTTTTATTGAATCTTCCATTGGAGATTTAGAGCGCTTTGACGCAATGCTGGAAAAGGAAATATCTTCACATAAAAACTAGACGGATGCATTCCCAGAAACTTCTTTTTGATGTGTGCTTTCAACTCACAGAGTTGAACCTTTCTTTTGATAGAGCAGTTTTGAAACCCTCTCTTTGAAGAATCTTCATGTGGACATTTGGATATCTTTGAGGCCTATGCTGGAAAAGGAAATATCTTCACATAAAAACAAGACAGAAGCATTCTCAGAAACTACTTTGCAATGTGTGCGTTCAACACACAGACTTTAAACTTCCTTTTGGCGGAGCAGTTCTGAAACAGTCTTTTTGTACAGCCTGCAAGTGCATATTTGGAGCGCTTTAAGGCCTACGCTGAAAAAAGAAATAACTTCAATCAAAAAGTAGAAAGAAGCATTCTCAGAAACCTCTTTGTGATGTGTGTATTGAACTCACAGAGTTGAACCTTCCTTTTGATAGAGGAGGTTTGAGATACTCTTTTTGTAGGATCTGCAAGTGAATAGTTGGAACGATTTGAGGCCTATGATGGTAAAGGAAATATCTTCACATAAAAACGATAGAGAAGCATTCTCGGAAACTTCCTTGTGATGTGTGCATTCAACTCACAGAGTTGAACCTTCCTTCTGATAGTGCAGTTTGGAAACACTCGTTTTGTATCATCTGCAAGTGGATACTTGGAGCGCTTTGAAGCCTATACTGGAAAAGTAAATGTCTTCTCATGAAAACTATACAGAAGCAATCTCCGAAACCACCTTGTGATGTGTGTATTCAACTCAGAGAGTTGAACCTTCCTTTTTTTAGAGCAGTTTTGAGACACTCTTTTTGCAAAATCTGCAAGTGAATACTTGGATCGCTTTGAAGCCTCTGCAGGGTAAAGGAAATATCTTCACATAAAAACAAAACAGAAGCATTGTCAGAAACTTCTTTATGATGTGTGCATTCAATTCACAGAGTTGAACCTTCCTTTCGATAGAGCAGTTTGGAAACACTCCTTTTGTAGTGTGTGCAAGTAGACGTTTGGAGCTCCTTCAGGCCTGTGCTGGAAAAGGAAATATCTTCACACAAAAACTAGACAGAAGTATTCTCAGAAACTTCTTGGTGATGCATGCATTCAAAACACGGAGTTGAACCTTCCTTTTGATAGAACAGTTTTGAAACACTCTTATTGTAGCATCTGCATGTGGATATTTGGAGCGCTTTGCGGCCTATGCTAGAAAAGAAAATATCTTCGCATAAAAATGAGACAGAAGCATTCTCAGAAACTTTTTTGTGATGTGTGCATTAAACTCACAGTGTTGAACCTGCCTTTTGACAGAGCACTTTCGAAACACTCTTTTTGTAGAATCTGCAGGTGGATATTTGGAGTGCTTTGAGGACAATGCTATATAAGGAAATGTCTTCACAGAAAACCTAGACAGAAACATTATCAGAAACTTCTTTGTGATGTGTGCTTCCAAATCACAGAGTTGAACCTTCCTATTGATATAGCAGGTTGGGAACACACTTTTTGTGGAATCTGCAAGTGAATTTTGGGAGCGCTTTGAGGACTATGCTGGAAAAGGAAATATATTCACATAAAAACTAGAAAGAGGCATTCTCAAAAACTTCTCTGTGATGTGTGCGCTAAACTCACAAAGTTGAACATCCCTTTTGCTAGAGCAGTTTTGAAACACTGTTTTTGTAAAATCTGCAAGTGAATATTTGGAGTGATTGAGACCTCTGCTGGAAAATCGTATAACTTCAAAGAAGAACGGGACAGAAGTATTCTCAGAAACATCTTTGTGATGTCTGCATTCAACTCGCGGAGTTGAAACTTCCTTTTGCTAGAGCAGTTTTGAAACTGTCTTTTTGTGGAAGCTACAAGTGGATATTTGGAAGGCTTTGAGGCTTATGCTGGAAAAGCTAATAACTTCACATAAAAAGTAGAGAGAAGCATTCTCAGAAACTTCTTTGTGATGAGTGCACTCAAGTGTACATTTGGAGTGCTTTGAGGCCTTTGCTGGAAAAGGAAATAACTTCACATAAAAATTAGACAGAAGCATTCTCAGAAACTTCTTTGTGATGTGTGCATTCAACTCACAGAGTTGGATCTTCCTTTTCTTAGAGCGGTTTGGAAACAAGATTTTTGTAGAATATTCAAGTGGACATTTGGAGGGCTTTGAGGCCTATGCTGGAAAAGGAAATAACTTCACATAAAAACTAGACAGAAGCACTCTCAGGAACTTCTTTATAATGTGTGCATAAAACTCACACAGTTGAATCTTCCTTTTGATAGAGGAGTTTTGAAACACTGTTTTTCTAGAATATTCAAGTGGACATTTGGTGGGCTTTGAGGCCTCTTCTGGAAAAGGAAATATCTTCACATAAAAACTAGACAGAAGTACTCTCAGGAACTTCTTTATGATGTGTGCATTCAACTCACAGAGTTGAACCTTTCTTTTGATAGAGCAGTTTTGAAATACTCTTTTTGTAGAATACGCAAGCGGGGGTTTGGAGCGCTTTAAGTCCTATGCTGGAAAAGGAAACATTTTCAGATAAAAACTAGACAGAAGCATTCTCTCAAGCTTCTCTGTGATGTTTGCATTCAACTCGCAGAGTTGAACCTTGCTTTTGATAGAGCAGTTTTGAAACACTCTTTTTGTAGGATCTGCAACGATATATTTGGAGCGATTTGAGGCCTATGATGGAAAAGGAAATATCTTCACATAAAAACTAGACAGAAGCATTCTCAGAAACGTATTGGTTATGAGTCCATTCAACTCACAGAGTTGAACCTTCGTTTTGATAGGGCAGTTTTGAAACACTCTTTTTGTAGAATCTTCAAGTGGACATTTTTAGTGCTTTGACGATATGCTGGAAAAGGAAATATCTTCACATAAAAACTACACAGAAGCATTCTCAGAAACTTCTTTGTGATGTGTGCTTTCAACTCACAGATGTAAACATTTCTTTTGATAGAGTAGTTTTGAAACACTCTTTTTGTAGAATCTGCGAGTGGATTTATGGAGCGCTTTGAAGCCTATGCTGGAAAAGGAAATCTCTTCACATAAAAACTATACAGAAGCATTCTCAGCAACTTCCTTGTGATTTGTGCATTCAACTCGGAGAGTTGAACCGTCCTTTTGTTAGAGCAGTTTGGGAACACTCTTTTTGTAGAATCTGCAAGTGGATATTTGGAGCACTTTGAAGCCTAAGCTGGAAAAGGAAACAACTTCACATAAAAACTAGAAGGAAGCATTCTCACAAACTTTTTTGTGATGTGTGCATTCAACTCAGCGAGTTTAACCTTACTTTTGATAGAGCAGTTTTGAAACACTCTTTTTGTAGAATGTGCAAGTAGACATTTGGAGCTCTTTCAGGCCTGTGCTGGAATAGAAAAGATCTTCACACAAAAACTAGACAGAAGCATTCTCAGAAACTTCTTTGTGATGTGTGCATTCCACTCACAGAGTTGAACCTTCCTTTTGATAGAACAATTCTGAAACACTCTTTTTGTAGAATCCGCAAGTGGATATTTGGAGCACTTTGAGGCCTATGCTGGAAAAGGAAATATTTTCACGTAAAAACAAGACCGAAGCACTCTATCAAACTTCTTTGTGATGTTTACATTCAACTCACAGAGTTGAACCTTCCCTTGAATAGAGCAGTTTTGAAAGAATCTTTTTGTAGTATATGCAACTAGATATTTGGAGCGCTTTGAGTCCTATGAGGGAAATGGAAATATTTTTAGATAAAAACTAGACAGAGGCATTCTCAGAAACATATTTGTTACGAGTGAATTCAAGTCACAGAGTTGAACCTTCCTTTTGGCAGAGCGGTTTTGAAACCCTCTTTTTATTGAATCTTCCATTGGAGATTTAGAGCGCTTTGACGCAATGCTGGAAAAGGAAATATCTTCACATAAAAACTAGACGGATGCATTCCCAGAAACTTCTTTTTGATGTGTGCTTTCAACTCACAGAGTTGAACCTTTCTTTTGATAGAGCAGTTTTGAAACCCTCTCTTTGAAGAATCTTCATGTGGACATTTGGATATCTTTGAGGCCTATGCTGGAAAAGGAAATATCTTCACATAAAAACAAGACAGAAGCATTCTCAGAAACTACTTTGCAATGTGTGCGTTCAACACACAGACTTTAAACTTCCTTTTGGCGGAGCAGTTCTGAAACGGTCTTTTTGTACAGTCTGCAAGTGGATATTTGGAGCGCTTTAAGGCCTACGCTGAAAAAAGAAATAACTTCAATCAAAAAGTAGAAAGAAGCATTCTCAGAAACCTCTTTGTGATGTGTGTATTGAACTCACAGAGTTGAACCTTCCTTTTGATAGAGGAGTTTTGAGATACTCTTTTTGTAGGATCTGCAAGTGAATAGTTGGAATGATTTGAGGCCTATGATGGTAATGGAAATATCTTCACATAAAAACGATAGAGAAGCATTCTCGGAAACTTCCTTGTGATGTGTGCATTGAACTCACAGAGTTGAACCTTCCTTCTGATAGTGCAGTTTTGAAACACTCGTTTTGTATCATCTGCAAGTGGATACTTGGAGCGCTTTGAAGCCTATACTGGAAAAGTAAATGTCTTCTCATGAAAACTATACAGAAGCAATCTCCGAAACCACCTTGTGATGTGTGTATTCAACTCAGAGAGTTGAACCTTCCTTTTTTCAGAGCAGTTTTGAGACACTCTTTTTGCAAAATCTGCAAGTGAATACTTGGATCGCTTTGAAGCCTCTGCAGGGTAAAGGAAATATCTTCACATAAAAACAAAACAGAAGCATTGTCAGAAACTTCTTTATGATGTGTGCCTTCAATTCACAGAGTTGAACCTTCCTTTCGATAGAGCAGTTTTGAAACACTCCTTTTGTAGTGTGTGCAAGTAGACATTTGGAGCTCCTTCAGGCCTGTGCTGGAAAAGGAAATATCTTCACACAAAAACTAGACAGAAGTATTCTCAGAAACTTCTTGGTGATGCATGCATTCAAAACACGGAGTTGAACCTTCCTTTTGATAGAACAGTTTTGAAACACTCTTATTGTAGAATCTGCATGTGGATATTTGGAGCGCTTTGAGGCCTATGCTAGAAAAGAAAATATCTTCGCATAAAAATGAGACAGAAGCATTCTCAGAAACTTTTTGGGATGTGTGCATTAAACTCACAGTGTTGAACCTGCCTTTTGATAGAGCAGTTTTGAAACACTCTTTTTGTAGAATCTGCAGGTGGATATTTGGAGTGCTTTGAAGACAATGCTATATAAGGAAATGTCTTCACAGAAAACATAGACAGAAACATTATCAGAAACTTCTTTGTGATGTGTGCTTCCAAATCACAGAGTTGAACCTTCCTTTTGATATAGCAGGTTGGGAACACACTTTTTGTGGAATCTGCAAGTGAATTTTGGGAGCGCTTTGAGGACTATGCTGGAAAAGGAAATATATTCACCTAAAAACTAGAAAGAGGCATTCTCAAAAACTTCTCTGTGATGTGTGCGCTAAACTCACAAAGTTGAACATCCCTTTTGCTAGAGCAGTTTTGAAACACTGTTTTTGTAAAATCTGCAAGTGAATATTTGGAGTGATTGAGACCTCTGTTGGAAAATCGTATAACTTCAAAGAAGAACGGGACAGAAGTATTCTCAGAAACATCTTTGTGATGTCTGCATTCAACTCGCGGAGTTGAAACTTCCTTTTGGTAGAGCAGTTTTGAAACTGTCTTTTTGTGGAAGCTACAAGTGGATATTTGGAAGGCTTTGAGGCTTATGCTGGAAAAGCTAATAACTTCACATAAAAAGTAGAGAGAAGCATTCTCAGAAACTTCTTTGTGATGAGTGCACTCAAGTGTACATTTGGAGTGCTTTGAGGCCTTTGCTGGAAAAGGAAATAACTTCACATAAAAATTAGACAGAAGCATTCTCAGAAACTTCTTTGTGATGTGTGCATTCAACTCACAGAGTTGGATCTTCCTTTTCTTAGAGCGGTTTGGAAACAAGATTTTTGTAGAATATTCAAGTGGACATTTGGAGGGCTTTGAGGCCTATGCTGGAAAAGGAAATAACTTCACATAAAAACTAGACAGAAGCACTCTCAGGAACTTCTTTATAATGTGTGCATAAAACTCACACAGTTGAATCTTCCTTTTGATAGAGGAGTTTTGAAACACTATTTTTCTAGAATATTCAAGTGGACATTTGGTGGGCTTTGAGGCCTCTTCTGGAAAAGGAAATATCTTCACATAAAAACTAGACAGAAGTACTCTCAGGAACTTCTTTATGATGTGTGCATTCAACTCACAGAGTTGAACCTTTCTTTTGATAGAGCAGTTTTGAAATACTCTTTTTGTAGAATACGCAAGCGGGGGTTTGGAGCGCTTTAAGTCCTATGCTGGAAAAGGAAACATTTTCAGATAAAAACTAGACAGAAGCATTCTCTCAAGCTTCTCTGTGATGTTTGCATTCAACTCGCAGAGTTGAACCTTGCTTTGATAGAGCAGTTTTGAAACACTCTTTTTGTAGGATCTGCAACGATATATTTGGAGCGATTTGAGGCCTATGATGGAAAAGGAAATATCTTCACATAAAAACTAGACAGAAGCATTCTCAGAAACGTATTTGTTATGAGTCCATTCAACTCACAGAGTTGAACCTTCGTTTTGATAGGGCAGTTTTGAAACACTCTTTTTGTAGAATCTTCAAGTGGACATTTTTAGTGCTTTGACGATATGCTGGAAAAGGAAATATCTTCACATAAAAACTACACAGAAGCATTCTCAGAAACTTCTTTGTGATGTGTGCTTTCAACTCACAGATGTAAACATTTCTTTTGATAGAGTAGTTTTGAAACACTCTTTTTGCAGAATCTGCAAGTGGATATATGGAGCGCTTTGAAGCCTATGCTGGAAAAGGAAATCTCTTCACATAAAAACTATACAGAAGCATTCTCAGCAACTTCCTTGTGATTTGTGCATTCAACTCGGAGAGTTGAACCGTCCTTTTGTTAGAGCAGTTTGGGAACACTCTTTTTGTAGAATCTGCAAGTGGATATTTGGAGCACTTTGAAGCCTAAGCTGGAAAAGGAAACAACTTCACATAAAAACTAGAAGGAAGCATTCTCACAAACTTTTTTGTGATGTGTGCATTCAACTCAGCGAGTTTAACCTTACTTTTGATAGAGCAGTTTTGAAACACTCTTTTTGTAGAATGTGCAAGTAGACATTTGGAGCTCTTTCAGGCCTGTGCTGGAATAGAAAAGATCTTCACACAAAAACTAGACAGAAGCATTCTCAGAAACTTCTTTGTGATGTGTGCATTCCACTCACAGAGTTGAACCTTCCTTTTGATAGAGCAATTCTGAAACACTCTTTTTGTAGAATCCGCAAGTGGATATTTGGAGCACTTTGAGGCCTATGCTGGAAAAGGAAATATTTTCACGTAAAAACAAGACCGAAGCACTCTATCAAACTTCTTTGTGATGTTTACATTCAACTCACAGAGTTGAACCTTCCCTTGAATAGAGCAGTTTTGAAAGAATCTTTTTGTAGTATATGCAACTAGATATTTGGAGCGCTTTGAGTCCTATGAGGGAAATGGAAATATTTTTAGATAAAAACTAGACAGAGGCATTCTCAGAAACATATTTGTTACGAGTGAATTCAAGTCACAGAGTTGAACCTTCCTTTTGGCAGAGCGGTTTTGAAACCCTCTTTTTATTGAATCTTCCATTGGAGATTTAGAGCGCTTTGACGCAATGCTGGAAAAGGAAATATCTTCACATAAAAACTAGACGGATGCATTCCCAGAAACTTCTTTTTGATGTGTGCTTTCAACTCACAGAGTTGAACCTTTCTTTTGATAGAGCAGTTTTGAAACCCTCTCTTTGAAGAATCTTCATGTGGACATTTGGATATCTTTGAGGCCTATGCTGGAAAAGGAAATATCTTCACATAAAAACAAGACAGAAGCATTCTCAGAAACTACTTTGCAATGTGTGCGTTCAACAAACAGACTTTAAACTTACTTTTGGCGGAGCAGTTCTGAAACGGTCTTTTTGTACAGTCTGCAAGTGGATATTTGGAGCGCTTTAAGGCCTACGCTGAAAAAAGAAATAACTTCAATCAAAAAGTAGAAAGAAGCATTCTCAGAAACCTCTTTGTGATGTGTGCATTGAACTCACAGAGTTGAACCTTCCTTTTGATAGAGGAGTTTTGAGATACTCTTTTTGTAGGATCTGCAAGTGAATAGTTGGAATGATTTGAGGCCTATGATGGTAAAGGAAATATCTTCACATAAAAACTATAGAGAAGCATTCTCGGAAACTTCCTTGTGATGTGTGCATTCAACTCACAGAGTTGAACCTTCCTTCTGATAGTGCAGTTTTGAAACACTCGTTTTGTATCATCTGCAAGTGGATACTTGGAGCGCTTTGAAGCCTATACTGGAAAAGTAAATGTCTTCTCATAAAAACTATACAGAAGCAATCTCCGAAACCACCTTGTGATGTGTGTATTCAACTCAGAGAGTTGAACCTTCCTTTTTTAGAGCAGTTTTGAGACACTCTTTTTGCAAAATCTGCAAGTGAATACTTGGATCGCTTTGAAGCCTCTGCAGGGTAAAGGAAATATCTTCACATAAAAACAAAACAGAAGCATTGTCAGAAACTTCTTTATGATGTGTGCATTCAATTCACAGAGTTGAACCTTCCTTTCGATAGAGCAGTTTTGAAACACACCTTTTGTAGTGTGTGCAAGTAGACATTTGGAGCTCCTTCAGGCCTGTGCTGGAAAAGGAAATATCTTCACACAAAAACTAGACAGAAGTATTCTCAGAAACTTCTTGGTGATGCATGCATTCAAAACACGGAGTTGAACCTTCCTTTTGATAGAACAGTTTTGAAACACTCTTATTGTAGAATCTGCATGTGGATATTTGGAGCGCTTTGAGGCCTATGCTAGAAAAGAAAATATCTTCACATAAAAATTAGACAGAAGCATTCTCAGAAACTTTTTTGTGATGTGTGCATTAAACTCACAGTGTTGAACCTGCCTTTTGATAGAGCAGTTTTGAAACACTCTTTTTGTAGAATCTGCAGGTGGATATTTGGAGTGCTTTGAGGACAATGCTATATAAGGAAATGTCTTCACAGAAAACCTAGACAGAAACATTATCAGAAACTTCTTTGTGATGTGTGCTTCCAAATCACAGAGTTGAACCTTCCTTTTGATATAGCAGGTTGGGAACACACTTTTTGTGGAATCTGCAAGTGAATTTTGGGAGCACTTTGAGGACTATGCTGGAAAAGGAAATATATTCACCTAAAACTAGAAAGAGGCATTCTCAAAAACTTCTCTGTGATGTGTGCGCTAAACTCACAAAGTTGAACATCCCTTTTGCTAGAGCAGTTTTGAAACACTGTTTTTGTAAAATCTGCAAGTGAATATTTGGAGTGATTGAGACCTCTGCTGGAAAATCATATAACTTCAAAGAAGAACGGGACAGAAATATTCTCAGAAACATCTTTGTGATGTCTGCATTCAACTCGCGGAGTTGAAACTTCCTTTTGGTAGAGCAGTTTTGAAACTGTCTTTTTGTGGAAGCTACAAGTGGATATTTGGAAGGCTTTGAGGCTTATGCTGGAAAAGCTAATAACTTCACATAAAAAGTAGAGAGAAGCATTCTCAGAAACTTCTTTGTGATGAGTGCATTCAAGTGTACATTTGGAGTGCTTTGAGGCCTTTGCTGGAAAAGGAAATAACTTCACATAAAAATTAGACAGAAGCATTCTCAGAAACTTCTTTGTGATGTGTGCATTCAACTCACAGAGTTGGATCTTCCTTTTCTTAGAGCGGTTTGGAAACAAGATTTTTGTAGAATATTCAAGTGGACATTTGGAGGGCTTTGAGGCCTATGCTGGAAAAGGAAATAACTTCACATAAAAACTAGACAGAAGCACTCTCAGGAACTTCTTTATAATGTGTGCATAAAACTCACACAGTTGAATCTTCCTTTTGATAGAGGAGTTTTGAAACACTATTTTTCTAGAATATTCAAGTGGACATTTGGTGGGCTTTGAGGCCTCTTCTGGAAAAGGAAATATCTTCACATAAAAACTAGACAGAAGTACTCTCAGGAACTTCTTTATGATGTGTGCATTCAACTCACAGAGTTGAACCTTTCTTTTGATAGAGCAGTTTTGAAATACTCTTTTTGTAGAATACGCAAGCGGGGGTTTGGAGCGCTTTAAGTCCTATGCTGGAAAAGGAAACATTTTCAGATAAAAACTAGACAGAAGCATTCTCTCAAGCTTCTCTGTGATGTTTGCATTCAACTCGCAGAGTTGAACCTTGCTTTTGATAGAGCAGTTTTGAAACACTCTTTTTGTAGGATCTGCAACGATATATTTGGAGCGATTTGAGGCCTATGATGGAAAAGGAAATATCTTCACATAAAAACTAGACAGAAGCATTCTCAGAAACGTATTTGTTATGAGTCCATTCAACTCACAGAGTTGAACCTTCGTTTTGATAGGGCAGTTTTGAAACACTCTTTTTGTAGAATCTTCAAGTGGACATTTTTAGTGCTTTGACGATATGCTGGAAAAGGAAATATCTTCACATAAAAACTACACAGAAGCATTCTCAGAAACTTCTTTGTGATGTGTGCTTTCAACTCACAGATGTAAACATTTCTTTTGATAGAGTAGTTTTGAAACACTCTTTTTGTAGAATCTGCAAGTGGATATATGGAGCGCTTTGAAGCCTATGCTGGAAAAGGAAATCTCTTCACATAAAAACTATACAGAAGCATTCTCAGCAACTTCCTTGTGATTTGTGCATTCAACTCGGAGAGTTGAACCGTCCTTTTGTTAGAGCAGTTTGGGAACACTCTTTTTCTAGAATCTGCAAGTGGATATTTGGAGCACTTTGAAGCCTAAGCTGGAAAAGGAAACAACTTCACATAAAAACTAGAAGGAAGCATTCTCACAAACTTTTTTGTGATGTGTGCATTCAACTCAGCGAGTTTAACCTTACTTTTGATAGAGCAGTTTTGAAACACTCTTTTTGTAGAATGTGCAAGTAGACATTTGGAGCTCTTTCAGGCCTGTGCTGGAATAGAAAAGATCTTCACACAAAAACTAGACAGAAGCATTCTCAGAAACTTCTTTGTGATGTGTGCATTCCACTCACAGAGTTGAACCTTCCTTTTGATAGAGCAATTCTGAAACACTCTTTTTGTAGAATCCGCAAGTGGATATTTGGAGCACTTTGAGGCCTATGCTGGAAAAGGAAATATTTTCACGTAAAAACAAGACCGAAGCACTCTATCAAACTTCTTTGTGATGTTTACATTCAACTCACAGAGTTGAACCTTCCCTTGAATAGAGCAGTTTTGAAAGAATCTTTTTGTAGTATATGCAACTAGATATTTGGAGCGCTTTGAGTCCTATGAGGGAAATGGAAATATTTTTAGATAAAAACTAGACAGAGGCATTCTCAGAAACATATTTGTTACGAGTGAATTCAAGTCACAGAGTTGAACCTTCCTTTTGGCAGAGCGGTTTTGAAACCCTCTTTTTATTGAATCTTCCATTGGAGATTTAGAGCGCTTTGACGCAATGCTGGAAAAGGAAATATCTTCACATAAAAACTAGACGGATGCATTCCCAGAAACTTCTTTTTGATGTGTGCTTTCAACTCACAGAGTTGAACCTTTCTTTTGATAGAGCAGTTTTGAAACCCTCTCTTTGAAGAATCTTCATGTGGATATTTGGATATCTTTGAGGCCTATGCTGGAAAAGGAAATATCTTCACATAAAAACAAGACAGAAGCATTCTCAGAAACTACTTTGCAATGTGTGCGTTCAACAAACAGACTTTAAACTTACTTTTGGCGGAGCAGTTCTGAAACGGTCTTTTTGTACAGTCTGCAAGTGGATATTTGGAGCGTTTTAAGGCCTACGCTGAAAAAAGAAATAACTTCAATCAAAAAGTAGAAAGAAGCATTCTCAGAAACCTCTTTGTGATGTGTGCATTGAACTCACAGAGTTGAACCTTCCTTTTGATAGAGGAGTTTTGAGATACTCTTTTTGTAGGATCTGCAAGTGAATAGTTGGAATGATTTGAGGCCTATGATGGTAAAGGAAATATCTTCACATAAAAACTATAGAGAAGCATTCTCGGAAACTTCCTTGTGATGTGTGCATTCAACTCACAGAGTTGAACCTTCCTTCTGATAGTGCAGTTTTGAAACACTCGTTTTGTATCATCTGCAAGTGGATACTTGGAGCGCTTTGAAGCCTATACTGGAAAAGTAAATGTCTTCTCATAAAAACTATACAGAAGCAATCTCCGAAACCACCTTGTGATGTGTGTATTCAACTCAGAGAGTTGAACCTTCCTTTTTTTAGAGCAGTTTTGAGACACTCTTTTTGCAAAATCTGCAAGTGAATACTTGGATCGCTTTGAAGCCTCTGCAGGGTAAAGGAAATATCTTCACATAAAAACAAAACAGAAGCATTGTCAGAAACTTCTTTATGATGTGTGCATTCAATTCACAGAGTTGAACCTTCCTTTCGATAGAGCAGTTTTGAAACACACCTTTTGTAGTGTGTGCAAGTAGACATTTGGAGCTCCTTCAGGCCTGTGCTGGAAAAGGAAATATCTTCACACAAAAACTAGACAGAAGTATTCTCAGAAACTTCTTGGTGATGCATGCATTCAAAACACGGAGTTGAACCTTCCTTTTGATAGAACAGTTTTGAAACACTCTTATTGTAGAATCTGCATGTGGATATTTGGAGCGCTTTGAGGCCTATGCTAGAAAAGAAAATATCTTCACATAAAAATTAGACAGAAGCATTCTCAGAAACTTTTTTGTGATGTGTGCATTAAACTCACAGTGTTGAACCTGCCTTTTGATAGAGCAGTTTTGAAACACTCTTTTTGTAGAATCTGCAGGTGGATATTTGGAGTGCTTTGAGGACAATGCTATATAAGGAAATGTCTTCACAGAAAACCTAGACAGAAACATTATCAGAAACTTCTTTGTGATGTGTGCTTCCAAATCACAGAGTTGAACCTTCCTTTTGATATAGCAGGTTGGGAACACACTTTTTGTGGAATCTGCAAGTGAATTTTGGGAGCACTTTGAGGACTATGCTGGAAAAGGAAATATATTCACCTAAAACTAGAAAGAGGCATTCTCAAAAACTTCTCTGTGATGTGTGCGCTAAACTCACAAAGTTGAACATCCCTTTTGCTAGAGCAGTTTTGAAACACTGTTTTTGTAAAATCTGCAAGTGAATATTTGGAGTGATTGAGACCTCTGCTGGAAAATCATATAACTTCAAAGAAGAACGGGACAGAAATATTCTCAGAAACATCTTTGTGATGTCTGCATTCAACTCGCGGAGTTGAAACTTCCTTTTGGTAGAGCAGTTTTGAAACTGTCTTTTTGTGGAAGCTACAAGTGGATATTTGGAAGGCTTTGAGGCTTATGCTGGAAAAGCTAATAACTTCACATAAAAAGTAGAGAGAAGCATTCTCAGAAACTTCTTTGTGATGAGTGCATTCAAGTGTACATTTGGAGTGCTTTGAGGCCTTTGCTGGAAAAGGAAATAACTTCACATAAAAATTAGACAGAAGCATTCTCAGAAACTTCTTTGTGATGTGTGCATTCAACTCACAGAGTTGGATCTTCCTTTTCTTAGAGCGGTTTGGAAACAATATTTTTGTAGAATATTCAAGTGGACATTTGGAGGGCTTTGAGGCCTATGCTGGAAAAGGAAATAACTTCACATAAAAACTAGACAGAAGCACTCTCAGGAACTTCTTTATAATGTGTGCATAAAACTCACACAGTTGAATCTTCCTTTTGATAGAGGAGTTTTGAAACACTATTTTTCTAGAATATTCAAGTGGACATTTGGTGGGCTTTGAGGCCTCTTCTGGAAAAGGAAATATCTTCACATAAAAACTAGACAGAAGTACTCTCAGGAACTTCTTTATGATGTGTGCATTCAACTCACAGAGTTGAACCTTTCTTTTGATAGAGCAGTTTTGAAATACTCTTTTTGTAGAATACGCAAGCGGGGGTTTGGAGCGCTTTAAGTCCTATGCTGGAAAAGGAAACATTTTCAGATAAAAACTAGACAGAAGCATTCTCTCAAGCTTCTCTGTGATGTTTGCATTCAACTCGCAGAGTTGAACCTTGCTTTTGATAGAGCAGTTTTGAAACACTCTTTTTGTAGGATCTGCAACGATATATTTGGAGCGATTTGAGGCCTATGATGGAAAAGGAAATATCTTCACATAAAAACTAGACAGAAGCATTCTCAGAAACGTATTTGTTATGAGTCCATTCAACTCACAGAGTTGAACCTTCGTTTTGATAGGGCAGTTTTGAAACACTCTTTTTGTAGAATCTTCAAGTGGACATTTTTAGTGCTTTGACGATATGCTGGAAAAGGAAATATCTTCACATAAAAACTACACAGAAGCATTCTCAGAAACTTCTTTGTGATGTGTGCTTTCAACTCACAGATGTAAACATTTCTTTTGATAGAGTAGTTTTGAAACACTCTTTTTGTAGAATCTGCAAGTGGATATATGGAGCGCTTTGAAGCCTATGCTGGAAAAGGAAATCTCTTCACATAAAAACTATACAGAAGCATTCTCAGCAACTTCCTTGTGATTTGTGCATTCAACTCGGAGAGTTGAACCGTCCTTTTGTTAGAGCAGTTTGGGAACACTCTTTTTCTAGAATCTGCAAGTGGATATTTGGAGCACTTTGAAGCCTAAGCTGGAAAAGGAAACAACTTCACATAAAAACTAGAAGGAAGCATTCTCACAAACTTTTTTGTGATGTGTGCATTCAACTCAGCGAGTTTAACCTTACTTTTGATAGAGCAGTTTTGAAACACTCTTTTTGTAGAATGTGCAAGTAGACATTTGGAGCTCTTTCAGGCCTGTGCTGGAATAGAAAAGATCTTCACACAAAAACTAGACAGAAGCATTCTCAGAAACTTCTTTGTGATGTGTGCATTCCACTCACAGAGTTGAACCTTCCTTTTGATAGAGCAATTCTGAAACACTCTTTTTGTAGAATCCGCAAGTGGATATTTGGAGCACTTTGAGGCCTATGCTGGAAAAGGAAATATTTTCACGTAAAAACAAGACCGAAGCACTCTATCAAACTTCTTTGTGATGTTTACATTCAACTCACAGAGTTGAACCTTCCCTTGAATAGAGCAGTTTTGAAAGAATCTTTTTGTAGTATATGCAACTAGATATTTGGAGCGCTTTGAGTCCTATGAGGGAAATGGAAATATTTTTAGATAAAAACTAGACAGAGGCATTCTCAGAAACATATTTGTTACGAGTGAATTCAAGTCACAGAGTTGAACCTTCCTTTTGGCAGAGCGGTTTTGAAACCCTCTTTTTATTGAATCTTCCATTGGAGATTTAGAGCGCTTTGACGCAATGCTGGAAAAGGAAATATCTTCACATAAAAACTAGACGGATGCATTCCCAGAAACTTCTTTTTGATGTGTGCTTTCAACTCACAGAGTTGAACCTTTCTTTTGATAGAGCAGTTTTGAAACCCTCTCTTTGAAGAATCTTCATGTGGATATTTGGATATCTTTGAGGCCTATGCTGGAAAAGGAAATATCTTCACATAAAAACAAGACAGAAGCATTCTCAGAAACTACTTTGCAATGTGTGCGTTCAACAAACAGACTTTAAACTTACTTTTGGCGGAGCAGTTCTGAAACGGTCTTTTTGTACAGTCTGCAAGTGGATATTTGGAGCGTTTTAAGGCCTACGCTGAAAAAAGAAATAACTTCAATCAAAAAGTAGAAAGAAGCATTCTCAGAAACCTCTTTGTGATGTGTGCATTGAACTCACAGAGTTGAACCTTCCTTTTGATAGAGGAGTTTTGAGATACTCTTTTTGTAGGATCTGCAAGTGAATAGTTGGAATGATTTGAGGCCTATGATGGTAAAGGAAATATCTTCACATAAAAACTATAGAGAAGCATTCTCGGAAACTTCCTTGTGATGTGTGCATTCAACTCACAGAGTTGAACCTTCCTTCTGATAGTGCAGTTTTGAAACACTCGTTTTGTATCATCTGCAAGTGGATACTTGGAGCGCTTTGAAGCCTATACTGGAAAAGTAAATGTCTTCTCATAAAAACTATACAGAAGCAATCTCCGAAACCACCTTGTGATGTGTGTATTCAACTCAGAGAGTTGAACCTTCCTTTTTTTAGAGCAGTTTTGAGACACTCTTTTTGCAAAATCTGCAAGTGAATACTTGGATCGCTTTGAAGCCTCTGCAGGGTAAAGGAAATATCTTCACATAAAAACAAAACAGAAGCATTGTCAGAAACTTCTTTATGATGTGTGCATTCAATTCACAGAGTTGAACCTTCCTTTCGATAGAGCAGTTTTGAAACACACCTTTTGTAGTGTGTGCAAGTAGACATTTGGAGCTCCTTCAGGCCTGTGCTGGAAAAGGAAATATCTTCACACAAAAACTAGACAGAAGTATTCTCAGAAACTTCTTGGTGATGCATGCATTCAAAACACGGAGTTGAACCTTCCTTTTGATAGAACAGTTTTGAAACACTCTTATTGTAGAATCTGCATGTGGATATTTGGAGCGCTTTGAGGCCTATGCTAGAAAAGAAAATATCTTCACATAAAAATTAGACAGAAGCATTCTCAGAAACTTTTTTGTGATGTGTGCATTAAACTCACAGTGTTGAACCTGCCTTTTGATAGAGCAGTTTTGAAACACTCTTTTTGTAGAATCTGCAGGTGGATATTTGGAGTGCTTTGAGGACAATGCTATATAAGGAAATGTCTTCACAGAAAACCTAGACAGAAACATTATCAGAAACTTCTTTGTGATGTGTGCTTCCAAATCACAGAGTTGAACCTTCCTTTTGATATAGCAGGTTGGGAACACACTTTTTGTGGAATCTGCAAGTGAATTTTGGGAGCACTTTGAGGACTATGCTGGAAAAGGAAATATATTCACCTAAAACTAGAAAGAGGCATTCTCAAAAACTTCTCTGTGATGTGTGCGCTAAACTCACAAAGTTGAACATCCCTTTTGCTAGAGCAGTTTTGAAACACTGTTTTTGTAAAATCTGCAAGTGAATATTTGGAGTGATTGAGACCTCTGCTGGAAAATCATATAACTTCAAAGAAGAACGGGACAGAAATATTCTCAGAAACATCTTTGTGATGTCTGCATTCAACTCGCGGAGTTGAAACTTCCTTTTGGTAGAGCAGTTTTGAAACTGTCTTTTTGTGGAAGCTACAAGTGGATATTTGGAAGGCTTTGAGGCTTATGCTGGAAAAGCTAATAACTTCACATAAAAAGTAGAGAGAAGCATTCTCAGAAACTTCTTTGTGATGAGTGCATTCAAGTGTACATTTGGAGTGCTTTGAGGCCTTTGCTGGAAAAGGAAATAACTTCACATAAAAATTAGACAGAAGCATTCTCAGAAACTTCTTTGTGATGTGTGCATTCAACTCACAGAGTTGGATCTTCCTTTTCTTAGAGCGGTTTGGAAACAATATTTTTGTAGAGTATTCAAGTGGACATTTGGAGGGCTTTGAGGCCTATGCTGGAAAAGGAAATAACTTCACATAAAAACTAGACAGAAGCACTCTCAGGAACTTCTTTATAATGTGTGCATAAAACTCACACAGTTGAATCTTCCTTTTGATAGAGGAGTTTTGAAACACTATTTTTCTAGAATATTCAAGTGGACATTTGGTGGGCCTTGAGGCCTATTCTGGAAAAGGAAATATCTTCACATAAAAACTAGACAGAAGTACTCTCAGGAACTTCTTTATGATGTGTGCATTCAACTCACAGAGTTGAACCTTTCTTTTGATAGAGCAGTTTTGAAATACCCTTTTTGTAGAATATGCAAGCGGGGGTTTGGAGCGCTTTAAGTCCTATGCTGGAAAAGGAAACATTTTCAGATAAAAACTAGACAGAAGCATTCTCTCAAGCTTCTCTGTGATGTTTGCATTCAACTCGCAGAGTTGAACCTTGCTTTTGATAGAGCGGTTTTGAAACACTCTTTTTGTAGGATCTGCAACGATATATTTGGAGCGATTTGAGGCCTATGATGGAAAAGGAAATATCTTCACATAAAAACTAGACAGAAGCATTCTCAGAAACGTATTTGTTATGAGTCCATTCAACTCACAGAGTTGAACCTTCGTTTTGATAGGGCAGTTTTGAAACACTCTTTTTGTAGAATCTTCAAGTGGACATTTTTAGTGCTTTGACGATATGCTGGAAAAGGAAATATCTTCACATAAAAACTACACAGAAGCATTCTCAGAAACTTCTTTGTGATGTGTGCTTTCAACTCACAGATGTAAACATTTCTTTTGATAGAGTAGTTTTGAAACACTCTTTTTGTAGAATCTGCAAGTGGATATATGGAGCGCTTTGAAGCCTATGCTGGAAAAGGAAATCTCTTCACATAAAAACTATACAGAAGCATTCTCAGCAACTTCCTTGTGATTTGTGCATTCAACTCGGAGAGTTGAACCGTCCTTTTGTTAGAGCAGTTTGGGAACACTCTTTTTCTAGAATCTGCAAGTGGATATTTGGAGCACTTTGAAGCCTAAGCTGGAAAAGGAAACAACTTCACATAAAAACTAGAAGGAAGCATTCTCACAAACTTTTTTGTGATGTGTGCATTCAACTCAGCGAGTTTAACCTTACTTTTGATAGAGCAGTTTTGAAACACTCTTTTTGTAGAATGTGCAAGTAGACATTTGGAGCTCTTTCAGGCCTGTGCTGGAATAGAAAAGATCTTCACACAAAAACTAGACAGAAGCATTCTCAGAAACTTCTTTGTGATGTGTGCATTCCACTCACAGAGTTGAACCTTCCTTTTGATAGAGCAATTCTGAAACACTCTTTTTGTAGAATCCGCAAGTGGATATTTGGAGCACTTTGAGGCCTATGCTGGAAAAGGAAATATTTTCACGTAAAAACAAGACCGAAGCACTCTATCAAACTTCTTTGTGATGTTTACATTCAACTCACAGAGTTGAACCTTCCCTTGAATAGAGCAGTTTTGAAAGAATCTTTTTGTAGTATATGCAACTAGATATTTGGAGCGCTTTGAGTCCTATGAGGGAAATGGAAATATTTTTAGATAAAAACTAGACAGAGGCATTCTCAGAAACATATTTGTTACGAGTGAATTCAAGTCACAGAGTTGAACCTTCCTTTTGGCAGAGCGGTTTTGAAACCCTCTTTTTATTGAATCTTCCATTGGAGATTTAGAGCGCTTTGACGCAATGCTGGAAAAGGAAATATCTTCACATAAAAACTAGACGGATGCATTCCCAGAAACTTCTTTTTGATGTGTGCTTTCAACTCACAGAGTTGAACCTTTCTTTTGATAGAGCAGTTTTGAAACCCTCTCTTTGAAGAATCTTCATGTGGATATTTGGATATCTTTGAGGCCTATGCTGGAAAAGGAAATATCTTCACATAAAAACAAGACAGAAGCATTCTCAGAAACTACTTTGCAATGTGTGCGTTCAACAAACAGACTTTAAACTTACTTTTGGCGGAGCAGTTCTGAAACGGTCTTTTTGTACAGTCTGCAAGTGGATATTTGGAGCGTTTTAAGGCCTACGCTGAAAAAAGAAATAACTTCAATCAAAAAGTAGAAAGAAGCATTCTCAGAAACCTCTTTGTGATGTGTGCATTGAACTCACAGAGTTGAACCTTCCTTTTGATAGAGGAGTTTTGAGATACTCTTTTTGTAGGATCTGCAAGTGAATAGTTGGAATGATTTGAGGCCTATGATGGTAAAGGAAATATCTTCACATAAAAACTATAGAGAAGCATTCTCGGAAACTTCCTTGTGATGTGTGCATTGAACTCACAGAGTTGAACCTTCCTTCTGATAGTGCAGTTTTGAAACACTCGTTTTGTATCATCTGCAAGTGGATACTTGGAGCGCTTTGAAGCCTATACTGGAAAAGTAAATGTCTTCTCATAAAAACTATACAGAAGCAATCTCCGAAACCACCTTGTGATGTGTGTATTCAACTCAGAGAGTTGAACCTTCCTTTTTTTAGAGCAGTTTTGAGACACTCTTTTTGCAAAATCTGCAAGTGAATACTTGGATCGCTTTGAAGCCTCTGCAGGGTAAAGGAAATATCTTCACATAAAAACAAAACAGAAGCATTGTCAGAAACTTCTTTATGATGTGTGCATTCAATTCACAGAGTTGAACCTTCCTTTCGATAGAGCAGTTTTGAAACACACCTTTTGTAGTGTGTGCAAGTAGACATTTGGAGCTCCTTCAGGCCTGTGCTGGAAAAGGAAATATCTTCACACAAAAACTAGACAGAAGTATTCTCAGAAACTTCTTGGTGATGCATGCATTCAAAACACGGAGTTGAACCTTCCTTTTGATAGAACAGTTTTGAAACACTCTTATTGTAGAATCTGCATGTGGATATTTGGAGCGCTTTGAGGCCTATGCTAGAAAAGAAAATATCTTCACATAAAAATTAGACAGAAGCATTCTCAGAAACTTTTTTGTGATGTGTGCATTAAACTCACAGTGTTGAACCTGCCTTTTGATAGAGCAGTTTTGAAACACTCTTTTTGTAGAATCTGCAGGTGGATATTTGGAGTGCTTTGAGGACAATGCTATATAAGGAAATGTCTTCACAGAAAACCTAGACAGAAACATTATCAGAAACTTCTTTGTGATGTGTGCTTCCAAATCACAGAGTTGAACCTTCCTTTTGATATAGCAGGTTGGGAACACACTTTTTGTGGAATCTGCAAGTGAATTTTGGGAGCACTTTGAGGACTATGCTGGAAAAGGAAATATATTCACCTAAAACTAGAAAGAGGCATTCTCAAAAACTTCTCTGTGATGTGTGCGCTAAACTCACAAAGTTGAACATCCCTTTTGCTAGAGCAGTTTTGAAACACTGTTTTTGTAAAATCTGCAAGTGAATATTTGGAGTGATTGAGACCTCTGCTGGAAAATCATATAACTTCAAAGAAGAACGGGACAGAAATATTCTCAGAAACATCTTTGTGATGTCTGCATTCAACTCGCGGAGTTGAAACTTCCTTTTGGTAGAGCAGTTTTGAAACTGTCTTTTTGTGGAAGCTACAAGTGGATATTTGGAAGGCTTTGAGGCTTATGCTGGAAAAGCTAATAACTTCACATAAAAAGTAGAGAGAAGCATTCTCAGAAACTTCTTTGTGATGAGTGCATTCAAGTGTACATTTGGAGTGCTTTGAGGCCTTTGCTGGAAAAGGAAATAACTTCACATAAAAATTAGACAGAAGCATTCTCAGAAACTTCTTTGTGATGTGTGCATTCAACTCACAGAGTTGGATCTTCCTTTTCTTAGAGCGGTTTGGAAACAATATTTTTGTAGAGTATTCAAGTGGACATTTGGAGGGCTTTGAGGCCTATGCTGGAAAAGGAAATAACTTCACATAAAAACTAGACAGAAGCACTCTCAGGAACTTCTTTATAATGTGTGCATAAAACTCACACAGTTGAATCTTCCTTTTGATAGAGGAGTTTTGAAACACTATTTTTCTAGAATATTCAAGTGGACATTTGGTGGGCCTTGAGGCCTATTCTGGAAAAGGAAATATCTTCACATAAAAACTAGACAGAAGTACTCTCAGGAACTTCTTTATGATGTGTGCATTCAACTCACAGAGTTGAACCTTTCTTTTGATAGAGCAGTTTTGAAATACCCTTTTTGTAGAATATGCAAGCGGGGGTTTGGAGCGCTTTAAGTCCTATGCTGGAAAAGGAAACATTTTCAGATAAAAACTAGACAGAAGCATTCTCTCAAGCTTCTCTGTGATGTTTGCATTCAACTCGCAGAGTTGAACCTTGCTTTTGATAGAGCGGTTTTGAAACACTCTTTTTGTAGGATCTGCAACGATATATTTGGAGCGATTTGAGGCCTATGATGGAAAAGGAAATATCTTCACATAAAAACTAGACAGAAGCATTCTCAGAAACGTATTTGTTATGAGTCCATTCAACTCACAGAGTTGAACCTTCGTTTTGATAGGGCAGTTTTGAAACACTCTTTTTGTAGAATCTTCAAGTGGACATTTTTAGTGCTTTGACGATATGCTGGAAAAGGAAATATCTTCACATAAAAACTACACAGAAGCATTCTCAGAAACTTCTTTGTGATGTGTGCTTTCAACTCACAGATGTAAACATTTCTTTTGATAGAGTAGTTTTGAAACACTCTTTTTGTAGAATCTGCAAGTGGATATATGGAGCGCTTTGAAGCCTATGCTGGAAAAGGAAATCTCTTCACATAAAAACTATACAGAAGCATTCTCAGCAACTTCCTTGTGATTTGTGCATTCAACTCGGAGAGTTGAACCGTCCTTTTGTTAGAGCAGTTTGGGAACACTCTTTTTGTAGAATCTGCAAGTGGATATTTGGAGCACTTTGAAGCCTAAGCTGGAAAAGGAAACAACTTCACATAAAAACCAGAAGGAAGCATTCTCACAAACTTTTTTGTGATGTGTGCATTCAACTCAGCGAGTTTAACCTTACTTTTGATAGAGCAGTTTTGAAACACTCTTTTTGTAGAATGTGCAAGTAGACATTTGGAGCTCTTTCAGGCCTGTGCTGGAATAGAAAAGATCTTCACACAAAAACTAGACAGAAGCATTCTCAGAAACTTCTTTGTGATGTGTGCATTCCACTCACAGAGTTGAACCTTCCTTTTGATAGAGCAATTCTGAAACACTCTTTTTGTAGAATCCGCAAGTGGATATTTGGAGCACTTTGAGGCCTATGCTGGAAAAGGAAATATTTTCACGTAAAAACAAGACCGAAGCACTCTATCAAACTTCTTTGTGATGTTTACATTCAACTCACAGAGTTGAACCTTCCCTTGAATAGAGCAGTTTTGAAAGAATCTTTTTGTAGTATATGCAACTAGATATTTGGAGCGCTTTGAGTCCTATGAGGGAAATGGAAACATTTTTAGATAAAAACTAGACAGAGGCATTCTCAGAAACATATTTGTTACGAGTGAATTCAAGTCACAGAGTTGAACCTTCCTTTTGGCAGAGCGGTTTTGAAACCCTCTTTTTATTGAATCTTCCATTGGAGATTTAGAGCGCTTTGACGCAATGCTGGAAAAGGAAATATCTTCACATAAAAACTAGACGGATGCATTCCCAGAAACTTCTTTTTGATGTGTGCTTTCAACTCACAGAGTTGAACCTTTCTTTTGATAGAGCAGTTTTGAAACCCTCTCTTTGAAGAATCTTCATGTGGACATTTGGATATCTTTGAGGCCTATGCTGGAAAAGGAAATATCTTCACATAAAAACAAGACAGAAGCATTCTCAGAAACTACTTTGCAATGTGTGCGTTCAACACACAGACTTTAAACTTACTTTTGGCGGAGCAGTTCTGAAACGGTCTTTTTGTACAGTCTGCAAGTGGATATTTGGAGCGCTTTAAGGCCTACGCTGAAAAAAGAAATAACTTCAATCAAAAAGTAGAAAGAAGCATTCTCAGAAACCTCTTTGTGATGTGTGTATTGAACTCACAGAGTTGAACCTTCCTTTTGATAGAGGAGTTTTGAGATACTCTTTTTGTAGGATCTGCAAGTGAATAGTTGGAATGATTTGAGGCCTATGATGGTAAAGGAAATATCTTCACATAAAAACGATAGAGAAGCATTCTCGGAAACTTCCTTGTGATGTGTGCATTCAACTCACAGAGTTGAACCTTCCTTCTGATAGTGCAGTTTTGAAACACTCGTTTTGTATCATCTGCAAGTGGATACTTGGAGCGCTTTGAAGCCTATACTGGAAAAGTAAATGTCTTCTCATGAAAACTATACAGAAGCAATCTCCGAAACCACCTTGTGATGTGTGTATTCAACTCAGAGAGTTGAACCTTCCTTTTTTCAGAGCAGTTTTGAGACACTCCTTTTGCAAAATCTGCAAGTGAATACTTGGATCGCTTTGAAGCCTCTGCAGGGTAAAGGAAATATCTTCACATAAAAACAAAACAGAAGCATTGTCAGAAACTTCTTTATGATGTGTGCATTCAATTCACAGAGTTGAACCTTCCTTTCGATAGAGCAGTTTTAAAACACTCCTTTTGTAGTGTGTGCAAGTAGACATTTGGAGCTCCTTCAGGCCTGTGCTGGAAAAGGAAATATCTTCACACAAAAACTAGACAGAAGTATTCTCAGAAACTTCTTGGTGATGCATGCATTCAAAACACGGAGTTGAACCTTCCTTTTGATAGAACAGTTTTGAAACACTCTTATTGTAGAATCTGCATGTGGATATTTGGAGCGCTTTGAGGCCTATGCTAGAAAAGAAAATATCTTCGCATAAAAATGAGACAGAAGCATTCTCAGAAACTTTTTTGGGATGTGTGCATTAAACTCACAGTGTTGAACCTGCCTTTTGATAGAGCAGTTTTGAAACACTCTTTTTGTAGAATCTGCAGGTGGATATTTGGAGTGCTTTGAGGACAATGCTATATAAGGAAATGTCTTCACAGAAAACCTAGACAGAAACATTATCAGAAACTTCTTTGTGATGTGTGCTTCCAAATCACAGAGTTGAACCTTCCTTTTGATATAGCAGGTTGGGAACACACTTTTTGTGGAATCTGCAAGTGAATTTTGGGAGCGCTTTGAGGACTATGCTGGAAAAGGAAATATATTCACCTAAAAACTAGAAAGAGGCATTCTCAAAAACTTCTCTGTGATGTGTGCGCTAAACTCACAAAGTTGAACATCCCTTTTGCTAGAGCAGCTTTGAAACACTGTTTTTGTAAAATCTGCAAGTGAATATTTGGAGTGATTGAGACCTCTGTTGGAAAATCGTATAACTTCAAAGAAGAACGGGACAGAAGTATTCTCAGAAACATCTTTGTGATGTCTGCATTCAACTCGCGGAGTTGAAACTTCCTTTTGCTAGAGCAGTTTTGAAACTGTCTTTTTGTGGAAGCTACAAGTGGATATTTGGAAGGCTTTGAGGCTTATGCTGGAAAAGCTAATAACTTCACATAAAAAGTAGAGAGAAGCATTCTCAGAAACTTCTTTGTGATGAGTGCACTCAAGTGTACATTTGGAGTGCTTTGAGGCCTTTGCTGGAAAAGGAAATAACTTCACATAAAAATTAGACAGAAGCATTCTCAGAAACTTCTTTGTGATGTGTGCATTCAACTCACAGAGTTGGATCTTCCTTTTCTTAGAGCGGTTTGGAAACAAGATTTTTGTAGAATATTCAAGTGGACATTTGGAGGGCTTTGAGGCCTATGCTGGAAAAGGAAATAACTTCACATAAAAACTAGACAGAAGCACTCTCAGGAACTTCTTTATAATGTGTGCATAAAACTCACACAGTTGAATCTTCCTTTTGATAGAGGAGTTTTGAAACACTATTTTTCTAGAATATTCAAGTGGACATTTGGTGGGCTTTGAGGCCTCTTCTGGAAAAGGAAATATCTTCACATAAAAACTAGACAGAAGTACTCTCAGGAACTTCTTTATGATGTGTGCATTCAACTCACAGAGTTGAACCTTTCTTTTGATAGAGCAGTTTTGAAATACTCTTTTTGTAGAATACGCAAGCGGGGGTTTGGAGCGCTTTAAGTCCTATGCTGGAAAAGGAAACATTTTCAGATAAAAACTAGACAGAAGCATTCTCTCAAGCTTCTCTGTTATGTTTGCATTCAACTCGCAGAGTTGAACCTTGCTTTTGATAGAGCAGTTTTGAAACACTCTTTTTGTAGGATCTGCAACGATATATTTGGAGCGATTTGAGGCCTATGATGGAAAAGGAAATATCTTCACATAAAAACTAGACAGAAGCATTCTCAGAAACGTATTTGTTATGAGTCCATTCAACTCACAGAGTTGAACCTTCGTTTTGATAGGGCAGTTTTGAAACACTCTTTTGGTAGAATCTTCAAGTGGACATTTTTAGTGCTTTGACGATATGCTGGAAAAGGAAATATCTTCACATAAAAACTACACAGAAGCATTCTCAGAAACTTCTTTGTGATGTGTGCTTTCAACTCACAGATGTAAACATTTCTTTTGATAGAGTAGTTTTGAAACACTCTTTTTGTAGAATCTGCAAGTGGATATATGGAGCGCTTTGAAGCCTATGCTGGAAAAGGAAATCTCTTCACATAAAAACTATACAGAAGCATTCTCAGCAACTTCCTTGTGATTTGTGCATTCAACTCGGAGAGTTGAACCGTCCTTTTGTTAGAGCAGTTTGGGAACACTCTTTTTGTAGAATCTGCAAGTGGATATTTGGAGCACTTTGAAGCCTAAGCTGGAAAAGGAAACAACTTCACATAAAAACTAGAAGGAAGCATTCTCACAAACTTTTTTGTGATGTGTGCATTCAACTCAGCGAGTTTAACCTTACTTTTGATAGAGCAGTTTTGAAACACTCTTTTTGTAGAATGTGCAAGTAGACATTTGGAGCTCTTTCAGGCCTGTGCTGGAATAGAAAAGATCTCCACACAAAAACTAGACAGAAGCATTCTCAGAAACTTCTTTGTGATGTGTGCATTCCACTCACAGAGTTGAACCTTCCTTTTGATAGAGCAATTCTGAAACACTCTTTTTGTAGAATCCGCAAGTGGATATATGGAGCACTTTGAGGCCTATGCTGGAAAAGGAAATATTTTCACGTAAAAACAAGACCGAAGCACTCTATCAAACTTCTTTGTGATGTTTACATTCAACTCACAGAGTTGAACCTTCCCTTGAATAGAGCAGTTTTGAAAGAATCTTTTTGTAGTATATGCAACTAGATATTTGGAGCGCTTTGAGTCCTATGAGGGAAATGGAAATATTTTTAGATAAAAACTAGACAGAGGCATTCTCAGAAACATATTTGTTACGAGTGAATTCAAGTCACAGAGTTGAACCTTCCTTTTGGCAGAGCGGTTTTGAAACCCTCTTTTTATTGAATCTTCCATTGGAGATTTAGAGCGCTTTGACGCAATGCTGGAAAAGGAAATATCTTCACATAAAAACTAGACGGATGCATTCCCAGAAACTTCTTTTTGATGTGTGCTTTCAACTCACAGAGTTGAACCTTTCTTTTGATAGAGCAGTTTTGAAACCCTCTCTTTGAAGAATCTTCATGTGGACATTTGGATATCTTTGAGGCCTATGCTGGAAAAGGAAATATCTTCACATAAAAACAAGACAGAAGCATTCTCAGAAATTACTTTGCAATGTGTGCGTTCAACACACAGACTTTAAACTTACTTTTGGCGGAGCAGTTCTGAAACGGTCTTTTTGTACAGTCTGCAAGTGGATATTTGGAGCGCTTTAAGGCCTACGCTGAAAAAAGAAATAACTTCAATCAAAAAGTAGAAAGAAGCATTCTCAGAAACCTCTTTGTGATGTGTGTATTGAACTCACAGAGTTGAACCTTCCTTTTGATAGAGGAGTTTTGAGATACTCTTTTTGTAGGATCTGCAAGTGAATAGTTGGAATGATTTGAGGCCTATGATGGTAAAGGAAATATCTTCACATAAAAACGATAGAGAAGCATTCTCGGAAACTTCCTTGTGATGTGTGCATTCAACTCACAGAGTTGAACCTTCCTTCTGATAGTGCAGTTTTGAAACACTCGTTTTGTATCATCTGCAAGTGGATACTTGGAGCGCTTTGAAGCCTATACTGGCAAAGTAAATGTCTTCTCATGAAAACTATACAGAAGCAATCTCCGAAACCACCTTGTGATGTGTGTATTCAACTCAGAGAGTTGAACCTTCCTTTTTTCAGAGCAGTTTTGAGACACTCTTTTTGCAAAATCTGCAAGTGAATACTTGGATCGCTTTGAAGCCTCTGCAGGGTAAAGGAAATATCTTCACATAAAAACAAAACAGAAGCATTGTCAGAAACTTCTTTATGATGTGTGCATTCAATTCACAGAGTTGAACCTTCCTTTCGATAGAGCAGTTTTGAAACACTCCTTTTGTAGTGTGTGCAAGTAGACATTTGGAGCTCCTTCAGGCCTGTGCTGGAAAAGGAAATATCTTCACACAAAAACTAGACAGAAGTATTCTCAGAAACTTCTTGGTGATGCATGCATTCAAAACACGGAGTTGAACCTTCCTTTTGATAGAACAGTTTTGAAACACTCTTATTGTAGAATCTGCATGTGGATATTTGGAGCGCTTTGAGGCCTATGCTAGAAAAGAAAATATCTTCGCATAAAAATGAGACAGAAGCATTCTCAGAAACTATTTTGGGATGTGTGCATTAAACTCACAGTGTTGAACCTGCCTTTTGATAGAGCAGTTTTGAAACACTCTTTTTGTAGAATCTGCAGGTGGATATTTGGAGTGCTTTGAGGACAATGCTATATAAGGAAATGTCTTCACAGAAAACCTAGACAGAAACATTATCAGAAACTTCTTTGTGATGTGTGCTTCCAAATCACAGAGTTGAACCTTCCTTTTGATATAGCAGGTTGGGAACACACTTTTTGTGGAATCTGCAAGTGAATTTTGGGAGCGCTTTGAGGACTATGCTGGAAAAGGAAATATATTCACCTAAAAACTAGAAAGAGGCATTCTCAAAAACTTCTCTGTGATGTGTGCGCTAAACTCACAAAGTTGAACATCCCTTTTGCTAGAGCAGTTTTGAAACACTGTTTTTGTAAAATCTGCAAGTGAATATTTGGAGTGATTGAGACCTCTGTTGGAAAATCGTATAACTTCAAAGAAGAACGGGACAGAAGTATTCTCAGAAACATCTTTGTGATGTCTGCATTCAACTCGCGGAGTTGAAACTTCCTTTTGGTAGAGCAGTTTTGAAACTGTCTTTTTGTGGAAGCTACAAGTGGATATTTGGAAGGCTTTGAGGCTTATGCTGGAAAAGCTAATAACTTCACATAAAAAGTAGAGAGAAGCATTCTCAGAAACTTCTTTGTGATGAGTGCACTCAAGTGTACATTTGGAGTGCTTTGAGGCCTTTGGTGGAAAAGGAAATAACGTCACATAAAAATTAGACAGAAGCATTCTCAGAAACTTCTTTGTGATGTGTGCATTCAACTCACAGAGTTGGATCTTCCTTTTCTTAGAGCGGTTTGGAAACAAGATTTTTGTAGAATATTCAAGTGGACATTTGGAGGGCTTTGAGGCCTATGCTGGAAAAGGAAATAACTTCACATAAAAACTAGACAGAAGCACTCTCAGGAACTTCTTTATAATGTGTGCATAAAACTCACACAGTTGAATCTTCCTTTTGATAGAGGAGTTTTGAAACACTATTTTTCTAGAATATTCAAGTGGACATTTGGTGGGCCTTGAGGCCTATTCTGGAAAAGGAAATATCTTCACATAAAAACTAGACAGAAGTACTCTCAGGAACTTCTTTATGATGTGTGCATTCAACTCACAGAGTTGAACCTTTCTTTTGATAGAGCAGTTTTGAAATACCCTTTTTGTAGAATATGCAAGCGGGGGTTTGGAGCGCTTTAAGTCCTATGCTGGAAAAGGAAACATTTTCAGATAAAAACTAGACAGAAGCATTCTCTCAAGCTTCTCTGTGATGTTTGCATTCAACTCGCAGAGTTGAACCTTGCTTTTGATAGAGCGGTTTTGAAACACTCTTTTTGTAGGATCTGCAACGATATATTTGGAGCGATTTGAGGCCTATGATGGAAAAGGAAATATCTTCACATAAAAACTAGACAGAAGCATTCTCAGAAACGTATTTGTTATGAGTCCATTCAACTCACAGAGTTGAACCTTCGTTTTGATAGGGCAGTTTTGAAACACTCTTTTTGTAGAATCTTCAAGTGGACATTTTTAGTGCTTTGACGATATGCTGGAAAAGGAAATATCTTCACATAAAAACTACACAGAAGCATTCTCAGAAACTTCTTTGTGATGTGTGCTTTCAACTCACAGATGTAAACATTTCTTTTGATAGAGTAGTTTTGAAACACTCTTTTTGTAGAATCTGCAAGTGGATATATGGAGCGCTTTGAAGCCTATGCTGGAAAAGGAAATCTCTTCACATAAAAACTATACAGAAGCATTCTCAGCAACTTCCTTGTGATTTGTGCATTCAACTCGGAGAGTTGAACCGTCCTTTTGTTAGAGCAGTTTGGGAACACTCTTTTTGTAGAATCTGCAAGTGGATATTTGGAGCACTTTGAAGCCTAAGCTGGAAAAGGAAACAACTTCACATAAAAACTAGAAGGAAGCATTCTCACAAACTTTTTTGTGATGTGTGCATTCAACTCAGCGAGTTTAACCTTACTTTTGATAGAGCAGTTTTGAAACACTCTTTTTGTAGAATGTGCAAGTAGACATTTGGAGCTCTTTCAGGCCTGTGCTGGAATAGAAAAGATCTTCACACAAAAACTAGACAGAAGCATTCTCAGAAACTTCTTTGTGATGTGTGCATTCCACTCACAGAGTTGAACCTTCCTTTTGATAGAGCAATTCTGAAACACTCTTTTTGTAGAATCCGCAAGTGGATATTTGGAGCACTTTGAGGCCTATGCTGGAAAAGGAAATATTTTCACGTAAAAACAAGACCGAAGCACTCTATCAAACTTCTTTGTGATGTTTACATTCAACTCACAGAGTTGAACCTTCCCTTGAATAGAGCAGTTTTGAAAGAATCTTTTTGTAGTATATGCAACTAGATATTTGGAGCGCTTTGAGTCCTATGAGGGAAATGGAAACATTTTTAGATAAAAACTAGACAGAGGCATTCTCAGAAACATATTTGTTACGAGTGAATTCAAGTCACAGAGTTGAACCTTCCTTTTGGCAGAGCGGTTTTGAAACCCTCTTTTTATTGAATCTTCCATTGGAGATTTAGAGCGCTTTGACGCAATGCTGGAAAAGGAAATATCTTCACATAAAAACTAGACGGATGCATTCCCAGAAACTTCTTTTTGATGTGTG
The DNA here is from genome assembly GCF_028885655.2 of Pongo abelii. NCBI lineage: Eukaryota > Metazoa > Chordata > Mammalia > Primates > Hominidae > Pongo > Pongo abelii. The sequence goes on from NC_072005.2 coordinate 26,714,826, forward strand.
CTTTCAACTCACAGAGTTGAACCTTTCTTTTGATAGAGCAGTTTTGAAACCCTCTCTTTGAAGAATCTTCATGTGGACATTTGGATATCTTTGAGGCCTATGCTGGAAAAGGAAATATCTTCACATAAAAACAAGACAGAAGCATTCTCAGAAACTACTTTGCAATGTGTGCGTTCAACACACAGACTTTAAACTTACTTTTGGCGGAGCAGTTCTGAAACGGTCTTTTTGTACAGTCTGCAAGTGGATATTTGGAGCGCTTTAAGGCCTACGCTGAAAAAAGAAATAACTTCAATCAAAAAGTAGAAAGAAGCATTCTCAGAAACCTCTTTGTGATGTGTGTATTGAACTCACAGAGTTGAACCTTCCTTTTGATAGAGGAGTTTTGAGATACTCTTTTTGTAGGATCTGCAAGTGAATAGTTGGAATGATTTGAGGCCTATGATGGTAAAGGAAATATCTTCACATAAAAACGATAGAGAAGCATTCTCGGAAACTTCCTTGTGATGTGTGCATTCAACTCACAGAGTTGAACCTTCCTTCTGATAGTGTAGTTTTGAAACACTCGTTTTGTATCATCTGCAAGTGGATACTTGGAGCGCTTTGAAGCCTATACTGGAAAAGTAAATGTCTTCTCATGAAAACTATACAGAAGCAATCTCCGAAACCACCTTGTGATGTGTGTATTCAACTCAGAGAGTTGAACCTTCCTTTTTTCAGAGCAGTTTTGAGACACTCCTTTTGCAAAATCTGCAAGTGAATACTTGGATCGCTTTGAAGCCTCTGCAGGGTAAAGGAAATATCTTCACATAAAAACAAAACAGAAGCATTGTCAGAAACTTCTTTATGATGTGTGCATTCAATTCACAGAGTTGAACCTTCCTTTCGATAGAGCAGTTTTAAAACACTCCTTTTGTAGTGTGTGCAAGTAGACATTTGGAGCTCCTTCAGGCCTGTGCTGGAAAAGGAAATATCTTCACACAAAAACTAGACAGAAGTATTCTCAGAAACTTCTTGGTGATGCATGCATTCAAAACACGGAGTTGAACCTTCCTTTTGATAGAACAGTTTTGAAACACTCTTATTGTAGAATCTGCATGTGGATATTTGGAGCGCTTTGAGGCCTATGCTAGAAAAGAAAATATCTTCGCATAAAAATGAGACAGAAGCATTCTCAGAAACTTTTTTGTGATGTGTGCATTAAACTCACAGTGTTGAACCTGCCTTTTGATAGAGCAGTTTTGAAACACTCTTTTTGTAGAATCTGCAGGTGGATATTTGGAGTGCTTTGAGGACAATGCTATATAAGGAAATGTCTTCACAGAAAACCTAGACAGAAACATTATCAGAAACTTCTTTGTGATGTGTGCTTCCAAATCACAGAGTTGAACCTTCCTTTTGATATAGCAGGTTGGGAACACACTTTTTGTGGAATCTGCAAGTGAATTTTGGGAGCGCTTTGAGGACTATGCTGGAAAAGGAAATATATTCACCTAAAAACTAGAAAGAGGCATTCTCAAAAACTTCTCTGTGATGTGTGCGCTAAACTCACAAAGTTGAACATCCCTTTTGCTAGAGCAGCTTTGAAACACTGTTTTTGTAAAATCTGCAAGTGAATATTTGGAGTGATTGAGACCTCTGTTGGAAAATCGTATAACTTCAAAGAAGAACGGGACAGAAGTATTCTCAGAAACATCTTTGTGATGTCTGCATTCAACTCGCGGAGTTGAAACTTCCTTTTGGTAGAGCAGTTTTGAAACTGTCTTTTTGTGGAAGCTACAAGTGGATATTTGGAAGGCTTTGAGGCTTATGCTGGAAAAGCTAATAACTTCACATAAAAAGTAGAGAGAAGCATTCTCAGAAACTTCTTTGTGATGAGTGCATTCAAGTGTACATTTGGAGTGCTTTGAGGCCTTTGCTGGAAAAGGAAATAACTTCACATAAAAATTAGACAGAAGCATTCTCAGAAACTTCTTTGTGATGTGTGCATTCAACTCACAGAGTTGGATCTTCCTTTTCTTAGAGCGGTTTGGAAACAAGATTTTTGTAGAATATTCAAGTGGACATTTGGAGGGCTTTGAGGCCTATGCTGGAAAAGGAAATAACTTCACATAAAAACTAGACAGAAGCACTCTCAGGAACTTCTTTATAATGTGTGCATAAAACTCACACAGTTGAATCTTCCTTTTGATAGAGGAGTTTTGAAACACTATTTTTCTAGAATATTCAAGTGGACATTTGGTGGGCTTTGAGGCCTCTTCTGGAAAAGGAAATATCTTCACATAAAAACTAGACAGAAGTACTCTCAGGAACTTCTTTATGATGTGTGCATTCAACTCACAGAGTTGAACCTTTCTTTTGATAGAGCAGTTTTGAAATACTCTTTTTGTAGAATACGCAAGCGGGGGTTTGGAGCGCTTTAAGTCCTATGCTGGAAAAGGAAACATTTTCAGATAAAAACTAGACAGAAGCATTCTCTCAAGCTTCTCTGTGATGTTTGCATTCAACTCGCAGAGTTGAACCTTGCTTTTGATAGAGCAGTTTTGAAACACTCTTTTTGTAGGATCTGCAACGATATATTTGGAGCGATTTGAGGCCTATGATGGAAAAGGAAATATCTTCACATAAAAACTAGACAGAAGCATTCTCAGAAACGTATTTGTTATGAGTCCATTCAACTCACAGAGTTGAACCTTCGTTTTGATAGGGCAGTTTTGAAACACTCTTTTGGTAGAATCTTCAAGTGGACATTTTTAGTGCTTTGACGATATGCTGGAAAATGAAATATCTTCACATAAAAACTACACAGAAGCATTCTCAGAAACTTCTTTGTGATGTGTGCTTTCAACTCACAGATGTAAACATTTCTTTTGATAGAGTAGTTTTGAAACACTCTTTTTGTAGAATCTGCAAGTGGATATATGGAGCGCTTTGAAGCCTATGCTGGAAAAGGAAATCTCTTCACATAAAAACTATACAGAAGCATTCTCAGCAACTTCCTTGTGATTTGTGCATTCAACTCGGAGAGTTGAACCGTCCTTTTGTTAGAGCAGTTTGGGAACACTCTTTTTGTAGAATCTGCAAGTGGATATTTGGAGCACTTTGAAGCCTAAGCTGGAAAAGGAAACAACTTCACATAAAAACTAGAAGGAAGCATTCTCACAAACTTTTTTGTGATGTGTGCATTCAACTCAGCGAGTTTAACCTTACTTTTGATAGAGCAGTTTTGAAACACTCTTTTTGTAGAATGTGCAAGTAGACATTTGGAGCTGTTTCAGGCCTGTGCTGGAATAGAAAAGATCTCCACACAAAAACTAGACAGAAGCATTCTCAGAAACTTCTTTGTGATGTGTGCATTCCACTCACAGAGTTGAACCTTCCTTTTGATAGAGCAATTCTGAAACACTCTTTTTGTAGAATCCGCAAGTGGATATTTGGAGCACTTTGAGGCCTATGCTGGAAAAGGAAATATTTTCACGTAAAAACAAGACCGAAGCACTCTATCAAACTTCTTTGTGATGTTTACATTCAACTCACAGAGTTGAACCTTCCCTTGAATAGAGCAGTTTTGAAAGAATCTTTTTGTAGTATATGCAACTAGATATTTGGAGCGCTTTGAGTCCTATGAGGGAAATGGAAATGTTTTTAGATAAAAACTAGACAGAGGCATTCTCAGAAACATATTTGTTACGAGTGAATTCAAGTCACAGAGTTGAACCTTCCTTTTGGCAGAGCGGTTTTGAAACCCTCTTTTTATTGAATCTTCCATTGGAGATTTAGAGCGCTTTGACGCAATGCTGGAAAAGGAAATATCTTCACATAAAAACTAGACGGATGCATTCCCAGAAACTTCTTTTTGATGTGTGCTTTCAACTCACAGAGTTGAACCTTTCTTTTGATAGAGCAGTTTTGAAACCCTCTCTTTGAAGAATCTTCATGTGGACATTTGGATATCTTTGAGGCCTATGCTGGAAAAGGAAATATCTTCACATAAAAACAAGACAGAAGCATTCTCAGAAATTACTTTGCAATGTGTGCGTTCAACACACAGACTTTAAACTTACTTTTGGCGGAGCAGTTCTGAAACGGTCTTTTTGTACAGTCTGCAAGTGGATATTTGGAGCGCTTTAAGGCCTACGCTGAAAAAAGAAATAACTTCAATCAAAAAGTAGAAAGAAGCATTCTCAGAAACCTCTTTGTGATGTGTGTATTGAACTCACAGAGTTGAACCTTCCTTTTGATAGAGGAGTTTTGAGATACTCTTTTTGTAGGATCTGCAAGTGAATAGTTGGAATGATTTGAGGCCTATGATGGTAAAGGAAATATCTTCACATAAAAACGATAGAGAAGCATTCTCGGAAACTTCCTTGTGATGTGTGCATTCAACTCACAGAGTTGAACCTTCCTTCTGATAGTGCAGTTTTGAAACACTCGTTTTGTATCATCTGCAAGTGGATACTTGGAGCGCTTTGAAGCCTATACTGGCAAAGTAAATGTCTTCTCATGAAAACTATACAGAAGCAATCTCCGAAACCACCTTGTGATGTGTGTATTCAACTCAGAGAGTTGAACCTTCCTTTTTTCAGAGCAGTTTTGAGACACTCTTTTTGCAAAATCTGCAAGTGAATACTTGGATCGCTTTGAAGCCTCTGCAGGGTAAAGGAAATATCTTCACATAAAAACAAAACAGAAGCATTGTCAGAAACTTCTTTATGATGTGTGCATTCAATTCACAGAGTTGAACCTTCCTTTCGATAGAGCAGTTTTGAAACACTCCTTTTGTAGTGTGTGCAAGTAGACATTTGGAGCTCCTTCAGGCCTGTGCTGGAAAAGGAAATATCTTCACACAAAAACTAGACAGAAGTATTCTCAGAAACTTCTTGGTGATGCATGCATTCAAAACACGGAGTTGAACCTTCCTTTTGATAGAACAGTTTTGAAACACTCTTATTGTAGAATCTGCATGTGGATATTTGGAGCGCTTTGAGGCCTATGCTAGAAAAGAAAATATCTTCGCATAAAAATGAGACAGAAGCATTCTCAGAAACTTTTTTGGGATGTGTGCATTAAACTCACAGTGTTGAACCTGCCTTTTGATAGAGCAGTTTTGAAACACTCTTTTTGTAGAATCTGCAGGTGGATATTTGGAGTGCTTTGAGGACAATGCTATATAAGGAAATGTCTTCACAGAAAACCTAGACAGAAACATTATCAGAAACTTCTTTGTGATGTGTGCTTCCAAATCACAGAGTTGAACCTTCCTTTTGATATAGCAGGTTGGGAACACACTTTTTGTGGAATCTGCAAGTGAATTTTGGGAGCGCTTTGAGGACTATGCTGGAAAAGGAAATATATTCACCTAAAAACTAGAAAGAGGCATTCTCAAAAACTTCTCTGTGATGTGTGCGCTAAACTCACAAAGTTGAACATCCCTTTTGCTAGAGCAGTTTTGAAACACTGTTTTTGTAAAATCTGCAAGTGAATATTTGGAGTGATTGAGACCTCTGTTGGAAAATCGTATAACTTCAAAGAAGAACGGGACAGAAGTATTCTCAGAAACATCTTTGTGATGTCTGCATTCAACTCGCGGAGTTGAAACTTCCTTTTGGTAGAGCAGTTTTGAAACTGTCTTTTTGTGGAAGCTACAAGTGGATATTTGGAAGGCTTTGAGGCTTATGCTGGAAAAGCTAATAACTTCACATAAAAAGTAGAGAGAAGCATTCTCAGAAACTTCTTTGTGATGAGTGCACTCAAGTGTACATTTGGAGTGCTTTGAGGCCTTTGGTGGAAAAGGAAATAACGTCACATAAAAATTAGACAGAAGCATTCTCAGAAACTTCTTTGTGATGTGTGCATTCAACTCACAGAGTTGGATCTTCCTTTTCTTAGAGCGGTTTGGAAACAAGATTTTTGTAGAATATTCAAGTGGACATTTGGAGGGCTTTGAGGCCTATGCTGGAAAAGGAAATAACTTCACATAAAAACTAGACAGAAGCACTCTCAGGAACTTCTTTATAATGTGTGCATAAAACTCACACAGTTGAATCTTCCTTTTGATAGAGGAGTTTGGAAACACTATTTTTCTAGAATATTCAAGTGGACATTTGGTGGGCCTTGAGGCCTATTCTGGAAAAGGAAATATCTTCACATAAAAACTAGACAGAAGTACTCTCAGGAACTTCTTTATGATGTGTGCATTCAACTCACAGAGTTGAACCTTTCTTTTGATAGAGCAGTTTTGAAATACCCTTTTTGTAGAATATGCAAGCGGGGGTTTGGAGCGCTTTAAGTCCTATGCTGGAAAAGGAAACATTTTCAGATAAAAACTAGACAGAAGCATTCTCTCAAGCTTCTCTGTGATGTTTGCATTCAACTCGCAGAGTTGAACCTTGCTTTTGATAGAGCGGTTTTGAAACACTCTTTTTGTAGGATCTGCAACGATATATTTGGAGCGATTTGAGGCCTATGATGGAAAAGGAAATATCTTCACATAAAAACTAGACAGAAGCATTCTCAGAAACGTATTTGTTATGAGTCCATTCAACTCACAGAGTTGAACCTTCGTTTTGATAGGGCAGTTTTGAAACACTCTTTTTGTAGAATCTTCAAGTGGACATTTTCAGTGCTTTGACGATATGCTGGAAAAGGAAATATCTTCACATAAAAACTACACAGAAGCATTCTCAGAAACTACTTTGTGATGTGTGCTTTCAACTCACAGATGTAAACATTTCTTTTGATAGAGTAGTTTTGAAACACTCTTTTTGTAGAATCTGCAAGTGGATATATGGAGCGCTTTGAAGCCTATGCTGGAAAAGGAAATCTCTTCACATAAAAACTATACAGAAGCATTCTCAGCAACTTCCTTGTGATTTGTGCATTCAACTCGGAGAGTTGAACCGTCCTTTTGTTAGAGCAGTTTGGGAACACTCTTTTTGTAGAATCTGCAAGTGGATATTTGGAGCACTTTGAAGCCTAAGCTGGAAAAGGAAACAACTTCACATAAAAACTAGAAGGAAGCATTCTCACAAACTTTTTTGTGATGTGTGCATTCAACTCAGCGAGTTTAACCTTACTTTTGATAGAGCAGTTTTGAAACACTCTTTTTGTAGAATGTGCAAGTAGACATTTGGAGCTCTTTCAGGCCTGTGCTGGAATAGAAAAGATCTTCACACAAAAACTAGACAGAAGCATTCTCAGAAACTTCTTTGTGATGTGTGCATTCCACTCACAGAGTTGAACCTTCCTTTTGATAGAGCAATTCTGAAACACTCTTTTTGTAGAATCCGCAAGTGGATATTTGGAGCACTTTGAGGCCTATGCTGGAAAAGGAAATATTTTCACGTAAAAACAAGACCGAAGCACTCTATCAAACTTCTTTGTGATGTTTACATTCAACTCACAGAGTTGAACCTTCCCGTGAATAGGGCAGTTTTGAAAGAATCTTTTTGTAGTATATGCAACTAGATATTTGGAGCGCTTTGAGTCCTATGAGGGAAATGGAAATATTTTTAGATAAAAACTAGACAGAGGCATTCTCAGAAACATATTTGTTACGAGTGAATTCAAGTCACAGAGTTGAACCTTCCTTTTGGCAGAGCGGTTTTGAAACCCTCTTTTTATTGAATCTTCCATTGGAGATTTAGAGCGCTTTGACGCAATGCTGGAAAAGGAAATATCTTCACATAAAAACTAGACGGATGCATTCCCAGAAACTTCTTTTTGATGTGTGCTTTCAACTCACAGAGTTGAACCTTTCTTTTGATAGAGCAGTTTTGAAACCCTCTCTTTGAAGAATCTTCATGTGGACATTTGGATATCTTTGAGGCCTATGCTGGAAAAGGAAATATCTTCACATAAAAACAAGACAGAAGCATTCTCAGAAACTACTTTGCAATGTGTGCGTTCAACACACAGACTTTAAACTTACTTTTGGCGGAGCAGTTCTGAAACAGTCTTTTTGTACAGTCTGCAAGTGGATATTTGGAGCGCTTTAAGGCCTACGCTGAAAAAAGAAATAACTTCAATCAAAAAGTAGAAAGAAGCATTCTCAGAAACCTCTTTGTGATGTGTGTATTGAACTCACAGAGTTGAACCTTCCTTTTGATAGAGGAGTTTTGAGATACTCTTTTTGTAGGATCTGCAAGTGAATAGTTGGAATGATTTGAGGCCTATGATGGTAAAGGAAATATCTTCACATAAAAACTATAGAGAAGCATTCTCGGAAACTTCCTTGTGATGTGTGCATTCAACTCACAGAGTTGAACCTTCCTTCTGATAGTGCAGTTTTGAAACACTAGTTTTGTATCATCTGCAAGTGGATACTTGGAGCGCTTTGAAGCCTATACTGGAAAAGTAAATGTCTTCTCATAAAAACTATACAGAAGCAATCTCCGAAACCACCTTGTGATGTGTGTATTCAACTCAGAGAGTTGAACCTTCCTTTTTTTAGAGCAGTTTTGAGACACTCTTTTTGCAAAATCTGCAAGTGAATACGTGGATCGCTTTGAAGCCTCTGCAGGGTAAAGGAAATATCTTCACATAAAAACAAAACAGAAGCATTGTCAGAAACTTCTTTATGATGTGTGCATTCAATTCACAGAGTTGAACCTTCCTTTCGATAGAGCAGTTTTGAAACACTCCTTTTGTAGTGTGTGCAAGTAGACATTTGGAGCTCCTTCAGGCCTGTGCTGGAAAAGGAAATATCTTCACACAAAAACTAGACAGAAGTATTCTCAGAAACTTCTTGGTGATGCATGCATTCAAAACACGGAGTTGAACCTTCCTTTTGATAGAACAGTTTTGAAACACTCTTATTGTAGAATCTGCATGTGGATATTTGGAGCGCTTTGAGGCCTATGCTAGAAAAGAAAATATCTTCACATAAAAATTAGACAGAAGCATTCTCAGAAACTTTTTTGTGATGTGTGCATTAAACTCACAGTGTTGAACCTGCCTTTTCATAGAGCAGTTTTGAAACACTCTTTTTGTGGAATCTGCAGGTGGATATTTGGAGTGCTTTGAGGACAATGCTATATAAGGAAATGTCTTCACAGAAAACCTAGACAGAAACATTATCAGAAACTTCTTTGTGATGTGTGCTTCCAAATCACAGAGTTGAACCTTCCTTTTGATATAGCAGGTTGGGAACACACTTTTTGTGGAATCTGCAAGTGAATTTTGGGAGCGCTTTGAGGACTATGCTGGAAAAGGAAATATATTCACCTAAAAACTAGAAAGAGGCATTCTCAAAAACTTCTCTGTGATGTGTGCGCTAAACTCACAAAGTTGAACATCCCTTTTGTTAGAGCAGTTTTGAAACACTGTTTTTGTAAAATCTGCAAGTGAATATTTGGAGTGATTGAGACCTCTGCTGGAAAATCGTATAACTTCAAATAAGAACGGGACAGAAGTATTCTCAGAAACATCTTTGTGATGTCTGCATTCAACTCGCGGAGTTGAAACTTCCTTTTGGTAGAGCAGTTTTGAAACTGTCTTTTTGTGGAAGCTACAAGTGGATATTTGGAAGGCTTTGAGGCTTATGCTGGAAAAGCTAATAACTTCACATAAAAAGTAGAGAGAAGCATTCTCAGAAACTTCTTTGTGATGAGTGCATTCAAGTGTACATTTGGAGTGCTTTGAGGCCTTTGCTGGAAAAGGAAATAACTTCACATAAAAATTAGACAGAAGCATTCTCAGAAACTTCTTTGTGATGTGTGCATTCAACTCACAGAGTTGGATCTTCCTTTTCTTAGAGCGGTTTGGAAACAAGATTTTTGTAGAGTATTCAAGTGGACATTTGGAGGGCTTTGAGGCCTATGCTGGAAAAGGAAATAACTTCACATAAAAACTAGACAGAAGCACTCTCAGGAACTTCTTTATAATGTGTGCATAAAACTCACACAGTTGAATCTTCCTTTTGATAGAGGAGTTTTGAAACACTATTTTTCTAGAATATTCAAGTGGACATTTGGTGGGCTTTGAGGCCTATTCTGGAAAAGGAAATATCTTCACATAAAAACTAGACAGAAGTACTCTCAGGAACTTCTTTATGATGTGTGCATTCAACTCACAGAGTTGAACCTTTCTTTTGATAGAGCAGTTTTGAAATACTCTTTTTGTAGAATATGCAAGCGGGGGTTTGGAGCGCTTTAAGTCCTATGCTGGAAAAGGAAACATTTTCAGATAAAAACTAGACAGAAGCATTCTCTCAAGCTTCTCTGTGATGTTTGCATTCAACTCGCAGAGTTGAACCTTGCTTTTGATAGAGCGGTTTTGAAACACTCTTTTTGTAGGATCTGCAACGATATATTTGGAGCGATTTGAGGCCTATGATGGAAAAGGAAATATCTTCACATAAAAACTAGACAGAAGCATTCTCAGAAACGTATTGGTTATGAGTCCATTCAACTCACAGAGTTGAACCTTCGTTTTGATAGGGCAGTTTTGAAACACTCTTTTTGTAGAATCTTCAAGTGGACATTTTTAGTGCTTTGACGATATGCTGGAAAAGGAAATATCTTCACATAAAAACTACACAGAAGCATTCTCAGAAACTTCTTTGTGATGTGTGCTTTCAACTCACAGATGTAAACATTTCTTTTGATAGAGTAGTTTTGAAACACTCTTTTCGTAGAATCTGCAAGTGGATATATGGAGCGCTTTGAAGCCTATGCTGGAAAAGGAAATCTCTTCACATAAAAACTATACAGAAGCATTCTCAGCAACTTCCTTGTGATTTGTGCATTCAACTCGGAGAGTTGAACCGTCCTTTTGTTAGAGCAGTTTGGGAACACTCTTTTTGTAGAATCTGCAAGTGGATATTTGGAGCACTTTGAAGCCTAAGCTGGAAAAGGAAACAACTTCACATAAAAACTAGAAGGAAGCATTCTCACAAACTTTTTTGTGATGTGTGCATTCAACTCAGCGAGTTTACCCTTACTTTTGATAGAGCAGTTTTGAAACACTCTTTTTGTAGAATGTGCAAGTAGACATTTGGAGCTCTTTCAGGCCTGTGCTGGAATAGAAAAGATCTTCACACAAAAACTAGACAGAAGCATTCTCAGAAACTTCTTTGTGATGTGTGCATTCCACTCACAGAGTTGAACCTTCCTTTTGATAGAGCAATTCTGAAACACTCTTTTTGTAGAATCCGCAAGTGGATATTTGGAGCACTTTGAGGCCTATGCTGGAAAAGGAAATATTTTCACGTAAAAACAAGACCGAAGCACTCTATCAAACTTCTTTGTGATGTTTACATTCAACTCACAGAGTTGAACCTTCCCTTGAATAGAGCAGTTTTGAAAGAATCTTTTTGTAGTATATGCAACTAGATATTTGGAGCGCTTTGAGTCCTATGAGGGAAATGGAAATATTTTTAGATAAAAACTAGACAGAGGCATTCTCAGAAACATATTTGTTACGAGTGAATTCAAGTCACAGAGTTGAACCTTCCTTTTGGCAGAGCGGTTTTGAAACCCTCTTTTTATTGAATCTTCCATTGGAGATTTAGAGCGCTTTGACGCAATGCTGGAAAAGGAAATATCTTCACATGAAAACTAGACGGATGCATTCCCAGAAACTTCTTTTTGATGTGTGCTTTCAACTCACAGAGTTGAACCTTTCTTTTGATAGAGCAGTTTTGAAACCCTCTCTTTGAAGAATCTTCATGTGGACATTTGGATATCTTTGAGGCCTATGCTGGAAAAGGAAATATCTTCACATAAAAACAAGACAGAAGCATTCTCAGAAACTACTTTGCAATGTGTGCGTTCAACACACAGACTTTAAACTTACTTTTGGCGGAGCAGTTCTGAAACAGTCTTTTTGTACAGTCTGCAAGTGGATATTTGGAGCGCTTTAAGGCCTACGCTGAAAAAAGAAATAACTTCAATCAAAAAGTAGAAAGAAGCATTCTCAGAAACCTCTTTGTGATGTGTGTATTGAACTCACAGAGTTGAACCTTCCTTTTGATAGAGGAGTTTTGAGATACTCTTTTTGTAGGATCTGCAAGTGAATAGTTGGAATGATTTGAGGCCTATGATGGTAAAGGAAATATCTTCACATAAAAACGATAGAGAAGCATTCTCGGAAACTTCCTTGTGATGTGTGCATTCAACTCACAGAGTTGAACCTTCCTTCTGATAGTGCAGTTTTGAAACACTCGTTTTGTATCATCTGCAAGTGGATACTTGGAGCGCTTTGAAGCCTATACTGGAAAAGTAAACGTCTTCTCATAAAAACTATACAGAAGCAATCTCCGAAACCACCTTGTGATGTGTGTATTCAACTCAGAGAGTTGAACCTTCCTTTTTTTAGAGCAGTTTTGAGACACTCTTTTTGCAAAATCTGCAAGTGAATACTTGGATCGCTTTGAAGCCTCTGCAGGGTAAAGGAAATATCTTCACATAAAAACAAAACAGAAGCATTGTCAGAAACTTCTTTATGATGTGTGCATTCAATTCACAGAGTTGAACCTTCCTTTCGATAGAGCAGTTTGGAAACACTCCTTTTGTAGTGTGTGCAAGTAGACATTTGGAGCTCCTTCAGGCCTGTGCTGGAAAAGGAAATATCTTCACACAAAAACTAGACAGAAGTATTCTCAGAAACTTCTTGGTGATGCATGCATTCAAAACACGGAGTTGAACCTTCCTTTTGATAGAACAGTTTTGAAACACTCTTATTGTAGAATCTGCATGTGGATATTTGGAGCGCTTTGAGGCCTATGCTAGAAAAGAAAATATCTTCACATAAAAATTAGACAGAAGCATTCTCAGAAACTTTTTTGTGATGTGTGCATTAAACTCACAGTGTTGAACCTGCCTTTTCATAGAGCAGTTTTGAAACACTCTTTTTGTAGAATCTGCAGGTGGATATTTGGAGTGCTTTGAGGACAATGCTATACAAGGAAATGTCTTCACAGAAAACCTAGACAGAAACATTATCAGAAACTTCTTTGTGATGTGTGCTTCCAAATCACAGAGTTGAACCTTCCTTTTGATATAGCAGGTTGGGAACACACTTTTTGTGGAATCTGCAAGTGAATTTTGGGAGCGCTTTGAGGACTATGCTGGAAAAGGAAATATATTCACCTAAAAACTAGAAAGAGGCATTCTCAAAAACTTCTCTGTGATGTGTGCGCTAAACTCACAAAGTTGAACATCCCTTTTGCTAGAGCAGTTTTGAAACACTGTTTTTGTAAAATCTGCAAGTGAATATTTGGAGTGATTGAGACCTCTGCTGGAAAATCATATAACTTCAAAGAAGAACGGGACAGAAGTATTCTCAGAAACATCTTTGTGATGTCTGCATTCAACTCGCGGAGTTGAAACTTCCTTTTGGTAGAGCAGTTTTGAAACTGTCTTTTTGTGGAAGCTACAAGTGGATATTTGGAAGGCTTTGAGGCTTATGCTGGAAAAGCTAATAACTTCACATAAAAAGTAGAGAGAAGCATTCTCAGAAACTTCTTTGTGATGAGTGCATTCAAGTGTACATTTGGAGTGCTTTGAGGCCTTTGCTGGAAAAGGAAATAACTTCACATAAAAATTAGACAGAAGCATTCTCAGAAACTTCTTTGTGATGTGTGCATTCAACTCACAGAGTTGGATCTTCCTTTTCTTAGAGCGGTTTGGAAACAAGATTTTTGTAGAGTATTCAAGTGGACATTTGGAGGGCTTTGAGGCCTATGCTGGAAAAGGAAATAACTTCACATAAAAACTAGACAGAAGCACTCTCAGGAACTACTTTATAATGTGTGCATAAAACTCACACAGTTGAATCTTCCTTTTGATAGAGGAGTTTTGAAACACTATTTTTCTAGAATATTCAAGTGGACATTTGGTGGGCTTTGAGGCCTATTCTGGAAAAGGAAATATCTTCACATAAAAACTAGACAGAAGTACTCTCAGGAACTTCTTTATGATGTGTGCATTCAACTCACAGAGTTGAACCTTTCTTTTGATAGAGAAGTTTTGAAATACTCTTTTTGTAGAATATGCAAGCGGGGGTTTGGAGCGCTTTAAGTCCTATGCTGGAAAAGGAAACATTTTCAGATAAAAACTAGACAGAAGCATTCTCTCAAGCTTCTCTGTGATGTTTGCATTCAACTCGCAGAGTTGAACCTTGCTTTTGATAGAGCAGTTTTGAAACACTCTTTTTGTAGGATCTGCAACGATATATTTGGAGCGATTTGAGGCCTATGATGGAAAAGGAAATATCTTCACATAAAAACTAGACAGAAGCATTCTCAGAAACGTATTGGTTATGAGTCCATTCAACTCACAGAGTTGAACCTTCGTTTTGATAGGGCAGTTTTGAAACACTCTTTTTGTAGAATCTTCAAGTGGACATTTTTAGTGCTTTGACGATATGCTGGAAAAGGAAATATCTTCACATGAAAACTACACAGAAGCATTCTCAGAAACTTCTTTGTGATGTGTGCTTTCAACTCACAGATGTAAACATTTCTTTTGATAGAGTAGTTTTGAAACACTCTTTTCGTAGAATCTGCAAGTGGATATATGGAGCGCTTTGAAGCCTATGCTGGAAAAGGAAATCTCTTCACATAAAAACTATACAGAAGCATTCTCAGCAACTTCCTTGTGATTTGTGCATTCAACTCGGAGAGTTGAACCGTCCTTTTGTTAGAGCAGTTTGGGAACACTCTTTTTGTAGAATCTGCAAGTGGATATTTGGAGCACTTTGAAGCCTAAGCTGGAAAAGGAAACAACTTCACCTAAAAACTAGAAGGAAGCATTCTCACAAACTTTTTTGTGATGTGTGCATTCAACTCAGCGAGTTTAACCTTACTTTTGATAGAGCAGTTTTGAAACACTCTTTTTGTAGAATGTGCAAGTAGACATTTGGAGCTCTTTCAGGCCTGTGCTGGAATAGAAAAGATCTTCACACAAAAACTAGACAGAAGCATTCTCAGAAACTTCTTTGTGATGTGTGCATTCCACTCACAGAGTTGAACCTTCCTTTTGATAGAGCAATTCTGAAACACTCTTTTTGTAGAATCCGCAAGTGGATATTTGGAGCACTTTGAGGCCTATGCTGGAAAAGGAAATATTTTCACGTAAAAACAAGACCGAAGCACTCTATCAAACTTCTTTGTGATGTTTACATTCAACTCACAGAGTTGAACCTTCCCTTGAATAGAGCAGTTTTGAAAGAATCTTTTTGTAGTATATGCAACTAGATATTTGGAGCGCTTTGAGTCCTATGAGGGAAATGGAAATATTTTTAGATAAAAACTAGACAGAGGCATTCTCAGAAACATATTTGTTACGAGTGAATTCAAGTCACAGAGTTGAACCTTCCTTTTGGCAGAGCGGTTTTGAAACCCTCTTTTTATTGAATCTTCCATTGGAGATTTAGAGCGCTTTGACGCAATGCTGGAAAAGGAAATATCTTCACATGAAAACTAGACGGATGCATTCCCAGAAACTTCTTTTTGATGTGTGCTTTCAACTCACAGAGTTGAACCTTTCTTTTGATAGAGCAGTTTTGAAACCCTCTCTTTGAAGAATCTTCATGTGGACATTTGGATATCTTTGAGGCCTATGCTGGAAAAGGAAATATCTTCAC
Organism: Pongo abelii; assembly: GCF_028885655.2. Lineage (NCBI taxonomy): Eukaryota > Metazoa > Chordata > Mammalia > Primates > Hominidae > Pongo > Pongo abelii. The sequence goes on from NC_072005.2 coordinate 26,730,414, forward strand.
ATAAAAACAAGACAGAAGCATTCTCAGAAACTACTTTGCAATGTGTGCGTTCAACACACAGACTTTAAACTTACTTTTGGCGGAGCAGTTCTGAAACAGTCTTTTTGTACAGTCTGCAAGTGGATATTTGGAGCGCTTTAAGGCCTACGCTGAAAAAAGAAATAACTTCAATCAAAAAGTAGAAAGAAGCAATCTCAGAAACCTCTTTGTGATGTGTGTATTGAACTCACAGAGTTGAACCTTCCTTTTGATAGAGGAGTTTTGAGATACTCTTTTTGTAGGATCTGCAAGTGAATCGTTGGAATGATTTGAGGCCTATGATGGTAAAGGAAATATCTTCACATAAAAACGATAAAGAAGCATTCTCGGAAACTTCCTTGTGATGTGTGCATTCAACTCACAGAGTTGAACCTTCCTTCTGATAGTGCAGTTTTGAAACACTCGTTTTGTATCATCTGCAAGTGGATACTTGGAGCGCTTTGAAGCCTATACTGGAAAAGTAAATGTCTTCTCATAAAAACTATACAGAAGCAATCTCCGAAACCACCTTGTGATGTGTGTATTCAACTCAGAGAGTTGAACCTTCCTTTTTTTAGAGCAGTTTTGAGACACTCTTTTTGCAAAATCTGCAAGTGAATACTTGGATCGCTTTGAAGCCTCTGCAGGGTAAAGGAAATATCTTCACATAAAAACAAAACAGAAGCATTGTCAGAAACTTCTTTATGATGTGTGCATTCAATTCACAGAGTTGAACCTTCCTTTCGATAGAGCAGTTTTGAAACACTCCTTTTGTAGTGTGTGCAAGTAGACATTTGGAGCTCCTTCAGGCCTGTGCTGGAAAAGGAAATATCTTCACACAAAAACTAGACAGAAGTATTCTCAGAAACTTCTTGGTGATGCATGCATTCAAAACACGGAGTTGAACCTTCCTTTTGATAGAACAGTTTTGAAACACTCTTATTGTAGAATCTGCATGTGGATATTTGGAGCGCTTTGAGGCCTATGCTAGAAAAGAAAATATCTTCACATAAAAATTAGACAGAAGCATTCTCAGAAACTTTTTTGTGATGTGTGCATTAAACTCACAGTGTTGAACCTGCCTTTTCATAGAGCAGTTTTGAAACACTCTTTTTGTAGAATCTGCAGGTGGATATTTGGAGTGCTTTGAGGACAATGCTATATAAGGAAATGTCTTCACAGAAAACCTAGACAGAAACATTATCAGAAACTTCTTTGTGATGTGTGCTTCCAAATCACAGAGTTGAACCTTCCTTTTGATATAGCAGGTTGGGAACACACTTTTTGTGGAATCTGCAAGTGAATTTTGGGAGCGCTTTGAGGACTATGCTGGAAAAGGAAATATATTCACCTAAAAACTAGAAAGAGGCATTCTCAAAAACTTCTCTGTGATGTGTGCGCTAAACTCACAAAGTTGAACATCCCTTTTGCTAGAGCAGTTTTGAAACACTGTTTTTGTAAAATCTGCAAGTGAATATTTGGAGTGATTGAGACCTCTGCTGGAAAATCATATAACTTCAAAGAAGAACGGGACAGAAGTATTCTCAGAAACATCTTTGTGATGTCTGCATTCAACTCGCGGAGTTGAAACTTCCTTTTGGTAGAGCAGTTTTGAAACTGTCTTTTTGTGGAAGCTACAAGTGGATATTTGGAAGGCTTTGAGGCTTATGCTGGAAAAGCTAATAACTTCACATAAAAAGTAGAGAGAAGCATTCTCAGAAACTTCTTTGTGATGAGTGCATTCAAGTGTACATTTGGAGTGCTTTGAGGCCTTTGCTGGAAAAGGAAATAACTTCACATAAAAATTAGACAGAAGCATTCTCAGAAACTTCTTTGTGATGTGTGCATTCAACTCACAGAGTTGGATCTTCCTTTTCTTAGAGCGGTTTGGAAACAAGATTTTTGTAGAGTATTCAAGTGGACATTTGGAGGGCTTTGAGGCCTATGCTGGAAAAGGAAATAACTTCACATAAAAACTAGACAGAAGCACTCTCAGGAACTTCTTTATAATGTGTGCATAAAACTCACACAGTTGAATCTTCCTTTTGATAGAGGAGTTTTGAAACACTATTTTTCTAGAATATTCAAGTGGACATTTGGTGGGCTTTGAGGCCTATTCTGGAAAAGGAAATATCTTCACATAAAAACTAGACAGAAGTACTCTCAGGAACTTCTTTATGATGTGTGCATTCAACTCACAGAGTTGAACCTTTCTTTTGATAGAGCAGTTTTGAAATACTCTTTTTGTAGTATATGCAAGCGGGGGTTTGGAGCGCTTTAAGTCCTATGCTGGAAAAGGAAACATTTTCAGATAAAAACTAGACAGAAGCATTCTCTCAAGCTTCTCTGTGATGTTTGCATTCAACTCGCAGAGTTGAACCTTGCTTTTGATAGAGCAGTTTTGAAACACTCTTTTTGTAGGATCTGCAACGATATATTTGGAGCGATTTGAGGCCTATGATGGAAAAGGAAATATCTTCACATAAAAACTAGACAGAAGCATTCTCAGAAACGTATTGGTTATGAGTCCATTCAACTCACAGAGTTGAACCTTCGTTTTGATAGGGCAGTTTTGAAACACTCTTTTTGTAGAATCTTCAAGTGGACATTTTTAGTGCTTTGACGATATGCTGGAAAAGGAAATATCTTCACATAAAAACTACACAGAAGCATTCTCAGAAACTTCTTTGTGATGTGTGCTTTCAACTCACAGATGTAAACATTTCTTTTGATAGAGTAGTTTTGAAACACTCTTTTCGTAGAATCTGCAAGTGGATATATGGAGCGCTTTGAAGCCTATGCTGGAAAAGGAAAACTCTTCACATAAAAACTATACAGAAGCATTCTCAGCAACTTCCTTGTGATTTGTGCATTCAACTCGGAGAGTTGAACCGTCCTTTTGTTAGAGCAGTTTGGGAACACTCTTTTTGTAGAATCTGCAAGTGGATATTTGGAGCACTTTGAAGCCTAAGCTGGAAAAGGAAACAACTTCACATAAAAACTAGAAGGAAGCATTCTCACAAACTTTTTTGTGATGTGTGCATTCAACTCAGCGAGTTTAACCTTACTTTTGATAGAGCAGTTTTGAAACACTCTTTTTGTAGAATGTGCAAGTAGACATTTGGAGCTCTTTCAGGCCTGTGCTGGAATAGAAAAGATCTTCACACAAAAACTAGACAGAAGCATTCTCAGAAACTTCTTTATGATGTGTGCATTCCACTCACAGAGTTGAACCTTCCTTTTGATAGAGCAATTCTGAAACACTCTTTTTGTAGAATCCGCAAGTGGATATTTGGAGCACTTTGAGGCCTATGCTGGAAAAGGAAATATTTTCACGTAAAAACAAGACCGAAGCACTCTATCAAACTTCTTTGTGATGTTTACATTCAACTCACAGAGTTGAACCTTCCCTTGAATAGAGCAGTTTTGAAAGAATCTTTTTGTAGTATATGCAACTAGATATTTGGAGCGCTTTGAGTCCTATGAGGGAAATGGAAATATTTTTAGATAAAAACTAGACAGAGGCATTCTCAGAAACATATTTGTTACGAGTGAATTCAAGTCACAGAGTTGAACCTTCCTTTTGGCAGAGCGGTTTTGAAACCCTCTTTTTATTGAATCTTCCATTGGAGATTTAGAGCGCTTTGACGCAATGCTGGAAAAGGAAATATCTTCACATAAAAACTAGACGGATGCATTCCCAGAAACTTCTTTTTGATGTGTGCTTTCAACTCACAGAGTTGAACCTTTCTTTTGATAGAGCAGTTTTGAAACCCTCTCTTTGAAGAATCTTCATGTGGACATTTGGATATCTTTGAGGCCTATGCTGGAAAAGGAAATATCTTCACATAAAAACAAGACAGAAGCATTCTCAGAAACTACTTTGCAATGTGTGCGTTCAACACACAGACTTTAAACTTACTTTTGGCGGAGCAGTTCTGAAACAGTCTTTTTGTACAGTCTGCAAGTGGATATTTGGAGCGCTTTAAGGCCTACGCTGAAAAAAGAAATAACTTCAATCAAAAAGTAGAAAGAAGCATTCTCAGAAACCTCTTTGTGATGTGTGTATTGAACTCACAGAGTTGAACCTTCCTTTTGATAGAGGAGTTTTGAGATACTCTTTCTGTAGGATCTGCAAGTGAATAGTTGGAATGATTTGAGGCCTATGATGGTAAAGGAAATATCTTCACATAAAAACTATAGAGAAGCATTCTCGGAAACTTCCTTGTGATGTGTGCATTCAACTCACAGAGTTGAACCTTCCTTCTGATAGTGCAGTTTTGAAACACTCGTTTTGTATCATCTGCAAGTGGATACTTGGAGCGCTTTGAAGCCTATACTGGAAAAGTAAATGTCTTCTCATAAAAACTAGACAGAAGCAATCTCCGAAACCACCTTGTGATGTGTGTATTCAACTCAGAGAGTTGAACCTTCCTTTTTTTAGAGCAGTTTTGAGACACTCTTTTTGCAAAATCTGCAAGTGAATACTTGGATCGCTTTGAAGCCTCTGCAGGGTAAAGGAAATATCTTCACATAAAAACAAAACACAAGCATTGACAGAAACTTCTTTATGATGTGTGCATTCAATTCACAGAGTTGAACCTTCCTTTCGATAGAGCAGTTTTGAAACACTCCTTTTGTAGTGTGTGCAAGTAGACATTTGGAGCTCCTTCAGGCCTGTGCTGGAAAAGGAAATATCTTCACACAAAAACTAGACAGAAGTATTCTCAGAAACTTCTTGGTGATGCATGCATTCAAAACACGGAGTTGAACCTTCCTTTTGATAGAACAGTTTTGAAACACTCTTATTGTAGAATCTGCATGTGGATATTTGGAGCGCTTTGAGGCCTATGCTAGAAAAGAAAATATCTTCGCAAAAAAATTAGACAGAAGCATTCTCAGAAACTTTTTTGTGATGTCTCCATTAAACTCACAGGGTTGAACCTGCCTTTTCATAGAGCAGTTTTGAAACACTCTTTTTGTAGAATCTGCAGGTGGATATTTGGAGTGCTTTGAGGACAATGCTATATAAGGAAATGTCTTCACAGAAAACCTAGACAGAAACACTATCAGAACCTTCTTTGTGATGTGTGCTTCCAAATCACAGAGTTGAACCTTCCTTTTGATATAGCAGGTTGGGAACACACTTTTTGTGGAATCTGCAAGTGAATTTTGGGAGCGCTTTGAGGACTATGCTGGAAAAGGAAATATATTCACCTAAAAACTAGAAAGAGGCATTCTCAAAAACTTCTCTGTGATGTGTGCGCTAAACTCACAAAGTTGAACATCCCTTTTGCTAGAGCAGTTTTGAAACACTGTTTTTGTAAAATCTGCAAGTGAATATTTGGAGTGATTGAGACCTCTGCTGGAAAATCATATAACTTCAAAGAAGAACGGGACAGAAGTATTCTCAGAAACATCTTTGTGATGTCTGCATTCAACTCGCGGAGTTGAAACTTCCTTTTGGTAGAGCAGTTTTGAAACTGTCTTTTTGTGGAAGCTACAAGTGGATATTTGGAAGGCTTTGAGGCTTATGCTGGAAAAGCTAACAACTTCACATAAAAAGTAGAGAGAAGCATTCTCAGAAACTTCTTTGTGATGAGTGCATTCAAGTGTACATTTGGAGTGCTTTGAGGCCTTTGCTGGAAAAGGAAATAACTTCACATAAAAATTAGACAGAAGCATTCTCAGAAACTTCTTTGTGATGTGTGCATTCAACTCACAGAGTTGGATCTTCCTTTTCTTAGAGCGGTTTGGAAACAAGATTTTTGTAGAGTATTCAAGTGGACATTTGGAGGGCTTTGAGGCCTATGCTGGAAAAGGAAATAACTTCACATAAAAACTAGACAGAAGCACTCTCAGGAACTTCTTTATAATGTGTGCATAAAACTCACACAGTTGAATCTTCCTTTTGATAGAGGAGTTTTGAAACACTATTTTTCTAGAATATTCAAGTGGACATTTGGTGGGCTTTGAGGCCTATTCTGGAAAAGGAAATATCTTCACATAAAAACTAGACAGAAGTACTCTCAGGAACTTCTTTCTGATGTGTGCATTCAACTCACAGAGTTGAACCTTTCTTTTGATAGAGCAGTTTTGAAATACTCTTTTTGTAGAATATGCAAGCGGGGGTTTGGAGCGCTTTAAGTCCTATGCTGGAAAAGGAAACATTTTCAGATAAAAACTAGACAGAAGCATTCTCTCAAGCTTCTCTGTGATGTTTGCATTCAACTCGCAGAGTTGAACCTTGCTTTTGATAGAGCAGTTTTGAAACACTCTTTTTGTAGGATCTGCAACGATATATTTGGAGCGATTTGAGGCCTATGATGGAAAAGGAAATATCTTCACATAAAAACTAGACAGAAGCATTCTCAGAAACGTATTGGTTATGAGTCCATTCAACTCACAGAGTTGAACCTTCGTTTTGATAGGGCAGTTTTGAAACACTCTTTTTGTAGAATCTTCAAGTGGACATTTTTAGTGCTTTGACGATATGCTGGAAAAGGAAATATCTTCACATAAAAACTACACAGAAGCATTCACAGAAACTTCTTTGTGATGTGTGCTTTCAACTCACAGATGTAAACATTTCTTTTGATAGAGTAGTTTTGAAACACTCTTTTCGTAGAATCTGCAAGTGGATATATGGAGCGCTTTGAAGCCTATGCTGGAAAAGGAAATCTCTTCACATAAAAACTATACAGAAGCATTCTCAGCAACTTCCTTGTGATTTGTGCATTCAACTCGGAGAGTTGAACCGTCCTTTTGTTAGAGCAGTTTGGGAACACTCTTTTTGTAGAATCTGCAAGTGGATATTTGGAGCACTTTGAAGCCTAAGCTGGAAAAGGAAACAACTTCACATAAAAACTAGAAGGAAGCATTCTCACAAACTTTTTGTGATGTGTGCATTCAACTCAGCGAGTTTACCCTTACTTTTGATAGAGCAGTTTTGAAGCACTCTTTTTGTAGAATGTGCAAGTAGACATTTGGAGCTCTTTCAGGCCTGTGCTGGAATAGAAAAGATCTTCACACAAAAACTAGACAGAAGCATTCTCAGAAACTTCTTTGTGATGTGTGCATTCCACTCACAGAGTTGAACCTTCCTTTTGATAGAGCAATTCTGAAACACTCTTTTTGTAGAATCCGCAAGTGGATATTTGGAGCACTTTGAGGCCTATGCTGGAAAAGGAAATATTTTCACGTAAAAACAAGACCGAAGCACTCTATCAAACTTCTTTGTGATGTTTACATTCAACTCACAGAGTTGAACCTTCCCTTGAATAGAGCAGTTTTGAAAGAATCTTTTTGTAGTATATGCAACTAGATATTTGGAGCGCTTTGAGTCCTATGAGGGAAATGGAAATATTTTTAGATAAAAACTAGACAGAGGCATTCTCAGAAACATATTTGTTACGAGTGAATTCAAGTCACAGAGTTGAACCTTCCTTTTGGCAGAGCGGTTTTGAAACCCTCTTTTTATTGAATCTTCCATTGGAGATTTAGAGCGCTTTGACGCAATGCTGGAAAAGGAAATATCTTCACATGAAAACTAGACGGATGCATTCCCAGAAACTTCTTTTTGATGTGTGCTTTCAACTCACAGAGTTGAACCTTTCTTTTGATAGAGCAGTTTTGAAACCCTCTCTTTGAAGAATCTTCATGTGGACATTTGGATATCTTTGAGACCTATGCTGGAAAAGGAAATATCTTCACATAAAAACAAGACAGAAGCATTCTCAGAAACTACTTTGCAATGTGTGCGTTCAACACACAGACTTTAAACTTGCTTTTGGCGGAGCAGTTCTGAAACAGTCTTTTTGTACAGTCTGCAAGTGGATATTGGGAGCGCTTTAAGGCCTACGCTGAAAAAAGAAATAACTTCAATCAAAAAGTAGAAAGAAGCATTCTCAGAAACCTCTTTGTGATGTGTGTATTGAACTCACAGAGTTGAACCTTCCTTTTGATAGAGGAGTTTTGAGATACTCTTTCTGTAGGATCTGCAAGTGAATAGTTGGAATGATTTGAGGCCTATGATGGTAAAGGAAATATCTTCACATAAAAACTATAGAGAAGCATTCTCGGAAACTTCCTTGTGATGTGTGCATTCAACTCACAGAGTTGAACCTTCCTTCTGATAGTGCAGTTTTGAAACACTCGTTTTGTATCATCTGCAAGTGGATACTTGGAGCGCTTTGAAGCCTATACTGGAAAAGTAAATGTCTTCTCATAAAAACTATACAGAAGCAATCTCCGAAACCACCTTGTGATGTGTGTATTCAACTCAGAGAGTTGAACCTTCCTTTTTTTAGAGCAGTTTTGAGACACTCTTTTTGCAAAATCTGCAAGTAAATACTTGGATCGCTTTGAAGCCTCTGCAGGGTAAAGGAAATATCTTCACATAAAAACAAAACACAAGCATTGTCAGAAACTTCTTTATGATGTGTGCATTCAATTCACAGAGTTGAACCTTCCTTTCGATAGAGCAGTTTTGAAACACTCCTTTTGTAGTGTGTGCAAGTAGACATTTGGAGCTCCTTCAGGCCTGTGCTGGAAAAGGAAATATCTTCACACAAAAACTAGACAGAAGTATTCTCAGAAACTTCTTGGTGATGCATGCATTCAAAACACGGAGTTGAACCTTCCTTTTGATAGAACAGTTTTGAAACACTCTTATTGTAGAATCTGCATGTGGATATTTGGAGCGCTTTGAGGCCTATGCTAGAAAAGAAAATATCTTCGCAAAAAAATTAGACAGAAGCATTCTCAGAAACTTTTTTGTGATGTGTGCATTAAACTCACAGTGTTGAACCTGCCTTTTGATAGAGCAGTTTTGAAACACTCTTTTTGTAGAATCTGCAGGTGGATATTTGGAGTGCTTTGAGGACAATGCTATATAAGGAAATGTCTTCACAGAAAACCTAGACAGAAACACTATCAGAAACTTCTTTGTGATGTGTGCTTCCAAATCACAGAGTTGAACCTTCCTTTTGATATAGCAGGTTGGGAACACACTTTTTGTGGAATCTGCAAGTGAATTTTGGGAGCGCTTTGAGGACTATGCTGGAAAAGGAAATATATTCACCTAAAAACTAGAAAGAGGCATTCTCAAAAACTTCTCTGTGATGTGTGCGCTAAACTCACAAAGTTGAACATCCCTTTTGCTAGAGCAGTTTTGAAACACTGTTTTTGTAAAATCTGCAAGTGAATATTTGGAGTGATTGAGACCTCTGCTGGAAAATCATATAACTTCAAAGAAGAACGGGACAGAAGTATTCTCAGAAACATCTTTGTGATGTCTGCATTCAACTCGCGGAGTTGAAACTTCCTTTTGGTAGAGCAGTTTTGAAACTGTCTTTTTGTGGAAGCTACAAGTGGATATTTGGAAGGCTTTGAGGCTTATGCTGGAAAAGCTAATAACTTCACATAAAAAGTAGAGAGAAGCATTCTCAGAAACTTCTTTGTGATGAGTGCATTCAAGTGTACATTTGGAGTGCTTTGAGGCCTTTGCTGGAAAAGGAAATAACTTCACATAAAAATTAGACAGAAGCATTCTCAGAAACTTCTTTGTGATGTGTGCATTCAACTCACAGAGTTGGATCTTCCTTTTCTTAGAGCGGTTTGGAAACAAGATTTTTGTAGAGTATTCAAGTGGACATTTGGAGGGCTTTGAGGCCTATGCTGGAAAAGGAAATAACTTCACATAAAAACTAGACAGAAGCACTCTCAGGAACTTCTTTATAATGTGTGCATAAAACTCACACAGTTGAATCTTCCTTTTGATAGAGGAGTTTTGAAACACTAATTTTCTAGAATATTCAAGTGGACATTTGGTGGGCTTTGAGGCCTATTCTGGAAAAGGAAATATCTTCACATAAAAACTAGACAGAAGTACTCTCAGGAACTTCTTTCTGATGTGTGCATTCAACTCACAGAGTTGAACCTTTCTTTTGATAGAGCAGTTTTGAAATACTCTTTTTGTAGAATATGCAAGCGGGGGTTTGGAGCGCTTTAAGTCCTATGCTGGAAAAGGAAACATTTTCAGATAAAAACTAGACAGAAGCATTCTCTCAAGCTTCTCTGTGATGTTTGCATTCAACTCGCAGAGTTGAACCTTGCTTTTGATAGAGCAGTTTTGAAACACTCTTTTTGTAGGATCTGCAACGATATATTTGGAGCGATTTGAGGCCTATGATGGAAAAGGAAATATCTTCACATAAAAACTAGACAGAAGCATTCTCAGAAACGTATTGGTTATGAGTCCATTCAACTCACAGAGTTGAACCTTCGTTTTGATAGGGCAGTTTTGAAACACTCTTTTTGTAGAATCTTCAAGTGGACATTTTTAGTGCTTTGACGATATGCTGGAAAAGGAAATATCTTCACATAAAAACTACACAGAAGCATTCTCAGAAACTTCTTTGTGATGTGTGCTTTCAACTCACAGATGTAAACATTTCTTTTGATAGAGTAGTTTTGAAACACTCTTTTCGTAGAATCTGCAAGTGGATATATGGAGCGCTTTGAAGCCTATGCTGGAAAAGGAAATCTCTTCACATAAAAACTATACAGAAGCATTCTCAGCAACTTCCTTGTGATTTGTGCATTCAACTCGGAGAGTTGAACCGTCCTTTTGTTAGAGCAGTTTGGGAACACTCTTTTTGTAGAATCTGCAAGTGGATATTTGGAGCACTTTGAAGCCTAAGCTGGAAAAGGAAACAACTTCACATAAAAACTAGAAGGAAGCATTCTCACAAACTTTTTTGTGATGTGTGCATTCAACTCAGCGAGTTTAACCTTACTTTTGATAGAGCAGTTTTGAAACACTCTTTTTGTAGAATGTGCAAGTAGACATTTGGAGCTCTTTCAGGCCTGTGCTGGAATAGAAAAGATCTTCACACAAAAACTAGACAGAAGCATTCTCAGAAACTTCTTTATGATGTGTGCATTCCACTCACAGAGTTGAACCTTCCTTTTGATAGAGCAATTCTGAAACACTCTTTTTGTAGAATCCGCAAGTGGATATTTGGAGCACTTTGAGGCCTATGCTGGAAAAGGAAATATTTTCACGTAAAAACAAGACCGAAGCACTCTATCAAACTTCTTTGTGATGTTTACATTCAACTCACAGAGTTGAACCTTCCCTTGAATAGAGCAGTTTTGAAAGAATCTTTTTGTAGTATATGCAACTAGATATTTGGAGCGCTTTGAGTCCTATGAGGGAAATGGAAATATTTTTAGATAAAAACTAGACAGAGGCATTCTCAGAAACATATTTGTTACGAGTGAATTCAAGTCACAGAGTTGAACCTTCCTTTTGGCAGAGCGGTTTTGAAACCCTCTTTTTATTGAATCTTCCATTGGAGATTTAGAGCGCTTTGACGCAATGCTGGAAAAGGAAATATCTTCACATAAAAACTAGACGGATGCATTCCCAGAAACTTCTTTTTGATGTGTGCTTTCAACTCACAGAGTTGAACCTTTCTTTTGATAGAGCAGTTTTGAAACCCTCTCTTTGAAGAATCTTCATGTGGACATTTGGATATCTTTGAGGCCTATGCTGGAAAAGGAAATATCTTCACATAAAAACAAGACAGAAGCATTCTCAGAAACTACTTTGCAATGTGTGCGTTCAACACACAGACTTTAAACTTACTTTTGGCGGAGCAGTTCTGAAACAGTCTTTTTGTACAGTCTGCAAGTGGATATTTGGAGCGCTTTAAGGCCTACGCTGAAAAAAGAAATAACTTCAATCAAAAAGTAGAAAGAAGCATTCTCAGAAACCTCTTTGTGATGTGTGTATTGAACTCACAGAGTTGAACCTTCCTTTTGATAGAGGAGTTTTGAGATACTCTTTCTGTAGGATCTGCAAGTGAATAGTTGGAATGATTTGAGGCCTATGATGGTAAAGGAAATATCTTCACATAAAAACTATAGAGAAGCATTCTCGGAAACTTCCTTGTGATGTGTGCATTCAACTCACAGAGTTGAACCTTCCTTCTGATAGTGCAGTTTTGAAACACTCGTTTTGTATCATCTGCAAGTGGATACTTGGAGCGCTTTGAAGCCTATACTGGAAAAGTAAATGTCTTCTCATAAAAACTAGACAGAAGCAATCTCCGAAACCACCTTGTGATGTGTGTATTCAACTCAGAGAGTTGAACCTTCCTTTTTTTAGAGCAGTTTTGAGACACTCTTTTTGCAAAATCTGCAAGTGAATACTTGGATCGCTTTGAAGCCTCTGCAGGGTAAAGGAAATATCTTCACATAAAAACAAAACACAAGCATTGACAGAAACTTCTTTATGATGTGTGCATTCAATTCACAGAGTTGAACCTTCCTTTCGATAGAGCAGTTTTGAAACACTCCTTTTGTAGTGTGTGCAAGTAGACATTTGGAGCTCCTTCAGGCCTGTGCTGGAAAAGGAAATATCTTCACACAAAAACTAGACAGAAGTATTCTCAGAAACTTCTTGGTGATGCATGCATTCAAAACACGGAGTTGAACCTTCCTTTTGATAGAACAGTTTTGAAACACTCTTATTGTAGAATCTGCATGTGGATATTTGGAGCGCTTTGAGGCCTATGCTAGAAAAGAAAATATCTTCGCAAAAAAATTAGACAGAAGCATTCTCAGAAACTTTTTTGTGATGTCTCCATTAAACTCACAGGGTTGAACCTGCCTTTTCATAGAGCAGTTTTGAAACACTCTTTTTGTAGAATCTGCAGGTGGATATTTGGAGTGCTTTGAGGACAATGCTATATAAGGAAATGTCTTCACAGAAAACCTAGACAGAAACACTATCAGAACCTTCTTTGTGATGTGTGCTTCCAAATCACAGAGTTGAACCTTCCTTTTGATATAGCAGGTTGGGAACACACTTTTTGTGGAATCTGCAAGTGAATTTTGGGAGCGCTTTGAGGACTATGCTGGAAAAGGAAATATATTCACCTAAAAACTAGAAAGAGGCATTCTCAAAAACTTCTCTGTGATGTGTGCGCTAAACTCACAAAGTTGAACATCCCTTTTGCTAGAGCAGTTTTGAAACACTGTTTTTGTAAAATCTGCAAGTGAATATTTGGAGTGATTGAGACCTCTGCTGGAAAATCATATAACTTCAAAGAAGAACGGGACAGAAGTATTCTCAGAAACATCTTTGTGATGTCTGCATTCAACTCGCGGAGTTGAAACTTCCTTTTGGTAGAGCAGTTTTGAAACTGTCTTTTTGTGGAAGCTACAAGTGGATATTTGGAAGGCTTTGAGGCTTATGCTGGAAAAGCTAACAACTTCACATAAAAAGTAGAGAGAAGCATTCTCAGAAACTTCTTTGTGATGAGTGCATTCAAGTGTACATTTGGAGTGCTTTGAGGCCTTTGCTGGAAAAGGAAATAACTTCACATAAAAATTAGACAGAAGCATTCTCAGAAACTTCTTTGTGATGTGTGCATTCAACTCACAGAGTTGGATCTTCCTTTTCTTAGAGCGGTTTGGAAACAAGATTTTTGTAGAGTATTCAAGTGGACATTTGGAGGGCTTTGAGGCCTATGCTGGAAAAGGAAATAACTTCACATAAAAACTAGACAGAAGCACTCTCAGGAACTTCTTTATAATGTGTGCATAAAACTCACACAGTTGAATCTTCCTTTTGATAGAGGAGTTTTGAAACACTATTTTTCTAGAATATTCAAGTGGACATTTGGTGGGCTTTGAGGCCTATTCTGGAAAAGGAAATATCTTCACATAAAAACTAGACAGAAGTACTCTCAGGAACTTCTTTCTGATGTGTGCATTCAACTCACAGAGTTGAACCTTTCTTTTGATAGAGCAGTTTTGAAATACTCTTTTTGTAGAATATGCAAGCGGGGGTTTGGAGCGCTTTAAGTCCTATGCTGGAAAAGGAAACATTTTCAGATAAAAACTAGACAGAAGCATTCTCTCAAGCTTCTCTGTGATGTTTGCATTCAACTCGCAGAGTTGAACCTTGCTTTTGATAGAGCAGTTTTGAAACACTCTTTTTGTAGGATCTGCAACGATATATTTGGAGCGATTTGAGGCCTATGATGGAAAAGGAAATATCTTCACATAAAAACTAGACAGAAGCATTCTCAGAAACGTATTGGTTATGAGTCCATTCAACTCACAGAGTTGAACCTTCGTTTTGATAGGGCAGTTTTGAAACACTCTTTTTGTAGAATCTTCAAGTGGACATTTTTAGTGCTTTGACGATATGCTGGAAAAGGAAATATCTTCACATAAAAACTACACAGAAGCATTCTCAGAAACTTCTTTGTGATGTGTGCTTTCAACTCACAGATGTAAACATTTCTTTTGATAGAGTAGTTTTGAAACACTCTTTTCGTAGAATCTGCAAGTGGATATATGGAGCGCTTTGAAGCCTATGCTGGAAAAGGAAATCTCTTCACATAAAAACTATACAGAAGCATTCTCAGCAACTTCCTTGTGATTTGTGCATTCAACTCGGAGAGTTGAACCGTCCTTTTGTTAGAGCAGTTTGGGAACACTCTTTTTGTAGAATCTGCAAGTGGATATTTGGAGCACTTTGAAGCCTAAGCTGGAAAAGGAAACAACTTCACATAAAAACTAGAAGGAAGCATTCTCACAAACTTTTTGTGATGTGTGCATTCAACTCAGCGAGTTTACCCTTACTTTTGATAGAGCAGTTTTGAAGCACTCTTTTTGTAGAATGTGCAAGTAGACATTTGGAGCTCTTTCAGGCCTGTGCTGGAATAGAAAAGATCTTCACACAAAAACTAGACAGAAGCATTCTCAGAAACTTCTTTGTGATGTGTGCATTCCACTCACAGAGTTGAACCTTCCTTTTGATAGAGCAATTCTGAAACACTCTTTTTGTAGAATCCGCAAGTGGATATTTGGAGCACTTTGAGGCCTATGCTGGAAAAGGAAATATTTTCACGTAAAAACAAGACCGAAGCACTCTATCAAACTTCTTTGTGATGTTTACATTCAACTCACAGAGTTGAACCTTCCCTTGAATAGAGCAGTTTTGAAAGAATCTTTTTGTAGTATATGCAACTAGATATTTGGAGCGCTTTGAGTCCTATGAGGGAAATGGAAATATTTTTAGATAAAAACTAGACAGAGGCATTCTCAGAAACATATTTGTTACGAGTGAATTCAAGTCACAGAGTTGAACCTTCCTTTTGGCAGAGCGGTTTTGAAACCCTCTTTTTATTGAATCTTCCATTGGAGATTTAGAGCGCTTTGACGCAATGCTGGAAAAGGAAATATCTTCACATAAAAACTAGACGGATGCATTCCCAGAAACTTCTTTTTGATGTGTGCTTTCAACTCACAGAGTTGAACCTTTCTTTTGATAGAGCAGTTTTGAAACCCTCTCTTTGAAGAATCTTCATGTGGACATTTGGATATCTTTGAGACCTATGCTGGAAAAGGAAATATCTTCACATAAAAACAAGACAGAAGCATTCTCAGAAACTACTTTGCAATGTGTGCGTTCAACACACAGACTTTAAACTTGCTTTTGGCGGAGCAGTTCTGAAACAGTCTTTTTGTACAGTCTGCAAGTGGATATTGGGAGCGCTTTAAGGCCTACGCTGAAAAAAGAAATAACTTCAATCAAAAAGTAGAAAGAAGCATTCTCAGAAACCTCTTTGTGATGTGTGTATTGAACTCACAGAGTTGAACCTTCCTTTTGATAGAGGAGTTTTGAGATACTCTTTCTGTAGGATCTGCAAGTGAATAGTTGGAATGATTTGAGGCCTATGATGGTAAAGGAAATATCTTCACATAAAAACTATAGAGAAGCATTCTCGGAAACTTCCTTGTGATGTGTGCATTCAACTCACAGAGTTGAACCTTCCTTCTGATAGTGCAGTTTTGAAACACTCGTTTTGTATCATCTGCAAGTGGATACTTGGAGCGCTTTGAAGCCTATACTGGAAAAGTAAATGTCTTCTCATAAAAACTATACAGAAGCAATCTCCGAAACCACCTTGTGATGTGTGTATTCAACTCAGAGAGTTGAACCTTCCTTTTTTTAGAGCAGTTTTGAGACACTCTTTTTGCAAAATCTGCAAGTAAATACTTGGATCGCTTTGAAGCCTCTGCAGGGTAAAGGAAATATCTTCACATAAAAACAAAACACAAGCATTGTCAGAAACTTCTTTATGATGTGTGCATTCAATTCACAGAGTTGAACCTTCCTTTCGATAGAGCAGTTTTGAAACACTCCTTTTGTAGTGTGTGCAAGTAGACATTTGGAGCTCCTTCAGGCCTGTGCTGGAAAAGGAAATATCTTCACACAAAAACTAGACAGAAGTATTCTCAGAAACTTCTTGGTGATGCATGCATTCAAAACACGGAGTTGAACCTTCCTTTTGATAGAACAGTTTTGAAACACTCTTATTGTAGAATCTGCATGTGGATATTTGGAGCGCTTTGAGGCCTATGCTAGAAAAGAAAATATCTTCGCAAAAAAATTAGACAGAAGCATTCTCAGAAACTTTTTTGTGATGTGTGCATTAAACTCACAGTGTTGAACCTGCCTTTTGATAGAGCAGTTTTGAAACACTCTTTTTGTAGAATCTGCAGGTGGATATTTGGAGTGCTTTGAGGACAATGCTATATAAGGAAATGTCTTCACAGAAAACCTAGACAGAAACACTATCAGAAACTTCTTTGTGATGTGTGCTTCCAAATCACAGAGTTGAACCTTCCTTTTGATATAGCAGGTTGGGAACACACTTTTTGTGGAATCTGCAAGTGAATTTTGGGAGCGCTTTGAGGACTATGCTGGAAAAGGAAATATATTCACCTAAAAACTAGAAAGAGGCATTCTCAAAAACTTCTCTGTGATGTGTGCGCTAAACTCACAAAGTTGAACATCCCTTTTGCTAGAGCAGTTTTGAAACACTGTTTTTGTAAAATCTGCAAGTGAATATTTGGAGTGATTGAGACCTCTGCTGGAAAATCATATAACTTCAAAGAAGAACGGGACAGAAGTATTCTCAGAAACATCTTTGTGATGTCTGCATTCAACTCGCGGAGTTGAAACTTCCTTTTGGTAGAGCAGTTTTGAAACTGTCTTTTTGTGGAAGCTACAAGTGGATATTTGGAAGGCTTTGAGGCTTATGCTGGAAAAGCTAATAACTTCACATAAAAAGTAGAGAGAAGCATTCTCAGAAACTTCTTTGTGATGAGTGCATTCAAGTGTACATTTGGAGTGCTTTGAGGCCTTTGCTGGAAAAGGAAATAACTTCACATAAAAATTAGACAGAAGCATTCTCAGAAACTTCTTTGTGATGTGTGCATTCAACTCACAGAGTTGGATCTTCCTTTTCTTAGAGCGGTTTGGAAACAAGATTTTTGTAGAGTATTCAAGTGGACATTTGGAGGGCTTTGAGGCCTATGCTGGAAAAGGAAATAACTTCACATAAAAACTAGACAGAAGCACTCTCAGGAACTTCTTTATAATGTGTGCATAAAACTCACACAGTTGAATCTTCCTTTTGATAGAGGAGTTTTGAAACACTAATTTTCTAGAATATTCAAGTGGACATTTGGTGGGCTTTGAGGCCTATTCTGGAAAAGGAAATATCTTCACATAAAAACTAGACAGAAGTACTCTCAGGAACTTCTTTCTGATGTGTGCATTCAACTCACAGAGTTGAACCTTTCTTTTGATAGAGCAGTTTTGAAATACTCTTTTTGTAGAATATGCAAGCGGGGGTTTGGAGCGCTTTAAGTCCTATGCTGGAAAAGGAAACATTTTCAGATAAAAACTAGACAGAAGCATTCTCTCAAGCTTCTCTGTGATGTTTGCATTCAACTCGCAGAGTTGAACCTTGCTTTTGATAGAGCAGTTTTGAAACACTCTTTTTGTAGGATCTGCAACGATATATTTGGAGCGATTTGAGGCCTATGATGGAAAAGGAAATATCTTCACATAAAAACTAGACAGAAGCATTCTCAGAAACGTATTGGTTATGAGTCCATTCAACTCACAGAGTTGAACCTTCGTTTTGATAGGGCAGTTTTGAAACACTCTTTTTGTAGAATCTTCAAGTGGACATTTTTAGTGCTTTGACGATATGCTGGAAAAGGAAATATCTTCACATGAAAACTACACAGAAGCATTCTCAGAAACTTCTTTGTGATGTGTGCTTTCAACTCACAGATGTAAACATTTCTTTTGATAGAGTAGTTTTGAAACACTCTTTTCGTAGAATCTGCAAGTGGATATATGGAGCGCTTTGAAGCCTATGCTGGAAAAGGAAATCTCTTCACATAAAAACTATACAGAAGCATTCTCAGCAACTTCCTTGTGATTTGTGCATTCAACTCGGAGAGTTGAACCGTCCTTTTGTTAGAGCAGTTTGGGAACACTCTTTTTGTAGAATCTGCAAGTGGATATTTGGAGCACTTTGAAGCCTAAGCTGGAAAAGGAAACAACTTCACATAAAAACTAGAAGGAAGCATTCTCACAAACTTTTTTGTGATGTGTGCATTCAACTCAGCGAGTTTAACCTTACTTTTGATAGAGCAGTTTTGAAACACTCTTTTTGTAGAATGTGCAAGTAGACATTTGGAGCTCTTTCAGGCCTGTGCTGGAATAGAAAAGATCTTCACACAAAAACTAGACAGAAGCATTCTCAGAAACTTCTTTGTGATGTGTGCATTCCACTCACAGAGTTGAACCTTCCTTTTGATAGAGCAATTCTGAAACACTCTTTTTGTAGAATCCGCAAGTGGATATTTGGAGCACTTTGAGGCCTATGCTGGAAAAGGAAATATTTTCACGTAAAAACAAGACCGAAGCACTCTATCAAACTTCTTTGTGATGTTTACATTCAACTCACAGAGTTGAACCTTCCCTTGAATAGAGCAGTTTTGAAAGAATCTTTTTGTAGTATATGCAACTAGATATTTGGAGCGCTTTGAGTCCTATGAGGGAAATGGAAATATTTTTAGATAAAAACTAGACAGAGGCATTCTCAGAAACATATTTGTTACGAGTGAATTCAAGTCACAGAGTTGAACCTTCCTTTTGGCAGAGCGGTTTTGAAACCCTCTTTTTATTGAATCTTCCATTGGAGATTTAGAGCGCTTTGACGCAATGCTGGAAAAGGAAATATCTTCACATAAAAACTAGACGGATGCATTCCCAGAAACTTCTTTTTGATGTGTGCTTTCAACTCACAGAGTTGAACCTTTCTTTTGATAGAGCAGTTTTGAAACCCTCTCTTTGAAGAATCTTCATGTGGACATTTGGATATCTTTGAGGCCTATGCTGGAAAAGGAAATATCTTCACATAAAAACAAGACAGAAGCATTCTCAGAAACTACTTTGCAATGTGTGCGTTCAACACACAGACTTTAAACTTACTTTTGGCGGAGCAGTTCTGAAACAGTCTTTTTGTACAGTCTGCAAGTGGATATTTGGAGCGCTTAAAGGCCTACGCTGAAAAAAGAAATAACTTCAATCAAAAAGTAGAAAGAAGCATTCTCAGAAACCTCTTTGTGATGTGTGTATTGAACTCACAGAGTTGAACCTTCCTTTTGATAGAGGAGTTTTGAGATACTCTTTCTGTAGGATCTGCAAGTGAATAGTTGGAATGATTTGAGGCCTATGATGGTAAAGGAAATATCTTCACATAAAAACTATAGAGAAGCATTCTCGGAAACTTCCTTGTGATGTGTGCATTCAACTCACAGAGTTGAACCTTCCTTCTGATAGTGCAGTTTTGAAACACTCGTTTTGTATCATCTGCAAGTGGATACTTGGAGCGCTTTGAAGCCTATACTGGAAAAGTAAATGTCTTCTCATAAAAACTAGACAGAAGCAATCTCCGAAACCACCTTGTGATGTGTGTATTCAACTCAGAGAGTTGAACCTTCCTTTTTTTAGAGCAGTTTTGAGACACTCTTTTTGCAAAATCTGCAAGTGAATACTTGGATCGCTTTGAAGCCTCTGCAGGGTAAAGGAAATATCTTCACATAAAAACAAAACACAAGCATTGACAGAAACTTCTTTATGATGTGTGCATTCAATTCACAGAGTTGAACCTTCCTTTCGATAGAGCAGTTTTGAAACACTCCTTTTGTAGTGTGTGCAAGTAGACATTTGGAGCTCCTTCAGGCCTGTGCTGGAAAAGGAAATATCTTCACACAAAAACTAGACAGAAGTATTCTCAGAAACTTCTTGGTGATGCATGCATTCAAAACACGGAGTTGAACCTTCCTTTTGATAGAACAGTTTTGAAACACTCTTATTGTAGAATCTGCATGTGGATATTTGGAGCGCTTTGAGGCCTATGCTAGAAAAGAAAATATCTTCGCAAAAAAATTAGACAGAAGCATTCTCAGAAACTTTTTTGTGATGTCTCCATTAAACTCACAGTGTTGAACCTGCCTTTTCATAGAGCAGTTTTGAAACACTCTTTTTGTAGAATCTGCAGGTGGATATTTGGAGTGCTTTGAGGACAATGCTATATAAGGAAATGTCTTCACAGAAAACCTAGACAGAAACACTATCAGAAACTTCTTTGTGATGTGTGCTTCCAAATCACAGAGTTGAACCTTCCTTTTGATATAGCAGGTTGGGAACACACTTTTTGTGGAATCTGCAAGTGAATTTTGGGAGCGCTTTGAGGACTATGCTGGAAAAGGAAATATATTCACCTAAAAACTAGAAAGAGGCATTCTCAAAAACTTCTCTGTGATGTGTGCGCTAAACTCACAAAGTTGAACATCCCTTTTGCTAGAGCAGTTTTGAAACACTGTTTTTGTAAAATCTGCAAGTGAATATTTGGAGTGATTGAGACCTCTGCTGGAAAATCATATAACTTCAAAGAAGAACGGGACAGAAGTATTCTCAGAAACATCTTTGTGATGTCTGCATTCAACTCGCGGAGTTGAAACTTCCTTTTGGTAGAGCAGTTTTGAAACTGTCTTTTTGTGGAAGCTACAAGTGGATATTTGGAAGGCTTTGAGGCTTATGCTGGAAAAGCTAATAACTTCACATAAAAAGTAGAGAGAAGCATTCTCAGAAACTTCTTTGTGATGAGTGCATTCAAGTGTACATTTGGAGTGCTTTGAGGCCTTTGCTGGAAAAGGAAATAACTTCACATAAAAATTAGACAGAAGCATTCTCAGAAACTTCTTTGTGATGTGTGCATTCAACTCACAGAGTTGGATCTTCCTTTTCTTAGAGCGGTTTGGAAACAAGATTTTTGTAGAGTATTCAAGTGGACATTTGGAGGGCTTTGAGGCCTATGCTGGAAAAGGAAATAACTTCACATAAAAACTAGACAGAAGCACTCTCAGGAACTTCTTTATAATGTGTGCATAAAACTCACACAGTTGAATCTTCCTTTTGATAGAGGAGTTTTGAAACACTATTTTTCTAGAATATTCAAGTGGACATTTGGTGGGCTTTGAGGCCTATTCTGGAAAAGGAAATATCTTCACATAAAAACTAGACAGAAGTACTCTCAGGAACTTCTTTATGATGTGTGCATTCAACTCACAGAGTTGAACCTTTCTTTTGATAGAGCAGTTTTGAAATACTCTTTTTGTAGAATATGCAAGCGGGGGTTTGGAGCGCTTTAAGTCCTATGCTGGAAAAGGAAACATTTTCAGATAAAAACTAGACAGAAGCATTCTCTCAAGCTTCTCTGTGATGTTTGCATTCAACTCGCAGAGTTGAACCTTGCTTTTGATAGAGCAGTTTTGAAACACTCTTTTTGTAGGATCTGCAACGATATATTTGGAGCGATTTGAGGCCTATGATGGAAAAGGAAATATCTTCACATAAAAACTAGACAGAAGCATTCTCAGAAACGTATTGGTTATGAGTCCATTCAACTCACAGAGTTGAACCTTCGTTTTGATAGGGCAGTTTTGAAACACTCTTTTTGTAGAATCTTCAAGTGGACATTTTTAGTGCTTTGACGATATGCTGGAAAAGGAAATATCTTCACATAAAAACTACACAGAAGCATTCTCAGAAACTTCTTTGTGATGTGTGCTTTCAACTCACAGATGTAAACATTTCTTTTGATAGAGTAGTTTTGAAACACTCTTTTCGTAGAATCTGCAAGTGGATATATGGAGCGCTTTGAAGCCTATGCTGGAAAAGGAAATCTCTTCACATAAAAACTATACAGAAGCATTCTCAGCAACTTCCTTGTGATTTGTGCATTCAACTCGGAGAGTTGAACCGTCCTTTTGTTAGAGCAGTTTGGGAACACTCTTTTTGTAGAATCTGCAAGTGGATATTTGGAGCACTTTGAAGCCTAAGCTGGAAAAGGAAACAACTTCACATAAAAACTAGAAGGAAGCATTCTCACAAACTTTTTGTGATGTGTGCATTCAACTCAGCGAGTTTACCCTTACTTTTGATAGAGCAGTTTTGAAGCACTCTTTTTGTAGAATGTGCAAGTAGACATTTGGAGCTCTTTCAGGCCTGTGCTGGAATAGAAAAGATCTTCACACAAAAACTAGACAGAAGCATTCTCAGAAACTTCTTTGTGATGTGTGCATTCCACTCACAGAGTTGAACCTTCCTTTTGATAGAGCAATTCTGAAACACTCTTTTTGTAGAATCCGCAAGTGGATATTTGGAGCACTTTGAGGCCTATGCTGGAAAAGGAAATATTTTCACGTAAAAACAAGACCGAAGCACTCTATCAAACTTCTTTGTGATGTTTACATTCAACTCACAGAGTTGAACCTTCCCTTGAATAGAGCAGTTTTGAAAGAATCTTTTTGTAGTATATGCAACTAGATATTTGGAGCGCTTTGAGTCCTATGAGGGAAATGGAAATATTTTTAGATAAAAACTAGACAGAGGCATTCTCAGAAACATATTTGTTACGAGTGAATTCAAGTCACAGAGTTGAACCTTCCTTTTGGCAGAGCGGTTTTGAAACCCTCTTTTTATTGAATCTTCCATTGGAGATTTAGAGCGCTTTGACGCAATGCTGGAAAAGGAAATATCTTCACATAAAAACTAGACGGATGCATTCCCAGAAACTTCTTTTTGATGTGTGCTTTCAACTCACAGAGTTGAACCTTTCTTTTGATAGAGCAGTTTTGAAACCCTCTCTTTGAAGAATCTTCATGTGGACATTTGGATATCTTTGAGGCCTATGCTGGAAAAGGAAATATCTTCACATAAAAACAAGACAGAAGCATTCTCAGAAACTACTTTGCAATGTGTGCGTTCAACACACAGACTTTAAACTTGCTTTTGGCGGAGCAGTTCTGAAACAGTCTTTTTGTACAGTCTGCAAGTGGATATTGGGAGCGCTTTAAGGCCTACGCTGAAAAAAGAAATAACTTCAATCAAAAAGTAGAAAGAAGCATTCTCAGAAACCTCTTTGTGATGTGTGTATTGAACTCACAGAGTTGAACCTTCCTTTTGATAGAGGAGTTTTGAGATACTCTTTCTGTAGGATCTGCAAGTGAATAGTTGGAATGATTTGAGGCCTATGATGGTAAAGGAAATATCTTCACATAAAAACTATAGAGAAGCATTCTCGGAAACTTCCTTGTGATGTGTGCATTCAACTCACAGAGTTGAACCTTCCTTCTGATAGTGCAGTTTTGAAACACTCGTTTTGTATCATCTGCAAGTGGATACTTGGAGCGCTTTGAAGCCTATACTGGAAAAGTAAATGTCTTCTCATAAAAACTATACAGAAGCAATCTCCGAAACCACCTTGTGATGTGTGTATTCAACTCAGAGAGTTGAACCTTCCTTTTTTTAGAGCAGTTTTGAGACACTCTTTTTGCAAAATCTGCAAGTAAATACTTGGATCGCTTTGAAGCCTCTGCAGGGTAAAGGAAATATCTTCACATAAAAACAAAACACAAGCATTGTCAGAAACTTCTTTATGATGTGTGCATTCAATTCACAGAGTTGAACCTTCCTTTCGATAGAGCAGTTTTGAAACACTCCTTTTGTAGTGTGTGCAAGTAGACATTTGGAGCTCCTTCAGGCCTGTGCTGGAAAAGGAAATATCTTCACACAAAAACTAGACAGAAGTATTCTCAGAAACTTCTTGGTGATGCATGCATTCAAAACACGGAGTTGAACCTTCCTTTTGATAGAACAGTTTTGAAACACTCTTATTGTAGAATCTGCATGTGGATATTTGGAGCGCTTTGAGGCCTATGCTAGAAAAGAAAATATCTTCGCAAAAAAATTAGACAGAAGCATTCTCAGAAACTTTTTTGTGATGTGTGCATTAAACTCACAGTGTTGAACCTGCCTTTTCATAGAGCAGTTTTGAAACACTCTTTTTGTAGAATCTGCAGGTGGATATTTGGAGTGCTTTGAGGACAATGCTATATAAGGAAATGTCTTCACAGAAAACCTAGACAGAAACACTATCAGAAACTTCTTTGTGATGTGTGCTTCCAAATCACAGAGTTGAACCTTCCTTTTGATATAGCAGGTTGGGAACACACTTTTTGTGGTATCTGCAAGTGAATTTTGGGAGCGCTTTGAGGACTATGCTGGAAAAGGAAATATATTCACCTAAAAACTAGAAAGAGGCATTCTCAAAAACTTCTCTGTGATGTGTGCGCTAAACTCACAAAGTTGAACATCCCTTTTGCTAGAGCAGTTTTGAAACACTGTTTTTGTAAAATCTGCAAGTGAATATTTGGAGTGATTGAGACCTCTGCTGGAAAATCATATAACTTCAAAGAAGAACGGGACAGAAGTATTCTCAGAAACATCTTTGTGATGTCTGCATTCAACTCGCGGAGTTGAAACTTCCTTTTGGTAGAGCAGTTTTGAAACTGTCTTTTTGTGGAAGCTACAAGTGGATATTTGGAAGGCTTTGAGGCTTATGCTGGAAAAGCTAATAACTTCACATAAAAAGTAGAGAGAAGCATTCTCAGAAACTTCTTTGTGATGAGTGCATTCAAGTGTACATTTGGAGTGCTTTGAGGCCTTTGCTGGAAAAGGAAATAACTTCACATAAAAATTAGACAGAAGCATTCTCAGAAACTTCTTTGTGATGTGTGCATTCAACTCACAGAGTTGGATCTTCCTTTTCTTAGAGCGGTTTGGAAACAAGATTTTTGTAGAGTATTCAAGTGGACATTTGGAGGGCTTTGAGGCCTATGCTGGAAAAGGAAATAACTTCACATAAAAACTAGACAGAAGCACTCTCAGGAACTTCTTTATAATGTGTGCATAAAACTCACACAGTTGAATCTTCCTTTTGATAGAGGAGTTTTGAAACACTAATTTTCTAGAATATTCAAGTGGACATTTGGTGGGCTTTGAGGCCTATTCTGGAAAAGGAAATATCTTCACATAAAAACTAGACAGAAGTACTCTCAGGAACTTCTTTCTGATGTGTGCATTCAACTCACAGAGTTGAACCTTTCTTTTGATAGAGCAGTTTTGAAATACTCTTTTTGTAGAATATGCAAGCGGGGGTTTGGAGCGCTTTAAGTCCTATGCTGGAAAAGGAAACATTTTCAGATAAAAACTAGACAGAAGCATTCTCTCAAGCTTCTCTGTGATGTTTGCATTCAACTCGCAGAGTTGAACCTTGCTTTTGATAGAGCAGTTTTGAAACACTCTTTTTGTAGGATCTGCAACGATATATTTGGAGCGATTTGAGGCCTATGATGGAAAAGGAAATATCTTCACATAAAAACTAGACAGAAGCATTCTCAGAAACGTATTGGTTATGAGTCCATTCAACTCACAGAGTTGAACCTTCGTTTTGATAGGGCAGTTTTGAAACACTCTTTTTGTAGAATCTTCAAGTGGACATTTTTAGTGCTTTGACGATATGCTGGAAAAGGAAATATCTTCACATAAAAACTACACAGAAGCATTCTCAGAAACTTCTTTGTGATGTGTGCTTTCAACTCACAGATGTAAACATTTCTTTTGATAGAGTAGTTTTGAAACACTCTTTTCGTAGAATCTGCAAGTGGATATATGGAGCGCTTTGAAGCCTATGCTGGAAAAGGAAATCTCTTCACATAAAAACTATACAGAAGCATTCTCAGCAACTTCCTTGTGATTTGTGCATTCAACTCGGAGAGTTGAACCGTCCTTTTGTTAGAGCAGTTTGGGAACACTCTTTTTGTAGAATCTGCAAGTGGATATTTGGAGCACTTTGAAGCCTAAGCTGGAAAAGGAAACAACTTCACATAAAAACTAGAAGGAAGCATTCTCACAAACTTTTTGTGATGTGTGCATTCAACTCAGCGAGTTTACCCTTACTTTTGATAGAGCAGTTTTGAAGCACTCTTTTTGTAGAATGTGCAAGTAGACATTTGGAGCTCTTTCAGGCCTGTGCTGGAATAGAAAAGATCTTCACACAAAAACTAGACAGAAGCATTCTCAGAAACTTCTTTGTGATGTGTGCATTCCACTCACAGAGTTGAACCTTCCTTTTGATAGAGCAATTCTGAAACACTCTTTTTGTAGAATCCGCAAGTGGATATTTGGAGCACTTTGAGGCCTATGCTGGAAAAGGAAATATTTTCACGTAAAAACAAGACCGAAGCACTCTATCAAACTTCTTTGTGATGTTTACATTCAACTCACAGAGTTGAACCTTCCCTTGAATAGAGCAGTTTTGAAAGAATCTTTTTGTAGTATATGCAACTAGATATTTGGAGCGCTTTGAGTCCTATGAGGGAAATGGAAATATTTTTAGATAAAAACTAGACAGAGGCATTCTCAGAAACATATTTGTTACGAGTGAATTCAAGTCACAGAGTTGAACCTTCCTTTTGGCAGAGCGGTTTTGAAACCCTCTTTTTATTGAATCTTCCATTGGAGATTTAGAGCGCTTTGACGCAATGCTGGAAAAGGAAATATCTTCACATAAAAACTAGACGGATGCATTCCCAGAAACTTCTTTTTGATGTGTGCTTTCAACTCACAGAGTTGAACCTTTCTTTTGATAGAGCAGTTTTGAAACCCTCTCTTTGAAGAATCTTCATGTGGACATTTGGATATCTTTGAGACCTATGCTGGAAAAGGAAATATCTTCACATAAAAACAAGACAGAAGCATTCTCAGAAACTACTTTGCAATGTGTGCGTTCAACACACAGACTTTAAACTTACTTTTGGCGGAGCAGTTCTGAAACAGTCTTTTTGTACAGTCTGCAAGTGGATATTTGGAGCGCTTTAAGGCCTACGCTGAAAAAAGTAATAACTTCAATCAAAAAGTAGAAAGAAGCATTCTCAGAAACCTCTTTGTGATGTGTGTATTGAACTCACAGAGTTGAACCTTCCTTTTGATAGAGGAGTTTTGAGATACTCTTTCTGTAGGATCTGCAAGTGAATCGTTGGAATGATTTGAGGCCTATGATGGTAAAGGAAATATCTTCACATAAAAACTATAGAGAAGCATTCTCGGAAACTTCCTTGTGATGTGTGCATTCAACTCACAGAGTTGAACCTTCCTTCTGATAGTGCAGTTTTGAAACACTCGTTTTGTATCATCTGCAAGTGGATACTTGGAGCGCTTTGAAGCCTATACTGGAAAAATAAATGTCTTCTCATAAAAACTAGACAGAAGCAATCTCCGAAACCACCTTGTGATGTGTGTATTCAACTCAGAGAGTTGAACCTTCCTTTTTTTAGAGCAGTTTTGAGACACTCTTTTTGCAAAATCTGCAAGTGAATACTTGGATCGCTTTGAAGCCTCTGCAGGGTAAAGGAAATATCTTCACATAAAAACAAAACAGAAGCATTGTCAGAAACTTCTTTAGGATGTGTGCATTCAATTCGCAGAGTTGAACCTTCCTTTCGATAGAGCAGTTTTGAAACACTCCTTTTGTAGTGTGTGCAAGTAGACATTTGGAGCTCCTTCAGGCCTGTGCTGGAAAAGGAAATATCTTCACACAAAAACTAGACAGAAGTATTCTCAGAAACTTCTTTGTGATGCATGCATTCAAAACACGGAGTTGAACCTTCCTTTTAGAACAGTTTTGAAACACTCTTATTGTAGAATCTGCATGTGGATATTTGGAGCGCTTTGAGGCCTATGCTAGAAAAGAATATATCTTCGCAAAAAAATGAGACAGAAGCATTCTCAGAAACTTTTTTGTGATGTCTGCATTAAACTCACAGTGTTGAACCTGCCTTTTGATAGAGCAGTTTTGAAACACTCTTTTTGTAGAATCTGCAGGTGGATATTTGGAGTGCTTTGAGGACAATGCTATATAAGGAAATGTCTTCACAGAAAACCTAGACAGAAACACTATCAGAAACTTCTTTGTGATGTGTGCTTCCAAATCACAGAGTTGAACCTTCCTTTTGATATAGCAGGTTGGGAACACACTTTTTGTGGAATCTGCAAGTGAATTTTGGGAGCGCTTTGAGGACTATGCTGGAAAAGGAAATATATTCACCTAAAAACTAGAAAGAGGCATTCTCAAAAACTTCTCTGTGATGTGTGCGCTAAACTCACAAAGTTGAACATCCCTTTTGCTAGAGCAGTTTTGAAACACTGTTTTTGTAAAATCTGCAAGTGAATATTTGGAGTGATTGAGACCTCTGCTGGAAAATCATATAACTTCAAAGAAGAACGGGACAGAAGTATTCTCAGAAACATCTTTGTGATGTCTGCATTCAACTCGCGGAGTTGAAACTTCCTTTTGGTAGAGCAGTTTTGAAACTGTCTTTTTGTGGAAGCTACAAGTGGATATTTGGAAGGCTTTGAGGCTTATGCTGGAAAAGCTAATAACTTCACATAAAAAGTAGAGAGAAGCATTCTCAGAAACTTCTTTGTGATGAGTGCATTCAAGTGTACATTTGGAGTGCTTTGAGGCCTTTGCTGGAAAAGGAAATAACTTCACATAAAAATTAGACAGAAGCATTCTCAGAAACTTCTTTGTGATGTGTGCATTCAACTCACAGAGTTGGATCTTCCTTTTCTTAGAGCGGTTTGGAAACAAGATTTTTGTAGAGTATTCAAGTGGACATTTGGAGGGCTTTGAGGCCTATGCTGGAAAAGGAAATAACTTCACATAAAAACTAGACAGAAGCACTCTCAGGAACTTCTTTATAATGTGTGCATAAAACTCACACAGTTGAATCTTCCTTTTGATAGAGGAGTTTTGAAACACTATTTTTCTAGAATATTCAAGTGGACATTTGGTGGGCTTTGAGGCCTATTCTGGAAAAGGAAATATCTTCACATAAAAACTAGACAGAAGTACTCTCAGGAACTTCTTTATGATGTGTGCATTCAACTCACAGAGTTGAACCTTTCTTTTGATAGAGCAGTTTTGAAATACTCTTTTTGTAGAATATGCAAGCGGGGGTTTGGAGCGCTTTAAGTCCTATGCTGGAAAAGGAAACATTTTCAGATAAAAACTAGACAGAAGCATTCTCTCAAGCTTCTCTGTGATGTTTGCATTCAACTCGCAGAGTTGAACCTTGCTTTTGATAGAGCAGTTTTGAAACACTCTTTTTGTAGGATCTGCAACGATATATTTGGAGCGATTTGAGGCCTATGATGGAAAAGGAAATATCTTCACATAAAAACTAGACAGAAGCATTCTCAGAAACGTATTGGTTATGAGTCCATTCAACTCACAGAGTTGAACCTTCGTTTTGATAGGGCAGTTTTGAAACACTCTTTTTGTAGAATCTTCAAGTGGACATTTTTAGTGCTTTGACGATATGCTGGAAAAGGAAATATCTTCACATAAAAACTACACAGAAGCATTCTCAGAAACTTCTTTGTGATGTGTGCTTTCAACTCACAGATGTAAACATTTCTTTTGATAGAGTAGTTTTGAAACACTCTTTTCGTAGAATCTGCAAGTGGATATATGGAGCGCTTTGAAGCCTATGCTGGAAAAGGAAATCTCTTCACATAAAAACTATACAGAAGCATTCTCAGCAACTTCCTTGTGATTTGTGCATTCAACTCGGAGAGTTGAACCGTCCTTTTGTTAGAGCAGTTTGGGAACACTCTTTTTGTAGAATCTGCAAGTGGATATTTGGAGCACTTTGAAGCCTAAGCTGGAAAAGGAAACAACTTCACATAAAAACTAGAAGGAAGCATTCTCACAAACTTTTTGTGATGTGTGCATTCAACTCAGCGAGTTTACCCTTACTTTTGATAGAGCAGTTTTGAAGCACTCTTTTTGTAGAATGTGCAAGTAGACATTTGGAGCTCTTTCAGGCCTGTGCTGGAATAGAAAAGATCTTCACACAAAAACTAGACAGAAGCATTCTCAGAAACTTCTTTGTGATGTGTGCATTCCACTCACAGAGTTGAACCTTCCTTTTGATAGAGCAATTCTGAAACACTCTTTTTGTAGAATCCGCAAGTGGATATTTGGAGCACTTTGAGGCCTATGCTGGAAAAGGAAATATTTTCACGTAAAAACAAGACCGAAGCACTCTATCAAACTTCTTTGTGATGTTTACATTCAACTCACAGAGTTGAACCTTCCCTTGAATAGAGCAGTTTTGAAAGAATCTTTTTGTAGTATATGCAACTAGATATTTGGAGCGCTTTGAGTCCTATGAGGGAAATGGAAATATTTTTAGATAAAAACTAGACAGAGGCATTCTCAGAAACATATTTGTTACGAGTGAATTCAAGTCACAGAGTTGAACCTTCCTTTTGGCAGAGCGGTTTTGAAACCCTCTTTTTATTGAATCTTCCATTGGAGATTTAGAGCGCTTTGACGCAATGCTGGAAAAGGAAATATCTTCACATAAAAACTAGACGGATGCATTCCCAGAAACTTCTTTTTGATGTGTGCTTTCAACTCACAGAGTTGAACCTTTCTTTTGATAGAGCAGTTTTGAAACCCTCTCTTTGAAGAATCTTCATGTGGACATTTGGATATCTTTGAGGCCTATGCTGGAAAAGGAAATATCTTCACATAAAAACAAGACAGAAGCATTCTCAGAAACTACTTTGCAATGTGTGCGTTCAACACACAGACTTTAAACTTGCTTTTGGCGGAGCAGTTCTGAAACAGTCTTTTTGTACAGTCTGCAAGTGGATATTGGGAGCGCTTTAAGGCCTACGCTGAAAAAAGAAATAACTTCAATCAAAAAGTAGAAAGAAGCATTCTCAGAAACCTCTTTGTGATGTGTGTATTGAACTCACAGAGTTGAACCTTCCTTTTGATAGAGGAGTTTTGAGATACTCTTTCTGTAGGATCTGCAAGTGAATAGTTGGAATGATTTGAGGCCTATGATGGTAAAGGAAATATCTTCACATAAAAACTATAGAGAAGCATTCTCGGAAACTTCCTTGTGATGTGTGCATTCAACTCACAGAGTTGAACCTTCCTTCTGATAGTGCAGTTTTGAAACACTCGTTTTGTATCATCTGCAAGTGGATACTTGGAGCGCTTTGAAGCCTATACTGGAAAAGTAAATGTCTTCTCATAAAAACTATACAGAAGCAATCTCCGAAACCACCTTGTGATGTGTGTATTCAACTCAGAGAGTTGAACCTTCCTTTTTTTAGAGCAGTTTTGAGACACTCTTTTTGCAAAATCTGCAAGTAAATACTTGGATCGCTTTGAAGCCTCTGCAGGGTAAAGGAAATATCTTCACATAAAAACAAAACACAAGCATTGTCAGAAACTTCTTTATGATGTGTGCATTCAATTCACAGAGTTGAACCTTCCTTTCGATAGAGCAGTTTTGAAACACTCCTTTTGTAGTGTGTGCAAGTAGACATTTGGAGCTCCTTCAGGCCTGTGCTGGAAAAGGAAATATCTTCACACAAAAACTAGACAGAAGTATTCTCAGAAACTTCTTGGTGATGCATGCATTCAAAACACGGAGTTGAACCTTCCTTTTGATAGAACAGTTTTGAAACACTCTTATTGTAGAATCTGCATGTGGATATTTGGAGCGCTTTGAGGCCTATGCTAGAAAAGAAAATATCTTCGCAAAAAAATTAGACAGAAGCATTCTCAGAAACTTTTTTGTGATGTGTGCATTAAACTCACAGTGTTGAACCTGCCTTTTCATAGAGCAGTTTTGAAACACTCTTTTTGTAGAATCTGCAGGTGGATATTTGGAGTGCTTTGAGGACAATGCTATATAAGGAAATGTCTTCACAGAAAACCTAGACAGAAACACTATCAGAAACTTCTTTGTGATGTGTGCTTCCAAATCACAGAGTTGAACCTTCCTTTTGATATAGCAGGTTGGGAACACACTTTTTGTGGAATCTGCAAGTGAATTTTGGGAGCGCTTTGAGGACTATGCTGGAAAAGGAAATATATTCACCTAAAAACTAGAAAGAGGCATTCTCAAAAACTTCTCTGTGATGTGTGCGCTAAACTCACAAAGTTGAACATCCCTTTTGCTAGAGCAGTTTTGAAACACTGTTTTTGTAAAATCTGCAAGTGAATATTTGGAGTGATTGAGACCTCTGCTGGAAAATCATATAACTTCAAAGAAGAACGGGACAGAAGTATTCTCAGAAACATCTTTGTGATGTCTGCATTCAACTCGCGGAGTTGAAACTTCCTTTTGGTAGAGCAGTTTTGAAACTGTCTTTTTGTGGAAGCTACAAGTGGATATTTGGAAGGCTTTGAGGCTTATGCTGGAAAAGCTAATAACTTCACATAAAAAGTAGAGAGAAGCATTCTCAGAAACTTCTTTGTGATGAGTGCATTCAAGTGTACATTTGGAGTGCTTTGAGGCCTTTGCTGGAAAAGGAAATAACTTCACATAAAAATTAGACAGAAGCATTCTCAGAAACTTCTTTGTGATGTGTGCATTCAACTCACAGAGTTGGATCTTCCTTTTCTTAGAGCGGTTTGGAAACAAGATTTTTGTAGAGTATTCAAGTGGACATTTGGAGGGCTTTGAGGCCTATGCTGGAAAAGGAAATAACTTCACATAAAAACTAGACAGAAGCACTCTCAGGAACTTCTTTATAATGTGTGCATAAAACTCACACAGTTGAATCTTCCTTTTGATAGAGGAGTTTTGAAACACTAATTTTCTAGAATATTCAAGTGGACATTTGGTGGGCTTTGAGGCCTATTCTGGAAAAGGAAATATCTTCACATAAAAACTAGACAGAAGTACTCTCAGGAACTTCTTTCTGATGTGTGCATTCAACTCACAGAGTTGAACCTTTCTTTTGATAGAGCAGTTTTGAAATACTCTTTTTGTAGAATATGCAAGCGGGGGTTTGGAGCGCTTTAAGTCCTATGCTGGAAAAGGAAACATTTTCAGATAAAAACTAGACAGAAGCATTCTCTCAAGCTTCTCTGTGATGTTTGCATTCAACTCGCAGAGTTGAACCTTGCTTTTGATAGAGCAGTTTTGAAACACTCTTTTTGTAGGATCTGCAACGATATATTTGGAGCGATTTGAGGCCTATGATGGAAAAGGAAATATCTTCACATAAAAACTAGACAGAAGCATTCTCAGAAACGTATTGGTTATGAGTCCATTCAACTCACAGAGTTGAACCTTCGTTTTGATAGGGCAGTTTTGAAACACTCTTTTTGTAGAATCTTCAAGTGGACATTTTTAGTGCTTTGACGATATGCTGGAAAAGGAAATATCTTCACATAAAAACTACACAGAAGCATTCTCAGAAACTTCTTTGTGATGTGTGCTTTCAACTCACAGATGTAAACATTTCTTTTGATAGAGTAGTTTTGAAACACTCTTTTCGTAGAATCTGCAAGTGGATATATGGAGCGCTTTGAAGCCTATGCTGGAAAAGGAAATCTCTTCACATAAAAACTATACAGAAGCATTCTCAGCAACTTCCTTGTGATTTGTGCATTCAACTCGGAGAGTTGAACCGTCCTTTTGTTAGAGCAGTTTGGGAACACTCTTTTTGTAGAATCTGCAAGTGGATATTTGGAGCACTTTGAAGCCTAAGCTGGAAAAGGAAACAACTTCACATAAAAACTAGAAGGAAGCATTCTCACAAACTTTTTGTGATGTGTGCATTCAACTCAGCGAGTTTACCCTTACTTTTGATAGAGCAGTTTTGAAGCACTCTTTTTGTAGAATGTGCAAGTAGACATTTGGAGCTCTTTCAGGCCTGTGCTGGAATAGAAAAGATCTTCACACAAAAACTAGACAGAAGCATTCTCAGAAACTTCTTTGTGATGTGTGCATTCCACTCACAGAGTTGAACCTTCCTTTTGATAGAGCAATTCTGAAACACTCTTTTTGTAGAATCCGCAAGTGGATATTTGGAGCACTTTGAGGCCTATGCTGGAAAAGGAAATATTTTCACGTAAAAACAAGACCGAAGCACTCTATCAAACTTCTTTGTGATGTTTACATTCAACTCACAGAGTTGAACCTTCCCTTGAATAGAGCAGTTTTGAAAGAATCTTTTTGTAGTATATGCAACTAGATATTTGGAGCGCTTTGAGTCCTATGAGGGAAATGGAAATATTTTTAGATAAAAACTAGACAGAGGCATTCTCAGAAACATATTTGTTACGAGTGAATTCAAGTCACAGAGTTGAACCTTCCTTTTGGCAGAGCGGTTTTGAAACCCTCTTTTTATTGAATCTTCCATTGGAGATTTAGAGCGCTTTGACGCAATGCTGGAAAAGGAAATATCTTCACATAAAAACTAGACGGATGCATTCCCAGAAACTTCTTTTTGATGTGTGCTTTCAACTCACAGAGTTGAACCTTTCTTTTGATAGAGCAGTTTTGAAACCCTCTCTTTGAAGAATCTTCATGTGGACATTTGGATATCTTTGAGGCCTATGCTGGAAAAGGAAATATCTTCACATAAAAACAAGACAGAAGCATTCTCAGAAACTACTTTGCAATGTGTGCGTTCAACACACAGACTTTAAACTTGCTTTTGGCGGAGCAGTTCTGAAACAGTCTTTTTGTACAGTCTGCAAGTGGATATTGGGAGCGCTTTAAGGCCTACGCTGAAAAAAGAAATAACTTCAATCAAAAAGTAGAAAGAAGCATTCTCAGAAACCTCTTTGTGATGTGTGTATTGAACTCACAGAGTTGAACCTTCCTTTTGATAGAGGAGTTTTGAGATACTCTTTCTGTAGGATCTGCAAGTGAATAGTTGGAATGATTTGAGGCCTATGATGGTAAAGGAAATATCTTCACATAAAAACTATAGAGAAGCATTCTCGGAAACTTCCTTGTGATGTGTGCATTCAACTCACAGAGTTGAACCTTCCTTCTGATAGTGCAGTTTTGAAACACTCGTTTTGTATCATCTGCAAGTGGATACTTGGAGCGCTTTGAAGCCTATACTGGAAAAGTAAATGTCTTCTCATAAAAACTATACAGAAGCAATCTCCGAAACCACCTTGTGATGTGTGTATTCAACTCAGAGAGTTGAACCTTCCTTTTTTTAGAGCAGTTTTGAGACACTCTTTTTGCAAAATCTGCAAGTAAATACTTGGATCGCTTTGAAGCCTCTGCAGGGTAAAGGAAATATCTTCACATAAAAACAAAACACAAGCATTGTCAGAAACTTCTTTATGATGTGTGCATTCAATTCACAGAGTTGAACCTTCCTTTCGATAGAGCAGTTTTGAAACACTCCTTTTGTAGTGTGTGCAAGTAGACATTTGGAGCTCCTTCAGGCCTGTGCTGGAAAAGGAAATATCTTCACACAAAAACTAGACAGAAGTATTCTCAGAAACTTCTTGGTGATGCATGCATTCAAAACACGGAGTTGAACCTTCCTTTTGATAGAACAGTTTTGAAACACTCTTATTGTAGAATCTGCATGTGGATATTTGGAGCGCTTTGAGGCCTATGCTAGAAAAGAAAATATCTTCGCAAAAAAATTAGACAGAAGCATTCTCAGAAACTTTTTTGTGATGTGTGCATTAAACTCACAGTGTTGAACCTGCCTTTTGATAGAGCAGTTTTGAAACACTCTTTTTGTAGAATCTGCAGGTGGATATTTGGAGTGCTTTGAGGACAATGCTATATAAGGAAATGTCTTCACAGAAAACCTAGACAGAAACACTATCAGAAACTTCTTTGTGATGTGTGCTTCCAAATCACAGAGTTGAACCTTCCTTTTGATATAGCAGGTTGGGAACACACTTTTTGTGGAATCTGCAAGTGAATTTTGGGAGCGCTTTGAGGACTATGCTGGAAAAGGAAATATATTCACCTAAAAACTAGAAAGAGGCATTCTCAAAAACTTCTCTGTGATGTGTGCGCTAAACTCACAAAGTTGAACATCCCTTTTGCTAGAGCAGTTTTGAAACACTGTTTTTGTAAAATCTGCAAGTGAATATTTGGAGTGATTGAGACCTCTGCTGGAAAATCATATAACTTCAAAGAAGAACGGGACAGAAGTATTCTCAGAAACATCTTTGTGATGTCTGCATTCAACTCGCGGAGTTGAAACTTCCTTTTGGTAGAGCAGTTTTGAAACTGTCTTTTTGTGGAAGCTACAAGTGGATATTTGGAAGGCTTTGAGGCTTATGCTGGAAAAGCTAATAACTTCACATAAAAAGTAGAGAGAAGCATTCTCAGAAACTTCTTTGTGATGAGTGCATTCAAGTGTACATTTGGAGTGCTTTGAGGCCTTTGCTGGAAAAGGAAATAACTTCACATAAAAATTAGACAGAAGCATTCTCAGAAACTTCTTTGTGATGTGTGCATTCAACTCACAGAGTTGGATCTTCCTTTTCTTAGAGCGGTTTGGAAACAAGATTTTTGTAGAGTATTCAAGTGGACATTTGGAGGGCTTTGAGGCCTATGCTGGAAAAGGAAATAACTTCACATAAAAACTAGACAGAAGCACTCTCAGGAACTTCTTTATAATGTGTGCATAAAACTCACACAGTTGAATCTTCCTTTTGATAGAGGAGTTTTGAAACACTAATTTTCTAGAATATTCAAGTGGACATTTGGTGGGCTTTGAGGCCTATTCTGGAAAAGGAAATATCTTCACATAAAAACTAGACAGAAGTACTCTCAGGAACTTCTTTCTGATGTGTGCATTCAACTCACAGAGTTGAACCTTTCTTTTGATAGAGCAGTTTTGAAATACTCTTTTTGTAGAATATGCAAGCGGGGGTTTGGAGCGCTTTAAGTCCTATGCTGGAAAAGGAAACATTTTCAGATAAAAACTAGACAGAAGCATTCTCTCAAGCTTCTCTGTGATGTTTGCATTCAACTCGCAGAGTTGAACCTTGCTTTTGATAGAGCAGTTTTGAAACACTCTTTTTGTAGGATCTGCAACGATATATTTGGAGCGATTTGAGGCCTATGATGGAAAAGGAAATATCTTCACATAAAAACTAGACAGAAGCATTCTCAGAAACGTATTGGTTATGAGTCCATTCAACTCACAGAGTTGAACCTTCGTTTTCATAGGGCAGTTTTGAAACACTCTTTTTGTAGAATCTTCAAGTGGACATTTTTAGTGCTTTGACGATATGCTGGAAAAGGAAATATCTTCACATAAAAACTACACAGAAGCATTCTCAGAAACTTCTTTGTGATGTGTGCTTTCAACTCACAGATGTAAACATTTCTTTTGATAGAGTAGTTTTGAAACACTCTTTTCGTAGAATCTGCAAGTGGATATATGGAGCGCTTTGAAGCCTATGCTGGAAAAGGAAATCTCTTCACATAAAAACTATACAGAAGCATTCTCAGCAACTTCCTTGTGATTTGTGCATTCAACTCGGAGAGTTGAACCGTCCTTTTGTTAGAGCAGTTTGGGAACACTCTTTTTGTAGAATCTGCAAGTGGATATTTGGAGCACTTTGAAGCCTAAGCTGGAAAAGGAAACAACTTCACATAAAAACTAGAAGGAAGCATTCTCACAAACTTTTTGTGATGTGTGCATTCAACTCAGCGAGTTTACCCTTACTTTTGATAGAGCAGTTTTGAAGCACTCTTTTTGTAGAATGTGCAAGTAGACATTTGGAGCTCTTTCAGGCCTGTGCTGGAATAGAAAAGATCTTCACACAAAAACTAGACAGAAGCATTCTCAGAAACTTCTTTGTGATGTGTGCATTCCACTCACAGAGTTGAACCTTCCTTTTGATAGAGCAATTCTGAAACACTCTTTTTGTAGAATCCGCAAGTGGATATTTGGAGCACTTTGAGGCCTATGCTGGAAAAGGAAATATTTTCACGTAAAAACAAGACCGAAGCACTCTATCAAACTTCTTTGTGATGTTTACATTCAACTCACAGAGTTGAACCTTCCCTTGAATAGAGCAGTTTTGAAAGAATCTTTTTGTAGTATATGCAACTAGATATTTGGAGCGCTTTGAGTCCTATGAGGGAAATGGAAATATTTTTAGATAAAAACTAGACAGAGGCATTCTCAGAAACATATTTGTTACGAGTGAATTCAAGTCACAGAGTTGAACCTTCCTTTTGGCAGAGCGGTTTTGAAACCCTCTTTTTATTGAATCTTCCATTGGAGATTTAGAGCGCTTTGACGCAATGCTGGAAAAGGAAATATCTTCACATAAAAACTAGACGGATGCATTCCCAGAAACTTCTTTTTGATGTGTGCTTTCAACTCACAGAGTTGAACCTTTCTTTTGATAGAGCAGTTTTGAAACCCTCTCTTTGAAGAATCTTCATGTGGACATTTGGATATCTTTGAGACCTATGCTGGAAAAGGAAATATCTTCACATAAAAACAAGACAGAAGCATTCTCAGAAACTACTTTGCAATGTGTGCGTTCAACACACAGACTTTAAACTTACTTTTGGCGGAGCAGTTCTGAAACAGTCTTTTTGTACAGTCTGCAAGTGGATATTTGGAGCGCTTTAAGGCCTACGCTGAAAAAAGTAATAACTTCAATCAAAAAGTAGAAAGAAGCATTCTCAGAAACCTCTTTGTGATGTGTGTATTGAACTCACAGAGTTGAACCTTCCTTTTGATAGAGGAGTTTTGAGATACTCTTTCTGTAGGATCTGCAAGTGAATAGTTGGAATGATTTGAGGCCTATGATGGTAAAGGAAATATCTTCACATAAAAACTATAGAGAAGCATTCTCGGAAACTTCCTTGTGATGTGTGCATTCAACTCACAGAGTTGAACCTTCCTTCTGATAGTGCAGTTTTGAAACACTCGTTTTGTATCATCTGCAAGTGGATACTTGGAGCGCTTTGAAGCCTATACTGGAAAAATAAATGTCTTCTCATAAAAACTAGACAGAAGCAATCTCCGAAACCACCTTGTGATGTGTGTATTCAACTCAGAGAGTTGAACCTTCCTTTTTTTAGAGCAGTTTTGAGACACTCTTTTTGCAAAATCTGCAAGTGAATACTTGGATCGCTTTGAAGCCTCTGCAGGGTAAAGGAAATATCTTCACATAAAAACAAAACAGAAGCATTGTCAGAAACTTCTTTAGGATGTGTGCATTCAATTCGCAGAGTTGAACCTTCCTTTCGATAGAGCAGTTTTGAAACACTCCTTTTGTAGTGTGTGCAAGTAGACATTTGGAGCTCCTTCAGGCCTGTGCTGGAAAAGGAAATATCTTCACACAAAAACTAGACAGAAGTATTCTCAGAAACTTCTTTGTGATGCATGCATTCAAAACACGGAGTTGAACCTTCCTTTTAGAACAGTTTTGAAACACTCTTATTGTAGAATCTGCATGTGGATATTTGGAGCGCTTTGAGGCCTATGCTAGAAAAGAATATATCTTCGCAAAAAAATGAGACAGAAGCATTCTCAGAAACTTTTTTGTGATGTCTGCATTAAACTCACAGTGTTGAACCTGCCTTTTGATAGAGCAGTTTTGAAACACTCTTTTTGTAGAATCTGCAGGTGGATATTTGGAGTGCTTTGAGGACAATGCTATATAAGGAAATGTCTTCACATAAAACCTAGACAGAAACACTATCAGAAACTTCTTTGTGATGTGTGCTTCCAAATCACAGAGTTGAACCTTCCTTTTGATATAGCAGGTTGGGAACACACTTTTTGTGGAATCTGCAAGTGAATTTTGGGAGCGCTTTGAGGACTATGCTGGAAAAGGAAATATATTCACCTAAAAACTAGAAAGAGGCATTCTCAAAAACTTCTCTGTGATGTGTGCGCTAAACTCACAAAGTTGAACATCCCTTTTGCTAGAGCAGTTTTGAAACACTGTTTTTGTAAAATCTGCAAGTGAATATTTGGAGTGATTGAGACCTCTGCTGGAAAATCATATAACTTCAAAGAAGAACGGGACAGAAGTATTCTCAGAAACATCTTTGTGATGTCTGCATTCAACTCGCGGAGTTGAAACTTCCTTTTGGTAGAGCAGTTTTGAAACTGTCTTTTTGTGGAAGCTACAAGTGGATATTTGGAAGGCTTTGAGGCTTATGCTGGAAAAGCTAATAACTTCACATAAAAAGTAGAGAGAAGCATTCTCAGAAACTTCTTTGTGATGAGTGCATTCAAGTGTACATTTGGAGTGCTTTGAGGCCTTTGCTGGAAAAGGAAATAACTTCACATAAAAATTAGACAGAAGCATTCTCAGAAACTTCTTTGTGATGTGTGCATTCAACTCACAGAGTTGGATCTTCCTTTTCTTAGAGCGGTTTGGAAACAAGATTTTTGTAGAGTATTCAAGTGGACATTTGGAGGGCTTTGAGGCCTATGCTGGAAAAGGAAATAACTTCACATAAAAACTAGACAGAAGCACTCTCAGGAACTTCTTTATAATGTGTGCATAAAACTCACACAGTTGAATCTTCCTTTTGATAGAGGAGTTTTGAAACACTATTTTTCTAGAATATTCAAGTGGACATTTGGTGGGCTTTGAGGCCTATTCTGGAAAAGGAAATATCTTCACATAAAAACTAGACAGAAGTACTCTCAGGAACTTCTTTCTGATGTGTGCATTCAACTCACAGAGTTGAACCTTTCTTTTGATAGAGCAGTTTTGAAATACTCTTTTTGTAGAATATGCAAGCGGGGGTTTGGAGCGCTTTAAGTCCTATGCTGGAAAAGGAAACATTTCCAGATAAAAACTAGACAGAAGCATTCTCTCAAGCTTCTCTGTGATGTTTGCATTCAACTCGCAGAGTTGAACCTTGCTTTTGATAGAGCAGTTTTGAAACACTCTTTTTGTAGGATCTGCAACGATATATTTGGAGCGATTTGAGGCCTATGATGGAAAAGGAAATATCTTCACATAAAAACTAGACAGAAGCATTCTCAGAAACGTATTGGTTATGAGTCCATTCAACTCACAGAGTTGAACCTTCGTTTTGATAGGGCAGTTTTGAAACACTCTTTTTGTAGAATCTTCAAGTGGACATTTTTAGTGCTTTGACGATATGCTGGAAAAGGAAATATTTTCACATGAAAACTACACAGAAGCATTCTCAGAAACTTCTTTGTGATGTGTGCTTTCAACTCACAGATGTAAACATTTCTTTTGATAGAGTAGTTTTGAAACACTCTTTTCGTAGAATCTGCAAGTGGATATATGGAGCGCTTTGAAGCCTATGCTGGAAAAGGAAATCTCTTCACATAAAAACTATACAGAAGCATTCTCAGCAACTTCCTTGTGATTTGTGCATTCAACTCGGAGAGTTGAACCGTCCTTTTGTTAGAGCAGTTTGGGAACACTCTTTTTGTAGAATCTGCAAGTGGATATTTGGAGCACTTTGAAGCCTAAGCTGGAAAAGGAAACAACTTCACCTAAAAACTAGAAGGAAGCATTCTCACAAACTTTTTTGTGATGTGTGCATTCAACTCAGCGAGTTTAACCTTACTTTTGATAGAGCAGTTTTGAAACACTCTTTTTGTAGAATGTGCAAGTAGACATTTGGAGCTCTTTCAGGCCTGTGCTGGAATAGAAAAGATCTTCACACAAAAACTAGACAGAAGCATTCTCAGAAACTTCTTTGTGATGTGTGCATTCCACTCACAGAGTTGAACCTTCCTTTTGATAGAGCAATTCTGAAACACTCTTTTTGTAGAATCCGCAAGTGGATATTTGGAGCACTTTGAGGCCTATGCTGGAAAAGGAAATATTTTCACGTAAAAACAAGACCGAAGCACTCTATCAAACTTCTTTGTGATGTTTACATTCAACTCACAGAGTTGAACCTTCCCTTGAATAGAGCAGTTTTGAAAGAATCTTTTTGTAGTATATGCAACTAGATATTTGGAGCGCTTTGAGTCCTATGAGGGAAATGGAAATATTTTTAGATAAAAACTAGACAGAGGCATTCTCAGAAACATATTTGTTACGAGTGAATTCAAGTCACAGAGTTGAACCTTCCTTTTGGCAGAGCGGTTTTGAAACCCTCTTTTTATTGAATCTTCCATTGGAGATTTAGAGCGCTTTGACGCAATGCTGGAAAAGGAAATATCTTCACATAAAAACTAGACGGATGCATTCCCAGAAACTTCTTTTTGATGTGTGCTTTCAACTCACAGAGTTGAACCTTTCTTTTGATAGAGCAGTTTTGAAACCCTCTCTTTGAAGAATCTTCATGTGGACATTTGGATATCTTTGAGACCTATGCTGGAAAAGGAAATATCTTCACATAAAAACAAGACAGAAGCATTCTCAGAAACTACTTTGCAATGTGTGCGTTCAACACACAGACTTTAAACTTACTTTTGGCGGAGCAGTTCTGAAACAGTCTTTTTGTACAGTCTGCAAGTGGATATTTGGAGCGCTTTAAGGCCTACGCTGAAAAAAGTAATAACTTCAATCAAAAAGTAGAAAGAAGCATTCTCAGAAACCTCTTTGTGATGTGTGTATTGAACTCACAGAGTTGAACCTTCCTTTTGATAGAGGAGTTTTGAGATACTCTTTCTGTAGGATCTGCAAGTGAATAGTTGGAATGATTTGAGGCCTATGATGGTAAAGGAAATATCTTCACATAAAAACTATAGAGAAGCATTCTCGGAAACTTCCTTGTGATGTGTGCATTCAACTCACAGAGTTGAACCTTCCTTCTGATAGTGCAGTTTTGAAACACTCGTTTTGTATCATCTGCAAGTGGATACTTGGAGCGATTTGAAGCCTATACTGGAAAAATAAATGTCTTCTCATAAAAACTAGACAGAAGCAATCTCCGAAACCACCTTGTGATGTGTGTATTCAACTCAGAGAGTTGAACCTTCCTTTTTTTAGAGCAGTTTTGAGACACTCTTTTTGCAAAATCTGCAAGTGAATACTTGGATCGCTTTGAAGCCTCTGCAGGGTAAAGGAAATATCTTCACATAAAAACAAAACAGAAGCATTGTCAGAAACTTCTTTAGGATGTGTGCATTCAATTCACAGAGTTGAACCTTCCTTTCGATAGAGCAGTTTTGAAACACTCCTTTTGTAGTGTGTGCAAGTAGACATTTGGAGCTCCTTCAGGCCTGTGCTGGAAAAGGAAATATCTTCACACAAAAACTAGACAGAAGTATTCTCAGAAACTTCTTGGTGATGCATGCATTCAAAACACGGAGTTGAACCTTCCTTTTAGA
Organism: Pongo abelii; assembly: GCF_028885655.2. Lineage (NCBI taxonomy): Eukaryota > Metazoa > Chordata > Mammalia > Primates > Hominidae > Pongo > Pongo abelii. The sequence goes on from NC_072005.2 coordinate 26,773,864, forward strand.
ACAGTTTTGAAACACTCTTATTGTAGAATCTGCATGTGGATATTTGGAGCGCTTTGAGGCCTATGCTAGAAAAGAATATATCTTCGCAAAAAAATTAGACAGAAGCATTCTCAGAAACTTTTTTGTGATGTCTGCATTAAACTCACAGTGTTGAACCTGCCTTTTGATAGAGCAGTTTTGAAACACTCTTTTTGTAGAATCTGCAGGTGGATATTTGGAGTGCTTTGAGGACAATGCTATATAAGGAAATGTCTTCACAGAAAACCTAGACAGAAACACTATCAGAAACTTCTTTGTGATGTGTGCTTCCAAATCACAGAGTTGAACCTTCCTTTTGATATAGCAGGTTGGGAACACACTTTTTGTGGAATCTGCAAGTGAATTTTGGGAGCGCTTTGAGGACTATGCTGGAAAAGGAAATATATTCACCTAAAAACTAGAAAGAGGCATTCTCAAAAACTTCTCTGTGATGTGTGCGCTAAACTCACAAAGTTGAACATCCGTTTTGCTAGAGCAGTTTTGAAACACTGTTTTTGTAAAATCTGCAAGTGGATATTTGGAGTGATTGAGACCTCTGCTGGAAAATCATATAACTTCAAAGAAGAACGGGACAGAAGTATTCTCAGAAACATCTTTGTGATGTCTGCATTCAACTCGCGGAGTTGAAACTTCCTTTTGGTAGAGCAGTTTTGAAACTGTCTTTTTGTGGAAGCTACAAGTGGATATTTGGAAGGCTTTGAGGCTTATGCTGGAAAAGCTAATAACTTCACATAAAAAGTAGAGAGAAGCATTCTCAGAAACTTCTTTGTGATGAGTGCATTCAAGTGTACATTTGGAGTGCTTTGAGGCCTTTGCTGGAAAAGGAAATAACTTCACATAAAAATTAGACAGAAGCATTCTCAGAAACTTCTTTGTGATGTGTGCATTCAACTCACAGAGTTGGATCTTCCTTTTCTTAGAGCGGTTTGGAAACAAGATTTTTGTAGAGTATTCAAGTGGACATTTGGAGGGCTTTGAGGCCTATGCTGGAAAAGGAAATAACTTCACATAAAAACTAGACAGAAGCACTCTCAGGAACTTCTTTATAATGTGTGCATAAAACTCACACAGTTGAATCTTCCTTTTGATAGAGGAGTTTTGAAACACTATTTTTCTAGAATATTCAAGTGGACATTTGGTGGGCTTTGAGGCCTATTCTGGAAAAGGAAATATCTTCACATAAAAACTAGACAGAAGTACTCTCAGGAACTTCTTTATGATGTGTGCATTCAACTCACAGAGTTGAACCTTTCTTTTGATAGAGCAGTTTTGAAATACTCTTTTTGTAGAATATGCAAGCGGGGGTTTGGAGCGCTTTAAGTCCTATGCTGGAAAAGGAAACATTTTCAGATAAAAACTAGACAGAAGCATTCTCTCAAGCTTCTCTGTGATGTTTGCATTCAACTCGCAGAGTTGAACCTTGCTTTTGATAGAGCAGTTTTGAAACACTCTTTTTGTAGGATCTGCAACGATATATTTGGAGCGATTTGAGGCCTATGATGGAAAAGGAAATATCTTCACATAAAAACTAGACAGAAGCATTCTCAGAAACGTATTGGTTATGAGTCCATTCAACTCACAGAGTTGAACCTTCGTTTTCATAGGGCAGTTTTGAAACACTCTTTTTGTAGAATCTTCAAGTGGACATTTTTAGTGCTTTGACGATATGCTGGAAAAGGAAATATCTTCACATAAAAACTACACAGAAGCATTCTCAGAAACTTCTTTGTGATGTGTGCTTTCAACTCACAGATGTAAACATTTCTTTTGATAGAGTAGTTTTGAAACACTCTTTTCGTAGAATCTGCAAGTGGATATATGGAGCGCTTTGAAGCCTATGCTGGAAAAGGAAATCTCTTCACATAAAAACTATACAGAAGCATTCTCAGCAACTTCCTTGTGATTTGTGCATTCAACTCGGAGAGTTGAACCGTCCTTTTGTTAGAGCAGTTTGGGAACACTCTTTTTGTAGAATCTGCAAGTGGATATTTGGAGCACTTTGAAGCCTAAGCTGGAAAAGGAAACAACTTCACATAAAAACTAGAAGGAAGCATTCTCACAAACTTTTTGTGATGTGTGCATTCAACTCAGCGAGTTTACCCTTACTTTTGATAGAGCAGTTTTGAAGCACTCTTTTTGTAGAATGTGCAAGTAGACATTTGGAGCTCTTTCAGGCCTGTGCTGGAATAGAAAAGATCTTCACACAAAAACTAGACAGAAGCATTCTCAGAAACTTCTTTGTGATGTGTGCATTCCACTCACAGAGTTGAACCTTCCTTTTGATAGAGCAATTCTGAAACACTCTTTTTGTAGAATCCGCAAGTGGATATTTGGAGCACTTTGAGGCCTATGCTGGAAAAGGAAATATTTTCACGTAAAAACAAGACCGAAGCACTCTATCAAACTTCTTTGTGATGTTTACATTCAACTCACAGAGTTGAACCTTCCCTTGAATAGAGCAGTTTTGAAAGAATCTTTTTGTAGTATATGCAACTAGATATTTGGAGCGCTTTGAGTCCTATGAGGGAAATGGAAATATTTTTAGATAAAAACTAGACAGAGGCATTCTCAGAAACATATTTGTTACGAGTGAATTCAAGTCACAGAGTTGAACCTTCCTTTTGGCAGAGCGGTTTTGAAACCCTCTTTTTATTGAATCTTCCATTGGAGATTTAGAGCGCTTTGACGCAATGCTGGAAAAGGAAATATCTTCACATAAAAACTAGACGGATGCATTCCCAGAAACTTCTTTTTGATGTGTGCTTTCAACTCACAGAGTTGAACCTTTCTTTTGATAGAGCAGTTTTGAAACCCTCTCTTTGAAGAATCTTCATGTGGACATTTGGATATCTTTGAGACCTATGCTGGAAAAGGAAATATCTTCACATAAAAACAAGACAGAAGCATTCTCAGAAACTACTTTGCAATGTGTGCGTTCAACACACAGACTTTAAACTTACTTTTGGCGGAGCAGTTCTGAAACAGTCTTTTTGTACAGTCTGCAAGTGGATATTTGGAGCGCTTTAAGGCCTACGCTGAAAAAAGTAATAACTTCAATCAAAAAGTAGAAAGAAGCATTCTCAGAAACCTCTTTGTGATGTGTGTATTGAACTCACAGAGTTGAACCTTCCTTTTGATAGAGGAGTTTTGAGATACTCTTTCTGTAGGATCTGCAAGTGAATAGTTGGAATGATTTGAGGCCTATGATGGTAAAGGAAATATCTTCACATAAAAACTATAGAGAAGCATTCTCGGAAACTTCCTTGTGATGTGTGCATTCAACTCACAGAGTTGAACCTTCCTTCTGATAGTGCAGTTTTGAAACACTCGTTTTGTATCATCTGCAAGTGGATACTTGGAGCGCTTTGAAGCCTATACTGGAAAAATAAATGTCTTCTCATAAAAACTAGACAGAAGCAATCTCCGAAACCACCTTGTGATGTGTGTATTCAACTCAGAGAGTTGAACCTTCCTTTTTTTAGAGCAGTTTTGAGACACTCTTTTTGCAAAATCTGCAAGTGAATACTTGGATCGCTTTGAAGCCTCTGCAGGGTAAAGGAAATATCTTCACATAAAAACAAAACAGAAGCATTGTCAGAAACTTCTTTAGGATGTGTGCATTCAATTCGCAGAGTTGAACCTTCCTTTCGATAGAGCAGTTTTGAAACACTCCTTTTGTAGTGTGTGCAAGTAGACATTTGGAGCTCCTTCAGGCCTGTGCTGGAAAAGGAAATATCTTCACACAAAAACTAGACAGAAGTATTCTCAGAAACTTCTTTGTGATGCATGCATTCAAAACACGGAGTTGAACCTTCCTTTTAGAACAGTTTTGAAACACTCTTATTGTAGAATCTGCATGTGGATATTTGGAGCGCTTTGAGGCCTATGCTAGAAAAGAATATATCTTCGCAAAAAAATGAGACAGAAGCATTCTCAGAAACTTTTTTGTGATGTCTGCATTAAACTCACAGTGTTGAACCTGCCTTTTGATAGAGCAGTTTTGAAACACTCTTTTTGTAGAATCTGCAGGTGGATATTTGGAGTGCTTTGAGGACAATGCTATATAAGGAAATGTCTTCACAGAAAACCTAGACAGAAACACTATCAGAAACTTCTTTGTGATGTGTGCTTCCAAATCACAGAGTTGAACCTTCCTTTTGATATAGCAGGTTGGGAACACACTTTTTGTGGAATCTGCAAGTGAATTTTGGGAGCGCTTTGAGGACTATGCTGGAAAAGGAAATATATTCACCTAAAAACTAGAAAGAGGCATTCTCAAAAACTTCTCTGTGATGTGTGCGCTAAACTCACAAAGTTGAACATCCCTTTTGCTAGAGCAGTTTTGAAACACTGTTTTTGTAAAATCTGCAAGTGAATATTTGGAGTGATTGAGACCTCTGCTGGAAAATCATATAACTTCAAAGAAGAACGGGACAGAAGTATTCTCAGAAACATCTTTGTGATGTCTGCATTCAACTCGCGGAGTTGAAACTTCCTTTTGGTAGAGCAGTTTTGAAACTGTCTTTTTGTGGAAGCTACAAGTGGATATTTGGAAGGCTTTGAGGCTTATGCTGGAAAAGCTAATAACTTCACATAAAAAGTAGAGAGAAGCATTCTCAGAAACTTCTTTGTGATGAGTGCATTCAAGTGTACATTTGGAGTGCTTTGAGGCCTTTGCTGGAAAAGGAAATAACTTCACATAAAAATTAGACAGAAGCATTCTCAGAAACTTCTTTGTGATGTGTGCATTCAACTCACAGAGTTGGATCTTCCTTTTCTTAGAGCGGTTTGGAAACAAGATTTTTGTAGAGTATTCAAGTGGACATTTGGAGGGCTTTGAGGCCTATGCTGGAAAAGGAAATAACTTCACATAAAAACTAGACAGAAGCACTCTCAGGAACTTCTTTATAATGTGTGCATAAAACTCACACAGTTGAATCTTCCTTTTGATAGAGGAGTTTTGAAACACTATTTTTCTAGAATATTCAAGTGGACATTTGGTGGGCTTTGAGGCCTATTCTGGAAAAGGAAATATCTTCACATAAAAACTAGACAGAAGTACTCTCAGGAACTTCTTTCTGATGTGTGCATTCAACTCACAGAGTTGAACCTTTCTTTTGATAGAGCAGTTTTGAAATACTCTTTTTGTAGAATATGCAAGCGGGGGTTTGGAGCGCTTTAAGTCCTATGCTGGAAAAGGAAACATTTTCAGATAAAAACTAGACAGAAGCATTCTCTCAAGCTTCTCTGTGATGTTTGCATTCAACTCGCAGAGTTGAACCTTGCTTTTGATAGAGCAGTTTTGAAACACTCTTTTTGTAGGATCTGCAACGATATATTTGGAGCGATTTGAGGCCTATGATGGAAAAGGAAATATCTTCACATAAAAACTAGACAGAAGCATTCTCAGAAACGTATTGGTTATGAGTCCATTCAACTCACAGAGTTGAACCTTCGTTTTGATAGGGCAGTTTTGAAACACTCTTTTTGTAGAATCTTCAAGTGGACATTTTTAGTGCTTTGACGATATGCTGGAAAAGGAAATATCTTCACATGAAAACTACACAGAAGCATTCTCAGAAACTTCTTTGTGATGTGTGCTTTCAACTCACAGATGTAAACATTTCTTTTGATAGAGTAGTTTTGAAACACTCTTTTCGTAGAATCTGCAAGTGGATATATGGAGCGCTTTGAAGCCTATGCTGGAAAAGGAAATCTCTTCACATAAAAACTATACAGAAGCATTCTCAGCAACTTCCTTGTGATTTGTGCATTCAACTCGGAGAGTTGAACCGTCCTTTTGTTAGAGCAGTTTGGGAACACTCTTTTTGTAGAATCTGCAAGTGGATATTTGGAGCACTTTGAAGCCTAAGCTGGAAAAGGAAACAACTTCACATAAAAACTAGAAGGAAGCATTCTCACAAACTTTTTGTGATGTGTGCATTCAACTCAGCGAGTTTACCCTTACTTTTGATAGAGCAGTTTTGAAGCACTCTTTTTGTAGAATGTGCAAGTAGACATTTGGAGCTCTTTCAGGCCTGTGCTGGAATAGAAAAGATCTTCACACAAAAACTAGACAGAAGCATTCTCAGAAACTTCTTTGTGATGTGTGCATTCCACTCACAGAGTTGAACCTTCCTTTTGATAGAGCAATTCTGAAACACTCTTTTTGTAGAATCCGCAAGTGGATATTTGGAGCACTTTGAGGCCTATGCTGGAAAAGGAAATATTTTCACGTAAAAACAAGACCGAAGCACTCTATCAAACTTCTTTGTGATGTTTACATTCAACTCACAGAGTTGAACCTTCCCTTGAATAGAGCAGTTTTGAAAGAATCTTTTTGTAGTATATGCAACTAGATATTTGGAGCGCTTTGAGTCCTATGAGGGAAATGGAAATATTTTTAGATAAAAACTAGACAGAGGCATTCTCAGAAACATATTTGTTACGAGTGAATTCAAGTCACAGAGTTGAACCTTCCTTTTGGCAGAGCGGTTTTGAAACCCTCTTTTTATTGAATCTTCCATTGGAGATTTAGAGCGCTTTGACGCAATGCTGGAAAAGGAAATATCTTCACATAAAAACTAGACGGATGCATTCCCAGAAACTTCTTTTTGATGTGTGCTTTCAACTCACAGAGTTGAACCTTTCTTTTGATAGAGCAGTTTTGAAACCCTCTCTTTGAAGAATCTTCATGTGGACATTTGGATATCTTTGAGACCTATGCTGGAAAAGGAAATATCTTCACATAAAAACAAGACAGAAGCATTCTCAGAAACTACTTTGCAATGTGTGCGTTCAACACACAGACTTTAAACTTACTTTTGGCGGAGCAGTTCTGAAACAGTCTTTTTGTACAGTCTGCAAGTGGATATTTGGAGCGCTTTAAGGCCTACGCTGAAAAAAGTAATAACTTCAATCAAAAAGTAGAAAGAAGCATTCTCAGAAACCTCTTTGTGATGTGTGTATTGAACTCACAGAGTTGAACCTTCCTTTTGATAGAGGAGTTTTGAGATACTCTTTCTGTAGGATCTGCAAGTGAATAGTTGGAATGATTTGAGGCCTATGATGGTAAAGGAAATATCTTCACATAAAAACTATAGAGAAGCATTCTCGGAAACTTCCTTGTGATGTGTGCATTCAACTCACAGAGTTGAACCTTCCTTCTGATAGTGCAGTTTTGAAACACTCGTTTTGTATCATCTGCAAGTGGATACTTGGAGCGCTTTGAAGCCTATACTGGAAAAATAAATGTCTTCTCATAAAAACTAGACAGAAGCAATCTCCGAAACCACCTTGTGATGTGTGTATTCAACTCAGAGAGTTGAACCTTCCTTTTTTTAGAGCAGTTTTGAGACACTCTTTTTGCAAAATCTGCAAGTGAATACTTGGATCGCTTTGAAGCCTCTGCAGGGTAAAGGAAATATCTTCACATAAAAACAAAACAGAAGCATTGTCAGAAACTTCTTTAGGATGTGTGCATTCAATTCGCAGAGTTGAACCTTCCTTTCGATAGAGCAGTTTTGAAACACTCCTTTTGTAGTGTGTGCAAGTAGACATTTGGAGCTCCTTCAGGCCTGTGCTGGAAAAGGAAATATCTTCACACAAAAACTAGACAGAAGTATTCTCAGAAACTTCTTTGTGATGCATGCATTCAAAACACGGAGTTGAACCTTCCTTTTAGAACAGTTTTGAAACACTCTTATTGTAGAATCTGCATGTGGATATTTGGAGCGCTTTGAGGCCTATGCTAGAAAAGAATATATCTTCGCAAAAAAATTAGACAGAAGCATTCTCAGAAACTTTTTTGTGATGTCTGCATTAAACTCACAGTGTTGAACCTGCCTTTTGATAGAGCAGTTTTGAAACACTCTTTTTGTAGAATCTGCAGGTGGATATTTGGAGTGCTTTGAGGACAATGCTATATAAGGAAATGTCTTCACAGAAAACCTAGACAGAAACACTATCAGAAACTTCTTTGTGATGTGTGCTTCCAAATCACAGAGTTGAACCTTCCTTTTGATATAGCAGGTTGGGAACACACTTTTTGTGGAATCTGCAAGTGAATTTTGGGAGCGCTTTGAGGACTATGCTGGAAAAGGAAATATATTCACCTAAAAACTAGAAAGAGGCATTCTCAAAAACTTCTCTGTGATGTGTGCGCTAAACTCACAAAGTTGAACATCCCTTTTGCTAGAGCAGTTTTGAAACACTGTTTTTGTAAAATCTGCAAGTGAATATTTGGAGTGATTGAGACCTCTGCTGGAAAATCATATAACTTCAAAGAAGAACGGGACAGAAGTATTCTCAGAAACATCTTTGTGATGTCTGCATTCAACTCGCGGAGTTGAAACTTCCTTTTGGTAGAGCAGTTTTGAAACTGTCTTTTTGTGGAAGCTACAAGTGGATATTTGGAAGGCTTTGAGGCTTATGCTGGAAAAGCTAATAACTTCACATAAAAAGTAGAGAGAAGCATTCTCAGAAACTTCTTTGTGATGAGTGCATTCAAGTGTACATTTGGAGTGCTTTGAGGCCTTTGCTGGAAAAGGAAATAACTTCACATAAAAATTAGACAGAAGCATTCTCAGAAACTTCTTTGTGATGTGTGCATTCAACTCACAGAGTTGGATCTTCCTTTTCTTAGAGCGGTTTGGAAACAAGATTTTTGTAGAGTATTCAAGTGGACATTTGGAGGGCTTTGAGGCCTATGCTGGAAAAGGAAATAACTTCACATAAAAACTAGACAGAAGCACTCTCAGGAACTTCTTTATAATGTGTGCATAAAACTCACACAGTTGAATCTTCCTTTTGATAGAGGAGTTTTGAAACACTATTTTTCTAGAATATTCAAGTGGACATTTGGTGGGCTTTGAGGCCTATTCTGGAAAAGGAAATATCTTCACATAAAAACTAGACAGAAGTACTCTCAGGAACTTCTTTCTGATGTGTGCATTCAACTCACAGAGTTGAACCTTTCTTTTGATAGAGCAGTTTTGAAATACTCTTTTTGTAGAATATGCAAGCGGGGGTTTGGAGCGCTTTAAGTCCTATGCTGGAAAAGGAAACATTTTCAGATAAAAACTAGACAGAAGCATTCTCTCAAGCTTCTCTGTGATGTTTGCATTCAACTCGCAGAGTTGAACCTTGCTTTTGATAGAGCAGTTTTGAAACACTCTTTTTGTAGGATCTGCAACGATATATTTGGAGCGATTTGAGGCCTATGATGGAAAAGGAAATATCTTCACATAAAAACTAGACAGAAGCATTCTCAGAAACGTATTGGTTATGAGTCCATTCAACTCACAGAGTTGAACCTTCGTTTTGATAGGGCAGTTTTGAAACACTCTTTTTGTAGAATCTTCAAGTGGACATTTTTAGTGCTTTGACGATATGCTGGAAAAGGAAATATCTTCACATGAAAACTACACAGAAGCATTCTCAGAAACTTCTTTGTGATGTGTGCTTTCAACTCACAGATGTAAACATTTCTTTTGATAGAGTAGTTTTGAAACACTCTTTTCGTAGAATCTGCAAGTGGATATATGGAGCGCTTTGAAGCCTATGCTGGAAAAGGAAATCTCTTCACATAAAAACTATACAGAAGCATTCTCAGCAACTTCCTTGTGATTTGTGCATTCAACTCGGAGAGTTGAACCGTCCTTTTGTTAGAGCAGTTTGGGAACACTCTTTTTGTAGAATCTGCAAGTGGATATTTGGAGCACTTTGAAGCCTAAGCTGGAAAAGGAAACAACTTCACATAAAAACTAGAAGGAAGCATTCTCACAAACTTTTTGTGATGTGTGCATTCAACTCAGCGAGTTTACCCTTACTTTTGATAGAGCAGTTTTGAAGCACTCTTTTTGTAGAATGTGCAAGTAGACATTTGGAGCTCTTTCAGGCCTGTGCTGGAATAGAAAAGATCTTCACACAAAAACTAGACAGAAGCATTCTCAGAAACTTCTTTGTGATGTGTGCATTCCACTCACAGAGTTGAACCTTCCTTTTGATAGAGCAATTCTGAAACACTCTTTTTGTAGAATCCGCAAGTGGATATTTGGAGCACTTTGAGGCCTATGCTGGAAAAGGAAATATTTTCACGTAAAAACAAGACCGAAGCACTCTATCAAACTTCTTTGTGATGTTTACATTCAACTCACAGAGTTGAACCTTCCCTTGAATAGAGCAGTTTTGAAAGAATCTTTTTGTAGTATATGCAACTAGATATTTGGAGCGCTTTGAGTCCTATGAGGGAAATGGAAATATTTTTAGATAAAAACTAGACAGAGGCATTCTCAGAAACATATTTGTTACGAGTGAATTCAAGTCACAGAGTTGAACCTTCCTTTTGGCAGAGCGGTTTTGAAACCCTCTTTTTATTGAATCTTCCATTGGAGATTTAGAGCGCTTTGACGCAATGCTGGAAAAGGAAATATCTTCACATAAAAACTAGACGGATGCATTCCCAGAAACTTCTTTTTGATGTGTGCTTTCAACTCACAGAGTTGAACCTTTCTTTTGATAGAGCAGTTTTGAAACCCTCTCTTTGAAGAATCTTCATGTGGACATTTGGATATCTTTGAGACCTATGCTGGAAAAGGAAATATCTTCACATAAAAACAAGACAGAAGCATTCTCAGAAACTACTTTGCAATGTGTGCGTTCAACACACAGACTTTAAACTTACTTTTGGCGGAGCAGTTCTGAAACAGTCTTTTTGTACAGTCTGCAAGTGGATATTTGGAGCGCTTTAAGGCCTACGCTGAAAAAAGTAATAACTTCAATCAAAAAGTAGAAAGAAGCATTCTCAGAAACCTCTTTGTGATGTGTGTATTGAACTCACAGAGTTGAACCTTCCTTTTGATAGAGGAGTTTTGAGATACTCTTTCTGTAGGATCTGCAAGTGAATAGTTGGAATGATTTGAGGCCTATGATGGTAAAGGAAATATCTTCACATAAAAACTATAGAGAAGCATTCTCGGAAACTTCCTTGTGATGTGTGCATTCAACTCACAGAGTTGAACCTTCCTTCTGATAGTGCAGTTTTGAAACACTCGTTTTGTATCATCTGCAAGTGGATACTTGGAGCGCTTTGAAGCCTATACTGGAAAAATAAATGTCTTCTCATAAAAACTAGACAGAAGCAATCTCCGAAACCACCTTGTGATGTGTGTATTCAACTCAGAGAGTTGAACCTTCCTTTTTTTAGAGCAGTTTTGAGACACTCTTTTTGCAAAATCTGCAAGTGAATACTTGGATCGCTTTGAAGCCTCTGCAGGGTAAAGGAAATATCTTCACATAAAAACAAAACAGAAGCATTGTCAGAAACTTCTTTAGGATGTGTGCATTCAATTCGCAGAGTTGAACCTTCCTTTCGATAGAGCAGTTTTGAAACACTCCTTTTGTAGTGTGTGCAAGTAGACATTTGGAGCTCCTTCAGGCCTGTGCTGGAAAAGGAAATATCTTCACACAAAAACTAGACAGAAGTATTCTCAGAAACTTCTTTGTGATGCATGCATTCAAAACACGGAGTTGAACCTTCCTTTTAGAACAGTTTTGAAACACTCTTATTGTAGAATCTGCATGTGGATATTTGGAGCGCTTTGAGGCCTATGCTAGAAAAGAATATATCTTCGCAAAAAAATTAGACAGAAGCATTCTCAGAAACTTTTTTGTGATGTCTGCATTAAACTCACAGTGTTGAACCTGCCTTTTGATAGAGCAGTTTTGAAACACTCTTTTTGTAGAATCTGCAGGTGGATATTTGGAGTGCTTTGAGGACAATGCTATATAAGGAAATGTCTTCACAGAAAACCTAGACAGAAACACTATCAGAAACTTCTTTGTGATGTGTGCTTCCAAATCACAGAGTTGAACCTTCCTTTTGATATAGCAGGTTGGGAACACACTTTTTGTGGAATCTGCAAGTGAATTTTGGGAGCGCTTTGAGGACTATGCTGGAAAAGGAAATATATTCACCTAAAAACTAGAAAGAGGCATTCTCAAAAACTTCTCTGTGATGTGTGCGCTAAACTCACAAAGTTGAACATCCCTTTTGCTAGAGCAGTTTTGAAACACTGTTTTTGTAAAATCTGCAAGTGAATATTTGGAGTGATTGAGACCTCTGCTGGAAAATCATATAACTTCAAAGAAGAACGGGACAGAAGTATTCTCAGAAACATCTTTGTGATGTCTGCATTCAACTCGCGGAGTTGAAACTTCCTTTTGGTAGAGCAGTTTTGAAACTGTCTTTTTGTGGAAGCTACAAGTGGATATTTGGAAGGCTTTGAGGCTTATGCTGGAAAAGCTAATAACTTCACATAAAAAGTAGAGAGAAGCATTCTCAGAAACTTCTTTGTGATGAGTGCATTCAAGTGTACATTTGGAGTGCTTTGAGGCCTTTGCTGGAAAAGGAAATAACTTCACATAAAAATTAGACAGAAGCATTCTCAGAAACTTCTTTGTGATGTGTGCATTCAACTCACAGAGTTGGATCTTCCTTTTCTTAGAGCGGTTTGGAAACAAGATTTTTGTAGAGTATTCAAGTGGACATTTGGAGGGCTTTGAGGCCTATGCTGGAAAAGGAAATAACTTCACATAAAAACTAGACAGAAGCACTCTCAGGAACTTCTTTATAATGTGTGCATAAAACTCACACAGTTGAATCTTCCTTTTGATAGAGGAGTTTTGAAACACTATTTTTCTAGAATATTCAAGTGGACATTTGGTGGGCTTTGAGGCCTATTCTGGAAAAGGAAATATCTTCACATAAAAACTAGACAGAAGTACTCTCAGGAACTTCTTTCTGATGTGTGCATTCAACTCACAGAGTTGAACCTTTCTTTTGATAGAGCAGTTTTGAAATACTCTTTTTGTAGAATATGCAAGCGGGGGTTTGGAGCGCTTTAAGTCCTATGCTGGAAAAGGAAACATTTTCAGATAAAAACTAGACAGAAGCATTCTCTCAAGCTTCTCTGTGATGTTTGCATTCAACTCGCAGAGTTGAACCTTGCTTTTGATAGAGCAGTTTTGAAACACTCTTTTTGTAGGATCTGCAACGATATATTTGGAGCGATTTGAGGCCTATGATGGAAAAGGAAATATCTTCACATAAAAACTAGACAGAAGCATTCTCAGAAACGTATTGGTTATGAGTCCATTCAACTCACAGAGTTGAACCTTCGTTTTGATAGGGCAGTTTTGAAACACTCTTTTTGTAGAATCTTCAAGTGGACATTTTTAGTGCTTTGACGATATGCTGGAAAAGGAAATATCTTCACATGAAAACTACACAGAAGCATTCTCAGAAACTTCTTTGTGATGTGTGCTTTCAACTCACAGATGTAAACATTTCTTTTGATAGAGTAGTTTTGAAACACTCTTTTCGTAGAATCTGCAAGTGGATATATGGAGCGCTTTGAAGCCTATGCTGGAAAAGGAAATCTCTTCACATAAAAACTATACAGAAGCATTCTCAGCAACTTCCTTGTGATTTGTGCATTCAACTCGGAGAGTTGAACCGTCCTTTTGTTAGAGCAGTTTGGGAACACTCTTTTTGTAGAATCTGCAAGTGGATATTTGGAGCACTTTGAAGCCTAAGCTGGAAAAGGAAACAACTTCACCTAAAAACTAGAAGGAAGCATTCTCACAAACTTTTTTGTGATGTGTGCATTCAACTCAGCGAGTTTAACCTTACTTTTGATAGAGCAGTTTTGAAACACTCTTTTTGTAGAATGTGCAAGTAGACATTTGGAGCTCTTTCAGGCCTGTGCTGGAATAGAAAAGATCTTCACACAAAAACTAGACAGAAGCATTCTCAGAAACTTCTTTGTGATGTGTGCATTCCACTCACAGAGTTGAACCTTCCTTTTGATAGAGCAATTCTGAAACACTCTTTTTGTAGAATCCGCAAGTGGATATTTGGAGCACTTTGAGGCCTATGCTGGAAAAGGAAATATTTTCACGTAAAAACAAGACCGAAGCACTCTATCAAACTTCTTTGTGATGTTTACATTCAACTCACAGAGTTGAACCTTCCCTTGAATAGAGCAGTTTTGAAAGAATCTTTTTGTAGTATATGCAACTAGATATTTGGAGCGCTTTGAGTCCTATGAGGGAAATGGAAATATTTTTAGATAAAAACTAGACAGAGGCATTCTCAGAAACATATTTGTTACGAGTGAATTCAAGTCACAGAGTTGAACCTTCCTTTTGGCAGAGCGGTTTTGAAACCCTCTTTTTATTGAATCTTCCATTGGAGATTTAGAGCGCTTTGACGCAATGCTGGAAAAGGAAATATCTTCACATAAAAACTAGACGGATGCATTCCCAGAAACTTCTTTTTGATGTGTGCTTTCAACTCACAGAGTTGAACCTTTCTTTTGATAGAGCAGTTTTGAAACCCTCTCTTTGAAGAATCTTCATGTGGACATTTGGATATCTTTGAGACCTATGCTGGAAAAGGAAATATCTTCACATAAAAACAAGACAGAAGCATTCTCAGAAACTACTTTGCAATGTGTGCGTTCAACACACAGACTTTAAACTTACTTTTGGCGGAGCAGTTCTGAAACAGTCTTTTTGTACAGTCTGCAAGTGGATATTTGGAGCGCTTTAAGGCCTACGCTGAAAAAAGTAATAACTTCAATCAAAAAGTAGAAAGAAGCATTCTCAGAAACCTCTTTGTGATGTGTGTATTGAACTCACAGAGTTGAACCTTCCTTTTGATAGAGGAGTTTTGAGATACTCTTTCTGTAGGATCTGCAAGAGAATAGTTGGAATGATTTGAGGCCTATGATGGTAAAGGAAATATCTTCACATAAAAACTATAGAGAAGCATTCTCGGAAACTTCCTTGTGATGTGTGCATTCAACTCACAGAGTTGAACCTTCCTTCTGATAGTGCAGTTTTGAAACACTCGTTTTGTATCATCTGCAAGTGGATACTTGGAGCGCTTTGAAGCCTATACTGGAAAAATAAATGTCTTCTCATAAAAACTAGACAGAAGCAATCTCCGAAACCACCTTGTGATGTGTGTATTCAACTCAGAGAGTTGAACCTTCCTTTTTTTAGAGCAGTTTTGAGACACTCTTTTTGCAAAATCTGCAAGTGAATACTTGGATCGCTTTGAAGCCTCTGCAGGGTAAAGGAAATATCTTCACATAAAAACAAAACAGAAGCATTGTCAGAAACTTCTTTAGGATGTGTGCATTCAATTCGCAGAGTTGAACCTTCCTTTCGATAGAGCAGTTTTGAAACACTCCTTTTGTAGTGTGTGCAAGTAGACATTTGGAGCTCCTTCAGGCCTGTGCTGGAAAAGGAAATATCTTCACACAAAAACTAGACAGAAGTATTCTCAGAAACTTCTTTGTGATGCATGCATTCAAAACACGGAGTTGAACCTTCCTTTTAGAACAGTTTTGAAACACTCTTATTGTAGAATCTGCATGTGGATATTTGGAGCGCTTTGAGGCCTATGCTAGAAAAGAATATATCTTCGCAAAAAAATTAGACAGAAGCATTCTCAGAAACTTTTTTGTGATGTCTGCATTAAACTCACAGTGTTGAACCTGCCTTTTGATAGAGCAGTTTTGAAACACTCTTTTTGTAGAATCTGCAGGTGGATATTTGGAGTGCTTTGAGGACAATGCTATATAAGGAAATGTCTTCACAGAAAACCTAGACAGAAACACTATCAGAAACTTCTTTGTGATGTGTGCTTCCAAATCACAGAGTTGAACCTTCCTTTTGATATAGCAGGTTGGGAACACACTTTTTGTGGAATCTGCAAGTGAATTTTGGGAGCGCTTTGAGGACTATGCTGGAAAAGGAAATATATTCACCTAAAAACTAGAAAGAGGCATTCTCAAAAACTTCTCTGTGATGTGTGCGCTAAACTCACAAAGTTGAACATCCCTTTTGCTAGAGCAGTTTGGAAACACTGTTTTTGTAAAATCTGCAAGTGAATATTTGGAGTGATTGAGACCTCTGCTGGAAAATCATATAACTTCAAAGAAGAACGGGACAGAAGTATTCTCAGAAACATCTTTGTGATGTCTGCATTCAACTCGCGGAGTTGAAACTTCCTTTTGGTAGAGCAGTTTTGAAACTGTCTTTTTGTGGAAGCTACAAGTGGATATTTGGAAGGCTTTGAGGCTTATGCTGGAAAAGCTAATAACTTCACATAAAAAGTAGAGAGAAGCATTCTCAGAAACTTCTTTGTGATGAGTGCATTCAAGTGTACATTTGGAGTGCTTTGAGGCCTTTGCTGGAAAAGGAAATAACTTCACATAAAAATTAGACAGAAGCATTCTCAGAAACTTCTTTGTGATGTGTGCATTCAACTCACAGAGTTGGATCTTCCTTTTCTTAGAGCGGTTTGGAAACAAGATTTTTGTAGAGTATTCAAGTGGACATTTGGAGGGCTTTGAGGCCTATGCTGGAAAAGGAAATAACTTCACATAAAAACTAGACAGAAGCACTCTCAGGAACTTCTTTATAATGTGTGCATAAAACTCACACAGTTGAATCTTCCTTTTGATAGAGGAGTTTTGAAACACTATTTTTCTAGAATATTCAAGTGGACATTTGGTGGGCTTTGAGGCCTATTCTGGAAAAGGAAATATCTTCACATAAAAACTAGACAGAAGTACTCTCAGGAACTTCTTTCTGATGTGTGCATTCAACTCACAGAGTTGAACCTTTCTTTTGATAGAGCAGTTTTGAAATACTCTTTTTGTAGAATATGCAAGCGGGGGTTTGGAGCGCTTTAAGTCCTATGCTGGAAAAGGAAACATTTTCAGATAAAAACTAGACAGAAGCATTCTCTCAAGCTTCTCTGTGATGTTTGCATTCAACTCGCAGAGTTGAACCTTGCTTTTGATAGAGCAGTTTTGAAACACTCTTTTTGTAGGATCTGCAACGATATATTTGGAGCGATTTGAGGCCTATGATGGAAAAGGAAATATCTTCACATAAAAACTAGACAGAAGCATTCTCAGAAACGTATTGGTTATGAGTCCATTCAACTCACAGAGTTGAACCTTCGTTTTGATAGGGCAGTTTTGAAACACTCTTTTTGTAGAATCTTCAAGTGGACATTTTTAGTGCTTTGACGATATGCTGGAAAAGGAAATATCTTCACATGAAAACTACACAGAAGCATTCTCAGAAACTTCTTTGTGATGTGTGCTTTCAACTCACAGATGTAAACATTTCTTTTGATAGAGTAGTTTTGAAACACTCTTTTCGTAGAATCTGCAAGTGGATATATGGAGCGCTTTGAAGCCTATGCTGGAAAAGGAAATCTCTTCACATAAAAACTATACAGAAGCATTCTCAGCAACTTCCTTGTGATTTGTGCATTCAACTCGGAGAGTTGAACCGTCCTTTTGTTAGAGCAGTTTGGGAACACTCTTTTTGTAGAATCTGCAAGTGGATATTTGGAGCACTTTGAAGCCTAAGCTGGAAAAGGAAACAACTTCACATAAAAACTAGAAGGAAGCATTCTCACAAACTTTTTGTGATGTGTGCATTCAACTCAGCGAGTTTACCCTTACTTTTGATAGAGCAGTTTTGAAGCACTCTTTTTGTAGAATGTGCAAGTAGACATTTGGAGCTCTTTCAGGCCTGTGCTGGAATAGAAAAGATCTTCACACAAAAACTAGACAGAAGCATTCTCAGAAACTTCTTTGTGATGTGTGCATTCCACTCACAGAGTTGAACCTTCCTTTTGATAGAGCAATTCTGAAACACTCTTTTTGTAGAATCCGCAAGTGGATATTTGGAGCACTTTGAGGCCTATGCTGGAAAAGGAAATATTTTCACGTAAAAACAAGACCGAAGCACTCTATCAAACTTCTTTGTGATGTTTACATTCAACTCACAGAGTTGAACCTTCCCTTGAATAGAGCAGTTTTGAAAGAATCTTTTTGTAGTATATGCAACTAGATATTTGGAGCGCTTTGAGTCCTATGAGGGAAATGGAAATATTTTTAGATAAAAACTAGACAGAGGCATTCTCAGAAACATATTTGTTACGAGTGAATTCAAGTCACAGAGTTGAACCTTCCTTTTGGCAGAGCGGTTTTGAAACCCTCTTTTTATTGAATCTTCCATTGGAGATTTAGAGCGCTTTGACGCAATGCTGGAAAAGGAAATATCTTCACATAAAAACTAGACGGATGCATTCCCAGAAACTTCTTTTTGATGTGTGCTTTCAACTCACAGAGTTGAACCTTTCTTTTGATAGAGCAGTTTTGAAACCCTCTCTTTGAAGAATCTTCATGTGGACATTTGGATATCTTTGAGACCTATGCTGGAAAAGGAAATATCTTCACATAAAAACAAGACAGAAGCATTCTCAGAAACTACTTTGCAATGTGTGCGTTCAACACACAGACTTTAAACTTACTTTTGGCGGAGCAGTTCTGAAACAGTCTTTTTGTACAGTCTGCAAGTGGATATTTGGAGCGCTTTAAGGCCTACGCTGAAAAAAGTAATAACTTCAATCAAAAAGTAGAAAGAAGCATTCTCAGAAACCTCTTTGTGATGTGTGTATTGAACTCACAGAGTTGAACCTTCCTTTTGATAGAGGAGTTTTGAGATACTCTTTCTGTAGGATCTGCAAGTGAATAGTTGGAATGATTTGAGGCCTATGATGGTAAAGGAAATATCTTCACATAAAAACTATAGAGAAGCATTCTCGGAAACTTCCTTGTGATGTGTGCATTCAACTCACAGAGTTGAACCTTCCTTCTGATAGTGCAGTTTTGAAACACTCGTTTTGTATCATCTGCAAGTGGATACTTGGAGCGCTTTGAAGCCTATACTGGAAAAATAAATGTCTTCTCATAAAAACTAGACAGAAGCAATCTCCGAAACCACCTTGTGATGTGTGTATTCAACTCAGAGAGTTGAACCTTCCTTTTTTTAGAGCAGTTTTGAGACACTCTTTTTGCAAAATCTGCAAGTGAATACTTGGATCGCTTTGAAGCCTCTGCAGGGTAAAGGAAATATCTTCACATAAAAACAAAACAGAAGCATTGTCAGAAACTTCTTTAGGATGTGTGCATTCAATTCACAGAGTTGAACCTTCCTTTCGATAGAGCAGTTTTGAAACACTCCTTTTGTAGTGTGTGCAAGTAGACATTTGGAGCTCCTTCAGGCCTGTGCTGGAAAAGGAAATATCTTCACACAAAAACTAGACAGAAGTATTCTCAGAAACTTCTTTGTGATGCATGCATTCAAAACACGGAGTTGAACCTTCCTTTTAGAACAGTTTTGAAACACTCTTATTGTAGAATCTGCATGTGGATATTTGGAGCGCTTTGAGGCCTATGCTAGAAAAGAATATATCTTCGCAAAAAAATTAGACAGAAGCATTCTCAGAAACTTTTTTGTGATGTCTGCATTAAACTCACAGTGTTGAACCTGCCTTTTGATAGAGCAGTTTTGAAACACTCTTTTTGTAGAATCTGCAGGTGGATATTTGGAGTGCTTTGAGGACAATGCTATATAAGGAAATGTCTTCACAGAAAACCTAGACAGAAACACTATCAGAAACTTCTTTGTGATGTGTGCTTCCAAATCACAGAGTTGAACCTTCCTTTTGATATAGCAGGTTGGGAACACACTTTTTGTGGAATCTGCAAGTGAATTTTGGGAGCGCTTTGAGGACTATGCTGGAAAAGGAAATATATTCACCTAAAAACTAGAAAGAGGCATTCTCAAAAACTTCTCTGTGATGTGTGCGCTAAACTCACAAAGTTGAACATCCCTTTTGCTAGAGCAGTTTTGAAACACTGTTTTTGTAAAATCTGCAAGTGAATATTTGGAGTGATTGAGACCTCTGCTGGAAAATCATATAACTTCAAAGAAGAACGGGACAGAAGTATTCTCAGAAACATCTTTGTGATGTCTGCATTCAACTCGCGGAGTTGAAACTTCCTTTTGGTAGAGCAGTTTTGAAACTGTCTTTTTGTGGAAGCTACAAGTGGATATTTGGAAGGCTTTGAGGCTTATGCTGGAAAAGCTAATAACTTCACATAAAAAGTAGAGAGAAGCATTCTCAGAAACTTCTTTGTGATGAGTGCATTCAAGTGTACATTTGGAGTGCTTTGAGGCCTTTGCTGGAAAAGGAAATAACTTCACATAAAAATTAGACAGAAGCATTCTCAGAAACTTCTTTGTGATGTGTGCATTCAACTCACAGAGTTGGATCTTCCTTTTCTTAGAGCGGTTTGGAAACAAGATTTTTGTAGAGTATTCAAGTGGACATTTGGAGGGCTTTGAGGCCTATGCTGGAAAAGGAAATAACTTCACATAAAAACTAGACAGAAGCACTCTCAGGAACTTCTTTATAATGTGTGCATAAAACTCACACAGTTGAATCTTCCTTTTGATAGAGGAGTTTTGAAACACTATTTTTCTAGAATATTCAAGTGGACATTTGGTGGGCTTTGAGGCCTATTCTGGAAAAGGAAATATCTTCACATAAAAACTAGACAGAAGTACTCTCAGGAACTTCTTTCTGATGTGTGCATTCAACTCACAGAGTTGAACCTTTCTTTTGATAGAGCAGTTTTGAAATACTCTTTTTGTAGAATATGCAAGCGGGGGTTTGGAGCGCTTTAAGTCCTATGCTGGAAAAGGAAACATTTTCAGATAAAAACTAGACAGAAGCATTCTCTCAAGCTTCTCTGTGATGTTTGCATTCAACTCGCAGAGTTGAACCTTGCTTTTGATAGAGCAGTTTTGAAACACTCTTTTTGTAGGATCTGCAACGATATATTTGGAGCGATTTGAGGCCTATGATGGAAAAGGAAATATCTTCACATAAAAACTAGACAGAAGCATTCTCAGAAACGTATTGGTTATGAGTCCATTCAACTCACAGAGTTGAACCTTCGTTTTGATAGGGCAGTTTTGAAACACTCTTTTTGTAGAATCTTCAAGTGGACATTTTTAGTGCTTTGACGATATGCTGGAAAAGGAAATATCTTCACATGAAAACTACACAGAAGCATTCTCAGAAACTTCTTTGTGATGTGTGCTTTCAACTCACAGATGTAAACATTTCTTTTGATAGAGTAGTTTTGAAACACTCTTTTCGTAGAATCTGCAAGTGGATATATGGAGCGCTTTGAAGCCTATGCTGGAAAAGGAAATCTCTTCACATAAAAACTATACAGAAGCATTCTCAGCAACTTCCTTGTGATTTGTGCATTCAACTCGGAGAGTTGAACCGTCCTTTTGTTAGAGCAGTTTGGGAACACTCTTTTTGTAGAATCTGCAAGTGGATATTTGGAGCACTTTGAAGCCTAAGCTGGAAAAGGAAACAACTTCACATAAAAACTAGAAGGAAGCATTCTCACAAACTTTTTGTGATGTGTGCATTCAACTCAGCGAGTTTACCCTTACTTTTGATAGAGCAGTTTTGAAGCACTCTTTTTGTAGAATGTGCAAGTAGACATTTGGAGCTCTTTCAGGCCTGTGCTGGAATAGAAAAGATCTTCACACAAAAACTAGACAGAAGCATTCTCAGAAACTTCTTTGTGATGTGTGCATTCCACTCACAGAGTTGAACCTTCCTTTTGATAGAGCAATTCTGAAACACTCTTTTTGTAGAATCCGCAAGTGGATATTTGGAGCACTTTGAGGCCTATGCTGGAAAAGGAAATATTTTCACGTAAAAACAAGACCGAAGCACTCTATCAAACTTCTTTGTGATGTTTACATTCAACTCACAGAGTTGAACCTTCCCTTGAATAGAGCAGTTTTGAAAGAATCTTTTTGTAGTATATGCAACTAGATATTTGGAGCGCTTTGAGTCCTATGAGGGAAATGGAAATATTTTTAGATAAAAACTAGACAGAGGCATTCTCAGAAACATATTTGTTACGAGTGAATTCAAGTCACAGAGTTGAACCTTCCTTTTGGCAGAGCGGTTTTGAAACCCTCTTTTTATTGAATCTTCCATTGGAGATTTAGAGCGCTTTGACGCAATGCTGGAAAAGGAAATATCTTCACATAAAAACTAGACGGATGCATTCCCAGAAACTTCTTTTTGATGTGTGCTTTCAACTCACAGAGTTGAACCTTTCTTTTGATAGAGCAGTTTTGAAACCCTCTCTTTGAAGAATCTTCATGTGGACATTTGGATATCTTTGAGACCTATGCTGGAAAAGGAAATATCTTCACATAAAAACAAGACAGAAGCATTCTCAGAAACTACTTTGCAATGTGTGCGTTCAACACACAGACTTTAAACTTACTTTTGGCGGAGCAGTTCTGAAACAGTCTTTTTGTACAGTCTGCAAGTGGATATTTGGAGCGCTTTAAGGCCTACGCTGAAAAAAGTAATAACTTCAATCAAAAAGTAGAAAGAAGCATTCTCAGAAACCTCTTTGTGATGTGTGTATTGAACTCACAGAGTTGAACCTTCCTTTTGAT
Source organism: Pongo abelii (assembly GCF_028885655.2). Lineage (NCBI taxonomy): Eukaryota > Metazoa > Chordata > Mammalia > Primates > Hominidae > Pongo > Pongo abelii. Next base: position 26,796,352 of record NC_072005.2, read on the forward strand.
AGAGGAGTTTTGAGATACTCTTTCTGTAGGATCTGCAAGTGAATAGTTGGAATGATTTGAGGCCTATGATGGTAAAGGAAATATCTTCACATAAAAACTATAGAGAAGCATTCTCGGAAACTTCCTTGTGATGTGTGCATTCAACTCACAGAGTTGAACCTTCCTTCTGATAGTGCAGTTTTGAAACACTCGTTTTGTATCATCTGCAAGTGGATACTTGGAGCGCTTTGAAGCCTATACTGGAAAAATAAATGTCTTCTCATAAAAACTAGACAGAAGCAATCTCCGAAACCACCTTGTGATGTGTGTATTCAACTCAGAGAGTTGAACCTTCCTTTTTTTAGAGCAGTTTTGAGACACTCTTTTTGCAAAATCTGCAAGTGAATACTTGGATCGCTTTGAAGCCTCTGCAGGGTAAAGGAAATATCTTCACATAAAAACAAAACAGAAGCATTGTCAGAAACTTCTTTAGGATGTGTGCATTCAATTCGCAGAGTTGAACCTTCCTTTCGATAGAGCAGTTTTGAAACACTCCTTTTGTAGTGTGTGCAAGTAGACATTTGGAGCTCCTTCAGGCCTGTGCTGGAAAAGGAAATATCTTCACACAAAAACTAGACAGAAGTATTCTCAGAAACTTCTTTGTGATGCATGCATTCAAAACACGGAGTTGAACCTTCCTTTTAGAACAGTTTTGAAACACTCTTATTGTAGAATCTGCATGTGGATATTTGGAGCGCTTTGAGGCCTATGCTAGAAAAGAATATATCTTCGCAAAAAAATTAGACAGAAGCATTCTCAGAAACTTTTTTGTGATGTCTGCATTAAACTCACAGTGTTGAACCTGCCTTTTGATAGAGCAGTTTTGAAACACTCTTTTTGTAGAATCTGCAGGTGGATATTTGGAGTGCTTTGAGGACAATGCTATATAAGGAAATGTCTTCACAGAAAACCTAGACAGAAACACTATCAGAAACTTCTTTGTGATGTGTGCTTCCAAATCACAGAGTTGAACCTTCCTTTTGATATAGCAGGTTGGGAACACACTTTTTGTGGAATCTGCAAGTGAATTTTGGGAGCGCTTTGAGGACTATGCTGGAAAAGGAAATATATTCACCTAAAAACTAGAAAGAGGCATTCTCAAAAACTTCTCTGTGATGTGTGCGCTAAACTCACAAAGTTGAACATCCCTTTTGCTAGAGCAGTTTTGAAACACTGTTTTTGTAAAATCTGCAAGTGAATATTTGGAGTGATTGAGACCTCTGCTGGAAAATCATATAACTTCAAAGAAGAACGGGACAGAAGTATTCTCAGAAACATCTTTGTGATGTCTGCATTCAACTCGCGGAGTTGAAACTTCCTTTTGGTAGAGCAGTTTTGAAACTGTCTTTTTGTGGAAGCTACAAGTGGATATTTGGAAGGCTTTGAGGCTTATGCTGGAAAAGCTAATAACTTCACATAAAAAGTAGAGAGAAGCATTCTCAGAAACTTCTTTGTGATGAGTGCATTCAAGTGTACATTTGGAGTGCTTTGAGGCCTTTGCTGGAAAAGGAAATAACTTCACATAAAAATTAGACAGAAGCATTCTCAGAAACTTCTTTGTGATGTGTGCATTCAACTCACAGAGTTGGATCTTCCTTTTCTTAGAGCGGTTTGGAAACAAGATTTTTGTAGAGTATTCAAGTGGACATTTGGAGGGCTTTGAGGCCTATGCTGGAAAAGGAAATAACTTCACATAAAAACTAGACAGAAGCACTCTCAGGAACTTCTTTATAATGTGTGCATAAAACTCACACAGTTGAATCTTCCTTTTGATAGAGGAGTTTTGAAACACTATTTTTCTAGAATATTCAAGTGGACATTTGGTGGGCTTTGAGGCCTATTCTGGAAAAGGAAATATCTTCACATAAAAACTAGACAGAAGTACTCTCAGGAACTTCTTTCTGATGTGTGCATTCAACTCACAGAGTTGAACCTTTCTTTTGATAGAGCAGTTTTGAAATACTCTTTTTGTAGAATATGCAAGCGGGGGTTTGGAGCGCTTTAAGTCCTATGCTGGAAAAGGAAACATTTTCAGATAAAAACTAGACAGAAGCATTCTCTCAAGCTTCTCTGTGATGTTTGCATTCAACTCGCAGAGTTGAACCTTGCTTTTGATAGAGCAGTTTTGAAACACTCTTTTTGTAGGATCTGCAACGATATATTTGGAGCGATTTGAGGCCTATGATGGAAAAGGAAATATCTTCACATAAAAACTAGACAGAAGCATTCTCAGAAACGTATTGGTTATGAGTCCATTCAACTCACAGAGTTGAACCTTCGTTTTGATAGGGCAGTTTTGAAACACTCTTTTTGTAGAATCTTCAAGTGGACATTTTTAGTGCTTTGACGATATGCTGGAAAAGGAAATATCTTCACATGAAAACTACACAGAAGCATTCTCAGAAACTTCTTTGTGATGTGTGCTTTCAACTCACAGATGTAAACATTTCTTTTGATAGAGTAGTTTTGAAACACTCTTTTCGTAGAATCTGCAAGTGGATATATGGAGCGCTTTGAAGCCTAAGCTGGAAAAGGAAATCTCTTCACATAAAAACTATACAGAAGCATTCTCAGCAACTTCCTTGTGATTTGTGCATTCAACTCGGAGAGTTGAACCGTCCTTTTGTTAGAGCAGTTTGGGAACACTCTTTTTGTAGAATCTGCAAGTGGATATTTGGAGCACTTTGAAGCCTAAGCTGGAAAAGGAAACAACTTCACCTAAAAACTAGAAGGAAGCATTCTCACAAACTTTTTTGTGATGTGTGCATTCAACTCAGCGAGTTTAACCTTACTTTTGATAGAGCAGTTTTGAAACACTCTTTTTGTAGAATGTGCAAGTAGACATTTGGAGCTCTTTCAGGCCTGTGCTGGAATAGAAAAGATCTTCACACAAAAACTAGACAGAAGCATTCTCAGAAACTTCTTTGTGATGTGTGCATTCCACTCACAGAGTTGAACCTTCCTTTTGATAGAGCAATTCTGAAACACTCTTTTTGTAGAATCCGCAAGTGGATATTTGGAGCACTTTGAGGCCTATGCTGGAAAAGGAAATATTTTCACGTAAAAACAAGACCGAAGCACTCTATCAAACTTCTTTGTGATGTTTACATTCAACTCACAGAGTTGAACCTTCCCTTGAATAGAGCAGTTTTGAAAGAATCTTTTTGTAGTATATGCAACTAGATATTTGGAGCGCTTTGAGTCCTATGAGGGAAATGGAAATATTTTTAGATAAAAACTAGACAGAGGCATTCTCAGAAACATATTTGTTACGAGTGAATTCAAGTCACAGAGTTGAACCTTCCTTTTGGCAGAGCGGTTTTGAAACCCTCTTTTTATTGAATCTTCCATTGGAGATTTAGAGCGCTTTGACGCAATGCTGGAAAAGGAAATATCTTCACATAAAAACTAGACGGATGCATTCCCAGAAACTTCTTTTTGATGTGTGCTTTCAACTCACAGAGTTGAACCTTTCTTTTGATAGAGCAGTTTTGAAACCCTCTCTTTGAAGAATCTTCATGTGGACATTTGGATATCTTTGAGACCTATGCTGGAAAAGGAAATATCTTCACATAAAAACAAGACAGAAGCATTCTCAGAAACTACTTTGCAATGTGTGCGTTCAACACACAGACTTTAAACTTACTTTTGGCGGAGCAGTTCTGAAACAGTCTTTTTGTACAGTCTGCAAGTGGATATTTGGAGCGCTTTAAGGCCTACGCTGAAAAAAGTAATAACTTCAATCAAAAAGTAGAAAGAAGCATTCTCAGAAACCTCTTTGTGATGTGTGTATTGAACTCACAGAGTTGAACCTTCCTTTTGATAGAGGAGTTTTGAGATACTCTTTCTGTAGGATCTGCAAGTGAATAGTTGGAATGATTTGAGGCCTATGATGGTAAAGGAAATATCTTCACATAAAAACTATAGAGAAGCATTCTCGGAAACTTCCTTGTGATGTGTGCATTCAACTCACAGAGTTGAACCTTCCTTCTGATAGTGCAGTTTTGAAACACTCGTTTTGTATCATCTGCAAGTGGATACTTGGAGCGCTTTGAAGCCTATACTGGAAAAATAAATGTCTTCTCATAAAAACTAGACAGAAGCAATCTCCGAAACCACCTTGTGATGTGTGTATTCAACTCAGAGAGTTGAACCTTCCTTTTTTTAGAGCAGTTTTGAGACACTCTTTTTGCAAAATCTGCAAGTGAATACTTGGATCGCTTTGAAGCCTCTGCAGGGTAAAGGAAATATCTTCACATAAAAACAAAACAGAAGCATTGTCAGAAACTTCTTTAGGATGTGTGCATTCAATTCACAGAGTTGAACCTTCCTTTCGATAGAGCAGTTTTGAAACACTCCTTTTGTAGTGTGTGCAAGTAGACATTTGGAGCTCCTTCAGGCCTGTGCTGGAAAAGGAAATATCTTCACACAAAAACTAGACAGAAGTATTCTCAGAAACTTCTTGGTGATGCATGCATTCAAAACACGGAGTTGAACCTTCCTTTTAGAACAGTTTTGAAACACTCTTATTGTAGAATCTGCATGTGGATATTTGGAGCGCTTTGAGGCCTATGCTAGAAAAGAAAATATCTTCGCAAAAAAATGAGACAGAAGCATTCTCAGAAACTTTTTTGTGATGTCTGCATTAAACTCACAGTGTTGAACCTGCCTTTTGATAGAGCAGTTTTGAAACACTCTTTTTGTAGAATCTGCAGGTGGATATTTGGAGTGCTTTGAGGACAATGCTATATAAGGAAATGTCTTCACAGAAAACCTAGACAGAAACACTATCAGAAACTTCTTTGTGATGTGTGCTTCCAAATCACAGAGTTGAACCTTCCTTTTGATATAGCAGGTTGGGAACACACTTTTTGTGGAATCTGCAAGTGAATTTTGGGAGCGCTTTGAGGACTATGCTGGAAAAGGAAATATATTCACCTAAAAACTAGAAAGAGGCATTCTCAAAAACTTCTCTGTGATGTGTGCGCTAAACTCACAAAGTTGAACATCCCTTTTGCTAGAGCAGTTTTGAAACACTGTTTTTGTAAAATCTGCAAGTGAATATTTGGAGTGATTGAGACCTCTGCTGGAAAATCATATAACTTCAAAGAAGAACGGGACAGAAGTATTCTCAGAAACATCTTTGTGATGTCTGCATTCAACTCGCGGAGTTGAAACTTCCTTTTGGTAGAGCAGTTTTGAAACTGTCTTTTTGTGGAAGCTACAAGTGGATATTTGGAAGGCTTTGAGGCTTATGCTGGAAAAGCTAATAACTTCACATAAAAAGTAGAGAGAAGCATTCTCAGAAACTTCTTTGTGATGAGTGCATTCAAGTGTACATTTGGAGTGCTTTGAGGCCTTTGCTGGAAAAGGAAATAACTTCACATAAAAATTAGACAGAAGCATTCTCAGAAACTTCTTTGTGATGTGTGCATTCAACTCACAGAGTTGGATCTTCCTTTTCTTAAAGCGGTTTGGAAACAAGATTTTTGTAGAGTATTCAAGTGGACATTTGGAGGGCTTTGAGGCCTATGCTGGAAAAGGAAATAACTTCACATAAAAACTAGACAGAAGCACTCTCAGGAACTTCTTTATAATGTGTGCATAAAACTCACACAGTTGAATCTTCCTTTTGATAGAGGAGTTTTGAAACACTATTTTTCTAGAATATTCAAGTGGACATTTGGTGGGCTTTGAGGCCTATTCTGGAAAAGGAAATATCTTCACATAAAAACTAGACAGAAGTACTCTCAGGAACTTCTTTCTGATGTGTGCATTCAACTCACAGAGTTGAACCTTTCTTTTGATAGAGCAGTTTTGAAATACTCTTTTTGTAGAATATGCAAGCGGGGGTTTGGAGCGCTTTAAGTCCTATGCTGGAAAAGGAAACATTTTCAGATAAAAACTAGACAGAAGCATTCTCTCAAGCTTCTCTGTGATGTTTGCATTCAACTGGCAGAGTTGAACCTTGCTTTTGATAGAGCAGTTTTGAAACACTCTTTTTGTAGGATCTGCAACGATATATTTGGAGCGATTTGAGGCCTATGATGGAAAAGGAAATATCTTCACATAAAAACTAGACAGAAGCATTCTCAGAAACGTATTGGTTATGAGTCCACTCAACTCACAGAGTTGAACCTTCGTTTTGATAGGGCAGTTTTGAAACACTCTTTTTGTAGAATCTTCAAGTGGACATTTTTAGTGCTTTGACGATATGCTGGAAAAGGAAATATCTTCACATAAAAACTACACAGAAGCATTCTCAGAAACTTCTTTGTGATGTGTGCTTTCAACTCACAGATGTAAACATTTCTTTTGATAGAGTAGTTTTGAAACACTCTTTTCGTAGAATCTGCAAGTGGATATACGGAGCGCTTTGAAGCCTATGCTGGAAAAGGAAATCTCTTCACATAAAAACTATACAGAAGCATTCTCAGCAACTTCCTTGTGATTTGTGCATTCAACTCGGAGAGTTGAACCGTCCTTTTGTTAGAGCAGTTTGGGAACACTCTTTTTGTAGAATCTGCAAGTGGATATTTGGAGCACTTTGAAGCCTAAGCTGGAAAAGGAAACAACTTCACATAAAAACTAGAAGGAAGCATTCTCACAAACTTTTTTGTGATGTGTGCATTCAACTCAGCGAGTTTAACCTTACTTTTGATAGAGCAGTTTTGAAACACTCTTTTTGTAGAATGTGCAAGTAGACATTTGGAGCTCTTTCAGGCCTGTGCTGGAATAGAAAAGATCTTCACACAAAAACTAGACAGAAGCATTCTCAGAAACTTCTTTGTGATGTGTGCATTCCACTCACAGAGTTGAACCTTCCTTTTGATAGAGCAATTCTGAAACACTCTTTTTGTAGAATCCGCAAGTGGATATTTGGAGCACTTTGAGGCCTATGCTGGAAAAGGAAATATTTTCACGTAAAAGCAAGACCGAAGCACTCTATCAAACTTCTTTGTGATGTTTACATTCAACTCACAGAGTTGAACCTTCCCTTGAATAGGGCAGTTTTGAGAGAATCTTTTTGTAGTATATGGAACTAGATATTTGGAGCGCTTTGAGTCCTATGAGGGAAGTGGAAATATTTTTAGATAAAAACTAGACTGAGGCATTCTCAGAAACATATTTGTTACGAGTGAATTCAAGTCACAGAGTTGAACCTTCCTTTTGGCAGAGCGGTTTTGAAACCCTCTTTTTATTGAATCTTCCATTGGAGATTTAGAGCGCTTTGACGCAATGCTGGAAAAGGAAATATCTTCACATAAAAACTAGACGGATGCATTCCCAGAAACTTCTTTTTGATGCGTTCTTTCAACTCACAGAGTTGAACCTTTCTTTTGATAGAGCAGTTTTGAAACCCTCTCTTTGAAGAATCTTCATGTGGACATTTGGATATCTTTGAGGCCTATGCTGGAAAAGGAAATATCTTCACATAAAAACAAGACAGAAGCATTCTCAGAAACTACTTTGCAATGTGTGCGTTCAACACACAGACTTTAGACTTGCTTTTGGCGGAGCAGTTCTGAAACAGTCTTTTTGTACAGTCTGCAAGTGGATATTTGGAGCGCTTTAAGGCCTACGCTGAAAAAAGAAATAACTTCAATCAAAAAGTAGAAAGAAGCATTCTCAGAAACCTCTTTGTGATGTGTGTATTGAACTCACAGAGTTGAACCTTCCTTTTGATAGAGGAGTTTTGAGATACTCTTTTTGTAGGATCTGCAAGTGAATAGTTGGAATGATTTGAGGCCTATGATGGTAAAGGAAATATCTTCACATAAAAACTATAGAGAAGCATTCTCGGAAACTTCCTTGTGATGTGTGCATTCAACTCACAGAGTTGAACCTTCCTTCTGATAGTGCAGTTTTGAAACACTCGTTTTGTATCATCTGCAAGTGGATACTTGGAGCGCTTTGAAGCCTATACTGGAAAAGTAAATGTCTTCTCATAAAAACTAGACAGAAGCAATCTCCGAAACCACCTTGTGATGTGTGTATTCAACTCAGAGAGTTGAACCTTCCTTTTTTTAGAGCAGTTTTGAGACACTCTTTTTGCAAAATCTGCAAGTGAATACTTGGATCGCTGTGAAGCCTCTGCAGGGTAAAGGAAATATCTTCACATAAAAACAAAACAGAAGTATTGTCAGAAACTTCTTTAGGATGTGTGCATTCAATTCACAGAGTTGAACCTTCCTTTCGATAGAGCAGTTTTGAAACACTCCTTTTGTAGTGTGTGCAAGTAGACATTTGGAGCTCCTTCAGGCCTGTGCTGGAAAAGGAAATATCTTCACACAAAAACTAGACAGAAGTATTCTCAGAAACTTCTTGGTGATGCATGCATTCAAAACACGGAGTTGAACCTTCCTTTTGATAGAACAGTTTTGAAACACTCTTATTGTAGAATCTGCATGTGGATATTTGGAGCGCTTTGAGGCCTATGCTAGAAAAGAAAATATCTTCGCAAAAAAATTAGACAGAAGCATTCTCAGAAACTTTTTTGTGATGTGTGCATTAAACTCACAGTGTTGAACCTGCCGTTTCATAGGGCAGTTTTGAAACACTCTTTTTGTAGAATCTGCAGGTGGATATTTGGAGTGCTTTGAGGACAATGCTATATAAGGAAATGTCTTCACAGAAAACCTAGACAGAAACACTATCAGAAACTTCTTTGTGATGTGTGCTTCCAAATCACAGAGTTGAACCTTCCTTTTGATATAGCAGGTTGGGAACACACTTTTTGTGGAATCTGCAAGTGAATTTTGGGAGCGCTTTGAGGACTATGCTGGAAAAGGAAATATATTCACCTAAAAACTAGAAAGAGGCATTCTCAAAAACTTCTCTGTGATGTGTGCGCTAAACTCACAAAGTTGAACATCCCTTTTGCTAGAGCAGTTTTGAAACACTGTTTTTGTAAAATCTGCAAGTGAATATTTGGAGTGATTGAGACCTCTGCTGGAAAATCATATAACTTCAAAGAAGAACGGGACAGAAGTATTCTCAGAAACATCTTTGTGATGTCTGCATTCAACTCGCGGAGTTGAAACTTCCTTTTGGTAGAGCAGTTTTGAAACTGTCTTTTTGTGGAAGCTACAAGTGGATATTTGGAAGGCTTTGAGGCTTATGCTGGAAAAGCTAATAACTTCACATAAAAAGTAGAGAGAAGCATTCTCAGAAACTTCTTTGTGATGAGTGCATTCAAGGGTACATTTGGAGTGCTTTGAGGCCTTTGCTGGAAAAGGAAATAACTTCACATAAAAATTAGACAGAAGCATTCTCAGAAACTTCTTTGTGATGTGTGCATTCAACTCACAGAGTTGGATCTTCCTTTTCTTAGAGCGGTTTGGAAACAAGATTTTTGTAGAGTATTCAAGTGGACATTTGGAGGGCTTTGAGGCCTATGCTGGAAAAGGAAATAACTTCACATAAAAACTAGACAGAAGCACTCTCAGGAACTTCTTTATAATGTGTGCATAAAACTCACACAGTTGAATCTTCCTTTTGATAGAGGAGTTTTGAAACACTATTTTTCTAGAATATTCAAGTGGACATTTGGTGGGCTTTGAGGCCTATTCTGGAAAAGGAAATATCTTCACATAAAAACTAGACAGAAGTACTCTCAGGAACTTCTTTCTGATGTGTGCATTCAACTCACAGAGTTGAACCTTTCTTTTGATAGAGCAGTTTTGAAATACTCTTTTTGTAGAATATGCAAGCGGGGGTTTGGAGCGCTTTAAGTCCTATGCTGGAAAAGGAAACATTTTCAGATAAAAACTAGACAGAAGCATTCTCTCAAGCTTCTCTGTGATGTTTGCATTCAACTCGCAGAGTTGAACCTTGCTTTTGATAGAGCAGTTTTGAAACACTCTTTTTGTAGGATCTGCAACGATATATTTGGAGCGATTTGAGGCCTATGATGGAAAAGGAAATATCTTCACATAAAAACTAGACAGAAGCATTCTCAGAAACGTATTGGTTATGAGTCCATTCAACTCACAGAGTTGAACCTTCGTTTTGATAGGGCAGTTTTGAAACACTCTTTTTGTAGAATCTTCAAGTGGACATTTTTAGTGCTTTGACGATATGCTGGAAAAGGAAATATCTTCACATAAAAACTACACAGAAGCATTCTCAGAAACTTCTTTGTGATGTGTGCTTTCAACTCACAGATGTAAACATTTCTTTTGATAGAGTAGTTTTGAAACACTCTTTTCGTAGAATCTGCAAGTGGATATATGGAGCGCTTTGAAGCCTATGCTGGAAAAGGAAATCTCTTCACATAAAAACTATACAGAAGCATTCTCAGCAACTTCCTTGTGATTTGTGCATTCAACTCGGAGAGTTGAACCGTCCTTTTGTTAGAGCAGTTTGGGAGCACTCTTTTTGTAGAATCTGCAAGTGGATATTTGGAGCACTTTGAAGCCTAAGCTGGAAAAGGAAACAACTTCACATAAAAACTAGAAGGAAGCATTCTCACAAACTTTTTTGTGATGTGTGCATTCAACTCAGCGAGTTTACCCTTACTTTTGATAGAGCAGTTTTGAAACACTCTTTTTGTAGAATGTGCAAGTAGACATTTGGAGCTCTTTCAGGCCTGTGCTGGAATAGAAAAGATCTTCACACAAAAACTAGACAGAAGCATTCTCAGAAACTTCTTTGTGATGTGTGCATTCCACTCAGAGAGTTGAACCTTCCTTTTGATAGAGCAATTCTGAAACACTCTTTTTGTAGAATCCGCAAGTGGATATTTGGAGCACTTTGAGGCCTATGCTGGAAAAGGAAATATTTTCACGTAAAAACAAGACCGAAGCACTCTATCAAACTTCTTTGTGATGTTTACATTCAACTCACAGAGTTGAACCTTCCCTTGAATAGAGCAGTTTTGAAAGAATCTTTTTGTAGTATATGCAACTAGATATTTGGAGCGCTTTGAGTCCTATGAGGGAACTGGAAATATTTTTAGATAAAAACTAGACAGAGGCATTCTCAGAAACATATTTGTTACGAGTGAATTCAAGTCACAGAGTTGAACCTTCCTTTTGGCAGAGCGGTTTTGAAACCCTCTTTTTATTGAATCTTCCATTGGAGATTTAGAGCGCTTTGACGCAATGCTGGAAAAGGAAATATCTTCACATAAAAACTAGACGGATGCATTCCCAGAAACTTCTTTTTGATGTGTGCTTTCAACTCACAGAGTTGAACCTTTCTTTTGATAGAGCAGTTTTGAAACCCTCTCTTTGAAGAATCTTCATGTGGACATTTGGATATCTTTGAGGCCTATGCTGGAAAAGGAAATATCTTCACATAAAAACAAGACAGAAGCATTCTCAGAAACTACTTTGCAATGTGTGCGTTCAACACACAGACTTTAAACTTCCTTTTGGCGGAGCAGTTCTGAAACAGTCTTTTTGTACAGTCTGCAAGTGGATATTTGGAGCGCTTTAAGGCCTACGCTGAAAAAAGAAATAACTTCAATCAAAAAGTAGAAAGAAGCATTCTCAGAAACCTCTTTGTGATGTGTGTATTGAACTCACAGAGTTGAACCTTCCTTTTGATAGAGGAGTTTTGAGATACTCTTTTTGTAGGATCTGCAAGTGAATAGTTGGAATGATTTGAGGCCTATGATGGTAAAGGAAATATCTTCACATAAAAACTATAGAGAAGCATTCTCGGAAACTTCCTTGTGATGTGTGCATTCAACTCACAGAGTTGAACCTTCCTTCTGATAGTGCAGTTTTGAAACACTCGTTTTGTATCATCTGCAAGTGGATACTTGGAGCGCTTTGAAGCCTATACTGGAAAAGTAAATGTCTTCTCATAAAAACTAGACAGAAGCAATCTCCGAAACCACCTTGTGATGTGTGTATTCAACTCAGAGAGTTGAACCTTCCTTTTTTTAGAGCAGTTTTGAGACACTCTTTTTGCAAAATCTGCAAGTGAATACTTGGATCGCTGTGAAGCCTCTGCAGGGTAAAGGAAATATCTTCACATAAAAACAAAACAGAAGCATTGTCAGAAACTTCTTTAGGATGTGTGCATTCAATTCACAGAGTTGAACCTTCCTTTCGATAGAGCAGTTTTGAAACACTCCTTTTGTAGTGTGTGCAAGTAGACATTTGGAGCTCCTTCAGGCCTGTGCTGGAAAAGGAAATATCTTCACACAAAAACTAGACAGAAGTATTCTCAGAAACTTCTTGGTGATGCATGCATTCAAAACACGGAGTTGAACCTTCCTTTTAGAACAGTTTTGAAACACTCTTATTGTAGAATCTGCATGCGGATATTTGGAGCGCTTTGAGGCCTATGCTAGAAAAGAAAATATCTTCGCAAAAAAATTAGACAGAAGCATTCTCAGAAACTTTTTTGTGATGTCTGCATTAAACTCACAGTGTTGAACCTGCCTTTTGATAGAGCAGTTTTGAAACACTCTTTTTGTAGAATCTGCAGGTGGATATTTGGAGTGCTTTGAGGACAATGCTATATAAGGAAATGTCTTCACAGAAAACCTAGACAGAAACACTATCAGAAACTTCTTTGTGATGTGTGCTTCCAAATCACAGAGTTGAACCTTCCTTTTGATATAGCAGGTTGGGAACACACTTTTTGTGGAATCTGCAAGTGAATTTTGGGAGCGCTTTGAGGACTATGCTGGAAAAGGAAATATATTCACCTAAAAACTAGAAAGAGGCATTCTCAAAAACTTCTCTGTGATGTGTGCGCTAAACTCACAAAGTTGAACATCCCTTTTGCTAGAGCAGTTTTGAAACACTGTTTTTGTAAAATCTGCAAGTGAATATTTGGAGTGATTGAGACCTCTGCTGGAAAATCATATAACTTCAAAGAAGAACGGGACAGAAGTATTCTCAGAAACATCTTTGTGATGTCTGCATTCAACTCGCGGAGTTGAAACTTCCTTTTGGTAGAGCAGTTTTGAAACTGTCTTTTTGTGGAAGCTACAAGTGGATATTTGGAAGGCTTTGAGGCTTATGCTGGAAAAGCTAATAACTTCACATAAAAAGTAGAGAGAAGCATTCTCAGAAACTTCTTTGTGATGAGTGCATTCAAGTGTACATTTGGAGTGCTTTGAGGCCTTTGCTGGAAAAGGAAATAACTTCACATAAAAATTAGACAGAAGCATTCTCAGAAACTTCTTTGTGATGTGTGCATTCAACTCACAGAGTTGGATCTTCCTTTTCTTAGAGCGGTTTGGAAACAAGATTTTTGTAGAGTATTCAAGTGGACATTTGGAGGGCTTTGAGGCCTATGCTGGAAAAGGAAATAACTTCACATAAAAACTAGACAGAAGCACTCTCAGGAACTTCTTTATAATGTGTGCATAAAACTCACACAGTTGAATCTTCCTTTTGATAGAGGAGTTTTGAAACACTATTTTTCTAGAATATTCAAGTGGACATTTGGTGGGCTTTGAGGCCTATTCTGGAAAAGGAAATATCTTCACATAAAAACTAGACAGAAGTACTCTCAGGAACTTCTTTATGATGTGTGCATTCAACTCACAGAGTTGAACCTTTCTTTTGATAGAGCAGTTTTGAAATACTCTTTTTGTAGAATATGCAAGCGGGGGTTTGGAGCGCTTTAAGTCCTATGCTGGAAAAGGAAACATTTTCAGATAAAAACTAGACAGAAGCATTCTCTCAAGCTTCTCTGTGATGTTTGCATTCAACTCGCAGAGTTGAACCTTGCTTTTGATAGAGCAGTTTTGAAACACTCTTTTTGTACGATCTGCAACGATATATTTGGAGCAATTTGAGGCCTATGATGGAAAAGGAAATATCTTCACATAAAAACTAGACAGAAGCATTCTCAGAAACGTATTGGTTATGAGTCCATTCAACTCACAGAGTTGAACCTTCGTTTTGATAGGGCAGTTTTGAAACACTCTTTTTGTAGAATCTTCAAGTGGACATTTTTAGTGCTTTGACGATATGCTGGAAAAGGAAATATCTTCACATAAAAACTACACAGAAGCATTCTCAGAAACTTCTTTGTGATGTGTGCTTTCAACTCACAGATGTAAACATTTCTTTTGATAGAGTAGTTTTGAAACACTCTTTTCGTAGAATCTGCAAGTGGATATACGGAGCGCTTTGAAGCCTATGCTGGAAAAGGAAATCTCTTCACATAAAAACTATACAGAAGCATTCTCAGCAACTTCCTTGTGATTTGTGCATTCAACTCGGAGAGTTGAACCGTCCTCTTGTTAGAGCAGTTTGGGAACACTCTTTTTGTAGAATCTGCAAGTGGATAATTGGAGCACTTTGAAGCCTAAGCTGGAAAAGGAAACAACTTCACATAAAAACTAGAAGGAAGCATTCTCACAAACTTTTTTGTGATGTGTGCATTCAACTCAGCGAGTTTAACCTTACTTTTGATAGAGCAGTTTTGAAACACTCTTTTTGTAGAATGTGCAAGTAGACATTTGGAGCTCTTTCAGGCCTGTGCTGGAATAGAAAAGATCTTCACACAAAAACTAGACAGAAGCATTCTCAGAAACTTCTTTGTGATGTGTGCATTCCACTCACAGAGTTGAACCTTCCTTTTGATAGAGCAATTCTGAAACACTCTTTTTGTAGAATCCGCAAGTGGATATTTGGAGCACTTTGAGGCCTATGCTGGAAAAGGAAATATTTTCACGTAAAAGCAAGACCGAAGCACTCTATCAAACTTCTTTGTGATGTTTACATTCAACTCACAGAGTTGAACCTTCCCTTGAATAGGGCAGTTTTGAGAGAATCTTTTTGTAGTATATGCAACTAGATATTTGGAGCGCTTTGAGTCCTATGAGGGAAGTGGAAATATTTTTAGATAAAAACTAGACTGAGGCATTCTCAGAAACATATTTGTTACGAGTGAATTCAAGTCACAGAGTTGAACCTTCCTTTTGGCAGAGCGGTTTTGAAACCCTCTTTTTATTGAATCTTCCATTGGAGATTTAGAGCGCTTTGACGCAATGCTGGAAAAGGAAATATCTTCACATAAAAACTAGACGGATGCATTCCCAGAAACTTCTTTTTGATGCGTGCTTTCAACTCACAGAGTTGAACCTTTCTTTTGATAGAGCAGTTTTGAAACCCTCTCTTTGAAGAATCTTCATGTGGACATTTGGATATCTTTGAGGCCTATGCTGGAAAAGGAAATATCTTCACATAAAAACAAGACAGAAGCATTCTCAGAAACTACTTTGCAATGTGTGCGTTCAACACACAGACTTTAAACTTGCTTTTGGCGGAGCAGTTCTGAAACAGTCTTTTTGTACAGTCTGCAAGTGGATATTTGGAGCGCTTTAAGGCCTACGCTGAAAAAAGAAATAACTTCAATCAAAAAGTAGAAAGAAGCATTCTCAGAAACCTCTTTGTGATGTGTGTATTGAACTCACAGAGTTGAACCTTCCTTTTGATAGAGGAGTTTTGAGATACTCTTTTTGTAGGATCTGCAAGTGAATAGTTGGAATGATTTGAGGCCTATGATGGTAAAGGAAATATCTTCACATAAAAACTATAGAGAAGCATTCTCGGAAACTTCCTTGTGATGTGTGCATTCAACTCACAGAGTTGAACCTTCCTTCTGATAGTGCAGTTTTGAAACACTCGTTTTGTATCATCTGCAAGTGGATACTTGGAGCGCTTTGAAGCCTATACTGGAAAAGTAAATGTCTTCTCATAAAAACTAGACAGAAGCAATCTCCGAAACCACCTTGTGATGTGTGTATTCAACTCAGAGAGTTGAACCTTCCTTTTTTTAGAGCAGTTTTGAGACACTCTTTTTGCAAAATCTGCAAGTGAATACTTGGATCGCTGTGAAGCCTCTGCAGGGTAAAGGAAATATCTTCACATAAAAACAAAACAGAAGTATTGTCAGAAACTTCTTTAGGATGTGTGCATTCAATTCACAGAGTTGAATCTTCCTTTCGATAGAGCAGTTTTGAAACACTCCTTTTGTAGTATGTGCAAGTAGACATTTGGAGCTCCTTCAGGCCTGTGCTGGAAAAGGAAATATCTTCACACAAAAACTAGACAGAAGTATTCTCAGAAACTTCTTTGTGATGCATGCATTCAAAACACGGAGTTGAACCTGCCTTTTGATAGAGCAGTTTTGAAACACTCTTTTTGTGGAATCTGCAGGTGGATATTTGGAGTGCTTTGAGGACAATGCTATATAAGGAAATGTCTTCACATAAAACTTAGACAGAAACACTATCAGAAACTTCTTTGTGATGTGTGCTTCCAAATCACAGAGTTGAACCTTCCTTTTGATATAGCAGGTTGGGAACACACTTTTTTTGGAATCTGCAAGTGAATTTTGGGAGCGCTTTGAGGACTATGCTGGAAAAGGAAATATATTCACATAAAAACTAGAAAGAGGCATTCTGAAAAACTTCTCTGTGATGTGTGCGCTAAACTCACAAAGTTGAACATCCCTTTTGCTAGAGCAGTTTGGAAACACTGTTTTTGTAAAATCTGCAAGTGAATATTTGGAGTGATTGAGACCTCTGCTGGAAAATCATATAACTTCAAAGAAGAACGGGACAGAAGTATTCTCAGAAACATCTTTGTGATGTCTGCATTCAACTCGCGGAGTTGAAACTTACTTTTGGTAGAGCAGTTTTGAAACTGTCTTTTTGTGGAAGCTACAAGTGGATATTTGGAAGGCTTTGAGGCTTATGCTGGAAAAGCTAATAACTTCACATAAAAAGTAGAGAGAAGCATTCTCAGAAACTTCTTTGTGATGAGTGCATTCAAGTGTACATTTGGAGTGCTTTGAGGCCTTTGCTGGAAAAGGAAATAACTTCACATAAAAATTAGACAGAAGCATTCTCAGAAACTTCTTTGTGATGTGTGCATTCAACTCACAGAGTTGGATCTTCCTTTTCTTAGAGCGGTTTTGAAGCAATATTTTTGTAGAATGTTCAAGTGGACATTTGGAGGGCTTGGAGGCCTATGCTGGAAAAGGAAATAACTTCACATAAAAACTAGACAGAAGCACTCTCAGGAACTTCTTTATAATGTGTGCATAAAACTCACACAGTTGAATCTTCCTTTTGATAGAGGAGTTTTGAAACACTATTTTTCTAGAATATTCAAGTGGACATTTGGTGGGCTTTGAGGCCTATTCTGGAAAAGGAAATATCTTCACATAAAAACTAGACAGAAGTACTCTCAGGAACTTCTTTATGATGTGTGCATTCAACTCACAGAGTTGAACCTTTCTTTTGATAGAGCAGTTTTGAAATACTCTTTTTGTAGAATATGCAAGCGGGGGTTTGGAGCGCTTTAAGTCCTATGCTGGAAAAGGAAACATTTTCAGATAAAAACTAGACAGAAGCATTCTCTCAAGCTTCTCTGTGATGTTTGCATTCAACTCGCAGAGTTGAACCTTGCTTTTGATAGAGCAGTTTTGAAACACTCTTTTTGTAGGATCTGCAACGATATATTTGGAGCGATTTGAGGCCTATGATGGAAAAGGAAATATCTTCACATAAAAACTAGACAGAAGCATTCTCAGAAACGTATTTGTTATGAGTCCATTCAACTCACAGAGTTGAACCTTCGTTTTGATAGGGCAGTTTTGAAACACTCTTTTGGTAGAATCTTCAAGTGGACATTTTTAGTGCTTTGACGATATGCTGGAAAAGGAAGTATCTTCACATAAAAACTACACAGAAGCATTCTCAGAAACTTCTTTGTGATGTGTGCTTTCAACTCACAGATGTAAACATTTCTTTTGATAGAGTAGTTTTGAAACACTCTTTTTGTAGAATCTGCAAGTGGATATATGGAGCGCTTTGAAGCCTATGCTGGAAAAGGAAATATCTTCACATAAAAACTATACAGAAGCATTCTCAGCAACTTCCTTGTGATTTGTGCATTCAACTCGGAGAGTTGAACCGTCCTTTTGTTAGAGCAGTTTGGGAACACTCTTTTTGTAGAATCTGCAAGTGGATATTTGGAGCACTTTGAAGCCTAAGCTGGAAAAGGAAACAACTTCACATAAAAACTAGAAGGAAGCATTCTCACAAACTTTTTTGTGATGTGTGCATTCAACTCAGCGAGTTTACCCTTACTTTTGATAGAGCAGTTTTGAAACACTCTTTTTGTAGAATGTGCAAGTAGACATTTGGAGCTCTTTCAGGCCTGTGCTGGAATAGAAAAGATCTTCACACAAAAACTAGACAGAAGCATTCTCAGAAACTTCTTTGTGATGTGTGCATTCCACTCACAGAGTTGAACCTTCCTTTTGATAGAGCAATTCTGAAACACTCTTTTTGTAGAATCCGCAAGTGGATATTTGGAGCACTTTGAGGCCTATGCTGGAAAAGGAAATATTTTCACGTAAAAACAAGACCGAAGCACTCTATCAAACTTCTTTGTGATGTTTACATTCAACTCACAGAGTTGAACCTTCCCTTGAATAGGGCAGTTTTGAAAGAATCTTTTTGTAGTATATGCAACTAGATATTTGGAGCGCTTTGAGTCCTATGAGGGAAGTGGAAATATTTTTAGATAAAAACTAGACAGAGGCATTCTCAGAAACATATTTGTTACGAGTGAATTCAAGTCACAGAGTTGAACCTTCCTTTTGGCAGAGCGGTTTTGAAACCCTCTTTTTATTGAATCTTCCATTGGAGATTTAGAGAGCTTTGACGCAATGCTGGAAAAGGAAATATCTTCACAAAAAAACTGGACGGATGCATTCCCAGAAACTTCTTTTTGATGCGTGCTTTCAACTCACAGAGTTGAACCTTTCTTTTGATAGAGCAGTTTTGAAACCCTCTCTTTGAAGAATCTTCATGTGGACATTTGGATATCTTTGAGGCCTATGCTGGAAAAGGAAATATCTTCACATAAAAACAAGACAGAAGCATTCTCAGAAACTACTTTGCAATGTGTGCGTTCAACACACAGACTTTAAACTTGCTTTTGGCGGAGCAGTTCTGAAACAGTCTTTTTGTACAGTCTGCAAGTGGATATTTGGAGCGCTTTAAGGCCTACGCTGAAAAAAGAAATAACTTCAATCAAAAAGTAGAAAGAAGCATTCTCAGAAACCTCTTTGTGATGTGTGTATTGAACTCACAGAGTTGAACCTTCCTTTTGATAGAGGAGTTTTGAGATACTCTTTTTGTAGGATCTGCAAGTGAATAGTTGGAATGATTTGAGGCCTATGATGGTAAAGGAAATATCTTCACATAAAAACTATAGAGAAGCATTCTCGGAAACTTCCTTGTGATGTGTGCATTCAACTCACAGAGTTGAACCTTCCTTCTGATAGTGCAGTTTTGAAACACTCGTTTTGTATCATCTGCAAGTGGATACTTGGAGCGCTTTGAATCCTATACTGGAAATTAAATGTCTTCTCATAAAAACTATACAGAAGCAATCTCCGAAACCACCTTGTGATGTGTGTATTCAACTCAGAGAGTTGAACCTTCCTTTTTTTAGAGCAGTTTTGAAACACTCTTTTTGCAAAATCTGCAAGTGAATACTTGGATCGCTTTGAAGCCTCTGCAGGGTAAAGGAAATATCTTCACATAAAAACAAAACAGAAGCATTGTCAGAAACTTCTTTAGGATGTGTGCATTCAATTCACAGAGTTGAACCTTCCTTTCGATAGAGCAGTTTTGAAACACTCCTTTTGTAGTGTGTGCAAGTAGACATTTGGAGCTCCTTCAGGCCTGTGCTGGAAAAGGAAATGTCTTCACACAAAAACTAGACAGAAGTATTCTCAGAAACTTCTTTGTGATGCATGCATTCAAAACACGGAGTTGAACCTTCCTTTTGATAGAACAGTTTTGAAACACTCTTATTGTAGAATCTGCATGTGGATATTTGGAGCGCTTTGAGGCCTATGCTAGAAAAGAAAATATCTTCGCAAAAAAATTAGACAGAAGCATTCTCAGAAACTTTTTTGTGATGTGTGCATTAAACTCACAGTGTTGAACCTGCCTTTTGATAGAGCAGTTTTGAAACACTCTTTTTGTAGAATCTGCAGGTGGATATTTGGAGTGCTTTGAGGACAATGCTATATAAGGAAATGTCTTCACAGAAAACCTAGACAGAAACACTATCAGAAACTTCTTTGTGATGTGTGCTTCCAAATCACAGAGTTGAACCTTCCTTTTGATATAGCAGGTTTGGAACACACTTTTTGTGGAATCTGCAAGTGAATTTTGGGAGCGCTTTGAGGACTATGCTGGAAAAGGAAATATATTCACATAAAAACTAGAAAGAGGCATTCTGAAAAACTTCTCTGTGATGTGTGCGCTAAACTCACAAAGTTGAACATCCCTTTTGCTAGAGCAGTTTGGAAACACTGTTTTTGTAAAATCTGCAAGTGAATATTTGGAGTGATTGAGACCTCTGCTGGAAAATCATATAACTTCAAATAAGAACGGGACAGAAGTATTCTCAGAAACATCTTTGTGATGTCTGCATTCAACTCGCGGAGTTGAAACTTCCTTTTGGTAGAGCAGTTTTGAAACTGTCTTTTTGTGGAAGCTACAAGTGGATATTTGGAAGGCTTTGAGGCTTATGCTGGAAAAGCTAATAACTTCACATAAAAAGTAGAGAGAAGCATTCTCAGAAACTTCTTTGTGATGAGTGCATTCAAGTGTACATTTGGAGTGCTTTGAGGCCTTTGCTGGAAAAGGAAATAACTTCACATAAAAATTAGACAGAAGCATTCTCAGAAACTTCTTTGTGATGTGTGCATTCAACTCACAGAGTTGGATCTTCCTTTTCTTAGAGCGGTTTTGAAGCAATATTTTTGTAGAATGTTCAAGTGGACATTTGGAGGGCTTGGAGGCCTATGCTGGAAAAGGAAATAACTTCACATAAAAACTAGACAGAAGCACTCTCAGGAACTTCTTTATAATGTGTGCATAAAACTCACACAGTTGAATCTTCCTTTTGATAGAGGAGTTTTGAAACACTATTTTTCTAGAATATTCAAGTGGACATTTGGTGGGCTTTGAGGCCTATTCTGGAAAAGGAAATATCTTCACATAAAAACTAGACAGAAGTACTCTCAGGAACTTCTTTATGATGTGTGCATTCAACTCACAGAGTTGAACCTTTCTTTTGATAGAGCAGTTTTGAAATACTCTTTTTGTAGAATATGCAAGCGGGGGTTTGGAGCGCTTTAAGTCCTATGCTGGAAAAGGAAACATTTTCAGATAAAAACTAGACAGAAGCATTCTCTCAAGCTTCTCTGTGATGTTTGCATTCAACTCGCAGAGTTGAACCTTGCTTTTGATAGAGCAGTTTTGAAACACTCTTTTTGTAGGATCTGCAACGATATATTTGGAGCGATTTGAGGCCTATGATGGCAAAGGAAATATCTTCACATAAAAACTAGACAGAAGCATTCTCAGAAACGTATTTGTTATGAGTCCATTCAACTCACAGAGTTGAACCTTCGTTTTGATAGGGCAGTTTTGAAACACTCTTTTGGTAGAATCTTCAAGTGGACATTTTTAGTGCTTTGACGATATGCTGGAAAGGGAAGTATCTTCACATAAAAACTACACAGAAGCATTCTCAGAAACTTCTTTGTGATGTGTGCTTTCAACTCACAGATGTAAACATTTCTTTTGATAGAGTAGTTTTGAAACACTCTTTTTGTAGAATCTGCAAGTGGATATATGGAGCGCTTTGAAGCCTATGCTGGAAAAGGAAATATCTTCACATAAAAACTATACAGAAGCATTCTCAGCAACTTCCTTGTGATTTGTGCATTCAACTCGGAGAGTTGAACCGTCCTTTTGTTAGAGCAGTTTGGGAACACTCTTTTTGTAGAATCTGCAAGTGGATATTTGGAGCACTTTGAAGCCTAAGCTGGAAAAGGAAACAACTTCACATAAAAACTAGAAGGAAGCATTCTCACAAACTTTTTTGTGATGTGTGCATTCAACTCAGCGAGTTTACCCTTACTTTTGATAGAGCAGTTTTGAAACACTCTTTTTGTAGAATGTGCAAGTAGACATTTGGAGCTCTTTCAGGCCTGTGCTGGAATAGAAAAGATCTTCACACAAAAACTAGACAGAAGCATTCTCAGAAACTTCTTTGTGATGTGTGCATTCCACTCACAGAGTTGAACCTTCCTTTTGATAGAGCAATTCTGAAACACTCTTTTTGTAGAATCCGCAAGTGGATATTTGGAGCACTTTGAGGCCTATGCTGGAAAAGGAAATATTTTCACGTAAAAACAAGACCGAAGCACTCTATCAAACTTCTTTGTGATGTTTACATTCAACTCACAGAGTTGAACCTTCCCTTGAATAGGGCAGTTTTGAAAGAATCTTTTTGTAGTATATGCAACTAGATATTTGGAGCGCTTTGAGTCCTATGAGGGAAGTGGAAATATTTTTAGATAAAAACTAGACAGAGGCATTCTCAGAAACATATTTGTTACGAGTGAATTCAAGTCACAGAGTTGAACCTTCCTTTTGGCAGAGCGGTTTTGAAACCCTCTTTTTATTGAATCTTCCATTGGAGATTTAGAGAGCTTTGACGCAATGCTGGAAAAGGAAATATCTTCACAAAAAAACTGGACGGATGCATTCCCAGAAACTTCTTTTTGATGCGTGCTTTCAACTCACAGAGTTGAACCTTTCTTTTGATAGAGCAGTTTTGAAACCCTCTCTTTGAAGAATCTTCATGTGGACATTTGGATATCTTTGAGGCCTATGCTGGAAAAGGAAATATCTTCACATAAAAACAAGACAGAAGCATTCTCAGAAACTACTTTGCAATGTGTGCGTTCAACACACAGACTTTAAACTTGCTTTTGGCGGAGCAGTTCTGAAACAGTCTTTTTGTACAGTCTGCAAGTGGATATTTGGAGCGCTTTAAGGCCTACGCTGAAAAAAGAAATAACTTCAATCAAAAAGTAGAAAGAAGCATTCTCAGAAACCTCTTTGTGATGTGTGTATTGAACTCACAGAGTTGAACCTTCCTTTTGATAGAGGAGTTTTGAGATACTCTTTTTGTAGGATCTGCAAGTGAATAGTTGGAATGATTTGAGGCCTATGATGGTAAAGGAAATATCTTCACATAAAAACTATAGAGAAGCATTCTCGGAAACTTCCTTGTGATGTGTGCATTCAACTCACAGAGTTGAACCTTCCTTCTGATAGTGCAGTTTTGAAACACTCGTTTTGTATCATCTGCAAGTGGATACTTGGAGCGCTTTGAATCCTATACTGGAAATTAAATGTCTTCTCATAAAAACTATACAGAAGCAATCTCCGAAACCACCTTGTGATGTGTGTATTCAACTCAGAGAGTTGAACCTTCCTTTTTTTAGAGCAGTTTTGAAACACTCTTTTTGCAAAATCTGCAAGTGAATACTTGGATCGCTTTGAAGCCTCTGCAGGGTAAAGGAAATATCTTCACATAAAAACAAAACAGAAGCATTGTCAGAAACTTCTTTAGGATGTGTGCATTCAATTCACAGAGTTGAACCTTCCTTTCGATAGAGCAGTTTTGAAACACTCCTTTTGTAGTGTGTGCAAGTAGACATTTGGAGCTCCTTCAGGCCTGTGCTGGAAAAGGAAATGTCTTCACACAAAAACTAGACAGAAGTATTCTCAGAAACTTCTTTGTGATGCATGCATTCAAAACACGGAGTTGAACCTTCCTTTTGATAGAACAGTTTTGAAACACTCTTATTGTAGAATCTGCATGTGGATATTTGGAGCGCTTTGAGGCCTATGCTAGAAAAGAAAATATCTTCGCAAAAAAATTAGACAGAAGCATTCTCAGAAACTTTTTTGTGATGTGTGCATTGAACTCACAGTGTTGAACCTGCCTTTTGATAGAGCAGTTTTGAAACACTCTTTTTGTAGAATCTGCAGGTGGATATTTGGAGTGCTTTGAGGACAATGCTATATAAGGAAATGTCTTCACATAAAACCTAGACAGAAACACTATCAGAAACTTCTTTGTGATGTGTGCTTCCAAATCACAGAGTTGAACCTTCCTTTTGATATAGCAGGTTTGGAACACACTTTTTGTGGAATCTGCAAGTGAATTTTGGGAGCGCTTTGAGGACTATGCTGGAAAAGGAAATATATTCACATAAAAACTAGAAAGAGGCATTCTGAAAAACTTCTCTGTGATGTGTGCGCTAAACTCACAAAGTTGAACATCCCTTTTGCTAGAGCAGTTTGGAAACACTGTTTTTGTAAAATCTGCAAGTGAATATTTGGAGTGATTGAGACCTCTGCTGGAAAATCATATAACTTCAAAGAAGAACGGGACAGAAGTATTCTCAGAAACATCTTTGTGATGTCTGCATTCAACTCGCGGAGTTGAAACTTCCTTTTGGTAGAGCAGTTTTGAAACTGTCTTTTTGTGGAAGCTACAAGTGGATATTTGGAAGGCTTTGAGGCTTATGCTGGAAAAGCTAATAACTTCACATAAAATGTAGAGAGAAGCATTCTCAGAAACTTCTTTGTGATGAGTGCATTCAAGTGTACATTTGGAGTGCTTTGAGGCCTTTGCTGGAAAAGGAAATAACTTCACATAAAAATTAGACAGAAGCATTCTCAGAAACTTCTTTGTGATGTGTGCATTCAACTCACAGAGTTGGATCTTCCTTTTCTTAGAGCGGTTTTGAAGCAATATTTTTGTAGAATATTCAAGTGGACATTTGGAGGGCTTGGAGGCCTATGCTGGAAAAGGAAATAACTTCACATAAAAACTAGACAGAAGCACTCTCAGGAACTTCTTTATAATGTGTGCATAAAACTCACACAGTTGAATCTTCCTTTTGATAGAGGAGTTTTGAAACACTATTTTTCTAGAATATTCAAGTGGACATTTGGTGGGCTTTGAGGCCTATTCTGGAAAAGGAAATATCTTCACATAAAAACTAGACAGAAGTACTCTCAGGAACTTCTTTATGATGTGTGCATTCAACTCACAGAGTTGAACCTTTCTTTTGATAGAGCAGTTTTGAAATACTCTTTTTGTAGAATATGCAAGCGGGGGTTTGGAGCGCTTTAAGTCCTATGCTGGAAAAGGAAACATTTTCAGATAAAAACTAGACAGAAGCATTCTCTCAAGCTTCTCTGTGATGTTTGCATTCAACTCGCAGAGTTGAACCTTGCTTTTGATAGAGCAGTTTTGAAACACTCTTTTTGTAGGATCTGCAACGATATATTTGGAGCGATTTGAGGCCTATGATGGAAAAGGAAATATCTTCACATAAAAACTAGACAGAAGCATTCTCAGAAACGTATTTGTTATGAGTCCATTCAACTCACAGAGTTGAACCTTCGTTTTGATAGGGCAGTTTTGAAACACTCTTTTGGTAGAATCTTCAAGTGGACATTTTTAGTGCTTTGACGATATGCTGGAAAAGGAAGTATCTTCACATAAAAACTACACAGAAGCATTCTCAGAAACTTCTTTGTGATGTGTGCTTTCAACTCACAGATGTAAACATTTCTTTTGATAGAGTAGTTTTGAAACACTCTTTTTGTAGAATCTGCAAGTGGATATATGGAGCGCTTTGAAGCCTATGCTGGAAAAGGAAATATCTTCACATAAAAACTATACAGAAGCATTCTCAGCAACTTCCTTGTGATTTGTGCATTCAACTCGGAGAGTTGAACCGTCCTTTTGTTAGAGCAGTTTGGGAACACTCTTTTTGTAGAATCTGCAAGTGGATATTTGGAGCACTTTGAAGCCTAAGCTGGAAAAGGAAACAACTTCACATAAAAACTAGAAGGAAGCATTCTCACAAACTTTTTTGTGATGTGTGCATTCAACTCAGCGAGTTTACCCTTACTTTTGATAGAGCAGTTTTGAAACACTCTTTTTGTAGAATGTGCAAGTAGACATTTGGAGCTCTTTCAGGCCTGTGCTGGAATAGAAAAGATCTTCACACAAAAACTAGACAGAAGCATTCTCAGAAACTTCTTTGTGATGTGTGCATTCCACTCACAGAGTTGAACCTTCCTTTTGATAGAGCAATTCTGAAACACTCTTTTTGTAGAATCCGCAAGTGGATATTTGGAGCACTTTGAGGCCTATGCTGGAAAAGGAAATATTTTCACGTAAAAACAAGACCGAAGCACTCTATCAAACTTCTTTGTGATGTTTACATTCAACTCACAGAGTTGAACCTTCCCTTGAATAGGGCAGTTTTGAAAGAATCTTTTTGTAGTATATGCAACTAGATATTTGGAGCGCTTTGAGTCCTATGAGGGAAGTGGAAATATTTTTAGATAAAAACTAGACAGAGGCATTCTCAGAAACATATTTGTTACGAGTGAATTCAAGTCACAGAGTTGAACCTTCCTTTTGGCAGAGCGGTTTTGAAACCCTCTTTTTATTGAATCTTCCATTGGAGATTTAGAGAGCTTTGACGCAATGCTGGAAAAGGAAATATCTTCACAAAAAAACTGGACGGATGCATTCCCAGAAACTTCTTTTTGATGCGTGCTTTCAACTCACAGAGTTGAACCTTTCTTTTGATAGAGCAGTTTTGAAACCCTCTCTTTGAAGAATCTTCATGTGGACATTTGGATATCTTTGAGGCCTATGCTGGAAAAGGAAATATCTTCACATAAAAACAAGACAGAAGCATTCTCAGAAACTACTTTGCAATGTGTGCGTTCAACACACAGACTTTAAACTTGCTTTTGGCGGAGCAGTTCTGAAACAGTCTTTTTGTACAGTCTGCAAGTGGATATTTGGAGCGCTTTAAGGCCTACGCTGAAAAAAGAAATAACTTCAATCAAAAAGTAGAAAGAAGCATTCTCAGAAACCTCTTTGTGATGTGTGTATTGAACTCACAGAGTTGAACCTTCCTTTTGATAGAGGAGTTTTGAGATACTCTTTTTGTAGGATCTGCAAGTGAATAGTTGGAATGATTTGAGGCCTATGATGGTAAAGGAAATATCTTCACATAAAAACTATAGAGAAGCATTCTCGGAAACTTCCTTGTGATGTGTGCATTCAACTCACAGAGTTGAACCTTCCTTCTGATAGTGCAGTTT
The DNA here is from genome assembly GCF_028885655.2 of Pongo abelii. NCBI lineage: Eukaryota > Metazoa > Chordata > Mammalia > Primates > Hominidae > Pongo > Pongo abelii. The sequence goes on from NC_072005.2 coordinate 26,823,413, forward strand.
TGAAACACTCGTTTTGTATCATCTGCAAGTGGATACTTGGAGCGCTTTGAATCCTATACTGGAAATTAAATGTCTTCTCATAAAAACTAGACAGAAGCAATCTCCGAAACCACCTTGTGATGTGTGTATTCAACTCAGAGAGTTGAACCTTCCTTTTTTTAGAGCAGTTTTGAAACACTCTTTTTGCAAAATCTGCAAGTGAATACTTGGATCGCTTTGAAGCCTCTGCAGGGTAAAGGAAATATCTTCACATAAAAACAAAACAGAAGCATTGTCAGAAACTTCTTTAGGATGTGTGCATTCAATTCACAGAGTTGAACCTTCCTTTCGATAGAGCAGTTTTGAAACACTCCTTTTGTAGTGTGTGCAAGTAGACATTTGGAGCTCCTTCAGGCCTGTGCTGGAAAAGGAAATGTCTTCACACAAAAACTAGACAGAAGTATTCTCAGAAACTTCTTTGTGATGCATGCATTCAAAACACGGAGTTGAACCTTCCTTTTGATAGAACAGTTTTGAAACACTCTTATTGTAGAATCTGCATGTGGATATTTGGAGCGCTTTGAGGCCTATGCTAGAAAAGAAAATATCTTCGCAAAAAAATTAGACAGAAGCATTCTCAGAAACTTTTTTGTGATGTGTGCATTAAACTCACAGTGTTGAACCTGCCTTTTGATAGAGCAGTTTTGAAACACTCTTTTTGTAGAATCTGCAGGTGGATATTTGGAGTGCTTTGAGGACAATGCTATATAAGGAAATGTCTTCACAGAAAACCTAGACAGAAACACTATCAGAAACTTCTTTGTGATGTGTGCTTCCAAATCACAGAGTTGAACCTTCCTTTTGATATAGCAGGTTTGGAACACACTTTTTGTGGAATCTGCAAGTGAATTTTGGGAGCGCTTTGAGGACTATGCTGGAAAAGGAAATATATTCACATAAAAACTAGAAAGAGGCATTCTGAAAAACTTCTCTGTGATGTGTGCGCTAAACTCACAAAGTTGAACATCCCTTTTGCTAGAGCAGTTTGGAAACACTGTTTTTGTAAAATCTGCAAGTGAATATTTGGAGTGATTGAGACCTCTGCTGGAAAATCATATAACTTCAAATAAGAACGGGACAGAAGTATTCTCAGAAACATCTTTGTGATGTCTGCATTCAACTCGCGGAGTTGAAACTTCCTTTTGGTAGAGCAGTTTTGAAACTGTCTTTTTGTGGAAGCTACAAGTGGATATTTGGAAGGCTTTGAGGCTTATGCTGGAAAAGCTAATAACTTCACATAAAAAGTAGAGAGAAGCATTCTCAGAAGCTTCTTTGTGATGAGTGCATTCAAGTGTACATTTGGAGTGCTTTGAGGCCTTTGCTGGAAAAGGAAATAACTTCACATAAAAATTAGACAGAAGCATTCTCAGAAACTTCTTTGTGATGTGTGCATTCAACTCACAGAGTTGGATCTTCCTTTTCTTAGAGCGGTTTTGAAGCAATATTTTTGTAGAATGTTCAAGTGGACATTTGGAGGGCTTGGAGGCCTATGCTGGAAAAGGAAATAACTTCACATAAAAACTAGACAGAAGCACTCTCAGGAACTTCTTTATAATGTGTGCATAAAACTCACACAGTTGAATCTTCCTTTTGATAGAGGAGTTTTGAAACACTATTTTTCTAGAATATTCAAGTGGACATTTGGTGGGCTTTGAGGCCTATTCTGGAAAAGGAAATATCTTCACATAAAAACTAGACAGAAGTACTCTCAGGAACTTCTTTATGATGTGTGCATTCAACTCACAGAGTTGAACCTTTCTTTTGATAGAGCAGTTTTGAAATACTCTTTTTGTAGAATATGCAAGCGGGGGTTTGGAGCGCTTTAAGTCCTATGCTGGAAAAGGAAACATTTTCAGATAAAAACTAGACAGAAGCATTCTCTCAAGCTTCTCTGTGATGTTTGCATTCAACTCGCAGAGTTGAACCTTGCTTTTGATAGAGCAGTTTTGAAACACTCTTTTTGTAGGATCTGCAACGATATATTTGGAGCGATTTGAGGCCTATGATGGCAAAGGAAATATCTTCACATAAAAACTAGACAGAAGCATTCTCAGAAACGTATTTGTTATGAGTCCATTCAACTCACAGAGTTGAACCTTCGTTTTGATAGGGCAGTTTTGAAACACTCTTTTGGTAGAATCTTCAAGTGGACATTTTTAGTGCTTTGACGATATGCTGGAAAGGGAAGTATCTTCACATAAAAACTACACAGAAGCATTCTCAGAAACTTCTTTGTGATGTGTGCTTTCAACTCACAGATGTAAACATTTCTTTTGATAGAGTAGTTTTGAAACACTCTTTTTGTAGAATCTGCAAGTGGATATATGGAGCGCTTTGAAGCCTATGCTGGAAAAGGAAATATCTTCACATAAAAACTATACAGAAGCATTCTCAGCAACTTCCTTGTGATTTGTGCATTCAACTCGGAGAGTTGAACCGTCCTTTTGTTAGAGCAGTTTGGGAACACTCTTTTTGTAGAATCTGCAAGTGGATATTTGGAGCACTTTGAAGCCTAAGCTGGAAAAGGAAACAACTTCACATAAAAACTAGAAGGAAGCATTCTCACAAACTTTTTTGTGATGTGTGCATTCAACTCAGCGAGTTTACCCTTACTTTTGATAGAGCAGTTTTGAAACACTCTTTTTGTAGAATGTGCAAGTAGACATTTGGAGCTCTTTCAGGCCTGTGCTGGAATAGAAAAGATCTTCACACAAAAACTAGACAGAAGCATTCTCAGAAACTTCTTTGTGATGTGTGCATTCCACTCACAGAGTTGAACCTTCCTTTTGATAGAGCAATTCTGAAACACTCTTTTTGTAGAATCCGCAAGTGGATATTTGGAGCACTTTGAGGCCTATGCTGGAAAAGGAAATATTTTCACGTAAAAACAAGACCGAAGCACTCTATCAAACTTCTTTGTGATGTTTACATTCAACTCACAGAGTTGAACCTTCCCTTGAATAGGGCAGTTTTGAAAGAATCTTTTTGTAGTATATGCAACTAGATATTTGGAGCGCTTTGAGTCCTATGAGGGAAGTGGAAATATTTTTAGATAAAAACTAGACAGAGGCATTCTCAGAAACATATTTGTTACGAGTGAATTCAAGTCACAGAGTTGAACCTTCCTTTTGGCAGAGCGGTTTTGAAACCCTCTTTTTATTGAATCTTCCATTGGAGATTTAGAGAGCTTTGACGCAATGCTGGAAAAGGAAATATCTTCACAAAAAAACTGGACGGATGCATTCCCAGAAACTTCTTTTTGATGCGTGCTTTCAACTCACAGAGTTGAACCTTTCTTTTGATAGAGCAGTTTTGAAACCCTCTCTTTGAAGAATCTTCATGTGGACATTTGGATATCTTTGAGGCCTATGCTGGAAAAGGAAATATCTTCACATAAAAACAAGACAGAAGCATTCTCAGAAACTACTTTGCAATGTGTGCGTTCAACACACAGACTTTAAACTTGCTTTTGGCGGAGCAGTTCTGAAACAGTCTTTTTGTACAGTCTGCAAGTGGATATTTGGAGCGCTTTAAGGCCTACGCTGAAAAAAGAAATAACTTCAATCAAAAAGTAGAAAGAAGCATTCTCAGAAACCTCTTTGTGATGTGTGTATTGAACTCACAGAGTTGAACCTTCCTTTTGATAGAGGAGTTTTGAGATACTCTTTTTGTAGGATCTGCAAGTGAATAGTTGGAATGATTTGAGGCCTATGATGGTAAAGGAAATATCTTCACATAAAAACTATAGAGAAGCATTCTCGGAAACTTCCTTGTGATGTGTGCATTCAACTCACAGAGTTGAACCTTCCTTCTGATAGTGCAGTTTTGAAACACTCGTTTTGTATCATCTGCAAGTGGATACTTGGAGCGCTTTGAATCCTATACTGGAAATTAAATGTCTTCTCATAAAAACTATACAGAAGCAATCTCCGAAACCACCTTGTGATGTGTGTATTCAACTCAGAGAGTTGAACCTTCCTTTTTTTAGAGCAGTTTTGAAACACTCTTTTTGCAAAATCTGCAAGTGAATACTTGGATCGCTTTGAAGCCTCTGCAGGGTAAAGGAAATATCTTCACATAAAAACAAAACAGAAGCATTGTCAGAAACTTCTTTAGGATGTGTGCATTCAATTCACAGAGTTGAACCTTCCTTTCGATAGAGCAGTTTTGAAACACTCCTTTTGTAGTGTGTGCAAGTAGACATTTGGAGCTCCTTCAGGCCTGTGCTGGAAAAGGAAATGTCTTCACACAAAAACTAGACAGAAGTATTCTCAGAAACTTCTTTGTGATGCATGCATTCAAAACACGGAGTTGAACCTTCCTTTTGATAGAACAGTTTTGAAACACTCTTATTGTAGAATCTGCATGTGGATATTTGGAGCGCTTTGAGGCCTATGCTAGAAAAGAAAATATCTTCGCAAAAAAATTAGACAGAAGCATTCTCAGAAACTTTTTTGTGATGTGTGCATTGAACTCACAGTGTTGAACCTGCCTTTTGATAGAGCAGTTTTGAAACACTCTTTTTGTAGAATCTGCAGGTGGATATTTGGAGTGCTTTGAGGACAATGCTATATAAGGAAATGTCTTCACATAAAACCTAGACAGAAACACTATCAGAAACTTCTTTGTGATGTGTGCTTCCAAATCACAGAGTTGAACCTTCCTTTTGATATAGCAGGTTTGGAACACACTTTTTGTGGAATCTGCAAGTGAATTTTGGGAGCGCTTTGAGGACTATGCTGGAAAAGGAAATATATTCACATAAAAACTAGAAAGAGGCATTCTGAAAAACTTCTCTGTGATGTGTGCGCTAAACTCACAAAGTTGAACATCCCTTTTGCTAGAGCAGTTTGGAAACACTGTTTTTGTAAAATCTGCAAGTGAATATTTGGAGTGATTGAGACCTCTGCTGGAAAATCATATAACTTCAAAGAAGAACGGGACAGAAGTATTCTCAGAAACATCTTTGTGATGTCTGCATTCAACTCGCGGAGTTGAAACTTCCTTTTGGTAGAGCAGTTTTGAAACTGTCTTTTTGTGGAAGCTACAAGTGGATATTTGGAAGGCTTTGAGGCTTATGCTGGAAAAGCTAATAACTTCACATAAAATGTAGAGAGAAGCATTCTCAGAAACTTCTTTGTGATGAGTGCATTCAAGTGTACATTTGGAGTGCTTTGAGGCCTTTGCTGGAAAAGGAAATAACTTCACATAAAAATTAGACAGAAGCATTCTCAGAAACTTCTTTGTGATGTGTGCATTCAACTCACAGAGTTGGATCTTCCTTTTCTTAGAGCGGTTTTGAAGCAATATTTTTGTAGAATATTCAAGTGGACATTTGGAGGGCTTGGAGGCCTATGCTGGAAAAGGAAATAACTTCACATAAAAACTAGACAGAAGCACTCTCAGGAACTTCTTTATAATGTGTGCATAAAACTCACACAGTTGAATCTTCCTTTTGATAGAGGAGTTTTGAAACACTATTTTTCTAGAATATTCAAGTGGACATTTGGTGGGCTTTGAGGCCTATTCTGGAAAAGGAAATATCTTCACATAAAAACTAGACAGAAGTACTCTCAGGAACTTCTTTATGATGTGTGCATTCAACTCACAGAGTTGAACCTTTCTTTTGATAGAGCAGTTTTGAAATACTCTTTTTGTAGAATATGCAAGCGGGGGTTTGGAGCGCTTTAAGTCCTATGCTGGAAAAGGAAACATTTTCAGATAAAAACTAGACAGAAGCATTCTCTCAAGCTTCTCTGTGATGTTTGCATTCAACTCGCAGAGTTGAACCTTGCTTTTGATAGAGCAGTTTTGAAACACTCTTTTTGTAGGATCTGCAACGATATATTTGGAGCGATTTGAGGCCTATGATGGAAAAGGAAATATCTTCACATAAAAACTAGACAGAAGCATTCTCAGAAACGTATTTGTTATGAGTCCATTCAACTCACAGAGTTGAACCTTCGTTTTGATAGGGCAGTTTTGAAACACTCTTTTGGTAGAATCTTCAAGTGGACATTTTTAGTGCTTTGACGATATGCTGGAAAAGGAAGTATCTTCACATAAAAACTACACAGAAGCATTCTCAGAAACTTCTTTGTGATGTGTGCTTTCAACTCACAGATGTAAACATTTCTTTTGATAGAGTAGTTTTGAAACACTCTTTTTGTAGAATCTGCAAGTGGATATATGGAGCGCTTTGAAGCCTATGCTGGAAAAGGAAATATCTTCACATAAAAACTATACAGAAGCATTCTCAGCAACTTCCTTGTGATTTGTGCATTCAACTCGGAGAGTTGAACCGTCCTTTTCTTAGAGCAGTTTGGGAACACTCTTTTTGTAGAATCTGCAAGTGGATATTTGGAGCACTTTGAAGCCTAAGCTGGAAAAGGAAACAACTTCACATAAAAACTAGAAGGAAGCATTCTCACAAACTTTTTTGTGATGTGTGCATTCAACTCAGCGAGTTTACCCTTACTTTTGATAGAGCAGTTTTGAAACACTCTTTTTGTAGAATGTGCAAGTAGACATTTGGAGCTCTTTCAGGCCTGTGCTGGAATAGAAAAGATCTTCACACAAAAACTAGACAGAAGCATTCTCAGAAACTTCTTTGTGATGTGTGCATTCCACTCACAGAGTTGAACCTTCCTTTTGATAGAGCAATTCTGAAACACTCTTTTTGTAGAATCCGCAAGTGGATATTTGGAGCACTTTGAGGCCTATGCTGGAAAAGGAAATATTTTCACGTAAAAACAAGACCGAAGCACTCTATCAAACTTCTTTGTGATGTTTACATTCAACTCACAGAGTTGAACCTTCCCTTGAATAGGGCAGTTTTGAAAGAATCTTTTTGTAGTATATGCAACTAGATATTTGGAGCGCTTTGAGTCCTATGAGGGAAGTGGAAATATTTTTAGATAAAAACTAGACAGAGGCATTCTCAGAAACATATTTGTTACGAGTGAATTCAAGTCACAGAGTTGAACCTTCCTTTTGGCAGAGCGGTTTTGAAACCCTCTTTTTATTGAATCTTCCATTGGAGATTTAGAGAGCTTTGACGCAATGCTGGAAAAGGAAATATCTTCACAAAAAAACTGGACGGATGCATTCCCAGAAACTTCTTTTTGATGCGTGCTTTCAACTCACAGAGTTGAACCTTTCTTTTGATAGAGCAGTTTTGAAACCCTCTCTTTGAAGAATCTTCATGTGGACATTTGGATATCTTTGAGGCCTATGCTGGAAAAGGAAATATCTTCACATAAAAACAAGACAGAAGCATTCTCAGAAACTACTTTGCAATGTGTGCGTTCAACACACAGACTTTAAACTTGCTTTTGGCGGAGCAGTTCTGAAACAGTCTTTTTGTACAGTCTGCAAGTGGATATTTGGAGCGCTTTAAGGCCTACGCTGAAAAAAGAAATAACTTCAATCAAAAAGTAGAAAGAAGCATTCTCAGAAACCTCTTTGTGATGTGTGTATTGAACTCACAGAGTTGAACCTTCCTTTTGATAGAGGAGTTTTGAGATACTCTTTTTGTAGGATCTGCAAGTGAATAGTTGGAATGATTTGAGGCCTATGATGGTAAAGGAAATATCTTCACATAAAAACTATAGAGAAGCATTCTCGGAAACTTCCTTGTGATGTGTGCATTCAACTCACAGAGTTGAACCTTCCTTCTGATAGTGCAGTTTTGAAACACTCGTTTTGTATCATCTGCAAGTGGATACTTGGAGCGCTTTGAATCCTATACTGGAAATTAAATGTCTTCTCATAAAAACTAGACAGAAGCAATCTCCGAAACCACCTTGTGATGTGTGTATTCAACTCAGAGAGTTGAACCTTCCTTTTTTTAGAGCAGTTTTGAAACACTCTTTTTGCAAAATCTGCAAGTGAATACTTGGATCGCTTTGAAGCCTCTGCAGGGTAAAGGAAATATCTTCACATAAAAACAAAACAGAAGCATTGTCAGAAACTTCTTTAGGATGTGTGCATTCAATTCACAGAGTTGAACCTTCCTTTCGATAGAGCAGTTTTGAAACACTCCTTTTGTAGTGTGTGCAAGTAGACATTTGGAGCTCCTTCAGGCCTGTGCTGGAAAAGGAAATGTCTTCACACAAAAACTAGACAGAAGTATTCTCAGAAACTTCTTTGTGATGCATGCATTCAAAACACGGAGTTGAACCTTCCTTTTGATAGAACAGTTTTGAAACACTCTTATTGTAGAATCTGCATGTGGATATTTGGAGCGCTTTGAGGCCTATGCTAGAAAAGAAAATATCTTCGCAAAAAAATTAGACAGAAGCATTCTCAGAAACTTTTTTGTGATGTGTGCATTAAACTCACAGTGTTGAACCTGCCTTTTGATAGAGCAGTTTTGAAACACTCTTTTTGTAGAATCTGCAGGTGGATATTTGGAGTGCTTTGAGGACAATGCTATATAAGGAAATGTCTTCACATAAAACCTAGACAGAAACACTATCAGAAACTTCTTTGTGATGTGTGCTTCCAAATCACAGAGTTGAACCTTCCTTTTGATATAGCAGGTTTGGAACACACTTTTTGTGGAATCTGCAAGTGAATTTTGGGAGCGCTTTGAGGACTATGCTGGAAAAGGAAATATATTCACATAAAAACTAGAAAGAGGCATTCTGAAAAACTTCTCTGTGATGTGTGCGCTAAACTCACAAAGTTGAACATCCCTTTTGCTAGAGCAGTTTGGAAACACTGTTTTTGTAAAATCTGCAAGTGAATATTTGGAGTGATTGAGACCTCTGCTGGAAAATCATATAACTTCAAAGAAGAACGGGACAGAAGTATTCTCAGAAACATCTTTGTGATGTCTGCATTCAACTCGCGGAGTTGAAACTTCCTTTTGGTAGAGCAGTTTTGAAACTGTCTTTTTGTGGAAGCTACAAGTGGATATTTGGAAGGCTTTGAGGCTTATGCTGGAAAAGCTAATAACTTCACATAAAATGTAGAGAGAAGCATTCTCAGAAACTTCTTTGTGATGAGTGCATTCAAGTGTACATTTGGAGTGCTTTGAGGCCTTTGCTGGAAAAGGAAATAACTTCACATAAAAATTAGACAGAAGCATTCTCAGAAACTTCTTTGTGATGTGTGCATTCAACTCACAGAGTTGGATCTTCCTTTTCTTAGAGCGGTTTTGAAGCAATATTTTTGTAGAATGTTCAAGTGGACATTTGGAGGGCTTGGAGGCCTATGCTGGAAAAGGAAATAACTTCACATAAAAACTAGACAGAAGCACTCTCAGGAACTTCTTTATAATGTGTGCATAAAACTCACACAGTTGAATCTTCCTTTTGATAGAGGAGTTTTGAAACACTATTTTTCTAGAATATTCAAGTGGACATTTGGTGGGCTTTGAGGCCTATTCTGGAAAAGGAAATATCTTCACATAAAAACTAGACAGAAGTACTCTCAGGAACTTCTTTATGATGTGTGCATTCAACTCACAGAGTTGAACCTTTCTTTTGATAGAGCAGTTTTGAAATACTCTTTTTGTAGAATATGCAAGCGGGGGTTTGGAGCGCTTTAAGTCCTATGCTGGAAAAGGAAACATTTTCAGATAAAAACTAGACAGAAGCATTCTCTCAAGCTTCTCTGTGATGTTTGCATTCAACTCGCAGAGTTGAACCTTGCTTTTGATAGAGCAGTTTTGAAACACTCTTTTTGTAGGATCTGCAACGATATATTTGGAGCGATTTGAGGCCTATGATGGCAAAGGAAATATCTTCACATAAAAACTAGACAGAAGCATTCTCAGAAACGTATTTGTTATGAGTCCATTCAACTCACAGAGTTGAACCTTCGTTTTGATAGGGCAGTTTTGAAACACTCTTTTGGTAGAATCTTCAAGTGGACATTTTTAGTGCTTTGACGATATGCTGGAAAGGGAAGTATCTTCACATAAAAACTACACAGAAGCATTCTCAGAAACTTCTTTGTGATGTGTGCTTTCAACTCACAGATGTAAACATTTCTTTTGATAGAGTAGTTTTGAAACACTCTTTTTGTAGAATCTGCAAGTGGATATATGGAGCGCTTTGAAGCCTATGCTGGAAAAGGAAATATCTTCACATAAAAACTATACAGAAGCATTCTCAGCAACTTCCTTGTGATTTGTGCATTCAACTCGGAGAGTTGAACCGTCCTTTTGTTAGAGCAGTTTGGGAACACTCTTTTTGTAGAATCTGCAAGTGGATATTTGGAGCACTTTGAAGCCTAAGCTGGAAAAGGAAACAACTTCACATAAAAACTAGAAGGAAGCATTCTCACAAACTTTTTTGTGATGTGTGCATTCAACTCAGCGAGTTTACCCTTACTTTTGATAGAGCAGTTTTGAAACACTCTTTTTGTAGAATGTGCAAGTAGACATTTGGAGCTCTTTCAGGCCTGTGCTGGAATAGAAAAGATCTTCACACAAAAACTAGACAGAAGCATTCTCAGAAACTTCTTTGTGATGTGTGCATTCCACTCACAGAGTTGAACCTTCCTTTTGATAGAGCAATTCTGAAACACTCTTTTTGTAGAATCCGCAAGTGGATATTTGGAGCACTTTGAGGCCTATGCTGGAAAAGGAAATATTTTCACGTAAAAACAAGACCGAAGCACTCTATCAAACTTCTTTGTGATGTTTACATTCAACTCACAGAGTTGAACCTTCCCTTGAATAGGGCAGTTTTGAAAGAATCTTTTTGTAGTATATGCAACTAGATATTTGGAGCGCTTTGAGTCCTATGAGGGAAGTGGAAATATTTTTAGATAAAAACTAGACAGAGGCATTCTCAGAAACATATTTGTTACGAGTGAATTCAAGTCACAGAGTTGAACCTTCCTTTTGGCAGAGCGGTTTTGAAACCCTCTTTTTATTGAATCTTCCATTGGAGATTTAGAGAGCTTTGACGCAATGCTGGAAAAGGAAATATCTTCACAAAAAAACTGGACGGATGCATTCCCAGAAACTTCTTTTTGATGCGTGCTTTCAACTCACAGAGTTGAACCTTTCTTTTGATAGAGCAGTTTTGAAACCCTCTCTTTGAAGAATCTTCATGTGGACATTTGGATATCTTTGAGGCCTATGCTGGAAAAGGAAATATCTTCACATAAAAACAAGACAGAAGCATTCTCAGAAACTACTTTGCAATGTGTGCGTTCAACACACAGACTTTAAACTTGCTTTTGGCGGAGCAGTTCTGAAACAGTCTTTTTGTACAGTCTGCAAGTGGATATTTGGAGCGCTTTAAGGCCTACGCTGAAAAAAGAAATAACTTCAATCAAAAAGTAGAAAGAAGCATTCTCAGAAACCTCTTTGTGATGTGTGTATTGAACTCACAGAGTTGAACCTTCCTTTTGATAGAGGAGTTTTGAGATACTCTTTTTGTAGGATCTGCAAGTGAATAGTTGGAATGATTTGAGGCCTATGATGGTAAAGGAAATATCTTCACATAAAAACTATAGAGAAGCATTCTCGGAAACTTCCTTGTGATGTGTGCATTCAACTCACAGAGTTGAACCTTCCTTCTGATAGTGCAGTTTTGAAACACTCGTTTTGTATCATCTGCAAGTGGATACTTGGAGCGCTTTGAATCCTATACTGGAAATTAAATGTCTTCTCATAAAAACTATACAGAAGCAATCTCCGAAACCACCTTGTGATGTGTGTATTCAACTCAGAGAGTTGAACCTTCCTTTTTTTAGAGCAGTTTTGAAACACTCTTTTTGCAAAATCTGCAAGTGAATACTTGGATCGCTTTGAAGCCTCTGCAGGGTAAAGGAAATATCTTCACATAAAAACAAAACAGAAGCATTGTCAGAAACTTCTTTAGGATGTGTGCATTCAATTCACAGAGTTGAACCTTCCTTTCGATAGAGCAGTTTTGAAACACTCCTTTTGTAGTGTGTGCAAGTAGACATTTGGAGCTCCTTCAGGCCTGTGCTGGAAAAGGAAATGTCTTCACACAAAAACTAGACAGAAGTATTCTCAGAAACTTCTTTGTGATGCATGCATTCAAAACACGGAGTTGAACCTTCCTTTTGATAGAACAGTTTTGAAACACTCTTATTGTAGAATCTGCATGTGGATATTTGGAGCGCTTTGAGGCCTATGCTAGAAAAGAAAATATCTTCGCAAAAAAATTAGACAGAAGCATTCTCAGAAACTTTTTTGTGATGTGTGCATTAAACTCACAGTGTTGAACCTGCCTTTTGATAGAGCAGTTTTGAAACACTCTTTTTGTAGAATCTGCAGGTGGATATTTGGAGTGCTTTGAGGACAATGCTATATAAGGAAATGTCTTCACAGAAAACCTAGACAGAAACACTATCAGAAACTTCTTTGTGATGTGTGCTTCCAAATCACAGAGTTGAACCTTCCTTTTGATATAGCAGGTTTGGAACACACTTTTTGTGGAATCTGCAAGTGAATTTTGGGAGCGCTTTGAGGACTATGCTGGAAAAGGAAATATATTCACATAAAAACTAGAAAGAGGCATTCTGAAAAACTTCTCTGTGATGTGTGCGCTAAACTCACAAAGTTGAACATCCCTTTTGCTAGAGCAGTTTGGAAACACTGTTTTTGTAAAATCTGCAAGTGAATATTTGGAGTGATTGAGACCTCTGCTGGAAAATCATATAACTTCAAATAAGAACGGGACAGAAGTATTCTCAGAAACATCTTTGTGATGTCTGCATTCAACTCGCGGAGTTGAAACTTCCTTTTGGTAGAGCAGTTTTGAAACTGTCTTTTTGTGGAAGCTACAAGTGGATATTTGGAAGGCTTTGAGGCTTATGCTGGAAAAGCTAATAACTTCACATAAAAAGTAGAGAGAAGCATTCTCAGAAACTTCTTTGTGATGAGTGCATTCAAGTGTACATTTGGAGTGCTTTGAGGCCTTTGCTGGAAAAGGAAATAACTTCACATAAAAATTAGACAGAAGCATTCTCAGAAACTTCTTTGTGATGTGTGCATTCAACTCACAGAGTTGGATCTTCCTTTTCTTAGAGCGGTTTTGAAGCAATATTTTTGTAGAATGTTCAAGTGGACATTTGGAGGGCTTGGAGGCCTATGCTGGAAAAGGAAATAACTTCACATAAAAACTAGACAGAAGCACTCTCAGGAACTTCTTTATAATGTGTGCATAAAACTCACACAGTTGAATCTTCCTTTTGATAGAGGAGTTTTGAAACACTATTTTTCTAGAATATTCAAGTGGACATTTGGTGGGCTTTGAGGCCTATTCTGGAAAAGGAAATATCTTCACATAAAAACTAGACAGAAGTACTCTCAGGAACTTCTTTATGATGTGTGCATTCAACTCACAGAGTTGAACCTTTCTTTTGATAGAGCAGTTTTGAAATACTCTTTTTGTAGAATATGCAAGCGGGGGTTTGGAGCGCTTTAAGTCCTATGCTGGAAAAGGAAACATTTTCAGATAAAAACTAGACAGAAGCATTCTCTCAAGCTTCTCTGTGATGTTTGCATTCAACTCGCAGAGTTGAACCTTGCTTTTGATAGAGCAGTTTTGAAACACTCTTTTTGTAGGATCTGCAACGATATATTTGGAGCGATTTGAGGCCTATGATGGCAAAGGAAATATCTTCACATAAAAACTAGACAGAAGCATTCTCAGAAACGTATTTGTTATGAGTCCATTCAACTCACAGAGTTGAACCTTCGTTTTGATAGGGCAGTTTTGAAACACTCTTTTGGTAGAATCTTCAAGTGGACATTTTTAGTGCTTTGACGATATGCTGGAAAAGGAAGTATCTTCACATAAAAACTACACAGAAGCATTCTCAGAAACTTCTTTGTGATGTGTGCTTTCAACTCACAGATGTAAACATTTCTTTTGATAGAGTAGTTTTGAAACACTCTTTTTGTAGAATCTGCAAGTGGATATATGGAGCGCTTTGAAGCCTATGCTGGAAAAGGAAATATCTTCACATAAAAACTATACAGAAGCATTCTCAGCAACTTCCTTGTGATTTGTGCATTCAACTCGGAGAGTTGAACCGTCCTTTTGTTAGAGCAGTTTGGGAACACTCTTTTTGTAGAATCTGCAAGTGGATATTTGGAGCACTTTGAAGCCTAAGCTGGAAAAGGAAACAACTTCACATAAAAACTAGAAGGAAGCATTCTCACAAACTTTTTTGTGATGTGTGCATTCAACTCAGCGAGTTTACCCTTACTTTTGATAGAGCAGTTTTGAAACACTCTTTTTGTAGAATGTGCAAGTAGACATTTGGAGCTCTTTCAGGCCTGTGCTGGAATAGAAAAGATCTTCACACAAAAACTAGACAGAAGCATTCTCAGAAACTTCTTTGTGATGTGTGCATTCCACTCACAGAGTTGAACCTTCCTTTTGATAGAGCAATTCTGAAACACTCTTTTTGTAGAATCCGCAAGTGGATATTTGGAGCACTTTGAGGCCTATGCTGGAAAAGGAAATATTTTCACGTAAAAACAAGACCGAAGCACTCTATCAAACTTCTTTGTGATGTTTACATTCAACTCACAGAGTTGAACCTTCCCTTGAATAGGGCAGTTTTGAAAGAATCTTTTTGTAGTATATGCAACTAGATATTTGGAGCGCTTTGAGTCCTATGAGGGAAGTGGAAATATTTTTAGATAAAAACTAGACAGAGGCATTCTCAGAAACATATTTGTTACGAGTGAATTCAAGTCACAGAGTTGAACCTTCCTTTTGGCAGAGCGGTTTTGAAACCCTCTTTTTATTGAATCTTCCATTGGAGATTTAGAGAGCTTTGACGCAATGCTGGAAAAGGAAATATCTTCACAAAAAAACTGGACGGATGCATTCCCAGAAACTTCTTTTTGATGCGTGCTTTCAACTCACAGAGTTGAACCTTTCTTTTGATAGAGCAGTTTTGAAACCCTCTCTTTGAAGAATCTTCATGTGGACATTTGGATATCTTTGAGGCCTATGCTGGAAAAGGAAATATCTTCACATAAAAACAAGACAGAAGCATTCTCAGAAACTACTTTGCAATGTGTGCGTTCAACACACAGACTTTAAACTTGCTTTTGGCGGAGCAGTTCTGAAACAGTCTTTTTGTACAGTCTGCAAGTGGATATTTGGAGCGCTTTAAGGCCTACGCTGAAAAAAGAAATAACTTCAATCAAAAAGTAGAAAGAAGCATTCTCAGAAACCTCTTTGTGATGTGTGTATTGAACTCACAGAGTTGAACCTTCCTTTTGATAGAGGAGTTTTGAGATACTCTTTTTGTAGGATCTGCAAGTGAATAGTTGGAATGATTTGAGGCCTATGATGGTAAAGGAAATATCTTCACATAAAAACTATAGAGAAGCATTCTCGGAAACTTCCTTGTGATGTGTGCATTCAACTCACAGAGTTGAACCTTCCTTCTGATAGTGCAGTTTTGAAACACTCGTTTTGTATCATCTGCAAGTGGATACTTGGAGCGCTTTGAATCCTATACTGGAAATTAAATGTCTTCTCATAAAAACTATACAGAAGCAATCTCCGAAACCACCTTGTGATGTGTGTATTCAACTCAGAGAGTTGAACCTTCCTTTTTTTAGAGCAGTTTTGAAACACTCTTTTTGCAAAATCTGCAAGTGAATACTTGGATCGCTTTGAAGCCTCTGCAGGGTAAAGGAAATATCTTCACATAAAAACAAAACAGAAGCATTGTCAGAAACTTCTTTAGGATGTGTGCATTCAATTCACAGAGTTGAACCTTCCTTTCGATAGAGCAGTTTTGAAACACTCCTTTTGTAGTGTGTGCAAGTAGACATTTGGAGCTCCTTCAGGCCTGTGCTGGAAAAGGAAATGTCTTCACACAAAAACTAGACAGAAGTATTCTCAGAAACTTCTTTGTGATGCATGCATTCAAAACACGGAGTTGAACCTTCCTTTTGATAGAACAGTTTTGAAACACTCTTATTGTAGAATCTGCATGTGGATATTTGGAGCGCTTTGAGGCCTATGCTAGAAAAGAAAATATCTTCGCAAAAAAATTAGACAGAAGCATTCTCAGAAACTTTTTTGTGATGTGTGCATTAAACTCACAGTGTTGAACCTGCCTTTTGATAGAGCAGTTTTTAAACACTCTTTTTGTAGAATCTGCAGGTGGATATTTGGAGTGCTTTGAGGACAATGCTATATAAGGAAATGTCTTCACATAAAACCTAGACAGAAACACTATCAGAAACTTCTTTGTGATGTGTGCTTCCAAATCACAGAGTTGAACCTTCCTTTTGATATAGCAGGTTTGCAACACACTTTTTGTGGAATCTGCAAGTGAATTTTGGGAGCGCTTTGAGGACTATGCTGGAAAAGGAAATATATTCACATAAAAACTAGAAAGAGGCATTCTGAAAAACTTCTCTGTGATGTGTGCGCTAAACTCACAAAGTTGAACATCCCTTTTGCTAGAGCAGTTTGGAAACACTGTTTTTGTAAAATCTGCAAGTGAATATTTGGAGTGATTGAGACCTCTGCTGGAAAATCATATAACTTCAAAGAAGAACGGGACAGAAGTATTCTCAGAAACATCTTTGTGATGTCTGCATTCAACTCGCGGAGTTGAAACTTCCTTTTGGTAGAGCAGTTTTGAAACTGTCTTTTTGTGGAAGCTACAAGTGGATATTTGGAAGGCTTTGAGGCTTATGCTGGAAAAGCTAATAACTTCACATAAAAAGTAGAGAGAAGCATTCTCAGAAACTTCTTTGTGATGAGTGCATTCAAGTGTACATTTGGAGTGCTTTGAGGCCTTTGCTGGAAAAGGAAATAACTTCACATAAAAATTAGACAGAAGCATTCTCAGAAACTTCTTTGTGATGTGTGCATTCAACTCACAGAGTTGGATCTTCCTTTTCTTAGAGCGGTTTTGAAGCAATATTTTTGTAGAATGTTCAAGTGGACATTTGGAGGGCTTGGAGGCCTATGCTGGAAAAGGAAATAACTTCACATAAAAACTAGACAGAAGCACTCTCAGGAACTTCTTTATAATGTGTGCATAAAACTCACACAGTTGAATCTTCCTTTTGATAGAGGAGTTTTGAAACACTATTTTTCTAGAATATTCAAGTGGACATTTGGTGGGCTTTGAGGCCTATTCTGGAAAAGGAAATATCTTCACATAAAAACTAGACAGAAGTACTCTCAGGAACTTCTTTATGATGTGTGCATTCAACTCACAGAGTTGAACCTTTCTTTTGATAGAGCAGTTTTGAAATACTCTTTTTGTAGAATATGCAAGCGGGGGTTTGGAGCGCTTTAAGTCCTATGCTGGAAAAGGAAACATTTTCAGATAAAAACTAGACAGAAGCATTCTCTCAAGCTTCTCTGTGATGTTTGCATTCAACTCGCAGAGTTGAACCTTGCTTTTGATAGAGCAGTTTTGAAACACTCTTTTTGTAGGATCTGCAACGATATATTTGGAGCGATTTGAGGCCTATGATGGAAAAGGAAATATCTTCACATAAAAACTAGACAGAAGCATTCTCAGAAACGTATTTGTTATGAGTCCATTCAACTCACAGAGTTGAACCTTCGTTTTGATAGGGCAGTTTTGAAACACTCTTTTGGTAGAATCTTCAAGTGGACATTTTTAGTGCTTTGACGATATGCTGGAAAGGGAAGTATCTTCACATAAAAACTACACAGAAGCATTCTCAGAAACTTCTTTGTGATGTGTGCTTTCAACTCACAGATGTAAACATTTCTTTTGATAGAGTAGTTTTGAAACACTCTTTTTGTAGAATCTGCAAGTGGATATATGGAGCGCTTTGAAGCCTATGCTGGAAAAGGAAATATCTTCACATAAAAACTATACAGAAGCATTCTCAGCAACTTCCTTGTGATTTGTGCATTCAACTCGGAGAGTTGAACCGTCCTTTTGTTAGAGCAGTTTGGGAACACTCTTTTTGTAGAATCTGCAAGTGGATATTTGGAGCACTTTGAAGCCTAAGCTGGAAAAGGAAACAACTTCACATAAAAACTAGAAGGAAGCATTCTCACAAACTTTTTTGTGATGTGTGCATTCAACTCAGCGAGTTTACCCTTACTTTTGATAGAGCAGTTTTGAAACACTCTTTTTGTAGAATGTGCAAGTAGACATTTGGAGCTCTTTCAGGCCTGTGCTGGAATAGAAAAGATCTTCACACAAAAACTAGACAGAAGCATTCTCAGAAACTTCTTTGTGATGTGTGCATTCCACTCACAGAGTTGAACCTTCCTTTTGATAGAGCAATTCTGAAACACTCTTTTTGTAGAATCCGCAAGTGGATATTTGGAGCACTTTGAGGCCTATGCTGGAAAAGGAAATATTTTCACGTAAAAACAAGACCGAAGCACTCTATCAAACTTCTTTGTGATGTTTACATTCAACTCACAGAGTTGAACCTTCCCTTGAATAGGGCAGTTTTGAAAGAATCTTTTTGTAGTATATGCAACTAGATATTTGGAGCGCTTTGAGTCCTATGAGGGAAGTGGAAATATTTTTAGATAAAAACTAGACAGAGGCATTCTCAGAAACATATTTGTTACGAGTGAATTCAAGTCACAGAGTTGAACCTTCCTTTTGGCAGAGCGGTTTTGAAACCCTCTTTTTATTGAATCTTCCATTGGAGATTTAGAGAGCTTTGACGCAATGCTGGAAAAGGAAATATCTTCACAAAAAAACTGGACGGATGCATTCCCAGAAACTTCTTTTTGATGCGTGCTTTCAACTCACAGAGTTGAACCTTTCTTTTGATAGAGCAGTTTTGAAACCCTCTCTTTGAAGAATCTTCATGTGGACATTTGGATATCTTTGAGGCCTATGCTGGAAAAGGAAATATCTTCACATAAAAACAAGACAGAAGCATTCTCAGAAACTACTTTGCAATGTGTGCGTTCAACACACAGACTTTAAACTTGCTTTTGGCGGAGCAGTTCTGAAACAGTCTTTTTGTACAGTCTGCAAGTGGATATTTGGAGCGCTTTAAGGCCTACGCTGAAAAAAGAAATAACTTCAATCAAAAAGTAGAAAGAAGCATTCTCAGAAACCTCTTTGTGATGTGTGTATTGAACTCACAGAGTTGAACCTTCCTTTTGATAGAGGAGTTTTGAGATACTCTTTTTGTAGGATCTGCAAGTGAATAGTTGGAATGATTTGAGGCCTATGATGGTAAAGGAAATATCTTCACATAAAAACTATAGAGAAGCATTCTCGGAAACTTCCTTGTGATGTGTGCATTCAACTCACAGAGTTGAACCTTCCTTCTGATAGTGCAGTTTTGAAACACTCGTTTTGTATCATCTGCAAGTGGATACTTGGAGCGCTTTGAATCCTATACTGGAAATTAAATGTCTTCTCATAAAAACTATACAGAAGCAATCTCCGAAACCACCTTGTGATGTGTGTATTCAACTCAGAGAGTTGAACCTTCCTTTTTTTAGAGCAGTTTTGAAACACTCTTTTTGCAAAATCTGCAAGTGAATACTTGGATCGCTTTGAAGCCTCTGCAGGGTAAAGGAAATATCTTCACATAAAAACAAAACAGAAGCATTGTCAGAAACTTCTTTAGGATGTGTGCATTCAATTCACAGAGTTGAACCTTCCTTTCGATAGAGCAGTTTTGAAACACTCCTTTTGTAGTGTGTGCAAGTAGACATTTGGAGCTCCTTCAGGCCTGTGCTGGAAAAGGAAATGTCTTCACACAAAAACTAGACAGAAGTATTCTCAGAAACTTCTTTGTGATGCATGCATTCAAAACACGGAGTTGAACCTTCCTTTTGATAGAACAGTTTTGAAACACTCTTATTGTAGAATCTGCATGTGGATATTTGGAGCGCTTTGAGGCCTATGCTAGAAAAGAAAATATCTTCGCAAAAAAATTAGACAGAAGCATTCTCAGAAACTTTTTTGTGATGTGTGCATTAAACTCACAGTGTTGAACCTGCCTTTTGATAGAGCAGTTTTGAAACACTCTTTTTGTAGAATCTGCAGGTGGATATTTGGAGTGCTTTGAGGACAATGCTATATAAGGAAATGTCTTCACATAAAACCTAGACAGAAACACTATCAGAAACTTCTTTGTGATGTGTGCTTCCAAATCACAGAGTTGAACCTTCCTTTTGATATAGCAGGTTTGGAACACACTTTTTGTGGAATCTGCAAGTGAATTTTGGGAGCGCTTTGAGGACTATGCTGGAAAAGGAAATATATTCACATAAAAACTAGAAAGAGGCATTCTGAAAAACTTCTCTGTGATGTGTGCGCTAAACTCACAAAGTTGAACATCCCTTTTGCTAGAGCAGTTTGGAAACACTGTTTTTGTAAAATCTGCAAGTGAATATTTGGAGTGATTGAGACCTCTGCTGGAAAATCATATAACTTCAAATAAGAACGGGACAGAAGTATTCTCAGAAACATCTTTGTGATGTCTGCATTCAACTCGCGGAGTTGAAACTTCCTTTCGGTAGAGCAGTTTTGAAACTGTCTTTTTGTGGAAGCTACAAGTGGATATTTGGAAGGCTTTGAGGCTTATGCTGGAAAAGCTAATAACTTCACATAAAAAGTAGAGAGAAGCATTCTCAGAAACTTCTTTGTGATGAGTGCATTCAAGTGTACATTTGGAGTGCTTTGAGGCCTTTGCTGGAAAAGGAAATAACTTCACATAAAAATTAGACAGAAGCATTCTCAGAAACTTCTTTGTGATGTGTGCATTCAACTCACAGAGTTGGATCTTCCTTTTCTTAGAGCGGTTTTGAAGCAATATTTTTGTAGAATATTCAAGTGGACATTTGGAGGGCTTTGAGGCCTATGCTGGAAAAGGAAATAACTTCACATGAAAACTAGACAGAAGCACTCTCAGGAACTTCTTTATAATGTGTGCATAAAACTCACACAGTTGAATCTTCCTTTTGATAGAGGAGTTTTGAAACACTATTTTTCTAGAATATTCAAGTGGACATTTGGTGGGCTTTGAGGCCTATTCTGGAAAAGGAAATATCTTCACATAAAAACTAGACAGAAGTACTCTCAGGAACTTCTTTATGATGTGTGCATTCAACTCACAGAGTTGAACCTTTCTTTTGATAGAGCAGTTTTGAAATACTCTTTTTGTAGAATATGCAAGCGGGGGTTTGGAGCGCTTTAAGTCCTATGCTGGAAAAGGAAACATTTTCAGATAAAAACTAGACAGAAGCATTCTCTCAAGCTTCTCTGTGATGTTTGCATTCAACTCGCAGAGTTGAACCTTGCTTTTGATAGAGCAGTTTTGAAACACTCTTTTTGTAGGATCTGCAACGATATATTTGGAGCGATTTGAGGCCTATGATGGAAAAGGAAATATCTTCACATAAAAACTAGACAGAAGCATTCTCAGAAACGTATTGGTTATGAGTCCATTCAACTCACAGAGTTGAACCTTCGTTTTGATAGGGCAGTTTTGAAACACTCTTTTTGTAGAATCTTCAAGTGGACATTTTTAGTGCTTTGACGATATGCTGGAAAAGGAAGTATCTTCACATAAAAACTACACAGAAGCATTCTCAGAAACTTCTTTGTGATGTGTGCTTTCAACTCACAGATGTAAACATTTCTTTTGATAGAGTAGTTTTGAAACACTCTTTTTGTAGAATCTGCAAGTGGATATATGGAGCGCTTTGAAGCCTATGCTGGAAAAGGAAATCTCTTCACATAAAAACTATACAGAAGCATTCTCAGCAACTTCCTTGTGATTTGTGCATTCAACTCGGAGAGTTGAACCGTCCTTTTGTTAGAGCAGTTTGGGAACACTCTTTTTGTAGAATCTGCAAGTGGATATTTGGAGCACTTTGAAGCCTAAGCTGGAAAAGGAAACAACTTCACATAAAAACTAGAAGGAAGCATTCTCACAAACTTTTTTGTGATGTGTGCATTCAACTCAGCGAGTTTAACCTTACTTTTGATAGAGCAGTTTTGAAACACTCTTTTTGTAGAATGTGCAAGTAGACATTTGGAGCTCTTTCAGGCCTGTGCTGGAATAGAAAAGATCTTCACACAAAAACTAGACAGAAGCATTCTCAGAAACTTCTTTGTGATGTGTGCATTCCACTCACAGAGTTGAACCTTCCTTTTGATAGAGCAATTCTGAAACACTCTTTTTGTAGAATCCGCAAGTGGATATTTGGAGCACTTTGAGGCCTATGCTGGAAAAGGAAATATTTTCACGTAAAAACAAGACCGAAGCACTCTATCAAACTTCTTTGTGATGTTTACATTCAACTCACAGAGTTGAACCTTCCCTTGAATAGGGCAGTTTTGAAAGAATCTTTTTGTAGTATATGCAACTAGATATTTGGAGCGCTTTGAGTCCTATGAGGGAAGTGGAAATATTTTTAGATAAAAACTAGACAGAGGCATTCTCAGAAACATATTTGTTACGAGTGAATTCAAGTCACAGAGTTGAACCTTCCTTTTGGCAGAGCGGTTTTGAAACCCTCTTTTTATTGAATCTTCCGTTGGAGATTTAGAGCGCTTTGACGCAATGCTGGAAAAGGAAATATCTTCACAAAAAAACTGGACGGATGCATTCCCAGAAACTTCTTTTTGATGCGTGCTTTCAACTCACAGAGTTGAACCTTTCTTTTGATAGAGCAGTTTTGAAACCCTCTCTTTGAAGAATCTTCATGTGGACATTTGGATATCTTTGAGGCCTATGCTGGAAAAGGAAATATCTTCACATAAAAACAAGACAGAAGCATTCTCAGAAACTACTTTGCAATGTGTGCGTTCAACACACAGACTTTAAACTTACTTTTGGCGGAGCAGTTCTGAAACAGTCTTTTTGTACAGTCTGCAAGTGGATATTTGGAGCGCTTTAAGGCCTACGCTGAAAAAAGAAATAACTTCAATCAAAAAGTAGAAAGAAGCATTCTCAGAAACCTCTTTGTGATGTGTGTATTGAACTCACAGAGTTGAACCTTCCTTTTGATAGAGGAGTTTTGAGATACTCTTTTCGTAGGATCTGCAAGTGAATAGTTGGAATGATTTGAGGCCTATGATGGTAAAGGTAATATCTTCACATAAAAACTATAGAGAAGCATTCTCGGAAACTTCCTTGTAATGTGTGCATTCAACTCACAGAGTTGAACCTTCCTTCTGATAGTGCAGTTTTGAAACACTCGTTTTGTATCATCTGCAAGTGGATACTTGGAGCGCTTTGAATCCTATACTGGAAATTAAATGTCTTCTCATAAAAACTATACAGAAGCAATCTCCGAAACCACCTTGTGATGTGTGTATTCAACTCAGAGAGTTGAACCTTCCTTTTTTTAGAGCAGTTTTGAAACACTCTTTTTGCAAAATCTGCAAGTGAATACTTGGATCGCTTTGAAGCCTCTGCAGGGTAAAGGAAATATCTTCACATAAAAACAAAACAGAAGCATTGTCAGAAACTTCTTTAGGATGTGTGCATTCAATTCACAGAGTTGAACCTTCCTTTCGATAGAGCAGTTTTGAAACACTCCTTTTGTAGTGTGTGCAAGTAGACATTTGGAGCTCCTTCAGGCCTGTGCTGGAAAAGGAAATGTCTTCACACAAAAACTAGACAGAAGTATTCTCAGAAACTTCTTTGTGATGCATGCATTCAAAACACGGAGTTGAACCTTCCTTTTGATAGAACAGTTTTGAAACACTCTTATTGTAGAATCTGCATGTGGATATTTGGAACGCTTTGAGGCCTATGCTAGAAAAGAAAATATCTTCGCAAAAAAATTAGACAGAAGCATTCTCAGAAACTTTTTTGTGATGTGTGCATTAAACTCACAGTGTTGAACCTGCCTTTTGATAGAGCAGTTTTGAAACACTCTTTTTGTAGAATCTGCAGGTGGATATTTGGAGTGCTTTGAGGACAATGCTATATAAGGAAATGTCTTCACATAAAACCTAGACAGAAACACTATCAGAAACTTCTTTGTGATGTGTGCTTCCAAATCACAGAGTTGAACCTTCCTTTTGATATTGCAGGTTTGCAACACACTTTTTGTGGAATCTGCAAGTGAATTTTGGGAGCGCTTTGAGGACTATGCTGGAAAAGGAAATATATTCACATAAAAACTAGAAAGAGGCATTCTGAAAAACTTCTCTGTGATGTGTGCACTAAACTCACAAAGTTGAACATCCCTTTTGCTAGAGCAGTTTGGAAACACTGTTTTTGTAAAATCTGCAAGTGAATATTTGGAGTGATTGAGACCTCTGCTGGAAAATCATATAACTTCAAATAAGAACGGGACAGAAGTATTCTCAGAAACATCTTTGTGATGTCTGCATTCAACTCGCGGAGTTGAAACTTCCTTTCGGTAGAGCAGTTTTGAAACTGTCTTTTTGTGGAAGCTACAAGTGGATATTTGGAAGGCTTTGAGGCTTATGCTGGAAAAGCTAATAACTTCACATAAAAAGTAGAGAGAAGCATTCTCAGAAACTTCTTTGTGATGAGTGCATTCAAGTGTACATTTGGAGTGCTTTGAGGCCTTTGCTGGAAAAGGAAATAACTTCACATAAAAATTAGACAGAAGCATTCTCAGAAACTTCTTTGTGATGTGTGCATTCAACTCACAGAGTTGGATCTTCCTTTTCTTAGAGCGGTTTTGAAGCAATATTTTTGTAGAATATTCAAGTGGACATTTGGAGGGCTTTGAGGCCTATGCTGGAAAAGGAAATAACTTCACATGAAAACTAGACAGAAGCACTCTCAGGAACTTCTTTATAATGTGTGCATAAAACTCACACAGTTGAATCTTCCTTTTGATAGAGGAGTTTTGAAACACTATTTTTCTAGAATATTCAAGTGGACATTTGGTGGGCTTTGAGGCCTATTCTGGAAAAGGAAATATCTTCACATAAAAACTAGACAGAAGTACTCTCAGGAACTTCTTTATGATGTGTGCATTCAACTCACAGAGTTGAACCTTTCTTTTGATAGAGCAGTTTTGAAATACTCTTTTTGTAGAATATGCAAGCGGGGGTTTGGAGCGCTTTAAGTCCTATGCTGGAAAAGGAAACATTTTCAGATAAAAACTAGACAGAAGCATTCTCTCAAGCTTCTCTGTGATGTTTGCATTCAACTCGCAGAGTTGAACCTTGCTTTTGATAGAGCAGTTTTGAAACACTCTTTTTGTAGGATCTGCAACGATATATTTGGAGCGATTTGAGGCCTATGATGGAAAAGGAAATATCTTCACATAAAAACTAGACAGAAGCATTCTCAGAAACGTATTGGTTATGAGTCCATTCAACTCACAGAGTTGAACCTTCGTTTTGATAGGGCAGTTTTGAAACACTCTTTTTGTAGAATCTTCAAGTGGACATTTTTAGTGCTTTGACGATATGCTGGAAAAGGAAGTATCTTCACATAAAAACTACACAGAAGCATTCTCAGAAACTTCTTTGTGATGTGTGCTTTCAACTCACAGATGTAAACATTTCTTTTGATAGAGTAGTTTTGAAACACTCTTTTTGTAGAATCTGCAAGTGGATATATGGAGCGCTTTGAAGCCTATGCTGGAAAAGGAAATCTCTTCACATAAAAACTATACAGAAGCATTCTCAGCAACTTCCTTGTGATTTGTGCATTCAACTCGGAGAGTTGAACCGTCCTTTTGTTAGAGCAGTTTGGGAACACTCTTTTTGTAGAATCTGCAAGTGGATATTTGGAGCACTTTGAAGCCTAAGCTGGAAAAGGAAACAACTTCACATAAAAACTAGAAGGAAGCATTCTCACAAACTTTTTTGTGATGTGTGCATTCAACTCAGCGAGTTTAACCTTACTTTTGATAGAGCAGTTTTGAAACACTCTTTTTGTAGAATGTGCAAGTAGACATTTGGAGCTCTTTCAGGCCTGTGCTGGAATAGAAAAGATCTTCACACAAAAACTAGACAGAAGCATTCTCAGAAACTTCTTTGTGATGTGTGCATTCCACTCACAGAGTTGAACCTTCCTTTTGATAGAGCAATTCTGAAACACTCTTTTTGTAGAATCCGCAAGTGGATATTTGGAGCACTTTGAGGCCTATGCTGGAAAAGGAAATATTTTCACGTAAAAACAAGACCGAAGCACTCTATCAAACTTCTTTGTGATGTTTACATTCAACTCACAGAGTTGAACCTTCCCTTGAATAGGGCAGTTTTGAAAGAATCTTTTTGTAGTATATGCAACTAGATATTTGGAGCGCTTTGAGTCCTATGAGGGAAGTGGAAATATTTTTAGATAAAAACTAGACAGAGGCATTCTCAGAAACATATTTGTTACGAGTGAATTCAAGTCACAGAGTTGAACCTTCCTTTTGGCAGAGCGGTTTTGAAACCCTCTTTTTATTGAATCTTCCGTTGGAGATTTAGAGCGCTTTGACGCAATGCTGGAAAAGGAAATATCTTCACAAAAAAACTGGACGGATGCATTCCCAGAAACTTCTTTTTGATGCGTGCTTTCAACTCACAGAGTTGAACCTTTCTTTTGATAGAGCAGTTTTGAAACCCTCTCTTTGAAGAATCTTCATGTGGACATTTGGATATCTTTGAGGCCTATGCTGGAAAAGGAAATATCTTCACATAAAAACAAGACAGAAGCATTCTCAGAAACTACTTTGCAATGTGTGCGTTCAACACACAGACTTTAAACTTACTTTTGGCGGAGCAGTTCTGAAACAGTCTTTTTGTACAGTCTGCAAGTGGATATTTGGAGCGCTTTAAGGCCTACGCTGAAAAAAGAAATAACTTCAATCAAAAAGTAGAAAGAAGCATTCTCAGAAACCTCTTTGTGATGTGTGTATTGAACTCACAGAGTTGAACCTTCCTTTTGATAGAGGAGTTTTGAGATACTCTTTTCGTAGGATCTGCAAGTGAATAGTTGGAATGATTTGAGGCCTATGATGGTAAAGGTAATATCTTCACATAAAAACTATAGAGAAGCATTCTCGGAAACTTCCTTGTAATGTGTGCATTCAACTCACAGAGTTGAACCTTCCTTCTGATAGTGCAGTTTTGAAACACTCGTTTTGTATCATCTGCAAGTGGATACTTGGAGCGCTTTGAATCCTATACTGGAAATTAAATGTCTTCTCATAAAAACTATACAGAAGCAATCTCCGAAACCACCTTGTGATGTGTGTATTCAACTCAGAGAGTTGAACCTTCCTTTTTTTAGAGCAGTTTTGAAACACTCTTTTTGCAAAATCTGCAAGTGAATACTTGGATCGCTTTGAAGCCTCTGCAGGGTAAAGGAAATATCTTCACATAAAAACAAAACAGAAGCATTGTCAGAAACTTCTTTAGGATGTGTGCATTCAATTCACAGAGTTGAACCTTCCTTTCGATAGAGCAGTTTTGAAACACTCCTTTTGTAGTGTGTGCAAGTAGACATTTGGAGCTCCTTCAGGCCTGTGCTGGAAAAGGAAATGTCTTCACACAAAAACTAGACAGAAGTATTCTCAGAAACTTCTTTGTGATGCATGCATTCAAAACACGGAGTTGAACCTTCCTTTTGATAGAACAGTTTTGAAACACTCTTATTGTAGAATCTGCATGTGGATATTTGGAACGCTTTGAGGCCTATGCTAGAAAAGAAAATATCTTCGCAAAAAAATTAGACAGAAGCATTCTCAGAAACTTTTTTGTGATGTGTGCATTAAACTCACAGTGTTGAACCTGCCTTTTGATAGAGCAGTTTTGAAACACTCTTTTTGTAGAATCTGCAGGTGGATATTTGGAGTGCTTTGAGGACAATGCTATATAAGGAAATGTCTTCACATAAAACCTAGACAGAAACACTATCAGAAACTTCTTTGTGATGTGTGCTTCCAAATCACAGAGTTGAACCTTCCTTTTGATATTGCAGGTTTGCAACACACTTTTTGTGGAATCTGCAAGTGAATTTTGGGAGCGCTTTGAGGACTATGCTGGAAAAGGAAATATATTCACATAAAAACTAGAAAGAGGCATTCTGAAAAACTTCTCTGTGATGTGTGCACTAAACTCACAAAGTTGAACATCCCTTTTGCTAGAGCAGTTTGGAAACACTGTTTTTGTAAAATCTGCAAGTGAATATTTGGAGTGATTGAGACCTCTGCTGGAAAATCATATAACTTCAAATAAGAACGGGACAGAAGTATTCTCAGAAACATCTTTGTGATGTCTGCATTCAACTCGCGGAGTTGAAACTTCCTTTCGGTAGAGCAGTTTTGAAACTGTCTTTTTGTGGAAGCTACAAGTGGATATTTGGAAGGCTTTGAGGCTTATGCTGGAAAAGCTAATAACTTCACATAAAAAGTAGAGAGAAGCATTCTCAGAAACTTCTTTGTGATGAGTGCATTCAAGTGTACATTTGGAGTGCTTTGAGGCCTTTGCTGGAAAAGGAAATAACTTCACATAAAAATTAGACAGAAGCATTCTCAGAAACTTCTTTGTGATGTGTGCATTCAACTCACAGAGTTGGATCTTCCTTTTCTTAGAGCGGTTTTGAAGCAATATTTTTGTAGAATATTCAAGTGGACATTTGGAGGGCTTTGAGGCCTATGCTGGAAAAGGAAATAACTTCACATGAAAACTAGACAGAAGCACTCTCAGGAACTTCTTTATAATGTGTGCATAAAACTCACACAGTTGAATCTTCCTTTTGATAGAGGAGTTTTGAAACACTATTTTTCTAGAATATTCAAGTGGACATTTGGTGGGCTTTGAGGCCTATTCTGGAAAAGGA
This sequence comes from Pongo abelii, assembly GCF_028885655.2. Taxonomy (NCBI): domain Eukaryota; kingdom Metazoa; phylum Chordata; class Mammalia; order Primates; family Hominidae; genus Pongo; species Pongo abelii. The sequence continues at coordinate 26,852,181 of NC_072005.2, forward strand.
AATATCTTCACATAAAAACTAGACAGAAGTACTCTCAGGAACTTCTTTATGATGTGTGCATTCAACTCACAGAGTTGAACCTTTCTTTTGATAGAGCAGTTTTGAAATACTCTTTTTGTAGAATATGCAAGCGGGGGTTTGGAGCGCTTTAAGTCCTATGCTGGAAAAGGAAACATTTTCAGATAAAAACTAGACAGAAGCATTCTCTCAAGCTTCTCTGTGATGTTTGCATTCAACTCGCAGAGTTGAACCTTGCTTTTGATAGAGCAGTTTTGAAACACTCTTTTTGTAGGATCTGCAACGATATATTTGGAGCGATTTGAGGCCTATGATGGAAAAGGAAATATCTTCACATAAAAACTAGACAGAAGCATTCTCAGAAACGTATTGGTTATGAGTCCATTCAACTCACAGAGTTGAACCTTCGTTTTGATAGGGCAGTTTTGAAACACTCTTTTTGTAGAATCTTCAAGTGGACATTTTTAGTGCTTTGACGATATGCTGGAAAAGGAAATATCTTCACATAAAAACTACACAGAAGCATTCTCAGAAACTTCTTTGTGATGTGTGCTTTCAACTCACAGATGTAAACATTTCTTTTGATAGAGTAGTTTTGAAACACTCTTTTTGTAGAATCTGCAAGTGGATATATGGAGCGCTTTGAAGCCTATGCTGGAAAAGGAAATCTCTTCACATAAAAACTATACAGAAGCATTCTCAGCAACTTCCTTGTGATTTGTGCATTCAACTCGGAGAGTTGAACCGTCCTTTTGTTAGAGCAGTTTGGGAACACTCTTTTTGTAGAATCTGCAAGTGGATATTTGGAGCACTTTGAAGCCTAAGCTGGAAAAGGAAACAACTTCACATAAAAACTAGAAGGAAGCATTCTCACAAACTTTTTTGTGATGTGTGCATTCAACTCAGTGAGTTTAACCTTACTTTTGATAGAGCAGTTTTGAAACACTCTTTTTGTAGAATGTGCAAGTAGACATTTGGAGCTCTTTCAGGCCTGTGCTGGAATAGAAAAGATCTTCACACAAAAACTAGACAGAAGCATTCTCAGAAACTTCTTTGTGATGTGTGCATTCCACTCACAGAGTTGAACCTTCCTTTTGATAGAGCAATTCTGAAACACTCTTTTTGTAGAATCCGCAAGTGGATATTTGGAGCACTTTGAGGCCTATGCTGGAAAAGGAAATATTTTCACGTAAAAACAAGACCGAAGCACTCTATCAAACTTCTTTGTGATGTTTACATTCAACTCACAGAGTTGAACCTTCCCTTGAATAGGGCAGTTTTGAAAGAATCTTTTTGTAGTATATGCAACTAGATATTTGGAGCGCTTTGAGTCCTATGAGGGAAGTGGAAATATTTTTAGATAAAAACTAGACAGAGGCATTCTCAGAAACATATTTGTTACGAGTGAATTCAAGTCACAGAGTTGAACCTTCCTTTTGGCAGAGCGGTTTTGAAACCCTCTTTTTATTGAATCTTCCATTGGAGATTTAGAGCGCTTTGACGCAATGCTGGAAAAGGAAATATCTTCACAAAAAAACTGGACGGATGCATTCCCAGAAACTTCTTTTTGATGCGTGCTTTCAACTCACAGAGTTGAACCTTTCTTTTGATAGAGCAGTTTTGAAACCCTCTCTTTGAAGAATCTTCATGTGGACATTTGGATATCTTTGAGGCCTATGCTGGAAAAGGAAATATCTTCACATAAAAACAAGACAGAAGCATTCTCAGAAACTACTTTGCAATGTGTGCGTTCAACACACAGACTTTAAACTTACTTTTGGCGGAGCAGTTCTGAAACAGTCTTTTTGTACAGTCTGCAAGTGGATATTTGGAGCGCTTTAAGGCCTACGCTGAAAAAAGAAATAACTTCAATCAAAAAGTAGAAAGAAGCATTCTCAGAAACCTCTTTGTGATGTGTGTATTGAACTCACAGAGTTGAACCTTCCTTTTGATAGAGGAGTTTTGAGATACTCTTTTCGTAGGATCTGCAAGTGAATAGTTGGAATGATTTGAGGCCTATGATGGTAAAGGTAATATCTTCACATAAAAACTATAGAGAAGCATTCTCGGAAACTTCCTTGTGATGTGTGCATTCAACTCACAGAGTTGAACCTTCCTTCTGATAGTGCAGTTTTGAAACACTCGTTTTGTATCATCTGCAAGTGGATACTTGGAGCGCTTTGAATCCTATACTGGAAATTAAATGTCTTCTCATAAAAACTATACAGAAGCAATCTCCGAAACCACCTTGTGATGTGTGTATTCAACTCAGAGAGTTGAACCTTCCTTTTTTTAGAGCAGTTTTGAAACACTCTTTTTGCAAAATCTGCAAGTGAATACTTGGATCGCTTTGAAGCCTCTGCAGGGTAAAGGAAATATCTTCACATAAAAACAAAACAGAAACATTGTCAGAAACTTCTTTAGGATGTGTGCATTCAATTCACAGAGTTGAACCTTCCTTTCGATAGAGCAGTTTTGAAACACTCCTTTTGTAGTGTGTGCAAGTAGACATTTGGAGCTCCTTCAGGCCTGTGCTGGAAAAGGAAATGTCTTCACACAAAAACTAGACAGAAGTATTCTCAGAAACTTCTTTGTGATGCATGCATTCAAAACACGGAGTTGAACCTTCCTTTTGATAGAACAGTTTTGAAACACTCTTATTGTAGAATCTGCATGTGGATATTTGGAACGCTTTGAGGCCTATGCTAGAAAAGAAAATATCTTCGCAAAAAAATTAGACAGAAGCATTCTCAGAAACTTTTTTGTGATGTGTGCATTAAACTCACAGTGTTGAACCTGCCTTTTGATAGAGCAGTTTTGAAACACTCTTTTTGTAGAATCTGCAGGTGGATATTTGGAGTGCTTTGAGGACAATGCTATATAAGGAAATGTCTTCACATAAAACCTAGACAGAAACACTATCAGAAACTTCTTTGTGATGTGTGCTTCCAAATCACAGAGTTGAACCTTCCTTTTGATATTGCAGGTTTGCAACACACTTTTTGTGGAATCTGCAAGTGAATTTTGGGAGCGCTTTGAGGACTATGCTGGAAAAGGAAATATATTCACATAAAAACTAGAAAGAGGCATTCTGAAAAACTTCTCTGTGATGTGTGCACTAAACTCACAAAGTTGAACATCCCTTTTGCTAGAGCAGTTTGGAAACACTGTTTTTGTAAAATCTGCAAGTGAATATTTGGAGTGATTGAGACCTCTGCTGGAAAATCATATAACTTCAAATAAGAACGGGACAGAAGTATTCTCAGAAACATCTTTGTGATGTCTGCATTCAACTCGCGGAGTTGAAACTTCCTTTCGGTAGAGCAGTTTTGAAACTGTCTTTTTGTGGAAGCTACAAGTGGATATTTGGAAGGCTTTGAGGCTTATGCTGGAAAAGCTAATAACTTCACATAAAAAGTAGAGAGAAGCATTCTCAGAAACTTCTTTGTGATGAGTGCATTCAAGTGTACATTTGGAGTGCTTTGAGGCCTTTGCTGGAAAAGGAAATAACTTCACATAAAAATTAGACAGAAGCATTCTCAGAAACTTCTTTGTGATGTGTGCATTCAACTCACAGAGTTGGATCTTCCTTTTCTTAGAGCGGTTTTGAAGCAATATTTTTGTAGAATATTCAAGTGGACATTTGGAGGGCTTTGAGGCCTATGCTGGAAAAGGAAATAACTTCACATGAAAACTAGACAGAAGCACTCTCAGGAACTTCTTTATAATGTGTGCATAAAACTCACACAGTTGAATCTTCCTTTTGATAGAGGAGTTTTGAAACACTATTTTTCTAGAATATTCAAGTGGACATTTGGTGGGCTTTGAGGCCTATTCTGGAAAAGGAAATATCTTCACATAAAAACTAGACAGAAGTACTCTCAGGAACTTCTTTATGATGTGTGCATTCAACTCACAGAGTTGAACCTTTCTTTTGATAGAGCAGTTTTGAAATACTCTTTTTGTAGAATATGCAAGCGGGGGTTTGGAGCGCTTTAAGTCCTATGCTGGAAAAGGAAACATTTTCAGATAAAAACTAGACAGAAGCATTCTCTCAAGCTTCTCTGTGATGTTTGCATTCAACTCGCAGAGTTGAACCTTGCTTTTGATAGAGCAGTTTTGAAACACTCTTTTTGTAGGATCTGCAACGATATATTTGGAGCGATTTGAGGCCTATGATGGAAAAGGAAATATCTTCACATAAAAACTAGACAGAAGCATTCTCAGAAACGTATTGGTTATGAGTCCATTCAACTCACAGAGTTGAACCTTCGTTTTGATAGGGCAGTTTTGAAACACTCTTTTTGTAGAATCTTCAAGTGGACATTTTTAGTGCTTTGACGATATGCTGGAAAAGGAAGTATCTTCACATAAAAACTACACAGAAGCATTCTCAGAAACTTCTTTGTGATGTGTGCTTTCAACTCACAGATGTAAACATTTCTTTTGATAGAGTAGTTTTGAAACACTCTTTTTGTAGAATCTGCAAGTGGATATATGGAGCGCTTTGAAGCCTATGCTGGAAAAGGAAATCTCTTCACATAAAAACTATACAGAAGCATTCTCAGCAACTTCCTTGTGATTTGTGCATTCAACTCGGAGAGTTGAACCGTCCTTTTGTTAGAGCAGTTTGGGAACACTCTTTTTGTAGAATCTGCAAGTGGATATTTGGAGCACTTTGAAGCCTAAGCTGGAAAAGGAAACAACTTCACATAAAAACTAGAAGGAAGCATTCTCACAAACTTTTTTGTGATGTGTGCATTCAACTCAGTGAGTTTAACCTTACTTTTGATAGAGCAGTTTTGAAACACTCTTTTTGTAGAATGTGCAAGTAGACATTTGGAGCTCTTTCAGGCCTGTGCTGGAATAGAAAAGATCTTCACACAAAAACTAGACAGAAGCATTCTCAGAAACTTCTTTGTGATGTGTGCATTCCACTCACAGAGTTGAACCTTCCTTTTGATAGAGCAATTCTGAAACACTCTTTTTGTAGAATCCGCAAGTGGATATTTGGAGCACTTTGAGGCCTATGCTGGAAAAGGAAATATTTTCACGTAAAAACAAGACCGAAGCACTCTATCAAACTTCTTTGTGATGTTTACATTCAACTCACAGAGTTGAACCTTCCCTTGAATAGGGCAGTTTTGAAAGAATCTTTTTGTAGTATATGCAACTAGATATTTGGAGCGCTTTGAGTCCTATGAGGGAAGTGGAAATATTTTTAGATAAAAACTAGACAGAGGCATTCTCAGAAACATATTTGTTACGAGTGAATTCAAGTCACAGAGTTGAACCTTCCTTTTGGCAGAGCGGTTTTGAAACCCTCTTTTTATTGAATCTTCCGTTGGAGATTTAGAGCGCTTTGACGCAATGCTGGAAAAGGAAATATCTTCACAAAAAAACTGGACGGATGCATTCCCAGAAACTTCTTTTTGATGCGTGCTTTCAACTCACAGAGTTGAACCTTTCTTTTGATAGAGCAGTTTTGAAACCCTCTCTTTGAAGAATCTTCATGTGGACATTTGGATATCTTTGAGGCCTATGCTGGAAAAGGAAATATCTTCACATAAAAACAAGACAGAAGCATTCTCAGAAACTACTTTGCAATGTGTGCGTTCAACACACAGACTTTAAACTTACTTTTGGCGGAGCAGTTCTGAAACAGTCTTTTTGTACAGTCTGCAAGTGGATATTTGGAGCGCTTTAAGGCCTACGCTGAAAAAAGAAATAACTTCAATCAAAAAGTAGAAAGAAGCATTCTCAGAAACCTCTTTGTGATGTGTGTATTGAACTCACAGAGTTGAACCTTCCTTTTGATAGAGGAGTTTTGAGATACTCTTTTCGTAGGATCTGCAAGTGAATAGTTGGAATGATTTGAGGCCTATGATGGTAAAGGTAATATCTTCACATAAAAACTATAGAGAAGCATTCTCGGAAACTTCCTTGTGATGTGTGCATTCAACTCACAGAGTTGAACCTTCCTTCTGATAGTGCAGTTTTGAAACACTCGTTTTGTATCATCTGCAAGTGGATACTTGGAGCGCTTTGAATCCTATACTGGAAATTAAATGTCTTCTCATAAAAACTATACAGAAGCAATCTCCGAAACCACCTTGTGATGTGTGTATTCAACTCAGAGAGTTGAACCTTCCTTTTTTTAGAGCAGTTTTGAAACACTCTTTTTGCAAAATCTGCAAGTGAATACTTGGATCGCTTTGAAGCCTCTGCAGGGTAAAGGAAATATCTTCACATAAAAACAAAACAGAAGCATTGTCAGAAACTTCTTTAGGATGTGTGCATTCAATTCACAGAGTTGAACCTTCCTTTCGATAGAGCAGTTTTGAAACACTCCTTTTGTAGTGTGTGCAAGTAGACATTTGGAGCTCCTTCAGGCCTGTGCTGGAAAAGGAAATGTCTTCACACAAAAACTAGACAGAAGTATTCTCAGAAACTTCTTTGTGATGCATGCATTCAAAACACGGAGTTGAACCTTCCTTTTGATAGAACAGTTTTGAAACACTCTTATTGTAGAATCTGCATGTGGATATTTGGAACGCTTTGAGGCCTATGCTAGAAAAGAAAATATCTTCGCAAAAAAATTAGACAGAAGCATTCTCAGAAACTTTTTTGTGATGTGTGCATTAAACTCACAGTGTTGAACCTGCCTTTTGATAGAGCAGTTTTGAAACACTCTTTTTGTAGAATCTGCAGGTGGATATTTGGAGTGCTTTGAGGACAATGCTATATAAGGAAATGTCTTCACATAAAACCTAGACAGAAACACTATCAGAAACTTCTTTGTGATGTGTGCTTCCAAATCACAGAGTTGAACCTTCCTTTTGATATTGCAGGTTTGCAACACACTTTTTGTGGAATCTGCAAGTGAATTTTGGGAGCGCTTTGAGGACTATGCTGGAAAAGGAAATATATTCACATAAAAACTAGAAAGAGGCATTCTGAAAAACTTCTCTGTGATGTGTGCACTAAACTCACAAAGTTGAACATCCCTTTTGCTAGAGCAGTTTGGAAACACTGTTTTTGTAAAATCTGCAAGTGAATATTTGGAGTGATTGAGACCTCTGCTGGAAAATCATATAACTTCAAATAAGAACGGGACAGAAGTATTCTCAGAAACATCTTTGTGATGTCTGCATTCAACTCGCGGAGTTGAAACTTCCTTTCGGTAGAGCAGTTTTGAAACTGTCTTTTTGTGGAAGCTACAAGTGGATATTTGGAAGGCTTTGAGGCTTATGCTGGAAAAGCTAATAACTTCACATAAAAAGTAGAGAGAAGCATTCTCAGAAACTTCTTTGTGATGAGTGCATTCAAGTGTACATTTGGAGTGCTTTGAGGCCTTTGCTGGAAAAGGAAATAACTTCACATAAAAATTAGACAGAAGCATTCTCAGAAACTTCTTTGTGATGTGTGCATTCAACTCACAGAGTTGGATCTTCCTTTTCTTAGAGCGGTTTTGAAGCAATATTTTTGTAGAATATTCAAGTGGACATTTGGAGGGCTTTGAGGCCTATGCTGGAAAAGGAAATAACTTCACATGAAAACTAGACAGAAGCACTCTCAGGAACTTCTTTATAATGTGTGCATAAAACTCACACAGTTGAATCTTCCTTTTGATAGAGGAGTTTTGAAACACTATTTTTCTAGAATATTCAAGTGGACATTTGGTGGGCTTTGAGGCCTATTCTGGAAAAGGAAATATCTTCACATAAAAACTAGACAGAAGTACTCTCAGGAACTTCTTTATGATGTGTGCATTCAACTCACAGAGTTGAACCTTTCTTTTGATAGAGCAGTTTTGAAATACTCTTTTTGTAGAATATGCAAGCGGGGGTTTGGAGCGCTTTAAGTCCTATGCTGGAAAAGGAAACATTTTCAGATAAAAACTAGACAGAAGCATTCTCTCAAGCTTCTCTGTGATGTTTGCATTCAACTCGCAGAGTTGAACCTTGCTTTTGATAGAGCAGTTTTGAAACACTCTTTTTGTAGGATCTGCAACGATATATTTGGAGCGATTTGAGGCCTATGATGGCAAAGGAAATATCTTCACATAAAAACTAGACAGAAGCATTCTCAGAAACGTATTTGTTATGAGTCCATTCAACTCACAGAGTTGAACCTTCGTTTTGATAGGGCAGTTTTGAAACACTCTTTTTGTAGAATCTTCAAGTGGACATTTTTAGTGCTTTGACGATATGCTGGAAAAGGAAGTATCTTCACATAAAAACTACACAGAAGCATTCTCAGAAACTTCTTTGTGATGTGTGCTTTCAACTCACAGATGTAAACATTTCTTTTGATAGAGTAGTTTTGAAACACTCTTTTTGTAGAATCTGCAAGTGGATATATGGAGCGCTTTGAAGCCTATGCTGGAAAAGGAAATCTCTTCACATAAAAACTATACAGAAGCATTCTTAGCAACTTCCTTGTGATTTGTGCATTCAACTCGGAGAGTTGAACCGTCCTTTTGTTAGAGCAGTTTGGGAACACTCTTTTTGTAGAATCTGCAAGTGGATATTTGGAGCACTTTGAAGCCTAAGCTGGAAAAGGAAACAACTTCACATAAAAACTAGAAGGAAGCATTCTCACAAACTTTTTTGTGATGTGTGCATTCAACTCAGCGAGTTTAACCTTACTTTTGATAGAGCAGTTTTGAAACACTCTTTTTGTAGAATGTGCAAGTAGACATTTGGAGCTCTTTCAGGCCTGTGCTGGAATAGAAAAGATCTTCACACAAAAACTAGACAGAAGCATTCTCAGAAACTTCTTTGTGATGTGTGCATTCCACTCACAGAGTTGAACCTTCCTTTTGATAGAGCAATTCTGAAACACTCTTTTTGTAGAATCCGCAAGTGGATATTTGGAGCACTTTGAGGCCTATGCTGGAAAAGGAAATATTTTCACGTAAAAACAAGACCGAAGCACTCTATCAAACTTCTTTGTGATGTTTACATTCAACTCACAGAGTTGAACCTTCCCTTGAATAGGGCAGTTTTGAAAGAATCTTTTTGTAGTATATGCAACTAGATATTTGGAGCGCTTTGAGTCCTATGAGGGAAGTGGAAATATTTTTAGATAAAAACTAGACAGAGGCATTCTCAGAAACATATTTGTTACGAGTGAATTCAAGTCACAGAGTTGAACCTTCCTTTTGGCAGAGCGGTTTTGAAACCCTCTTTTTATTGAATCTTCCATTGGAGATTTAGAGCGCTTTGACGCAATGCTGGAAAAGGAAATATCTTCACAAAAAAACTGGACGGATGCATTCCCAGAAACTTCTTTTTGATGCGTGCTTTCAACTCACAGAGTTGAACCTTTCTTTTGATAGAGCAGTTTTGAAACCCTCTCTTTGAAGAATCTTCATGTGGACATTTGGATATCTTTGAGGCCTATGCTGGAAAAGGAAATATCTTCACATAAAAACAAGACAGAAGCATTCTCAGAAACTACTTTGCAATGTGTGCGTTCAACACACAGACTTTAAACTTACTTTTGGCGGAGCAGTTCTGAAACAGTCTTTTTGTACAGTCTGCAAGTGGATATTTGGAGCGCTTTAAGGCCTACGCTGAAAAAAGAAATAACTTCAATCAAAAAGTAGAAAGAAGCATTCTCAGAAACCTCTTTGTGATGTGTGTATTGAACTCACAGAGTTGAACCTTCCTTTTGATAGAGGAGTTTTGAGATACTCTTTTCGTAGGATCTGCAAGTGAATAGTTGGAATGATTTGAGGCCTATGATGGTAAAGGTAATATCTTCACATAAAAACTATAGAGAAGCATTCTCGGAAACTTCCTTGTGATGTGTGCATTCAACTCACAGAGTTGAACCTTCCTTCTGATAGTGCAGTTTTGAAACACTCGTTTTGTATCATCTGCAAGTGGATACTTGGAGCGCTTTGAATCCTATACTGGAAATTAAATGTCTTCTCATAAAAACTATACAGAAGCAATCTCCGAAACCACCTTGTGATGTGTGTATTCAACTCAGAGAGTTGAACCTTCCTTTTTTTAGAGCAGTTTTGAAACACTCTTTTTGCAAAATCTGCAAGTGAATACTTGGATCGCTTTGAAGCCTCTGCAGGGTAAAGGAAATATCTTCACATAAAAACAAAACAGAAACATTGTCAGAAACTTCTTTAGGATGTGTGCATTCAATTCACAGAGTTGAACCTTCCTTTCGATAGAGCAGTTTTGAAACACTCCTTTTGTAGTGTGTGCAAGTAGACATTTGGAGCTCCTTCAGGCCTGTGCTGGAAAAGGAAATGTCTTCACACAAAAACTAGACAGAAGTATTCTCAGAAACTTCTTTGTGATGCATGCATTCAAAACACGGAGTTGAACCTTCCTTTTGATAGAACAGTTTTGAAACACTCTTATTGTAGAATCTGCATGTGGATATTTGGAACGCTTTGAGGCCTATGCTAGAAAAGAAAATATCTTCGCAAAAAAATTAGACAGAAGCATTCTCAGAAACTTTTTTGTGATGTGTGCATTAAACTCACAGTGTTGAACCTGCCTTTTGATAGAGCAGTTTTGAAACACTCTTTTTGTAGAATCTGCAGGTGGATATTTGGAGTGCTTTGAGGACAATGCTATATAAGGAAATGTCTTCACATAAAACCTAGACAGAAACACTATCAGAAACTTCTTTGTGATGTGTGCTTCCAAATCACAGAGTTGAACCTTCCTTTTGATATTGCAGGTTTGCAACACACTTTTTGTGGAATCTGCAAGTGAATTTTGGGAGCGCTTTGAGGACTATGCTGGAAAAGGAAATATATTCACATAAAAACTAGAAAGAGGCATTCTGAAAAACTTCTCTGTGATGTGTGCACTAAACTCACAAAGTTGAACATCCCTTTTGCTAGAGCAGTTTGGAAACACTGTTTTTGTAAAATCTGCAAGTGAATATTTGGAGTGATTGAGACCTCTGCTGGAAAATCATATAACTTCAAATAAGAACGGGACAGAAGTATTCTCAGAAACATCTTTGTGATGTCTGCATTCAACTCGCGGAGTTGAAACTTCCTTTCGGTAGAGCAGTTTTGAAACTGTCTTTTTGTGGAAGCTACAAGTGGATATTTGGAAGGCTTTGAGGCTTATGCTGGAAAAGCTAATAACTTCACATAAAAAGTAGAGAGAAGCATTCTCAGAAACTTCTTTGTGATGAGTGCATTCAAGTGTACATTTGGAGTGCTTTGAGGCCTTTGCTGGAAAAGGAAATAACTTCACATAAAAATTAGACAGAAGCATTCTCAGAAACTTCTTTGTGATGTGTGCATTCAACTCACAGAGTTGGATCTTCCTTTTCTTAGAGCGGTTTTGAAGCAATATTTTTGTAGAATATTCAAGTGGACATTTGGAGGGCTTTGAGGCCTATGCTGGAAAAGGAAATAACTTCACATGAAAACTAGACAGAAGCACTCTCAGGAACTTCTTTATAATGTGTGCATAAAACTCACACAGTTGAATCTTCCTTTTGATAGAGGAGTTTTGAAACACTATTTTTCTAGAATATTCAAGTGGACATTTGGTGGGCTTTGAGGCCTATTCTGGAAAAGGAAATATCTTCACATAAAAACTAGACAGAAGTACTCTCAGGAACTTCTTTATGATGTGTGCATTCAACTCACAGAGTTGAACCTTTCTTTTGATAGAGCAGTTTTGAAATACTCTTTTTGTAGAATATGCAAGCGGGGGTTTGGAGCGCTTTAAGTCCTATGCTGGAAAAGGAAACATTTTCAGATAAAAACTAGACAGAAGCATTCTCTCAAGCTTCTCTGTGATGTTTGCATTCAACTCGCAGAGTTGAACCTTGCTTTTGATAGAGCAGTTTTGAAACACTCTTTTTGTAGGATCTGCAACGATATATTTGGAGCGATTTGAGGCCTATGATGGAAAAGGAAATATCTTCACATAAAAACTAGACAGAAGCATTCTCAGAAACGTATTGGTTATGAGTCCATTCAACTCACAGAGTTGAACCTTCGTTTTGATAGGGCAGTTTTGAAACACTCTTTTTGTAGAATCTTCAAGTGGACATTTTTAGTGCTTTGACGATATGCTGGAAAAGGAAGTATCTTCACATAAAAACTACACAGAAGCATTCTCAGAAACTTCTTTGTGATGTGTGCTTTCAACTCACAGATGTAAACATTTCTTTTGATAGAGTAGTTTTGAAACACTCTTTTTGTAGAATCTGCAAGTGGATATATGGAGCGCTTTGAAGCCTATGCTGGAAAAGGAAATCTCTTCACATAAAAACTATACAGAAGCATTCTCAGCAAGTTCCTTGTGATTTGTGTATTCAACTCGGAGAGTTGAACCGTCCTTTTGTTAGAGCAGTTTGGGAACACTCTTTTTGTAGAATCTGCAAGTGGATATTTGGAGCACTTTGAAGCCTAAGCTGGAAAAGGAAACAACTTCACATAAAAACTAGAAGGAAGCATTCTCACAAACTTTTTTGTGATGTGTGCATTCAACTCAGCGAGTTTAACCTTACTTTTGATAGAGCAGTTTTGAAACACTCTTTTTGTAGAATGTGCAAGTAGACATTTGGAGCTCTTTCAGGCCTGTGCTGGAATAGAAAAGATCTTCACACAAAAACTAGACAGAAGCATTCTCAGAAACTTCTTTGTGATGTGTGCATTCCACTCACAGAGTTGAACCTTCCTTTTGATAGAGCAATTCTGAAACACTCTTTTTGTAGAATCCGCAAGTGGATATTTGGAGCACTTTGAGGCCTATGCTGGAAAAGGAAATATTTTCACGTAAAAACAAGACCGAAGCACTCTATCAAACTTCTTTGTGATGTTTACATTCAACTCACAGAGTTGAACCTTCCCTTGAATAGGGCAGTTTTGAAAGAATCTTTTTGTAGTATATGCAACTAGATATTTGGAGCGCTTTGAGTCCTATGAGGGAAGTGGAAATATTTTTAGATAAAAACTAGACAGAGGCATTCTCAGAAACATATTTGTTACGAGTGAATTCAAGTCACAGAGTTGAACCTTCCTTTTGGCAGAGCGGTTTTGAAACCCTCTTTTTATTGAATCTTCCGTTGGAGATTTAGAGCGCTTTGACGCAATGCTGGAAAAGGAAATATCTTCACAAAAAAACTGGACGGATGCATTCCCAGAAACTTCTTTTTGATGCGTGCTTTCAACTCACAGAGTTGAACCTTTCTTTTGATAGAGCAGTTTTGAAACCCTCTCTTTGAAGAATCTTCATGTGGACATTTGGATATCTTTGAGGCCTATGCTGGAAAAGGAAATATCTTCACATAAAAACAAGACAGAAGCATTCTCAGAAACTACTTTGCAATGTGTGCGTTCAACACACAGACTTTAAACTTACTTTTGGCGGAGCAGTTCTGAAACAGTCTTTTTGTACAGTCTGCAAGTGGATATTTGGAGCGCTTTAAGGCCTACGCTGAAAAAAGAAATAACTTCAATCAAAAAGTAGAAAGAAGCATTCTCAGAAACCTCTTTGTGATGTGTGTATTGAACTCACAGAGTTGAACCTTCCTTTTGATAGAGGAGTTTTGAGATACTCTTTTCGTAGGATCTGCAAGTGAATAGTTGGAATGATTTGAGGCCTATGATGGTAAAGGTAATATCTTCACATAAAAACTATAGAGAAGCATTCTCGGAAACTTCCTTGTAATGTGTGCATTCAACTCACAGAGTTGAACCTTCCTTCTGATAGTGCAGTTTTGAAACACTCGTTTTGTATCATCTGCAAGTGGATACTTGGAGCGCTTTGAATCCTATACTGGAAATTAAATGTCTTCTCATAAAAACTATACAGAAGCAATCTCCGAAACCACCTTGTGATGTGTGTATTCAACTCAGAGAGTTGAACCTTCCTTTTTTTAGAGCAGTTTTGAAACACTCTTTTTGCAAAATCTGCAAGTGAATACTTGGATCGCTTTGAAGCCTCTGCAGGGTAAAGGAAATATCTTCACATAAAAACAAAACAGAAGCATTGTCAGAAACTTCTTTAGGATGTGTGCATTCAATTCACAGAGTTGAACCTTCCTTTCGATAGAGCAGTTTTGAAACACTCCTTTTGTAGTGTGTGCAAGTAGACATTTGGAGCTCCTTCAGGCCTGTGCTGGAAAAGGAAATGTCTTCACACAAAAACTAGACAGAAGTATTCTCAGAAACTTCTTTGTGATGCATGCATTCAAAACACGGAGTTGAACCTTCCTTTTGATAGAACAGTTTTGAAACACTCTTATTGTAGAATCTGCATGTGGATATTTGGAACGCTTTGAGGCCTATGCTAGAAAAGAAAATATCTTCGCAAAAAAATTAGACAGAAGCATTCTCAGAAACTTTTTTGTGATGTGTGCATTAAACTCACAGTGTTGAACCTGCCTTTTGATAGAGCAGTTTTGAAACACTCTTTTTGTAGAATCTGCAGGTGGATATTTGGAGTGCTTTGAGGACAATGCTATATAAGGAAATGTCTTCACATAAAACCTAGACAGAAACACTATCAGAAACTTCTTTGTGATGTGTGCTTCCAAATCACAGAGTTGAACCTTCCTTTTGATATTGCAGGTTTGCAACACACTTTTTGTGGAATCTGCAAGTGAATTTTGGGAGCGCTTTGAGGACTATGCTGGAAAAGGAAATATATTCACATAAAAACTAGAAAGAGGCATTCTGAAAAACTTCTCTGTGATGTGTGCACTAAACTCACAAAGTTGAACATCCCTTTTGCTAGAGCAGTTTGGAAACACTGTTTTTGTAAAATCTGCAAGTGAATATTTGGAGTGATTGAGACCTCTGCTGGAAAATCATATAACTTCAAATAAGAACGGGACAGAAGTATTCTCAGAAACATCTTTGTGATGTCTGCATTCAACTCGCGGAGTTGAAACTTCCTTTCGGTAGAGCAGTTTTGAAACTGTCTTTTTGTGGAAGCTACAAGTGGATATTTGGAAGGCTTTGAGGCTTATGCTGGAAAAGCTAATAACTTCACATAAAAAGTAGAGAGAAGCATTCTCAGAAACTTCTTTGTGATGAGTGCATTCAAGTGTACATTTGGAGTGCTTTGAGGCCTTTGCTGGAAAAGGAAATAACTTCACATAAAAATTAGACAGAAGCATTCTCAGAAACTTCTTTGTGATGTGTGCATTCAACTCACAGAGTTGGATCTTCCTTTTCTTAGAGCGGTTTTGAAGCAATATTTTTGTAGAATATTCAAGTGGACATTTGGAGGGCTTTGAGGCCTATGCTGGAAAAGGAAATAACTTCACATGAAAACTAGACAGAAGCACTCTCAGGAACTTCTTTATAATGTGTGCATAAAACTCACACAGTTGAATCTTCCTTTTGATAGAGGAGTTTTGAAACACTATTTTTCTAGAATATTCAAGTGGACATTTGGTGGGCTTTGAGGCCTATTCTGGAAAAGGAAATATCTTCACATAAAAACTAGACAGAAGTACTCTCAGGAACTTCTTTATGATGTGTGCATTCAACTCACAGAGTTGAACCTTTCTTTTGATAGAGCAGTTTTGAAATACTCTTTTTGTAGAATATGCAAGCGGGGGTTTGGAGCGCTTTAAGTCCTATGCTGGAAAAGGAAACATTTTCAGATAAAAACTAGACAGAAGCATTCTCTCAAGCTTCTCTGTGATGTTTGCATTCAACTCGCAGAGTTGAACCTTGCTTTTGATAGAGCAGTTTTGAAACACTCTTTTTGTAGGATCTGCAACGATATATTTGGAGCGATTTGAGGCCTATGATGGCAAAGGAAATATCTTCACATAAAAACTAGACAGAAGCATTCTCAGAAACGTATTGGTTATGAGTCCATTCAACTCACAGAGTTGAACCTTCGTTTTGATAGGGCAGTTTTGAAACACTCTTTTTGTAGAATCTTCAAGTGGACATTTTTAGTGCTTTGACGATATGCTGGAAAAGGAAGTATCTTCACATAAAAACTACACAGAAGCATTCTCAGAAACTTCTTTGTGATGTGTGCTTTCAACTCACAGATGTAAACATTTCTTTTGATAGAGTAGTTTTGAAACACTCTTTTTGTAGAATCTGCAAGTGGATATATGGAGCGCTTTGAAGCCTATGCTGGAAAAGGAAATCTCTTCACATAAAAACTATACAGAAGCATTCTCAGCAACTTCCTTGTGATTTGTGCATTCAACTCGGAGAGTTGAACCGTCCTTTTGTTAGAGCAGTTTGGGAACACTCTTTTTGTAGAATCTGCAAGTGGATATTTGGAGCACTTTGAAGCCTAAGCTGGAAAAGGAAACAACTTCACATAAAAACTAGAAGGAAGCATTCTCACAAACTTTTTTGTGATGTGTGCATTCAACTCAGCGAGTTTAACCTTACTTTTGATAGAGCAGTTTTGAAACACTCTTTTTGTAGAATGTGCAAGTAGACATTTGGAGCTCTTTCAGGCCTGTGCTGGAATAGAAAAGATCTTCACACAAAAACTAGACAGAAGCATTCTCAGAAACTTCTTTGTGATGTGTGCATTCCACTCACAGAGTTGAACCTTCCTTTTGATAGAGCAATTCTGAAACACTCTTTTTGTAGAATCCGCAAGTGGATATTTGGAGCACTTTGAGGCCTATGCTGGAAAAGGAAATATTTTCACGTAAAAACAAGACCGAAGCACTCTATCAAACTTCTTTGTGATGTTTACATTCAACTCACAGAGTTGAACCTTCCCTTGAATAGGGCAGTTTTGAAAGAATCTTTTTGTAGTATATGCAACTAGATATTTGGAGCGCTTTGAGTCCTATGAGGGAAGTGGAAATATTTTTAGATAAAAACTAGACAGAGGCATTCTCAGAAACATATTTGTTACGAGTGAATTCAAGTCACAGAGTTGAACCTTCCTTTTGGCAGAGCGGTTTTGAAACCCTCTTTTTATTGAATCTTCCGTTGGAGATTTAGAGCGCTTTGACGCAATGCTGGAAAAGGAAATATCTTCACAAAAAAACTGGACGGATGCATTCCCAGAAACTTCTTTTTGATGCGTGCTTTCAACTCACAGAGTTGAACCTTTCTTTTGATAGAGCAGTTTTGAAACCCTCTCTTTGAAGAATCTTCATGTGGACATTTGGATATCTTTGAGGCCTATGCTGGAAAAGGAAATATCTTCACATAAAAACAAGACAGAAGCATTCTCAGAAACTACTTTGCAATGTGTGCGTTCAACACACAGACTTTAAACTTACTTTTGGCGGAGCAGTTCTGAAACAGTCTTTTTGTACAGTCTGCAAGTGGATATTTGGAGCGCTTTAAGGCCTACGCTGAAAAAAGAAATAACTTCAATCAAAAAGTAGAAAGAAGCATTCTCAGAAACCTCTTTGTGATGTGTGTATTGAACTCACAGAGTTGAACCTTCCTTTTGATAGAGGAGTTTTGAGATACTCTTTTCGTAGGATCTGCAAGTGAATAGTTGGAATGATTTGAGGCCTATGATGGTAAAGGTAATATCTTCACATAAAAACTATAGAGAAGCATTCTCGGAAACTTCCTTGTGATGTGTGCATTCAACTCACAGAGTTGAACCTTCCTTCTGATAGTGCAGTTTTGAAACACTCGTTTTGTATCATCTGCAAGTGGATACTTGGAGCGCTTTGAATCCTATACTGGAAATTAAATGTCTTCTCATAAAAACTATACAGAAGCAATCTCCGAAACCACCTTGTGATGTGTGTATTCAACTCAGAGAGTTGAACCTTCCTTTTTTTAGAGCAGTTTTGAAACACTCTTTTTGCAAAATCTGCAAGTGAATACTTGGATCGCTTTGAAGCCTCTGCAGGGTAAAGGAAATATCTTCACATAAAAACAAAACAGAAGCATTGTCAGAAACTTCTTTAGGATGTGTGCATTCAATTCACAGAGTTGAACCTTCCTTTCGATAGAGCAGTTTTGAAACACTCCTTTTGTAGTGTGTGCAAGTAGACATTTGGAGCTCCTTCAGGCCTGTGCTGGAAAAGGAAATGTCTTCACACAAAAACTAGACAGAAGTATTCTCAGAAACTTCTTTGTGATGCATGCATTCAAAACACGGAGTTGAACCTTCCTTTTGATAGAACAGTTTTGAAACACTCTTATTGTAGAATCTGCATGTGGATATTTGGAACGCTTTGAGGCCTATGCTAGAAAAGAAAATATCTTCGCAAAAAAATTAGACAGAAGCATTCTCAGAAACTTTTTTGTGATGTGTGCATTAAACTCACAGTGTTGAACCTGCCTTTTGATAGAGCAGTTTTGAAACACTCTTTTTGTAGAATCTGCAGGTGGATATTTGGAGTGCTTTGAGGACAATGCTATATAAGGAAATGTCTTCACATAAAACCTAGACAGAAACACTATCAGAAACTTCTTTGTGATGTGTGCTTCCAAATCACAGAGTTGAACCTTCCTTTTGATATTGCAGGTTTGCAACACACTTTTTGTGGAATCTGCAAGTGAATTTTGGGAGCGCTTTGAGGACTATGCTGGAAAAGGAAATATATTCACATAAAAACTAGAAAGAGGCATTCTGAAAAACTTCTCTGTGATGTGTGCACTAAACTCACAAAGTTGAACATCCCTTTTGCTAGAGCAGTTTGGAAACACTGTTTTTGTAAAATCTGCAAGTGAATATTTGGAGTGATTGAGACCTCTGCTGGAAAATCATATAACTTCAAATAAGAACGGGACAGAAGTATTCTCAGAAACATCTTTGTGATGTCTGCATTCAACTCGCGGAGTTGAAACTTCCTTTCGGTAGAGCAGTTTTGAAACTGTCTTTTTGTGGAAGCTACAAGTGGATATTTGGAAGGCTTTGAGGCTTATGCTGGAAAAGCTAATAACTTCACATAAAAAGTAGAGAGAAGCATTCTCAGAAACTTCTTTGTGATGAGTGCATTCAAGTGTACATTTGGAGTGCTTTGAGGCCTTTGCTGGAAAAGGAAATAACTTCACATAAAAATTAGACAGAAGCATTCTCAGAAACTTCTTTGTGATGTGTGCATTCAACTCACAGAGTTGGATCTTCCTTTTCTTAGAGCGGTTTTGAAGCAATATTTTTGTAGAATATTCAAGTGGACATTTGGAGGGCTTTGAGGCCTATGCTGGAAAAGGAAATAACTTCACATGAAAACTAGACAGAAGCACTCTCAGGAACTTCTTTATAATGTGTGCATAAAACTCACACAGTTGAATCTTCCTTTTGATAGAGGAGTTTTGAAACACTATTTTTCTAGAATATTCAAGTGGACATTTGGTGGGCTTTGAGGCCTATTCTGGAAAAGGAAATATCTTCACATAAAAACTAGACAGAAGTACTCTCAGGAACTTCTTTATGATGTGTGCATTCAACTCACAGAGTTGAACCTTTCTTTTGATAGAGCAGTTTTGAAATACTCTTTTTGTAGAATATGCAAGCGGGGGTTTGGAGCGCTTTAAGTCCTATGCTGGAAAAGGAAACATTTTCAGATAAAAACTAGACAGAAGCATTCTCTCAAGCTTCTCTGTGATGTTTGCATTCAACTCGCAGAGTTGAACCTTGCTTTTGATAGAGCAGTTTTGAAACACTCTTTTTGTAGGATCTGCAACGATATATTTGGAGCGATTTGAGGCCTATGATGGAAAAGGAAATATCTTCACATAAAAACTAGACAGAAGCATTCTCAGAAACGTATTGGTTATGAGTCCATTCAACTCACAGAGTTGAACCTTCGTTTTGATAGGGCAGTTTTGAAACACTCTTTTTGTAGAATCTTCAAGTGGACATTTTTAGTGCTTTGACGATATGCTGGAAAAGGAAGTATCTTCACATAAAAACTACACAGAAGCATTCTCAGAAACTTCTTTGTGATGTGTGCTTTCAACTCACAGATGTAAACATTTCTTTTGATAGAGTAGTTTTGAAACACTCTTTTTGTAGAATCTGCAAGTGGATATATGGAGCGCTTTGAAGCCTATGCTGGAAAAGGAAATCTCTTCACATAAAAACTATACAGAAGCATTCTCAGCAAGTTCCTTGTGATTTGTGTATTCAACTCGGAGAGTTGAACCGTCCTTTTGTTAGAGCAGTTTGGGAACACTCTTTTTGTAGAATCTGCAAGTGGATATTTGGAGCACTTTGAAGCCTAAGCTGGAAAAGGAAACAACTTCACATAAAAACTAGAAGGAAGCATTCTCACAAACTTTTTTGTGATGTGTGCATTCAACTCAGCGAGTTTAACCTTACTTTTGATAGAGCAGTTTTGAAACACTCTTTTTGTAGAATGTGCAAGTAGACATTTGGAGCTCTTTCAGGCCTGTGCTGGAATAGAAAAGATCTTCACACAAAAACTAGACAGAAGCATTCTCAGAAACTTCTTTGTGATGTGTGCATTCCACTCACAGAGTTGAACCTTCCTTTTGATAGAGCAATTCTGAAACACTCTTTTTGTAGAATCCGCAAGTGGATATTTGGAGCACTTTGAGGCCTATGCTGGAAAAGGAAATATTTTCACGTAAAAACAAGACCGAAGCACTCTATCAAACTTCTTTGTGATGTTTACATTCAACTCACAGAGTTGAACCTTCCCTTGAATAGGGCAGTTTTGAAAGAATCTTTTTGTAGTATATGCAACTAGATATTTGGAGCGCTTTGAGTCCTATGAGGGAAGTGGAAATATTTTTAGATAAAAACTAGACAGAGGCATTCTCAGAAACATATTTGTTACGAGTGAATTCAAGTCACAGAGTTGAACCTTCCTTTTGGCAGAGCGGTTTTGAAACCCTCTTTTTATTGAATCTTCCGTTGGAGATTTAGAGCGCTTTGACGCAATGCTGGAAAAGGAAATATCTTCACAAAAAAACTGGACGGATGCATTCCCAGAAACTTCTTTTTGATGCGTGCTTTCAACTCACAGAGTTGAACCTTTCTTTTGATAGAGCAGTTTTGAAACCCTCTCTTTGAAGAATCTTCATGTGGACATTTGGATATCTTTGAGGCCTATGCTGGAAAAGGAAATATCTTCACATAAAAACAAGACAGAAGCATTCTCAGAAACTACTTTGCAATGTGTGCGTTCAACACACAGACTTTAAACTTACTTTTGGCGGAGCAGTTCTGAAACAGTCTTTTTGTACAGTCTGCAAGTGGATATTTGGAGCGCTTTAAGGCCTACGCTGAAAAAAGAAATAACTTCAATCAAAAAGTAGAAAGAAGCATTCTCAGAAACCTCTTTGTGATGTGTGTATTGAACTCACAGAGTTGAACCTTCCTTTTGATAGAGGAGTTTTGAGATACTCTTTTCGTAGGATCTGCAAGTGAATAGTTGGAATGATTTGAGGCCTATGATGGTAAAGGTAATATCTTCACATAAAAACTATAGAGAAGCATTCTCGGAAACTTCCTTGTAATGTGTGCATTCAACTCACAGAGTTGAACCTTCCTTCTGATAGTGCAGTTTTGAAACACTCGTTTTGTATCATCTGCAAGTGGATACTTGGAGCGCTTTGAATCCTATACTGGAAATTAAATGTCTTCTCATAAAAACTATACAGAAGCAATCTCCGAAACCACCTTGTGATGTGTGTATTCAACTCAGAGAGTTGAACCTTCCTTTTTTTAGAGCAGTTTTGAAACACTCTTTTTGCAAAATCTGCAAGTGAATACTTGGATCGCTTTGAAGCCTCTGCAGGGTAAAGGAAATATCTTCACATAAAAACAAAACAGAAGCATTGTCAGAAACTTCTTTAGGATGTGTGCATTCAATTCACAGAGTTGAACCTTCCTTTCGATAGAGCAGTTTTGAAACACTCCTTTTGTAGTGTGTGCAAGTAGACATTTGGAGCTCCTTCAGGCCTGTGCTGGAAAAGGAAATGTCTTCACACAAAAACTAGACAGAAGTATTCTCAGAAACTTCTTTGTGATGCATGCATTCAAAACACGGAGTTGAACCTTCCTTTTGATAGAACAGTTTTGAAACACTCTTATTGTAGAATCTGCATGTGGATATTTGGAACGCTTTGAGGCCTATGCTAGAAAAGAAAATATCTTCGCAAAAAAATTAGACAGAAGCATTCTCAGAAACTTTTTTGTGATGTGTGCATTAAACTCACAGTGTTGAACCTGCCTTTTGATAGAGCAGTTTTGAAACACTCTTTTTGTAGAATCTGCAGGTGGATATTTGGAGTGCTTTGAGGACAATGCTATATAAGGAAATGTCTTCACATAAAACCTAGACAGAAACACTATCAGAAACTTCTTTGTGATGTGTGCTTCCAAATCACAGAGTTGAACCTTCCTTTTGATATTGCAGGTTTGCAACACACTTTTTGTGGAATCTGCAAGTGAATTTTGGGAGCGCTTTGAGGACTATGCTGGAAAAGGAAATATATTCACATAAAAACTAGAAAGAGGCATTCTGAAAAACTTCTCTGTGATGTGTGCACTAAACTCACAAAGTTGAACATCCCTTTTGCTAGAGCAGTTTGGAAACACTGTTTTTGTAAAATCTGCAAGTGAATATTTGGAGTGATTGAGACCTCTGCTGGAAAATCATATAACTTCAAATAAGAACGGGACAGAAGTATTCTCAGAAACATCTTTGTGATGTCTGCATTCAACTCGCGGAGTTGAAACTTCCTTTCGGTAGAGCAGTTTTGAAACTGTCTTTTTGTGGAAGCTACAAGTGGATATTTGGAAGGCTTTGAGGCTTATGCTGGAAAAGCTAATAACTTCACATAAAAAGTAGAGAGAAGCATTCTCAGAAACTTCTTTGTGATGAGTGCATTCAAGTGTACATTTGGAGTGCTTTGAGGCCTTTGCTGGAAAAGGAAATAACTTCACATAAAAATTAGACAGAAGCATTCTCAGAAACTTCTTTGTGATGTGTGCATTCAACTCACAGAGTTGGATCTTCCTTTTCTTAGAGCGGTTTTGAAGCAATATTTTTGTAGAATATTCAAGTGGACATTTGGAGGGCTTTGAGGCCTATGCTGGAAAAGGAAATAACTTCACATGAAAACTAGACAGAAGCACTCTCAGGAACTTCTTTATAATGTGTGCATAAAACTCACACAGTTGAATCTTCCTTTTGATAGAGGAGTTTTGAAACACTATTTTTCTAGAATATTCAAGTGGACATTTGGTGGGCTTTGAGGCCTATTCTGGAAAAGGAAATATCTTCACATAAAAACTAGACAGAAGTACTCTCAGGAACTTCTTTATGATGTGTGCATTCAACTCACAGAGTTGAACCTTTCTTTTGATAGAGCAGTTTTGAAATACTCTTTTTGTAGAATATGCAAGCGGGGGTTTGGAGCGCTTTAAGTCCTATGCTGGAAAAGGAAACATTTTCAGATAAAAACTAGACAGAAGCATTCTCTCAAGCTTCTCTGTGATGTTTGCATTCAACTCGCAGAGTTGAACCTTGCTTTTGATAGAGCAGTTTTGAAACACTCTTTTTGTAGGATCTGCAACGATATATTTGGAGCGATTTGAGGCCTATGATGGAAAAGGAAATATCTTCACATAAAAACTAGACAGAAGCATTCTCAGAAACGTATTGGTTATGAGTCCATTCAACTCACAGAGTTGAACCTTCGTTTTGATAGGGCAGTTTTGAAACACTCTTTTTGTAGAATCTTCAAGTGGACATTTTTAGTGCTTTGACGATATGCTGGAAAAGGAAGTATCTTCACATAAAAACTACACAGAAGCATTCTCAGAAACTTCTTTGTGATGTGTGCTTTCAACTCACAGATGTAAACATTTCTTTTGATAGAGTAGTTTTGAAACACTCTTTTTGTAGAATCTGCAAGTGGATATATGGAGCGCTTTGAAGCCTATGCTGGAAAAGGAAATCTCTTCACATAAAAACTATACAGAAGCATTCTCAGCAACTTCCTTGTGATTTGTGCATTCAACTCGGAGAGTTGAACCGTCCTTTTGTTAGAGCAGTTTGGGAACACTCTTTTTGTAGAATCTGCAAGTGGATATTTGGAGCACTTTGAAGCCTAAGCTGGAAAAGGAAACAACTTCACATAAAAACTAGAAGGAAGCATTCTCACAAACTTTTTTGTGATGTGTGCATTCAACTCAGCGAGTTTAACCTTACTTTTGATAGAGCAGTTTTGAAACACTCTTTTTGTAGAATGTGCAAGTAGACATTTGGAGCTCTTTCAGGCCTGTGCTGGAATAGAAAAGATCTTCACAGAAAAACTAGACAGAAGCATTCTCAGAAACTTCTTTGTGATGTGTGCATTCCACTCACAGAGTTGAACCTTCCTTTTGATAGAGCAATTCTGAAACACTCTTTTTGTAGAATCCGCAAGTGGATATTTGGAGCACTTTGAGGCCTATGCTGGAAAAGGAAATATTTTCACGTAAAAACAAGACCGAAGCACTCTATCAAACTTCTTTGTGATGTTTACATTCAACTCACAGAGTTGAACCTTCCCTTGAATAGGGCAGTTTTGAAAGAATCTTTTTGTAGTATATGCAACTAGATATTTGGAGCGCTTTGAGTCCTATGAGGGAAGTGGAAATATTTTTAGATAAAAACTAGACAGAGGCATTCTCAGAAACATATTTGTTACGAGTGAATTCAAGTCACAGAGTTGAACCTTCCTTTTGGCAGAGCGGTTTTGAAACCCTCTTTTTATTGAATCTTCCGTTGGAGATTTAGAGCGCTTTGACGCAATGCTGGAAAAGGAAATATCTTCACAAAAAAACTGGACGGATGCATTCCCAGAAACTTCTTTTTGATGCGTGCTTTCAACTCACAGAGTTGAACCTTTCTTTTGATAGAGCAGTTTTGAAACCCTCTCTTTGAAGAATCTTCATGTGGACATTTGGATATCTTTGAGGCCTATGCTGGAAAAGGAAATATCTTCACATAAAAACAAGACAGAAGCATTCTCAGAAACTACTTTGCAATGTGTGCGTTCAACACACAGACTTTAAACTTACTTTTGGCGGAGCAGTTCTGAAACAGTCTTTTTGTACAGTCTGCAAGTGGATATTTGGAGCGCTTTAAGGCCTACGCTGAAAAAAGAAATAACTTCAATCAAAAAGTAGAAAGAAGCATTCTCAGAAACCTCTTTGTGATGTGTGTATTGAACTCACAGAGTTGAACCTTCCTTTTGATAGAGGAGTTTTGAGATACTCTTTTCGTAGGATCTGCAAGTGAATAGTTGGAATGATTTGAGGCCTATGATGGTAAAGGTAATATCTTCACATAAAAACTATAGAGAAGCATTCTCGGAAACTTCCTTGTGATGTGTGCATTCAACTCACAGAGTTGAACCTTCCTTCTGATAGTGCAGTTTTGAAACACTCGTTTTGTATCATCTGCAAGTGGATACTTGGAGCGCTTTGAATCCTATACTGGAAATTAAATGTCTTCTCATAAAAACTATACAGAAGCAATCTCCGAAACCACCTTGTGATGTGTGTATTCAACTCAGAGAGTTGAACCTTCCTTTTTTTAGAGCAGTTTTGAAACACTCTTTTTGCAAAATCTGCAAGTGAATACTTGGATCGCTTTGAAGCCTCTGCAGGGTAAAGGAAATATCTTCACATAAAAACAAAACAGAAGCATTGTCAGAAACTTCTTTAGGATGTGTGCATTCAATTCACAGAGTTGAACCTTCCTTTCGATAGAGCAGTTTTGAAACACTCCTTTTGTAGTGTGTGCAAGTAGACATTTGGAGCTCCTTCAGGCCTGTGCTGGAAAAGGAAATGTCTTCACACAAAAACTAGACAGAAGTATTCTCAGAAACTTCTTTGTGATGCATGCATTCAAAACACGGAGTTGAACCTTCCTTTTGATAGAACAGTTTTGAAACACTCTTATTGTAGAATCTGCATGTGGATATTTGGAACGCTTTGAGGCCTATGCTAGAAAAGAAAATATCTTCGCAAAAAAATTAGACAGAAGCATTCTCAGAAACTTTTTTGTGATGTGTGCATTAAACTCACAGTGTTGAACCTGCCTTTTGATAGAGCAGTTTTGAAACACTCTTTTTGTAGAATCTGCAGGTGGATATTTGGAGTGCTTTGAGGACAATGCTATATAAGGAAATGTCTTCACATAAAACCTAGACAGAAACACTATCAGAAACTTCTTTGTGATGTGTGCTTCCAAATCACAGAGTTGAACCTTCCTTTTGATATTGCAGGTTTGCAACACACTTTTTGTGGAATCTGCAAGTGAATTTTGGGAGCGCTTTGAGGACTATGCTGGAAAAGGAAATATATTCACATAAAAACTAGAAAGAGGCATTCTGAAAAACTTCTCTGTGATGTGTGCACTAAACTCACAAAGTTGAACATCCCTTTTGCTAGAGCAGTTTGGAAACACTGTTTTTGTAAAATCTGCAAGTGAATATTTGGAGTGATTGAGACCTCTGCTGGAAAATCATATAACTTCAAATAAGAACGGGACAGAAGTATTCTCAGAAACATCTTTGTGATGTCTGCATTCAACTCGCGGAGTTGAAACTTCCTTTCGGTAGAGCAGTTTTGAAACTGTCTTTTTGTGGAAGCTACAAGTGGATATTTGGAAGGCTTTGAGGCTTATGCTGGAAAAGCTAATAACTTCACATAAAAAGTAGAGAGAAGCATTCTCAGAAACTTCTTTGTGATGAGTGCATTCAAGTGTACATTTGGAGTGCTTTGAGGCCTTTGCTGGAAAAGGAAATAACTTCACATAAAAATTAGACAGAAGCATTCTCAGAAACTTCTTTGTGATGTGTGCATTCAACTCACAGAGTTGGATCTTCCTTTTCTTAGAGCGGTTTTGAAGCAATATTTTTGTAGAATATTCAAGTGGACATTTGGAGGGCTTTGAGGCCTATGCTGGAAAAGGAAATAACTTCACATGAAAACTAGACAGAAGCACTCTCAGGAACTTCTTTATAATGTGTGCATAAAACTCACACAGTTGAATCTTCCTTTTGATAGAGGAGTTTTGAAACACTATTTTTCTAGAATATTCAAGTGGACATTTGGTGGGCTTTGAGGCCTATTCTGGAAAAGGAAATATCTTCACATAAAAACTAGACAGAAGTACTCTCAGGAACTTCTTTATGATGTGTGCATTCAACTCACAGAGTTGAACCTTTCTTTTGATAGAGCAGTTTTGAAATACTCTTTTTGTAGAATATGCAAGCGGGGGTTTGGAGCGCTTTAAGTCCTATGCTGGAAAAGGAAACATTTTCAGATAAAAACTAGACAGAAGCATTCTCTCAAGCTTCTCTGTGATGTTTGCATTCAACTCGCAGAGTTGAACCTTGCTTTTGATAGAGCAGTTTTGAAACACTCTTTTTGTAGGATCTGCAACGATATATTTGGAGCGATTTGAGGCCTATGATGGAAAAGGAAATATCTTCACATAAAAACTAGACAGAAGCATTCTCAGAAACGTATTGGTTATGAGTCCATTCAACTCACAGAGTTGAACCTTCGTTTTGATAGGGCAGTTTTGAAACACTCTTTTTGTAGAATCTTCAAGTGGACATTTTTAGTGCTTTGACGATATGCTGGAAAAGGAAGTATCTTCACATAA
Organism: Pongo abelii; assembly: GCF_028885655.2. Taxonomy (NCBI): domain Eukaryota; kingdom Metazoa; phylum Chordata; class Mammalia; order Primates; family Hominidae; genus Pongo; species Pongo abelii. Next base: position 26,879,763 of record NC_072005.2, read on the forward strand.
AAACTACACAGAAGCATTCTCAGAAACTTCTTTGTGATGTGTGCTTTCAACTCACAGATGTAAACATTTCTTTTGATAGAGTAGTTTTGAAACACTCTTTTTGTAGAATCTGCAAGTGGATATATGGAGCGCTTTGAAGCCTATGCTGGAAAAGGAAATCTCTTCACATAAAAACTATACAGAAGCATTCTCAGCAACTTCCTTGTGATTTGTGCATTCAACTCGGAGAGTTGAACCGTCCTTTTGTTAGAGCAGTTTGGGAACACTCTTTTTGTAGAATCTGCAAGTGGATATTTGGAGCACTTTGAAGCCTAAGCTGGAAAAGGAAACAACTTCACATAAAAACTAGAAGGAAGCATTCTCACAAACTTTTTTGTGATGTGTGCATTCAACTCAGTGAGTTTAACCTTACTTTTGATAGAGCAGTTTTGAAACACTCTTTTTGTAGAATGTGCAAGTAGACATTTGGAGCTCTTTCAGGCCTGTGCTGGAATAGAAAAGATCTTCACACAAAAACTAGACAGAAGCATTCTCAGAAACTTCTTTGTGATGTGTGCATTCCACTCACAGAGTTGAACCTTCCTTTTGATAGAGCAATTCTGAAACACTCTTTTTGTAGAATCCGCAAGTGGATATTTGGAGCACTTTGAGGCCTATGCTGGAAAAGGAAATATTTTCACGTAAAAACAAGACCGAAGCACTCTATCAAACTTCTTTGTGATGTTTACATTCAACTCACAGAGTTGAACCTTCCCTTGAATAGGGCAGTTTTGAAAGAATCTTTTTGTAGTATATGCAACTAGATATTTGGAGCGCTTTGAGTCCTATGAGGGAAGTGGAAATATTTTTAGATAAAAACTAGACAGAGGCATTCTCAGAAACATATTTGTTACGAGTGAATTCAAGTCACAGAGTTGAACCTTCCTTTTGGCAGAGCGGTTTTGAAACCCTCTTTTTATTGAATCTTCCATTGGAGATTTAGAGCGCTTTGACGCAATGCTGGAAAAGGAAATATCTTCACAAAAAAACTGGACGGATGCATTCCCAGAAACTTCTTTTTGATGCGTGCTTTCAACTCACAGAGTTGAACCTTTCTTTTGATAGAGCAGTTTTGAAACCCTCTCTTTGAAGAATCTTCATGTGGACATTTGGATATCTTTGAGGCCTATGCTGGAAAAGGAAATATCTTCACATAAAAACAAGACAGAAGCATTCTCAGAAACTACTTTGCAATGTGTGCGTTCAACACACAGACTTTAAACTTACTTTTGGCGGAGCAGTTCTGAAACAGTCTTTTTGTACAGTCTGCAAGTGGATATTTGGAGCGCTTTAAGGCCTACGCTGAAAAAAGAAATAACTTCAATCAAAAAGTAGAAAGAAGCATTCTCAGAAACCTCTTTGTGATGTGTGTATTGAACTCACAGAGTTGAACCTTCCTTTTGATAGAGGAGTTTTGAGATACTCTTTTCGTAGGATCTGCAAGTGAATAGTTGGAATGATTTGAGGCCTATGATGGTAAAGGTAATATCTTCACATAAAAACTATAGAGAAGCATTCTCGGAAACTTCCTTGTGATGTGTGCATTCAACTCACAGAGTTGAACCTTCCTTCTGATAGTGCAGTTTTGAAACACTCGTTTTGTATCATCTGCAAGTGGATACTTGGAGCGCTTTGAATCCTATACTGGAAATTAAATGTCTTCTCATAAAAACTATACAGAAGCAATCTCCGAAACCACCTTGTGATGTGTGTATTCAACTCAGAGAGTTGAACCTTCCTTTTTTTAGAGCAGTTTTGAAACACTCTTTTTGCAAAATCTGCAAGTGAATACTTGGATCGCTTTGAAGCCTCTGCAGGGTAAAGGAAATATCTTCACATAAAAACAAAACAGAAACATTGTCAGAAACTTCTTTAGGATGTGTGCATTCAATTCACAGAGTTGAACCTTCCTTTCGATAGAGCAGTTTTGAAACACTCCTTTTGTAGTGTGTGCAAGTAGACATTTGGAGCTCCTTCAGGCCTGTGCTGGAAAAGGAAATGTCTTCACACAAAAACTAGACAGAAGTATTCTCAGAAACTTCTTTGTGATGCATGCATTCAAAACACGGAGTTGAACCTTCCTTTTGATAGAACAGTTTTGAAACACTCTTATTGTAGAATCTGCATGTGGATATTTGGAACGCTTTGAGGCCTATGCTAGAAAAGAAAATATCTTCGCAAAAAAATTAGACAGAAGCATTCTCAGAAACTTTTTTGTGATGTGTGCATTAAACTCACAGTGTTGAACCTGCCTTTTGATAGAGCAGTTTTGAAACACTCTTTTTGTAGAATCTGCAGGTGGATATTTGGAGTGCTTTGAGGACAATGCTATATAAGGAAATGTCTTCACATAAAACCTAGACAGAAACACTATCAGAAACTTCTTTGTGATGTGTGCTTCCAAATCACAGAGTTGAACCTTCCTTTTGATATTGCAGGTTTGCAACACACTTTTTGTGGAATCTGCAAGTGAATTTTGGGAGCGCTTTGAGGACTATGCTGGAAAAGGAAATATATTCACATAAAAACTAGAAAGAGGCATTCTGAAAAACTTCTCTGTGATGTGTGCACTAAACTCACAAAGTTGAACATCCCTTTTGCTAGAGCAGTTTGGAAACACTGTTTTTGTAAAATCTGCAAGTGAATATTTGGAGTGATTGAGACCTCTGCTGGAAAATCATATAACTTCAAATAAGAACGGGACAGAAGTATTCTCAGAAACATCTTTGTGATGTCTGCATTCAACTCGCGGAGTTGAAACTTCCTTTCGGTAGAGCAGTTTTGAAACTGTCTTTTTGTGGAAGCTACAAGTGGATATTTGGAAGGCTTTGAGGCTTATGCTGGAAAAGCTAATAACTTCACATAAAAAGTAGAGAGAAGCATTCTCAGAAACTTCTTTGTGATGAGTGCATTCAAGTGTACATTTGGAGTGCTTTGAGGCCTTTGCTGGAAAAGGAAATAACTTCACATAAAAATTAGACAGAAGCATTCTCAGAAACTTCTTTGTGATGTGTGCATTCAACTCACAGAGTTGGATCTTCCTTTTCTTAGAGCGGTTTTGAAGCAATATTTTTGTAGAATATTCAAGTGGACATTTGGAGGGCTTTGAGGCCTATGCTGGAAAAGGAAATAACTTCACATGAAAACTAGACAGAAGCACTCTCAGGAACTTCTTTATAATGTGTGCATAAAACTCACACAGTTGAATCTTCCTTTTGATAGAGGAGTTTTGAAACACTATTTTTCTAGAATATTCAAGTGGACATTTGGTGGGCTTTGAGGCCTATTCTGGAAAAGGAAATATCTTCACATAAAAACTAGACAGAAGTACTCTCAGGAACTTCTTTATGATGTGTGCATTCAACTCACAGAGTTGAACCTTTCTTTTGATAGAGCAGTTTTGAAATACTCTTTTTGTAGAATATGCAAGCGGGGGTTTGGAGCGCTTTAAGTCCTATGCTGGAAAAGGAAACATTTTCAGATAAAAACTAGACAGAAGCATTCTCTCAAGCTTCTCTGTGATGTTTGCATTCAACTCGCAGAGTTGAACCTTGCTTTTGATAGAGCAGTTTTGAAACACTCTTTTTGTAGGATCTGCAACGATATATTTGGAGCGATTTGAGGCCTATGATGGAAAAGGAAATATCTTCACATAAAAACTAGACAGAAGCATTCTCAGAAACGTATTTGTTATGAGTCCATTCAACTCACAGAGTTGAACCTTCGTTTTGATAGGGCAGTTTTGAAACACTCTTTTTGTAGAATCTTCAAGTGGACATTTTTAGTGCTTTGACGATATGCTGGAAAAGGAAGTATCTTCACATAAAAACTACACAGAAGCATTCTCAGAAACTTCTTTGTGATGTGTGCTTTCAACTCACAGATGTAAACATTTCTTTTGATAGAGTAGTTTTGAAACACTCTTTTTGTAGAATCTGCAAGTGGATATATGGAGCGCTTTGAAGCCTATGCTGGAAAAGGAAATCTCTTCACATAAAAACTATACAGAAGCATTCTCAGCAACTTCCTTGTGATTTGTGCATTCAACTCGGAGAGTTGAACCGTCCTTTTGTTAGAGCAGTTTGGGAACACTCTTTTTGTAGAATCTGCAAGTGGATATTTGGAGCACTTTGAAGCCTAAGCTGGAAAAGGAAACAACTTCACATAAAAACTAGAAGGAAGCATTCTCACAAACTTTTTTGTGATGTGTGCATTCAACTCAGCGAGTTTAACCTTACTTTTGATAGAGCAGTTTTGAAACACTCTTTTTGTAGAATGTGCAAGTAGACATTTGGAGCTCTTTCAGGCCTGTGCTGGAATAGAAAAGATCTTCACACAAAAACTAGACAGAAGCATTCTCAGAAACTTCTTTGTGATGTGTGCATTCCACTCACAGAGTTGAACCTTCCTTTTGATAGAGCAATTCTGAAACACTCTTTTTGTAGAATCCGCAAGTGGATATTTGGAGCACTTTGAGGCTTATGCTGGAAAAGGAAATATTTTCACGTAAAAACAAGACCGAAGCACTCTATCAAACTTCTTTGTGATGTTTACATTCAACTCACAGAGTTGAACCTTCCCTTGAATAGGGCAGTTTTGAAAGAATCTTTTTGTAGTATATGCAACTAGATATTTGGAGCGCTTTGAGTCCTATGAGGGAAGTGGAAATATTTTTAGATAAAAACTAGACAGAGGCATTCTCAGAAACATATTTGTTACGAGTGAATTCAAGTCACAGAGTTGAACCTTCCTTTTGGCAGAGCGGTTTTGAAACCCTCTTTTTATTGAATCTTCCGTTGGAGATTTAGAGCGCTTTGACGCAATGCTGGAAAAGGAAATATCTTCACAAAAAAACTGGACGGATGCATTCCCAGAAACTTCTTTTTGATGCGTGCTTTCAACTCACAGAGTTGAACCTTTCTTTTGATAGAGCAGTTTTGAAACCCTCTCTTTGAAGAATCTTCATGTGGACATTTGGATATCTTTGAGGCCTATGCTGGAAAAGGAAATATCTTCACATAAAAACAAGACAGAAGCATTCTCAGAAACTACTTTGCAATGTGTGCGTTCAACACACAGACTTTAAACTTACTTTTGGCGGAGCAGTTCTGAAACAGTCTTTTTGTACAGTCTGCAAGTGGATATTTGGAGCGCTTTAAGGCCTACGCTGAAAAAAGAAATAACTTCAATCAAAAAGTAGAAAGAAGCATTCTCAGAAACCTCTTTGTGATGTGTGTATTGAACTCACAGAGTTGAACCTTCCTTTTGATAGAGGAGTTTTGAGATACTCTTTTCGTAGGATCTGCAAGTGAATAGTTGGAATGATTTGAGGCCTATGATGGTAAAGGTAATATCTTCACATAAAAACTATAGAGAAGCATTCTCGGAAACTTCCTTGTGATGTGTGCATTCAACTCACAGAGTTGAACCTTCCTTCTGATAGTGCAGTTTTGAAACACTCGTTTTGTATCATCTGCAAGTGGATACTTGGAGCGCTTTGAATCCTATACTGGAAATTAAATGTCTTCTCATAAAAACTATACAGAAGCAATCTCCGAAACCACCTTGTGATGTGTGTATTCAACTCAGAGAGTTGAACCTTCCTTTTTTTAGAGCAGTTTTGAAACACTCTTTTTGCAAAATCTGCAAGTGAATACTTGGATCGCTTTGAAGCCTCTGCAGGGTAAAGGAAATATCTTCACATAAAAACAAAACAGAAGCATTGTCAGAAACTTCTTTAGGATGTGTGCATTCAATTCACAGAGTTGAACCTTCCTTTCGATAGAGCAGTTTTGAAACACTCCTTTTGTAGTGTGTGCAAGTAGACATTTGGAGCTCCTTCAGGCCTGTGCTGGAAAAGGAAATGTCTTCACACAAAAACTAGACAGAAGTATTCTCAGAAACTTCTTTGTGATGCATGCATTCAAAACACGGAGTTGAACCTTCCTTTTGATAGAACAGTTTTGAAACACTCTTATTGTAGAATCTGCATGTGGATATTTGGAACGCTTTGAGGCCTATGCTAGAAAAGAAAATATCTTCGCAAAAAAATTAGACAGAAGCATTCTCAGAAACTTTTTTGTGATGTGTGCATTAAACTCACAGTGTTGAACCTGCCTTTTGATAGAGCAGTTTTGAAACACTCTTTTTGTAGAATCTGCAGGTGGATATTTGGAGTGCTTTGAGGACAATGCTATATAAGGAAATGTCTTCACATAAAACCTAGACAGAAACACTATCAGAAACTTCTTTGTGATGTGTGCTTCCAAATCACAGAGTTGAACCTTCCTTTTGATATTGCAGGTTTGCAACACACTTTTTGTGGAATCTGCAAGTGAATTTTGGGAGCGCTTTGAGGACTATGCTGGAAAAGGAAATATATTCACATAAAAACTAGAAAGAGGCATTCTGAAAAACTTCTCTGTGATGTGTGCACTAAACTCACAAAGTTGAACATCCCTTTTGCTAGAGCAGTTTGGAAACACTGTTTTTGTAAAATCTGCAAGTGAATATTTGGAGTGATTGAGACCTCTGCTGGAAAATCATATAACTTCAAATAAGAACGGGACAGAAGTATTCTCAGAAACATCTTTGTGATGTCTGCATTCAACTCGCGGAGTTGAAACTTCCTTTCGGTAGAGCAGTTTTGAAACTGTCTTTTTGTGGAAGCTACAAGTGGATATTTGGAAGGCTTTGAGGCTTATGCTGGAAAAGCTAATAACTTCACATAAAAAGTAGAGAGAAGCATTCTCAGAAACTTCTTTGTGATGAGTGCATTCAAGTGTACATTTGGAGTGCTTTGAGGCCTTTGCTGGAAAAGGAAATAACTTCACATAAAAATTAGACAGAAGCATTCTCAGAAACTTCTTTGTGATGTGTGCATTCAACTCACAGAGTTGGATCTTCCTTTTCTTAGAGCGGTTTTGAAGCAATATTTTTGTAGAATATTCAAGTGGACATTTGGAGGGCTTTGAGGCCTATGCTGGAAAAGGAAATAACTTCACATGAAAACTAGACAGAAGCACTCTCAGGAACTTCTTTATAATGTGTGCATAAAACTCACACAGTTGAATCTTCCTTTTGATAGAGGAGTTTTGAAACACTATTTTTCTAGAATATTCAAGTGGACATTTGGTGGGCTTTGAGGCCTATTCTGGAAAAGGAAATATCTTCACATAAAAACTAGACAGAAGTACTCTCAGGAACTTCTTTATGATGTGTGCATTCAACTCACAGAGTTGAACCTTTCTTTTGATAGAGCAGTTTTGAAATACTCTTTTTGTAGAATATGCAAGCGGGGGTTTGGAGCGCTTTAAGTCCTATGCTGGAAAAGGAAACATTTTCAGATAAAAACTAGACAGAAGCATTCTCTCAAGCTTCTCTGTGATGTTTGCATTCAACTCGCAGAGTTGAACCTTGCTTTTGATAGAGCAGTTTTGAAACACTCTTTTTGTAGGATCTGCAACGATATATTTGGAGCGATTTGAGGCCTATGATGGAAAAGGAAATATCTTCACATAAAAACTAGACAGAAGCATTCTCAGAAACGTATTGGTTATGAGTCCATTCAACTCACAGAGTTGAACCTTCGTTTTGATAGGGCAGTTTTGAAACACTCTTTTTGTAGAATCTTCAAGTGGACATTTTTAGTGCTTTGACGATATGCTGGAAAAGGAAGTATCTTCACATAAAAACTACACAGAAGCATTCTCAGAAACTTCTTTGTGATGTGTGCTTTCAACTCACAGATGTAAACATTTCTTTTGATAGAGTAGTTTTGAAACACTCTTTTTGTAGAATCTGCAAGTGGATATATGGAGCGCTTTGAAGCCTATGCTGGAAAAGGAAATCTCTTCACATAAAAACTATACAGAAGCATTCTCAGCAACTTCCTTGTGATTTGTGCATTCAACTCGGAGAGTTGAACCGTCCTTTTGTTAGAGCAGTTTGGGAACACTCTTTTTGTAGAATCTGCAAGTGGATATTTGGAGCACTTTGAAGCCTAAGCTGGAAAAGGAAACAACTTCACATAAAAACTAGAAGGAAGCATTCTCACAAACTTTTTTGTGATGTGTGCATTCAACTCAGTGAGTTTAACCTTACTTTTGATAGAGCAGTTTTGAAACACTCTTTTTGTAGAATGTGCAAGTAGACATTTGGAGCTCTTTCAGGCCTGTGCTGGAATAGAAAAGATCTTCACACAAAAACTAGACAGAAGCATTCTCAGAAACTTCTTTGTGATGTGTGCATTCCACTCACAGAGTTGAACCTTCCTTTTGATAGAGCAATTCTGAAACACTCTTTTTGTAGAATCCGCAAGTGGATATTTGGAGCACTTTGAGGCCTATGCTGGAAAAGGAAATATTTTCACGTAAAAACAAGACCGAAGCACTCTATCAAACTTCTTTGTGATGTTTACATTCAACTCACAGAGTTGAACCTTCCCTTGAATAGGGCAGTTTTGAAAGAATCTTTTTGTAGTATATGCAACTAGATATTTGGAGCGCTTTGAGTCCTATGAGGGAAGTGGAAATATTTTTAGATAAAAACTAGACAGAGGCATTCTCAGAAACATATTTGTTACGAGTGAATTCAAGTCACAGAGTTGAACCTTCCTTTTGGCAGAGCGGTTTTGAAACCCTCTTTTTATTGAATCTTCCATTGGAGATTTAGAGCGCTTTGACGCAATGCTGGAAAAGGAAATATCTTCACAAAAAAACTGGACGGATGCATTCCCAGAAACTTCTTTTTGATGCGTGCTTTCAACTCACAGAGTTGAACCTTTCTTTTGATAGAGCAGTTTTGAAACCCTCTCTTTGAAGAATCTTCATGTGGACATTTGGATATCTTTGAGGCCTATGCTGGAAAAGGAAATATCTTCACATAAAAACAAGACAGAAGCATTCTCAGAAACTACTTTGCAATGTGTGCGTTCAACACACAGACTTTAAACTTACTTTTGGCGGAGCAGTTCTGAAACAGTCTTTTTGTACAGTCTGCAAGTGGATATTTGGAGCGCTTTAAGGCCTACGCTGAAAAAAGAAATAACTTCAATCAAAAAGTAGAAAGAAGCATTCTCAGAAACCTCTTTGTGATGTGTGTATTGAACTCACAGAGTTGAACCTTCCTTTTGATAGAGGAGTTTTGAGATACTCTTTTCGTAGGATCTGCAAGTGAATAGTTGGAATGATTTGAGGCCTATGATGGTAAAGGTAATATCTTCACATAAAAACTATAGAGAAGCATTCTCGGAAACTTCCTTGTGATGTGTGCATTCAACTCACAGAGTTGAACCTTCCTTCTGATAGTGCAGTTTTGAAACACTCGTTTTGTATCATCTGCAAGTGGATACTTGGAGCGCTTTGAATCCTATACTGGAAATTAAATGTCTTCTCATAAAAACTATACAGAAGCAATCTCCGAAACCACCTTGTGATGTGTGTATTCAACTCAGAGAGTTGAACCTTCCTTTTTTTAGAGCAGTTTTGAAACACTCTTTTTGCAAAATCTGCAAGTGAATACTTGGATCGCTTTGAAGCCTCTGCAGGGTAAAGGAAATATCTTCACATAAAAACAAAACAGAAACATTGTCAGAAACTTCTTTAGGATGTGTGCATTCAATTCACAGAGTTGAACCTTCCTTTCGATAGAGCAGTTTTGAAACACTCCTTTTGTAGTGTGTGCAAGTAGACATTTGGAGCTCCTTCAGGCCTGTGCTGGAAAAGGAAATGTCTTCACACAAAAACTAGACAGAAGTATTCTCAGAAACTTCTTTGTGATGCATGCATTCAAAACACGGAGTTGAACCTTCCTTTTGATAGAACAGTTTTGAAACACTCTTATTGTAGAATCTGCATGTGGATATTTGGAACGCTTTGAGGCCTATGCTAGAAAAGAAAATATCTTCGCAAAAAAATTAGACAGAAGCATTCTCAGAAACTTTTTTGTGATGTGTGCATTAAACTCACAGTGTTGAACCTGCCTTTTGATAGAGCAGTTTTGAAACACTCTTTTTGTAGAATCTGCAGGTGGATATTTGGAGTGCTTTGAGGACAATGCTATATAAGGAAATGTCTTCACATAAAACCTAGACAGAAACACTATCAGAAACTTCTTTGTGATGTGTGCTTCCAAATCACAGAGTTGAACCTTCCTTTTGATATTGCAGGTTTGCAACACACTTTTTGTGGAATCTGCAAGTGAATTTTGGGAGCGCTTTGAGGACTATGCTGGAAAAGGAAATATATTCACATAAAAACTAGAAAGAGGCATTCTGAAAAACTTCTCTGTGATGTGTGCACTAAACTCACAAAGTTGAACATCCCTTTTGCTAGAGCAGTTTGGAAACACTGTTTTTGTAAAATCTGCAAGTGAATATTTGGAGTGATTGAGACCTCTGCTGGAAAATCATATAACTTCAAATAAGAACGGGACAGAAGTATTCTCAGAAACATCTTTGTGATGTCTGCATTCAACTCGCGGAGTTGAAACTTCCTTTCGGTAGAGCAGTTTTGAAACTGTCTTTTTGTGGAAGCTACAAGTGGATATTTGGAAGGCTTTGAGGCTTATGCTGGAAAAGCTAATAACTTCACATAAAAAGTAGAGAGAAGCATTCTCAGAAACTTCTTTGTGATGAGTGCATTCAAGTGTACATTTGGAGTGCTTTGAGGCCTTTGCTGGAAAAGGAAATAACTTCACATAAAAATTAGACAGAAGCATTCTCAGAAACTTCTTTGTGATGTGTGCATTCAACTCACAGAGTTGGATCTTCCTTTTCTTAGAGCGGTTTTGAAGCAATATTTTTGTAGAATATTCAAGTGGACATTTGGAGGGCTTTGAGGCCTATGCTGGAAAAGGAAATAACTTCACATGAAAACTAGACAGAAGCACTCTCAGGAACTTCTTTATAATGTGTGCATAAAACTCACACAGTTGAATCTTCCTTTTGATAGAGGAGTTTTGAAACACTATTTTTCTAGAATATTCAAGTGGACATTTGGTGGGCTTTGAGGCCTATTCTGGAAAAGGAAATATCTTCACATAAAAACTAGACAGAAGTACTCTCAGGAACTTCTTTATGATGTGTGCATTCAACTCACAGAGTTGAACCTTTCTTTTGATAGAGCAGTTTTGAAATACTCTTTTTGTAGAATATGCAAGCGGGGGTTTGGAGCGCTTTAAGTCCTATGCTGGAAAAGGAAACATTTTCAGATAAAAACTAGACAGAAGCATTCTCTCAAGCTTCTCTGTGATGTTTGCATTCAACTCGCAGAGTTGAACCTTGCTTTTGATAGAGCAGTTTTGAAACACTCTTTTTGTAGGATCTGCAACGATATATTTGGAGCGATTTGAGGCCTATGATGGAAAAGGAAATATCTTCACATAAAAACTAGACAGAAGCATTCTCAGAAACGTATTGGTTATGAGTCCATTCAACTCACAGAGTTGAACCTTCGTTTTGATAGGGCAGTTTTGAAACACTCTTTTTGTAGAATCTTCAAGTGGACATTTTTAGTGCTTTGACGATATGCTGGAAAAGGAAGTATCTTCACATAAAAACTACACAGAAGCATTCTCAGAAACTTCTTTGTGATGTGTGCTTTCAACTCACAGATGTAAACATTTCTTTTGATAGAGTAGTTTTGAAACACTCTTTTTGTAGAATCTGCAAGTGGATATATGGAGCGCTTTGAAGCCTATGCTGGAAAAGGAAATCTCTTCACATAAAAACTATACAGAAGCATTCTCAGCAACTTCCTTGTGATTTGTGCATTCAACTCGGAGAGTTGAACCGTCCTTTTGTTAGAGCAGTTTGGGAACACTCTTTTTGTAGAATCTGCAAGTGGATATTTGGAGCACTTTGAAGCCTAAGCTGGAAAAGGAAACAACTTCACATAAAAACTAGAAGGAAGCATTCTCACAAACTTTTTTGTGATGTGTGCATTCAACTCAGTGAGTTTAACCTTACTTTTGATAGAGCAGTTTTGAAACACTCTTTTTGTAGAATGTGCAAGTAGACATTTGGAGCTCTTTCAGGCCTGTGCTGGAATAGAAAAGATCTTCACACAAAAACTAGACAGAAGCATTCTCAGAAACTTCTTTGTGATGTGTGCATTCCACTCACAGAGTTGAACCTTCCTTTTGATAGAGCAATTCTGAAACACTCTTTTTGTAGAATCCGCAAGTGGATATTTGGAGCACTTTGAGGCCTATGCTGGAAAAGGAAATATTTTCACGTAAAAACAAGACCGAAGCACTCTATCAAACTTCTTTGTGATGTTTACATTCAACTCACAGAGTTGAACCTTCCCTTGAATAGGGCAGTTTTGAAAGAATCTTTTTGTAGTATATGCAACTAGATATTTGGAGCGCTTTGAGTCCTATGAGGGAAGTGGAAATATTTTTAGATAAAAACTAGACAGAGGCATTCTCAGAAACATATTTGTTACGAGTGAATTCAAGTCACAGAGTTGAACCTTCCTTTTGGCAGAGCGGTTTTGAAACCCTCTTTTTATTGAATCTTCCATTGGAGATTTAGAGCGCTTTGACGCAATGCTGGAAAAGGAAATATCTTCACAAAAAAACTGGACGGATGCATTCCCAGAAACTTCTTTTTGATGCGTGCTTTCAACTCACAGAGTTGAACCTTTCTTTTGATAGAGCAGTTTTGAAACCCTCTCTTTGAAGAATCTTCATGTGGACATTTGGATATCTTTGAGGCCTATGCTGGAAAAGGAAATATCTTCACATAAAAACAAGACAGAAGCATTCTCAGAAACTACTTTGCAATGTGTGCGTTCAACACACAGACTTTAAACTTACTTTTGGCGGAGCAGTTCTGAAACAGTCTTTTTGTACAGTCTGCAAGTGGATATTTGGAGCGCTTTAAGGCCTACGCTGAAAAAAGAAATAACTTCAATCAAAAAGTAGAAAGAAGCATTCTCAGAAACCTCTTTGTGATGTGTGTATTGAACTCACAGAGTTGAACCTTCCTTTTGATAGAGGAGTTTTGAGATACTCTTTTCGTAGGATCTGCAAGTGAATAGTTGGAATGATTTGAGGCCTATGATGGTAAAGGTAATATCTTCACATAAAAACTATAGAGAAGCATTCTCGGAAACTTCCTTGTGATGTGTGCATTCAACTCACAGAGTTGAACCTTCCTTCTGATAGTGCAGTTTTGAAACACTCGTTTTGTATCATCTGCAAGTGGATACTTGGAGCGCTTTGAATCCTATACTGGAAATTAAATGTCTTCTCATAAAAACTATACAGAAGCAATCTCCGAAACCACCTTGTGATGTGTGTATTCAACTCAGAGAGTTGAACCTTCCTTTTTTTAGAGCAGTTTTGAAACACTCTTTTTGCAAAATCTGCAAGTGAATACTTGGATCGCTTTGAAGCCTCTGCAGGGTAAAGGAAATATCTTCACATAAAAACAAAACAGAAACATTGTCAGAAACTTCTTTAGGATGTGTGCATTCAATTCACAGAGTTGAACCTTCCTTTCGATAGAGCAGTTTTGAAACACTCCTTTTGTAGTGTGTGCAAGTAGACATTTGGAGCTCCTTCAGGCCTGTGCTGGAAAAGGAAATGTCTTCACACAAAAACTAGACAGAAGTATTCTCAGAAACTTCTTTGTGATGCATGCATTCAAAACACGGAGTTGAACCTTCCTTTTGATAGAACAGTTTTGAAACACTCTTATTGTAGAATCTGCATGTGGATATTTGGAACGCTTTGAGGCCTATGCTAGAAAAGAAAATATCTTCGCAAAAAAATTAGACAGAAGCATTCTCAGAAACTTTTTTGTGATGTGTGCATTAAACTCACAGTGTTGAACCTGCCTTTTGATAGAGCAGTTTTGAAACACTCTTTTTGTAGAATCTGCAGGTGGATATTTGGAGTGCTTTGAGGACAATGCTATATAAGGAAATGTCTTCACATAAAACCTAGACAGAAACACTATCAGAAACTTCTTTGTGATGTGTGCTTCCAAATCACAGAGTTGAACCTTCCTTTTGATATTGCAGGTTTGCAACACACTTTTTGTGGAATCTGCAAGTGAATTTTGGGAGCGCTTTGAGGACTATGCTGGAAAAGGAAATATATTCACATAAAAACTAGAAAGAGGCATTCTGAAAAACTTCTCTGTGATGTGTGCACTAAACTCACAAAGTTGAACATCCCTTTTGCTAGAGCAGTTTGGAAACACTGTTTTTGTAAAATCTGCAAGTGAATATTTGGAGTGATTGAGACCTCTGCTGGAAAATCATATAACTTCAAATAAGAACGGGACAGAAGTATTCTCAGAAACATCTTTGTGATGTCTGCATTCAACTCGCGGAGTTGAAACTTCCTTTCGGTAGAGCAGTTTTGAAACTGTCTTTTTGTGGAAGCTACAAGTGGATATTTGGAAGGCTTTGAGGCTTATGCTGGAAAAGCTAATAACTTCACATAAAAAGTAGAGAGAAGCATTCTCAGAAACTTCTTTGTGATGAGTGCATTCAAGTGTACATTTGGAGTGCTTTGAGGCCTTTGCTGGAAAAGGAAATAACTTCACATAAAAATTAGACAGAAGCATTCTCAGAAACTTCTTTGTGATGTGTGCATTCAACTCACAGAGTTGGATCTTCCTTTTCTTAGAGCGGTTTTGAAGCAATATTTTTGTAGAATATTCAAGTGGACATTTGGAGGGCTTTGAGGCCTATGCTGGAAAAGGAAATAACTTCACATGAAAACTAGACAGAAGCACTCTCAGGAACTTCTTTATAATGTGTGCATAAAACTCACACAGTTGAATCTTCCTTTTGATAGAGGAGTTTTGAAACACTATTTTTCTAGAATATTCAAGTGGACATTTGGTGGGCTTTGAGGCCTATTCTGGAAAAGGAAATATCTTCACATAAAAACTAGACAGAAGTACTCTCAGGAACTTCTTTATGATGTGTGCATTCAACTCACAGAGTTGAACCTTTCTTTTGATAGAGCAGTTTTGAAATACTCTTTTTGTAGAATATGCAAGCGGGGGTTTGGAGCGCTTTAAGTCCTATGCTGGAAAAGGAAACATTTTCAGATAAAAACTAGACAGAAGCATTCTCTCAAGCTTCTCTGTGATGTTTGCATTCAACTCGCAGAGTTGAACCTTGCTTTTGATAGAGCAGTTTTGAAACACTCTTTTTGTAGGATCTGCAACGATATATTTGGAGCGATTTGAGGCCTATGATGGAAAAGGAAATATCTTCACATAAAAACTAGACAGAAGCATTCTCAGAAACGTATTGGTTATGAGTCCATTCAACTCACAGAGTTGAACCTTCGTTTTGATAGGGCAGTTTTGAAACACTCTTTTTGTAGAATCTTCAAGTGGACATTTTTAGTGCTTTGACGATATGCTGGAAAAGGAAGTATCTTCACATAAAAACTACACAGAAGCATTCTCAGAAACTTCTTTGTGATGTGTGCTTTCAACTCACAGATGTAAACATTTCTTTTGATAGAGTAGTTTTGAAACACTCTTTTTGTAGAATCTGCAAGTGGATATATGGAGCGCTTTGAAGCCTATGCTGGAAAAGGAAATCTCTTCACATAAAAACTATACAGAAGCATTCTCAGCAACTTCCTTGTGATTTGTGCATTCAACTCGGAGAGTTGAACCGTCCTTTTGTTAGAGCAGTTTGGGAACACTCTTTTTGTAGAATCTGCAAGTGGATATTTGGAGCACTTTGAAGCCTAAGCTGGAAAAGGAAACAACTTCACATAAAAACTAGAAGGAAGCATTCTCACAAACTTTTTTGTGATGTGTGCATTCAACTCAGTGAGTTTAACCTTACTTTTGATAGAGCAGTTTTGAAACACTCTTTTTGTAGAATGTGCAAGTAGACATTTGGAGCTCTTTCAGGCCTGTGCTGGAATAGAAAAGATCTTCACACAAAAACTAGACAGAAGCATTCTCAGAAACTTCTTTGTGATGTGTGCATTCCACTCACAGAGTTGAACCTTCCTTTTGATAGAGCAATTCTGAAACACTCTTTTTGTAGAATCCGCAAGTGGATATTTGGAGCACTTTGAGGCCTATGCTGGAAAAGGAAATATTTTCACGTAAAAACAAGACCGAAGCACTCTATCAAACTTCTTTGTGATGTTTACATTCAACTCACAGAGTTGAACCTTCCCTTGAATAGGGCAGTTTTGAAAGAATCTTTTTGTAGTATATGCAACTAGATATTTGGAGCGCTTTGAGTCCTATGAGGGAAGTGGAAATATTTTTAGATAAAAACTAGACAGAGGCATTCTCAGAAACATATTTGTTACGAGTGAATTCAAGTCACAGAGTTGAACCTTCCTTTTGGCAGAGCGGTTTTGAAACCCTCTTTTTATTGAATCTTCCATTGGAGATTTAGAGCGCTTTGACGCAATGCTGGAAAAGGAAATATCTTCACAAAAAAACTGGACGGATGCATTCCCAGAAACTTCTTTTTGATGCGTGCTTTCAACTCACAGAGTTGAACCTTTCTTTTGATAGAGCAGTTTTGAAACCCTCTCTTTGAAGAATCTTCATGTGGACATTTGGATATCTTTGAGGCCTATGCTGGAAAAGGAAATATCTTCACATAAAAACAAGACAGAAGCATTCTCAGAAACTACTTTGCAATGTGTGCGTTCAACACACAGACTTTAAACTTACTTTTGGCGGAGCAGTTCTGAAACAGTCTTTTTGTACAGTCTGCAAGTGGATATTTGGAGCGCTTTAAGGCCTACGCTGAAAAAAGAAATAACTTCAATCAAAAAGTAGAAAGAAGCATTCTCAGAAACCTCTTTGTGATGTGTGTATTGAACTCACAGAGTTGAACCTTCCTTTTGATAGAGGAGTTTTGAGATACTCTTTTCGTAGGATCTGCAAGTGAATAGTTGGAATGATTTGAGGCCTATGATGGTAAAGGTAATATCTTCACATAAAAACTATAGAGAAGCATTCTCGGAAACTTCCTTGTGATGTGTGCATTCAACTCACAGAGTTGAACCTTCCTTCTGATAGTGCAGTTTTGAAACACTCGTTTTGTATCATCTGCAAGTGGATACTTGGAGCGCTTTGAATCCTATACTGGAAATTAAATGTCTTCTCATAAAAACTATACAGAAGCAATCTCCGAAACCACCTTGTGATGTGTGTATTCAACTCAGAGAGTTGAACCTTCCTTTTTTTAGAGCAGTTTTGAAACACTCTTTTTGCAAAATCTGCAAGTGAATACTTGGATCGCTTTGAAGCCTCTGCAGGGTAAAGGAAATATCTTCACATAAAAACAAAACAGAAACATTGTCAGAAACTTCTTTAGGATGTGTGCATTCAATTCACAGAGTTGAACCTTCCTTTCGATAGAGCAGTTTTGAAACACTCCTTTTGTAGTGTGTGCAAGTAGACATTTGGAGCTCCTTCAGGCCTGTGCTGGAAAAGGAAATGTCTTCACACAAAAACTAGACAGAAGTATTCTCAGAAACTTCTTTGTGATGCATGCATTCAAAACACGGAGTTGAACCTTCCTTTTGATAGAACAGTTTTGAAACACTCTTATTGTAGAATCTGCATGTGGATATTTGGAACGCTTTGAGGCCTATGCTAGAAAAGAAAATATCTTCGCAAAAAAATTAGACAGAAGCATTCTCAGAAACTTTTTTGTGATGTGTGCATTAAACTCACAGTGTTGAACCTGCCTTTTGATAGAGCAGTTTTGAAACACTCTTTTTGTAGAATCTGCAGGTGGATATTTGGAGTGCTTTGAGGACAATGCTATATAAGGAAATGTCTTCACATAAAACCTAGACAGAAACACTATCAGAAACTTCTTTGTGATGTGTGCTTCCAAATCACAGAGTTGAACCTTCCTTTTGATATTGCAGGTTTGCAACACACTTTTTGTGGAATCTGCAAGTGAATTTTGGGAGCGCTTTGAGGACTATGCTGGAAAAGGAAATATATTCACATAAAAACTAGAAAGAGGCATTCTGAAAAACTTCTCTGTGATGTGTGCACTAAACTCACAAAGTTGAACATCCCTTTTGCTAGAGCAGTTTGGAAACACTGTTTTTGTAAAATCTGCAAGTGAATATTTGGAGTGATTGAGACCTCTGCTGGAAAATCATATAACTTCAAATAAGAACGGGACAGAAGTATTCTCAGAAACATCTTTGTGATGTCTGCATTCAACTCGCGGAGTTGAAACTTCCTTTCGGTAGAGCAGTTTTGAAACTGTCTTTTTGTGGAAGCTACAAGTGGATATTTGGAAGGCTTTGAGGCTTATGCTGGAAAAGCTAATAACTTCACATAAAAAGTAGAGAGAAGCATTCTCAGAAACTTCTTTGTGATGAGTGCATTCAAGTGTACATTTGGAGTGCTTTGAGGCCTTTGCTGGAAAAGGAAATAACTTCACATAAAAATTAGACAGAAGCATTCTCAGAAACTTCTTTGTGATGTGTGCATTCAACTCACAGAGTTGGATCTTCCTTTTCTTAGAGCGGTTTTGAAGCAATATTTTTGTAGAATATTCAAGTGGACATTTGGAGGGCTTTGAGGCCTATGCTGGAAAAGGAAATAACTTCACATGAAAACTAGACAGAAGCACTCTCAGGAACTTCTTTATAATGTGTGCATAAAACTCACACAGTTGAATCTTCCTTTTGATAGAGGAGTTTTGAAACACTATTTTTCTAGAATATTCAAGTGGACATTTGGTGGGCTTTGAGGCCTATTCTGGAAAAGGAAATATCTTCACATAAAAACTAGACAGAAGTACTCTCAGGAACTTCTTTATGATGTGTGCATTCAACTCACAGAGTTGAACCTTTCTTTTGATAGAGCAGTTTTGAAATACTCTTTTTGTAGAATATGCAAGCGGGGGTTTGGAGCGCTTTAAGTCCTATGCTGGAAAAGGAAACATTTTCAGATAAAAACTAGACAGAAGCATTCTCTCAAGCTTCTCTGTGATGTTTGCATTCAACTCGCAGAGTTGAACCTTGCTTTTGATAGAGCAGTTTTGAAACACTCTTTTTGTAGGATCTGCAACGATATATTTGGAGCGATTTGAGGCCTATGATGGCAAAGGAAATATCTTCACATAAAAACTAGACAGAAGCATTCTCAGAAACGTATTTGTTATGAGTCCATTCAACTCACAGAGTTGAACCTTCGTTTTGATAGGGCAGTTTTGAAACACTCTTTTTGTAGAATCTTCAAGTGGACATTTTTAGTGCTTTGACGATATGCTGGAAAAGGAAGTATCTTCACATAAAAACTACACAGAAGCATTCTCAGAAACTTCTTTGTGATGTGTGCTTTCAACTCACAGATGTAAACATTTCTTTTGATAGAGTAGTTTTGAAACACTCTTTTTGTAGAATCTGCAAGTGGATATATGGAGCGCTTTGAAGCCTATGCTGGAAAAGGAAATCTCTTCACATAAAAACTATACAGAAGCATTCTTAGCAACTTCCTTGTGATTTGTGCATTCAACTCGGAGAGTTGAACCGTCCTTTTGTTAGAGCAGTTTGGGAACACTCTTTTTGTAGAATCTGCAAGTGGATATTTGGAGCACTTTGAAGCCTAAGCTGGAAAAGGAAACAACTTCACATAAAAACTAGAAGGAAGCATTCTCACAAACTTTTTTGTGATGTGTGCATTCAACTCAGCGAGTTTAACCTTACTTTTGATAGAGCAGTTTTGAAACACTCTTTTTGTAGAATGTGCAAGTAGACATTTGGAGCTCTTTCAGGCCTGTGCTGGAATAGAAAAGATCTTCACACAAAAACTAGACAGAAGCATTCTCAGAAACTTCTTTGTGATGTGTGCATTCCACTCACAGAGTTGAACCTTCCTTTTGATAGAGCAATTCTGAAACACTCTTTTTGTAGAATCCGCAAGTGGATATTTGGAGCACTTTGAGGCCTATGCTGGAAAAGGAAATATTTTCACGTAAAAACAAGACCGAAGCACTCTATCAAACTTCTTTGTGATGTTTACATTCAACTCACAGAGTTGAACCTTCCCTTGAATAGGGCAGTTTTGAAAGAATCTTTTTGTAGTATATGCAACTAGATATTTGGAGCGCTTTGAGTCCTATGAGGGAAGTGGAAATATTTTTAGATAAAAACTAGACAGAGGCATTCTCAGAAACATATTTGTTACGAGTGAATTCAAGTCACAGAGTTGAACCTTCCTTTTGGCAGAGCGGTTTTGAAACCCTCTTTTTATTGAATCTTCCATTGGAGATTTAGAGCGCTTTGACGCAATGCTGGAAAAGGAAATATCTTCACAAAAAAACTGGACGGATGCATTCCCAGAAACTTCTTTTTGATGCGTGCTTTCAACTCACAGAGTTGAACCTTTCTTTTGATAGAGCAGTTTTGAAACCCTCTCTTTGAAGAATCTTCATGTGGACATTTGGATATCTTTGAGGCCTATGCTGGAAAAGGAAATATCTTCACATAAAAACAAGACAGAAGCATTCTCAGAAACTACTTTGCAATGTGTGCGTTCAACACACAGACTTTAAACTTACTTTTGGCGGAGCAGTTCTGAAACAGTCTTTTTGTACAGTCTGCAAGTGGATATTTGGAGCGCTTTAAGGCCTACGCTGAAAAAAGAAATAACTTCAATCAAAAAGTAGAAAGAAGCATTCTCAGAAACCTCTTTGTGATGTGTGTATTGAACTCACAGAGTTGAACCTTCCTTTTGATAGAGGAGTTTTGAGATACTCTTTTCGTAGGATCTGCAAGTGAATAGTTGGAATGATTTGAGGCCTATGATGGTAAAGGTAATATCTTCACATAAAAACTATAGAGAAGCATTCTCGGAAACTTCCTTGTGATGTGTGCATTCAACTCACAGAGTTGAACCTTCCTTCTGATAGTGCAGTTTTGAAACACTCGTTTTGTATCATCTGCAAGTGGATACTTGGAGCGCTTTGAATCCTATACTGGAAATTAAATGTCTTCTCATAAAAACTATACAGAAGCAATCTCCGAAACCACCTTGTGATGTGTGTATTCAACTCAGAGAGTTGAACCTTCCTTTTTTTAGAGCAGTTTTGAAACACTCTTTTTGCAAAATCTGCAAGTGAATACTTGGATCGCTTTGAAGCCTCTGCAGGGTAAAGGAAATATCTTCACATAAAAACAAAACAGAAACATTGTCAGAAACTTCTTTAGGATGTGTGCATTCAATTCACAGAGTTGAACCTTCCTTTCGATAGAGCAGTTTTGAAACACTCCTTTTGTAGTGTGTGCAAGTAGACATTTGGAGCTCCTTCAGGCCTGTGCTGGAAAAGGAAATGTCTTCACACAAAAACTAGACAGAAGTATTCTCAGAAACTTCTTTGTGATGCATGCATTCAAAACACGGAGTTGAACCTTCCTTTTGATAGAACAGTTTTGAAACACTCTTATTGTAGAATCTGCATGTGGATATTTGGAACGCTTTGAGGCCTATGCTAGAAAAGAAAATATCTTCGCAAAAAAATTAGACAGAAGCATTCTCAGAAACTTTTTTGTGATGTGTGCATTAAACTCACAGTGTTGAACCTGCCTTTTGATAGAGCAGTTTTGAAACACTCTTTTTGTAGAATCTGCAGGTGGATATTTGGAGTGCTTTGAGGACAATGCTATATAAGGAAATGTCTTCACATAAAACCTAGACAGAAACACTATCAGAAACTTCTTTGTGATGTGTGCTTCCAAATCACAGAGTTGAACCTTCCTTTTGATATTGCAGGTTTGCAACACACTTTTTGTGGAATCTGCAAGTGAATTTTGGGAGCGCTTTGAGGACTATGCTGGAAAAGGAAATATATTCACATAAAAACTAGAAAGAGGCATTCTGAAAAACTTCTCTGTGATGTGTGCACTAAACTCACAAAGTTGAACATCCCTTTTGCTAGAGCAGTTTGGAAACACTGTTTTTGTAAAATCTGCAAGTGAATATTTGGAGTGATTGAGACCTCTGCTGGAAAATCATATAACTTCAAATAAGAACGGGACAGAAGTATTCTCAGAAACATCTTTGTGATGTCTGCATTCAACTCGCGGAGTTGAAACTTCCTTTCGGTAGAGCAGTTTTGAAACTGTCTTTTTGTGGAAGCTACAAGTGGATATTTGGAAGGCTTTGAGGCTTATGCTGGAAAAGCTAATAACTTCACATAAAAAGTAGAGAGAAGCATTCTCAGAAACTTCTTTGTGATGAGTGCATTCAAGTGTACATTTGGAGTGCTTTGAGGCCTTTGCTGGAAAAGGAAATAACTTCACATAAAAATTAGACAGAAGCATTCTCAGAAACTTCTTTGTGATGTGTGCATTCAACTCACAGAGTTGGATCTTCCTTTTCTTAGAGCGGTTTTGAAGCAATATTTTTGTAGAATATTCAAGTGGACATTTGGAGGGCTTTGAGGCCTATGCTGGAAAAGGAAATAACTTCACATGAAAACTAGACAGAAGCACTCTCAGGAACTTCTTTATAATGTGTGCATAAAACTCACACAGTTGAATCTTCCTTTTGATAGAGGAGTTTTGAAACACTATTTTTCTAGAATATTCAAGTGGACATTTGGTGGGCTTTGAGGCCTATTCTGGAAAAGGAAATATCTTCACATAAAAACTAGACAGAAGTACTCTCAGGAACTTCTTTATGATGTGTGCATTCAACTCACAGAGTTGAACCTTTCTTTTGATAGAGCAGTTTTGAAATACTCTTTTTGTAGAATATGCAAGCGGGGGTTTGGAGCGCTTTAAGTCCTATGCTGGAAAAGGAAACATTTTCAGATAAAAACTAGACAGAAGCATTCTCTCAAGCTTCTCTGTGATGTTTGCATTCAACTCGCAGAGTTGAACCTTGCTTTTGATAGAGCAGTTTTGAAACACTCTTTTTGTAGGATCTGCAACGATATATTTGGAGCGATTTGAGGCCTATGATGGAAAAGGAAATATCTTCACATAAAAACTAGACAGAAGCATTCTCAGAAACGTATTGGTTATGAGTCCATTCAACTCACAGAGTTGAACCTTCGTTTTGATAGGGCAGTTTTGAAACACTCTTTTTGTAGAATCTTCAAGTGGACATTTTTAGTGCTTTGACGATATGCTGGAAAAGGAAGTATCTTCACATAAAAACTACACAGAAGCATTCTCAGAAACTTCTTTGTGATGTGTGCTTTCAACTCACAGATGTAAACATTTCTTTTGATAGAGTAGTTTTGAAACACTCTTTTTGTAGAATCTGCAAGTGGATATATGGAGCGCTTTGAAGCCTATGCTGGAAAAGGAAATCTCTTCACATAAAAACTATACAGAAGCATTCTCAGCAACTTCCTTGTGATTTGTGCATTCAACTCGGAGAGTTGAACCGTCCTTTTGTTAGAGCAGTTTGGGAACACTCTTTTTGTAGAATCTGCAAGTGGATATTTGGAGCACTTTGAAGCCTAAGCTGGAAAAGGAAACAACTTCACATAAAAACTAGAAGGAAGCATTCTCACAAACTTTTTTGTGATGTGTGCATTCAACTCAGTGAGTTTAACCTTACTTTTGATAGAGCAGTTTTGAAACACTCTTTTTGTAGAATGTGCAAGTAGACATTTGGAGCTCTTTCAGGCCTGTGCTGGAATAGAAAAGATCTTCACACAAAAACTAGACAGAAGCATTCTCAGAAACTTCTTTGTGATGTGTGCATTCCACTCACAGAGTTGAACCTTCCTTTTGATAGAGCAATTCTGAAACACTCTTTTTGTAGAATCCGCAAGTGGATATTTGGAGCACTTTGAGGCCTATGCTGGAAAAGGAAATATTTTCACGTAAAAACAAGACCGAAGCACTCTATCAAACTTCTTTGTGATGTTTACATTCAACTCACAGAGTTGAACCTTCCCTTGAATAGGGCAGTTTTGAAAGAATCTTTTTGTAGTATATGCAACTAGATATTTGGAGCGCTTTGAGTCCTATGAGGGAAGTGGAAATATTTTTAGATAAAAACTAGACAGAGGCATTCTCAGAAACATATTTGTTACGAGTGAATTCAAGTCACAGAGTTGAACCTTCCTTTTGGCAGAGCGGTTTTGAAACCCTCTTTTTATTGAATCTTCCGTTGGAGATTTAGAGCGCTTTGACGCAATGCTGGAAAAGGAAATATCTTCACAAAAAAACTGGACGGATGCATTCCCAGAAACTTCTTTTTGATGCGTGCTTTCAACTCACAGAGTTGAACCTTTCTTTTGATAGAGCAGTTTTGAAACCCTCTCTTTGAAGAATCTTCATGTGGACATTTGGATATCTTTGAGGCCTATGCTGGAAAAGGAAATATCTTCACATAAAAACAAGACAGAAGCATTCTCAGAAACTACTTTGCAATGTGTGCGTTCAACACACAGACTTTAAACTTACTTTTGGCGGAGCAGTTCTGAAACAGTCTTTTTGTACAGTCTGCAAGTGGATATTTGGAGCGCTTTAAGGCCTACGCTGAAAAAAGAAATAACTTCAATCAAAAAGTAGAAAGAAGCATTCTCAGAAACCTCTTTGTGATGTGTGTATTGAACTCACAGAGTTGAACCTTCCTTTTGATAGAGGAGTTTTGAGATACTCTTTTCGTAGGATCTGCAAGTGAATAGTTGGAATGATTTGAGGCCTATGATGGTAAAGGTAATATCTTCACATAAAAACTATAGAGAAGCATTCTCGGAAACTTCCTTGTGATGTGTGCATTCAACTCACAGAGTTGAACCTTCCTTCTGATAGTGCAGTTTTGAAACACTCGTTTTGTATCATCTGCAAGTGGATACTTGGAGCGCTTTGAATCCTATACTGGAAATTAAATGTCTTCTCATAAAAACTATACAGAAGCAATCTCCGAAACCACCTTGTGATGTGTGTATTCAACTCAGAGAGTTGAACCTTCCTTTTTTTAGAGCAGTTTTGAAACACTCTTTTTGCAAAATCTGCAAGTGAATACTTGGATCGCTTTGAAGCCTCTGCAGGGTAAAGGAAATATCTTCACATAAAAACAAAACAGAAGCATTGTCAGAAACTTCTTTAGGATGTGTGCATTCAATTCACAGAGTTGAACCTTCCTTTCGATAGAGCAGTTTTGAAACACTCCTTTTGTAGTGTGTGCAAGTAGACATTTGGAGCTCCTTCAGGCCTGTGCTGGAAAAGGAAATGTCTTCACACAAAAACTAGACAGAAGTATTCTCAGAAACTTCTTTGTGATGCATGCATTCAAAACACGGAGTTGAACCTTCCTTTTGATAGAACAGTTTTGAAACACTCTTATTGTAGAATCTGCATGTGGATATTTGGAACGCTTTGAGGCCTATGCTAGAAAAGAAAATATCTTCGCAAAAAAATTAGACAGAAGCATTCTCAGAAACTTTTTTGTGATGTGTGCATTAAACTCACAGTGTTGAACCTGCCTTTTGATAGAGCAGTTTTGAAACACTCTTTTTGTAGAATCTGCAGGGGGATATTTGGAGTGTTTTGAGGACAATGCTATATAAGGAAATGTCTTCACATAAAACCTAGACAGAAACACTATCAGAAACTTCTTTGTGATGTGTGCTTCCAAATCACAGAGTTGAACCTTCCTTTTGGTATAGCAGGTTTGGACCACACTTTTTGTGGAATCTGCAAGTGAATTTTGGGAGCGCTTTGAGGACTATGCTGGAAAAGGAAATATATTCACATAAAAACTAGAAAGAGGCATTCTCAAAAACTTCTCTGTGATGTGTGCGCTAAACTCACAACGTTGAACATCCCTTTTGCTAGAGCAGTTTTGAAACACTGTTTTTGTAAAATCTGCAAGTGAATATTTGGAGTGATTGTGACCTCTGCTGGAAAATCATATAACTTCAAAGAAGAACGGGACAGAAGTATTCTCAGAAACATCTTTGTGATGTCTGCATTCAACTGGCGGAGTTGAAACTTCCTTTTGGTAGAGCAGTTTTGAAACTGTCTTTTTGTGGAAGCTACAAGTGGATATTTGGAAGGCTTTGAGGCTTATGCTGGAAAAGCTAATAACTTCACATAAAAAGTAGAGAGAAGCATTCTCAGAAACTTCTTTGTGATGAGTGCATTCAAGTGTACATTTGGAGTGCTTTGAGGCCTTTGCTGGAAAAGGAAATAACTTCACATAAAAATTAGACAGAAGCATTCTCAGAAACTTCTTTGTGATGTGTGCATTCAACTCACAGAGTTGGATCTTCCTTTTCTTAGAGCGGTTTTGAAACAATATTTTTGTAGAATATTCAAGTGGACATTTGGAGGGCTTTGAGGCCTATGCTGGAAAAGGAAATAACTTCACATAAAAACTAGACAGAAGCACTCTCAGGAACTTCTTTATAATGTGTGCATAAAACTCACACAGTTGAATCTTCCTTTTGATAGAGGAGTTTTGAAACACTATTTTTCTAGAATATTCAAGTGGACATTTGGTGGGCTTTGAGGCCTATTCTGGAAAAGGAAATATCTTCACATAAAAACTAGACAGAAGTACTCTCAGGAACTTCTTTGTGATGTGTGCATTCAACTCACAGAGTTGAACCTTTCTTTTGATAGAGCAGTTTTGAAATACTCTTTTTGTAGAATATGCAAGCGGGGGTTTGGAGCGCTTTAAGTCCTATGCTGGAAAAGGAAACATTTTCAGATAAAAACTAGACAGAAGCATTCTCTCAAGCTTCTCTGTGATGTTTGCATTCAACTCGCAGAGTTGAACCTTGCTTTTGATAGAGCAGTTTTGAAACACTCTTTTTGTAGGATCTGCAACGATATATTTGGAGCGATTTGAGGCCTATGATGGCAAAGGAAATATCTTCACATAAAAACTAGACAGAAGCATTCTCAGAAACGTATTTGTTATGAGTCCATTCAACTCACAGAGTTGAACCTTCGTTTTGATAGGGCAGTTTTGAAACACTCTTTTTGTAGAATCTTCAAGTGGACATTTTTAGTGCTTTGACGATATGCTGGAAAAGGAAGTATCTTCACATAAAAACTACACAGAAGCATTCTCAGAAACTTCTTTGTGATGTGTGCTTTCAACTCACAGATGTAAACATTTCTTTTGATAGAGTAGTTTTGAAACACTCTTTTTGTAGAATCTGCAAGTGGATATATGGAGCGCTTTGAAGCCTATGCTGGAAAAGGAAATATCTTCACATAAAAACTATACAGAAGCATTCTCAGCAACTTCCTTGTGATTTGTGCATTCAACTCGGAGAGTTGAACCGTCCTTTTGTTAGAGCAGTTTGGGAACACTCTTTTTGTAGAATCTGCAAGTGGATATTTGGAGCACTTTGAAGCCTAAGCTGGAAAAGGAAACAACTTCACATAAAAACTAGAAGGAAGCATTCTCACAAACTTTTTTGTGATGTGTGCATTCAACTCAGCGAGTTTAACCTTACTTTTGATAGAGCAGTTTTTTTTTTTTTTTTTTTTTTTTTTTGTTTTTAGGATTTTTTTTTTTTTTTTTTTTAATAATTAGTTTATTTCTTTATTTTTAATTTTGAAATAACATTTCAGACTTCCATTAAGGTTGCAAGAATGGTCTAAAAAACTTCCATATGCCCTTCATCCATATTCCCCAACTGTTAAAATTTCACCACATCTCCTTCCTTCCTTCCTTTCTTCTCTTTTTTCTTTTTTTTTTTTTTCTTTTTTTTTCTTCTTTTATTATTATTTATTATTATTAAACTTTAGGTTTTATGGTACATGTGCGCAATGTGCAGGTAAGTTACATATGTATACATGTGCCATGCTGGTGCGCTGCACCCACCAACTCGTCATCTAGCATTAGGTATATCTCCCAGTGCTATCCCTCCCCCCTCCCCCCACCCCACAACAGTCCCCAGAGTGTGATGTTCCCCTTCCTGTGTCCATGTGTTCTCATTGTTCAATTCCCACCTATGAGTGAGAATATGCGGTGTTTGGTTTTTTGTTCTTGCGATAGTTTACTGAGAATGATGATTTCCAATTTCATCCATGTCCCTACAAAGGACGTGAACTCATCATTTTTTATGGCTGCATAGTATTCCATGGTGTATATGTGCCACATTTTCTTAATCCAGTCTATCATTGTTGGACATTTGGGTTGGTTCCAAGTCTTTGCTATTGTGAATAATGCCGCAATAAACATACGTGTGCATGTGTCTTTATAGCAGCATGATTCATAGTCCTTTGGGTATATACCCAGTAATGGGATGGCTGGGTCGAATGGAATTTCTAGTTCTAGATCCCTGAGGAATCGCCACACTGACTTCCACAAGGGTTGAATTAGTTTACAGTCCCACCAACAGTGTAAAAGTGTTCCTATTTCTCCACATCCTCTCCAGCACCTGTTGTTTCCTGACTTTTTAATGATTGCCATTCTAACTGGTGTGAGATGGTATCTCATTGTGGTTTTGATTTGCATTTCTCTGATGGCCAGTGATGGTGAACATTTTTTCATGTGTTTTTTGGCTGCATAAATGTCTTCTTTTGAGAAGTGTCTGTTCATGTCCTTCGCCCACTTTTTGATGGGGTTGTTTGTTTTTTTCTTGTAAATTTGCTGGAGTTCATTG
This sequence comes from Pongo abelii, assembly GCF_028885655.2. Taxonomy (NCBI): domain Eukaryota; kingdom Metazoa; phylum Chordata; class Mammalia; order Primates; family Hominidae; genus Pongo; species Pongo abelii. Next base: position 26,908,385 of record NC_072005.2, read on the forward strand.
TAGATTCTGGATATTAGCCCTTTGTCAGATGAGTAGGTTGCGAAAATTTTCTCCCATTTTGTAGGTTGCCTGTTCACTCTGATGGTAGTTTCTTTTGCTGTGCAGAAGCTCTTTAGTTTAATTAGATCCCATTTGTCAATTTTGGCTTTTGTTGCCATTGCTTTTGGTGTTTTAGACATGAAGTCCTTGCCCATGCCTATGTCCTGAATGGTAATGCCTAGGTTTTCTTCTAGGGTTTTTATGGTTTTAGGTCTAACATTTAAGTCTTTAATCCATCTTGAATTGATTTTTGTATAAGGTGTAAGGAAGGGATCCAGTTTCAGCTTTCTACATATGGCTAGCCAGTTTTCCCAGCACCATTTATTAAATAGGGAATCCTTTCCCCATTTCTTGTTTTTGTCAGGTTTGTCAAAGATCAAATACTTGTAGATATGTGGCATTATTTCTGAGGGCTCTGTTCTGTTCCATTGATCTATATCTCTGTTTTGGTACCAGTACCATGCTGTTTTGGTTACTGTAGCCTTGTAGTATAGTTTGAAGTCAGGTAGTGTGATGCCTCCAGCTTTGTTCTTTTGGCTTAGGATTGACTTGGTGATGCGGGCTCTTTTTTGGTTCCATATGAACTTTAAAGTAGTTTTTTCCAATTCTGTGAAGAAAGTCATTGGTAGCTTGATGGGGATGGCATTGAATCTGTAAATTACCTTGGGAAGGATGGCCATTTTCATGATATTGATTCTTCCTACCCATGAGCATGGAATGTTCTTCCATTTGTTTGTATCCTCTTTTATTTCCTTGAGCAGTGGTTTGTAGTTCTCCTTGAAGAGGTCTTTCACATCCCTTGTAAGTTGGATGCCTAGGTATTTTATTCTCTTTGAAGCAATTGTGAATGGGAGTTCACTGATGATTTGGCTCTCTGTTTGTCTGTTATTGGTGTATAAGAATGCTTGTGATTTTTGCACATTGATTTTGTATCCTGAGACTTTGCTGAAGTTGCTTATCAGCTTAAGGAGATTTTGGGCTGAGACAATGGGGTTTTCTAGATATACTATCATGTCATCTGCAAACAGGGACAATTTGACTTCCTCTTTTCCTAATTGAATACCCTTTATTTCCTTCTCCTGCCTAATTGCCCTGGCCAGAACTTCCAACACTATGTTGAATAGAAGTGGTGAGAGAGGGCATCCCTGTCTTGTGCCAGTTTTCAAAGGGAATGCTTCCAGTTTTTGCCCATTCAGTATGATATTGGCTGTGGGTTTGTCATAGATAGCTCTTATTATTTTGAGATACGTCCCATCAATTCCTAATTTATTGAGAGTTTTTAGCATGAAGGGTTGTTGAATTTTGTCAAAGGCCTTTTCTGCATCTATTGAGATAATCATGTGGTTTTTGTCTTTGGTTCTGTTTATATGCCGGATTACATTTATTGATTTGCGTATATTGAACCAGCCTTGCATCCCAGGGATGAAGCCCACTTGATCATGGTGGATAAGCTTTTTGATGTGCTGCTGGATTCTGTTTGCCAGTATTTTATTGAGGATTTTTGCATCAATGTTCATCAAGGATATTGGTCTAAAATTCTCTTTTTTTGTTGTGTCTCTGCCAGGCTTTGGCATCAGGATGATGCTGGCCTCATAAAATGAGTTAGGGAGGATTCCCTCTTTTTCTATTGATTAGAATAGTTTCAGAAGGAATGGTACCAGCTCCTCCTTGTACCTCTGGTAGAATTCGGCTGTGAATCCATCTGGACCTGGACTTTTTTTGGTTGGTAAGCTATTGATTATTGCCACAATTTCAGCTCCTGTTATTGGTCTATTCAGAGATTCAACTTCTTCCTGGTTTAGTCTTGGGAGAGTGTATGTGTTGAGGAATTTATCCATTTCTTCTAGATTTTCTAGTTTATTTGCATAGAGGTGTTTGTAATATTCTCTGATGGTAGTTTGTATTTCTGTGGGATCGGTGGTGATATCCCCTTTATCATTTTTTATTGCATCTATATGATTCTTCTCTCTTTTTTTCTTTATTAATCTTGCTAGCGGTCTATCAATTTTGTTGATCCTTTCAAAAAACCAGCTCCTGGATTCATTTATTTTTTGAAGGGTTTTTTGTGTCTCTATTTCCTTCAGTTCTGCTCTGATTTTAGTTATTTCTTCCCTTCTGCTAGCTTTTGAATGTGTTTGCTCTTGCTTTTCTAGTTCTTTTAATTGTGATGTTAGGGTGTCAATTTTGGATCTTTCCTGCTTTCTCTTGTGGGCATTTAGTGCTATAAATTTCCCTCTACACACTGCTTTGAATGCATCCCAGAGATTCTGGTATGTTGTGTCTTGGTTCTCGTTGGTTTCAAAGAACATCTTTATTTCTGCCTTCATTTCGTTATGTACCCAGTAGTCATTCAGGAGCAGGTTGTTCAGTTTCCACGTAGTTGAGCGGTTTTGAGTGAGATTCTTAATCCTGAGTTCTAGCTTGATTTCACTGTGATCTGAGAGACAGTTTGTTACAATTTCTGTTCTTTTACATTTATTGAGGAGAGCTTTACTTCCAAGTATATGGTCAATTTTGGAATAGGTGTGGTGTGGTGCTGAAAAAAATGTATATTCTGTTGATTTGGGGTGGAGAGTTCTGTAGATGTCTATTAGGTCCGCTTGGTGCAGAGCTGAGTTCAATTCCTGGGTATCCTTGTTGACTTTCTGTCTCGTTGATCTGTCTAATGTTGATAGTGGGGTGTTAAAGTCTCCCATTATTAATGTGTGGGAGTCTAAGTCTCTTTGTAGGTCACTCAGGACTTGCTTTATGAATCTGGGTGCTCCTGTATTGGGTGCATATATATTTAGGATAGTTAGCTCTTCTTGTTGAATTAATCCCTTTACCATTATGTAATGGCCTTCTTTGTCTCTTTTGATCTTTGTTGGTTTAAAGTCTGTTTTATCAGAGACTAGGATTGCAACCCCTGCCTTTTTTTGTTTTCCATTTGCTTGGTAGATCTTCCTCCATCCTTTTATTTTGAGCCTATGTGTGTCTCTGCACGTGAGATGGGTTTCCTGAATACAGCACACTGATGGGTCTTGAGTCTTTATCCAGTTTGCCAGTCTGTGTCTTTTAATTGGAGCATTTAGTCCATTTACATTTAAAGTTAATATTGTTATGTGTGAATTTGATCCTGTCATTATGATGTTAGCTGGATATTTTGCTCATTAGTTGATGCAGTCTCTTCCTAGTCTCGATGTTCTTTACATTTCGGTATGATTTTGCAGTGGCTGGTACCGGTTGTGCCTTTCCATGTTTAGCGCTTCCTTCAGGAGCTCTTTTAGGGCAGGCCTGGTGGTGAAAAAATCTCTCAGCATTTGCTTGTCTGTAAAGTATTTTATTTCTCCTTCACTTATGAAGCTTAGTTTGGCAGGATATGAAATTCTGGGTTGAAAATTCTTTTCTTTAAGAATGTTGAATATTGGCCCCCACTCTCTTCTGGCTTGTAGGGTTTCTGCCGAGAGATCCGCTGTTAGTCTGATGGGCTTCCCTTTGATGGTAACCCGACCTTTCTCTCTGGCTGCCCTTAACATTTTTTCCTTCATTTCAACTTTGGTGAATCTGACAATGATGTGTCTTGGAGTTGCTCTTCTCGAGGAGTATCTTTGTGGCGTTCTCTGTATTTCCTGAATCTGAATATTGGCCTGCCTTGCTAGATTGGGGAAGTTCTCCTGGATAATATCCTGCAGAGTGTTTTCCAACTTGTTTCCATTCTCCCCGTCACTTTCAGGTACACCAATCAGACGTAGATTTGGTCTTTTCACATAGTCCCACATTTCTTGGAGGCTTTGCTCGTTTCTTTTTATTCTTTTTTCTCTAAACTTCCCTTCTCGCTTCATTTCATTCATTTCATCTTCCAGGGCTGATACCCTTTCTTCCATTTGATCGCATCGGCTCCTGAGGCTTCTGCATTCTTCACGTAGTTCTCGAGCCTTGGTTTTCAGCTCCATCAGCTCCTTTAAGCACTTCTCTGTATTGGTTATTCTAGTTATACATTATTCTAAATTTTTTTCAAAGTTTTCAACTTCTTTGCCTTTGGTTTGAATATCCTCCCGTAGCTCGGAGTAATTTGATCGTCTGAAGCCTTCTTCTCTCAGCTCGTCAAAGTCATTCTCTGTCCAGCTTTGTTCCGTTGCTGGTGAGGAACTGCGTTCCTTTGGAGGAGGAGAGGTACTCTGGTTTTTAGAGTTTCCAGTTTTTCTGCTCTGTTTTTTCCCCATCTTTGTGGTTTTAACTACTTTTGGTCTTTGATGATGGTGATGTACAGATGGGTTTTTGGTGTGGATGTCCTTTTTGTTAGTTTTCCTTCTAACAGACAGGACCCTCAGCTGCAGGTCTGTTGGAGTACCTGGCCGGCCGTGTGAGGTGTCAGTCTGCCCCTGCTGGGGGGTGCCTCCCAGTTAGGCTGCTCGGGGTTCAGGGGTCAGGGACCCACTTGAGGAGGCAATCAGCCCGTTCTCAGATCTCCAGCTGCGTGCTGGGAGAACCACTGCTCTCCTCACAGCTGTCAGACAGGGACATTTAAGTCTGCAGAGGTTACTGCTGTCTTTTAGTTTGTCTGTGTCCTGCCCCCAGAGGTGGAGCCTACAGAGGCAGGCAGGCCTCCTTGAGCTGTGGTGGGCTCCACCCAGTTCAAGCTTCCAGGCTGCTTTGTTTACCTAAGCGAGCCTGGGCAATGGCGGGCGCCCCTCCCCCAGCCTCGCTGCCGACTTGCTGTATGATCTCAGACTGCTGTGCTAGCAATCAGCGAGACTCCGTGGGCGTAGGACCCTCTGAGCCAGGTGCGGGCTATACTCTCCTGGGGCACCGTTTCCTAAGCCCATCGGAAAAGCACAGTATTCGGGTGAGAGTGGCCCGATTTTCCAGGTGCCGTCTGTCACCCCTGGAAGGGGAACTCCCTGACCCCTTGCGCTTCCCGAATGAGGCAATGCCTTGCCCCTGCTTCGGCTGGCGCACAGTGCGCTCACCCACTGACCTGCACCCACTGTCTGGCACTCCCTAGTGAGATGAACACGGTACCTCAGATGGAAATGCAGAAATCACCCGTTTTCTGCGTCGCTCACGCTGGGAGCTGTAGACCGGAGCTGTTCCTATTCGGCCATCTTGGATAGAGCAGTTTTGAAACACTCTTTTTGTAGAATGTGCAAGTAGACATTTGGAGCTCTTTCAGGCCTGTGCTGGAATAGAAAAGATCTTCACACAAAAACTAGACAGAAGCATTCTCAGAAACTTCTTTGTGATGTGTGCATTCCACTCACAGAGTTGAACCTTCCTTTTGATAGAGCAATTCTGAAACACTCTTTTTGTAGAATCCGCAAGTGGATACTTGGAGCACTTTGAGGCCTATGCTGGAAAAGGAAATATTTTCACGTAAAAACAAGACCGAAGCACTCTATCAAACTTCTTTGTGATGTTTACATTCAACTCACAGAGTTGAACCTTCCCTTGAATAGGGCAGTTTTGAAAGAATCTTTTTGTAGTATATGCAACTAGATATTTGGAGCACTTTGAGTCCTATGAGGGAAGTGGAAATATTTTTAGATAAAAACTAGACAGAGGCATTCTCAGAAACATATTTGTTACGAGTGAATTCAAGTCACAGAGTTGAACCTTCCTTTTGGCAGAGCGGTTTTGAAACCCTCTTTTTATTGAATCTTCCATTGGAGATTTAGAGCGCTTTGACGCAATGCTGGAAAAGGAAATATCTTCACATAAAAACTGGACGGATGCATTCCCAGAAACTTCTTTTTGATGCGTGCTTTCAACTCACAGAGTTGAACCTTTCTTTTGATAGAGCAGTTTTGAAACCCTCTCTTTGAAGAATCTTCATGTGGACATTTGGATATCTTTGAGGCCTATGCTGGAAAAGGAAATATCTTCACATAAAAACAAGACAGAAGCATTCTCAGAAACTACTTTGCAATGTGTGCGTTCAACACACAGACTTTAAACTTGCTTTTGGCGGAGCAGTTCTGAAACAGTCTTTTTGTACAGTCTGCAAGTGGATATTTGGAGCGCTTTAAGGCCTACGCTGAAAAAAGAAATAACTTCAATCAAAAAGTAGAAAGAAGCATTCTCAGAAACCTCTTTGTGATGTGTGTATTGAACTCACAGAGTTGAACCTTCCTTTTGATAGAGGAGTTTTGAGATACTCTTTTTGTAGGATCTGCAAGTGAATAGTTGGAATGATTTGAGGCCTATGATGGTAAAGGAAATATCTTCACATAAAAACTATAGAGAAGCATTCTCGGAAACTTCCTTGTGATGTGTGCATTCAACTCACAGAGTTGAACCTTCCTTCTGATAGTGCAGTTTTGAAACACTCGTTTTGTATCATCTGCAAGTGGATACTTGGAGCGCTTTGAATCCTATACTGGAAATTAAATGTCTTCTCATAAAAACTATACAGAAGCAATCTCCGAAACCACCTTGTGATGTGTGTATTCAACTCAGAGAGTTGAACCTTCCTTTTTTTAGAGCAGTTTTGAAACACTCTTTTTGCAAAATCTGCAAGTGAATACTTGGATCGCTTTGAAGCCTCTGCAGGGTAAAGGAAATATCTTCACATAAAAACAAAACAGAAGCATTGTCAGAAACTTCTTTAGGATGTGTGCATTCAATTCACAGAGTTGAACCCTCCTTTCGATAGAGCAGTTTTGAAACACTCCTTTTGTAGTGTGTGCAAGTAGACATTTGGAGCTCCTTCAGGCCTGTGCTGGAAAAGGAAATGTCTTCACACAAAAACTAGACAGAAGTATTCTCAGAAACTTCTTTGTGATGCATGCATTCAAAACACGGAGTTGAACCTTCCTTTTGATAGAACAGTTTTGAAACACTCTTATTGTAGAATCTGCATGTGGATATTTGGAACGCTTTGAGGCCTATGCTAGAAAAGAAAATATCTTCGCAAAAAAATTAGACAGAAGCATTCTCAGAAACTTTTTTGTGATGTGTGCATTAAACTCACAGTGTTGAACCTGCCTTTTGATAGAGCAGTTTTGAAACACTCTTTTTGTAGAATCTGCAGGTGGATATTTGGAGTGCTTTGAGGACAATGCTATATAAGGAAATGTCTTCACATAAAACCTAGACAGAAACACTATCAGAAACTTCTTTGTGACGTGTGCTTCCAAATCACAGAGTTGAACCTTCCTTTTGATACAGCAGGTTCGGAACACACTTTTTGTGGAATCTGCAAGTGAATTTTGGGAGCGCTTTGAGGACTATGCTGGAAAAGGAAATATATTCACCTAAAAACTAGAAAGAGGCATTCTCAAAAACTACTCTGTGATGTGTGCGCTAAACTCACAACGTTGAACATCCCTTTTGCTAGAGCAGTTTGGAAACACTGTTTTTGTAAAATCTGCAAGTGAATATTTGGAGTGATTGAGACCTCTGCTGGAAAATCATATAACTTCAAATAAGAACGGGACAGAAGTATTCTCAGAAACATCTTTGTGATGTCTGCATTCAACTCGTGGAGTTGAAACTTCCTTTTGGTAGAGCAGTTTTGAAACTGTCTTTTTGTGGAAGCTACAAGTGGATATTTGGAAGGCTTTGAGGCTTATGCTGGAAAAGCTAATAACTTCACATAAAAAGTAGAGAGAAGCATTCTCAGAAACTTCTTTGTGATGAGTGCATTCAAGTGTACATTTGGAGTGCTTTGAGGCCTTTGCTGGAAAAGGAAATAACTTCACATAAAAATTAGACAGAAGCATTCTCAGAAACTTCTTTGTGATGTGTGCATTCAACTCACAGAGTTGGATCTTCCTTTTCTTAGAGCGGTTTGGAAACAATATTTTTGTAGAATATTCAAGTGGACATTTGGAGGGCTTTGAGGCCTATGCTGGAAAAGGAAATAACTTCACATAAAAACTAGACAGAAGCACTCTCAGGAACTTCTTTATAATGTGTGCATAAAACTCACACAGTTGAATCTTCCTTTTGATAGAGGAGTTTTGAAACACTATTTTTCTAGAATATTCAAGTGGACATTTGGTGGGCTTTGAGGCCTATTCTGGAAAAGGAAATATCTTCACATAAAAACTAGACAGAAGTACTCTCAGGAACTTCTTTATGATGTGTGCATTCAACTCACAGAGTTGAACCTTTCTTTTGATAGAGCAGTTTTGAAATACTCTTTTTGTAGAATACGCAAGCAGGGGTTTGGAGCGCTTTAAGTCCTATGCTGGAAAAGGAAACATTTTCAGATAAAAACTAGACAGAAGCATTCTCTCAAGCTTCTCTGTGATGTTTGCATTCAACTCGCAGAGTTGAACCTTGCTTTTGATAGAGCAGTTTTGAAACACTCTTTTTGTAGGATCTGCAACGATATATTTGGAGCGATTTGAGGCCTATGATGGCAAAGGAAATATCTTCACATAAAAACTAGACAGAAGCATTCTCAGAAACGTATTTGTTATGAGTCCATTCAACTCACAGAGTTGAACCTTCGTTTTGATAGGGCAGTTTTGAAACACTCTTTTTGTAGAATCTTCAAGTGGACATTTTTAGTGCTTTGACGATATGCTGGAAAAGGAAATATCTTCACATAAAAACTACACAGAAGCATTCTCAGAAACTTCTTTGTGATGTGTGCTTTCAACTCACAGATGTAAACATTTCTTTTGATAGAGTAGTTTTGAAACACTCTTTTTGTAGAATCTGCAAGTGGATATATGGAGCGCTTTGAAGCCTATGCTGGAAAAGGAAATATCTTCACATAAAAACTATACAGAAGCATTCTCAGCAACTTCCTTGTGATTTGTGCATTCAACTCGGAGAGTTGAACCGTCCTTTTGTTAGAGCAGTTTGGGAACACTCTTTTTGTAGAATCTGCAAGTGGATATTTGGAGCACTTTGAAGCCTAAGCTGGAAAAGGAAACAACTTCACATAAAAACTAGAAGGAAGCATTCTCACAAACTTTTTTGTGATGTGTGCATTCAACTCAGCGAGTTTACCCTTACTTTTGATAGAGCAGTTTTGAAACACTCTTTTTGTAGAATGTGCAAGTAGACATTTGGAGCTCTTTCAGGCCTGTGCTGGAATAGAAAAGATCTTCACACAAAAACTAGACAGAAGCATTCTCAGAAACTTCTTTGTGATGTGTGCATTCCACTCACAGAGTTGAACCTTCCTTTTGATAGAGCAATTCTGAAACACTCTTTTTGTAGAATCCGCAAGTGGATATTTGGAGCACTTTGAGGCCTATGCTGGAAAAGGAAATATTTTCACGTAAAAACAAGACCGAAGCACTCTATCAAACTTCTTTGTGATGTTTACATTCAACTCACAGGGTTGAACCTTCCCTTGAATAGGGCAGTTTTGAAAGAATCTTTTTGTAGTATATGCAACTAGATATTTGGAGCGCTTTGAGTCCTATGAGGGAAATGGAAATAATTTTAGATAAAAACTAGACAGAGGCATTCTCAGAAACATATTTGTTACGAGTGAATTCAAGTCACAGAGTTGAACCTTCCTTTTGGCAGAGCGGTTTTGAAACCCTCTTTTTATTGAATCTTCCATTGGAGATTTAGAGCGCTTTGACGCAATGCTGGAAAAGGAAATATCTTCACATAAAAACTAGACGGATGCATTCCCAGAAACTTCTTTTTGATGCGTGCTTTCAACTCACAGAGTTGAACCTTTCTTTTGATAGAGCAGTTTTGAAGCCCTCTCTTTGAAGAATCTTCATGTGGACATTTGGATATCTTTGAGGCCTATGCTGGAAAAGGAAATATCTTCACATAAAAACAAGACAGAAGCATTCTCAGAAACTACCTTGCAATGTGTGCGTTCAACACACAGACTTTAAACTTACTTTTGGCGGAGCATTTCTGAAACAGTCTTTTTGTACAGTCTGCAAGTGGATATTTGGAGCGCTTTAAGGCCTACGCTGAAAAAAGAAATAACTTCAATCAAAAAGTAGAAAGAAGCATTCTCAGAAACCTCTTTGTGATGTGTGTATTGAACTCACAGAGTTGAACCTTCCTTTTGATAGAGGAGTTTTGAGATACTCTTTTTGTAGGATCTGCAAGTGAATAGTTGTAATGATTTGAGGCCTATGATGGTAAAGGAAATATCTTCACATAAAAACTATAGAGAAGCATTCTCGGAAACTTCCTTGTGATGTGTGCATTCAACTCACAGAGTTGAACCTTCCTTCTGATAGTGCAGTTTTGAAACACTCGTTTTGTATCATCTGCAAGTGGATACTTGGAGCGCTTTGAAGCCTATACTGGAAAAGTAAATGTCTTCTCATAAAAACTATACAGAAGCAATCTCCGAAACCACCTTGTGATGTGTGTATTCAACTCAGAGAGTTGAACCTTCCTTTTTTTAGAGCAGTTGTGAAACACTCCTTTTGTAGTGTGTGCAAGTAGACATTTGGAGCTCCTTCAGGCCTGTGCTGGAAAAGGAAATATCTTCACACAAAAACTAGACAGAAGTATTCTCAGAAACTTCTTTGTGATGCATGCATTCAAAACACGGAGTTGAACCTTCCTTTTGATAGAACAGTTTTGAAACACTCTTATTGTAGAATCTGCATGTGGATATTTGGAGCGCTTTGAGGCCTATGCTAGAAAAGAAAATATCTTCGCAAAAAAATTAGACAGAAGCATTCTCAGAAACTTTTTTGTGATGTGTGCATTAAACTCACAGTGTTGAACCTGCCTTTTGATAGAGCAGTTTTGAAACACTCTTTTTGTAGAATCTGCAGGTGGATATTTGGAGTGCTTTGAGGACAATGCTATATAAGGAAATGTCTTCACATAAAACCTAGACAGAAACACTATCAGAAACTTCTTTGTGATGTGTGCTTCCAAATCACAGAGTTGAACCTTCCTTTTGATATAGCAGGTTTGGAACACACTTTTTGTGGAATCTGCAAGTGAATTTTGGGAGCGCTTTGAGGACTATGCTGGAAAAGGAAATATATTCACCTAAAAACTAGAAAGAGGCATTCTCAAAAACTTCTCTGTGATGTGTGCGCTAAACTCACAATGTTGAACATTCCTTTTGCTAGAGCAGTTTTGAAACACTGTTTTTGTAAAATCTGCAAGTGAATATTTGGAGTGATTGAGACCTCTGCTGGAAAATCATATAACTTCAAATAAGAACGGGACAGAAGTATTCTCAGAAACATCTTTGTGATGTCTGCATTCAACTCGCGGAGTTGAAACTTCCTTTTGGTAGAGCAGTTTTGAAACTGTCTTTTTGTGGAAGCTACAAGTGGATATTTGGAAGGCTTTGAGGCTTATGCTGGAAAAGCTAATAACTTCACATAAAAAGTAGAGAGAAGCATTCTCAGAAACTTCTTTGTGATGAGTGCATTCAAGTGTACATTTGGAGTGCTTTGAGGCCTTTGCTGGAAAAGGAAACAACTTCACATAAAAATTAGACAGAAGCATTCTCAGAAACTTCTTTGTGATGTGTGCATTCAACTCACAGAGTTGGATCTTCCTTTTCTTAGAGCGGTTTTGAAACAATATTTTTGTAGAATATTCAAGTGTACATTTGGAGGGCTTTGAGGCCTATTCTGGAAAAGGAAATATCTTCACATAAAAACTAGACAGAAGTACTCTCAGGAACTTCTTTATGATGTGTGCATTCAACTCACAGAGTTGAACCTTTCTTTTGATAGAGCAGTTTTGAAATATTCTTTTTGTAGAATATGCAAGCGGGGGTTTGGAGCGCCTTAAGTCCTATGCTGGAAAAGGAAACATTTTCAGATAAAAACTAGACAGAAGCATTCTCTCAAGCTTCTCTGTGATGTTTGCATTCAACTCGCAGAGTTGAACCTTGCTTTTGATAGAGCAGTTTTGAAACACTCTTTTTGTAGGATCTGCAACGATATATTTGGAGCGATTTGAGGTCTATGATGGAAAAGGAAATATCTTCACATAAAAACTAGACAGAAGCATTCTCAGAAACGTATTTGTTATGAGTCCATTCAACTCACAGAGTTGAAGCTTCGTTTTGATAGGGCAGTTTTGAAACACTCTTTTTGTAGAATCTTCAAGTGGACATTTTTAGTGCTTTGACGATATGCTGGAAAAGGAAATATCTTCACATAAAAACTACACAGAAGCATTCTCAGAAACTTCTTTGTGATGTGTGCTTTCAACTCACAGATGTAAACATTTCTTTTGATAGAGTAGTTTTGAAACACTCTTTTTGTAGAATCTGCAAGTGGATATATGGAGCGCTTTGAAGCCTATGCTGGAAAAGGAAATATCTTCACATAAAAACTCTACAGAAGCATTCTCAGCAACTTCCTTGTGATTTGTGCATTCATCTCGGAGAGTTGAACCGTCCTTTTGTTAGAGCAGTTTGGGAACACTCTTTTTGTAGAATCTGCAAGTGGATATTTGGAGCACTTTGAAGCCTAAGCTGGAAAAGGAAACAACTTCACATAAAAACTAGAAGGAAGCATTCTCACAAACTTTTTTGTGATGTGTGCATTCAACTCAGCGAGTTTAACCTTACTTTTGATAGAGCAGTTTTGAAACACTCTTTTTGTAGAATGTGCAAGTAGACATTTGGAGCTCTTTCAGGCCTGTGCTGGAATAGAAAAGATCTTCACACAAAAACTAGACAGAAGCATTCTCAGAAACTTCTTTGTGATGTGTGCATTCCACTCACAGAGTTGAACCTTCCTTTTGATAGAGCAATTCTGAAACACTCTTTTTGTAGAATCCGCAAGTGGATAATTGGAGCAATTTGAGGCCTATGCTGGAAAAGGAAATATTTTCACGTAAAAACAAGACCGAAGCACTCTATCAAACTTCTTTGTGATGTTTACATTCAACTCACAGAGTTGAACCTTCCCTTGAATAGGGCAGTTTTGAAAGAATCTTTTTGTAGTATATGCAACTAGATATTTGGAGCGCTTTGAGTCCTATGAGGGAAGTGGAAATATTTTTAGATAAAAACTAGACAGAGGCATTCTCAGAAACATATTTGTTACGAGTGAATTCAAGTCACAGAGTTGAACCTTCCTTTTGGCAGAGCGGTTTTGAAACCCTCTTTTTATTGAATCTTCTATTGGAGATTTAGAGCGCTTTGACGCAATGCTGGAAAAGGAAATATCTTCACATAAAAACTAGACGGATGCATTCCCAGAAACTTCTTTTTGATGTGTGCTTTCAACTCACAGAGTTGAACCTTTCTTTTGATAGAGCAGTTTTGAAACCCTCTCTTTGAAGAATCTTCATGTGGACCTTTGGATATCTTTGAGGCCTATGCTGGAAAAGGAAATATCTTCACATAAAAACAAGACAGAAGCATTCTCAGAAACTACTTTGCAATGTGTGCGTTCAACACACAGACTTTAAACTTACTTTTGGCGGAGCAGTTCTGAAACAGTCTTTTTGTACAGTCTGCAAGTGGATATTTGGAGCGCTTTAAGGCCTACGCTGAAAAAAGAAATAACTTCAATCAAAAAGTAGAAAGAAGCATTCTCAGAAACCTCTTTGTGATGTGTGTATTGAACTCACAGAGTTGAACCTTCCTTTTGATAGAGGAGTTTTGAGATACTCTTTTTGTAGGATCTGCAAGTGAATAGTTGGAATGATTTGAGGCCTATGATGGTAAAGGAAATATCTTCGGATAAAAACTATAGAGAAGCATTCTCGGAAACTTCCTTGTGATGTGTGCATTCAACTCACAGAGTTGAACCTTCCTTCTGATAGTGCAGTTTTGAAACACTCGTTTTGTATCATCTGCAAGTGGATACTTGGAGCGCTTTGAAGCCTATACTGGAAAAGTAAATGTCTTCTCATAAAAACTATACAGAAGCAATCTCCGAAACCACCTTGTGATGTGTGTATTCAACTCAGAGAGTTGAACCTTCCTTTTTTTAGAGCAGTTTTGAAACACTCTTTTTGCAAAATCTGCAAGTGAATACTTGGATCGCTTTGAAGCCTCTGCAGGGTAAAGGAAATATCTTCACATAAAAACAAAACAGAAGCATTGTCAGAAACTTCTTTAGGATGTGTGCATTCAATTCACAGAGTTGAACCTTCCTTTTGATAGAGCAGTTTTGAAACACTCCTTTTGTAGTGTGTGCAAGTAGACATTTGGAGCTCCTTCAGGCCTGTGCTGGAAAAGGAAATATCTTCACACAAAAACTAGACAGAAGTATTCTCAGAAACTTCTTTGTGATGCATGCATTCAAAACACGGAGTTGAACCTTCCTTTTGATAGAACAGTTTTGAAACACTCTTATTGTAGAATCTGCATGTGGATATTTGGAGCGCTTTGAGGCCTATGCTAGAAAAGAAAATATCTTCGCATAAAAATTAGACAGAAGCATTCTCAGAAACTTTTTTGTGATGTGTGCATTAAACTCACAGTGTTGAACCTGCCTTTTGATAGAGCAGTTTTGAAACACTCTTTTTGTAGAATCTGCAGGGGGATATTTGGAGTGTTTTGAGGACAATGCTATATAAGGAAATGTCTTCACATAAAACCTAGACAGAAACACTATCAGAAACTTCTTTGTGATGTGTGCTTCCAAATCACAGAGTTGAACCTTCCTTTTGATATAGCAGGTTTGGACCACACTTTTTGTGGAATCTGCAAGTGAATTTTGGGAGCGCTTTGAGGACTATGCTGGAAAAGGAAATATATTCACATAAAAACTAGAAAGAGGCATTCTCAAAAACTTCTCTGTGATGTGTGCGCTAAACTCACAACGTTGAACATCCCTTTTGCTAGAGCAGTTTTGAAACACTGTTTTTGTAAAATCTGCAAGTGAATATTTGGAGTGATTGTGACCTCTGCTGGAAAATCATATAACTTCAAAGAAGAACGGGACAGAAGTATTCTCAGAAACATCTTTGTGATGTCTGCATTCAACTGGCGGAGTTGAAACTTCCTTTTGGTAGAGCAGTTTTGAAACTGTCTTTTTGTGGAAGCTACAAGTGGATATTTGGAAGGCTTTGAGGCTTATGCTGGAAAAGCTAATAACTTCACATAAAAAGTAGAGAGAAGCATTCTCAGAAACTTCTTTGTGATGAGTGCATTCAAGTGTACATTTGGAGTGCTTTGAGGCCTTTGCTGGAAAAGGAAATAACTTCACATAAAAATTAGACAGAAGCATTCTCAGAAACTTCTTTGTGATGTGTGCATTCAACTCACAGAGTTGGATCTTCCTTTTCTTAGAGCGGTTTTGAAACAATATTTTTGTAGAATATTCAAGTGGACATTTGGAGGGCTTTGAGGCCTATGCTGGAAAAGGAAATAACTTCACATAAAAACTAGACAGAAGCACTCTCAGGAACTTCTTTATAATGTGTGCATAAAACTCACACAGTTGAATCTTCCTTTTGATAGAGGAGTTTTGAAACACTATTTTTCTAGAATATTCAAGTGGACATTTGGTGGGCTTTGAGGCCTATTCTGGAAAAGGAAATATCTTCACATAAAAACTAGACAGAAGTACTCTCAGGAACTTCTTTGTGATGTGTGCATTCAACTCACAGAGTTGAACCTTTCTTTTGATAGAGCAGTTTTGAAATACTCTTTTTGTAGAATATGCAAGCGGGGGTTTGGAGCGCTTTAAGTCCTATGCTGGAAAAGGAAACATTTTCAGATAAAAACTAGACAGAAGCATTCTCTCAAGCTTCTCTGTGATGTTTGCATTCAACTCGCAGAGTTGAACCTTGCTTTTGATAGAGCAGTTTTGAAACACTCTTTTTGTAGGATCTGCAACGATATATTTGGAGCGATTTGAGGCCTATGATGGCAAAGGAAATATCTTCACATAAAAACTAGACAGAAGCATTCTCAGAAACGTATTTGTTATGAGTCCATTCAACTCACAGAGTTGAACCTTCGTTTTGATAGGGCAGTTTTGAAACACTCTTTTTGTAGAATCTTCAAGTGGACATTTTTAGTGCTTTGACGATATGCTGGAAAAGGAAGTATCTTCACATAAAAACTACACAGAAGCATTCTCAGAAACTTCTTTGTGATGTGTGCTTTCAACTCACAGATGTAAACATTTCTTTTGATAGAGTAGTTTTGAAACACTCTTTTTGTAGAATCTGCAAGTGGATATATGGAGCGCTTTGAAGCCTATGCTGGAAAAGGAAATATCTTCACATAAAAACTATACAGAAGCATTCTCAGCAACTTCCTTGTGATTTGTGCATTCAACTCGGAGAGTTGAACCGTCCTTTTGTTAGAGCAGTTTGGGAACACTCTTTTTGTAGAATCTGCAAGTGGATATTTGGAGCACTTTGAAGCCTAAGCTGGAAAAGGAAACAACTTCACATAAAAACTAGAAGGAAGCATTCTCACAAACTTTTTTGTGATGTGTGCATTCAACTCAGTGAGTTTAACCTTACTTTTGATAGAGCAGTTTTTTTTTTTTTTTTTTTTTTTTTTTGTTTTTAGGATTTTTTTTTTTTTTTTAATAATTAGTTTATTTCTTTATTTTTAATTTTGAAATAACATTTCAGACTTCCATTAAGGTTGCAAGAATGGTCTAAAAAACTTCCATATGCCCTTCATCCATATTCCCCAACTGTTAAAATTTCACCACATCTCCTTCCTTCCTTCCTTTCTTCTCTTTTTTCTTTTTTTTTTTTTCTTTTTTTTCTTCTTTTATTATTATTTATTATTATTAAACTTTAGGTTTTATGGTACATGTGCGCAATGTGCAGGTAAGTTACATATGTATACATGTGCCATGCTGGTGCGCTGCACCCACCAACTCGTCATCTAGCATTAGGTATATCTCCCAGTGCTATCCCTCCCCCCTCCCCCCACCCCACAACAGTCCCCAGAGTGTGATGTTCCCCTTCCTGTGTCCATGGGTTCTCATTGTTCAATTCCCACCTATGAGTGAGAATATGCGGTGTTTGGTTTTTTGTTCTTGCGATAGTTTACTGAGAATGATGATTTCCAATTTCATCCATGTCCCTACAAAGGACGTGAACTCATCATTTTTTATGGCTGCATAGTATTCCATGGTGTATATGTGCCACATTTTCTTAATCCAGTCTATCATTGTTGGACATTTGGGTTGGTTCCAAGTCTTTGCTATTGTGAATAATGCCGCAATAAACATACGTGTGCATGTGTCTTTATAGCAGCATGATTCATAGTCCTTTGGGTATATACCCAGTAATGGGATGGCTGGGTCGAATGGAATTTCTAGTTCTAGATCCCTGAGGAATCGCCACACTGACTTCCACAAGGGTTGAATTAGTTTACAGTCCCACCAACAGTGTAAAAGTGTTCCTATTTCTCCACATCCTCTCCAGCACCTGTTGTTTCCTGACTTTTTAATGATTGCCATTCTAACTGGTGTGAGATGGTATCTCATTGTGGTTTTGATTTGCATTTCTCTGATGGCCAGTGATGGTGAACATTTTTTCATGTGTTTTTTGGCTGCATAAATGTCTTCTTTTGAGAAGTGTCTGTTCATGTCCTTCGCCCACTTTTTGATGGGGTTGTTTGTTTTTTTCTTGTAAATTTGCTGGAGTTCATTGTAGATTCTGGATATTAGCCCTTTGTCAGATGAGTAGGTTGCGAAAATTTTCTCCCATTTTGTAGGTTGCCTGTTCACTCTGATGGTAGTTTCTTTTGCTGTGCAGAAGCTCTTTAGTTTAATTAGATCCCATTTGTCAATTTTGGCTTTTGTTGCCATTGCTTTTGGTGTTTTAGACATGAAGTCCTTGCCCATGCCTATGTCCTGAATGGTAATGCCTAGGTTTTCTTCTAGGGTTTTTATGGTTTTAGGTCTAACATTTAAGTCTTTAATCCATCTTGAATTGATTTTTGTATAAGGTGTAAGGAAGGGATCCAGTTTCAGCTTTCTACATATGGCTAGCCAGTTTTCCCAGCACCATTTATTAAATAGGGAATCCTTTCCCCATTTCTTGTTTTTGTCAGGTTTGTCAAAGATCAAATACTTGTAGATATGTGGCATTATTTCTGAGGGCTCTGTTCTGTTCCATTGATCTATATCTCTGTTTTGGTACCAGTACCATGCTGTTTTGGTTACTGTAGCCTTGTAGTATAGTTTGAAGTCAGGTAGTGTGATGCCTCCAGCTTTGTTCTTTTGGCTTAGGATTGACTTGGTGATGCGGGCTCTTTTTTGGTTCCATATGAACTTTAAAGTAGTTTTTTCCAATTCTGTGAAGAAAGTCATTGGTAGCTTGATGGGGATGGCATTGAATCTGTAAATTACCTTGGGAAGGATGGCCATTTTCATGATATTGATTCTTCCTACCCATGAGCATGGAATGTTCTTCCATTTGTTTGTATCCTCTTTTATTTCCTTGAGCAGTGGTTTGTAGTTCTCCTTGAAGAGGTCTTTCACATCCCTTGTAAGTTGGATGCCTAGGTATTTTATTCTCTTTGAAGCAATTGTGAATGGGAGTTCACTGATGATTTGGCTCTCTGTTTGTCTGTTATTGGTGTATAAGAATGCTTGTGATTTTTGCACATTGATTTTGTATCCTGAGACTTTGCTGAAGTTGCTTATCAGCTTAAGGAGATTTTGGGCTGAGACAATGGGGTTTTCTAGATATACTATCATGTCATCTGCAAACAGGGACAATTTGACTTCCTCTTTTCCTAATTGAATACCCTTTATTTCCTTCTCCTGCCTAATTGCCCTGGCCAGAACTTCCAACACTATGTTGAATAGAAGTGGTGAGAGAGGGCATCCCTGTCTTGTGCCAGTTTTCAAAGGGAATGCTTCCAGTTTTTGCCCATTCAGTATGATATTGGCTGTGGGTTTGTCATAGATAGCTCTTATTATTTTGAGATACGTCCCATCAATTCCTAATTTATTGAGAGTTTTTAGCATGAAGGGTTGTTGAATTTTGTCAAAGGCCTTTTCTGCATCTATTGAGATAATCATGTGGTTTTTGTCTTTGGTTCTGTTTATATGCCGGATTACATTTATTGATTTGCGTATATTGAACCAGCCTTGCATCCCAGGGATGAAGCCCACTTGATCATGGTGGATAAGCTTTTTGATGTGCTGCTGGATTCTGTTTGCCAGTATTTTATTGAGGATTTTTGCATCAATGTTCATCAAGGATATTGGTCTAAAATTCTCTTTTTTTGTTGTGTCTCTGCCAGGCTTTGGCATCAGGATGATGCTGGCCTCATAAAATGAGTTAGGGAGGATTCCCTCTTTTTCTATTGATTGGAATAGTTTCAGAAGGAATGGTACCAGCTCCTCCTTGTACCTCTGGTAGAATTCGGCTGTGAATCCATCTGGACCTGGACTTTTTTTGGTTGGTAAGCTATTGATTATTGCCACAATTTCAGCTCCTGTTATTGGTCTATTCAGAGATTCAACTTCTTCCTGGTTTAGTCTTGGGAGAGTGTATGTGTTGAGGAATTTATCCATTTCTTCTAGATTTTCTAGTTTATTTGCATAGAGGTGTTTGTAATATTCTCTGATGGTAGTTTGTATTTCTGTGGGATCGGTGGTGATATCCCCTTTATCATTTTTTATTGCATCTATATGATTCTTCTCTCTTTTTTTCTTTATTAATCTTGCTAGCGGTCTATCAATTTTGTTGATCCTTTCAAAAAACCAGCTCCTGGATTCATTTATTTTTTGAAGGGTTTTTTGTGTCTCTATTTCCTTCAGTTCTGCTCTGATTTTAGTTATTTCTTCCCTTCTGCTAGCTTTTGAATGTGTTTGCTCTTGCTTTTCTAGTTCTTTTAATTGTGATGTTAGGGTGTCAATTTTGGATCTTTCCTGCTTTCTCTTGTGGGCATTTAGTGCTATAAATTTCCCTCTACACACTGCTTTGAATGCATCCCAGAGATTCTGGTATGTTGTGTCTTGGTTCTCGTTGGTTTCAAAGAACATCTTTATTTCTGCCTTCATTTCGTTATGTACCCAGTAGTCATTCAGGAGCAGGTTGTTCAGTTTCCACGTAGTTGAGCGGTTTTGAGTGAGATTCTTAATCCTGAGTTCTAGCTTGATTTCACTGTGATCTGAGAGACAGTTTGTTACAATTTCTGTTCTTTTACATTTATTGAGGAGAGCTTTACTTCCAAGTATATGGTCAATTTTGGAATAGGTGTGGTGTGGTGCTGAAAAAAATGTATATTCTGTTGATTTGGGGTGGAGAGTTCTGTAGATGTCTATTAGGTCCGCTTGGTGCAGAGCTGAGTTCAATTCCTGGGTATCCTTGTTGACTTTCTGTCTCGTTGATCTGTCTAATGTTGATAGTGGGGTGTTAAAGTCTCCCATTATTAATGTGTGGGAGTCTAAGTCTCTTTGTAGGTCACTCAGGACTTGCTTTATGAATCTGGGTGCTCCTGTATTGGGTGCATATATATTTAGGATAGTTAGCTCTTCTTGTTGAATTAATCCCTTTACCATTATGTAATGGCCTTCTTTGTCTCTTTTGATCTTTGTTGGTTTAAAGTCTGTTTTATCAGAGACTAGGATTGCAACCCCTGCCTTTTTTTGTTTTCCATTTGCTTGGTAGATCTTCCTCCATCCTTTTATTTTGAGCCTATGTGTGTCTCTGCACGTGAGATGGGTTTCCTGAATACAGCACACTGATGGGTCTTGAGTCTTTATCCAGTTTGCCAGTCTGTGTCTTTTAATTGGAGCATTTAGTCCATTTACATTTAAAGTTAATATTGTTATGTGTGAATTTGATCCTGTCATTATGATGTTAGCTGGATATTTTGCTCATTAGTTGATGCAGTCTCTTCCTAGTCTCGATGTTCTTTACATTTCGGTATGATTTTGCAGTGGCTGGTACCGGTTGTGCCTTTCCATGTTTAGCGCTTCCTTCAGGAGCTCTTTTAGGGCAGGCCTGGTGGTGAAAAAATCTCTCAGCATTTGCTTGTCTGTAAAGTATTTTATTTCTCCTTCACTTATGAAGCTTAGTTTGGCAGGATATGAAATTCTGGGTTGAAAATTCTTTTCTTTAAGAATGTTGAATATTGGCCCCCACTCTCTTCTGGCTTGTAGGGTTTCTGCCGAGAGATCCGCTGTTAGTCTGATGGGCTTCCCTTTGATGGTAACCCGACCTTTCTCTCTGGCTGCCCTTAACATTTTTTCCTTCATTTCAACTTTGGTGAATCTGACAATGATGTGTCTTGGAGTTGCTCTTCTCGAGGAGTATCTTTGTGGCGTTCTCTGTATTTCCTGAATCTGAATATTGGCCTGCCTTGCTAGATTGGGGAAGTTCTCCTGGATAATATCCTGCAGAGTGTTTTCCAACTTGTTTCCATTCTCCCCGTCACTTTCAGGTACACCAATCAGACGTAGATTTGGTCTTTTCACATAGTCCCACATTTCTTGGAGGCTTTGCTCGTTTCTTTTTATTCTTTTTTCTCTAAACTTCCCTTCTCGCTTCATTTCATTCATTTCATCTTCCAGGGCTGATACCCTTTCTTCCATTTGATCGCATCGGCTCCTGAGGCTTCTGCATTCTTCACGTAGTTCTCGAGCCTTGGTTTTCAGCTCCATCAGCTCCTTTAAGCACTTCTCTGTATTGGTTATTCTAGTTATACATTATTCTAAATTTTTTTCAAAGTTTTCAACTTCTTTGCCTTTGGTTTGAATATCCTCCCGTAGCTCGGAGTAATTTGATCGTCTGAAGCCTTCTTCTCTCAGCTCGTCAAAGTCATTCTCTGTCCAGCTTTGTTCCGTTGCTGGTGAGGAACTGCGTTCCTTTGGAGGAGGAGAGGTACTCTGGTTTTTAGAGTTTCCAGTTTTTCTGCTCTGTTTTTTCCCCATCTTTGTGGTTTTAACTACTTTTGGTCTTTGATGATGGTGATGTACAGATGGGTTTTTGGTGTGGATGTCCTTTTTGTTAGTTTTCCTTCTAACAGACAGGACCCTCAGCTGCAGGTCTGTTGGAGTACCTGGCCGGCCGTGTGAGGTGTCAGTCTGCCCCTGCTGGGGGGTGCCTCCCAGTTAGGCTGCTCGGGGGTCAGGGGTCAGGGACCCACTTGAGGAGGCAATCAGCCCGTTCTCAGATCTCCAGCTGCGTGCTGGGAGAACCACTGCTCTCCTCACAGCTGTCAGACAGGGACATTTAAGTCTGCAGAGGTTACTGCTGTCTTTTAGTTTGTCTGTGTCCTGCCCCCAGAGGTGGAGCCTACAGAGGCAGGCAGGCCTCCTTGAGCTGTGGTGGGCTCCACCCAGTTCAAGCTTCCAGGCTGCTTTGTTTACCTAAGCGAGCCTGGGCAATGGCGGGCGCCCCTCCCCCAGCCTCGCTGCCGACTTGCTGTATGATCTCAGACTGCTGTGCTAGCAATCAGCGAGACTCCGTGGGCGTAGGACCCTCTGAGCCAGGTGCGGGCTATACTCTCCTGGGGCACCGTTTCCTAAGCCCATCGGAAAAGCACAGTATTCGGGTGGGAGTGGCCCGATTTTCCAGGTGCCGTCTGTCACCCCTGGAAGGGGAACTCCCTGACCCCTTGCGCTTCCCGAATGAGGCAATGCCTCGCCCCTGCTTCGGCTGGCGCACAGTGCGCTCACCCACTGACCTGCACCCACTGTCTGGCACTCCCTAGTGAGATGAACACGGTACCTCAGATGGAAATGCAGAAATCACCCGTTTTCTGCGTCGCTCACGCTGGGAGCTGTAGACCGGAGCTGTTCCTATTCGGCCATCTTGGATAGAGCAGTTTTGAAACACTCTTTTTGTAGAATGTGCAAGTAGACATTTGGAGCTCTTTCAGGCCTGTGCTGGAATAGAAAAGATCTTCACACAAAAACTAGACAGAAGCATTCTCAGAAACTTCTTTGTGATGTGTGCATTCCACTCACAGAGTTGAACCTTCCTTTTGATAGAGCAATTCTGAAACACTCTTTTTGTAGAATCCGCAAGTGGATACTTGGAGCACTTTGAGGCCTATGCTGGAAAAGGAAATATTTTCACGTAAAAACAAGACCGAAGCACTCTATCAAACTTCTTTGTGATGTTTACATTCAACTCACAGAGTTGAACCTTCCCTTGAATAGGGCAGTTTTGAAAGAATCTTTTTGTAGTATATGCAACTAGATATTTGGAGCACTTTGAGTCCTATGAGGGAAGTGGAAATATTTTTAGATAAAAACTAGACAGAGGCATTCTCAGAAACATATTTGTTACGAGTGAATTCAAGTCACAGAGTTGAACCTTCCTTTTGGCAGAGCGGTTTTGAAACCCTCTTTTTATTGAATCTTCCATTGGAGATTTAGAGCGCTTTGACGCAATGCTGGAAAAGGAAATATCTTCACATAAAAACTGGACGGATGCATTCCCAGAAACTTCTTTTTGATGCGTGCTTTAAACTCACAGAGTTGAACCTTTCTTTTGATAGAGCAGTTTTGAAACCCTCTCTTTGAAGAATCTTCATGTGGACATTTGGATATCTTTGAGGCCTATGCTGGAAAAGGAAATATCTTCACATAAAAACAAGACAGAAGCATTCTCAGAAACTACTTTGCAATGTGTGCGTTCAACACACAGACTTTAAACTTGCTTTTGGCGGAGCAGTTCTGAAACAGTCTTTTTGTACAGTCTGCAAGTGGATATTTGGAGCGCTTTAAGGCCTACGCTGAAAAAAGAAATAACTTCAATCAAAAAGTAGAAAGAAGCATTCTCAGAAACCTCTTTGTGATGTGTGTATTGAACTCACAGAGTTGAACCTTCCTTTTGATAGAGGAGTTTTGAGATACTCTTTTTGTAGGATCTGCAAGTGAATAGTTGGAATGATTTGAGGCCTATGATGGTAAAGGAAATATCTTCGGATAAAAACTATAGAGAAGCATTCTCGGAAACTTCCTTGTGATGTGTGCATTCAACTCACAGAGTTGAACCTTCCTTCTGATAGTGCAGTTTTGAAACACTCGTTTTGTATCATCTGCAAGTGGATACTTGGAGCGCTTTGAAGCCTATACTGGAAATTAAATGTCTTCTCATAAAAACTATACAGAAGCAATCTCCGAAACCACCTTGTGATGTGTGTATTCAACTCAGAGAGTTGAACCTTCCTTTTTTTAGAGCAGTTTTGAAACACTCTTTTTGCAAAATCTGCAAGTGAATACTTGGATCGCTTTGAAGCCTCTGCAGGGTAAAGGAAATATCTTCACATAAAAACAAAACAGAAGCATTGTCAGAAACTTCTTTAGGATGTGTGCATTCAATTCACAGAGTTGAACCTTCCTTTCGATAGAGCAGTTTTGAAACACTCCTTTTGTAGTGTGTGCAAGTAGACATTTGGAGCTCCTTCAGGCCTGTGCTGGAAAAGGAAATGTCTTCACACAAAAACTAGACAGAAGTATTCTCAGAAACTTCTTTGTGATGCATGCATTCAAAACACGGAGTTGAACCTTCCTTTTGATAGAACAGTTTTGAAACACTCTTATTGTAGAATCTGCATGTGGATATTGGGAGCGCTTTGAGGCCTATGCTAGAAAAGAAAATATCTTCGCAAAAAAATTAGACAGAAGCATTCTCAGAAACTTTTTTGTGATGTGTGCATTAAACTCACAGTGTTGAACCTGCCTTTTGATAGAGCAGTTTTGAAACACTCCTTTTGTAGAATCTGCAGGTGGATATTTGGAGTGCTTTGAGGACAATGCTATATAAGGAAATGTCTTCACATAAAACCTAGACAGAAACACTATCAGAAACTTCTTTGTGACGTGTGCTTCCAAATCACAGAGTTGAACCTTCCTTTTGATACAGCAGGTTCGGAACACACTTTTTGTGGAATCTGCAAGTGAATTTTGGGAGCGCTTTGAGGACTATGCTGGAAAAGGAAATATATTCACATAAAAACTTCACAGAAGCATTCTCAGAAACTTCTTTGTGATGTGTGCTTTCAACTCACAGATGTAAACATTTCTTTTGATAGAGTAGTTTTGAAACACTCTTTTTGTAGAATCTGCAAGTGGATATATGGAGCGCTTTGAAGCCTATGCTGGAAAAGGAAATATCTTCACATAAAAACTATACAGAAGCATTCTCAGCAACTTCCTTGTGATTTGTGCATTCAACTCGGAGAGTTGAACCGTCCTTTTGTTAGAGCAGTTTGGGAACACTCTTTTTGTAGAATCTGCAAGTGGATATTTGGAGCACTTTGAAGCCTAAGCTGGAAAAGGAAACAACTTCACATAAAAACTAGAAGGAAGCATTCTCACAAACTTTTTTGTGATGTGTGCATTCAACTCAGCGAGTTTACCCTTACTTTTGATAGAGCAGTTTTGAAACACTCTTTTTGTAGAATGTGCAAGTAGACATTTGGAGCTCTTTCAGGCCTGTGCTGGAATAGAAAAGATCTTCACACAAAAACTAGACAGAAGCATTCTCAGAAACTTCTTTGTGATGTGTGCATTCCACTCACAGAGTTGAACCTTCCTTTTGATAGAGCAATTCTGAAACACTCTTTTTGTAGAATCCGCAAGTGGATATTTGGAGCACTTTGAGGCCTATGCTGGAAAAGGAAATATTTTCACGTAAAAACAAGACCGAAGCACTCTATCAAACTTCTTTGTGATGTTTACATTCAACTCACAGGGTTGAACCTTCCCTTGAATAGGGCAGTTTTGAAAGAATCTTTTTGTAGTATATGCAACTAGATATTTGGAGCGCTTTGAGTCCTATGAGGGAAATGGAAATAATTTTAGATAAAAACTAGACAGAGGCATTCTCAGAAACATATTTGTTACGAGTGAATTCAAGTCACAGAGTTGAACCTTCCTTTTGGCAGAGCGGTTTTGAAACCCTCTTTTTATTGAATCTTCCATTGGAGATTTAGAGCGCTTTGACGCAATGCTGGAAAAGGAAATATCTTCACATAAAAACTAGACGGATGCATTCCCAGAAACTTCTTTTTGATGCGTGCTTTCAACTCACAGAGTTGAACCTTTCTTTTGATAGAGCAGTTTTGAAGCCCTCTCTTTGAAGAATCTTCATGTGGACATTTGGATATCTTTGAGGCCTATGCTGGAAAAGGAAATATCTTCACATAAAAACAAGACAGAAGCATTCTCAGAAACTACCTTGCAATGTGTGCGTTCAACACACAGACTTTAAACTTACTTTTGGCGGAGCATTTCTGAAACAGTCTTTTTGTACAGTCTGCAAGTGGATATTTGGAGCGCTTTAAGGCCTACGCTGAAAAAAGAAATAACTTCAATCAAAAAGTAGAAAGAAGCATTCTCAGAAACCTCTTTGTGATGTGTGTATTGAACTCACAGAGTTGAACCTTCCTTTTGATAGAGGAGTTTTGAGATACTCTTTTTGTAGGATCTGCAAGTGAATAGTTGTAATGATTTGAGGCCTATGATGGTAAAGGAAATATCTTCACATAAAAACTATAGAGAAGCATTCTCGGAAACTTCCTTGTGATGTGTGCATTCAACTCACAGAGTTGAACCTTCCTTCTGATAGTGCAGTTTTGAAACACTCGTTTTGTATCATCTGCAAGTGGATACTTGGAGCGCTTTGAAGCCTATACTGGAAAAGTAAATGTCTTCTCATAAAAACTATACAGAAGCAATCTCCGAAACCACCTTGTGATGTGTGTATTCAACTCAGAGAGTTGAACCTTCCTTTTTTTAGAGCAGTTGTGAAACACTCCTTTTGTAGTGTGTGCAAGTAGACATTTGGAGCTCCTTCAGGCCTGTGCTGGAAAAGGAAATATCTTCACACAAAAACTAGACAGAAGTATTCTCAGAAACTTCTTTGTGATGCATGCATTCAAAACACGGAGTTGAACCTTCCTTTTGATAGAACAGTTTTGAAACACTCTTATTGTAGAATCTGCATGTGGATATTTGGAGCGCTTTGAGGCCTATGCTAGAAAAGAAAATATCTTCGCAAAAAAATTAGACAGAAGCATTCTCAGAAACTTTTTTGTGATGTGTGCATTAAACTCACAGTGTTGAACCTGCCTTTTGATAGAGCAGTTTTGAAACACTCTTTTTGTAGAATCTGCAGGTGGATATTTGGAGTGCTTTGAGGACAATGCTATATAAGGAAATGTCTTCACATAAAACCTAGACAGAAACACTATCAGAAACTTCTTTGTGATGTGTGCTTCCAAATCACAGAGTTGAACCTTCCTTTTGATATAGCAGGTTTGGAACACACTTTTTGTGGAATCTGCAAGTGAATTTTGGGAGCGCTTTGAGGACTATGCTGGAAAAGGAAATATATTCACCTAAAAACTAGAAAGAGGCATTCTCAAAAACTTCTCTGTGATGTGTGCGCTAAACTCACAATGTTGAACATTCCTTTTGCTAGAGCAGTTTTGAAACACTGTTTTTGTAAAATCTGCAAGTGAATATTTGGAGTGATTGAGACCTCTGCTGGAAAATCATATAACTTCAAATAAGAACGGGACAGAAGTATTCTCAGAAACATCTTTGTGATGTCTGCATTCAACTCGCGGAGTTGAAACTTCCTTTTGGTAGAGCAGTTTTGAAACTGTCTTTTTGTGGAAGCTACAAGTGGATATTTGGAAGGCTTTGAGGCTTATGCTGGAAAAGCTAATAACTTCACATAAAAAGTAGAGAGAAGCATTCTCAGAAACTTCTTTGTGATGAGTGCATTCAAGTGTACATTTGGAGTGCTTTGAGGCCTTTGCTGGAAAAGGAAACAACTTCACATAAAAATTAGACAGAAGCATTCTCAGAAACTTCTTTGTGATGTGTGCATTCAACTCACAGAGTTGGATCTTCCTTTTCTTAGAGCGGTTTTGAAACAATATTTTTGTAGAATATTCAAGTGTACATTTGGAGGGCTTTGAGGCCTATTCTGGAAAAGGAAATATCTTCACATAAAAACTAGACAGAAGTACTCTCAGGAACTTCTTTATGATGTGTGCATTCAACTCACAGAGTTGAACCTTTCTTTTGATAGAGCAGTTTTGAAATATTCTTTTTGTAGAATATGCAAGCGGGGGTTTGGAGCGCCTTAAGTCCTATGCTGGAAAAGGAAACATTTTCAGATAAAAACTAGACAGAAGCATTCTCTCAAGCTTCTCTGTGATGTTTGCATTCAACTCGCAGAGTTGAACCTTGCTTTTGATAGAGCAGTTTTGAAACACTCTTTTTGTAGGATCTGCAACGATATATTTGGAGCGATTTGAGGTCTATGATGGAAAAGGAAATATCTTCACATAAAAACTAGACAGAAGCATTCTCAGAAACGTATTTGTTATGAGTCCATTCAACTCACAGAGTTGAAGCTTCGTTTTGATAGGGCAGTTTTGAAACACTCTTTTTGTAGAATCTTCAAGTGGACATTTTTAGTGCTTTGACGATATGCTGGAAAAGGAAATATCTTCACATAAAAACTACACAGAAGCATTCTCAGAAACTTCTTTGTGATGTGTGCTTTCAACTCACAGATGTAAACATTTCTTTTGATAGAGTAGTTTTGAAACACTCTTTTTGTAGAATCTGCAAGTGGATATATGGAGCGCTTTGAAGCCTATGCTGGAAAAGGAAATATCTTCACATAAAAACTCTACAGAAGCATTCTCAGCAACTTCCTTGTGATTTGTGCATTCATCTCGGAGAGTTGAACCGTCCTTTTGTTAGAGCAGTTTGGGAACACTCTTTTTGTAGAATCTGCAAGTGGATATTTGGAGCACTTTGAAGCCTAAGCTGGAAAAGGAAACAACTTCACATAAAAACTAGAAGGAAGCATTCTCACAAACTTTTTTGTGATGTGTGCATTCAACTCAGCGAGTTTAACCTTACTTTTGATAGAGCAGTTTTGAAACACTCTTTTTGTAGAATGTGCAAGTAGACATTTGGAGCTCTTTCAGGCCTGTGCTGGAATAGAAAAGATCTTCACACAAAAACTAGACAGAAGCATTCTCAGAAACTTCTTTGTGATGTGTGCATTCCACTCACAGAGTTGAACCTTCCTTTTGATAGAGCAATTCTGAAACACTCTTTTTGTAGAATCCGCAAGTGGATAATTGGAGCAATTTGAGGCCTATGCTGGAAAAGGAAATATTTTCACGTAAAAACAAGACCGAAGCACTCTATCAAACTTCTTTGTGATGTTTACATTCAACTCACAGAGTTGAACCTTCCCTTGAATAGGGCAGTTTTGAAAGAATCTTTTTGTAGTATATGCAACTAGATATTTGGAGCGCTTTGAGTCCTATGAGGGAAGTGGAAATATTTTTAGATAAAAACTAGACAGAGGCATTCTCAGAAACATATTTGTTACGAGTGAATTCAAGTCACAGAGTTGAACCTTCCTTTTGGCAGAGCGGTTTTGAAACCCTCTTTTTATTGAATCTTCTATTGGAGATTTAGAGCGCTTTGACGCAATGCTGGAAAAGGAAATATCTTCACATAAAAACTAGACGGATGCATTCCCAGAAACTTCTTTTTGATGTGTGCTTTCAACTCACAGAGTTGAACCTTTCTTTTGATAGAGCAGTTTTGAAACCCTCTCTTTGAAGAATCTTCATGTGGACCTTTGGATATCTTTGAGGCCTATGCTGGAAAAGGAAATATCTTCACATAAAAACAAGACAGAAGCATTCTCAGAAACTACTTTGCAATGTGTGCGTTCAACACACAGACTTTAAACTTACTTTTGGCGGAGCAGTTCTGAAACAGTCTTTTTGTACAGTCTGCAAGTGGATATTTGGAGCGCTTTAAGGCCTACGCTGAAAAAAGAAATAACTTCAATCAAAAAGTAGAAAGAAGCATTCTCAGAAACCTCTTTGTGATGTGTGTATTGAACTCACAGAGTTGAACCTTCCTTTTGATAGAGGAGTTTTGAGATACTCTTTTTGTAGGATCTGCAAGTGAATAGTTGGAATGATTTGAGGCCTATGATGGTAAAGGAAATATCTTCGGATAAAAACTATAGAGAAGCATTCTCGGAAACTTCCTTGTGATGTGTGCATTCAACTCACAGAGTTGAACCTTCCTTCTGATAGTGCAGTTTTGAAACACTCGTTTTGTATCATCTGCAAGTGGATACTTGGAGCGCTTTGAAGCCTATACTGGAAAAGTAAATGTCTTCTCATAAAAACTATACAGAAGCAATCTCCGAAACCACCTTGTGATGTGTGTATTCAACTCAGAGAGTTGAACCTTCCTTTTTTTAGAGCAGTTTTGAAACACTCTTTTTGCAAAATCTGCAAGTGAATACTTGGATCGCTTTGAAGCCTCTGCAGGGTAAAGGAAATATCTTCACATAAAAACAAAACAGAAGCATTGTCAGAAACTTCTTTAGGATGTGTGCATTCAATTCACAGAGTTGAACCTTCCTTTTGATAGAGCAGTTTTGAAACACTCCTTTTGTAGTGTGTGCAAGTAGACAGTTGGAGCTCCTTCAGGCCTGTGCTGGAAAAGGAAATATCTTCACACAAAAACTAGACAGAAGTATTCTCAGAAACTTCTTTGTGATGCATGCATTCAAAACACGGAGTTGAACCTTCCTTTTGATAGAACAGTTTTGAAACACTCTTATTGTAGAATCTGCATGTGGATATTTGGAGCGCTTTGAGGCCTATGCTAGAAAAGAAAATATCTTCGCATAAAAATTAGACAGAAGCATTCTCAGAAACTTTTTTGTGATGTGTGCATTAAACTCACAGTGTTGAACCTGCCTTTTGATAGAGCAGTTTTGAAACACTCTTTTTGTAGAATCTGCAGGGGGATATTTGGAGTGTTTTGAGGACAATGCTATATAAGGAAATGTCTTCACATAAAACCTAGACAGAAACACTATCAGAAACTTCTTTGTGATGTGTGCTTCCAAATCACAGAGTTGAACCTTCCTTTTGATATAGCAGGTTTGGACCACACTTTTTGTGGAATCTGCAAGTGAATTTTGGGAGCGCTTTGAGGACTATGCTGGAAAAGGAAATATATTCACATAAAAACTAGAAAGAGGCATTCTCAAAAACTTCTCTGTGATGTGTGCGCTAAACTCACAACGTTGAACATCCCTTTTGCTAGAGCAGTTTTGAAACACTGTTTTTGTAAAATCTGCAAGTGAATATTTGGAGTGATTGTGACCTCTGCTGGAAAATCATATAACTTCAAAGAAGAACGGGACAGAAGTATTCTCAGAAACATCTTTGTGATGTCTGCATTCAACTGGCGGAGTTGAAACTTCCTTTTGGTAGAGCAGTTTTGAAACTGTCTTTTTGTGGAAGCTACAAGTGGATATTTGGAAGGCTTTGAGGCTTATGCTGGAAAAGCTAATAACTTCACATAAAAAGTAGAGAGAAGCATTCTCAGAAACTTCTTTGTGATGAGTGCATTCAAGTGTACATTTGGAGTGCTTTGAGGCCTTTGCTGGAAAAGGAAATAACTTCACATAAAAATTAGACAGAAGCATTCTCAGAAACTTCTTTGTGATGTGTGCATTCAACTCACAGAGTTGGATCTTCCTTTTCTTAGAGCGGTTTTGAAACAATATTTTTGTAGAATATTCAAGTGGACATTTGGAGGGCTTTGAGGCCTATGCTGGAAAAGGAAATAACTTCACATAAAAACTAGACAGAAGCACTCTCAGGAACTTCTTTATAATGTGTGCATAAAACTCACACAGTTGAATCTTCCTTTTGATAGAGGAGTTTTGAAACACTATTTTTCTAGAATATTCAAGTGGACATTTGGTGGGCTTTGAGGCCTATTCTGGAAAAGGAAATATCTTCACATAAAAACTAGACAGAAGTACTCTCAGGAACTTCTTTGTGATGTGTGCATTCAACTCACAGAGTTGAACCTTTCTTTTGATAGAGCAGTTTTGAAATACTCTTTTTGTAGAATATGCAAGCGGGGGTTTGGAGCGCTTTAAGTCCTATGCTGGAAAAGGAAACATTTTCAGATAAAAACTAGACAGAAGCATTCTCTCAAGCTTCTCTGTGATGTTTGCATTCAACTCGCAGAGTTGAACCTTGCTTTTGATAGAGCAGTTTTGAAACACTCTTTTTGTAGGATCTGCAACGATATATTTGGAGCGATTTGAGGCCTATGATGGCAAAGGAAATATCTTCACATAAAAACTAGACAGAAGCATTCTCAGAAACGTATTTGTTATGAGTCCATTCAACTCACAGAGTTGAACCTTCGTTTTGATAGGGCAGTTTTGAAACACTCTTTTTGTAGAATCTTCAAGTGGACATTTTTAGTGCTTTGACGATATGCTGGAAAAGGAAGTATCTTCACATAAAAACTACACAGAAGCATTCTCAGAAACTTCTTTGTGATGTGTGCTTTCAACTCACAGATGTAAACATTTCTTTTGATAGAGTAGTTTTGAAACACTCTTTTTGTAGAATCTGCAAGTGGATATATGGAGCGCTTTGAAGCCTATGCTGGAAAAGGAAATATCTTCACATAAAAACTATACAGAAGCATTCTCAGCAACTTCCTTGTGATTTGTGCATTCAACTCGGAGAGTTGAACCGTCCTTTTGTTAGAGCAGTTTGGGAACACTCTTTTTGTAGAATCTGCAAGTGGATATTTGGAGCACTTTGAAGCCTAAGCTGGAAAAGGAAACAACTTCACATAAAAACTAGAAGGAAGCATTCTCACAAACTTTTTTGTGATGTGTGCATTCAACTCAGCGAGTTTAACCTTACTTTTGATAGAGCAGTTTTTTTTTTTTTTTTTTTTTTTTTTTGTTTTTAGGATTTTTTTTTTTTTTTTAATAATTAGTTTATTTCTTTATTTTTAATTTTGAAATAACATTTCAGACTTCCATTAAGGTTGCAAGAATGGTCTAAAAAACTTCCATATGCCCTTCATCCATATTCCCCAACTGTTAAAATTTCACCACATCTCCTTCCTTCCTTCCTTTCTTCTCTTTTTTCTTTTTTTTTTTTTCTTTTTTTTCTTCTTTTATTATTATTTATTATTATTAAACTTTAGGTTTTATGGTACATGTGCGCAATGTGCAGGTAAGTTACATATGTATACATGTGCCATGCTGGTGCGCTGCACCCACCAACTCGTCATCTAGCATTAGGTATATCTCCCAGTGCTATCCCTCCCCCCTCCCCCCACCCCACAACAGTCCCCAGAGTGTGATGTTCCCCTTCCTGTGTCCATGGGTTCTCATTGTTCAATTCCCACCTATGAGTGAGAATATGCGGTGTTTGGTTTTTTGTTCTTGCGATAGTTTACTGAGAATGATGATTTCCAATTTCATCCATGTCCCTACAAAGGACGTGAACTCATCATTTTTTATGGCTGCATAGTATTCCATGGTGTATATGTGCCACATTTTCTTAATCCAGTCTATCATTGTTGGACATTTGGGTTGGTTCCAAGTCTTTGCTATTGTGAATAATGCCGCAATAAACATACGTGTGCATGTGTCTTTATAGCAGCATGATTCATAGTCCTTTGGGTATATACCCAGTAATGGGATGGCTGGGTCGAATGGAATTTCTAGTTCTAGATCCCTGAGGAATCGCCACACTGACTTCCACAAGGGTTGAATTAGTTTACAGTCCCACCAACAGTGTAAAAGTGTTCCTATTTCTCCACATCCTCTCCAGCACCTGTTGTTTCCTGACTTTTTAATGATTGCCATTCTAACTGGTGTGAGATGGTATCTCATTGTGGTTTTGATTTGCATTTCTCTGATGGCCAGTGATGGTGAACATTTTTTCATGTGTTTTTTGGCTGCATAAATGTCTTCTTTTG
This sequence comes from Pongo abelii, assembly GCF_028885655.2. NCBI lineage: Eukaryota > Metazoa > Chordata > Mammalia > Primates > Hominidae > Pongo > Pongo abelii. The sequence goes on from NC_072005.2 coordinate 26,942,056, forward strand.
AGAAGTGTCTGTTCATGTCCTTCGCCCACTTTTTGATGGGGTTGTTTGTTTTTTTCTTGTAAATTTGCTGGAGTTCATTGTAGATTCTGGATATTAGCCCTTTGTCAGATGAGTAGGTTGCGAAAATTTTCTCCCATTTTGTAGGTTGCCTGTTCACTCTGATGGTAGTTTCTTTTGCTGTGCAGAAGCTCTTTAGTTTAATTAGATCCCATTTGTCAATTTTGGCTTTTGTTGCCATTGCTTTTGGTGTTTTAGACATGAAGTCCTTGCCCATGCCTATGTCCTGAATGGTAATGCCTAGGTTTTCTTCTAGGGTTTTTATGGTTTTAGGTCTAACATTTAAGTCTTTAATCCATCTTGAATTGATTTTTGTATAAGGTGTAAGGAAGGGATCCAGTTTCAGCTTTCTACATATGGCTAGCCAGTTTTCCCAGCACCATTTATTAAATAGGGAATCCTTTCCCCATTTCTTGTTTTTGTCAGGTTTGTCAAAGATCAAATACTTGTAGATATGTGGCATTATTTCTGAGGGCTCTGTTCTGTTCCATTGATCTATATCTCTGTTTTGGTACCAGTACCATGCTGTTTTGGTTACTGTAGCCTTGTAGTATAGTTTGAAGTCAGGTAGTGTGATGCCTCCAGCTTTGTTCTTTTGGCTTAGGATTGACTTGGTGATGCGGGCTCTTTTTTGGTTCCATATGAACTTTAAAGTAGTTTTTTCCAATTCTGTGAAGAAAGTCATTGGTAGCTTGATGGGGATGGCATTGAATCTGTAAATTACCTTGGGAAGGATGGCCATTTTCATGATATTGATTCTTCCTACCCATGAGCATGGAATGTTCTTCCATTTGTTTGTATCCTCTTTTATTTCCTTGAGCAGTGGTTTGTAGTTCTCCTTGAAGAGGTCTTTCACATCCCTTGTAAGTTGGATGCCTAGGTATTTTATTCTCTTTGAAGCAATTGTGAATGGGAGTTCACTGATGATTTGGCTCTCTGTTTGTCTGTTATTGGTGTATAAGAATGCTTGTGATTTTTGCACATTGATTTTGTATCCTGAGACTTTGCTGAAGTTGCTTATCAGCTTAAGGAGATTTTGGGCTGAGACAATGGGGTTTTCTAGATATACTATCATGTCATCTGCAAACAGGGACAATTTGACTTCCTCTTTTCCTAATTGAATACCCTTTATTTCCTTCTCCTGCCTAATTGCCCTGGCCAGAACTTCCAACACTATGTTGAATAGAAGTGGTGAGAGAGGGCATCCCTGTCTTGTGCCAGTTTTCAAAGGGAATGCTTCCAGTTTTTGCCCATTCAGTATGATATTGGCTGTGGGTTTGTCATAGATAGCTCTTATTATTTTGAGATACGTCCCATCAATTCCTAATTTATTGAGAGTTTTTAGCATGAAGGGTTGTTGAATTTTGTCAAAGGCCTTTTCTGCATCTATTGAGATAATCATGTGGTTTTTGTCTTTGGTTCTGTTTATATGCCGGATTACATTTATTGATTTGCGTATATTGAACCAGCCTTGCATCCCAGGGATGAAGCCCACTTGATCATGGTGGATAAGCTTTTTGATGTGCTGCTGGATTCTGTTTGCCAGTATTTTATTGAGGATTTTTGCATCAATGTTCATCAAGGATATTGGTCTAAAATTCTCTTTTTTTGTTGTGTCTCTGCCAGGCTTTGGCATCAGGATGATGCTGGCCTCATAAAATGAGTTAGGGAGGATTCCCTCTTTTTCTATTGATTGGAATAGTTTCAGAAGGAATGGTACCAGCTCCTCCTTGTACCTCTGGTAGAATTCGGCTGTGAATCCATCTGGACCTGGACTTTTTTTGGTTGGTAAGCTATTGATTATTGCCACAATTTCAGCTCCTGTTATTGGTCTATTCAGAGATTCAACTTCTTCCTGGTTTAGTCTTGGGAGAGTGTATGTGTTGAGGAATTTATCCATTTCTTCTAGATTTTCTAGTTTATTTGCATAGAGGTGTTTGTAATATTCTCTGATGGTAGTTTGTATTTCTGTGGGATCGGTGGTGATATCCCCTTTATCATTTTTTATTGCATCTATATGATTCTTCTCTCTTTTTTTCTTTATTAATCTTGCTAGCGGTCTATCAATTTTGTTGATCCTTTCAAAAAACCAGCTCCTGGATTCATTTATTTTTTGAAGGGTTTTTTGTGTCTCTATTTCCTTCAGTTCTGCTCTGATTTTAGTTATTTCTTCCCTTCTGCTAGCTTTTGAATGTGTTTGCTCTTGCTTTTCTAGTTCTTTTAATTGTGATGTTAGGGTGTCAATTTTGGATCTTTCCTGCTTTCTCTTGTGGGCATTTAGTGCTATAAATTTCCCTCTACACACTGCTTTGAATGCATCCCAGAGATTCTGGTATGTTGTGTCTTGGTTCTCGTTGGTTTCAAAGAACATCTTTATTTCTGCCTTCATTTCGTTATGTACCCAGTAGTCATTCAGGAGCAGGTTGTTCAGTTTCCACGTAGTTGAGCGGTTTTGAGTGAGATTCTTAATCCTGAGTTCTAGCTTGATTTCACTGTGATCTGAGAGACAGTTTGTTACAATTTCTGTTCTTTTACATTTATTGAGGAGAGCTTTACTTCCAAGTATATGGTCAATTTTGGAATAGGTGTGGTGTGGTGCTGAAAAAAATGTATATTCTGTTGATTTGGGGTGGAGAGTTCTGTAGATGTCTATTAGGTCCGCTTGGTGCAGAGCTGAGTTCAATTCCTGGGTATCCTTGTTGACTTTCTGTCTCGTTGATCTGTCTAATGTTGATAGTGGGGTGTTAAAGTCTCCCATTATTAATGTGTGGGAGTCTAAGTCTCTTTGTAGGTCACTCAGGACTTGCTTTATGAATCTGGGTGCTCCTGTATTGGGTGCATATATATTTAGGATAGTTAGCTCTTCTTGTTGAATTAATCCCTTTACCATTATGTAATGGCCTTCTTTGTCTCTTTTGATCTTTGTTGGTTTAAAGTCTGTTTTATCAGAGACTAGGATTGCAACCCCTGCCTTTTTTTGTTTTCCATTTGCTTGGTAGATCTTCCTCCATCCTTTTATTTTGAGCCTATGTGTGTCTCTGCACGTGAGATGGGTTTCCTGAATACAGCACACTGATGGGTCTTGAGTCTTTATCCAGTTTGCCAGTCTGTGTCTTTTAATTGGAGCATTTAGTCCATTTACATTTAAAGTTAATATTGTTATGTGTGAATTTGATCCTGTCATTATGATGTTAGCTGGATATTTTGCTCATTAGTTGATGCAGTCTCTTCCTAGTCTCGATGTTCTTTACATTTCGGTATGATTTTGCAGTGGCTGGTACCGGTTGTGCCTTTCCATGTTTAGCGCTTCCTTCAGGAGCTCTTTTAGGGCAGGCCTGGTGGTGAAAAAATCTCTCAGCATTTGCTTGTCTGTAAAGTATTTTATTTCTCCTTCACTTATGAAGCTTAGTTTGGCAGGATATGAAATTCTGGGTTGAAAATTCTTTTCTTTAAGAATGTTGAATATTGGCCCCCACTCTCTTCTGGCTTGTAGGGTTTCTGCCGAGAGATCCGCTGTTAGTCTGATGGGCTTCCCTTTGATGGTAACCCGACCTTTCTCTCTGGCTGCCCTTAACATTTTTTCCTTCATTTCAACTTTGGTGAATCTGACAATGATGTGTCTTGGAGTTGCTCTTCTCGAGGAGTATCTTTGTGGCGTTCTCTGTATTTCCTGAATCTGAATATTGGCCTGCCTTGCTAGATTGGGGAAGTTCTCCTGGATAATATCCTGCAGAGTGTTTTCCAACTTGTTTCCATTCTCCCCGTCACTTTCAGGTACACCAATCAGACGTAGATTTGGTCTTTTCACATAGTCCCACATTTCTTGGAGGCTTTGCTCGTTTCTTTTTATTCTTTTTTCTCTAAACTTCCCTTCTCGCTTCATTTCATTCATTTCATCTTCCAGGGCTGATACCCTTTCTTCCATTTGATCGCATCGGCTCCTGAGGCTTCTGCATTCTTCACGTAGTTCTCGAGCCTTGGTTTTCAGCTCCATCAGCTCCTTTAAGCACTTCTCTGTATTGGTTATTCTAGTTATACATTATTCTAAATTTTTTTCAAAGTTTTCAACTTCTTTGCCTTTGGTTTGAATATCCTCCCGTAGCTCGGAGTAATTTGATCGTCTGAAGCCTTCTTCTCTCAGCTCGTCAAAGTCATTCTCTGTCCAGCTTTGTTCCGTTGCTGGTGAGGAACTGCGTTCCTTTGGAGGAGGAGAGGTACTCTGGTTTTTAGAGTTTCCAGTTTTTCTGCTCTGTTTTTTCCCCATCTTTGTGGTTTTAACTACTTTTGGTCTTTGATGATGGTGATGTACAGATGGGTTTTTGGTGTGGATGTCCTTTTTGTTAGTTTTCCTTCTAACAGACAGGACCCTCAGCTGCAGGTCTGTTGGAGTACCTGGCCGGCCGTGTGAGGTGTCAGTCTGCCCCTGCTGGGGGGTGCCTCCCAGTTAGGCTGCTCGGGGGTCAGGGGTCAGGGACCCACTTGAGGAGGCAATCAGCCCGTTCTCAGATCTCCAGCTGCGTGCTGGGAGAACCACTGCTCTCCTCACAGCTGTCAGACAGGGACATTTAAGTCTGCAGAGGTTACTGCTGTCTTTTAGTTTGTCTGTGTCCTGCCCCCAGAGGTGGAGCCTACAGAGGCAGGCAGGCCTCCTTGAGCTGTGGTGGGCTCCACCCAGTTCAAGCTTCCAGGCTGCTTTGTTTACCTAAGCGAGCCTGGGCAATGGCGGGCGCCCCTCCCCCAGCCTCGCTGCCGACTTGCTGTATGATCTCAGACTGCTGTGCTAGCAATCAGCGAGACTCCGTGGGCGTAGGACCCTCTGAGCCAGGTGCGGGCTATACTCTCCTGGGGCACCGTTTCCTAAGCCCATCGGAAAAGCACAGTATTCGGGTGGGAGTGGCCCGATTTTCCAGGTGCCGTCTGTCACCCCTGGAAGGGGAACTCCCTGACCCCTTGCGCTTCCCGAATGAGGCAATGCCTCGCCCCTGCTTCGGCTGGCGCACAGTGCGCTCACCCACTGACCTGCACCCACTGTCTGGCACTCCCTAGTGAGATGAACACGGTACCTCAGATGGAAATGCAGAAATCACCCGTTTTCTGCGTCGCTCACGCTGGGAGCTGTAGACCGGAGCTGTTCCTATTCGGCCATCTTGGATAGAGCAGTTTTGAAACACTCTTTTTGTAGAATGTGCAAGTAGACATTTGGAGCTCTTTCAGGCCTGTGCTGGAATAGAAAAGATCTTCACACAAAAACTAGACAGAAGCATTCTCAGAAACTTCTTTGTGATGTGTGCATTCCACTCACAGAGTTGAACCTTCCTTTTGATAGAGCAATTCTGAAACACTCTTTTTGTAGAATCCGCAAGTGGATATTTGGAGCACTTTGAGGCCTATGCTGGAAAAGGAAATATTTTCACGTAAAAACAAGACCGAAGCACTCTATCAAACTTCTTTGTGATGTTTACATTCAACTCACAGAGTTGAACCTTCCCTTGAATAGGGCAGTTTTGAAAGAATCTTTTTGTAGTATATGCAACTAGATATTTGGAGCACTTTGAGTCCTATGAGGGAAGTGGAAATATTTTTAGATAAAAACTAGACAGAGGCATTCTCAGAAACATATTTGTTACGAGTGAATTCAAGTCACAGAGTTGAACCTTCCTTTTGGCAGAGCGGTTTTGAAACCCTCTTTTTATTGAATCTTCCATTGGAGATTTAGAGCGCTTTGACGCAATGCTGGAAAAGGAAATATCTTCACATAAAAACTGGACGGATGCATTCCCAGAAACTTCTTTTTGATGCGTGCTTTAAACTCACAGAGTTGAACCTTTCTTTTGATAGAGCAGTTTTGAAACCCTCTCTTTGAAGAATCTTCATGTGGACATTTGGATATCTTTGAGGCCTATGCTGGAAAAGGAAATATCTTCACATAAAAACAAGACAGAAGCATTCTCAGAAACTACTTTGCAATGTGTGCGTTCAACACACAGACTTTAAACTTGCTTTTGGCGGAGCAGTTCTGAAACAGTCTTTTTGTACAGTCTGCAAGTGGATATTTGGAGCGCTTTAAGGCCTACGCTGAAAAAAGAAATAACTTCAATCAAAAAGTAGAAAGAAGCATTCTCAGAAACCTCTTTGTGATGTGTGTATTGAACTCACAGAGTTGAACCTTCCTTTTGATAGAGGAGTTTTGAGATACTCTTTTTGTAGGATCTGCAAGTGAATAGTTGGAATGATTTGAGGCCTATGATGGTAAAGGAAATATCTTCGGATAAAAACTATAGAGAAGCATTCTCGGAAACTTCCTTGTGATGTGTGCATTCAACTCACAGAGTTGAACCTTCCTTCTGATAGTGCAGTTTTGAAACACTCGTTTTGTATCATCTGCAAGTGGATACTTGGAGCGCTTTGAAGCCTATACTGGAAATTAAATGTCTTCTCATAAAAACTATACAGAAGCAATCTCCGAAACCACCTTGTGATGTGTGTATTCAACTCAGAGAGTTGAACCTTCCTTTTTTTAGAGCAGTTTTGAAACACTCTTTTTGCAAAATCTGCAAGTGAATACTTGGATCGCTTTGAAGCCTCTGCAGGGTAAAGGAAATATCTTCACATAAAAACAAAACAGAAGCATTGTCAGAAACTTCTTTAGGATGTGTGCATTCAATTCACAGAGTTGAACCTTCCTTTCGATAGAGCAGTTTTGAAACACTCCTTTTGTAGTGTGTGCAAGTAGACATTTGGAGCTCCTTCAGGCCTGTGCTGGAAAAGGAAATGTCTTCACACAAAAACTAGACAGAAGTATTCTCAGAAACTTCTTTGTGATGCATGCATTCAAAACACGGAGTTGAACCTTCCTTTTGATAGAACAGTTTTGAAACACTCTTATTGTAGAATCTGCATGTGGATATTGGGAGCGCTTTGAGGCCTATGCTAGAAAAGAAAATATCTTCGCAAAAAAATTAGACAGAAGCATTCTCAGAAACTTTTTTGTGATGTGTGCATTAAACTCACAGTGTTGAACCTGCCTTTTGATAGAGCAGTTTTGAAACACTCCTTTTGTAGAATCTGCAGGTGGATATTTGGAGTGCTTTGAGGACAATGCTATATAAGGAAATGTCTTCACATAAAACCTAGACAGAAACACTATCAGAAACTTCTTTGTGACGTGTGCTTCCAAATCACAGAGTTGAACCTTCCTTTTGATACAGCAGGTTCGGAACACACTTTTTGTGGAATCTGCAAGTGAATTTTGGGAGCGCTTTGAGGACTATGCTGGAAAAGGAAATATATTCACATAAAAACTTCACAGAAGCATTCTCAGAAACTTCTTTGTGATGTGTGCTTTCAACTCACAGATGTAAACATTTCTTTTGATAGAGTAGTTTTGAAACACTCTTTTTGTAGAATCTGCAAGTGGATATATGGAGCGCTTTGAAGCCTATGCTGGAAAAGGAAATATCTTCACATAAAAACTATACAGAAGCATTCTCAGCAACTTCCTTGTGATTTGTGCATTCAACTCGGAGAGTTGAACCGTCCTTTTGTTAGAGCAGTTTGGGAACACTCTTTTTGTAGAATCTGCAAGTGGATATTTGGAGCACTTTGAAGCCTAAGCTGGAAAAGGAAACAACTTCACATAAAAACTAGAAGGAAGCATTCTCACAAACTTTTTTGTGATGTGTGCATTCAACTCAGCGAGTTTACCCTTAGTTTTGATAGAGCAGTTTTGAAACACTCTTTTTGTAGAATGTGCAAGTAGACATTTGGAGCTCTTTCAGGCCTGTGCTGGAATAGAAAAGATCTTCACACAAAAACTAGACAGAAGCATTCTCAGAAACTTCTTTGTGATGTGTGCATTCCACTCACAGAGTTGAACCTTCCTTTTGATAGAGCAATTCTGAAACACTCTTTTTGTAGAATCCGCAAGTGGATATTTGGAGCACTTTGAGGCCTATGCTGGAAAAGGAAATATTTTCACGTAAAAACAAGACCGAAGCACTCTATCAAACTTCTTTGTGATGTTTACATTCAACTCACAGAGTTGAACCTTCCCTTGAATAGAGCAGTTTTGAAAGAATCTTTTTGTAGTATATGTAACTAGATATTTGGAGCGCTTTGAGTCCTATGAGGGAAATGGAAATATTTTTAGATAAAATCTAGACAGAGGCATTCTCAGAAACATATTTGTTACGAGTGAATTCAAGTCACAGAGTTGAACCTTCCTTTTGGCAGAGCGGTTTTGAAACCCTCTTTTTATTGAATCTTCCATTGGAGATTTAGAGCGCTTTGACGCAATGCTGGAAAAGGAAATATCTTCACATAAAAACTAGACGGATGCATTCCCAGAAACTTCTTTTTGATGCGTGCTTTCAACTCACAGAGTTGAACCTTTCTTTTGATAGAGCAGTTTTGAAACCCTCTCTTTGAAGGATCTTCATGTGGACATTTGGATATCTTTGAGGCCTATGCTGGAAAAGGAAATATCTTCACATAAAAACAAGACAGAAGCATTCTCAGAAACTACTTTCCAATGTGTGCGTTGAACGCACAGACTTTAAACTTACTTTTGGCGGAGCAGTTCTGAAACAGTCTTTTTGTACAGTCTGCAAGTGGATATTTGGAGCGCTTTAAGGCCTACGCTGAAAAAAGAAATAACTTCAATCAAAAAGTAGAAAGAAGCATTCTCAGAAACCTCTTTGTGATGTGTGTATTGAACTCACAGAGTTGAACCTTCCTTTTGATAGAGGAGTTTTGAGATACTCTTTTTGTAGGATCTGCAAGTGAATAGTTGGAATGATTTGAGGCCTATGATTGTAAAGGAAATATCTTCACATAAAAACGATAGAGAAGCATTCTCGGAAACTTCCTTGTGATGTGTGCATTCAACTCACAGAGTTGAACCTTCCTTCTGATAGTGCAGTTTTGAAACACTCGTTTTGTATCATCTGCAAGTGGATACTTGGAGCGCTTTGAAGCCTATACTGGAAAAGTAAATGTCTTCTCATAAAAACTATACAGAAGCAATCTCCGAAACCACCTTGTGATGTGTGTATTCAACTCAGAGAGTTGAACCTTCCTTTTTTTAGAGCAGTTTTGAAACACTCTTTTTGCAAAATCTGCAAGTGAATACTTGGATCGCTGTGAAGCCTCTGCAGGGTAAAGGAAATATCTTAACATAAAAACAAAACAGAAGCATTGTCAGAAACTTCTTTAGGATGTGTGCATTCAATTCACAGAGTTGAACCTTCCTTTCGATAGAGCAGTTTTGAAACACTCCTTTTTTAGTGTGTGCAAGTAGACATTTGGAGCTCCTTCAGGCCTGTGCTGGAAAAGGAAATATCTTCACACAAAAACTAGACAGAAGTATTCTCAGAAACTTCTTTGTGATGCATGCATTCAAAACACGGAGTTGAACCTGCCTTTTGATACAGCAGTTTTGAAACTCTTTTTGTAGAATCTGCAGGTGGATATTTGGAGTGCTTTGAGGACAATGCTATATAAGGAAATGTCTTCACATAAAACCTAGACAGAAACACTATCAGAAACTTCTTTGTGTTGTGTGCTTCCAAATCACAGAGTTGAACCTTCCTTTTGATATAGCAGGTTTGGAACACACTTTTTGTGGAATCTGCAAGTGAATTTTGGGAGCGCTTTGAGGACTATGCTGGAAAAGGAAATATATTCACCTAAAAACTAGAAAGAGGCATTCTCAAAAACTTCTCTGTGATGTGTGCGCTAAACTCACAACGTTGAACATCCCTTTTGCTAGAGCAGTTTGGAAACACTGTTTTTGTAAAATCTGCAAGTGAATATTTGGAGTGATTGAGACCTCTGCTGGAAAATCATATAACTTCAAATAAGAACGGGACAGAAGTATTCTCAGAAACATCTTTGTGATGTCTGCATTCAACTCGTGGAGTTGAAACTTCCTTTTGGTAGAGCAGTTTTGAAACTGTCTTTTTGTGGAAGCTACAAGTGGATATTTGGAAGGCTTTGAGGCTTATGCTGGAAAAGCTAATAACTTCACATAAAAAGTAGAGAGAAGCATTCTCAGAAACTTCTTTGTGATGAGTGCATTCAAGTGTACATTTGGAGTGCTTTGAGGCCTTTGCTGGAAAAGGAAATAACTTCACATAAAAATTAGACAGAAGCATTCTCAGAAACTTCCTTGTGATGTGTGCATTCAACTCACAGAGTTGGATCTTCCTTTTCTTAGAGCAGTTTTGAAACAATATTTTTGTAGAATATTCAAGCGGACATTTGGAGGGCTTTGAGGCCTATGCTGGAAAAGGAAATAACTTCACATAAAAACTAGACAGAAGCACTCTCAGGAACTTCTTTATAATGTGTGCATAAAAGACACAGTTGAATCTTCCTTTTCATAGAGGAGTTTTGAAACACTATTTTTCTAGAATATTCAAGTGGACATTTGGTGGGCTTTGAGGCCTATTCTGGAAAAGGAAATATCTTCACATAAAAACTAGACAGAAGTACTCTCAGGAACTTCTTTATGATGTGTGCATTCAACTCACAGAGTTGAACCTTTCTTTTGATAGAGCAGTTTTGAAATACTCTTTTTGTAGCATATGCAAGCGGGGGTTTGGAGCGCTTTAAGTCCTATGCTGGAAAAGGAAACATTTTCAGATAAAAACTAGACAGAAGCATTCTCTCAAGCTTCTCTGTGATGTTTTCATTCAACTCACAGAGTTGAACCTTGCTTTTGATAGAGCAGTTTTGAAACACTCTTTTTGTAGGATCTGCAACGATATATTTGGAGCGATTTGAGGCCTATGATGGCAAAGGAAATATCTTCCCATAAAAACTAGACAGAAGCATTCTCAGAAACGTATTTGTTATGAGTCCATTCAACTCACAGAGTTGAACCTTCGTTTTGATAGGGCAGTTTTGAAACACTCTTTTGGTAGAATCTTCAAGTGGACATTTTTAGTGCTTTGACGATATGCTGGAAAAGGAAGTATCTTCACATAAAAACTACACAGAAGCATTCTCAGAAACTTCTTTGTGATGTGTGCTTTCAACTCACAGATGTAAACATTTCTTTTGATAGAGTAGTTTTGAAACACTCTTTTTGTAGAATCTGCAAGTGGATATATGGAGCGCTTTGAAGCCTATGCTGGAAAAGGGAATATCTTCACATAAAAACTATACAGAAGCATTCTCAGCAACTTCCTTGTGATTTGTGCATTCAACTCGGAGAGTTGAACCGTCCTTTTGTTAGAGCAGTTTGGGAACACTCTTTTTGTAGAATCTGCAAGTGGATATTTGGAGCACTTTGAAGCCTAAGCTGGAAAAGGAAACAACTTCACATAAAAACTAGAAGGAAGCATTCTCACAAACTTTTTTGTGATGTGTGCATTCAACTCAGCGAGTTTACCCTTACTTTTGATAGAGCAGTTTTGAAACACTCTTTTTGTAGAATGTGCAAGTAGACATTTGGAGCTCTTTCAGGCCTGTGCTGGAATAGAAAAGATCTTCACACAAAAACTAGACAGAAGCATTCTCAGAAACTTCTTTGTGATGTGTGCATTCCACTCACAGAGTTGAACCTTCCTTTTGATAGAGCAATTCTGAAACACTCTTTTTGTAGAATCCGCAAGTGGATATTTGGAGCACTTTGAGGCCTATGCTGGAAAAGGAAATATTTTCACGTAAAAACAAGACCGAAGCACTCTATCAAACTACTTTGTGATGTTTACATTCAACTCACAGAGTTGAACCTTCCCTTGAATAGGGCAGTTTTGAAAGAATCTTTTTGTAGTATATGCAACTAGATATTTGGAGCGCTTTGAGTCCTATGAGGGAAATGGAAATATTTTTAGATAAAAACTAGACAGAGGCATTCTCAGAAACATATTTGTTACGAGTGAATTCAAGTCACAGAGTTGAACCTTCCTTTTGGCAGAGCGGTTTTGAAACCCTCTTTTTATTGAATCTTCCATTGGAGATTTAGAGCGCTTTGACGCAATGCTGGAAAAGGAAATATCTTCACATAAAAACTAGACGGATGCATTCCCAGAAACTTCTTTTTGATGCGTGCTTTCAACTCACAGAGTTGAACCTTTCTTTTGATAGAGCAGTTTTGAAACCCTCTCTTTGAAGAATCTTCATGTGGACATTTGGATATCTTTGAGGCCTATGCTGGAAAAGGAAATATCTTCACATAAAAACAAGACAGAAGCATTCTCAGAAACTACCTTGCAATGTGTGCGTTCAACACACAGACTTTAAACTTACTTTTGCGGAGCAGTTCTGAAACAGTCTTTTTGTACAGTCTGCAAGTGGATATTTGGAGCGCTTTAAGGCCTACGCTGAAAAAAGAAATAACTTCAATCAAAAAGTAGAAAGAAGCATTCTCAGAAACCTCTTTGTGATGTGTGTATTGAACTCACAGAGTTGAACCTTCCTTTTGATAGAGGAGTTTTGAGATACTCTTTTTGTAGGATCTGCAAGTGAATAGTTGGAATGATTTGAGGCCTATGATGGTAAAGGAAATATCTTCACATAAAAACTATAGAGAAGCATTCTCGGAAACTTCCTTGTGATGTGTGCATTCAACTCACAGAGTTGAACCTTCCTTCTGATAGTGCAGTTTTGAAACACTCGTTTTGTATCATCTGCAAGTGGATACTTGGAGCGCTTTGAAGCCTATACTGGAAAAGTAAATGTCTTCTCATAAAAACTATACAGAAGCAATCTGCGAAACCACCTTGTGATGTGTGTATTCAACTCAGAGAGTTGAACCTTCCTTTTTTTAGAGCAGTTTTGAAACACTCCTTTTGTAGTGTGTGCAAGTAGACATTTGGAGCTCCTTCAGGCCTGTGCTGGAAAAGGAAATATCTTCACAGAAAAACTAGACAGAAGTATTCTCAGAAACTTCTTGGTGATGCATGCATTCAAAACACGGAGTTGAACCTTCCTTTTGATAGAACAGTTTTGAAACACTCTTATTGTAGAATCTGCATGTGGATATTTGGAGCGCTTTGAGGCCTATGCTAGAAAAGAAAATATCTTCGCAAAAAAATTAGACAGAAGCATTCTCAGAAACTTTTTTGTGATGTGTGCATTAAACTCACAGTGTTGAACCTGCCTTTTGATAGAGCAGTTTTGAAACACTCTTTTTGTAGAATCTGCAGGTGGTTATTTGGAGTGCTTTGAGGACAATGCTATATAAGGAAATGTCTTCACATAAAACCTAGACAGAAACACTATCAGAAACTTCTTTGTGATGTGTGCTTCCAAATCACAGAGTTGAACCTTCCTTTTGATATAGCAGGTTTGGAACACAATTTTTGTGGAATCTGCAAGTGAATTTTGGGAGCGCTTTGAGGACTATGCTGGAAAAGGAAATATATTCACCTAAAAACTAGAAAGAGGCATTCTCAAAAACTTCTCTGTGATGTGTGCGCTAAACTCACAAAGTTGAACATCTCTTTTGCTAGAGCAGTTTTGAAACACTGTTTTTGTAAAATCTGCAAGTGAATATTTGGAGTGATTGAGACCTCTGCTGGGAAATCATATAACTTCAAATAAGAACGGGACAGAAGTATTCTCAGAAACATCTTTGTGATGTCTGCATTCAACTCGCGGAGTTGAAACTTCCTTTTGGTAGAGCAGTTTTGAAACTGTCTTTTTGTGGAAGCTACAAGTGGATATTTGGAAGGCTTTGAGGCTTATGCTGGAAAAGCTAATAACTTCACATAAAAAGTAGAGAGAAGCATTCTCAGAAACTTCTTTGTGATGAGTGCATTCAAGTGTACATTTGGAGTGCTTTGAGGCCTTTGCTGGAAAAGGAAATAACTTCACATAAAAATTAGACAGAAGCATTCTCAGAAACTTCTTTGTGATGTGTGCATTCAACTCACAGAGTTGGATCTTCCTTTTCTTAGAGCGGTTTTGAAACAATATTTTTGTAGAATATTCAAGTGGACATTTGGAGGGCTTTGAGGCCTATGCTGGAAAAGGAAATAACTTCACATAAAAACTAGACAGAAGCACTCTCAGGAACTTCTTTATAATGTGTGCATAAAACTCACACAGTTGAATCTTCCTTTTGATAGAGGAGTTTTGAAACACTATTTTTCTAGAATATTCAAGTGGACATTTGGTGGGCTTTGAGGCCTATTCTGGAAAAGGAAATATCTTCACATAAAAACTAGACAGAAGTACTCTCAGGAACTTCTTTATGATGTGTGCATTCAACTCACAGAGTTGAACCTTTCTTTTGATAGAGCAGTTTTGAAATACTCTTTTTGTAGCATATGCAAGCGGGTGTTTGGAGCGCTTTAAGTCCTATGCTGGAAAAGGAAACATTTTCAGATAAAAACTAGACAGAAGCATTCTCTCAAGCTTCTCTGTGATGTTTGCATTCAACTCGCAGAGTTGAACCTTGCTTTTGATAGAGCAGTTTTGAAACACTCTTTGTGTAGGATCTGCAACGATATATTTGGAGCGATTTGAGGCCTATGATGGCAAAGGAAATATCTTCACATAAAAACTAGACAGAAGCATTCTCAGAAACGTATTTGTTATGAGTCCATTCAACTCACAGAGTTGAACCTTCGTTTTGATAGGGCAGTTTTGAAACACTCTTTTTGTAGAATCTTCAAGTGGACATTTTTAGTGCTTTGACGATATGCTGGAAAAGGAAATATCTTCCATAAAAACTACACAGAAGCATTCTCAGAAACTTCTTTGTGATGTGTGCTTTCAACTCACAGATGTAAACATTTCTTTTGATAGAGTAGTTATGAAACACTCTTTTTGCAGAATCTGCAAGTGGATATATGGAGCGCCTTGAAGCCTATGCTGGAAAAGGAAATATCTTCACATAAAAACTATACAGAAGCATTCTCAGCAACTTCCTTGTGATTTGTGCATTCAACTCGGAGAGTTGAACCGTCCTTTTGTTAGAGCAGTTTGGGAACACTCTTTTTGTAGAATCTGCAAGTGGATATTTGGAGCACTTTGAAGCCTAAGCTGGAAAAGGAAACAACTTCACATAAAAACTAGAAGGAAGCATTCTCACAAACTTTTTTGTGATGTGTGCATTCAACTCAGCGAGTTTAACCTTACTTTTGATAGAGCAGTTTTGAAACACTCTTTTTGTAGAATGTGCAAGTAGACATTTGGAGCTCTTTCAGGCCTGTGCTGGAATAGAAAAGATCTTCACACAAAAACTAGACAGAAGCATTCTCAGAAACTTCTTTGTGATGTGTGCATTCCACTCACAGAGTTGAACCTTCCTTTTGATAGAGCAATTCTGAAACACTCTTTTTGTAGAATCCGCAAGTGGATATTTGGAGCGCTTTGAGGCCTATGCTGGAAAAGGAAATATTTTCACGTAAAAACAAGACCGAAGCACTCTATCAAACTTCTTTGCGATGTTTACATTCAACTCACAGAGTTGAACCTTCCCTTGAATAGAGCGGTTTTGAAAGAATCTTTTTGTAGTATATGCAACTAGATATTTGGAGCGCTTTGAGTCCTATGAGGGAAATGGAAATATTTTTAGATAAAAACTAGACAGAGGCATTCTCAGAAACATATTTGTTACGAGTGAATTCAAGTCACAGAGTTGAACCTTCCTTTTGGCAGAGCGGTTTTGAAACCCTCTTTTTATTGAATCTTCCATTGGAGATTTAGAGCGCTTTGACGCAATGCTGGAAAAGGAAATATCTTCACATAAAAACTGGACGGATGCATTCCCAGAAACTTCTTTTTGATGTGTGCTTTCAACTCACAGAGTTGAACCTTTCTTTTGATAGAGCAGTTTTGAAACCCTCTCTTTGAAGAATCTTCATGTGGACACTTGGATATCTTTGAGGCCTATGCTGGAAAAGGAAATATCTTCACATAAAAACAAGACAGAAGCATTCTCAGAAACTACTTTGCAATGTGTGCGTTCAACACATAGACTTTAAACTCACTTTTGGCGGAGCAGTTCTGAAACAGTCTTTTTGTAGAGTCTGCAAGTGGATATTTGGAGCGCTTTAAGGCCTACGCTGAAAAAAGAAATAACTTCAATCAAAAAGTAGAAAGAAGCATTCTCAGAAACCTCTTTGTGATGTGTGTATTGAACTCACAGAGTTGAACCTTCCTTTTGATAGGGGAGTTTTGAGATACTCTTTTTGTAGGATCTGCAAGTGAATAGTTGGAATGATTTGAGGCCTATGATGGTAAAGGAAATATCTTCACATAAAAACTATAGAGAAGCATTCTCGGAAACTTCCTTGTGATGTGTGTATTCAACTCACAGAGTTGAACCTTCCTTCTGATAGTGCAGTTTTGAAACACTCGTTTTGTATCATCTGCAAGTGGATACTTGGAGTGCTTTGAAGCCTATACAGGAAAATTAAATGTCTTCTCATAAAAACTATACAGAAGCAATCTCCGAAACCACCTTGTGATGTGTGTATTCAACTCAGAGAGTTGAACCTTCCTTTTTTTAGAGCAGTTTTGAAACACTCTTTTTGCAAAATCTGCAAGTGAATACTTGGATCGCTTTGAAGCCTCTGCAGGGTAAAGGAAATATCTTCACATAAAAACAAAACAGAAGCATTGTCAGAAACTTCTTTAGGATGTGTGCATTCAATTCACAGAGTTGAACCTTCCTTTTGATAGAGCAGTTTTGAAACACTCCTTTTGTAGTGTGTGCAAGTAGACATTTGGAGCTCTTTCAGGCCTGTGCTGGAAAAGGAAATATCTTCACACAAAAACTAGACAGAAGTATTCTCAGAAACTTCTTTGTGATGCATGCATTCAAAACACGGAGTTGAACCTTCCTTTTGATAGAACAGTTTTGAAACACTCTTATTGTAGAATCTGCATGTGGATATTTGGAGCGCTTTGAGGCCTATGCTAGAAAAGAAATTATCTTCGCATAAAAATTAGACAGAAGCATTCTCAGAAACTTTTTTGTGATGTGTGCATTAAACCCACAGTGTTGAAAATGCCTTTTGACAGAGCAGTTTTGAAACACTCTTTTTGTAGAATCTGCAGGTGGATATTTGGAGTGCTTTGAGGACAATGCTATATAAGGAAATGTCTTCACATAAAACCTAGACAGAAACATTATCAGAAACTTCTTTGTGATGTGTGCTTCCAAATCACAGAGTTGAACCTTCCTTTTGATATAGCAGGTTTGGAACACACTTTTTGTGGAATCTGCAAGTGAATTTTGGGAGCGCTTTGAGGACTATGCTGGAAAAGGAAATATATTCACATAAAAACTAGAAAGAGGCATTCTCAAAAACTTCTCTGTGATGTGTGCGCTAAACTCACAAAGTTGAACATCCCTTTTGCTAGAGCAGTTTTGAAACACTGTTTTTGTAAAATCTGCAAGTGAATATTTGGAGTGATTGAGACCTCTGCTGGAAAATCATATAACTTCAAATAAGAACGGGACAGAAGTATTCTCAGAAACATCTTTGTGATGTCTGCATTCAACTCGCGGAGTTGAAACTTCCTTTTGGTAGAGCAGTTTTGAAACTGTCTTTTTGTGGAAGCTACAAGTGGATATTTGGAAGGCTTTGAGGCTTATGCTGGAAAAGCTAATAACTTCACATAAAAAGTAGAGAGAAGCATTCTCAGAAACTTCTTTGTGATGAGTGCATTCAAGTGTACATTTGGAGTGCTTTGAGGCCTTTGCTGGAAAAGGAAATAACTTCACATAAAAATTAGACAGAAGCATTCTCAGAAACTTCTTTGTGATGTGTGCATTCAACTCACAGAGTTGGATCTTCCTTTTCTTAGAGCGGTTTTGAAACAATATTTTTGTAGAATATTCAAGTGGACATTTGGAGGGCTTGGAGGCCTATGCTGGAAAAGGAAATAACTTCACATAAAAACTAGACAGAAGCACTCTCAGGAACTTCTTTATAATGTGTGCGTAAAACTCACACAGTTGAATCTTCCTTTTCATAGAGGAGTTTTGAAACACTATTTTTCTAGAATATTCAAGTGGACATTTGGTGGGCTTTGAGGCCTATTCTGGAAAAGGAAATATCTTCACATAAAAACTAGACAGAAGTACTCTCAGGAACTTCTTTATGATGTGTGCATTCAACTCACAGAGTTGAACCTTTCTTTTGATAGAGCAGTTTTGAAATACTCTTTTTGTAGAATATGCAAGCGGGGGTTTGGAGCGCTTTAAGTCCTATGCTGGAAAAGGAAACATTTTCAGATAAAAACTAGACAGAAGCATTCTCTCAAGCTTCTCTGTGATGTTTGCATTCAACTCGCAGAGTTGAACCTTGCTTTTGATAGAGCAGTTTTGAAACACTCTTTTTGTAGGATCTGCAACGATATATTTGGAGCGATTTGAGGCCTATGATGGCAAAGGAAATATCTTCACATAAAAACTAGACAGAAGCATTCTCAGAAACGTATTTGTTATGAGTCCATTCAACTCACAGAGTTGAACCTTCGTTTTGATAGGGCAGTTTTGAAACACTCTTTTTGTAGAATCTTCAAGTGGACATTTTTAGTGCTTTGACGATATGCTGGAAAAGGAAATATCTTCACATAAAAACTACACAGAAGCATTCTCAGAAACTTCTTTGTGATGTGTGCTTTCAACTCACAGATGTAAACATTTCTTTTGATAGAGTAGTTTTGAAACACTCTTTTTGTAGAATCTGCAAGTGGATATATGGAGCGCTTTGAAGCCTATGCTGGAAAAGGAAATATCTTCACATAAAAACTATACAGAAGCATTCTCAGCAACTTCCTTGTGATTTGTGCATTCAACTCGGAGAGTTGAACCGTCCTTTTGTTAGAGCAGTTTGGGAACACTCTTTTTGTAGAATCTGCAAGTGGATATTTGGAGCACTTTGAAGCCTAAGCTGGAAAAGGAAACAACTTCACATAAAAACTAGAAGGAAGCATTCTCACAAACTTTTTTGTGATGTGTGCATTCAACTCAGCGAGTTTACCCTTACTTTTGATAGAGCAGTTTTGAAACACTCTTTTTGTAGAATGTGCAAGTAGACATTTGGAGCTCTTTCAGGCCTGTGCTGGAATAGAAAAGATCTTCACACAAAAACTAGACAGAAGAATTCTCAGAAACTTCTTTGTGATGTGTGCATTCCACTCACAGAGTTGAACCTTCCTTTTGATAGAGCAATTCTGAAACACTCTTTTTGTAGAATCCGCAAGTGGATATTTGGAGCGCTTTGAGGCCTATGCTGGAAAAGGAAATATTTTCACGTAAAAACAAGACCGAAGCACTCTATCAAACTTCTTTGTGATGTTTACATTCAACTCACAGAGTTGAACCTTCCCTTGAATAGAGCGGTTTTGAAAGAATCTTTTTGTAGTATATGCAACTAGATATTTGGAGCGCTTTGAGTCCTATGAGGGAAATGGAAATATTTTTAGATAAAAACTAGACAGAGGCATTCTCAGAAACATATTTGTTACGAGTGAATTCAAGTCACAGAGTTGAACCTTCCTTTTGGCAGAGCGGTTTTGAAACCCTCTTTTTATTGAATCTTCCATTGGAGATTTAGAGCGCTTTGACGCAATGCTGGAAAAGGAAATATCTTCACATAAAAACTAGACGGATGCATTCCCAGAAACTTCTTTTTGATGTGTGCTTTCAACTCACAGAGTTGAACCCTTCTTTTGATAGAGCAGTTTTGAAACCCTCTCTTTGAAGAATCTTCATGTGGACATTTGGATATCTTTGAGGCCTATGCTGGAAAAGGAAATATCTTCACATAAAAACAAGACAGAAGCATTCTCAGAAACTACTTTGCAATGTGTGCGTTCAACACACAGACTTTAAACTTACTTTTGGCGGAGCAGTTCTGAAACAGTCTTTTTGTACAGTCTGCAAGTGGATATTGGGAGCACTTTAAGGCCTACGCTGAAAAAAGAAATAACTTCAATCAAAAAGTAGAAAGAAGCATTCTCAGAAACCTCTTTGTGATGTCTGTATTGAACTCACAGAGTTGAACCTTCCTTTTGATAGAGGAGTTTTGAGATACTCTTTTTGTAGGATCTGCAAGTGAATAGTTGGAATGATTTGAGGCCCATGATGCTAAAGGAAATATCTTCACATAAAAACTATAGAGAAGCATTCTCGGAAACTTCCTTGTGATGTGTGCATTCAACTCACAGAGTTGAACCTTCCTTCTGATAGTGCAGTTTTGAAACACTCGTTTTGTATCATCTGCAAGTGGATACTTGGAGCGCTTTGAAGCCTATACTGGAAAAGTAAATGTCTTCTCATAAAAACTATACAGAAGCAATCTCCGAAACCACCTTGTGATGTGTGTATTCAACTCAGAGAGTTGAACCTTCCTTTTTTTAGAGCAGTTTTGAAACACTCTTTTTGCAAAATCTGCAAGTGAATACTTGGATCGCTTTGAAGCCTCTGCAGGGTAAAGGAAATATCTTCACATAAAAACAAAACAGAAGCATTGTCAGAAACTTCTTTAGGATGTGTGCATTCAATTCACAGAGTTGAACCTTCCTTTCGATAGAGCAGTTTTGAAACACTGCTTTTGTAGTGTGTGCAAGTAGACATTTGGAGCTCCTTCAGGCCTGTGCTGGAAAAGGAAATGTCTTCACACAAAAACTAGACAGAAGTATTCTCAGAAACTTCTTTGTGATGCATGCATTCAAAACACGGAGTTGAACCTTCCTTTTGATAGAACAGTTTTGAAACACTCTTATTGTAGAATCTGCATGTGGATATTTGGAGCGCTTTGAGGCCTATGCTAGAAAAGAAAATATCTTCGCAAAAAAATTAGACAGAAGCATTCTCAGAAACTATTTTGTGATGTGTGCATTAAACTCACAGTGTTGAACCTGCCTTTTGATAGAGCAGTTTTGAAACACTCTTTTTGTAGAATCTGCAGGTGGATATTTGGAGTGCTTTGAGGACAATGCTATATAAGGAAATGTCTTCACATAAAACCTAGACAGAAACACTATCAGAAACTTCTTTGTGATGTGTGCTTCCAAATCACAGAGTTGAACCTTCCTTTTGATATAGCAGGTTTGGAACACACTTTTTGTGGAATCTGCAAGTGAATTTTGGGAGCGCTTTGAGGACTATGCTGGAAAAGGAAATATATTCACATAAAAACTAGAAAGAGGCATTCTGAAAAACTTCTCTCTGATGTGTGCGCTAAACTCACAAAGTTGAACATCCCTTTTGCTAGAGCAGTTTGGAAACACTGTTTTTGTAAAATCTGCAAGTGAATATTTGGAGTGATTGAGACCTCTGCTGGAAAATCATATAACTTCAAAGAAGAACGGGACAGAAGTATTCTCAGAAACATCTTTGTGATGTCTGCATTCAACTCGCGGAGTTGAAACTGCTTTTGGTAGAGCAGTTTTGAAACTGTCTTTTTGTGGAAGCTACAAGTGGATATTTGGAAGGCTTTGAGGCTTATGCTGGAAAAGCTAATAACTTCACATAAAAAGTAGAGAGAAGCATTCTCAGAAACTTCTTTGTGATGAGTGCATTCAAGTGTACATTTGGATTGCTTTGAGGCCTTTGCTGGAAAAGGAAATAACTTCACAAAAATTTGGCAGAAGCATTCTCAGAAACTTCTTTGTGATGTGTGCATTCAACTCACAGAGTTGGATCTTCCTTTTCTTAGAGCGGTTTTGAAACAAGATTTTTGTAGAATATTCAAGTGGACATTTGGAGGGCTTTGAGGCCTATGCTGGAAAAGGAAATAACTTCACATAAAAACTAGACAGAAGCACTCTCAGGAACTTCTTTATAATGTGTGCATAAAACTCACACAGTTGAATCTTCCTTTTGATAGAGGAGTTTTGAAATACTATTTTTCTAGAATATTCAAGTGGACATTTGGTGGGCTTTGAGGCCTATTCTGGAAAAGGAAATATCTTCACATAAAAACTAGACAGAAGTACTCTCAGGAACTTCTTTATGATGTGTGCATTCAACTCACAGAGTTGAACCTTTCTTTTGATAGAGCAGTTTTGAAATACTCTTTTTGTAGAATCTGCAAGCGGGGGTTTGGAGCGCTTTAAGTCCTATGCTGGAAAAGGAAACATTTTCAGATAAAAACTAGACAGAAGCATTCTCTCAAGCTTCTCTGTGATGTTTGCATTCAACTCGCAGAGTTGAACCTTGCTTTTGATAGAGCAGTTTTGAAACACTCTTTTTGTAGGATCTGCAACGATATATTTGGAGCGATTTGAGGCCTATGATGGCAAAGGAAATATCTTCACATAAAAACTAGACAGAAGCATTCTCAGAAACGTATTTGTTATGAGTCCATTCAACTCACAGAGTTGAACCTTCGTTTTGATAGGGCAGTTTTGAAACACTCTTTTTGTAGAATCTTCAAGTGGACATTTTTAGTGCTTTGACGATATGCTGGAAAAGGAAATATCTTCACATAAAAACTACACAGAAGCATTCTCAGAAACTTCTTTGTGATGTGTGCTTTCAACTCACAGATGTAAACATTTCTTTTGATAGAGTAGTTTTGAAACACTCTTTTTGTAGAATCTGCAAGTGGATATATGGAGCGCTTTGAAGCCTATGCTGGAAAAGGAAATATCTTCACATAAAAACTATACAGAAGCATTCTCAGCAACTTCCTTGTGATTTGTGCATTCAACTCGGAGAGTTGAACCGTCCTTTTGTTAGAGCAGTTTGGGAACACTCTTTTTGTAGAATGTGCAAGTGGATATTTGGAGCACTTTGAAGCCTAAGCTGGAAAAGGAAACAACTTCACATAAAAACTAGAAGGAAGCATTCTCACAAACTTTTTTGTGATGTGTGCATTCAACTCAGCGAGTTTACCCTTACTTTTGATAGAGCAGTTTTGAAACACTCTTATTGTAGAATGTACAAGTAGACATTTGGAGCTCTTTCAGGCCTGTGCTGGAATAGAAAAGATCTTCACACAAAAACTAGACAGAAGCATTCTCAGAAACTTCTTTGTGATGTGTGCATTCCACTCACAGAGTTGAACCTTCCTTTTGATAGAGCAATTCTGAAACACTCTTTTTGTAGAATCCGCAAGTGGATATTTGGAGCGCTTTGAGGCCTATGCTGGAAAAGGAAATATTTTCACGTAAAAACAAGACCGAAGCACTCTATCAAACTTCTTTGTGATGTTTACATTCAACTCACAGAGTTGAACCTTCCCTTGAATAGAGCAGTTTTGAAAGAATCTTTTTGTAGTATATGCAACTAGATATTTGGAGCGCTTTGAGTCCTATGAGGGAACTGGAAATATTTTTAGATAAAAACTAGACAGAGGCATTCTCAGAAACATATTTGTTACGAGTGAATTCAAGTCACACAGTTGAACCTTCCTTTTGGCAGAGCGGTTTTGAAACCCTCTTTTTATTGAATCTTCCATTGGAGATTTAGAGCGCTTTGACGCAATGCTGGAAAAGGAAATATCTTCACATAAAAACTAGACAGATGCATTCCCAGAAACTTCTTTTTGATGTGTGCTTTCAACTCACAGAGTTGAACCTTTCTTTTGATAGAGCAGTTTTGAAACCCTCTCTTTGAAGAATCTTCATGTGGACACTTGGATATCTTTGAGGCCTATGCTGGAAAAGGAAATATCTTCACATGAAAACAAGACAGAAGCATTCTCAGAAACTGCTTTCAATGTGTGCGTTCAACACATAGACTTTAAACTTACTTTTGGCGGAGCAGTTCTGAAACAGTCTTTTTGTAGAGTCTGCAAGTGGATATTTGGAGCACTTTAAGGCCTACGCTGATAAAAGAAATAACTTCAATCAAAAAGTAGAAAGAAGCATTCTCAGAAACCTCTTTGTGATGTGTGTATTGAACTCACAGAGTTGAACCTTCCTTTTGATAGGGGAGTTTTGAGATACTCTTTTTGTAGGATCTGCAAGTGAATAGTTGGAATGATTTGAGGCCTATGATGGTAAAGGAAATATCTTCACATAAAAACTATAGAGAAGCATTCTCGGAAACTTCCTTGTGATGTGTGCATTCAACTCACAGCGTTGAACCTTCCTTCTGATAGTGCAGTTTTGAAACACTCGTTTTGTATCATCTGCAAGTGGATACTTGGAGCGCTTTGAAGCCTATACTGGAAAAGTAAATGTCTTCTCATAAAAACTATACAGAAGCAATCTCCGAAACCACCTTGTGATGTGTGTATTGAACTCAGAGAGGTGAACCTTCCTTTTTTTAGAGCAGTTTTGAAACACTCTTTTTGCAAAATCTCCAAGTGAATTCTTGGATCGCTTTGAAGCCTCGGCAGGGTAAAAGAAATATCTTCACATAAAAACAAAACAGAAGCATTGTCAGAAACTTCTTTATGATGTGTGCATTCAATTCACAGAGTTGAACCTTCCTTTTGACACAGCAGTTTTGAAACACTCCTTTTGTAGTGTGTGCAAGTAGACATTTGGAGCTCTTTCAGGCCTGTGCTGGAAAAGGAAATATCTTCACACAAAAACTAGACAGAAGTATTCTCAGAAACTTCTTTGTGATGCATGCATTCAAAACACGGAGTTGAACCTTCCTTTTGATAGAACAGTTTTGAAACACTCTTATTGTAGAATCTGCATGTGGATATTTGGAGCGCTTTGAGGACTATGCTAGAAAAGAAAATATCTTCACATAAAAATTAGACAGAAGCATTCTCAGAAACTTTTTTGTGATGTGTTCATTAAACTCACAGTGTTGAAAATGCCTTTTGACAGAGCAGTTTTGAAACACTCTTTTTGTAGAATCTGCAGGTGGATATTTGGAGTGCTTTGAGGACAATGCTATATAAGGAAATGTCTTCACATAAAACCTAGACAGAAACATTATCAGAAACTTCTTTGTGATGTGTGCTTCCAAATCACAGAGTTGAACCTTCCTTTTGATATAGCAGGTTTGGAACACACTTTTTGTGGAATCTGCAAGTGAATTTTGGGAGCGCTTTGAGGACTATGCTGGAAAAGGGAATATATTCACGTAAAAACTAGAAAGAGGCATTCTCAAAAACTTCTCTGTGATGTGTGCGCTAAACTCACAAAGTTGAACATCCCTTTTGCTAGAGCAGTTTTGAAACACTGTTTTTGTAAAATCTGCAAGTGAATATTTGGAGTGATTGAGACCTCTGCTGGAAAATCATATAACTTCAAATAAGAACGGGACAGAAGTATTCTCAGAAACATCTTGGTGATGTCTGCATTCAACTCGCGGAGTTGAAACTTCCTTTTGGTAGAGCAGTTTGGAAACTGTCTTTTTGTGGAAGCTACAAGTGGATATTTGGAAGGCTTTGAGGCTTATGCTGGAAAAGCTAATAACTTCACATAAAAAGTAGAGAGAAGCATTCTCAGAAACTTCTTTGTGATGAGTGCATTCAAGTGAACATTTGGAGTGCTTTGAGGCCTTTGCTGGAAAAGGAAATAACTTCACATAAAAATTAGACAGAAGCATTCTCAGAAACTTCTTTGTGATGTGTGCATTCAACTCACAGAGTTGGATCTTCCTTTTCTTAGAGCGGTTTTGAAACAATATTTTTGTAGAATATTCAAGTGGACATTTGGAGGGCTTGGAGGCCTATGCTGGAAAAGGAAATAACTTCACATAAAAACTAGACAGAAGCATTCTCAGAAACGTATTTGTTATGAGTCCATTCAACTCACAGAGTTGAACCTTCGTTTTGATAGGGCAGTTTTGAAACACTCTTTTTGTAGAATCTTCAAGTGGACATTTTTAGTGCTTTGACGATATGCTGGAAAAGGAAATATCTTCACATAAAAACTACACAGAAGCATTCTCAGAAACTTCTTTGTGATGTGTGCTTTCAACTCACAGATGTAAACATTTCTTTTGATAGAGTAGTTTTGAAACACTCTTTTTGTAGAATCTGCAAGTGGATATATGGAGCGCTTTGAAGCCTATGCTGGAAAAGGAAATATCTTCACATAAAAACTATACAGAAGCATTCTCAGCAACTTCCTTGTGATTTGTGCATTCAACTCGGAGAGTTGAACCGTCCTTTTGTTAGAGCAGTTTGGGAACACTCTTTTTGTAGAATCTGCAAGTGGATATTTGGAGCACTTTGAAGCCTAAGCTGGAAAAGGAAACAACTTCACATAAAAACTAGAAGGAAGCATTCTCACAAACTTTTTTGTGATGTGTGCATTCAACTCAGCGAGTTTAACCTTACTTTTGATAGAGCAGTTTTGAAACACTCTTTTTGTAGAATGTGCAAGTAGACATTTGGAGCTCTTTCAGGCCTGTGCTGGAATAGAAAAGATCTTCACACAAAAACTAGACAGAAGCATTCTCAGAAACTTCTTTGTGATGTGTGCATTCCACTCACAGAGTTGAACCTTCCTTTTGATAGAGCAATTCTGAAACACTCTTTTTGTAGAATCCGCAAGTGGATATTTGGAGCGCTTTGAGGCCTATGCTGGAAAAGGAAATATTTTCACGTAAAAACAAGACCGAAGCACTCTATCAAACTTCTTTGTGATGTTTACATTCAACTCACAGAGTTGAACCTTCCCTTGAATAGAGCAGTTTTGAAAGAATCTTTTTGTAGTATATGCAACTAGATATTTGGAGCGCTTTGAGTCCTATGAGGGAAATGGAAATATTTTTAGATAAAAACTAGACAGAGGCATTCTCAGAAACATATTTGTTACGAGTGAATTCAAGTCACACAGTTGAACCTTCCTTTTGGCAGAGCGGTTTTGAAACCCTCTTTTTATTGAATCTTCCATTGGAGATTTAGAGCGCTTTGACGCAATGCTGGAAAAGGAAATATCTTCACATAAAAACTAGACAGATGCATTCCCAGAAACTTTTTTTGATGTGTGCTTTCAACTCACAGAGTTGAACCTTTGTTTTGATAGAGCAGTTTTGAAACCCTCTCTTTGAAGAATCTTCATTTGGACACTAGGATATCTTTGAGGCCTATGCTGGAAAAGGAAATATCTTCACATAAAAACAAGACAGAAGCATTCTCAGAAACTACTTTGCAATGTGTGCGTTCAACACATAGACTTTAAAATTACTTTTGGCGGAGCAGTTCTGAAACAGTCTTTTTGTAGAGTCTGCAAGTGGATATTTGGAGCGCTTTAAGGCCTACGCTGATAAAAGAAATAACTTCAATCAAAAAGTAGAAAGAAGCATTCTCAGAAACCTCTTTGTGATGTGTGTATTGAACTCACAGAGTTGAACCTTCCTTTTGATAGGGGAGTTTTGAGATACTCTTTTTGTAGGATCTGCAAGTGAATAGTTGGAATGATTTCAGGCCTATGATGGTAAAGGAAATATCTTCACATAAAAACGATAGAGAAGCATTCTCGGAAACTTCCTTGTGATGTGTGCATTCAACTCACAGCGTTGAACCTTCCTTCTGATAGTGCAGTTTTGAAACACTCGTTTTGTATCATCTGCAAGTGGATACTTGGAGCGCTTTGAAGCCTATACTGGAAAAGTAAATGTCTTCTCATAAAAACTATACAGAAGCAATCTCCGAAACCACCTTGTGATGTGTGTATTGAACTCAGAGAGTTGAACCTTCCTTTTTTTAGAGCAGTTTTGAAACACTCTTTTTGCAAAATCTGCAAGTGAATTCTTGGATCGCTTTGGAGCCTCTGCAGGGTAAAGGAAATATCTTCACATAAAAACAAAACAGAAGCATTGTCAGAAACTTCTTTATGATGTGTGCATTCAATTCAAAGAGTTGAACCTTCCTTTTGACACAGCAGTTTTGAAACACTCCTTTTGTAGTGTGTGCAAGTAGACATTTGGAGCTCTTTCAGGCCTGTGCTGGAAAAGGAAGTATCTTCACACAAAAACTAGACAGAAGTATTCTCAGAAACTTCTTTGTGATGCATGCATTCAAAACACGGAGTTGAACCTTCCTTTTGATAGAACAGTTTTGAAACACTCTTATTGTAGAATCTGCATGTGGATATTTGGAGCGCTTTGAGGCCTATGCTAGAAAAGAAAATATCTTCGCATAAAAATTAGACAGAAGCATTCTCAGAAACTTTTTTGTGATGTGTGCATTAAACTCACAGTGTTGAAAATGCCTTTTGACAGAGCAGTTTTGAAACACTCTTTTTGTAGAATCTGCAGGTGGATATTTGGAGTGCTTTGAGGACAATGCTATATAAGGAAATGTCTTCACATAAAACCTAGACAGAAACATTATCAGAAACTTCTTTGTGATGTGTGCTTCCAAATCACAGAGTTGAACCTTCCTTTTGATATAGCAGGTTTGGAGCACACTTTTTGTGGAATCTGCAAGTGAATTTTGGGAGCGCTTTGAGGACTGTGCTGGAAAGGGGAATATATTCACATAAAAACTAGAAAGAGGCATTCTCAAAAACTTCTCTGTGATGTGTGCGCTAAACTCACAAAGTTGAACATCCCTTTTGCTAGAGCAGTTTTGAAACACTGTTTTTGTAAAATCTGCAAGTGAATATTTGGAGTGATTGAGACCTCTGCTGGAAAATCATATAACTTCAAATAAGAACGGGACAGAAGTATTCTCAGAAACATCTTTGTGATGTCTGCATTCAACTCGCGGAGTTGAAACTTCCTTTTGGTAGAGCAGTTTTGAAACTGTCTTTTTGTGGAAGCTACAAGTGGATATTTGGAAGGCTTTGAGGCTTATGCTGGAAAAGCTAATAACTTCACATAAAAAGTAGAGAGAAGCATTCTCAGAAACTTCTTTGTGATGAGTGCATTCAAGTGTACATTTGGAGTGCTTTGAGGCCTTTGCTGGAAAAGGAAATAACTTCACATAAAAATTAGACAGAAGCATTCTCAGAAACTTCTTTGTGATGTGTGCATTCAACTCACAGAGTTGGATCTTCCTTTTCTTAGAGCGGTTTTGAAACAATATTTTTGTAGAATATTCAAGTGGACATTTGGAGGGCTTTGAGGCCTATGCTGGAAAAGGAAATAACTTCACATAAAAACTAGACAGAAGCACTCTCAGGAACTTCTTTATAATGTGTGCATAAAACTCACGCAGTTGAATCTTCCTTTTGATAGAGGAGTTTTGAAACACTATTTTTCTAGAATATTCAAGTGGACATTTGGTGGGCTTTGAGGCCTATTCTGGAAAAGGAAATATCTTCACATAAAAACTAGACAGAAGTACTCTCAGGAACTTCTTTATGATGTGTGCATTCAACTCACAGAGTTGAACCTTTCTTTTGATAGAGCAGTTTTGAAATACTCTTTTTGTAGAATCTGCAAGCGGGGGTTTGGAGCGCTTTAAGTCCTATGCTGGAAAAGGAAACATTTTCAGATAAAAACTAGACAGAAGCATTCTCTCAAGCTTCTCTGTGATGTTTGCATTCAACTCGCAGAGTTGAACCTTGCTTTTGATAGAGCAGTTTTGAAACACTCTTTTTGTAGGATCTGCAACGATATATTTGGAGCGATTTGAGGCCTATGATGGCAAAGGAAATATCTTCACATAAAAACTAGACAGAAGCATTCTCAGAAACGTATTTGTTATGAGTCCATTCAACTCACAGAGTTGAACCTTCGTTTTGATAGGGCAGTTTTGAAACACTCTTTTTGTAGAATCTTCAAGTGGACATTTTTAGTGCTTTGACGATATGCTGGAAAAGGAAATATCTTCACATAAAAACTACACAGAAGCATTCTCAGAAACTTCTTTGTGATGTGTGCTTTCAACTCACAGATGTAAACATTTCTTTTGATAGAGTAGTTTTGAAACACTCTTTTTGTAGAATCTGCAAGTGGATATATGGAGCGCTTTGAAGCCTATGCTGGAAAAGGAAATATCTTCACATAAAAACTATACAGAAGCATTCTCAGCAACTTCCTTGTGATTTGTGCATTCAACTCGGAGAGTTGAACCGTCCTTTTGTTAGAGCAGTTTGGGAACACTCTTTTTGTAGAATCTGCAAGTGGATATTTGGAGCACTTTGAA
This sequence comes from Pongo abelii, assembly GCF_028885655.2. Lineage (NCBI taxonomy): Eukaryota > Metazoa > Chordata > Mammalia > Primates > Hominidae > Pongo > Pongo abelii. The sequence continues at coordinate 26,972,049 of NC_072005.2, forward strand.
GCCTAAGCTGGAAAAGGAAACAACTTCATATAAAAACTAGAAGGAAGCATTCTCACAAACTTTTTTGTGATGTGTGCATTCAACTCAGCGAGTTTAACCTTACTTTTGATAGAGCAGTTTTGAAACACTCTTTTTGTAGAATGTGCAAGTAGACATTTGGAGCTCTTTCAGGCCTGTGCTGGAATAGAAAAGATCTTCACACAAAAACTAGACAGAAGCATTCTCAGAAACTTCTTTGTGATGTGTGCATTCCACTCACAGAGTTGAACCTTCCTTTTGATAGAGCAATTCTGAAACACTCTTTTTGTAGAATCCGCAAGTGGATATTTGGAGCACTTTGAGGCCTATGCTGGAAAAGGAAATATTTTCACGTAAAAACAAGACCGAAGCACTCTATCAAACTTCTTTGTGATGTTTACATTCAACTCACAGAGTTGAACCTTCCCTTGAATAGAGCAGTTTTGAAAGAATCTTTTTGTAGTATATGCAACTAGATATTTGGAGCGCTTTGAGTCCTATGAGGGAACTGGAAATATTTTTAGATAAAAACTAGACAGAGGCATTCTCAGAAACATATTTGTTACGAGTGAATTCAAGTCACACAGTTGAACCTTCCTTTTGGCAGAGCGGTTTTGAAACCCTCTTTTTATTGAATCTTCCATTGGAGATTTAGAGCGCTTTGACGCAATGCTGGAAAAGGAAATATCTTCACATAAAAACTAGACAGATGCATTCCCAGAAACTTCTTTTTGATGTGTGCTTTCAACTCACAGAGTTGAACCTTTCTTTTGATAGAGCAGTTTTGAAACCCTCTCTTTGAAGAATCTTCATGTGGACATTTGGATATCTTTGAGGCCTAGGCTGGAAAAGGAAATATCTTCACATAAAAACAAGACAGAAGCATTCTCAGAAACTACTTTGCAATGTGTGCATTCAACACATAGACTTTAAACTCACTTTTGGCGGAGCAGTTCTGAAACAGTCTTTTTGTAGAGTCTGCAAGTGGATATTTGGAGCGCTTTAAGGCCTACGCTGAAAAAAGAAATAACTTCAATCAAAAAGTAGAAAGAAGCATTCTCAGAAACCTCTTTGTGATGTGTGTATTGAACTCACAGAGTTGAACCTTCCTTTTGATAGGGGAGTTTTGAGATACTCTTTTTGTAGGATCTGCAAGTGAATAGTTGGAATGATTTGAGGCCTATGATGGTAAAGGAAATATCTTCACATAAAAACTATAGAGAAGCATTCTCGGAAACTTCCTTGTGATGTGTGCATTCAACTCACAGAGTTGAACCTTCCTTCTGATAGTGCAGTTTTGAAACACTCGTTTTGTATCATCTGCACGTGGATACTTGGAGCGCTTTGAAGCCTATACTGGAAAAGTAAATGTCTTCTCATAAAAACTATACAGAAGCAATCTCCGAAACCACCTTGTGATGTGTGTATTCAACTCAGAGAGTTGAACCTTCCTTTTTTTAGAGCAGTTTTGAAACACTCCTTTTGTAGTGTGTGCAAGTAGACATTTGGAGCTCCTTCAGGCCTGTGCTGGAAAAGGAAATATCTTCACACAAAACCTAGACAGAAGTATTCTCAGAAACTTCTTTGTGATGCATGCATTCAAAACACGGAGTTGAACCTTCCTTTTGATAGAACAGTTTTGAAACACTCTTATTGTAGAATCTGCATGTGGATATTTGGAGCGCTTTGAGGCCTATGCTAGAAAAGAATATATCTTCGCAAAAAAATTAGACAGAAGCATTCTCAGAAACTTTTTTGTGACGTGTGCATTAAACTCACAGTGTTGAACCTGCCTTTTGATAGAGCAGTTTTGAAACACTCTTTTTGTAGAATCTGCAGGTGGATATTTGGAGTGCTTTGAGGACAATGCTATATAAGGAAATGTCTTCACATAAAACCTAGACAGAAACACTATCAGAAACTTCTTTGTGATGTGTGCTTCCAAATCACAGAGTTGAACCTTCCTTTTGGTATAGCAGGTTTGGAACACACTTTTTGTGGAATCTGCAAGTGAATTTTGGGAGCGCTTTGAGGACTATGCTGGAAAAGGAAATATATTCACCTAAAAACTAGAAAGAGGCATTCTCAAAAACTTCTCTGTGATGTGTGCGCTAAACTCACAAAGTTGAACATCCCTTTTGCTAGAGCAGTTTTGAAACACTGTTTTTGTAAAATCTGCAAGTGAATATTTGGAGTGATTGAGACCTCTGCTGGAAAATCATATAACTTCAAATAAGAACGGGACAGAAGTATTCTCAGAAACATCTTTGTGATGTCTGCATTCAACTCGCGGAGTTGAAACTTCCTTTTGGTAGAGCAGTTTGGAAACTGTCTTTTTGTGGAAGCTACAAGTGGATATTTGGAAGGCTTTGAGGCTTATGCTGGAAAAGCTAATAACTTCACATAAAAAGTAGAGAGAAGCATTCTCAGAAACTTCTTTGTGATGAGTGCATTCAAGTGTACATTTGGAGTGCTTTGAGGCCTTTGCTGGAAAAGGAAATAACTTCACATAAAAATTAGACAGAAGCATTCTCAGAAACTTCTTTGTGATGTGTGCATTCAACTCACAGAGTTGGATTTTCCTTTTCTTAGAGCGGTTTTGAAACAATATTTTTGTAGAATATTCAAGTGGACATTTGGAGGGCTTGGAGGCCTATGCTGGAAAAGGAAATAACCTCACATAAAAACTAGACAGAAGCATTCTCAGAAACGTATTTGTTATGAGTGCATTCAACTCACAGAGTTGAAACTTCGTTTTGATAGGGCAGTTTTGAAACACTCTTTTTGTAGAATCTTCAAGTGGACATTTTTAGTGCTTTGACGATATGCTGGAAAAGGAAATATCTTCACATAAAAACTACACAGAAGCATTCTCAGAAACTTCTTTGTGATGTGTGCTTTTAACTCACAGATGTAAACATTTCTTTTGATAGAGTAGTTTTGAAACACTCTTTTTGTAGAATCTGCAAGTGGATATATGGAGCGCTTTGAAGCCTATGCTGGAAAAGGAAATATCTTCACATAAAAACTATACAGAAGCATTCTCAGCAACTTCCTTGTGATTTGTGCATTCAACTCGGAGAGTTGAACCGTCCTTTTGTTAGAGCAGTTTGGGAACACTCTTTTTGTAGAATCTGCAAGTGGATATTTGGAGCACTTTGAAGCCTAAGCTGGAAAAGGAAACAACTTCACATAAAAACTAGAAGGAAGCATTCTCACAAACTTTTTTGTGATGTGTGCATTCAACTCAGCGAGTTTAACCTTACTTTTGATAGAGCAGTTTTGAAACACTCTTTTTGTAGAATGTGCAAGTAGACATTTGGAGCTCTTTCAGGCCTGTGCTGGAATAGAAAAGATCTTCACACAAAAACTAGACAGAAGCATTCTCAGAAACTTCTTTGTGATGTGTGCATTCCACTCACAGAGTTGAACCTTCCTTTTGATAGAGCAATTCTGAAACACTCTTTTTGTAGAATCCGCAAGTGGATATTTGGAGCGCTTTGAGGCCTATGCTGGAAAAGGAAATATTTTCTCGTAAAAACAAGACCGAAGCACTCTATCAAACTTCTTTGTGATGTTTACATTCAACTCACAGAGTTGAACCTTCCCTTGAATAGAGCGGTTTTGAAAGAATCTTTTTGTAGTATATGCAACTAGATATTTGGAGCGCTTTGAGTCCTATGAGGGAAATGGAAATATTTTTAGATAAAAACTAGACAGAGGCATTCTCAGAAACATATTTGTTACGAGTGAATTCAAGTCACAGAGTTGAACCTTCCTTTTGGCAGAGCGGTTTTGAAACCCTCTTTTTATTGAATCTTCCATTGGAGATTTAGAGCGCTTTGACGCAATGCTGGAAAAGGAAATATCTTCACATAAAAACTAGACAGATGCATTCCCAGAAACTTCTTTTTGATGTGTGCTTTCAACTCACAGAGTTGAACCTTTCTTTTGATAGAGCAGTTTTGAAACCCTCTCTTTGAAGAATCTTCATGTGGACACTTGGATATCTTTGAGGCCTATGCTGGAAAAGGAAATATCTTCACATGAAAACAAGACAGAAGCATTCTCAGAAACTGCTTTCAATGTGTGCGTTCAACACATAGACTTTAAACTTGCTTTTGGCGGAGCAGTTCTGAAACAATCTTTTTGTAGAGTCTGCAAGTGGATATTTGGAGCACTTTAAGGCCTACGCTGATAAAAGAAATAACTTCAATCAAAAAGTAGAAAGAAGCATTCTCAGAAACCTCTTTGTGATGTGTGTATTGAACTCACAGAGTTGAACCTTCCTTTTGATAGGGGAGTTTTGAGATACTCTTTTTGTAGGATCTGCAAGTGAATAGTTGGAATGATTTGAGGCCTATGATGGTAAAGGAAATATCTTCACATAAAAACTATAGAGAAGCATTCTCGGAAACTTCCTTGTGATGTGTGCATTCAACTCACAGCGTTGAACCTTCCTTCTGATAGTGCAGTTTTGAAACACTCGTTTTGTATCATCTGCAAGTGGATACTTGGAGCGATTTGAAGCCTATACTGGAAAAGTAAATGTCTTCTCATAAAAACTATACAGAAGCAATCTCCGAAACCACCTTGTGATGTGTGTATTGAACTCAGAGAGTTGAACCTTCCTTTTTTTAGAGCAGTTTTGAAACACTCTTTTTGCAAAATCTGCAAGTGAATTCTTGGATCGCTTTGGAGCCTCTGCAGGGTAAAGGAAATATCTTCACATAAAAACAAAACAGAAGCATTGTCAGAAACTTCTTTATGATGTGTGCATTCAATTCAAAGAGTTGAACCTTCCTTTTGACACAGCAGTTTTGAAACACTCCTTTTGTAGTGTGTGCAAATAGACATTTGGAGCTCTTTCAGGCCTGTGCTGGAAAAGGAAGTATCTTCACACAAAAACTAGACAGACGTATTCTCAGAAACTTCTTTGTGATGCATGCATTCAAAACACGGAGTTGAACCTTCCTTTTGATAGAACAGTTTTGAAACACTCTTATTGTAGAATCTGCATGTGGATATTTGGAGCGCTTTGAGGCCTATGCTAGAAAAGAAAATATCTTCGCATAAAAATTAGACAGAAGCATTCTCAGAAACTTTTTTGTGATGTGTGCATTAAACTCACAGTGTTGAAAATGCCTTTTGACAGAGCAGTTTTGAAACACTCTTTTTGTAGAATCTGCAGGTGGATATTTGGAGTGCTTTGAGGACAATGCTATATAAGGAAATGTCTTCACATAAAACCTAGACAGAAACATTATCAGAAACTTCTTTGTGATGTGTGCTTCCAAATCACAGAGTTGAACCTTCCTTTTGATATAGCAGGTTTGGAACACACTTTTTGTGGAATCTGCAAGTGAATTTTGGGAGCGCTTTGAGGACTATGCTGGAAAAGGAAATATATTCACATAAAAACTAGAAAGAGGCATTCTCAAAAACTTCTCTGTGATGTGTGCGCTAAACTCACAAAGTTGAACATCCCTTTTGCTAGAGCAGTTTTGAAACACTGTTTTTGTAAAATCTGCAAGTGAATATTTGGAGTGATTGTGACCTCTGCTGGAAAATCATATAACTTCAAAGAAGAACGGGACAGAAGTATTCTCAGAAACATCTTTGTGATGTCTGCATTCAACTCGCGGAGTTGAAACTTCCTTTTGGTAGAGCAGTTTTGAAACTGTCTTTTTATGGAAGCTACAAGTGGATATTTGGAAGGCTTTGAGGCTTATGCTGGAAAAGCTAATAACTTCACATAAAAAGTAGAGAGAAGCATTCTCAGAAACTTCTTTGTGATGAGTGCATTCAAGTGTACATTTGGAGTGCTTTGAGGCCTTTGCTGGAAAAGGAAATAACTTCACATAAAAATTAGACAGAAGCATTCTCAGAAACTTCTTTGTGATGTGTGCATTCAACTCACAGAGTTGGATCTTCCTTTTCTTAGAGCGGTTTTGAAACAATATTTTTGTAGAATATTCAAGTGGACATTTGGAGGGCTTGGAGGCCTATGCTGGAAAAGGAAATAACTTCACATAAAAACTAGACAGAAGCACTCTCAGGAACTTCTTTATAATGTGTGCATAAAACTCACACAGTTGAATCTTCCTTTTGATAAAGGAGTTTTGAAACACTATTTTTCTAGAATATTCAAGTGGACATTTGGTGGGCTTTGAGGCCTATTCTGGAAAAGGAAATATCTTCACATAAAAACTAGACAGAAGTATTCTCAGAAACTTCTTTGTGATGCATGCATTCAAAACACGGAGTTGAACCTTCCTTTTGATAGAACAGTTTTGAAACACTCTTATTGTAGAATCTGCATGTGGATATTTGGAGCGCTTTGAGGCCTGTGCTAGAAAAGAAAATATCTTCGCATAAAAATTAGACAGAAGCATTCTCAGAAACATTTTTGTGATGTGTGCATTAAACTCACAGTGTTGAACCTGCCTTTTGATAGAGCAGTTTTGAAACACTCTTTTTGTAGAATCTGCAGGTGGATATTTGGAGTGCTTTGAGGACAATGCTATATAAGGAAATGTCTTCACATAAAAGCTAGACACAAACACTATCAGAAACTTCTTTGTGATGTGTGCTTCCAAATCACAGAGTTGAACTTTCCTTTTGATATAGCAGGTTTGGAACACACTTTTTGTGGAATCTGCAAGTGAATTTTGGGAGCGCTTTGAGGACTATGCTGGAAAAGGAAATATATTCACATAAAAACTATAAAGAGGCATTCTCAAAAACTTCTCTGTGATGTGTGCGCTAAACTCACAAAGTTGAACATCCCTTTTGCTAGAGCAGTTTTGAAACACTGTTTTTGTAAAATCTGCAAGTGAATATTTGGAGTGATTGAGACCTCTGCTGGAAAATCATATAACTTCAAATAAGAACGGGACAGAAGTATTCTCAGAAACATCTTTGTGATGTCTGCATTCAACTCGCGGAGTTGAAACTTCCTTTTGGTAGAGCAGTTTTGAAACTGTCTTTTTGTGGAAGCTACAAGTGGATATTTGGAAGGCTTTGAGGCTTATGCTGGAAAAGCTAATAACTTCACATAAAAAGTAGAGAGAAGCATTCTCAGAAACTTCTTTGTGATGAGTGCATTCAAGTGTACACTTGGAGTGCTTTGAGGCCTTTGCTGGAAAAGGAAATAACTTCACATAAAAATTAGACAGAAGCATTCTCAGAAACTTCTTTGTGATGTGTGCATTCAACTCACAGAGTTGGATCTTCCTTTTCTTAGAGCGGTTTGGAGACAATATGTTTGTAGAATATTCAAGTGGACATTTGGAGGGCTTTGTGGCCTATGCTGGAAAAGGAAATAACTTCACATAAAAACTAGACAGAAGCACTCTCAGGAACTTCTTTATAATGTGTGCGTAAAACATACACAGTTGAATCTTCCTTTTCATAGAGGAGTTTTGAAACACTATTTTTCTAGAATATTCAAGTGGACATTTGGTGGGCTTTGAGGCCTATTCTGGAAAAGGAAATATCTTTACATAAAAACTAGACAGAAGTACTCTCAGGAACTTCTTTATGATGTGTGCATTCAACTCACAGAGTTGAACCTTTCTTTTGATAGAGCAGTTTTGAAATACTCTTTTTGTAGAATATGCAAGCGGGGGTTTGGAGCGCTTTAAGTCCTATGCTGGAAAAGGAAACATTTTCAGATAAAAACTAGACAGAAGCATTCTCTCAAGCTTCTCTGTGATGTTTGCATTCAACTCGCAGAGTTGAACCTTGCTTTTGATAGAGCAGTTTTGAAACACTCTTTTTGTAGGATCTGCAACGATATATTTGGAGCGATTTGAGGCCTATGATGGAAAAGGAAATATCTTCACATAAAAACTAGACAGAAGCATTCTCAGAAACGTATTTGTTATGAGTCCATTCAACTCACAGAGTTGAACCTTCGTTTTGATAGGGCAGTTTTGAAACACTCTTTTTGTAGAATCTTCAAGTGGACATTTTTAGTGCTTTGACGATATGCTGGAAAAGGAAGTATCTTCACATAAAAACTACACAGAAGCATTCTCAGAAACTTCTTTGTGATGTGTGCTTTCAACTCACAGATGTAAACATTTCTTTTGATAGAGTAGTTTTCAAACACACTTTTTGTAGAATCTGCAAGTGGATATATGGAGCGCTTTCAAGCCTATGCTGGAAAAGGAAATATCTTCACATAAAAACTATACAGAAGCATTCTCAGCAACTTCCTTGTGATTTGTGCATTCAACTCGGAGAGTTGAACCGTCCTTTTGTTAGAGCAGTTTGGGAACACTCTTTTTGTAGAATCTGCAAGTGGATATTTGGAGCACTTTGAAGCCTAAGCTGGAAAAGGAAACAACTTCACATAAAAACTAGAAGGAAGCATTCTCACAAACTTTTTTGTGATGTGTGCATTCAACTCAGCGAGTTTAACCTTACTTTTGATAGAGCAGTTTTGAAACACTCTTTTTGTAGAATGTGCAAGTAGACATTTGGAGCTCTTTCAGGCCTGTGTTGGAATAGAAAAGATCTTCACACAAAAACTAGACAGAAGCATTCTCAGAAACTTCTTTGTGATGTGTGCATTCCACTCACAGAGTTGAACCTTCCTTTTGATAGAGCAATTCTGAAACACTCTTTTTGTAGAATCCGCAAGTGGATATTTGGAGCACTTTGAGGCCTATGCTGGAAAAGGAAATATTTTCACGTAAAAACAAGACCGAAGCACTCTATCAAACTTCTTTGTGATGTTTACATTCAACTCACAGAGTTGAACCTTCCCTTGAATAGGGCAGTTTTGAAAGAATCTTTTTGTAGTATATGCAACTAGATATTTGGAGCGCTTTGAGTCCTATGAGGGAACTGGAAATATTTTTAGATAAAAACTAGACAGAGGCATTCTCAGAAACATATTTGTTACGAGTGAATTCAAGTCACATAGTTGAACCTTCCTTTTGGCAGAGCGGTTTTGAAACCCTCTTTTTATTGAATCTTCCATTGGAGATTTAGAGCGCTTTGACGCAATGCTGGAAAAGGAAATATCTTCACATAAAAACTAGACGGATGCATTCCCAGAAACTTCTTTTTGATGTGTGCTTTCAACTCACAGAGTTGAACCTTTCTTTTGATAGAGCAGTTTTGAAACCCTCTCTTTAAAGAATCTTCATGTGGACATTTGGATATCTTTGAGGCCTATGCTGGAAAAGGAAATATCTTCACATAAAAACAAGACAGAAGCATTCTCAGAAACTACTTTGCAATGTGTGGGTTCAACACACAGACTTTAAACTTTCTTTTGGCGGAGCAGTTCTGAAACAGTCTTTTTGTACAGTCTGCAAGTGGATATTTGGAGCGCTTTAAGGCCTACGCTGAAAAAAGAAATAACTTCAATCAAAAAGTAGAAAGAAGCATTCTCAGAAACCTCTTTGTGATGTGTGTATTGAACTCACAGAGTTGAACCTTCCTTTTGATAGAGGAGTTTTCAGATACTCTTTTTGTAGGATCTGCAAGTGAATAGTTGGAATGATTTGAGGCCTATGATGGTAAAGGAAATATCTTCACATAAAAACTATAGAGAAGCATTCTCGGAAACTTCCTTGTGATGTGTGCATTCAATTCACAGAGTTGAACCTTCCTTCTGATAGTGCAGTTTTGAAACACTCGTTTTGTATCATCTGCAAGTGGATACTTGGAGCGCTTTGAAGCCTATACTGGAAAAGTAAATGTCTTCTCATAAAAACTATACAGAACCAATCTCCGAAACCACCTTGTGATGTGTGTATTCAACTCAGAGAGATAAGCCTTCCTTTTGATAGAGCAGTTTTGGAACTCTGTTTTTGCAGCATCTGCAAGTGGATATTTGGAGCCCTTTCAGGCCTTCGTTGGAAACGGGGATATCTTCCCATAAAAACTAAACAGAAGCGTTCTGTGAAACTGCTTAGTGTAGTATGAATCCAACTCACAGAGTTGAACACTTCTTTTGAAAGAGCAGTTTTGAAACACTCTTTTTGTAGAATCTGCAAGTGTTCATTTGGAGCGCTTTGAGGCCTATGGTGGAAAAGGAAATATCTTCACATAAAACCTAGACAGAAGCATTCTTGGAAACTTCTTTATGATGTGTGCCTTCAACTCACAGAGTTGAACCTTTCTTTTCATGGAGCAGTTTCAAAAGAGTCTTTTTGCAGCATCTGCAAGTGGATATTTGGAGCCCTTTCAGGCCTTCGTTGGAAACGGGAATATCTTCCCATAAAAACTAAACAGAAGCGTTCTGTGAAACTGCTTTGTGTAGTCTGAATCCAACTCACCGAGTTGAACACTTCTTTTGAAAGAGCAGTTTTGAAACACTCTTTTTGTAGAATCTGCATGTGTTCATTTGGAGCGCTTTGAGGCCTACGGTGGAAAAGGAAATATCTTCACATAAAACCTAGACAGAAGCATTCTTTGAAACTACTTTATGATGTGTGCCTTCAACTCACAGAGTTGAACCTTCCTTTTCATGGAGCAGTTTGGAAAGAGTCTTTTTGCAGCATCTGCAAGTGGATATTTGGAGCCCTTTCAGGCCTTCGTTGGAAACGGGAATATCTTCCCATAAAAACTAAACACAAGCGTTCTGTGAAACTGCTTTGTGAAGTATGAATCCAACTCTCAGAGTTGAAAACTTCTTTTGAAAGAGCAGTTTTGAAACACTCTTTTTGTAGAATCTGAAAGTGTTCATTTGGAGCGTTTTGAGGCCTATGGTGGAAAAGGAAATATCTTCACTTATAAACAAGGCAGAATCATTCTCGTAAACCTCTTTATGATGTGTGCATTCAACTCGGAGAGAGAAGACTTCCTTTTGATAGAGCAGTTTTGAAACTCTGTTATTGCAGCATCTGCAAGTGGATATTTGGAGCCCTTTCAGGCCTTCGTTGGAAACGGGAATATCTTCCCATAAAAACTAAACAGAAGCGTTCTGTGAAACTGCTTTGTGTAGTATGAATCCAACTCACAGAGTTGAACACTTCTTTTGAAAGAGCAGTTTTGAAACACTCTTTTTGTAGAATCTGCATGTTTTCATTTGGAGCGCTTTGAGGCCTATGGTGGAAAAGGAAATATCTTCACATAAAACCTAGACAGAAGCATTCTTTGAAACTTCTCTATGATGTGTGCCTTCAACTCACAGAGTTGAACCTTCCTTTTCATGGAGCAGTTTGGAAAGAGTCTTTTTGCAGCATCTGCAAGTGGATATTTGGAGCCATTTCAGGCCTTCGTTGGAAACGGGAATATCCTCCCATAAAAACTAAACAGAAGCGTTCTGTGAAACTGCTTTGTGTAGTATGAATCCAACTCACAGAGTTGAATACTTCTTTTGAAAGAGCAGTTTTGAAACACTCTTTTTGTAGAATCTGCAAGTGTTCATTTGGAGCGCTTTGAGGCCAATGGTGGAAAAGGAAATATCTTCACATAAAACCTAGACAGAAGCATTCTTTGAAACTTCTTTATGATGTGTGCATTCAACCCACAGAGTTGAACCTTCCTTTTCATGGAGCAGTTTGGAAAGAGTCTCTTTGCAGCATCTGCAAGTGGATATTAGGAGCCCTTTCAGGCCTTCGTTGGAAACGGGAATATCTTCCCATAAAAACTAAACAGAAGCGTTCTGCGAAACTGCTTTGTGTAGTATGAATCAAACTCACAGAGTTGAGCACTTCTTTTGAAAGAGCAGTTTTGAAACACTCTTTTTGTAGAATCTGCATGTTTTCATTTGGAGCGCTTTGAGGCCAATGGTGGAAAAGGAAATATCTTCACATAAAACCTAGACAGAAGCATTCTTTGAAACTTCTTTATGATGTGTGCATTCAACTCACAGAGTTAAACCTTCCATTTCATGGAGAGGTTTGGAAAGAGTCTTTTTGCAGCATCTGCAATTGGATATTTGGAGCTCTTTCAGGCCTTTGTTAGAAACGGGAATATCTTCCCAAAAAAACTGGACAGAATCATTCTCACAAACTGCTTTGTGATGTGTGTGTTTAACTCACATAGTTGAACCTTTCCTATGCTAGAGCAGTTATGAAACACTCTTTTTGTAGAATTTGCAAGTGTTCATTTGGAGAGCTTTGAGGACTATGGTGGAAAAGGAAATATCTTCACATATGAACCAGGCAGAAGCATTCTCAGAAACCTCTTTAGGATGTGTGCATTCAACTCAGAGAGATAAGCCTTCCTTTTGATAGAGCAGCTTTGAAATTCTGTTTTTGCAGAATCTGCAAGTGGATATTTGGAGCCCTTTCAGGCCTTCGTTGGAAACGGGAATATCTTCCCATCAAAACTAAACAGAAGCGTTCTGTGAAACTGCTTTGTGTAGTATGAATCCAACTCACAGCGCTGAGCACTTCTTTTGAAAGAGCAGTTTTGAAACACTCTTTTTGTAGAATCTGCAAGTGTTCATTTGGAGTGCTTTGAGGCCTATGGTGGAAAAGGAAATATCTTCACTTGTAAACCAGGCAGAAGCATTCTCAGAAACCTCTTTATGATGTGTGCATTCAACTCGGAGAGAGAAGCCTTCCTTTTGATAAAGCAGTTTTGAAACTCTGTTTTTGCAACATCTGCAAGTGGATATTTGGAGCCCTTTCAGGCCTTCCTTGGAAACGGGAATATCTTCCCATAAAAACTAAACAGAAGCGTTCTGTGAAACTGCTTTGTGTAGTATGAATCCAACTCACAGAGTTGAACACTTCTTTTGAAAGAGCAGTTTTGAAACACTCTTTTTGTAGAATCTGCAAGTTTTCATTTGGAGCGCTTTGAGGCCAATGGTGGAAAAGGAAATATCTTCACATAAAACTTAGACAGAAGCATTCTTTGAAACTTCTTTATGATGTGTGCATTCAACTCACAGAGTTGAATCTTCCTTTCCATGGAGAGGTTTGGAAAGAGTCTTTTTGCAGCATCTGCAAGTGGATATTTGGAGCTCTTTCAGGCCTTTGTTAGAAACGGGAATATATTCCCATAAAAACTGGACAGAAGCATTCTCACAAACTGCTTTGTGATGTGTGTGTTTAACTCACATAGTTGAAACTTTCCTATGCTAGAGCAGTTATGAAACACTCTTTTTGTAGAATTTGCAAGTGTTCATTTGGAGAGCTTTGAGGACTATGGTGGAAAAGGAAGTATCTTCACATATGAACCAGGCAGAAGCATTCTCAGAAACCTCTTTATGATGTGTGCATTCAACTCAGAGAGATAAGCCTTCCTTTTGATAGAGCAGTTTTGAAACTCTGTTATTGCAGAATCTGCAAGTGGGTATTTGGAGGCCTTTCAGGCCTTCGTTGGAAACGGGAATATCTTCCCATAAAAACTAAACAGAAGCGTTCTGTGAAACTGCTTTGTGTAGTATGAATCCAAACACAGAGTTGAACACTTCTTTTGAATGAGCAGTTTTGAAACACTCTTTTTGTAGAATCTGCAAGAGTTCATTTGGAGCGCTTTGAGGCCTATGGTGGAAAAGGAAATATCTTCACATATAAACCAGGCAGAAGCATTCTTTGAAACTTCTTTATGATGTGTGCCTTCAACTCACAGAGTTGAACCTTCCTTTTCATGGAGCAGTTTGGAAAGAGTCTTTTTGCAGCATCTGCAAGTGGATATTTGGAGCCCTTTCAGGCCTTCGTTGGAAACGGGAATATCTTCCCATAAAAACTAAACAGAAGCGTTCTGTGAAACTGCTTTGAGAAGTTTGAATAAAACTCACAGAGTTGAAAACTTCTTTTGAAAGAGCAGTTTTGAAACACTCTTTTTGTAGAATCTGAAAGTGTTCATTTGGAGTGCTTTGAGGCCTATGGTGGAAAAGGAAATATCTTCACTTTTAAACCAGGCAGAATCATTCTCGTAAACCTCTTTATGATGTGTGCATTCAACTCGGAGAGAGAAGCCTTCCTTTTGATAGAGCAGTTTTGAAACTCTGTTATTGCAGCATCTGCAAGTGGATATTTGGAGCCCTTTCAGGCCTTCGTTGGAAACGGGAATATCTTCCTATAAAAAAAAAACAGAAGCGTTCTGTGAAACTGCTTTGTGTAGTATGAATCCAACTCACAGAGTTGAACACTTCTTTTGAAAGAGCAGTTTTGAAACACTCTTTTTGTAGAATCTGCAAGTGTTCATTTGGAGCGCTTTGAGGCCAATGGTGGAAAAGGAAATATCTTCACATAAAACCTAGACAGAAGCATTCTTTGAAACTTCTTTATGATGTGTGCATTCAACCCACAGAGTTGAATCTTCCTTTTCATGGAGAGGTTTGGAAAGAGTCTTTATGCAGCATCTGCAAGTGGATATTTGGAGCCATTTCAGGCCTTCCTGGGAAACGGGAATATCTTCCCATAAAAAATAAACTGAAGCGTTCTGTGAATCTGCTTTGTGTAGTATGAATCCAACTCACAGAGTTGAACTCTTCTTTTGAAAGAGCAGTTTTGAAACACTGTTTTTGTAGAATCTGCAAGTGTTCATTTGGAGCGCTTTGAGGCCTACGGTGGAAAAGGAAATATCTTCACTTATAAACCAGGCAGAAGCATTCTCAGAAACCACTTTATGACGTGTGCATTCAACTCGGAGAGAGAAGCCTTCCTTTTGATAGAGCAGTTTTGAAACTCTGTTTTTGCAGCATCTGCAAGTGGATATTTGGAGCCCTTTCAGGCCTTCGTTGGAAACGGGAATATCTTCCCATAAAAACTAAACAGAAGCGTTCTGTGAAACTGCTTTGTGTAGTATGAATCCAACTCACAGAGTTGAACACTTCTTTTGAAAGAGTAGTTTTGAAACACTCTTTTTGTAGAATCTGCAAGTGTTCATTTGGAGCACTTTGAGGCCTATGGTGGAAAAGGAAATATCTTCACATAAAAACAAGACAGAAGCATTCTCAGAAACTACTTTGCAATGTGTGCGTTCAACACACAGACTTTAAACTTACTTTTGGCGGAGCAGTTCTGAAACAGTCTTTTTGTACAGTCTGCAAGTGGATATTTGGAGCGCTTTAAGGCCTACGCTGAAAAAAGAAATAACTTCAATCAAAAAGTAGAAAGAAGCATTCTCAGAAACCTCTTTGTGATGTGTGTATTGAACTCACAGAGTTGAACCTTCCTTTTGATAGAGGAGTTTTCAGATACTCTTTTTGTAGGATCTGCAAGTGAATAGTTGGAATGATTTGAGGCCTATGATGGTAAAGGAAATATCTTCACATAAAAACTATAGAGAAGCATTCTCGGAAACTTCCTTGTGATGTGTGCATTCAACTCACAGAGTTGAACCTTCCTTCTGATAGTGCAGTTTTGAAACACTCGTTTTGTATCATCTGCAAGTGGATACTTGGAGCGCTTTGAAGCCTATACTGGAAAAGTAAATGTCTTCTCATAAAACCTATACAGAACCAATCTCCGAAACCACCTTGTGATGTGTGTATTCAACTCAGAGAGATAAGCCTTCCTTTTGATAGAGCAGTTTTGGAACTCTGTTTTTGCAGCATCTGCAAGTGGATATTTGGAGCCCTTTCAGGCCTTCGTTGGAAACGGGGATATCTTCCCATAAAAACTAAACAGAAGCGTTCTGTGAAACTGCTTAGTGTAGTATGAATCCAACTCACAGAGTTGAACACTTCTTTTGAAAGAGCAGTTTTGAAACACTCTTTTTGTAGAATCTGCAAGTGTTCATTTGGAGCGCTTTGAGGCCTATGGTGGAAAAGGAAATATCTTCACATAAAACCTAGACAGAAGCATTCTTGGAAACTTCTTTATGATGTGTGCCTTCAACTCACAGAGTTGAACCTTTCTTTTCATGGAGCAGTTTCAAAAGAGTCTTTTTGCAGCATCTGCAAGTGGATATTTGGAGCCCTTTCAGGCCTTCGTTGGAAACGGGAATATCTTCCCATAAAAACTAAACAGAAGCGTTCTGTGAAACTGCTTTGTGTAGTCTGAATCCAACTCACCGAGTTGAACACTTCTTTTGAAAGAGCAGTTTTGAAACACTCTTTTTGTAGAATCTGCATGTGTTCATTTGGAGCGCTTTGAGGCCTACGGTGGAAAAGGAAATATCTTCACATAAAACCTAGACAGAAGCATTCTTTGAAACTACTTTATGATGTGTGCCTTCAACTCACAGAGTTGAACCTTCCTTTTCATGGAGCAGTTTGGAAAGAGTCTTTTTGCAGCATCTGCAAGTGGATATTTGGAGCCCTTTCAGGCCTTCGTTGGAAACGGGAATATCTTCCCATAAAAACTAAACACAAGCGTTCTGTGAAACTGCTTTGTGAAGTATGAATCCAACTCACAGAGTTGAAAACTTCTTTTGAAAGAGCAGTTTTGAAACACTCTTTTTGTAGAATCTGAAAGTGTTCATTTGGAGCGTTTTGAGGCCTATGGTGGAAAAGGAAATATCTTCACTTATAAACAAGGCAGAACCATTCTCGTAAACCTCTTTATGATGTGTGCATTCAACTCGGAGAGAGAAGACTTCCTTTTGATAGAGCAGTTTTGAAACTCTGTTATTGCAGCATCTGCAAGTGGATATTTGGAGCCCTTTCAGGCCTTCGTTGGAAACGGGAATATCTTCCCATAAAAACTAAACAGAAGCGTTCTGTTAAACTGCTTTGTGTAGTATGAATCCAACTCACAGAGTTGAACACTTCTTTTGAAAGAGCAGTTTTGAAACACTCTTTTTGTAGAATCTGCATGTTTTCATTTGGAGCGCTTTGAGGCCTATGGTGGAAAAGGAAATATCTTCACATAAAACCTAGACAGAAGCATTCTTTGAAACTTCTCTATGATGTGTGCCTTCAACTCACAGAGTTGAACCTTCCTTTTCATGGAGCAGTTTGGAAAGAGTCTTTTTGCAGCATCTGCAAGTGGATATTTGGAGCCATTTCAGGCCTTCGTTGGAAACGGGAATATCCTCCCATAAAAACTAAACAGAAGCGTTCTGTGAAACTGCTTTGTGTAGTATGAATCCAACTCACAGAGTTGAATACTTCTTTTGAAAGAGCAGTTTTGAAACACTCTTTTTGTAGAATCTGCAAGTGTTCATTTGGAGCGCTTTGAGGCCAATGGTGGAAAAGGAAATATCTTCACATAAAACCTAGACAGAAGCATTCTTTGAAACTTCTTTATGATGTGTGCATTCAACCCACAGAGTTGAACCTTCCTTTTCATGGAGCAGTTTGGAAAGAGTCTCTTTGCAGCATCTGCAAGTGGATATTAGGAGCCCTTTCAGGCCTTCGTTGGAAACGGGAATATCTTCCCATAAAAACTAAACAGAAGCGTTCTGCGAAACTGCTTTGTGTAGTATGAATCAAACTCACAGAGTTGAGCACTTCTTTTGAAAGAGCAGTTTTGAAACACTCTTTTTGTAGAATCTGCATGTTTTCATTTGGAGCGCTTTGAGGCCAATGGTGGAAAAGGAAATATCTTCACATAAAACCTAGACAGAAGCATTCTTTGAAACTTCTTTATGATGTGTGCATTCAACTCACAGAGTTAAACCTTCCATTTCATGGAGAGGTTTGGAAAGAGTCTTTTTGCAGCATCTGCAATTGGATATTTGGAGCTCTTTCAGGCCTTTGTTAGAAACGGGAATATCTTCCCAAAAAAACTGGACAGAATCATTCTCACAAACTGCTTTGTGATGTGTGTGTTTAACTCACATAGTTGAACCTTTCCTATGCTAGAGCAGTTATGAAACACTCTTTTTGTAGAATTTGCAAGTGTTCATTTGGAGAGCTTTGAGGACTATGGTGGAAAAGGAAATATCTTCACATATGAACCAGGCAGAAGCATTCTCAGAAACCTCTTTAGGATGTGTGCATTCAACTCAGAGAGATAAGCCTTCCTTTTGATAGAGCAGCTTTGAAATTCTGTTTTTGCAGAATCTGCAAGTGGATATTTGGAGCCCTTTCAGGCCTTCGTTGGAAACGGGAATATCTTCCCATCAAAACTAAAGAGAAGCGTTCTGTGAAACTGCTTTGTGTAGTATGAATCCAACTCACAGCGCTGAGCACTTCTTTTGAAAGAGCAGTTTTGAAACACTCTTTTTGTAGAATCTGCAAGTGTTCATTTGGAGTGCTTTGAGGCCTATGGTGGAAAAGGAAATATCTTCACTTGTAAACCAGGCAGAAGCATTCTCAGAAACCTCTTTATGATGTGTGCATTCAACTCGGAGAGAGAAGCCTTCCTTTTGATAAAGCAGTTTTGAAACTCTGTTGTTGCAACATCTGCAAGTGGATATTTGGAGCCCTTTCAGGCCTTCCTTGGAAACGGGAATATCTTCCCATAAAAACTAAACAGAAGCGTTCTGTGAAACTGCTTTGTGTAGTATGAATCCAACTCACAGAGTTGAACACTTCTTTTGAAAGAGCAGTTTTGAAACACTCTTTTTGTAGAATCTGCAAGTTTTCATTTGGAGCGCTTTGAGGCCAATGGTGGAAAAGGAAATATCTTCACATAAAACTTAGACAGAAGCATTCTTTGAAACTTCTTTATGATGTGTGCATTCAACTCACAGAGTTGAATCTTCCTTTCCATGGAGAGGTTTGGAAAGGGTCTTTTTGCAGCATCTGCAAGTGGATATTTGGAGCTCTTTCAGGCCTTTGTTAGAAACGGGAATATATTCCCATAAAAACTGGACAGAAGCATTCTCACAAACTGCTTTGTGATGTGTGTGTTTAACTCACATAGTTGAAACTTTCCTATGCTAGAGCAGTTATGACACACTCTTTTTGTAGAATTTGCAAGTGTTCATTTGGAGAGCTTTGAGGACTATGGTGGAAAAGGAAATATCTTCACATATGAACCAGGCAGAAGTATTCTCAGAAACCTCTTTATGATGTGTGCATTCAACTCAGAGAGATAAGCCTTCCTTCTGATAGAGCAGTTTTGAAACTCTGTTATTGCAGAATCTGCAAGTGGGTATTTGGAGGCCTTTCAGGCCTCCGTTGGAAACGGGAATATCTTCCCATAAAAACTAAACAGAAGCGTTCTGTGAAACTGCTTTGTGTAGTATGAATCCAACACACAGAGTTGAACACTTCTTTTGAATGAGCAGTTTTGAAACACTCTTTTTGTAGAATCTGCAAGAGTTCATTTGGAGCGCTTTGAGGCCTATGGTGGAAAAGGAAATATCTTCACATATAAACCAGGCAGAAGCATTCTTTGAAACTTCTTTATGATGTGTGCCTTCAACTCACAGAGTTGAACCTTCCTTTTCATGGAGCAGTTTGGAAAGAGTCTTTTTGCAGCATCTGCAAGTGGATATTTGGAGCCCTTTCAGGCCTTCGTTGGAAACGGGAATATCTTCCCATAAAAACTAAACAGAAGCGTTCTGTGAAACTGCTTTGAGAAGTTTGAATAAAACTCACAGAGTTGAAAACTTCTTTTGAAAGAGCAGTTTTGAAACACTCTTTTTGTAGAATCTGAAAGTGTTCATTTGGAGTGCTTTGAGGCCTATGGTGGAAAAGGAAATATCTTCACTTTTAAACCAGGCAGAATCATTCTCGTAAACCTCTTTATGATGTGTGCATTCAACTCGGAGAGAGAAGCCTTCCTTTTGATAGAGCAGTTTTGAAACTCTGTTATTGCAGCATCTGCAAGTGGATATTTGGAGCCCTTTCAGGCCTTCGTTGGAAACGGGAATATCTTCCCATAAAAAAAAAACAGAAGCGTTCTGTGAAACTGCTTTGTGTAGTATGAATCCAACTCACAGAGTTGAACACTTCTTTTGAAAGAGCAGTTTTGAAACACTCTTTTTGTAGAATCTGCAAGTGTTCATTTGGAGTGCTTTGAGGCCAATGGTGGAAAAGGAAATATCTTCACATAAAACCTAGACAGAAATATTCTTTGAAACTTCTTTATGATGTGTGCCTTCAACTCAAAGAGTTGAACCTTCCTTTTCATGGAGCAGTTTGGAAAGAGTCTTTTTGCAGCATCTGCAAGTGGATATTTCGAGCCATTTCAGGCCTTCGTTGGAAACGGGAATATCCTCCCATAAAAACTAAACAGAAGCGTTCTGTGAAACTGCTTTGTGTAGTATGAATCCAACTCACACAGTTGAACGCTTGTTTTGAAAGCGCAGTTTTGAAACACTCTTTTTGTAGAATCTGCAAGTGTTCGTTTGGAGCGCTTTGAGGCCTATGGTGGAAAAGGAAATATCTTCACTTAAACCAGGCAGAAGCATTCTCAGAAACCTCTTTATGATGTGTGCATTCAACTCGGAGAGAGAAGCCTTCCTTTTGATAGAGCAGTTTTGAAACTCTGTTTTTGCAGCATCTGCAAGTGGATATTTGGAGCCCTTTTAGGCCTTCGTTGGAAACGGTAATATCTTCCCATAAAAACTAAACAGAAGCGTTCTGTGAAACTGCTTTGTGTAGTATGAATCCAACTCACAGAGTTGAACACTTCTTTTGAAAGAGCAGTTTTGAAACACTCTTTTTGTAGAATCTGCAAGTTTTCATTTGGAGCGCTTTGAGGTCTATGGTGGAAAAGGAAATATCTTCACATAAAACCTAGACAGAAGCATTCTTTGAAACTTCTTTATGATGTGTGCCTTCAACTCACAGAGTTCAACCATCCTTTTCATGGAGAGGTTTGGAAAGAGTCTTTTTGCAGCATCTGCAAGTGGATATTTGGAGCTCTTTCAGGCCTTTGTTAGAAACGAGAATATCTTCCCATAGAAACTGGACAGGAGCATTCTCACAAACTGCTTTGTGATGTGTGTGTTTAACTCACATAGTTGAACCTTTCCTTTGCTAGAGCAGTTATGAAACACTCTTTTTGTAGAATTTGCAAGTGTTCATTTGGAGCGCCTTGAGGCCTATGGTGAAAAAGGAAATATCTTCACATATGAACCAGGGAGAAGCATTCTCAGAAACCTCTTTATGATGTGTGCATTGAACTCAGAGAGAGAAGCCTTCCTTTTGATAGAGCAGTTTTGAAACTCTGTTTTTGCAGAATCTGCAAGTGGATGTTTGGAGCCCTTTCAGGCCTTCGTTGGAAACGGGGATATCTTCCCATAAAAACTAAACAGAAGCGTTCTGTGAAACTGCTTTGTGTAGTATGAATCCAACTCACAGAGTTGAACACTTCTTTTGAAAGAGCAGTTTTGAAACACTCTTTTTGTAGAATCTGCCAGTGTTCATTTGGAGTGCTTTGAGGCCTATGGTGGAAAAGGAAATATCTTCACTTTTAAACCAGGCAGAATCATTCTCGTAAACCTCTTTATGATGTGTGCATTCAACTCGGAGAGAGAAGCCTTCCTTTTGATAGAGCAGTTTTGAAACTCTGTTATTGCAGCATCTGCAAGTGGATATTTGGAGCCCTTTCAGGCCTTCGTTGGAAACGGGAATATCTTCCCATAAAAAAAAAACAGAAGCGTTCTGTGAAACTGCTTTGTGTAGTATGAATCCAACTCACAGAGTTGAACACTTCTTTTGAAAGAGCAGTTTTGAAACACTCTTTTTGTAGAATCTGCAAGTGTTCATTTGGAGTGCTTTGAGGCCAATGGTGGAAAAGGAAATATCTTCACATAAAACCTAGACAGAAATATTCTTTGAAACTTCTTTATGATGTGTGCCTTCAACTCAAAGAGTTGAACCTTCCTTTTCATGGAGCAGTTTGGAAAGAGTCTTTTTGCAGCATCTGCAAGTGGATATTTGGAGCCATTTCAGGCCTTCGTTGGAAACGGGAATATCCTCCCATAAAAACTAAACAGAAGCGTTCTGTGAAACTGCTTTGTGTAGTATGAATCCAACTCACACAGTTGAACGCTTGTTTTGAAAGCGCAGTTTTGAAACACTCTTTTTGTAGAATCTGCAAGTGTTCGTTTGGAGCGCTTTGAGGCCTATGGTGGAAAAGGAAATATCTTCACTTAAACCAGGCAGAAGCATTCTCAGAAACCTCTTTATGATGTGTGCATTCAACTCGGAGAGAGAAGCCTTCCTTTTGATAGAGCAGTTTTGAAACTCTGTTTTTGCAGCATCTGCAAGTGGATATTTGGAGCCCTTTTAGGCCTTCGTTGGAAACGGTAATATCTTCCCATAAAAACTAAACAGAAGCGTTCTGTGAAACTGCTTTGTGTAGTATGAATCCAACTCACAGAGTTGAACACTTCTTTTGAAAGAGCAGTTTTGAAACACTCTTTTTGTAGAATCTGCAAGTTTTCATTTGGAGCGCTTTGAGGTCTATGGTGGAAAAGGAAATATCTTCACATAAAACCTAGACAGAAGCATTCTTTGAAACTTCTTTATGATGTGTGCCTTCAACTCACAGAGTTCAACCATCCTTTTCATGGAGAGGTTTGGAAAGAGTCTTTTTGCAGCATCTGCAAGTGGATATTTGGAGCTCTTTCAGGCCTTTGTTAGAAACGAGAATATCTTCCCATAGAAACTGGACAGGAGCATTCTCACAAACTGCTTTGTGATGTGTGTGTTTAACTCACATAGTTGAACCTTTCCTTTGCTAGAGCAGTTATGAAACACTCTTTTTGTAGAATTTGCAAGTGTTCATTTGGAGCGCCTTGAGGCCTATGGTGAAAAAGGAAATATCTTCACATATGAACCAGGCAGAAGCATTCTCAGAAACCTCTTTATGATGTGTGCATTGAACTCAGAGAGAGAAGCCTTCCTTTTGATAGAGCAGTTTTGAAACTCTGTTTTTGCAGAATCTGCAAGTGGATGTTTGGAGCCCTTTCAGGCCTTCGTTGGAAACGGGGATATCTTCCCATAAAAACTAAACAGAAGCGTTCTGTGAAACTGCTTTGTGTAGTATGAATCCAACTCACAGAGTTGAACACTTCTTTTGAAAGAGCAGTTTTGAAACACTCTTTTTGTAGAATCTGCCAGTGTTCATTTGGAGCGCTTTGAGGCCTGTGGTGGAAAAGGAAATATCTTCACATAAAACCTAGACAGAAGCATTCTTTGAAACTTCTTTATGATGTGTGCCTTCACCTCACAGAGTTCAACCTTCCTTTTCACGGAGCAGTTTGGAAAGAGTCTTTTTGCAGCATCTGCAAGTGGATATTTGGAGCCCTTTCAGGCCTTCGTTGGAAACGGGAATATCTTCCCATTAAAAACTAAAGAGAAGCGTTCTGTGAAACTGCTTTGTGTAGTATGAATCCAACTCACAGAGTTGAACTCTTCTTTTGAAAGAGCAGTTTTGAAACACTCTTTTTGTAGAATCTGCAATTGTTCATTTTGAGCGCTTTGAGGCCTACGGTGGAAAAGGAAATATCTTCACATAAAACCTAGACAGAAGCATTCTTGGAAACTTCTTTATGATGTGTGCCTTCAACTCACAGAGTTGAACCTTTCTTTTCATGGAGCAGATTCAAAAGAGTCTTTTTGCAGCATCTGCAAGTGGATATTTAGAGCCCTTTCAGGCCTTCGTTGGAAACGGGAATATCTTCCCATAAAAACTAAACAGAAGCGTTCTGTGAAACTGCTTTGTGTAGTATGAATCCAACTCACAGAGTTGAAAACTTCTTTTGAAAGAGCAGTTTTCAAACACTCTTTTTGTAGAATCTGCAAGTGTTCATTTGGAGAGCTTTGAGGCCTATGGTGGAAAAGGAAATATCTTCACATAAAACCTAGACAGAAGCATTCTTTGAAACTACTTTATGATGTGTGCCTTCAACTCACAGAGTTGAACCTTCCTTTTCATGGAGCAGTTTGGAAAGAGTCTTTTTGCAGCATCTGCAAGTGGATATTTGAAGCCCTTTCAGGCCTTCGTTGGAAACGGGAATATCTTCCCATAAAAACTAAACACAAGCGATCTGTGAAACTGCATTGTGAAGTATGAATCCAACTCACAGAGTTGAAAACTTCTTTTGAAAGAGCAGTTTTGAAACACTCTTTTTGTAGAATCTGAAAGTGTTCATTTGGAGCGTTTTGAGGCCTATGGTGGAAAAGGAAATATCTTCACTTTTAAACCAGGCAGAATCATTCTCGTAAACCTCTTTATGATGTGTGCATTCAACTCGGAGAGAGAAGACTTCCTTTTGATAGAGCAGTTTTGAAACTCTGTTATTGCAGCATCTGCAAGTGGATATTTGGAGCCCTTTCAGGCCTTCCTTGGAAACGGGAATATCTTCCCATAAAAACTAAACAGAAGCGTTCTGTGAAACTGCTTTGTGTAGTATGAATCCAACTCACAGAGTTGAACACTTCTTTTGAAAGAGCAGTTTTGAAACACTCTTTTTGTAGAATCTGCAAGTGTTCATTTGGAGCGCTTTGAGGCCTATGGTGGAAAAGGAAATATCTTCACATAAAACCTAGACAGAAGCATTCTTTGAAACTTCTTTATGATGTGTGCTTTCACCTCACAGAGTTGAACCTTCCTTTTCATGGAGCGGTTTGGAAAGAGTCTTTTTGCAGCATCTGCAAGTGGATATTTGGAGCTCTTTCAGGCCTTCGTTCGAAACGGGAATATCTTCCCATAAAAACTAAACAGAAGCGTTCTGTGAAACTGCTTTGTGTAGTATGAATCAAACTCACAGAGTTGAATACTGCTTTTGAAAGAGCAGTTTTGAAACACTCTTTTTGTAGAATCTGCATGTTTTCATTTGGAGCGCTTTGAGGCCAATGGTGGAAAAGGAAATATCTTCACATAAAACCTAGACAGAAGCATTCTTTGAAACTTCTTTATGAAGTGTGCATTCAACTCACAGAGTTGAACCTTCCTTTTCATGGAGAGGTTTGGAAAGAGTCTTTTTGCAGCATCTGCAAGTGGATATTTGGAGCTCTTTCAGGCCTCTGTTAGAAACGGGAATATCTTCCCATAAAAACTGGACAGAAGCATTCTCACAAAATGCTTTGTGATGTGTGTGTTTAACTCACATAGTTGAACCTTTCCTATGCTAGAGCAGTTATGAAACACACTTTTTGTAGAATTTGCAAGTGTTCATTTGGAGATATTTGAGGACTATGGTGGAAAAGGAAATATCTTCACATATGAACCAGGAAGAAGCATTCTCAGAAACCTCTTTATGATGTGTGCATTCAACTCAGAGAGATAAGCCTTCCTTTTGATAGAGCAGTTTTGAAATTCTGTTTTTGCAGAATCTGCAAGTGGATATTTGGAGCCCTTTCAGGCCTTCGTTGGAAACGGGAATATCTTCCCATAAAAACTAAACGGAAGCGTTCTGTGAAACTGCTTTGTGTAGTATGAATCCAACTCACAGAGTTGAACACTTCTTTTGAAAGAGCAGTTTTGAAACACTCTTTTTGTAGAATCTGCAAGTATTCATTTGGAGCGCATGGAGGCCTATTGTGGAAAAGGAAATATCTTCACTTATAAACCAGGCAGAATCATTCTCGTAAACCTCTTTATGATGTGTGCATTCAACGCGGAGAGAGAAGCCTTCCTTTTGATAGAGCAGTTTTGAAACTCTGTTATTGCAGCATCTGCAAGTGGATATTTGGAGCCCTTTCAGGCCTTCGTTGGAAACGGGAATATCTTCCCATAAAAACTAAACAGAAGCGTTCTGTGAAACTGCTTTGTGTAGTATGAATCCAACTCACAGAGTTGAACACTTCTTTTGAAAGAGCAGTTTTGAAACACTCTTTTTGTAGAATTTGCAAGTGTTCATTTGGAGCGCTTTGAGGCCTATGGTGGAAAAGGAAATATCTTCACATATGAACCAGGCAGAAGCATTCTCAGAAACCTCGTTATGATGGGTGCATTCAACTCAGAGAGATAAGCCTTCCTTTTGATAGAGCAGATTTGAAACTCTTTTTTTGCAGAATTTGCAAGTGGATATTTGGAGCCCTTTCAGGCCTTCGTTGGAAACGGGAATATCTTCGCATAAAAACTAAAGAGAAGCGTTCTGTGAAACTGCTTTGTGTAGTATGAATCCAACTCACAGAGTTGAACACTTCTTTAGAAAGAGCAGTTTTGAAACACTCTTTTTGTAGAATCTGCAAGTGTTCATTTGGAGCGCTTTGAGGCCTACGGTGGAAAAGGAAATATCTTCACATAAAACCTAGACAGAAGCATTCTTTGAAACTTCTTTATGATGTGTGCCTTCAAGTCACAGAGTTGAACCTTCCTTTTCACGGAGCAGTTTGGAAAGAGTCTTTTTGCAGCATCTGCAAGTGGATATTCGGAGCATTTCAGGCCTACGTTGGAAACGGGAATATCTTCCTATAAAAACTGAACAGAAGCGTTCTGTGAAACTGCTTTGTGTAGTATGAATCCATCTCACAGAGTTGAACACTTCTTTTGAAAGAGCAGTTTTGAAACACTCTTTTTGTAGAATCTGCAATTGTTCATTTGGAGTGCTTTGAGGCCAATGGTGGAAAAGGAAATATCTTCACATAAAACCTAGACAGAAGCATTCTTTGAAACTTCTTTATGATGTGTGCATTCACCTCACAGAGTTGAACCTTCCTTTTCATGGAGAGGTTTGGAAAGGGTCTGTTTGCAGCATCTGCAGGTCTATATTTGGAGCTCTTTCAGGCCTTTGTTAGAAACGGGAATATCTTCCCATAAAAACTGGACAGAAGCATTCTCACAAACTGCTTTGTGATGTGTGTGTTTAACTCACATAGTTGAACCTTTCCTATGCTAGAGCAGTTATGAAACACTCTTTTTGTAGAATTTGCAAGTGTTCATTTGGAGAGCTTTGAGGACTATGGTGGAAAAGGAAATATCTTCACATATGAACCAGGCAGAACCATTCTCAGAAACCTCTTTATGATGTGTGCATTCAACTCAGAGAGATAAGCCTTCCTTTTGATAGAGCAGTTTTGAAATTCTGTTTTTGCAGAATCTGCAAGTGGATATTTGGAGCCCTTTCAGGCCATCGTTGGAAACGGGAATATCTTCCCATAAAAACTAAATAGAAGCGTTCTGTGAAACTGCTTTGTGTAGTATGAATCCAACTCACAGAGTAGAACACTTCTTTTGAAAGAGCAGTTTTGAAACACTCTTTTTGTAGAATCTGCCAGTGTTCATTTGGAGCGCTTTGAGGCCTATGGTGGAAAAGGAAATATCTTCACATAAAACCTAGAGAGAAGAATTTTTGAAACTTCTTTATGATGTGTGCCTTCACCTCACAGAGTTCAACCTTCCTTTCCATGGAGCAGTTTGGAAAGAGTCTTTTTGCAGCATCTGCAAGTGGATATTTGGAGCCCTTTCAGGCCTTCGTTGGAAACGGGAATATCTTCCCATTAAAAACTAAAGAGAAGCGTTCTGTGAAACTGCTTTGTGTAGTATGAATCCAACTCACAGAGTTGAACTCTTCTTTTGAAAGAGCAGTTTTGAAACACTCTTTTTGTAGAATCTGCAAGTGTTCATTTGGAGCGCTTTGAGGCCTACGGTGGAAAAGGAAATATCTTCACATAAAACCTAGACAGAAGCATTCTTGGAAACTTCTTTATGATGTGTTCCTTCAACTCACAGAGTTGAACCTTTCTTTTCATGGAGCAGTTTCAAAAGAGTCTTTTTGCAAAATCTGCAAGTGGATATTTGGAGCCCTTTCAGGCCTTCGTTGGAAACGGGAATATCTTCCCATAAAAACTAAACAGAAGCGTTCTGTGAAACTGCTTTGTGTAGTATGAATCCAACTCACAGAGTTGAACACTTCTTTTGAAAGAGCAGTCTTGAAACACTCTTTTTGTAGAATCTGCAAGTGTTCATTTGGAGCACTTTGAGGCCTATGGTGGAAAAGGAAATATCTTCACATAAAACCTAGACAGAAGCATTCTTTGCAACTTCTTTATGATGTGTGCCTTCAACTCACAGAGTTGAACCTTCCTTTTCATGGAGCAGTTTGGAAAGAGTCTTTTTGCAGCATCTGCAAGTGGATATTTGGAGCCCTTTCAGGCCTTCGTTGGAAATGGGAATATCTTCCCATAAAAACGAAACAGAAGCGTTCTGTGAAACTGCTTTGTGTAGTATGAATCCAACTCACAGAGTTGAACACTTCTTTTGAAAGAGCAGTTTTGAAACACTCTTTTTGTAGAATCTGCAAGTGTTCGTTTGGAGCACTTTGAGGCCTATGGTGGAAAAGGAAATATCTTCACATAAAACCTAGACAGAAGCATTCTTTGAAACTTCTTTATGATGTGTGCATTCAACTCACAGGGTTGAACCTTCCTTTTCATGGAGCGGTTTGGAAAGAGTCTTTTTGCAGCATCTGCAAGTGGATATTTGGAGCTCTTTCAGGCCTTTGTTAGAAACGGGAATATCTTCCCATAAAAACTGGACAGAAGCATTCTCACAAACTGCTTTGTGATGTGTGTGTTTAACTCACATAGCTGAACCTTTCCTTTGCTAGAGCAGTTATGAAACACTCTTTTTGTAGAATTTGCAAGTGTTCATTTGGAGCGATTTGAGGCCTATGGTGGAAATTGAAATATCTTCACATATCAACCAGGCAGAAGCATTCTCAGAAACCTCTTTATGATGTGTGCATTCAACTCAGAGAGATAAGCCTTCCTTTTGATAGAGCAGTTTTGAAACTCTGTTTTTGCAGAATCTGCAAGTGGATATTTGGAGCCCTTTCAGGCCTTCGTTGGAAACGGGAATGTCTTCCCATAAAAACTAAACAGAAGCGTTCTGTGAAACTGCTTTGTGTAGTATGAATCCAACTCACAGAGTTGAACACTTCTTTAGAAAGAGCAGTTTTGAAACACTCTTTTTGTAGAATCTGCAAGTGTTCATTTGGAGCGCTTTGAGGCCTACGGTGGAAAAGGAAATATCTTCACATAAAACCTAGACAGAAGCATTCTTTGAAACTTCTTTATGATGTGTGCCTTCACCTCACAGAGTTGAACCTTCCTTTTCACGGAGCAGTTTGGAAAGAGTCTTTTTGCAGCATCTGCAAGTGGATATTTGGAGACTTACAGGCCTTCGTTGGAAACGGGAATATCTTCCCATAAAAACTAAACAGAAGCGTTCTGTGAAACTGCTTTGTGTAGTATGAATCCAACTCACAGAGTTGAACACTTCTTTTGAAAGAGCAGTTTTGAAACACTCTTTTTGTAGAATCTGCAAGTGTTCATTTGGAGCACTTTGAGGCCTATGGTGGAAAAGGAAATATCTTCACATAAAACCTAGACAGAAGCATTCTTTGAAACTTCTTTATCATGTATGCATTCAACTCACAGAGTTGAACTTTCCTTTTCATGGAGCAGTTTGGAAAGAGTCTTTTTGCAGCATCTGCAAGTGGATATTTGGAGCCCTTTCAGGCCTTCGTTGGAAACGGGAATATCTTCCCATAAAAACTAAACAGAAGCGTTCTGTGAAACTGCTTTGTGTAGTATGAATCCAACTCACAGAGTTGAACACTTCTTTTGAAAGAGTAGTTTTGAAACACTCTTTTTGTAGAATCTGCAAGTGTTCATTTGGAGCGCTTTGAGGCCTAAGGTGGAAAAGGAAATATCTTCACATAAAACCTAGACAGAAGCATTCTTTGAAACTTCTTTATGATGTGTGCATTCAACTCACAGAGTTGAACCTTCCTTTTCATGGAGCAGTTTGGAAAGAGTCTTTTTGCAGCATCTGCAAGTGGATATTTGGAGCCCTTTCAGGCCTTCCTTGGAAACGGGAATATCTTCCCATAAAAACTAAACAGAAGCGTTCTGTGAAACTGCTTTGTGTAGTATGAATCCAATTCACAGAGTTGAACACTTCTTTTGAAAGAGCAGTTTTGAAACACTCTTTTTGTAGAATCTGCAAGTGTTCATTTGGAGCACTTTGAGGCCTATGGTGGAAAAGGAAATATCTTCACATAAAACCTAGACAGAAGCATTCTTTGAAACTTCTTTATGATGTGTGCCTTCAAGTCACAGAGTTGAACCTTCCTTTTCATGGAGCAGTTTGGAAAGAGTCTTTTTGCAGCATCTGCAAGTGGATATTTGGAGCCCTTTCAGGCCTTCGTTGGCAACGGGAATATCTTCCCATAAAAACTAAACAGAAGCGTTCTGTGAAACTGCTTTGTGTAGTATGAATCCAACTCACAGAGTTGAACACTTCTTTTGAAAGAGCAGTTTTGAAACACTCTTTTTGTAGAATCTGCAAGTGTTCATTTGGAGCACTTTGAGGCCTATGGTGGAAAAGGAAATATCTTCACATAAAACCTAGACAGAAGCATTCTTTGAAACTTCTTTATGATGTGTGCCTTCAAGTCACAGAGTTGAACCTTCCTTTTCATGGAGCAGTTTGGAAAGAGTCTTTTTGCAGCATCTGCAAGTGGATATTTGGAGCCCTTTCAGGCCTTCGTTGGCAACGGGAATATCTTCCCATAAAAACTAAACAGAAGCGTTCTGTGAAACTGCTTTGTGTAGTATGAATCCAACTCACAGAGTTGAACACTTCTTTTGAAAGAGCAGTTTTGAAACACTCTTTTTGTAGAATCTGCAAGTGTTCATTTGGAGCACTTTGAGGCCTATGGTGGAAAAGGAAATATCTTCACATAAAACCTAGACAGAAGCATTCTTTGAAACTTCTTTATCATGTATGCATTCAACTCACAGAGTTGAACTTTCCTTTTCATGGAGCAGTTTGGAAAGAGTCTTTTTGCAGCATCTGCAAGTGGATATTTGGAGCCCTTTCAGGCCTTCGTTGGAAACGGGAATATCTTCCCATAAAAACTAAACAGAAGCGTTCTGTGAAACTGCTTTGTGTAGTATGAATCCAACTCACAGAGTTGAACACTTCTTTTGAAAGAGTAGTTTTGAAACACTCTTTTTGTAGAATCTGCAAGTGTTCATTTGGAGCGCTTTGAGGCCTAAGGTGGAAAAGGAAATATCTTCACATAAAACCTAGACAGAAGCATTCTTTGAAACTTCTTTATGATGTGTGCATTCAACTCACAGAGTTGAACCTTCCTTTTCATGGAGCGGTTTGGAAAGAGTCTTTTTGCAGCATCTGCAAGTGGATATTTGGAGCTCTTTCAGGCCTTTGTTAGAAACGGGAATATCTTCCCATAAAAACTGGACAGAAGCATTCTCACAAACTGCTTTGTGATGTGTGTGTTTAACTCACATAGTTGAACCTTTCCTTTGCTAGAGCAGTTATGAAACACTCTTTTTGTAGAATTTGCAAGTGTTCATTTGGAGAGATTTGAGGCCTATGGTGGAAATTGAAATATCTTCACATATCAACCAGGCAGAAGCATTCTCAGAAACCTCTTTATGATGTGTGCATTCAACTCAGAGAGATAAGCCTTCCTTTTGATAGAGCAGTTTTGAAACTCTGTTTTTGCAGAATCTGCAAGTGGATATTTGGAGCCCTCTCAGGCCTTCGTTGGAAACGGGAATATCTTCCCATAAAAACTGGACAGAAGCATTCTCACAAACTGCTTTGTGATGTGTGTGTTTAACTCACATAGTTGAACCTTTCCTTTGCTAGAGCAGTTATGAAACACTCTTTTTGTAGAATTTGCAAGTGTTCATTTGGAGCGATTTGAGGCCTATGGTGGAAATTGAAATATCTTCACTTATAAACCAGGCAGAAGCATTCTCAGAAACCTCTTTATGATGTGTGCATTCAACTCAGAGAGATAAGCCTTCCTTTTGATAGAGCAGTTTTGAAACTCTGTTTTTGCAGAATCTGCAAGTGGATATTTGGAGCCCTTTCAGGCCTTCGTTGGAAACGGGAATGTCTTCCCATAAAAACTAAACAGAAGCGTTCTGTGAAACTGCTTTGTGTAGTATGAATCCAACTCACAGAGTTGAACACTTCTTTAGAAAGAGCAGTTTTGAAACTCTCTTTTTGTAGAATCTGCAAGTGTTCATTTGGAGCGCTTTCAGGCCTATGGTGGAAAAGGAAATATCTTCACATAAAACCTAGACAGAAGCATTCTTTGAAACTTCTTTATGATGTGTGCCTTCACCTCACAGAGTTGAACCTTCCTTTTCACGGAGCACTTTGGAAAGAGTCTTTTTGCAGCATCTGCAAGTGGATATTTGGAGCCCTTTCAGGCCTTCGTTGGAAACGGGAATATCTTCCCATAAAAACTAAACAGAAGCGTTCTGTGACACTGCTTTGTGTAGTATGAATCCAACTCACAGAGTTGAACACTTCTTTTGAAAGAGCAGTTTTGAAACACTCTTTTTGAAGAATCTGCAAGTGTTCATTTGGAGCACATTGAGGCCTATTGTGGAAAAGGAAATATCTTCACTTATAAACCAGGCAGAAGCATTCTCAGAAACCTCTTTATGATGTGTGCATTCAACTCGGAGAGAGAAGCCTTCCTTTTGATAGAGCAGTTTTGAAACTCTGTTTTTGCAGCATCTGCAAGTGGATATTTGGAGCCCTTTCAGGCCTTCGTTGGAAACGGGAATATCTTCCCATAAAAACTAAACAGAAGCGTTCGGTGAAACTGCTTTGTGTAGTATGAATCCAACTCACAGAGCTGAACACTTATTTTGAAAGAGCAGTTTTGAAACACTCTTTTTGTAGAATCTGCAAGTGTTCATTTGGAGCACTTTGAGGCCTATGTTGGAAAAGGAAATATCTTCACATAAAACCTAGACAGAAGCATTCTTTGAAACTTCTTTATGATGTGTGCATTCAACTCACAGAGTTGAACCTTCCTTTTCATGGAGCAGTTTGGAAAGAGTCTTTTTGCAGCATCTGCAAGTGGATATTTGGAGCCCTTTCAGGCCTTCGTTGGAAACGGGAACATCTTCCCATAAAAACTAAACAGAAGCGTTCTGTGAAACTGCTTTGTGTAGTATGAATCCAACTCACAGAGTTGAACACTTCTTTTGAAAGAGCAGTTTTGAAACACTCTTTTTGTAGAATCTGCAAGTGTTCATTTGGAGCACTTTGAGGCCTATGGTGGAAAAGGAAATATCTTCACATAAAACCTAGACAGAAGCATTCTTTGAAACTTCTTTATCATGTATGCATTCAACTCACAGAGTTGAACTTTCCTTTTCATGGAGCAGTTTGGAAAGAGTCTTTTTGCAGCATCTGCAAGTGGATATTGGAGCCCTTTCAGGCCTTCGTTGGAAACGGGAATATCTTCCCATAAAAACTAAACAGAAGCGTTCTGTGAAACTGCTTTGTGTAGTATGAATCCAACTCACAGAGTTGAACACTTCTTTTGAAAGAGTAGTTTTGAAACACTCTTTTTGTAGAATCTGCAAGTGTTCATTTGGAGCGCTTTGAGGCCTAAGGTGGAAAAGGAAATATCTTCACATAAAACCTAGACAGAAGCATTCTCTGAAACTTCTTTATGATGTGTGCATTCAACTCACAGAGTTGAACCTTCCTTTTCATGGAGCAGTTTGGAAAGAGTCTTTTTGCAGCATCTGCAAGTGGATATTTGGAGCCCTTTCAGGCCTTCCTTGGAAACGGGAATATCTTCCCATAAAAACTAAACAGAAGCGTTCTGTGAAACTGCTTTGTGTAGTATGAATCCAATTCACAGAGTTGAACACTTCTTTTGAAAGAGCAGTTTTGAAACACTCTTTTTGTAGAATCTGCAAGTGTTCATTTGGAGCACTTTGAGGCCTATGGTGGAAAAGGAAATATCTTCTCATAAAACCTAGACAGAAGCATTCTTTGAAACTTCTTTATGATGTGTGCCTTCAAGTCACAGAGTTGAACCTTCCTTTTCATGGAGCAGTTTGGAAAGAGTCTTTTTGCAGCATCTGCAAGTGGATATTTGGAGCCCTTTCAGGCCTTCGTTGGCAACGGGAATATCTTCCCATAAAAACTAAACAGAAGCGTTCTGTGAAACTGCTTTGTGTAGTATGAATCCAACTCACAGAGTTGAACACTTCTTTTGAAAGAGCAGTTTTGAAACACTCTTTTTGTAGAATCTGCAAGTGTTCATTTGGAGCACATTGAGGCCTATTGTGGAAAAGGAAATATCTTCACTTATAAACCAGGCAGAAGCATTCTCAGAAACCTCTTTATGATGTGTGCATTCAACTCGGAGAGAGAAGCCTTCCTTTTGATAGAGCAGTTTTGAAACTCTGTTTTTGCAGCATCTGCAAGTGGATATTTGGAGCCCTTTCAGGCCTTCGTTGGAAACGGGAATATCTTCCCATAAAAACTAAACAGAAGCGTTCGGTGAAACTGCTTTGTGTAGTATGAATCCAACTCACAGAGCTGAACACTTATTTTGAAAGAGCAGTTTTGAAACACTCTTTTTGTAGAATCTGAAAGTGTTCATTTGGAGCATTTTGAGGCCTATGGTGGAAAAGGAAATATCTTCACATAAAACCTAGACAGAAGCATTCTTTGAAACTTCTTTATGATGTGTGCATTCAACTCACAGAGTTGAAACTTCCTTTTCATGGAGCAGTTTGGAAAGAGTCTTTTTGCAGCATCTGCAAGTGGATATTTGGAGCCCTTTCAGGCCTTCCTTGGAAACGGGAATATCTTCCCATAAAAACTAAACAGAAGCGTTCTGTGAAACTGCTTTGTGTAGTATGAATCCAATTCACAGAGTTGAACACTTCTTTTGAAAGAGCAGTTTTGAAACACTCTTTTTGTAGAATCTGCAAGTGTTCATTTGGAGCACTTTGGGGCCTATGGTGGAAAAGGAAATATCTTCACATAAAACCTAGACAGAAGCATTCTTTGAAACTTCTTTATGATGTGTGCCTTCAAGTCACAGAGTTGAACCTTCCTTTTCATGGAGCAGTTTGGAAAGAGTCTTTTTGCAGCATCTGCAAGTGGATATTTGGAGCCCTTTCAGGCCTTCGTTGGCAACGGGAATATCTTCCCATAAAAACTAAACAGAAGCGTTCTGTGAAACTGCTTTGTGTAGTATGAATCCAACTCACAGAGTTGAACACTTCTTTTGAAAGAGCAGATTTGAAACACTCTTTTTGTAGAATCTGCAAGTGTTCATTTGGAGCACTTTGAGGCCTATGGTGGAAAAGGAAATATCTTCACATAAAACCTAGACAGAAGCATTCTTTGAAACTTCTTTATCATGTATGCATTCAACTCACAGAGTTGAACTTTCCTTTTCATGGAGCAGTTTGGAAAGAGTCTTTTTGCAGCATCTGCAAGTGGATATTTGGAGCCCTTTCAGGCCTTCGTTGGAAACGGGAATATCTTCCCATAAAAACTAAACAGAAGCGTTCTGTGAAACTGCTTAGTGTAGTATGAATCCAACTCACAGAGTTGAACACTTCTTTTGAAAGAGTCGTTTTGAAACACTCTTTTTGTAGAATCTGCAAGTGTTCATTTGGAGCGCTTTGAGGCCTAAGGTGGAAAAGGAAATATCTTCACATAAAACCTAGACAGAAGCATTCTTTGAAACTTCTTTATGATGTGTGCATTCAACTCACAGAGTTGAACCTTCCTTTTCATGGAGCGGTTTGGAAAGAGTCTTTTTGCAGCATCTGCAAGTGGATATTTGGAGCTCTTTCAGGCCTTTGTTAGAAACGGGAATATCTTCCCATAAAAACTGGACAGAAGCATTCTCACAAACTGCTTTGTGATGTGTGTGTTTAACTCACATAGTTGAACCTTTCCTTTGCTAGAGCAGTTATGAAACAGTCTTTTTGTAGAATTTGCAAGTGTTCATTTGGAGCGATTTGAGGCCTATGGTGGAAATTGAAATATCTTCACATATCAACCAGGCAGAAGCATTCTCAGAAACCTCTTTATGATGTGTGCATTCAACTCAGAGAGATAAGCCTTCCTTTTGATAGAGCAGTTTTGAAACTCTGTTTTTGCAGAATCTGCAAGTGGATATTTGGAGCCCTTTCAGGCCTTCGTTGGAAACGGGAATATCTTCCCATAAAAACTCAACAGAAGCGTTCTGTGAAACTGCTTTGTGTAGTATGAATCCAACTCACAGAGTTGAACACTTCTTTTGAAAGAGCAGTTTTGAAACACTCTTTTTGTAGAATCTGCAAGTGTTCATTTAGAGCACTTTGAGGCCTATGGTGGAAAAGGAAATATCTTCACATAAAACCTAGACAGAAGCATTCTTTGAAACTTCTTTATGATGTGTGCCTTCAACTCACAGAGTTGAACCTTCCTTCTCATGGAGCAGTTTGGAAAGAGTCTTTTTACAGCATCTGCAAGTGGATATTTGGAGCCCTTTCAGGCCTTCGTTGGAAACGGGAATATCTTCCCATAAAAACTAAACAGAAGCGTTCTGTGAAACTGCTTTGTGTAGTATGAATCCAACTCACAGAGTTGAACACTTCTTTAGAAAGAGCAGTTTTGAAACACTCTTTTTGTAGAATCTGCAAGTGTTCATTTGGAGCGCTTTGAGGCCTACGGTGGAAAAGGAAATATCTTCACATAAAACCTAGACAGAAGCATTCTTTGAAACTTCTTTATGATGTGTGCCTTCACCTCACAGAGTTGAACCTTCCTTTTCACGGAGCAGTTTGGAAAGAGTCTTTTTGCAGCATCTGCAAGTGGATATTTTGAGACTTACAGGCCTTCGTTGGAAACGGGAATATCTTCCCATAAAAACTAAACAGAAGCGTTCTGTGAAACTGCTTTGTGTAGTATGAATCCAACTCACAGAGTTGAACACTTCTTTTGAAAGAGCAGTTTTGAAACACTCTTTTTGTAGAATCTGCAAGTGTTCATTTGGAGCACTTTGAGGCCTATGGTGGAAAAGGAAATATCTTCACATAAAACCTAGACAGAAGCATTCTTTGAAACTTCTTTATGATGTGTGCCTTCAACTAACAGAGTTGAACCTTCCTTTTCATGGAGCAGTTTGGAAAGAGTCTTTTTGCAGCATCTGCAAGTGGATATTTGGAGCCCTTTCAGGCCTTCGTTGGAAACGGGAATATCTTCCCATAAAAACTAAACAGAAGCGTTCTGTGAAACTGCTTTGTGTAGTATGAATCCAACTCACAGAGTTGAACACTTCTTTTCAAAGAGCAGTTTTGAAACACTCTTTTTGAAGAATCTGCAAGTGTTCATTTGGAGCACATTGAGGCCTATTGTGGAAAAGGAAATATCTTCACTTATAAACCAGGCAGAAGCATTCTCAGAAACGTCTTTATGATGTGTGCATTCAACTCGGAGAGAGAAGCCTTCCTTTTGATAGAGCAGTTTTGAAACTCTGTTTTTGCAGCATCTGCAAGTGGATATTTCGAGCCCTTTCAGGCCTTCGTTGGAAACGGGAATATCTTCCCATAAAAACTAAACAGAAGCGTTCGGTGAAACTGCTTTGTGTAGTATGAATCCAACTCACAGAGCTGAACACTTATTTTGAAAGAGCAGTTTTGAAACACTCTTTTTGTAGAATCTGAAAGTGTTCCTTTGGAGCACTTTGAGGCCTATGGTGGAAAAGGAAATATCTTCACATAAAACCTAGACAGAAGCATTCTTTGAAACTTCTTTATGATGTGTGCATTCAACTCACAGAGTTGAACCTTCCTTTTCATGGAGCAGTTTGGAAAGAGTCTTTTTGCAGCATCTGCAAGTGGATATTTGGAGCCCTTTCAGGCCTTCGTTGGAAACGGGAATATCTTCCCATAAAAACTAAACAGAAGCGTTCTGTGAAACTGCTTTGTGTAGTATGAATCCAACTCACAGAGTTGAACACTTCTTTAGAAAGAGCAGTTTTGAAACACTCTTTTTGTAGAATCTGCAAGTGTTCATTTGGAGCGCTTTGAGGCCTACGGTGGAAAAGGAAATATCTTCACATAAAACCTAGACAGAAGCATTCTTTGAAACTTCTTTATGATGTGTGCCTTCACCTCACAGAGTTGAACCTTCCTTTTCACGGAGCAGTTTGGAAAGAGTCTTTTTGCAGCATCTGCAAGTGGATATTTGGAGCCTTTCAGGCCTTCGTTGGAAACGGGAATATCTTCCCATAAAAACTAAACAGAAGCGTTCTGTGAAACTGCTTTGTGTAGTATGAATCCAACTCACAGAGTTGAACACTTCTTTTCAAAGAGCAGTTTTGAAACACTCTTTTTGTAGAATCTGCAAGTGTTCATCTGGAGCACTTTGAGGCCTATGGTGGAAAAGGAAATATAGTCATAAAACCTAGACAGAAGCATTCTTTGAAACTTCTTTATGATGTGTGCATTCAACTCACAGAGTTGAACCTTCCTTTTCATGGAGCGGTTTGGAAAGAGTCTTTTTGCAGCATCTGCAAGTGGATATTTGGAGCTCTTTCAGGCCTTTGTTAGAAACGGGAATATCTTCCCATAAAAACTGGACAGAAGCATTCTCACAAACTGCTTTGTGATGTGTGTGTTTAACTCACATAGTTGAACCTTTCCTTTGCTAGAGCAGTTATGAAACACTCTTTTTGTAGAATTTGCAAGTGTTCATTTGGAGAGATTTGAGGCCTATGGTGGAAATTGAAATATCTTCACATAGCAACCAGGCAGAAGCATTCTCAGAAACCTCTTTATGATGTGTGCATTCAACTCAGAGAGATAAGCCTTCCTTTTGATAGAGCAGTTTTGAAACTCTGTTTTTGCAGAATCTGCAAGTGGATATTTGGAGCCCTCTCAGGCCTTCGTTGGAAACGGGAATATCTTCCCATAAAAACTGGACAGAAGCATTCTCACAAACTGTTTTGTGATGTGTGTGTTTAACTCACATAGTTGAACCTTTCCTTTGCTAGAGCAGTTATGAAACACTCTTTTTGTAGAATTTGCAAGTGTTCATTTGGAGCGATTTGAGGCCTATGGTGGAAATTGAAATATCTTCACATATCAACCAGGCAGAAGCATTCTCAGAAACCTCTTTATGATGTGTGCATTCAACTCGGAGAGAGAAGCCTTCCTTTTGATAGAGCAGTTTTGAAACTCTGTTTTTGCAGCATCTGCAAGTGGATATTTGGAGCCCTTTCAGGCCTTCGTTGGAAACGGGAATATCTTCCCATAAAAACTAAACAGAAGCGTTCGGTGAAACTGCTTTGTGTAGTATGAATCCAACTCACAGAGCTGAACACTTGTTTTGAAAGAGCAGTTTTGAAACACTCTTTTTGTAGAATCTGAAAGTGTTCATTTGGAGCACTTTGAGGCCTATGGTGGAAAAGGAAATATCTTCACATAAAACCTAGACAGAAGCATTCTTTGAAACTTCTTTATGATGTGTGCATTCAACTCACAGAGTTGAACCTTCCTTTTCATGGAGCAGTTTGGAAAGAGTCTTTTTGCAGCATCTGCAAGTGGATATTTGGAGCCCTTTCAGGCCTTCGTTGGAAACGGGAATATCTTCCCATAAAAACTAAACAGAAGCGTTCTGTGAAACTGCTTTGTGTAGTATGAATCCAACTCACAGAGTTGAACACTTCTTTAGAAAGAGCAGTTTTGAAACACTCTTTTTGTAGAATCTGCAAGTGTTCATTTGGAGCGCTTTCAGGCCTACGGTGGAAAAGGAAATATCTTCACATAAAACCTAGACAGAAGCATTCTTTGAAACTTCTTTATGATGTGTGCCTTCACCTCACAGAGTTGAACCTTCCTTTTCACGGAGCAGTTTGGAAAGAGTCTTTTTGCAGCATCTGCAAGTGGATATTTGGAGCCTTTCAGGCCTTCGTTGGAAACGGGAATATCTTCCCATAAAAACTAAACAGAAGCGTTCTGTGAAACTGCTTTGTGTAGTATGAATCCAACTCACAGAGTTGAACACTTCTTTTCAAAGAGCAGTTTTGAAACACTCTTTTTGTAGAATCTGCAAGTGTTCATTTGGAGCACATTGAGGCCTATTGTGGAAAAGGAAATATCTTCACTTATAAACCAGGCAGAAGCATTCTCAGAAACCTCTTTATGATGTGTGCATTCAACTCGGAGAGAGAAGCCTTCCTTTTGATAGAGCAGTTTTGAAACTCTGTTTTTGCAGCATCTGCAAGTGGATATTTGGAGCCCTTTCAGGCCTTCGTTGGAAACGGGAATATCTTCCCATAAAAACTAAACAGAAGCGTTCTGTGAAACTGCTTTGTGTAGTATGAATCCAACTCACAGAGTTGAACACTTCTTTTGAAAGAGCAGTTTTGAAACACTCTTTTTGTAGAATCTGCAAGTGTTCATTTGGAGCACTTTGAGGCCTATGGTGGAAAAGGAAATATCTTCACATAAAACCTAGACAGAAGCATTCTGTGAAACTTCTTTATGATGTGTGCGTTCAACTCACAGAGTTGAACCTTCCTTTTCATGGAGCAGTTTGAAAGAGTCTTTTTGCAGCATCTGCAAGTGGATATTTGGAGCCCTTTCAGGCCTTCGTTGGAAACGGGAATATCTTCCCATAAAAACTAAACAGAAGCGTTCTGTGAAACTGCTTTGTGTAGTATGAATCCAACTCACAGAGTTGAACACTTCTTTTGAAAGAGCAGTTTTGAAACACTCTTTTTGTAGAATTTGCAAGTGTTCATTTAGAGCACTATGAGGCCTATGGTGGAAAAGGAAATATCTTCACATAAAACCTAGACAGAAGCATTCTTTGAAACTTCTTTATGATGTGTGCCTTCAACTCACAGAGTTGAACCTTCCTTTTCATGGAGCAGTTTGGAAAGAGTCTTTTTAAAGCATCTGCAAGTGGATATTTGGAGCCCTTTCAGGCCTTCGTTGGAAACGGGAATATCTTCCCATAAAAACTAAACAGAAGCGTTCTGTGAAACTGCTTTGTGTAGTATGAATCCAACTCACAGAGTTGCACACTTCTTTAGAAAGAGCAGTTTTGAAACACTCTTTTTGTAGAATCTGCAAGTGTTCATTTGGAGCACTTTGAGGCGTATGGTGGAAAAGGAAATATCTTCACATAAAACCTAGACAGAAGCATTCTTTGAAACTTCTTTATGATGTGTGCATTCAACTCACAGAGATGAACCTTCCTTTTCATGGAGCGGTTTGGAAAGAGTCTTTTTGCAGCATCTGCAAGTGGATATTTGGAGCTCTTTCATGCCTTCTTTATAAACGGGTATATCTTCCCATAAAAACTGGACAGAAGCATTCTCACAAACTGCTTTGTGATGTGTGTGTTTAACTCACATAGTTGAACCTTTCCTTTGTTAGAGCAGTTATGAAACACTCTTTTTGTAGAATTTGCATGTGTTCATTTGGAGCGATTTGAGGACTACGGTGGAAATTGAAATATCTTCACATATCAACCAGGCAGAAGCATTCTCAGAAACCTCTTTATGATGTGTGCATTCAACTCAGGGAGATAAGCCTTCCTTTTGATAGAACAGTTTTGAAACTCTGTTTTTGCAGAATCTGCAAGTGGATATTTGGAGCCCTTTCAGGCCTTCGTTGGAAACGGGAATATCTTCCCATAAAAACTAAACAGAAGCGTTCTGTGAAACTGCTTTGTGTAGTATGAATCCAACTCACAGAGTTGAACACTTCTTTAGAAAGAGCAGTTTTGAAACACTCTTTTTGTAGAATCTGCAAGTGTTCATTTGGAGCGCTTTGACGCCTACGGTGGAAAAGGAAATATCTTCACATAAAACCTAGACAGAAGCATTCTTTGAAACTTCTTTATGATGTGTGCCTTCACCTCACAGAGTTGAACCTTCCTTTTCACGGAGCAGTTTGGAAAGAGTCTTTTTGCAGCATCTGCAAGTGGATATTTGGAGCCTTTCAGGCCTTCTTTGGAAACGGGAATATCTTCCCATAAAAACTAAACAGAAGCGTTCTGTGAAACTGCTTTGTGTAGTATGAATCCAACTCACAGAGTTGAACACTTCTTTTGAAAGAGCAGTTTTGAAACACTCTTTTTGAAGAATCTGCAAGTGTTCATTTGGAGCACATTGAGGCCTATTGTGGAAAAGGAAATATCTTCACTTATAAACCAGGCAGAAGCATTCTCAGAAACCTCTTTATGATGTGTGCATTCAACTCGGAGAGAGAAGCCTTCCTTTTGATAGAGCAGTTTTGAAACTCTGTTTTTGCAGCATCTGCAAGTGGATATTTGGAGCCCTTTCAGGCCTTCGTTGGAAACGGGAATATCTTCCCATAAAAACTAAACAGAAGCGTTCGGTGAAACTGCTTTGTGTAGTATGAATCCAACTCACAGAGCTGAACACTTGTTTTGAAAGAGCAGTTTTGAAACACTCTTTTTGTAGAATCTGAAAGTGTTCATTTGGAGCACTTTGAGGCCTATGGTGGAAAAGGAAATATCTTCACATAAAACCTAGACAGAAGCATTCTTTGAAACTTCTTTATGATGTGTGCATTCAACTCACAGAGTTGAACCTTCCTTTTCATGGAGCAGTTTGGAAAGAGTCTTTTTGCAGCATCTGCAAGTGGATATTTGGAGCCCTTTCAGGCCTTCGTTGGAAACGGGAATATCTTCCCATAAAAACTAAACAGAAGCGTTCTGTGAAACTGCTTTGTGTAGTATGAATCCAACTCACAGAGTTGAACACTTCTTTAGAAAGAGCAGTTTTGAAACACTCTTTTTGTAGAATCTGCAAGTGTTCATTTGGAGCGCTTTGAGGCCTACGGTGGAAAAGGAAATATCTTCACATAAAACCTAGACAGAAGCATTCTTTGAAACTTCTTTATGATGTGTGCCTTCACCTCACAGAGTTGAACCTTCCTTTTCACGGAGCAGTTTGGAAAGAGTCTTTTTGCAGCATCTGCAAGTGGATATTTGGAGCCTTTCAGGCCTTCGTTGGAAACGGGAATATCTTCCCATAAAAACTAAACAGAAGTGTTCTGTGAAACTGCTTTGTGTAGTATGAATCCAACTCACAGAGTTGAACACTTCTTTTCAAAGAGCAGTTTTGAAACACTCTTTTTGTAGAATCTGCAAGTGTTCATTTGGAGCACATTGAGGCCTATTGTGGAAAAGGAAATATCTTCACTTATAAACCAGGCAGAAGCATTCTCAGAAACCTCTTTATGATGTGTGCATTCAACTCGGAGAGAGAAGCCTTCCTTTTGATAGAGCAGTTTTGAAACTCTGTTTTTGCAGCATCTGCAAGTGGATATTTGGAGCCCTTTCAGGCCTTCGTTGGAAACGGGAATATCTTCCCATAAAAACTAAACAGAAGCGTTCTGTGAAACTGCTTTGTGTAGTATGAATCCAACTCACAGAGTTGAACACTTCTTTTGAAAGAGCAGTTTTGAAACACTCTTTTTGTAGAATCTGCAAGTGTTCGTTTGGGGCGAATTGAGGCCTATTGTGGAAAAGGAAATATCTTCACTTATAAACCAGGCAGAATCATTCTCGTAAACCTCTTTATGATGTGTGCATTCAACTCGGAGAGAGAAGCCTTCCTTTTGGTAGAGCAGTTTTGAAACTCTGTGATTGCAGCATCTGCAAGTGGATATTTGGAGCCCTTTCAGGCCTTCGTTGGAAACGGGAATATCTTCCCATAAAAACTAAACAGAAGCGTTCTGTGAAACTGCTTTGTG
Source organism: Pongo abelii (assembly GCF_028885655.2). Taxonomy (NCBI): domain Eukaryota; kingdom Metazoa; phylum Chordata; class Mammalia; order Primates; family Hominidae; genus Pongo; species Pongo abelii. The sequence goes on from NC_072005.2 coordinate 27,015,334, forward strand.
TAGTATGAATCCAACTCACAGAGTTGAACACTTCTTTTGAAAGAGGAGTTTTGAAACACTCTTTTTGTAGAATCTGCAAGTGTTCATTTGGAGCGCTTTGAGGCCTAAGGTGGAAAAGGAAATATCTTCACATAAAACCTAGACAGAAGCATTCTTTGAAACTTCTTTATGATGTGTGCATTCAACTCACAGAGTTGAACCTTCCTTTTCATGGAGCGGTTTGGAAAGAGTCTTTTTGCAGCATCTGCAAGTGGATATTTGGAGCTCTTTCAGGCCTTTGTTAGAAACGGGAATATCTTCCCATAAAAACTGGACAGAAGCATTCTCACAAACTGCTTTGTGATGTGTGTGTTTAACTCACATAGTTGAACCTTTCCTTTGCTAGAGCAGTTATGAAACAGTCTTTTTGTAGAATTTGCAAGTGTTCATTTGGAGCGATTTGAGGCCTATGGTGGAAATTGAAATATCTTCACATATCAACCAGGCAGAAGCATTCTCAGAAACCTCTTTATGATGTGTGCATTCAACTCAGAGAGATAAGCCTTCCTTTTGATAGAGCAGTTTTGAAACTCTGTTTTTGCAGAATCTGCAAGTGGATATTTGGAGCCCTTTCAGGCCTTCGTTGGAAACGGGAATATCTTCCCATAAAAACTCAACAGAAGCGTTCTGTGAAACTGCTTTGTGTAGTATGAATCCAACTCACAGAGTTGAACACTTCTTTTGAAAGAGCAGTTTTGAAACACTCTTTTTGTAGAATCTGCAAGTGTTCATTTAGAGCACTTTGAGGCCTATGGTGGAAAAGGAAATATCTTCACATAAAACCTAGACAGAAGCATTCTTTGAAACTTCTTTATGATGTGTGCCTTCAACTCACAGAGTTGAACCTTCCTTTTCATGGAGCAGTTTGGAAAGAGTCTTTTTACAGCATCTGTAAGTGGATATTTGGAGCCCTTTCAGGCCTTCGTTGGAAACGGGAATATCTTCCCATAAAAACTAAACAGAAGCGTTCTGTGAAACTGCTTTGTGTAGTATGAATCCAACTCACAGAGTTGAACACTTCTTTAGAAAGAGCAGTTTTGAAACACTCTTTTTGTAGAATCTGCAAGTGTTCATTTGGAGCACTTTGAGGCCTATGGTGGAAAAGGAAATATCTTCACATAAAACCTAGACAGAAGCATTCTTTGAAACTTCTTTATGATGTGTGCATTCAACTCACAGAGTTGAACCTTCCTTTTCATGGAGCGGTTTGGAAAGAGTCTTTTTGCAGCATCTGCAAGTGGATATTTGGAGCTCTTTCATGCCTTCTTTATAAACGGGAATATCTTCCCATAAAAACTGGACAGAAGCATTCTCACAAACTGCTTTGTGATGTGTGTGTTTAACTCACATAGTTGAACCTTTCCTTTGCTAGAGCAGTTATGAAACACTCTTTTTGTAGAATTTGCATGTGTTCATTTGGAGCGATTTGAGGACTACGGTGGAAATTGAAATATCTTCACATATCAACCAGGCAGAAGCATTCTCAGAAACCTCTTTATGATCTGTGCATTCAACTCAGGGAGATAAGCCTTCTTTTTGATAGAGCAGTTTTGAAACTCTGTTTTTGCAGAATCTGCAAGTGGATATTTGGAGCCTTTCAGGCCTTCGTTGGAAACGGGAATATCTTCCCATAAAAACTAAACAGAAGCGTTCTGTGAAACTGCTTTGTGTAGTATGAATCCAACTCACAGAGTTGAACACTTCTTTAGAAAGAGCAGTTTTGAAACACTCTTTTTGTAGAATCTGCAAGTGTTCATTTGGAGCGCTTTGAGGCCTACGGTGGAAAAGGAAATATCTTCACATAAAACCTAGACAGAAGCATTCTTTGAAACTTCTTTATGATGTGTGCCTTCACCTCACAGAGTTGAACCTTCCTTTTCATGGAGCAGTTTGGAAAGAGTCTTTTTGCAGCATCTGCAAGTGGATATTTGGAGCCCTTTCAGGCCTTCGTTGGAAACGGGAATATCTTCCCATAAAAACTAAACAGAAGCGTTCTGTGAAACTGCTTTGTGTAGTATGAATCCAACTCACAGAGTTGAACACTTCTTTAGAAAGAGCAGTTTTGAAACACTCTTTTTGTAGAATCTGCAAGTGTTCATTTGGAGCGCTTTGAGGCCTATGGTGGAAAAGGAAATATCTTCACATAAAACCTAGACAGAAGCATTCTTTGAAACTTCTTTATGATGTGTGCCTTCACCTCACAGAGTTGAACCTTCCTTTTCACGGAGCAGTTTGGAAAGAGTCTTTTTGCAGCATCTGCAAGTGGATATTTTGAGCCTTTCAGGCCTTCGTTGGAAACGGGAATATCTTCCCATAAAAACTAAACAGAAGCGTTCTGTGAAACTGCTTTGTGTAGTATGAATCCAACTCACAGAGTTGAACACTTCTTTTCAAAGAGCAGTTTTGAAACACTCTTTTTGAAGAATCTGCAAGTGTTCATTTGGAGCACATTGAGGCCTATTGTGGAAAAGGAAATATCTTCACTTATAAACCAGGCAGAAGCATTCTCAGAAACGTCTTTATGATGTGTGCATTCAACTCGGAGAGAGAAGCCTTCCTTTTGATACAGCAGTTTTGAAACTCTGTTTTTGCAGCATCTGCAAGTGGATATTTGGAGCCCTTTCAGGCCTTCGTTGGAAACGGGAATATCTTCCCATAAAAACTAAACAGAAGCATTCGGTGAAACTGCTTTGTGTAGTATGAATCCAACTCACAGAGCTGAACACTTATTTTGAAAGAGCAGTTTTGAAACACTCTTTTTGTAGAATCTGAAAGTGTTCCTTTGGAGCACTTTGAGGCCTATGGTGGAAAAGGAAATATCTTCACATAAAACCTAGACAGAAGCATTCTTTGAAACTTCTTTATGATGTGTGCATTCAACTCACAGAGTTGAACCTTCCTTTTCATGGAGCAGTTTGGAAAGAGTCTTTTTGCAGCATCTGCAAGTGGATATTTGGAGCCCTTTCAGGCCTTCGTTGGAAAAGGGAATATCTTCCCATAAAAACTAAACAGAAGCGATCTGTGAAACTGCTTTGTGTAGTATGAATCCAACTCACAGAGTTGAACACTTCTTTAGAAAGAGCAGTTTTGAAACACTCTTTTTGTAGAATCTGCAAGTGTTCATTTGGAGCGCTTTGAGGCCTACGGTGGAAAAGGAAATATCTTCACATAAAACCTAGACAGAAGCATTCTTTGAAACTTCTTTATGATGTGTGCCTTCACCTCACAGAGTTGAACCTTCCTTTTCACGGAGCAGTTTGGAAAGAGTCTTTTTGCAGCATCTGCAAGTGGATATTTGGAGCCTTTCAGGCCTTCGTTGGAAACGGGAATATCTTCCCATAAAAACTAAACAGAAGCGTTCTGTGAAACTGCTTTGTGTAGTATGAATCCAACTCACAGAGTTGAACACTTCTTTTCAAAGAGCAGTTTTGAAACACTCTTTTTGTAGAATCTGCAAGTGTTCATTTGGAGCACTTTGAGGCCTATGGTGGAAAAGGAAATATAGTCATAAAACCTAGACAGAAGCATTCTTTGAAACTTCTTTATGATGTGTGCATTCAACTCACAGAGTTGAAACTTCCTTTTCATGGAGCAGTTTGGAAAGAGTCTTTTTGCAGCATCTGCAAGTGGATATTTGGAGCCCTTTCAGGCCTTCGTTGGAAACGGGAATATCTTCCCATAAAAACTAAACAGAAGCGTTCTGTGAAACTGCTTTGTGTAGTATGAATCCAACTCACCGAGTTGAACACTTCTTTTGAAAGAGCAGTTTTGAAACACTCTTTTTGTAGAATCTGCAAGTGTTCATTTGGAGCACTTTGAGGCCTATGGTGGAAAAGGAAATATCTTCACATAAAACCTAGACAGAAGCATTCTTTGAAACTTCTTTATGATGTGTGCCTTCAACTCACAGAGTTGAACCTTCCTTTTCATGGAGCTGTTTGGAAAGAGTCTTTTTGCAGCATCTGCAAGTGGATATTTGGAGCCCTTTCAGGCCTTCGTTGGAAACGGGAATATCGTCCCATAAAAACTAAACAGAAGCGTTCTGTGAAACTGCTTTGTGTAGTATGAATCCAACTCACAGAGTTGAACACTTCTTTTGAAAGAGCAGTTTTGAAACACTCTTTTTGTAGAATCTGCAAGTGTTCATTTGGAGCACTTTGAGGCCTATGGTGGAAATGGAAATATCTTCACATAAAACCTAGACAGAAGCATTCTTTGAAACTTCTTTATGATGTGTGAATTCAACTCACAGAGTTGAACTTTCCTTTTCATGGAGCAGTTTGGAAAGAGTCTTTTTGCAGCATCTGCAAGTGGATATTTGGAGCCCTTTCAGGCCTTCGTTGGAAACGGGAATATCTTCCCATAAAAATTAAACAGAAGCGTTCTGTGAAACTTCTTTGTGTAGTATGAATCCAACACACAGAGTTGAACACTTCTTTAGAAAGAGCAGTTTTGAAACACTCTTTTTGTAGAATCTGCAAGTGTTCATTTGGAGTGCTTTTAGGCCAATATTGGAAAAGGAAATATCTTCACATAAAACCTAGACAGAAGCATTCTTTGAAACTTCTTTATGATGTGTGCCTTCAAGTCACAGAGTTGAACCTTCCTTTTCATGGAGCAGTTTGGAAAGAGTCTTTTTGCAGCATCTGCAAGTGGATATTTGGAGCCCTTTCAGGCCTTCGTTGGCAACGGGAATATCTTCCCATAAAAACTAAACAGAAGCGTTCTGTGAAACTGCTTTGTGTAGTATGAAGCCAACTCACAGAGTTGAACACTTCTTTTGAAAGAGCAGTTTTGAAACACTCTTTTTGTAGAATCTGCAAGTGTTCATTTGGAGCACTTTGAGGCCTATGGTGGAAAAGGAAATATCTTCACATAAAACCTAGACAGAAGCATTCTTTGAAACTTCTTTATCATGTATGCATTCAACTCACAGAGTTGAACTTTCCTTTTCATGGAGCAGTTTGGAAAGAGTCTTTTTGCAGCATCTGCAAGTGGATATTTGGAGCCCTTTCAGGCCTTCGTTGGAAACGGGAATATCTTCCCATAAAAACTAAACAGAAGCGTTCTGTGAAACTGCTTTGTGTAGTATGAATCCAACTCACAGAGTTGAACACTTCTTTTGAAAGAGTCGTTTTGAAACACTCTTTTTGTAGAATCTGCAAGTGTTCATTTGGAGCGCTTTGAGGCCTAAGGTGGAAAAGGAAATATCTTCACATAAAACCTAGACAGAAGCATTCTTTGAAACTTCTTTATGATGTGTGCATTCAACTCACAGAGTTGAACCTTCCTTTTCATGGAGCGGTTTGGAAAGAGTCTTTTTGCAGCATCTGCAAGTGGATATTTGGAGCTCTTTCAGGCCTTTGTTAGAAACGGGAATATCTTCCCATAAAAACTGGACAGAAGCATTCTCACAAACTGCTTTGTGATGTGTGTGTTTAACTCACATAGTTGAACCTTTCCTTTGCTAGAGCAGTTATGAAACAGTCTTTTTGTAGAATTTGCAAGTGTTCATTTGGAGCGATTTGAGGCCTATGGTGGAAATTGAAATATCTTCACATATCAACCAGGCAGAAGCATTCTCAGAAACCTCTTTATGATGTGTGCATTCAACTCAGAGAGATAAGCCTTCCTTTTGATAGAGCAGTTTTGAAACTCTGTTTTTGCAGAATCTGCAAGTGGATATTTGGAGCCCTTTCAGGCCTTCGTTGGAAACGGGAATATCTTCCCATAAAAACTCAACAGAAGCGTTCTGTGAAACTGCTTTGTGTAGTATGAATCCAACTCACAGAGTTGAACACTTCTTTAGAAAGAGCAGTTTTGAAACACTCTTTTTGTAGAATCTGCAAGTGTTCATTTGGAGCACATTGAGGCCTATTGTGGAAAAGGAAATATCTTCACTTATAAACCAGGCAGAAGCATTCTCAGAAACCTCTTTATGATGTGTGCATTCAACTCGGAGAGAGAAGCCTTCCTTTTGATAGAGCAGTTTTGAAACTCTGTTTTTGCAGCATCTGCAAGTGGATATTTGGAGCCCTTTCAGGCCTTCGTTGGAAACGGGAATATCTTCCCATAAAAACTAAACAGAAGCGTTCTGTGAAACTGCTTTGTGTAGTATGAATCCAACTCACAGAGTTGAACACTTCTTTTGAAAGAGCAGTTTTGAAACACTCTTTTTGTAGAATCTGCAAGTGTTCATTTGGAGCACTTTGAGGCCTATGGTGGAAAAGGAAATATCTTCACATAAAACCTAGACAGAAGCATTCTTTGAAACTTCTTTATGATGTGTGCGTTCAACTCACAGAGTTGAACCTTCCTTTTCATGGAGCAGTTTGAAAGAGTCTTTTTGCAGCATCTGCAAGTGGATATTTGGAGCCCTTTCAGGCCTTCGTTGGAAACGGGAATATCTTCCCATAAAAACTAAACACAAGCGTTCTGTGAAACTGCTTTGTGTAGTATGAATCCAACTCACAGAGTTGAACACTTCTTTTGAAAGAGCAGTTTTGAAACACTCTTTTTGTAGAATCTGCAAGTGTTCATTTAGAGCACTATGAGGCCTATGGTGGAAAAGGAAATATCTTCACATAAAACCTAGACAGAAGCATTCTTTGAAACTTCTTTATGATGTGTGCCTTCAACTCACAGAGTTGAACCTTCCTTTTCATGGAGCAGTTTGGAAAGAGTCTTTTTACAGCATCTGCAAGTGGATATTTGGAGCCCTTTCAGGCCTTCGTTGGAAACGGGAATATCTTCCCATAAAAACTAAACAGAAGCGTTCTGTGAAACTGCTTTGTGTAGTATGAATCCAACTCACAGAGTTGAACACTTCTTTAGAAAGAGCAGTTTTGAAACACTCTTTTTGTAGAATCTGCAAGTGTTCATTTGGAGCACTTTGAGGCCTATGGTGGAAAAGGAAATATCTTCACATAAAACCTAGACAGAAGCATTCTTTGAAACTTCTTTATGATGTGTGCATTCAACTCACAGAGTTGAACCTTCCTTTTCATGGAGCGGTTTGGAAAGAGTCTTTTTGCAGCATCTGCAAGTGGATATTTGGAGCTCTTTCATGCCTTCTTTATAAACGGGAATATCTTCCCATAAAAACTGGACAGAAGCATTCTCACAAACTGCTTTGTGATGTGTGTGTTTAACTCACATAGTTGAACCTTTCCTTTGCTAGAGCAGTTATGAAACACTCTTTTTGTAGAATTTGCATGTGTTCATTTGGAGCGATTTGAGGACTACGGTGGAAATTGAAATATCTTCACATATCAACCAGGCAGAAGCATTCTCAGAAACCTCTTTATGATCTGTGCATTCAACTCAGGGAGATAAGCCTTCCTTTTGATAGAGCAGTTTTGAAACTCTGTTTTTGCAGAATCTGCAAGTGGATATTTGGAGCCCTTTCAGGCCTTCGTTGGAAACGGGAATATCTTCCCATAAAAACTAAACAGAAGCGTTCTGTGAAACTGCTTTGTGTAGTATGAATCCAACTCACAGAGTTGAACACTTCTTTAGAAAGAGCAGTTTTGAAACACTCTTTTTGTAGAATCTGCAAGTGTTCGTTTGGAGCGCTTTGAGGCCTACGGTGGAAAAGGAAATATCTTCACATAAAACCTAGACAGAAGCATTCTTTGAAACTTCTTTATGATGTGTGCCTTCACCTCACAGAGTTGAACCTTCCTTTTCACGGAGCAGTTTGGAAAGAGTCTTTTTGCAGCATCTGCAAGTGGATATTTGGAGACTTACAGGCCTTCGTTGGAAACGGGAATATCTTCCCATAAAAACTAAACAGAAGTGTTCTGTGAAACTGCTTTGTGTAGTATGAATCCAACTCACAGAGTTGAACACTTCTTTTGAAAGAGCAGTTTTGAAACACTCTTTTTGTAGAATCTGCAAGTGTTCATTTGGAGCACTTTGAGGCCTATGGTGGAAAAGGAAATATCTTCACATAAAACCTAGACAGAAGCATTCTTTGAAACTTCTTTATGATGTGTGCCTTCAACTCACAGAGTTGAACCTTCCTTTTCATGGAGCAGTTTGGAAAGAGTCTTTTTGCAGCATCTGCAAGTGGATATTTGGAGCCCTTTCAGGCCTTCGTTGGAAACGGGAATATCTTCCCATAAAAACTAAACAGAAGCGTTCTGTGAAACTGCTTTGTGTAGTATGAATCCAACTCACAGAGTTGAACACTTCTTTAGAAAGAGCAGTTTTGAAACACTCTTTTTGTAGAATCTGCAAGTGTTCATTTAGAGCGCTTTGAGGCCTATGGTGGAAAAGGAAATATCTTCACATAAAACCTAGACAGAAGCATTCTTTGAAACTTCTTTATGATGTGTGCCTTCACCTCACAGAGTTGAACCTTCCTTTTCACGGAGCAGTTTGGAAAGAGTCTTTTTGCAGCATCTGCAAGTGGATATTTGGAGCCTTTCAGGCCTTCGTTGGAAACGGGAATATCTTCCCATAAAAACTAAACAGAAGCATTCTGTGAAACTGCTTTGTGTAGTATGAATCCAACTCACAGAGTTGAACACTTCTTTTCAAAGAGCAGTTTTGAAACACTCTTTTTGAAGAATCTCCAAGTGTTCATTTGGAGCACATTGAGGCCTATTGTGGAAAAGGAAATATCTTCACTTATAAACCAGGCAGAAGCATTCTCAGAAACGTCTTTATGATGTGTGCATTCAACTCGGAGAGAGAAGCCTTCCTTTTGATAGAGCAGTTTTGAAACTCTGTTTTTGCAGCATCTGCAAGTGGATATTTGGGGCCCTTTCAGGCCTTCGTTGGAAACGGGAATATCTTCCCATAAAAACTAAACAGAGGCGTTCGGTGAAACTGCTTTGTGTAGTATGAATCCAACTCACAGAGCTGAACACTTATTTTGAAAGAGCAGTTTTGAAACACTCTTTTTGTAGAATCTGAAAGTGTTCCTTTGGAGCACTTTGAGGCCTATGGTGGAAAAGGAAATATCTTCACATAAAACCTAGACAGAAGCATTCTTTGAAACTTCTTTATGATGTGTGCATTCAACTCACAGAGTTGAACCTTCCTTTTCATGGAGCAGTTTGGAAAGAGTCTTTTTGCAGCATCTGCAAGTGGATATTTGGAGCCCTTTCAGGCCTTCGTTGGAAACGGGAATATCTTCCCATAAAAACTAAACAGAAGCGTTCTGTGAAACTGCTTTGTGTAGTATGAATCCAACTCACAGAGTTGAACACTTCTTTAGAAAGAGCAGTTTTTAAACACTCTTTTTGTAGAATCTGCAAGTGTTCATTTGGAGCACATTGAGGCCTATTGTGGAAAAGGAAATATCTTCACTTATAAACCAGGCAGAAGCATTCTCAGAAACCTCTTTATGATGTGTGAATTCAACTCGGAGAGAGAAGCCTTCCTTTTGATAGAGCAGTTTTGAAACTCTGTTTTTGCAGCATCTGCAAGTGGATATTTGGAGCCCTTTCAGGCCTTCGTTGGAAACGGGAATATCTTCCCATAAAAACTAAACAGAAGCGTTCTGTGAAACTGCTTTGTGTAGTATGAATCCAACTCACAGAGTTGAACACTTCTTTTGAAAGAGCAGTTTTGAAACACTCTTTTTGTAGAATCTGCAAGTGTTCATTTGGAGCACTTTGAGGCCTATGGTGGAAAAGGAAATATCTTCACATAAAACCTAGACAGAAGCATTCTTTGAAACTTCTTTATGATGTGTGCCTTCAACTCACAGAGTTGAACCTTCCTTTTCATGGAGCAGTTTGGAAAGAGTCTTTTTGCAGCATCTGCAAGTGGATATTTGGAGCCCTTTCAGGCCTTCGTTGGAAACGGGAATATCTTCCCATAAAAACTAAACAGAAGCGTTCTGTGAAACTGCTTTGTGTAGTATGAATCCAACTCACAGAGTTGAACACTTCTTTAGAAAGAGCAGTTTTGAAACACTCTTTTTGTAGAATCTGCAAGTGTTCATTTGGAGTGCTTTTAGGCCAATATTGGAAAAGGAAATATCTTCACATAAAACCTAGACAGAAGCATTCTTTGAAACTTCTTTATGATGTGTGCCTTCAAGTCACAGAGTTGAACCTTCCTTTTCATGGAGCAGTTTGGAAAGAGTCTTTTTGCAGCATCTGCAAGTGGATATTTGGAGCCCTTTCAGGCCTTCGTTGGCAACGGGAATATCTTCCCATAAAAACTAAACAGAAGCGTTCTGTGAAACTGCTTTGTGTAGTATGAAGCCAACTCACAGAGTTGAACACTTCTTTTGAAAGAGCAGTTTTGAAACACTCTTTTTGTAGAATCTGCAAGTGTTCATTTGGAGCACTTTGAGGCCTATGGTGGAAAAGGAAATATCTTCACATAAAACCTAGACAGAAGCATTCTTTGAAACTTCTTTATCATGTATGCATTCAACTCACAGAGTTGAACTTTCCTTTTCATGGAGCAGTTTGGAAAGAGTCTTTTTGCAGCATCTGCAAGTGGATATTTGGAGCCCTTTCAGGCCTTCGTTGGAAACGGGAATATCTTCCCATAAAAACTAAACAGAAGCGTTCTGTGAAACTGCTTTGTGTAGTATGAATCCAACTCACAGAGTTGAACACTTCTTTTGAAAGAGTCGTTTTGAAACACTCTTTTTGTAGAATCTGCAAGTGTTCATTTGGAGCGCTTTGAGGCCTAAGGTGGAAAAGGATATATCTTCACATAAAACCTAGACAGAAGCATTCTTTGAAACTTCTTTATGATGTGTGCATTCAACTCACAGAGTTGAACCTTCCTTTTCATGGAGCGGTTTGGAAAGAGTCTTTTTGCAGCATCTGCAAGTGGATATTTGGAGCTCTTTCAGGCCTTTGTTAGAAACGGGAATATCTTCCCATAAAAACTGGACAGAAGCATTCTCACAAACTGCTTTGTGATGTGTGTGTTTAACTCACATAGTTGAACCTTTCCTTTGCTAGAGCAGTTATGAAACAGTCTTTTTGTAGAATTTGCAAGTGTTCATTTGGAGCGATTTGAGGCCTATGGTGGAAATTGAAATATCTTCACATATCAACCAGGCAGAAGCATTCTCAGAAACCTCTTTATGATGTGTGCATTCAACTCAGAGAGATAAGCCTTCCTTTTGATAGAGCAGTTTTGAAACTCTGTTTTTGCAGAATCTGCAAGTGGATATTTGGAGCCCTTTCAGGCCTTCGTTGGAAACGGGAATATCTTCCCATAAAAACTCAACAGAAGCGTTCTGTGAAACTGCTTTGTGTAGTATGAATCCAACTCACAGAGTTGAACACTTCTTTAGAAAGAGCAGTTTTGAAACACTCTTTTTGTAGAATCTGCAAGTGTTCATTTGGAGCACATTGAGGCCTATTGTGGAAAAGGAAATATCTTCACTTATAAACCAGGCAGAAGCATTCTCAGAAACCTCTTTATGATGTGTGCATTCAACTCGGAGAGAGAAGCCTTCCTTTTGATAGAGCAGTTTTGAAACTCTGTTTTTGCAGCATCTGCAAGTGGATATTTGGAGCCCTTTCAGGCCTTCGTTGGAAACGGGAATATCTTCCCATAAAAACTAAACAGAAGCGTTCTGTGAAACTGCTTTGTGTAGTATGAATCCAACTCACAGAGTTGAACACTTCTTTTGAAAGAGCAGTTTTGAAACACTCTTTTTGTAGAATCTGCAAGTGTTCATTTGGAGCACTTTGAGGCCTATGGTGGAAAAGGAAATATCTTCACATAAAACCTAGACAGAAGCATTCTTTGAAACTTCTTTATGATGTGTGCGTTCAACTCACAGAGTTGAACCTTCCTTTTCATGGAGCAGTTTGAAAGAGTCTTTTTGCAGCATCTGCAAGTGGATATTTGGAGCCCTTTCAGGCCTTCGTTGGAAACGGGAATATCTTCCCATAAAAACTAAACACAAGCGTTCTGTGAAACTGCTTTGTGTAGTATGAATCCAACTCACAGAGTTGAACACTTCTTTTGAAAGAGCAGTTTTGAAACACTCTTTTTGTAGAATCTGCAAGTGTTCATTTAGAGCACTATGAGGCCTATGGTGGAAAAGGAAATATCTTCACATAAAACCTAGACAGAAGCATTCTTTGAAACTTCTTTATGATGTGTGCCTTCAACTCACAGAGTTGAACCTTCCTTTTCATGGAGCAGTTTGGAAAGAGTCTTTTTACAGCATCTGCAAGTGGATATTTGGAGCCCTTTCAGGCCTTCGTTGGAAACGGGAATATCTTCCCATAAAAACTAAACAGAAGCGTTCTGTGAAACTGCTTTGTGTAGTATGAATCCAACTCACAGAGTTGAACACTTCTTTAGAAAGAGCAGTTTTGAAACACTCTTTTTGTAGAATCTGCAAGTGTTCATTTGGAGCACTTTGAGGCCTATGGTGGAAAAGGAAATATCTTCACATAAAACCTAGACAGAAGCATTCTTTGAAACTTCTTTATGATGTGTGCATTCAACTCACAGAGTTGAACCTTCCTTTTCATGGAGCGGTTTGGAAAGAGTCTTTTTGCAGCATCTGCAAGTGGATATTTGGAGCTCTTTCATGCCTTCTTTATAAACGGGAATATCTTCCCATAAAAACTGGACAGAAGCATTCTCACAAACTGCTTTGTGATGTGTGTGTTTAACTCACATAGTTGAACCTTTCCTTTGCTAGAGCAGTTATGAAACACTCTTTTTGTAGAATTTGCATGTGTTCATTTGGAGCGATTTGAGGACTACGGTGGAAATTGAAATATCTTCACATATCAACCAGGCAGAAGCATTCTCAGAAACCTCTTTATGATCTGTGCATTCAACTCAGGGAGATAAGCCTTCCTTTTGATAGAGCAGTTTTGAAACTCTGTTTTTGCAGAATCTGCAAGTGGATATTTGGAGCCCTTTCAGGCCTTCGTTGGAAACGGGAATATCTTCCCATAAAAACTAAACAGAAGCGTTCTGTGAAACTGCTTTGTGTAGTATGAATCCAACTCACAGAGTTGAACACTTCTTTAGAAAGAGCAGTTTTGAAACACTCTTTTTGTAGAATCTGCAAGTGTTCGTTTGGAGCGCTTTGAGGCCTACGGTGGAAAAGGAAATATCTTCACATAAAACCTAGACAGAAGCATTCTTTGAAACTTCTTTATGATGTGTGCCTTCACCTCACAGAGTTGAACCTTCCTTTTCACGGAGCAGTTTGGAAAGAGTCTTTTTGCAGCATCTGCAAGTGGATATTTGGAGACTTACAGGCCTTCGTTGGAAACGGGAATATCTTCCCATAAAAACTAAACAGAAGCGTTCTGTGAAACTGCTTTGTGTAGTATGAATCCAACTCACAGAGTTGAACACTTCTTTTGAAAGAGCAGTTTTGAAACACTCTTTTTGTAGAATCTGCAAGTGTTCATTTGGAGCACTTTGAGGCCTATGGTGGAAAAGGAAATATCTTCACATAAAACCTAGACAGAAGCATTCTTTGAAACTTCTTTATGATGTGTGCCTTCAACTCACAGAGTTGAACCTTCCTTTTCATGGAGCAGTTTGGAAAGAGTCTTTTTGCAGCATCTGCAAGTGGATATTTGGAGCCCTTTCAGGCCTTCGTTGGAAACGGGAATATCTTCCCATAAAAACTAAACAGAAGCGTTCTGTGAAACTGCTTTGTGTAGTATGAATCCAACTCACAGAGTTGAACACTTCTTTAGAAAGAGCAGTTTTGAAACACTCTTTTTGTAGAATCTGCAAGTGTTCATTTAGAGCGCTTTGAGGCCTATGGTGGAAAAGGAAATATCTTCACATAAAACCTAGACAGAAGCATTCTTTGAAACTTCTTTATGATGTGTGCCTTCACCTCACAGAGTTGAACCTTCCTTTTCACGGAGCAGTTTGGAAAGAGTCTTTTTGCAGCATCTGCAAGTGGATATTTGGAGCCTTTCAGGCCTTCGTTGGAAACGGGAATATCTTCCCATAAAAACTAAACAGAAGCATTCTGTGAAACTGCTTTGTGTAGTATGAATCCAACTCACAGAGTTGAACACTTCTTTTCAAAGAGCAGTTTTGAAACACTCTTTTTGAAGAATCTCCAAGTGTTCATTTGGAGCACATTGAGGCCTATTGTGGAAAAGGAAATATCTTCACTTATAAACCAGGCAGAAGCATTCTCAGAAACGTCTTTATGATGTGTGCATTCAACTCGGAGAGAGAAGCCTTCCTTTTGATAGAGCAGTTTTGAAACTCTGTTTTTGCAGCATCTGCAAGTGGATATTTGGGGCCCTTTCAGGCCTTCGTTGGAAACGGGAATATCTTCCCATAAAAACTAAACAGAGGCGTTCGGTGAAACTGCTTTGTGTAGTATGAATCCAACTCACAGAGCTGAACACTTATTTTGAAAGAGCAGTTTTGAAACACTCTTTTTGTAGAATCTGAAAGTGTTCCTTTGGAGCACTTTGAGGCCTATGGTGGAAAAGGAAATATCTTCACATAAAACCTAGACAGAAGCATTCTTTGAAACTTCTTTATGATGTGTGCATTCAACTCACAGAGTTGAACCTTCCTTTTCATGGAGCAGTTTGGAAAGAGTCTTTTTGCAGCATCTGCAAGTGGATATTTGGAGCCCTTTCAGGCCTTCGTTGGAAACGGGAATATCTTCCCATAAAAACTAAACAGAAGCGTTCTGTGAAACTGCTTTGTGTAGTATGAATCCAACTCACAGAGTTGAACACTTCTTTAGAAAGAGCAGTTTTTAAACACTCTTTTTGTAGAATCTGCAAGTGTTCATTTGGAGCACATTGAGGCCTATTGTGGAAAAGGAAATATCTTCACTTATAAACCAGGCAGAAGCATTCTCAGAAACCTCTTTATGATGTGTGAATTCAACTCGGAGAGAGAAGCCTTCCTTTTGATAGAGCAGTTTTGAAACTCTGTTTTTGCAGCATCTGCAAGTGGATATTTGGAGCCCTTTCAGGCCTTCGTTGGAAACGGGAATATCTTCCCATAAAAACTAAACAGAAGCGTTCTGTGAAACTGCTTTGTGTAGTATGAATCCAACTCACAGAGTTGAACACTTCTTTTGAAAGAGCAGTTTTGAAACACTCTTTTTGTAGAATCTGCAAGTGTTCATTTGGAGCACTTTGAGGCCTATGGTGGAAAAGGAAATATCTTCACATAAAACCTAGACAGAAGCATTCTTTGAAACTTCTTTATGATGTGTGCCTTCAACTCACAGAGTTGAACCTTCCTTTTCATGGAGCAGTTTGGAAAGAGTCTTTTTGCAGCATCTGCAAGTGGATATTTGGAGCCCTTTCAGGCCTTCGTTGGAAACGGGAATATCTTCCCATAAAAACTAAACAGAAGCGTTCTGTGAAACTGCTTTGTGTAGTATGAATCCAACTCACAGAGTTGAACACTTCTTTAGAAAGAGCAGTTTTGAAACACTCTTTTTGTAGAATCTGCAAGTGTTCATTTGGAGCGCTTTGAGGCCTATGGTGGAAAAGGAAATATCTTCACATAAAACCTAGACAGAAGCATTCTTTGAAACTTCTTTATGATGTGTGCCTTCACCTCACAGAGTTGAACCTTCCTTTTCACGGAGCAGTTTGGAAAGAGTCTTTTTGCAGCATCTGCAAGTGGATATTTGGAGCCTTTCAGGCCTTCGTTGGAAACGGGAATATCTTCCCATAAAAACTAAACAGAAGCGTTCTGTGAAACTGCTTTGTGTAGTATGAATCCAACTCACAGAGTTGAACACTTCTTTTCAAAGAGCAGTTTTGAAACACTCTTTTTGAAGAATCTGCAAGTGTTCATTTGGAGCACATTGAGGCCTATTGTGGAAAAGGAAATTTCTTCACTTATTAACCAGGCAGAAGCATTCTCAGAAACGTCTTATGATGTGTGCATTCAACTCGGAGAGAGAAGCCTTCCTTTTGATAGAGCAGTTTTGAAACTCTGTTTTTGCAGCATCTGCAAGTGGATATTTGGAGCCCTTTCAGGCCTTCGTTGGAAACGGGAATATCTTCCCATAAAAACTAAACAGAAGCGTTCGGTGAAACTGCTTTGTGTAGTATGAATCCAACTCACAGAGCTGAACACTTATTTTGAAAGAGCAGTTTTGAAACACTCTTTTTGTAGAATCTGAAAGTGTTCATTTGGAGCACTTTGAGGCCTATGGTGGAAAAGGAAATATCTTCACATAAAACCTAGACAGAAGCATTCTTTGAAACTTCTTTATGATGTGTGCATTCAACTCACAGAGTTGAACCTTCCTTTTCATGGAGCAGTTTGGAAAGAGTCTTTTTGCAGCATCTGCAAGTGGATATTTGGAGCCCTTTCAGGCCTTCGTTGGAAACGGGAATATCTTCCCATAAAAACTAAACAGAAGCGTTCTGTGAAACTGCTTTGTGTAGTATGAATCCAACTCACAGAGTTGAACACTTCTTTTCAAAGAGCAGTTTTGAAACACTCTTTTTGTAGAATCTGCAAGTGTTCATTTCGAGCACATTGAGGCCTATTGTGGAAAAGGAAATATCTTCACTTATAAACCAGGCAGAAGCATTCTCAGAAACCTCTTTATGATGTGTGCATTCAACTCGGAGAGAGAAGCCTTCCTTTTGATAGAGCAGTTTTGAAACTCTGTTTTTGCAGCATCTGCAAGTGGATATTTGGAGCCCTTTCAGGCCTTCGTTGGAAACGGGAATATCTTCCCATAAAAACTAAACAGAAGCGTCCTGTGAAACTGCTTTGTGTAGTATGAATCCAACTCACAGAGTTGAACACTTCTTTTGAAAGAGCAGTTTTGAAACACTCTTTTTGTAGAATCTGCAAGTGTTCATTTGGAGCACTTTGAGGCCTATGGTGGAAAAGGAAATATAGTCATAAAACCTAGACAGAAGCATTCTTTGAAACTTCTTTATGATGTGTGCATTCAACTCACAGAGTTGAACCTTCCTTTTCATGGAGCAGTTTGGAAAGAGTCTTTTTGCAGCATCTGCAAGTGGATACTTGGAGCCCTTTCAGGCCTTCGTTGGAAACGGGAATATCTTCCCATAAAAACTAAACAGAAGCGTTCTGTGAAACTGCTTTGTGTAGTATGAATCCAACTCGCAGAGTTGAACACTTCTTTTGAAAGAGCAGTTTTGAAACACTCTTTTTGTAGAATCTGCAAGTGTTCATTTGGAGCACTTTGAGGCCTATGGTGGAAAAGGAAATATCTTCACATAAAACCTAGACAGAAGCATTCTTTGAAACTTCTTTATGATGTGTGCCTTCAACTCACAGAGTTGAACCTTCCTTTTCATGGAGCAGTTTGGAAAGAGTCTTTTTGCAGCATCTGCAAGTGGATATTTGGAGCCATTTCAGGCCTTCGTTGGAAACGGGAATATCTTCCCATAAAAACTAAACAGAAGCGTTCTGTGAAACTGCTTTGTGTAGTATGAATCCAACTCACAGAGTTGAACACTTCTTTTGAAAGAGCAGTTTTGAAACACTCTTTTTGTAGAATCTGCAAGTGTTCATTTGGAGCACTTTGAGGCCTATGGTGGAAAAGGAAATATCTTCACATAAAACCTAGACCGAAGCATTCTTTTAAACTTCTTTATGATGTGTGCATTCAACTCACATAGTTGAACCTTCCTTTTCATGGAGCAGTTTGGAAAGAGTCTTTTTGCAGCATCTGCAAGTGTATATTTGGAGCCCTTTCAGGCCTTCGTTGGAAACGGGAATATCTTCCCATAAAAACTAAACAGAAGCGTTCTGTGAAACTGCTTTGTGTAGTATGAATCCAACTCACAGAGTTGAACAGTTCTTTTTAAAGAGCAGTTTTGAAACACTCTTTTTGTAGAATCTGCAAGTGTTCGTTTGGAGCGCATTGAGGCCTATTGTGGAAAAGGAAATATCTTCACTTATAAACCAGGCAGAATCATTCTCGTAAACCTCTTTATGATGTGTGCATTCAACTCGGAGAGAGAAGCCTTCCTTTTGATAGAGCAGTTTTGAAACTCTGTGATTGCAGCATCTGCAAGTGGATATTTGGAGCCCTTTCAGGCCTTCGTTGGAAACGGGAATATCTTCCCATAAAAACTAAACAGAAGCGTTCTGTGAAACTGCTTTGTGTAGTATGAATCCAACTCACAGAGTTGAACACTTCTTTTGAAAGAGGAGTTTTGAAACACTCTTTTTGTAGAATCTGCAAGTGTTCATTTGGAGCGCTTTGAGGCCTAAGGTGGAAAAGGAAATATCTTCACATAAAACCTAGACAGAAGCATTCTTTGAAACTTCTTTATGATGTGTGCATTCAACTCACAGAGTTGAACCTTCCTTTTCATGGAGCGGTTTGGAAAGAGTCTTTTTGCAGCATCTGCAAGTGGATATTTGGAGCTCTTTCAGGCCTTTGTTAGAAACGGGAATATCTTCCCATAAAAACTGGACAGAAGCATTCTCACAAACTGCTTTGTGATGTGTGTGTTTAACTCACATAGATGAACCTTTCCTTTGCTAGAGCAGTTATGAAACAGTCTTTTTGTAGAATTTGCAAGTGTACATTTGGAGCGATTTGAGGCCTATGGTGGAAATTGAAATATCTTCACATATCAACCAGGCAGAAGCATTCTCAGAAACCTCTTTATGATGTGTGCATTCAACTCAGAGAGATAAGCCTTCCTTTTGATAGAGCAGTTTTGAAACTCTGTTTTTGCAGAATCTGCAAGTGGATATTTGGAGCCCTTTCAGGCCTTCGTTGGAAACGGGAATATCTTCCCATAAAAACTCAACAGAAGCGTTCTGTGAAACTGCTTTGTGTAGTATGAATCCAACTCACAGAGTTGAACACTTCTTTAGAAGGAGCAGTTTTGAAACACTCTTTTTGTAGAATCTGCAAGTGTTCATTTGGAGCGCTTTGAGGCCTATTGTGGAAAAGGAAATATCTTCACTTATAAACCAGGCAGAAGCATTCTCAGAAACCTCTTTATGATGTGTGCATTCAACTCGGAGAGAGAAGCTTTCCTTTTGATAGAGCAGTTTTGAAACTCTGTTTTTGCAGCATCTGCAAGTGGATATTTGGAGCCCTTTCAGGCCTTCGTTGGAAACGGGAATATCTTCCCATAAAAACTAAACAGAAGCGTTCTGTGAAACTGCTTTGTGTAGTATGAATCCAACTCACAGAGTTGAACACTTCTTTTGAAAGAGCAGTTTTGAAACACTCTTTTTGTAGAATCTGCAAGTGTTCATTTGGAGCACTTTGAGGCCTATGGTGGAAAAGGAAATATCTTCACATAAAACCTAGACAGAAGCATTCTTTGAAACTTCTTTATGATGTGTGCATTCAACTCACAGAGTTGAACCTTCCTTTTCATGGAGCAGTTTGAAAGAGTCTTTTTGCAGCATCTGCAAGTGGATATTTGGAGCCCTTTCAGGCCTTCGTTGGAAACGGGAATATCTTCCCATAAAAACTAAACAGAAGCGTTCTGTGAAACTGCTTTGTGTAGTATGAATCCAACTCACAGAGTTGAACACTTCTTTTGAAAGAGCAGTTTTGAAACACTCTTTTTGTAGAATCTGCAAGTGTTCATTTGGAGCACTTTGAGGCCTATGGTGGAAAAGGAAATATCTTCACATAAAACCTAGACAGAAGCATTCTTTGAAACTTCTTTATGATGTGTGCCTTCAACTCACAGAGTTGAACCTTCCTTTTCATGGAGCAGTTTGGAAAGAGTCTTTTTACAGCATCTGCATGTGGATATTTGGAGCCCTTTCAGGCCTTCGTTGGAAACGGGAATATCTTCCCATAAAGACTAAACAGAAGCGTTCTGTGAAACTGCTTTGTGTAGTATGAATCCAACTCACAGAGTTGAACACTTCTTTTGAAAGAGCAGTTTTGAAACACTCTTTTTGTAGAATCTGCAAGTGTTCATTTGGAGCACTTTGAGGCCTATGGTGGAAAAGGAAATATCTTCACATAAAACCTAGACAGAAGCATTCTTTGAAACTTCTTTATGATGTGTGCATTCAACTCACAGAGTTGAACCTTCCTTTTCATGGAGAGGTTTGGAAAGAGTCTTTTTGCAGCATCTGCAAGTGGATATTTGGAGCCTTTCAGGCCTTCGTTGGAAACGGGAATATCTTCCCATAAAAACTAAACAGAAGCGTTCTGTGAAACTGCTTTGTGTAGTATGAATCCAACTCACAGAGTTGAACACTTCTTTTCAAAGAGCAGTTTTGAAACACTCTTTTTGTAGAATCTGCAAGTGTTCATTTGGAGCACATTGAGGCCTATTGTGGAAAAGGAAATATCTTCACTTATAAACCAGGCAGAAGCATTCTCAGAAACCTCTTTATGATGTGTGCATTCAACTCGGAGAGAGAAGCCTTTCTTTTGACAGAGCAGTTTTGAAACTCTGTTTTTGCAGCATCTGCAAGTGGATATTTGGAGCCCTTTCAGGCCTTCGTTGGAAACGGGAATATCTTCCCATAAAAACTAAACAGAAGCGTTCTGTGAAACTGCTTTGTGTAGTATGAATCCAACTCACAGAGTTGAACACTTCTTTTGAAAGAGCAGTTTTGAAACACTCTTTTTGTAGAATCTGAAAGTGTTCATTTGGAGCACTTTGAGGCCTATGGTGGAAAAGGAAATATTTTCACATAAAACCTAGACAGAAGCATTCTTTGAAACTTCTTTATGATGTGTGCATTCAACTCACAGAGTTGAACCTTCCTTTTCATGGAGCAGTTTGGAAAGAGTCTTTTTGCAGCATCTGCAAGTGGATATTTGGAGCCCTTTCAGGCCTTCCTTGGAAACGGGAATATCTTCCCATAAAAACTAAACAGAAGCGTTCTGTGAAACTGCTTTGTGTAGTATGAATCCAATTCACAGAGTTGAACACTTCTTTTGAAAGAGCAGTTTTGAAACACTCTTTTTGTAGAATCTGCAAGTGTTCATTTGGAGCACTTTGGGGCCTATGGTGGAAAAGGAAATATCTTCACATAAAACCTAGACAGAAGCATTCTTTGAAACTTCTTTATGATGTGTGCCTTCAAGTCACAGAGTTGAACCTTCCTTTTCATGGAGCAGTTTGGAAAGAGTCTTTTTGCAGCATCTGCAAGTGGATATTTGGAGCCCTTTCAGGCCTTCGTTGGCAACGGGAATATCTTCCCATAAAAACTAAACAGAAGCGTTCTGTGAAACTGCTTTGTGTAGTATGAATCCAACTCACAGAGTTGAACACTTCTTTTGAAAGAGCAGATTTGAAACACTCTTTTTGTAGAATCTGCAAGTGTTCATTTGGAGCACTTTGAGGCCTATGGTGGAAAAGGAAATATCTTCACATAAAACCTAGACAGAAGCATTCTTTGAAACTTCTTTATCATGTATGCATTCAACTCACAGAGTTGAACTTTCCTTTTCATGGAGCAGTTTGGAAAGAGTCTTTTTGCAGCATCTGCAAGTGGATATTTGGAGCCCTTTCAGGCCTTCGTTGGAAACGGGAATATCTTCCCATAAAAACTAAACAGAAGCGTTCTGTGAAACTGCTTTGTGTAGTATGAATCCAACTCACAGAGTTGAACACTTCTTTTGAAAGAGTCGTTTTGAAACACTCTTTTTGTAGAATCTGCAAGTGTTCATTTGGAGCGCTTTGAGGCCTAAGGTGGAAAAGGAAATATCTTCACATAAAACCTAGACAGAAGCATTCTTTGAAACTTCTTTATGATGTGTGCATTCAACTCACAGAGTTGAACCTTCCTTTTCATGGAGCGGTTTGGAAAGAGTCTTTTTGCAGCATCTGCAAGTGGATATTTGGAGCTCTTTCAGGCCTTTGTTAGAAACGGGAATATCTTCCCATAAAAACTGGACAGAAGCATTCTCACAAACTGCTTTGTGATGTGTGTGTTTAACTCACATAGTTGAACCTTTCCTTTGCTAGAGCAGTTATGAAGTACTCTTTTTGTAGAATTTGCAAGTGTTCATTTGGAGCGATTTGAGGCCTATGGTGGAAATTGAAATATCTTCACATATCAACCTTGCAGAAGCATTCTCAGAAACCTCTTTATGATGTGTGCATTCAACTCAGAGAGATAAGCCTTCCTTTTGATAGAGCAGTTTTGAAACTCTGTTTTTGCAGAATCTGCAAGTGGATATTTGGAGCCCTTTCAGGCCTTCGTTTCAAACGGGAATGTCTTCCCATAAAAACTAAACAGAAGCGTTCTGTGAAACTGCTTTGTGTAGTATGAATCCAACACACAGAGTTGAACACTTCTTTAGAAAGAGCAGTTTTGAAACACTCTTTTTGTAGAATCTGCAAGTGTTCATTTGGAGCGCTTTCAGGCCTATGGTGGAAAAGGAAATATCTTCACATAAAACCTAGACAGAAGCATTCTTTGAAACTTCTTTATGATGTGTGCATTCAACTCACAGAGTTGAACCTTCCTTCTCATGGAGCAGTTTGGAAAGAGTCTTTTTGCAGCATCTGCAAGTGGATATTTGGAGCCCTTTCAGGCCTTCGTTGGAAACGGGAATATCTTCCCATAAAAACTAAACAGAAGCGTTCTGTGAAACTGCTTTGTGTAGTATGAATCCAACTCACAGAGTTGAACACTTCTTTAGAAAGAGCAGTTTTGAAACACTCTTTTTGTAGAATCTGCAAGTGTTCATTTGGAGCGCTTTGAGGCCTACGGTGGAAAAGGAAATATCTTCACATAAAACCTAGACAGAAGCATTCTTTGAAACTTCTTTATGATGTGTGGCTTCACCTCACAGAGTTGAACCTTCCTTTTCACGGAGCAGTTTGGAAAGAGTCTTTTTGCAGCATCTGCAAGTGGATATTTGGAGCCTTTCAGGCCTTCGTTGGAAACGGGAATATCTTCCCATAAAAACTAAACAGAAGTGTTCTGTGAAACTGCTTTGTGTAGTATGAATCCAACTCACAGAGTTGAACACTTCTTTTCAAAGAGCAGTTTTGAAACACTCTTTTTGTAGAATCTGCAAGTGTTCATTTGGAGCACATTGAGGCCTATGGTGGAAAAGGAAATATCTTCACTTATAAACCAGGCAGAAGCATTCTCAGAAACCTCTTTATGATGTGTGCATTCAACTCGGAGAGAGAAGCCTTCCTTTTGATAGAGCAGTTTTGAAACTCTGTTTTTGCAGCATCTGCAAGTGGATATTTGGAGCCCTTTCAGGCCTTCGATGGAAACGGGAATATCTTCCCATAAAAACTAAACAGAAGCGTTCTGTGAAACTGCTTTGTGTAGTATGAATCCAACTCACAGAGTTGAACACTTCTTTTGAAAGAGCAGTTTTGAAACACTCTTTTTGTAGAATCTGCAAGTGTTCATTTGGAGCACTTTGAGGCCTATGGTGGAAAAGGAAATATCTTCACATAAAACCTAGACCGAAGCATTCTTTTAAACTTCTTTATGATGTGTGCATTCAACTCACATAGTTGAACCTTCCTTTTCATGGAGCAGTTTGGAAAGAGTCTTTTTGCAGCATCTGCAAGTGTATATTTGGAGCCCTTTCAGGCCTTCGTTGGAAACGGGAATATCTTCCCATAAAAACTAAACAGAAGCGTTCTGTGAAACTGCTTTGTGTAGTATGAATCCAACTCACAGAGTTGAACAGTTCTTTTTAAAGAGCAGTTTTGAAACACTCTTTTTGTAGAATCTGCAAGTGTTCGTTTGGAGCGCATTGAGGCCTATTGTGGAAAAGGAAATATCTTCACTTATAAACCAGGCAGAATCATTCTCGTAAACCTCTTTATGATGTGTGCATTCAACTCGGAGAGAGAAGCCTTCCTTTTGATAGAGCAGTTTTGAAACTCTGTGATTGCAGCATCTGCAAGTGGATATTTGGAGCCCTTTCAGGCCTTCGTTGGAAACGGGAATATCTTCCCATAAAAACTAAACAGAAGCGTTCTGTGAAACTGCTTTGTGTAGTATGAATCCAACTCACAGAGTTGAACACTTCTTTTGAAAGAGGAGTTTTGAAACACTCTTTTTGTAGAATCTGCAAGTGTTCATTTGGAGCGCTTTGAGGCCTAAGGTGGAAAAGGAAATATCTTCACATAAAACCTAGACAGAAGCATTCTTTGAAACTTCTTTATGATGTGTGCATTCAACTCACAGAGTTGAACCTTCCTTTTCATGGAGCGGTTTGGAAAGAGTCTTTTTGCAGCATCTGCAAGTGGATATTTGGAGCTCTTTCAGGCCTTTGTTAGAAACGGGAATATCTTCCCATAAAAACTGGACAGAAGCATTCTCACAAACTGCTTTGTGATGTGTGTGTTTAACTCACATAGATGAACCTTTCCTTTGCTAGAGCAGTTATGAAACAGTCTTTTTGTAGAATTTGCAAGTGTACATTTGGAGCGATTTGAGGCCTATGGTGGAAATTGAAATATCTTCACATATCAACCAGGCAGAAGCATTCTCAGAAACCTCTTTATGATGTGTGCATTCAACTCAGAGAGATAAGCCTTCCTTTTGATAGAGCAGTTTTGAAACTCTGTTTTTGCAGAATCTGCAAGTGGATATTTGGAGCCCTTTCAGGCCTTCGTTGGAAACGGGAATATCTTCCCATAAAAACTCAACAGAAGCGTTCTGTGAAACTGCTTTGTGTAGTATGAATCCAACTCACAGAGTTGAACACTTCTTTAGAAGGAGCAGTTTTGAAACACTCTTTTTGTAGAATCTGCAAGTGTTCATTTGGAGCGCTTTGAGGCCTATTGTGGAAAAGGAAATATCTTCACTTATAAACCAGGCAGAAGCATTCTCAGAAACCTCTTTATGATGTGTGCATTCAACTCGGAGAGAGAAGCTTTCCTTTTGATAGAGCAGTTTTGAAACTCTGTTTTTGCAGCATCTGCAAGTGGATATTTGGAGCCCTTTCAGGCCTTCGTTGGAAACGGGAATATCTTCCCATAAAAACTAAACAGAAGCGTTCTGTGAAACTGCTTTGTGTAGTATGAATCCAACTCACAGAGTTGAACACTTCTTTTGAAAGAGCAGTTTTGAAACACTCTTTTTGTAGAATCTGCAAGTGTTCATTTGGAGCACTTTGAGGCCTATGGTGGAAAAGGAAATATCTTCACATAAAACCTAGACAGAAGCATTCTTTGAAACTTCTTTATGATGTGTGCATTCAACTCACAGAGTTGAACCTTCCTTTTCATGGAGCAGTTTGAAAGAGTCTTTTTGCAGCATCTGCAAGTGGATATTTGGAGCCCTTTCAGGCCTTCGTTGGAAACGGGAATATCTTCCCATAAAAACTAAACAGAAGCGTTCTGTGAAACTGCTTTGTGTAGTATGAATCCAACTCACAGAGTTGAACACTTCTTTTGAAAGAGCAGTTTTGAAACACTCTTTTTGTAGAATCTGCAAGTGTTCATTTGGAGCACTTTGAGGCCTATGGTGGAAAAGGAAATATCTTCACATAAAACCTAGACAGAAGCATTCTTTGAAACTTCTTTATGATGTGTGCCTTCAACTCACAGAGTTGAACCTTCCTTTTCATGGAGCAGTTTGGAAAGAGTCTTTTTACAGCATCTGCATGTGGATATTTGGAGCCCTTTCAGGCCTTCGTTGGAAACGGGAATATCTTCCCATAAAGACTAAACAGAAGCGTTCTGTGAAACTGCTTTGTGTAGTATGAATCCAACTCACAGAGTTGAACACTTCTTTTGAAAGAGCAGTTTTGAAACACTCTTTTTGTAGAATCTGCAAGTGTTCATTTGGAGCACTTTGAGGCCTATGGTGGAAAAGGAAATATCTTCACATAAAACCTAGACAGAAGCATTCTTTGAAACTTCTTTATGATGTGTGCATTCAACTCACAGAGTTGAACCTTCCTTTTCATGGAGAGGTTTGGAAAGAGTCTTTTTGCAGCATCTGCAAGTGGATATTTGGAGCCTTTCAGGCCTTCGTTGGAAACGGGAATATCTTCCCATAAAAACTAAACAGAAGCGTTCTGTGAAACTGCTTTGTGTAGTATGAATCCAACTCACAGAGTTGAACACTTCTTTTCAAAGAGCAGTTTTGAAACACTCTTTTTGTAGAATCTGCAAGTGTTCATTTGGAGCACATTGAGGCCTATTGTGGAAAAGGAAATATCTTCACTTATAAACCAGGCAGAAGCATTCTCAGAAACCTCTTTATGATGTGTGCATTCAACTCGGAGAGAGAAGCCTTTCTTTTGACAGAGCAGTTTTGAAACTCTGTTTTTGCAGCATCTGCAAGTGGATATTTGGAGCCCTTTCAGGCCTTCGTTGGAAACGGGAATATCTTCCCATAAAAACTAAACAGAAGCGTTCTGTGAAACTGCTTTGTGTAGTATGAATCCAACTCACAGAGTTGAACACTTCTTTTGAAAGAGCAGTTTTGAAACACTCTTTTTGTAGAATCTGAAAGTGTTCATTTGGAGCACTTTGAGGCCTATGGTGGAAAAGGAAATATTTTCACATAAAACCTAGACAGAAGCATTCTTTGAAACTTCTTTATGATGTGTGCATTCAACTCACAGAGTTGAACCTTCCTTTTCATGGAGCAGTTTGGAAAGAGTCTTTTTGCAGCATCTGCAAGTGGATATTTGGAGCCCTTTCAGGCCTTCCTTGGAAACGGGAATATCTTCCCATAAAAACTAAACAGAAGCGTTCTGTGAAACTGCTTTGTGTAGTATGAATCCAATTCACAGAGTTGAACACTTCTTTTGAAAGAGCAGTTTTGAAACACTCTTTTTGTAGAATCTGCAAGTGTTCATTTGGAGCACTTTGGGGCCTATGGTGGAAAAGGAAATATCTTCACATAAAACCTAGACAGAAGCATTCTTTGAAACTTCTTTATGATGTGTGCCTTCAAGTCACAGAGTTGAACCTTCCTTTTCATGGAGCAGTTTGGAAAGAGTCTTTTTGCAGCATCTGCAAGTGGATATTTGGAGCCCTTTCAGGCCTTCGTTGGCAACGGGAATATCTTCCCATAAAAACTAAACAGAAGCGTTCTGTGAAACTGCTTTGTGTAGTATGAATCCAACTCACAGAGTTGAACACTTCTTTTGAAAGAGCAGATTTGAAACACTCTTTTTGTAGAATCTGCAAGTGTTCATTTGGAGCACTTTGAGGCCTATGGTGGAAAAGGAAATATCTTCACATAAAACCTAGACAGAAGCATTCTTTGAAACTTCTTTATCATGTATGCATTCAACTCACAGAGTTGAACTTTCCTTTTCATGGAGCAGTTTGGAAAGAGTCTTTTTGCAGCATCTGCAAGTGGATATTTGGAGCCCTTTCAGGCCTTCGTTGGAAACGGGAATATCTTCCCATAAAAACTAAACAGAAGCGTTCTGTGAAACTGCTTTGTGTAGTATGAATCCAACTCACAGAGTTGAACACTTCTTTTGAAAGAGTCGTTTTGAAACACTCTTTTTGTAGAATCTGCAAGTGTTCATTTGGAGCGCTTTGAGGCCTAAGGTGGAAAAGGAAATATCTTCACATAAAACCTAGACAGAAGCATTCTTTGAAACTTCTTTATGATGTGTGCATTCAACTCACAGAGTTGAACCTTCCTTTTCATGGAGCGGTTTGGAAAGAGTCTTTTTGCAGCATCTGCAAGTGGATATTTGGAGCTCTTTCAGGCCTTTGTTAGAAACGGGAATATCTTCCCATAAAAACTGGACAGAAGCATTCTCACAAACTGCTTTGTGATGTGTGTGTTTAACTCACATAGTTGAACCTTTCCTTTGCTAGAGCAGTTATGAAGTACTCTTTTTGTAGAATTTGCAAGTGTTCATTTGGAGCGATTTGAGGCCTATGGTGGAAATTGAAATATCTTCACATATCAACCTTGCAGAAGCATTCTCAGAAACCTCTTTATGATGTGTGCATTCAACTCAGAGAGATAAGCCTTCCTTTTGATAGAGCAGTTTTGAAACTCTGTTTTTGCAGAATCTGCAAGTGGATATTTGGAGCCCTTTCAGGCCTTCGTTTCAAACGGGAATGTCTTCCCATAAAAACTAAACAGAAGCGTTCTGTGAAACTGCTTTGTGTAGTATGAATCCAACACACAGAGTTGAACACTTCTTTAGAAAGAGCAGTTTTGAAACACTCTTTTTGTAGAATCTGCAAGTGTTCATTTGGAGCGCTTTCAGGCCTATGGTGGAAAAGGAAATATCTTCACATAAAACCTAGACAGAAGCATTCTTTGAAACTTCTTTATGATGTGTGCATTCAACTCACAGAGTTGAACCTTCCTTCTCATGGAGCAGTTTGGAAAGAGTCTTTTTGCAGCATCTGCAAGTGGATATTTGGAGCCCTTTCAGGCCTTCGTTGGAAACGGGAATATCTTCCCATAAAAACTAAACAGAAGCGTTCTGTGAAACTGCTTTGTGTAGTATGAATCCAACTCACAGAGTTGAACACTTCTTTAGAAAGAGCAGTTTTGAAACACTCTTTTTGTAGAATCTGCAAGTGTTCATTTGGAGCGCTTTGAGGCCTACGGTGGAAAAGGAAATATCTTCACATAAAACCTAGACAGAAGCATTCTTTGAAACTTCTTTATGATGTGTGGCTTCACCTCACAGAGTTGAACCTTCCTTTTCACGGAGCAGTTTGGAAAGAGTCTTTTTGCAGCATCTGCAAGTGGATATTTGGAGCCTTTCAGGCCTTCGTTGGAAACGGGAATATCTTCCCATAAAAACTAAACAGAAGTGTTCTGTGAAACTGCTTTGTGTAGTATGAATCCAACTCACAGAGTTGAACACTTCTTTTCAAAGAGCAGTTTTGAAACACTCTTTTTGTAGAATCTGCAAGTGTTCATTTGGAGCACATTGAGGCCTATGGTGGAAAAGGAAATATCTTCACTTATAAACCAGGCAGAAGCATTCTCAGAAACCTCTTTATGATGTGTGCATTCAACTCGGAGAGAGAAGCCTTCCTTTTGATAGAGCAGTTTTGAAACTCTGTTTTTGCAGCATCTGCAAGTGGATATTTGGAGCCCTTTCAGGCCTTCGATGGAAACGGGAATATCTTCCCATAAAAACTAAACAGAAGCGTTCTGTGAAACTGCTTTGTGTAGTATGAATCCAACTCACAGAGTTGAACACTTCTTTTGAAAGAGCAGTTTTGAAACACTCTTTTTGTAGAATCTGCAAGTGTTCGTTTGGAGCGCATTGAGGCCTATTTTGGAAAAGGAAATATCTTCACTTATAAACCAGGCAGAATCATTCTCGTAAACCTCTTTATGATGTGTGCATTCAACTCGGAGAGAGAAGCCTTCCTTTTGATAGAGCAGTTTTGAAACTCTGTTATTGCAGCATCTGCAAGTGGATATTTGGAGCCCTTTCAGGCCTTCGTTGGAAACGGGAATATCTTCCCATAAAAACTAAACAGAAGCGTTCTGTGAAACTGCTTTGTGTAGTATGAATCCAACTCACAGAGTTGAACACTTGTTTTGAAAGAGGAGTTTTGAAACACTCTTTTTGTAGAATCTGCAAGTGTTCATTTGGAGCGCTTTGAGGCCTAAGGTGGAAAAGGAAATATCTTCACATAAAACCTAGACAGAAGCATTCTTTGAAACTTCTTTATGATGTGTGCATTCAACTCACAGAGTTGAACCTTCCTTTTCATGGAGCGGTTTGGAAAGAGTCTTTTTGCAGCATCTGCAAGTGGATATTTGGAGCTCTTTCAGGCCTTTGTTAGAAACGGGAATATCTTCCCATAAAAACTGGACAGAAGCATTCTCACAAACTGCTTTGTGATGTGTGTGTTTAACTCACATAGTTGAACCTTTCCTTTGCTAGAGCAGTTATGAAACAGTCTTTTTGTAGAATTTGCAAGTGTTCATTTGGAGCGATTTGAGGCCTATGGTGGAAATTGAAATATCTTCACATATCAACCAGGCAGAAGCATTCTCAGAAACCTCTTTATGATGTGTGCATTCAACTCAGAGAGATAAGCCTTCCTTTTGATAGAGCAGTTTTGAAACTCTGTTTTTGCAGAATCTGCAAGTGGATATTTGGAGCCCTTTCAGGCCTTCGTTGGAAACGGGAATATCTTCCCATAAAAACTCAACAGAAGCGTTCTGTGAAACTGCTTTGTGTAGTATGAATCCAACTCACAGAGTTGAACACTTCTTTTGAAAGAGCAGTTTTGAAACACTCTTTTTGTAGAATCTGCAAGTGTTCATTTAGAGCACTTTGAGGCCTATGGTGGAAAAGGAAATATCTTCACATAAAACCTAGACAGAAGCATTCTTTGAAACTTCTTTATGATGTGTGCCTTCAACTCACAGAGTTGAACCTTCCTTTTCATGGAGCAGTTTGGAAAGAGTCTTTTTACAGCATCTGCAAGTGGATATTTGGAGCCCTTTCAGGCCTTCGTTGGAAACGGGAATATCTTCCCATAAAAACTAAACAGAAGCGTTCTGTGAAACTGCTTTGTGTAGTATGAATCCAACTCACAGAGTTGAACACTTCTTTAGAAAGAGCAGTTTTGAAACACTCTTTTTGTAGAATCTGCAAGTGTTCATTTGGAGCACTTTGAGGCCTATGGTGGAAAAGGAAATATCTTCACATAAAACCTAGACAGAAGCATTCTTTGAAACTTCTTTATGATGTGTGCATTCAACTCACAGAGTTGAACCTTCCTTTTCATGGAGCGGTTTAGAAAGAGTCTTTTTGCAGCATCTGCAAGTGGATATTTGGAGCTCTTTCATGCCTTCTTTATAAACGGGAATATCTTCCCATAAAAACTGG
This sequence comes from Pongo abelii, assembly GCF_028885655.2. Taxonomy (NCBI): domain Eukaryota; kingdom Metazoa; phylum Chordata; class Mammalia; order Primates; family Hominidae; genus Pongo; species Pongo abelii. The sequence goes on from NC_072005.2 coordinate 27,046,064, forward strand.
ACAGAAGCATTCTCACAAACTGCTTTGTGATGTGTGTGTTTAACTCACATAGTTGAACCTTTCCTTTGCTAGAGCAGTTATGAAACACTCTTTTTGTAGAATTTGCATGTGTTCATTTGGAGCGATTTGAGGACTACGGTGGAAATTGAAATATCTTCACATATCAACCAGGCAGAAGCATTCTCAGAAACCTCTTTATGATCTGTGCATTCAACTCAGGGAGATAAGCCTTCCTTTTGATAGAGCAGTTTTGAAACTCTGTTTTTGCAGAATCTGCAAGTGGATATTTGGAGCCCTTTCAGGCCTTCGTTGGAAACGGGAATATCTTCCCATAAAAACTAAACAGAAGCGTTCTGTGAAACTGCTTTGTGTAGTATGAATCCAACTCACAGAGTTGAACACTTCTTTAGAAAGAGCAGTTTTGAAACACTCTTTTTGTAGAATCTGCAAGTGTTCATTTGGAGCGCTTTGAGGCCTACGGTGGAAAAGGAAATATCTTCACATAAAACCTAGACAGAAGCATTCTTTGAAACTTCTTTATGATGTGTGCCTTCACCTCACAGAGTTGAACCTTCCTTTTCATGGAGCAGTTTGGAAAGAGTCTTTTTGCAGCATCTGCAAGTGGATATTTGGAGCCTTTCAGGCCTTCGTTGGAAACGGGAATATCTTCCCATAAAAACTAAACAGAAGCGTTCTGTTAAACTGCTTTGTGTAGTATGAATCCAACTCACAGAGTTGAACACTTCTTTTCAAAGAGCAGTTTTGAAACACTCTTTTTGTAGAATCTGCAAGTGTTCATCTGGAGCACTTTGAGGCCTATGGTGGAAAAGGAAATATAGTCATAAAACCTAGACAGAAGCATTCTTTGAAACTTCTTTATGATGTGTGCATTCAACTCACAGAGTTGAACCTTCCTTTTCATGGAGCAGTTTGGAAAGAGTCTTTTTGCAGCATCTGCAAGTGGATATTTGGAGCCCTTTCAGGCCTTCGTTGGAAACGGGAATATCTTCCCATAAAAACTAAACAGAAGCGTTCTGTGAAACTGCTTTGTGTAGTATGAATCCAACTCACCGAGTTGAACACTTCTTTTGAAAGAGCAGTTTTGAAACACTCTTTTTGTAGAATCTGCAAGTGTTCATTTGGAGCACTTTGAGGCCTATGGTGGAAAAGGAAATATCTTCACATAAAACCTAGACAGAAGCATTCTTTGAAACTTCTTTATGATGTGTGCCTTCAACTCACAGAGTTGAACCTTCCTTTTCATGGAGCAGTTTGGAAAGAGTCTTTTTGCAGCATCTGCAAGTGGATATTTGGAGCCCTTTCAGGCCTTCGTTGGAAACGGGAATATCGTCCCATAAAAACTAAACAGAAGCGTTCTGTGAAACTGCTTTGTGTAGTATGAATCCAACTCACAGAGTTGAACACTTCTTTTGAAAGAGCAGTTTTGAAACACTCTTTTTGTAGAATCTGCAAGTGTTCATTTGGAGCACTTTGAGGCCTATGGTGGAAAAGGAAATATCTTCACATAAAACCTAGACAGAAGCATTCTTTGAAACTTCTTTATGATGTGTGAATTCAACTCACAGAGTTGAACTTTCCTTTTCATGGAGCAGTTTGGAAAGAGTCTTTTTGCAGCATCTGCAAGTGGATATTTGGAGCCCTTTCAGGCCTTCGTTGGAAACGGGAATATCTTCCCATAAAAATTAAACAGAAGCGTTCTGTGAAACTGCTTTGTGTAGTATGAATCCAACTCACAGAGTTGAACACTTCTTTAGAAAGAGCAGTTTTGAAACACTCTTTTTGTAGAATCTGCAAGTGTTCATTTGGAGTGCTTTTAGGCCAATATTGGAAAAGGAAATATCTTCACATAAAACCTAGACAGAAGCATTCTTTGAAACTTCTTTATGATGTGTGCCTTCAAGTCACAGAGTTGAACCTTCCTTTTCATGGAGCAGTTTGGAAAGAGTCTTTTTGCAGCATCTGCAAGTGGATATTTGGAGCCCTTTCAGACCTTCGTTGGCAACGGGAATATCTTCCCATAAAAACTAAACAGAAGCGTTCTGTGAAACTGCTTTGTGTAGTATGAATCCAACTCACAGAGTTGAACACTTCTTTTGAAAGAGCAGTTTTGAAACACTCTTTTTGTAGAATCTGCAAGTGTTCATTTGGAGCACTTTGAGGCCTATGGTGGAAAAGGAAATATCTTCACATAAAACCTAGACAGAAGCATTCTTTGAAACTTCTTTATCATGTATGCATTCAACTCACAGAGTTGAACTTTCCTTTTCATGGAGCAGTTTGGAAAGAGTCTTTTTGCAGCATCTGCAAGTGGATATTTGGAGCCCTTTCAGGCCTTCGTTGGAAACGGGAATATCTTCCCATAAAAACTAAACAGAAGCGTTCTGTGAAACTGCTTTGTGTAGTATGAATCCAACTCACAGAGTTGAACACTTCTTTTGAAAGAGTCGTTTTGAAACACTCTTTTTGTAGAATCTGCAAGTGTTCATTTGGAGCGCTTTGAGGCCTAAGGTGGAAAAGGAAATATCTTCACATAAAACCTAGACAGAAGCATTCTTTGAAACTTCTTTATGATGTGTGCATTCAACTCACAGAGTTGAACCTTCCTTTTCATGGAGCGGTTTGGAAAGAGTCTTTTTGCAGCATCTGCAAGTGGATATTTGGAGCTCTTTCAGGCCTTTGTTAGAAACGGGAATATCTTCCCATAAAAACTGGACAGAAGCATTCTCACAAACTGCTTTGTGATGTGTGTGTTTAACTCACATAGTTGAACCTTTCCTTTGCTAGAGCAGTTATGAAACACTCTTTTTGTAGAATTTGCAAGTGTTCATTTGGAGAGATTTGAGGCCTATGGTGGAAATTGAAATATCTTCACATATCAACCAGGCAGAAGCATTCTCAGAAACCTCTTTATGATGTGTGCATTCAACTCAGAGAGATAAGCCTTCCTTTTGATAGAGCAGTTTTGAAACTCTGTTTTTGCAGAATCTGCAAGTGGATATTTGGAGCCCTCTCAGGCCTTCGTTGGAAACGGGAATATCTTCCCATAAAAACTGGACAGAAGCATTCTCACAAACTGTTTTGTGATGTGTGTGTTTAACTCACATAGTTGAACCTTTCCTTTGCTAGAGCAGTTATGAAACACTCTTTTTGTAGAATTTGCAAGTGTTCATTTGGAGCGATTTGAGGCCTATGGTGGAAATTGAAATATCTTCACATATCAACCAGGCAGAAGCATTCTCAGAAACCTCTTTATGATGTGTGCATTCAACTCGGAGAGAGAAGCCTTCCTTTTGATAGAGCAGTTTTGAAACTCTGTTTTTGCAGCATCTGCAAGTGGATATTTGGAGCCCTTTCAGGCCTTCGTTGGAAACGGGAATATCTTCCCATAAAAACTAAACAGAAGCGTTCGGTGAAACTGCTTTGTGTAGTATGAATCCAACTCACAGAGCTGAACACTTGTTTTGAAAGAGCAGTTTTGAAACACTCTTTTTGTAGAATCTGAAAGTGTTCATTTGGAGCACTTTGAGGCCTATGGTGGAAAAGGAAATATCTTCACATAAAACCTAGACAGAAGCATTCTTTGAAACTTCTTTATGATGTGTGCATTCAACTCACAGAGTTGAACCTTCCTTTTCATGGAGCAGTTTGGAAAGAGTCTTTTTGCAGCATCTGCAAGTGGATATTTGGAGCCCTTTCAGGCCTTCGTTGGAAACGGGAATATCTTCCCATAAAAACTAAACAGAAGCGTTCTGTGAAACTGCTTTGTGTAGTATGAATCCAACTCACAGAGTTGAACACTTCTTTAGAAAGAGCAGTTTTGAAACACTCTTTTTGTAGAATCTGCAAGTGTTCATTTGGAGCGCTTTCAGGCCTACGGTGGAAAAGGAAATATCTTCACATAAAACCTAGACAGAAGCATTCTTTGAAACTTCTTTATGATGTGTGCCTTCACCTCACAGAGTTGAACCTTCCTTTTCACGGAGCAGTTTGGAAAGAGTCTTTTTGCAGCATCTGCAAGTGGATATTTGGAGCCTTTCAGGCCTTCGTTGGAAACGGGAATATCTTCCCATAAAAACTAAACAGAAGCGTTCTGTGAAACTGCTTTGTGTAGTATGAATCCAACTCACAGAGTTGAACACTTCTTTTCAAAGAGCAGTTTTGAAACACTCTTTTTGTAGAATCTGCAAGTGTTCATTTGGAGCACATTGAGGCCTATTGTGGAAAAGGAAATATCTTCACTTATAAACCAGGCAGAAGCATTCTCAGAAACCTCTTTATGATGTGTGCATTCAACTCGGAGAGAGAAGCCTTCCTTTTGATAGAGCAGTTTTGAAACTCTGTTTTTGCAGCATCTGCAAGTGGATATTTGGAGCCCTTTCAGGCCTTCGTTGGAAACGGGAATATCTTCCCATAAAAACTAAACAGAAGCGTTCTGTGAAACTGCTTTGTGTAGTATGAATCCAACTCACAGAGTTGAACACTTCTTTTGAAAGAGCAGTTTTGAAACACTCTTTTTGTAGAATCTGCAAGTGTTCATTTGGAGCACTTTGAGGCCTATGGTGGAAAAGGAAATATCTTCACATAAAACCTAGACAGAAGCATTCTGTGAAACTTCTTTATGATGTGTGCGTTCAACTCACAGAGTTGAACCTTCCTTTTCATGGAGCAGTTTGAAAGAGTCTTTTTGCAGCATCTGCAAGTGGATATTTGGAGCCCTTTCAGGCCTTCGTTGGAAACGGGAATATCTTCCCATAAAAACTAAACAGAAGCGTTCTGTGAAACTGCTTTGTGTAGTATGAATCCAACTCACAGAGTTGAACACTTCTTTTGAAAGAGCAGTTTTGAAACACTCTTTTTGTAGAATTTGCAAGTGTTCATTTAGAGCACTATGAGGCCTATGGTGGAAAAGGAAATATCTTCACATAAAACCTAGACAGAAGCATTCTTTGAAACTTCTTTATGATGTGTGCCTTCAACTCACAGAGTTGAACCTTCCTTTTCATGGAGCAGTTTGGAAAGAGTCTTTTTAAAGCATCTGCAAGTGGATATTTGGAGCCCTTTCAGGCCTTCGTTGGAAACGGGAATATCTTCCCATAAAAACTAAACAGAAGCGTTCTGTGAAACTGCTTTGTGTAGTATGAATCCAACTCACAGAGTTGCACACTTCTTTAGAAAGAGCAGTTTTGAAACACTCTTTTTGTAGAATCTGCAAGTGTTCATTTGGAGCACTTTGAGGCGTATGGTGGAAAAGGAAATATCTTCACATAAAACCTAGACAGAAGCATTCTTTGAAACTTCTTTATGATGTGTGCATTCAACTCACAGAGATGAACCTTCCTTTTCATGGAGCGGTTTGGAAAGAGTCTTTTTGCAGCATCTGCAAGTGGATATTTGGAGCTCTTTCATGCCTTCTTTATAAACGGGTATATCTTCCCATAAAAACTGGACAGAAGCATTCTCACAAACTGCTTTGTGATGTGTGTGTTTAACTCACATAGTTGAACCTTTCCTTTGTTAGAGCAGTTATGAAACACTCTTTTTGTAGAATTTGCATGTGTTCATTTGGAGCGATTTGAGGACTACGGTGGAAATTGAAATATCTTCACATATCAACCAGGCAGAAGCATTCTCAGAAACCTCTTTATGATCTGTGCATTCAACTCAGGGAGATAAGCCTTCCTTTTGATAGAGCAGTTTTGAAACTCTGTTTTTGCAGAATCTGCAAGTGGATATTTGGAGCCCTTTCAGGCCTTCGTTGGAAACGGGAATATCTTCCCATAAAAACTAAACAGAAGCGTTCTGTGAAACTGCTTTGTGTAGTATGAATCCAACTCACAGAGTTGAACACTTCTTTAGAAAGAGCAGTTTTGAAACACTCTTTTTGTAGAATCTGCAAGTGTTCATTTGGAGCGCTTTGACGCCTACGGTGGAAAAGGAAATATCTTCACATAAAACCTAGACAGAAGCATTCTTTGAAACTTCTTTATGATGTGTGCCTTCACCTCACAGAGTTGAACCTTCCTTTTCACGGAGCAGTTTGGAAAGAGTCTTTTTGCAGCATCTGCAAGTGGATATTTGGAGCCTTTCAGGCCTTCTTTGGAAACGGGAATATCTTCCCATAAAAACTAAACAGAAGCGTTCTGTGAAACTGCTTTGTGTAGTATGAATCCAACTCACAGAGTTGAACACTTCTTTTGAAAGAGCAGTTTTGAAACACTCTTTTTGAAGAATCTGCAAGTGTTCATTTGGAGCACATTGAGGCCTATTGTGGAAAAGGAAATATCTTCACTTATAAACCAGGCAGAAGCATTCTCAGAAACCTCTTTATGATGTGTGCATTCAACTCGGAGAGAGAAGCCTTCCTTTTGATAGAGCAGTTTTGAAACTCTGTTTTTGCAGCATCTGCAAGTGGATATTTGGAGCCCTTTCAGGCCTTCGTTGGAAACGGGAATATCTTCCCATAAAAACTAAACAGAAGCGTTCGGTGAAACTGCTTTGTGTAGTATGAATCCAACTCACAGAGCTGAACACTTGTTTTGAAAGAGCAGTTTTGAAACACTCTTTTTGTAGAATCTGAAAGTGTTCATTTGGAGCACTTTGAGGCCTATGGTGGAAAAGGAAATATCTTCACATAAAACCTAGACAGAAGCATTCTTTGAAACTTCTTTATGATGTGTGCATTCAACTCACAGAGTTGAACCTTCCTTTTCATGGAGCAGTTTGGAAAGAGTCTTTTTGCAGCATCTGCAAGTGGATATTTGGAGCCCTTTCAGGCCTTCGTTGGAAACGGGAATATCTTCCCATAAAAACTAAACAGAAGCGTTCTGTGAAACTGCTTTGTGTAGTATGAATCCAACTCACAGAGTTGAACACTTCTTTAGAAAGAGCAGTTTTGAAACACTCTTTTTGTAGAATCTGCAAGTGTTCATTTGGAGCGCTTTGAGGCCTACGGTGGAAAAGGAAATATCTTCACATAAAACCTAGACAGAAGCATTCTTTGAAACTTCTTTATGATGTGTGCCTTCACCTCACAGAGTTGAACCTTCCTTTTCACGGAGCAGTTTGGAAAGAGTCTTTTTGCAGCATCTGCAAGTGGATATTTGGAGCCTTTCAGGCCTTCGTTGGAAACGGGAATATCTTCCCATAAAAACTAAACAGAAGTGTTCTGTGAAACTGCTTTGTGTAGTATGAATCCAACTCACAGAGTTGAACACTTCTTTTCAAAGAGCAGTTTTGAAACACTCTTTTTGTAGAATCTGCAAGTGTTCATTTGGAGCACATTGAGGCCTATTGTGGAAAAGGAAATATCTTCACTTATAAACCAGGCAGAAGCATTCTCAGAAACCTCTTTATGATGTGTGCATTCAACTCGGAGAGAGAAGCCTTCCTTTTGATAGAGCAGTTTTGAAACTCTGTTTTTGCAGCATCTGCAAGTGGATATTTGGAGCCCTTTCAGGCCTTCGTTGGAAACGGGAATATCTTCCCATAAAAACTAAACAGAAGCGTTCTGTGAAACTGCTTTGTGTAGTATGAATCCAACTCACAGAGTTGAACACTTCTTTTGAAAGAGCAGTTTTGAAACACTCTTTTTGTAGAATCTGCAAGTGTTCGTTTGGGGCGAATTGAGGCCTATTGTGGAAAAGGAAATATCTTCACTTATAAACCAGGCAGAATCATTCTCGTAAACCTCTTTATGATGTGTGCATTCAACTCGGAGAGAGAAGCCTTCCTTTTGGTAGAGCAGTTTTGAAACTCTGTGATTGCAGCATCTGCAAGTGGATATTTGGAGCCCTTTCAGGCCTTCGTTGGAAACGGGAATATCTTCCCATAAAAACTAAACAGAAGCGTTCTGTGAAACTGCTTTGTGTAGTATGAATCCAACTCACAGAGTTGAACACTTCTTTTGAAAGAGGAGTTTTGAAACACTCTTTTTGTAGAATCTGCAAGTGTTCATTTGGAGCGCTTTGAGGCCTAAGGTGGAAAAGGAAATATCTTCACATAAAACCTAGACAGAAGCATTCTTTGAAACTTCTTTATGATGTGTGCATTCAACTCACAGAGTTGAACCTTCCTTTTCATGGAGCGGTTTGGAAAGAGTCTTTTTGCAGCATCTGCAAGTGGATATTTGGAGCTCTTTCAGGCCTTTGTTAGAAACGGGAATATCTTCCCATAAAAACTGGACAGAAGCATTCTCACAAACTGCTTTGTGATGTGTGTGTTTAACTCACATAGTTGAACCTTTCCTTTGCTAGAGCAGTTATGAAACAGTCTTTTTGTAGAATTTGCAAGTGTTCATTTGGAGCGATTTGAGGCCTATGGTGGAAATTGAAATATCTTCACATATCAACCAGGCAGAAGCATTCTCAGAAACCTCTTTATGATGTGTGCATTCAACTCAGAGAGATAAGCCTTCCTTTTGATAGAGCAGTTTTGAAACTCTGTTTTTGCAGAATCTGCAAGTGGATATTTGGAGCCCTTTCAGGCCTTCGTTGGAAACGGGAATATCTTCCCATAAAAACTCAACAGAAGCGTTCTGTGAAACTGCTTTGTGTAGTATGAATCCAACTCACAGAGTTGAACACTTCTTTTGAAAGAGCAGTTTTGAAACACTCTTTTTGTAGAATCTGCAAGTGTTCATTTAGAGCACTTTGAGGCCTATGGTGGAAAAGGAAATATCTTCACATAAAACCTAGACAGAAGCATTCTTTGAAACTTCTTTATGATGTGTGCCTTCAACTCACAGAGTTGAACCTTCCTTTTCATGGAGCAGTTTGGAAAGAGTCTTTTTACAGCATCTGTAAGTGGATATTTGGAGCCCTTTCAGGCCTTCGTTGGAAACGGGAATATCTTCCCATAAAAACTAAACAGAAGCGTTCTGTGAAACTGCTTTGTGTAGTATGAATCCAACTCACAGAGTTGAACACTTCTTTAGAAAGAGCAGTTTTGAAACACTCTTTTTGTAGAATCTGCAAGTGTTCATTTGGAGCACTTTGAGGCCTATGGTGGAAAAGGAAATATCTTCACATAAAACCTAGACAGAAGCATTCTTTGAAACTTCTTTATGATGTGTGCATTCAACTCACAGAGTTGAACCTTCCTTTTCATGGAGCGGTTTGGAAAGAGTCTTTTTGCAGCATCTGCAAGTGGATATTTGGAGCTCTTTCATGCCTTCTTTATAAACGGGAATATCTTCCCATAAAAACTGGACAGAAGCATTCTCACAAACTGCTTTGTGATGTGTGTGTTTAACTCACATAGTTGAACCTTTCCTTTGCTAGAGCAGTTATGAAACACTCTTTTTGTAGAATTTGCATGTGTTCATTTGGAGCGATTTGAGGACTACGGTGGAAATTGAAATATCTTCACATATCAACCAGGCAGAAGCATTCTCAGAAACCTCTTTATGATCTGTGCATTCAACTCAGGGAGATAAGCCTTCTTTTTGATAGAGCAGTTTTGAAACTCTGTTTTTGCAGAATCTGCAAGTGGATATTTGGAGCCTTTCAGGCCTTCGTTGGAAACGGGAATATCTTCCCATAAAAACTAAACAGAAGCGTTCTGTGAAACTGCTTTGTGTAGTATGAATCCAACTCACAGAGTTGAACACTTCTTTAGAAAGAGCAGTTTTGAAACACTCTTTTTGTAGAATCTGCAAGTGTTCATTTGGAGCGCTTTGAGGCCTACGGTGGAAAAGGAAATATCTTCACATAAAACCTAGACAGAAGCATTCTTTGAAACTTCTTTATGATGTGTGCCTTCACCTCACAGAGTTGAACCTTCCTTTTCATGGAGCAGTTTGGAAAGAGTCTTTTTGCAGCATCTGCAAGTGGATATTTGGAGCCCTTTCAGGCCTTCGTTGGAAACGGGAATATCTTCCCATAAAAACTAAACAGAAGCGTTCTGTGAAACTGCTTTGTGTAGTATGAATCCAACTCACAGAGTTGAACACTTCTTTAGAAAGAGCAGTTTTGAAACACTCTTTTTGTAGAATCTGCAAGTGTTCATTTGGAGCGCTTTGAGGCCTATGGTGGAAAAGGAAATATCTTCACATAAAACCTAGACAGAAGCATTCTTTGAAACTTCTTTATGATGTGTGCCTTCACCTCACAGAGTTGAACCTTCCTTTTCACGGAGCAGTTTGGAAAGAGTCTTTTTGCAGCATCTGCAAGTGGATATTTTGAGCCTTTCAGGCCTTCGTTGGAAACGGGAATATCTTCCCATAAAAACTAAACAGAAGCGTTCTGTGAAACTGCTTTGTGTAGTATGAATCCAACTCACAGAGTTGAACACTTCTTTTCAAAGAGCAGTTTTGAAACACTCTTTTTGAAGAATCTGCAAGTGTTCATTTGGAGCACATTGAGGCCTATTGTGGAAAAGGAAATATCTTCACTTATAAACCAGGCAGAAGCATTCTCAGAAACGTCTTTATGATGTGTGCATTCAACTCGGAGAGAGAAGCCTTCCTTTTGATACAGCAGTTTTGAAACTCTGTTTTTGCAGCATCTGCAAGTGGATATTTGGAGCCCTTTCAGGCCTTCGTTGGAAACGGGAATATCTTCCCATAAAAACTAAACAGAAGCATTCGGTGAAACTGCTTTGTGTAGTATGAATCCAACTCACAGAGCTGAACACTTATTTTGAAAGAGCAGTTTTGAAACACTCTTTTTGTAGAATCTGAAAGTGTTCCTTTGGAGCACTTTGAGGCCTATGGTGGAAAAGGAAATATCTTCACATAAAACCTAGACAGAAGCATTCTTTGAAACTTCTTTATGATGTGTGCATTCAACTCACAGAGTTGAACCTTCCTTTTCATGGAGCAGTTTGGAAAGAGTCTTTTTGCAGCATCTGCAAGTGGATATTTGGAGCCCTTTCAGGCCTTCGTTGGAAAAGGGAATATCTTCCCATAAAAACTAAACAGAAGCGATCTGTGAAACTGCTTTGTGTAGTATGAATCCAACTCACAGAGTTGAACACTTCTTTAGAAAGAGCAGTTTTGAAACACTCTTTTTGTAGAATCTGCAAGTGTTCATTTGGAGCGCTTTGAGGCCTACGGTGGAAAAGGAAATATCTTCACATAAAACCTAGACAGAAGCATTCTTTGAAACTTCTTTATGATGTGTGCCTTCACCTCACAGAGTTGAACCTTCCTTTTCACGGAGCAGTTTGGAAAGAGTCTTTTTGCAGCATCTGCAAGTGGATATTTGGAGCCTTTCAGGCCTTCGTTGGAAACGGGAATATCTTCCCATAAAAACTAAACAGAAGCGTTCTGTGAAACTGCTTTGTGTAGTATGAATCCAACTCACAGAGTTGAACACTTCTTTTCAAAGAGCAGTTTTGAAACACTCTTTTTGTAGAATCTGCAAGTGTTCATTTGGAGCACTTTGAGGCCTATGGTGGAAAAGGAAATATAGTCATAAAACCTAGACAGAAGCATTCTTTGAAACTTCTTTATGATGTGTGCATTCAACTCACAGAGTTGAAACTTCCTTTTCATGGAGCAGTTTGGAAAGAGTCTTTTTGCAGCATCTGCAAGTGGATATTTGGAGCCCTTTCAGGCCTTCGTTGGAAACGGGAATATCTTCCCATAAAAACTAAACAGAAGCGTTCTGTGAAACTGCTTTGTGTAGTATGAATCCAACTCACCGAGTTGAACACTTCTTTTGAAAGAGCAGTTTTGAAACACTCTTTTTGTAGAATCTGCAAGTGTTCATTTGGAGCACTTTGAGGCCTATGGTGGAAAAGGAAATATCTTCACATAAAACCTAGACAGAAGCATTCTTTGAAACTTCTTTATGATGTGTGCCTTCAACTCACAGAGTTGAACCTTCCTTTTCATGGAGCTGTTTGGAAAGAGTCTTTTTGCAGCATCTGCAAGTGGATATTTGGAGCCCTTTCAGGCCTTCGTTGGAAACGGGAATATCGTCCCATAAAAACTAAACAGAAGCGTTCTGTGAAACTGCTTTGTGTAGTATGAATCCAACTCACAGAGTTGAACACTTCTTTTGAAAGAGCAGTTTTGAAACACTCTTTTTGTAGAATCTGCAAGTGTTCATTTGGAGCACTTTGAGGCCTATGGTGGAAATGGAAATATCTTCACATAAAACCTAGACAGAAGCATTCTTTGAAACTTCTTTATGATGTGTGAATTCAACTCACAGAGTTGAACTTTCCTTTTCATGGAGCAGTTTGGAAAGAGTCTTTTTGCAGCATCTGCAAGTGGATATTTGGAGCCCTTTCAGGCCTTCGTTGGAAACGGGAATATCTTCCCATAAAAATTAAACAGAAGCGTTCTGTGAAACTTCTTTGTGTAGTATGAATCCAACACACAGAGTTGAACACTTCTTTAGAAAGAGCAGTTTTGAAACACTCTTTTTGTAGAATCTGCAAGTGTTCATTTGGAGTGCTTTTAGGCCAATATTGGAAAAGGAAATATCTTCACATAAAACCTAGACAGAAGCATTCTTTGAAACTTCTTTATGATGTGTGCCTTCAAGTCACAGAGTTGAACCTTCCTTTTCATGGAGCAGTTTGGAAAGAGTCTTTTTGCAGCATCTGCAAGTGGATATTTGGAGCCCTTTCAGGCCTTCGTTGGCAACGGGAATATCTTCCCATAAAAACTAAACAGAAGCGTTCTGTGAAACTGCTTTGTGTAGTATGAAGCCAACTCACAGAGTTGAACACTTCTTTTGAAAGAGCAGTTTTGAAACACTCTTTTTGTAGAATCTGCAAGTGTTCATTTGGAGCACTTTGAGGCCTATGGTGGAAAAGGAAATATCTTCACATAAAACCTAGACAGAAGCATTCTTTGAAACTTCTTTATCATGTATGCATTCAACTCACAGAGTTGAACTTTCCTTTTCATGGAGCAGTTTGGAAAGAGTCTTTTTGCAGCATCTGCAAGTGGATATTTGGAGCCCTTTCAGGCCTTCGTTGGAAACGGGAATATCTTCCCATAAAAACTAAACAGAAGCGTTCTGTGAAACTGCTTTGTGTAGTATGAATCCAACTCACAGAGTTGAACACTTCTTTTGAAAGAGTCGTTTTGAAACACTCTTTTTGTAGAATCTGCAAGTGTTCATTTGGAGCGCTTTGAGGCCTAAGGTGGAAAAGGAAATATCTTCACATAAAACCTAGACAGAAGCATTCTTTGAAACTTCTTTATGATGTGTGCATTCAACTCACAGAGTTGAACCTTCCTTTTCATGGAGCGGTTTGGAAAGAGTCTTTTTGCAGCATCTGCAAGTGGATATTTGGAGCTCTTTCAGGCCTTTGTTAGAAACGGGAATATCTTCCCATAAAAACTGGACAGAAGCATTCTCACAAACTGCTTTGTGATGTGTGTGTTTAACTCACATAGTTGAACCTTTCCTTTGCTAGAGCAGTTATGAAACAGTCTTTTTGTAGAATTTGCAAGTGTTCATTTGGAGCGATTTGAGGCCTATGGTGGAAATTGAAATATCTTCACATATCAACCAGGCAGAAGCATTCTCAGAAACCTCTTTATGATGTGTGCATTCAACTCAGAGAGATAAGCCTTCCTTTTGATAGAGCAGTTTTGAAACTCTGTTTTTGCAGAATCTGCAAGTGGATATTTGGAGCCCTTTCAGGCCTTCGTTGGAAACGGGAATATCTTCCCATAAAAACTCAACAGAAGCGTTCTGTGAAACTGCTTTGTGTAGTATGAATCCAACTCACAGAGTTGAACACTTCTTTAGAAAGAGCAGTTTTGAAACACTCTTTTTGTAGAATCTGCAAGTGTTCATTTGGAGCACATTGAGGCCTATTGTGGAAAAGGAAATATCTTCACTTATAAACCAGGCAGAAGCATTCTCAGAAACCTCTTTATGATGTGTGCATTCAACTCGGAGAGAGAAGCCTTCCTTTTGATAGAGCAGTTTTGAAACTCTGTTTTTGCAGCATCTGCAAGTGGATATTTGGAGCCCTTTCAGGCCTTCGTTGGAAACGGGAATATCTTCCCATAAAAACTAAACAGAAGCGTTCTGTGAAACTGCTTTGTGTAGTATGAATCCAACTCACAGAGTTGAACACTTCTTTTGAAAGAGCAGTTTTGAAACACTCTTTTTGTAGAATCTGAAAGTGTTCATTTGGAGCACTTTGAGGCCTATGGTGGAAAAGGAAATATCTTCACATAAAACCTAGACAGAAGCATTCTTTGAAACTTCTTTATGATGTGTGCGTTCAACTCACAGAGTTGAACCTTCCTTTTCATGGAGCAGTTTGAAAGAGTCTTTTTGCAGCATCTGCAAGTGGATATTTGGAGCCCTTTCAGGCCTTCGTTGGAAACGGGAATATCTTCCCATAAAAACTAAACACAAGCGTTCTGTGAAACTGCTTTGTGTAGTATGAATCCAACTCACAGAGTTGAACACTTCTTTTGAAAGAGCAGTTTTGAAACACTCTTTTTGTAGAATCTGCAAGTGTTCATTTAGAGCACTATGAGGCCTATGGTGGAAAAGGAAATATCTTCACATAAAACCTAGACAGAAGCATTCTTTGAAACTTCTTTATGATGTGTGCCTTCAACTCACAGAGTTGAACCTTCCTTTTCATGGAGCAGTTTGGAAAGAGTCTTTTTACAGCATCTGCAAGTGGATATTTGGAGCCCTTTCAGGCCTTCGTTGGAAACGGGAATATCTTCCCATAAAAACTAAACAGAAGCGTTCTGTGAAACTGCTTTGTGTAGTATGAATCCAACTCACAGAGTTGAACACTTCTTTAGAAAGAGCAGTTTTGAAACACTCTTTTTGTAGAATCTGCAAGTGTTCATTTGGAGCACTTTGAGGCCTATGGTGGAAAAGGAAATATCTTCACATAAAACCTAGACAGAAGCATTCTTTGAAACTTCTTTATGATGTGTGCATTCAACTCACAGAGTTGAACCTTCCTTTTCATGGAGCGGTTTGGAAAGAGTCTTTTTGCAGCATCTGCAAGTGGATATTTGGAGCTCTTTCATGCCTTCTTTATAAACGGGAATATCTTCCCATAAAAACTGGACAGAAGCATTCTCACAAACTGCTTTGTGATGTGTGTGTTTAACTCACATAGTTGAACCTTTCCTTTGCTAGAGCAGTTATGAAACACTCTTTTTGTAGAATTTGCATGTGTTCATTTGGAGCGATTTGAGGACTACGGTGGAAATTGAAATATCTTCACATATCAACCAGGCAGAAGCATTCTCAGAAACCTCTTTATGATCTGTGCATTCAACTCAGGGAGATAAGCCTTCCTTTTGATAGAGCAGTTTTGAAACTCTGTTTTTGCAGAATCTGCAAGTGGATATTTGGAGCCCTTTCAGGCCTTCGTTGGAAACGGGAATATCTTCCCATAAAAACTAAACAGAAGCGTTCTGTGAAACTGCTTTGTGTAGTATGAATCCAACTCACAGAGTTGAACACTTCTTTAGAAAGAGCAGTTTTGAAACACTCTTTTTGTAGAATCTGCAAGTGTTCGTTTGGAGCGCTTTGAGGCCTACGGTGGAAAAGGAAATATCTTCACATAAAACCTAGACAGAAGCATTCTTTGAAACTTCTTTATGATGTGTGCCTTCACCTCACAGAGTTGAACCTTCCTTTTCACGGAGCAGTTTGGAAAGAGTCTTTTTGCAGCATCTGCAAGTGGATATTTGGAGACTTACAGGCCTTCGTTGGAAACGGGAATATCTTCCCATAAAAACTAAACAGAAGCGTTCTGTGAAACTGCTTTGTGTAGTATGAATCCAACTCACAGAGTTGAACACTTCTTTTGAAAGAGCAGTTTTGAAACACTCTTTTTGTAGAATCTGCAAGTGTTCATTTGGAGCACTTTGAGGCCTATGGTGGAAAAGGAAATATCTTCACATAAAACCTAGACAGAAGCATTCTTTGAAACTTCTTTATGATGTGTGCCTTCAACTCACAGAGTTGAACCTTCCTTTTCATGGAGCAGTTTGGAAAGAGTCTTTTTGCAGCATCTGCAAGTGGATATTTGGAGCCCTTTCAGGCCTTCGTTGGAAACGGGAATATCTTCCCATAAAAACTAAACAGAAGCGTTCTGTGAAACTGCTTTGTGTAGTATGAATCCAACTCACAGAGTTGAACACTTCTTTAGAAAGAGCAGTTTTGAAACACTCTTTTTGTAGAATCTGCAAGTGTTCATTTAGAGCGCTTTGAGGCCTATGGTGGAAAAGGAAATATCTTCACATAAAACCTAGACAGAAGCATTCTTTGAAACTTCTTTATGATGTGTGCCTTCACCTCACAGAGTTGAACCTTCCTTTTCACGGAGCAGTTTGGAAAGAGTCTTTTTGCAGCATCTGCAAGTGGATATTTGGAGCCTTTCAGGCCTTCGTTGGAAACGGGAATATCTTCCCATAAAAACTAAACAGAAGCATTCTGTGAAACTGCTTTGTGTAGTATGAATCCAACTCACAGAGTTGAACACTTCTTTTCAAAGAGCAGTTTTGAAACACTCTTTTTGAAGAATCTCCAAGTGTTCATTTGGAGCACATTGAGGCCTATTGTGGAAAAGGAAATATCTTCACTTATAAACCAGGCAGAAGCATTCTCAGAAACGTCTTTATGATGTGTGCATTCAACTCGGAGAGAGAAGCCTTCCTTTTGATAGAGCAGTTTTGAAACTCTGTTTTTGCAGCATCTGCAAGTGGATATTTGGGGCCCTTTCAGGCCTTCGTTGGAAACGGGAATATCTTCCCATAAAAACTAAACAGAGGCGTTCGGTGAAACTGCTTTGTGTAGTATGAATCCAACTCACAGAGCTGAACACTTATTTTGAAAGAGCAGTTTTGAAACACTCTTTTTGTAGAATCTGAAAGTGTTCCTTTGGAGCACTTTGAGGCCTATGGTGGAAAAGGAAATATCTTCACATAAAACCTAGACAGAAGCATTCTTTGAAACTTCTTTATGATGTGTGCATTCAACTCACAGAGTTGAACCTTCCTTTTCATGGAGCAGTTTGGAAAGAGTCTTTTTGCAGCATCTGCAAGTGGATATTTGGAGCCCTTTCAGGCCTTCGTTGGAAACGGGAATATCTTCCCATAAAAACTAAACAGAAGCGTTCTGTGAAACTGCTTTGTGTAGTATGAATCCAACTCACAGAGTTGAACACTTCTTTAGAAAGAGCAGTTTTTAAACACTCTTTTTGTAGAATCTGCAAGTGTTCATTTGGAGCACATTGAGGCCTATTGTGGAAAAGGAAATATCTTCACTTATAAACCAGGCAGAAGCATTCTCAGAAACCTCTTTATGATGTGTGAATTCAACTCGGAGAGAGAAGCCTTCCTTTTGATAGAGCAGTTTTGAAACTCTGTTTTTGCAGCATCTGCAAGTGGATATTTGGAGCCCTTTCAGGCCTTCGTTGGAAACGGGAATATCTTCCCATAAAAACTAAACAGAAGCGTTCTGTGAAACTGCTTTGTGTAGTATGAATCCAACTCACAGAGTTGAACACTTCTTTTGAAAGAGCAGTTTTGAAACACTCTTTTTGTAGAATCTGCAAGTGTTCATTTGGAGCACTTTGAGGCCTATGGTGGAAAAGGAAATATCTTCACATAAAACCTAGACAGAAGCATTCTTTGAAACTTCTTTATGATGTGTGCCTTCAACTCACAGAGTTGAACCTTCCTTTTCATGGAGCAGTTTGGAAAGAGTCTTTTTGCAGCATCTGCAAGTGGATATTTGGAGCCCTTTCAGGCCTTCGTTGGAAACGGGAATATCTTCCCATAAAAACTAAACAGAAGCGTTCTGTGAAACTGCTTTGTGTAGTATGAATCCAACTCACAGAGTTGAACACTTCTTTAGAAAGAGCAGTTTTGAAACACTCTTTTTGTAGAATCTGCAAGTGTTCATTTGGAGTGCTTTTAGGCCAATATTGGAAAAGGAAATATCTTCACATAAAACCAAGACAGAAGCATTCTTTGAAACTTCTTTATGATGTGTGCCTTCAAGTCACAGAGTTGAACCTTCCTTTTCATGGAGCAGTTTGGAAAGAGTCTTTTTGCAGCATCTGCAAGTGGATATTTGGAGCCCTTTCAGGCCTTCGTTGGCAACGGGAATATCTTCCCATAAAAACTAAACAGAAGCGTTCTGTGAAACTGCTTTGTGTAGTATGAAGCCAACTCACAGAGTTGAACACTTCTTTTGAAAGAGCAGTTTTGAAACACTCTTTTTGTAGAATCTGCAAGTGTTCATTTGGAGCACTTTGAGGCCTATGGTGGAAAAGGAAATATCTTCACATAAAACCTAGACAGAAGCATTCTTTGAAACTTCTTTATCATGTATGCATTCAACTCACAGAGTTGAACTTTCCTTTTCATGGAGCAGTTTGGAAAGAGTCTTTTTGCAGCATCTGCAAGTGGATATTTGGAGCCCTTTCAGGCCTTCGTTGGAAACGGGAATATCTTCCCATAAAAACTAAACAGAAGCGTTCTGTGAAACTGCTTTGTGTAGTATGAATCCAACTCACAGAGTTGAACACTTCTTTTGAAAGAGTCGTTTTGAAACACTCTTTTTGTAGAATCTGCAAGTGTTCATTTGGAGCGCTTTGAGGCCTAAGGTGGAAAAGGATATATCTTCACATAAAACCTAGACAGAAGCATTCTTTGAAACTTCTTTATGATGTGTGCATTCAACTCACAGAGTTGAACCTTCCTTTTCATGGAGCGGTTTGGAAAGAGTCTTTTTGCAGCATCTGCAAGTGGATATTTGGAGCTCTTTCAGGCCTTTGTTAGAAACGGGAATATCTTCCCATAAAAACTGGACAGAAGCATTCTCACAAACTGCTTTGTGATGTGTGTGTTTAACTCACATAGTTGAACCTTTCCTTTGCTAGAGCAGTTATGAAACAGTCTTTTTGTAGAATTTGCAAGTGTTCATTTGGAGCGATTTGAGGCCTATGGTGGAAATTGAAATATCTTCACATATCAACCAGGCAGAAGCATTCTCAGAAACCTCTTTATGATGTGTGCATTCAACTCAGAGAGATAAGCCTTCCTTTTGATAGAGCAGTTTTGAAACTCTGTTTTTGCAGAATCTGCAAGTGGATATTTGGAGCCCTTTCAGGCCTTCGTTGGAAACGGGAATATCTTCCCATAAAAACTCAACAGAAGCGTTCTGTGAAACTGCTTTGTGTAGTATGAATCCAACTCACAGAGTTGAACACTTCTTTAGAAAGAGCAGTTTTGAAACACTCTTTTTGTAGAATCTGCAAGTGTTCATTTGGAGCACATTGAGGCCTATTGTGGAAAAGGAAATATCTTCACTTATAAACCAGGCAGAAGCATTCTCAGAAACCTCTTTATGATGTGTGCATTCAACTCGGAGAGAGAAGCCTTCCTTTTGATAGAGCAGTTTTGAAACTCTGTTTTTGCAGCATCTGCAAGTGGATATTTGGAGCCCTTTCAGGCCTTCGTTGGAAACGGGAATATCTTCCCATAAAAACTAAACAGAAGCGTTCTGTGAAACTGCTTTGTGTAGTATGAATCCAACTCACAGAGTTGAACACTTCTTTTGAAAGAGCAGTTTTGAAACACTCTTTTTGTAGAATCTGCAAGTGTTCATTTGGAGCACTTTGAGGCCTATGGTGGAAAAGGAAATATCTTCACATAAAACCTAGACAGAAGCATTCTTTGAAACTTCTTTATGATGTGTGCGTTCAACTCACAGAGTTGAACCTTCCTTTTCATGGAGCAGTTTGAAAGAGTCTTTTTGCAGCATCTGCAAGTGGATATTTGGAGCCCTTTCAGGCCTTCGTTGGAAACGGGAATATCTTCCCATAAAAACTAAACACAAGCGTTCTGTGAAACTGCTTTGTGTAGTATGAATCCAACTCACAGAGTTGAACACTTCTTTTGAAAGAGCAGTTTTGAAACACTCTTTTTGTAGAATCTGCAAGTGTTCATTTAGAGCACTATGAGGCCTATGGTGGAAAAGGAAATATCTTCACATAAAACCTAGACAGAAGCATTCTTTGAAACCTCTTTATGATGTGTGCCTTCAACTCACAGAGTTGAACCTTCCTTTTCATGGAGCAGTTTGGAAAGAGTCTTTTTACAGCATCTGCAAGTGGATATTTGGAGCCCTTTCAGGCCTTCGTTGGAAACGGGAATATCTTCCCATAAAAACTAAACAGAAGCGTTCTGTGAAACTGCTTTGTGTAGTATGAATCCAACTCACAGAGTTGAACACTTCTTTAGAAAGAGCAGTTTTGAAACACTCTTTTTGTAGAATCTGCAAGTGTTCATTTGGAGCACTTTGAGGCCTATGGTGGAAAAGGAAATATCTTCACATAAAACCTAGACAGAAGCATTCTTTGAAACTTCTTTATGATGTGTGCATTCAACTCACAGAGTTGAACCTTCCTTTTCATGGAGCGGTTTGGAAAGAGTCTTTTTGCAGCATCTGCAAGTGGATATTTGGAGCTCTTTCATGCCTTCTTTATAAACGGGAATATCTTCCCATAAAAACTGGACAGAAGCATTCTCACAAACTGCTTTGTGATGTGTGTGTTTAACTCACATAGTTGAACCTTTCCTTTGCTAGAGCAGTTATGAAACACTCTTTTTGTAGAATTTGCATGTGTTCATTTGGAGCGATTTGAGGACTACGGTGGAAATTGAAATATCTTCACATATCAACCAGGCAGAAGCATTCTCAGAAACCTCTTTATGATCTGTGCATTCAACTCAGGGAGATAAGCCTTCCTTTTGATAGAGCAGTTTTGAAACTCTGTTTTTGCAGAATCTGCAAGTGGATATTTGGAGCCCTTTCAGGCCTTCGTTGGAAACGGGAATATCTTCCCATAAAAACTAAACAGAAGCGTTCTGTGAAACTGCTTTGTGTAGTATGAATCCAACTCACAGAGTTGAACACTTCTTTAGAAAGAGCAGTTTTGAAACACTCTTTTTGTAGAATCTGCAAGTGTTCGTTTGGAGCGCTTTGAGGCCTACGGTGGAAAAGGAAATATCTTCACATAAAACCTAGACAGAAGCATTCTTTGAAACTTCTTTATGATGTGTGCCTTCACCTCACAGAGTTGAACCTTCCTTTTCACGGAGCAGTTTGGAAAGAGTCTTTTTGCAGCATCTGCAAGTGGATATTTGGAGACTTACAGGCCTTCGTTGGAAACGGGAATATCTTCCCATAAAAACTAAACAGAAGCGTTCTGTGAAACTGCTTTGTGTAGTATGAATCCAACTCACAGAGTTGAACACTTCTTTTGAAAGGGCAGTTTTGAAACACTCTTTTTGTAGAATCTGCAAGTGTTCATTTGGAGCACTTTGAGGCCTATGGTGGAAAAGGAAATATCTTCACATAAAACCTAGACAGAAGCATTCTTTGAAACTTCTTTATGATGTGTGCCTTCAACTCACAGAGTTGAACCTTCCTTTTCATGGAGCAGTTTGGAAAGAGTCTTTTTGCAGCATCTGCAAGTGGATATTTGGAGCCCTTTCAGGCCTTCGTTGGAAACGGGAATATCTTCCCATAAAAACTAAACAGAAGCGTTCTGTGAAACTGCTTTGTGTAGTATGAATCCAACTCACAGAGTTGAACACTTCTTTAGAAAGAGCAGTTTTGAAACACTCTTTTTGTAGAATCTGCAAGTGTTCATTTAGAGCGCTTTGAGGCCTATGGTGGAAAAGGAAATATCTTCACATAAAACCTAGACAGAAGCATTCTTTGAAACTTCTTTATGATGTGTGCCTTCACCTCACAGAGTTGAACCTTCCTTTTCACGGAGCAGTTTGGAAAGAGTCTTTTTGCAGCATCTGCAAGTGGATATTTGGAGCCTTTCAGGCCTTCGTTGGAAACGGGAATATCTTCCCATAAAAACTAAACAGAAGCATTCTGTGAAACTGCTTTGTGTAGTATGAATCCAACTCACAGAGTTGAACACTTCTTTTCAAAGAGCAGTTTTGAAACACTCTTTTTGAAGAATCTCCAAGTGTTCATTTGGAGCACATTGAGGCCTATTGTGGAAAAGGAAATATCTTCACTTATAAACCAGGCAGAAGCATTCTCAGAAACGTCTTTATGATGTGTGCATTCAACTCGGAGAGAGAAGCCTTCCTTTTGATAGAGCAGTTTTGAAACTCTGTTTTTGCAGCATCTGCAAGTGGATATTTGGGGCCCTTTCAGGCCTTCGTTGGAAACGGGAATATCTTCCCATAAAAACTAAACAGAGGCGTTCGGTGAAACTGCTTTGTGTAGTATGAATCCAACTCACAGAGCTGAACACTTATTTTGAAAGAGCAGTTTTGAAACACTCTTTTTGTAGAATCTGAAAGTGTTCCTTTGGAGCACTTTGAGGCCTATGGTGGAAAAGGAAATATCTTCACATAAAACCTAGACAGAAGCATTCTTTGAAACTTCTTTATGATGTGTGCATTCAACTCACAGAGTTGAACCTTCCTTTTCATGGAGCAGTTTGGAAAGAGTCTTTTTGCAGCATCTGCAAGTGGATATTTGGAGCCCTTTCAGGCCTTCGTTGGAAACGGGAATATCTTCCCATAAAAACTAAACAGAAGCGTTCTGTGAAACTGCTTTGTGTAGTATGAATCCAACTCACAGAGTTGAACACTTCTTTAGAAAGAGCAGTTTTTAAACACTCTTTTTGTAGAATCTGCAAGTGTTCATTTGGAGCACATTGAGGCCTATTGTGGAAAAGGAAATATCTTCACTTATAAACCAGGCAGAAGCATTCTCAGAAACCTCTTTATGATGTGTGAATTCAACTCGGAGAGAGAAGCCTTCCTTTTGATAGAGCAGTTTTGAAACTCTGTTTTTGCAGCATCTGCAAGTGGATATTTGGAGCCCTTTCAGGCCTTCGTTGGAAACGGGAATATCTTCCCATAAAAACTAAACAGAAGCGTTCTGTGAAACTGCTTTGTGTAGTATGAATCCAACTCACAGAGTTGAACACTTCTTTTGAAAGAGCAGTTTTGAAACACTCTTTTTGTAGAATCTGCAAGTGTTCATTTGGAGCACTTTGAGGCCTATGGTGGAAAAGGAAATATCTTCACATAAAACCTAGACAGAAGCATTCTTTGAAACTTCTTTATGATGTGTGCCTTCAACTCACAGAGTTGAACCTTCCTTTTCATGGAGCAGTTTGGAAAGAGTCTTTTTGCAGCATCTGCAAGTGGATATTTGGAGCCCTTTCAGGCCTTCGTTGGAAACGGGAATATCTTCCCATAAAAACTAAACAGAAGCGTTCTGTGAAACTGCTTTGTGTAGTATGAATCCAACTCACAGAGTTGAACACTTCTTTAGAAAGAGCAGTTTTGAAACACTCTTTTTGTAGAATCTGCAAGTGTTCATTTGGAGCGCTTTGAGGCCTATGGTGGAAAAGGAAATATCTTCACATAAAACCTAGACAGAAGCATTCTTTGAAACTTCTTTATGATGTGTGCCTTCACCTCACAGAGTTGAACCTTCCTTTTCACGGAGCAGTTTGGAAAGAGTCTTTTTGCAGCATCTGCAAGTGGATATTTGGAGCCTTTCAGGCCTTCGTTGGAAACGGGAATATCTTCCCATAAAAACTAAACAGAAGCGTTCTGTGAAACTGCTTTGTGTAGTATGAATCCAACTCACAGAGTTGAACACTTCTTTTCAAAGAGCAGTTTTGAAACACTCTTTTTGAAGAATCTGCAAGTGTTCATTTGGAGCACATTGAGTCCTATTGTGGAAAAGGAAATTTCTTCACTTATAAACCAGGCAGAAGCATTCTCAGAAACGTCTTATGATGTGTGCATTCAACTCGGAGAGAGAAGCCTTCCTTTTGATAGAGCAGTTTTGAAACTCTGTTTTTGCAGCATCTGCAAGTGGATATTTGGAGCCCTTTCAGGCCTTCGTTGGAAACGGGAATATCTTCCCATAAAAACTAAACAGAAGCGTTCGGTGAAACTGCTTTGTGTAGTATGAATCCAACTCACAGAGCTGAACACTTATTTTGAAAGAGCAGTTTTGAAACACTCTTTTTGTAGAATCTGAAAGTGTTCATTTGGAGCACTTTGAGGCCTATGGTGGAAAAGGAAATATCTTCACATAAAACCTAGACAGAAGCATTCTTTGAAACTTCTTTATGATGTGTGCATTCAACTCACAGAGTTGAACCTTCCTTTTCATGGAGCAGTTTGGAAAGAGTCTTTTTGCAGCATCTGCAAGTGGATATTTGGAGCCCTTTCAGGCCTTCGTTGGAAACGGGAATATCTTCCCATAAAAACTAAACAGAAGCGTTCTGTGAAACTGCTTTGTGTAGTATGAATCCAACTCACAGAGTTGAACACTTCTTTTCAAAGAGCAGTTTTGAAACACTCTTTTTGTAGAATCTGCAAGTGTTCATTTCGAGCACATTGAGGCCTATTGTGGAAAAGGAAATATCTTCACTTATAAACCAGGCAGAAGCATTCTCAGAAACCTCTTTATGATGTGTGCATTCAACTCGGAGAGAGAAGCCTTCCTTTTGATAGAGCAGTTTTGAAACTCTGTTTTTGCAGCATCTGCAAGTGGATATTTGGAGCCCTTTCAGGCCTTCGTTGGAAACGGGAATATCTTCCCATAAAAACTAAACAGAAGCGTCCTGTGAAACTGCTTTGTGTAGTATGAATCCAACTCACAGAGTTGAACACTTCTTTTGAAAGAGCAGTTTTGAAACACTCTTTTTGTAGAATCTGCAAGTGTTCATTTGGAGCACTTTGAGGCCTATGGTGGAAAAGGAAATATAGTCATAAAACCTAGACAGAAGCATTCTTTGAAACTTCTTTATGATGTGTGCATTCAACTCACAGAGTTGAACCTTCCTTTTCATGGAGCAGTTTGGAAAGAGTCTTTTTGCAGCATCTGCAAGTGGATACTTGGAGCCCTTTCAGGCCTTCGTTGGAAACGGGAATATCTTCCCATAAAAACTAAACAGAAGCGTTCTGTGAAACTGCTTTGTGTAGTATGAATCCAACTCGCAGAGTTGAACACTTCTTTTGAAAGAGCAGTTTTGAAACACTCTTTTTGTAGAATCTGCAAGTGTTCATTTGGAGCACTTTGAGGCCTATGGTGGAAAAGGAAATATCTTCACATAAAACCTAGACAGAAGCATTCTTTGAAACTTCTTTATGATGTGTGCCTTCAACTCACAGAGTTGAACCTTCCTTTTCATGGAGCAGTTTGGAAAGAGTCTTTTTGCAGCATCTGCAAGTGGATATTTGGAGCCATTTCAGGCCTTCGTTGGAAACGGGAATATCTTCCCATAAAAACTAAACAGAAGCGTTCTGTGAAACTGCTTTGTGTAGTATGAATCCAACTCACAGAGTTGAACACTTCTTTTGAAAGAGCAGTTTTGAAACACTCTTTTTGTAGAATCTGCAAGTGTTCATTTGGAGCACTTTGAGGCCTATGGTGGAAAAGGAAATATCTTCACATAAAACCTAGACCGAAGCATTCTTTTAAACTTCTTTATGATGTGTGCATTCAACTCACATAGTTGAACCTTCCTTTTCATGGAGCAGTTTGGAAAGAGTCTTTTTGCAGCATCTGCAAGTGTATATTTGGAGCCCTTTCAGGCCTTCGTTGGAAACGGGAATATCTTCCCATAAAAACTAAACAGAAGCGTTCTGTGAAACTGCTTTGTGTAGTATGAATCCAACTCACAGAGTTGAACAGTTCTTTTTAAAGAGCAGTTTTGAAACACTCTTTTTGTAGAATCTGCAAGTGTTCGTTTGGAGCGCATTGAGGCCTATTGTGGAAAAGGAAATATCTTCACTTATAAACCAGGCAGAATCATTCTCGTAAACCTCTTTATGATGTGTGCATTCAACTCGGAGAGAGAAGCCTTCCTTTTGATAGAGCAGTTTTGAAACTCTGTGATTGCAGCATCTGCAAGTGGATATTTGGAGCCCTTTCAGGCCTTCGTTGGAAACGGGAATATCTTCCCATAAAAACTAAACAGAAGCGTTCTGTGAAACTGCTTTGTGTAGTATGAATCCAACTCACAGAGTTGAACACTTCTTTTGAAAGAGGAGTTTTGAAACACTCTTTTTGTAGAATCTGCAAGTGTTCATTTGGAGCGCTTTGAGGCCTAAGGTGGAAAAGGAAATATCTTCACATAAAACCTAGACAGAAGCATTCTTTGAAACTTCTTTATGATGTGTGCATTCAACTCACAGAGTTGAACCTTCCTTTTCATGGAGCGGTTTGGAAAGAGTCTTTTTGCAGCATCTGCAAGTGGATATTTGGAGCTCTTTCAGGCCTTTGTTAGAAACGGGAATATCTTCCCATAAAAACTGGACAGAAGCATTCTCACAAACTGCTTTGTGATGTGTGTGTTTAACTCACATAGATGAACCTTTCCTTTGCTAGAGCAGTTATGAAACAGTCTTTTTGTAGAATTTGCAAGTGTACATTTGGAGCGATTTGAGGCCTATGGTGGAAATTGAAATATCTTCACATATCAACCAGGCAGAAGCATTCTCAGAAACCTCTTTATGATGTGTGCATTCAACTCAGAGAGATAAGCCTTCCTTTTGATAGAGCAGTTTTGAAACTCTGTTTTTGCAGAATCTGCAAGTGGATATTTGGAGCCCTTTCAGGCCTTCGTTGGAAACGGGAATATCTTCCCATAAAAACTCAACAGAAGCGTTCTGTGAAACTGCTTTGTGTAGTATGAATCCAACTCACAGAGTTGAACACTTCTTTAGAAGGAGCAGTTTTGAAACACTCTTTTTGTAGAATCTGCAAGTGTTCATTTGGAGCGCTTTGAGGCCTATTGTGGAAAAGGAAATATCTTCACTTATAAACCAGGCAGAAGCATTCTCAGAAACCTCTTTATGATGTGTGCATTCAACTCGGAGAGAGAAGCTTTCCTTTTGATAGAGCAGTTTTGAAACTCTGTTTTTGCAGCATCTGCAAGTGGATATTTGGAGCCCTTTCAGGCCTTCGTTGGAAACGGGAATATCTTCCCATAAAAACTAAACAGAAGCGTTCTGTGAAACTGCTTTGTGTAGTATGAATCCAACTCACAGAGTTGAACACTTCTTTTGAAAGAGCAGTTTTGAAACACTCTTTTTGTAGAATCTGCAAGTGTTCATTTGGAGCACTTTGAGGCCTATGGTGGAAAAGGAAATATCTTCACATAAAACCTAGACAGAAGCATTCTTTGAAACTTCTTTATGATGTGTGCATTCAACTCACAGAGTTGAACCTTCCTTTTCATGGAGCAGTTTGAAAGAGTCTTTTTGCAGCATCTGCAAGTGGATATTTGGAGCCCTTTCAGGCCTTCGTTGGAAACGGGAATATCTTCCCATAAAAACTAAACAGAAGCGTTCTGTGAAACTGCTTTGTGTAGTATGAATCCAACTCACAGAGTTGAACACTTCTTTTGAAAGAGCAGTTTTGAAACACTCTTTTTGTAGAATCTGCAAGTGTTCATT
Organism: Pongo abelii; assembly: GCF_028885655.2. NCBI lineage: Eukaryota > Metazoa > Chordata > Mammalia > Primates > Hominidae > Pongo > Pongo abelii. Next base: position 27,073,518 of record NC_072005.2, read on the forward strand.
TGGAGCACTTTGAGGCCTATGGTGGAAAAGGAAATATCTTCACATAAAACCTAGACAGAAGCATTCTTTGAAACTTCTTTATGATGTGTGCCTTCAACTCACAGAGTTGAACCTTCCTTTTCATGGAGCAGTTTGGAAAGAGTCTTTTTACAGCATCTGCATGTGGATATTTGGAGCCCTTTCAGGCCTTCGTTGGAAACGGGAATATCTTCCCATAAAGACTAAACAGAAGCGTTCTGTGAAACTGCTTTGTGTAGTATGAATCCAACTCACAGAGTTGAACACTTCTTTTGAAAGAGCAGTTTTGAAACACTCTTTTTGTAGAATCTGCAAGTGTTCATTTGGAGCACTTTGAGGCCTATGGTGGAAAAGGAAATATCTTCACATAAAACCTAGACAGAAGCATTCTTTGAAACTTCTTTATGATGTGTGCATTCAACTCACAGAGTTGAACCTTCCTTTTCATGGAGAGGTTTGGAAAGAGTCTTTTTGCAGCATCTGCAAGTGGATATTTGGAGCCTTTCAGGCCTTCGTTGGAAACGGGAATATCTTCCCATAAAAACTAAACAGAAGCGTTCTGTGAAACTGCTTTGTGTAGTATGAATCCAACTCACAGAGTTGAACACTTCTTTTCAAAGAGCAGTTTTGAAACACTCTTTTTGTAGAATCTGCAAGTGTTCATTTGGAGCACATTGAGGCCTATTGTGGAAAAGGAAATATCTTCACTTATAAACCAGGCAGAAGCATTCTCAGAAACCTCTTTATGATGTGTGCATTCAACTCGGAGAGAGAAGCCTTTCTTTTGACAGAGCAGTTTTGAAACTCTGTTTTTGCAGCATCTGCAAGTGGATATTTGGAGCCCTTTCAGGCCTTCGTTGGAAACGGGAATATCTTCCCATAAAAACTAAACAGAAGCGTTCTGTGAAACTGCTTTGTGTAGTATGAATCCAACTCACAGAGTTGAACACTTCTTTTGAAAGAGCAGTTTTGAAACACTCTTTTTGTAGAATCTGAAAGTGTTCATTTGGAGCACTTTGAGGCCTATGGTGGAAAAGGAAATATTTTCACATAAAACCTAGACAGAAGCATTCTTTGAAACTTCTTTATGATGTGTGCCTTCACCTCACAGAGTTGAACCTTCCTTTTCACGGAGCAGTTTGGAAAGAGTCTTTTTGCAGCATCTGCAAGTGGATATTTGGAGCCTTTCAGGCCTTCGTTGGAAACGGGAATATCTTCCCATAAAAACTAAACAGAAGCGTTCTGTGAAACTGCTTTGTGTAGTATGAATCCAACTCACAGAGTTGAACACTTCTTTTCAAAGAGCAGTTTTGAAACACTCTTTTTGAAGAATCTGCAAGTGTTCATTTGGAGCACATTGAGGCCTATTGTGGAAAAGGAAATTTCTTCACTTATAAACCAGGCAGAAGCATTCTCAGAAACGTCTTATGATGTGTGCATTCAACTCGGAGAGAGAAGCCTTCCTTTTGATAGAGCAGTTTTGAAACTCTGTTTTTGCAGCATCTGCAAGTGGATATTTGGAGCCCTTTCAGGCCTTCGTTGGAAACGGGAATATCTTCCCATAAAAACTAAACAGAAGCGTTCTGTGAAACTGCTTTGTGTAGTATGAATCCAACTCACAGAGTTGAACACTTCTTTTGAAAGAGCAGATTTGAAACACTCTTTTTGTAGAATCTGCAAGTGTTCATTTGGAGCACTTTGAGGCCTATGGTGGAAAAGGAAATATCTTCACATAAAACCTAGACAGAAGCATTCTTTGAAACTTCTTTATCATGTATGCATTCAACTCACAGAGTTGAACTTTCCTTTTCATGGAGCAGTTTGGAAAGAGTCTTTTTGCAGCATCTGCAAGTGGATATTTGGAGCCCTTTCAGGCCTTCGTTGGAAACGGGAATATCTTCCCATAAAAACTAAACAGAAGCGTTCTGTGAAACTGCTTTGTGTAGTATGAATCCAACTCACAGAGTTGAACACTTCTTTTGAAAGAGTCGTTTTGAAACACTCTTTTTGTAGAATCTGCAAGTGTTCATTTGGAGCGCTTTGAGGCCTAAGGTGGAAAAGGAAATATCTTCACATAAAACCTAGACAGAAGCATTCTTTGAAACTTCTTTATGATGTGTGCATTCAACTCACAGAGTTGAACCTTCCTTTTCATGGAGCGGTTTGGAAAGAGTCTTTTTGCAGCATCTGCAAGTGGATATTTGGAGCTCTTTCAGGCCTTTGTTAGAAACGGGAATATCTTCCCATAAAAACTGGACAGAAGCATTCTCACAAACTGCTTTGTGATGTGTGTGTTTAACTCACATAGTTGAACCTTTCCTTTGCTAGAGCAGTTATGAAGCACTCTTTTTGTAGAATTTGCAAGTGTTCATTTGGAGCGATTTGAGGCCTATGGTGGAAATTGAAATATCTTCACATATCAACCTTGCAGAAGCATTCTCAGAAACCTCTTTATGATGTGTGCATTCAACTCAGAGAGATAAGCCTTCCTTTTGATAGAGCAGTTTTGAAACTCTGTTTTTGCAGAATCTGCAAGTGGATATTTGGAGCCCTTTCAGGCCTTCGTTTCAAACGGGAATGTCTTCCCATAAAAACTAAACAGAAGCGTTCTGTGAAACTGCTTTGTGTAGTATGAATCCAACACACAGAGTTGAACACTTCTTTAGAAAGAGCAGTTTTGAAACACTCTTTTTGTAGAATCTGCAAGTGTTCATTTGGAGCGCTTTCAGGCCTATGGTGGAAAAGGAAATATCTTCACATAAAACCTAGACAGAAGCATTCTTTGAAACTTCTTTATGATGTGTGCATTCAACTCACAGAGTTGAACCTTCCTTCTCATGGAGCAGTTTGGAAAGAGTCTTTTTGCAGCATCTGCAAGTGGATATTTGGAGCCCTTTCAGGCCTTCGTTGGAAACGGGAATATCTTCCCATAAAAACTAAACAGAAGCGTTCTGTGAAACTGCTTTGTGTAGTATGAATCCAACTCACAGAGTTGAACACTTCTTTAGAAAGAGCAGTTTTGAAACACTCTTTTTGTAGAATCTGCAAGTGTTCATTTGGAGCGCTTTGAGGCCTACGGTGGAAAAGGAAATATCTTCACATAAAACCTAGACAGAAGCATTCTTTGAAACTTCTTTATGATGTGTGGCTTCACCTCACAGAGTTGAACCTTCCTTTTCACGGAGCAGTTTGGAAAGAGTCTTTTTGCAGCATCTGCAAGTGGATATTTGGAGCCTTTCAGGCCTTCGTTGGAAACGGGAATATCTTCCCATAAAAACTAAACAGAAGTGTTCTGTGAAACTGCTTTGTGTAGTATGAATCCAACTCACAGAGTTGAACACTTCTTTTCAAAGAGCAGTTTTGAAACACTCTTTTTGTAGAATCTGCAAGTGTTCATTTGGAGCACATTGAGGCCTATGGTGGAAAAGGAAATATCTTCACTTATAAACCAGGCAGAAGCATTCTCAGAAACCTCTTTATGATGTGTGCATTCAACTCGGAGAGAGAAGCCTTCCTTTTGATAGAGCAGTTTTGAAACTCTGTTTTTGCAGCATCTGCAAGTGGATATTTGGAGCCCTTTCAGGCCTTCGATGGAAACGGGAATATCTTCCCATAAAAACTAAACAGAAGCGTTCTGTGAAACTGCTTTGTGTAGTATGAATCCAACTCACAGAGTTGAACACTTCTTTTGAAAGAGCAGTTTTGAAACACTCTTTTTGTAGAATCTGCAAGTGTTCGTTTGGAGCGCATTGAGGCCTATTTTGGAAAAGGAAATATCTTCACTTATAAACCAGGCAGAATCATTCTCGTAAACCTCTTTATGATGTGTGCATTCAACTCGGAGAGAGAAGCCTTCCTTTTGATAGAGCAGTTTTGAAACTCTGTTATTGCAGCATCTGCAAGTGGATATTTGGAGCCCTTTCAGGCCTTCGTTGGAAACGGGAATATCTTCCCATAAAAACTAAACAGAAGCGTTCTGTGAAACTGCTTTGTGTAGTATGAATCCAACTCACAGAGTTGAACACTTGTTTTGAAAGAGGAGTTTTGAAACACTCTTTTTGTAGAATCTGCAAGTGTTCATTTGGAGCGCTTTGAGGCCTAAGGTGGAAAAGGAAATATCTTCACATAAAACCTAGACAGAAGCATTCTTTGAAACTTCTTTATGATGTGTGCATTCAACTCACAGAGTTGAACCTTCCTTTTCATGGAGCGGTTTGGAAAGAGTCTTTTTGCAGCATCTGCAAGTGGATATTTGGAGCTCTTTCAGGCCTTTGTTAGAAACGGGAATATCTTCCCATAAAAACTGGACAGAAGCATTCTCACAAACTGCTTTGTGATGTGTGTGTTTAACTCACATAGTTGAACCTTTCCTTTGCTAGAGCAGTTATGAAACAGTCTTTTTGTAGAATTTGCAAGTGTTCATTTGGAGCGATTTGAGGCCTATGGTGGAAATTGAAATATCTTCACATATCAACCAGGCAGAAGCATTCTCAGAAACCTCTTTATGATGTGTGCATTCAACTCAGAGAGATAAGCCTTCCTTTTGATAGAGCAGTTTTGAAACTCTGTTTTTGCAGAATCTGCAAGTGGATATTTGGAGCCCTTTCAGGCCTTCGTTGGAAACGGGAATATCTTCCCATAAAAACTCAACAGAAGCGTTCTGTGAAACTGCTTTGTGTAGTATGAATCCAACTCACAGAGTTGAACACTTCTTTTGAAAGAGCAGTTTTGAAACACTCTTTTTGTAGAATCTGCAAGTGTTCATTTAGAGCACTTTGAGGCCTATGGTGGAAAAGGAAATATCTTCACATAAAACCTAGACAGAAGCATTCTTTGAAACTTCTTTATGATGTGTGCCTTCAACTCACAGAGTTGAACCTTCCTTTTCATGGAGCAGTTTGGAAAGAGTCTTTTTACAGCATCTGCAAGTGGATATTTGGAGCCCTTTCAGGCCTTCGTTGGAAACGGGAATATCTTCCCATAAAAACTAAACAGAAGCGTTCTGTGAAACTGCTTTGTGTAGTATGAATCCAACTCACAGAGTTGAACACTTCTTTAGAAAGAGCAGTTTTGAAACACTCTTTTTGTAGAATCTGCAAGTGTTCATTTGGAGCACTTTGAGGCCTATGGTGGAAAAGGAAATATCTTCACATAAAACCTAGACAGAAGCATTCTTTGAAACTTCTTTATGATGTGTGCATTCAACTCACAGAGTTGAACCTTCCTTTTCATGGAGCGGTTTAGAAAGAGTCTTTTTGCAGCATCTGCAAGTGGATATTTGGAGCTCTTTCATGCCTTCTTTATAAACGGGAATATCTTCCCATAAAAACTGGACAGAAGCATTCTCACAAACTGCTTTGTGATGTGTGTGTTTAACTCACATAGTTGAACCTTTCCTTTGCTAGAGCAGTTATGAAACACTCTTTTTGTAGAATTTGCATGTGTTCATTTGGAGCGATTTGAGGACTACGGTGGAAATTGAAATATCTTCACATATCAACCAGGCAGAAGCATTCTCAGAAACCTCTTTATGATCTGTGCATTCAACTCAGGGAGATAAGCCTTCCTTTTGATAGAGCAGTTTTGAAACTCTGTTTTTGCAGAATCTGCAAGTGGATATTTGGAGCCCTTTCAGGCCTTCGTTGGAAACGGGAATATCTTCCCATAAAAACTAAACAGAAGCGTTCTGTGAAACTGCTTTGTGTAGTATGAATCCAACTCACAGAGTTGAACACTTCTTTAGAAAGAGCAGTTTTGAAACACTCTTTTTGTAGAATCTGCAAGTGTTCATTTGGAGCGCTTTGAGGCCTACGGTGGAAAAGGAAATATCTTCACATAAAACCTAGACAGAAGCATTCTTTGAAACTTCTTTATGATGTGTGCCTTCACCTCACAGAGTTGAACCTTCCTTTTCACGGAGCAGTTTGGAAAGAGTCTTTTTGCAGCATCTGCAAGTGGATATTTGGAGCCTTTCAGGCCTTCGTTGGAAACGGGAATATCTTCCCATAAAAACTAAACAGAAGCGTTCTGTTAAACTGCTTTGTGTAGTATGAATCCAACTCACAGAGTTGAACACTTCTTTTCAAAGAGCAGTTTTGAAACACTCTTTTTGTAGAATCTGCAAGTGTTCATCTGGAGCACTTTGAGGCCTATGGTGGAAAAGGAAATATAGTCATAAAACCTAGACAGAAGCATTCTTTGAAACTTCTTTATGATGTGTGCATTCAACTCACAGAGTTGAACCTTCCTTTTCATGGAGCAGTTTGGAAAGAGTCTTTTTGCAGCATCTGCAAGTGGATATTTGGAGCCCTTTCAGGCCTTCGTTGGAAACGGGAATATCTTCCCATAAAAACTAAACAGAAGCGTTCTGTGAAACTGCTTTGTGTAGTATGAATCCAACTCACCGAGTTGAACACTTCTTTTGAAAGAGCAGTTTTGAAACACTCTTTTTGTAGAATCTGCAAGTGTTCATTTGGAGCACTTTGAGGCCTATGGTGGAAAAGGAAATATCTTCACATAAAACCTAGACAGAAGCATTCTTTGAAACTTCTTTATGATGTGTGCCTTCAACTCACAGAGTTGAACCTTCCTTTTCATGGAGCAGTTTGGAAAGAGTCTTTTTGCAGCATCTGCAAGTGGATATTTGGAGCCCTTTCAGGCCTTCGTTGGAAACGGGAATATCGTCCCATAAAAACTAAACAGAAGCGTTCTGTGAAACTGCTTTGTGTAGTATGAATCCAACTCACAGAGTTGAACACTTCTTTTGAAAGAGCAGTTTTGAAACACTCTTTTTGTAGAATCTGCAAGTGTTCATTTGGAGCACTTTGAGGCCTATGGTGGAAAAGGAAATATCTTCACATAAAACCTAGACAGAAGCATTCTTTGAAACTTCTTTATGATGTGTGAATTCAACTCACAGAGTTGAACTTTCCTTTTCATGGAGCAGTTTGGAAAGAGTCTTTTTGCAGCATCTGCAAGTGGATATTTGGAGCCCTTTCAGGCCTTCGTTGGAAACGGGAATATCTTCCCATAAAAATTAAACAGAAGCGTTCTGTGAAACTGCTTTGTGTAGTATGAATCCAACTCACAGAGTTGAACACTTCTTTAGAAAGAGCAGTTTTGAAACACTCTTTTTGTAGAATCTGCAAGTGTTCATTTGGAGTGCTTTTAGGCCAATATTGGAAAAGGAAATATCTTCACATAAAACCTAGACAGAAGCATTCTTTGAAACTTCTTTATGATGTGTGCCTTCAAGTCACAGAGTTGAACCTTCCTTTTCATGGAGCAGTTTGGAAAGAGTCTTTTTGCAGCATCTGCAAGTGGATATTCGGAGCCCTTTCAGACCTTCGTTGGCAACGGGAATATCTTCCCATAAAAACTAAACAGAAGCGTTCTGTGAAACTGCTTTGTGTAGTATGAATCCAACTCACAGAGTTGAACACTTCTTTTGAAAGAGCAGTTTTGAAACACTCTTTTTGTAGAATCTGCAAGTGTTCATTTGGAGCACTTTGAGGCCTATGGTGGAAAAGGAAATATCTTCACATAAAACCTAGACAGAAGCATTCTTTGAAACTTCTTTATCATGTATGCATTCAACTCACAGAGTTGAACTTTCCTTTTCATGGAGCAGTTTGGAAAGAGTCTTTTTGCAGCATCTGCAAGTGGATATTTGGAGCCCTTTCAGGCCTTCGTTGGAAACGGGAATATCTTCCCATAAAAACTAAACAGAAGCGTTCTGTGAAACTGCTTTGTGTAGTATGAATCCAACTCACAGAGTTGAACACTTCTTTTGAAAGAGTCGTTTTGAAACACTCTTTTTGTAGAATCTGCAAGTGTTCATTTGGAGCGCTTTGAGGCCTAAGGTGGAAAAGGAAATATCTTCACATAAAACCTAGACAGAAGCATTCTTTGAAACTTCTTTATGATGTGTGCATTCAACTCACAGAGTTGAACCTTCCTTTTCATGGAGCGGTTTGGAAAGAGTCTTTTTGCAGCATCTGCAAGTGGATATTTGGAGCTCTTTCAGGCCTTTGTTAGAAACGGGAATATCTTCCCATAAAAACTGGACAGAAGCATTCTCACAAACTGCTTTGTGATGTGTGTGTTTAACTCACATAGTTGAACCTTTCCTTTGCTAGAGCAGTTATGAAACACTCTTTTTGTAGAATTTGCAAGTGTTCATTTGGAGAGATTTGAGGCCTATGGTGGAAATTGAAATATCTTCACATATCAACCAGGCAGAAGCATTCTCAGAAACCTCTTTATGATGTGTGCATTCAACTCAGAGAGATAAGCCTTCCTTTTGATAGAGCAGTTTTGAAACTCTGTTTTTGCAGAATCTGCAAGTGGATATTTGGAGCCCTCTCAGGCCTTCGTTGGAAACGGGAATATCTTCCCATAAAAACTGGACAGAAGCATTCTCACAAACTGCTTTGTGATGTGTGTGTTTAACTCACATAGTTAAACCTTTCCTTTGCTAGAGCAGTTATGAAACACTCTTTTTGTAGAATTTGCAAGTGTTCATTTGGAGCGATTTGAGGCCTATGGTGGAAATTGAAATATCTTCACATATCAACCAGGCAGAAACATTCTCAGAAACCTCTTTATGATGTGTGCATTCAACTCAGAGAGATAAGCCTTCCTTTTGATAGAGCAGTTTTGAAACTCTGTTTTTGCAGAATCTGCAAGTGGATATTTGGAGCCCTTTCAGGCCTTCGTTGGAAACGGGAATGTCTTCCCATGAAAACTAAACAGAAGCGTTCTGTGAAACTGCTTTGTGTAGTATGAATCCAACTCACAGAGTTGAACACTTCTTTAGAAAGAGCAGTTTTGAAACACTCTTTTTGTAGAATCTGCAAGTGTTCATTTGGAGCGCTTTCAGGCCTATGGTGGAAAAGGAAATATCTTCACATAAAACCTAGACAGAAGCATTCTTTGAAACTTCTTTATGATGTGTGCCTTCACCTCACAGAGTTGAACCTTCCTTTTCACGGAGCAGTTTGGAAAGAGTCTTTTTGCAGCATCTGCAAGTGGATATTTGGAGCCTTTCAGGCCTTCGTTGGAAACGGGAATATCTTCCCATAAAAACTAAACAGAAGCGTTCTGTGAAACTGCTTTGTGTAGTATGAATCCAACTCACAGAGTTGAACACTTCTTTTGAAAGAGCAGTTTTGAAACACTCTTTTTGAAGAATCTGCAAGTGTTCATTTGGAGCACATTGAGGCCTATTGTGGAAAAGGAAATATCTTCACTTATAAACCAGGCAGAAGCATTCTCAGAAACCTCTTTATGATGTGTGCATTCAACTCGGAGAGAGAAGCCTTTCTTTTGATAGAGCAGTTTTGAAACTCTGTTTTTGCAGCATCTGCAAGTGGATATTTGGAGCCCTTTCAGGCCTTCGTTGGAAACGGGAATATCTTCCCATAAAAACTAAACAGAAGCGTTCTGTGAAACTGCTTTGTGTAGTATGAATCCAACTCACAGAGTTGAACACTTCTTTTGAAAGAGCAGTTTTGAAACACTCTTTTTGTAGAATCTGAAAGTGTTCATTTGGAGCACTTTGAGGCCTATGGTGGAAAAGGAAATATTTTCACATAAAACCTAGACAGAAGCATTCTTTGAAACTTCTTTATGATGTGTGCATTCAACTCACAGAGTTGAACCTTCCTTTTCATGGAGCAGTTTGGAAAGAGTCTTTTTGCAGCATCTGCAAGTGGATATTTGGAGCCCTTTCAGGCCTTCCTTGGAAACGGGAATATCTTCCCATAAAAACTAAACAGAAGCGTTCTGTGAAACTGCTTTGTGTAGTATGAATCCAATTCACAGAGTTGAACACTTCTTTTGAAAGAGCAGTTTTGAAACACTCTTTTTGTAGAATCTGCAAGTGTTCATTTGGAGCACTTTGGGGCCTATGGTGGAAAAGGAAATATCTTCACATAAAACCTAGACAGAAGCATTCTTTGAAACTTCTTTATGATGTGTGCCTTCAAGTCACAGAGTTGAACCTTCCTTTTCATGGAGCAGTTTGGAAAGAGTCTTTTTGCAGCATCTGCAAGTGGATATTTGGAGCCCTTTCAGGCCTTCGTTGGCAACGGGAATATCTTCCCATAAAAACTAAACAGAAGCGTTCTGTGAAACTGCTTTGTGTAGTATGAATCCAACTCACAGAGTTGAACACTTCTTTTGAAAGAGCAGATTTGAAACACTCTTTTTGTAGAATCTGCAAGTGTTCATTTGGAGCACTTTGAGGCCTATGGTGGAAAAGGAAATATCTTCACATAAAACCTAGACAGAAGCATTCTTTGAAACTTCTTTATCATGTATGCATTCAACTCACAGAGTTGAAATTTCCTTTTCATGGAGCAGTTTGGAAAGAGTCTTTTTGCAGCATCTGCAAGTGGATATTTGGAGCCCTTTCAGGCCTTCGTTGGAAACGGGAATATCTTCCCATAAAAACTAAACAGAAGCGTTCTGTGAAACTGCTTTGTGTAGTATGAATCCAACTCACAGAGTTGAACACTTCTTTTGAAAGAGTCGTTTTGAAACACTCTTTTTGTAGAATCTGCAAGTGTTCATTTGGAGCGCTTTGAGGCCTAAGGTGGAAAAGGAAATATCTTCACATAAAACCTAGACAGAAGCATTCTTTGAAACTTCTTTATGATGTGTGCATTCAACTCACAGAGTTGAACCTTCCTTTTCATGGAGCGGTTTGGAAAGAGTCTTTTTGCAGCATCTGCAAGTGGATATTTGGAGCTCTTTCAGGCCTTTGTTAGAAACGGGAATATCTTCCCATAAAAACTGGACAGAAGCATTCTCACAAACTGCTTTGTGATGTGTGTGTTTAACTCACATAGTTGAACCTTTCCTTTGCTAGAGCAGTTATGAAGCACTCTTTTTGTAGAATTTGCAAGTGTTCATTTGGAGCGATTTGAGGCCTATGGTGGAAATTGAAATATCTTCACATATCAACCTTGCAGAAGCATTCTCAGAAACCTCTTTATGATGTGTGCATTCAACTCAGAGAGATAAGCCTTCCTTTTGATAGAGCAGTTTTGAAACTCTGTTTTTGCAGAATCTGCAAGTGGATATTTGGAGCCCTTTCAGGCCTTCGTTTCAAACGGGAATGTCTTCCCATAAAAACTAAACAGAAGCGTTCTGTGAAACTGCTTTGTGTAGTATGAATCCAACACACAGAGTTGAACACTTCTTTAGAAAGAGCAGTTTTGAAACACTCTTTTTGTAGAATCTGCAAGTGTTCATTTGGAGCGCTTTCAGGCCTATGGTGGAAAAGGAAATATCTTCACATAAAACCTAGACAGAAGCATTCTTTGAAACTTCTTCATGATGTGTGCATTCAACTCACAGAGTTGAACCTTCCTTCTCATGGAGCAGTTTGGAAAGAGTCTTTTTGCAGCATCTGCAAGTGGATATTTGGAGCCCTTTCAGGCCTTCGTTGGAAACGGGAATATCTTCCCATAAAAACTAAACAGAAGCGTTCTGTGAAACTGCTTTGTGTAGTATGAATCCAACTCACAGAGTTGAACACTTCTTTAGAAAGAGCAGTTTTGAAACACTCTTTTTGTAGAATCTGCAAGTGTTCATTTGGAGCGCTTTGAGGCCTACGGTGGAAAAGGAAATATCTTCACATAAAACCTAGACAGAAGCATTCTTTGAAACTTCTTTATGATGTGTGGCTTCACCTCACAGAGTTGAACCTTCCTTTTCACGGAGCAGTTTGGAAAGAGTCTTTTTGCAGCATCTGCAAGTGGATATTTGGAGCCTTTCAGGCCTTCGTTGGAAACGGGAATATCTTCCCATAAAAACTAAACAGAAGTGTTCTGTGAAACTGCTTTGTGTAGTATGAATCCAACTCACAGAGTTGAACACTTCTTTTCAAAGAGCAGTTTTGAAACACTCTTTTTGTAGAATCTGCAAGTGTTCATTTGGAGCACATTGAGGCCTATGGTGGAAAAGGAAATATCTTCACTTATAAACCAGGCAGAAGCATTCTCAGAAACCTCTTTATGATGTGTGCATTCAACTCGGAGAGAGAAGCCTTCCTTTTGATAGAGCAGTTTTGAAACTCTGTTTTTGCAGCATCTGCAAGTGGATATTTGGAGCCCTTTCAGGCCTTCGTTGGAAACGGGAATATCTTCCCATAAAAACTAAACAGAAGCGTTCTGTGAAACTGCTTTGTGTAGTATGAATCCAACTCACAGAGTTGAACACTTCTTTTGAAAGAGCAGTTTTGAAACACTCTTTTTGTAGAATCTGCAAGTGTTCGTTTGGAGCGCATTGAGGCCTATTGTGGAAAAGGAAATATCTTCACTTATAAACCAGGCAGAATCATTCTCGTAAACCTCTTTATGATGTGTGCATTCAACTCGGAGAGAGAAGCCTTCCTTTTGATAGAGCAGTTTTGAAACTCTGTTATTGCAGCATCTACAAGTGGATATTTGGAGCCCTTTCAGGCCTTCGTTGGAAACGGGAATATCTTCCCATAAAAACTAAACAGAAGCGTTCTGTGAAACTGCTTTGTGTAGTATGAATCCAACTCACAGAGTTGAACACTTGTTTTGAAAGAGGAGTTTTGAAACACTCTTTTTGTAGAATCTGCAAGTGTTCATTTGGAGCGCTTTGAGGCCTAAGGTGGAAAAGGAAATATCTTCACATAAAACCTAGACAGAAGCATTCTTTGAAACTTCTTTATGATGTGTGCATTCAACTCACAGAGTTGAACCTTCCTTTTCATGGAGCGGTTTGGAAAGAGTCTTTTTGCAGCATCTGCAAGTGGATATTTGGAGCTCTTTCAGGCCTTTGTTAGAAACGGGAATATCTTCCCATAAAAACTGGACAGAAGCATTCTCACAAACTGCTTTGTGATGTGTGTGTTTAACTCACATAGTTGAACCTTTCCTTTGCTAGAGCAGTTATGAAACAGTCTTTTTGTAGAATTTGCAAGTGTTCATTTGGAGCGATTTGAGGCCTATGGTGGAAATTGAAATATCTTCACATATCAACCAGGCAGAAGCATTCTCAGAAACCTCTTTATGATGTGTGCATTCAACTCAGAGAGATAAGCCTTCCTTTTGATAGAGCAGTTTTGAAACTCTGTTTTTGCAGAATCTGCAAGTGGATATTTGGAGCCCTTTCAGGCCTTCGTTGGAAACGGGAATATCTTCCCATAAAAACTCAACAGAAGCGTTCTGTGAAACTGCTTTGTGTAGTATGAATCCAACTCACAGAGTTGAACACTTCTTTTGAAAGAGCAGTTTTGAAACACTCTTTTTGTAGAATCTGCAAGTGTTCATTTAGAGCACTTTGAGGCCTATGGTGGAAAAGGAAATATCTTCACATAAAACCTAGACAGAAGCATTCTTTGAAACTTCTTTATGATGTGTGCCTTCAACTCACAGAGTTGAACCTTCCTTTTCATGGAGCAGTTTGGAAAGAGTCTTTTTACAGCATCTGCAAGTGGATATTTGGAGCCCTTTCAGGCCTTCGTTGGAAACGGGAATATCTTCCCATAAAAACTAAACAGAAGCGTTCTGTGAAACTGCTTTGTGTAGTATGAATCCAACTCACAGAGTTGAACACTTCTTTAGAAAGAGCAGTTTTGAAACACTCTTTTTGTAGAATCTGCAAGTGTTCATTTGGAGCACTTTGAGGCCTATGGTGGAAAAGGAAATATCTTCACATAAAACCTAGACAGAAGCATTCTTTGAAACTTCTTTATGATGTGTGCATTCAACTCACAGAGTTGAACCTTCCTTTTCATGGAGCGGTTTAGAAAGAGTCTTTTTGCAGCATCTGCAAGTGGATATTTGGAGCTCTTTCATGCCTTCTTTATAAACGGGAATATCTTCCCATAAAAACTGGACAGAAGCATTCTCACAAACTGCTTTGTGATGTGTGTGTTTAACTCACATAGTTGAACCTTTCCTTTGCTAGAGCAGTTATGAAACACTCTTTTTGTAGAATTTGCATGTGTTCATTTGGAGCGATTTGAGGACTACGGTGGAAATTGAAATATCTTCACATATCAACCAGGCAGAAGCATTCTCAGAAACCTCTTTATGATCTGTGCATTCAACTCAGGGAGATAAGCCTTCCTTTTGATAGAGCAGTTTTGAAACTCTGTTTTTGCAGAATCTGCAAGTGGATATTTGGAGCCCTTTCAGGCCTTCGTTGGAAACGGGAATATCTTCCCATAAAAACTAAACAGAAGCGTTCTGTGAAACTGCTTTGTGTAGTATGAATCCAACTCACAGAGTTGAACACTTCTTTAGAAAGAGCAGTTTTGAAACACTCTTTTTGTAGAATCTGCAAGTGTTCATTTGGAGCGCTTTGAGGCCTACGGTGGAAAAGGAAATATCTTCACATAAAACCTAGACAGAAGCATTCTTTGAAACTTCTTTATGATGTGTGCCTTCACCTCACAGAGTTGAACCTTCCTTTTCACGGAGCAGTTTGGAAAGAGTCTTTTTGCAGCATCTGCAAGTGGATATTTGGAGCCTTTCAGGCCTTCGTTGGAAACGGGAATATCTTCCCATAAAAACTAAACAGAAGCGTTCTGTGAAACTGCTTTGTGTAGTATGAATCCAACTCACAGAGTTGAACACTTCTTTTGAAAGAGCAGTTTTGAAACACTCTTTTTGTAGAATCTGCAAGTGTTCATTTGGAGCACTTTGAGGCCTATGGTGGAAAAGGAAATATCTTCACATAAAACCTAGACAGAAGCATTCTTTGAAACTTCTTTATGATGTGTGCCTTCAACTAACAGAGTTGAACCTTCCTTTTCATGGAGCAGTTTGGAAAGAGTCTTTTTGCAGCATCTGCAAGTGGATATTTGGAGCCCTTTCAGGCCTTCGTTGGAAACGGGAATATCTTCCCATAAAAACTAAACAGAAGCGTTCTGTGAAACTGCTTTGTGTAGTATGAATCCAACTCACAGAGTTGAACACTTCTTTAGAAAGAGCAGTTTTGAAACACTCTTTTTGTAGAATCTGCAAGTGTTCATTTGGAGCGCTTTGAGGCCTATGGTGGAAAAGGAAATATCTTCACATAAAACCTAGACAGAAGCATTCTTTGAAACTTCTTTATGATGTGTGCCTTCACCTCACAGAGTTGAACCTTCCTTTTCACGGAGCAGTTTGGAAAGAGTCTTTTTGCAGCATCTGCAAGTGGATATTTTGAGCCTTTCAGGCCTTCGTTGGAAACGGGAATATCTTCCCATAAAAACTAAACAGAAGCGTTCTGTGAAACTGCTTTGTGTAGTATGAATCCAACTCACAGAGTTGAACACTTCTTTTCAAAGAGCAGTTTTGAAACACTCTTTTTGAAGAATCTGCAAGTGTTCATTTGGAGCACATTGAGGCCTATTGTGGAAAAGGAAATATCTTCACTTATAAACCAGGCAGAAGCATTCTCAGAAACGACTTTATGATGTGTGCATTCAACTCGGAGAGAGAAGCCTTTCTTTTGATAGAGCAGTTTTGAAACTCTGTTTTTGCAGCATCTGCAAGTGGATATTTCGAGCCCTTTCAGGCCTTCGTTGGAAACGGGAATATCTTCCCATAAAAACTAAACAGAAGCGTTCGGTGAAACTGCTTTGTGTAGTATGAATCCAACTCACAGAGCTGAACACTTATTTTGAAAGAGCAGTTTTGAAACACTCTTTTTGTAGAATCTGAAAGTGTTCCTTTGGAGCACTTTGAGGCCTATGGTGGAAAAGGAAATATCTTCACATAAAACCTAGACAGAAGCATTCTTTGAAACTTCTTTATGATGTGTGCATTCAACTCACAGAGTTGAACCTTCCTTTTCATGGAGCAGTTTGGAAAGAGTCTTTTTGCAGCATCTGCAAGTGGATATTTGGAGCCCTTTCAGGCCTTCGTTGGAAACGGGAATATCTTCCCATAAAAACTAAACAGAAGCGTTCTGTGAAACTGCTTTGTGTAGTATGAATCCAACTCACAGAGTTGAACACTTCTTTAGAAAGAGCAGTTTTGAAACACTCTTTTTGTAGAATCTGCAAGTGTTCATTTGGAGCGCTTTGAGGCCTACGGTGGAAAAGGAAATATCTTCACATAAAACCTAGACAGAAGCATTCTTTGAAACTTCTTTATGATGTGTGCCTTCACCTCACAGAGTTGAACCTTCCTTTTCACGGAGCAGTTTGGAAAGAGTCTTTTTGCAGCATCTGCAAGTGGATATTTGGAGCCTTTCAGGCCTTCGTTGGAAACGGGAATATCTTCCCATTAAAACTAAACAGAAGCGTTCTGTGAAACTGCTTTGTGTAGTATGAATCCAACTCACAGAGTTGAACACTTCTTTTCAAAGAGCAGTTTTGAAACACTCTTTTTGTAGAATCTGCAAGTGTTCATCTGGAGCACTTTGAGGCCTATGGTGGAAAAGGAAATATAGTCATAAAACCTAGACAGAAGCATTCTTTGAAACTTCTTTATGATGTGTGCATTCAACTCACAGAGTTGAACCTTCCTTTTCATGGAGCAGTTTGGAAAGAGTCTTTTTGCAGCATCTGCAAGTGGATATTTGGAGCCCTTTCAGGCCTTCGTTGGAAACGGGAATATCTTCCCATAAAAACTAAACAGAAGCGTTCTGTGAAACTGCTTTGTGTAGTATGAATCCAACTCACCGAGTTGAACACTTCTTTTGAAAGAGCAGTTTTGAAACACTCTTTTTGTAGAATCTGCAAGTGTTCATTTGGAGCACTTTGAGGCCTATGGTGGAAAAGGAAATATCTTCACATAAAACCTAGACAGAAGCATTCTTTGAAACTTCTTTATGATGTGTGCCTTCAACTCACAGAGTTGAACCTTCCTTTTCATGGAGCAGTTTGGAAAGAGTCTTTTTGCAGCATCTGCAAGTGGATATTTGGAGCCCTTTCAGGCCTTCGTTGGAAACGGGAATATCGTCCCATAAAAACTAAACAGAAGCGTTCTGTGAAACTGCTTTGTGTAGTATGAATCCAACTCACAGAGTTGAACACTTCTTTTGAAAGAGCAGTTTTGAAACACTCTTTTTGTAGAATCTGCAAGTGTTCATTTGGAGCACTTTGAGGCCTATGGTGGAAAAGGAAATATCTTCACATAAAACCTAGACAGAAGCATTCTTTGAAACTTCTTTATGATGTATGCATTCAACTCACAGAGTTGAACTTTCCTTTTCATGGAGCAGTTTGGAAAGAGTCTTTTTGCAGCATCTGCAAGTGGATATTTGGAGCCCTTTCAGGCCTTCGTTGGAAACGGGAATATCTTCCCATAAAAACTAAACAGAAGCGTTCTGTGAAACTGCTTTGTGTAGTATGAATCCAACTCACAGAGTTGAACACTTCTTTTGAAAGAGTCGTTTTGAAACACTCTTTTTGTAGAATCTGCAAGTGTTCATTTGGAGCGCTTTGAGGCCTAAGGTGGAAAAGGAAATATCTTCACATAAAACCTAGACAGAAGCATTCTTGGAAACTTCTTTATGATGTGTGCATTCAACTCACAGAGTTGAACCTTCCTTTTCATGGAGCGGTTTGGAAAGAGTCTTTTTGCAGCATCTGCAAGTGGATATTTGGAGCTCTTTCAGGCCTTTGTTAGAAACGGGAATATCTTCCCATAAAAACTGGACAGAAGCATTCTCACAAACTTCTTTGTGATGTGTGTGTTTAACTCACATAGTTGAACCTTTCCTTTGCTAGAGCAGTTATGAAACACTCTTTTTGTAGAATTTGCAAGTGTTCATTTGGAGAGATTTGAGGCCTATGGTGGAAATTGAAATATCTTCACATATCAACCAGGCAGAAGCATTCTCAGAAACCTCTTTATGATGTGTGCATTCAACTCAGAGAGATAAGCCTTCCTTTTGATAGAGCAGTTTTGAAACTCTGTTTTTGCAGAATCTGCAAGTGGATATTTGGAGCCCTCTCAGGCCTTCGTTGGAAACGGGAATATCTTCCCATAAAAACTGGACAGAAGCATTCTCACAAACTGCTTTGTGATGTGTGTGTTTAACTCACATAGTTAAACCTTTCCTTTGCTAGAGCAGTTATGAAACACTCTTTTTGTAGAATTTGCAAGTGTTCATTTGGAGCGATTTGAGGCCTATGGTGGAAATTGAAATATCTTCACATATCAACCAGGCAGAAACATTCTCAGAAACCTCTTTATGATGTGTGCATTCAACTCAGAGAGATAAGCCTTCCTTTTGATAGAGCAGTTTTGAAACTCTGTTTTTGCAGAATCTGCAAGTGGATATTTGGAGCCCTTTCAGGCCTTCGTTGGAAACGGGAATGTCTTCCCATGAAAACTAAACAGAAGCGTTCTGTGAAACTGCTTTGTGTAGTATGAATCCAACTCACAGAGTTGAACACTTCTTTAGAAAGAGCAGTTTTGAAACACTCTTTTTGTAGAATCTGCAAGTGTTCATTTGGAGCGCTTTCAGGCCTATGGTGGAAAAGGAAATATCTTCACATAAAACCTAGACAGAAGCATTCTTTGAAACTTCTTTATGATGTGTGCCTTCACCTCACAGAGTTGAACCTTCCTTTTCACGGAGCAGTTTGGAAAGAGTCTTTTTGCAGCATCTGCAAGTGGATATTTGGAGCCTTTCAGGCCTTCGTTGGAAACGGGAATATCTTCCCATAAAAACTAAACAGAAGCGTTCTGTGAAACTGCTTTGTGTAGTATGAATCCAACTCACAGAGTTGAACACTTCTTTTGAAAGAGCAGTTTTGAAACACTCTTTTTGAAGAATCTGCAAGTGTTCATTTGGAGCACATTGAGGCCTATTGTGGAAAAGGAAATATCTTCACTTATAAACCAGGCAGAAGCATTCTCAGAAACCTCTTTATGATGTGTGCATTCAACTCGGAGAGAGAAGCCTTCCTTTTGATAGAGCAGTTTTGAAACTCTGTTTTTGCAGCAT
This sequence comes from Pongo abelii, assembly GCF_028885655.2. NCBI lineage: Eukaryota > Metazoa > Chordata > Mammalia > Primates > Hominidae > Pongo > Pongo abelii. Next base: position 27,092,469 of record NC_072005.2, read on the forward strand.
CTGCAAGTGGATATTTGGAGCCCTTTCAGGCCTTCATTGGAAACGGGAATATCTTCCCATAAAAACTAAACAGAAGCGTTCGGTGAAACTGCTTTGTGTAGTATGAATCCAACTCACAGAGCTGAACACTTATTTTGAAATAGCAGTTTTGAAACACTCTTTTTGTAGAATCTGAAAGTGTTCATTTGGAGCACTTTGAGGCCTATGGTGGAAAAGGAAATATCTTCACATAAAACCTAGACAGAAGCATTCTTTGAAACTTCTTTATGATGTGTGCATTCAACTCACAGAGTTGAACCTTCCTTTTCATGGAGCAGTTTGGAAAGAGTCTTTTTGCAGCATCTGCAAGTGGATATTTGGAGCCCTTTCAGGCCTTCGTTGGAAACGGGAATATCTTCCCATAAAAACTAAACAGAAGCGTTCTGTGAAACTGCTTTGTGTAGTATGAATCCAATTCACAGAGTTGAACACTTCTTTTGAAAGAGCAGTTTTGAAACACTCTTTTTGTAGAATCTGCAAGTGTTCATTTGGAGCACTTTGAGGCCTATGGTGGAAAAGGAAATATCTTCACATAAAACCTAGACAGAAGCATTCTTTGAAACTTCTTTATGATGTGTGCCTTCAAGTCACAGAGTTGAACCTTCCTTTTCATGGAGCAGTTTGGAAAGAGTCTTTTTGCAGCATCTGCAAGTGGATATTTGGAGCCCTTTCAGGCCTTCTTTGGCAACGGGAATATCTTCCCATAAAAACTAAACAGAAGCGTTCTGTGAAACTGCTTTGTGTAGTATGAATCCAACTCACAGAGTTGAACACTTCTTTTGAAAGAGCAGTTTTGAAACACTCTTTTTGTAGAATCTGCAAGTGTTCATTTGGAGCACTTTGAGGCCTATGGTGGAAAAGGAAATATCTTCACATAAAACCTAGACAGAAGCATTCTTTGAAACTTCTTTATCATGTATGCATTCAACTCACAGAGTTGAACTTTCCTTTTCATGGAGCAGTTTGGAAAGAGTCTTTTTGCAGCATCTGCAAGTGGATATTTGGAGCCCTTTCAGGCCTTCGTTGGAAACGGGAATATCTTCCCATAAAAACTAAACAGAAGCGTTCTGTGAAACTGCTTTGTGTAGTATGAATCCAACTCACAGAGTTGAACACTTCTTTTGAAAGAGTAGTTTTGAAACACACTTTTTGTAGAATCTGCAAGTGTTCATTTTGAGCGCTTTGAGGCCTAAGGTGGAAAAGGAAATATCTTCACATAAAACCTAGACAGAAGCATTCTTTGAAACTTCTTTATGATGTGTGCATTCAACTCACAGAGTTGAACCTTCCTTTTCATGGAGCGGTTTGGAAAGAGTCTTTTTGCAGCATCTGCAAGTGGATATTTGGAGCTCTTTCAGGCCTTTGTTAGAAACGGGAATATCTTCCCATAAAAACTGGACAGAAGCATTCTCACAAACTGCTTTGTGATGTGTGTGTTTAACTCACATAGTTGAACCTTTCCTTTGCTAGAGCAGTTATGAAACACTCTTTTTGTAGAATTTGCAAGTGTTCATTTGGAGAGATTTGAGGCCTATGGTGGAAATTGAAATATCTTCACATATCAACCAGGCAGAAGCATTCTCAGAAACCTCTTTATGATGTGTGCATTCAACTCAGAGAGATAAGCCTTCCTTTTGATAGAGCAGTTTTGAAACTCTGTTTTTGCAGAATCTGCAAGTGGATATTTGGAGCCCTCTCAGGCCTTCGTTGGAAACGGGAATATCTTCCCATAAAAACTGGACAGAAGCATTCTCACAAACTGCTTTGTGATGTGTGTGTTTAACTCACATAGTTGAACCTTTCCTTTGCTAGAGCAGTTATGAAACACTCTTTTTGTAGAATTTGCAAGTGTTCATTTGGAGCGATTTGAGGCCTATGGTGGAAATTGAAATATCTTCACATATCAACCAGGCAGAAGCATTCTCAGAAACCTCTTTATGATGTGTGCATTCAACTCGGAGAGAGAAGCCTTCCTTTTGATAGAGCAGTTTTGAAACTCTGTTTTTGCAGCATCTGCAAGTGGATATTTGGAGCCCTTTCAGGCCTTCGTTGGAAACGGGAATATCTTCCCATAAAAACTAAACAGAAGCGTTCGGTGAAACTGCTTTGTGTAGTATGAATCCAACTCACAGAGCTGAACACTTGTTTTGAAAGAGCAGTTTTGAAACACTCTTTTTGTAGAATCTGAAAGTGTTCATTTGGAGCACTTTGAGGCCTATGGTGGAAAAGGAAATATCTTCACATAAAACCTAGACAGAAGCATTCTTTGAAACTTCTTTATGATGTGTGCATTCAACTCACAGAGTTGAACCTTCCTTTTCATGGAGCAGTTTGGAAAGAGTCTTTTTGCAGCATCTGCAAGTGGATATTTGGAGCCCTTTCAGGCCTTCGTTGGAAACGGGAATATCTTCCCATAAAAACTAAACAGAAGCGTTCTGTGAAACTGCTTTGTGTAGTATGAATCCAACTCACAGAGTTGAACACTTCTTTAGAAAGAGCAGTTTTGAAACACTCTTTTTGTAGAATCTGCAAGTGTTCATTTGGAGCGCTTTGAGGCCTACGGTGGAAAAGGAAATATCTTCACATAAAACCTAGACAGAAGCATTCTTTGAAACTTCTTTATGATGTGTGCCTTCACCTCACAGAGTTGAACCTTCCTTTTCACGGAGCAGTTTGGAAAGAGTCTTTTTGCAGCATCTGCAAGTGGATATTTGGAGCCTTTCAGGCCTTCGTTGGAAACGGGAATATCTTCCCATAAAAACTAAACAGAAGTGTTCTGTGAAACTGCTTTGTGTAGTATGAATCCAACTCACAGAGTTGAACACTTCTTTTCAAAGAGCAGTTTTGAAACACTCTTTTTGTAGAATCTGCAAGTGTTCATTTGGAGCACATTGAGGCCTATTGTGGAAAAGGAAATATCTTCACTTATAAACCAGGCAGAAGCATTCTCAGAAACCTCTTTATGATGTGTGCATTCAACTCGGAGAGAGAAGCCTTCCTTTTGATAGAGCAGTTTTGAAACTCTGTTTTTGCAGCATCTGCAAGTGGATATTTGGAGCCCTTTCAGGCCTTCGTTGGAAACGGGAATATCTTCCCATAAAAACTAAACAGAAGCGTTCTGTGAAACTACTTTGTGTAGTATGAATCCAACTCACAGAGTTGAACACTTCTTTTGAAAGAGCAGTTTTGAAACACTCTTTTTGTAGAATCTGCAAGTGTTCGTTTGGGGCGAATTGAGGCCTATTGTGGAAAAGGAAATATCTTCACTTATAAACCAGGCAGAATCATTCTCGTAAACCTCTTTATGATGTGTGCATTCAACTCGGAGAGAGAAGCCTTCCTTTTGGTAGAGCAGTTTTGAAACTCTGTGATTGCAGCATCTGCAAGTGGATATTTGGAGCCCTTTCAGGCCTTCGTTGGAAACGGGAATATCTTCCCATAAAAACTAAACAGAAGCGTTCTGTGAAACTGCTTTGTGTAGTATGAATCCAACTCACAGAGTTGAACACTTCTTTTGAAAGAGGAGTTTTGAAACACTCTTTTTGTAGAATCTGCAAGTGTTCATTTGGAGCGCTTTGAGGCCTAAGGTGGAAAAGGAAATATCTTCACATAAAACCTAGACAGAAGCATTCTTTGAAACTTCTTTATGATGTGTGCATTCAACTCACAGAGTTGAACCTTCCTTTTCATGGAGCGGTTTGGAAAGAGTCTTTTTGCAGCATCTGCAAGTGGATATTTGGAGCTCTTTCAGGCCTTTGTTAGAAACGGGAATATCTTCCCATAAAAACTGGACAGAAGCATTCTCACAAACTGCTTTGTGATGTTTGTTTTTAACTCACATAGTTGAACCTTTCCTTTGCTAGAGCAGTTATGAAACAGTCTTTTTGTAGAATTTGCAAGTGTTCATTTGGAGCGATTTGAGGCCTATGGTGGAAATTGAAATATCTTCACATATCAACCAGGCAGAAGCATTCTCAGAAACCTCTTTATGATGTGTGCATTCAACTCAGAGAGATAAGCCTTCCTTTTGATAGAGCAGTTTTGAAACTCTGTTTTTGCAGAATCTGCAAGTGGATATTTGGAGCCCTTTCAGGCCTTCGTTGGAAACGGGAATATCTTCCCATAAAAACTCAACAGAAGCGTTCTGTGAAACTGCTTTGTGTAGTATGAATCCAACTCACAGAGTTGAACACTTCTTTTGAAAGAGCAGTTTTGAAACACTCTTTTTGTAGAATCTGCAAGTGTTCATTTAGAGCACTTTGAGGCCTATGGTGGAAAAGGAAATATCTTCACATAAAACCTAGACAGAAGCATTCTTTGAAACTTCTTTATGATGTGTGCCTTCAACTCACAGAGTTGAACCTTCCTTTTCATGGAGCAGTTTGGAAAGAGTCTTTTTACAGCATCTGTAAGTGGATATTTGGAGCCCTTTCAGGCCTTCGTTGGAAACGGGAATATCTTCCCATAAAAACTAAACAGAAGCGTTCTGTGAAACTGCTTTGTGTAGTATGAATCCAACTCACAGAGTTGAACACTTCTTTAGAAAGAGCAGTTTTGAAACACTCTTTTTGTAGAATCTGCAAGTGTTCATTTGGAGCACTTTGAGGCCTATGGTGGAAAAGGAAATATCTTCACATAAAACCTAGACAGAAGCATTCTTTGAAACTTCTTTATGATGTGTGCATTCAACTCACAGAGTTGAACCTTCCTTTTCATGGAGCGGTTTGGAAAGAGTCTTTTTGCAGCATCTGCAAGTGGATATTTGGAGCTCTTTCATGCCTTCTTTATAAACGGGAATATCTTCCCATAAAAACTGGACAGAAGCATTCTCACAAACTGCTTTGTGATGTGTGTGTTTAACTCACATAGTTGAACCTTTCCTTTGCTAGAGCAGTTATGAAACACTCTTTTTGTAGAATTTGCATGTGTTCATTTGGAGCGATTTGAGGACTACGGTGGAAATTGAAATATCTTCACATATCAACCAGGCAGAAGCATTCTCAGAAACCTCTTTATGATCTGTGCATTCAACTCAGGGAGATAAGCCTTCTTTTTGATAGAGCAGTTTTGAAACTCTGTTTTTGCAGAATCTGCAAGTGGATATTTGGAGCCTTTCAGGCCTTCGTTGGAAACGGGAATATCTTCCCATAAAAACTAAACAGAAGCGTTCTGTGAAACTGCTTTGTGTAGTATGAATCCAACTCACAGAGTTGAACACTTCTTTAGAAAGAGCAGTTTTGAAACACTCTTTTTGTAGAATCTGCAAGTGTTCATTTGGAGCGCTTTGAGGCCTACGGTGGAAAAGGAAATATCTTCACATAAAACCTAGACAGAAGCATTCTTTGAAACTTCTTTATGATGTGTGCCTTCACCTCACAGAGTTGAACCTTCCTTTTCATGGAGCAGTTTGGAAAGAGTCTTTTTGCAGCATCTGCAAGTGGATATTTGGAGCCCTTTCAGGCCTTCGTTGGAAACGGGAATATCTTCCCATAAAAACTAAACAGAAGCGTTCTGTGAAACTGCTTTGTGTAGTATGAATCCAACTCACAGAGTTGAACACTTCTTTAGAAAGAGCAGTTTTGAAACACTCTTTTTGTAGAATCTGCAAGTGTTCATTTGGAGCGCTTTGAGGCCTATGGTGGAAAAGGAAATATCTTCACATAAAACCTAGACAGAAGCATTCTTTGAAACTTCTTTATGATGTGTGCCTTCACCTCACAGAGTTGAACCTTCCTTTTCACGGAGCAGTTTGGAAAGAGTCTTTTTGCAGCATCTGCAAGTGGATATTTTGAGCCTTTCAGGCCTTCGTTGGAAACGGGAATATCTTCCCATAAAAACAAAACAGAAGCGTTCTGTGAAACTGCTTTGTGTAGTATGAATCCAACTCACAGAGTTGAACACTTCTCTTCAAAGAGCAGTTTTGAAACACTCTTTTTGAAGAATCTGCAAGTGTTCATTTGGAGCACATTGAGGCCTATTGTGGAAAAGGAAATATCTTAACTTATAAACCAGGCAGAAGCATTCTCAGAAACGTCTTTATGATGTGTGCATTCAACTCGGAGAGAGAAGCCTTCCTTTTGATACAGCAGTTTTGAAACTCTGTTTTTGCAGCATCTGCAAGTGGATATTTGGAGCCCTTTCAGGCCTTCGTTGGAAACGGGAATATCTTCCCATAAAAACTAAACAGAAGCATTCGGTGAAACTGCTTTGTGTAGTATGAATCCAACTCACAGAGCTGAACACTTATTTTGAAAGAGCAGTTTTGAAACACTCTTTTTGTAGAATCTGAAAGTGTTCCTTTGGAGCACTTTGAGGCCTATGGTGGAAAAGGAAATATCTTCACATAAAACCTAGACAGAAGCATTCTTTGAAACTTCTTTATGATGTGTGCATTCAACTCACAGAGTTGAACCTTCCTTTTCATGGAGCAGTTTGGAAAGAGTCTTTTTGCAGCATCTGCAAGTGGATATTTGGAGCCCTTTCAGGCCTTCGTTGGAAAAGGGAATATCTTCCCATAAAAACTAAACAGAAGCGTTCTGTGAAACTGCTTTGTGTAGTATGAATCCAACTCACAGAGTTGAACACTTCTTTAGAAAGAGCAGTTTTGAAACACTCTTTTTGTAGAATCTGCAAGTGTTCATTTGGAGCGCTTTGAGGCCTAAGGTGGAAAAGGAAATATCTTCACATAAAACCTAGACAGAAGCATTCTTTGAAACTTCTTTATGATGTGTGCCTTCACCTCACAGAGTTGAACCTTCCTTTTCACGGAGCAGTTTGGAAAGAGTCTTTTTGCAGCATCTGCAAGTGGATATTTGGAGCCTTTCAGGCCTTCGTTGGAAACGGGAATATCTTCCCATAAAAACTAAACAGAAGCGTTCTGTGAAACTGCTTTGTGTAGTATGAATCCAACTCACAGAGTTGAACACTTCTTTTCAAAGAGCAGTTTTGAAACACTCTTTTTGTAGAATCTGCAAGTGTTCATTTGGAGCACTTTGAGGCCTATGGTGGAAAAGGAAATATAGTCATAAAACCTAGACAGAAGCATTCTTTGAAACTTCTTTATGATGTGTGCATTCAACTCACAGAGTTGAAACTTCCTTTTCATGGAGCAGTTTGGAAAGAGTCTTTTTGCAGCATCTGCAAGTGGATATTTGGAGCCCTTTCAGGCCTTCGTTGGAAACGGGAATATCTTCCCATAAAAACTAAACAGAAGCGTTCTGTGAAACTTCTTTGTGTAGTATGAATCCAACTCACCGAGTTGAACACTTCTTTTGAAAGAGCAGTTTTGAAACACTCTTTTTGTAGAATCTGCAAGTGTTCATTTGGAGCACTTTGAGGCCTATGGTGGAAAAGGAAATATCTTCACATAAAACCTAGACAGAAGCATTCTTTGAAACTTCTTTATGATGTGTGCCTTCAACTCACAGAGTTGAACCTTCCTTTTCATGGAGCTGTTTGGAAAGAGTCTTTTTGCAGCATCTGCAAGTGGATATTTGGAGCCCTTTCAGGCCTTCGTTGGAAACGGGAATATCGTCCCATAAAAACTAAACAGAAGCGTTCTGTGAAACTGCTTTGTGTAGTATGAATCCAACTCACAGAGTTGAACACTTCTTTTGAAAGAGCAGTTTTGAAACACTCTTTTTGTAGAATCTGCAAGTGTTCATTTGGAGCACTTTGAGGCCTATGGTGGAAATGGAAATATCTTCACATAAAACCTAGACAGAAGCATTCTTTGAAACTTCTTTATGATGTGTGAATTCAACTCACAGAGTTGAACTTTCCTTTTCATGGAGCAGTTTGTAAAGAGTCTTTTTGCAGCATCTGCAAGTGGATATTTGGAGCCCTTTCAGGCCTTCGTTGGAAACGGGAATATCTTCCCATAAAAATTAAACAGAAGCGTTCTGTGAAACTTCTTTGTGTAGTATGAATCCAACACACAGAGTTGAACACTTCTTTAGAAAGAGCAGTTTTGAAACACTCTTTTTGTAGAATCTGCAAGTGTTCATTTGGAGTGCTTTTAGGCCAATATTGGAAAAGGAAATATCTTCACATAAAACCTAGACAGAAGCATTCTTTGAAACTTCTTTATGATGTGTGCCTTCAAGTCACAGAGTTGAACCTTCCTTTTCATGGAGCAGTTTGGAAAGAGTCTTTTTGCAGCATCTGCAAGTGGATATTTGGAGCCCTTTCAGGCCTTCGTTGGCAACGGGAATATCTTCCCATAAAAACTAAACAGAAGCGTTCTGTGAAACTGCTTTGTGTAGTACGAAGCCAACTCACAGAGTTGAACACTTCTTTTGAAAGAGCAGTTTTGAAACACTCTTTTTGTAGAATCTGCAAGTGTTCATTTGGAGCACTTTGAGGCCTATGGTGGAAAAGGAAATATCTTCACATAAAACCTAGACAGAAGCATTCTTTGAAACTTCTTTATCATGTATGCATTCAACTCACAGAGTTGAACTTTCCTTTTCATGGAGCAGTTTGGAAAGAGTCTTTTTGCAGCATCTGCAAGTGGATATTTGGAGCCCTTTCAGGCCTTCGTTGGAAACGGGAATATCTTCCCATAAAAACTAAACAGAAGCGTTCTGTGAAACTGCTTTGTGTAGTATGAATCCAACTCACAGAGTTGAACACTTCTTTTGAAAGAGTCGTTTTGAAACACTCTTTTTGTAGAATCTGCAAGTGTTCATTTGGAGCGCTTTGAGGCCTAAGGTGGAAAAGGAAATATCTTCACATAAAACCTAGACAGAAGCATTCTTTGAAACTTCTTTATGATGTGTGCATTCAACTCACAGAGTTGAACCTTCCTTTTCATGGAGCGGTTTGGAAAGAGTCTTTTTGCAGCATCTGCAAGTGGATATTTGGAACTCTTTCAGGCCTTTGTTAGAAACGGGAATATCTTCCCATAAAAACTGGACAGAAGCATTCTCACAAACTGCTTTGTGATGTGTGTGTTTAACTCACATAGTTGAACCTTTCCTTTGCTAGAGCAGTTATGAAACAGTCTTTTTGTAGAATTTGCAAGTGTTCATTTGGAGCGATTTGAGGCCTATGGTGGAAATTGAAATATCTTCACATATCAACCAGGCAGAAGCATTCTCAGAAACCTCTTTATGATGTGTGCATTCAACTCAGAGAGATAAGCCTTCCTTTTGATAGAGCAGTTTTGAAACTCTGTTTTTGCAGAATCTGCAAGTGGATATTTGGAGCCCTTTCAGGCCTTCGTTGGAAACGGGAATATCTTCCCATAAAAACTCAACAGAAGCGTTCTGTGAAACTGCTTTGTGTAGTATGAATCCAACTCACAGAGTTGAACACTTCTTTAGAAAGAGCAGTTTTGAAACACTCTTTTTGTAGAATCTGCAAGTGTTCATTTGGAGCACATTGAGGCCTATTGTGGAAAAGGAAATATCTTCACTTATAAACCAGGCAGAAGCATTCTCAGAAACCTCTTTATGATGTGTGCATTCAACTCGGAGAGAGAAGCCTTCCTTTTGATAGAGCAGTTTTGAAACTCTGTTTTTGCAGCATCTGCAAGTGGATATTTGGAGCGCTTTCAGGCCTTCGTTGGAAACGGGAATATCTTCCCATAAAAACTAAACAGAAGCGTTCTGTGAAACTGCTTTGTGTAGTATGAATCCAACTCACAGAGTTGAACACTTCTTTTGAAAGAGCAGTTTTGAAACACTCTTTTTGTAGAATCTGCAAGTGTTCATTTGGAGCACTTTGAGGCCTATGGTGGAAAAGGAAATATCTTCACATAAAACCTAGACAGAAGCATTCTTTGAAACTTCTTTATGATGTGTGCGTTCAACTCACAGAGTTGAACCTTCCTTTTCATGGAGCAGTTTGAAAGAGTCTTTTTGCAGCATCTGCAAGTGGATATTTGGAGCCCTTTCAGGCCTTCGTTGGAAACGGGAATATCTTCCCATAAAAACTAAACACAAGCGTTCTGTGAAACTGCTTTGTGTAGTATGAATCCAACTCACAGAGTTGAACACTTCTTTTGAAAGAGCAGTTTTGAAACACTCTTTTTGTAGAATCTGCAAGTGTTCATTTGGAGTGCTTTTAGGCCAATATTGGAAAAGGAAATATCTTCACATAAAACCTAGACAGAAGCATTCTTTGAAACTTCTTTATGATGTGTGCCTTCAAGTCACAGAGTTGAACCTTCCTTTTCATGGAGCAGTTTGGAAAGAGTCTTTTTGCAGCATCTGCAAGTGGATATTTGGAGCCCTTTCAGGCCTTCGTTGGCAACGGGAATATCTTCCCATAAAAACTAAACAGAAGCGTTCTGTGAAACTGCTTTGTGTAGTATGAAGCCAACTCACAGAGTTGAACACTTCTTTTGAAAGAGCAGTTTTGAAACACTCTTTTTGTAGAATCTGCAAGTGTTCATTTGGAGCACTTTGAGGCCTATGGTGGAAAAGGAAATATCTTCACATAAAACCTAGACAGAAGCATTCTTTGAAACTTCTTTATCATGTATGCATTCAACTCACAGAGTTGAACTTTCCTTTTCATGGAGCAGTTTGGAAGGAGTCTTTTTGCAGCATCTGCAAGTGGATATTTGGAGCCCTTTCAGGCCTTCGTTGGAAACGGGAATATCTTCCCATAAAAACTAAACAGAAGCGTTCTGTGAAACTGCTTTGTGTAGTATGAATCCAACTCACAGAGTTGAACACTTCTTTTGAAAGAGTCGTTTTGAAACACTCTTTTTGTAGAATCTGCAAGTGTTCATTTGGAGCGCTTTGAGGCCTAAGGTGGAAAAGGAAATATCTTCACATAAAACCTAGACAGAAGCATTCTTTGAAACTTCTTTATGATGTGTGCATTCAACTCACAGAGTTGAACCTTCCTTTTCATGGAGCGGTTTGGAAAGAGTCTTTTTGCAGCATCTGCAAGTGGATATTTGGAGCTCTTTCAGGCCTTTGTTAGAAACGGGAATATCTTCCCATAAAAACTGGACAGAAGCATTCTCACAAACTGCTTTGTGATGTGTGTGTTTAACTCACATAGTTGAACCTTTCCTTTGCTAGAGCAGTTATGAAACAGTCTTTTTGTAGAATTTGCAAGTGTTCATTTGGAGCGATTTGAGGCCTATGGTGGAAATTGAAATATCTTCACATATCAACCAGGCAGAAGCATTCTCAGAAACCTCTTTATGATGTGTGCATTCAACTCAGAGAGATAAGCCTTCCTTTTGATAGAGCAGTTTTGAAACTCTGTTTTTGCAGAATCTGCAAGTGGATATTTGGAGCCCTTTCAGGCCTTCGTTGGAAACGGGAATATCTTCCCATAAAAACTCAACAGAAGCGTTCTGTGAAACTGCTTTGTGTAGTATGAATCCAACTCACAGAGTTGAACACTTCTTTAGAAAGAGCAGTTTTGAAACACTCTTTTTGTAGAATCTGCAAGTGTTCATTTGGAGCACATTGAGGCCTTCTGTGGAAAAGGAAATATCTTCACTTATAAACCAGGCAGAAGCATTCTCAGAAACCTCTTTATGATGTGTGCATTCAACTCGGAGAGAGAAGCCTTCCTTTTGATAGAGCAGTTTTGAAACTCTGTTTTTGCAGCATCTGCAAGTGGATATTTGGAGCCCTTTCAGGCCTTCGTTGGAAACGGGAATATCTTCCCATAAAAACTAAACAGAAGCGTTCTGTGAAACTGCTTTGTGTAGTATGAATCCAACTCACAGAGTTGAACACTTCTTTTGAAAGAGCAGTTTTGAAACACTCTTTTTGTAGAATCTGCAAGTGTTCATTTGGAGCACTTTGAGGCCTATGGTGGAAAAGGAAATATCTTCACATAAAACCTAGACAGAAGCATTCTTTGAAACTTCTTTATGATGTGTGCGTTCAACTCACAGAGTTGAACCTTCCTTTTCATGGAGCAGTTTGAAAGAGTCTTTTTGCAGCATCTGCAAGTGGATATTTGGAGCCCTTTCAGGCCTTCGTTGGAAACGGGAATATCTTCCCATAAAAACTAAACACAAGCGTTCTGTGAAACTGCTTTGTGTAGTATGAATCCAACTCACAGAGTTGAACACTTCTTTTGAAAGAGCAGTTTTGAAACACTCTTTTTGTAGAATCTGCAAGTGTTCATTTAGAGCACTATGAGGCCTATGGTGGAAAAGGAAATATCTTCACATAAAACCTAGACAGAAGCATTCTTTGAAACTTCTTTATGATGTGTGCCTTCAACTCACAGAGTTGAACCTTCCTTTTCATGGAGCAGTTTGGAAAGAGTCTTTTTACAGCATCTGCAAGTGGATATTTGGAGCCCTTTCAGGCCTTCGTTGGAAACGGGAATATCTTCCCATAAAAACTAAACAGAAGCGTTCTGTGAAACTGCTTTGTGTAGTATGAATCCAACTCACAGAGTTGAACACTTCTTTAGAAAGAGCAGTTTTGAAACACTCTTTTTGTAGAATCTGCAAGTGTTCATTTGGAGCACTTTGAGGCCTATGGTGGAAAAGGAAATATCTTCACATAAAACCTAGACAGAAGCATTCTTTGAAACTTCTTTATGATGTGTGCATTCAACTCACAGAGTTGAACCTTCCTTTTCATGGAGCGGTTTGGAAAGAGTCTTTTTGCAGCATCTGCAAGTGGATATTTGGAGCTCTTTCATGCCTTCTTTATAAACGGGAATATCTTCCCATAAAAACTGGACAGAAGCATTCTCACAAACTGCTTTGTGATGTGTGTGTTTAACTCACATAGTTGAACCTTTCCTTTGCTAGAGCAGTTATGAAACACTCTTTTTGTAGAATTTGCATGTGTTCATTTGGAGCGATTTGAGGACTACGGTGGAAATTGAAATATCTTCACATATCAACCAGGCAGAAGCATTCTCAGAAACCTCTTTATGATCTGTGCATTCAACTCAGGGAGATAAGCCTTCCTTTTGATAGAGCAGTTTTGAAACTCTGTTTTTGCAGAATCTGCAAGTGGATATTTGGAGCCCTTTCAGGCCTTCGTTGGAAACGGGAATATCTTCCCATAAAAACTAAACAGAAGCGTTCTGTGAAACTGCTTTGTGTAGTATGAATCCAACTCACAGAGTTGAACACTTCTTTAGAAAGAGCAGTTTTGAAACACTCTTTTTGTAGAATCTGCAAGTGTTCGTTTGGAGCGCTTTGAGGCCTACGGTGGAAAAGGAAATATCTTCACATAAAACCTAGACAGAAGCATTCTTTGAAACTTCTTTATGATGTGTGCCTTCACCTCACAGAGTTGAACCTTCCTTTTCACGGAGCAGTTTGGAAAGAGTCTTTTTGCAGCATCTGCAAGTGGATATTTGGAGACTTACAGGCCTTCGTTGGAAACGGGAATATCTTCCCATAAAAACTAAACAGAAGCGTTCTGTGAAACTGCTTTGTGTAGTATGAATCCAACTCACAGAGTTGAACACTTCTTTTGAAAGAGCAGTTTTGAAACACTCTTTTTGTAGAATCGGCAAGTGTTCATTTGGAGCACTTTGAGGCATATGGTGGAAAAGGAAATATCTTCACATAAAACCTAGACAGAAGCATTCTTTGAAACTTCTTTATGATGTGTGCCTTCAACTCACAGAGTTGAACCTTCCTTTTCATGGAGCAGTTTGGAAAGAGTCTTTTTGCAGCATCTGCAAGTGGATATTTGGAGCCCTTTCAGGCCTTCGTTGGAAACGGGAATATCTTCCCATAAAAACTAAACAGAAGCGTTCTGTGAAACTGCTTTGTGTAGTATGAATCCAACTCACAGAGTTGAACACTTCTTTAGAAAGAGCAGTTTTGAAACACTCTTTTTGTAGAATCTGCAAGTGTTCATTTAGAGCGCTTTGAGGCCTATGGTGGAAAAGGAAATATCTTCACATAAAACCTAGACAGAAGCATTCTTTGAAACTTCTTTATGATGTGTGCCTTCACCTCACAGAGTTGAACCTTCCTTTTCACGGAGCAGTTTGGAAAGAGTCTTTTTGCAGCATCTGCAAGTGGATATTTGGAGCCTTTCAGGCCTTCGTTGGAAACGGGAATATCTTCCCATAAAAACTAAACAGAAGCATTCTGTGAAACTGCTTTGTGTAGTATGAATCCAACTCACAGAGTTGAACACTTCTTTTCAAAGAGCAGTTTTGAAACACTCTTTTTGAAGAATCTCCAAGTGTTCATTTGGAGCACATTGAGGCCTATTGTGGAAAAGGAAATATCTTCACTTATAAACCAGGCAGAAGCATTCTCAGAAACGTCTTTATGATGTGTGCATTCAACTCGAAGAGAGAAGCCTTCCTTTTGATAGAGCAGTTTTGAAACTCTGTTTTTGCAGCATCTGCAAGTGGATATTTGGAGCCCTTTCAGGCCTTCGTTGGAAACGGGAATATCTTCCCATAAAAACTAAACAGAGGCGTTCGGTGAAACTGCTTTGTGTAGTATGAATCCAACTCACAGAGCTGAACACTTATTTTGAAAGAGCAGTTTTGAAACACTCTTTTTGTAGAATCTGAAAGTGTTCCTTTGGAGCACTTTGAGGCCTATGGTGGAAAAGGAAATATCTTCACATAAAACCTAGACAGAAGCATTCTTTGAAACTTCTTTATGATGTGTGCATTCAACTCACAGAGTTGAACCTTCCTTTTCATGGAGCAGTTTGGAAAGAGTCTTTTTGCAGCATCTGCAAGTGGATATTTGGAGCCCTTTCAGGCCTTCGTTGGAAACGGGAATATCTTCCCATAAAAACTAAACAGAAGCGTTCTGTGAAACTGCTTTGTGTAGTATGAATCCAACTCACAGAGTTGAACACTTCTTTAGAAAGAGCAGTTTTGAAACACTCTTTTTGTAGAATCTGCAAGTGTTCATTTGGAGCACATTGAGGCCTATTGTGGAAAAGGAAATATCTTCACTTATAAACCAGGCAGAAGCATTCTCAGAAACCTCTTTATGATGTGTGCATTCAACTCGGAGAGAGAAGCCTTCCTTTTGATAGAGCAGTTTTGAAACTCTGTTCTTGCAGCATCTGCAAGTGGATATTTGGAGCCCTTTCAGGCCTTCGTTGGAAAAGGGAATATCTTCCCATAAAAACTAAACAGAAGCGTTCTGTGAAACTGCTTTGTGTAGTATGAATCCAACTCACAGAGTTGAACACTTCTTTTGAAAGAGCAGTTTTGAAACACTCTTTTTGTAGAATCTGCAAGTGTTCATTTGGAGCACTTTGAGGCCTATGGTGGAAAAGGAAATATAGTCATAAAACCTAGACAGAAGCATTCTTTGAAACTTCTTTATGATGTGTGCATTCAACTCACAGAGTTGAACCTTCCTTTTCATGGAGCAGTTTGGAAAGAGTCTTTTTGCAGCATCTGCAAGTGGATACTTGGAGCCCTTTCAGGCCTTCGTTGGAAACGGGAATATCTTCCCATAAAAACTAAACAGAAGCGTTCTGTGAAACTGCTTTGTGTAGTATGAATCCAACTCGCAGAGTTGAACACTTCTTTTGAAAGAGCAGTTTTGAAACACTCTTTTTGTAGAATCTGCAAGTGTTCATTTGGAGCACTTTGAGGCCTATGGTGGAAAAGGAAATATCTTCACATAAAACCTAGACAGAAGCATTCTTTGAAACTTCTTTATGATGTGTGCCTTCAACTCACAGAGTTGAACCTTCCTTTTCATGGAGCAGTTTGGAAAGAGTCTTTTTGCAGCATCTGCAAGTGGATATTTGGAGCCATTTCAGGCCTTCGTTGGAAACGGGAATATCTCCCCATAAAAACTAAACAGAAGCGTTCTGTGAAACTGCTTTGTGTAGTATGAATCCAACTCACAGAGTTGAACACTTCTTTTGAAAGAGCAGTTTTGAAACACTCTTTTTGTAGAATCTGCAAGTGTTCATTTGGAGCACTTTGAGGCCTATGGTGGAAAAGGAAATATCTTCACATAAAACCTAGACCGAAGCATTCTTTTAAACTTCTTTATGATGTGTGCATTCAACTCACATAGTTGAACCTTCCTTTTCATGGAGCAGTTTGGAAAGAGTCTTTTTGCAGCATCTGCAAGTGTATATTTGGAGCCCTTTCAGGCCTTCGTTGGAAACGGGAATATCTTCCCATAAAAACTAAACAGAAGCGTTCTGTGAAACTGCTTTGTGTAGTATGAATCCAAATCACAGAGTTGAACAGTTCTTTTGAAAGAGCAGTTTTGAAACACTCTTTTTGTAGAATCTGCAAGTGTTCGTTTGGAGCGCATTGAGGCCTATTGTGGAAAAGGAAATATCTTCACTTATAAACCAGGCAGAATCATTCTCGTAAACCTCTTTATGATGTGTGCATTCAACTCGGAGAGAGAAGCCTTCCTTTTGATAGAGCAGTTTTGAAACTCTGTGATTGCAGCATCTGCAAGTGGATATTTGGAGCCCTTTCAGGCCTTCGTTGGAAACGGGAATATCTTCCCATAAAAACTAAACAGAAGCGTTCTGTGAAACTGCTTTGTGTAGTATGAATCCAACTCACAGAGTTGAACACTTCTTTTGAAAGAGGAGTTTTGAAACACTCTTTTTGTAGAATCTGCAAGTGTTCATTTGGAGCGCTTTGAGGCCTAAGGTGGAAAAGGAAATATCTTCACATAAAACCTAGACAGAAGCATTCTTTGAAACTTCTTTATGATGTGTGCATTCAACTCACAGAGTTGAACTTTCCTTTTCATGGAGCGGTTTGGAAAGAGTCTTTTTGCAGCATCTGCAAGTGGATATTTGGAGCTCTTTCAGGCCTTTGTTAGAAACGGGAATATCTTCCCATAAAAACTGGACAGAAGCATTCTCACAAACTGCTTTGTGATGTGTGTGTTTAACTCACATAGATGAACCTTTCCTTTGCTAGAGCAGTTATGAAACAGTCTTTTTGTAGAATTTGCAAGTGTACATTTGGAGCGATTTGAGGCCTATGGTGGAAATTGAAATATCTTCACATATCAACCAGGCAGAAGCATTCTCAGAAACCTCTTTATGATGTGTGCATTCAACTCAGAGAGATAAGCCTTCCTTTTGATAGAGCAGTTTTGAAACTCTGTTTTTGCAGAATCTGCAAGTGGATATTTGGAGCCCTTTCAGGCCTTCGTTGGAAACGGGAATATCTTCCCATAAAAACTCAACAGAAGCGTTCTGTGAAACTGCTTTGTGTAGTATGAATCCAACTCACAGAGTTGAACACTTCTTTAGAAGGAGCAGTTTTGAAACACTCTTTTTGTAGAATCTGCAAGTGTTCATTTGGAGCGCTTTGAGGCCTATTGTGGAAAAGGAAATATCTTCACTTATAAACCAGGCAGAAGCATTCTCAGAAACCTCTTTATGATGTGTGCATTCAACTCGGAGAGAGAAGCTTTCCTTTTGATAGAGCAGTTTTGAAACTCTGTTTTTGCAGCATCTGCAAGTGGATATTTGGAGCCCTTTCAGGCCTTCGTTGGAAACGGGAATATCTTCCCATAAAAACTAAACAGAAGCGTTCTGTGAAACTGCTTTGTGTAGTATGAATCCAACTCACAGAGTTGAACACTTCTTTTGAAAGAGCAGTTTTGAAACACTCTTTTTGTAGAATCTGCAAGTGTTCATTTGGAGCACTTTGAGGCCTATGGTGGAAAAGGAAATATCTTCACATAAAACCTAGACAGAAGCATTCTTTGAAACTTCTTTATGATGTGTGCATTCAACTCACAGAGTTGAACCTTCCTTTTCATGGAGCAGTTTGGAAAGAGTCTTTTTACAGCATCTGCAAGTGGATATTTGGAGCCCTTTCAGGCCTTCGTTGGAAACGGGAATATCTTCCCATAAAAACTAAACAGAAGCGTTCTGTGAAACTGCTTTGTGTAGTATGAATCCAACTCACAGAGTTGAACACTTCTTTTGAAAGAGCAGTTTTGAAACACTCTTTTTGTAGAATCTGCAAGTGTTCATTTGGAGCACTTTGAGGCCTATGGTGGAAAAGGAAATATCTTCACATAAAACCTAGACAGAAGCATTCTTTGAAACTTCTTTATGATGTGTGCATTCAACTCACAGAGTTGAACCTTCCTTTTCATGGAGCGGTTTGGAAAGAGTCTTTTTGCAGCATCTGCAAGTGGATATTTGGAGCCTTTCAGGCCTTCGTTGGAAACGGGAATATCTTCCCATAAAAACTAAACAGAAGCGTTCTGTGAAACTGCTTTGTGTAGTATGAATCCAACTCACAGAGTTGAACACTTCTTTTCAAAGAGCAGTTTTGAAACACTCTTTTTGTAGAATCTGCAAGTGTTCATTTGGAGCACATTGAGGCCTATTGTGGAAAAGGAAATATCTTCACTTATAAACCAGGCAGAAGCATTCTCAGAAACGTCTTTATGATGTGTGCATTCAACTCGGAGAGAGAAGCCTTTCTTTTGATAGAGCAGTTTTGAAACTCTGTTTTTGCAGCATCTGCAAGTGGATATTTGGAGCCCTTTCAGGCCTTCGTTGGAAACGGGAATATCTTCCCATAAAAACTAAACAGAAGCGTTCTGTGAAACTGCTTTGTGTAGTATGAATCCAACTCACAGAGTTGAACACTTCTTTTGAAAGAGCAGTTTTGAAACACTCTTTTTGTAGAATCTGAAAGTGTTCATTTGGAGCACTTTGAGGCCTATGGTGGAAAAGGAAATATAGTCACATAAAACCTAGACAGAAGCATTCTTTGAAACTTCTTTATGATGTGCGCATTCAACTCACAGAGTTGAACCTTCCTTTTCATGGAGCAGTTTGGAAAGAGTCTTTTTGCAGCATCTGCAAGTGGATATTTGGAGCCCTTTCAGGCCTTCGTTGGAAACGGGAATATCTTCCCATAAAAACTAAACAGAAGCGTTCTGTGAAACTGCTTTGTGTAGTATGAATCCAACTCACAGAGTTGAACACTTCTTTTGAAAGAGCAGTTTTGAAACACTCTTTTTGTAGAATCTGCAAGTGTTCGTTTGGAGCGCATTGAGGCCTATTGTGGAAAAGGAAATATCTTCACTTATAAACCAGGCAGAATCATTCTCGTAAACCTCTTTATGATGTGTGCATTCAACTCGGAGAGAGAAGCCTTCCTTTTGATAGAGCAGTTTTGAAACTCTGTTATTGCAGCATCTGCAAGTGGATATTTGGAGCCCTTTCAGGCCTTCGTTGGAAACGGGAATATCTTCCCATAAAAACTAAACAGAAGCGTTCTGTGAAACTGCTTTGTGTAGTATGAATCCAACTCACAGAGTTGAACACTTCTTTTGAAAGAGGAGTTTTGAAACACTCTTTTTGTAGAATCTGCAAGTGTTCATTTGGAGCGCTTTGAGGCCTAACGTGGAAAAGGAAATATCTTCACATAAAACCTAGACAGAAGCATTCTTTGAAACTTCTTTATGATGTGTGCATTCAACTCACAGAGTTGAACCTTCCTTTTCATGGAGCGGTTTGGAAAGAGTCGTTTTGCAGCATCTGCAAGTGGATATTTGGAGCTCTTTCAGGCCTTTGTTAGAAACGGGAATATCTTCCCATAAAAACTGGACAGAAGCATTCTCACAAACTGCTTTGTGATGTGTGTGTTTAACTCACATAGTTGAACCTTTCCTTTGCTAGAGCAGTTATGAAACAGTCTTTTTGTAGAATTTGCAAGTGTTCATTTGGAGCGATTTGAGGCCTATGGTGGAAATTGAAATATCTTCACATATCAACCAGGCAGAAGCACTCTCAGAAACCTCTTTATGATGTGTGCATTCAACTCAGAGAGATAAGCCTTCCTTTTGATAGAGCAGTTTTGAAACTCTGTTTTTGCAGAATCTGCAAGTGGATATTTGGAGCCCTTTCAGGCCTTCGTTGGAAACGGGAATATCTTCCCATTAAAACTAAACAGAAGCGTTCTGTGAAACTGCTTTGTGTAGTATGAATCCAACTCACAGAGTTGAACACTTCTTTAGAAAGAGCAGTTTTGAAACCCTCTTTTTGTAGAATCTGCAAGTGTTCATTTGGAGCGCTTTGAGGCCTACGGTGGAAAAGGAAATATCTTCACTTAAAACCTAGACAGAAGCATTCTTTGAAACTTCTTTATGATGTGTGCATTCACCTCACAGAGTTGAACCTTCCTTTTCATGGAGCAGTTTGGAAAGAGTCTTTTTGCAGCATCTGCAAGTGGATATTTGGAGCCTTTCAGGCCTTCGTTGGAAACGGGAATATCTTCCCATAAAAACTAAACAGAAGCGTTCTGTGAAACTGCTTTTTGTAGTATGAATCCAACTCACAGAGTTGAACACTTCTTTTGAAAGAGCAGTTTTGAAACACTCTTTTTGTAGAATCTGCAAGTGTTCATTTGGAGCAGATTGAGGCCTATTGTGGAAAAGGAAATATCTTCACTTATAAACCAGGCAGAAGCATTCTCAGAAACCTCTTTATGATGTGTGCATTCAACTCGGAGAGAGAAGCCTTTCTTTTGATAGAGCAGTTTTGAAACTCTGTTTTTGCAGCATCTGCAAGTGGATATTTGGAGCCCTTTCAGGCCTTCGTTGGAAACGGGAATATCTTCCCATGAAAACTAAACAGAAGCGTTCTGTGAAACTGCTTTGTGTAGTATGAATCCAACTCACAGAGTTGAACACTTCTTTTGAAAGAGCAGTTTTGAAACACTCTTTTTGTAGAATCTGAAAGTGTTCATTTGGAGCACTTTGAGGCCTATGGTGGAAAAGGAAATATCTTCACATAAAACCTAGACAGAAGCATTCTTTTAAACTTCTTTATGATGTGTGCATTCAACTCACATAGTTGAACCTTCCTTTTCATGGAGCAGTTTGGAAAGAGTCTTTTTGCAGCATCTGCAAGTGGATATTTGGAGCCCTTTCAGGCCTTCGTTGGAAACGGGAATATCTTCCCATAAAAACTAAACAGAAGCGTTCTGTGAAACTGCTTTGTGTAGTATGAATCCAACTCACAGAGTTGAACAGTTCTTTTGAAAGAGCAGTTTTGAAACACTCTTTTTGTAGAATCTGCAAGTGTTCGTTTGGAGCGCATTGAGGCCTATTGTGGAAAAGGAAATATCTTCACTTATAAACCAGGCAGAATCATTCTCGTAAACCTCTTTATGATGTGTGCATTCAACTCGGAGAGAGAAGCCTTCCTTTTGATAGAGCAGTTTTGAAACTCTGTGATTGCAGCATCTGCAAGTGGATATTTGGAGCCCTTTCAGGCCTTCGTTGGAAACGGGAATATCTTCCCATAAAAACTAAACAGAAGCGTTCTGTGAAACTGCTTTGTGTAGTATGAATCCAACTCACAGAGTTGAACACTTCTTTTGAAAGAGGAGTTTTGAAACACTCTTTTTGTAGAATCTGCAAGTGTTCATTTGGAGCGCTTTGAGGCCTAAGGTGGAAAAGGAAATATCTTCACATAAAACCTAGACAGAAGCATTCTTTGAAACTTCTTTATGATGTGTGCATTCAACTCACAGAGTTGAACCTTCCTTTTCATGGAGCGGTTTGGAAAGAGTCTTTTTGCAGCATCTGCAAGTGGATATTTGGAGCTCTTTCAGGCCTTTGTTAGAAACGGGAATATCTTCCCATAAAAACTGGACAGAAGCATTCTCACAAACTGCTTTGTGATGTGTGTGTTTAACTCACATAGATGAACCTTTCCTTTGCTAGAGCAGTTATGAAACAGTCTTTTTGTAGAATTTGCAAGTGTTCATTTGGAGCGATTTGAGGCCTATGGTGGAAATTGAAATATCTTCACATATCAACCAGGCAGAAGCATTCTCAGAAACCTCTTTATGATGTGTGCATTCAACTCAGAGAGATAAGCCTTCCTTTTGATAGAGCAGTTTTGAAACTCTGTTTTTGCAGAATCTGCAAGTGGATATTTGGAGCCCTTTCAGGCCTTCGTTGGAAACGGGAATATCTTCCCATAAAAACTCAACAGAAGCGTTCTGTGAAACTGCTTTGTGTAGTATGAATCCAACTCACAGAGTTGAACACTTCTTTAGAAGGAGCAGTTTTGAAACACTCTTTTTGTAGAATCTGCAAGTGTTCATTTGGAGCGCTTTGAGGCCTATTGTGGAAAAGGAAATATCTTCACTTATAAACCAGGCAGAAGCATTCTCAGAAACCTCTTTATGATGTGTGCATTCAACTAGGAGAGAGAAGCTTTCCTTTTGATAGAGCAGTTTTGAAACTCTGTTTTTGCAGCATCTGCAAGTGGATATTTGGAGCCCTTTCAGGCCTTCGTTGGAAACGGGAATATCTTCCCATAAAAACTAAACAGAAGCGTTCTGTGAAACTGCTTTGTGTAGTATGAATCCAACTCACAGAGTTGAACACTTCTTTTGAAAGAGCAGTTTTGAAACACTCTTTTTGTAGAATCTGCAAGTGTTCATTTGGAGCACTTTGAGGCCTATGGTGGAAAAGGAAATATCTTCACATAAAACCTAGACAGAAGCATTCTTTGAAACTTCTTTATGATGTGTGCATTCAACTCACAGAGTTGAACCTTCCTTTTCATGGAGCAGTTTGAAAGAGTCTTTTTGCAGCATCTGCAAGTGGATATTTGGAGCCCTTTCAGGCCTTCGTTGGAAACGGGAATATCTTCCCATAAAAACTAAACAGAAGCGTTCTGTGAAACTGATTTGTGTAGTATGAATCCAACTCACAGAGTTGAACACTTCTTTTGAAAGAGCAGTTTTGAAACACTCTTTTTGTAGAATCTGCAAGTGTTCATTTGGAGCACTTTGAGGCCTATGGTGGAAAAGGAAATATCTTCACATAAAACCTAGACAGAAGCATTCTTTGAAACTTCTTTATGATGTGTGCCTTCAACTCACAGAGTTGAACCTTCCTTTTCATGGAGCAGTTTGGAAAGAGTCTTTTTACAGCATCTGCAAGTGGATATTTGGAGCCCTTTCAGGCCTTCGTTGGAAACGGGAATATCTTCCCATAAAAACTAAACAGAAGCGTTCTGTGAAACTGCTTTGTGTAGTATGAATCCAACTCACAGAGTTGAACACTTCTTTTGAAAGAGCAGTTTTGAAACACTCTTTTTGTAGAATCTGCAAGTGTTCATTTGGAGCACTTTGAGGCCTATGGTGGAAAAGGAAATATCTTCACATAAAACCTAGACAGAAGCATTCTTTGAAACTTCTTTATGATGTGTGCATTCAACTCACAGAGTTGAACCTTCCTTTTCATGGAGCGGTTTGGAAAGAGTCTTTTTGCAGCATCTGCAAGTGGATATTTGGAGCTCTTTCATGCCTTTTTTATAAACGGGAATATCTTCCCATAAAAACTGGACAGAAGCATTCTCACAAACTGCTTTGTGATGTGTGTGTTTAACTCACATAGTTGAACCTTTCCTTTGCTAGAGCAGTTATGAAACACTCTTTTTGTAGACTTTGCAAGTGTTCATTTGGAGCGATTTGAGGCCTACGGTGGAAATTGAAATATCTTCACATATCAACCAGGCAGAAGCATTCTCAGAAACCTCTTTATGATGTGTGCATTCAACTCAGGGAGATAAGCCTTCCTTTTGATAGAGCAGTTTTGAAACTCTGTTTTTGCAGAATCTGCAAGTGGATATTTGGAGCCCTTTCAGGCCTTCGTTGGAAACGGGAATATCTTCCCATAAAAACTAAACAGAAGCGTTCTGTGAAACTGCTTTGTGTAGTATGAATCCAACTCACAGAGTTGAACACTTCTTTAGAAAGAGCAGTTTTGAAACACTCTTTTTGTAGAATCTGCAAGTGTTCATTTGGAGCGCTTTGAGGCCTACGGTGGAAAAGGAAATATCTTCACATAAAACCTAGACAGAAGCATTCTTTGAAACTTCTTTATGATTTGTGCCTTCACCTCACAGAGTTGAACCTTCCTTTTCACGGAGCAGTTTGGAAACAGTCTTTTTGCAGCATCTGCAAGTGGATATTTGGAGACTTTCAGGCCTTCGTTGGAAACGGGAATATCTTCCCATAAAAACTAAACAGAAGCGTTCTGTGAAACTGCTTTTTGTAGTATGAATCCAACTCACAGAGTTGAACACTTCTTTTGAAAGAGCAGTTTTGAAACACTCTTTTTGTAGAATCTGCAAGTGTTCATTTGGAGCACTTTGAGGCCTATGGTGGAAAAGGAAATATAGTCACATAAAACCTAGACAGAAGCATTCTTTGAAACTTCTTTATGATGTGTGCATTCAACTCACAGAGTTGAACCTTCCTTTTCATGGAGCAGTTTGGAAAGAGTCTTTTTGCAGCATCTGCAAGTGGATATTTGGAGCCCTTTCAGGCCTTCGTTGGAAACGGGAATATCTTCCCATAAAAACTAAACAGAAGCGTTCTGTGAAACTGCTTTGTGTAGTATGAATCCAACTCACAGAGTTGAACACTTCTTTTGAAAGAGCAGTTTTGAAACACTCTTTTTGTAGAATCTGCAAGTGTTCATTTGGAGCACTTTGAGGCCTATGGTGGAAAAGGAAATATCTTCACATAAAACCTAGACAGAAGCATTCTTTGAAACTTCTTTATGATGTGTGCCTTCAACTCACAGAGTTGAACCTTCCTTTTCATGGAGCAGTTTGGAAAGAGTCTTTTTGCAGCATCTGCAAGTGGATATTTGGAGCCCTTTCAGGCCTTCGTTGGAAACGGGAATATCTTCCCATAAAAACTAAACAGAAGCGTTCTGTGAAACTGCTTTGTGTAGTATGAATCCAACTCACAGAGTTGAACACTTCTTTAGAAAGAGCAGTTTTGAAACACTCTTTTTGTAGAATCTGCAAGTGTTCATTTGGAGCGCTTTGAGGCCTATGGTGGAAAAGGAAATATCTTCACATAAAACCTAGACAGAAGCATTCTTTGAAACTTCTTTATGATGTGTGCCTTCACCTCACAGAGTTGAACCTTCCTTTTCACGGAGCAGTTTGGAAAGAGTCTTTTTGCAGCATCTGCAAGTGGATATTTGGAGCCTTTCAGGCCTTCGTTGGAAACGGGAATATCTTCCCATAAAAACTAAACAGAAGCGTTCTGTGAAACTGCTTTGTGTAGTATGAATCCAACTCACAGAGTTGAACACTTCTTTTCAAAGAGCAGTTTTGAAACACTCTTTTTGAAGAATCTGCAAGTGTTCATTTGGAGCACATTGAGGCCTATTGTGGAAAAGGAAATATCTTCACTTATAAACCAGGCAGAAGCATTCTCAGAAACGTCTTTATGATGTGTGCATTCAACTCGGAGAGAGAAGCCTTCCTTTTGATAGAGCAGTTTTGAAACTCTGTTTTTGCAGCATCTGCAAGTGGATATTTGGAGCCCTTTCAGGCCTTCGTTGGAAACGGGAATACCTTCCCATAAAAACTAAACAGAAGCGTTCGGTGAAACTGCTTTGTGTAGTATGAATCCAACTCACAGAGCTGAACACTTATTTTGAAAGAGCAGTTTTGAAACACTCTTTTTGTAGAATCTGAAAGTGTTCATTTGGAGCACTTTGAGGCCTATGGTGGAAAAGGAAATATCTTCACATAAAACCTAGACAGAAGCATTCTTTGAAACTTCTTTATGATGTGTGCATTCAACTCACAGAGTTGAACCTTCCTTTTCATGGAGCAGTTTGGAAAGAGTCTTTTTGCAGCATCTGCAAGTGGATATTTGGAGCCCTTTCAGGCCTTCGTTGGAAACGGGAATATCTTCCCATAAAAACTAAACAGAAGCGTTCTGTGAAACTGCTTTGTGTAGTATGAATCCAACTCACAGAGTTGAACACTTCTTTTCAAAGAGCAGTTTTGAAACACTCTTTTTGTAGAATCTGCAAGTGTTCATTTAGAGCACATTGAGGCCTATTGTGGAAAAGGAAATATCTTCACTTATAAACCAGGCAGAAGCATTCTCAGAAACCTCTTTATGATGTGTGCATTCAACTCGGAGAGAGAAGCCTTCCTTTTGATAGAGCAGTTTTGAAACTCTGTTTTTGCAGCATCTGCAAGTGGATATTTGGAGCCCTTTCAGGCCTTCGTTGGAAACGGGAATATCTTCCCATAAAAACTAAACAGAAGCGTTCTGTGAAACTGCTTTGTGTAGTATGAATCCAACTCACAGAGTTGAACACTTCTTTTGAAAGAGCAGTTTGGAAACACTCTTTTTGTAGAATCTGCAAGTGTTCATTTGGAGCACTTTGAGGCCTATGGTGGAAAAGGAAATATAGTCATAAAACCTAGACAGAAGCATTCTTTGAAACTTCTTTATGATGTGTGCATTCAACTCACAGAGTTGAACCTTCCTTTTCATGGAGCAGTTTGGAAAGAGTCTTTTTGCAGCATCTGCAAGTGGATACTTGGAGCCCTTTCAGGCCTTCGTTGGAAACGGGAATATCTTCCCATAAAAACTAAACAGAAGCGTTCTGTGAAACTGCTTTGTGTAGTATGAATCCAACTCACAGAGTTGAACACTTCTTTTGAAAGAGCAGTTTTGAAACACTCTTTTTGTAGAATCTGCAAGTGTTCATTTGGAGCACTTTGAGGCCTATGGTGGAAAAGGAAATATCTTCACATAAAACCTAGACAGAAGCATTCTTTGAAACTTCTTTATGATGTGTGCCTTCAACTCACATAGTTGAACCTTCCTTTTCATGGAGCAGTTTGGAAAGAGTCTTTTTGCAGCATCTGCAAGTGGATATTTGGAGCCATTTCAGGCCTTCGGTGGAAACGGGAATATCTTCCCATAAAAACTAAACAGAAGCGTTCTGTGAAACTGCTTTGTGTAGTATGAATCCAACTCACAGAGTTGAACACTTCTTTTGAAAGAGCAGTTTTGAAACACTCTTTTTGTAGAATCTGCAAGTGTTCATTTGGAGCACTTTGAGGCCTATGGTGGAAAAGGAAATATCTTCACATAAAACCTAGACCGAAGCATTCTTTGAAACTTCTTTATGGTGTGTGAATTCAACTCACAGAGTTGAACTTTCCTTTTCAAGGAGCAGTTTGGAAAGAGTCTTTTTGCAGCATCTGCAAGTGGATATTTGGAGCCCTTTCAGGCTTTCGTTGGAAACGGGAATATCTTCCCATAAAAATTAAACAGAAGCGTTCTGTGAAACTGCTTTGTGTAGTATGAATCCAACTCACAGAGTTGAACACTTCTTTAGAAAGAGCAGTTTTGAAACACTCTTTTTGTAGAATCTGCAAGTGTTCATTTGGAGTGCTTTTAGGCCAATGTTGGAAAAGGAAATATCTTCACATAAAACCTAGACAGAAGCATTCTTTGAAACTTCTTTATGATGTGTGCATTCAACTCACAGAGTTGAACCTTCCTTTTCATGGAGCGGTTTGGAAAGAGTCTTTTTGCAGCATCTGCAAGTGGATATTTGGAGCTCTTTCATGCCTTTGTTAGAAACGGGAATATCTTCCCATAAAAACTAGACAGAAGCATTCTCACAAACTGCTTTGTGATGTGTGTGTTTAACTCACATAGTTGAACCTTTCCTTTGCTAGAGCAGTTATGAAACACTCTTTTTGTAGAATTTGCAAGTGTTCATTTGGAGCGATTTGAGGCCTATGGTGGAAATTGAAATATCTTCACATATCAACCAGGCAGAATCATTCTCAGAAACCTCTTTATGATGTGTGCATTCAACTCAGAGAGATAAGCCTTCCTTTTGATAGAGCAGTTTTGAAACTCTGTTTTTGCAGAATCTGCAAGTGGATATTTGGAGCCCTTTCAGGCCTTCGTTGGAAACGGGAATATCTTCCCATTAAAACTAAACAGAAGCGTTCTGTGAAACTGCTTTGTGTAGTATGAATCCAACTCACAGAGTTGAACACTTCTTTAGAAAGAGCAGTTTTGAAACCCTCTTTTTGTAGAATCTGCAAGTGTTCATTTGGAGCGCTTTGAGGCCTACGGTGGAAAAGGAAATATCTTCACATAAAACCTAGACAGAAGCATTCTTTGAAACTTCTTTATGATGTGTGCATTCACCTCAGAGAGTTGAACCTTCCTTTTCATGGAGCAGTTTGGAAAGAGTCTTTTTGCAGCATCTGCAAGTGGATATTTGGAGCCTTTCAGGCCTTCGTTGGAAACGGGAATATCTTCCCATAAAAACTAAACAGAAGCGTTCTGTGAAACTGCTTTTTGTAGTATGAATCCAACTCACAGAGTTGAACACTTCTTTTGAAAGAGCAGTTTTGAAACACTCTTTTTGTAGAATCTGCAAGTGTTCATTTGGAGCACATTGAGGCCTATTGTGGAAAAGGAAATATCTTCACTTATAAACCAGGCAGAAGCATTCTCAGAAACCTCTTTATGATGTGTGCATTCAACTCGGAGAGAGAAGCCTTTCTTTTGATAGAGCAGTTTTGAAACTCTGTTTTTGCAGCATCTGCAAGTGGATATTTGGAGCCTTTTCAGGCCTTCGTTGGAAACGGGAATATCTTCCCATGAAAACTAAACAGAAGCGTTCTGTGAAACTGCTTTGTGTAGTATGAATCCAATTCACAGAGTTGAACACTTCTTTTGAAAGAGCAGTTTTGAAACACTCTTTTTGTAGAATCTGAAAGTGTTCATTTGGAGCACTTTGAGGCCTATGGTGGAAAAGGAAATATCTTCACATAAAACCTAGACAGAAGCATTCTTTGAAACTTCTTTATGATGTGTGCATTCAACTCACATAGTTGAACATTCCTTTTCATGGAGCAGTTTGGAAAGAGTCTTTTTGCAGCATCTGCAAGTGGATATTTGGAGCCCTTTCAGGCCTTCGTTGGAAACGGGAATATCTTCCCATAAAAACTAAACAGAAGCGTTCTGTGAAACTGCTTTGTGTAGTATCAATCCAACTCACAGAGTTGAACAGTTCTTTTGAAAGAGCAGTTTTGAAACACTCTTTTTGTAGAATCTGCAAGTGTTCGTTTGGAGCGCATTGAGGCCTATTGTGGAAAAGGAAATATCTTCACTTATAAACCAGGCAGAATCATTCTCGTAAACCTCTTTATGATGTGTGCATTCAACTCGGAGAGAGAAGCCTTCCTTTTGATAGAGCAGTTTTGAAACTCTGTGATTGCAGCATCTGCAAGTGGATATTTGGAGCCCTTTCAGGCCTTCGTTGGAAACGGGAATATCTTCCCATAAAAACTAAACAGAAGCGTTCTGTGAAACTGCTTTGTGTAGTATGAATCCAACTCACAGAGTTGAACACTTCTTTTGAAAGAGGAGTTTTGAAACACTCTTTTTGTAGAATCTGCAAGTGTTCATTTGGAGCGCTTTGAGGCCTAAGGTGGAAAAGGAAATATCTTCACATAAAACCTAGACAGAAGCATTCTTTGAAACTTCTTTATGATGTGTGCATTCAACTCACAGAGTTGAACCTTCCTTTTCATGGAGCGGTTTGGAAAGAGTCTTTTTGCAGCATCTGCAAGTGGATATTTGGAGCTCTTTCAGGCCTTTGTTAGAAACGGGAATATCTTCCCATAAAAACTGGACAGAAGCATTCTCACAAACTGCTTTGTGATGTGTGTGTTTAACTCACATAGATGAACCTTTCCTTTGCTAGAGCAGTTATGAAACAGTCTTTTTGTAGAATTTGCAAGTGTTCATTTGGAGCGATTTGAGGCCTATGGTGGAAATTGAAATATCTTCACATATCAACCAGGCAGAAGCATTCTCAGAAACCTCTTTATGATGTGTGCATTCAACTCAGAGAGATAAGCCTTCCTTTTGATAGAGCAGTTTTGAAACTCTGTTTTTGCAGAATCTGCAAGTGGATATTTGGAGCCCTTTCAGGCCTTCGTTGGAAACGGGGATATCTTCCCATAAAAACTCAACAGAAGCGTTCTGTGAAACTGCTTTGTGTAGTATGAATCCAACTCACAGAGTTGAACACTTCTTTAGAAGGAGCAGTTTTGAAACACTCTTTTTGTAGAATCTGCAAGTGTTCATTTGGAGTGCTTTGAGGCCTATTGTGGAAAAGGAAATATCTTCACTTATAAACCAGGCAGAAGCATTCTCAGAAACCTCTTTATGATGTGTGCATTCAACTCGGAGAGAGAAGCTTTCCTTTTGATAGAGCAGTTTTGAAACTCTGTTTTTGCAGCATCTGCAAGTGGATATTTGGAGCCCTTTCAGGCCTTCGTTGGAAACGGGAATATCTTCCCATAAAAACTAAACAGAAGCGTTCTGTGAAACTGCTTTGTGTAGTATGAATCCAACTCACAGAGTTGAACACTTCTTCTGAAAGAGCAGTTTTGAAACACTCTTTTTGTAGAATCTGCAAGTGTTCATTTGGAGCACTTTGAGGCCTATGGTGGAAAAGGAAATATCTTCACATAAAACCTAGACAGAAGCATTCTTTGAAACTTCTTTATGATGTGTGCATTCAACTCACAGAGTTGAACCTTCCTTTTCATGGAGCAGTTTGAAAGAGTCTTTTTGCAGCATCTGCAAGTGGATATTTGGAGCCCTTTCAGGCCTTCGTTGGAAACGGGAATATCTTCCCATAAAAACTAAACAGAAGCGTTCTGTGAAACTGCTTTGTGTAGTATGAATCCAACTCACAGAGTTGAACACTTCTTTTGAAAGAGCAGTTTTGAAACACTCTTTTTGTAGAATCTGCAAGTGTTCATTTGGAGCACTTTGAGGCCTATGGTGGAAAAGGAAATATCTTCACATAAAACCTAGACAGAAGCATTCTTTGAAACTTCTTTATGATGTGTGCCTTCAACTCACAGAGTTGAACCTTCCTTTTCATGGAGCAGTTTGGAAAGAGTCTTTTTACAGCATCTGCAAGTGGATATTTGGAGCCCTTTCAGGCCTTCGTTGGAAACGGGAATATCTTCCCATAAAAACTAAACAGAAGCGTTCTGTGAAACTGCTTTGTGTAGTATGAATCCAACTCACAGAGTTGAACACTTCTTTTGAAAGAGCAGTTTTGAAACACTCTTTTTGTAGAATCTGCAAGTGTTCATTTGGAGCGCTTTGAGGCCTATGGTGGAAAAGGAAATATCTTCACATAAAACCTAGACAGAAGCATTCTTTGAAACTTCTTTATGATGTGTGCATTCAACTCACAGAGTTGAACCTTCCTTTTCATGGAGCGGTTTGGAAAGAGTCTTTTTGCAGCATCTGCAAGTGGATATTTGGAGCTCTTTCATGCCTTTTTTATAAACGGGAATATCTTCCCATAAAAACTGGACAGAAGCATTCTCACAAACTGCTTTGTGATGTGTGTGTTTAACTCACATAGTTGAACCTTTCCTTTGCTAGAGCAGTTATGAAACACTCTTTTTGTAGACTTTGCAAGTGTTCATTTGGAGCGATTTGAGGCCTACGGTGCAAATTGAAATATCTTCACATATCAACCAGGCAGAAGCATTCTCAGAAACCTCTTTATGATGTGTGCATTCAACTCAGGGAGATAAGCCTTCCTTTTGATAGAGCAGTTTTGAAACTCTGTTTTTGCAGAATCTGCAAGTGGATATTTGGAGCCCTTTCAGGCCTTCGTTGGAAACGGGAATATCTTCCCATAAAAACTAAACAGAAGCGTTCTGTGAAACTGCTTTGTGTAGTATGAATCCAACTCACAGAGTTGAACACTTCTTTAGAAAGAGCAGTTTTGAAACACTCTTTTTGTAGAATCTGCAAGTGTTCATTTGGAGCGCTTTGAGGCCTACGGTGGAAAAGGAAATATCTTCACATAAAACCTAGACAGAAGCATTCTTTGAAACTTCTTTATGATGTGTGCCTTCACCTCACAGAGTTGAACCTTCCTTTTCACGGAGCAGTTTGGAAAGAGTCTTTTTGCAGCATCTGCAAGTGGATATTTGGAGACTTTCAGGCCTTCGTTGGAAACGGGAATATCTTCCCATAAAAACTAAACAGAAGCGTTCTGTGAAACTGCTTTGTGTAGTATGAATCCAACTCACAGAGTTGAACACTTCTTTTGAAAGAGCAGTTTTGAAACACTCTTTTTGTAGAATCTGCAAGTGTTCATTTGGAGCACTTTGAGGCCTATGGTGGAAAAGGAAATATAGTCACATAAAACCTAGACAGAAGCATTCTTTGAAACTTCTTTATGATGTGTGCATTCAACTCACAGAGTTGAACCTTCCTTTTCATGGAGCAGTTTGGAAAGAGTCTTTTTGCAGCATCTGCAAGTGGATATTTGGAGCCCTTTCAGGCCTTCGTTGGAAACGGGAATATCTTCCCATAGAAACTAAACAGAAGCGTTCTGTGAAACTGCTTTGTGTAGTATGAATCCAACTCACAGAGTTGAACACTTCTTTTGAAAGAGCAGTTTTGAAACACTCTTTTTGTAGAATCTGCAAGTGTTCATTTGGAGCACTTTGAGGCCTATGGTGGAAAAGGAAATATCTTCACATAAAACCTAGACAGAAGCATTCTTTGAAACTTCTTTATGATGTGTGCCTTCAACTCACAGAGTTGAACCTTCCTTTTCATGGAGCAGTTTGGAAAGAGTCTTTTTGCAGCATCTGCAAGTGGATATTTGGAGCCCTTTCAGGCCTTCGTTGGAAAAGGGAATATCTTCCCATTAAAACTAAACAGAAGCGTTCTGTGAAACTGCTTTGTGTAGTATGAATCCAACTCACAGAGTTGAACACTTCTTTAGAAAGAGCAGTTTTGAAACACTCTTTTTGTAGAATCTGCAAGTGTTCATTTGGAGCGCTTTGAGGCCTATGGTGGAAAAGGAAATAACTTCACATAAAACCTAGACAGAAGCATTCTTTGAAACTTCTTTATGATGTGTGCCTTCACCTCACAGAGTTGAACCTTCCTTTTCACGGAGCAGTTTGGAAAGAGTCTTTTTGCAGCATCTGCAAGTGGATATTTGGAGCCTTTCAGGCCTTCGTTGGAAACGGGAATATCTTCCCATAAAAACTAAACAGAAGCGTTCTGTGAAACTGCTTTGTGTAGTATGAATCCAACTCACAGAGTTGAACACTTCTTTAGAAAGAGCAGTTTTGAAACACTCTTTTTGTAGAATCTGCAAGTGTTCATTTGGAGCACTTTGAGGCCTATGGTGGAAAAGGAAATATAGTCATAAAACCTAGACAGAAGCATTCTTTGAAACTTCTTTATGATGTGTGCATTCAACTCACAGAGTTGAACCTTCCTTTTCATGGAGCAGTTTGGAAAGAGTCTTTTTGCAGCATCTGCAAGTGGATACTTGGAGCCCTTTCAGGCCTTCGTTGGAAACGGGAATATCTTCCCATAAAAACTAAACAGAAGCGTTCTGTGAAACTGCTTTGTGTAGTATGAATCCAACTCACAGAGTTGAACACTTCTTTTGAAAGAGCAGTTTTGAAACACTCTTTTTGTAGAATCTGCAAGTGTTCATTTGGAGCACTTTGAGGCCTATGGTGGAAAAGGAAATATCTTCACATAAAACCTAGACAGAAGCATTCTTTGAAACTTCTTTATGATGTGTGCCTTCAACTCACAGAGTTGAACCTTCCTTTTCATGGAGCAGTTTGGAAAGAGTTTTTTTGCAGCATCTGCAAGTGGATATTTGGAGCCATTTCAGGCCTTCGTTGGAAACGGGAATATCTTCCCATAAAAACTAAACAGAAGCGTTCTGTGAAACTGCTTTGTGTAGTATGAATCCAACTCACAGAGTTGAACACTTATTTTGAAAGAGCAGTTTTGAAACACTCTTTTTGTAGAATCTGCAAGTGTTCATTTGGAGCACTTTGAGGCCTATGGTGGAAAAGGAAATATCTTCACATAAAACCTAGACCGAAGCATTCTTTGAAACTTCTTTATGATGTGTGAATTCAACTCACAGAGTTGAACTTTCCTTTTCATGGAGCAGTTTGGAAAGAGTCTTTTTGCAGCATCTGCAAGTGGATATTTGGTGCCCTTTCAGGCTTTCGTTGGAAACGGGAATATCTTCCCATAAAAATTAAACAGAAGCGTTCTGTGAAACTGCTTTGTGTAGTATGAATCCAACTCACAGAGTTGAACACTTCTTTAGAAAGAGCAGTTTTGAAACACTCTTTTTGTAGAATCTGCAAGTGTTCATTTGGAGTGCTTTTAGGCCAATGGTGGAAAAGGAAATATCTTCACATAAAACCTAGACAGAAGCATTCTTTGAAACTTCTTTATGATGTGTGCATTCAACTCACAGAGTTGAACCTTCCTTTTCATGGAGCGGTTTGGAAAGAGTCTTTTTGCAGCATCTGCAAGTGGATATTTGGAGCTCTTTCATGCCTTCTTTATAAACGGGAATATCTTCCCATAAAAACTGGACAGAAGCATTCTCACAAACTGCTTTGTGATGTGTGTGTTTAACTCACATAGTTGAACCTTTCCTTTGCTAGAGCAGTTATGAAACACTCTTTTTGTAGAATTTGCATGTGTTCATTTGGAGCGATTTGAGGACTACGGTGGAAATTGAAATATCTTCACATATCAACCAGGCAGAAGCATTCTCAGAAACCTCTTTATGATCTGTGCATTCAACTCAGGGAGATAAGCCTTCCTTTTGATAGAGCAGTTTTGAAACTCTGTTTTTGCAGAATCTGCAAGTGGATATTTGGAGCCCTTTCAGGCCTTCGTTGGAAACGGGAATATCTTCCCATAAAAACTAAACAGAAGCGTTCTGTGAAACTGCTTTGTGTAGTATGAATCCAACTCACAGAGTTGAACACTTCTTTAGAAAGAGCAGTTTTGAAACACTCTTTTTGTAGAATCTGCAAGTGTTCGTTTGGAGCGCTTTGAGGCCTACGGTGGAAAAGGAAATATCTTCACATAAAACCTAGACAGAAGCATTCTTTGAAACTTCTTTATGATGTGTGCCTTCACCTCACAGAGTTGAACCTTCCTTTTCACGGAGCAGTTTGGAAAGAGTCTTTTTGCAGCATCTGCAAGTGGATATTTGGAGACTTACAGGCCTTCGTTGGAAACGGGAATATCTTCCCATAAAAACTAAACAGAAGCGTTCTGTGAAACTGCTTTGTGTAGTATGAATCCAACTCACAGAGTTGAACACTTCTTTTGAAAGAGCAGTTTTGAAACACTCTTTTTGTAGAATCGGCAAGTGTTCATTTGGAGCACTTTGAGGCATATGGTGGAAAAGGAAATATCTTCACATAAAACCTAGACAGAAGCATTCTTTGAAACTTCTTTATGATGTGTGCCTTCAACTCACAGAGTTGAACCTTCCTTTTCATGGAGCAGTTTGGAAAGAGTCTTTTTGCAGCATCTGCAAGTGGATATTTGGAGCCCTTTCAGGCCTTCGTTGGAAACGGGAATATCTTCCCATAAAAACTAAACAGAAGCGTTCTGTGAAACTGCTTTGTGTAGTATGAATCCAACTCACAGAGTTGAACACTTCTTTAGAAAGAGCAGTTTTGAAACACTCTTTTTGTAGAATCTGCAAGTGTTCATTTAGAGCGCTTTGAGGCCTATGGTGGAAAAGGAAATATCTTCACATAAAACCTAGACAGAAGCATTCTTTGAAACTTCTTTATGATGTGTGCCTTCACCTCACAGAGTTGAACCTTCCTTTTCACGGAGCAGTTTGGAAAGAGTCTTTTTGCAGCATCTGCAAGTGGATATTTGGAGCCTTTCAGGCCTTCGTTGGAAACGGGAATATCTTCCCATAAAAACTAAACAGAAGCATTCTGTGAAACTGCTTTGTGTAGTATGAATCCAACTCACAGAGTTGAACACTTCTTTTCAAAGAGCAGTTTTGAAACACTCTTTTTGAAGAATCTCCAAGTGTTCATTTGGAGCACATTGAGGCCTATTGTGGAAAAGGAAATATCTTCACTTATAAACCAGGCAGAAGCATTCTCAGAAACGTCTTTATGATGTGTGCATTCAACTCGAAGAGAGAAGCCTTCCTTTTGATAGAGCAGTTTTGAAACTCTGTTTTTGCAGCATCTGCAAGTGGATATTTGGAGCCCTTTCAGGCCTTCGTTGGAAACGGGAATATCTTCCCATAAAAACTAAACAGAGGCGTTCGGTGAAACTGCTTTGTGTAGTATGAATCCAACTCACAGAGCTGAACACTTATTTTGAAAGAGCAGTTTTGAAACACTCTTTTTGTAGAATCTGAAAGTGTTCCTTTGGAGCACTTTGAGGCCTATGGTGGAAAAGGAAATATCTTCACATAAAACCTAGACAGAAGCATTCTTTGAAACTTCTTTATGATGTGTGCATTCAACTCACAGAGTTGAACCTTCCTTTTCATGGAGCAGTTTGGAAAGAGTCTTTTTGCAGCATCTGCAAGTGGATATTTGGAGCCCTTTCAGGCCTTCGTTGGAAACGGGAATATCTTCCCATAAAAACTAAACAGAAGCGTTCTGTGAAACTGCTTTGTGTAGTATGAATCCAACTCACAGAGTTGAACACTTCTTTAGAAAGAGCAGTTTTGAAACACTCTTTTTGTAGAATCTGCAAGTGTTCATTTGGAGCACATTGAGGCCTATTGTGGAAAAGGAAATATCTTCACTTATAAACCAGGCAGAAGCATTCTCAGAAACCTCTTTATGATGTGTGCATTCAACTCGGAGAGAGAAGCCTTCCTTTTGATAGAGCAGTTTTGAAACTCTGTTCTTGCAGCATCTGCAAGTGGATATTTGGAGCCCTTTCAGGCCTTCGTTGGAAAAGGGAATATCTTCCCATAAAAACTAAACAGAAGCGTTCTGTGAAACTGCTTTGTGTAGTATGAATCCAACTCACAGAGTTGAACACTTCTTTTGAAAGAGCAGTTTTGAAACACTCTTTTTGTAGAATCTGCAAGTGTTCATTTGGAGCACTTTGAGGCCTATGGTGGAAAAGGAAATATAGTCATAAAACCTAGACAGAAGCATTCTTTGAAACTTCTTTATGATGTGTGCATTCAACTCACAGAGTTGAACCTTCCTTTTCATGGAGCAGTTTGGAAAGAGTCTTTTTGCAGCATCTGCAAGTGGATACTTGGAGCCCTTTCAGGCCTTCGTTGGAAACGGGAATATCTTCCCATAAAAACTAAACAGAAGCGTTCTGTGAAACTGCTTTGTGTAGTATGAATCCAACTCGCAGAGTTGAACACTTCTTTTGAAAGAGCAGTTTTGAAACACTCTTTTTGTAGAATCT
The DNA here is from genome assembly GCF_028885655.2 of Pongo abelii. NCBI lineage: Eukaryota > Metazoa > Chordata > Mammalia > Primates > Hominidae > Pongo > Pongo abelii. The sequence goes on from NC_072005.2 coordinate 27,129,549, forward strand.
GCAAGTGTTCATTTGGAGCACTTTGAGGCCTATGGTGGAAAAGGAAATATCTTCACATAAAACCTAGACAGAAGCATTCTTTGAAACTTCTTTATGATGTGTGCCTTCAACTCACAGAGTTGAACCTTCCTTTTCATGGAGCAGTTTGGAAAGAGTCTTTTTGCAGCATCTGCAAGTGGATATTTGGAGCCATTTCAGGCCTTCGTTGGAAACGGGAATATCTCCCCATAAAAACTAAACAGAAGCGTTCTGTGAAACTGCTTTGTGTAGTATGAATCCAACTCACAGAGTTGAACACTTCTTTTGAAAGAGCAGTTTTGAAACACTCTTTTTGTAGAATCTGCAAGTGTTCATTTGGAGCACTTTGAGGCCTATGGTGGAAAAGGAAATATCTTCACATAAAACCTAGACCGAAGCATTCTTTTAAACTTCTTTATGATGTGTGCATTCAACTCACATAGTTGAACCTTCCTTTTCATGGAGCAGTTTGGAAAGAGTCTTTTTGCAGCATCTGCAAGTGTATATTTGGAGCCCTTTCAGGCCTTCGTTGGAAACGGGAATATCTTCCCATAAAAACTAAACAGAAGCGTTCTGTGAAACTGCTTTGTGTAGTATGAATCCAAATCACAGAGTTGAACAGTTCTTTTGAAAGAGCAGTTTTGAAACACTCTTTTTGTAGAATCTGCAAGTGTTCGTTTGGAGCGCATTGAGGCCTATTGTGGAAAAGGAAATATCTTCACTTATAAACCAGGCAGAATCATTCTCGTAAACCTCTTTATGATGTGTGCATTCAACTCGGAGAGAGAAGCCTTCCTTTTGATAGAGCAGTTTTGAAACTCTGTGATTGCAGCATCTGCAAGTGGATATTTGGAGCCCTTTCAGGCCTTCGTTGGAAACGGGAATATCTTCCCATAAAAACTAAACAGAAGCGTTCTGTGAAACTGCTTTGTGTAGTATGAATCCAACTCACAGAGTTGAACACTTCTTTTGAAAGAGGAGTTTTGAAACACTCTTTTTGTAGAATCTGCAAGTGTTCATTTGGAGCGCTTTGAGGCCTAAGGTGGAAAAGGAAATATCTTCACATAAAACCTAGACAGAAGCATTCTTTGAAACTTCTTTATGATGTGTGCATTCAACTCACAGAGTTGAACTTTCCTTTTCATGGAGCGGTTTGGAAAGAGTCTTTTTGCAGCATCTGCAAGTGGATATTTGGAGCTCTTTCAGGCCTTTGTTAGAAACGGGAATATCTTCCCATAAAAACTGGACAGAAGCATTCTCACAAACTGCTTTGTGATGTGTGTGTTTAACTCACATAGATGAACCTTTCCTTTGCTAGAGCAGTTATGAAACAGTCTTTTTGTAGAATTTGCAAGTGTACATTTGGAGCGATTTGAGGCCTATGGTGGAAATTGAAATATCTTCACATATCAACCAGGCAGAAGCATTCTCAGAAACCTCTTTATGATGTGTGCATTCAACTCAGAGAGATAAGCCTTCCTTTTGATAGAGCAGTTTTGAAACTCTGTTTTTGCAGAATCTGCAAGTGGATATTTGGAGCCCTTTCAGGCCTTCGTTGGAAACGGGAATATCTTCCCATAAAAACTCAACAGAAGCGTTCTGTGAAACTGCTTTGTGTAGTATGAATCCAACTCACAGAGTTGAACACTTCTTTAGAAGGAGCAGTTTTGAAACACTCTTTTTGTAGAATCTGCAAGTGTTCATTTGGAGCGCTTTGAGGCCTATTGTGGAAAAGGAAATATCTTCACTTATAAACCAGGCAGAAGCATTCTCAGAAACCTCTTTATGATGTGTGCATTCAACTCGGAGAGAGAAGCTTTCCTTTTGATAGAGCAGTTTTGAAACTCTGTTTTTGCAGCATCTGCAAGTGGATATTTGGAGCCCTTTCAGGCCTTCGTTGGAAACGGGAATATCTTCCCATAAAAACTAAACAGAAGCGTTCTGTGAAACTGCTTTGTGTAGTATGAATCCAACTCACAGAGTTGAACACTTCTTTTGAAAGAGCAGTTTTGAAACACTCTTTTTGTAGAATCTGCAAGTGTTCATTTGGAGCACTTTGAGGCCTATGGTGGAAAAGGAAATATCTTCACATAAAACCTAGACAGAAGCATTCTTTGAAACTTCTTTATGATGTGTGCATTCAACTCACAGAGTTGAACCTTCCTTTTCATGGAGCAGTTTGGAAAGAGTCTTTTTACAGCATCTGCAAGTGGATATTTGGAGCCCTTTCAGGCCTTCGTTGGAAACGGGAATATCTTCCCATAAAAACTAAACAGAAGCGTTCTGTGAAACTGCTTTGTGTAGTATGAATCCAACTCACAGAGTTGAACACTTCTTTTGAAAGAGCAGTTTTGAAACACTCTTTTTGTAGAATCTGCAAGTGTTCATTTGGAGCACTTTGAGGCCTATGGTGGAAAAGGAAATATCTTCACATAAAACCTAGACAGAAGCATTCTTTGAAACTTCTTTATGATGTGTGCATTCAACTCACAGAGTTGAACCTTCCTTTTCATGGAGCGGTTTGGAAAGAGTCTTTTTGCAGCATCTGCAAGTGGATATTTGGAGCCTTTCAGGCCTTCGTTGGAAACGGGAATATCTTCCCATAAAAACTAAACAGAAGCGTTCTGTGAAACTGCTTTGTGTAGTATGAATCCAACTCACAGAGTTGAACACTTCTTTTCAAAGAGCAGTTTTGAAACACTCTTTTTGTAGAATCTGCAAGTGTTCATTTGGAGCACATTGAGGCCTATTGTGGAAAAGGAAATATCTTCACTTATAAACCAGGCAGAAGCATTCTCAGAAACGTCTTTATGATGTGTGCATTCAACTCGGAGAGAGAAGCCTTTCTTTTGATAGAGCAGTTTTGAAACTCTGTTTTTGCAGCATCTGCAAGTGGATATTTGGAGCCCTTTCAGGCCTTCGTTGGAAACGGGAATATCTTCCCATAAAAACTAAACAGAAGCGTTCAGTGAAACTGCTTTGTGTAGTATGAATCCAACTCACAGAGTTGAACACTTCTTTTGAAAGAGCAGTTTTGAAACACTCTTTTTGTAGAATCTGAAAGTGTTCATTTGGAGCACTTTGAGGCCTATGGTGGAAAAGGAAATATAGTCACATAAAACCTAGACAGAAGCATTCTTTGAAACTTCTTTATGATGTGCGCATTCAACTCACAGAGTTGAACCTTCCTTTTCATGGAGCAGTTTGGAAAGAGTCTTTTTGCAGCATCTGCAAGTGGATATTTGGAGCCCTTTCAGGCCTTCGTTGGAAACGGGAATATCTTCCCATAAAAACTAAACAGAAGCGTTCTGTGAAACTGCTTTGTGTAGTATGAATCCAACTCACAGAGTTGAACACTTCTTTTGAAAGAGCAGTTTTGAAACACTCTTTTTGTAGAATCTGCAAGTGTTCGTTTGGAGCGCATTGAGGCCTATTGTGGAAAAGGAAATATCTTCACTTATAAACCAGGCAGAATCATTCTCGTAAACCTCTTTATGATGTGTGCATTCAACTCGGAGAGAGAAGCCTTCCTTTTGATAGAGCAGTTTTGAAACTCTGTTATTGCAGCATCTGCAAGTGGATATTTGGAGCCCTTTCAGGCCTTCGTTGGAAACGGGAATATCTTCCCATAAAAACTAAACAGAAGCGTTCTGTGAAACTGCTTTGTGTAGTATGAATCCAACTCACAGAGTTGAACACTTCTTTTGAAAGAGGAGTTTTGAAACACTCTTTTTGTAGAATCTGCAAGTGTTCATTTGGAGCGCTTTGAGGCCTAACGTGGAAAAGGAAATATCTTCACATAAAACCTAGACAGAAGCATTCTTTGAAACTTCTTTATGATGTGTGCATTCAACTCACAGAGTTGAACCTTCCTTTTCATGGAGCGGTTTGGAAAGAGTCGTTTTGCAGCATCTGCAAGTGGATATTTGGAGCTCTTTCAGGCCTTTGTTAGAAACGGGAATATCTTCCCATAAAAACTGGACAGAAGCATTCTCACAAACTGCTTTGTGATGTGTGTGTTTAACTCACATAGTTGAACCTTTCCTTTGCTAGAGCAGTTATGAAACAGTCTTTTTGTAGAATTTGCAAGTGTTCATTTGGAGCGATTTGAGGCCTATGGTGGAAATTGAAATATCTTCACATATCAACCAGGCAGAAGCACTCTCAGAAACCTCTTTATGATGTGTGCATTCAACTCAGAGAGATAAGCCTTCCTTTTGATAGAGCAGTTTTGAAACTCTGTTTTTGCAGAATCTGCAAGTGGATATTTGGAGCCCTTTCAGGCCTTCGTTGGAAACGGGAATATCTTCCCATTAAAACTAAACAGAAGCGTTCTGTGAAACTGCTTTGTGTAGTATGAATCCAACTCACAGAGTTGAACACTTCTTTAGAAAGAGCAGTTTTGAAACCCTCTTTTTGTAGAATCTGCAAGTGTTCATTTGGAGCGCTTTGAGGCCTACGGTGGAAAAGGAAATATCTTCACTTAAAACCTAGACAGAAGCATTCTTTGAAACTTCTTTATGATGTGTGCATTCACCTCACAGAGTTGAACCTTCCTTTTCATGGAGCAGTTTGGAAAGAGTCTTTTTGCAGCATCTGCAAGTGGATATTTGGAGCCTTTCAGGCCTTCGTTGGAAACGGGAATATCTTCCCATAAAAACTAAACAGAAGCGTTCTGTGAAACTGCTTTTTGTAGTATGAATCCAACTCACAGAGTTGAACACTTCTTTTGAAAGAGCAGTTTTGAAACACTCTTTTTGTAGAATCTGCAAGTGTTCATTTGGAGCAGATTGAGGCCTATTGTGGAAAAGGAAATATCTTCACTTATAAACCAGGCAGAAGCATTCTCAGAAACCTCTTTATGATGTGTGCATTCAACTCGGAGAGAGAAGCCTTTCTTTTGATAGAGCAGTTTTGAAACTCTGTTTTTGCAGCATCTGCAAGTGGATATTTGGAGCCCTTTCAGGCCTTCGTTGGAAACGGGAATATCTTCCCATGAAAACTAAACAGAAGCGTTCTGTGAAACTGCTTTGTGTAGTATGAATCCAACTCACAGAGTTGAACACTTCTTTTGAAAGAGCAGTTTTGAAACACTCTTTTTGTAGAATCTGAAAGTGTTCATTTGGAGCACTTTGAGGCCTATGGTGGAAAAGGAAATATCTTCACATAAAACCTAGACAGAAGCATTCTTTTAAACTTCTTTATGATGTGTGCATTCAACTCACATAGTTGAACCTTCCTTTTCATGGAGCAGTTTGGAAAGAGTCTTTTTGCAGCATCTGCAAGTGGATATTTGGAGCCCTTTCAGGCCTTCGTTGGAAACGGGAATATCTTCCCATAAAAACTAAACAGAAGCGTTCTGTGAAACTGCTTTGTGTAGTATGAATCCAACTCACAGAGTTGAACAGTTCTTTTGAAAGAGCAGTTTTGAAACACTCTTTTTGTAGAATCTGCAAGTGTTCGTTTGGAGCGCATTGAGGCCTATTGTGGAAAAGGAAATATCTTCACTTATAAACCAGGCAGAATCATTCTCGTAAACCTCTTTATGATGTGTGCATTCAACTCGGAGAGAGAAGCCTTCCTTTTGATAGAGCAGTTTTGAAACTCTGTGATTGCAGCATCTGCAAGTGGATATTTGGAGCCCTTTCAGGCCTTCGTTGGAAACGGGAATATCTTCCCATAAAAACTAAACAGAAGCGTTCTGTGAAACTGCTTTGTGTAGTATGAATCCAACTCACAGAGTTGAACACTTCTTTTGAAAGAGGAGTTTTGAAACACTCTTTTTGTAGAATCTGCAAGTGTTCATTTGGAGCGCTTTGAGGCCTAAGGTGGAAAAGGAAATATCTTCACATAAAACCTAGACAGAAGCATTCTTTGAAACTTCTTTATGATGTGTGCATTCAACTCACAGAGTTGAACCTTCCTTTTCATGGAGCGGTTTGGAAAGAGTCTTTTTGCAGCATCTGCAAGTGGATATTTGGAGCTCTTTCAGGCCTTTGTTAGAAACGGGAATATCTTCCCATAAAAACTGGACAGAAGCATTCTCACAAACTGCTTTGTGATGTGTGTGTTTAACTCACATAGATGAACCTTTCCTTTGCTAGAGCAGTTATGAAACAGTCTTTTTGTAGAATTTGCAAGTGTTCATTTGGAGCGATTTGAGGCCTATGGTGGAAATTGAAATATCTTCACATATCAACCAGGCAGAAGCATTCTCAGAAACCTCTTTATGATGTGTGCATTCAACTCAGAGAGATAAGCCTTCCTTTTGATAGAGCAGTTTTGAAACTCTGTTTTTGCAGAATCTGCAAGTGGATATTTGGAGCCCTTTCAGGCCTTCGTTGGAAACGGGAATATCTTCCCATAAAAACTCAACAGAAGCGTTCTGTGAAACTGCTTTGTGTAGGATGAATCCAACTCACAGAGTTGAACACTTCTTTAGAAGGAGCAGTTTTGAAACACTCTTTTTGTAGAATCTGCAAGTGTTCATTTGGAGCGCTTTGAGGCCTATTGTGGAAAAGGAAATATCTTCACTTATAAACCAGGCAGAAGCATTCTCAGAAACCTCTTTATGATGTGTGCATTCAACTAGGAGAGAGAAGCTTTCCTTTTGATAGAGCAGTTTTGAAACTCTGTTTTTGCAGCATCTGCAAGTGGATATTTGGAGCCCTTTCAGGCCTTCGTTGGAAACGGGAATATCTTCCCATAAAAACTAAACAGAAGCGTTCTGTGAAACTGCTTTGTGTAGTATGAATCCAACTCACAGAGTTGAACACTTCTTTTGAAAGAGCAGTTTTGAAACACTCTTTTTGTAGAATCTGCAAGTGTTCATTTGGAGCACTTTGAGGCCTATGGTGGAAAAGGAAATATCTTCACATAAAACCTAGACAGAAGCATTCTTTGAAACTTCTTTATGATGTGTGCATTCAACTCACAGAGTTGAACCTTCCTTTTCATGGAGCAGTTTGAAAGAGTCTTTTTGCAGCATCTGCAAGTGGATATTTGGAGCCCTTTCAGGCCTTCGTTGGAAACGGGAATATCTTCCCATAAAAACTAAACAGAAGCGTTCTGTGAAACTGATTTGTGTAGTATGAATCCAACTCACAGAGTTGAACACTTCTTTTGAAAGAGCAGTTTTGAAACACTCTTTTTGTAGAATCTGCAAGTGTTCATTTGGAGCACTTTGAGGCCTATGGTGGAAAAGGAAATATCTTCACATAAAACCTAGACAGAAGCATTCTTTGAAACTTCTTTATGATGTGTGCCTTCAACTCACAGAGTTGAACCTTCCTTTTCATGGAGCAGTTTGGAAAGAGTCTTTTTACAGCATCTGCAAGTGGATATTTGGAGCCCTTTCAGGCCTTCGTTGGAAACGGGAATATCTTCCCATAAAAACTAAACAGAAGCGTTCTGTGAAACTGCTTTGTGTAGTATGAATCCAACTCACAGAGTTGAACACTTCTTTTGAAAGAGCAGTTTTGAAACACTCTTTTTGTAGAATCTGCAAGTGTTCATTTGGAGCACTTTGAGGCCTATGGTGGAAAAGGAAATATCTTCACATAAAACCTAGACAGAAGCATTCTTTGAAACTTCTTTATGATGTGTGCATTCAACTCACAGAGTTGAACCTTCCTTTTCATGGAGCGGTTTGGAAAGAGTCTTTTTGCAGCATCTGCAAGTGGATATTTGGAGCTCTTTCATGCCTTTTTTATAAACGGGAATATCTTCCCATAAAAACTGGACAGAAGCATTCTCACAAACTGCTTTGTGATGTGTGTGTTTAACTCACATAGTTGAACCTTTCCTTTGCTAGAGCAGTTATGAAACACTCTTTTTGTAGACTTTGCAAGTGTTCATTTGGAGCGATTTGAGGCCTACGGTGGAAATTGAAATATCTTCACATATCAACCAGGCAGAAGCATTCTCAGAAACCTCTTTATGATGTGTGCATTCAACTCAGGGAGATAAGCCTTCCTTTTGATAGAGCAGTTTTGAAACTCTGTTTTTGCAGAATCTGCAAGTGGATATTTGGAGCCCTTTCAGGCCTTCGTTGGAAACGGGAATATCTTCCCATAAAAACTAAACAGAAGCGTTCTGTGAAACTGCTTTGTGTAGTATGAATCCAACTCACAGAGTTGAACACTTCTTTAGAAAGAGCAGTTTTGAAACACTCTTTTTGTAGAATCTGCAAGTGTTCATTTGGAGCGCTTTGAGGCCTACGGTGGAAAAGGAAATATCTTCACATAAAACCTAGACAGAAGCATTCTTTGAAACTTCTTTATGATTTGTGCCTTCACCTCACAGAGTTGAACCTTCCTTTTCACGGAGCAGTTTGGAAACAGTCTTTTTGCAGCATCTGCAAGTGGATATTTGGAGACTTTCAGGCCTTCGTTGGAAACGGGAATATCTTCCCATAAAAACTAAACAGAAGCGTTCTGTGAAACTGCTTTTTGTAGTATGAATCCAACTCACAGAGTTGAACACTTCTTTTGAAAGAGCAGTTTTGAAACACTCTTTTTGTAGAATCTGCAAGTGTTCATTTGGAGCACTTTGAGGCCTATGGTGGAAAAGGAAATATAGTCACATAAAACCTAGACAGAAGCATTCTTTGAAACTTCTTTATGATGTGTGCATTCAACTCACAGAGTTGAACCTTCCTTTTCATGGAGCAGTTTGGAAAGAGTCTTTTTGCAGCATCTGCAAGTGGATATTTGGAGCCCTTTCAGGCCTTCGTTGGAAACGGGAATATCTTCCCATAAAAACTAAACAGAAGCGTTCTGTGAAACTGCTTTGTGTAGTATGAATCCAACTCACAGAGTTGAACACTTCTTTTGAAAGAGCAGTTTTGAAACACTCTTTTTGTAGAATCTGCAAGTGTTCATTTGGAGCACTTTGAGGCCTATGGTGGAAAAGGAAATATCTTCACATAAAACCTAGACAGAAGCATTCTTTGAAACTTCTTTATGATGTGTGCCTTCAACTCACAGAGTTGAACCTTCCTTTTCATGGAGCAGTTTGGAAAGAGTCTTTTTGCAGCATCTGCAAGTGGATATTTGGAGCCCTTTCAGGCCTTCGTTGGAAACGGGAATATCTTCCCATAAAAACTAAACAGAAGCGTTCTGTGAAACTGCTTTGTGTAGTATGAATCCAACTCACAGAGTTGAACACTTCTTTAGAAAGAGCAGTTTTGAAACACTCTTTTTGTAGAATCTGCAAGTGTTCATTTGGAGCGCTTTGAGGCCTATGGTGGAAAAGGAAATATCTTCACATAAAACCTAGACAGAAGCATTCTTTGAAACTTCTTTATGATGTGTGCCTTCACCTCACAGAGTTGAACCTTCCTTTTCACGGAGCAGTTTGGAAAGAGTCTTTTTGCAGCATCTGCAAGTGGATATTTGGAGCCTTTCAGGCCTTCGTTGGAAACGGGAATATCTTCCCATAAAAACTAAACAGAAGCGTTCTGTGAAACTGCTTTGTGTAGTATGAATCCAACTCACAGAGTTGAACACTTCTTTTCAAAGAGCAGTTTTGAAACACTCTTTTTGAAGAATCTGCAAGTGTTCATTTGGAGCACATTGAGGCCTATTGTGGAAAAGGAAATATCTTCACTTATAAACCAGGCAGAAGCATTCTCAGAAACGTCTTTATGATGTGTGCATTCAACTCGGAGAGAGAAGCCTTCCTTTTGATAGAGCAGTTTTGAAACTCTGTTTTTGCAGCATCTGCAAGTGGATATTTGGAGCCCTTTCAGGCCTTCGTTGGAAACGGGAATACCTTCCCATAAAAACTAAACAGAAGCGTTCGGTGAAACTGCTTTGTGTAGTATGAATCCAACTCACAGAGCTGAACACTTATTTTGAAAGAGCAGTTTTGAAACACTCTTTTTGTAGAATCTGAAAGTGTTCATTTGGAGCACTTTGAGGCCTATGGTGGAAAAGGAAATATCTTCACATAAAACCTAGACAGAAGCATTCTTTGAAACTTCTTTATGATGTGTGCATTCAACTCACAGAGTTGAACCTTCCTTTTCATGGAGCAGTTTGGAAAGAGTCTTTTTGCAGCATCTGCAAGTGGATATTTGGAGCCCTTTCAGGCCTTCGTTGGAAACGGGAATATCTTCCCATAAAAACTAAACAGAAGCGTTCTGTGAAACTGCTTTGTGTAGTATGAATCCAACTCACAGAGTTGAACACTTCTTTTCAAAGAGCAGTTTTGAAACACTCTTTTTGTAGAATCTGCAAGTGTTCATTTAGAGCACATTGAGGCCTATTGTGGAAAAGGAAATATCTTCACTTATAAACCAGGCAGAAGCATTCTCAGAAACCTCTTTATGATGTGTGCATTCAACTCGGAGAGAGAAGCCTTCCTTTTGATAGAGCAGTTTTGAAACTCTGTTTTTGCAGCATCTGCAAGTGGATATTTGGAGCCCTTTCAGGCCTTCGTTGGAAACGGGAATATCTTCCCATAAAAACTAAACAGAAGCGTTCTGTGAAACTGCTTTGTGTAGTATGAATCCAACTCACAGAGTTGAACACTTCTTTTGAAAGAGCAGTTTGGAAACACTCTTTTTGTAGAATCTGCAAGTGTTCATTTGGAGCACTTTGAGGCCTATGGTGGAAAAGGAAATATAGTCATAAAACCTAGACAGAAGCATTCTTTGAAACTTCTTTATGATGTGTGCATTCAACTCACAGAGTTGAACCTTCCTTTTCATGGAGCAGTTTGGAAAGAGTCTTTTTGCAGCATCTGCAAGTGGATACTTGGAGCCCTTTCAGGCCTTCGTTGGAAACGGGAATATCTTCCCATAAAAACTAAACAGAAGCGTTCTGTGAAACTGCTTTGTGTAGTATGAATCCAACTCACAGAGTTGAACACTTCTTTTGAAAGAGCAGTTTTGAAACACTCTTTTTGTAGAATCTGCAAGTGTTCATTTGGAGCACTTTGAGGCCTATGGTGGAAAAGGAAATATCTTCACATAAAACCTAGACAGAAGCATTCTTTGAAACTTCTTTATGATGTGTGCCTTCAACTCACATAGTTGAACCTTCCTTTTCATGGAGCAGTTTGGAAAGAGTCTTTTTGCAGCATCTGCAAGTGGATATTTGGAGCCATTTCAGGCCTTCGGTGGAAACGGGAATATCTTCCCATAAAAACTAAACAGAAGCGTTCTGTGAAACTGCTTTGTGTAGTATGAATCCAACTCACAGAGTTGAACACTTCTTTTGAAAGAGCAGTTTTGAAACACTCTTTTTGTAGAATCTGCAAGTGTTCATTTGGAGCACTTTGAGGCCTATGGTGGAAAAGGAAATATCTTCACATAAAACCTAGACCGAAGCATTCTTTGAAACTTCTTTATGGTGTGTGAATTCAACTCACAGAGTTGAACTTTCCTTTTCAAGGAGCAGTTTGGAAAGAGTCTTTTTGCAGCATCTGCAAGTGGATATTTGGAGCCCTTTCAGGCTTTCGTTGGAAACGGGAATATCTTCCCATAAAAATTAAACAGAAGCGTTCTGTGAAACTGCTTTGTGTAGTATGAATCCAACTCACAGAGTTGAACACTTCTTTAGAAAGAGCAGTTTTGAAACACTCTTTTTGTAGAATCTGCAAGTGTTCATTTGGAGTGCTTTTAGGCCAATGTTGGAAAAGGAAATATCTTCACATAAAACCTAGACAGAAGCATTCTTTGAAACTTCTTTATGATGTGTGCATTCAACTCACAGAGTTGAACCTTCCTTTTCATGGAGCGGTTTGGAAAGAGTCTTTTTGCAGCATCTGCAAGTGGATATTTGGAGCTCTTTCATGCCTTTGTTAGAAACGGGAATATCTTCCCATAAAAACTAGACAGAAGCATTCTCACAAACTGCTTTGTGATGTGTGTGTTTAACTCACATAGTTGAACCTTTCCTTTGCTAGAGCAGTTATGAAACACTCTTTTTGTAGAATTTGCAAGTGTTCATTTGGAGCGATTTGAGGCCTATGGTGGAAATTGAAATATCTTCACATATCAACCAGGCAGAATCATTCTCAGAAACCTCTTTATGATGTGTGCATTCAACTCAGAGAGATAAGCCTTCCTTTTGATAGAGCAGTTTTGAAACTCTGTTTTTGCAGAATCTGCAAGTGGATATTTGGAGCCCTTTCAGGCCTTCGTTGGAAACGGGAATATCTTCCCATTAAAACTAAACAGAAGCGTTCTGTGAAACTGCTTTGTGTAGTATGAATCCAACTCACAGAGTTGAACACTTCTTTAGAAAGAGCAGTTTTGAAACCCTCTTTTTGTAGAATCTGCAAGTGTTCATTTGGAGCGCTTTGAGGCCTACGGTGGAAAAGGAAATATCTTCACATAAAACCTAGACAGAAGCATTCTTTGAAACTTCTTTATGATGTGTGCATTCACCTCAGAGAGTTGAACCTTCCTTTTCATGGAGCAGTTTGGAAAGAGTCTTTTTGCAGCATCTGCAAGTGGATATTTGGAGCCTTTCAGGCCTTCGTTGGAAACGGGAATATCTTCCCATAAAAACTAAACAGAAGCGTTCTGTGAAACTGCTTTTTGTAGTATGAATCCAACTCACAGAGTTGAACACTTCTTTTGAAAGAGCAGTTTTGAAACACTCTTTTTGTAGAATCTGCAAGTGTTCATTTGGAGCACATTGAGGCCTATTGTGGAAAAGGAAATATCTTCACTTATAAACCAGGCAGAAGCATTCTCAGAAACCTCTTTATGATGTGTGCATTCAACTCGGAGAGAGAAGCCTTTCTTTTGATAGAGCAGTTTTGAAACTCTGTTTTTGCAGCATCTGCAAGTGGATATTTGGAGCCTTTTCAGGCCTTCGTTGGAAACGGGAATATCTTCCCATGAAAACTAAACAGAAGCGTTCTGTGAAACTGCTTTGTGTAGTATGAATCCAATTCACAGAGTTGAACACTTCTTTTGAAAGAGCAGTTTTGAAACACTCTTTTTGTAGAATCTGAAAGTGTTCATTTGGAGCACTTTGAGGCCTATGGTGGAAAAGGAAATATCTTCACATAAAACCTAGACAGAAGCATTCTTTGAAACTTCTTTATGATGTGTGCATTCAACTCACATAGTTGAACCTTCCTTTTCATGGAGCAGTTTGGAAAGAGTCTTTTTGCAGCATCTGCAAGTGGATATTTGGAGCCCTTTCAGGCCTTCGTTGGAAACGGGAATATCTTCCCATAAAAACTAAACAGAAGCGTTCTGTGAAACTGCTTTGTGTAGTATCAATCCAACTCACAGAGTTGAACAGTTCTTTTGAAAGAGCAGTTTTGAAACACTCTTTTTGTAGAATCTGCAAGTGTTCGTTTGGAGCGCATTGAGGCCTATTGTGGAAAAGGAAATATCTTCACTTATAAACCAGGCAGAATCATTCTCGTAAACCTCTTTATGATGTGTGCATTCAACTCGGAGAGAGAAGCCTTCCTTTTGATAGAGCAGTTTTGAAACTCTGTGATTGCAGCATCTGCAAGTGGATATTTGGAGCCCTTTCAGGCCTTCGTTGGAAACGGGAATATCTTCCCATAAAAACTAAACAGAAGCGTTCTGTGAAACTGCTTTGTGTAGTATGAATCCAACTCACAGAGTTGAACACTTCTTTTGAAAGAGGAGTTTTGAAACACTCTTTTTGTAGAATCTGCAAGTGTTCATTTGGAGCGCTTTGAGGCCTAAGGTGGAAAAGGAAATATCTTCACATAAAACCTAGACAGAAGCATTCTTTGAAACTTCTTTATGATGTGTGCATTCAACTCACAGAGTTGAACCTTCCTTTTCATGGAGCGGTTTGGAAAGAGTCTTTTTGCAGCATCTGCAAGTGGATATTTGGAGCTCTTTCAGGCCTTTGTTAGAAACGGGAATATCTTCCCATAAAAACTGGACAGAAGCATTCTCACAAACTGCTTTGTGATGTGTGTGTTTAACTCACATAGATGAACCTTTCCTTTGCTAGAGCAGTTATGAAACAGTCTTTTTGTAGAATTTGCAAGTGTTCATTTGGAGCGATTTGAGGCCTATGGTGGAAATTGAAATATCTTCACATATCAACCAGGCAGAAGCATTCTCAGAAACCTCTTTATGATGTGTGCATTCAACTCAGAGAGATAAGCCTTCCTTTTGATAGAGCAGTTTTGAAACTCTGTTTTTGCAGAATCTGCAAGTGGATATTTGGAGCCCTTTCAGGCCTTCGTTGGAAACGGGGATATCTTCCCATAAAAACTCAACAGAAGCGTTCTGTGAAACTGCTTTGTGTAGTATGAATCCAACTCACAGAGTTGAACACTTCTTTAGAAGGAGCAGTTTTGAAACACTCTTTTTGTAGAATCTGCAAGTGTTCATTTGGAGTGCTTTGAGGCCTATTGTGGAAAAGGAAATATCTTCACTTATAAACCAGGCAGAAGCATTCTCAGAAACCTCTTTATGATGTGTGCATTCAACTCGGAGAGAGAAGCTTTCCTTTTGATAGAGCAGTTTTGAAACTCTGTTTTTGCAGCATCTGCAAGTGGATATTTGGAGCCCTTTCAGGCCTTCGTTGGAAACGGGAATATCTTCCCATAAAAACTAAACAGAAGCGTTCTGTGAAACTGCTTTGTGTAGTATGAATCCAACTCACAGAGTTGAACACTTCTTCTGAAAGAGCAGTTTTGAAACACTCTTTTTGTAGAATCTGCAAGTGTTCATTTGGAGCACTTTGAGGCCTATGGTGGAAAAGGAAATATCTTCACATAAAACCTAGACAGAAGCATTCTTTGAAACTTCTTTATGATGTGTGCATTCAACTCACAGAGTTGAACCTTCCTTTTCATGGAGCAGTTTGAAAGAGTCTTTTTGCAGCATCTGCAAGTGGATATTTGGAGCCCTTTCAGGCCTTCGTTGGAAACGGGAATATCTTCCCATAAAAACTAAACAGAAGCGTTCTGTGAAACTGCTTTGTGTAGTATGAATCCAACTCACAGAGTTGAACACTTCTTTTGAAAGAGCAGTTTTGAAACACTCTTTTTGTAGAATCTGCAAGTGTTCATTTGGAGCACTTTGAGGCCTATGGTGGAAAAGGAAATATCTTCACATAAAACCTAGACAGAAGCATTCTTTGAAACTTCTTTATGATGTGTGCCTTCAACTCACAGAGTTGAACCTTCCTTTTCATGGAGCAGTTTGGAAAGAGTCTTTTTACAGCATCTGCAAGTGGATATTTGGAGCCCTTTCAGGCCTTCGTTGGAAACGGGAATATCTTCCCATAAAAACTAAACAGAAGCGTTCTGTGAAACTGCTTTGTGTAGTATGAATCCAACTCACAGAGTTGAACACTTCTTTTGAAAGAGCAGTTTTGAAACACTCTTTTTGTAGAATCTGCAAGTGTTCATTTGGAGCGCTTTGAGGCCTATGGTGGAAAAGGAAATATCTTCACATAAAACCTAGACAGAAGCATTCTTTGAAACTTCTTTATGATGTGTGCATTCAACTCACAGAGTTGAACCTTCCTTTTCATGGAGCGGTTTGGAAAGAGTCTTTTTGCAGCATCTGCAAGTGGATATTTGGAGCTCTTTCATGCCTTTTTTATAAACGGGAATATCTTCCCATAAAAACTGGACAGAAGCATTCTCACAAACTGCTTTGTGATGTGTGTGTTTAACTCACATAGTTGAACCTTTCCTTTGCTAGAGCAGTTATGAAACACTCTTTTTGTAGACTTTGCAAGTGTTCATTTGGAGCGATTTGAGGCCTACGGTGCAAATTGAAATATCTTCACATATCAACCAGGCAGAAGCATTCTCAGAAACCTCTTTATGATGTGTGCATTCAACTCAGGGAGATAAGCCTTCCTTTTGATAGAGCAGTTTTGAAACTCTGTTTTTGCAGAATCTGCAAGTGGATATTTGGAGCCCTTTCAGGCCTTCGTTGGAAACGGGAATATCTTCCCATAAAAACTAAACAGAAGCGTTCTGTGAAACTGCTTTGTGTAGTATGAATCCAACTCACAGAGTTGAACACTTCTTTAGAAAGAGCAGTTTTGAAACACTCTTTTTGTAGAATCTGCAAGTGTTCATTTGGAGCGCTTTGAGGCCTACGGTGGAAAAGGAAATATCTTCACATAAAACCTAGACAGAAGCATTCTTTGAAACTTCTTTATGATGTGTGCCTTCACCTCACAGAGTTGAACCTTCCTTTTCACGGAGCAGTTTGGAAAGAGTCTTTTTGCAGCATCTGCAAGTGGATATTTGGAGACTTTCAGGCCTTCGTTGGAAACGGGAATATCTTCCCATAAAAACTAAACAGAAGCGTTCTGTGAAACTGCTTTGTGTAGTATGAATCCAACTCACAGAGTTGAACACTTCTTTTGAAAGAGCAGTTTTGAAACACTCTTTTTGTAGAATCTGCAAGTGTTCATTTGGAGCACTTTGAGGCCTATGGTGGAAAAGGAAATATAGTCACATAAAACCTAGACAGAAGCATTCTTTGAAACTTCTTTATGATGTGTGCATTCAACTCACAGAGTTGAACCTTCCTTTTCATGGAGCAGTTTGGAAAGAGTCTTTTTGCAGCATCTGCAAGTGGATATTTGGAGCCCTTTCAGGCCTTCGTTGGAAACGGGAATATCTTCCCATAGAAACTAAACAGAAGCGTTCTGTGAAACTGCTTTGTGTAGTATGAATCCAACTCACAGAGTTGAACACTTCTTTTGAAAGAGCAGTTTTGAAACACTCTTTTTGTAGAATCTGCAAGTGTTCATTTGGAGCACTTTGAGGCCTATGGTGGAAAAGGAAATATCTTCACATAAAACCTAGACAGAAGCATTCTTTGAAACTTCTTTATGATGTGTGCCTTCAACTCACAGAGTTGAACCTTCCTTTTCATGGAGCAGTTTGGAAAGAGTCTTTTTGCAGCATCTGCAAGTGGATATTTGGAGCCCTTTCAGGCCTTCGTTGGAAAAGGGAATATCTTCCCATTAAAACTAAACAGAAGCGTTCTGTGAAACTGCTTTGTGTAGTATGAATCCAACTCACAGAGTTGAACACTTCTTTAGAAAGAGCAGTTTTGAAACACTCTTTTTGTAGAATCTGCAAGTGTTCATTTGGAGCGCTTTGAGGCCTATGGTGGAAAAGGAAATAACTTCACATAAAACCTAGACAGAAGCATTCTTTGAAACTTCTTTATGATGTGTGCCTTCACCTCACAGAGTTGAACCTTCCTTTTCACGGAGCAGTTTGGAAAGAGTCTTTTTGCAGCATCTGCAAGTGGATATTTGGAGCCTTTCAGGCCTTCGTTGGAAACGGGAATATCTTCCCATAAAAACTAAACAGAAGCGTTCTGTGAAACTGCTTTGTGTAGTATGAATCCAACTCACAGAGTTGAACACTTCTTTAGAAAGAGCAGTTTTGAAACACTCTTTTTGTAGAATCTGCAAGTGTTCATTTGGAGCACTTTGAGGCCTATGGTGGAAAAGGAAATATAGTCATAAAACCTAGACAGAAGCATTCTTTGAAACTTCTTTATGATGTGTGCATTCAACTCACAGAGTTGAACCTTCCTTTTCATGGAGCAGTTTGGAAAGAGTCTTTTTGCAGCATCTGCAAGTGGATACTTGGAGCCCTTTCAGGCCTTCGTTGGAAACGGGAATATCTTCCCATAAAAACTAAACAGAAGCGTTCTGTGAAACTGCTTTGTGTAGTATGAATCCAACTCACAGAGTTGAACACTTCTTTTGAAAGAGCAGTTTTGAAACACTCTTTTTGTAGAATCTGCAAGTGTTCATTTGGAGCACTTTGAGGCCTATGGTGGAAAAGGAAATATCTTCACATAAAACCTAGACAGAAGCATTCTTTGAAACTTCTTTATGATGTGTGCCTTCAACTCACAGAGTTGAACCTTCCTTTTCATGGAGCAGTTTGGAAAGAGTTTTTTTGCAGCATCTGCAAGTGGATATTTGGAGCCATTTCAGGCCTTCGTTGGAAACGGGAATATCTTCCCATAAAAACTAAACAGAAGCGTTCTGTGAAACTGCTTTGTGTAGTATGAATCCAACTCACAGAGTTGAACACTTATTTTGAAAGAGCAGTTTTGAAACACTCTTTTTGTAGAATCTGCAAGTGTTCATTTGGAGCACTTTGAGGCCTATGGTGGAAAAGGAAATATCTTCACATAAAACCTAGACCGAAGCATTCTTTGAAACTTCTTTATGATGTGTGAATTCAACTCACAGAGTTGAACTTTCCTTTTCATGGAGCAGTTTGGAAAGAGTCTTTTTGCAGCATCTGCAAGTGGATATTTGGTGCCCTTTCAGGCTTTCGTTGGAAACGGGAATATCTTCCCATAAAAATTAAACAGAAGCGTTCTGTGAAACTGCTTTGTGTAGTATGAATCCAACTCACAGAGTTGAACACTTCTTTAGAAAGAGCAGTTTTGAAACACTCTTTTTGTAGAATCTGCAAGTGTTCATTTGGAGTGCTTTTAGGCCAATGGTGGAAAAGGAAATATCTTCACATAAAACCTAGACAGAAGCATTCTTTGAAACTTCTTTATGATGTGTGCATTCAACTCACAGAGTTGAACCTTCCTTTTCATGGAGCGGTTTGGAAAGAGTCTTTTTGCAGCATCTGCAAGTGGATATTTGGAGCTCTTTCATGCCTTTGTTAGAAACGGGAATATCTTCCCATAAAAATTAGACAGAAGCATTCTCACAAACTGCTTTGTGATGTGTGTGTTTAACTCACATAGTTGAACCTTTCCTTTGCTAGAGCAGTTATGAAACACTCTTTTTGTAGAATTTGCAAGTGTTCATTTGGAGCGATTTAAGGCCTATGGTGGAAATTGAAATATCTTCACATATCAACCAGGCAGAAGCATTCTCAGAAACCTCTTTATGATGTGTGCATTCAACTCAGAGAGATAAGCCTTCCTTTTGATAGAGCAGTTTTGAAACTCTGTTTTTGCAGAATCTGCAAGTGGATATTTGGAGCCCTTTCAGGCCTTCGTTGGAAACGGGAATATCTTCCCATTAAAACTAAACAGAAGCGTTCTGTGAAACTGCTTTGTGTAGTATGAATCCAACTCACAGAGTTGAACACTTCTTTAGAAAGAGCAGTTTTGAAACACTCTTTTTGTAGAATCTGCAAGTGTTCATTTGGAGCGCTTTGAGGCCTACGGTGGAAAAGGAAATATCTTCACATAAAACCTAGACAGAAGCATTCTTTGAAACTTCTTTATGATGTGTGCATTCACCTCACAGAGTTGAACCTTCCTTTTCATGGAGCAGTTTGGAAAGAGTCTTTTTGCAGCATCTGCAAGTGGATATTTGGAGCCTTTCAGGCCTTCGTTGGAAACGGGAATATCTTCCCATAAAAACTAAACAGAAGCGTTCTGTGAAACTGCTTTTTGTAGTATGAATCCAACTCACAGAGTTGAACACTTCTTTTCAAAGAGCAGTTTTGAAACACTCTTTTTGTAGAATCTGCAAGTGTTCATTTGGAGCACATTGAGGCCTATTGTGGAAAAGGAAATATCTTCACTTATAAACCAGGCAGAAGCATTCTCAGAAACCTCTTTATGATGTGTGCATTCAACTCGGAGAGAGAAGCCTTTCTTTTGATAGAGCAGTTTTGAAACTCTGTTTTTGCAGCATCTGCAAGTGGATATTTGGAGCCCTTTCAGGCCTTCGTTGGAAACGGGAATATCTTCCCATGAAAACTAAACAGAAGCGTTCTGTGAAACTGCTTTGTGTAGTATGAATCCAACTCACAGAGTTGAACACTTCTTTTGAAAGAGCAGTTTTGAAACACTCTTTTTGTAGAATCTGAAAGTGTTCATTTGGAGCACT
The DNA here is from genome assembly GCF_028885655.2 of Pongo abelii. Taxonomy (NCBI): domain Eukaryota; kingdom Metazoa; phylum Chordata; class Mammalia; order Primates; family Hominidae; genus Pongo; species Pongo abelii. The sequence continues at coordinate 27,149,393 of NC_072005.2, forward strand.
TTGAGGCCTATGGTGGAAAAGGAAATATCTTCACATAAAACCTAGACAGAAGCATTCTTTGAAACTTCTTTATGATGTGTGCATTCAACTCACATAGTTGAACCTTCCTTTTCATGGAGCAGTTTGGAAAGAGTCTTTTTGCAGCATCTGCAAGTGGATATTTGGAGCCGTTTCAGGCCTTCGTTGGAAACGGGAATATCTTCCCATAAAAACTAAACAGAAGCGTTCTGTGAAACTGCTTTGTGTAGTATGAATCCAACTCACAGAGTTGAACACTTCTTTTGAAAGAGCAGTTTTGAAACACTCTTTTTGAAGAATCTGCAAGTGTTCGTTTGGAGCGCATTGAGGCCTATTGTGGAAAAGGAAATATCTTCACTTATAAACCAGGCAGAATCATTCTCGTAAACCTCTTTATGATGTGTGCCTTCAACTCGGAGAGAGAAGCCTTCCTTTTGATAGAGCAGTTTTGAAACTCTGTGATTGCAGCATCTGCAAGTGGATATTTGGAGCCCTTTCAGGCCTTCGTTGGAAACGGGAATATCTTCCCATAAAAACTAAACAGAAGCGTTCTGTGAAACTGCTTTGTGTAGTATGAATCCAACTCACAGAGTTGAACACTTCTTTTGAAAGAGGAGTTTTGAAACACTCTTTTTGTAGAATCTGCAAGTGTTCATTTGGAGCGCTTTGAGGCCTAAGGTGGAAAAGGAAATATCTTCACATAAAACCTAGACAGAAGCATTCTTTGAAACTTCTTTATGATGTGTGCATTCAACTCACAGAGTTGAACCTTCCTTTTCATGGAGCGGTTTGGAAAGAGTCTTTTTGCAGCATCTGCAAGTGGATATTTGGAGCTCTTTCAGGCCTTTGTTAGAAACGGGAATATCTTCCCATAAAAACTGGACAGAAGCATTCTCACAAACTGCTTTGTGATGTGTGTGTTTAACTCACATAGATGAACCTTTCCTTTGCTAGAGCAGTTATGAAACAGTCTTTTTGTAGAATTTGCAAGTGTTCATTTGGAGCGATTTGAGGCCTATGGTGGAAATTGAAATATCTTCACATATCAACCAGGCAGAAGGATTCTCAGAAACCTCTTTATGATGTGTGCATTCAACTCAGAGAGATAAGCCTTCCTTTTGATAGAGCAGTTTTGAAACTCTGTTTTTGCAGAATCTGCAAGTGGATATTTGGAGCCCTTTCAGGCCTTCGTTGGAAACGGGAATATCTTCCCATAAAAACTCAACAGAAGCGTTCTGTGAAACTGCTTTGTGTAGTATGAATCCAACTCACAGAGTTGAACACTTCTTTAGAAGGAGCAGTTTTGAAACACTCTTTTTGTAGAATCTGCAAGTGTTCATTTAGAGCGCTTTGAGGCCTATTGTGGAAAAGGAAATATCTTCACTTATAAACCAGGCAGAAGCATTCTCAGAAACCTCTTTATGATGTGTGCATTCAACTCGGAGAGAGAAGCCTTCCTTTTGATAGAGCAGTTTTGAAACTCTGTTTTTGCAGCATCTGCAAGTGGATATTTGGAGCCCTTTCAGGCCTTCGTTGGAAACGGGAATATCTTCCCATAAAAACTAAACAGAAGCGTTCTGTGAAACTGCTTTGTGTAGTATGAATCCAACTCACAGAGTTGAACACTTCTTTTGAAAGAGCAGTTTTGAAACACTCTTTTTGTAGAATCTGCAAGTGTTCATTTGGAGCACTTTGAGGCCTATGGTGGAAAAGGAAATATCTTCACATAAAACCTAGACAGAAGCATTCTTTGAAACTTCTTTATGATGTGTGCATTCAACTCACAGAGTTGAACCTTCCTTTTCATGGAGCAGTTTGAAAGAGTCTTTTTGCAGCATCTGCAAGTGGATATTTGGAGCCCTTTCAGGCCTTCTTTGGAAACGGGAATATCTTCCCATAAAAACTAAACAGAAGCGTTCTGTGAAACTGCTTTGTGTAGTATGAATCCAACTCACAGAGTTGAACACTTCTTTTGAAAGAGCAGTTTTGAAACACTCTTTTTGTAGAATCTGCAAGTGTTCATTTGGAGCACATTGAGGCCTATTGTGGAAAAGGAAATATCTTCACTTATAAACCAGGCAGAAGCATTCTCAGAAACCTCTTTATGATGTGTGCATTCAACTCGGAGAGAGAAGCCTTTCTTTTGATAGAGCAGTTTTGAAACTCTGTTTTTGCAGCATCTGCAAGTGGATATTTGGAGCCCTTTCAGGCCTTCGTTGGAAACGGGAATATCTTCCCATGAAAACTAAACAGAAGCGTTCTGTGAAACTGCTTTGTGTAGTATGAATCCAACTCACAGAGTTGAACACTTCTTTTGAAAGAGCAGTTTTGAAACACTCTTTTTGTAGAATCTGAAAGTGTCCATTTGGAGCACTTTGAGGCCTATGGTGGAAAAGGAAATATCTTCACATAAAACCTAGACAGAAGCATTCTTTGAAACTTCTTTATGATGTGTGCATTCAACTCACATAGTTGAACCTTCCTTTTCATGGAGCAGTTTGGAAAGAGTCTTTTTGCAGCATCTGCAAGTGGATATTTGGAGCCCTTTCAGGCCTTCGTTGGAAACGGGAATATCTTCCCATAAAAACTAAACAGAAGCGTTCTGTGAAACTGCTTTGTGTAGTATGAATCCAACTCACAGAGTTGAACAGTTCTTTTGAAAGAGCAGTTTTGAAACACTCTTTTTGTAGAATCTGCAAGTGTTCGTTTGGAGCGCATTGAGGCCTATTGTGGAAAAGGAAATATCTTCACTTATAAACCAGGCAGAATCATTCTCGTAAACCTCTTTATGATGTGTGCATTCAACTCGGAGAGAGAAGCCTTCCTTTTGATAGAGCAGTTTTGAAACTCTGTGATTGCAGCATCTGCAAGTGGATATTTGGAGCCCTTTCAGGCCTTCGTTGGAAACGGGAATATCTTCCCATAAAAACTAAACAGAAGCGTTCTGTGAAACTGCTTTGTGTAGTATGAATCCAACTCACAGAGTTGAACACTTCTTTTGAAAGAGGAGTTTTGAAACACTCTTTTTGTAGAATCTGCAAGTGTTCATTTGGAGCGCTTTGAGGCCTAAGGTGGAAAAGGAAATATCTTCACATAAAACCTAGACAGAAGCATTCTTTGAAACTTCTTTATGATGTGTGCATTCAACTCACAGAGTTGAACCTTCCTTTTCATGGAGCGGTTTGGAAAGAGTCTTTTTGCAGCATCTGCAAGTGGATATTTGGAGCTCTTTCAGGCCTTTGTTAGAAACGGGAATATCTTCCCATAAAAACTGGACAGAAGCATTCTCACAAACTGCTTTGTGATGTGTGTGTTTAACTCACATAGATGAACCTTTCCTTTGCTAGAGCAGTTATGAAACAGTCTTTTTGTAGAATTTGCAAGTGTTCATTTGGAGCGATTTGAGGCCTATGGTGGAAATTGAAATATCTTCACATATCAACCAGGCAGAAGCATTCTCAGAAACCTCTTTATGATGTGTGCATTCAACTCAGAGAGATAAGCCTTCCTTTTGATAGAGCAGTTTTGAAACTCTGTTTTTGCAGAATCTGCAAGTGGATATTTGGAGCCCTTTCAGGCCTTCGTTGGAAACGGGAATATCTTCCCATAAAAACTCAACAGAAGCGTTCTGTGAAACTGCTTTGTGTAGTATGAATCCAACTCACAGAGTTGAACACTTCTTTAGAAGGAGCAGTTTTGAAACACTCTTTTTGTAGAATCTGCAAGTGTTCATTTGGAGCGCTTTGAGGCCTATTGTGGAAAAGGAAATATCTTCACTTATAAACCAGGCAGAAGCATTCTCAGAAACCTCTTTATGATGTGTGCATTCAACTCGGAGAGAGAAGCCTTCCTTTTGATAGAGCAGTTTTGAAACTCTGTTTTTGCAGCATCTGCAAGTGGATATTTGGAGCCCTTTCAGGCCTTCGTTGGAAACGGGAATATCTTCCCATAAAAACTAAACAGAAGCGTTCTGTGAAACTGCTTTGTGTAGTATGAATCCAACTCACAGAGTTGAACACTTCTTTTGAAAGAGCAGTTTTGAAACACTCTTTTTGTAGAATCTGCAAGTGTTCATTTGGAGCACTTTGAGGCCTATGGTGGAAAAGGAAATATCTTCACATAAAACCTAGACAGAAGCATTCTTTGAAACTTCTTTATGATGTGTGCATTCAACTCACAGAGTTGAACCTTCCTTTTCATGGAGCAGTTTGAAAGAGTCTTTTTGCAGCATCTGCAAGTGGATATTTGGAGCCCTTTCAGGCCTTCGTTGGAAACGGGAATATCTTCCCATAAAAACTAAACAGAAGCGTTCTGTGAAACTGCTTTTTGTAGTATGAATCCAACTCACAGAGTTGAACACTTCTTTTCAAAGAGCAGTTTTGAAACACTCTTTTTGTAGAATCTGCAAGTGTTCATTTGGAGCACATTGAGGCCTATTGTGGAAAAGGAAATATCTTCACTTATAAACCAGGCAGAAGCATTCTCAGAAACCTCTTTATGATGTGTGCATTCAACTCGGAGAGAGAAGCCTTTCTTTTGATAGAGCAGTTTTGAAACTCTGTTTTTGCAGCATCTGCAAGTGGATATTTGGAGCCCTTTCAGGCCTTCGTTGGAAACGGGAATATCTTCCCATGAAAACTAAACAGAAGCGTTCTGTGAAACTGCTTTGTGTAGTATGAATCCAACTCACAGAGTTGAACAGTTCTTTTGAAAGAGCAGTTTTGAAACACTCTTTTTGTAGAATCTGCAAGTGTTCGTTTGGAGCGCATTGAGGCCTATTGTGGAAAAGGAAATATCTTCACTTATAAACCAGGCAGAATCATTCTCGTAAACCTCTTTATGATGTGTGCATTCAACTCGGAGAGAGAAGCCTTCCTTTTGATAGAGCAGTTTTGAAACTCTGTGATTGCAGCATCTGCAAGTGGATATTTGGAGCCCTTTCAGGCCTTCGTTGGAAACGGGAATATCTTCCCATAAAAACTAAACAGAAGCGTTCTGTGAAACTGCTTTGTGTAGTATGAATCCAACTCACAGAGTTGAACAGTTCTTTTGAAAGAGCAGTTTTGAAACACTCTTTTTGTAGAATCTGCAAGTGTTCGTTTGGAGCGCATTGAGGCCTATTGTGGAAAAGGAAATATCTTCACTTATAAACCAGGCAGAATCATTCTCGTAAACCTCTTTATGATGTGTGCATTCAACTCGGAGAGAGAAGCCTTCCTTTTGATAGAGCAGTTTTGAAACTCTGTGATTGCAGCATCTGCAAGTGGATATTTGGAGCCCTTTCAGGCCTTCGTTGGAAACGGGAATATCTTCCCATAAAAACTAAACAGAAGCGTTCTGTGAAACTGCTTTGTGTAGTATGAATCCAACTCACAGAGTTGAACACTTCTTTTGAAAGAGGAGTTTTGAAACACTCTTTTTGTAGAATCTGCAAGTGTTCATTTGGAGCGCTTTGAGGCCTAAGGTGGAAAAGGAAATATCTTCACATAAAACCTAGACAGAAGCATTCTTTGAAACTTCTTTATGATGTGTGCATTCAACTCACAGAGTTGAACCTTCCTTTTCATGGAGCGGTTTGGAAAGAGTCTTTTTGCAGCATCTGCAAGTGGATATTTGGAGCTCTTTCAGGCCTTTGTTAGAAACGGGAATATCTTCCCATAAAAACTGGACAGAAGCATTCTCACAAACTGCTTTGTGATGTGTGTGTTTAACTCACATAGATGAACCTTTCCTTTGCTAGAGCAGTTATGAAACAGTCTTTTTGTAGAATTTGCAAGTGTTCATTTGGAGCGATTTGAGGCCTATGGTGGAAATTGAAATATCTTCACATATCAACCAGGCAGAAGCATTCTCAGAAACCTCTTTATGATGTGTGCATTCAACTCAGAGAGATAAGCCTTCCTTTTGATAGAGCAGTTTTGAAACTCTGTTTTTGCAGAATCTGCAAGTGGATATTTGGAGCCCTTTCAGGCCTTCGTTGGAAACGGGAATATCTTCCCATAAAAACTCAACAGAAGCGTTCTGTGAAACTGCTTTGTGTAGTATGAATCCAACTCACAGAGTTGAACACTTCTTTAGAAGGAGCAGTTTTGAAACACTCTTTTTGTAGAATCTGCAAGTGTTCATTTGGAGCGCTTTGAGGCCTATTGTGGAAAAGGAAATATCTTCACTTATAAACCAGGCAGAAGCATTCTCAGAAACCTCTTTATGATGTGTGCATTCAACTCGGAGAGAGAAGCCTTCCTTTTGATAGAGCAGTTTTGAAACTCTGTTTTTGCAGCATCTGCAAGTGGATATTTGGAGCCCTTTCAGGCCTTCGTTGGAAACGGGAATATCTTCCCATAAAAACTAAACAGAAGCGTTCTGTGAAACTGCTTTGTGTAGTATGAATCCAACTCACAGAGTTGAACACTTCTTTTGAAAGAGCAGTTTTGAAACACTCTTTTTGTAGAATCTGCAAGTGTTCATTTGGAGCACTTTGAGGCCTATGGTGGAAAAGGAAATATCTTCACATAAAACCTAGACAGAAGCATTCTTTGAAACTTCTTTATGATGTGTGCATTCAACTCACAGAGTTGAACCTTCCTTTTCATGGAGCAGTTTGAAAGAGTCTTTTTGCAGCATCTGCAAGTGGATATTTGGAGCCCTTTCAGGCCTTCGTTGGAAACGGGAATATCTTCCCATAAAAACTAAACAGAAGCGTTCTGTGAAACTGCTTTTTGTAGTATGAATCCAACTCACAGAGTTGAACACTTCTTTTCAAAGAGCAGTTTTGAAACACTCTTTTTGTAGAATCTGCAAGTGTTCATTTGGAGCACATTGAGGCCTATTGTGGAAAAGGAAATATCTTCACTTATAAACCAGGCAGAAGCATTCTCAGAAACCTCTTTATGATGTGTGCATTCAACTCGGAGAGAGAAGCCTTTCTTTTGATAGAGCAGTTTTGAAACTCTGTTTTTGCAGCATCTGCAAGTGGATATTTGGAGCCCTTTCAGGCCTTCGTTGGAAACGGGAATATCTTCCCATGAAAACTAAACAGAAGCGTTCTGTGAAACTGCTTTGTGTAGTATGAATCCAACTCACAGAGTTGAACAGTTCTTTTGAAAGAGCAGTTTTGAAACACTCTTTTTGTAGAATCTGCAAGTGTTCGTTTGGAGCGCATTGAGGCCTATTGTGGAAAAGGAAATATCTTCACTTATAAACCAGGCAGAATCATTCTCGTAAACCTCTTTATGATGTGTGCATTCAACTCGGAGAGAGAAGCCTTCCTTTTGATAGAGCAGTTTTGAAACTCTGTGATTGCAGCATCTGCAAGTGGATATTTGGAGCCCTTTCAGGCCTTCGTTGGAAACGGGAATATCTTCCCATAAAAACTAAACAGAAGCGTTCTGTGAAACTGCTTTGTGTAGTATGAATCCAACTCACAGAGTTGAACAGTTCTTTTGAAAGAGCAGTTTTGAAACACTCTTTTTGTAGAATCTGCAAGTGTTCGTTTGGAGCGCATTGAGGCCTATTGTGGAAAAGGAAATATCTTCACTTATAAACCAGGCAGAATCATTCTCGTAAACCTCTTTATGATGTGTGCATTCAACTCGGAGAGAGAAGCCTTCCTTTTGATAGAGCAGTTTTGAAACTCTGTGATTGCAGCATCTGCAAGTGGATATTTGGAGCCCTTTCAGGCCTTCGTTGGAAACGGGAATATCTTCCCATAAAAACTAAACAGAAGCGTTCTGTGAAACTGCTTTGTGTAGTATGAATCCAACTCACAGAGTTGAACACTTCTTTTGAAAGAGGAGTTTTGAAACACTCTTTTTGTAGAATCTGCAAGTGTTCATTTGGAGCGCTTTGAGGCCTAAGGTGGAAAAGGAAATATCTTCACATAAAACCTAGACAGAAGCATTCTTTGAAACTTCTTTATGATGTGTGCATTCAACTCACAGAGTTGAACCTTCCTTTTCATGGAGCGGTTTGGAAAGAGTCTTTTTGCAGCATCTGCAAGTGGATATTTGGAGCTCTTTCAGGCCTTTGTTAGAAACGGGAATATCTTCCCATAAAAACTGGACAGAAGCATTCTCACAAACTGCTTTGTGATGTGTGTGTTTAACTCACATAGATGAACCTTTCCTTTGCTAGAGCAGTTATGAAACAGTCTTTTTGTAGAATTTGCAAGTGTTCATTTGGAGCGATTTGAGGCCTATGGTGGAAATTGAAATATCTTCACATATCAACCAGGCAGAAGCATTCTCAGAAACCTCTTTATGATGTGTGCATTCAACTCAGGGAGATAAGCCTTCCTTTTGATAGAGCAGTTTTGAAACTCTGTTTTTGCAGAATCTGCAAGTGGATATTTGGAGCCCTTTCAGGCCTTCGTTGGAAACGGGAATATCTTCCCATAAAAACTAAACAGAAGCGTTCTGTGAAACTGCTTTGTGTAGTATGAATCCAACTCACAGAGTTGAACACTTCTTTAGAAAGAGCAGTTTTGAAACACTCTTTTTGTAGAATCTGTAAGTGTTCATTTGGAGCGCTTTGAGGCCTACGGTGGAAAAGGAAATATCTTCACATAAAACCTAGACAGAAGCATTCTTTGAAACTTCTTTATGATGTGTGCCTTCACCTCACAGAGTTGAACCTTCCTTTTCACGGAGCAGTTTGGAAAGAGTCTTTTTGCAGCATCTGCAAGTGGATATTTGGAGACTTTCAGGCCTTCGTTGGAAACGGGAATATCTTCCCATAAAAACTAAACAGAAGCGTTCTGTGAAACTGCTTTGTGTAGTATGAATCCAACTCACAGAGTTGAACACTTCTTTTGAAAGAGCAGTTTTGAAACACTCTTTTTGTAGAATCTGCAAGTGTTCATTTGGAGCACTTTGAGGCCTATGGTGGAAAAGGAAATATAGTCACATAAAACCTAGAGAGAAGCATTCTTTGAAACTTCTTTATGATGTGTGCATTCAACTCACAGAGTTGAACCTTCCTTTTCATGGAGCAGTTTGGAAAGAGTCTTTTTGCAGCATCTGCAAGTGGATATTTGGAGCCCTTTCAGGCCTTCGTTGGAAACGGGAATATCTTCCCATAGAAACTAAACAGAAGCGTTCTGTGAAACTGCTTTGTGTAGTATGAATCCAACTCACAGAGTTGAACACTTCTTTTGAAAGAGCAGTTTTGAAACACTCTTTTTGTAGAATCTGCAAGTGTTCATTTGGAGCACTTTGAGGCCTATGGTGGAAAAGGAAATATCTTCACATAAAACCTAGACAGAAGCATTCTTTGAAACTTCTTTATGATGTGTGCCTTCAACTCACAGAGTTGAACCTTCCTTTTCATGGAGCAGTTTGGAAAGAGTCTTTTTGCAGCATCTGCAAGTGGATATTTGGAGCCCTTTCAGGCCTTCGTTGGAAACGGGAATATCTTCCCATAAAAACTAAACAGAAGCGTTCTGTGAAACTGCTTTGTGTAGTATGAATCCAACTCACAGAGTTGAACACTTCTTTAGAAAGAGCAGTTTTGAAACACTCTTTTTGTAGAATCTGCAAGTGTTCATTTGGAGCGCTTTGAGGCCTATGGTGGAAAAGGAAATATCTTCACATAAAACCTAGACAGAAGCATTCTTTGAAACTTCTTTATGATGTGTGCCTTCACCTCACAGAGTTGAACCTTCCTTTTCACGGAGCAGTTTGGAAAGAGTCTTTTTGCAGCATCTGCAAGTGGATATTTGGAGCCTTTCAGGCCTTCGTTGGAAACGGGAATATCTTCCCATAAAAACTAAACAGAAGCGTTCTGTGAAACTGCTTTGTGTAGTATGAATCCAACTCACAGAGTTGAACACTTCTTTTCAAAGAGCAGTTTTGAAACACTCTTTTTGTAGAATCTGCAAGTGTTCATTTGGAGCACTTTGAGGCCTATGGTGGAAAAGGAAATATAGTCATAAAACCTAGACAGAAGCATTCTTTGAAACTTCTTTATGATGTGTGCATTCAACTCACAGAGTTGAACCTTCCTTTTCATGGAGCAGTTTGGAAAGAGTCTTTTTGCAGCATCTGCAAGTGGATATTTGGAGCCATTTCAGGCCTTCGTTGGAAACGGGAATATCTTCCCATAAAAACTAAACAGAAGCGTTCTGTGAAACTGCTTTGTGTAGTATGAATCCAACTCACAGAGTTGAACACTTATTTTGAAAGAGCAGTTTTGAAACACTCTTTTTGTAGAATCTGCAAGTGTTCATTTGGAGCACTTTGAGGCCTATGGTGGAAAAGGAAATATCTTCACATAAAACCTAGACCGAAGCATTCTTTGAAACTTCTTTATGATGTGTGAATTCAACTCACAGAGTTGAACTTTCCTTTTCATGGAGCAGTTTGGAAAGAGTCTTTTTGCAGCATCTGCAAGTGGATATTTGGTGCCCTTTCAGGCTTTCGTTGGAAACGGGAATATCTTCCCATAAAAATTAAACAGAAGCGTTCTGTGAAACTGCTTTGTGTAGTATGAATCCAACTCACAGAGTTGAACACTTCTTTAGAAAGAGCAGTTTTGAAACACTCTTTTTGTAGAATCTGCAAGTGTTCATTTGGAGTGCTTTTAGGCCAATGTTGGAAAAGGAAATATCTTCACATAAAACCTAGACAGAAGCATTCTTTGAAACTTCTTTATGATGTGTGCATTCAACTCACAGAGTTGAACCTTCCTTTTCATGGAGCGGTTTGGAAAGAGTCTTTTTGCAGCATCTGCAAGTGGATATTTGGAGCTCTTTCATGCCTTTGTTAGAAACGGGAATATCTTCCCATAAAAACTAGACAGAAGCATTCTCACAAACTGCTTTGTGATGTGTGTGTTTAACTCACATAGTTGAACCTTTCCTTTGCTAGAGCAGTTATGAAACACTCTTTTTGTAGAATTTGCAAGTGTTCACTTGGAGCGATTTAAGGCCTATGGTGGAAATTGAAATATCTTCACATATCAACCAGGCAGAAGCATTCTCAGAAACCTCTTTATGATGTGTGCATTCAACTCAGAGAGATAAGCCTTCCTTTTGATAGAGCAGTTTTGAAACTCTGTTTTTGCAGAATCTGCAAGTGGATATTTGGAGCCCTTTCAGGCCTTCGTTGGAAACGGGAATATCTTCCCATTAAAACTAAACAGAAGCGTTCTGTGAAACTGCTTTGTGTAGTATGAATCCAACTCACAGAGTTGAACACTTCTTTAGAAAGAGCAGTTTTGAAACACTCTTTTTGTAGAATCTGCAAGTGTTCATTTGGAGCGCTTTGAGGCCTACGGTGGAAAAGGAAATATCTTCACATAAAACCTAGACAGAAGCATTCTTTGAAACTTCTTTATGATGTGTGCATTCACCTCACAGAGTTGAACCTTCCTTTTCATGGAGCAGTTTGGAAAGAGTCTTTTTGCAGCATCTGCAAGTGGATATTTGGAGCCTTTCAGGCCTTCGTTGGAAACGGGAATATCTTCCCATAAAAACTAAACAGAAGCGTTCTGTGAAACTGCTTTTTGTAGTATGAATCCAACTCACAGAGTTGAACACTTCTTTTCAAAGAGCAGTTTTGAAACACTCTTTTTGTAGAATCTGCAAGTGTTCATTTGGAGCACATTGAGGCCTATTGTGGAAAAGGAAATATCTTCACTTATAAACCAGGCAGAAGCATTCTCAGAAACCTCTTTATGATGTGTGCATTCAACTCGGAGAGAGAAGCCTTTCTTTTGATAGAGCAGTTTTGAAACTCTGTTTTTGCAGCATCTGCAAGTGGATATTTGGAGCCCTTTCAGGCCTTCGTTGGAAACGGGAATATCTTCCCATGAAAACTAAACAGAAGCGTTCTGTGAATCTGCTTTGTGTAGTATGAATCCAACTCACAGAGTTGAACACTTCTTTTGAAAGAGCAGTTTTGAAACACTCTTTTTGTAGAATCTGAAAGTGTTCATTTGGAGCACTTTGAGGCCTATGGTGGAAAAGGAAATATCTTCACATAAAACCTAGACAGAAGCATTCTTTGAAACTTCTTTATGATGTGTGCATTCAACTCACATAGTTGAACCTTCCTTTTCATGGAGCAGTTTGGAAAGAGTCTTTTTGCAGCATCTGCAAGTGGATATTTGGAGCCCTTTCAGGCCTTCGTTGGAAACGGGAATATCTTCCCATAAAAACTAAACAGAAGCGTTCTGTGAAACTGCTTTGTGTAGTATGAATCCAACTCACAGAGTTGAACACTTCTTTTGAAAGAGCAGTTTTGAAACACTCTTTTTGTAGAATCTGCAAGTGTTCGTTTGGAGCGCATTGAGGCCTATTGTGGAAAAGGAAATATCTTCACTTATAAACCAGGCAGAATCATTCTCGTAAACCTCTTTATGATGTGTGCCTTCAACTCGGAGAGAGAAGCCTTCCTTTTGATAGAGCAGTTTTGAAACTCTGTGATTGCAGCATCTGCAAGTGGATATTTGGAGCCCTTTCAGGCCTTCGTTGGAAACGGGAATATCTTCCCATAAAAACTAAACAGAAGCGTTCTGTGAAACTGCTTTGTGTAGTATGAATCCAACTCACAGAGTTGAACACTTCTTTAGAAAGAGCAGTTTTGAAACACTCTTTTTGTAGAATCTGCAAGTGTTCATTTGGAGCGCTTTGAGGCCTATGGTGGAAAAGGAAATATCTTCACATAAAACCTAGACAGAAGCATTCTTTGAAACTTCTTTATGATGTGTGCCTTCACCTCACAGAGTTGAACCTTCCTTTTCACGGAGCAGTTTGGAAAGAGTCTTTTTGCAGCATCTGCAAGTGGATATTTGGAGCCTTTCAGGCCTTCGTTGGAAACGGGAATATCTTCCCATAAAAACTAAACAGAAGCGTTCTGTGAAACTGCTTTGTGTAGTATGAATCCAACTCACAGAGTTGAACACTTCTTTTCAAAGAGCAGTTTTGAAACACTCTTTTTGTAGAATCTGCAAGTGTTCATTTGGAGCACTTTGAGGCCTATGGTGGAAAAGGAAATATAGTCATAAAACCTAGACAGAAGCATTCTTTGAAACTTCTTTATGATGTGTGCATTCAACTCACAGAGTTGAACCTTCCTTTTCATGGAGCAGTTTGGAAAGAGTCTTTTTGCAGCATCTGCAAGTGGATACTTGGAGCCCTTTCAGGCCTTCGTTGGAAACGGGAATATCTTCCCATAAAAACTAAACAGAAGCGTTCTGTGAAACTGCTTTGTGTAGTATGAATCCAACTCACAGAGTTGAACACTTCTTTTGAAAGAGCAGTTTTGAAACACTCTTTTTGTAGAATCTGCAAGTGGTCATTTGGAGCACTTTGAGGCCTATGGTGGAAAAGGAAATATCTTCACATAAAACCTAGACAGAAGCATTCTTTGAAACTTCTTTATGATGTGTGCCTTCAACTCACAGAGTTGAACCTTCCTTTTCATGGAGCAGTTTGGAAAGAGTCTTTTTGCAGCATCTGCAAGTGGATATTTGGAGCCATTTCAGGCCTTCGTTGGAAACGGGAATATCTTCCCATAAAAACTAAACAGAAGCGTTCTGTGAAACTGCTTTGTGTAGTATGAATCCAACTCACAGAGTTGAACACTTCTTTTGAAAGAGCAGTTTTGAAACACTCTTTTTGTAGAATCTGCAAGTGTTCATTTGGAGCACTTTGAGGCCTATGGTGGAAAAGGAAATATCTTCACATAAAACCTAGACCGAAGCATTCTTTGAAACTTCTTTATGATGTGTGAATTCAACTCACAGAGTTGAACTTTCCTTTTCATGGAGCAGTTTGGAAAGAGTCTTTTTGCAGCATCTGCAAGTGGATATTTGCTGCCCTTTCAGGCTTTCGTTGGAAACGGGAATATCTTCCCATAAAAATTAAACAGAAGCGTTCTGTGAAACTGCTTTGTGTAGTATGAATCCAACTCACAGAGTTGAACACTTCTTTAGAAAGAGCAGTTTTGAAACACTCTTTTTGTAGAATCTGCAAGTGTTCATTTGGAGTGCTTTTAGGCCAATGTTGGAAAAGGAAATATCTTCACATAAAACCTAGACAGAAGCATTCTTTGAAACTTCTTTATGATGTGTGCATTCAACTCACAGAGTTGAACCTTCCTTTTCATGGAGCGGTTTGGAAAGAGTCTTTTTGCAGCATCTGCAAGTGGATATTTGGAGCTCTTTCATGCCTTTGTTAGAAACGGGAATATCTTCCCATAAAAACTAGACAGAAGCATTCTCACAAACTGCTTTGTGATGTGTGTGTTTAACTCACATAGTTGAACCTTTCCTTTGCTAGAGCAGTTATGAAACACTCTTTTTGTAGAATTTGCAAGTGTTCATTTGGAGCGATTTAAGGCCTATGGTGGAAATTGAAATATCTTCACATATCAACCAGGCAGAAGCATTCTCAGAAACCTCTTTATGATGTGTGCATTCAACTCAGAGAGATAAGCCTTCCTTTTGATAGAGCAGTTTTGAAACTCTGTTTTTGCAGAATCTGCAAGTGGATATTTGGAGCCCTTTCAGGCCTTCGTTGGAAACGGGAATATCTTCCCATTAAAACTAAACAGAAGCGTTCTGTGAAACTGCTTTGTGTAGTATGAATCCAACTCACAGAGTTGAACACTTCTTTAGAAAGAGCAGTTTTGAAACACTCTTTTTGTAGAATCTGCAAGTGTTCATTTGGAGCGCTTTGAGGCCTACGGTGGAAAAGGAAATATCTTCACATAAAACCTAGACAGAAGCATTCTTTGAAACTTCTTTATGATGTGTGCATTCACCTCACAGAGTTGAACCTTCCTTTTCATGGAGCAGTTTGGAAAGAGTCTTTTTGCAGCATCTGCAAGTGGATATTTGGAGCCTTTCAGGCCTTCGTTGGAAACGGGAATATCTTCCCATAAAAACTAAACAGAAGCGTTCTGTGAAACTGCTTTTTGTAGTATGAATCCAACTCACAGAGTTGAACACTTCTTTTCAAAGAGCAGTTTTGAAACACTCTTTTTGTAGAATCTGCAAGTGTTCATTTGGAGCACATTGAGGCCTATTGTGGAAAAGGAAATATCTTCACTTATAAACCAGGCAGAAGCATTCTCAGAAACCTCTTTATGATGTGTGCATTCAACTCGGAGAGAGAAGCCTTTCTTTTGATAGAGCAGTTTTGAAACTCTGTTTTTGCAGCATCTGCAAGTGGATATTTGGAGCCCTTTCAGGCCTTCGTTGGAAACGGGAATATCTTCCCATGAAAACTAAACAGAAGCGTTCTGTGAAACTGCTTTGTGTAGTATGAATCCAACTCACAGAGTTGAACACTTCTTTTGAAAGAGCAGTTTTGAAACACTCTTTTTGTAGAATCTGAAAGTGTTCATTTGGAGCACTTTGAGGCCTATGGTGGAAAAGGAAATATCTTCACATAAAACCTAGACAGAAGCATTCTTTGAAACTTCTTTATGATGTGTGCATTCAACTCACATAGTTGAACCTTCCTTTTCATGGAGCAGTTTGGAAAGAGTCTTTTTGCAGCATCTGCAAGTGGATATTTGGAGCCCTTTCAGGCCTTCGTTGGAAACGGGAATATCTTCCCATAAAAACTAAACAGAAGCGTTCTGTGAAACTGCTTTGTGTAGTATGAATCCAACTCACAGAGTTGAACACTTCTTTTGAAAGAGCAGTTTTGAAACACTCTTTTTGTAGAATCTGCAAGTGTTCGTTTGGAGCGCATTGAGGCCTATTGT
Organism: Pongo abelii; assembly: GCF_028885655.2. Lineage (NCBI taxonomy): Eukaryota > Metazoa > Chordata > Mammalia > Primates > Hominidae > Pongo > Pongo abelii. The sequence goes on from NC_072005.2 coordinate 27,165,127, forward strand.
GGAAAAGGAAATATCTTCACTTATAAACCAGGCAGAATCATTCTCGTAAACCTCTTTATGATGTGTGCCTTCAACTCGGAGAGAGAAGCCTTCCTTTTGATAGAGCAGTTTTGAAACTCTGTGATTGCAGCATCTGCAAGTGGATATTTGGAGCCCTTTCAGGCCTTCGTTGGAAACGGGAATATCTTCCCATAAAAACTAAACAGAAGCGTTCTGTGAAACTGCTTTGTGTAGTATGAATCCAACTCACAGAGTTGAACACTTCTTTTGAAAGAGGAGTTTTGAAACACTCTTTTTGTAGAATCTGCAAGTGTTCATTTGGAGCGCTTTGAGGCCTAAGGTGGAAAAGGAAATATCTTCACATAAAACCTAGACAGAAGCATCCTTTGAAACTTCTTTATGATGTGTGCATTCAACTCACAGAGTTGAACCTTCCTTTTCATGGAGCGGTTTGGAAAGAGTCTTTTTGCAGCATCTGCAAGTGGATATTTGGAGCTCTTTCAGGCCTTTGTTAGAAACGGGAATATCTTCCCATAAAAACTGGACAGAAGCATTCTCACAAACTGCTTTGTGATGTGTGTGTTTAACTCACATAGATGAACCTTTCCTTTGCTAGAGCAGTTATGAAACAGTCTTTTTGTAGAATTTGCAAGTGTTCATTTGGAGCGATTTGAGGCCTATGGTGGAAATTGAAATATCTTCACATATCAACCAGGCAGAAGCATTCTCAGAAACCTCTTTATGATGTGTGCATTCAACTCAGAGAGATAAGCCTTCCTTTTGATAGAGCAGTTTTGAAACTCTGTTTTTGCAGAATCTGCAAGTGGATATTTGGAGCCCTTTCAGGCCTTCGTTGGAAACGGGAATATCTTCCCATAAAAACTCAACAGAAGCGTTCTGTGAAACTGCTTTGTGTAGTATGAATCCAACTCACAGAGTTGAACACTTCTTTAGAAGGAGCAGTTTTGAAACACTCTTTTTGTAGAATCTGCAAGTGTTCATTTGGAGCGCTTTGAGGCCTATTGTGGAAAAGGAAATATCTTCACTTATAAACCAGGCAGAAGCATTCTCAGAAACCTCTTTATGATGTGTGCATTCAACTCGGAGAGAGAAGCCTTCCTTTTGATAGAGCAGTTTTGAAACTCTGTTTTTGCAGCATCTGCAAGTGGATATTTGGAGCCCTTTCAGGCCTTCGTTGGAAACGGGAATATCTTCCCATAAAAACTAAACAGAAGCGTTCTGTGAAACTGCTTTGTGTAGTATGAATCCAACTCACAGAGTTGAACACTTCTTTTGAAAGAGCAGTTTTGAAACACTCTTTTTGTAGAATCTGCAAGTGTTCATTTGGAGCACTTTGAGGCCTATGGTGGAAAAGGAAATATCTTCACATAAAACCTAGACAGAAGCATTCTTTGAAACTTCTTTATGATGTGTGCATTCAACTCACAGAGTTGAACCTTCCTTTTCATGGAGCAGTTTGAAAGAGTCTTTTTGCAGCATCTGCAAGTGGATATTTGGAGCCCTTTCAGGCCTTCTTTGGAAACGGGAATATCTTCCCATAAAAACTAAACAGAAGCGTTCTGTGAAACTGCTTTGTGTAGTATGAATCCAACTCACAGAGTTGAACACTTCTTTTGAAAGAGCAGTTTTGAAACACTCTTTTTGTAGAATCTGCAAGTGTTCATTTGGAGCACATTGAGGCCTATTGTGGAAAAGGAAATATCTTCACTTATAAACCAGGCAGAAGCATTCTCAGAAACCTCTTTATGATGTGTGCATTCAACTCGGAGAGAGAAGCCTTTCTTTTGATAGAGCAGTTTTGAAACTCTGTTTTTGCAGCATCTGCAAGTGGATATTTGGAGCCCTTTCAGGCCTTCGTTGAAAACGGGAATATCTTCCCATGAAAACTAAACAGAAGCGTTCTGTGAAACTGCTTTGTGTAGTATGAATCCAACTCACAGAGTTGAACACTTCTTTTGAAAGAGCAGTTTTGAAACACTCTTTTTGTAGAATCTGAAAGTGTCCATTTGGAGCACTTTGAGGCCTATGGTGGAAAAGGAAATATCTTCACATAAAACCTAGACAGAAGCATTCTTTGAAACTTCTTTATGATGTGTGCATTCAACTCACATAGTTGAACCTTCCTTTTCATGGAGCAGTTTGGAAAGAGTCTTTTTGCAGCATCTGCAAGTGGATATTTGGAGCCCTTTCAGGCCTTCGTTGGAAACGGGAATATCTTCCCATAAAAACTAAACAGAAGCGTTCTGTGAAACTGCTTTGTGTAGTATGAATCCAACTCACAGAGTTGAACAGTTCTTTTGAAAGAGCAGTTTTGAAACACTCTTTTTGTAGAATCTGCAAGTGTTCGTTTGGAGCGCATTGAGGCCTATTGTGGAAAAGGAAATATCTTCACTTATAAACCAGGCAGAATCATTCTCGTAAACCTCTTTATGATGTGTGCATTCAACTCGGAGAGAGAAGCCTTCCTTTTGATAGAGCAGTTTTGAAACTCTGTGATTGCAGCATCTGCAAGTGGATATTTGGAGCCCTTTCAGGCCTTCGTTGGAAACGGGAATATCTTCCCATAAAAACTAAACAGAAGCGTTCTGTGAAACTGCTTTGTGTAGTATGAATCCAACTCACAGAGTTGAACACTTCTTTTGAAAGAGGAGTTTTGAAACACTCTTTTTGTAGAATCTGCAAGTGTTCATTTGGAGCGCTTTGAGGCCTAAGGTGGAAAAGGAAATATCTTCACATAAAACCTAGACAGAAGCATTCTTTGAAACTTCTTTATGATGTGTGCATTCAACTCACAGAGTTGAACCTTCCTTTTCATGGAGCGGTTTGGAAAGAGTCTTTTTGCAGCATCTGCAAGTGGATATTTGGAGCTCTTTCAGGCCTTTGTTAGAAACGGGAATATCTTCCCATAAAAACTGGACAGAAGCATTCTCACAAACTGCTTTGTGATGTGTGTGTTTAACTCACATAGATGAACCTTTCCTTTGCTAGAGCAGTTATGAAACAGTCTTTTTGTAGAATTTGCAAGTGTTCATTTGCAGCGATTTGAGGCCTATGGTGGAAATTGAAATATCTTCACATATCAACCAGGCAGAAGCATTCTCAGAAACCTCTTTATGATGTGTGCATTCAACTCAGAGAGATAAGCCTTCCTTTTGATAGAGCAGTTTTGAAACTCTGTTTTTGCAGAATCTGCAAGTGGATATTTGGAGCCCTTTCAGGCCTTCGTTGGAAACGGGAATATCTTCCCATAAAAACTCAACAGAAGCGTTCTGTGAAACTGCTTTGTGTAGTATGAATCCAACTCACAGAGTTGAACACTTCTTTAGAAGGAGCAGTTTTGAAACACTCTTTTTGTAGAATCTGCAAGTGTTCATTTGGAGCGCTTTGAGGCCTATTGTGGAAAAGGAAATATCTTCACTTATAAACCAGGCAGAAGCATTCTCAGAAACCTCTTTATGATGTGTGCATTCAACTCGGAGAGAGAAGCCTTCCTTTTGATAGAGCACTTTTGAAACTCTGTTTTTGCAGCATCTGCAAGTGGATATTTGGAGCCCTTTCAGGCCTTCGTTGGAAACGGGAATATCTTCCCATAAAAACTAAACAGAAGCGTTCTGTGAAACTGCTTTGTGTAGTATGAATCCAACTCACAGAGTTGAACACTTCTTTTGAAAGAGCAGTTTTGAAACACTCTTTTTGTAGAATCTGCAAGTGTTCATTTGGAGCACTTTGAGGCCTATGGTGGAAAAGGAAATATCTTCACATAAAACCTAGACAGAAGCATTCTTTGAAACTTCTTTATGATGTGTGCATTCAACTCACAGAGTTGAACCTTCCTTTTCATGGAGCAGTTTGAAAGAGTCTTTTTGCAGCATCTGCAAGTGGATATTTGGAGCCCTTTCAGGCCTTCGTTGGAAACGGGAATATCTTCCCATAAAAACTAAACAGAAGCGTTCTGTGAAACTGCTTTGTGTAGTATGAATCCAACTCACAGAGTTGAACACTTCTTTTGAAAGAGCAGTTTTGAAACACTCTTTTTGTAGAATCTGCAAGTGTTCATTTGGAGCACTTTGAGGCCTATGGTGGAAAAGGAAATATCTTCACATAAAACCTAGACAGAAGCATTCTTTGAAACTTCTTTATGATGTGTGCATTCAACTCACATAGTTGAACCTTCCTTTTCATGGAGCAGTTTGGAAAGAGTCTTTTTGCAGCATCTGCAAGTGGATATTTGGAGCCCTTTCAGGCCTTCGTTGGAAACGGGAATATCTTCCCATAAAAACTAAACAGAAGCGTTCTGTGAAACTGCTTTGTGTAGTATGAATCCAACTCACAGAGTTGAACACTTCTTTTGAAAGAGCAGTTTTGAAACACTCTTTTTGTAGAATCTGCAAGTGTTCGTTTGGAGCGCATTGAGGCCTATTGTGGAAAAGGAAATATCTTCACTTATAAACCAGGCAGAATCATTCTCGTAAACCTCTTTATGATGTGTGCCTTCAACTCGGAGAGAGAAGCCTTCCTTTTGATAGAGCAGTTTTGAAACTCTGTGATTGCAGCATCTGCAAGTGGATATTTGGAGCCCTTTCAGGCCTTCGTTGGAAACGGGAATATCTTCCCATAAAAACTAAACAGAAGCGTTCTGTGAAACTGCTTTGTGTAGTATGAATCCAACTCACAGAGTTGAACACTTCTTTTGAAAGAGGAGTTTTGAAACACTCTTTTTGTAGAATCTGCAAGTGTTCATTTGGAGCGCTTTGAGGCCTAAGGTGGAAAAGGAAATATCTTCACATAAAACCTAGACAGAAGCATTCTTTGAAACTTCTTTATGATGTGTGCATTCAACTCACAGAGTTGAACCTTCCTTTTCATGGAGCGGTTTGGAAAGAGTCTTTTTGCAGCATCTGCAAGTGGATATTTGGAGCTCTTTCAGGCCTTTGTTAGAAACGGGAATATCTTCCCATAAAAACTGGACAGAAGCATTCTCACAAACTGCTTTGTGATGTGTGTGTTTAACTCACGTAGATGAACCTTTCCTTTGCTAGAGCAGATATGAAACAGTCTTTTTGTAGAATTTGCAAGTGTTCATTTGCAGCGATTTGAGGCCTATGGTGGAAATTGAAATATCTTCACATATCAACCAGGCAGAAGCATTCTCAGAAACCTCTTTATGATGTGTGCATTCAACTCAGAGAGATAAGCCTTCCTTTTGATAGAGCAGTTTTGAAACTCTGTTTTTGCAGAATCTGCAAGTGGATATTTGGAGCCCTTTCAGGCCTTCGTTGGAAACGGGAATATCTTCCCATAAAAACTCAACAGAAGCGTTCTGTGAAACTGCTTTGTGTAGTATGAATCCAACTCACAGAGTTGAACACTTCTTTAGAAGGAGCAGTTTTGAAACACTCTTTTTGTAGAATCTGCAAGTGTTCATTTGGAGCGCTTTGAGGCCTATTGTGGAAAAGGAAATATCTTCACTTATAAACCAGGCAGAAGCATTCTCAGAAACCTCTTTATGATGTGTGCATTCAACTCGGAGAGAGAAGCCTTCCTTTTGATAGAGCAGTTTTGAAACTCTGTTTTTGCAGCATCTGCAAGTGGATATTTGGAGCCCTTTCAGGCCTTCGTTGGAAACGGGAATATCTTCCCATAAAAACTAAACAGAAGCGTTCTGTGAAACTGCTTTGTGTAGTATGAATCCAACTCACAGAGTTGAACACTTCTTTTGAAAGAGCAGTTTTGAAACACTCTTTTTGTAGAATCTGCAAGTGTTCATTTGGAGCACTTTGAGGCCTATGGTGGAAAAGGAAATATCTTCACATAAAACCTAGACAGAAGCATTCTTTGAAACTTCTTTATGATGTGTGCATTCAACTCACAGAGTTGAACCTTCCTTTTCATGGAGCAGTTTGAAAGAGTCTTTTTGCAGCATCTGCAAGTGGATATTTGGAGCCCTTTCAGGCCTTCTTTGGAAACGGGAATATCTTCCCATAAAAACTAAACAGAAGCGTTCTGTGAAACTGCTTTGTGTAGTATGAATCCAACTCACAGAGTTGAACACTTCTTTTGAAAGAGCAGTTTTGAAACACTCTTTTTGTAGAATCTGCAAGTGTTCATTTGGAGCACATTGAGGCCTATTGTGGAAAAGGAAATATCTTCACTTATAAACCAGGCAGAAGCATTCTCAGAAACCTCTTTATGATGTGTGCATTCAACTCGGAGAGAGAAGCCTTTCTTTTGATAGAGCAGTTTTGAAACTCTGTTTTTGCAGCATCTGCAAGTGGATATTTGGAGCCCTTTCAGGCCTTCGTTGGAAACGGGAATATCTTCCCATGAAAACTAAACAGAAGCGTTCTGTGAAACTGCTTTGTGTAGTATGAATCCAACTCACAGAGTTGAACACTTCTTTTGAAAGAGCAATTTTGAAACACTCTTTTTGTAGAATCTGAAAGTGTCCATTTGGAGCACTTTGAGGCCTATGGTGGAAAAGGAAATATCTTCACATAAAACCTAGACAGAAGCATTCTTTGAAACTTCTTTATGATGTGTGCATTCAACTCACATAGTTGAACCTTCCTTTTCATGGAGCAGTTTGGAAAGAGTCTTTTTGCAGCATCTGCAAGTGGATATTTGGAGCCCTTTCAGGCCTTCGTTGGAAACGGGAATATCTTCCCATAAAAACTAAACAGAAGCGTTCTGTGAAACTGCTTTGTGTAGTATGAATCCAACTCACAGAGTTGAACAGTTCTTTTGAAAGAGCAGTTTTGAAACACTCTTTTTGTAGAATCTGCAAGTGTTCGTTTGGAGCGCATTGAGGCCTATTGTGGAAAAGGAAATATCTTCACTTATAAACCAGGCAGAATCATTCTCGTAAACCTCTTTATGATGTGTGCATTCAACTCGGAGAGAGAAGCCTTCCTTTTGATAGAGCAGTTTTGAAACTCTGTGATTGCAGCATCTGCAAGTGGATATTTGGAGCCCTTTCAGGCCTTCGTTGGAAACGGGAATATCTTCCCATAAAAACTAAACAGAAGCGTTCTGTGAAACTGCTTTGTGTAGTATGAATCCAACTCACAGAGTTGAACACTTCTTTTGAAAGAGGAGTTTTGAAACACTCTTTTTGTAGAATCTGCAAGTGTTCATTTGGAGCGCTTTGAGGCCTAAGGTGGAAAAGGAAATATCTTCACATAAAACCTAGACAGAAGCATTCTTTGAAACTTCTTTATGATGTGTGCATTCAACTCACAGAGTTGAACCTTCCTTTTCATGGAGCGGTTTGGAAAGAGTCTTTTTGCAGCATCTGCAAGTGGATATTTGGAGCTCTTTCAGGCCTTTGTTAGAAACGGGAATATCTTCCCATAAAAACTGGACAGAAGCATTCTCACAAACTGCTTTGTGATGTGTGTGTTTAACTCACATAGATGAACCTTTCCTTTGCTAGAGCAGTTATGAAACAGTCTTTTTGTAGAATTTGCAAGTGTTCATTTGGAGCGATTTGAGGCCTATGGTGGAAATTGAAATATCTTCACATATCAACCAGGCAGAAGCATTCTCAGAAACCTCTTTATGATGTGTGCATTCAACTCAGAGAGATAAGCCTTCCTTTTGATAGAGCAGTTTTGAAACTCTGTTTTTGCAGAATCTGCAAGTGGATATTTGGAGCCCTTTCAGGCCTTCGTTGGAAACGGGAATATCTTCCCATAAAAACTAAACAGAAGCGTTCTGTGAAACTGCTTTGTGTAGTATGAATCCAACTCACAGAGTTGAACACTTCTTTTGAAAGAGCAGTTTTGAAACACTCTTTTTGTAGAATCTGCAAGTGTTCATTTGGAGCACTTTGAGGCCTATGGTGGAAAAGGAAATGTCTTCACATAAAACCTAGACAGAAGCATTCTTTGAAACTTCTTTATGATGTGTGCCTTCAACTCACAGAGTTGAACCTTCCTTTTCATGGAGCAGTTTGGAAAGAGTCTTTTTACAGCATCTGCAAGTGGATATTTGGAGCCCTTTCAGGCCTTCGTTGGAAACGGGAATATCTTCCCATAAAAACTAAACAGAAGCGTTCTGTGAAACTGCTTTGTGTAGTATGAATCCAACTCACAGAGTTGAACACTTCTTTTGAAAGAGCAGTTTTGAAACACTCTTTTTGTAGAATCTGCAAGTGTTCATTTGGAGCACTTTGAGGCCTATGGTGGAAAAGGAAATATCTTCACATAAAACCTAGACAGAAGCATTCTTTGAAACTTCTTTATGATGTGTGCATTCAACTCACAGAGTTGAACCTTCCTTTTCATGGGGCGGTTTGGAAAGAGTCTTTTTGCAGCATCTGCAAGTGGATATTTGGAGCTCTTTCATGCCTTTTTTATAAACGGGAATATCTTCCCATAAAAACTGGACAGAAGCATTCTCACAAACTGCTTTGTGATGTGTGTGTTTAACTCACATAGTTGAACCTTTCCTTTGCTAGAGCAGTTATGAAACACTCTTTTTGTAGAATTTGCAAGTGTTCATTTGGAGCGATTTGAGGCCTACGGTGGAAATTGAAATATCTTCACATATCAACCAGGCAGAAGCATTCTCAGAAACCTCTTTATGATGTGTGCATTCAACTCAGGGAGATAAGCCTTCCTTTTGATAGAGCAGTTTTGAAACTCTGTTTTTGCAGAATCTGCAAGTGGATATTTGGAGCCCTTTCAGGCCTTCGTTGGAAACGGGAATATCTTCCCATAAAAACTAAACAGAAGCGTTCTGTGAAACTGCTTTGTGTAGTATGAATCCAACTCACAGAGTTGAACACTTCTTTAGAAAGAGCAGTTTTGAAACACTCTTTTTGTAGAATCTGCAAGTGTTCATTTGGAGCGCTTTGAGGCCTACGGTGGAAAAGGAAATATCTTCACATAAAACCTAGACAGAAGCATTCTTTGAAACTTCTTTATGATGTGTGCCTTCACCTCACAGAGTTGAACCTTCCTTTTCACGGAGCAGTTTGGAAAGAGTCTTTTTGCAGCATCTGCAAGTGGATATTTGGAGACTTTCAGGCCTTCGTTGGAAACGGGAATATCTTCCCATAAAAACTAAACAGAAGCGTTCTGTGAAACTGCTTTGTGTAGTATGAATCCAACTCACAGAGTTGAACACTTCTTTTGAAAGAGCAGTTTTGAAACACTCTTTTTGTAGAATCTGCAAGTGTTCATTTGGAGCACTTTGAGGCCTATGGTGGAAAAGGAAATATAGTCACATAAAACCTAGACAGAAGCATTCTTTGAAACTTCTTTATGATGTGTGCATTCAACTCACAGAGTTGAACCTTCCTTTTCATGGAGCAGTTTGGAAAGAGTCTTTTTGCAGCATCTGCAAGTGGATATTTGGAGCCCTTTCAGGCCTTCGTTGGAAACGGGAATATCTTCCCATAAAAACTAAACAGAAGCGTTCTGTGAAACTGCTTTGTGTAGTATGAATCCAACTCACAGAGTTGAACACTTCTTTTGAAAGAGCAGTTTTGAAACACTCTTTTTGTAGAATCTGCAAGTGTTCATTTGGAGCACTTTGAGGCCTATGGTGGAAAAGGAAATATCTTCACATAAAACCTAGACAGAAGCATTCTTTGAAACTTCTTTATGATGTGTGCCTTCAACTCACAGAGTTGAACCTTCCTTTTCATGGAGCAGTTTGGAAAGAGTCTTTTTGCAGCATCTGCAAGTGGATATTTGGAGCCCTTTCAGGCCTTCGTTGGAAACGGGAATATCTTCCCATAAAAACTAAACAGAAGCGTTCTGTGAAACTGCTTTGTGTAGTATGAATCCAACTCACAGAGTTGAACACTTCTTTAGAAAGAGCAGTTTTGAAACACTCTTTTTGTAGAATCTGCAAGTGTTCATTTGGAGCGCTTTGAGGCCTATGGTGGAAAAGGAAATATCTTCACATAAAACCTAGACAGAAGCATTCTTTGAAACTTCTTTATGATGTGTGCCTTCACCTCACAGAGTTGAACCTTCCTTTTCACGGAGCAGTTTGGAAAGAGTCTTTTTGCAGCATCTGCAAGTGGATATTTGGAGCCTTTCAGGCCTTCGTTGGAAACGGGAATATCTTCCCATAAAAACTAAACAGAAGCGTTCTGTGAAACTGCTTTGTGTAGTATGAATCCAACTCACAGAGTTGAACACTTCTTTTCAAAGAGCAGTTTTGAAACACTCTTTTTGAAGAATCTGCAAGTGTTCATTTGGAGCACATTGAGGCCTTTTGTGGAAAAGGAAATATCTTCACTTATAAACCAGGCAGAAGCATTCTCAGAAACGTCTTTATGATGTGTGCATTCAACTCGGAGAGAGAAGCCTTCCTTTTGATAGAGCAGTTTTGAAACTCTGTTTTTGCAGCATCTGCAAGTGGATATTTGGAGCCCTTTCAGGCCTTCGTTGGAAACGGGAATATCTTCCCATAAAAACTAAACAGAAGCGTTCGGTGAAACTGCTTTGTGTAGTATGAATCCAACTCACAGAGCTGAACACTTATTTTGAAAGAGCAGTTTTGAAACACTCTTTTTGTAGAATCTGAAAGTGTTCATTTAGAGCACTTTGAGGCCTATGGTGGAAAAGGAAATATCTTCACATAAAACCTAGACAGAAGCATTCTTTGAAACTTCTTTATGATGTGTGCATTCAACTCACAGAGTTGAACCTTCCTTTTCATGGAGCAGTTTGGAAAGAGTCTTTTTGCAGCATCTGCAAGTGGATATTTGGAGCCCTTTCAGGCCTTCGTTGGAAACGGGAATATCTTCCCATAAAAACTAAACAGAAGCGTTCTGTGAAACTGCTTTGTGTAGTATGAATCCAACTCACAGAGTTGAACACTTCTTTTCAAAGAGCAGTTTTGAAACCCTCTTTTTGTAGAATCTGCAAGTGTTCATTTGGAGCACATTGAGGCCTATTGTGGAAAAGGAAATATCTTCACTTATAAACCAGGCAGAAGCATTCTCAGAAACCTCTTTATGATGTGTGCATTCAACTCGGAGAGAGAAGCCTTCCTTTTGATAGAGCAGTTTTGAAACTCTGTTTTTGCAGCATCTGCAAGTGGATATTTGGAGCCCTTTCAGGCCTTCGTTGGAAACGGGAATATCTTCCCATAAAAACTAAACAGAAGCGTTCTGTGAAACTGCTTTGTGTAGTATGAATCCAACTCACAGAGTTGAACACTTCTTTTGAAAGAGCAGTTTTGAAACACTCTTTTTGTAGAATCTGCAAGTGTTCATTTGGAGCACTTTGAGGCCTATGGTGGAAAAGGAAATATAGTCATAAAACCTAGACAGAAGCATTCTTTGAAACTTCTTTATGATGTGTGCATTCAACTCACAGAGTTGAACCTTCCTTTTCATGGAGCAGTTTGGAAAGAGTCTTTTTGCAGCATCTGCAAGTGGATACTTGGAGCCCTTTCAGGCCTTCGTTGGAAACGGGAATATCTTCCCATAAAAACTAAACAGAAGCGTTCTGTGAAACTGCTTTGTGTAGTATGAATCCAACTCACAGAGTTGAACACTTCTTTTGAAAGAGCAGTTTTGAAACACTCTTTTTGTAGAATCTGCAAGTGTTCATTTGGAGCACTTTGAGGCCTATGGTGGAAAAGGAAATATCTTCACATAAAACCTAGACAGAAGCATTCTTTGAAACTTCTTTATGATGTGTGCCTTCAACTCACAGAGTTGAACCTTCCTTTTCATGGAGCAGTTTGGAAAGAGTCTTTTTGCAGCATCTGCAAGTGGATATTTGGAGCCATTTCAGGCCTTCGTTGGAAACGGGAATATCTTCCCATAAAAACTAAACAGAAGCGTTCTGTGAAACTGCTTTGTGTAGTATGAATCCAACTCACAGAGTTGAACACTTATTTTGAAAGAGCAGTTTTGAAACACTCTTTTTGTAGAATCTGCAAGTGTTCATTTGGAGCACTTTGAGGCCTATGGTGGAAAAGGAAATATCTTCACATAAAACCTAGACCGAAGCATTCTTTGAAACTTCTTTATGATGTGTGAATTCAACTCACAGAGTTGAACTTTCCTTTTCATGGAGCAGTTTGGAAAGAGTCTTTTTGCAGCATCTGCAAGTGGATATTTGGAGCCCTTTCAGGCTTTCGTTGGAAACGGGAATATCTTCCCATAAAAATTAAACAGAAGCGTTCTGTGAAACTGCTTTGTGTAGTATGAATCCAACTCACAGAGTTGAACACTTCTTTAGAAAGAGCAGTTTTGAAACACTCTTTTTGTAGAATCTGCAAGTGTTCATTTGGAGTGCTTTTAGGCCAATGTTGGAAAAGGAAATCTCTTCACATAAAACCTAGACAGAAGCATTCTTTGAAACTTCTTTATGATGTGTGCATTCAATTCACAGAGTTGAACCTTCCTTTTCATGGAGCGGTTTGGAAAGAGTCTTTTTGCAGCATCTGCAAGTGGATATTTGGAGCTCTTTCATGCCTTTGTTAGAAACGGGAATATCTTCCCATAAAAACTAGACAGAAGCATTCTCACAAACTGCTTTGTGATGTGTGTGTTTAACTCACATAGTTGAACCTTTCCTTTGCTAGAGCAGTTATGAAACACTCTTTTTGTAGAATTTGCAAGTGTTCATTTGGAGCGATTTGCGGCCTATGGTGGAAATTGAAATATCTTCACATATCAACCAGGCAGAAGCATTCTCAGAAACCTCTTTATGATGTGTGCATTCAACTCAGAGAGATAAGCCTTCCTTTTGATAGAGCAGTTTTGAAACTCTGTTTTTGCAGAATCTGCAAGTGGATATTTGGAGCCCTTTCAGGCCTTCGTTGGAAACGGGAATATCTTCCCATTAAAACTAAACAGAAGCGTTCTGTGAAACTGCTTTGTGTAGTATGAATCCAACTCACAGAGTTGAACACTTCTTTAGAAAGAGCAGTTTTGAAACACTCTTTTTGTAGAATCTGCAAGTGTTCATTTGGAGCGCTTTGAGGCCTACGGTGGAAAAGGAAATATCTTCACATAAAACCTAGACAGAAGCATTCTTTGAAACTTCTTTATGATGTGTGCATTCACCTCACAGAGTTGAACCTTCCTTTTCATGGAGCAGTTTGGAAAGAGTCTTTTTGCAGCATCTGCAAGTGGATATTTGGAGCCTTTCAGGCCTTCGTTGGAAACGGGAATATCTTCCCATAAAAACTAAACAGAAGCGTTCTGTGAAACTGCTTTTTGTAGTATGAATCCAACTCACAGAGTTGAACACTTCTTCTCAAAGAGCAGTTTTGAAACACTCTTTTTGTAGAATCTGCAAGTGTTCATTTGGAGCACATTGAGGCCTATGGTGGAAAAGGAAATATCTTCACTTATAAACTAGGCAGAAGCATTCTCAGAAACCTCTTTATGATGTGTGCATTCAACTCGGAGAGAGAAGCCTTTCTTTTGATAGAGCAGTTTTGAAACTCTGTTTTTGCAGCATCTGCAAGTGGATATTTGGAGCCCTTTCAGGCCTTCGTTGGAAACGGGAATATCTTCCCATGAAAACTAAACAGAAGCGTTCTGTGAAACTGCTTTGTGTAGTATGAATCCAACTCACAGAGTTGAACACTTCTTTTGAAAGAGCAGTTTTGAAACACTCTTTTTGTAGAATCTGAAAGTGTTCATTTGGAGCACTTTGAGGCCTATGGTGGAAAAGGAAATATCTTCACATAAAACCTAGACAGAAGCATTCTTTGAAACTTCTTTATGATGTGTGCATTCAACTCACATAGTTGAACCTTCCTTTTCATGGAGCAGTTTGGAAAGAGTCTTTTTGCAGCATCTGCAAGTGGATATTTGGAGCCCTTTCAGGCCTTCGTTGGAAACGGGAATATCTTCCCATAAAAACTAAACAGAAGCGTTCTGTGAAACTGCTTTGTGTAGTATGAATCCAACTCACAGAGTTGAACAGTTCTTTTGAAAGAGCAGTTTTGAAACACTCTTTTTGTAGAATCTGCAAGTGTTCGTTTGGAGCGCATTGAGGCCTATTGTGGAAAAGGAAATATCTTCACTTATAAACCAGGCAGAATCATTCTCGTAAACCTCTTTATGATGTGTGCATTCAACTCGGAGAGAGAAGCCTTCCTTTTGATAGAGCAGTTTTGAAACTCTGTGATTGCAGCATCTGCAAGTGGATATTTGGAGCCCTTTCAGGCCTTCGTTGGAAACGGGAATATCTTCCCATAAAAACTAAACAGAAGCGTTCTGTGAAACTGCTTTGTGTAGTATGAATCCAACTCACAGAGTTGAACACTTCTTTTGAAAGAGGAGTTTTGAAACACTCTTTTTGTAGAATCTGCAAGTGTTCATTTGGAGCGCTTTGAGGCCTAAGGTGGAAAAGGAAATATCTTCACATAAAACCTAGACAGAAGCATTCTTTGAAACTTCTTTATGATGTGTGCATTCAACTCACAGAGTTGAACCTTCCTTTTCATGGAGCGGTTTGGAAAGAGTCTTTTTGCAGCATCTGCAAGTGGATATTTGGAGCTCTTTCAGGCCTTTGTTAGAAACGGGAATATCTTCCCATAAAAACTGGACAGAAGCATTCTCACAAACTGCTTTGTGATGTGTGTGTTTAACTCACATAGATGAACCTTTCCTTTGCTAGAGCAGTTATGAAACAGTCTTTTTGTAGAATTTGCAAGTGTTCATTTGGAGCGATTTGAGGCCTATGGTGGAAATTGAAATATCTTCACATATCAACCAGGCAGAAGCATTCTCAGAAACCTCTTTATGATGTGTGCATTCAACTCAGAGAGATAAGCCTTCCTTTTGATAGAGCAGTTTTGAAACTCTGTTTTTGCAGAATCTGCAAGTGGATATTTGGAGCCCTTTCAGGCCTTCGTTGGAAACGGGAATATCTTCCCATAAAAACTCAACAGAAGCGTTCTGTGAAACTGCTTTGTGTAGTATGAATCCAACTCACAGAGTTGAACACTTCTTTAGAAGGAGCAGTTTTGAAACACTCTTTTTGTAGAATCTGCAAGTGTTCATTTGGAGCGCTTTGAGGCCTATTGTGGAAAAGGAAATATCTTCACTTATAAACCAGGCAGAAGCATTCTCAGAAACCTCTTTATGATGTGTGCATTCAACTCGGAGAGAGAAGCCTTCCTTTTGATAGAGCAGTTTTGAAACTCTGTTTTTGCAGCATCTGCAAGTGGATATTTGGAGCCCTTTCAGGCCTTCGTTGGAAACGGGAATATCTTCCCATAAAAACTAAACAGAAGCGTTCTGTGAAACTGCTTTGTGTAGTATGAATCCAACTCACAGAGTTGAACACTTCTTTTGAAAGAGCAGTTTTGAAACACTCTTTTTGTAGAATCTGCAAGTGTTCATTTGGAGCACTTTGAGGCCTATGGTGGAAAAGGAAATATCTTCACATAAAACCTAGACAGAAGCATTCTTTGAAACTTCTTTATGATGTGTGCATTCAACTCACAGAGTTGAACCTTCCTTTTCATGGAGCAGTTTGAAAGAGTCTTTTTGCAGCATCTGCAAGTGGATATTTGGAGCCCTTTCAGGCCTTCTTTGGAAACGGGAATATCTTCCCATAAAAACTAAACAGAAGCGTTCTGTGAAACTGCTTTTTGTAGTATGAATCCAACTCACAGAGTTGAACACTTCTTTTCAAAGAGCAGTTTTGAAACACTCTTTTTGTAGAATCTGCAAGTGTTCATTTGGAGCACATTGAGGCCTATTGTGGAAAAGGAAATATCTTCACTCATAAACCAGGCAGAAGCATTCTCAGAAACCTCTTTATGATGTGTGCATTCAACTCGGAGAGAGAAGCCTTTCTTTTGATAGAGCAGTTTTGAAACTCTGTTTTTGCAGCATCTGCAAGTGGATATTTGGAGCCCTTTCAGGCCTTCGTTGGAAACGGGAATATCTTCCCATGAAAACTAAACAGAAGCGTTCTGTGAAACTGCTTTGTGTAGTATGAATCCAACTCACAGAGTTGAACACTTCTTTTGAAAGAGCAGTTTTGAAACACTCTTTTTGTAGAATCTGCAAGTGTCCATTTGGAGCACTTTGAGGCCTATGGTGGAAAAGGAAATATCTTCACATAAAACCTAGACAGAAGCATTCTTTGAAACTTCTTTATGATGTGTGCATTCAACTCACATAGTTGAACCTTCCTTTTCATGGAGCAGTTTGGAAAGAGTCTTTTTGCAGCATCTGCAAGTGGATATTTGGAGCCCTTTCAGGCCTTCGTTGGAAACGGGAATATCTTCCCATAAAAACTAAACAGAAGCGTTCTGTGAAACTGCTTTGTGTAGTATGAATCCAACTCACAGAGTTGAACAGTTCTTTTGAAAGAGCAGTTTTGAAACACTCTTTTTGTAGAATCTGCAAGTGTTCGTTTGGAGCGCATTGAGGCCTATTGTGGAAAAGGAAATATCTTCACTTATAAACCAGGCAGAATCATTCTCGTAAACCTCTTTATGATGTGTGCATTCAACTCGGAGAGAGAAGCCTTCCTTTTGATAGAGCAGTTTTGAAACTCTGTGATTGCAGCATCTGCAAGTGGATATTTGGAGCCCTTTCAGGCCTTCGTTGGAAACGGGAATATCTTCCCATAAAAACTAAACAGAAGCGTTCTGTGAAACTGCTTTGTGTAGTATGAATCCAACTCACAAAGTTGAACACTTCTTTTGAAAGAGGAGTTTTGAAACACTCTTTTTGTAGAATCTGCAAGTGTTCATTTGGAGCGCTTTGAGGCCTAAGGTGGAAAAGGAAATATCTTCACATAAAACCTAGACAGAAGCATTCTTTGAAACTTCTTTATGATGTGTGCATTCAACTCACAGAGTTGAACCTTCCTTTTCATGGAGCGGTTTGGAAAGAGTCTTTTTGCAGCATCTGCAAGTGGATATTTGGAGCTCTTTCAGGCCTTTGTTAGAAACGGGAATATCTTCCCATAAAAACTGGACAGAAGCATTCTCACAAACTGCTTTGTGATGTGTGTGTTTAACTCACATAGATGAACCTTTCCTTTGCTAGAGCAGTTATGAAACAGTCTTTTTGTAGAATTTGCAAGTGTTCATTTGGAGCGATTTGAGGCCTATGGTGGAAATTGAAATATCTTCACATATCAACCAGGCAGAAGCATTCTCAGAAACCTCTTTATGATGTGTGCATTCAACTCAGAGAGATAAGCCTTCCTTTTGATAGAGCAGTTTTGAAACTCTGTTTTTGCAGAATCTGCAAGTGGATATTTGGAGCCCTTTCAGGCCTTCGTTGGAAACGGGAATATCTTCCCATAAAAACTCAACAGAAGCGTTCTGTGAAACTGCTTTGTGTAGTTTGAATCCAACTCACAGAGTTGAACACTTCTTTAGAAGGAGCAGTTTTGAAACACTCTTTTTGTAGAATCTGCAAGTGTTCATTTGGAGCGCTTTGAGGCCTATTGTGGAAAAGGAAATATCTTCACTTATAAACCAGGCAGAAGCATTCTCAGAAACCTCTTTATGATGTGTGCATTCAACTCGGAGAGAGAAGCCTTCCTTTTGATAGAGCAGTTTTGAAACTCTGTTTTTGCAGCATCTGCAAGTGGATATTTGGAGCCCTTTCAGGCCTTCGTTGGAAACGGGAATATCTTCCCATAAAAACTAAACAGAAGCGTTCTGTGAAACTGCTTTGTGTAGTATGAATCCAACTCACAGAGTTGAACACTTCTTTTGAAAGAGCAGTTTTGAAACACTCTTTTTGTAGAATCTGCAAGTGTTCATTTGGAGCACTTTGAGGCCTATGGTGGAAAAGGAAATATAGTCATAAAACCTAGACAGAAGCATTCTTTGAAACTTCTTTATGATGTGTGCATTCAACTCACAGAGTTGAACCTTCCTTTTCATGGAGCAGTTTGGAAAGAGTCTTTTTGCAGCATCTGCAAGTGGATACTTGGAGCCCTTTCAGGCCTTCGTTGGAAACGGGAATATCTTCCCATAAAAACTAAACAGAAGCGTTCTGTGAAACTGCTTTGTGTAGTATGAATCCAACTCACAGAGTTGAACACTTCTTTTGAAAGAGCAGTTTTGAAACAATCTTTTTGTAGAATCTGCAAGTGTTCATTTGGAGCACTTTGAGGCCTATGGTGGAAAAGGAAATATCTTCACATAAAACCTAGACAGAAGCATTCTTTGAAACTTCTTTATGATGTGTGCCTTCAACTCACAGAGTTGAACCTTCCTTTTCATGGAGCAGTTTGGAAAGAGTCTTTTTGCAGCATCTGCAAGTGGATATTTGGAGCCATTTCAGGCCTTCGTTGGAAACGGGAATATCTTCCCATAAAAAGTAAACAGAAGCGTTCTGTGAAACTGCTTTGTGTAGTATGAATCCAACTCACAGAGTTGAACACTTCTTTTGAAATAGCAGTTTTGAAACACTCTTTTTGTAGAATCTGCAAGTGTTCATTTGGAGCACTTTGAGGCCTATGGTGGAAAAGGAAATATCTTCACATAAAACCTAGACCGAAGCATTCTTTGAAACTTCTTTATGATGTGTGAATTCAACTCACAGAGTTGAACTTTCCTTTTCATGGAGCAGTTTGGAAAGAGTCTTTTTGCAGCATCTGCAAGTGGATATTTGGAGCCCTTTCAGGCTTTCGTTGGAAACGGGAATATCTTCCCATAAAAATTAAACAGAAGCGTTCTGTGAAACTGCTTTGTGTAGTATGAATCCAACTCACAGAGTTGAACACTTCTTTAGAAAGAGCAGTTTTGAAACACTCTTTTTGTAGAATCTGCAAGTGTTCATTTGGAGTGCTTTTAGGCCAATGTTGGAAAAGGAAATATCTTCACATAAAACCTAGACAGAAGCATTCTTTGAAACTTCTTTATGATGTGTGCATTCAACTCACAGAGTTGAACCTTCCTTTTCATGGAGCGGTTTGGAAAGAGTCTTTTTGCAGCATCTGCAAGTGGATATTTGGAGCTCTTTCATGCCTTTGTTAGAAACGGGAATATCTTCCCATAAAAACTAGACAGAAGCATTCTCACAAACTGCTTTGTGATGTGTGTGTTTAACTCACATAGTTGAACCTTTCCTTTGCTAGAGCAGTTATGAAACACTCTTTTTGTAGAATTTGCAAGTGTTCATTTGGAGCGATTTGAGGCCTATGGTGGAAATTGAAATATCTTCACATATCAACCAGGCAGAAGCATTCTCAGAAACCTCTTTATGATGTGTGCATTCAACTCAGAGAGATAAGCCTTCCTTTTGATAGAGCAGTTTTGAAACTCTGTTTTTGCAGAATCTGCAAGTGGATATTTGGAGCCCTTTCAGGCCTTCGTTGGAAACGGGAATATCTTCCCATTAAAACTAAACAGAAGCGTTCTGTGAAACTGCTTTGTGTAGTATGAATCCAACTCACAGAGTTGAACACTTCTTTAGAAAGAGCAGTTTTGAAACACTCTTTTTGTAGAATCTGCAAGTGTTCATTTGGAGCGCTTTGAGGCCTACGGTGGAAAAGGAAATATCTTCACATAAAACCTAGACAGAAGCATTCTTTGAAACTTCTTTATGATGTGTGCATTCACCTCACAGAGTTGACCCTTCCTTTTCATGGAGCAGTTTGGAAAGAGTCTTTTTGCAGCATCTGCAAGTGGATATTTGGAGCCTTTCAGGCCTTCGTTGGAAACGGGAATATCTTCCCATAAAAACTAAACAGAAGCGTTCTGTGAAACTGCTTTTTGTAGTATGAATCCAACTCACAGAGTTGAACACTTCCTTTCAAAGAGCAGTTTCGAAACACTCTTTTTGTAGAATCTGCAAGTGTTCATTTGGAGCACATTGAGGCCTATTGTGGAAAAGGAAATATCTTCACTTATAAACCAGGCAGAAGCATTCTCAGAAACCTCTTTATGATGTGTGCATTCAACTCGGAGAGAGAAGCCTTTCTTTTGATAGAGCAGTTTTGAAACTCTGTTTTTGCAGCATCTGCAAGTGGATATTTGGAGCCCTTTCAGGCCTTCGTTGGAAACGGGAATATCTTCCCATGAAAACTAAACAGAAGCGTTCTGTGAAACTGCTTTGTGTAGTATGAATCCAACTCACAGAGTTGAACACTTCTTTTGAAAGAGCAGTTTTGAAACACTCTTTTTGTAGAATCTGAAAGTGTTCATTTGGAGCACTTTGAGGCCTATGGTGGAAAAGGAAATATCTTCACATAAAACCTAGACAGAAGCATTCTTTGAAACTTCTTTATGATGTGTGCATTCAACTCACAGAGTTGAACCTTCCTTTTCATGGAGCAGTTTGGAAAGAGTCTTTTTGCAGCATCTGCAAGTGGATATTTGGAGCCCTTTCAGGCCTTCGTTGGAAACGGGAATATCTTCCCATAAAAACTAAACAGAAGCGTTCTGTGAAACTGCTTTGTGTAGTATGAATCCAACTCACAGAGTTGAACACTTCTTTTGAAAGAGCAGTTTTGAAACACTCTTTTTGTAGAATCTGCAAGTGTTCGTTTGGAGCGCATTGAGGCCTATTGTGGAAAAGGAAATATCTTCACTTATAAACCAGGCAGAATCATTCTCGTAAACCTCTTTATGATGTGTGCATTCAACTCGGAGAGAGAAGCCTTCCTATTGATAGAGCAGTTTTGAAACTCTGTGATTGCAGCATCTGCAAGTGGATATTTGGAGCCCTTTCAGGCCTTCGTTGGAAACGGGAATATCTTCCCATAAAAACTAAACAGAAGCGTTCTGTGAAACTGCTTTGTGTAGTATGAATCCAACTCACAGAGTTGAACACTTCTTTTGAAAGAGGAGTTTTGAAACACTCTTTTTGTAGAATCTGCAAGTGTTCATTTGGAGCGCTTTGAGGCCTAAGGTGGAAAAGGAAATATCTTCACATAAAACCTAGACAGAAGCATTCTTTGAAACTTCTTTATGATGTGTGCATTCAACTCACAGAGTTGAACCTTCCTTTTCATGGAGCGGTTTGGAAAGAGTCTTTTTTGCATCATCTGCAAGTGGATATTTGGAGCTCTTTCAGGCCTTTGTTAGAAACGGGAATATCTTCCCATAAAAACTGGACAGAAGCATTCTCACAAACTGCTTTGTGATGTGTGTGTTTAACTCACATAGATGAACCTTTCCTTTGCTAGAGCAGTTATGAAACAGTCTTTTTGTAGAATTTGCAAGTGTTCATTTGGAGCGATTTGAGGCCTATGGTGGAAATTGAAATATCTTCACATATCAACCAGGCAGAAGCATTCTCAGAAACCTCTTTATGATGTGTGCATTTAACTCAGAGAGATAAGCCTTCCTTTTGATAGAGCAGTTTTGAAACTCTGTTTTTGCAGAATCTGCAATTGGATATTTGGAGCCCTTTCAGGCCTTCGTTGGAAACGGGAATATCTTCCCATAAAAACTCAACAGAAGCGTTCTGTGAAACTGCTTTGTGTAGTATGAATCCAACTCACAGAGTTGAACACTTCTTTAGAAAGAGCAGTTTTGAAACACTCTTTTTGTAGAATCTGCAAGTGTTCATTTGGAGCGCTTTGAGGCCTATTGTGGAAAAGGAAATATCTTCACTTATAAACCAGGCAGAAGCATTCTCAGAAACCTCTTTATGATGTGTGCATTCAACTCGGAGAGAGAAGCCTTCCTTTTGATAGAGCAGTTTTGAAACTCTGTTTTTGCAGCATCTGCAAGTGGATATTTGGAGCCCTTTCAGGCCTTCGTTGGAAACGGGAATATCTTCCCATAAAAACTAAACAGAAGCGTTCTGTGAAACTGCTTTGTGTAGTATGAATCCAACTCACAGAGTTGAACACTTCTTTTGAAAGAGCAGTTTTGAAACACTCTTTTTGTAGAATCTGCAAGTGTTCATTTGGAGCACTTTGAGGCCTATGGTGGAAAAGGAAATATCTTCACATAAAACCTAGACAGAAGCATTCTTTGAAACTTCTTTATGATGTGTGCATTCAACTCACAGAGTTGAACCTTCCTTTTCATGGAGCAGTTTGAAAGAGTCTTTTTGCAGCATCTGCAAGTGGATATTTGGAGCCCTTTCAGGCCTTCGTTGGAAACGGGAATATCTTCCCATAAAAACTAAACAGAAGCGTTCTGTGAAACTGCTTTGTGTAGTATGAATCCAACTCACAGAGTTGAACACTTCTTTAGAAAGAGCAGTTTTGAAACACTCTTTTTGTAGAATCTGCAAGTGTTCATTTGGAGCGCTTTGAGGCCTACGGTGGAAAAGGAAATATCTTCACATAAAACCTAGACAGAAGCATTCTTTGAAACTTCTTTATGATTTGTGCCTTCACCTCACAGAGTTGAACCTTCCTTTTCACGGAGCAGTTTGGAAACAGTCTTTTTGCAGCATCTGCAAGTGGATATTTGGAGACTTTCAGGCCTTCGTTGGAAACGGGAATATCTTCCCATAAAAACTAAACAGAAGCGTTCTGTGAAACTGCTTTTTGTAGTATGAATCCAACTCACAGAGTTGAACACTTCTTTTGAAAGAGCAGTTTTGAAACACTCTTTTTGTAGAATCTGCAAGTGTTCATTTGGAGCACTTTGAGGCCTATGGTGGAAAAGGAAATATAGTCACATAAAACCTAGACAGAAGCATTCTTTGAAACTTCTTTATGATGTGTGCATTCAACCCACAGAGTTGAACCTTCCTTTTCATGGAGCAGTTTGGAAAGAGTCTTTTTGCAGCATCTGCAAGTGGATATTTGGAGCCCTTTCAGGCCTTCGTTGGAAACGGGAATATCTTCCCATAAAAACTAAACAGAAGCGTTCTGTGAAACTGCTTTGTGTAGTATGAATCCAACTCACAGAGTTGAACACTTCTTTTGAAAGAGCAGTTTTGAAACACTCTTTTTGTAGAATCTGCAAGTGTTCATTTGGAGCACTTTGAGGCCTATGGTGGAAAAGGAAATATCTTCACATAAAACCTAGACAGAAGCATTCTTTGAAACTTCTTTATGATGTGTGCCTTCAACTCACAGAGTTGAACCTTCCTTTTCATGGAGCAGTTTGGAAAGAGTCTTTTTGCAGCATCTGCAAGTGGATATTTGGAGCCCTTTCAGGCCTTCGTTGGAAACGGGAATATCTTCCCATAAAAACTAAACAGAAGCGTTCTGTGAAACTGCTTTGTGTAGTATGAATCCAACTCACAGAGTTGAACACTTCTTTAGAAAGAGCAGTTTTGAAACACTCTTTTTGTAGAATCTGCAAGTGTTCATTTGGAGCGCTTTGAGGCCTATGGTGGAAAAGGAAATATCTTCACATAAAACCTAGACAGAAGCATTCTTTGAAACTTCTTTATGATGTGTGCCTTCACCTCACAGAGTTGAACCTTCCTTTTCACGGAGCAGTTTGGAAAGAGTCTTTTTGCAGCATCTGCAAGTGGATATTTGGAGCCTTTCAGGCCTTCGTTGGAAACGGGAATATCTTCCCATAAAAACTAAACAGAAGCGTTCTGTGAAACTGCTTTGTGTAGTATGAATCCAACTCACAGAGTTGAACACTTCTTTTCAAAGAGCAGTTTTGAAACACTCTTTTTGAAGAATCTGCAAGTGTTCATTTGGAGCACATTGAGGCCTATTGTGGAAAAGGAAATATCTTCACTTATAAACCAGGCAGAAGCATTCTCAGAAACGTCTTTATGATGTGTGCATTCAACTCGGAGAGAGAAGCCTTCCTTTTGATAGAGCAGTTTTGAAACTCTGTTTTTGCAGCATCTGCAAGTGGATATTTGGAGCCCTTTCAGGCCTTCGTTGGAAACGGGAATACCTTCCCATAAAAACTAAACAGAAGCGTTCGGTGAAACTGCTTTGTGTAGTATGAATCCAACTCACAGAGCTGAACACTTATTTTGAAAGAGCAGTTTTGAAACACTCTTTTTGTAGAATCTGAAAGTGTTCATTTGGAGCACTTTGAGGCCTATGGTGGAAAAGGAAATATCTTCACATAAAACCTAGACAGAAGCATTCTTTGAAACTTCTTTATGATGTGTGCATTCAACTCACAGAGTTGAACCTTCCTTTTCATGGAGCAGTTTGGAAAGAGTCTTTTTGCAGCATCTGCAAGTGGATATTTGGAGCCCTTTCAGGCCTTCGTTGGAAACGGGAATATCTTCCCATAAAAACTAAACAGAAGCGTTCTGTGAAACTGCTTTGTGTAGTATGAATCCAACTCACAGAGTTGAACACTTCTTTTCAAAGAGCAGTTTTGAAACACTCTTTTTGTAGAATCTGCAAGTGTTCATTTAGAGCACATTGAGGCCTATTGTGGAAAAGGAAATATCTTCACTTATAAACCAGGCAGAAGCATTCTCAGAAACCTCTTTATGATGTGTGCATTCAACTCGGAGAGAGAAGCCTTCCTTTTGATAGAGCAGTTTTGAAACTCTGTTTTTGCAGCATCTGCAAGTGGATATTTGGAGCCCTTTCAGGCCTTCGTTGGAAACGGGAATATCTTCCCATAAAAACTAAACAGAAGCGTTCTGTGAAACTGCTTTGTGTAGTATGAATCCAACTCACAGAGTTGAACACTTCTTTTGAAAGAGCAGTTTGGAAACACTCTTTTTGTAGAATCTGCAAGTGTTCATTTGGAGCACTTTGAGGCCTATGGTGGAAAAGGAAATATAGTCATAAAACCTAGACAGAAGCATTCTTTGAAACTTCTTTATGATGTGTGCATTCAACTCACAGAGTTGAACCTTCCTTTTCATGGAGCAGTTTGGAAAGAGTCTTTTTGCAGCATCTGCAAGTGGATACTTGGAGCCCTTTCAGGCCTTCGTTGGAAACGGGAATATCTTCCCATAAAAACTAAACAGAAGCGTTCTGTGAAACTGCTTTGTGTAGTATGAATCCAACTCACAGAGTTGAACACTTCTTTTGAAAGAGCAGTTTTGAAACACTCTTTTTGTAGAATCTGCAAGTGTTCATTTGGAGCACTTTGAGGCCTATGGTGGAAAAGGAAATATCTTCACATAAAACCTAGACAGAAGCATTCTTTGAAACTTCTTTATGATGTGTGCCTTCAACTCACATAGTTGAACCTTCCTTTTCATGGAGCAGTTTGGAAAGAGTCTTTTTGCAGCATCTGCAAGTGGATATTTGGAGCCATTTCAGGCCTTCGGTGGAAACGGGAATATCTTCCCATAAAAACTAAACAGAAGCGTTCTGTGAAACTGCTTTGTGTAGTATGAATCCAACTCACAGAGTTGAACACTTCTTTTGAAAGAGCAGTTTTGAAACACTCTTTTTGTAGAATCTGCAAGTGTTCATTTGGAGCACTTTGAGGCCTATGGTGGAAAAGGAAATATCTTCACATAAAACCTAGACCGAAGCATTCTTTGAAACTTCTTTATGGTGTGTGAATTCAACTCACAGAGTTGAACTTTCCTTTTCATGGAGCAGTTTGGAAAGAGTCTTTTTGCAGCATCTGCAAGTGGATATTTGGAGCCTTTCAGGCCTTCGTTGGAAACGGGAATATCTTCCCATAAAAACTAAACAGAAGCGTTCTGTGAAACTGCTTTTTGTAGTATGAATCCAACTCACAGAGTTGAACACTTCTTTTGAAAGAGCAGTTTTGAAACACTCTTTTTGTAGAATCTGCAAGTGTTCATTTGGAGCACATTGAGGCCTATTGTGGAAAAGGAAATATCTTCACTTATAAACCAGGCAGAAGCATTCTCAGAAACCTCTTTATGATGTGTGCATTCAACTCGGAGAGAGAAGCCTTTCTTTTGATAGAGCAGTTTTGAAACTCTGTTTTTGCAGCATCTGCAAGTGGATATTTGGAGCCTTTTCAGGCCTTCGTTGGAAACGGGAATATCTTCCCATGAAAACTAAACAGAAGCGTTCTGTGAAACTGCTTTGTGTAGTATGAATCCAATTCACAGAGTTGAACACTTCTTTTGAAAGAGCAGTTTTGAAACACTCTTTTTGTAGAATCTGAAAGTGTTCATTTGGAGCACTTTGAGGCCTATGGTGGAAAAGGAAATATCTTCACATAAAACCTAGACAGAAGCATTCTTTGAAACTTCTTTATGATGTGTGCATTCAACTCACATAGTTGAACCTTCCTTTTCATGGAGCAGTTTGGAAAGAGTCTTTTTGCAGCATCTGCAAGTGGATATTTGGAGCCCTTTCAGGCCTTCGTTGGAAACGGGAATATCTTCCCATAAAAACTAAACAGAAGCGTTCTGTGAAACTGCTTTGTGTAGTATCAATCCAACTCACAGAGTTGAACAGTTCTTTTGAAAGAGCAGTTTTGAAACACTCTTTTTGTAGAATCTGCAAGTGTTCGTTTGGAGCGCATTGAGGCCTATTGTGGAAAAGGAAATATCTTCACTTATAAACCAGGCAGAATCATTCTCGTAAACCTCTTTATGATGTGTGCATTCAACTCGGAGAGAGAAGCCTTCCTTTTGATAGAGCAGTTTTGAAACTCTGTGATTGCAGCATCTGCAAGTGGATATTTGGAGCCCTTTCAGGCCTTCGTTGGAAACGGGAATATCTTCCCATAAAAACTAAACAGAAGCGTTCTGTGAAACTGCTTTGTGTAGTATGAATCCAACTCACAGAGTTGAACACTTCTTTTGAAAGAGGAGTTTTGAAACACTCTTTTTGTAGAATCTGCAAGTGTTCATTTGGAGCGCTTTGAGGCCTAAGGTGGAAAAGGAAATATCTTCACATAAAACCTAGACAGAAGCATTCTTTGAAACTTCTTTATGATGTGTGCATTCAACTCACAGAGTTGAACCTTCCTTTTCATGGAGCGGTTTGGAAAGAGTCTTTTTGCAGCATCTGCAAGTGGATATTTGGAGCTCTTTCAGGCCTTTGTTAGAAACGGGAATATCTTCCCATAAAAACTGGACAGAAGCATTCTCACAAACTGCTTTGTGATGTGTGTGTTTAACTCACATAGATGAACCTTTCCTTTGCTAGAGCAGTTATGAAACAGTCTTTTTGTAGAATTTGCAAGTGTTCATTTGGAGCGATTTGAGGCCTATGGTGGAAATTGAAATATCTTCACATATCAACCAGGCAGAAGCATTCTCAGAAACCTCTTTATGATGTGTGCATTCAACTCAGAGAGATAAGCCTTCCTTTTGATAGAGCAGTTTTGAAACTCTGTTTTTGCAGAATCTGCAAGTGGATATTTGGAGCCCTTTCAGGCCTTCGTTGGAAACGGGGATATCTTCCCATAAAAACTCAACAGAAGCGTTCTGTGAAACTGCTTTGTGTAGTATGAATCCAACTCACAGAGTTGAACACTTCTTTAGAAGGAGCAGTTTTGAAACACTCTTTTTGTAGAATCTGCAAGTGTTCATTTGGAGTGCTTTGAGGCCTATTGTGGAAAAGGAAATATCTTCACTTATAAACCAGGCAGAAGCATTCTCAGAAACCTCTTTATGATGTGTGCATTCAACTCGGAGAGAGAAGCTTTCCTTTTGATAGAGCAGTTTTGAAACTCTGTTTTTGCAGCATCTGCAAGTGGATATTTGGAGCCCTTTCAGGCCTTCGTTGGAAACGGGAATATCTTCCCATAAAAACTAAACAGAAGCGTTCTGTGAAACTGCTTTGTGTAGTATGAATCCAACTCACAGAGTTGAACACTTCTTCTGAAAGAGCAGTTTTGAAACACTCTTTTTGTAGAATCTGCAAGTGTTCATTTGGAGCACTTTGAGGCCTATGGTGGAAAAGGAAATATCTTCACATAAAACCTAGACAGAAGCATTCTTTGAAACTTCTTTATGATGTGTGCATTCAACTCACAGAGTTGAACCTTCCTTTTCATGGAGCAGTTTGAAAGAGTCTTTTTGCAGCATCTGCAAGTGGATATTTGGAGCCCTTTCAGGCCTTCGTTGGAAACGGGAATATCTTCCCATAAAAACTAAACAGAAGCGTTCTGTGAAACTGCTTTGTGTAGTATGAATCCAACTCACAGAGTTGAACACTTCTTTTGAAAGAGCAGTTTTGAAACACTCTTTTTGTAGAATCTGCAAGTGTTCATTTGGAGCACTTTGAGGCCTATGGTGGAAAAGGAAATATCTTCACATAAAACCTAGACAGAAGCATTCTTTGAAACTTCTTTATGATGTGTGCCTTCAACTCACAGAGTTGAACCTTCCTTTTCATGGAGCAGTTTGGAAAGAGTCTTTTTACAGCATCTGCAAGTGGATATTTGGAGCCCTTTCAGGCCTTCGTTGGAAACGGGAATATCTTCCCATAAAAACTAAACAGAAGCGTTCTGTGAAACTGCTTTGTGTAGTATGAATCCAACTCACAGAGTTGAACACTTCTTTTGAAAGAGCAGTTTTGAAACACTCTTTTTGTAGAATCTGCAAGTGTTCATTTGGAGCGCTTTGAGGCCTATGGTGGAAAAGGAAATATCTTCACATAAAACCTAGACAGAAGCATTCTTTGAAACTTCTTTATGATGTGTGCATTCAACTCACAGAGTTGAACCTTCCTTTTCATGGAGCGGTTTGGAAAGAGTCTTTTTGCAGCATCTGCAAGTGGATATTTGGAGCTCTTTCATGCCTTTTTTATAAACGGGAATATCTTCCCATAAAAACTGGACAGAAGCATTCTCACAAACTGCTTTGTGATGTGTGTGTTTAACTCACATAGTTGAACCTTTCCTTTGCTAGAGCAGTTATGAAACACTCTTTTTGTAGACTTTGCAAGTGTTCATTTGGAGCGATTTGAGGCCTACGGTGCAAATTGAAATATCTTCACATATCAACCAGGCAGAAGCATTCTCAGAAACCTCTTTATGATGTGTGCATTCAACTCAGGGAGATAAGCCTTCCTTTTGATAGAGCAGTTTTGAAACTCTGTTTTTGCAGAATCTGCAAGTGGATATTTGGAGCCCTTTCAGGCCTTCGTTGGAAACGGGAATATCTTCCCATAAAAACTAAACAGAAGCGTTCTGTGAAACTGCTTTGTGTAGTATGAATCCAACTCACAGAGTTGAACACTTCTTTAGAAAGAGCAGTTTTGAAACACTCTTTTTGTAGAATCTGCAAGTGTTCATTTGGAGCGCTTTGAGGCCTACGGTGGAAAAGGAAATATCTTCACATAAAACCTAGACAGAAGCATTCTTTGAAACTTCTTTATGATGTGTGCCTTCACCTCACAGAGTTGAACCTTCCTTTTCACGGAGCAGTTTGGAAAGAGTCTTTTTGCAGCATCTGCAAGTGGATATTTGGAGACTTTCAGGCCTTCGTTGGAAACGGGAATATCTTCCCATAAAAACTAAACAGAAGCGTTCTGTGAAACTGCTTTGTGTAGTATGAATCCAACTCACAGAGTTGAACACTTCTTTTGAAAGAGCAGTTTTGAAACACTCTTTTTGTAGAATCTGCAAGTGTTCATTTGGAGCACTTTGAGGCCTATGGTGGAAAAGGAAATATAGTCACATAAAACCTAGACAGAAGCATTCTTTGAAACTTCTTTATGATGTGTGCATTCAACTCACAGAGTTGAACCTTCCTTTTCATGGAGCAGTTTGGAAAGAGTCTTTTTGCAGCATCTGCAAGTGGATATTTGGAGCCCTTTCAGGCCTTCGTTGGAAACGGGAATATCTTCCCATAGAAACTAAACAGAAGCGTTCTGTGAAACTGCTTTGTGTAGTATGAATCCAACTCACAGAGTTGAACACTTCTTTTGAAAGAGCAGTTTTGAAACACTCTTTTTGTAGAATCTGCAAGTGTTCATTTGGAGCACTTTGAGGCCTATGGTGGAAAAGGAAATATCTTCACATAAAACCTAGACAGAAGCATTCTTTGAAACTTCTTTATGATGTGTGCCTTCAACTCACAGAGTTGAACCTTCCTTTTCATGGAGCAGTTTGGAAAGAGTCTTTTTGCAGCATCTGCAAGTGGATATTTGGAGCCCTTTCAGGCCTTCGTTGGAAAAGGGAATATCTTCCCATTAAAACTAAACAGAAGCGTTCTGTGAAACTGCTTTGTGTAGTATGAATCCAACTCACAGAGTTGAACACTTCTTTAGAAAGAGCAGTTTTGAAACACTCTTTTTGTAGAATCTGCAAGTGTTCATTTGGAGCGCTTTGAGGCCTATGGTGGAAAAGGAAATAACTTCACATAAAACCTAGACAGAAGCATTCTTTGAAACTTCTTTATGATGTGTGCCTTCACCTCACAGAGTTGAACCTTCCTTTTCACGGAGCAGTTTGGAAAGAGTCTTTTTGCAGCATCTGCAAGTGGATATTTGGAGCCTTTCAGGCCTTCGTTGGAAACGGGAATATCTTCCCATAAAAACTAAACAGAAGCGTTCTGTGAAACTGCTTTGTGTAGTATGAATCCAACTCACAGAGTTGAACACTTCTTTTCAAAGAGCAGTTTTGAAACACTCTTTTTGTAGAATCTGCAAGTGTTCATTTGGAGCACTTTGAGGCCTATGGTGGAAAAGGAAATATAGTCATAAAACCTAGACAGAAGCATTCTTTGAAACTTCTTTATGATGTGTGCATTCAACTCACAGAGTTGAACCTTCCTTTTCATGGAGCAGTTTGGAAAGAGTCTTTTTGCAGCATCTGCAAGTGGATACTTGGAGCCCTTTCAGGCCTTCGTTGGAAACGGGAATATCTTCCCATAAAAACTAAACAGAAGCGTTCTGTGAAACTGCTTTGTGTAGTATGAATCCAACTCACAGAGTTGAACACTTCTTTTGAAAGAGCAGTTTTGAAACACTCTTTTTGTAGAATCTGCAAGTGTTCATTTGGAGCACTTTGAGGCCTATGGTGGAAAAGGAAATATCTTCACATAAAACCTAGACAGAAGCATTCTTTGAAACTTCTTTATGATGTGTGCCTTCAACTCACAGAGTTGAACCTTCCTTTTCATGGAGCAGTTTGGAAAGAGTTTTTTTGCAGCATCTGCAAGTGGATATTTGGAGCCATTTCAGGCCTTCGTTGGAAACGGGAATATCTTCCCATAAAAACTAAACAGAAGCGTTCTGTGAAACTGCTTTGTGTAGTATGAATCCAACTCACAGAGTTGAACACTTATTTTGAAAGAGCAGTTTTGAAACACTCTTTTTGTAGAATCTGCAAGTGTTCATTTGGAGCACTTTGAGGCCTATGGTGGAAAAGGAAATATCTTCACATAAAACCTAGACCGAAGCATTCTTTGAAACTTCTTTATGATGTGTGAATTCAACTCACAGAGTTGAACTTTCCTTTTCATGGAGCAGTTTGGAAAGAGTCTTTTTGCAGCATCTGCAAGTGGATATTTGGTGCCCTTTCAGGCTTTCGATGGAAACGGGAATATCTTCCCATAAAAATTAAACAGAAGCGTTCTGTGAAACTGCTTTGTGTAGTATGAATCCAACTCACAGAGTTGAACACTTCTTTAGAAAGAGCAGTTTTGAAACACTCTTTTTGTAGAATCTGCAAGTGTTCATTTGGAGTGCTTTTAGGCCAATGGTGGAAAAGGAAATATCTTCACATAAAACCTAGACAGAAGCATTCTTTGAAACTTCTTTATGATGTGTGCATTCAACTCACAGAGTTGAACCTTCCTTTTCATGGAGCGGTTTGGAAAGAGTCTTTTTGCAGCATCTGCAAGTGGATATTTGGAGCTCTTTCATGCCTTTGTTAGAAACGGGAATATCTTCCCATAAAAATTAGACAGAAGCATTCTCACAAACTGCTTTGTGATGTGTGTGTTTAACTCACATAGTTGAACCTTTCCTTTGCTAGAGCAGTTATGAAACACTCTTTTTGTAGAATTTGCAAGTGTTCATTTGGAGCGATTTAAGGCCTATGGTGGAAATTGAAATATCTTCACATATCAACCAGGCAGAAGCATTCTCAGAAACCTCTTTATGATGTGTGCATTCAACTCAGAGAGATAAGCCTTCCTTTTGATAGAGCAGTTTTGAAACTCTGTTTTTGCAGAATCTGCAAGTGGATATTTGGAGCCCTTTCAGGCCTTCGTTGGAAACGGGAATATCTTCCCATTAAAACTAAACAGAAGCGTTCTGTGAAACTGCTTTGTGTAGTATGAATCCAACTCACAGAGTTGAACACTTCTTTAGAAAGAGCAGTTTTGAAACACTCTTTTTGTAGAATCTGCAAGTGTTCATTTGGAGCGCTTTGAGGCCTACGGTGGAAAAGGAAATATCTTCACATAAAACCTAGACAGAAGCATTCTTTGAAACTTCTTTATGATGTGTGCATTCACCTCACAGAGTTGAACCTTCCTTTTCATGGAGCAGTTTGGAAAGAGTCTTTTTGCAGCATCTGCAAGTGGATATTTGGAGCCTTTCAGGCCTTCGTTGGAAACGGGAATATCTTCCCATAAAAACTAAACAGAAGCGTTCTGTGAAACTGCTTTTTGTAGTATGAATCCAACTCACAGAGTTGAACACTTCTTTTCAAAGAGCAGTTTTGAAACACTCTTTTTGTAGAATCTGCAAGTGTTCATTTGGAGCACATTGAGGCCTATTGTGGAAAAGGAAATATCTTCACTTATAAACCAGGCAGAAGCATTCTCAGAAACCTCTTTATGATGTGTGCATTCAACTCGGAGAGAGAAGCCTTTCTTTTGATAGAGCAGTTTTGAAACTCTGTTTTTGCAGCATCTGCAAGTGGATATTTGGAGCCCTTTCAGGCCTTCGTTGGAAACGGGAATATCTTCCCATGAAAACTAAACAGAAGCGTTCTGTGAAACTGCTTTGTGTAGTATGAATCCAACTCACAGAGTTGAACACTTCTTTTGAAAGAGCAGTTTTGAAACACTCTTTTTGTAGAATCTGAAAGTGTTCATTTGGAGCACTTTGAGGCCTATGGTGGAAAAGGAAATATCTTCACATAAAACCTAGACAGAAGCATTCTTTGAAACTTCTTTATGATGTGTGCATTCAACTCACATAGTTGAACCTTCCTTTTCATGGAGCAGTTTGGAAAGAGTCTTTTTGCAGCATCTGCAAGTGGATATTTGGTGCCCTTTCAGGCTTTCGTTGGAAACGGGAATATCTTCCCATAAAAACTAAACAGAAGCGTTCTGTGAAACTGCTTTGTGTAGTATGAATCCAACTCACAGAGTTGAACACTTCTTTTGAAAGAGCAGTTTTGAAACACTCTTTTTGTAGAATCTGCAAGTGTTCGTTTGGAGCGCATTGAGGCCTATTGTGGAAAAGGAAATATCTTCACTTATAAACCAGGCAGAATCATTCTCGTAAACCTCTTTATGATGTGTGCATTCAACTCGGAGAGAGAAGCCTTCCTATTGATAGAGCAGTTTTGAAACTCTGTGATTGCAGCATCTGCAAGTGGATATTTGGAGCCCTTTCAGGCCTTCGTTGGAAACGGGAATATCTTCCCATAAAAACTAAACAGAAGCGTTCTGTGAAACTGCTTTGTGTAGTATGAATCCAACTCACAGAGTTGAACACTTCTTTTGAAAGAGGAGTTTTGAAACACTCTTTTTGTAGAATCTGCAAGTGTTCATTTGGAGCGCTTTGAGGCCTAAGGTGGAAAAGGAAATATCTTCACATAAAACCTAGACAGAAGCATTCTTTGAAACTTCTTTATGATGTGTGCATTCAACTCACAGAGTTGAACCTTCCTTTTCATGGAGCGGTTTGGAAAGAGTCTTTTTTGCATCATCTGCAAGTGGATATTTGGAGCTCTTTCAGGCCTTTGTTAGAAACGGGAATATCTTCCCATAAAAACTGGACAGAAGCATTCTCACAAACTGCTTTGTGATGTGTGTGTTTAACTCACATAGATGAACCTTTCCTTTGCTAGAGCAGTTATGAAACAGTCTTTTTGTAGAATTTGCAAGTGTTCATTTGGAGCGATTTGAGGCCTATGGTGGAAATTGAAATATCTTCACATATCAACCAGGCAGAAGCATTCTCAGAAACCTCTTTATGATGTGTGCATTTAACTCAGAGAGATAAGCCTTCCTTTTGATAGAGCAGTTTTGAAACTCTGTTTTTGCAGAATCTGCAATTGGATATTTGGAGCCCTTTCAGGCCTTCGTTGGAAACGGGAATATCTTCCCATAAAAACTCAACAGAAGCGTTCTGTGAAACTGCTTTGTGTAGTATGAATCCAACTCACAGAGTTGAACACTTCTTTAGAAAGAGCAGTTTTGAAACACTCTTTTTGTAGAATCTGCAAGTGTTCATTTGGAGCGCTTTGAGGCCTATTGTGGAAAAGGAAATATCTTCACTTATAAACCAGGCAGAAGCATTCTCAGAAACCTCTTTATGATGTGTGCATTCAACTCGGAGAGAGAAGCCTTCCTTTTGATAGAGCAGTTTTGAAACTCTGTTTTTGCAGCATCTGCAAGTGGATATTTGGAGCCCTTTCAGGCCTTCGTTGGAAACGGGAATATCTTCCCATAAAAACTAAACAGAAGCGTTCTGTGAAACTGCTTTGTGTAGTATGAATCCAACTCACAGAGTTGAACACTTCTTTAGAAAGAGCAGTTTTGAAACACTCTTTTTGTAGAATCTGCAAGTGTTCATTTGGAGCGCTTTGAGGCCTATGGTGGAAAAGGAAATAACTTCACATAAAACCTAGACAGAAGCATTCTTTGAAACTTCTTTATGATGTGTGCCTTCACCTCACAGAGTTGAACCTTCCTTTTCACGGAGCAGTTTGGAAAGAGTCTTTTTGCAGCATCTGCAAGTGGATATTTGGAGCCTTTCAGGCCTTCGTTGGAAACGGGAATATCTTCCCATAAAAACTAAACAGAAGCGTTCTGTGAAACTGCTTTGTGTAGTATGAATCCAACTCACAGAGTTGAACACTTCTTTTCAAAGAGCAGTTTTGAAACACTCTTTTTGTAGAATCTGCAAGTGTTCATTTGGAGCACTTTGAGGCCTATGGTGGAAAAGGAAATATAGTCATAAAACCTAGACAGAAGCATTCTTTGAAACTTCTTTATGATGTGTGCATTCAACTCACAGAGTTGAACCTTCCTTTTCATGGAGCAGTTTGGAAAGAGTCTTTTTGCAGCATCTGCAAGTGGATACTTGGAGCCCTTTCAGGCCTTCGTTGGAAACGGGAATATCTTCCCATAAAAACTAAACAGAAGCGTTCTGTGAAACTGCTTTGTGTAGTATGAATCCAACTCACAGAGTTGAACACTTCTTTTGAAAGAGCAGTTTTGAAACACTCTTTTTGTAGAATCTGCAAGTGTTCATTTGGAGCACTTTGAGGCCTATGGTGGAAAAGGAAATATCTTCACATAAAACCTAGACAGAAGCATTCTTTGAAACTTCTTTATGATGTGTGCCTTCAACTCACAGAGTTGAACCTTCCTTTTCATGGAGCAGTTTGGAAAGAGTTTTTTTGCAGCATCTGCAAGTGGATATTTGGAGCCATTTCAGGCCTTCGTTGGAAACGGGAATATCTTCCCATAAAAACTAAACAGAAGCGTTCTGTGAAACTGCTTTGTGTAGTATGAATCCAACTCACAGAGTTGAACACTTATTTTGAAAGAGCAGTTTTGAAACACTCTTTTTGTAGAATCTGCAAGTGTTCATTTGGAGCACTTTGAGGCCTATGGTGGAAAAGGAAATATCTTCACATAAAACCTAGACCGAAGCATTCTTTGAAACTTCTTTATGATGTGTGAATTCAACTCACAGAGTTGAACTTTCCTTTTCATGGAGCAGTTTGGAAAGAGTCTTTTTGCAGCATCTGCAAGTGGATATTTGGTGCCCTTTCAGGCTTTCGATGGAAACGGGAATATCTTCCCATAAAAATTAAACAGAAGCGTTCTGTGAAACTGCTTTGTGTAGTATGAATCCAACTCACAGAGTTGAACACTTCTTTAGAAAGAGCAGTTTTGAAACACTCTTTTTGTAGAATCTGCAAGTGTTCATTTGGAGTGCTTTTAGGCCAATGGTGGAAAAGGAAATATCTTCACATAAAACCTAGACAGAAGCATTCTTTGAAACTTCTTTATGATGTGTGCATTCAACTCACAGAGTTGAACCTTCCTTTTCATGGAGCGGTTTGGAAAGAGTCTTTTTGCAGCATCTGCAAGTGGATATTTGGAGCTCTTTCATGCCTTTGTTAGAAACGGGAATATCTTCCCATAAAAATTAGACAGAAGCATTCTCACAAACTGCTTTGTGATGTGTGTGTTTAACTCACATAGTTGAACCTTTCCTTTGCTAGAGCAGTTATGAAACACTCTTTTTGTAGAATTTGCAAGTGTTCATTTGGAGCGATTTAAGGCCTATGGTGGAAATTGAAATATCTTCACATATCAACCAGGCAGAAGCATTCTCAGAAACCTCTTTATGATGTGTGCATTCAACTCAGAGAGATAAGCCTTCCTTTTGATAGAGCAGTTTTGAAACTCTGTTTTTGCAGAATCTGCAAGTGGATATTTGGAGCCCTTTCAGGCCTTCGTTGGAAACGGGAATATCTTCCCATTAAAACTAAACAGAAGCGTTCTGTGAAACTGCTTTGTGTAGTATGAATCCAACTCACAGAGTTGAACACTTCTTTAGAAAGAGCAGTTTTGAAACACTCTTTTTGTAGAATCTGCAAGTGTTCATTTGGAGCGCTTTGAGGCCTACGGTGGAAAAGGAAATATCTTCACATAAAACCTAGACAGAAGCATTCTTTGAAACTTCTTTATGATGTGTGCATTCACCTCACAGAGTTGAACCTTCCTTTTCATGGAGCAGTTTGGAAAGAGTCTTTTTGCAGCATCTGCAAGTGGATATTTGGAGCCTTTCAGGCCTTCGTTGGAAACGGGAATATCTTCCCATAAAAACTAAACAGAAGCGTTCTGTGAAACTGCTTTTTGTAGTATGAATCCAACTCACAGAGTTGAACACTTCTTTTCAAAGAGCAGTTTTGAAACACTCTTTTTGTAGAATCTGCAAGTGTTCATTTGGAGCACATTGAGGCCTATTGTGGAAAAGGAAATATCTTCACTTATAAACCAGGCAGAAGCATTCTCAGAAACCTCTTTATGATGTGTGCATTCAACTCGGAGAGAGAAGCCTTTCTTTTGATAGAGCAGTTTTGAAACTCTGTTTTTGCAGCATCTGCAAGTGGATATTTGGAGCCCTTTCAGGCCTTCGTTGGAAACGGGAATATCTTCCCATGAAAACTAAACAGAAGCGTTCTGTGAAACTGCTTTGTGTAGTATGAATCCAACTCACAGAGTTGAACACTTCTTTTGAAAGAGCAGTTTTGAAACACTCTTTTTGTAGAATCTGAAAGTGTTCATTTGGAGCACTTTGAGGCCTATGGTGGAAAAGGAAATATCTTCACATAAAACCTAGACAGAAGCATTCTTTGAAACTTCTTTATGATGTGTGCATTCAACTCACATAGTTGAACCTTCCTTTTCATGGAGCAGTTTGGAAAGAGTCTTTTTGCAGCATCTGCAAGTGGATATTTGGTGCCCTTTCAGGCTTTCGTTGGAAACGGGAATATCTTCCCATAAAAACTAAACAGAAGCGTTCTGTGAAACTGCTTTGTGTAGTATGAATCCAACTCACAGAGTTGAACACTTCTTTTGAAAGAGCAGTTTTGAAACACTCTTTTTGTAGAATCTGCAAGTGTTCGTTTGGAGCGCATTGAGGCCTATTGTGGAAAAGGAAATATCTTCACTTATAAACCAGGCAGAATCATTCTCGTAAACCTCTTTATGATGTGTGCATTCAACTCGGAGAGAGAAGCCTTCCTATTGATAGAGCAGTTTTGAAACTCTGTGATTGCAGCATCTGCAAGTGGATATTTGGAGCCCTTTCAGGCCTTCGTTGGAAACGGGAATATCTTCCCATAAAAACTAAACAGAAGCGTTCTGTGAAACTGCTTTGTGTAGTATGAATCCAACTCACAGAGTTGAACACTTCTTTTGAAAGAGGAGTTTTGAAACACTCTTTTTGTAGAATCTGCAAGTGTTCATTTGGAGCGCTTTGAGGCCTAAGGTGGAAAAGGAAATATCTTCACATAAAACCTAGACAGAAGCATTCTTTGAAACTTCTTTATGATGTGTGCATTCAACTCACAGAGTTGAACCTTCCTTTTCATGGAGCGGTTTGGAAAGAGTCTTTTTTGCATCATCTGCAAGTGGATATTTGGAGCTCTTTCAGGCCTTTGTTAGAAACGGGAATATCTTCCCATAAAAACTGGACAGAAGCATTCTCACAAACTGCTTTGTGATGTGTGTGTTTAACTCACATAGATGAACCTTTCCTTTGCTAGAGCAGTTATGAAACAGTCTTTTTGTAGAATTTGCAAGTGTTCATTTGGAGCGATTTGAGGCCTATGGTGGAAATTGAAATATCTTCACATATCAACCAGGCAGAAGCATTCTCAGAAACCTCTTTATGATGTGTGCATTTAACTCAGAGAGATAAGCCTTCCTTTTGATAGAGCAGTTTTGAAACTCTGTTTTTGCAGAATCTGCAATTGGATATTTGGAGCCCTTTCAGGCCTTCGTTGGAAACGGGAATATCTTCCCATAAAAACTCAACAGAAGCGTTCTGTGAAACTGCTTTGTGTAGTATGAATCCAACTCACAGAGTTGAACACTTCTTTAGAAAGAGCAGTTTTGAAACACTCTTTTTGTAGAATCTGCAAGTGTTCATTTGGAGCGCTTTGAGGCCTATTGTGGAAAAGGAAATATCTTCACTTATAAACCAGGCAGAAGCATTCTCAGAAACCTCTTTATGATGTGTGCATTCAACTCGGAGAGAGAAGCCTTCCTTTTGATAGAGCAGTTTTGAAACTCTGTTTTTGCAGCATCTGCAAGTGGATATTTGGAGCCCTTTCAGGCCTTCGTTGGAAACGGGAATATCTTCCCATAAAAACTAAACAGAAGCGTTCTGTGAAACTGCTTTGTGTAGTATGAATCCAACTCACAGAGTTGAACACTTCTTTTGAAAGAGCAGTTTTGAAACACTCTTTTTGTAGAATCTGCAAGTGTTCATTTGGAGCACTTTGAGGCCTATGGTGGAAAAGGAAATATCTTCACATAAAACCTAGACAGAAGCATTCTTTGAAACTTCTTTATGATGTGTGCATTCAACTCACAGAGTTGAACCTTCCTTTTCATGGAGCAGTTTGAAAGAGTCTTTTTGCAGCATCTGCAAGTGGATATTTGGAGCCCTTTCAGGCCTTCGTTGGAAACGGGAATATCTTCCCATAAAAACTAAACAGAAGCGTTCTGTGAAACTGCTTTGTGTAGTATGAATCCAACTCACAGAGTTGAACACTTCTTTAGAAAGAGCAGTTTTGAAACACTCTTTTTGTAGAATCTGCAAGTGTTCATTTGGAGCGCTTTGAGGCCTATGGTGGAAAAGGAAATATCTTCACATAAAACCTAGACAGAAGCATTCTTTGAAACTTCTTTATGATGTGTGCATTCAACTCACAGAGTTGAACCTTCCTTTTCATGGAGCGGTTTGGAAAGAGTCTTTTTGCAGCATCTGCAAGTGGATATTTGGAGCTCTTTCAGGCCTTTGTTAGAAACGGGAATATCTTCCCATAAAAACTGGACAGAAGCATTCTCACAAACTGCTTTGTGATGTGTGTGTTTAACTCACGTAGATGAACCTTTCCTTTGCTAGAGCAGTTATGAAACAATCTTTTTGTAGAATTTGCAAGTGTTCATTTGGAGCGATTTGAGGCCTATGGTGGAAATTGAAATATCTTCACATATCAACCAGGCAGAAGCATTCTCAGAAACCTCTTTATGATGTGTGCATTCAACTCAGAGAGATAAGCCTTCCTTTTGATAGAGCAGTTTTGAAACTCTGTTTTTGCAGAATCTGCAAGTGGATATTTGGAGCCCATTCAGGCCTTCGTTGGAAACGGGAATATCTTCCCATAAAAACTCAACAGAAGCGTTCTGTGAAACTGCTTTGTGTAGTATGAATCCAACTCACAGAGTTGAACACTTCTTTAGAAGGAGCAGTTTTGAAACACTCTTTTTGTAGAATCTGCAAGTGTTCATTTGGAGCGCTTTGAGGCCTATTGTGGAAAAGGAAATATCTTCACTTATAAACCAGGCAGAAGCATTCTCAGAAACCTCTTTATGATGTGTGCATTCAACTCGGAGAGAGAAGCCTTCCTTTTGATAGAGCAGTTTTGAAACTCTGTTTTTGCAGCATCTGCAAGTGGATATTTGGAGCCCTTTCAGGCCTTCGTTGGAAACGGGAATATCTTCCCATAAAAACTAAACAGAAGCGTTCTGTGAAACTGCTTTGTGTAGTATGAATCCAACTCACAGAGTTGAACACTTCTTTTGAAAGAGCAGTTTTGAAACACTCTTTTTGTAGAATCTGCAAGTGTTCATTTGGAGCACTTTGAGGCCTATGGTGGAAAAGGAAATATCTTCACATAAAACCTAGACAGAAGCATTCTTTGAAACTTCTTTATGATGTGTGCATTCAACTCACAGAGTTGAACCTTCCTTTTCATGGAGCAGTTTGAAAGAGTCTTTTTGCAGCATCTGCAAGTGGATATTTGGAGCCCTTTCAGGCCTTCTTTGGAAACGGGAATATCTTCCCATAAAAACTAAACAGAAGCGTTCTGTGAAACTGCTTTGTGTAGTATGAATCCAACTCACAGAGTTGAACACTTCTTTTGAAAGAGCAGTTTTGAAACACTCTTTTTGTAGAATCTGCAAGTGTTCATTTGGAGCACATTGAGGCCTATTGTGGAAAAGGAAATATC
Source organism: Pongo abelii (assembly GCF_028885655.2). NCBI lineage: Eukaryota > Metazoa > Chordata > Mammalia > Primates > Hominidae > Pongo > Pongo abelii. Next base: position 27,205,813 of record NC_072005.2, read on the forward strand.
TTCACTTATAAACCAGGCAGAAGCATTCTCAGAAACCTCTTTATGATGTGTGCATTCAACTCGGAGAGAGAAGCCTTTCTTTTGATAGAGCAGTTTTGAAACTCTGTTTTTGCAGCATCTGCAAGTGGATATTTGGAGCCCTTTCAGGCCTTCGTTGGAAACGGGAATATCTTCCCAAGAAAACTAAACAGAAGCGTTCTGTGAAACTGCTTTGTGTAGTATGAATCCAACTCACAGAGTTGAACACTTCTTTTGAAAGAGCAGTTTTGAAACACTCTTTTTGTAGAATCTGAAAGTGTCCATTTGGAGCACTTTGAGGCCTATGGTGGAAAAGGAAATATCTTCACATAAAACCTAGACAGAAGCATTCTTTGAAACTTCTTTATGATGTGTGCATTCAACTCACATAGTTGAACCTTCCTTTTCATGGAGCAGTTTGGAAAGAGTCTTTTTGCAGCATCTGCAAGTGGATATTTGGAGCCCTTTCAGGCCTTCGTTGGAAACGGGAATATCTTCCCATAAAAACTAAACAGAAGCGTTCTGTGAAACTACTTTGTGTAGTATGAATCCAACTCACAGAGTTGAACAGTTCTTTTGAAAGAGCAGTTTTGAAACACTCTTTTTGTAGAATCTGCAAGTGTTCGTTTGGAGCGCATTGAGGCCTATTGTGGAAAAGGAAATATCTTCACTTATAAACCAGGCAGAATCATTCTCGTAAACCTCTTTATGATGTGTGCATTCAACTCGGAGAGAGAAGCCTTCCTTTTGATAGAGCAGTTTTGAAACTCTGTGATTGCAGCATCTGCAAGTGGATATTTGGAGCCCTTTCAGGCCTTCGTTGGAAACGGGAATATCTTCCCATAAAAACTAAACAGAAGCGTTCTGTGAAACTGCTTTGTGTAGTATGAATCCAACTCACAGAGTTGAACACTTCTTTTGAAAGAGGAGTTTTGAAACACTCTTTTTGTAGAATCTGCAAGTGTTCATTTGGAGCGCTTTGAGGCCTAAGGTGGAAAAGGAAATATCTTCACATAAAACCTAGACAGAAGCATTCTTTGAAACTTCTTTATGATGTGTGCATTCAACTCACAGAGTTGAACCTTCCTTTTCATGGAGCGGTTTGGAAAGAGTCTTTTTGCAGCATCTGCAAGTGGATATTTGGAGCTCTTTCAGGCCTTTGTTAGAAACGGGAATATCTTCCCATAAAAACTGGACAGAAGCATTCTCACAAACTGCTTTGTGATGTGTGTGTTTAACTCACATAGATGAACCTTTCCTTTGCTAGAGCAGTTATGAAACAGTCTTTTTGTAGAATTTGCAAGTGTTCATTTGGAGCGATTTGAGGCCTATGGTGGAAATTGAAATATCTTCACATATCAACCAGGCAGAAGCATTCTCAGAAACCTCTTTATGATGTGTGCATTCAACTCAGAGAGATAAGCCTTCCTTTTGATAGAGCAGTTTTGAAACTCTGTTTTTGCAGAATCTGCAAGTGGATATTTGGAGCCCTTTCAGGCCTTCGTTGGAAACGGGAATATCTTCCCATAAAAACTCAACAGAAGCGTTCTGTGAAACTGCTTTGTGTAGTATGAATCCAACTCACAGAGTTGAACACTTCTTTAGAAGGAGCAGTTTTGAAACACTCTTTTTGTAGAATCTGCAAGTGTTCATTTGGAGCGCTTTGAGGCCTATTGTGGAAAAGGAAATATCTTCACTTATAAACCAGGCAGAAGCATTCTCAGAAACCTCTTTATGATGTGTGCATTCAACTCGGAGAGAGAAGCCTTCCTTTTGATAGAGCAGTTTTGAAACTCTGTTTTTGCAGCATCTGCAAGTGGATATTTGGAGCCCTTTCAGGCCTTCGTTGGAAACGGGAATATCTTCCCATAAAAACTAAACAGAAGCGTTCTGTGAAACTGCTTTGTGTAGTATGAATCCAACTCACAGAGTTGAACACTTCTTTTGAAAGAGCAGTTTTGAAACACTCTTTTTGTAGAATCTGCAAGTGTTCATTTGGAGCACTTTGAGGCCTATGGTGGAAAAGGAAATATCTTCACATAAAACCTAGACAGAAGCATTCTTTGAAACTTCTTTATGATGTGTGCATTCAACTCACAGAGTTGAACCTTCCTTTTCATGGAGCGGTTTGGAAAGAGTCTTTTTGCAGCATCTGCAAGTGGATATTTGGAGCTCTTTCATGCCTTTTTTATAAACGGGAATATCTTCCCATAAAAACTGGACAGAAGCATTCTCACAAACTGCTTTGTGATGTGTGTGTTTAACTCACATAGTTGAACCTTTCCTTTGCTAGAGCAGTTATGAAACACTCTTTTTGTAGACTTTGCAAGTGTTCATTTGGAGCGATTTGAGGCCTACGGTGGAAATTGAAATATCTTCACATATCAACCAGGCAGAAGCATTCTCAGAAACCTCTTTATGATGTGTGCATTCAACTCAGGGAGATAAGCCTTCCTTTTGATAGAGCAGTTTTGAAACTCTGTTTTTGCAGAATCTGCAAGTGGATATTTGGAGCCCTTTCAGGCCTTCGTTGGAAACGGGAATATCTTCCCATAAAAACTAAACAGAAGCGTTCTGTGAAACTGCTTTGTGTAGTATGAATCCAACTCACAGAGTTGAACACTTCTTTAGAAAGAGCAGTTTTGAAACACTCTTTTTGTAGAATCTGCAAGTGTTCATTTGGAGCGCTTTGAGGCCTACGGTGGAAAAGGAAATATCTTCACATAAAACCTAGACAGAAGCATTCTTTGAAACTTCTTTATGATTTGTGCCTTCACCTCACAGAGTTGAACCTTCCTTTTCACGGAGCAGTTTGGAAACAGTCTTTTTGCAGCATCTGCAAGTGGATATTTGGAGACTTTCAGGCCTTCGTTGGAAACGGGAATATCTTCCCATAAAAACTAAACAGAAGCGTTCTGTGAAACTGCTTTTTGTAGTATGAATCCAACTCACAGAGTTGAACACTTCTTTTGAAAGAGCAGTTTTGAAACACTCTTTTTGTAGAATCTGCAAGTGTTCATTTGGAGCACTTTGAGGCCTATGGTGGAAAAGGAAATATAGTCACATAAAACCTAGACAGAAGCATTCTTTGAAACTTCTTTATGATGTGTGCATTCAACTCACAGAGTTGAACCTTCCTTTTCATGGAGCAGTTTGGAAAGAGTCTTTTTGCAGCATCTGCAAGTGGATATTTGGAGCCCTTTCAGGCCTTCGTTGGAAACGGGAATATCTTCCCATAAAAACTAAACAGAAGCGTTCTGTGAAACTGCTTTGTGTAGTATGAATCCAACTCACAGAGTTGAACACTTCTTTTGAAAGAGCAGTTTTGAAACACTCTTTTTGTAGAATCTGCAAGTGTTCATTTGGAGCACTTTGAGGCCTATGGTGGAAAAGGAAATATCTTCACATAAAACCTAGACAGAAGCATTCTTTGAAACTTCTTTATGATGTGTGCCTTCAACTCACAGAGTTGAACCTTCCTTTTCATGGAGCAGTTTGGAAAGAGTCTTTTTGCAGCATCTGCAAGTGGATATTTGGAGCCCTTTCAGGCCTTCGTTGGAAACGGGAATATCTTCCCATAAAAACTAAACAGAAGCGTTCTGTGAAACTGCTTTGTGTAGTATGAATCCAACTCACAGAGTTGAACACTTCTTTAGAAAGAGCAGTTTTGAAACACTCTTTTTGTAGAATCTGCAAGTGTTCATTTGGAGCGCTTTGAGGCCTATGGTGGAAAAGGAAATATCTTCACATAAAACCTAGACAGAAGCATTCTTTGAAACTTCTTTATGATGTGTGCCTTCACCTCACAGAGTTGAACCTTCCTTTTCACGGAGCAGTTTGGAAAGAGTCTTTTTGCAGCATCTGCAAGTGGATATTTGGAGCCTTTCAGGCCTTCGTTGGAAACGGGAATATCTTCCCATAAAAACTAAACAGAAGCGTTCTGTGAAACTGCTTTGTGTAGTATGAATCCAACTCACAGAGTTGAACACTTCTTTTCAAAGAGCAGTTTTGAAACACTCTTTTTGAAGAATCTGCAAGTGTTCATTTGGAGCACATTGAGGCCTATTGTGGAAAAGGAAATATCTTCACTTATAAACCAGGCAGAAGCATTCTCAGAAACGTCTTTATGATGTGTGCATTCAACTCGGAGAGAGAAGCCTTCCTTTTGATAGAGCAGTTTTGAAACTCTGTTTTTGCAGCATCTGCAAGTGGATATTTGGAGCCCTTTCAGGCCTTCGTTGGAAACGGGAATACCTTCCCATAAAAACTAAACAGAAGCGTTCGGTGAAACTGCTTTGTGTAGTATGAATCCAACTCACAGAGCTGAACACTTATTTTGAAAGAGCAGTTTTGAAACACTCTTTTTGTAGAATCTGAAAGTGTTCATTTGGAGCACTTTGAGGCCTATGGTGGAAAAGGAAATATCTTCACATAAAACCTAGACAGAAGCATTCTTTGAAACTTCTTTATGATGTGTGCATTCAACTCACAGAGTTGAACCTTCCTTTTCATGGAGCAGTTTGGAAAGAGTCTTTTTGCAGCATCTGCAAGTGGATATTTGGAGCCCTTTCAGGCCTTCGTTGGAAACGGGAATATCTTCCCATAAAAACTAAACAGAAGCGTTCTGTGAAACTGCTTTGTGTAGTATGAATCCAACTCACAGAGTTGAACACTTCTTTTCAAAGAGCAGTTTTGAAACACTCTTTTTGTAGAATCTGCAAGTGTTCATTTAGAGCACATTGAGGCCTATTGTGGAAAAGGAAATATCTTCACTTATAAACCAGGCAGAAGCATTCTCAGAAACCTCTTTATGATGTGTGCATTCAACTCGGAGAGAGAAGCCTTCCTTTTGATAGAGCAGTTTTGAAACTCTGTTTTTGCAGCATCTGCAAGTGGATATTTGGAGCCCTTTCAGGCCTTCGTTGGAAACGGGAATATCTTCCCATAAAAACTAAACAGAAGCGTTCTGTGAAACTGCTTTGTGTAGTATGAATCCAACTCACAGAGTTGAACACTTCTTTTGAAAGAGCAGTTTGGAAACACTCTTTTTGTAGAATCTGCAAGTGTTCATTTGGAGCACTTTGAGGCCTATGGTGGAAAAGGAAATATAGTCATAAAACCTAGACAGAAGCATTCTTTGAAACTTCTTTATGATGTGTGCATTCAACTCACAGAGTTGAACCTTCCTTTTCATGGAGCAGTTTGGAAAGAGTCTTTTTGCAGCATCTGCAAGTGGATACTTGGAGCCCTTTCAGGCCTTCGTTGGAAACGGGAATATCTTCCCATAAAAACTAAACAGAAGCGTTCTGTGAAACTGCTTTGTGTAGTATGAATCCAACTCACAGAGTTGAACACTTCTTTTGAAAGAGCAGTTTTGAAACACTCTTTTTGTAGAATCTGCAAGTGTTCATTTGGAGCACTTTGAGGCCTATGGTGGAAAAGGAAATATCTTCACATAAAACCTAGACAGAAGCATTCTTTGAAACTTCTTTATGATGTGTGCCTTCAACTCACATAGTTGAACCTTCCTTTTCATGGAGCAGTTTGGAAAGAGTCTTTTTGCAGCATCTGCAAGTGGATATTTGGAGCCATTTCAGGCCTTCGGTGGAAACGGGAATATCTTCCCATAAAAACTAAACAGAAGCGTTCTGTGAAACTGCTTTGTGTAGTATGAATCCAACTCACAGAGTTGAACACTTCTTTTGAAAGAGCAGTTTTGAAACACTCTTTTTGTAGAATCTGCAAGTGTTCATTTGGAGCACTTTGAGGCCTATGGTGGAAAAGGAAATATCTTCACATAAAACCTAGACCGAAGCATTCTTTGAAACTTCTTTATGGTGTGTGAATTCAACTCACAGAGTTGAACTTTCCTTTTCATGGAGCAGTTTGGAAAGAGTCTTTTTGCAGCATCTGCAAGTGGATATTTGGAGCCCTTTCAGGCTTTCGTTGGAAACGGGAATATCTTCCCATAAAAATTAAACAGAAGCGTTCTGTGAAACTGCTTTGTGTAGTATGAATCCAACTCACAGAGTTGAACACTTCTTTAGAAAGAGCAGTTTTGAAACACTCTTTTTGTAGAATCTGCAAGTGTTCATTTGGAGTGCTTTTAGGCCAATGTTGGAAAAGGAAATATCTTCACATAAAACCTAGACAGAAGCATTCTTTGAAACTTCTTTATGATGTGTGCATTCAACTCACAGAGTTGAACCTTCCTTTTCATGGAGCGGTTTGGAAAGAGTCTTTTTGCAGCATCTGCAAGTGGATATTTGGAGCTCTTTCATGCCTTTGTTAGAAACGGGAATATCTTCCCATAAAAACTAGACAGAAGCATTCTCACAAACTGCTTTGTGATGTGTGTGTTTAACTCACATAGTTGAACCTTTCCTTTGCTAGAGCAGTTATGAAACACTCTTTTTGTAGAATTTGCAAGTGTTCATTTGGAGCGATTTGAGGCCTATGGTGGAAATTGAAATATCTTCACATATCAACCAGGCAGAATCATTCTCAGAAACCTCTTTATGATGTGTGCATTCAACTCAGAGAGATAAGCCTTCCTTTTGATAGAGCAGTTTTGAAACTCTGTTTTTGCAGAATCTGCAAGTGGATATTTGGAGCCCTTTCAGGCCTTCGTTGGAAACGGGAATATCTTCCCATTAAAACTAAACAGAAGCGTTCTGTGAAACTGCTTTGTGTAGTATGAATCCAACTCACAGAGTTGAACACTTCTTTAGAAAGAGCAGTTTTGAAACCCTCTTTTTGTAGAATCTGCAAGTGTTCATTTGGAGCGCTTTGAGGCCTACGGTGGAAAAGGAAATATCTTCACATAAAACCTAGACAGAAGCATTCTTTGAAACTTCTTTATGATGTGTGCATTCACCTCAGAGAGTTGAACCTTCCTTTTCATGGAGCAGTTTGGAAAGAGTCTTTTTGCAGCATCTGCAAGTGGATATTTGGAGCCTTTCAGGCCTTCGTTGGAAACGGGAATATCTTCCCATAAAAACTAAACAGAAGCGTTCTGTGAAACTGCTTTTTGTAGTATGAATCCAACTCACAGAGTTGAACACTTCTTTTGAAAGAGCAGTTTTGAAACACTCTTTTTGTAGAATCTGCAAGTGTTCATTTGGAGCACATTGAGGCCTATTGTGGAAAAGGAAATATCTTCACTTATAAACCAGGCAGAAGCATTCTCAGAAACCTCTTTATGATGTGTGCATTCAACTCGGAGAGAGAAGCCTTTCTTTTGATAGAGCAGTTTTGAAACTCTGTTTTTGCAGCATCTGCAAGTGGATATTTGGAGCCTTTTCAGGCCTTCGTTGGAAACGGGAATATCTTCCCATGAAAACTAAACAGAAGCGTTCTGTGAAACTGCTTTGTGTAGTATGAATCCAATTCACAGAGTTGAACACTTCTTTTGAAAGAGCAGTTTTGAAACACTCTTTTTGTAGAATCTGAAAGTGTTCATTTGGAGCACTTTGAGGCCTATGGTGGAAAAGGAAATATCTTCACATAAAACCTAGACAGAAGCATTCTTTGAAACTTCTTTATGATGTGTGCATTCAACTCACATAGTTGAACCTTCCTTTTCATGGAGCAGTTTGGAAAGAGTCTTTTTGCAGCATCTGCAAGTGGATATTTGGAGCCCTTTCAGGCCTTCGTTGGAAACGGGAATATCTTCCCATAAAAACTAAACAGAAGCGTTCTGTGAAACTGCTTTGTGTAGTATCAATCCAACTCACAGAGTTGAACAGTTCTTTTGAAAGAGCAGTTTTGAAACACTCTTTTTGTAGAATCTGCAAGTGTTCGTTTGGAGCGCATTGAGGCCTATTGTGGAAAAGGAAATATCTTCACTTATAAACCAGGCAGAATCATTCTCGTAAACCTCTTTATGATGTGTGCATTCAACTCGGAGAGAGAAGCCTTCCTTTTGATAGAGCAGTTTTGAAACTCTGTGATTGCAGCATCTGCAAGTGGATATTTGGAGCCCTTTCAGGCCTTCGTTGGAAACGGGAATATCTTCCCATAAAAACTAAACAGAAGCGTTCTGTGAAACTGCTTTGTGTAGTATGAATCCAACTCACAGAGTTGAACACTTCTTTTGAAAGAGGAGTTTTGAAACACTCTTTTTGTAGAATCTGCAAGTGTTCATTTGGAGCGCTTTGAGGCCTAAGGTGGAAAAGGAAATATCTTCACATAAAACCTAGACAGAAGCATTCTTTGAAACTTCTTTATGATGTGTGCATTCAACTCACAGAGTTGAACCTTCCTTTTCATGGAGCGGTTTGGAAAGAGTCTTTTTGCAGCATCTGCAAGTGGATATTTGGAGCTCTTTCAGGCCTTTGTTAGAAACGGGAATATCTTCCCATAAAAACTGGACAGAAGCATTCTCACAAACTGCTTTGTGATGTGTGTGTTTAACTCACATAGATGAACCTTTCCTTTGCTAGAGCAGTTATGAAACAGTCTTTTTGTAGAATTTGCAAGTGTTCATTTGGAGCGATTTGAGGCCTATGGTGGAAATTGAAATATCTTCACATATCAACCAGGCAGAAGCATTCTCAGAAACCTCTTTATGATGTGTGCATTCAACTCAGAGAGATAAGCCTTCCTTTTGATAGAGCAGTTTTGAAACTCTGTTTTTGCAGAATCTGCAAGTGGATATTTGGAGCCCTTTCAGGCCTTCGTTGGAAACGGGGATATCTTCCCATAAAAACTCAACAGAAGCGTTCTGTGAAACTGCTTTGTGTAGTATGAATCCAACTCACAGAGTTGAACACTTCTTTAGAAGGAGCAGTTTTGAAACACTCTTTTTGTAGAATCTGCAAGTGTTCATTTGGAGTGCTTTGAGGCCTATTGTGGAAAAGGAAATATCTTCACTTATAAACCAGGCAGAAGCATTCTCAGAAACCTCTTTATGATGTGTGCATTCAACTCGGAGAGAGAAGCTTTCCTTTTGATAGAGCAGTTTTGAAACTCTGTTTTTGCAGCATCTGCAAGTGGATATTTGGAGCCCTTTCAGGCCTTCGTTGGAAACGGGAATATCTTCCCATAAAAACTAAACAGAAGCGTTCTGTGAAACTGCTTTGTGTAGTATGAATCCAACTCACAGAGTTGAACACTTCTTCTGAAAGAGCAGTTTTGAAACACTCTTTTTGTAGAATCTGCAAGTGTTCATTTGGAGCACTTTGAGGCCTATGGTGGAAAAGGAAATATCTTCACATAAAACCTAGACAGAAGCATTCTTTGAAACTTCTTTATGATGTGTGCATTCAACTCACAGAGTTGAACCTTCCTTTTCATGGAGCAGTTTGAAAGAGTCTTTTTGCAGCATCTGCAAGTGGATATTTGGAGCCCTTTCAGGCCTTCGTTGGAAACGGGAATATCTTCCCATAAAAACTAAACAGAAGCGTTCTGTGAAACTGCTTTGTGTAGTATGAATCCAACTCACAGAGTTGAACACTTCTTTTGAAAGAGCAGTTTTGAAACACTCTTTTTGTAGAATCTGCAAGTGTTCATTTGGAGCACTTTGAGGCCTATGGTGGAAAAGGAAATATCTTCACATAAAACCTAGACAGAAGCATTCTTTGAAACTTCTTTATGATGTGTGCCTTCAACTCACAGAGTTGAACCTTCCTTTTCATGGAGCAGTTTGGAAAGAGTCTTTTTACAGCATCTGCAAGTGGATATTTGGAGCCCTTTCAGGCCTTCGTTGGAAACGGGAATATCTTCCCATAAAAACTAAACAGAAGCGTTCTGTGAAACTGCTTTGTGTAGTATGAATCCAACTCACAGAGTTGAACACTTCTTTTGAAAGAGCAGTTTTGAAACACTCTTTTTGTAGAATCTGCAAGTGTTCATTTGGAGCGCTTTGAGGCCTATGGTGGAAAAGGAAATATCTTCACATAAAACCTAGACAGAAGCATTCTTTGAAACTTCTTTATGATGTGTGCATTCAACTCACAGAGTTGAACCTTCCTTTTCATGGAGCGGTTTGGAAAGAGTCTTTTTGCAGCATCTGCAAGTGGATATTTGGAGCTCTTTCATGCCTTTTTTATAAACGGGAATATCTTCCCATAAAAACTGGACAGAAGCATTCTCACAAACTGCTTTGTGATGTGTGTGTTTAACTCACATAGTTGAACCTTTCCTTTGCTAGAGCAGTTATGAAACACTCTTTTTGTAGACTTTGCAAGTGTTCATTTGGAGCGATTTGAGGCCTACGGTGCAAATTGAAATATCTTCACATATCAACCAGGCAGAAGCATTCTCAGAAACCTCTTTATGATGTGTGCATTCAACTCAGGGAGATAAGCCTTCCTTTTGATAGAGCAGTTTTGAAACTCTGTTTTTGCAGAATCTGCAAGTGGATATTTGGAGCCCTTTCAGGCCTTCGTTGGAAACGGGAATATCTTCCCATAAAAACTAAACAGAAGCGTTCTGTGAAACTGCTTTGTGTAGTATGAATCCAACTCACAGAGTTGAACACTTCTTTAGAAAGAGCAGTTTTGAAACACTCTTTTTGTAGAATCTGCAAGTGTTCATTTGGAGCGCTTTGAGGCCTACGGTGGAAAAGGAAATATCTTCACATAAAACCTAGACAGAAGCATTCTTTGAAACTTCTTTATGATGTGTGCCTTCACCTCACAGAGTTGAACCTTCCTTTTCACGGAGCAGTTTGGAAAGAGTCTTTTTGCAGCATCTGCAAGTGGATATTTGGAGACTTTCAGGCCTTCGTTGGAAACGGGAATATCTTCCCATAAAAACTAAACAGAAGCGTTCTGTGAAACTGCTTTGTGTAGTATGAATCCAACTCACAGAGTTGAACACTTCTTTTGAAAGAGCAGTTTTGAAACACTCTTTTTGTAGAATCTGCAAGTGTTCATTTGGAGCACTTTGAGGCCTATGGTGGAAAAGGAAATATAGTCACATAAAACCTAGACAGAAGCATTCTTTGAAACTTCTTTATGATGTGTGCATTCAACTCACAGAGTTGAACCTTCCTTTTCATGGAGCAGTTTGGAAAGAGTCTTTTTGCAGCATCTGCAAGTGGATATTTGGAGCCCTTTCAGGCCTTCGTTGGAAACGGGAATATCTTCCCATAGAAACTAAACAGAAGCGTTCTGTGAAACTGCTTTGTGTAGTATGAATCCAACTCACAGAGTTGAACACTTCTTTTGAAAGAGCAGTTTTGAAACACTCTTTTTGTAGAATCTGCAAGTGTTCATTTGGAGCACTTTGAGGCCTATGGTGGAAAAGGAAATATCTTCACATAAAACCTAGACAGAAGCATTCTTTGAAACTTCTTTATGATGTGTGCCTTCAACTCACAGAGTTGAACCTTCCTTTTCATGGAGCAGTTTGGAAAGAGTCTTTTTGCAGCATCTGCAAGTGGATATTTGGAGCCCTTTCAGGCCTTCGTTGGAAAAGGGAATATCTTCCCATTAAAACTAAACAGAAGCGTTCTGTGAAACTGCTTTGTGTAGTATGAATCCAACTCACAGAGTTGAACACTTCTTTAGAAAGAGCAGTTTTGAAACACTCTTTTTGTAGAATCTGCAAGTGTTCATTTGGAGCGCTTTGAGGCCTATGGTGGAAAAGGAAATAACTTCACATAAAACCTAGACAGAAGCATTCTTTGAAACTTCTTTATGATGTGTGCCTTCACCTCACAGAGTTGAACCTTCCTTTTCACGGAGCAGTTTGGAAAGAGTCTTTTTGCAGCATCTGCAAGTGGATATTTGGAGCCTTTCAGGCCTTCGTTGGAAACGGGAATATCTTCCCATAAAAACTAAACAGAAGCGTTCTGTGAAACTGCTTTGTGTAGTATGAATCCAACTCACAGAGTTGAACACTTCTTTTCAAAGAGCAGTTTTGAAACACTCTTTTTGTAGAATCTGCAAGTGTTCATTTGGAGCACTTTGAGGCCTATGGTGGAAAAGGAAATATAGTCATAAAACCTAGACAGAAGCATTCTTTGAAACTTCTTTATGATGTGTGCATTCAACTCACAGAGTTGAACCTTCCTTTTCATGGAGCAGTTTGGAAAGAGTCTTTTTGCAGCATCTGCAAGTGGATACTTGGAGCCCTTTCAGGCCTTCGTTGGAAACGGGAATATCTTCCCATAAAAACTAAACAGAAGCGTTCTGTGAAACTGCTTTGTGTAGTATGAATCCAACTCACAGAGTTGAACACTTCTTTTGAAAGAGCAGTTTTGAAACACTCTTTTTGTAGAATCTGCAAGTGTTCATTTGGAGCACTTTGAGGCCTATGGTGGAAAAGGAAATATCTTCACATAAAACCTAGACAGAAGCATTCTTTGAAACTTCTTTATGATGTGTGCCTTCAACTCACAGAGTTGAACCTTCCTTTTCATGGAGCAGTTTGGAAAGAGTTTTTTTGCAGCATCTGCAAGTGGATATTTGGAGCCATTTCAGGCCTTCGTTGGAAACGGGAATATCTTCCCATAAAAACTAAACAGAAGCGTTCTGTGAAACTGCTTTGTGTAGTATGAATCCAACTCACAGAGTTGAACACTTATTTTGAAAGAGCAGTTTTGAAACACTCTTTTTGTAGAATCTGCAAGTGTTCATTTGGAGCACTTTGAGGCCTATGGTGGAAAAGGAAATATCTTCACATAAAACCTAGACCGAAGCATTCTTTGAAACTTCTTTATGATGTGTGAATTCAACTCACAGAGTTGAACTTTCCTTTTCATGGAGCAGTTTGGAAAGAGTCTTTTTGCAGCATCTGCAAGTGGATAATTGGTGCCCTTTCAGGCTTTCGTTGGAAACGGGAATATCTTCCCATAAAAATTAAACAGAAGCGTTCTGTGAAACTGCTTTGTGTAGTATGAATCCAACTCACAGAGTTGAACACTTCTTTAGAAAGAGCAGTTTTGAAACACTCTTTTTGTAGAATCTGCAAGTGTTCATTTGGAGTGCTTTTAGGCCAATGGTGGAAAAGGAAATATCTTCACATAAAACCTAGACAGAAGCATTCTTTGAAACTTCTTTATGATGTGTGCATTCAACTCACAGAGTTGAACCTTCCTTTTCATGGAGCGGTTTGGAAAGAGTCTTTTTGCAGCATCTGCAAGTGGATATTTGGAGCTCTTTCATGCCTTTGTTAGAAACGGGAATATCTTCCCATAAAAATTAGACAGAAGCATTCTCACAAACTGCTTTGTGATGTGTGTGTTTAACTCACATAGTTGAACCTTTCCTTTGCTAGAGCAGTTATGAAACACTCTTTTTGTAGAATTTGCAAGTGTTCATTTGGAGCGATTTAAGGCCTATGGTGGAAATTGAAATATCTTCACATATCAACCAGGCAGAAGCATTCTCAGAAACCTCTTTATGATGTGTGCATTCAACTCAGAGAGATAAGCCTTCCTTTTGATAGAGCAGTTTTGAAACTCTGTTTTTGCAGAATCTGCAAGTGGATATTTGGAGCCCTTTCAGGCCTTCGTTGGAAACGGGAATATCTTCCCATTAAAACTAAACAGAAGCGTTCTGTGAAACTGCTTTGTGTAGTATGAATCCAACTCACAGAGTTGAACACTTCTTTAGAAAGAGCAGTTTTGAAACACTCTTTTTGTAGAATCTGCAAGTGTTCATTTGGAGCGCTTTGAGGCCTACGGTGGAAAAGGAAATATCTTCACATAAAACCTAGACAGAAGCATTCTTTGAAACTTCTTTATGATGTGTGCATTCACCTCACAGAGTTGAACCTTCCTTTTCATGGAGCAGTTTGGAAAGAGTCTTTTTGCAGCATCTGCAAGTGGATATTTGGAGCCTTTCAGGCCTTCGTTGGAAACGGGAATATCTTCCCATAAAAACTAAACAGAAGCGTTCTGTGAAACTGCTTTTTGTAGTATGAATCCAACTCACAGAGTTGAACACTTCTTTTCAAAGAGCAGTTTTGAAACACTCTTTTTGTAGAATCTGCAAGTGTTCATTTGGAGCACATTGAGGCCTATTGTGGAAAAGGAAATATCTTCACTTATAAACCAGGCAGAAGCATTCTCAGAAACCTCTTTATGATGTGTGCATTCAACTCGGAGAGAGAAGCCTTTCTTTTGATAGAGCAGTTTTGAAACTCTGTTTTTGCAGCATCTGCAAGTGGATATTTGGAGCCCTTTCAGGCCTTCGTTGGAAACGGGAATATCTTCCCATGAAAACTAAACAGAAGCGTTCTGTGAAACTGCTTTGTGTAGTATGAATCCAACTCACAGAGTTGAACACTTCTTTTGAAAGAGCAGTTTTGAAACACTCTTTTTGTAGAATCTGAAAGTGTTCATTTGGAGCACTTTGAGGCCTATGGTGGAAAAGGAAATATCTTCACATAAAACCTAGACAGAAGCATTCTTTGAAACTTCTTTATGATGTGTGCATTCAACTCACATAGTTGAACCTTCCTTTTCATGGAGCAGTTTGGAAAGAGTCTTTTTGCAGCATCTGCAAGTGGATATTTGGAGCCGTTTCAGGCCTTCGTTGGAAACGGGAATATCTTCCCATAAAAACTAAACAGAAGCGTTCTGTGAAACTGCTTTGTGTAGTATGAATCCAACTCACAGAGTTGAACACTTCTTTTGAAAGAGCAGTTTTGAAACACTCTTTTTGAAGAATCTGCAAGTGTTCGTTTGGAGCGCATTGAGGCCTATTGTGGAAAAGGAAATATCTTCACTTATAAACCAGGCAGAATCATTCTCGTAAACCTCTTTATGATGTGTGCCTTCAACTCGGAGAGAGAAGCCTTCCTTTTGATAGAGCAGTTTTGAAACTCTGTGATTGCAGCATCTGCAAGTGGATATTTGGAGCCCTTTCAGGCCTTCGTTGGAAACGGGAATATCTTCCCATAAAAACTAAACAGAAGCGTTCTGTGAAACTGCTTTGTGTAGTATGAATCCAACTCACAGAGTTGAACACTTCTTTTGAAAGAGGAGTTTTGAAACACTCTTTTTGTAGAATCTGCAAGTGTTCATTTGGAGCGCTTTGAGGCCTAAGGTGGAAAAGGAAATATCTTCACATAAAACCTAGACAGAAGCATTCTTTGAAACTTCTTTATGATGTGTGCATTCAACTCACAGAGTTGAACCTTCCTTTTCATGGAGCGGTTTGGAAAGAGTCTTTTTGCAGCATCTGCAAGTGGATATTTGGAGCTCTTTCAGGCCTTTGTTAGAAACGGGAATATCTTCCCATAAAAACTGGACAGAAGCATTCTCACAAACTGCTTTGTGATGTGTGTGTTTAACTCACATAGATGAACCTTTCCTTTGCTAGAGCAGTTATGAAACAGTCTTTTTGTAGAATTTGCAAGTGTTCATTTGGAGCGATTTGAGGCCTATGGTGGAAATTGAAATATCTTCACATATCAACCAGGCAGAAGGATTCTCAGAAACCTCTTTATGATGTGTGCATTCAACTCAGAGAGATAAGCCTTCCTTTTGATAGAGCAGTTTTGAAACTCTGTTTTTGCAGAATCTGCAAGTGGATATTTGGAGCCCTTTCAGGCCTTCGTTGGAAACGGGAATATCTTCCCATAAAAACTCAACAGAAGCGTTCTGTGAAACTGCTTTGTGTAGTATGAATCCAACTCACAGAGTTGAACACTTCTTTAGAAGGAGCAGTTTTGAAACACTCTTTTTGTAGAATCTGCAAGTGTTCATTTAGAGCGCTTTGAGGCCTATTGTGGAAAAGGAAATATCTTCACTTATAAACCAGGCAGAAGCATTCTCAGAAACCTCTTTATGATGTGTGCATTCAACTCGGAGAGAGAAGCCTTCCTTTTGATAGAGCAGTTTTGAAACTCTGTTTTTGCAGCATCTGCAAGTGGATATTTGGAGCCCTTTCAGGCCTTCGTTGGAAACGGGAATATCTTCCCATAAAAACTAAACAGAAGCGTTCTGTGAAACTGCTTTGTGTAGTATGAATCCAACTCACAGAGTTGAACACTTCTTTTGAAAGAGCAGTTTTGAAACACTCTTTTTGTAGAATCTGCAAGTGTTCATTTGGAGCACTTTGAGGCCTATGGTGGAAAAGGAAATATCTTCACATAAAACCTAGACAGAAGCATTCTTTGAAACTTCTTTATGATGTGTGCATTCAACTCACAGAGTTGAACCTTCCTTTTCATGGAGCAGTTTGAAAGAGTCTTTTTGCAGCATCTGCAAGTGGATATTTGGAGCCCTTTCAGGCCTTCTTTGGAAACGGGAATATCTTCCCATAAAAACTAAACAGAAGCGTTCTGTGAAACTGCTTTGTGTAGTATGAATCCAACTCACAGAGTTGAACACTTCTTTTGAAAGAGCAGTTTTGATACACTCTTTTTGTAGAATCTGCAAGTGTTCATTTGGAGCACATTGAGGCCTATTGTGGAAAAGGAAATATCTTCACTTATAAACCAGGCAGAAGCATTCTCAGAAACCTCTTTATGATGTGTGCATTCAACTCGGAGAGAGAAGCCTTTCTTTTGATAGAGCAGTTTTGAAACTCTGTTTTTGCAGCATCTGCAAGTGGATATTTGGAGCCCTTTCAGGCCTTCGTTGGAAACGGGAATATCTTCCCATGAAAACTAAACAGAAGCGTTCTGTGAAACTGCTTTGTGTAGTATGAATCCAACTCACAGAGTTGAACACTTCTTTTGAAAGAGCAGTTTTGAAACACTCTTTTTGTAGAATCTGAAAGTGTCCATTTGGAGCACTTTGAGGCCTATGGTGGAAAAGGAAATATCTTCACATAAAACCTAGACAGAAGCATTCTTTGAAACTTCTTTATGATGTGTGCATTCAACTCACATAGTTGAACCTTCCTTTTCATGGAGCAGTTTGGAAAGAGTCTTTTTGCAGCATCTGCAAGTGGATATTTGGAGCCCTTTCAGGCCTTCGTTGGAAACGGGAATATCTTCCCATAAAAACTAAACAGAAGCGTTCTGTGAAACTGCTTTGTGTAGTATGAATCCAACTCACAGAGTTGAACAGTTCTTTTGAAAGAGCAGTTTTGAAACACTCTTTTTGTAGAATCTGCAAGTGTTCGTTTGGAGCGCATTGAGGCCTATTGTGGAAAAGGAAATATCTTCACTTATAAACCAGGCAGAATCATTCTCGTAAACCTCTTTATGATGTGTGCATTCAACTCGGAGAGAGAAGCCTTCCTTTTGATAGAGCAGTTTTGAAACTCTGTGATTGCAGCATCTGCAAGTGGATATTTGGAGCCCTTTCAGGCCTTCGTTGGAAACGGGAATATCTTCCCATAAAAACTAAACAGAAGCGTTCTGTGAAACTGCTTTGTGTAGTATGAATCCAACTCACAGAGTTGAACACTTCTTTTGAAAGAGGAGTTTTGAAACACTCTTTTTGTAGAATCTGCAAGTGTTCATTTGGAGCGCTTTGAGGCCTAAGGTGGAAAAGGAAATATCTTCACATAAAACCTAGACAGAAGCATTCTTTGAAACTTCTTTATGATGTGTGCATTCAACTCACAGAGTTGAACCTTCCTTTTCATGGAGCGGTTTGGAAAGAGTCTTTTTGCAGCATCTGCAAGTGGATATTTGGAGCTCTTTCAGGCCTTTGTTAGAAACGGGAATATCTTCCCATAAAAACTGGACAGAAGCATTCTCACAAACTGCTTTGTGATGTGTGTGTTTAACTCACATAGATGAACCTTTCCTTTGCTAGAGCAGTTATGAAACAGTCTTTTTGTAGAATTTGCAAGTGTTCATTTGGAGCGATTTGAGGCCTATGGTGGAAATTGAAATATCTTCACATATCAACCAGGCAGAAGCATTCTCAGAAACCTCTTTATGATGTGTGCATTCAACTCAGAGAGATAAGCCTTCCTTTTGATAGAGCAGTTTTGAAACTCTGTTTTTGCAGAATCTGCAAGTGGATATTTGGAGCCCTTTCAGGCCTTCGTTGGAAACGGGAATATCTTCCCATAAAAACTCAACAGAAGCGTTCTGTGAAACTGCTTTGTGTAGTATGAATCCAACTCACAGAGTTGAACACTTCTTTAGAAGGAGCAGTTTTGAAACACTCTTTTTGTAGAATCTGCAAGTGTTCATTTGGAGCGCTTTGAGGCCTATTGTGGAAAAGGAAATATCTTCACTTATAAACCAGGCAGAAGCATTCTCAGAAACCTCTTTATGATGTGTGCATTCAACTCGGAGAGAGAAGCCTTCCTTTTGATAGAGCAGTTTTGAAACTCTGTTTTTGCAGCATCTGCAAGTGGATATTTGGAGCCCTTTCAGGCCTTCGTTGGAAACGGGAATATCTTCCCATAAAAACTAAACAGAAGCGTTCTGTGAAACTGCTTTGTGTAGTATGAATCCAACTCACAGAGTTGAACACTTCTTTTGAAAGAGCAGTTTTGAAACACTCTTTTTGTAGAATCTGCAAGTGTTCATTTGGAGCACTTTGAGGCCTATGGTGGAAAAGGAAATATCTTCACATAAAACCTAGACAGAAGCATTCTTTGAAACTTCTTTATGATGTGTGCATTCAACTCACAGAGTTGAACCTTCCTTTTCATGGAGCAGTTTGAAAGAGTCTTTTTGCAGCATCTGCAAGTGGATATTTGGAGCCCTTTCAGGCCTTCTTTGGAAACGGGAATATCTTCCCATAAAAACTAAACAGAAGCGTTCTGTGAAACTGCTTTGTGTAGTATGAATCCAACTCACAGAGTTGAACACTTCTTTTGAAAGAGCAGTTTTGATACACTCTTTTTGTAGAATCTGCAAGTGTTCATTTGGAGCACATTGAGGCCTATTGTGGAAAAGGAAATATCTTCACTTATAAACCAGGCAGAAGCATTCTCAGAAACCTCTTTATGATGTGTGCATTCAACTCGGAGAGAGAAGCCTTTCTTTTGATAGAGCAGTTTTGAAACTCTGTTTTTGCAGCATCTGCAAGTGGATATTTGGAGCCCTTTCAGGCCTTCGTTGGAAACGGGAATATCTTCCCATGAAAACTAAACAGAAGCGTTCTGTGAAACTGCTTTGTGTAGTATGAATCCAACTCACAGAGTTGAACACTTCTTTTGAAAGAGCAGTTTTGAAACACTCTTTTTGTAGAATCTGAAAGTGTCCATTTGGAGCACTTTGAGGCCTATGGTGGAAAAGGAAATATCTTCACATAAAACCTAGACAGAAGCATTCTTTGAAACTTCTTTATGATGTGTGCATTCAACTCACATAGTTGAACCTTCCTTTTCATGGAGCAGTTTGGAAAGAGTCTTTTTGCAGCATCTGCAAGTGGATATTTGGAGCCCTTTCAGGCCTTCGTTGGAAACGGGAATATCTTCCCATAAAAACTAAACAGAAGCGTTCTGTGAAACTGCTTTGTGTAGTATGAATCCAACTCACAGAGTTGAACAGTTCTTTTGAAAGAGCAGTTTTGAAACACTCTTTTTGTAGAATCTGCAAGTGTTCGTTTGGAGCGCATTGAGGCCTATTGTGGAAAAGGAAATATCTTCACTTATAAACCAGGCAGAATCATTCTCGTAAACCTCTTTATGATGTGTGCATTCAACTCGGAGAGAGAAGCCTTCCTTTTGATAGAGCAGTTTTGAAACTCTGTGATTGCAGCATCTGCAAGTGGATATTTGGAGCCCTTTCAGGCCTTCGTTGGAAACGGGAATATCTTCCCATAAAAACTAAACAGAAGCGTTCTGTGAAACTGCTTTGTGTAGTATGAATCCAACTCACAGAGTTGAACACTTCTTTTGAAAGAGGAGTTTTGAAACACTCTTTTTGTAGAATCTACAAGTGTTCATTTGGAGCGCTTTGAGGCCTAAGGTGGAAAAGGAAATATCTTCACATAAAACATAGACAGAAGCATTCTTTGAAACTTCTTTATGATGTGTGCATTCAACTCACAGAGTTGAACCTTCCTTTTCATGGAGCGGTTTGGAAAGAGTCTTTTTGCAGCATCTGCAAGTGGATATTTGGAGCTCTTTCAGGCCTTTGTTAGAAACGGGAATATCTTCCCATAAAAACTGGACAGAAGCATTCTCACAAACTGCTTTGTGATGTGTGTGTTTAACTCACATAGATGAACCTTTCCTTTGCTAGAGCAGTTATGAAACAGTCTTTTTGTAGAATTTGCAAGTGTTCATTTGGAGCGATTTGAGGCCTATGGTGGAAATTGAAATATCTTCACATATCAACCAGGCAGAAGCATTCTCAGAAACCTCTTTATGATGTGTGCATTCAACTCAGAGAGATAAGCCTTCCTTTTGATAGAGCAGTTTTGAAACTCTGTTTTTGCAGAATCTGCAAGTGGATATTTGGAGCCCTTTCAGGCCTTCGTTGGAAACGGGAATATCTTCCCATAAAAACTCAACAGAAGCGTTCTGTGAAACTGCTTTGTGTAGTATGAATCCAACTCACAGAGTTGAACACTTCTTTAGAAGGAGCAGTTTTGAAACACTCTTTTTGTAGAATCTGCAAGTGTTCATTTGGAGCGCTTTGAGGCCTAAGGTGGAAAAGGAAATATCTTCACTTATAAACCAGGCAGAAGCATTCTCAGAAACCTCTTTATGATGTGTGCATTCAACTCGGAGAGAGAAGCCTTCCTTTTGATAGAGCAGTTTTGAAACTCTGTTTTTGCAGCATCTGCAAGTGGATATTTGGAGCCCTTTCAGGCCTTCGTTGGAAACGGGAATGTCTTCCCATAAAAACTAAACAGAAGCGTTCTGTGAAACTGCTTTGTGTAGTATGAATCCAACTCACAGAGTTGAACACTTCTTTTGAAAGAGCAGTTTTGAAACACTCTTTTTGTAGAATCTGCAAGTGTTCATTTGGAGCACTTTGAGGCCTATGGTGGAAAAGGAAATATCTTCACATAAAACCTAGACAGAAGCATTCTTTGAAACTTCTTTATGATGTGTGCATTCAACTCACAGAGTTGAACCTTCCTTTTCATGGAGCAGTTTGAAAGAGTCTTTTTGCAGCATCTGCAAGTGGATATTTGGAGCCCTTTCAGGCCTTCGTTGGAAACGGGAATATCTTCCCATAAAAACTAAACAGAAGCGTTCTGTGAAACTGCTTTGTGTAGTATGAATCCAACTCACAGAGTTGAACACTTCTTTTGAAAGAGCAGTTTTGAAACACTCTTTTTGTAGAATCTGCAAGTGTTCATTTGGAGCACTTTGAGGCCTATGGTGGAAAAGGAAATATCTTCACATAAAACCTAGACAGAAGCATTCTTTGAAACTTCTTTATGATGTGTGCCTTCAACTCACAGAGTTGAACCTTCCTTTTCATGGAGCAGTTTGGAAAGAGTCTTTTTACAGCATCTGCAAGTGGATATTTGGAGCCCTTTCAGGCCTTCGTTGGAAACGGGAATATCTTCCCATAAAAACTAAACAGAAGCGTTCTGTGAAACTGCTTTGTGTAGTATGAATCCAACTCACAGAGTTGAACACTTCTTTTGAAAGAGCAGTTTTGAAACACTCTTTTTGTAGAATCTGCAAGTGTTCATTTGGAGCACTTTGAGGCCTATGGTGGAAAAGGATATATCTTCACATAAAACCTAGACAGAAGCATTCTTTGAAACTTCTTTATGATGTGTGCATTCAACTCACAGAGTTGAACCTTCCTTTTCATGGAGCGGTTTGGAAAGAGTCTTTTTGCAGCATCTGCAAGTGGATATTTGGAGCTCTTTCATGCCTTTTTTATAAACGGGAATATCTTCCCATAAAAACTGGACAGAAGCATTCTCACAAACTGCTTTGTGATGTGTGTGTTTAACTCACATAGTTGAACTTTTCCTTTGCTAGAGCAGTTATGAAACACTCTTTTTGTAGAATTTGCAAGTGTTCATTTGGAGCGATTTGAGGCCTACTGTGGAAATTGAAATATCTTCACATATCAACCAGGCAGAAGCATTCTCAGAAACCTCTTTATGATGTGTGCATTCAACTCAGGGAGATAAGCCTTCCTTTTGATAGAGCAGTTTTGAAACTCTGTTTTTGCAGAATCTGCAAGTGGATATTTGGAGCCCTTTCAGGCCTTCGTTGGAAACGGGAATATCTTCCCATAAAAACTAAACAGAAGCGTTCTGTGAAACTGCTTTGTGTAGTATGAATCCAACTCACAGAGTTGAACACTTCTTTAGAAAGAGCAGTTTTGAAACACTCTTTTTGTAGAATCTGTAAGTGTTCATTTGGAGCGCTTTGAGGCCTACGGTGGAAAAGGAAATATCTTCACATAAAACCTAGACAGAAGCATTCTTTGAAACTTCTTTATGATGTGTGCCTTCACCTCACAGAGTTGAACCTTCCTTTTCACGGAGCAGTTTGGAAAGAGTCTTTTTGCAGCATCTGCAAGTGGATATTTGGAGACTTTCAGGCCTTCGTTGGAAACGGGAATATCTTCCCATAAAAACTAAACAGAAGCGTTCTGTGAAACTGCTTTGTGTAGTATGAATCCAACTCACAGAGTTGAACACTTCTTTTGAAAGAGCAGTTTTGAAACACTCTTTTTGTAGAATCTGCAAGTGTTCATTTGGAGCACTTTGAGGCCTATGGTGGAAAAGGAAATATAGTCACATAAAACCTAGACAGAAGCATTCTTTGAAACTACTTTATGATGTGTGCATTCAACTCACAGAGTTGAACCTTCCTTTTCATGGAGCAGTTTGGAAAGAGTCTTTTTGCAGCATCTGCAAGTGGATATTTGGAGCCCTTTCAGGCCTTCGTTGGAAACGGGAATATCTTCCCATAAAAATTAAACAGAAGCGTTCTGTGAAACTGCTTTGTGTAGTATGAATCCAACTCACAGAGTTGAACACTTCTTTAGAAAGAGCAGTTTTGAAACACTCTTTTTGTAGAATCTGCAAGTGTTCATTTGGAGTGCTTTTAGGCCAATGGTGGAAAAGGAAATATCTTCACATAAAACCTAGACAGAAGCATTCTTTGAAACTTCTTTATGATGTGTGCATTCAACTCACAGAGTTGAACCTTCCTTTTCATGGAGCGGTTTGGAAAGAGTCTTTTTGCAGCATCTGCAAGTGGATATTTGGAGCTCTTTCATGCCTTTGTTAGAAACGGGAATATCTTCCCATAAAAATTAGACAGAAGCATTCTCACAAACTGCTTTGTGATGTGTGTGTTTAACTCACATAGTTGAACCTTTCCTTTGCTAGAGCAGTTATGAAACACTCTTTTTGTAGAATTTGCAAGTGTTCATTTGGAGCGATTTAAGGCCTATGGTGGAAATTGAAATATCTTCACATATCAACCAGGCAGAAGCATTCTCAGAAACCTCTTTATGATGTGTGCATTCAACTCAGAGAGATAAGCCTTCCTTTTGATAGAGCAGTTTTGAAACTCTGTTTTTGCAGAATCTGCAAGTGGATATTTGGAGCCCTTTCAGGCCTTCGTTGGAAACGGGAATATCTTCCCATTAAAACTAAACAGAAGCGTTCTGTGAAACTGCTTTGTGTAGTATGAATCCAACTCACAGAGTTGAACACTTCTTTAGAAAGAGCAGTTTTGAAACACTCTTTTTGTAGAATCTGCAAGTGTTCATTTGGAGCGCTTTGAGGCCTACGGTGGAAAAGGAAATATCTTCACATAAAACCTAGACAGAAGCATTCTTTGAAACTTCTTTATGATGTGTGCATTCACCTCACAGAGTTGAACCTTCCTTTTCATGGAGCAGTTTGGAAAGAGTCTTTTTGCAGCATCTGCAAGTGGATATTTGGAGCCTTTCAGGCCTTCGTTGGAAACGGGAATATCTTCCCATAAAAACTAAACAGAAGCGTTCTGTGAAACTGCTTTTTGTAGTATGAATCCAACTCACAGAGTTGAACACTTCTTTTCAAAGAGCAGTTTTGAAACACTCTTTTTGTAGAATCTGCAAGTGTTCATTTGGAGCACATTGAGGCCTATTGTGGAAAAGGAAATATCTTCACTTATAAACCAGGCAGAAGCATTCTCAGAAACCTCTTTATGATGTGTGCATTCAACTCGGAGAGAGAAGCCTTTCTTTTGATAGAGCAGTTTTGAAACTCTGTTTTTGCAGCATCTGCAAGTGGATATTTGGAGCCCTTTCAGGCCTTCGTTGGAAACGGGAATATCTTCCCATGAAAACTAAACAGAAGCGTTCTGTGAAACTGCTTTGTGTAGTATGAATCCAACTCACAGAGTTGAACACTTCTTTTGAAAGAGCAGTTTTGAAACACTCTTTTTGTAGAATCTGAAAGTGTTCATTTGGAGCACTTTGAGGCCTATGGTGGAAAAGGAAATATCTTCACATAAAACCTAGACAGAAGCATTCTTTGAAACTTCTTTATGATGTGTGCATTCAACTCACATAGTTGAACCTTCCTTTTCATGGAGCAGTTTGGAAAGAGTCTTTTTGCAGCATCTGCAAGTGGATATTTGGAGCCGTTTCAGGCCTTCGTTGGAAACGGGAATATCTTCCCATAAAAACTAAACAGAAGCGTTCTGTGAAACTGCTTTGTGTAGTATGAATCCAACTCACAGAGTTGAACACTTCTTTTGAAAGAGCAGTTTTGAAACACTCTTTTTGAAGAATCTGCAAGTGTTCGTTTGGAGCGCATTGAGGCCTATTGTGGAAAAGGAAATATCTTCACTTATAAACCAGGCAGAATCATTCTCGTAAACCTCTTTATGATGTGTGCCTTCAACTCGGAGAGAGAAGCCTTCCTTTTGATAGAGCAGTTTTGAAACTCTGTGATTGCAGCATCTGCAAGTGGATATTTGGAGCCCTTTCAGGCCTTCGTTGGAAACGGGAATATCTTCCCATAAAAACTAAACAGAAGCGTTCTGTGAAACTGCTTTGTGTAGTATGAATCCAACTCACAGAGTTGAACACTTCTTTTGAAAGAGGAGTTTTGAAACACTCTTTTTGTAGAATCTGCAAGTGTTCATTTGGAGCGCTTTGAGGCCTAAGGTGGAAAAGGAAATATCTTCACATAAAACCTAGACAGAAGCATTCTTTGAAACTTCTTTATGATGTGTGCATTCAACTCACAGAGTTGAACCTTCCTTTTCATGGAGCGGTTTGGAAAGAGTCTTTTTGCAGCATCTGCAAGTGGATATTTGGAGCTCTTTCAGGCCTTTGTTAGAAACGGGAATATCTTCCCATAAAAACTGGACAGAAGCATTCTCACAAACTGCTTTGTGATGTGTGTGTTTAACTCACATAGATGAACCTTTCCTTTGCTAGAGCAGTTATGAAACAGTCTTTTTGTAGAATTTGCAAGTGTTCATTTGGAGCGATTTGAGGCCTATGGTGGAAATTGAAATATCTTCACATATCAACCAGGCAGAAGGATTCTCAGAAACCTCTTTATGATGTGTGCATTCAACTCAGAGAGATAAGCCTTCCTTTTGATAGAGCAGTTTTGAAACTCTGTTTTTGCAGAATCTGCAAGTGGATATTTGGAGCCCTTTCAGGCCTTCGTTGGAAACGGGAATATCTTCCCATAAAAACTCAACAGAAGCGTTCTGTGAAACTGCTTTGTGTAGTATGAATCCAACTCACAGAGTTGAACACTTCTTTAGAAGGAGCAGTTTTGAAACACTCTTTTTGTAGAATCTGCAAGTGTTCATTTAGAGCGCTTTGAGGCCTATTGTGGAAAAGGAAATATCTTCACTTATAAACCAGGCAGAAGCATTCTCAGAAACCTCTTTATGATGTGTGCATTCAACTCGGAGAGAGAAGCCTTCCTTTTGATAGAGCAGTTTTGAAACTCTGTTTTTGCAGCATCTGCAAGTGGATATTTGGAGCCCTTTCAGGCCTTCGTTGGAAACGGGAATATCTTCCCATAAAAACTAAACAGAAGCGTTCTGTGAAACTGCTTTGTGTAGTATGAATCCAACTCACAGAGTTGAACACTTCTTTTGAAAGAGCAGTTTTGAAACACTCTTTTTGTAGAATCTGCAAGTGTTCATTTGGAGCACTTTGAGGCCTATGGTGGAAAAGGAAATATCTTCACATAAAACCTAGACAGAAGCATTCTTTGAAACTTCTTTATGATGTGTGCATTCAACTCACAGAGTTGAACCTTCCTTTTCATGGAGCAGTTTGAAAGAGTCTTTTTGCAGCATCTGCAAGTGGATATTTGGAGCCCTTTCAGGCCTTCTTTGGAAACGGGAATATCTTCCCATAAAAACTAAACAGAAGCGTTCTGTGAAACTGCTTTGTGTAGTATGAATCCAACTCACAGAGTTGAACACTTCTTTTGAAAGAGCAGTTTTGAAACACTCTTTTTGTAGAATCTGCAAGTGTTCATTTGGAGCACATTGAGGCCTATTGTGGAAAAGGAAATATCTTCACTTATAAACCAGGCAGAAGCATTCTCAGAAACCTCTTTATGATGTGTGCATTCAACTCGGAGAGAGAAGCCTTTCTTTTGATAGAGCAGTTTTGAAACTCTGTTTTTGCAGCATCTGCAAGTGGATATTTGGAGCCCTTTCAGGCCTTCGTTGGAAACGGGAATATCTTCCCATGAAAACTAAACAGAAGCGTTCTGTGAAACTGCTTTGTGTAGTATGAATCCAACTCACAGAGTTGAACACTTCTTTTGAAAGAGCAGTTTTGAAACACTCTTTTTGTAGAATCTGAAAGTGTCCATTTGGAGCACTTTGAGGCCTATGGTGGAAAAGGAAATATCTTCACATAAAACCTAGACAGAAGCATTCTTTGAAACTTCTTTATGATGTGTGCATTCAACTCACATAGTTGAACCTTCCTTTTCATGGAGCAGTTTGGAAAGAGTCTTTTTGCAGCATCTGCAAGTGGATATTTGGAGCCCTTTCAGGCCTTCGTTGGAAACGGGAATATCTTCCCATAAAAACTAAACAGAAGCGTTCTGTGAAACTGCTTTGTGTAGTATGAATCCAACTCACAGAGTTGAACAGTTCTTTTGAAAGAGCAGTTTTGAAACACTCTTTTTGTAGAATCTGCAAGTGTTCGTTTGGAGCGCATTGAGGCCTATTGTGGAAAAGGAAATATCTTCACTTATAAACCAGGCAGAATCATTCTCGTAAACCTCTTTATGATGTGTGCATTCAACTCGGAGAGAGAAGCCTTCCTTTTGATAGAGCAGTTTTGAAACTCTGTGATTGCAGCATCTGCAAGTGGATATTTGGAGCCCTTTCAGGCCTTCGTTGGAAACGGGAATATCTTCCCATAAAAACTAAACAGAAGCGTTCTGTGAAACTGCTTTGTGTAGTATGAATCCAACTCACAGAGTTGAACACTTCTTTTGAAAGAGGAGTTTTGAAACACTCTTTTTGTAGAATCTGCAAGTGTTCATTTGGAGCGCTTTGAGGCCTAAGGTGGAAAAGGAAATATCTTCACATAAAACCTAGACAGAAGCATTCTTTGAAACTTCTTTATGATGTGTGCATTCAACTCACAGAGTTGAACCTTCCTTTTCATGGAGCGGTTTGGAAAGAGTCTTTTTGCAGCATCTGCAAGTGGATATTTGGAGCTCTTTCAGGCCTTTGTTAGAAACGGGAATATCTTCCCATAAAAACTGGACAGAAGCATTCTCACAAACTGCTTTGTGATGTGTGTGTTTAACTCACATAGATGAACCTTTCCTTTGCTAGAGCAGTTATGAAACAGTCTTTTTGTAGAATTTGCAAGTGTTCATTTGGAGCGATTTGAGGCCTATGGTGGAAATTGAAATATCTTCACATATCAACCAGGCAGAAGCATTCTCAGAAACCTCTTTATGATGTGTGCATTCAACTCAGAGAGATAAGCCTTCCTTTTGATAGAGCAGTTTTGAAACTCTGTTTTTGCAGAATCTGCAAGTGGATATTTGGAGCCCTTTCAGGCCTTCGTTGGAAACGGGAATATCTTCCCATAAAAACTCAACAGAAGCGTTCTGTGAAACTGCTTTGTGTAGTATGAATCCAACTCACAGAGTTGAACACTTCTTTAGAAGGAGCAGTTTTGAAACACTCTTTTTGTAGAATCTGCAAGTGTTCATTTGGAGCGCTTTGAGGCCTATTGTGGAAAAGGAAATATCTTCACTTATAAACCAGGCAGAAGCATTCTCAGAAACCTCTTTATGATGTGTGCATTCAACTCGGAGAGAGAAGCCTTCCTTTTGATAGAGCAGTTTTGAAACTCTGTTTTTGCAGCATCTGCAAGTGGATATTTGGAGCCCTTTCAGGCCTTCGTTGGAAACGGGAATATCTTCCCATAAAAACTAAACAGAAGCGTTCTGTGAAACTGCTTTGTGTAGTATGAATCCAACTCACAGAGTTGAACACTTCTTTTGAAAGAGCAGTTTTGAAACACTCTTTTTGTAGAATCTGCAAGTGTTCATTTGGAGCACTTTGAGGCCTATGGTGGAAAAGGAAATATCTTCACATAAAACCTAGACAGAAGCATTCTTTGAAACTTCTTTATGATGTGTGCATTCAACTCACAGAGTTGAACCTTCCTTTTCATGGAGCAGTTTGAAAGAGTCTTTTTGCAGCATCTGCAAGTGGATATTTGGAGCCCTTTCAGGCCTTCGTTGGAAACGGGAATATCTTCCCATAAAAACTAAACAGAAGCGTTCTGTGAAACTGCTTTTTGTAGTATGAATCCAACTCACAGAGTTGAACACTTCTTTTCAAAGAGCAGTTTTGAAACACTCTTTTTGTAGAATCTGCAAGTGTTCATTTGGAGCACATTGAGGCCTATTGTGGAAAAGGAAATATCTTCACTTATAAACCAGGCAGAAGCATTCTCAGAAACCTCTTTATGATGTGTGCATTCAACTCGGAGAGAGAAGCCTTTCTTTTGATAGAGCAGTTTTGAAACTCTGTTTTTGCAGCATCTGCAAGTGGATATTTGGAGCCCTTTCAGGCCTTCGTTGGAAACGGGAATATCTTCCCATGAAAACTAAACAGAAGCGTTCTGTGAAACTGCTTTGTGTAGTATGAATCCAACTCACAGAGTTGAACAGTTCTTTTGTAAGAGCAGTTTTGAAACACTCTTTTTGTAGAATCTGCAAGTGTTCGTTTGGAGCGCATTGAGGCCTATTGTGGAAAAGGAAATATCTTCACTTATAAACCAGGCAGAATCATTCTCGTAAACCTCTTTATGATGTGTGCATTCAACTCGGAGAGAGAAGCCTTCCTTTTGATAGAGCAGTTTTGAAACTCTGTGATTGCAGCATCTGCAAGTGGATATTTGGAGCCCTTTCAGGCCTTCGTTGGAAACGGGAATATCTTCCCATAAAAACTAAACAGAAGCGTTCTGTGAAACTGCTTTGTGTAGTATGAATCCAACTCACAGAGTTGAACAGTTCTTTTGAAAGAGCAGTTTTGAAACACTCTTTTTGTAGAATCTGCAAGTGTTCGTTTGGAGCGCATTGAGGCCTATTGTGGAAAAGGAAATATCTTCACTTATAAACCAGGCAGAATCATTCTCGTAAACCTCTTTATGATGTGTGCATTCAACTCGGAGAGAGAAGCCTTCCTTTTGATAGAGCAGTTTTGAAACTCTGTGATTGCAGCATCTGCAAGTGGATATTTGGAGCCCTTTCAGGCCTTCGTTGGAAACGGGAATATCTTCCCATAAAAACTAAACAGAAGCGTTCTGTGAAACTGCTTTGTGTAGTATGAATCCAACTCACAGAGTTGAACACTTCTTTTGAAAGAGGAGTTTTGAAACACTCTTTTTGTAGAATCTGCAAGTGTTCATTTGGAGCGCTTTGAGGCCTAAGGTGGAAAAGGAAATATCTTCACATAAAACCTAGACAGAAGCATTCTTTGAAACTTCTTTATGATGTGTGCATTCAACTCACAGAGTTGAACCTTCCTTTTCATGGAGCGGTTTGGAAAGAGTCTTTTTGCAGCATCTGCAAGTGGATATTTGGAGCTCTTTCAGGCCTTTGTTAGAAACGGGAATATCTTCCCATAAAAACTGGACAGAAGCATTCTCACAAACTGCTTTGTGATGTGTGTGTTTAACTCACATAGATGAACCTTTCCTTTGCTAGAGCAGTTATGAAACAGTCTTTTTGTAGAATTTGCAAGTGTTCATTTGGAGCGATTTGAGGCCTATGGTGGAAATTGAAATATCTTCACATATCAACCAGGCAGAAGCATTCTCAGAAACCTCTTTATGATGTGTGCATTCAACTCAGAGAGATAAGCCTTCCTTTTGATAGAGCAGTTTTGAAACTCTGTTTTTGCAGAATCTGCAAGTGGATATTTGGAGCCCTTTCAGGCCTTCGTTGGAAACGGGAATATCTTCCCATAAAAACTCAACAGAAGCGTTCTGTGAAACTGCTTTGTGTAGTATGAATCCAACTCACAGAGTTGAACACTTCTTTAGAAGGAGCAGTTTTGAAACACTCTTTTTGTAGAATCTGCAAGTGTTCATTTGGAGCGCTTTGAGGCCTATTGTGGAAAAGGAAATATCTTCACTTATAAACCAGGCAGAAGCATTCTCAGAAACCTCTTTATGATGTGTGCATTCAACTCGGAGAGAGAAGCCTTCCTTTTGATAGAGCAGTTTTGAAACTCTGTTTTTGCAGCATCTGCAAGTGGATATTTGGAGCCCTTTCAGGCCTTCGTTGGAAACGGGAATATCTTCCCATAAAAACTAAACAGAAGCGTTCTGTGAAACTGCTTTGTGTAGTATGAATCCAACTCACAGAGTTGAACACTTCTTTTGAAAGAGCAGTTTTGAAACACTCTTTTTGTAGAATCTGCAAGTGTTCATTTGGAGCACTTTGAGGCCTATGGTGGAAAAGGAAATATCTTCACATAAAACCTAGACAGAAGCATTCTTTGAAACTTCTTTATGATGTGTGCATTCAACTCACAGAGTTGAACCTTCCTTTTCATGGAGCAGTTTGAAAGAGTCTTTTTGCAGCATCTGCAAGTGGATATTTGGAGCCCTTTCAGGCCTTCGTTGGAAACGGGAATATCTTCCCATAAAAACTAAACAGAAGCGTTCTGTGAAACTGCTTTTTGTAGTATGAATCCAACTCACAGAGTTGAACACTTCTTTTCAAAGAGCAGTTTTGAAACACTCTTTTTGTAGAATCTGCAAGTGTTCATTTGGAGCACATTGAGGCCTATTGTGGAAAAGGAAATATCTTCACTTATAAACCAGGCAGAAGCATTCTCAGAAACCTCTTTATGATGTGTGCATTCAACTCGGAGAGAGAAGCCTTTCTTTTGATAGAGCAGTTTTGAAACTCTGTTTTTGCAGCATCTGCAAGTGGATATTTGGAGCCCTTTCAGGCCTTCGTTGGAAACGGGAATATCTTCCCATGAAAACTAAACAGAAGCGTTCTGTGAAACTGCTTTGTGTAGTATGAATCCAACTCACAGAGTTGAACAGTTCTTTTGAAAGAGCAGTTTTGAAACACTCTTTTTGTAGAATCTGCAAGTGTTCGTTTGGAGCGCATTGAGGCCTATTGTGGAAAAGGAAATATCTTCACTTATAAACCAGGCAGAATCATTCTCGTAAACCTCTTTATGATGTGTGCATTCAACTCGGAGAGAGAAGCCTTCCTTTTGATAGAGCAGTTTTGAAACTCTGTGATTGCAGCATCTGCAAGTGGATATTTGGAGCCCTTTCAGGCCTTCGTTGGAAACGGGAATATCTTCCCATAAAAACTAAACAGAAGCGTTCTGTGAAACTGCTTTGTGTAGTATGAATCCAACTCACAGAGTTGAACAGTTCTTTTGAAAGAGCAGTTTTGAAACACTCTTTTTGTAGAATCTGCAAGTGTTCGTTTGGAGCGCATTGAGGCCTATTGTGGAAAAGGAAATATCTTCACTTATAAACCAGGCAGAATCATTCTCGTAAACCTCTTTATGATGTGTGCATTCAACTCGGAGAGAGAAGCCTTCCTTTTGATAGAGCAGTTTTGAAACTCTGTGATTGCAGCATCTGCAAGTGGATATTTGGAGCCCTTTCAGGCCTTCGTTGGAAACGGGAATATCTTCCCATAAAAACTAAACAGAAGCGTTCTGTGAAACTGCTTTGTGTAGTATGAATCCAACTCACAGAGTTGAACACTTCTTTTGAAAGAGGAGTTTTGAAACACTCTTTTTGTAGAATCTACAAGTGTTCATTTGGAGCGCTTTGAGGCCTAAGGTGGAAAAGGAAATATCTTCACATAAAACATAGACAGAAGCATTCTTTGAAACTTCTTTATGATGTGTGCATTCAACTCACAGAGTTGAACCTTCCTTTTCATGGAGCGGTTTGGAAAGAGTCTTTTTGCAGCATCTGCAAGTGGATATTTGGAGCTCTTTCAGGCCTTTGTTAGAAACGGGAATATCTTCCCATAAAAACTGGACAGAAGCATTCTCACAAACTGCTTTGTGATGTGTGTGTTTAACTCACATAGATGAACCTTTCCTTTGCTAGAGCAGTTATGAAACAGTCTTTTTGTAGAATTTGCAAGTGTTCATTTGGAGCGATTTGAGGCCTATGGTGGAAATTGAAATATCTTCACATATCAACCAGGCAGAAGCATTCTCAGAAACCTCTTTATGATGTGTGCATTCAACTCAGAGAGATAAGCCTTCCTTTTGATAGAGCAGTTTTGAAACTCTGTTTTTGCAGAATCTGCAAGTGGATATTTGGAGCCCTTTCAGGCCTTCGTTGGAAACGGGAATATCTTCCCATAAAAACTCAACAGAAGCGTTCTGTGAAACTGCTTTGTGTAGTATGAATCCAACTCACAGAGTTGAACACTTCTTTAGAAGGAGCAGTTTTGAAACACTCTTTTTGTAGAATCTGCAAGTGTTCATTTGGAGCGCTTTGAGGCCTAATGTGGAAAAGGAAATATCTTCACTTATAAACCAGGCAGAAGCATTCTCAGAAACCTCTTTATGATGTGTGCATTCAACTCGGAGAGAGAAGCCTTCCTTTTGATAGAGCAGTTTTGAAACTCTGTTTTTGCAGCATCTGCAAGTGGATATTTGGAGCCCTTTCAGGCCTTCGTTGGAAACGGGAATGTCTTCCCATAAAAACTAAACAGAAGCGTTCTGTGAAACTGCTTTGTGTAGTATGAATCCAACTCACAGAGTTGAACACTTCTTTTGAAAGAGCAGTTTTGAAACACTCTTTTTGTAGAATCTGCAAGTGTTCATTTGGAGCACTTTGAGGCCTATGGTGGAAAAGGAAATATCTTCACATAAAACCTAGACAGAAGCATTCTTTGAAACTTCTTTATGATGTGTGCATTCAACTCACAGAGTTGAACCTTCCTTTTCATGGAGCAGTTTGAAAGAGTCTTTTTGCAGCATCTGCAAGTGGATATTTGGAGCCCTTTCAGGCCTTCGTTGGAAACGGGAATATCTTCCCATAAAAACTAAACAGAAGCGTTCTGTGAAACTGCTTTGTGTAGTATGAATCCAACTCACAGAGTTGAACACTTCTTTTGAAAGAGCAGTTTTGAAACACTCTTTTTGTAGAATCTGCAAGTGTTCATTTGGAGCACTTTGAGGCCTATGGTGGAAAAGGAAATATCTTCACATAAAACCTAGACAGAAGCATTCTTTGAAACTTCTTTATGATGTGTGCCTTCAACTCACAGAGTTGAACCTTCCTTTTCATGGAGCAGTTTGGAAAGAGTCTTTTTACAGCATCTGCAAGTGGATATTTGGAGCCCTTTCAGGCCTTCGTTGGAAACGGGAATATCTTCCCATAAAAACTAAACAGAAGCGTTCTGTGAAACTGCTTTGTGTAGTATGAATCCAACTCACAGAGTTGAACACTTCTTTTGAAAGAGCAGTTTTGAAACACTCTTTTTGTAGAATCTGCAAGTGTTCATTTGGAGCACTTTGAGGCCTATGGTGGAAAAGGATATATCTTCACATAAAACCTAGACAGAAGCATTCTTTGAAACTTCTTTATGATGTGTGCATTCAACTCACAGAGTTGAACCTTCCCTTTCATGGAGCGGTTTGGAAAGAGTCTTTTTGCAGCATCTGCAAGTGGATATTTGGAGCTCTTTCATGCCTTTTTTATAAACGGGAATATCTTCCCATAAAAACTGGACAGAAGCATTCTCACAAACTGCTTTGTGATGTGTGTGTTTAACTCACATAGTTGAACTTTTCCTTTGCTAGAGCAGTTATGAAACACTCTTTTTGTAGAATTTGCAAGTGTTCATTTGGAGCGATTTGAGGCCTACTGTGGAAATTGAAATATCTTCACATATCAACCAGGCAGAAGCATTCTCAGAAACCTCTTTATGATGTGTGCATTCAACTCAGGGAGATAAGCCTTCCTTTTGATAGAGCAGTTTTGAAACTCTGTTTTTGCAGAATCTGCAAGTGGATATTTGGAGCCCTTTCAGGCCTTCGTTGGAAACGGGAATATCTTCCCATAAAAACTAAACAGAAGCGTTCTGTGAAACTGCTTTGTGTAGTATGAATCCAACTCACAGAGTTGAACACTTCTTTAGAAAGAGCAGTTTTGAAACACTCTTTTTGTAGAATCTGTAAGTGTTCATTTGGAGCGCTTTGAGGCCTACGGTGGAAAAGGAAATATCTTCACATAAAACCTAGACAGAAGCATTCTTTGAAACTTCTTTATGATGTGTGCCTTCACCTCACAGAGTTGAACCTTCCTTTTCACGGAGCAGTTTGGAAAGAGTCTTTTTGCAGCATCTGCAAGTGGATATTTGGAGACTTTCAGGCCTTCGTTGGAAACGGGAATATCTTCCCATAAAAACTAAACAGAAGCGTTCTGTGAAACTGCTTTGTGTAGTATGAATCCAACTCACAGAGTTGAACACTTCTTTTGAAAGAGCAGTTTTGAAACACTCTTTTTGTAGAATCTGCAAGTGTTCATTTGGAGCACTTTGAGGCCTATGGTGGAAAAGGAAATATAGTCACATAAAACCTAGACAGAAGCATTCTTTGAAACTTCTTTATGATGTGTGCATTCAACTCACAGAGTTGAACCTTCCTTTTCATGGAGCAGTTTGGAAAGAGTCTTTTTGCAGCATCTGCAAGTGGATATTTGGAGCCCTTTCAGGCCTTCGTTGGAAACGGGAATATCTTCCCATAGAAACTAAACAGAAGCGTTCTGTGAAACTGCTTTGTGTAGTATGAATCCAACTCACAGAGTTGAACACTTCTTTTGAAAGAGCAGTTTTGAAACACTCTTTTTGTAGAATCTGCAAGTGTTCATTTGGAGCACTTTGAGGCCTATGGTGGAAAAGGAAATATCTTCACATAAAACCTAGACAGAAGCATTCTTTGAAACTTCTTTATGATGTGTGCCTTCAACTCACAGAGTTGAACCTTCCTTTTCATGGAGCAGTTTGGAAAGAGTCTTTTTGCAGCATCTGCAAGTGGATATTTGGAGCCCTTTCAGGCCTTCGTTGGAAACGGGAATATCTTCCCATAAAAACTAAACAGAAGCGTTCTGTGAAACTGCTTTGTGTAGTATGAATCCAACTCACAGAGTTGAACACTTCTTTAGAAAGAGCAGTTTTGAAACACTCTTTTTGTAGAATCTGCAAGTGTTCATTTGGAGCGCTTTGAGGCCTATGGTGGAAAAGGAAATATCTTCACATAAAACCTAGACAGAAGCATTCTTTGAAACTTCTTTATGATGTGTGCCTTCACCTCACAGAGTTGAACCTTCCTTTTCACGGAGCAGTTTGGAAAGAGTCTTTTTGCAGCATCTGCAAGTGGATATTTGGAGCCTTTCAGGCCTTCGTTGGAAACGGGAATATCTTCCCATAAAAACTAAACAGAAGCGTTCTGTGAAACTGCTTTGTGTAGTATGAATCCAACTCACAGAGTTGAACACTTCTTTTCAAAGAGCAGTTTTGAAACACTCTTTTTGTAGAATCTGCAAGTGTTCATTTGGAGCACTTTGAGGCCTATGGTGGAAAAGGAAATATAGTCATAAAACCTAGACAGAAGCATTCTTTGAAACTTCTTTATGATGTGTGCATTCAACTCACAGAGTTGAACCTTCCTTTTCATGGAGCAGTTTGGAAAGAGTCTTTTTGCAGCATCTGCAAGTGGATATTTGGAGCCATTTCAGGCCTTCGTTGGAAACGGGAATATCTTCCCATAAAAACTAAACAGAAGCGTTCTGTGAAACTGCTTTGTGTAGTATGAATCCAACTCACAGAGTTGAACACTTATTTTGAAAGAGCAGTTTTGAAACACTCTTTTTGTAGAATCTGCAAGTGTTCATTTGGAGCACTTTGAGGCCTATGGTGGAAAAGGAAATATCTTCACATAAAACCTAGACCGAAGCATTCTTTGAAACTTCTTTATGATGTGTGAATTCAACTCACAGAGTTGAACTTTCCTTTTCATGGAGCAGTTTGGAAAGAGTCTTTTTGCAGCATCTGCAAGTGGATATTTGGTGCCCTTTCAGGCTTTCGTTGGAAACGGGAATATCTTCCCATAAAAATTAAACAGAAGCGTTCTGTGAAACTGCTTTGTGTAGTATGAATCCAACTCACAGAGTTGAACACTTCTTTAGAAAGAGCAGTTTTGAAACACTCTTTTTGTAGAATCTGCAAGTGTTCATTTGGAGTGCTTTTAGGCCAATGTTGGAAAAGGAAATATCTTCACATAAAACCTAGACAGAAGCATTCTTTGAAACTTCTTTATGATGTGTGCATTCAACTCACAGAGTTGAACCTTCCTTTTCATGGAGCGGTTTGGAAAGAGTCTTTTTGCAGCATCTGCAAGTGGATATTTGGAGCTCTTTCATGCCTTTGTTAGAAACGGGAATATCTTCCCATAAAAACTAGACAGAAGCATTCTCACAAACTGCTTTGTGATGTGTGTGTTTAACTCACATAGTTGAACCTTTCCTTTGCTAGAGCAGTTATGAAACACTCTTTTTGTAGAATTTGCAAGTGTTCATTTGGAGCGATTTAAGGCCTATGGTGGAAATTGAAATATCTTCACATATCAACCAGGCAGAAGCATTCTCAGAAACCTCTTTATGATGTGTGCATTCAACTCAGAGAGATAAGCCTTCCTTTTGATAGAGCAGTTTTGAAACTCTGTTTTTGCAGAATCTGCAAGTGGATATTTGGAGCCCTTTCAGGCCTTCGTTGGAAACGGGAATATCTTCCCATTAAAACTAAACAGAAGCGTTCTGTGAAACTGCTTTGTGTAGTATGAATCCAACTCACAGAGTTGAACACTTCTTTAGAAAGAGCAGTTTTGAAACACTCTTTTTGTAGAATCTGCAAGTGTTCATTTGGAGCGCTTTGAGGCCTACGGTGGAAAAGGAAATATCTTCACATAAAACCTAGACAGAAGCATTCTTTGAAACTTCTTTATGATGTGTGCATTCACCTCACAGAGTTGAACCTTCCTTTTCATGGAGCAGTTTGGAAAGAGTCTTTTTGCAGCATCTGCAAGTGGATATTTGGAGCCTTTCAGGCCTTCGTTGGAAACGGGAATATCTTCCCATAAAAACTAAACAGAAGCGTTCTGTGAAACTGCTTTTTGTAGTATGAATCCAACTCACAGAGTTGAACACTTCTTTTCAAAGAGCAGTTTTGAAACACTCTTTTTGTAGAATCTGCAAGTGTTCATTTGGAGCACATTGAGGCCTATTGTGGAAAAGGAAATATCTTCACTTATAAACCAGGCAGAAGCATTCTCAGAAACCTCTTTATGATGTGTGCATTCAACTCGGAGAGAGAAGCCTTTCTTTTGATAGAGCAGTTTTGAAACTCTGTTTTTGCAGCATCTGCAAGTGGATATTTGGAGCCCTTTCAGGCCTTCGTTGGAAACGGGAATATCTTCCCATGAAAACTAAACAGAAGCGTTCTGTGAATCTGCTTTGTGTAGTATGAATCCAACTCACAGAGTTGAACACTTCTTTTGAAAGAGCAGTTTTGAAACACTCTTTTTGTAGAATCTGAAAGTGTTCATTTGGAGCACTTTGAGGCCTATGGTGGAAAAGGAAATATCTTCACATAAAACCTAGACAGAAGCATTCTTTGAAACTTCTTTATGATGTGTGCATTCAACTCACATAGTTGAACCTTCCTTTTCATGGAGCAGTTTGGAAAGAGTCTTTTTGCAGCATCTGCAAGTGGATATTTGGAGCCCTTTCAGGCCTTCGTTGGAAACGGGAATATCTTCCCATAAAAACTAAACAGAAGCGTTCTGTGAAACTGCTTTGTGTAGTATGAATCCAACTCACAGAGTTGAACACTTCTTTTGAAAGAGCAGTTTTGAAACACTCTTTTTGTAGAATCTGCAAGTGTTCGTTTGGAGCGCATTGAGGCCTATTGTGGAAAAGGAAATATCTTCACTTATAAACCAGGCAGAATCATTCTCGTAAACCTCTTTATGATGTGTGCCTTCAACTCGGAGAGAGAAGCCTTCCTTTTGATAGAGCAGTTTTGAAACTCTGTGATTGCAGCATCTGCAAGTGGATATTTGGAGCCCTTTCAGGCCTTCGTTGGAAACGGGAATATCTTCCCATAAAAACTAAACAGAAGCGTTCTGTGAAACTGCTTTGTGTAGTATGAATCCAACTCACAGAGTTGAACACTTCTTTAGAAAGAGCAGTTTTGAAACACTCTTTTTGTAGAATCTGCAAGTGTTCATTTGGAGCGCTTTGAGGCCTATGGTGGAAAAGGAAATATCTTCACATAAAACCTAGACAGAAGCATTCTTTGAAACTTCTTTATGATGTGTGCCTTCACCTCACAGAGTTGAACCTTCCTTTTCACGGAGCAGTTTGGAAAGAGTCTTTTTGCAGCATCTGCAAGTGGATATTTGGAGCCTTTCAGGCCTTCGTTGGAAACGGGAATATCTTCCCATAAAAACTAAACAGAAGCGTTCTGTGAAACTGCTTTGTGTAGTATGAATCCAACTCACAGAGTTGAACACTTCTTTTCAAAGAGCAGTTTTGAAACACTCTTTTTGTAGAATCTGCAAGTGTTCATTTGGAGCACTTTGAGGCCTATGGTGGAAAAGGAAATATAGTCATAAAACCTAGACAGAAGCATTCTTTGAAACTTCTTTATGATGTGTGCATTCAACTCACAGAGTTGAACCTTCCTTTTCATGGAGCAGTTTGGAAAGAGTCTTTTTGCAGCATCTGCAAGTGGATACTTGGAGCCCTTTCAGGCCTTCGTTGGAAACGGGAATATCTTCCCATAAAAACTAAACAGAAGCGTTCTGTGAAACTGCTTTGTGTAGTATGAATCCAACTCACAGAGTTGAACACTTCTTTTGAAAGAGCAGTTTTGAAACACTCTTTTTGTAGAATCTGCAAGTGGTCATTTGGAGCACTTTGAGGCCTATGGTGGAAAAGGAAATATCTTCACATAAAACCTAGACAGAAGCATTCTTTGAAACTTCTTTATGATGTGTGCCTTCAACTCACAGAGTTGAACCTTCCTTTTCATGGAGCAGTTTGGAAAGAGTCTTTTTGCAGCATCTGCAAGTGGATATTTGGAGCCATTTCAGGCCTTCGTTGGAAACGGGAATATCTTCCCATAAAAACTAAACAGAAGCGTTCTGTGAAACTGCTTTGTGTAGTATGAATCCAACTCACAGAGTTGAACACTTATTTTGAAAGAGCAGTTTTGAAACACTCTTTTTGTAGAATCTGCAAGTGTTCATTTGGAGCACTTTGAGGCCTATGGTGGAAAAGGAAATATCTTCACATAAAACCTAGACCGAAGCATTCTTTGAAACTTCTTTATGATGTGTGAATTCAACTCACAGAGTTGAACTTTCCTTTTCATGGAGCAGTTTGGAAAGAGTCTTTTTGCAGCATCTGCAAGTGGATATTTGCTGCCCTTTCAGGCTTTCGTTGGAAACGGGAATATCTTCCCATAAAAATTAAACAGAAGCGTTCTGTGAAACTGCTTTGTGTAGTATGAATCCAACTCACAGAGTTGAACACTTCTTTAGAAAGAGCAGTTTTGAAACACTCTTTTTGTAGAATCTGCAAGTGTTCATTTGGAGTGCTTTTAGGCCAATGTTGGAAAAGGAAATATCTTCACATAAAACCTAGACAGAAGCATTCTTTGAAACTTCTTTATGATGTGTGCATTCAACTCACAGAGTTGAACCTTCCTTTTCATGGAGCGGTTTGGAAAGAGTCTTTTTGCAGCATCTGCAAGTGGATATTTGGAGCTCTTTCATGCCTTTGTTAGAAACGGGAATATCTTCCCATAAAAACTAGACAGAAGCATTCTCACAAACTGCTTTGTGATGTGTGTGTTTAACTCACATAGTTGAACCTTTCCTTTGCTAGAGCAGTTATGAAACACTCTTTTTGTAGAATTTGCAAGTGTTCATTTGGAGCGATTTAAGGCCTATGGTGGAAATTGAAATATCTTCACATATCAACCAGGCAGAAGCATTCTCAGAAACCTCTTTATGATGTGTGCATTCAACTCAGAGAGATAAGCCTTCCTTTTGATAGAGCAGTTTTGAAACTCTGTTTTTGCAGAATCTGCAAGTGGATATTTGGAGCCCTTTCAGGCCTTCGTTGGAAACGGGAATATCTTCCCATGAAAACTAAACAGAAGCGTTCTGTGAAACTGCTTTGTGTAGTATGAATCCAACTCACAGAGTTGAACACTTCTTTTGAAAGAGCAGTTTTGAAACACTCTTTTTGTAGAATCTGAAAGTGTTCATTTGGAGCACTTTGAGGCCTATGGTGGAAAAGGAAATATCTTCACATAAAACCTAGACAGAAGCATTCTTTGAAACTTCTTTATGATGTGTGCATTCAACTCACATAGTTGAACCTTCCTTTTCATGGAGCAGTTTGGAAAGAGTCTTTTTGCAGCATCTGCAAGTGGATATTTGGAGCCCTTTCAGGCCTTCGTTGGAAACGGGAATATCTTCCCATAAAAACTAAACAGAAGCGTTCTGTGAAACTGCTTTGTGTAGTATGAATCCAACTCACAGAGTTGAACACTTCTTTTGAAAGAGCAGTTTTGAAACACTCTTTTTGTAGAATCTGCAAGTGTTCGTTTGGAGCGCATTGAGGCCTATTGTGGAAAAGGAAATATCTTCACTTATAAACCAGGCAGAATCATTCTCGTAAACCTCTTTATGATGTGTGCCTTCAACTCGGAGAGAGAAGCCTTCCTTTTGATAGAGCAGTTTTGAAACTCTGTGATTGCAGCATCTGCAAGTGGATATTTGGAGCCCTTTCAGGCCTTCGTTGGAAACGGGAATATCTTCCCATAAAAACTAAACAGAAGCGTTCTGTGAAACTGCTTTGTGTAGTATGAATCCAACTCACAGAGTTGAACACTTCTTTTGAAAGAGGAGTTTTGAAACACTCTTTTTGTAGAATCTGCAAGTGTTCATTTGGAGCGCTTTGAGGCCTAAGGTGGAAAAGGAAATATCTTCACATAAAACCTAGACAGAAGCATTCTTTGAAACTTCTTTATGATGTGTGCATTCAACTCACAGAGTTGAACCTTCCTTTTCATGGAGCGGTTTGGAAAGAGTCTTTTTGCAGCATCTGCAAGTGGATATTTGGAGCTCTTTCAGGCCTTTGTTAGAAACGGGAATATCTTCCCATAAAAACTGGACAGAAGCATTCTCACAAACTGCTTTGTGATGTGTGTGTTTAACTCACATAGATGAACCTTTCCTTTGCTAGAGCAGTTATGAAACAGTCTTTTTGTAGAATTTGCAAGTGTTCATTTGGAGCGATTTGAGGCCTATGGTGGAAATTGAAATATCTTCACATATCAACCAGGCAGAAGCATTCTCAGAAACCTCTTTATGATGTGTGCATTCAACTCAGAGAGATAAGCCTTCCTTTTGATAGAGCAGTTTTGAAACTCTGTTTTTGCAGAATCTGCAAGTGGATATTTGGAGCCCTTTCAGGCCTTCGTTGGAAACGGGAATATCTTCCCATAAAAACTCAACAGAAGCGTTCTGTGAAACTGCTTTGTGTAGTATGAATCCAACTCACAGAGTTGAACACTTCTTTAGAAGGAGCAGTTTTGAAACACTCTTTTTGTAGAATCTGCAAGTGTTCATTTGGAGCGCTTTGAGGCCTATTGTGGAAAAGGAAATATCTTCACTTATAAACCAGGCAGAAGCATTCTCAGAAACCTCTTTATGATGTGTGCATTCAACTCGGAGAGAGAAGCCTTCCTTTTGATAGAGCAGTTTTGAAACTCTGTTTTTGCAGCATCTGCAAGTGGATATTTGGAGCCCTTTCAGGCCTTCGTTGGAAACGGGAATATCTTCCCATAAAAACTAAACAGAAGCGTTCTGTGAAACTGCTTTGTGTAGTATGAATCCAACTCACAGAGTTGAACACTTCTTTTGAAAGAGCAGTTTTGAAACACTCTTTTTGTAGAATCTGCAAGTGTTCATTTGGAGCACTTTGAGGCCTATGGTGGAAAAGGAAATATCTTCACATAAAACCTAGACAGAAGCATTCTTTGAAACTTCTTTATGATGTGTGCATTCAACTCACAGAGTTGAACCTTCCTTTTCATGGAGCAGTTTGAAAGAGTCTTTTTGCAGCATCTGCAAGTGGATATTTGGAGCCCTTTCAGGCCTTCTTTGGAAACGGGAATATCTTCCCATAAAAACTAAACAGAAGCGTTCTGTGAAACTGCTTTGTGTAGTATGAATCCAACTCACAGAGTTGAACACTTCTTTTGAAAGAGCAGTTTTGAAACACTCTTTTTGTAGAATCTGCAAGTGTTCATTTGGAGCACATTGAGGCCTATTGTGGAAAAGGAAATATCTTCACTTATAAACCAGGCAGAAGCATTCTCAGAAACCTCTTTATGATGTGTGCATTCAACTCGGAGAGAGAAGCCTTTCTTTTGATAGAGCAGTTTTGAAACTCTGTTTTTGCAGCATCTGCAAGTGGATATTTGGAGCCCTTTCAGGCCTTCGTTGAAAACGGGAATATCTTCCCATGAAAACTAAACAGAAGCGTTCTGTGAAACTGCTTTGTGTAGTATGAATCCAACTCACAGAGTTGAACACTTCTTTTGAAAGAGCAGTTTTGAAACACTCTTTTTGTAGAATCTGAAAGTGTCCATTTGGAGCACTTTGAGGCCTATGGTGGAAAAGGAAATATCTTCACATAAAACCTAGACAGAAGCATTCTTTGAAACTTCTTTATGATGTGTGCATTCAACTCACATAGTTGAACCTTCCTTTTCATGGAGCAGTTTGGAAAGAGTCTTTTTGCAGCATCTGCAAGTGGATATTTGGAGCCCTTTCAGGCCTTCGTTGGAAACGGGAATATCTTCCCATAAAAACTAAACAGAAGCGTTCTGTGAAACTGCTTTGTGTAGTATGAATCCAACTCACAGAGTTGAACAGTTCTTTTGAAAGAGCAGTTTTGAAACACTCTTTTTGTAGAATCTGCAAGTGTTCGTTTGGAGCGCATTGAGGCCTATTGTGGAAAAGGAAATATCTTCACTTATAAACCAGGCAGAATCATTCTCGTAAACCTCTTTATGATGTGTGCATTCAACTCGGAGAGAGAAGCCTTCCTTTTGATAGAGCAGTTTTGAAACTCTGTGATTGCAGCATCTGCAAGTGGATATTTGGAGCCCTTTCAGGCCTTCGTTGGAAACGGGAATATCTTCCCATAAAAACTAAACAGAAGCGTTCTGTGAAACTGCTTTGTGTAGTATGAATCCAACTCACAGAGTTGAACACTTCTTTTGAAAGAGGAGTTTTGAAACACTCTTTTTGTAGAATCTGCAAGTGTTCATTTGGAGCGCTTTGAGGCCTAAGGTGGAAAAGGAAATATCTTCACATAAAACCTAGACAGAAGCATTCTTTGAAACTTCTTTATGATGTGTGCATTCAACTCACAGAGTTGAACCTTCCTTTTCATGGAGCGGTTTGGAAAGAGTCTTTTTGCAGCATCTGCAAGTGGATATTTGGAGCTCTTTCAGGCCTTTGTTAGAAACGGGAATATCTTCCCATAAAAACTGGACAGAAGCATTCTCACAAACTGCTTTGTGATGTGTGTGTTTAACTCACATAGATGAACCTTTCCTTTGCTAGAGCAGTTATGAAACAGTCTTTTTGTAGAATTTGCAAGTGTTCATTTGGAGCGATTTGAGGCCTATGGTGGAAATTGAAATATCTTCACATATCAACCAGGCAGAAGCATTCTCAGAAACCTCTTTATGATGTGTGCATTCAACTCAGAGAGATAAGCCTTCCTTTTGATAGAGCAGTTTTGAAACTCTGTTTTTGCAGAATCTGCAAGTGGATATTTGGAGCCCTTTCAGGCCTTCGTTGGAAACGGGAATATCTTCCCATAAAAACTCAACAGAAGCGTTCTGTGAAACTGCTTTGTGTAGTATGAATCCAACTCACAGAGTTGAACACTTCTTTAGAAGGAGCAGTTTTGAAACACTCTTTTTGTAGAATCTGCAAGTGTTCATTTGGAGCGCTTTGAGGCCTATTGTGGAAAAGGAAATATCTTCACTTATAAACCAGGCAGAAGCATTCTCAGAAACCTCTTTATGATGTGTGCATTCAACTCGGAGAGAGAAGCCTTCCTTTTGATAGAGCAGTTTTGAAACTCTGTTTTTGCAGCATCTGCAAGTGGATATTTGGAGCCCTTTCAGGCCTTCGTTGGAAACGGGAATATCTTCCCATAAAAACTAAACAGAAGCGTTCTGTGAAACTGCTTTGTGTAGTATGAATCCAACTCACAGAGTTGAACACTTCTTTTGAAAGAGCAGTTTTGAAACACTCTTTTTGTAGAATCTGCAAGTGTTCATTTGGAGCACTTTGAGGCCTATGGTGGAAAAGGAAATATCTTCACATAAAACCTAGACAGAAGCATTCTTTGAAACTTCTTTATGATGTGTGCATTCAACTCACAGAGTTGAACCTTCCTTTTCATGGAGCAGTTTGAAAGAGTCTTTTTGCAGCATCTGCAAGTGGATATTTGGAGCCCTTTCAGGCCTT
Source organism: Pongo abelii (assembly GCF_028885655.2). Taxonomy (NCBI): domain Eukaryota; kingdom Metazoa; phylum Chordata; class Mammalia; order Primates; family Hominidae; genus Pongo; species Pongo abelii. The sequence goes on from NC_072005.2 coordinate 27,250,737, forward strand.
CGTTGGAAACGGGAATATCTTCCCATAAAAACTAAACAGAAGCGTTCTGTGAAACTGCTTTGTGTAGTATGAATCCAACTCACAGAGTTGAACACTTCTTTTGAAAGAGCAGTTTTGAAACACTCTTTTTGTAGAATCTGCAAGTGTTCATTTGGAGCACTTTGAGGCCTATGGTGGAAAAGGAAATATCTTCACATAAAACCTAGACAGAAGCATTCTTTGAAACTTCTTTATGATGTGTGCATTCAACTCACATAGTTGAACCTTCCTTTTCATGGAGCAGTTTGGAAAGAGTCTTTTTGCAGCATCTGCAAGTGGATATTTGGAGCCCTTTCAGGCCTTCGTTGGAAACGGGAATATCTTCCCATAAAAACTAAACAGAAGCGTTCTGTGAAACTGCTTTGTGTAGTATGAATCCAACTCACAGAGTTGAACACTTCTTTTGAAAGAGCAGTTTTGAAACACTCTTTTTGTAGAATCTGCAAGTGTTCGTTTGGAGCGCATTGAGGCCTATTGTGGAAAAGGAAATATCTTCACTTATAAACCAGGCAGAATCATTCTCGTAAACCTCTTTATGATGTGTGCCTTCAACTCGGAGAGAGAAGCCTTCCTTTTGATAGAGCAGTTTTGAAACTCTGTGATTGCAGCATCTGCAAGTGGATATTTGGAGCCCTTTCAGGCCTTCGTTGGAAACGGGAATATCTTCCCATAAAAACTAAACAGAAGCGTTCTGTGAAACTGCTTTGTGTAGTATGAATCCAACTCACAGAGTTGAACACTTCTTTTGAAAGAGGAGTTTTGAAACACTCTTTTTGTAGAATCTGCAAGTGTTCATTTGGAGCGCTTTGAGGCCTAAGGTGGAAAAGGAAATATCTTCACATAAAACCTAGACAGAAGCATTCTTTGAAACTTCTTTATGATGTGTGCATTCAACTCACAGAGTTGAACCTTCCTTTTCATGGAGCGGTTTGGAAAGAGTCTTTTTGCAGCATCTGCAAGTGGATATTTGGAGCTCTTTCAGGCCTTTGTTAGAAACGGGAATATCTTCCCATAAAAACTGGACAGAAGCTTTCTCACAAACTGCTTTGTGATGTGTGTGTTTAACTCACATAGATGAACCTTTCCTTTGCTAGAGCAGTTATGAAACAGTCTTTTTGTAGAATTTGCAAGTGTTCATTTGGAGCGATTTGAGGCCTATGGTGGAAATTGAAATATCTTCACATATCAACCAGGCAGAAGCATTCTCAGAAACCTCTTTATGATGTGTGCATTCAACTCAGAGAGATAAGCCTTCCTTTTGATAGAGCAGTTTTGAAACTCTGTTTTTGCAGAATCTGCAAGTGGATATTTGGAGCCCTTTCAGGCCTTCGTTGGAAACGGGAATATCTTCCCATAAAAACTCAACAGAAGCGTTCTGTGAAACTGCTTTGTGTAGTATGAATCCAACTCACAGAGTTGAACACTTCTTTAGAAGGAGCAGTTTTGAAACACTCTTTTTGTAGAATCTGCAAGTGTTCATTTGGAGCGCTTTGAGGCCTATTGTGGAAAAGGAAATATCTTCACTTATAAACCAGGCAGAAGCATTCTCAGAAACCTCTTTATGATGTGTGCATTCAACTCGGAGAGAGAAGCCTTCCTTTTGATAGAGCAGTTTTGAAACTCTGTTTTTGCAGCATCTGCAAGTGGATATTTGGAGCCCTTTCAGGCCTTCGTTGGAAACGGGAATATCTTCCCATAAAAACTAAACAGAAGCGTTCTGTGAAACTGCTTTGTGTAGTATGAATCCAACTCACAGAGTTGAACACTTCTTTTGAAAGAGCAGTTTTGAAACACTCTTTTTGTAGAATCTGCAAGTGTTCATTTGGAGCACTTTGAGGCCTATGGTGGAAAAGGAAATATCTTCACATAAAACCTAGACAGAAGCATTCTTTGAAACTTCTTTATGATGTGTGCATTCAACTCACAGAGTTGAACCTTCCTTTTCATGGAGCAGTTTGAAAGAGTCTTTTTGCAGCATCTGCAAGTGGATATTTGGAGCCCTTTCAGGCCTTCTTTGGAAACGGGAATATCTTCCCATAAAAACTAAACAGAAGCGTTCTGTGAAACTGCTTTGTGTAGTATGAATCCAACTCACAGAGTTGAACACTTCTTTTGAAAGAGCAGTTTTGAAACACTCTTTTTGTAGAATCTGCAAGTGTTCATTTGGAGCACATTGAGGCCTATTGTGGAAAAGGAAATATCTTCACTTATAAACCAGGCAGAAGCATTCTCAGAAACCTCTTTATGATGTGTGCATTCAACTCGGAGAGAGAAGCCTTTCTTTTGATAGAGCAGTTTTGAAACTCTGTTTTTGCAGCATCTGCAAGTGGATATTTGGAGCCCTTTCAGGCCTTCGTTGGAAACGGGAATATCTTCCCATGAAAACTAAACAGAAGCGTTCTGTGAAACTGCTTTGTGTAGTATGAATCCAACTCACAGAGTTGAACACTTCTTTTGAAAGAGCAGTTTTGAAACACTCTTTTTGTAGAATCTGAAAGTGTCCATTTGGAGCACTTTGAGGCCTATGGTGGAAAAGGAAATATCTTCACATAAAACCTAGACAGAAGCATTCTTTGAAACTTCTTTATGATGTGTGCATTCAACTCACATAGTTGAACCTTCCTTTTCATGGAGCAGTTTGGAAAGAGTCTTTTTGCAGCATCTGCAAGTGGATATTTGGAGCCCTTTCAGGCCTTCGTTGGAAACGGGAATATCTTCCCATAAAAACTAAACAGAAGCGTTCTGTGAAACTGCTTTGTGTAGTATGAATCCAACTCACAGAGTTGAACAGTTCTTTTGAAAGAGCAGTTTTGAAACACTCTTTTTGTAGAATCTGCAAGTGTTCGTTTGGAGCGCATTGAGGCCTATTGTGGAAAAGGAAATATCTTCACTTATAAACCAGGCAGAATCATTCTCGTAAACCTCTTTATGATGTGTGCATTCAACTCGGAGAGAGAAGCCTTCCTTTTGATAGAGCAGTTTTGAAACTCTGTGATTGCAGCATCTGCAAGTGGATATTTGGAGCCCTTTCAGGCCTTCGTTGGAAACGGGAATATCTTCCCATAAAAACTAAACAGAAGCGTTCTGTGAAACTGCTTTGTGTAGTATGAATCCAACTCACAGAGTTGAACACTTCTTTTGAAAGAGGAGTTTTGAAACACTCTTTTTGTAGAATCTGCAAGTGTTCATTTGGAGCGCTTTGAGGCCTAAGGTGGAAAAGGAAATATCTTCACATAAAACCTAGACAGAAGCATTCTTTGAAACTTCTTTATGATGTGTGCATTCAACTCACAGAGTTGAACCTTCCTTTTCATGGAGCGGTTTGGAAAGAGTCTTTTTGCAGCATCTGCAAGTGGATATTTGGAGCTCTTTCAGGCCTTTGTTAGAAACGGGAATATCTTCCCATAAAAACTGGACAGAAGCATTCTCACAAACTGCTTTGTGATGTGTGTGTTTAACTCACATAGATGAACCTTTCCTTTGCTAGAGCAGTTATGAAACAGTCTTTTTGTAGAATTTGCAAGTGTTCATTTGGAGCGATTTGAGGCCTATGGTGGAAATTGAAATATCTTCACATATCAACCAGGCAGAAGCATTCTCAGAAACCTCTTTATGATGTGTGCATTCAACTCAGAGAGATAAGCCTTCCTTTTGATAGAGCAGTTTTGAAACTCTGTTTTTGCAGAATCTGCAAGTGGATATTTGGAGCCCTTTCAGGCCTTCGTTGGAAACGGGAATATCTTCCCATAAAAACTAAACAGAAGCGTTCTGTGAAACTGCTTTGTGTAGTATGAATCCAACTCACAGAGTTGAACACTTCTTTTGAAAGAGCAGTTTTGAAACACTCTTTTTGTAGAATCTGCAAGTGTTCATTTGGAGCACTTTGAGGCCTATGGTGGAAAAGGAAATATCTTCACATAAAACCTAGACAGAAGCATTCTTTGAAACTTCTTTATGATGTGTGCCTTCAACTCACAGAGTTGAACCTTCCTTTTCATGGAGCAGTTTGGAAAGAGTCTTTTTACAGCATCTGCAAGTGGATATTTGGAGCCCTTTCAGGCCTTCGTTGGAAACGGGAATATCTTCCCATAAAAACTAAACAGAAGCGTTCTGTGAAACTGCTTTGTGTAGTATGAATCCAACTCACAGAGTTGAACACTTCTTTTGAAAGAGCAGTTTTGAAACACTCTTTTTGTAGAATCTGCAAGTGTTCATTTGGAGCACTTTGAGGCCTATGGTGGAAAAGGAAATATCTTCACATAAAACCTAGACAGAAGCATTCTTTGAAACTTCTTTATGATGTGTGCATTCAACTCACAGAGTTGAACCTTCCTTTTCATGGGGCGGTTTGGAAAGAGTCTTTTTGCAGCATCTGCAAGTGGATATTTGGAGCTCTTTCATGCCTTTTTTATAAACGGGAATATCTTCCCATAAAAACTGGACAGAAGCATTCTCACAAACTGCTTTGTGATGTGTGTGTTTAACTCACATAGTTGAACCTTTCCTTTGCTAGAGCAGTTATGAAACACTCTTTTTGTAGAATTTGCAAGTGTTCATTTGGAGCGATTTGAGGCCTACGGTGGAAATTGAAATATCTTCACATATCAACCAGGCAGAAGCATTCTCAGAAACCTCTTTATGATGTGTGCATTCAACTCAGGGAGATAAGCCTTCCTTTTGATAGAGCAGTTTTGAAACTCTGTTTTTGCAGAATCTGCAAGTGGATATTTGGAGCCCTTTCAGGCCTTCGTTGGAAACGGGAATATCTTCCCATAAAAACTAAACAGAAGCGTTCTGTGAAACTGCTTTGTGTAGTATGAATCCAACTCACAGAGTTGAACACTTCTTTAGAAAGAGCTGTTTTGAAACACTCTTTTTGTAGAATCTGCAAGTGTTCATTTGGAGCGCTTTGAGGCCTACGGTGGAAAAGGAAATATCTTCACATAAAACCTAGACAGAAGCATTCTTTGAAACTTCTTTATGATGTGTGCCTTCACCTCACAGAGTTGAACCTTCCTTTTCACGGAGCAGTTTGGAAAGAGTCTTTTTGCAGCATCTGCAAGTGGATATTTGGAGACTTTCAGGCCTTCGTTGGAAACGGGAATATCTTCCCATAAAAACTAAACAGAAGCGTTCTGTGAAACTGCTTTGTGTAGTATGAATCCAACTCACAGAGTTGAACACTTCTTTTGAAAGAGCAGTTTTGAAACACTCTTTTTGTAGAATCTGCAAGTGTTCATTTGGAGCACTTTGAGGCCTATGGTGGAAAAGGAAATATAGTCACATAAAACCTAGACAGAAGCATTCTTTGAAACTTCTTTATGATGTGTGCATTCAACTCACAGAGTTGAACCTTCCTTTTCATGGAGCAGTTTGGAAAGAGTCTTTTTGCAGCATCTGCAAGTGGATATTTGGAGCCCTTTCAGGCCTTCGTTGGAAACGGGAATATCTTCCCATAAAAACTAAACAGAAGCGTTCTGTGAAACTGCTTTGTGTAGTATGAATCCAACTCACAGAGTTGAACACTTCTTTTGAAAGAGCAGTTTTGAAACACTCTTTTTGTAGAATCTGCAAGTGTTCATTTGGAGCACTTTGAGGCCTATGGTGGAAAAGGAAATATCTTCACATAAAACCTAGACAGAAGCATTCTTTGAAACTTCTTTATGATGTGTGCCTTCAACTCACAGAGTTGAACCTTCCTTTTCATGGAGCAGTTTGGAAAGAGTCTTTTTGCAGCATCTGCAAGTGGATATTTGGAGCCCTTTCAGGCCTTCGTTGGAAACGGGAATATCTTCCCATAAAAACTAAACAGAAGCGTTCTGTGAAACTGCTTTGTGTAGTATGAATCCAACTCACAGAGTTGAACACTTCTTTAGAAAGAGCAGTTTTGAAACACTCTTTTTGTAGAATCTGCAAGTGTTCATTTGGAGCGCTTTGAGGCCTATGGTGGAAAAGGAAATATCTTCACATAAAACCTAGACAGAAGCATTCTTTGAAACTTCTTTATGATGTGTGCCTTCACCTCACAGAGTTGAACCTTCCTTTTCACGGAGCAGTTTGGAAAGAGTCTTTTTGCAGCATCTGCAAGTGGATATTTGGAGCCTTTCAGGCCTTCGTTGGAAACGGGAATATCTTCCCATAAAAACTAAACAGAAGCGTTCTGTGAAACTGCTTTGTGTAGTATGAATCCAACTCACAGAGTTGAACACTTCTTTTCAAAGAGCAGTTTTGAAACACTCTTTTTGAAGAATCTGCAAGTGTTCATTTGGAGCACATTGAGGCCTTTTGTGGAAAAGGAAATATCTTCACTTATAAACCAGGCAGAAGCATTCTCAGAAACGTCTTTATGATGTGTGCATTCAACTCGGAGAGAGAAGCCTTCCTTTTGATAGAGCAGTTTTGAAACTCTGTTTTTGCAGCATCTGCAAGTGGATATTTGGAGCCCTTTCAGGCCTTCGTTGGAAACGGGAATATCTTCCCATAAAAACTAAACAGAAGCGTTCGGTGAAACTGCTTTGTGTAGTATGAATCCAACTCACAGAGCTGAACACTTATTTTGAAAGAGCAGTTTTGAAACACTCTTTTTGTAGAATCTGAAAGTGTTCATTTAGAGCACTTTGAGGCCTATGGTGGAAAAGGAAATATCTTCACATAAAACCTAGACAGAAGCATTCTTTGAAACTTCTTTATGATGTGTGCATTCAACTCACAGAGTTGAACCTTCCTTTTCATGGAGCAGTTTGGAAAGAGTCTTTTTGCAGCATCTGCAAGTGGATATTTGGAGCCCTTTCAGGCCTTCGTTGGAAACGGGAATATCTTCCCATAAAAACTAAACAGAAGCGTTCTGTGAAACTGCTTTGTGTAGTATGAATCCAACTCACAGAGTTGAACACTTCTTTTCAAAGAGCAGTTTTGAAACCCTCTTTTTGTAGAATCTGCAAGTGTTCATTTGGAGCACATTGAGGCCTATTGTGGAAAAGGAAATATCTTCACTTATAAACCAGGCAGAAGCATTCTCAGAAACCTCTTTATGATGTGTGCATTCAACTCGGAGAGAGAAGCCTTCCTTTTGATAGAGCAGTTTTGAAACTCTGTTTTTGCAGCATCTGCAAGTGGATATTTGGAGCCCTTTCAGGCCTTCGTTGGAAACGGGAATATCTTCCCATAAAAACTAAACAGAAGCGTTCTGTGAAACTGCTTTGTGTAGTATGAATCCAACTCACAGAGTTGAACACTTCTTTTGAAAGAGCAGTTTTGAAACACTCTTTTTGTAGAATCTGCAAGTGTTCATTTGGAGCACTTTGAGGCCTATGGTGGAAAAGGAAATATAGTCATAAAACCTAGACAGAAGCATTCTTTGAAACTTCTTTATGATGTGTGCATTCAACTCACAGAGTTGAACCTTCCTTTTCATGGAGCAGTTTGGAAAGAGTCTTTTTGCAGCATCTGCAAGTGGATACTTGGAGCCCTTTCAGGCCTTCGTTGGAAACGGGAATATCTTCCCATAAAAACTAAACAGAAGCGTTCTGTGAAACTGCTTTGTGTAGTATGAATCCAACTCACAGAGTTGAACACTTCTTTTGAAAGAGCAGTTTTGAAACACTCTTTTTGTAGAATCTGCAAGTGTTCATTTGGAGCACTTTGAGGCCTATGGTGGAAAAGGAAATATCTTCACATAAAACCTAGACAGAAGCATTCTTTGAAACTTCTTTATGATGTGTGCCTTCAACTCACAGAGTTGAACCTTCCTTTTCATGGAGCAGTTTGGAAAGAGTCTTTTTGCAGCATCTGCAAGTGGATATTTGGAGCCATTTCAGGCCTTCGTTGGAAACGGGAATATCTTCCCATAAAAACTAAACAGAAGCGTTCTGTGAAACTGCTTTGTGTAGTATGAATCCAACTCACTGAGTTGAACACTTATTTTGAAAGAGCAGTTTTGAAACACTCTTTTTGTAGAATCTGCAAGTGTTCATTTGGAGCACTTTGAGGCCTATGGTGGAAAAGGAAATATCTTCACATAAAACCTAGACCGAAGCATTCTTTGAAACTTCTTTATGATGTGTGAATTCAACTCACAGAGTTGAACTTTCCTTTTCATGGAGCAGTTTGGAAAGAGTCTTTTTGCAGCATCTGCAAGTGGATATTTGGAGCCCTTTCAGGCTTTCGTTGGAAACGGGAATATCTTCCCATAAAAATTAAACAGAAGCGTTCTGTGAAACTGCTTTGTGTAGTATGAATCCAACTCACAGAGTTGAACACTTCTTTAGAAAGAGCAGTTTTGAAACACTCTTTTTGTAGAATCTGCAAGTGTTCATTTGGAGTGCTTTTAGGCCAATGTTGGAAAAGGAAATCTCTTCACATAAAACCTAGACAGAAGCATTCTTTGAAACTTCTTTATGATGTGTGCATTCAACTCACAGAGTTGAACCTTCCTTTTCATGGAGCGGTTTGGAAAGAGTCTTTTTGCAGCATCTGCAAGTGGATATTTGGAGCTCTTTCATGCCTTTGTTAGAAACGGGAATATCTTCCCATAAAAACTAGACAGAAGCATTCTCACAAACTGCTTTGTGATGTGTGTGTTTAACTCACATAGTTGAACCTTTCCTTTGCTAGAGCAGTTATGAAACACTCTTTTTGTAGAATTTGCAAGTGTTCATTTGGAGCGATTTGCGGCCTATGGTGGAAATTGAAATATCTTCACATATCAACCAGGCAGAAGCATTCTCAGAAACCTCTTTATGATGTGTGCATTCAACTCAGAGAGATAAGCCTTCCTTTTGATAGAGCAGTTTTGAAACTCTGTTTTTGCAGAATCTGCAAGTGGATATTTGGAGCCCTTTCAGGCCTTCGTTGGAAACGGGAATATCTTCCCATTAAAACTAAACAGAAGCGTTCTGTGAAACTGCTTTGTGTAGTATGAATCCAACTCACAGAGTTGAACACTTCTTTAGAAAGAGCAGTTTTGAAACACTCTTTTTGTAGAATCTGCAAGTGTTCATTTGGAGCGCTTTGAGGCCTACGGTGGAAAAGGAAATATCTTCACATAAAACCTAGACAGAAGCATTCTTTGAAACTTCTTTATGATGTGTGCATTCACCTCACAGAGTTGAACCTTCCTTTTCATGGAGCAGTTTGGAAAGAGTCTTTTTGCAGCATCTGCAAGTGGATATTTGGAGCCTTTCAGGCCTTCGTTGGAAACGGGAATATCTTCCCATAAAAACTAAACAGAAGCGTTCTGTGAAACTGCTTTTTGTAGTATGAATCCAACTCACAGAGTTGAACACTTCTTCTCAAAGAGCAGTTTTGAAACACTCTTTTTGTAGAATCTGCAAGTGTTCATTTGGAGCACATTGAGGCCTATGGTGGAAAAGGAAATATCTTCACTTATAAACTAGGCAGAAGCATTCTCAGAAACCTCTTTATGATGTGTGCATTCAACTCGGAGAGAGAAGCCTTTCTTTTGATAGAGCAGTTTTGAAACTCTGTTTTTGCAGCATCTGCAAGTGGATATTTGGAGCCCTTTCAGGCCTTCGTTGGAAACGGGAATATCTTCCCATGAAAACTAAACAGAAGCGTTCTGTGAAACTGCTTTGTGTAGTATGAATCCAACTCACAGAGTTGAACACTTCTTTTGAAAGAGCAGTTTTGAAACACTCTTTTTGTAGAATCTGAAAGTGTTCATTTGGAGCACTTTGAGGCCTATGGTGGAAAAGGAAATATCTTCACATAAAACCTAGACAGAAGCATTCTTTGAAACTTCTTTATGATGTGTGCATTCAACTCACATAGTTGAACCTTCCTTTTCATGGAGCAGTTTGGAAAGAGTCTTTTTGCAGCATCTGCAAGTGGATATTTGGAGCCCTTTCAGGCCTTCGTTGGAAACGGGAATATCTTCCCATAAAAACTAAACAGAAGCGTTCTGTGAAACTGCTTTGTGTAGTATGAATCCAACTCACAGAGTTGAACAGTTCTTTTGAAAGAGCAGTTTTGAAACACTCTTTTTGTAGAATCTGCAAGTGTTCGTTTGGAGCGCATTGAGGCCTATTGTGGAAAAGGAAATATCTTCACTTATAAACCAGGCAGAATCATTCTCGTAAACCTCTTTATGATGTGTGCATTCAACTCGGAGAGAGAAGCCTTCCTTTTGATAGAGCAGTTTTGAAACTCTGTGATTGCAGCATCTGCAAGTGGATATTTGGAGCCCTTTCAGGCCTTCGTTGGAAACGGGAATATCTTCCCATAAAAACTAAACAGAAGCGTTCTGTGAAACTGCTTTGTGTAGTATGAATCCAACTCACAGAGTTGAACACTTCTTTTGAAAGAGGAGTTTTGAAACACTCTTTTTGTAGAATCTGCAAGTGTTCATTTGGAGCGCTTTGAGGCCTAAGGTGGAAAAGGAAATATCTTCACATAAAACCTAGACAGAAGCATTCTTTGAAACTTCTTTATGATGTGTGCATTCAACTCACAGAGTTGAACCTTCCTTTTCATGGAGCGGTTTGGAAAGAGTCTTTTTGCAGCATCTGCAAGTGGATATTTGGAGCTCTTTCAGGCCTTTGTTAGAAACGGGAATATCTTCCCATAAAAACTGGACAGAAGCATTCTCACAAACTGCTTTGTGATGTGTGTGTTTAACTCACATAGATGAACCTTTCCTTTGCTAGAGCAGTTATGAAACAGTCTTTTTGTAGAATTTGCAAGTGTTCATTTGGAGCGATTTGAGGCCTATGGTGGAAATTGAAATATCTTCACATATCAACCAGGCAGAAGCATTCTCAGAAACCTCTTTATGATGTGTGCATTCAACTCAGAGAGATAAGCCTTCCTTTTGATAGAGCAGTTTTGAAACTCTGTTTTTGCAGAATCTGCAAGTGGATATTTGGAGCCCTTTCAGGCCTTCGTTGGAAACGGGAATATCTTCCCATAAAAACTCAACAGAAGCGTTCTGTGAAACTGCTTTGTGTAGTATGAATCCAACTCACAGAGTTGAACACTTCTTTAGAAGGAGCAGTTTTGAAACACTCTTTTTGTAGAATCTGCAAGTGTTCATTTGGAGCGCTTTGAGGCCTATTGTGGAAAAGGAAATATCTTCACTTATAAACCAGGCAGAAGCATTCTCAGAAACCTCTTTATGATGTGTGCATTCAACTCGGAGAGAGAAGCCTTCCTTTTGATAGAGCAGTTTTGAAACTCTGTTTTTGCAGCATCTGCAAGTGGATATTTGGAGCCCTTTCAGGCCTTCGTTGGAAACGGGAATATCTTCCCATAAAAACTAAACAGAAGCGTTCTGTGAAACTGCTTTGTGTAGTATGAATCCAACTCACAGAGTTGAACACTTCTTTTGAAAGAGCAGTTTTGAAACACTCTTTTTGTAGAATCTGCAAGTGTTCATTTGGAGCACTTTGAGGCCTATGGTGGAAAAGGAAATATCTTCACATAAAACCTAGACAGAAGCATTCTTTGAAACTTCTTTATGATGTGTGCATTCAACTCACAGAGTTGAACCTTCCTTTTCATGGAGCAGTTTGAAAGAGTCTTTTTGCAGCATCTGCAAGTGGATATTTGGAGCCCTTTCAGGCCTTCTTTGGAAACGGGAATATCTTCCCATAAAAACTAAACAGAAGCGTTCTGTGAAACTGCTTTTTGTAGTATGAATCCAACTCACAGAGTTGAACACTTCTTTTCAAAGAGCAGTTTTGAAACACTCTTTTTGTAGAATCTGCAAGTGTTCATTTGGAGCACATTGAGGCCTATTGTGGAAAAGGAAATATCTTCACTCATAAACCAGGCAGAAGCATTCTCAGAAACCTCTTTATGATGTGTGCATTCAACTCGGAGAGAGAAGCCTTTCTTTTGATAGAGCAGTTTTGAAACTCTGTTTTTGCAGCATCTGCAAGTGGATATTTGGAGCCCTTTCAGGCCTTCGTTGGAAACGGGAATATCTTCCCATGAAAACTAAACAGAAGCGTTCTGTGAAACTGCTTTGTGTAGTATGAATCCAACTCACAGAGTTGAACACTTCTTTTGAAAGAGCAGTTTTGAAACACTCTTTTTGTAGAATCTGAAAGTGTCCATTTGGAGCACTTTGAGGCCTATGGTGGAAAAGGAAATATCTTCACATAAAACCTAGACAGAAGCATTCTTTGAAACTTCTTTATGATGTGTGCATTCAACTCACATAGTTGAACCTTCCTTTTCATGGAGCAGTTTGGAAAGAGTCTTTTTGCAGCATCTGCAAGTGGATATTTGGAGCCCTTTCAGGCCTTCGTTGGAAACGGGAATATCTTCCCATAAAAACTAAACAGAAGCGTTCTGTGAAACTGCTTTGTGTAGTATGAATCCAACTCACAGAGTTGAACAGTTCTTTTGAAAGAGCAGTTTTGAAACACTCTTTTTGTAGAATCTGCAAGTGTTCGTTTGGAGCGCATTGAGGCCTATTGTGGAAAAGGAAATATCTTCACTTATAAACCAGGCAGAATCATTCTCGTAAACCTCTTTATGATGTGTGCATTCAACTCGGAGAGAGAAGCCTTCCTTTTGATAGAGCAGTTTTGAAACTCTGTGATTGCAGCATCTGCAAGTGGATATTTGGAGCCCTTTCAGGCCTTCGTTGGAAACGGGAATATCTTCCCATAAAAACTAAACAGAAGCGTTCTGTGAAACTGCTTTGTGTAGTATGAATCCAACTCACAAAGTTGAACACTTCTTTTGAAAGAGGAGTTTTGAAACACTCTTTTTGTAGAATCTGCAAGTGTTCATTTGGAGCGCTTTGAGGCCTAAGGTGGAAAAGGAAATATCTTCACATAAAACCTAGACAGAAGCATTCTTTGAAACTTCTTTATGATGTGTGCATTCAACTCACAGAGTTGAACCTTCCTTTTCATGGAGCGGTTTGGAAAGAGTCTTTTTGCAGCATCTGCAAGTGGATATTTGGAGCTCTTTCAGGCCTTTGTTAGAAACGGGAATATCTTCCCATAAAAACTGGACAGAAGCATTCTCACAAACTGCTTTGTGATGTGTGTGTTTAACTCACATAGATGAACCTTTCCTTTGCTAGAGCAGTTATGAAACAGTCTTTTTGTAGAATTTGCAAGTGTTCATTTGGAGCGATTTGAGGCCTATGGTGGAAATTGAAATATCTTCACATATCAACCAGGCAGAAGCATTCTCAGAAACCTCTTTATGATGTGTGCATTCAACTCAGAGAGATAAGCCTTCCTTTTGATAGAGCAGTTTTGAAACTCTGTTTTTGCAGAATCTGCAAGTGGATATTTGGAGCCCTTTCAGGCCTTCGTTGGAAACGGGAATATCTTCCCATAAAAACTCAACAGAAGCGTTCTGTGAAACTGCTTTGTGTAGTTTGAATCCAACTCACAGAGTTGAACACTTCTTTAGAAGGAGCAGTTTTGAAACACTCTTTTTGTAGAATCTGCAAGTGTTCATTTGGAGCGCTTTGAGGCCTATTGTGGAAAAGGAAATATCTTCACTTATAAACCAGGCAGAAGCATTCTCAGAAACCTCTTTATGATGTGTGCATTCAACTCGGAGAGAGAAGCCTTCCTTTTGATAGAGCAGTTTTGAAACTCTGTTTTTGCAGCATCTGCAAGTGGATATTTGGAGCCCTTTCAGGCCTTCGTTGGAAACGGGAATATCTTCCCATAAAAACTAAACAGAAGCGTTCTGTGAAACTGCTTTGTGTAGTATGAATCCAACTCACAGAGTTGAACACTTCTTTTGAAAGAGCAGTTTTGAAACACTCTTTTTGTAGAATCTGCAAGTGTTCATTTGGAGCACTTTGAGGCCTATGGTGGAAAAGGAAATATAGTCATAAAACCTAGACAGAAGCATTCTTTGAAACTTCTTTATGATGTGTGCATTCAACTCACAGAGTTGAACCTTCCTTTTCATGGAGCAGTTTGGAAAGAGTCTTTTTGCAGCATCTGCAAGTGGATACTTGGAGCCCTTTCAGGCCTTCGTTGGAAACGGGAATATCTTCCCATAAAAACTAAACAGAAGCGTTCTGTGAAACTGCTTTGTGTAGTATGAATCCAACTCACAGAGTTGAACACTTCTTTTGAAAGAGCAGTTTTGAAACAATCTTTTTGTAGAATCTGCAAGTGTTCATTTGGAGCACTTTGAGGCCTATGGTGGAAAAGGAAATATCTTCACATAAAACCTAGACAGAAGCATTCTTTGAAACTTCTTTATGATGTGTGCCTTCAACTCACAGAGTTGAACCTTCCTTTTCATGGAGCAGTTTGGAAAGAGTCTTTTGGCAGCATCTGCAAGTGGATATTTGGAGCCATTTCAGGCCTTCGTTGGAAACGGGAATATCTTCCCATAAAAAGTAAACAGAAGCGTTCTGTGAAACTGCTTTGTGTAGTATGAATCCAACTCACAGAGTTGAACACTTCTTTTGAAATAGCAGTTTTGAAACACTCTTTTTGTAGAATCTGCAAGTGTTCATTTGGAGCACTTTGAGGCCTATGGTGGAAAAGGAAATATCTTCACATAAAACCTAGACCGAAGCATTCTTTGAAACTTCTTTATGATGTGTGAATTCAACTCACAGAGTTGAACTTTCCTTTTCATGGAGCAGTTTGGAAAGAGTCTTTTTGCAGCATCTGCAAGTGGATATTTGGAGCCCTTTCAGGCTTTCGTTGGAAACGGGAATATCTTCCCATAAAAATTAAACAGAAGCGTTCTGTGAAACTGCTTTGTGTAGTATGAATCCAACTCACAGAGTTGAACACTTCTTTAGAAAGAGCAGTTTTGAAACACTCTTTTTGTAGAATCTGCAAGTGTTCATTTGGAGTGCTTTTAGGCCAATGTTGGAAAAGGAAATATCTTCACATAAAACCTAGACAGAAGCATTCTTTGAAACTTCTTTATGATGTGTGCATTCAACTCACAGAGTTGAACCTTCCTTTTCATGGAGCGGTTTGGAAAGAGTCTTTTTGCAGCATCTGCAAGTGGATATTTGGAGCTCTTTCATGCCTTTGTTAGAAACGGGAATATCTTCCCATAAAAACTAGACAGAAGCATTCTCACAAACTGCTTTGTGATGTGTGTGTTTAACTCACATAGTTGAACCTTTCCTTTGCTAGAGCAGTTATGAAACACTCTTTTTGTAGAATTTGCAAGTGTTCATTTGGAGCGATTTGAGGCCTATGGTGGAAATTGAAATATCTTCACATATCAACCAGGCAGAAGCATTCTCAGAAACCTCTTTATGATGTGTGCATTCAACTCAGAGAGATAAGCCTTCCTTTTGATAGAGCAGTTTTGAAACTCTGTTTTTGCAGAATCTGCAAGTGGATATTTGGAGCCCTTTCAGGCCTTCGTTGGAAACGGGAATATCTTCCCATTAAAACTAAACAGAAGCGTTCTGTGAAACTGCTTTGTGTAGTATGAATCCAACTCACAGAGTTGAACACTTCTTTAGAAAGAGCAGTTTTGAAACACTCTTTTTGTAGAATCTGCAAGTGTTCATTTGGAGCGCTTTGAGGCCTACGGTGGAAAAGGAAATATCTTCACATAAAACCTAGACAGAAGCATTCTTTGAAACTTCTTTATGATGTGTGCATTCACCTCACAGAGTTGACCCTTCCTTTTCATGGAGCAGTTTGGAAAGAGTCTTTTTGCAGCATCTGCAAGTGGATATTTGGAGCCTTTCAGGCCTTCGTTGGAAACGGGAATATCTTCCCATAAAAACTAAACAGAAGCGTTCTGTGAAACTGCTTTTTGTAGTATGAATCCAACTCACAGAGTTGAACACTTCCTTTCAAAGAGCAGTTTCGAAACACTCTTTTTGTAGAATCTGCAAGTGTTCATTTGGAGCACATTGAGGCCTATTGTGGAAAAGGAAATATCTTCACTTATAAACCAGGCAGAAGCATTCTCAGAAACCTCTTTATGATGTGTGCATTCAACTCGGAGAGAGAAGCCTTTCTTTTGATAGAGCAGTTTTGAAACTCTGTTTTTGCAGCATCTGCAAGTGGATATTTGGAGCCCTTTCAGGCCTTCGTTGGAAACGGGAATATCTTCCCATGAAAACTAAACAGAAGCGTTCTGTGAAACTGCTTTGTGTAGTATGAATCCAACTCACAGAGTTGAACACTTCTTTTGAAAGAGCAGTTTTGAAACACTCTTTTTGTAGAATCTGAAAGTGTTCATTTGGAGCACTTTGAGGCCTATGGTGGAAAAGGAAATATCTTCACATAAAACCTAGACAGAAGCATTCTTTGAAACTTCTTTATGATGTGTGCATTCAACTCACAGAGTTGAACCTTCCTTTTCATGGAGCAGTTTGGAAAGAGTCTTTTTGCAGCATCTGCAAGTGGATATTTGGAGCCCTTTCAGGCCTTCGTTGGAAACGGGAATATCTTCCCATAAAAACTAAACAGAAGCGTTCTGTGAAACTGCTTTGTGTAGTATGAATCCAACTCACAGAGTTGAACACTTCTTTTGAAAGAGCAGTTTTGAAACACTCTTTTTGTAGAATCTGCAAGTGTTCGTTTGGAGCGCATTGAGGCCTATTGTGGAAAAGGAAATATCTTCACTTATAAACCAGGCAGAATCATTCTCGTAAACCTCTTTATGATGTGTGCATTCAACTCGGAGAGAGAAGCCTTCCTATTGATAGAGCAGTTTTGAAACTCTGTGATTGCAGCATCTGCAAGTGGATATTTGGAGCCCTTTCAGGCCTTCGTTGGAAACGGGAATATCTTCCCATAAAAACTAAACAGAAGCGTTCTGTGAAACTGCTTTGTGTAGTATGAATCCAACTCACAGAGTTGAACACTTCTTTTGAAAGAGGAGTTTTGAAACACTCTTTTTGTAGAATCTGCAAGTGTTCATTTGGAGCGCTTTGAGGCCTAAGGTGGAAAAGGAAATATCTTCACATAAAACCTAGACAGAAGCATTCTTTGAAACTTCTTTATGATGTGTGCATTCAACTCACAGAGTTGAACCTTCCTTTTCATGGAGCGGTTTGGAAAGAGTCTTTTTTGCATCATCTGCAAGTGGATATTTGGAGCTCTTTCAGGCCTTTGTTAGAAACGGGAATATCTTCCCATAAAAACTGGACAGAAGCATTCTCACAAACTGCTTTGTGATGTGTGTGTTTAACTCACATAGATGAACCTTTCCTTTGCTAGAGCAGTTATGAAACAGTCTTTTTGTAGAATTTGCAAGTGTTCATTTGGAGCGATTTGAGGCCTATGGTGGAAATTGAAATATCTTCACATATCAACCAGGCAGAAGCATTCTCAGAAACCTCTTTATGATGTGTGCATTTATCTCAGAGAGATAAGCCTTCCTTTTGATAGAGCAGTTTTGAAACTCTGTTTTTGCAGAATCTGCAATTGGATATTTGGAGCCCTTTCAGGCCTTCGTTGGAAACGGGAATATCTTCCCATAAAAACTCAACAGAAGCGTTCTGTGAAACTGCTTTGTGTAGTATGAATCCAACTCACAGAGTTGAACACTTCTTTAGAAAGAGCAGTTTTGAAACACTCTTTTTGTAGAATCTGCAAGTGTTCATTTGGAGCGCTTTGAGGCCTATTGTGGAAAAGGAAATATCTTCACTTATAAACCAGGCAGAAGCATTCTCAGAAACCTCTTTATGATGTGTGCATTCAACTCGGAGAGAGAAGCCTTCCTTTTGATAGAGCAGTTTTGAAACTCTGTTTTTGCAGCATCTGCAAGTGGATATTTGGAGCCCTTTCAGGCCTTCGTTGGAAACGGGAATATCTTCCCATAAAAACTAAACAGAAGCGTTCTGTGAAACTGCTTTGTGTAGTATGAATCCAACTCACAGAGTTGAACACTTCTTTTGAAAGAGCAGTTTTGAAACACTCTTTTTGTAGAATCTGCAAGTGTTCATTTGGAGCACTTTGAGGCCTATGGTGGAAAAGGAAATATCTTCACATAAAACCTAGACAGAAGCATTCTTTGAAACTTCTTTATGATGTGTGCATTCAACTCACAGAGTTGAACCTTCCTTTTCATGGAGCAGTTTGAAAGAGTCTTTTTGCAGCATCTGCAAGTGGATATTTGGAGCCCTTTCAGGCCTTCGTTGGAAACGGGAATATCTTCCCATAAAAACTAAACAGAAGCGTTCTGTGAAACTGCTTTGTGTAGTATGAATCCAACTCACAGAGTTGAACACTTCTTTAGAAAGAGCAGTTTTGAAACACTCTTTTTGTAGAATCTGCAAGTGTTCATTTGGAGCGCTTTGAGGCCTATGGTGGAAAAGGAAATATCTTCACATAAAACCTAGACAGAAGCATTCTTTGAAACTTCTTTATGATGTGTGCATTCAACTCACAGAGTTGAACCTTCCTTTTCATGGAGCGGTTTGGAAAGAGTCTTTTTGCAGCATCTGCAAGTGGATATTTGGAGCTCTTTCAGGCCTTTGTTAGAAACGGGAATATCTTCCCATAAAAACTGGACAGAAGCATTCTCACAAACTGCTTTGTGATGTGTGTGTTTAACTCACGTAGATGAACCTTTCCTTTGCTAGAGCAGTTATGAAACAATCTTTTTGTAGAATTTGCAAGTGTTCATTTGGAGCGATTTGAGGCCTATGGTGGAAATTGAAATATCTTCACATATCAACCAGGCAGAAGCATTCTCAGAAACCTCTTTATGATGTGTGCATTCAACTCAGAGAGATAAGCCTTCCTTTTGATAGAGCAGTTTTGAAACTCTGTTTTTGCAGAATCTGCAAGTGGATATTTGGAGCCCATTCAGGCCTTCGTTGGAAACGGGAATATCTTCCCATAAAAACTCAACAGAAGCGTTCTGTGAAACTGCTTTGTGTAGTATGAATCCAACTCACAGAGTTGAACACTTCTTTAGAAGGAGCAGTTTTGAAACACTCTTTTTGTAGAATCTGCAAGTGTTCATTTGGAGCGCTTTGAGGCCTATTGTGGAAAAGGAAATATCTTCACTTATAAACCAGGCAGAAGCATTCTCAGAAACCTCTTTATGATGTGTGCATTCAACTCGGAGAGAGAAGCCTTCCTTTTGATAGAGCAGTTTTGAAACTCTGTTTTTGCAGCATCTGCAAGTGGATATTTGGAGCCCTTTCAGGCCTTCGTTGGAAACGGGAATATCTTCCCATAAAAACTAAACAGAAGCGTTCTGTGAAACTGCTTTGTGTAGTATGAATCCAACTCACAGAGTTGAACACTTCTTTTGAAAGAGCAGTTTTGAAACACTCTTTTTGTAGAATCTGCAAGTGTTCATTTGGAGCACTTTGAGGCCTATGGTGGAAAAGGAAATATCTTCACATAAAACCTAGACAGAAGCATTCTTTGAAACTTCTTTATGATGTGTGCATTCAACTCACAGAGTTGAACCTTCCTTTTCATGGAGCAGTTTGAAAGAGTCTTTTTGCAGCATCTGCAAGTGGATATTTGGAGCCCTTTCAGGCCTTCTTTGGAAACGGGAATATCTTCCCATAAAAACTAAACAGAAGCGTTCTGTGAAACTGCTTTGTGTAGTATGAATCCAACTCACAGAGTTGAACACTTCTTTTGAAAGAGCAGTTTTGAAACACTCTTTTTGTAGAATCTGCAAGTGTTCATTTGGAGCACATTGAGGCCTATTGTGGAAAAGGAAATATCTTCACTTATAAACCAGGCAGAAGCATTCTCAGAAACCTCTTTATGATGTGTGCATTCAACTCGGAGAGAGAAGCCTTTCTTTTGATAGAGCAGTTTTGAAACTCTGTTTTTGCAGCATCTGCAAGTGGATATTTGGAGCCCTTTCAGGCCTTCGTTGGAAACGGGAATATCTTCCCATGAAAACTAAACAGAAGCGTTCTGTGAAACTGCTTTGTGTAGTATGAATCCAACTCACAGAGTTGAACACTTCTTTTGAAAGAGCAGTTTTGAAACACTCTTTTTGTAGAATCTGAAAGTGTCCATTTGGAGCACTTTGAGGCCTATGGTGGAAAAGGAAATATCTTCACATAAAACCTAGACAGAAGCATTCTTTGAAACTTCTTTA
Source organism: Pongo abelii (assembly GCF_028885655.2). Classification (NCBI taxonomy): domain Eukaryota; kingdom Metazoa; phylum Chordata; class Mammalia; order Primates; family Hominidae; genus Pongo; species Pongo abelii. The sequence continues at coordinate 27,270,795 of NC_072005.2, forward strand.
TGATGTGTGCATTCAACTCACATAGTTGAACCTTCCTTTTCATGGAGCAGTTTGGAAAGAGTCTTTTTGCAGCATCTGCAAGTGGATATTTGGAGCCCTTTCAGGCCTTCGTTGGAAACGGGAATATCTTCCCATAAAAACTAAACAGAAGCGTTCTGTGAAACTACTTTGTGTAGTATGAATCCAACTCACAGAGTTGAACAGTTCTTTTGAAAGAGCAGTTTTGAAACACTCTTTTTGTAGAATCTGCAAGTGTTCGTTTGGAGCGCATTGAGGCCTATTGTGGAAAAGGAAATATCTTCACTTATAAACCAGGCAGAATCATTCTCGTAAACCTCTTTATGATGTGTGCATTCAACTCGGAGAGAGAAGCCTTCCTTTTGATAGAGCAGTTTTGAAACTCTGTGATTGCAGCATCTGCAAGTGGATATTTGGAGCCCTTTCAGGCCTTCGTTGGAAACGGGAATATCTTCCCATAAAAACTAAACAGAAGCGTTCTGTGAAACTGCTTTGTGTAGTATGAATCCAACTCACAGAGTTGAACACTTCTTTTGAAAGAGGAGTTTTGAAACACTCTTTTTGTAGAATCTGCAAGTGTTCATTTGGAGCGCTTTGAGGCCTAAGGTGGAAAAGGAAATATCTTCACATAAAACCTAGACAGAAGCATTCTTTGAAACTTCTTTATGATGTGTGCATTCAACTCACAGAGTTGAACCTTCCTTTTCATGGAGCGGTTTGGAAAGAGTCTTTTTGCAGCATCTGCAAGTGGATATTTGGAGCTCTTTCAGGCCTTTGTTAGAAACGGGAATATCTTCCCATAAAAACTGGACAGAAGCATTCTCACAAACTGCTTTGTGATGTGTGTGTTTAACTCACATAGATGAACCTTTCCTTTGCTAGAGCAGTTATGAAACAGTCTTTTTGTAGAATTTGCAAGTGTTCATTTGGAGCGATTTGAGGCCTATGGTGGAAATTGAAATATCTTCACATATCAACCAGGCAGAAGCATTCTCAGAAACCTCTTTATGATGTGTGCATTCAACTCAGAGAGATAAGCCTTCCTTTTGATAGAGCAGTTTTGAAACTCTGTTTTTGCAGAATCTGCAAGTGGATATTTGGAGCCCTTTCAGGCCTTCGTTGGAAACGGGAATATCTTCCCATAAAAACTCAACAGAAGCGTTCTGTGAAACTGCTTTGTGTAGTATGAATCCAACTCACAGAGTTGAACACTTCTTTAGAAGGAGCAGTTTTGAAACACTCTTTTTGTAGAATCTGCAAGTGTTCATTTGGAGCGCTTTGAGGCCTATTGTGGAAAAGGAAATATCTTCACTTATAAACCAGGCAGAAGCATTCTCAGAAACCTCTTTATGATGTGTGCATTCAACTCGGAGAGAGAAGCCTTCCTTTTGATAGAGCAGTTTTGAAACTCTGTTTTTGCAGCATCTGCAAGTGGATATTTGGAGCCCTTTCAGGCCTTCGTTGGAAACGGGAATATCTTCCCATAAAAACTAAACAGAAGCGTTCTGTGAAACTGCTTTGTGTAGTATGAATCCAACTCACAGAGTTGAACACTTCTTTTGAAAGAGCAGTTTTGAAACACTCTTTTTGTAGAATCTGCAAGTGTTCATTTGGAGCACTTTGAGGCCTATGGTGGAAAAGGAAATATCTTCACATAAAACCTAGACAGAAGCATTCTTTGAAACTTCTTTATGATGTGTGCATTCAACTCACAGAGTTGAACCTTCCTTTTCATGGAGCGGTTTGGAAAGAGTCTTTTTGCAGCATCTGCAAGTGGATATTTGGAGCTCTTTCATGTCTTTTTTATAAACGGGAATATCTTCCCATAAAAACTGGACAGAAGCATTCTCACAAACTGCTTTGTGATGTGTGTGTTTAACTCACATAGATGAACCTTTCCTTTGCTAGAGCAGTTATGAAACACTCTTTTTGTAGAATTTGCAAGTGTTCATTTGGAGCGATTTGAGGCCTACGGTGGAAATTGAAATATCTTCACATATCAACCAGGCAGAAGCATTCTCAGAAACCTCTTTATGATGTGTGCATTCAACTCAGGGAGATAAGCCTTCCTTTTGATAGAGCAGTTTTGAAACTCTGTTTTTGCAGAATCTGCAAGTGGATATTTGGAGCCCTTTCAGGCCTTCGTTGGAAACGGGAATATCTTCCCATAAAAACTAAACAGAAGCGTTCTGTGAAACTGCTTTGTGTAGTATGAATCCAACTCACAGAGTTGAACACTTCTTTAGAAAGAGCAGTTTTGAAACACTCTTTTTGTAGAATCTGCAAGTGTTCATTTGGAGCGCTTTGAGGCCTACGGTGGAAAAGGAAATATCTTCACATAAAACCTAGACAGAAGCATTCTTTGAAACTTCTTTATGATGTGTGCCTTCACCTCACAGAGTTGAACCTTCCTTTTCACGGAGCAGTTTGGAAAGAGTCTTTTTACAGCATCTGCAAGTGGATATTTGGAGACTTTCAGGCCTTCGTTGGAAACGGGAATATCTTCCCATAAAAACTAAACAGAAGCGTTCTGTGAAACTGCTTTGTGTAGTATGAATCCAACTCACAGAGTTGAACACTTCTTTTGAAAGAGCAGTTTTGAAACACTCTTTTTGTAGAATCTGCAAGTGTTCATTTGGAGCACTTTGAGGCCTATGGTGGAAAAGGAAATATAGTCACATAAAACCTAGACAGAAGCATTCTTTGAAACTTCTTTATGATGTGTGCATTCAACTCACAGAGTTGAACCTTCCTTTTCATGGAGCAGTTTGGAAAGAGTCTTTTTGCAGCATCTGCAAGTGGATATTTGGAGCCCTTTCAGGCCTTCGTTGGAAACGGGAATATCTTCCCATAAAAACTAAACAGAAGCGTTCTGTGAAACTGCTTTGTGTAGTATGAATCCAACTCACAGAGTTGAACACTTCTTTTGAAAGAGCAGTTTTGAAACACTCTTTTTGTAGAATCTGCAAGTGTTCATTTGGAGCACTTTGAGGCCTATGGTGGAAAAGGAAATATCTTCACATAAAACCTAGACAGAAGCATTCTTTGAAACTTCTTTATGATGTGTGCCTTCAACTCACAGAGTTGAACCTTCCTTTTCATGGAGCAGTTTGGAAAGAGTCTTTTTGCAGCATCTGCAAGTGGATATTTGGAGCCCTTTCAGGCCTTCGTTGGAAACGGGAATATCTTCCCATAAAAACTAAACAGAAGCGTTCTGTGAAACTGCTTTGTGTAGTATGAATCCAACTCACAGAGTTGAACACTTCTTTAGAAAGAGCAGTTTTGAAACACTCTTTTTGTAGAATCTGCAAGTGTTCATTTGGAGCGCTTTGAGGCCTATGGTGGAAAAGGAAATATCTTCACATAAAACCTAGACAGAAGCATTCTTTGAAACTTCTTTATGATGTGTGCCTTCACCTCACAGAGTTGAACCTTCCTTTTCACGGAGCAGTTTGGAAAGAGTCTTTTTGCAGCATCTGCAAGTGGATATTTGGAGCCTTTCAGGCCTTCGTTGGAAACGGGAATATCTTCCCATAAAAACTAAACAGAAGCGTTCTGTGAAACTGCTTTGTGTAGTATGAATCCAACTCACAGAGTTGAACACTTCTTTTCAAAGAGCAGTTTTGAAACACTCTTTTTGAAGAATCTGCAAGTGTTCATTTGGAGCACATTGAGGCCTATTGTGGAAAAGGAAATATCTTCACTTATAAACCAGGCAGAAGCATTCTCAGAAACGTCTTTATGATGTGTGCATTCAACTCGGAGAGAGAAGCCTTCCTTTTGATAGAGCAGTTTTGAAACTCTGTTTTTGCAGCATCTGCAAGTGGATATTTGGAGCCCTTTCAGGCCTTCGTTGGAAACGGGAATATCTTCCCATAAAAACTAAACAGAAGCGTTCGGTGAAACTGCTTTGTGTAGTATGAATCCAACTCACAGAGCTGAACACTTATTTTGAAAGAGCAGTTTTGAAACACTCTTTTTGTAGAATCTGAAAGTGTTCATTTGGAGCACTTTGAGGCCTATGGTGGAAAAGGAAATATCTTCACATAAAACCTAGACAGAAGCATTCTTTGAAACTTCTTTATGATGTGTGCATTCAACTCACAGAGTTGAACCTTCCTTTTCATGGAGCAGTTTGGAAAGAGTCTTTTTGCAGCATCTGCAAGTGGATATTTGGAGCCCTTTCAGGCCTTCGTTGGAAACGGGAATATCTTCCCATAAAAACTAAACAGAAGCGTTCTGTGAAACTGCTTTGTGTAGTATGAATCCAACTCACAGAGTTGAACACTTCTTTTCAAAGAGCAGTTTTGAAACACTCTTTTTGTAGAATCTGCAAGTGTTCATTTGGAGCACATTGAGGCCTATTGTGGAAAAGGAAATATCTTCACTTATAAACCAGGCAGAAGCATTCTCAGAAACCTCTTTATGATGTGTGCATTCAACTCGGAGAGAGAAGCCTTCCTTTTGATAGAGCAGTTTTGAAACTCTGTTTTTGCAGCATCTGCAAGTGGATATTTGGAGCCCTTTCAGGCCTTCGTTGGAAACGGGAATATCTTCCCATAAAAACTAAACAGAAGAGTTCTGTGAAACTGCTTTGTGTAGTATGAATCCAACTCACAGAGTTGAACACTTCTTTTGAAAGAGCAGTTTTGAAACACTCTTTTTGTAGAATCTGCAAGTGTTCATTTGGAGCACTTTGAGGCCTATGGTGGAAAAGGAAATATAGTCATAAAACCTAGACAGAAGCATTCTTTGAAACTTCTTTATGATGTGTGCATTCAACTCACAGAGTTGAACCTTCCTTTTCATGGAGCAGTTTGGAAAGAGTCTTTTTGCAGCATCTGCAAGTGGATACTTGGAGCCCTTTCAGGCCTTCGTTGGAAACGGGAATATCTTCCCATAAAAACTAAACAGAAGCGTTCTGTGAAACTGCTTTGTGTAGTATGAATCCAACTCACAGAGTTGAACACTTCTTTTGAAAGAGCAGTTTTGAAACACTCTTTTTGTAGAATCTGCAAGTGTTCATTTGGAGCACTTTGAGGCCTATGGTGGAAAAGGAAATATCTTCACATAAAACCTAGACAGAAGCATTCTTTGAAACTTCTTTATGATGTGTGCCTTCAACTCACAGAGTTGAACCTTCCTTTTCATGGAGCAGTTTGGAAAGAGTCTTTTTGCAGCATCTGCAAGTGGATATTTGGAGCCATTTCAGGCCTTCGTTGGAAACGGGAATATCTTCCCATAAAAACTAAACAGAAGCGTTCTGTGAAACTGCTTTGTGTAGTATGAATCCAACTCACAGAGTTGAACACTTCTTTTGAAAGAGCAGTTTTGAAACACTCTTTTTGTAGAATCTGCAAGTGTTCATTTGGAGCACTTTGAGGCCTATGGTGGAAAAGGAAATATCTTCACATAAAACCTAGACCGAAGCATTCTTTGAAACTTCTTTATGATGTGTGAATTCAACTCACAGAGTTGAACTTTCCTTTTCATGGAGCAGTTTGGAAAGAGTCTTTTTGCAGCATCTGCAAGTGGATATTTGGAGCCCTTTCAGGCTTTCGTTGGAAACGGGAATATCTTCCCATAAAAATTAAACAGAAGCGTTCTGTGAAACTGCTTTGTGTAGTATGAATCAAACTCACAGAGTTGAACACTTCTTTAGAAAGAGCAGTTTTGAAACACTCTTTTTGTAGAATCTGCAAGTGTTCATTTGGAGTGCTTTTAGGCCAATGTTGGAAAAGGAAATATCTTCACATAAAACCTATACAGAAGCATTCTTTGAAACTTCTTTATGATGTGTGCATTCAACTCACAGAGTTGAACCTTCCTTTTCATGGAGCGGTTTGGAAAGAGTCTTTTTGCAGCATCTGCAAGTGGATATTTGGAGCTCTTTCATGCCTTTGTTAGAAACGGGAATATCTTCCCATAAAAACTAGACAGAAGCATTCTCACAAACTGCTTTGTGATGTGTGTGTTTAACTCACATAGTTGAACCTTTCCTTTGCTAGAGCAGTTATGAAACACTCTTTTTGTAGAATTTGCAAGTGTTCATTTGGAGCGATTTGAGGCCTACGGTGGAAATTGAAATATCTTCACATATCAACCAGGCAGAAGCATTCTCAGAAACCTCTTTATGATGTGTGCATTCAACTCAGGGAGATAAGCCTTCCTTTTGATAGAGCAGTTTTGAAACTCTGTTTTTGCAGAATCTGCAAGTGGATATTTGGAGCCCTTTCAGGCCTTCGTTGGAAATGGGAATATCTTCCCATAAAAACTAAACAGAAGCGTTCTGTGAAACTGCTTTGTGTAGTATGAATCCAACTCACAGAGTTGAACACTTCTTTAGAAAGAGCAGTTTTGAAACACTCTTTTTGTAGAATCTGCAAGTGTTCATTTGGAGCGCTTTGAGGCCTACGGTGGAAAAGGAAATATCTTCACATAAAACCTAGACAGAAGCATTCTTTGAAACTTCTTTATGATGTGTGCCTTCACCTCACAGAGTTGAACCTTCCTTTTCACGGAGCAGTTTGGAAAGAGTCTTTTTGCAGCATCTGCAAGTGGATATTTGGAGACTTTCAGGCCTTCGTTGGAAACGGGAATATCTTCCCATAAAAACTAAACAGAAGCGTTCTGTGAAACTGCTTTGTGTAGTATGAATCCAACTCACAGAGTTGAACACTTCTTTTGAAAGAGCAGTTTTGAAACACTCTTTTTGTAGAATCTGCAAGTGTTCATTTGGAGCACTTTGAGGCCTATGGTGGAAAAGGAAATATAGTCACATAAAACCTAGACAGAAGCATTCTTTGAAACTTCTTTATGATGTGTGCATTCAACTCACAGAGTTGAACCTTCCTTTTCATGGAGCAGTTTGGAAAGAGTCTTTTTGCAGCATCTGCAAGTGGATATTTGGAGCCCTTTCAGGCCTTCGTTGGAAACGGGAATATCTTCCCATAAAAACTAAACAGAAGCGTTCTGTGAAACTGCTTTGTGTAGTATGAATCCAACTCACAGAGTTGAACACTTCTTTTGAAAGAGCAGTTTTGAAACACTCTTTTTGTAGAATCTGCAAGTGTTCATTTGGAGCACTTTGAGGCCTATGGTGGAAAAGGAAATATCTTCACATAAAACCTAGACAGAAGCATTCTTTGAAACTTCTTTATGATGTGTGCCTTCAACTCACAGAGTTGAACCTTCCTTTTCATGGAGCAGTTTGGAAAGAGTCTTTTTGCAGCATCTGCAAGTGGATATTTGGAGCCCTTTCAGGCCTTCGTTGGAAACGGGAATATCTTCCCATAAAAACTAAACAGAAGCGTTCTGTGAAACTGCTTTGTGTAGTATGAATCCAACTCACAGAGTTGAACACTTCTTTAGAAAGAGCAGTTTTGAAACACTCTTTTTGTAGAATCTGCAAGTGTTCATTTGGAGCGCTTTGAGGCCTATGGTGGAAAAGGAAATATCTTCACATAAAACCTAGACAGAAGCATTCTTTGAAACTTCTTTATGATGTGTGCCTTCACCTCACAGAGTTGAACCTTCCTTTTCACGGAGCAGTTTGGAAAGAGTCTTTTTGCAGCATCTGCAAGTGGATATTTGGAGCCTTTCAGGCCTTCGTTGGAAACGGGAATATCTTCCCATAAAAACTAAACAGAAGTGTTCTGTGAAACTGCTTTGTGTAGTATGAATCCAACTCACAGAGTTGAACACTTCTTTTCAAAGAGCAGTTTTGAAACACTCTTTTTGAAGAATCTGCAAGTGTTCATTTGGAGCACATTGAGGCCTATTGTGGAAAAGGAAATATCTTCACTTATAAACCAGGCAGAAGCATTCTCAGAAACGTCTTTATGATGTGTGCATTCAACTCGGAGAGAGAAGCCTTCCTTTTGATAGAGCAGTTTTGAAACTCTGTTTTTGCAGCATCTGCAAGTGGATATTTGGAGCCCTTTCAGGCCTTCGTTGGAAACGGGAATATCTTCCCATAAAAACTAAACAGAAGCGTTCGGTGAAACTGCTTTGTGTAGTATGAATCCAACTCACAGAGCTGAACACTTATTTTGAAAGAGCAGTTTTGAAACACTCTTTTTGTAGAATCTGAAAGTGTTCATTTGGAGCACTTTGAGGCCTATGGTGGAAAAGGAAATATCTTCACATAAAACCTAGACAGAAGCATTCTTTGAAACTTCTTTATGATGTGTGCATTCAAATCACAGAGTTGAACCTTCCTTTTCATGGAGCAGTTTGGAAAGAGTCTTTTTGCAGCATCTGCAAGTGGATATTTGGAGCCCTTTCAGGCCTTCGTTGGAAACGGGAATATCTTCCCATAAAAACTAAACAGAAGCGTTCTGTGAAACTGCTTTGTGTAGTATGAATCCAACTCACAGAGTTGAACACTTCTTTTCAAAGAGCAGTTTTGAAACACTCTTTTTGTAGAATCTGCAAGTGTTCATTTGGAGCACATTGAGGCCTATTGTGGAAAAGGAAATATCTTCACTTATAAACCAGGCAGAAGCATTCTCAGAAACCTCTTTATGATGTGTGCATTCAACTCGGAGAGAGAAGCCTTCCTTTTGATAGAGCAGTTTTGAAACTCTGTTTTTGCAGCATCTGCAAGTGGATATTTGGAGCCCTTTCAGGCCTTCGTTGGAAACGGGAATATCTTCCCATAAAAACTAAACAGAAGAGTTCTGTGAAACTGCTTTGTGTAGTATGAATCCAACTCACAGAGTTGAACACTTCTTTTGAAAGAGCAGTTTTGAAACACTCTTTTTGTAGAATCTGCAAGTGTTCATTTGGAGCACTTTGAGGCCTATGGTGGAAAAGGAAATATAGTCATAAAACCTAGACAGAAGCATTCTTTGAAACTTCTTTATGATGTGTGCATTCAACTCACAGAGTTGAACCTTCCTTTTCATGGAGCAGTTTGGAAAGAGTCTTTTTGCAGCATCTGCAAGTGGATACTTGGAGCCCTTTCAGGCCTTCGTTGGAAACGGGAATATCTTCCCATAAAAACTAAACAGAAGCGTTCTGTGAAACTGCTTTGTGTAGTATGAATCCAACTCACAGAGTTGAACACTTCTTTTGAAAGAGCAGTTTTGAAACACTCTTTTTGTAGAATCTGCAAGTGTTCATTTGGAGCACTTTGAGGCCTATGGTGGAAAAGGAAATATCTTCACATAAAACCTAGACAGAAGCATTCTTTGAAACTTCTTTATGATGTGTGCCTTCAACTCACAGAGTTGAACCTTCCTTTTCATGGAGCAGTTTGGAAAGAGTCTTTTTGCAGCATCTGCAAGTGGATATTTGGAGCCATTTCAGGCCTTCGTTGGAAACGGGAATATCTTCCCATAAAAACTAAACAGAAGCGTTCTGTGAAACTGCTTTGTGTAGTATGAATCCAACTCACAGAGTTGAACACTTCTTTTGAAAGAGCAGTTTTGAAACACTCTTTTTGTAGAATCTGAAAGTGTTCATTTGGAGCACTTTGAGGCCTATGGTGGAAAAGGAAATATCTTCACATAAAACCTAGACCGAAGCATTCTTTGAAACTTCTTTATGATGTGTGAATTCAACTCACAGAGTTGAACTTTCCTTTTCATGGAGCAGTTTGGAAAGAGTCTTTTTGCAGCATCTGCAAGTGGATATTTGGAGCCCTTTCAGGCTTTCGTTGGAAACGGGAATATCTTCCCATAAAAATTAAACAGAAGCGTTCTGTGAAACTGCTTTGTGTAGTATGAATCCAACTCACAGAGTTGAACACTTCTTTTGAAAGAGCAGTTTTGAAACACTCTTTTTGTAGAATCTGCAAGTGTTCGTTTGGAGCGCATTGAGGCCTATTGTGGAAAAGGAAATATCTTCACTTATAAACCAGGCAGAATCATTCTCGTAAACCTCTTTATGATGTGTGCATTCAACTCGGAGAGAGAAGCCTTCCTTTTGATAGAGCAGTTTTGAAACTCTGTGATTGCAGCATCTGCAAGTGGATATTTGGAGCCCTTTCAGGCCTTCGTTGGAAACGGGAATATCTTCCCATAAAAACTAAACAGAAGCGTTCTGTGAAACTGCTTTGTGTAGTATGAATCCAACTCACAGAGTTGAACACTTCTTTTGAAAGAGGAGTTTTGAAAAACTCTTTTTGTAGAATCTGCAAGTGTTCATTTGGAGCGCTTTGAGGCCTAAGGTGGAAAAGGAAATATCTTCACATAAAACCTAGACAGAAGCATTCTTTGAAACTTCTTTATGATGTGTGCATTCAACTCACAGTGTTGAACCTTCCTTTTCATGGAGCGGTTTGGAAAGAGTCTTTTTGCAGCATCTGCAAGTGGATATTTGGAGCTCTTTCAGGCCTTTGTTAGAAACGGGAATATCTTCCCATAAAAACTGGACAGAAGCATTCTCACAAACTGCTTTGTGATGTGTGTGTTTAACTCACATAGATGAACCTTTCCTTTGCTAGAGCAGTTATGAAACAGTCTTTTTGTAGAATTTGCAAGTGTTCATTTGGAGCGATTTGAGGCCTATGGTGGAAATTGAAATATCTTCACATATCAACCAGGCAGAAGCATTCTCAGAAACCTCTTTATGATGTGTGCATTCAACTCAGAGAGATAAGCCTTCCTTTTGATAGAGCAGTTTTGAAACTCTGTTTTTGCAGAATCTGCAAGTGGATATTTGGAGCCCTTTCAGGCCTTCGTTGGAAACGGGAATATCTTCCCATAAAAACTCAACAGAAGCGTTCTGTGAAACTGCTTTGTGTAGTATGAATCCAACTCACAGAGTTGAACACTTCTTTAGAAGGAGCAGTTTTGAAACACTCTTTTTGTAGAATCTGCAAGTGTTCATTTGGAGCGCTTTGAGGCCTATTGTGGAAAAGGAAATATCTTCACTTATAAACCAGGCAGAAGCATTCTCAGAAACCTCTTTATGATGTGTGCATTCAACTCGGAGAGAGAAGCCTTCCTTTTGATAGAGCAGTTTTGAAACTCTGTTTTTGCAGAATCTGCAAGTGGATATTTGGAGCCCTTTCAGGCCTTCGTTGGAAACGGGAATATCTTCCCATTAAAACTAAACAGAAGCGTTCTGTGAAACTGCTTTGTGTAGTATGAATCCAACTCACAGAGTTGAACACTTCTTTAGAAAGAGCAGTTTTGAAACACTCTTTTTGTAGAATCTGCAAGTGTTCATTTGGAGCGCTTTGAGGCCTACGGTGGAAAAGGAAATATCTTCACATAAAACCTAGACAGAAGCATTCTTTGAAACTTCTTTATGATGTGTGCATTCACCTCACAGAGTTGAACCTTCCTTTTCATGGAGCAGTTTGGAAAGAGTCTTTTTGCAGCATCTGCAAGTGGATATTTGGAGCCTTTCAGGCCTTCGTTGGAAACGGGAATATCTTCCCATAAAAACTAAACAGAAGCGTTCTGTGAAACTGCTTTTTGTAGTATGAATCCAACTCACAGAGTTGAACACTTCTTCTCAAAGAGCAGTTTTGAAACACTCTTTTTGTAGAATCTGCAAGTGTTCATTTGGAGCACATTGAGGCCTATGGTGGAAAAGGAAATATCTTCACTTATAAACCAGGCAGAAGCATTCTCAGAAACCTCTTTATGATGTGTGCATTCAACTCGGAGAGAGAAGCCTTTCTTTTGATAGAGCAGTTTTGAAACTCTGTTTTTGCAGCATCTGCAAGTGGATATTTGGAGCCCTTTCAGGCCTTCGTTGGAAACGGGAATATCTTCCCATGAAAACTAAACAGAAGCGTTCTGTGAAACTGCTTTGTGTAGTATGAATCCAACTCACAGAGTTGAACACTTCTTTTGAAAGAGCAGTTTTGAAACACTCTTTTTGTAGAATCTGAAAGTGTTCATTTGGAGCACTTTGAGGCCTATTGTGGAAAAGGAAATATCTTCACATAAAACCTAGACAGAAGCATTCTTTGAAACTTCTTTATGATGTGTGCATTCAACTCACATAGTTGAACCTTCCTTTTCATGGAGCAGTTTGGAAAGAGTCTTTTTGCAGCATCTGCAAGTGGATATTTGGAGCCCTTTCAGGCCTTCGTTGGAAACGGGAATATCTTCCCATAAAAACTAAACAGAAGCGTTCTGTGAAACTGCTTTGTGTAGTATGAATCCAACTCACAGAGTTGAACAGTTCTTTTGAAAGAGCAGTTTTGAAACACTCTTTTTGTAGAATCTGCAAGTGTTCGTTTGGAGCGCATTGAGGCCTATTGTGGAAAAGGAAATATCTTCACTTATAAACCAGGCAGAATCATTCTCGTAAACCTCTTTATGATGTGTGCATTCAACTCGGAGAGAGAAGCCTTCCTTTTGATAGAGCAGTTTTGAAACTCTGTGATTGCAGCATCTGCAAGTGGATATTTGGAGCCCTTTCAGGCCTTCGTTGGAAACGGGAATATCTTCCCATAAAAACTAAACAGAAGCGTTCTGTGAAACTGCTTTGTGTAGTATGAATCCAACTCACAGAGTTGAACACTTCTTTTGAAAGAGGAGTTTTGAAACACTCTTTTTGTAGAATCTGCAAGTGTTCATTTGGAGCGCTTTGAGGCCTAAGGTGGAAAAGGAAATATCTTCACATAAAACCTAGACAGAAGCATTCTTTGAAACTTCTTTATGATGTGTGCATTCAACTCACAGAGTTGAACCTTCCTTTTCATGGAGCGGTTTGGAAAGAGTCTTTTTGCAGCATCTGCAAGTGGATATTTGGAGCTCTTTCAGGCCTTTGTTAGAAACGGGAATATCTTCCCATAAAAACTGGACAGAAGCATTCTCACAAACTGCTTTGTGATGTGTGTGTTTAACTCACATAGATGAACCTTTCCTTTGCTAGAGCAGTTATGAAACAGTCTTTTTGTAGAATTTGCAAGTGTTCATTTGGAGCGATTTGAGGCCTATGGTGGAAATTGAAATATCTTCACATATCAACCAGGCAGAAGCATTCTCAGAAACCTCTTTATGATGTGTGCATTCAACTCAGAGAGATAAGCCTTCCTTTTGATAGAGCAGTTTTGAAACTCTGTTTTTGCAGAATCTGCAAGTGGATATTTGGAGCCCTTTCAGGCCTTCGTTGGAAACGGGAATATCTTCCAATAAAAACTCAACAGAAGCGTTCTGTGAAACTGCTTTGTGTAGTATGAATCCAACTCACAGAGTTGAACACTTCTTTAGAAGGAGCAGTTTTGAAACACTCTTTTTGTAGAATCTGCAAGTGTTCATTTGGAGCGCTTTGAGGCCTATTGTGGAAAAGGAAATATCTTCACTTATAAACCAGGTAGAAGCATTCTCAGAAACCTCTTTATGATGTGTGCATTCAACTCGGAGAGAGAAGCCTTCCTTTTGATAGAGCAGTTTTGAAACTCTGTTTTTGCAGCATCTGCAAGTGGATATTTGGAGCCCTTTCAGGCCTTCGTTGGAAACGGGAATATCTTCCCATAAAAACTAAACAGAAGCGTTCTGTGAAACTGCTTTGTGCAGTATGAATCCAACTCACAGAGTTGAACACTTCTTTTGAAAGAGCAGTTTTGAAACACTCTTTTTGTAGAATCTGCAAGTGTTCATTTGGAGCACTTTGAGGCCTATGGTGGAAAAGGAAATATCTTCACATAAAACCTAGACAGAAGCATTCTTTGAAACTTCTTTATGATGTGTGCATTCAACTCACAGAGTTGAACCTTCCTTTTCATGGAGCAGTTTGAAAGAGTCTTTTTGCAGCATCTGCAAGTGGATATTTGGAGCCCTTTCAGGCCTTCTTTGGAAACGGGAATATCTTCCCATAAAAACTAAACAGAAGCGTTCTGTGAAACTGCTTTTTGTAGTATGAATCCAACTCACAGAGTTGAACACTTCTTTTCAAAGAGCAGTTTTGAAACACTCTTTTTGTAGAATCTGCAAGTGTTCATTTGGAGCACATTGAGGCCTATTGTGGAAAAGGAAATATCTTCACTTATAAACCAGGCAGAAGCATTCTCAGAAACCTCTTTATGATGTGTGCATTCAACTCGGAGAGAGAAGCCTTTCTTTTGATAGAGCAGTTTTGAAACTCTGTTTTTGCAGCATCTGCAAGTGGATATTTGGAGCCCTTTCAGGCCTTCGTTGGAAACGGGAATATCTTCCCATGAAAACTAAACAGAAGCGTTCTGTGAAACTGCTTTGTGTAGTATGAATCCAACTCACAGAGTTGAACACTTCTTTTGAAAGAGCAGTTTTGAAACACTCTTTTTGTAGAATCTGAAAGTGTCCATTTGGAGCACTTTGAGGCCTATGGTGGAAAAGGAAATATCTTCACATAAAACCTAGACAGAAGCATTCTTTGAAACTTCTTTATGATGTGTGCATTCAACTCACATAGTTGAACCTTCCTTTTCATGGAGCAGTTTGGAAAGAGTCTTTTTGCAGCATCTGCAAGTGGATATTTGGAGCCCTTTCAGGCCTTCGTTGGAAACGGGAATATCTTCCCATAAAAACTAAACAGAAGCGTTCTGTGAAACTGCTTTGTGTAGTATGAATCCAACTCACAGAGTTGAACAGTTCTTTTGAAAGAGCAGTTTTGAAACACTCTTTTTGTAGAATCTGCAAGTGTTCATTTGGAGCGCATTGAGGCCTATTGTGGAAAAGGAAATATCTTCACTTATAAACCAGGCAGAATCATTCTCGTAAACCTCTTTATGATGTGTGCATTCAACTCGGAGAGAGAAGCCTTCCTTTTGATAGAGCAGTTTTGAAACTCTGTGATTGCAGCATCTGCAAGTGGATATTTGGAGCCCTTTCAGGCCTTCGTTGGAAACGGGAATATCTTCCCATAAAAACTAAACAGAAGCGTTCTGTGAAACTGCTTTGTGTAGTATGAATCCAACTCACAGAGTTGAACACTTCTTTTGAAAGAGGAGTTTTGAAACACTCTTTTTGTAGAATCTGCAAGTGTTCATTTGGAGCGCTTTGAGGCCTAAGGTGGAAAAGGAAATATCTTCACATAAAACCTAGACAGAAGCATTCTTTGAAACTTCTTTATGATGTGTGCATTCAACTCACAGAGTTGAACCTTCCTTTTCATGGAGCGGTTTGGAAAGAGTCTTTTTGCAGCATCTGCAAGTGGATATTTGGAGCTCTTTCAGGCCTTTGTTAGAAACGGGAATATCTTCCCATAAAAACTGGACAGAAGCATTCTCACAAACTGCTTTGTGATGTGTGTGTTTAACTCACATAGATGAACCTTTCCTTTGCTAGAGCAGTTATGAAACAGTCTTTTTGTAGAATTTGCAAGTGTTCATTTGGAGCGATTTGAGGCCTATGGTGGAAATTGAAATATCTTCACATATCAACCAGGCAGAAGCATTCTCAGAAACCTCTTTATGATGTGTGCATTCAACTCAGAGAGATAAGCCTTCCTTTTGATAGAGCAGTTTTGAAACTCTGTTTTTGCAGAATCTGCAAGTGGATATTTGGAGCCCTTTCAGGCCTTCGTTGGAAACGGGAATATCTTCCCATAAAAACTCAACAGAAGCGTTCTGTGAAACTGCTTTGTGTAGTATGAATCCAACTCACAGAGTTGAACACTTCTTTAGAAGGAGCAGTTTTGAAACACTCTTTTTGTAGAATCTGCAAGTGTTCATTTGGAGCGCTTTGAGGCCTATTGTGGAAAAGGAAATATCTTCACTTATAAACCAGGCAGAAGCATTCTCAGAAACCTCTTTATGATGTGTGCATTCAACTCGGAGAGAGAAGCCTTCCTTTTGATAGAGCAGTTTTGAAACTCTGTTTTTGCAGCATCTGCAAGTGGATATTTGGAGCCCTTTCAGGCCTTCGTTGGAAACGGGAATATCTTCCCATAAAAACTAAACAGAAGCGTTCTGTGAAACTGCTTTGTGTAGTATGAATCCAACTCACAGAGTTGAACACTTCTTTTGAAAGAGCAGTTTTGAAACACTCTTTTTGTAGAATCTGCAAGTGTTCATTTGGAGCACTTTGAGGCCTATGGTGGAAAAGGAAATATCTTCACATAAAACCTAGACAGAAGCATTCTTTGAAACTTCTTTATGATGTGTGCCTTCAACTCACAGAGTTGAACCTTCCTTTTCATGGAGCAGTTTGGAAAGAGTCTTTTTACAGCATCTGCAAGTGGATATTTGGAGCCCTTTCAGGCCTTCGTTGGAAACGGGAATATCTTCCCATAAAAACTAAACAGAAGCGTTCTGTGAAACTGCTTTGTGTAGTATGAATCCAACTCACAGAGTTGAACACTTCTTTTGAAAGAGCAGTTTTGAAACACTCTTTTTGTAGAATCTGCAAGTGTTCATTTGGAGCACTTTGAGGCCTATGGTAGAAAAGGAAATATCTTCACATAAAACCTAGACAGAAGCATTCTTTGAAACTTCTTTATGATGTGTGCATTCAACTCACAGAGTTGAACCTTCCTTTTCATGGAGCGGTTTGGAAAGAGTCTTTTTGCAGCATCTGCAAGTGGATATTTGGAGCTCTTTCATGCCTTTTTTATAAACGGGAATATCTTCCCATAAAAACTGGACAGAAGCATTCTCACAAACTGCTTTGTGATGTGTGTGTTTAACTCACATAGTTGAACCTTTCCTTTGCTAGAGCAGTTATGAAACACTCTTTTTGTAGACTTTGCAAGTGTTCATTTGGAGCGATTTGAGGCCTACGGTGGAAATTGAAATATCTTCACATATCAACCAGGCAGAAGCATTCTCAGAAACCTCTTTATGATGTGTGCATTCAACTCAGGGAGATAAGCCTTCCTTTTGATAGAGCAGTTTTGAAACTCTGTTTTTGCAGAATCTGCAAGTGGATATTTGGAGCCCTTTCAGGACTTCATTGGAAACGGGAATATCTTCCCATAAAAACTAAACAGAAGCGTTCTGTGAAACTGCTTTGTGTAGTATGAATCCAACTCACAGAGTTGAACACTTCTTTAGAAAGAGCAGTTTTGAAACACTCTTTTTGTAGAATCTGCAAGTGTTCATTTGGAGCGCTTTGAGGCCTACGGTGGAAAAGGAAATATCTTCACATAAAACCTAGACAGAAGCATTCTTTGAAACTTCTTTATGATGTTTGCCTTCACCTCACAGAGTTGAACCTTCCTTTTCACGGAGCAGTTTGGAAAGAGTCTTTTTGCAGCATCTGCAAGTGGATATTTGGAGACTTTCAGGCCTTCGTTGGAAACGGGAATATCTTCCCATAAAAACTAAACAGAAGCGTTCTGTGAAACTGCTTTGTGTAGTATGAATCCAACTCACAGAGTTGAACACTTCTTTTGAAAGAGCAGTTTTGAAACACTCTTTTTGTAGAATCTGCAAGTGTTCATTTGGAGCACTTTGAGGCCTATGGTGGAAAAGGAAATATAGTCACATAAAACCTAGACAGAAGCATTCTTTGAAACTTCTTTATGATGTGTGCATTCAACTCACAGAGTTGAACCTTCCTTTTCATGGAGCAGTTTGGAAAGAGTCTTTTTGCAGCATCTGCAAGTGGATATTTGGAGCCCTTTCAGGCCTTCGTTGGAAACGGGAATATCTTCCCATAAAAACTAAACAGAAGCGTTCTGTGAAACTGCTTTGTGTAGTATGAATCCAACTCACAGAGTTGAACACTTCTTTTGAAAGAGCAGTTTTGAAACACTCTTTTTGTAGAATCTGCAAGTGTTCATTTGGAGCACTTTGAGGCCTATGGTGGAAAAGGAAATATCTTCACATAAAACCTAGACAGAAGCATTCTTTGAAACTTCTTTATGATGTGTGCCTTCAACTCACAGAGTTGAACCTTCCTTTTCATGGAGCAGTTTGGAAAGAGTCTTTTTGCAGCATCTGCAAGTGGATATTTGGAGCCCTTTCAGGCCTTCGTTGGAAACGGGAATATCTTCCCATAAAAACTAAACAGAAGCGTTCTGTGAAACTGCTTTGTGTAGTATGAATCCAACTCACAGAGTTGAACACTTCTTTAGAAAGAGCAGTTTTGAAACACTCTTTTTGTAGAATCTGCAAGTGTTCATTTGGAGCGCTTTGAGGCCTATGGTGGAAAAGGAAATATCTTCACATAAAACCTAGACAGAAGCATTCTTTGAAACTTCTTTATGATGTGTGCCTTCACCTCACAGAGTTGAACCTTCCTTTTCATGGAGCAGTTTGGAAAGAGTCTTTTTGCAGCATCTGCAAGTGGATATTTGGAGCCTTTCAGGCCTTCGTTGGAAACGGGAATATCTTCCCATAAAAACTAAACAGAAGCGTTCTGTGAAACTGCTTTGTGTAGTATGAATCCAACTCACAGAGTTGAACACTTCTTTTCAAAGAGCAGTTTTGAAACACTCTTTTTGTAGAATCTGCAAGTGTTCATTTGGAGCACTTTGAGGCCTATGGTGGAAAAGGAAATATCTTCACATAAAACCTAGACAGAAGCATTCTTTGAAACTTCTTTATGATGTGTGCCTTCAACTCACAGAGTTGAACCTTCCTTTTCATGGAGCAGTTTGGAAAGAGTCTTTTTGCAGCATCTGCAAGTGGATATTTGGAGCCCTTTCAGGCCTTCGTTGGAAACGGGAATATCTTCCCATAAAAACTAAACAGAAGCGTTCTGTGAAACTGCTTTGTGTAGTATGAATCCAACTCACAGAGTTGAACACTTCTTTAGAAAGAGCAGTTTTGAAACACTCTTTTTGTAGAATCTGCAAGTGTTCATTTGGAGCGCTTTGAGGCCTATGGTGGAAAAGGAAATATCTTCACATAAAACCTAGACAGAAGCATTCTTTGAAACTTCTTTATGATGTGTGCCTTCACCTCACAGAGTTGAACCTTCCTTTTCATGGAGCAGTTTGGAAAGAGTCTTTTTGCAGCATCTGCAAGTGGATATTTGGAGCCTTTCAGGCCTTCGTTGGAAACGGGAATATCTTCCCATAAAAACTAAACAGAAGCGTTCTGTGAAACTGCTTTGTGTAGTATGAATCCAACTCACAGAGTTGAACACTTCTTTTCAAAGAGCAGTTTTGAAACACTCTTTTTGAAGAATCTGCAAGTGTTCATTTGGAGCACATTGAGGCCTATTGTGGAAAAGGAAATATCTTCACTTATAAACCAGGCAGAAGCATTCTCAGAAACGTCTTTATGATGTGTGCGTTCAACTCGGAGAGAGAAGCCTTCCTTTTGATAGAGCAGTTTTGAAACTCTGTTTTTGCAGCATCTGCAAGTGGATATTTGGAGCCCTTTCAGGCCTTCGTTGGAAACGGGAATACCTTCCCATAAAAACTAAACAGAAGCGTTCGGTGAAACTGCTTTGTGTAGTATGAATCCAACTCACAGAGCTGAACACTTATTTTGAAAGAGCAGTTTTGAAACACTCTTTTTGTAGAATCTGAAAGTGTTCATTTGGAGCACTTTGAGGCCTATGGTGGAAAAGGAAATATCTTCACATAAAACCTAGACAGAAGCATTCTTTGAAACTTCTTTATGATGTGTGCATTCAACTCACAGAGTTGAACCTTCCTTTTCATGGAGCAGTTTGGAAAGAGTCTTTTTGCAGCATCTGCAAGTGGATATTTGGAGCCCTTTCAGGCCTTCGTTGGAAACGGGAATATCTTCCCATAAAAACTCAACAGAAGCGTTCTGTGAAACTGCTTTGTGTAGTATGAATCCAACTCACAGAGTTGAACACTTCTTTTCAAAGAGCAGTTTTGAAACACTCTTTTTGTAGAATCTGCAAGTGTTCATTTGGAGCACATTGAGGCCTATTGTGGAAAAGGAAATATCTTCACTTATAAACCAGGCAGAAGCATTCTCAGAAACCTCTTTATGATGTGTGCATTCAACTCGGAGAGAGAAGCCTTCCTTTTGATAGAGCAGTTTTGAAACTCTGTTTTTGCAGCATCTGCAAGTGGATATTTGGAGCCCTTTCAGGCCTTCGTTGGAAACGGGAATATCTTCCCATAAAAACTAAACAGAAGCGTTCTGTGAAACTGCTTTGTGTAGTATGAATCCAACTCACAGAGTTGAACACTTCTTTTGAAAGAGCAGTTTTGAAACACTCTTTTTGTAGAATCTGCAAGTGTTCATTTGGAGCACTTTGAGGCCTATGGTGGAAAAGGAAATATAGTCATAAAACCTAGACAGAAGCATTCTTTGAAACTTCTTTATGATGTGTGCATTCAACTCACAGAGTTGAACCTTCCTTTTCATGGAGCAGTTTGGAAAGAGTCTTTTTGCAGCATCTGCAAGTGGATACTTGGAGCCCTTTCAGGCCTTCGTTGGAAACGGGAATATCTTAACATAAAAACTAAACAGAAGCGTTCTGTGAAACTGCTTTGTGTAGTATGAATCCAACTCACAGAGTTGAACACTTCTTTTGAAAGAGCAGTTTTGAAACACTCTTTTTGTAGAATCTGCAAGTGTTCATTTGGAGCACTTTGAGGCCTATGGTGGAAAAGGAAATATCTTCACATAAAACCTAGACAGAAGCATTCTTTGAAACTTCTTTATGATGTGTGCCTTCAACTCACAGAGTTGAACCTTCCTTTTCATGGAGCAGTTTGGAAAGAGTCTTTTTGCAGCATCTGCAAGTGGATATTTGGAGCCATTTCAGGCCTTCGTTGGAAACGGGAATATCTTCCCATAAAAACTAAACAGAAGCGTTCTGTGAAACTGCTTTGTGTAGTATGAATCCAACTCACAGAGTTGAACACTTCTTTTGAAAGAGCAGTTTTGAAACACTCTTTTTGTAGAATCTGCAAGTGTTCATTTGGAGCACTTTGAGGCCTATGGTGGAAAAGGAAATATCTTCACATAAAACCTAGACCGAAGCATTCTTTGAAACTTCTTTATGATGTGTGAATTCAACTCACAGAGTTGAACTTTCCTTTTCATGGAGCAGTTTGGAAAGAGTCTTTTTGCAGCATCTGCAAGTGGATATTTGGAGCCCTTTCAGGCTTTCGTTGGAAACGGGAATATCTTCCCATAAAAATTAAACAGAAGCGTTCTGTGAAACTGCTTTGTGTAGTATGAATCCAACTCACAGAGTTGAACACTTCTTTAGAAAGAGCAGTTTTGAAACACTCTTTTTGTAGAATCTGCAAGTGTTCATTTGGAGTGCTTTTAGGCCAATGTTGGAAAAGGAAATATCTTCACATAAAACCTAGACAGAAGCATTCTTTGAAACTTCTTTATGATGTGTGCATTCAACTCACAGAGTTGAACCTTCCTTTTCATGGAGCGGTTTGGAAAGAGTCTTTTTGCAGCATCTGCAAGTGGATATTTGGAGCTCTTTCATGCCTTTGTTAGAAACGGGAATATCTTCCCATAAAAACTAGACAGAAGCATTCTCACAAACTGCTTTGTGATGTGTGTGTTTAACTCACATAGTTGAACCTTTCCTTTGCTAGAGCAGTTATGAAACACTCTTTTTGTAGAATTTGCAAGTGTTCATTTGGAGCGATTTGAGGCCTATGGTGGAAATTGAAATATCTTCACATATCAACCAGGCAGAAGCATTCTCAGAAACCTCTTTATGATGTGTGCATTCAACTCAGAGAGATAAGCCTTCCTTTTGATAGAGCAGTTTTGAAACTCTGTTTTTGCAGAATCTGCAAGTGGATATTTGGAGCCCTTTCAGGCCTTCGTTGGAAACGGGAATATCTTCCCATTAAAACTAAACAGAAGCGTTCTGTGAAACTGCTTTGTGTAGTATGAATCCAACTCACAGAGATGAACACTTCTTTAGAAAGAGTAGTTTTGAAACCCTCTTTTTGTAGAATCTGCAAGTGTTCATTTGGAGCGCTTTGAGGCCTACGGTGGAAAAGGAAATATCTTCACATAAAACCTAGACAGAAGCATTCTTTGAAACTTCTTTATGATGTGTGCATTCACCTCACAGAGTTGAACCTTCCTTTTCATGGAGCAGTTTGGAAAGAGTCTTTTTGCAGCATCTGCAAGTGGATATTTGGAGCCTTTCAGGCCTTCGTTGGAAACGGGAATATCTTCCCATAAAAACTAAACAGAAGCGTTCTGTGAAACTGCTTTTTGTAGTATGAATCCAACTCACAGAGTTCAACACTTCTTTTCAAAGAGCAGTTTTGAAACACTCTTTTTGTAGAATCTGCAAGTGTTCATTTGGAGCACATTGAGGCCTATTGTGGAAAAGGAAATATCTTCACTTATAAACCAGGCAGAAGCATTCTCAGAAACCTCTTTATGATGTGTGCATTCAACTCGGAGAGAGAAGCCTTTCTTTTGATAGAGCAGTTTTGAAACTCTGTTTTTGCAGCATCTGCAAGTGGATATTTGGAGCCCTTTCAGGCCTTCGTTGGAAACGGGAATATCTTCCCATGAAAACTAAACAGAAGCGTTCTGTGAAACTGCTTTGTGTAGTATGAATCCAATTCACAGAGTTGAACACTTCTTTTGAAAGAGCAGTTTTGAAACACTCTTTTTGTAGAATCTGAAAGTGTTCATTTGGAGCACTTTGAGGCCTATGGTGGAAAAGGAAATATCTTCACATAAAACCTAGACAGAAGCATTCTTTGAAACTTCTTTATGATGTGTGCATTCAACTCACATAGTTGAACCTTCCTTTTCATGGAGCAGTTTGGAAAGAGTCTTTTTGCAGCATCTGCAAGTGGATATTTGGAGCCCTTTCAGGCCTTCGTTGGAAACGGGAATATCTTCCCATAAAAACTAAACAGAAGCGTTCTGTGAAACTGCTTTGTGTAGTATGAATCCAACTCACAGAGTTGAACAGTTCTTTTGAAAGAGCAGTTTTGAAACACTCTTTTTGTAGAATCTGCAAGTGTTCGTTTGGAGCGCATTGAGGCCTATTGTGGAAAAGGAAATATCTTCACTTATAAACCAGGCAGAATCATTCTCGTAAACCTCTTTATGATGTGTGCATTCAACTCGGAGAGAGAAGCCTTCCTTTTGATAGAGCAGTTTTGAAACTCTGTGATTGCAGCATCTGCAAGTGGATATTTGGAGCCCTTTCAGGCCTTCGTTGGAAACGGGAATATCTTCCCATAAAAACTAAACAGAAGCGTTCTGTGAAACTGCTTTGTGTAGTATGAATCCAACTCACAGAGTTGAACACTTCTTTTGAAAGAGGAGTTTTGAAACACTTTTTTTGTAGAATCTGCAAGTGTTCATTTGGAGCGCTTTGAGGCCTAAGGTGGAAAAGGAAATATCTTCACATAAAACCTAGACAGAAGCATTCTTTGAAACTTCTTTATGATGTGTGCATTCAACTCACAGAGTTGAACCTTCCTTTTCATGGAGCGGTTTGGAAAGAGTCTTTTTGCAGCATCTGCAAGTGGATATTTGGAGCTCTTTCAGGCCTTTGTTAGAAACGGGAATATCTTCCCATAAAAACTGGACAGAAGCATTCTCACAAACTGCTTTGTGATGTGTGTGTTTAACTCACATAGATGAACCTTTCCTTTGCTAGAGCAGTTATGAAACAGTCTTTTTGTAGAATTTGCAAGTGTTCATTTGGAGCGATTTGAGGCCTATGGTGGAAATTGAAATATCTTCACATATCAACCAGGCAGAAGCATTCTCAGAAACCTCTTTATGATGTGTGCATTCAACTCAGAGAGATAAGCCTTCCTTTTGATAGAGCAGTTTTGAAACTCTGTTTTTGCAGAATCTGCAAGTGGATATTTGGAGCCCTTTCAGGCCTTCGTTGGAAACGGGAATATCTTCCCATAAAAACTCAACAGAAGCGTTCTGTGAAACTGCTTTGTGTAGTATGAATCCAACTCACAGAGTTGAACACTTCTTTAGAAGGAGCAGTTTTGAAACACTCTTTTTGTAGAATCTGCAAGTGTTCATTTGGAGCGCTTTGAGGCCTATTGTGGAAAAGGAAATATCTTCACTTATAAACCAGGCAGAAGCATTCTCAGAAACCACTTTATGATGTGTGCATTCAACTCGGAGAGAGAAGCCTTCCTTTTGATAGAGCAGTTTTGAAACTCTGTTTTTGCAGCATCTGCAAGTGGATATTTGGAGCCCTTTCAGGCCTTCGTTGGAAACGGGAATATCTTCCCATAAAAACTAAACAGAAGCGTTCTGTGAAACTGCTTTGTGTAGTATGAATCCAACTCACAGAGTTGAACACTTCTTTTGAAAGAGCAGTTTTGAAACACTCTTTTTGTAGAATCTGCAAGTGTTCATTTGGAGCACTTTGAGGCCTATGGTGGAAAAGGAAATATCTTCACATAAAACCTAGACAGAAGCATTCTTTGAAACTTCTTTATGATGTGTGCATTCAACTCACAGAGTTGAACCTTCCTTTTCATGGAGCAGTTTGAAAGAGTCTTTTTGCAGCATCTGCAAGTGGATATTTGGAGCCCTTTCAGGCCTTCGTTGGAAACGGGAATATCTTCCCATAAAAACTAAACAGAAGCGTTCTGTGAAACTGCTTTTTGTAGTATGAATCCAACTCACAGAGTTGAACACTTCTTTTCAAAGAGCAGTTTTGAAACACTCTTTTTGTAGAATCTGCAAGTGTTAATTTGGAGCACATTGAGGCCTATTGTGGAAAAGGAAATATCTTCACTTATAAACCAGGCAGAAGCATTCTCAGAAACCTCTTTATGATGTGTGCATTCAACTCGGAGAGAGAAGCCTTTCTTTTGATAGAGCAGTTTTGAAATTCTGTTTTTGCAGCATCTGCAAGTGGATATTTGGAGCCCTTTCAGGCCTTCGTTGGAAACGGGAATATCTTCCCATGAAAACTAAACAGAAGCGTTCTGTGAAACTGCTTTGTGTAGTATGAATCCAACTCACAGAGTTGAACAGTTCTTTTGAAAGAGCAGTTTTGAAACACTCTTTTTGTAGAATCTGCAAGTGTTCGTTTGGAGCGCATTGAGGCCTATTGTGGAAAAGGAAATATCTTCACTTATAAACCAGGCAGAATCATTCTCGTAAACCTCTTTATGATGTGTGCATTCAACTGGGAGAGAGAAGCCTTCCTTTTGATAGAGCAGTTTTGAAACTCTGTGATTGCAGCATCTGCAAGTGGATATTTGGAGCCCTTTCAGGCCTTCGTTGGAAACGGGAATATCTTCCCATAAAAACTAAACAGAACCGTTCTGTGAAACTGCTTTGTGTAGTATGAATCCAACTCACAGAGTTGAACACTTCTTTTGAAAGAGGAGTTTTGAAACACTCTTTTTGTAGAATCTGCAAGTGTTCATTTGGAGCGCTTTGAGGCCTAAGGTGGAAAAGGAAATATCTTCACATAAAACATAGACAGAAGCATTCTTTGAAACTTCTTTATGATGTGTGCATTCAACTCACAGAGTTGAACCTTCCTTTTCATGGAGCGGTTTGGAAAGAGTCTTTTTGCAGCATCTGCAAGTGGATATTTGGAGCTCTTTCAGGCCTTTGTTAGAAACGGGAATATCTTCCCATAAAAACTGGACAGAAGCATTCTCACAAACTGCTTTGTGATGTGTGTGTTTAACTCACATAGATGAACCTTTCGTTTGCTAGAGCAGTTATGAAACAGTCTTTTTGTAGAATTTGCAAGTGTTCATTTGGAGCGATTTGAGGCCTATGGTGGAAATTGAAATATCTTCACATATCAACCAGGCAGAAGCATTCTCAGAAACCTCTTTATGATGTGTGCATTCAACTCAGAGAGATAAGCCTTCCTTTTGATAGAGCAGTTTTGAAACTCTGTTTTTGCAGAATCTGCAAGTGGATATTTGGAGCCCTTTCAGGCCTTCGTTGGAAACGGGAATATCTTCCCATAAAAACTCAACAGAAGCGTTCTGTGAAACTGCTTTGTGTAGTATGAATCCAACTCACAGAGTTGAACACTTCTTTAGAAGGAGCAGTTTTGAAACACTCTTTTTGTAGAATCTGCAAGTGTTCATTTGGAGCGCTTTGAGGCCTATTGTGGAAAAGGAAATATCTTCACTTATAAACCAGGCAGAAGCATTCTCAGAAACCTCTTTATGATGTGTGCATTCAACTCGGAGAGAGAAGCCTTCCTTTTGATAGAGCAGTTTTGAAACTCTGTTTTTGCAGCATCTGCAAGTGGATATTTGGAGCCCTTTCAGGCCTTCGTTGGAAACGGGAATATCTTCCCATAAAAACTAAACAGAAGCGTTCTGTGAAACTGCTTTGTGTAGTATGAATCCAACTCACAGAGTTGAACACTTCTTTTGAAAGAGCAGTTTTGAAACACTCTTTTTGTAGAATCTGCAAGTGTTCATTTGGAGCACTTTGAGGCCTATGGTGGAAAAGGAAATATCTTCACATAAAACCTAGACAGAAGCATTCTTTGAAACTTCTTTATGATGTGTGCATTCAACTCACAGAGTTGAACCTTCCTTTTCATGGAGCAGTTTGAAAGAGTCTTTTTGCAGCATCTGCAAGTGGATATTTGGAGCCCTTTCAGGCCTTCGTTGGAAACGGGAATATCTTCCCATAAAAACTAAACAGAAGCGTTCTGTGAAACTGCTTTGTGTAGTATGAATCCAACTCACAGAGTTGAACACTTCTTTTGAAAGAGCAGTTTTGAAACACTCTTTTTGTAGAATCTGCAAGTGTTCATTTGGAGCACTTTGAGGCCTATGGTGGAAAAGGAAATATCTTCACATAAAACCTAGACAGAAGCATTCTTTGAAACTTCTTTATGATGTGTGCCTTCAACTCACAGAGTTGAACCTTCCTTTTCATGGAGCAGTTTGGAAAGAGTCTTTTTACAGCATCTGCAAGTGGATATTTGGAGCCCTTTCAGGCCTTCGTTGGAAACGGGAATATCTTCCCATAAAAACTAAACAGAAGCGTTCTGTGAAACTGCTTTGTGTAGTATGAATCCAACTCACAGAGTTGAACACTTCTTTTGAAAGAGCAGTTTTGAAACACTCTTTTTGTAGAATCTGCAAGTGTTCATTTGGAGCACTTTGAGGCCTATGGTGGAAAAGGAAATATCTTCACATAAAACCTAGACAGAAGCATTCTTTGAAACTTCTTTATGATGTGTGCATTCAACTCACAGAGTTGAACCTTCCTTTTCATGGAGCGGTTTGGAAAGAGTCTTTTTGCAGCATCTGCAAGTGGATATTTGGAGCTCTTTCATGCCTTTTTTATAAACGGGAATATCTTCCCATAAAAACTGGACAGAAGCATTCTCACAAACTGCTTTGTGATGTGTGTGTTTAACTCACATAGTTGAACCTTTCCTTTGCTAGAGCAGTTATGAAACACTCTTTTTGTAGAATTTGCAAGTGTTCATTTGGAGCGATTTGAGGCCTACGGTGGAAATTGAAATATCTTCACATATCAACCAGGCAGAAGCATTCTCAGAAACCTCTTTATGATGTGTGCATTCAACTCAGGGAGATAAGCCTTCCTTTTGATAGAGCAGTTTTGAAACTCTGTTTTTGCAGAATCTGCAAGTGGATATTTGGAGCCCTTTCAGGCCTTCGTTGGAAACGGGAATATCTTCCCATAAAAACTAAACACAAGCGTTCTGTGAAACTGCTTTGTGTAGTATGAATCCAACTCACAGAGTTGAACACTTCTTTAGAAAGAGCAGTTTTGAAACACTCTTTTTGTAGAATCTGCAAGTGTTCATTTGGAGCGCTTTGAGGCCTACGGTGGAAAAGGAAATATCTTCACATAAAACCTAGACAGAAGCATTCTTTGAAACTTCTTTATGATGTGTGCCTTCACCTCACAGAGTTGAACCTTCCTTTTCACGGAGCAGTTTGGAAAGAGTCTTTTTGCAGCATCTGCAAGTGGATATTTGGAGACTTTCAGGCCTTCGTTGGAAACGGGAATATCTTCCCATAAAAACTAAACAGAAGCGTTCTGTGAAACTGCTTTGTGTAGTATGAACCAACTCACAGAGCTGAACACTTATTTTGAAAGAGCAGTTTTGAAACACTCTTTTTGTAGAATCTGAAAGTGTTCATTTGGAGCACTTTGAGGCCTATGGTGGAAAAGGAAATATCGTCACATAAAACCTAGACAGAAGCATTCTTTGAAACTTCTTTATGATGTGTGCATTCAACTCACAGAGTTGAACCTTCCTTTTCATGGAGCAGTTTGGAAAGAGTCTTTTTGCAGCATCTGCAAGTGGATATTTGGAGCCCTTTCAGGCCTTCGTTGGAAACGGGAATATCTTCCCATAAAAACTAAACAGAAGCGTTCTGTGAAACTGCTTTGTGTAGTATGAATCCAACTCACAGAGTTGAACACTTCTTTTCAAAGAGCAGTTTTGAAACACTCTTTTTGTAGAATCTGCAAGTGTTCATTTGGAGCACATTGAGGCCTATTGTGGAAAAGGAAATATCTTCACTTATAAACCAGGCAGAAGCATTCTCAGAAACCTCTTTATGATGTGTGCATTCAACTCGGAGAGAGAAGCCTTCCTTTTGATAGAGCAGTTTTGAAACTCTGTTTTTGCAGCATCTGCAAGTGGATATTTGGAGCCCTTTCAGGCCTTCGTTGGAAACGGGAATATCTTCCCATAAAAACTAAACAGAAGCGTTCTGTGAAACTGCTTTGTGTAGTATGAATCCAACTCACAGAGTTGAACACTTCTTTTGAAAGAGCAGTTTTGAAACACTCTTTTTGTAGAATCTGCAAGTGTTCATTTGGAGCACTTTGAGGCCTATGGTGGAAAAGGAAATATAGTCATAAAACCTAGACAGAAGCATTCTTTGAAACTTCTTTATGATGTGTGCATTCAACTCACAGAGTTGAACCTTCCTTTTCATGGAGCAGTTTGGAAAGAGTCTTTTTGCAGCATCTGCAAGTGGATACTTGGAGCCCTTTCAGGCCTTCGTTGGAAACGGGAATATCTTAACATAAAAACTAAACAGAAGCGTTCTGTGAAACTGCTTTGTGTAGTATGAATCCAACTCACAGAGTTGAACACTTCTTTTGAAAGAGCAGTTTTGAAACACTCTTTTTGTAGAATCTGCAAGTGTTCATTTGGAGCACTTTGAGGCCTATGGTGGAAAAGGAAATATCTTCACATAAAACCTAGACAGAAGCATTCTTTGAAACTTCTTTATGATGTGTGCCTTCAACTCACAGAGTTGAACCTTCCTTTTCATGGAGCAGTTTGGAAAGAGTCTTTTTGCAGCATCTGCAAGTGGATATTTGGAGCCATTTCAGGCCTTCGTTGGAAACGGGAATATCTTCCCATAAAAACTAAACAGAAGCGTTCTGTGAAACTGCTTTGTGTAGTATGAATCCAACTCACAGAGTTGAACACTTCTTTAGAAAGAGCAGTTTTGAAACACTCTTTTTGTAGAATCTGCAAGTGTTCATTTGGAGCGCTTTGAGGCCTATGGTGGAAAAGGAAATATCTTCACATAAAACCTAGACAGAAGCATTCTTTGAAACTTCTTTATGATGTGTGCCTTCACCTCACAGAGTTGAACCTTCCTTTTCACGGAGCAGTTTGGAAAGAGTCTTTTTGCAGCATCTGCAAGTGGATATTTGGAGCCTTTCAGGCCTTCGTTGGAAAAGGGAATATCTTCCCATAAAAACTAAACAGAAGCGTTCTGTGAAACTGCTTTGTGTAGTATGAATCCAACTCACAGAGTTGAACACTTCTTTTCAAAGAGCAGTTTTGAAACACTCTTTTTGAAGAATCTGCAAGTGTTCATTTGGAGCACATTGAGGCCTATTGTGGAAAAGGAAATATCTTCACTTATAAACCAGGCAGAAGCATTCTCAGAAACGTCTTTATGATGTGTGCATTCAACTCGGAGAGAGAAGCCTTCCTTTTGATAGAGCAGTTTTGAAACTCTGTTTTTGCAGCATCTGCAAGTGGATATTTGGAGCCCTTTCAGGCCTTCGTTGGAAACGGGAATATCTTCCCATAAAAACTAAACAGAAGCGTTCTGTGAAACTGCTTTGTGTAGTATGAATCCAACTCACAGAGTTGAACACTTCTTTTGAAAGAGCAGTTTTGAAACACTCTTTTTGTAGAATCTGCAAGTGTTCATTTGGAGCACTTTGAGGCCTATGGTGGAAAAGGAAATATCTTCACATAAAACCTAGACAGAAGCATTCTTTGAAACTTCTTTATGATGTGTGCATTCAACTCACAGAGTTGAACCTTCCTTTTCATGGAGCGGTTTGGAAAGAGTCTTTTTGCAGCATCTGCAAGTGGATATTTGGAGCTCTTTCATGCCTTTTTTATAAACGGGAATATCTTCCCATAAAAACTGGACAGAAGCATTCTCACAAACTGCTTTGTGATGTGTGTGTTTAACTCACATAGTTGAACCTTTCCTTTGCTAGAGCAGTTATGAAACACTCTTTTTGTAGAATTTGCAAGTGTTCATTTGGAGCGATTTGAGGCCTACGGTGGAAATTGAAATATCTTCACATATCAACCAGGCAGAAGCATTCTCAGAAACCTCTTTATGATGTGTGCATTCAACTCAGGGAGATAAGCCTTCCTTTTGATAGAGCAGTTTTGAAACTCTGTTTTTGCAGAATCTGCAAGTGGATATTTGGAGCCCTTTCAGGCCTTCGTTGGAAACGGGAATATCTTCCCATAAAAACTAAACACAAGCGTTCTGTGAAACTGCTTTGTGTAGTATGAATCCAACTCACAGAGTTGAACACTTCTTTAGAAAGAGCAGTTTTGAAACACTCTTTTTGTAGAATCTGCAAGTGTTCATTTGGAGCGCTTTGAGGCCTACGGTGGAAAAGGAAATATCTTCACATAAAACCTAGACAGAAGCATTCTTTGAAACTTCTTTATGATGTGTGCCTTCACCTCACAGAGTTGAACCTTCCTTTTCACGGAGCAGTTTGGAAAGAGTCTTTTTGCAGCATCTGCAAGTGGATATTTGGAGACTTTCAGGCCTTCGTTGGAAACGGGAATATCTTCCCATAAAAACTAAACAGAAGCGTTCTGTGAAACTGCTTTGTGTAGTATGAACCAACTCACAGAGCTGAACACTTATTTTGAAAGAGCAGTTTTGAAACACTCTTTTTGTAGAATCTGAAAGTGTTCATTTGGAGCACTTTGAGGCCTATGGTGGAAAAGGAAATATCGTCACATAAAACCTAGACAGAAGCATTCTTTGAAACTTCTTTATGATGTGTGCATTCAACTCACAGAGTTGAACCTTCCTTTTCATGGAGCAGTTTGGAAAGAGTCTTTTTGCAGCATCTGCAAGTGGATATTTGGAGCCCTTTCAGGCCTTCGTTGGAAACGGGAATATCTTCCCATAAAAACTAAACAGAAGCGTTCTGTGAAACTGCTTTGTGTAGTATGAATCCAACTCACAGAGTTGAACACTTCTTTTCAAAGAGCAGTTTTGAAACACTCTTTTTGTAGAATCTGCAAGTGTTCATTTGGAGCACATTGAGGCCTATTGTGGAAAAGGAAATATCTTCACTTATAAACCAGGCAGAAGCATTCTCAGAAACCTCTTTATGATGTGTGCATTCAACTCGGAGAGAGAAGCCTTCCTTTTGATAGAGCAGTTTTGAAACTCTGTTTTTGCAGCATCTGCAAGTGGATATTTGGAGCCATTTCAGGCCTTCGTTGGAAACGGGAATATCTTCCCATAAAAACTAAACAGAAGCGTTCTGTGAAACTGCTTTGTGTAGTATGAATCCAACTCACAGAGTTGAACACTTCTTTAGAAAGAGCAGTTTTGAAACACTCTTTTTGTAGAATCTGCAAGTGTTCATTTGGAGCGCTTTGAGGCCTATGGTGGAAAAGGAAATATCTTCACATAAAACCTAGACAGAAGCATTCTTTGAAACTTCTTTATGATGTGTGCCTTCACCTCACAGAGTTGAACCTTCCTTTTCACGGAGCAGTTTGGAAAGAGTCTTTTTGCAGCATCTGCAAGTGGATATTTGGAGCCTTTCAGGCCTTCGTTGGAAAAGGGAATATCTTCCCATAAAAACTAAACAGAAGCGTTCTGTGAAACTGCTTTGTGTAGTATGAATCCAACTCACAGAGTTGAACACTTCTTTTCAAAGAGCAGTTTTGAAACACTCTTTTTGAAGAATCTGCAAGTGTTCATTTGGAGCACATTGAGGCCTATTGTGGAAAAGGAAATATCTTCACATAAAACCTAGACAGAAGCATTCTTTGAAACTTCTTTATGATGTGTGCATTCAACTCACAGAGTTGAACCTTCCTTTTCATGGAGCGGTTTGGAAAGAGTCTTTTTGCAGCATCTGCAAGTGGATATTTGGAGCTCTTTCATGCCTTTGTTAGAAACGGGAATATCTTCCCATAAAAACTAGACAGAAGCATTCTCACAAACTGCTTTGTGATGTGTGTGTTTAACTCACATAGTTGAACCTTTCCTTTGCTAGAGCAGTTATGAAACACTCTTTTTGTAGAATTTGCAAGTGTTCATTTGGAGCGATTTGAGGCCTATGGTGGAAATTGAAATATCTTCACATATCAACCAGGCAGAAGCATTCTCAGAAACCTCTTTATGATGTGTGCATTCAACTCAGAGAGATAAGCCTTCCTTTTGATAGAGCAGTTTTGAAACTCTGTTTTTGCAGAATCTGCAAGTGGATATTTGGAGCCCTTTCAGGCCTTCGTTGGAAACGGGAATATCTTCCCATTAAAACTAAACAGAAGCGTTCTGTGAAACTGCTTTGTGTAGTATGAATCCAACTCACAGAGATGAACACTTCTTTAGAAAGAGTAGTTTTGAAACCCTCTTTTTGTAGAATCTGCAAGTGTTCATTTGGAGCGCTTTGAGGCCTACGGTGGAAAAGGAAATATCTTCACATAAAACCTAGACAGAAGCATTCTTTGAAACTTCTTTATGATGTGTGCATTCACCTCACA
Source organism: Pongo abelii (assembly GCF_028885655.2). Taxonomy (NCBI): domain Eukaryota; kingdom Metazoa; phylum Chordata; class Mammalia; order Primates; family Hominidae; genus Pongo; species Pongo abelii. Next base: position 27,303,623 of record NC_072005.2, read on the forward strand.
GAGTTGAACCTTCCTTTTCATGGAGCAGTTTGGAAAGAGTCTTTTTGCAGCATCTGCAAGTGGATATTTGGAGCCTTTCAGGCCTTCGTTGGAAACGGGAATATCTTCCCATAAAAACTAAACAGAAGCGTTCTGTGAAACTGCTTTTTGTAGTATGAATCCAACTCACAGAGTTCAACACTTCTTTTCAAAGAGCAGTTTTGAAACACTCTTTTTGTAGAATCTGCAAGTGTTCATTTGGAGCACATTGAGGCCTATTGTGGAAAAGGAAATATCTTCACTTATAAACCAGGCAGAAGCATTCTCAGAAACCTCTTTATGATGTGTGCATTCAACTCGGAGAGAGAAGCCTTTCTTTTGATAGAGCAGTTTTGAAACTCTGTTTTTGCAGCATCTGCAAGTGGATATTTGGAGCCCTTTCAGGCCTTCGTTGGAAACGGGAATATCTTCCCATGAAAACTAAACAGAAGCGTTCTGTGAAACTGCTTTGTGTAGTATGAATCCAATTCACAGAGTTGAACACTTCTTTTGAAAGAGCAGTTTTGAAACACTCTTTTTGTAGAATCTGAAAGTGTTCATTTGGAGCACTTTGAGGCCTATGGTGGAAAAGGAAATATCTTCACATAAAACCTAGACAGAAGCATTCTTTGAAACTTCTTTATGATGTGTGCATTCAACTCACATAGTTGAACCTTCCTTTTCATGGAGCAGTTTGGAAAGAGTCTTTTTGCAGCATCTGCAAGTGGATATTTGGAGCCCTTTCAGGCCTTCGTTGGAAACGGGAATATCTTCCCATAAAAACTAAACAGAAGCGTTCTGTGAAACTGCTTTGTGTAGTATGAATCCAACTCACAGAGTTGAACAGTTCTTTTGAAAGAGCAGTTTTGAAACACTCTTTTTGTAGAATCTGCAAGTGTTCGTTTGGAGCGCATTGAGGCCTATTGTGGAAAAGGAAATATCTTCACTTATAAACCAGGCAGAATCATTCTCGTAAACCTCTTTATGATGTGTGCATTCAACTCGGAGAGAGAAGCCTTCCTTTTGATAGAGCAGTTTTGAAACTCTGTGATTGCAGCATCTGCAAGTGGATATTTGGAGCCCTTTCAGGCCTTCGTTGGAAACGGGAATATCTTCCCATAAAAACTAAACAGAAGCGTTCTGTGAAACTGCTTTGTGTAGTATGAATCCAACTCACAGAGTTGAACACTTCTTTTGAAAGAGGAGTTTTGAAACACTTTTTTTGTAGAATCTGCAAGTGTTCATTTGGAGCGCTTTGAGGCCTAAGGTGGAAAAGGAAATATCTTCACATAAAACCTAGACAGAAGCATTCTTTGAAACTTCTTTATGATGTGTGCATTCAACTCACAGAGTTGAACCT